>NC_138032.1:97154719-99554719 GCF_964106645.2 Podarcis pityusensis | reverse complement strand
CGTTGACGACGGTCACCTCCGCTTCCATCTCTGTGCCGCCGTGCTCGAAACCCGGGTCGTCCCCGAAAACGTCCATGTCCGTCTCTCCCTCGTTGCCTTCTGGAGACATTGCTCGTCCTGGACCCTCCAGCCACCTTCTGCGGAACTGCTCCTCTGGTCGATCATCCCACCAATACGAGGGTTCTGAAGCAGATCCCGAGGGTGACCCCTCTGGGGAACGGGCGTCTCGTGTCGGTTCCTCGTCCGAGTCGAACCCCTGGAACGTGCTGGCTGAAAGCGTGGGCGTGAAAAGCCAGTCGTCGAAAAAGTCTGCTGGCATTGGCCTATGTGGGAAGAGGGCATGAAACTCTTCTTTGAGCAGAGGTTCGTCTAAAGCGTAGCCCGGCACCCAGCTGTTGGCACTGGCCGGGGTGCCCTCCTTGGCGAGAAGGTATTCTACCCCCTCTTCCCCCCATCTGGAGTCCAAAATCTCCGTGACTTCGTTGATGCGCTCCTCCTGTGCCACTCCCCCTTGCCCGGTTCTCTCTCGGAGCGGACCCGGTGCCGTTCCTGGTTCCTGAAACCTGTGAGGTGCCTTGTAGGGAGTGAGCACCGATCTGTGGAACACCGGATGCATTCTGGAACCCTCCGGAAGAGCCAGCCTGAAAGCCACCGGGTTGACCTGTTCGTCGACTTGGTAGGGCCCCAGTTGTTTATGCCCTAGTTTCTTCTTCGCCAACGACCTGGCCGGCACTGCGTGGGCTGCTAACCAGACCCAGTCTCCCACATGGATCTCTTCGCCAACCCTTCTGTGTTTGTCCGCTTGTACCTTGTATGCGTGTTTAGCCAGCTCCAGGTGCCGCCGCAGCTGATCGTGGACCTCTTGCAACTCCGACGCGAACGCATCTGCTGTCTGCGGCTCCCCCTCCCCCATTCTTTCCAGTCCCGGGAAGGTTCTAGGGTGCCTCCCGTTGTTGGCGAAGAACGGCGTGACCCCCGTGGACACGTGCTTCGTGTTGTTGTAGGCGAACTCGGCGAGAGGCAGGTAATCCACCCACGTCGCAGGCTGTTGATTCGCATAACATCTCAGGTACTGCTGCATGATGGCATTGACCCGCTCCGCTTGCCCGTTGGTCTGCGGGTGTCTAGCCGACGCCAGGTTGATCTTGACGTTCAGGAAGCCCATCAGCCTCTGCCAGAAGTTTGAGATGAACTGTCGCCCTCGGTCGGACAGAATAGACCGCGGCAGACCGTGAACCTTGAACACGTGGTCTATGAACAGTTTGGCGGTTTGTTCCGCCGTGGCCACCTTCGCACACGGAATGAAATGTGCCATCTTGGAGAACAAATCCACCACCACCAGCACAGCCGTCTTGCCCCTCGAGCTGGGCAGATCCGTGACAAAGTCCAGGGCCACTCTCTCCCATGGCTCGAACGGAGTTTGCAGCGGTTCCAGCAGTCCGGCCGGCGGTCTGTGCACTGGTTTGGACCTCTGGCAGGTGTCACACCTCGCCACGTAGTCCGCGACTTCCCCTCTCATTCCGGGCCACCAGAAGTCTCTGGCTACTAATTCCACCGTCTTCTCCTTGCCAAAGTGCCCGGCAGTGGGCGCGTCGTGCAGCTGCTGCAGTACCTTGGCGCGAAGTTCGTCTCCCGGCACGTAGATGGCCCCTTTACGGATGAGCAAACCATCTCGCAGCTGGAACTCGTCGGTCGCTGCCGTGCCCCTGTGCACCTCTGCCATCTTTGCTTGCGCGAAGGAGTCATCCTGCAACGCTCGTCGCACCGCATCCAGGTCAACTGTTGCCGCCGCGCACGCCCACACTGTCGGTGCGAAGATGTGCATGGCGGCCGCTGGCGTTGCCTCCTCCAGATACTGTGGCTTACGGGAGAGAGCATCCGCCATGATGTTGGTGTCCCCCGGGACATACTCTATTCGGAAGTCGAAATTCGCAAAGAACTCAGCCCAACGTATCTGCCTCTGGTTCAGGAACTGTGCCGTGCGCCAGTGCTCTAGATTCTTGTGGTCCGTGCAGACCTGCACCGTGTGCTTGGCGCCGATCAGGAAGTGCCTCCACGCTTTGAACGCTGCATGAATGGCCAGCAACTCCCTGTCCCAGATGGTGTAGTTCTGTTCGGACTTGCTGAGCTTCCTTGAGTAAAACGCTCCCGGCCTCCAAACCCCCTGCGGGTCTTTCTGCAGCAGGACTGCTCCCACGGCTCTGTCCGAAGCGTCTGTCTCCACCCTCATCGGCCTGCTGGGGTTGACATGAAGCAGCTGCTCTTCCGACGCGAAGAGACGCTTGAGTGCCTGAAAGGACTGCTCCGCCTGCTCTGTCCAGATGAACTTCTTTTTCTTGGAGCTGAGCGTGTCCGTGATGGCCGCTGTCTGCATCGCAAAGCCTTTGATAAACTTGCGATAGAAGTTCGCGAAGCCGACAAACCGTTGGACCTCCTTCCGGTTGCGTGGGCTTTTCCAATCCAACACTGCTCGGACCTTGGCGCTGTCCATGGCGAGCCCTTTATCAGACAACTTGTAGCCCAGGAAATCCACCTCGGTCACGTCGAATTGGCACTTCTCCAGCTTGGCGTAAAGCCTATGTTGCTGTAGCCTGCTCAGCACTTCCTTGACGTGTCTGTCATGCTCCTGCTGCGATTCCGAAAAGATCAGGATGTCATCCAAGAAACAGACGCACGTCTTGTAGAGGAGCCCCGCCAACACGTGATGCATGAAAGCTTGAAAAACGTGGGAGCCATTTTGCAATCCAAAAGGCATAACTCTATATTCGTAGGTGCCCAGGGGCGTGAACATGGCTGTCTTCCACTCATCTCCCTCCCGCATGCGAATGAGGTTGTATGCCCCTCGCAGGTCCAACTTGGTGAACACTCTGCCCTTCCGTACCTTTGCGAGGAGGTCGTCGATTCGGGGCATGGGGAAGTCCGATGGCTTGGTCACACTGTTCAAGATGCGAAAGTCCACTACAAGTCTTTTTTGGGGCGTGTCCCGCTTCTTAACAAAGAATACCGGACTGCCCCCCGCTGCCTTGGACTCTCGGATGAAACCGCGCTCCAAATTATGATCTATGAACTCTTTGAGTTCCTGCAGTTCGTCCTCAGACATGGAATACAGCTTCCCTTTGGGCAGCGCCGCCCCCGGCAGCAGGTCAATTTTGCAGTCATATGGTCTGTGGGGGGGTAGCCTGTCTGCCTCTTTCTCGCAGAAAACCTCCAAAAATTCTGCGTACTTGTGGGGAACCGCTTGCAGCGTGCCTAGCTGCAGCTGTGACTCCTCTTCCCCTCCTTCCTGCCTGGGCACGATGCAGTGTTCAGCGCAAAAGGAAGAGCCGAAGGTCAGCTGCCTCTGGTACCAAGCCAGCGTCGGGCTGTGCTTGTCCAGCCAACTCATGCCCAATACAATGGGCGTGTCCGATAGTTGAGTGACATTGAAGCTGATGATTTCCCTGTGATTCCCAAGTCGCATCACCATTGGTGGCGTCTGCTTCACCACTTGCCCCCCTAGCAGCTCCCTGCCATCCACCGTGACAACCTGCAGGGGCAGCGTGGCAGGCAGCAACTGTATAGCGTGCCGGTCGACAAAGTCCTGCCCTATAAAGTCCGCATTGCTTCCGGAGTCAATGGTGATTGGCACGTCCATGGTGATTCCATTGGGCAGCTGGAGCGACGCGGTGAGCTTCACTACCGGTTTGGGCGGGAGGGGGTCCATGGGCTGTAAAATCTCTGGGGACTGCTTCACTGACACGTCTGGCTGGGCCCCAGTGCCTCTTCCTCCAACCAGACTCCTTCGTTTCCCTGCTGTGGTTGTCCTTGCTGTGTTGCTGCAGTTACCATTGCTGAGGCTGCAGTGTGCTTGTGGAGCCTCTGGGGACACTCTTTCGCCATATGCTGTGGATCATCGCAGATGTAACACTTCCTGTTCCCTCTAGGAGGCTTCGCTTTCACTGCTGCCGGTGCTAGGGCTCTGGCTGCTGACTGAGCCCTTGCACCTCCAACCTCCATAGGTTCCGCTCCTCCTCCTGGCGGAGGCGTGGATTGCGCACGCGCTGCTTCTCTGGGAAGGAAGGAGGAGCCCCTGGCTGGTTCGCGCCCTCCACGCCCTTCGTCCCTGCTCCACGGACGTCCTTCCAGCCGCACCCCCACCGCCAGCGCCCTCTGAACGATCTCCTGCGTGGTCCGGGGTCTCTCCCCCCTCGCAATTTCATCTTTAACCGAGCCGTGCAATCCCTCCCAAAACAGGTCTCTTACAGGAGCCGAATCTCTGTCCCATTCCAGGGCACTGACCAAAGCGAAAAAGCGGGC
This sequence comes from Podarcis pityusensis, assembly GCF_964106645.2. NCBI lineage: Eukaryota > Metazoa > Chordata > Lepidosauria > Squamata > Lacertidae > Podarcis > Podarcis pityusensis. The sequence continues at coordinate 99,550,423 of NC_138032.1, read as the reverse complement.
ATGGTACTGCCTTACGCTGGCCCTCCCTTGCTTCAGTCCATGTATCTCCTGCCGAGCAAGATCCACGTCAATGCTTGATAAAAAGCACCCATCCATCGCTTTAATAAAGGCATCCGCATTTTGGAGCGCCGGATCCTTATCTCTCCACAAATTGCGCAGCCATGCTTTAGCATCTCCATGCAAATGGGACATGATGAATCCCACCTTCTCTTGCTCATCTCTAAAGTCTTTGTTCAGCAGTTGCAGTGCACACATTACATCTGCTCTAAAGTTGGGGTACTGTTGCAAATTCCCATCGAAGTGAGAGACCAGACCGCCTGTTCGTCTCCCCAACCCAATCCCCTCCGGTTTGGGTGTCAGTTGCCCTTGCTTCGTAAGCACTTCCAACCTGACCTGGAGATCCCTGTAGGCGGCAGCTGCGTCCTCCTCTCTCTTCCTGGATGCAAGAGCCTCGGCATTCAGTCGTGTCACTGCTTCTCTGAGTTCCACTATCTGCTGTTCGGCCGTCATGTTGTCTGCCGTTCGTGAGCTCGCTAGTAGGCACCCGCTTTCTCTCCTCTCCGCGAGGACGTAGATGCCCACAATCTAGGGATGGAGCTTACTGTCAGAGCTGCTTCCAGATCCTAGCTCACAGAGGATCACGCTAGCCAGCGATCATTAAATAAAAGTCTTTATTGAGTTACAGTTTCCATTCTCAAGCTGCTGCGTGCAACTCTACGTCTCATGGTTAGATCGGCGAAGCTCCATCTGAGTCTCCGCCCCTTGTACACCAACTTAATATCCTAGCCTTGCTCCACCTTTTCCGCCTGACTGTTCTTCTCTGGGTCCCTCTGCCCCCCGGGGTCTCTTCCTTCCGGGATTCCTCTGACGCTGACGCTGACCCCCCTGACTCTTCTCCCTCCTTTCGGCGGGCTTTAGGACCTGGCTCCCTTTCCGGGCTGCCTACTGCGCCACCTTCCTGTGCATTTGAACTTGGCACGCGCGCCCAACCTTCCACCTTCCGTCTGACCGTTTCTTCGCTCCCCGATGGAGGTGTGGCCACTCCTGACTCGTGCCCTCCCCCCTGTTGTGAGCTGCCAGCGCTTGATCCCTGGCGCCCTTCCTCTTCCCTGCTCTCTGGCGGTGACGCTGGTCCTGATTTCCAACTGCTCCCCTCTGAGTCCCCTCTGGCTCTATCTTCCTGGGGTGTCCCCCTAGGCTCCCCCCTTGCCCTGGCCACTGGTGCTCCTTTCTGTGAATCTTCTGATTCACTGGAAAGACTCGGAGATCTCGGGTCGTCGTCATCACTCATCTTTTCTTCTGCCTCCTCTCCCTCGCTCTCTGTTTCCTCCCTTGCCCTTGCCTCTGCTCCTGAACCCCTGACAGTCTTCTTGCAAGAGACATGGCTAACAGGGGATCTAGATGTAAATGGTTTTGCCTAATTTTCGCTCGCAGGTTCACCAAGCAACAAAGGGGGACGAGTTAAGGGTGGGCTAGGCATTCTAATATCCACAAGGCTGAGAGCATCTTTCGTCGAGCTGGAGCCTCTGAGCAGTGTGGCCATGGCATTATTAATGAAATGCAGATATTGCACACTTCTATTGATTAATATATATGCCCCTCCCCAAAGAGGCAAGCAGCTTATCAAAAATCTCTGGCATAGGATAGAATCTTATGTCGATGAGCTAATGAATCAAACTCCTGCTGCGGCAGTGCTGCTGGCTGGGGATTTAAATGCCAGAATTGGCCAATCAGACGAAGCGTTATATGCTCATTTTCACGACGTACCTCCCATTTCTGAAGAAGCCCATTCTATTCCCCCAAGGCTCTCAAAAGACAAGGGCTGCAATTACGCAGGCCTATGCCTTCTACGTTTTTCCAACAATCTGGATTTGACTGTATTAAATGGTCGTGTCGACAGAGAACCCAGTGGGGAATTTACATTTATATCCAACATGGGAGCCTCCACTATCGATTACGTCCTGGTGTCATCTAACCTTTTGAGCAGAGCACGGGAATGTAAAGTGGTGGAGAGGGTTGACAGCGACCATCTACCGCTCTGTTTAATACTGGATGTAAGAAAAGATTTATTTTGCTCTGATAAACTTGTAGCCCCATGCTTCGAAAACATGGAGCTAAGATACTCACGTATTAAATGGTCCAGCAAATTGAGTGATGAAATATCGGAAAGACTTCACTCAGATATTTTTCTTGCTAGAAAGGAGAACCTCGTTAATTCCCCAACTCCTGAGGCTAGATTAGACATGTTCCGGGAACTGATTTCGTCGCTACAACCTTATCTGACCAACAAAAAAACGCCACGGCAATCTCTACACTTTAATAAATCCAAACCTTGGTTTGACCAAGAATGCATGGCTATGAAACGCCTCCTGCTGGATAAGTACAGGAACTATAGAACAGCGAACTTACCTTCGCTTCCATTAGACTGGTTTGAGTCAAAACGCAGTTATAAAGCTTTGATTAGCAAGAAAAAGCTCCAGGTACAAAGGGAGGAATGGCAGTGCCTAGTGGAGGCCTCCCAAAGGAAAGATTCTGCCATGTTTTGGAAAATAATTGCAAAAAGCTGGAGAGACTCCCCGATTGAAATCGAATACTCTATACCCGCTGGAGCATGGGAGGCCTATTTCCTCTCATTATATTCATCAAATCAACTGGCCCCAGCTCTGCTTCCTGCTTCAAGTGAATTTGGTAAGGAATGGCCCCCTGTAACCACAGAAGAAATTACTGGCCTTATTCAAGCTCTTAAATCAGGGAAAGCCCCGGGTGCTGACAATATCCCACCAGAAATTCTTAAGGCAAATGTCGAATGGTGGGCCCCTGTGCTAGCCGCCTTGTTCACTAGTATAAATCAAGCGGCTATTATCCCCGAGGACTGGGGTTTAGCCATCATCATTCCAATATTTAAGAAAGGAAACAGAACTGAGCCAGCTAACTATAGACCAATCAGTCTATTAAGTATTATTAGCAAACTGTATGCTGCTCATTTATGTGATAAATTAGTGGAGTGGATGGAAAGAGAGCATATTCTATCAGAAGCTCAAGCTGGTTTTAGAGCAAAGCGTTCAACTATAGACCAGGCCCTTACCCTTCAACACCTGGCAGACAAATACTCTAGAAAAGGGGGGTCTTTATATGCAGCATTCGTGGATTTTAAATCGGCGTTTGATCTAATACCAAGGGATAGACTCTGGGAAAAGCTTGGCGCTACAAACATAGATAAACGCTTATTACGCCTTATCCGTGGTCTATACGAAAACACCAGGGTGAGGGTAAGATGCGATCGGTCAGGCCATCTAACTAAAGAAATTCAAACGCACTATGGGGTTAAACAAGGATGTGTCCTCGCGCCAACGCTATTTAATTTCTATATCAACTCTCTAGCAGTAAATATGGCGAAAGAAAATGCCCACCCTCCCAAACTGGCAGGTATTCCCATCCCGGTGCTTCTGTATGCGGACGACGCAGTCCTACTCTCCTTTTCCTGCGTTGGCCTGAGGAAGCTTTTGAGATCACTTGCTGACTATTGTCAAGCGGAACAACTATCAATAAATTACAGCAAATCTAAAATTATGGTGTTTTCAAAAAAAAGAAGGAAACACAAATGGAGAATTAATGGTCAACCTATTGACCAGGTAGCAACTTTCAAATACCTGGGAATAACTTTTCAGGAAAGGGTCTCGTGGCACCAACAGATGAAAAACGCCATTGCCAACGCAGGAAGGGCTAATAAAGCCCTTACAAGATTTTTTCACGGGAAAGGGGGTAAATACGTTCCGGCGGCCTCCCAGGTTTTTGCTGCAAAAATACTCCCACAACTCACTTATGGATCCCAGGTTTGCAGTTTTAAAAATTTTGCGCCTATGGAGGCATTTCAAACAAAATTCTATCGGTGTTTATTGGGGATCCCCCCCTGTGTATCTAATATAGCTGTCCGCTTAGAAGTTGGACAACCACCCGTTAATGCGCGGCTGTGGATTCTAAAGATACACTACTGGTTAAAACTTATTTTTTCCCCGGCCGGTTTGGCTCCTTTAACACTCTTAGACACCTTTCATTCCACCTGGAAAGCTTCCCTGTTTGAAAAGATAAGAAGCTTGGGATTCTCCCCGCAGATCTTGATAGCGGCAGGATATGAGAGAGCCAGAAGTCAAGTGCTCCAACGCATTAGGGACATAGAGCTGCAATGTCATATGGGCAAAATGGATAAACATGCCATAATTAGAGACTTTGGGAGAGGGTTCTCACCCGCAAATTATTTGGCTGATTTACAAATACCTAAGTACAGACACTCCTTTACCCTGGCCAGATTTAACGTTCTGCCCTCTGCCCTGCTGCTAGGCAGATATGAGGGCAAACCATATGAGTCACGTGTTTGCCCGTGTGGCTCATCGGAAGTGGAAACAAGTCTGCATGTATTGCTGCACTGTAGTTACTACGAGGATCTACGTTTGACCTTTATTGCCCCAGTTCTACAAAAGTTTAAAAATGAACCAGAACTCCAACGTATGAGAGCCTTGGTAGAAGATAAGGTTCCTGAAATTACGATCAATGTGGCCAAATTTTGTGTAGCCGCTATTAGGCGCAGGAAACAAGAGCTTTCCAATGTCAATATGCAGGCGAAGGCAAATACTTAATTTTATTTATGCTGTCTAATTTTAAATTGCAGTTATGTATCGAAATTGTCCTTTGTTTTTTCTGGTGTTATGCTTCGCTGACTAGCTGTACGAGTTAATCTGGTCTGTGACCGTTTAATAAAATTTGATTTGAATTTGAGTTTGTTGGCCTAGGTTTCCATTCCTTTAAGAACTGCATTCCTGTCTTCTGAGGCGCTAGTTGTCTCTCCAATTTTGTGTCTTCTGCAAACCTGATCTCAAGACCACACTTAACCAGTTTGCTATTCAAACCAGCTTGGCTTTTCCACACCTCACACTGGAAAATGCTTCCATTTATTCCAAACTGAAAAAGCAAGAAGTTCCTGGGAGCATCTCGGGCGTTACCTTTTCTGGTTCATCGAGGCCACGGGGCTCCACTCGTTCAGGCAGGGGTTGTAGCAGTGCGCGGCCGAGATCTCCTGGCTGCCCAGCCGGTGGCCGCCCACCAGGAACAGGTAGTTATCCAGCACGGCCGCGCCGTAGCCGCGCACGTTGGCCAGCTCCGGAGGCGGGCGGCCGGGCAGCGGGAGCCAGCGGCCGGCCGCCTCGTCGTACCTGCGCATGGAGCCGGGCGCGCCGCCTTCCTGGGGCCAGGCTCCGGCGAAGGGGCCCAGCGCCAGCAGGGCGGCCGCGCCTCCCGCGCGCCTTTCCCGCAGCTGCTGCCTCAGGGCGCCGGGCAGCAGGCGCCGGGCCTCGGGCCTGCGGAGCACCGCGTGGAAGCGCGCCGCCATGAAGGCCACGCAGGCGGCCTGCAGCTCCGCCAGCCCGTAGACCTGCGCCAGCTGGTGCAGCTGCAGGCAGTTGGGCAGCGCCACCTCCGCGGGCAGCCGGCGCAGCAGCGGGGTCACCTGCAGGTAGCAGGCGGCCTCCACCAGCGCCTCCAGCGCCGCCTCGCCCTCGCCCTCGCGCTCCAGGCCGGCCAGGCGGGACGTGCGGATGAAGTCCAGCACCAGCTCCAGGCCGCGCGCGCGCAGCCCCCCGCGCAGCTCCTGCACCTCCGCCGCCGCCTCGCGCATCCCCGAGCGGAAGAGCGCGCCGAAGTAGTCGCTCTGCTCCCGCAGCTGCCTCTTGCCCACCGGGAAGCAGCGCTCGCCCAGCCGGATCTGCACCACCGCCGCCGCCGCCGCCGCCTCCTCCTCCGCCTCGCCGCCCTCCGCCATGGCCGCCCCGGGACAGGGCCGCCGCGCTCCGCCTCCCTCGGCCCTCCGCCGCCCAGGCCGGGCGGGCTGCGAAAGGCAGGAGGAAACCAGGGAGGAAGGAAGAGCCCGCGGAGCCGGGGCGCCCCACGGAAGGGCTCGCAGGGCCGAGAAAGGCAAGGCCCCTTCAGGGGCCGCCACCTCGAAGGTTTTCCTGGGAGGGGGAGAGCGGCGACTCCGGGGCCTCCGGGGCAGGGAGCTCAGCAAGGGGCAAATGCGCCAGCAAGAGCTGGTTTGCCAGCGGGCTAGAAGAGCTCTGGGGATGCACTAGAAGCATTAGCTTGCCTAAGCATTAAAATATCACACCAAAATATGGTATGTGCATTAACTGCACCATTTTTCATAAGATGTAGCACATTGTGAGCCTGTCACCTGAATCTTGGGAGTAAATCACATTAAACCGAGCCGGGGTCAGGAGGAAAGGTGTGAACATGAAGCCTCACAGACACTAAACTTCGCTAACTTAAATTTACTTGGCAGATTGGTTAAAAAGAAGGTAAAATTCTTCAATCATTGGGCAGCCCAATTTGACTTGCTTTTGATAGAACACAGTAAGTGCAGGTGGTGCTGTGGGTTAAACCACAGAGCCTAGGACTTGCCGATCAGAAGGTCACTGGTTCAAATCCCTGCGACAGGGTGAGCTCCCGTTGCTCGGTCCCTGCTTCTGCCAACCTCGCAGTTTGAAAGCACGTCAGAGTGCAAGTAGATAAATAGGTACCGCTCTGGCGGGAAGGTAAACGGCGTTTCCATGCGCTGCTCTGGTTCGCCAGAAGTAGCTTGGTCATGCTGGCCACATGACCCGGAAGCTGTACGCCGGCTCCCTCGGCCAATAAAACGAGATGAGCGCCGCAACCCCAGAGTCATCTGCAACTGCACCTAATGGACTTTACCTTTAAGAATGCCATTTGGTGCATGCCTTAGGTTTTCTACACACGTGGCCACAATTATGCTTTTATTTGTTACACAGTACTTGACCTATCTGTGCCTTGCTCAATATTTGTCTTTCGTTACAGTCGTTCAAAAAGTTTGCAGGTCTGTTCTCAGGTATTTCCAGGGGGCAAAAGCCCAGCCAACTTCTTTTCACAGTAGGTATTCTGCACGGATCAAGGAGCTCCACGCTCACCAAGGCACAGAAAGGCAGGATGTGTTCCCAGATTGTTGCCGTGACATTCAATCTGTTTGGTGTAGCAAGTAAAAGGCTGCAGAATGGAATTTCTTTGTGCCTCCCTCAGGTGAAGAGGGCTCCCTAGCAGTCTAAAACCAGGGTCAGGTGGGTAGAAAACTTCTTCTGTATGGGCTCATTCCATTAAGGTCATGCAGTGTGAGGGCTTTTTGTTCTGTGAAGCACAGAATGGTGTCTTATTGCATATCACGGCTCTCTCTGCCCTCTCTGCAATATGCTATTGCGTTGCCAAGATGGGTTGTAGTTTACAGCATAACCTTAGTTCACAATTACACTGCTTGATCAGGCCAAGTTCATCCAGTCCAACAATAAGACAGTGGCTTCTGGAAACATCTACTGTTCAGGCATAGACTGCCATGGGACATGGAGGTGCAGTGTAGCTTGTGGTGACTAGTTTCTTAACCTAATTATGCCCTGTGTCACAAACTTCCCTTTGTCTAGAAAAACATAATGCAGTGGTACCTCGGGTTAAGAACTTAATTCGTTCCGGAGGTTCATTCTTAACCTGAAACTGTTCTTAACCTGAAGCACCACTTTAGCTAATGGGGCCTCCCGCTGCACCGCAGCTCGATTTCTGTTCTCATCCTGAAGCAAAGTTCTTAACCCGAGGTACTATTTCTGGGTTAGCGGAGTCTGTAACCTGAAGCGTATGTAACCCAAGGTGCCACTGTATACAAAAATTAGATCATTTATTTTATATAGAAAACTCTATAAATCTCTTAATCAAAATATTCTCTAAGTGGTGTACATAATAAAATTATCAATGAAACACAGATAAATCAGCAAAACCTTTGAAGACAAATCTACACAATTAAATTATGTGTATACATAATAAAAAAATGATGCCTAAGAAGAGCACTGCTGAATCAGACCCTGTGCCCATCTTCTCACAGGGCCCAACCAGAAGCCTGTGGGAAGCACACAAGCAAAATCTGGGTGTAACAACAGAATTCTTCTGAATTCTGAAGCCCAACCCACACAACTAGACATGCACATTTAGTTGGAAGTAAATCCCTTTAAACTGAGGGGCCCCGTTTCTGTATGATCAGGTCTTTGAATATCAGCATTGCCACTGCATCCTTGGTACTTGAAGCCTGAAGTCCCACGCGGATGTGGAGATGCGTGGCTGCATCTCTGTTTTTCTAATGAATGCAGGGGGCAGAGAGAATTCAGATCAGGATTGTGAATTCTCTTATTGATTATGGAAACAAAAGCCTGTGCATATACATACTTTACCTGCTGAGGGAAACAGTAGCTTTATATGTGATTTTCATCAGGGAAAATATTCCCAAAGGAAAAAGCTGAGCCCCTTCTTGCTCACCCCTCACCCCCGCTATGGCCCTGTCGGTTCTGGTTTGACCTGAAGCCAGACTGAAACAAGGCAAAGGGTTCTCTGCCAGACCTCAGGAACAAAGAACCAATACATTGGGTCAATATATGGCCTTAATTGGCCAGTATCAGGTTGACATGGTTTCCGTTGTCTTTGGCAGGAAAGGGGTTAACAGCCAGGCACTGGCTCTCAAAGGAGAGTCATTCTGCTATTGTCTGCTCAGGCAGGTAGGGAGAGTGTGCAAGGCTATTCACCAGAGAGCTTGCTAGCAATTTAAAATAGACTTGCTGCTTTCGAGCAGGCATTTTAAAAATAAATCCATAGCTAACATTAAAGCAAGTTTCATATCTGTCAATGGAGAGTTATGCATGGATTTAGAAATAGTCCTTTTTGCACACAGCATAATCCTAGCTATCCTGCCTGCCAACAAATTCTATCCTCCTGCTTTTTCCTCTTGGAGTTACAGTCACTTCTACAGAGTGCAGGTAAGAAAACCGATACAGTGCTTGCTTCTGGTAAGTTTTGCTATAGCCATATTTGTGTTTTTAATTCTTCTGTCTAGGATACTAGGATATAAAATATCAAATTTCAGGCAAAATGTTCCTCACACGGAAGATTTGTATCAGAGCGTCTACTTAAGCTGATTGAGAATTCAAGGTCTGGAGAGGAACAGGGAGAATTATGAGAGAAATCTGGTATCAAATCTTCTTAGAAGAGGTAATGAGATAAGCATGATCCATAGAAAGAGGCTGCAGCTGGGATATATGATGATTGACTGGGGGTTGTCTACACTGGAGCAAAATGTAGATTCACAGAATCCTCTCTCCCCATTACTGTCCATGCTACATGTTCACTATCACAAACTTTACAATTTCCCCTTTCAAGTGAGGTTTTTCTAATCCTCAGAAAGTCTGAAATAGCCAGGATAAAAAACAAACAAACCTGCATTTAAAGGGGGGAAAGTCTGGGACAGGGGTCAGCAAACTTTTTCAGTCCACTGTCCCTCAGACTTTGTGGGGGGCCGAACTATATTTTTTGGGGGGGGGACGAACGAATTTCTATGTCCCACAAATAACCCAGAGACGCATTTTAAATAAAAGGGCACATTCTACTCATGTAAATACACACCAATTCCCGGACCGCCAGATGTAGAAGGTGATTGGGCTGGATCCAACCCCCGGGCCTTAGTTTGCTCCAGTATGGATGTTCCCACAGCCACACTGAACTTAATGGGACTTACTTCTGAGTAGACATTTATTTAGAATATGCACTGCTAGTCACAAAAATAACGCAATGGTTTACAAGAGTATATACATTAAAAAACAATTTAAAAGATATGCCACATAAATTTTTAAAAATCAGAAATCAGCTAACTAGAACAACAAAATAAGGTTCTTTGTTGCTTGTTGTGCCATGTAATAATTTATTCTGCAATAACCAGGTTCCCAAAAGTTAAGTTCTGTTACATATCTGGAAGTCCCTTGTTCAGTGGGACTTACTTCCAAGAATAAGGGCAGATGGGAAGGTAGCCCATCTAGAAGGGAAACTTTCATCCTAAACCTCCGCTGCCTTGCGGGATATCTTCAGGAGAAGAAAATACTAAGGAGTAAACCGTACACAAATGGGTATGGAGTCTCTAAGGCAACAGCCGGATGGCACCTTGTACGCCTCCTTCTGGCAACTCCTGTAGCCAGACTGGTGCTAAATGTATCGCTCTGCTTTCCTTTGGACCCCATCAGCCAGGCTGGGCAGACCAGTATCTCCATGTGCACTGGGGAGGCCACTTCAGTGCTGCAAATGCAGTGGTTTGATTTCACCCTCAGAGGCTCACTCCATTGTCTCTCAAGACAGAGGGATCCCAGCAACAACAGCTACAACAATGTAGTGTAAATTAAAATGCATGCAATCCTATAATAATTAAAAGTGAAAATCAAAACTGAATGCTGGGATCAGCCACTATGGATCACCCATAATTACCTACCAGATAATAATTATTCTGATTTGGAATTTTACCTAACAAATTAATTGCAGCAGAAGCAATTGTTACTAAAAATAGGGAGACTATAGATATATTTATAAAAATCATTTTGGTATTACAAGCAAACATTTTTTTTCCTTTTTAGAAGCGAGACTTACTTGTACCATTTTACCTTTTAAGTCACCGCTCAAAATTTCTATAGATATCATAATCTAAGGACTGCTTGGGGCTGTGGGGGCTACACTGCCCAAACATCTCATTGAGGTTTGGGTGTGTTCAGTGGCTGCAGAATGAGACCTGACTGTTTCTTGGGAATAGAAAACTGGGCGGGAGGGGGAACAGAATGGAGTCCCATGGAGAAAGCATGAGTGGCAGGCTAAACATGGAACAGCTGCTATGTTTATGGCAGGAAATGTAGTTTCTTTCCACGTAAGGTTATGCACACAAATTACAATGCATAAGGAGTGTGGGAGTGTAACTAAAATGCTTCGTTTTTGTTGCCAAACCAGAAGAGAGGCATTCACCACAAGGAAGTGCACTGAACCTGGAAACAATGCAACATTATTTATATCAAACTTTAATTCTCATCATACTACCAACTCTTCACATGTTCAGTTTTTGTTTTAGATCACACAAGTTATTTTTAATTATCTGTATAACATCTGCAGTAACCAGGTGCTGTATCCCAAATAGTTTTTAAAAGGAAAAAAAACTTGTGTTGTTCTGTTTAGCTACGGGGACCTGGAAGGACCTGTGCCATCCCCATCCTGAATGTTAGCCAAAGGATCTTTGAATAGCAAGCTTAGCATTAGCAAAAAGGGAGTACCATCTGCCTTCTAAGAGTTTCACAATACAGTGGTGCCTCACAAGACGAAATTAATCCGTTCCCCGAGTCTTTCGTCTTGCGGTTTTTTCGTCTTGCGAAGCCCGGCTATTAGCGGCTTAGCGGCTTTAAGAAAAACGAAACAAACTCGCAAGAACTCGCAAGACGTATCGTCTTGCGAAGCAAGCCCATAAAGAAATTCGTCTTGCGGAACGACTCAAAAAACGCAAAACCCTGTCGTCTAGCGAGTTTTTCATCTTGCGAGGCATTCGTCTTGCGGGGCACCACTGTAGCTATGAGAATGGTAAGGAAAGGGCAGTCAGCTAAGGAAAGAGTTATCTCAAGTGCAGAGTGCAGCTTCCTTTGTCCTCTAAGAAGCTAAACTGAGAAGCTCTAGGGGTAGCTTGGCCTGAAATTCCCTCTTGTACACACCTATGAAAGGCGCAGGAGGCCTGCCCTCTTTTCATGACTATCCTGACACCAAATCTAAGCTCTTTAGTGCCATAAAATAAAATGGGGAAAACTTTCAGGGGAGGGGGGAAGAAAAGAAAAAAGATTCCCTTTCCCCTTCCTGGAACCTCCTCTGCTCTGTGAGCTCTGAACATGCTGCATGTTACTTGTTCCAAGTTGGCTAGCATCCTGCACAGGAGAACAACTTTTAGGAGCTAGGGTTATACTGTGGTACCTCGGTTTAAGAACAGCCCTGTTTACGAACTCTGCAAAACTGGAGGTGGTCTGGATTGCGAACTTTACCTTGGTCTAGTGGTAGGGCACCAGTGGCAGGAGGCCTCATTAGGGAAAGCACGCCTCGGTTTAAGAGTGGTTTTGGTTTAAAAACGGACTTCCAGAACGGATTAAGTTCATACACCGAGGTACCACTGTACTGCAACCTTTTGTTGTGAGTCCCCTCTTATTTTATTTTGTTGTAGTATTAGCAGCAGTAGTAAACAAAAATAATAGTTGTAATAATATCATCTACATTCTTTTTCTCTTCCATCTTAACTATGTGGGAATGTTAAGGGTAGTATGAAAGGATATATTGAAAAAGTATTATCCTTCCTTCACTCATGCTAGTGAGTGATGTAGCAAAGCAGATTCCCCTCAATATAGCTGGAAGCTTGTTTGCAGATTCATTTGAATCTAAGTAACAAAAGAATTACTCAGATTTCAGTTCACAATATGATCTCTGAAAGACAGGCTTTACTTAGTGGTTACACATAGAAACTGAGTTCATCTCCTAGGGCAGGCATGGCCAAACTTGGCCCTCCAGCTGTTTTGGGACTACAACTCCCATCATGTTAGCTAGGGATGATGGGAGTTGTAGTCCCAAAACAGCTGGAGGACCAGGTTTGGCCATGCCTGTCCTAGGGAGACTGAGCTCATGTGCTGCTGGCTAAGAGCCAGCAGACAATAAAAGTTACATTAAGATAACAAAATGGCTGCAGGAGAGCAGCATGGCAGCAAAAGAGAGAACAAGACAACACTGGAACAAAACTGAGAAAATGGCTGCATGACTCGGCTCTTTTGTGGAGTCAGCCAGAGCCACGTCCATCTCCCAGGTCACATGCAGGGGGAGGACGTTACCCTGACTGGATGTCCCCCTGCCTGTGCCCACTCTAGGGAAATAAGGAATGTTGCATTTGACTGCACCAATGGATTACATCCCACAAACTATTGGATATTTGAAAAATAACTAATGGAATTAAAGGGACATTTATTTATCACTTAAAAATATATATCCTGAGGTTGCAATCCTGTATTCCTATGCCAACACACATGTTAGGCACACACTGAAATCCCATAGGATTTAGTGAAAAGTGCAGCCTGATCCTGTGCATATTTACTTGGAAGTAAATGCCATTGTGTTTGATGGGACTTAACATTTGATAAGTGCTAGGGGTTGCAGTCCCAAGTTCACACAGCTAAGTGCGGCCAGAGTAATGTCGAGCAGTAGGGTTTGGTTAATAAATTACTAGCTTCTTGTTATGGAGGTACAAAGTAAATACAAATGCAGTGATCAGTTCATTTTAAGAGAGAAAAGTAACATTCTTTTCTAGCACAGCAGTAACAAAGACTGAAATTTTTATTACACTACCCATTGTTCTACCAGGCCTAAACACACTAAGCACAACCAAATCAAGATCATGGGGCACAGTTTTAAGAGCTCAACCACAGTGTGAACGGTGGGAAGAGATAAATCTGGCCAGCTTCAGAGTGTCTTTCATTGCTCCACAAACTGCAGCCCAGAGATGATGAAAAAACCTACTCTATATGCTTCAAAACGGCTTTGTCATGACAGCATAGTTTTACTCTGGAAGACCATGACCATAATCTGTGAGAAGATTGTTTAGCCCAGCAGCATTGACACATCACAATAGGTTCTCTGGTGGACAATGTTTCTACTTTGGAGAAAAACCTTTTACTGAGATGTTTCTGCTGATGGCTGTGTCGGAAGTCTTTCTGCTTTTGGGCTGGGCATGGAGATCAGACTGCATTTGCTCACCCACCACTTATTATAAGAATTGTTGGATTCGACGATTCCCAGGCCTTACAGTTGATCTGGAGCGTTCACAGAGAAGAGGGGCCTACATTCTCAAAGTCTACACAGAAGCTACAGCCCAACAATGCAGCCAGACCTGCTGCCTCCTAAAGAATGGTAAGAATTCATTTTCTTCCTCTGTAAAAGATCAAAGCAGTCCATGTTAAAAACAAAACATTAACTGTTCAGCTGATGAAGGTGTATGATTTGTAACTATGCATGCATAAAGGCAAAGGTAAAGGGACCCCTGACTGTTGGGTCCAGTTGCAAACGACTCTGGGGTTGCAGTGCTCATCTTGCTTTCCTAGCTGAGGGAACCAGTGTACAGCTTCTGGGTCATGTGGCCAGCATGACTAAGCCGCTTTTGGCGAACCAGAACAGCGGAAATGCCGTTTACTTTCCCGCCGGAGGAGTACCGATTTATCTACTTGCACTTCAATGTGCTTTTGAACTGCTATGTTGGCAGGAGCAGGGACTGAGAAATGGGAGCTCACCCCGTCGTGGGGATTCAAAACACGGACCTTCTGATTGGTTTAGACCACAGCGCCACCCGCGTCCCTATGCATGCATACATGCAAGTATAAAAGCATTCTGTCACCCTCAAGACAACAGTGACAAAGAAACAGAACGCAGAATGAGGCTACGCAGAGGAAAGATGTAAATAGGAGCTTAATAGAGGCCCACTTGAATTGTGTCCTTGGGTTTCCCCTTTGCTTTCTCTGACATAAATGAGTGGTTGCTTGTTGTTGTTTAGTCATGTCCGACTCTTTGTGACCCCATGGACCAGAGCACACCAGGCACTCCTGTCTTCCATTGCCTCCCGCAGTTGGGTCAAATTCATGTTCGTAGCTTCGAGAACACTGTCCAACTATCTCATCCTCCGTCATCCCCTTCTCCTTGTGCCCTCCATCTTTCCCAGCATCACGGTCTTTTCCAGGGAGTCTTCTCTTCTCATGAGGTGGCCAAAGTATTGGAGCCTCAGCTTCAGGATCTGTCCTTCCAGTGAGCACTCAGGGCTGATTTCCTTAAGAATGGATAGGTTTGATCTTCTTGCAGTCCATGGGACTCTCAAGGGTCTCCTCCAGCACCATAATTCAAAAGCATCAATTCTTCGGCGATCAGCCTTCTTTATAGTCCAGCTCTCACTTCCATACATCACTACTGGGAAAACCATAGCTTTAACTTTGTTGGCAAGGTGATGTCTCTGCTTTTTAAGATGCTGTCTAGGTTTGTCATTGCTTTTCTTCCAAGAAGCAGGCGTCTTTTAATTTTGTGACTGCTGTCACTATCTGCAGTGATCATGGAGCCCAAGAAAGTAAAATCTCTCACTGCCTCCATTTCCTCCCCTTCTATTTGCCAGGAGGTGATGGGCCCAGTGGCCATGATCTTCATTTTTTTGATGTGAAGCTTCAGACCATATTTTGCGCTCTCCTCTTCCACTCTCATTAAAAGGTTCTTTAATTCCTCCTCACTTTCTGCCATCAAGCTTGTGTCATCTGCATATCTGAGGTTGTTGATATTTCTTCCGGCAATCTTAATTCCGGTTTGGGATTCATCCAGCCCAGCCTTTCGCATGATGAATTCTGCATATAAGTTAAATAAGCAGGGAGACAATATACAGCCTTGTCGTGCTCCTTTCCCAATTTTGAACCAATCGGTTGTTCCGTATCCAGTTCTAACTGTAGCTTCTTGTCCCACATAGAGATTTCTCAGGAGACAGATGAGGTGATCAGGCACTCCCATTTCTTTAAGAACTTGCCATAGTTTGCTGTGGTCGACACAGTCAAAGGCTTTTGCATAATCAATGAAGCAGAAGTAGATGTCTTTCTGGAACTCTCTAGCTTTCTCCATAATCCTGTGCATGTTTGCAATTTGGTCTCTGGTTCCTCTGCCCCTTCGAAATCCAGCTTGCACTTCTGGAAGTTCTCAATCCACATACTGCTTAAGCCTGCCTTGTAGAATTTTAAGCATAAACTTGCTAGCGTGTGAAATGAGTGCAATTGTGTGGTAGTTGGAGCATTCTTTGGCACTGCCCTTCTTTGGCATTGGGATGTAGACTGATCTTCTCCAATCCTCTGGCCACTGCTGAGTTTTCCAAACTTGCTGGCATATTGAGTGTAGCACCTTAACAACATCATATTTTACAATTTTAAATAATTCAGCTGGAATACCATCACTTCCACTGGCCTTGTTATTAGCAGTGCTTTCTAATGCCCATTTGACTTCACTCTCCAGGATGTCTGGCTCAAGGTCAGCAACCGCACTACCTGGGGTGTATGAGACATCCATATCTTTCTGGTATAATTCCTCTGTGTATTCTTGCCACCTCTTCTTGATGTCTTCTGCTTCTGTTAGGTCCTTACCACTTTTGTCCTTTATTATGGTAATCTTTGTATGAAATTTTCCTTTCATATCTTCAATTTTCTTGAACATATGGTTCTTCTCTGGTTCTTCCCATTGTGTTGTTTTCCTCTATTTCTTTGCATTGCTCGTTTATCATAGAATCATAGAATCATAGAGTTGGAAGAAACCACAAGGGCCATCGAGTAAAACCCCCTGCCAAGCAGGAAACACCGTCAGAGCACTCCTGACATATGGTTGTCAAGCCTCTGCTTAAAGACCTCCAAAGAAGGAGACTCCACCACACTCCTTGGCAGCAAATTCCACTGTCGAACAGCTCTTACTGTCAGGAAGTTCTTCCTAATGTTTAGGTGGAATCTTCTTTCTTGTAGTTTGGATCCATTGCTCCGTGTCCGCTTCTCTGGAGCAGCAGAAAACAACCTTTCTCCCTCCTCTATGTGATATCCTTTTATATATTTGAACATGACTATCATATCACCCCTTAACCTCCTCTTCTCCAGGCTAAACATGCCCAGCTCCCTTAGCCGTTCCTCATAAGGCATCGTTTCCAGGCCTTTGACCATTTTGGTTGCCCTCCTCTGGACATGTTCCAGTTTGTCAGTGTCCTTCTTGAACTGTGGTGCCCAGAACTGGACACAGTACTCCAGGTGAGGTCTGACCAGAACAGAATACAGTGGCACTATTACTTCCCTTGATCTAGATGCTATACTCCTATTGATGCAGCCCAGAATTGCATTGGCTTTTTTAGCTGCCGCGTCACACTGTTGGCTCATGTCAAGTTTGTGGTCAACCAAGACTCCTAGATCCTTTTCACATGTACTGCTCTCAAGCCAGGTGTCCCCCATCTTGTATTTGTGCCTCTCATTTTTTTTGCCGAAGTGCAATACTTTACATTTCTCCCTGTTAAAATTCATCTTGTTTGTTTTGGCCCAGTTCTCTAATCTGTCAAGGTCGAGTTTAAGAAGGCCTTATTGTGTCTCCTTGCTATTTTTTGGAAATCTGCATTCAATTTCCTGTATCTTTCACTATCTCCCTCGCATTTTGCTTGCCTTCTCTCCCCCGCTATTTGTAAGGCATCGTTGGACAGCCACTTTGCTTTCTTGCATTTCCTTTTCATTGGGATGGTTTTCGTTGCTGCCTCATGTATAATATTACGAGCCTCCATCCATAGTTCTTCAGGCACTCTGTCCACCAAATCTAAATCCTTAAACCTGTTCCTCACTTCCACTGTGTATTCATAAGGGATTTGATTTAGATTGTATCTTACCGGCCCAGTGGTTTTTCCTTCTTTCTTCAGTTTAAGTTTGAATTTTGCTATAAGAAGTTGATGATCTGAGCCACAGTCAGCTCCAGGTCTTGTTTTTGCTGACTGTATAGAGCTTCTCCATCTTTGGCTGCAGAGAATATAATCAATCTGATTTTGATGCTGACCATCTGGTGATGTCCATGTGTAGAGTCGTCTCTTGTGTTGTTGGAAAAGAGTGTTTGTGATGACTAGCTTGTTCTCTTGGCAGAACTCTATTAGCCTTTGCCCTGCTTCGTTTTGAACTCCAAGGCCAAACTTGCCAGTTGTTCCTTTTATCTCTTGACTCCCTACTTTAGCATTCCAATCCCCTATAATGAGAAGAACATCCTTCTTTGGTGTCATTTCTATAAGATGTTGTAAGTCTTCATAGAACTGGTAAATTTCAGTTTCTTCAGCACCAGTAGTTAGTGCATAAACTTGGATTACTGTGATGTTAAATGGTCTGCCTTGGATTCGTATCATTTTTGAGACTGCATCCCAGTACAGCTTTCACCACTCTTTTGTTGACTTTGAGGGCCACTCCATTTATTTTGCGGGATTTTTGCCTACAGTAGTAGATATGATGGTCTTCCGAACTGAATTCGCCCATTCCCGCCCATTTTAGTTCACTGATGCCCAGGATGTCAATATTCTTGCCATCTCATTTTTGACCACATCCATCTTACCCAGGTTCATGGTTCTTGCATTCCAGGTTCCTATGCAGTATTTTTCTTTACAGCATTGGACTTTCCTTTCGCTTCCAGGCATATCCGCAACTGAGTGTCCTTTCGGCTTTGGCCCAGCCGCTTCATCAGCTCTGAATCTACTTGTACTTGTCCTCTGCTCTTCCTCAGTAGCATGTTGGACGCCTTCCAACCTGAGGGGCTCATCTTCCAGCGTCATAACTTTTATATGCCTGTTGTCTTTGTCCATGGAGTTTTCTTGGCAGGGATACTGGAGTGGCTTGCCAGTTCCTGCTCCAGGTGGATCATGTTTGGTCAAAACTCTCCACTATGACCTGTCCATCTTGGGTGGCCCTGCACAGCATAGCTCATAGCTTCTCTGAGTTATTCAAGCCCCTTCGCCACAGCAAGGCAATGATCCATGAAGGGGAGTGGTTGCTATTTCCTACTAAAAAGAAATGGGAAGTGCAGCACTTATGGCCTTCTTGTCATGAGAGCCTGGCTCTCAGTGATAGGAGATCCATAGAAGGTTACAAAGAGTCTCTGCGTGCCAAGTGTATTGTTCTCCTTGCAAGATGCCCACTGACCCATGTTGCCACCTTTCATATTGAAGAAATACTAAAATATTAGGGCCAAAATTCACCCTGTTGTCTGTGAGCTGTCAAATTATCATCCTCTTCCTATAAATAATGGATCTAAAACTTGGAATTAATACATTTCATTTGAAAGTAAAGAAGAATACATCTAATCTAGTGCCATTCTTTGTTCTTTCACTGGAGCTATGAACCATAACTTGGCCTTCAGTTGTTGTTTTCAAATTTCTAGTTACATTTCTGAATTGATCCTTAATGCAAACATTATAGTGCTAATGGCAATAAATAATACAAATATAAGAAGATTCTGTCAAGACCCAAGGCAAACACAGTAGAGATTTACCAGCACAAAACATGCAACAAAGCAAAGCATGAAAATATAGGCTGTAAAATGTGCCCTTCAGTTTCCTAGTTCTGCTGGACCTCTCAGCAGCCTTTGATGCCATCGACCACTACATCCTTCTGGACTGTCTAGAGGGGCTGGGAGCTGGGGGCACTGTTATACAGTGGTTCCAAGTGGTGGTGGGGGGGATGAGTGTTCAGGCCCCTGGGCTTTCACTTGTGGGGTGCCTCAGGGTTCTGTCCTCCCCCCCCCATGCTTTTTAACATCTACATGCAGCCACTGGGAGAGATCAGCAGGGGGTTTGGGTTGGGTGTTCATCAATATGCGGATGATACCCAGGTCTACCTCTCTTTCAAATCAGAACCAGTGAAGGGGGTGAAGGTCCTGTGTGAGTGTCTGGAGGTGGTTGGAGGATGGATGGCGGCTAACAGATTGAGGTTGAATCCTGACAAGACAGAAGTACTGTTTTGGGGGGACAGGAGGCGGGCAGGTGCGGAGGACTCCCTGGTCATGAACGGGGTAACTGTGCCCCTGAAGAACCAGGTGCTCAGCCTAGGAGTCATTCTGGACTCACAGCTGTCCATGGAGGCGCAGGTCAATTCTGCGTGCAGGGCAGCTGCTTATCAGCTCCATCTGGTATGCAGGCTGAGACCCTATCTGCCCGCAGACTGTCTCGCCGGAGTGGTGCATGCTCTAGTTATCTCCCACTTGGACTACTGCAATGCGCTCTATGTGGGGCTACCTTTGAAGGTGACCCGGAAACTGCAACTAATCCAGAATGTGGCAGTTAGATGGCGACTGGGAATGGCTGCCAATACCATATAACACTGATCCTAAAAGACCTATATTGACTCCCAGTACATTTCCGAGCACAATTCAAAGTGTTGGTGCTGACCTTTAAAGCCCTAAATGGCCTTGGCCCAG
This sequence comes from Podarcis pityusensis, assembly GCF_964106645.2. Classification (NCBI taxonomy): domain Eukaryota; kingdom Metazoa; phylum Chordata; class Lepidosauria; order Squamata; family Lacertidae; genus Podarcis; species Podarcis pityusensis. Next base: position 99,530,533 of record NC_138032.1, on the reverse strand, counting down.
TATTCCTGAAGGAGTGTCTCCACCCCCATCATTCTTCCCGGACATGGAGGTCCAGCTCCGAGGGCCTTCTGGCGGTTCCCTCCCTGTGAGAAGCCAAGTTACAGGGAACCAGGCAGAGGGCCTTCTCAGGAGTGGCGCCTGTCCTGTCAAGGAACTATCCTACTTTTAAAAGACATCTGAAGGCAGCCCTGTTTAGGGACATTTTTAATGTTTAATGCTGTGTTGTGTTTTTAATATTTGATTGGGAGCCGCTCAGAGTGGTTGGAGACACCCAGCCAGATGGACGGGGTATAAATAATAAATAAATTATAATCATCATCAATAATAATTATTATTATCAGTGTGTCCCAAAATATCCCTTTTTATATAGGCTTTCCAAGCTATCCCATTTCCATAGCATAAACTCTTCAGAGGTCAGAGTCATGTACTTCTCCATACAGCAATCAGAAAAGATGCATAGGCAGTCAAAACACTGGTTAGCTACAAAAGGAAAAAGTTTATAAACTATTGGTATAGGGAAAAAATGCTAGTTGCAGACTCTATTCTGGTCTGAAACGAAAAAGGCTGGTTAAAGCCATGTGCTGGAGCAACCAGCACAGAGCTCCTTACATACTGAAGTCCACATGGAGAGTGAAAAAGAGAACGAAGACCGGGGGTGGATCTACACACGGGGAGGGGGGACACTATAAACAAGTCAGAAATTAGAGTGGTATAAGAAAAAAATTTTAAACCCTATGGAAAAAGTGTATAAAAATTTTCTGCTCTCTGGCGCCATCTGGTATTGCATGTTTATAGCACATTCAAATCATTGTTGACCCAAGGTGGGAAGTGGTGACATATGCCAACATGGCAACATAGCTTACTCTATAGCTTAACCCCTTCATCATCATCATCATCATCATCATCATTTATTTATACCCCGCCCATCTGGCTGGGCTTCCCCAGCCACTCTGGGCGGCTTCCAAAAGAATATTAAAATACTGTGATACATCAAACATTACTTCCGGGGTGGCGCCACCGGCAATGGCGGACTCCCTCTGAATTGGAGGGACTAGCTCCGCATGAAACAGGTCTTTCCGCTGCGGCGTAGCGGGGACCCTTCTGGAAATCACAGGCGGATGAAGCCTGCGACCGTGGGACTCGGCGGGCACCCTTAGCGCCCCCCCAACCCACAAAGGAACCCACAAATGGGCTCCGAAGTGAAGAGGGGGAAGTGGCGCGGTGCTGTGAGTCAATTGCTTTTTCTGCGGAGCGAAGCCGCATAGTCGTTGCCGGAGAGCGCTGCCTTTTTCCTGGGACAATTTGGCATTTAAAACAACCAACCGTGAGTACTGGAACATTGAATATTTGGACTTCAAATAAGAACTGGCGAAATAAAAAGGAATTTGGACTTAAAAATTAAGCCTAATTTGGTACTGAAACGGGAAGGTTTAAACAGGAAGTCACCCTTCCGTTTCCTCGTAGTCAGAACAAAGCAAAGACAACGCAAACTAGAGCCTTAAAAATCACTTTTAAAGGATCAACTTTCATCATTTAAAATCGCTGAACCCCCCTTCGGTAGCAGGGGAAGAAGGGGGATCTTTTCTGAGCTGCTTAAACCTGCAGAAGTGAATCTAAAGCAAAGTAATTTTCCACTGTCCTGACCCTGGAGCGGGGTGTCAGGACTGACGTTTGAAGCTCATTGACCAGAAACAAATGTCTTTGACAGATAGTTAAAAGAAGAGAAACATTGTGACTCCATTGTTTCCCTTCGTCTTTTAAAAGAACAAATATGGACAAAATACCTTAAAAAAGAAACTTTGTTGCTATTGTTTTCAAGAAAAAGAACAACCAGAAGTTTTTCCCCCTAGTGGGGAACTGTGAAATTGTAACTAATTCCTGGGAACTTGCAGCTGTCACTGATTACAACTGTGGGAAAGGATTTGTGACCTTGTAGGACAATGTCTTCAGAAGCACTGTTGGGTGCTTTCTGTAAAATAAATGCCCTATTGGATCAGTTAAGTCAGAAGATGGATTTCATGACTAATGCGGCCAGAACCTTTGAACAGGTAGTGGGAAACTATATGGAGCCCACCCAGGAATCAATACAGGAACGTGCCATGACAGAACAACTGAAAGAAGAGGACCTTGCTGAATCTTGGGCGCCAGAGATGGAGGGAGCTGCGGCCCAGCAGGAATATAAACTCTTGAATCTGATAAATGAACTTGGAAAAAATCAGACTTGGAAAGATAAAATCTGGTTTGGTTTGGAAATGGGGGGTTGGATAGACCCCCCTTTACAGGGAGATTTGGACTTTTCAAGTCTGGAAAGGGGCCGTCAGATGTTTGGAGCTGTGGGGGCTCTCAACTTTGAAGGGAATCTGGAGCATGCTTGTAAATACTACATCGAGCCTATCCTGGACTATGGAAAAGGGATCGTCTTGCTGAAAAGGGTCAAAAACACTACCAAGCTGGAGTTCCCACGAATAAAAGGGAAATATAAAGAAGAGGTACGAAAGGGACATGGAAGAGACTTGAGGGCCTCGGATATAAGATTGCCAGGTTAATGTGCTAGATTAATAGGATAAAAAGGACTGACAAAACCCGGGACCAGGAGGAAGGGACGTTGGATGAAGACTGGATTGTTTTTTTTATTATTATTCTTATCATTAGGACTGTTTTATAAAATTGATGAATGTTAGGAAAATGTTGAAATGAAACTATTTGGCTCTTACAAAAATGTCTAAAGAACTAGGTAAGAATGTTATGGTTTAGGAGAAGTTGGTAAAAATTAAGATTTAAGTTTTAAACTTTAAGGTTTTCTATAAGATAAGATGAAAATAGATCAAGGTAATGTGATGACAGAATACTATGAATTATGGAAAGGATTTGCTGTGATTATTATAAAACAGGATACAGGAAAAGGGAGGAGGAGGTCAAGGAAAGAAGGTATTGAAAGTGGAGAATTGGAGAATGATGGTTTTATTTTTTTTATTTTTTTTATTTTTCTGTCTTGTTTTTTCCTTTGTGTAATTTTTTTTAAAAAACTCTTTTTTCAATAAATATCATTTAAAAAAAAACAAAACATTAAAAACTTCCCTAAACAGGGCTGCCTTCAGATGTCTTCTAAAAGTCTGGTAGTTGTTGTTCTCTTTGACATCTGGTGGGAGGGTGTTCCACAGGGAGGGCGCCACTACTGAGAAGGCCCTCTGCCTGGGTCCCTGTAACTTGGCTTCTTGCAGTGAGGGAACCGCCAGAAGGCCCTCAGCGCTGGACCTCCGTGTCCGGGTAGAACGATGGGGGTGGAGACTCTCCCTCAGATATACTGGACTGAGGCCATTTAGGGCTTTAAAGGTTACCACCAACACTTTGAATTGTGCTCGGAAATGTACCGGGAGCCAATGTAGGTCTTTCAAGACCGGTGTTATATGGTCTCGGCGGCCGCTCCCAGTCACCAGTCTGGCTGCCGCGTTCTGGATTAGTTGTAGTTTCCAGGTCACCTTCAAATGTAGCTCCACGTAGAGCGCATTGCAGTAGTCCAAGCGGGAGATAACCAGAGCATGCACCACTCTGGCAAGGCAGTCTGCAGGCAGATAGGGTCTCAGCCTGCATACCAGATGGAGCTGGTAAACAGCTGCCCTGGACACGGATTTGACTTGTGCCTCCATGGACAGCTGTGAGTCCAAAATGACTCCCAGGCTGCGCACCTGGTCCTTCAGGGGCACAGTTACCCCATTCAGGACCAGGGAATCCTCCACACCTGCCCGCCTCCTGTCCCCCCAAAACAGTACTTCTGTCTTGTCAGGATTCAATCTCAATCTGTTAGCTGCCATCCATCCTCCAACTGCCTCCAGACACTCACACAGGACCGTCACTGCCTTCACTGGTTCTGATTTGGAAGAGAGGTAGAGCTGGGTATCATCCGCATACTGATGAACACCCAGCCCAAACCCCCTCATGATCTCTCCCAGCGGCTGCATGTAGATATTGAAAAGCATGGGGGAGAGGACAGAACCCTGAGGCACCCCACAAGTGAGAGCCAAGGGGTCTGAAAACTCATCCCCCCCCCACCACTTTCTGGACATGGCCCAGGAGGAAGGAGAGGAACCACTGTATGACATTGCCTCCAGCTCCCAGCCCCTCAAGACGGTCCAGAAGGATGTTATGGTTGATGGTATCAAACGCCGCTGAGAGATCCAGCAGAACTAGGAAACAGCTCTCACCTTTGTCCCTAGCCTGCCGGAGATCATCAACCAGTGCGACCAAGGCAGTTTCAGTCCCGTGATGAGGCCTGAATCCCGACTGGAAGGGATCCAAATGGTCCGCTTCTTCCAGGCGTGCCTGGAGTTGTTCAGCAACCACTCGCTCAATCACCTTGCCCAAGAATGGAAGATTTGAGATTGGGCGATAGTTGGCCATCGTGGCCGCATCTAAAGATGGTTTTTTAAGAAGCGGTTTAGTAACCGCCTCTTTCAGCGGGTTTGGGAAGGCTCCCTCATGGAGGGAAGCATTCACCACCCGACGAAGCCCATTTCCCAGTCCTTCCTGGCTAGCTTTTATGAGCCAGGATGGGCAAGGATCAAGGAGACAAGTGGTTGGTTTCACTCGTCCAAGCAGCCTGTCCACATCCTCGGGGGTAACAGATTAGAACTGATCCCACGCAACTTGACTAGACAGGACTCTAGCACTCTCCCGGCCCCGATGTAGCAGGTGGTTCCGCTAAATCGCGAACCACCATCCGAATCGGTCCCACCTCCCTGCAGAGGGGAAGGGTCGCGGAGAAGTCAAGTTGCACCAGGAAGTGGTCTGACCATGGCACTTCTTTCGTTTCGCTTTTACTTAGTGTCAGATCACCAACATCCATAGAGGTAAACACCAGGTCCAAGGCATGTGGGTTGGGCCAGACTTATTATCATGCACTAATTAGATTCATGCACTAATTAGATTCAAACATTGTAGTTATATGACGCTGGAACCCTAAAGATTCTTGTTTGGATAATTAACTGTGAAAATTTTGTTAATAACTAGCACTACTGATTACAAATGATTAGAATTTATAAACATTTACAACAGGAGCTGACATATACCACATTTTCTGTGATAACCAACAAGGAGAATCAGTGGATAGCTATGCTACAATATCACTTTTCCTGTATTTTATTACTTCAAGTTATGGGAAGGGGACTAGACACAAACCTGCCCTTTTCTCTGGCAATCCTGTGTTTGGGTTAATTTACTTCCACCCTGAAAGTTCATGGCCACATCATTCCTCCTGAGACATGCTTACATTTCTAATTGAAACTGAATTTTCAATAGGTTGAGGCATGCAACAGACAAAGCAAGGAGGTGTAATCATAACGTAAATCACATTTCCCAGTGCACAGCTCCACCCCTCACTGCTGCTCAAGAACTGGAGTGCTGGAAGATGAAGCAGTGTTGTGTCTATTTAACTGTTGAACAATTTTGCCTGATAAATGGCATTTGAAATGCATTGTGAAATACTCATAAAATTATCCTCATTGCACCTAGCTGGCTTTGCCTGTTGCTTTTTTCCTTTTGGTGTACCCCCTTTATAAAAGATTGAGACAGCTGTCTGTCATTACCCAACTTAGCAATGCTGCTACAATTTGTAACCGTCTTCCAAGGTCACCCTTGCCTTTCTCCAGCCGTGGATTGTTAGGTTTCAGAACTGAGCTTTCTAACAGAGAGCAGTACTACGTCACACAGCTGGAGCAAGATGTGAGCTGGGAAGATAAAGGAGCTGATTGAAATCAGATCTAATGGAGTGAGCTCATCCATTAGCCAAGTACTGAACTCGCACAACAAAACTCACATTTAAAGATGTTTAGATATCCTGATAAGTAACTCTGCCAGCATACCAAATTCTGCCTTGCATACTTGGACATTTTAGATATGGCTATGGATGTACTGATGCTTCTGGGTCAGAGAAGAACAAATACATCTACATAGGGCTGCCAATTAATTAGAAAAATAGCCTCACTCACTTTTTGATATCCGAGCTAGCTGTCAACAGTTTCTGTGTCAGTTGCCCAATTTATTTATTTTCAACTCCGTCAGGTCACAGATTTTTTGAAATAGAAATGTTCAGCTATAGATTCTGCTTCAAGACTCAGCCTGTGTGATAGGAGTAGCTGGTGTGCTGGACTTAGACTGGTAATGTCCAGTGCTTTTTTTCTACACCAAAAGGTGCTGGAACACACCTCCCTCAGAAGATTGACCCCAGAGCCCAAAGAGGGTATCTTTGGGCTGGGGGGAGGCATCTTCTCGAGCCTGAGGCAGCCTCTGTGAGACTCGGTTTGTCCTGCCTCAGCCACCTTCGTGATGCGTGTGTGTGTGTTCTCTTCCTCCTGGGAGAACAAGGCGGCCAGCCTGCCCACCAGTGCAAAGGCGGCTGAGCAACAGGTGGGCGACTTCTTTAAACTGCTCTGCTAAGAGGCCCATGGCTGCTCACCCCTCAGCAGAGCAACTTAACAAGCCCCCGCCCCACATCTCTCCAGCTTCCGTGCGCCAGAGTTGCATGGGGGCTTGCTCGGCTGAGGCACAGCTTTCCCACATGTCAGTTGTTACCTGGGAGGTTGTAGAGCTTCAGCAAAACCCCACTGTGCCCCTGGCTTGCCTGCACCTCTTCAGAGCCTTTGAGCTCCGGGGAGGGTCTCCTCATGAGCTGGAGGTACAGTGAGGCTTTGCTGAGTCTGGTTAGGTCTCTCCCTCCACTTCCAGGGCCCAGCTGAGAGGTGCCAGAACACAGTCCCAGTGAGCTCTGGCAGAAGAAAAGCCTGGTTATTTCACCCACAGGCAAGTCTAAAGGAGATGTATTCATGTATAGCAGGGATAGTCAACCTTTTTATACCTACTGCCCACTAAAGCATCTTTCTGGATGGTAAAATTTCCTTACTGCCCCCCAGTGCTCGATGGAAGGAGGATTCAGCATATGCTGTAGAACCCCCTGCCGCCCATCTAGAATCCTGAAATGGCCACTAGTGGGCGGGAGGGACCAGGTTGACAACCCCTGATGTACAGGCATGATCTGTATCCTTAACTTTATTCGGAAATCAATGCAAAGCTTTTCTTCCTTCTGTTGCTGTTTTTAGTTTCCTGTAACTTGGCAGTTTTCTATGGTGAAACCAATAATCAGAGTCTTAACTGCCTGCATGTTTATTGCCCAGCGTTTGAGAGCTGCATACTGAGGCCTTGGATCAATGTTGTGTTGTACAACATCACACCAGGTAAGGCATCATTATGCACACACACAGAAGAAAGGGTTGCATGCCACTTGCAAATGTGTGTAACGCATTAAAGAAATAATTAAAAAAAAACATATTTGGGAGAAGGAAATTTAGAGTAGAAAAGTGATGGGAAGTTCTTAACCATTTCCCTGCTAGGGATGGAATAACAATGCTAAGTGCAATAACAGAGACAATTCCCGTCCTCACATAGATTTGGCAGTCTGCAGTGTCTATCATGAGGAGAGATGCTTCTTCCCTCGTAACAACTTCTAATGGGATTTCTTGAGTGAGGTTGGGGTGGGCAGCATACCAAATCTATCCTACCTGAACTTTGGGGACACTTTGCAGAGTGGTGTGAAAATACGTCCAGTGACTTTTCTTCACCTTCAGTAACTTCAGCTAGCACAGTAATATTGCAAAGCATTGCATTGAAGCAATATTGTGAAGGTGGAACGGTGGTTAGCAGATGCTTCAGTCATTTTGTTTTGAACCTATAGCTTTGTATCTTCATGGGCACTTTTGCCCACCTGATTTCTGCAGGTTAGTGAAATATAGAGGAGACAGACTGCACACAGATAGGTTCAGCTGGCAGGTGTCCTGGCTGCTGCTCAAAACACCCTCTCTGAAGAGATCTTTATTGAGGCAGACCAACAGTATGGACTGGGTGGCAGGAATTAGTAGGAATAGGCAGCTAGAAGCAGCAGTCAAAGTTTAAGGAGTCCAGGTTTAGGGCAAGAAGTCCAGAACTGCACAGAAGCTATGGAGTTGTCCCAATGAGTTCCCACACCCACCAGTCAAGCTTTTTAGTAAGGCAGGATAAATTTACTGGCAAGGCTCCTGTGCCTTGGAGGAATGTCAAGCTTTGGCAGGGTGGGTCTATTTCCACCTGCATAGCTCCAAATCCCCTAATGACTGCTCCCAGTGGCTTTGTATAGATGTTAAAAATCAACCCCTCCCCCAGTAAAGCCAGAGCCCAATAGAGTACTCATACACTATGCTCTTCATGGGCATGTTATCATGTGCAACTAGGAAGGCTTCCATAGTTAGGAAACACAGGTGAATTTAGGTGACACAGACATTAAAGCCTTTACTTGTGCTTGGATTCTGCTTTGACAGGGGTTGATCCGGATCTTCTTGTGTTTGAGAAACTCTCTTTCAAAGATATGAATACCAGGTCCTCTCTTAATAAATGGGAAGTGCATGGAAGTGCAAGGGTTGCCAATTTAGAAAAATGCCAGAATTCAACAACCAGTTCAAGGTACCTTCTTCCTGAATCCTTATCTTCTACAGTGGTCCAAGAGCTGGTAAGTAACAGAAGCAACACAAGTACTGCACCTGCCCCAGTTCACAGGTCTCCATCCAGCACATATTTAGGACCTGCAGATGCACCACTGAAGGACTATTTTACTAAAGTGGCAAACATCTCAGAAAAGAATGGTTCAACAGCCATGTCTGACAATGCAACTGTACTTCCTAGAACTGCAGTTACATCTATCAAGATATCACACATGCCCAGCCCAGCCCATCTGAACAGCAGCAAACACTTGAACGAAACCAAGGTATACAGTGGCAGGAATTACACATCAGACAATGAAGACCAGAAATCAGCTTGGGAGGAAGTAGAAAGGGGGAGCTGGCTGCTTCCGGTGGCACTCTGTTTTTCCTTGACTGTGATTTGCTGTTGCACTATTATTCTTGCAACTGGGTGCCATCGAAAGAGGAATGGTCGGTATAAACCAAGACGGAGAGGTGAATCCAGACGGCTCATTAGATACACTATGGTTAAAAATAGCTTTTAATGGTAAATATTCCAAATCTAGAGACAAAGTGAAGGCTAGATGATGAATATGTAAGAGAAGAAAAGGGAACTCTGCAATCCTATACATCTCCACTCAGAAGACTCATTGATATGTGTTTGGGACTGATTATAGGTATTTTGAGTACTTTGCCATTAAACTAGATCGGAGATACATCTGCTTTTCTTGATTATAATGCTTCAGTTCTAACAGGGTTTAAATGCACCTTTCATTAAGAGTCCTTTCTCCATACAAAACCACATAGACTGGTCGGGAAACTTTTCCAGTATGCAAGCTGTCTCCTTTCTCCACCAACCCTTACAGGCCATTAGGGCCACCAGCTGTCAATTACTTGATGTCATTATGACATTAGGTGATATGTCAGGAGTGCTCTGATGGTGTTTCCTGCTTGGCAGGGGGTTGGACTCGATGGCCCTTGTGGTCTCTTCCAACTCTATGATTCTATGATAACTTCAAAGTGAGTGGTAGCCCCTTTGAAGTCTGTTTGCTGATGGTTTGGATTCAAACTATTCTGCAAATGGAAGTTTCCCCTCTTAGACTTAAAGAAAAAAATGTCCATTTTCCAGGCAAGGTTCGGTTCTATACCATGCCTGTCTGCAAACAGGCAAAGGGGGTGTCTCTCACCACCCATCAGATGATGGATGCCGAGAACAAACTCCTTTGAAGAAGAGCTCAGTGCAACTCAGCCAATCTCAGCCATGTATTTACCTGCCCCGCACCTGGTTTTACATATATCACCAAGTGTTAGGCAGGCAGGTGAATGCAATTTGGAGAATATGCATCAGCCAGATTAGTTGCATGGGCCAGAGGTTCCTCATTGCAGTACGGACTCATTGTTAAAACCGTGTTTATGGAAGACAATCTTACTCGGCTACGAGTGATCGCCAAAGAAAGAAGATACCAAGACTCAATATGAACACTAATATCAAGTAATTCTTAGAATTTATATGTCACTTTGGGCACGTTCACCAATCTTTTGCACACTTATCCCTATGTTGCAATTGTAAGACTGTGGTGTTGTATTTTATCTGTGTGTGAGAAACCCCAGCCCCACACTCACCCACCCCACCTGGGAATCGGACACGTCTCCAGGCTACAACTCCTTTTCAGCCCCTACTCTCACACTCTCATGTTTGCAAGCAGACGAGGAACTGTGATACTCAAGGCCGGAAGTACTTGCCTCTTGCAGCCCAAGGAGCAACTTACTCTCTATTTCTTCTCTGCTTCGCTACCTTTTCCATAGTGCACATGCAATGTCTACCAGAACTAGTATGCAGCCAGCTTTTTAATATCCTGCAGCTTTATCAAAGCATAAAATCCCCCCCAAGTAATTTTACATCTGCATGTTTTAGTGTGTATGCTGACATTCTGAAAATGTCCCCGTTCAAGCCAATGGCAGTCTATTATGTGGAATGGTGGTAGGAAAAACGCAGCGTACAAGGCAACTTGTTCTTCATGTGATTGGAAGTGGTGGTAGGGAAGGGTAATGCAGGATATAATTGCCATTTCAAAAGCAGTCCCACATTTAGGTTGTAGTATTTTCTCCATGTGAAAATGGCCCTTGTCCATGCAAAATCTTTTAAAAAGTTTGAAGCAACCAGAGCTGGAATTTTGCTTACTTAAGGGTAGTTTGCATTCTCAGTACACTATCTTCGAAGGGCCTCAAATCCAAAGACAAGACATACATACAAGTCCTGCTCTCAGATATGTGTGTTTGGTTAATTTTATTGTAAAGCAGCAGGGATCAAGAGGTAAGGATGAAAGGGAAGGGCCATTGCTGAGTGCTAGCAGCCATGCAGATGCTCACAGGTTCAATTCCAGCATCTCCAGGTAGCACTACAAAGCCCTACCTACAATGCTGGAGAGCCACTGCTGGTCAGTGTAGGAAATAAAGCATACAAGCTGAAAGCATATGCAGATATAATAAGAGTGGGAGATCCAAACAGCACATTTCCCAAAGTCTTATAAAAAATACAGGATTTTGGACTGATGGCAGGTTTAAAACTAAATAAAAATAAAACTAAACTTAGTGAAAAATGTCTCGGAGCAAGACAAGAAAAAGATTCAGCAGAAGTTAGAAATAGAGGTTCACAAAAAAGTTAAATATTTGGGAATATGGTTGACAGCTTAGAATATTAATATATTTAAAGTTAATTATGAAAGAGTTTGGAAAGAAATAAAAAGGAACTTAGAGATCTAGGGAAGGACAAATTTGTCACTTTTAGGAAGAATTTCAGTAATTAAAAAGAACGCATTGCCAAAAATGTTACTCTTATTTCAGTCAATCCCGGTGATAAGCAATGTGAGCTGCTTCAAAGAATGGCAAAAGCATATTCCAAGATTTATCTGGAAAGCAAAGAAACCGAGAATAAAATACAAACTTCTTACTGACATTAAAGACAGAGGTTTCTCTCTACCAGATTTAAAATTATACTTTGAAGCAACCTGCATTTTCTGGATTCAGGGTTGGATTAAATTAGAGAATACAGACCTGTTAGACTTGGTTGGCATGCATATATACGGTATCAGAAAGCAAAAATCCACAAAGGATTTCATAATCATATAATAAAAGATGTGATTTTTAAGGTATGGGAGAGATATAAAGATTTAATAGAACAAAAAACACCAGGGTGGATATCCCCAGTAGAAGCAGTATCTTTAAAAAAGGTAAATATGAGGACTAAATGCCCAACATTTAGAGAGCTGTTAACAGAAGTGGATAACCAATTACAGTTAAAAGAATTTGAGGAAATTAGAGAGAAGGTAACAGATTGATTACAGTATTTTCAAATAAATGAAAAATTTAAAAATGATAAAAAGAAAGGTTTTAGCTACACAATATCAATAGTTCAAAGAGAAATGTAGAATACAAAATTACTGTCGAAAATGTGTAATTTGCTCTTGGAATTGGAAACCAAAGAGGAAGAGGTTAAGTGTGTAATGATAAAATGGGCAAAGGATGTGAGACATAATATACAAATGAGTGATTGGGAAAGGCGTTGGAGGACGGACTTGAAAATTACTGCACGTTTCTCACTTAAAGGGAACTATATGAAAATGATGTACTAATGGTACTTAACTCTGGTAAAACTTGCTAAAATGTATAGAACAAGTTCCAATAAGTGTTGGAAATGCAGAGAAAAGGAGGGTACGTTCTATCATATGTGGTGGGAATGTAAGGTTATTAAAAGCTTCTGGGAAATGATCTATAATGAGCTGCAGAAAATGTTTAAAATAACTTTTGTTAAAAAACCAGAAGCTTTCTTATTAGGGTCGATAGGAACTGAACTACCTAAAGAACAGAAGAAAATTTTTATGTGCACTACAACAGCCACCCGAATATTGTTAGCCCAGAGATGGAAGGAAGAAAAGACACCGACAAAAGAAGAATGGCAGATCAAGCTAATGCACCATGCAGAAATGGCAAAATTAACGGTAAAGCTCAAAGACTACAATAACAAGAAATTTTAAAAAGAGTGGGAATCGTTCGTTGTTTCTGTGCAAAAATACTGTAAACAAGTTCATACATTGGCAGGGTTTTAAGTAAATGTTTGCAACCAGTAGAAAATTAGACTTAAGGGAAATAATAATGGAAAAAGTTTAAGAATGGATATGCAGAAGAAATTGGTTAATATAAGGAACCAGAAGGGGGTATGGAGGGAAGTCCAGAGATTTAAAGAATCTCAAAGAAAAGGCTTGTTTTTATTTGTAAAAATGTAACTCTGAAAAACTAATAAAAATTTATTTACACTATATATATATATAAACTGAATTAGACCATGGGCAACTTCCCATGTCTTTATTAGTGATTTAGAGAGTTGCAGGTGCCATTTCCCCAAAGCCATTGGCAACCCTGTCCTGGTAGTTTCAGCCCCTAAAATTGATCTTTGTCACTGGGGAGATGGTGGCTTTCTGCTGCTTAACTTAAACGCAGAAAGCAGCAGCTTGTTTCAAAAGATAAAAATACAGTCCTTGGAACATAATCCACCACAACATGCTCTCAAGACAAAGACCTGAGAATACAGCAGCCACATTTTACCTGCAAAAAATGTCTGTGCCAGTTTAACACTGCCTTTCCCTCTGCTTAGAGAAAAACGCTTCTGCAATTCTTGCCAGATACAGCAACTGAAACCTCCTCAAAATTGTGTGTGTGTGTGTGTGTGGTTTTAAAGGCTTTCCAGGAAAGACAGCTATTGTGCTTTTATTTTCTGACAGGATCCAGTGTAACACTGATCACTAAATCAGTGGGCATTGAAATTCCCACTCCACCTCCCACCACCCTGGGCTTTAGGCTTTTGCACAGGTTTTCATTTCAGTTGGTTGGAGCGTGGTGCTGATAACGCCAAGGTTGCAGGTTCCATCCACATAAGGAACAGCTGCATATTCCTGCATTGCAGGGGGTTGGACTAGATGATCCTCAGGTTCCCTTCCAGCTCTCTGATTCTATGTTCTATATGCAGTTATAGACATGTACGGCTGAAATAAGGCTTCCATGAAAGCTACACAACTGCAGATTATTTGCAGGGTGAATGCAATCCTGCTGATCCCTTGAACATCTAACTACTGGAGAAGAGAAAACAGTAACTGTGGTCAAGCTGGTCAGTGCTCTGGTGGTTGGGTCAAGTTTGTTTGTTAATGTATTTAGTGTAAAAGGAGTTTTTGTTTTTCTTATTAAAACCTTGTTTAAATTATTTTTGAGTCCCTTTTTAATGCATGGTCTCCCCAGCAAGCTCTCTGCAGCGCTACCATACTGCAAAAAGCCAACATCTTTGGTTATGGGCCCAGCTGCTGAGTGGATGACTGCCTATTTTTGGACTCTGAGAAAGGTTTGAAAACTCCTTCTCCTGTTAGCGTAGTTCTGTGGGTCTGGAAGAGTTCCAGAATGGTTGACCGGGTTCCTGAAGCTGAGAAGGCTCTGGTCTTCCCACAGCTGACAGATGAGAACTATAGTTTATGGTCTTTTCGGGTGGAGGCGCTTTTGACCTCTAGAGAAGTATGGACCTATGTAACTGATGACCCTCCTGACCCTGTGACTAATGCTTGGTCGAAAGGAGATGCAAAAGCCAGGGCGATAATTAATTTGGCAGTCAGCGACCAGCAAGTAGTCTATATAAGGAATAAGAAAACTGCCAAAGAAATGTGGGACAGTCTTGCAGCAGTGCATGTTAGAAAAGAGTCAGCGTCTGCATTGACGTTTTTTAAGCAGTTGTACCAGACGAAGTTGAGGCCTGGTGGTGATTTGGCAGCACACTTGAGACGTCTGGAGGCGATACGCAGCGAATTAATTCGAAGGGACATGGAGATACCTGATATTCAGTATGTTTTCATCATCCTTTGTTCCCTTAATGAGGACTTTGATGGTATAGCTAGCCAGATATCTGCCGTTCCACCAGCACAATTAACTGTGGAAGGGGTAACGGCAAGATTAATGGGCGAGTTGGACAGAAGGGAGGCTTGTGCCATAAGCACTCCTATTTCCAGAAAGAATGAGGAACGCCATATGCAAACTTGTGGTGATACAACTGCATTTAAAGCTGCAAAGCGTTGTTGGTTCTGCAATAAGCAAGGACATTTTGCAAAGGACTGCAGATCCAAAAGAAACCAAAGTACTCCCAAGTCTGTTTCTGTTCGTCAGTCACGGTCGTCAGCTCAGCAGCCGGCATCGTACCGTAAAGACAGAAACGAGCCGCGAGCTTTTCACGCTAGCACAAGAGATCGTAAAAGAATTAAAAGTGCCAAGTGGAATTCTTTTATTGTGGACTCAGGAGCATCTCAGCACGTTTGCAACGATCGAAGCTTGTTTATTTCTTTCGAAGAGGAAATAGTGCTCTGGGATAGTGTCTTTTTATTTGGAGGGAATGCAGGCTGAAAGTATGAAGGTTTAAATTAGATCCACTGAACTTTATGATGTACATCTTCATAGGCCTGTGATGCCTGAAAGAGTTCTCTTTACTGCAACTCACTCATGTTTAGTAGTCTCCTGACAGAGTTTTTATACTCAGAAAGGTTCTTATCTGTTTCTCCTTCATTTTTCAATTCAACCACCGACTTTCTGTAGGCCAGAATTTTTTGTGAGGCAAGAAGCTCCTGCCTACTGACTTCTTCAGTTTTGTCACCTGCTCGTATTCGAACCAGTGTCTCCAAAGCATTCTTCTCAGAGGCGCTGTTCTCCCAGATGTATTCCTCCATGTCTGCCTCCGTCTTTTCTTTTTCCCACTCTTCTGTTTTCTGAAAGGAAAAATAAGTTTTTAGTGGAAAGGGTGAAGGACTAAATTTAATACCACAGTCATAGTACTCAGTGGCCTAGAGCGTCTAGGAATAGCGTTTCAGGTAACCTGGTGTTCCTTGGAAGCTTTTTAGAAGTTTCTCACTTAGAAGGGCATTAATGGTAGACAAGCTCTCTTGTGTGACCATTAATCATGATGTGCAGCCAAAAGGATGCACACTCCATTCGTGCAGAGGTGTAAAAGTCCTGGTCAAGGCTCTGTGGAAATGTGTGCACTCTAGAATCCTTTGCAAAATGCTGGGATTCTATGACAACCAAACAGGGGTTTCTCACAGAAAAAGACAAAGGGGATGCACTCCCTGAAAGTGAGATAAAATCCACTGGTCTTTTTCAAAACGGAAATGTTTGTATACTCAGTTGTTACTGCATCCTGCCTCCACACCATTGCACACACTTATATTTAGCTAAGGACATCTATAAAAGGTTTTCCTTCTGAAAAAACAGATGCATTAAACATATCACAACTATCTATAGCTATCTCAATAAAGCATACTTATTAGCTGAAAAATTAACTGATCAGTTATCTTGGAAACAGCCAATTGACCAAATATGCATTAACTGACTGATTTTTTTGTTGTTTTAAATTTAGATCCCACCCTGTTCCTAAGGGTTGGTAACAAAAACAGCTCATAGCAGAAAATTGCTAAAATTTCTTCACCCATTCTCAACTTAATATTGAGTTGAGCCCAGCTCAAGATAGATGTATCAATTATAAAAGATTAGGCTGTTGGTGGGGCCTTCAGTGGGGAGTTCTAAAACATAGCTGAGAATAACCTTCAGCCATTGCTTCTGACCTGCAGGAACATGCCAGAACCAAAATCATCACAAAACTAGGTATGACCTTAATGCCCATAGCCCCTGAACTAATGCCTTAGTAGATTACCAATTAAAGATTGAAAAACTATGTTCAAGTCAAAAGCTTTCCATGGAGCCTTATGACCACTATGTGTGGGCCACACCCTTGAACTGTGCTTGCACATAGTTACTTCCTACACGAGTATGCAACTTTATAGGAAGAGCTAAGACAATGACCTGGTAGCTATCTGAGAATATCTCTGCTTTTCTGTACCCATTCACTGTACATTAAGAACATGTGGCATATTTAGTAATCTCTGCAAATGGGAAATGTTTGTTTTGCCACTGGGTGGCAGCAAACCACCAACACTTTAAGTTTTGGCATATGGAGAAATTCAGTGCCACAGCACGAATCCAACAAGAACTCTCCAGGGAATTAGTACATGGCAGAAAAGAAAAAAAAACAAAAGCCACACGGAAGCTCTGCAGGAACCCTTATCACTGCCCAATGTGGTTTCTCGACAGGATGCTGATGTGAGGTGCAGCAGCTGGGAGCCACGGGTCACCTGAAGTCAAATTCCTATTCAGCCATAGGACAAATGGGTGACCTCAAACAAATCACCTTCCCAGCCTGGTTTAATCTCACAGGTTTGTTGGGATGTTAAATTGGAAGCAGCCATACACAAGGAACTTCTTGCAGGATGAGTGGAATAAAAACGTGACAAAATAACAGAAGAGCAGCCTGTATATCAGCACTACCAGACACGACCTGCTTTCGGGCATCCAATACTCAAGTGGGGCCATTGTGAAAACAGGAAGCTGGACTAGATGAGCCTCTGTTCTGATCCAGCAGGGTTGCCCCAGTCACAAAGCATGGCTTCGAACACATATAAAAACACAATAAAACATCACACATAAAAAATTTCCCATACAGAGCTGCCTTCAGATGTCTTCTACAAGTGAGATAGTGTCATACCTTGGGTTACAGACGCTTTGGGTTGCGCGATTTCAGGTTGTGCACTGCGCCGAACCCGGAGTACCGGAACAGGTTACTTCCGGGTTTCGGCGCTTGCGCAAAGCTCTAAATCGTGCTTTGGGCATAAGTGCTGAATCACAACCTGTGTGTGCCCAGACGCGGCGCTGCAGGTTGCGAACGTGCTTCCTGCATGGATCACGTTCGCAACCTGAGCGTCCATTGTAGCTGTTTATTTCCCTGACATCTGATGGGTGTTCCACAGGGTGGGCGCCACTACTGAGAAGGCCCTCTGCCTGATTCCCTGTAACCTCACATCTTGCAGTGAGGGAACCACCAGAAGGACGTTGGAGCTGGACCTCAGTGTCCGGGCAGAACGATGGGGGTGGAGATGCTCCTTCAGGTATACAGGACCGAGACCGTTTAGGGCTTTCAAGGTCAGAACCAACACTTTGGATTGTGCTCAGAAACATACTGGGAGCCAGTGTAGATCCTTTAAGACCAGTGTTATATGATCTCAGCAGCCACTCCCAGTCACCAGTCTAGCTGCCACATTCTGGATTAGCTGTAGTTTCCAAGTTACCTTCAAAGGTAGCCCCACGTGACAAGGAAAGCCCGCACCTGCCCTAGCAGGTAAAATCAGGAAGTATCTAACACTGTCCTAGAGTGGTTCCAGCTGCTCCTCTGTAAGTCTCTCATACAGGCAAGTCTGTTGTCCTGTTTTTGACAGCTTCAAGTTTCCCTGCTGTTGGAACTGGAGGCATTGTTTTCTAGTGACTTCATTTTTATCTAGCAAGCAACTTTTGGAGGGTTGTTTGATACTCCATGCCACAGTTGCTGTAAGTTTTCACAGTTTCATCTTTTTCCCAACATAGTTTAACATCACTTTTCCCCAACCAGGTGCCCACCAGACATTTTGGACTACAACTCCCATTAGCTCTGCCTAGCAGGGCCAATAGTTAAGGATGCTGCGATCTGTAGTCCAAAGCAGGTGGAGGATATCAGCTTGGGGAAGGCAGATCTACTTGAGACTGCAAGCAAGGTCATTTGGAGGTTTGGAGTGAGGTCTCATTAGTATGCCAATGACATCCAATTCTCTTTCTTTTCCATCTAACCCAGATAAGGCAGGGGATAACACTGGCGCCTGGAATCTCTAACAGTCTGGCTGGGGACCAGTGAACTGAAGCTCAAACCAGACAAGGTAGTCATACTATTATTAGGTTATGTGGAATTTGCTTTCAGTCTACTATGGATGAAGTTGCACGTATTCGGAAAGATCAGGTATGCCGCTTGAGGGGAGGGAGTTCTTTCAGATCTGGACTTATTGTGGGTTGCTGAGCAGCAGCATACATGGCCTGATTTATCTTTTCCAGCTGTCCCAGAGAAAACTTGATCCTTTCAAAGTTTTCCATGCTTTGATCATGATCAGGTCATACTATGTTTTATTCAGTGATGCATCTGCATATTGCTCAGAACCTTCAGCAGGTTCAAAATGTCTCTGCCTGTTAATTTTGTAAAGTCAATCACATTTGTCCAGCATCTAAAAATCTTCCCTAGCAGCCAGTTTATCTCCGAACATAGGTCAAAATGCTGGTTTTTGCTTTCTAAAGCCCCAAATAGCCTGAAATCTGGGGCATTTTAGAAGGAATACCAACTTCCATAAGATCTTATCTGTATATGAAGAATGTGGTGAGGCATCCCCCCTTAGAAGTAAAAGGGATACTAAGTCAAGACAAGGTCTTTTTTATTGCAGCTCCCAGACTCTCTGGAATGGAATTCCAGAGGGAATTCCATTCCCTCTATGACTGATGGTGCCTATATTTCAATGCAAATTTAAGACTCCTATGTTCTCCCAAGCCTTTGGTGCACCATGATTAAGATGTGAAGTGTAGAGTTTTGTGCCACAGGCATTGGCAGCATTTATGGTTTTACATTTTAATAGCTTCCATGTTGCTTTGCTAAAGTTCTGAGTTTTTATTTTGGATTATTATTTTTTTAGGTTGTACATTACTTTAGAGATTGTGACAGAGCTGAAAGGTGATATATATGGTTACAGTAGCACCTTAACACATATTTTTTTCAGATTCACTATTAAACTGCAGCCCTCTTCAGGTATTTAAATTGAGTAAGGTTAAAAAGAAACAAGCCCCACCTCTTCACCGTCCCTCAGCACACCACCTCCTTTCAAAACTTTGTGTTGAACATGCAAGTCTGAAGGGGGCTTCTACATGTGTCCCACCTATGGGACTGGAAATCCTGTTTCTAATTATGTAATTATGTAATTAATTAATTATACTGTGCAGAGAGTTCCAAGGATGCTCACAGGACTGCATGCAAAAGCCCCCTTCAGACCAAAGGGAAGCATGTGGCTGCAGAAAAGATTCAATTGGGAAAGCCCCAACACAAGGTACGCAGAAGACAAAAATAAAAATACACACATAGCTACCTAAAAGGATTGGACAAAGGACCCAAATCTTCTCCGTTCTCGCCCAGCAATACCTTTCTATCTTTTGAAAGTATTTCACTTTCACCTACAGCCACATCAGAACTGAGCACCAGGATGTGTAGAATAGAAAGTGTCAGGGATGTTTCAGTTGAGATTCTGCATTGCAGGAGGCTGGACTAGATGACTCTCGGAGTCCCTTCCAACTCTACAGTTCTATGAAAAACAAAGCCAATACCCACAGCAGCCTCTCTCTCTGTTATTCCCACTTAACTATCATTGATAATCCATAGACTCCAGAAAAGTTTAATTTCTTTAGTCGTGCATCCATCGTAAAGGACAGCATTTAAACTAATCTAACAAAGCTTTCCAGAACTAACAGCAATGGGAGAGGAACAAGTTGGAAAGGCTCTATCCATTGCATCATGTTGTCTTAGATCTTTGATACCACACCTACATATTCTTAAATCTATTCTTACCAGACCTATGTCTGAATTGAAACTTCCGTTTTCTTTCTAAGATTAGATACGATCTTGTGTTTGTATCCACGCCTTTCTCTTCTGCACTACACTGGCTCAGAAACTAAGATGTGAATCGGGAAGTGACTCCCCTATTCAGATCTTGCTCTTGCCATGAACTCTCTGGTTGGCCTTAGAAGAAGCTGCTGCCAGCCTCAGTCCGACATTTTCAACATGGGGATAATTTGGAGTCTCCAAGAGGGTTGCTGGAAGGATTACGTAAATAGTGTATGTGTGAGAAATTATTATTTGTCCAAAGAGCTCAGGTTGGCCTAGATGGAGATCTTGTTTTATCCTCACAACCACATGGGATGCATCACTTCAGACTACAGCTCAGATGACTGAGCAACTCCACAGATGATTCCCTTCAGACAGAAAAATAGCAAGGGAGAAGGACAGCTAGAGCACATCTCCCTCACATGCTGATTCTCTATGGTAGCCTGTGTGCTTTCCACCCTTGGATAGATAGCAGCTTTGGGTGTGAAAGGAGATTTTAGATCAGAAAAATAGCACAGGGGAAAAGAGTTAACTCTGCTCTCTGTTTGATCTGATTTGGGCACCCAAAATAGATTTCAAGCTTTAAGAAAACCCATAGGAGATCTGATCACAAATATCCTACAGTCTTGACTAGTTTGGCCCCAATTTACCCCAAGATCACAAAGTGGGCTTCACAGCTACGTAAATCAAGGATTTAACTATGCTCCTATCCAACATACTTGCTTTCAGATTATTCTGTTTAAATCCTATTTTGTTGACAAACTGAGAGTACTGATGTCCTTACCAAGGGATGAGTTCCCCCCGCCATTTTAAAATTTCAGAGATTAAGAATTAAGATTAAGAAACACTTGTATGAAGTTGCGAAAAATGCTACTGAACACGCTTCCTTCTGAGGGATCAACCGTTCATGGAAAAAAAAAATCCAATGTGTTGCAGCAGGCCATGCATTTTTCATTGAAATCAAAGACAATTACAACTGACGAGGTTATTAAGTATTTATGTGGAAGTTGAAAGGTAATAAAAGGGTATGGGACTTGTGTGTATTCAATACACACCAAGCACTCACACAAGCAATATCATATGGCTAAGTCTTCCATCACTGAGTAATGCTAGAGTCAAGGACAGATGTGTTCATCTGGAATTAATAACCCCTTTGAGCTTCCAGCATACTTAGAATCAGTGTCTGAATGGCTACAGACACCTATTGAATTGGGAACAGTTCACCTTCACCCACCTTTATAGGTTTTCAAAATACTAAAGCATTAGTGTTTATGTTTCTAAAAATTCCTCAGTTGAAGGAAGTACGGTTAAACAGTTAACATCAGTTAACACCGTTTCCCAGGACTTCTCAATACTGAGCACCTTAGTGAGAAGATCAACAATTAAAACGCTGGCACTGAAAGAAAGCCTATTTTCTCCTTCAATGTACTGCAGGAAAGAGTGTTGGGGTGTCTGACAGGAGACACTGTTCATGTAAAGTGACAGGACTTCCAGAGGCCGAGCCCCATATCAACTAAGTGGCACAACACACTGGAGCTCCATGGATATGCTGCTATTTATTCCCTCAGGTCACCGTCCTCATCCCCATATCTCTTCTCCCTTTCGCTGAAGCACTACTGAGGGAAGAGGTGGGCCATTGCTGAGGAGATTTACCTGGGCAAGAAACAGAATCAAGAGTCTTCCTACTTCAGCTTTTCCATAGTGCCCTAAACAGATTAAAATGTATTTAGTGACTGTGTAGCACTGAGGACATCATAGTACAGATGTCCCGCCACTAATTTTCATGAATGCTATAGACCTGTTCAGTCATCAATGCTAATTTTGTTTGTCAACATGGAAGCAGGGAGTGGGGATCCACCAAGAGCTCCACTTCACCTTTGCACAAAGAGCACATCTGCCTGTTAGGATGGAAACTGTGTGTGTGCAGCTGTGCATGCCAAGGTTCCCACACAACCCATGACTCAGCATAATTGGGGTTTCCAGGATGCGAGGAAACCTCTGAAGGCTCCATATGACAGATGGTCCCATTCTCTGCACAAAGACTAAGGGTGGGGCTGATGGGGATGTGCCCACTCCCAGGTTGACAAACACAGGAACATAAATGTCCCTAATAGCCATCATTTCATCTGACAAACTAGGTAAGCAAATTGTCTGTTGAAACAGCCATAATTTTTCTTCTTAGTGCTCTAAGCACTCCACACTGATTTCCGTAGTAATCCCGTAGACCACCAAGGCAGGTATTATACTTAGAGAGAGAGAGGCCCAAGACGTTGGCTCACTCATGGTCTGTGTACAACACTAAGCTAGAGCTACTGCTTTACCACCTACCTCAGATCTGTGCATATCAGACAGAAATAAGCACAACAAATCCTGATTAGCAGACACTGGCTGCTTTCAATTGACAGGAAGCCCCACTGCAGGGGTCATTTGTCTGCCACCCTCCAGATATTGCTGGACTCACCAGCCCCAGCCAGTGTAGCCAATGGCCAGGAATGATGAAAGCTGATTCAGCTGAGGGCCACAGGTTGGCCACTCAAAGGAAATTGCCGTATACTGAGACAGTCCATTTGTCAATCGGCCTCAGTATTGTCTATATTGACTGGCAGAGGCTCCAGGATTTCAGGCAAAAGTCTTCCCCAGCCCAGCCTGGAGATACTGGGGACTGAACCTGGGATTTCCTGCATGAAAAGCAAACACTCTACAACTGAGCAGCTGCCCTTTCTTGCCCCCGTTTCAGTTCTGGTGCATTCAACATGTACTGATCTGTGCACATAAAAAAGAGGACCTGTAAGATGGAACTTTGCTCAATGTTTGAAAAAGATATAAAGTTTTTCACTGTATTAACATACCATCTGTGGAAAACAATAGCTTTGACCCAACACACAAGCACATCAATATAGGTGTTCAAATAATTCCTCTCTATCATCAATGTAAATAAGCCATATTATTTGTGAACAACATCTAATCAAACAAATGTTACACATTTTAAGTCAAGCTTGGCTGTCACAAATGTCATGCATCAATTCTTACCCATGATTCATGGAATAAAACTGTCAGAAGGTACACTCCATAGTCATAATTTTGTCTTCTTAAAGGACACCTGAAATATATGAAAAACTAAGTCTTTGGTATAATCTCTCCAATATTTAACGATTTAAAACTCTACATTTTTTTGAATATAAATTGAAACTACAGAATGAATAGTTTGAAGAACTATTCATTAATTGCTTCCAATGAATAAGAGATTTAACAATAAAAACACATATTAAAACGATGTAATATAGAAAAACAATGTCAAATCTAAAACAGATACAGTGTCTTGCTTCTTATGTTACTCCTCCGGTCCCTGTGCTATTCAGGAGAGGGCCTCCTGTGGATATGTTCTCATTAGGAGGTCTGTTCTGCTTGCAGTAAGAGAGGGACCTTTAGCGTGGCAGCAGCTCCCCTTTGGAACTTCCTCCCGTTACATATGAGATAGGCACCACCTCTGTTGTCTTTTGGGCACCTCCTGGAGATCTCCTTTCAAAGTGAATATTTTCAGTGAAGATTATCCTATCCTATACAATGATGGGGGAAAGTATTTGACCCCCCTGCTAAATTTGCCCGTTTGCCCTCTGACGAAGAAATGACCAGTCCATAATTTTAATGGTAGGTTTATTGTAGCTGTGAGAGACAGAATAACAATAGGAAAAAACCCAGAAACCCAGAAGACAAAAGTCTGAGATTGATGTGCATTATAATGAGTGAAATAAGTATTTGATCCCTTTGCAAAAGATGACTTAGCACTTGGTGGCAAAATCCTTGTTGGCAATTACAGAGATCAGACGTTTCTTGTAGGTGGCCACCAGGTTTCCACACATCTCAGGAGGTATTTTGTCCCATTCCTCTTTGCAGATCCTCTCCAAGTCAGTAAGATTTCGAGGCTGATGTGTAGCTACTTGAACCTTCAGCTCCCTCCACAGATTTTTGATGGGATTAAGGTCTGGAGACTGGCTAGGCCACTCCAGGACCTTAATGGGCTTCTTCTTGAGCCACTCCTTTGTTGCCTTGGCTGTGTGTTTTGGGTCATTGTCATGCTGGAATACCCATCCTCGACCCATTTTCAATGCCCTGGCTGAGGGAAGGAGGTGCTCACCCAAGATTTGATGATACATGGTCTTGTCCATCGTCCCTTTGATGCGGTGAAGGTGCCCTGTCCCCTTAGCAGAAAAACATCCCAAAGCGTAATATGTCCCCCTCCATGTTTGATGGAGTTCTCTCCATGTTTGATGATGGTGTTCTTGGGGTTGGAGGCCGCATTCCTCCTCCTCCAAACACGGAGAGTTGAGTTGATGAAAAAGAGCTTGATTTTGGTCTCATCTGACCACAACACTTTCACCCAGTTCTCCTCTGGGTCGTTCAGATGTGCATTGGCAAACTGCAGACGGGCCTGTACATGTGCTGTCTTGAGCAAGGGGACAGCTGTTTTGAAAATGAAAACAGCTGTTTCCATGCTGAATATGGTCCCAGCTGCCCTGAGATCATTGACAAATTCCCTCCATGGAGTTCTGGGCGGCTTCATCACCGTTCTCCTGATCATTGCAACTCCACGAGATGAGATCTTGCACGGAGCCCAAGAGGTTGACAGTTATTTTGTGTTTCTTCCATTTGCAAATTATTGCACCAACTGTTGCCACCTTCTCACCAAGCTGCTTGGCAATAGTCTTGTAGCCCAGTCCAGCCTTGTGCAGATCTACAGTCTTGTCCCTGACATCCTTGGACAGCTCTTTGGTCCATGGTGGCTACTTTGGAATCTGCTGGATTGATTGCTTCTGTCGACAGGTGTCTTTTGTACAGGTACTGTAAGGAGCTGGGATTACAGGTAAAACCTCTCCCTAGAAGCAGGTGCTTCTAATCTCAGCTCGTTACATACAGTGAAGATATCAGGTAGCCTGACATCTGGCTGGTTGATAGGGGATCAAATACTTATTTCACTCATTATAATGCACATCAATCTCAGACTTTTGTCTTCTGGGTTTCTGGGTTTTTTCCTATTGTTATTCTGTCTCTCACAGCTACAATAAACCTACCATTAAAATTATGGACTGGTCATTTCTTCGTCAGAGGGCAAACGGGCAAATTTAGCAGGGGAATCAAATACTTTCCCCCATCACTGTATAGGATAGGATAATCTTCACTGAAAATATTCACTTTGAAAAGAGATCTCCAGGAGGTGCCCAAAAGACAACAGAGGTAGTGCCTATCTCATGTGTAAGGGGAGGAAGTTCCAAAGGGGAGCTGCTGCCACGCTAAAGGTCCCTCTCCTACTGCAATTCTGCAATACTGCAAGCCAATGCAATTCTGGGCTGCATCAATAGGAGTATAGCATCTAGATCAAGGGAAGTAATAGTGCCACTGTATTCTGCTCTGGTCAGACCTCACCTGGAGTACTGTGTCCAGTTCTGGGCACCACAGTTTAAGAAGGACACTGACAAACTGGAACGTGTCCAGAGGAGGGCAACCAAAATGGTCAAAGGCCTGGAAACGATGCCTTATGAGGAACGGCTAAGGGAGCTGGGCATGTTTAGCCTGGAGAAGAGGAGGTTAAGGGGTGATATGATAGCCATGTTCAAATATATAAAAGGATGTCACATAGAGGAGGGAGAAAGGTTGTTTTCTGCTGCTCCAGAGAAGCGGACACGGAGCAATGGATCCAAACTACAAGAAAGAAGATTCCACCTAAACATTAGGAAGAACTTCCTGACAGTAAGAGCTGTTCGACAGTGGAATTTGCTGCCAAGGAGTGTGGTGGAGTCTCCTTCTTTGGAGGTCTTTAATCAGAGGCTTGACAACCATATGTCAGGAGTGCTCTGATGGTGTTTCCTGCTTGGCAGGGGGTTGGACTCGATGGCCCTTGTGGTCTCTTCCAACTCTATGATTCTATGCAAGCAGAACAGACCTCCTAATGAGAACATATCTCCTGAATAGCACAGGGACCGGAGGAGTAACATAAGAAGCAAGACAAACAACTGCACTTTAGTTCACTCACAAACAAGCTTCCAAAATGTGTTGACCTTTGGACACAAACTTATGTCAATCATATTAATTTATTTGCATTTTGAAGCAAGAAATGGGAGAAATGAGGTCTAACAAAGATAGCTAAAGCCTTTGCCAGATTAGAATAGAAGAGTCATTATAACCAAGGATCTTTGTAATATGGCACAATATTTTTTGAGTCCTTGTAGTAGTTACCTGGTAAGTAGGACAGAAATGGATATTAGCAGCTAGGGTCTTGACTATCTTACATATGACCCACATTAGACAATTTTCTCATGTTACGATACCTGTCTGTTGTAATGGTAAGGGTATCTGTGCCCTTGCAGTACCTCTCTCCTACAAGTTTAATGAGCTTCTTCTTTGCATGATCATCCAAGTTGAGGCTTGAAAGTTTAACCTGGAGAGAAATCAGTCTCTTAGCAAGTTGATAGCAAGTTCAATCCCCAGGGTAGAAAAGAAAGGTCAATGAGTTATTGCACATAAAACATGATGTTGTTGCATTCAGTTTTGCAGGTCGCAAATACGAGGGCCTAATATCAGCCCCAAGCTCAAACAGATGACTTCATGCAAACCACACACACACAAAAATACATCACAGGTGTCTTTTAGATTGAAGTCCTCAAAAGTTGAGCACAGAACCAGGAGACTGGCATCTGTTTAATTTCATCATTTATTCTGATTTTGCTAGTCCTGGCACTATGCACAAGGCTAAGCACAGCAGTAACACCTTGACCCAGGTCACTGGAAACCTTATTCAGGCATCTCCATATATTTTACAGCACGTTATTACAGCCATTGCTTTCCTTTTTGAAAATCAGAGTTGAGACTATGCTGACATGCAGTACCCCAGCATGAGGTACTACACAATCCTTAGAAATAAGCTACGGGAAAATTTGGATCTCATTCTACTATTTCTCAATCAGCAGAAACAAGGCCAGTAAAGAATCTTAATGGAAAAAGCAAATATTATATTTAAGGGTTGAAAAACCAAGGGATGAAAGTCTCAGAAAGAGCACTAAGAGGCTTTTAAAAAGCCAAGTGCTAGGAAGAAAATCCTAACTGGAGAATAAATAAAGAACAAATTAAATTTTGTGACTCAAAACAGACTTGAGCTGCTCAGTGTAAGAACTATCTTCAAGCAAAGGATTAAGAACATGTTAAACTAACAAAAGCTCAAAGTAGTGCGCAGGTGCAATTTTAGTTTGCTATATTGTGTTAAGACTAAAGAAACTTGCTACACAGAAGAATTCAGAACACTACCACTTCAAAGAGAAAGTATGAGCTGGGGAAAATAATATTTTTGAATGCTTCCCTAGATAAAATGTTCCCTGAATGTAGTAAACTACTACATCAGGAAGACACATTACCCCAGCCTTCTCCCAAAGTACTAGTTTACTACACTCAGGGAACTTTTTATTTCAGGTGTTTTAAAAAATGAGGCTCCTTGCCACCTCTGTGGTTTGAAGTAGTACTATTCAGAATTCTACCATTTCGTTAGGTTCTATGCTAAGTAAGACTACAAGTCCTGTCTCACGAGTGTGTCTTTTGAGTGTCAACAGGTGTATAGACAGAGGGTAGGAAAAGGTTCAGAAAAGGGCAACCAAAATGATCTATGAAGAAAGGTTGCAGCAACCCAACTCCCTCAACCATTCCTCATAAGGCTTGGTTTCCAGACCCATGATCAGCTTGGTCACCTTCCTCTGCACACATTCCAGCTTGTGAATATCTCTCTTAAATTGTGGCACCCAGAACTGGACGCAGGAGTCTAGGTGAGGTCTGACCATGGCAGAATAGAGTGGTACTAATCCTTCCCTTGATATGGACACCAGACTTCTCTTGATGCAGCCTACAATAGCATTCACATGTTTGCTGCTGCATCACACTACTGACCCATGTGAAGCTTGTGGCCCACCAGGACCCCTAAATCCTTTTCACATGTACTGCTAGTTAGCCAAATGTCCTTCATCTTATATTTGTGCATCTGGTTCTTCCTGCCCAAGTGCAGAAACTTACATTTGTCCCTATTGAAATCCATTTTGTTGGCCCAGTTTTCCAATTTGTTAAGGTCAACTTGAATCCAGATTCTATCTTCTGTGGCAGTAGCTACAGTGGTACCTCGCAAGACTAATGCCTCGCAAGACAAAAAACTCGCTAGACGAAAGGGTTTTTTGTTTTTTGAGCTGCTTCGCAAGACAATTTTCCCTATGGGCATGCTTCGCAAGACGGAAACGTCTTGCAAGTTTGTTTCCTTTTTCTTAACACCGTTAATACAGTTGCGACTTGACTTCGAGGAGCAACTCATAGAACTCGGTGTGGTAGCCTTTTTTGAGGTTTTGAAAGACTTTGGTGATTTTTGAAGCTTTTCCAAAACTTTCCCGACACCGTGCTTCGCAAGACGAAAAAAATCGCAACACGACAAAACTCGCGGAACGAATTAATTTCGTCTTGCGAGGCACCACTGTAGTTTGGTGTCATCTGCAAATCTGATGAGCCGAGAAGAGTTAGTTACCACTGCCTTAGATTGTCTTGGAAAACTTAAAGGACTGTCTTCCCTCATATGAATGTGTGTGTAAATTAAAGATTTTCTTTGGGCTCTTGCTGCAAGTCCACTTGTTCTTTGAAATTTTATGTGTATTTGTGTGTGTAAGAGCTTTTTAATAGTGGCACTAAGTATCTTGAACTTCCTCCTGTTAAGTTAATTCTACCTCTTCCCTGCTGGTGCTTCAGAAAAAGATTCCCCCTTCCTGAAAATTTTGAGAACTCTTAAGTTTTTGAAGGTGTTTTTTTTAGCTGCTCCAGTTTACTTGCCCTTGCTGAGGTTGAATGTAATGGGCCAGTTTACTGACTGATGGTATCATGTGTCTTTTTATTTGGTTATGCATTTAGGATTTGATGGTTTGCTATTTTGTAGACCATAAAAGGTAAAGGTAAGGGGACCCCTGACCATTAGGTCCAGTCGTGACCGACTCTGGGGTTGCCAGCGCTCATCTAGCTTTATTGACCGAGGGAGCTGGCGTACAGCTTCCTGGTCATGTGACCAGCATGACCAAGCCGCTTCTGGCGAACCAGAACAGCGCACGGAAAAGCCGTTTACCTTCCCACCGGGAAGGTACTTTGATGTGCTTTTGAACTGCTAGGTTGGCAGAAGCAGGGACCGAGCAACGGGAGCTCACCCCGTCGCAGGGATTTGAACCGGTGACCTTCTGATCGGCAAGTCCTAGGCTCTGTGGTTTAACCCACAGCACCACCTGCACTTACTGTGTTCTATCAAAAGCAAGTCAAATTGGGCTGCCCAATGATTGAAGAATTTTACCTTCTTTTTAACCAATCTGCCAAGTAAATTTAAGTTAGCGAAGTTTAGTTTCTGTGAGGCTTCATGTTCACATCTTTCCTCCTGACCCCGGCTCGGTTTAATGTGATTTACTCTCAAGATTCAGGTGACAGGCTCACAATGTGCTACATCTTATGAAAAATGGTGCAGTTAATGCACATACCATATTTTGGTGTGATATTTTAATGCTTAGGTGTGATATTTTAATGCTTAGGGATTCGAACCACTGACCTTCTGATCGGCAAGTCCTAGGCTCTGTGGTTTAACCCACAGCACCACCCGCGTCTCTTTTGTAGACCATGTTAAATATTTAAATAAATCCATTTTCTGAACATTTGAACATTACAGATTCTGTCATGGCAATTTTGCAACACACTAGATGTACACAGATCCTCCCAGGTCACCAAGGTCTCACTGGAGTGGCAAACACATGGCTGGGAAACTGAGCCCTATCACTTGAGCAGGGTGGGGGCACACATAATGGGACGCTTCTCCATTCTAAACACACTCTGCCATAAAAGACAAGCATATCAGAGAGAAGGCTAGACTAGATACTTTGTTCCATACAAGCTTTTTTAAATGCACAGGGAGGGGTTTGTTTTTGTATGGAGCATTTCATCATGCAAATCCCACATGCAATTTGAAATGGTATAGCCGACACAGCTTCATCAGTCCAGCGAGAACTGTGCCGTAGCCCCCATTCAAAACAGTCTCAATACCATCTGCTTTTCACCTTCAAACCTCTCCCTGTCCCATTCCTCCCGGCAGATTATGTTGACAAAGGATTAACAGGACACCACCAGAAGACAGGACAATCACGCCTCATTTGATCATAAGTGCTAGGAAAAGCCATATGGCAGGTTGCTGCATGTTTAATAATCAACATTATATGCAGCCTGTTTCGAAATATACCTCTTTTAAAAAAGTACATGGTTTTTATACAGTCTGCATAAGTAAAACATTGGCTTGGATTGTAGGACATGATTTTAGCAGTATCTTGTCATACAAATACTGCCATCTACCTTACAAAGTGATTTTAGAGATGACTGAAAATGCAAATGAAATGGCTTTTTTTTACAAAAGCAAAATGTGCTCCAAGCTTCTCAAATCCTAGCCTCCACCAACCCTCATTTTCTCTGCTTTAGGTTTTAAGTGGGGAAGGGCCAGCGTGGTGGCAGTGTGTCTTCCTTGCAAGCTAAAGGTCCCACGTTCAGTATTCATCATCTCCAGGCTGGGAAGGCATCCTGTTTGGAACCTGGAGAACGGCTGGCAGTCAGTGTGGACAAACTAAGCTAGATGGTGCAGTAGTTTGACTCTGGAACACAGGAAGATGACTTATATTAAGTGGCTTGGGCAAAGTCATTTCTGCTTCTGCAGTATCTTGAATACTGATGGGACAATATTAAATGAATGACCTCACACACAAAAATGGCTAGAAAAAATATGGCCTTATAGATTCATTATCTCTCTCTCCTAATGCTTTGTTCTATATTCAAAATAGGCATCTAACTTGACCAATAGCTTACAGCACTTAAATCAAATACCATTAGATGTTACTGGATTTTGTGCCAAGAAATGAAGCAATTTCTAATGGGTGGTTCTTCATTTCTTAAGTTAATTGCTTCATCAGTGCAAACAGTTCTTGTACATTGTCTTGCAGTAACAGCAAGTTTAATTTCTGCCTGCTTTGTAATCAAACCAAATGAACTTGTTTTAAGAGCCCTATGTTAAAAATGAAGTTACTTCTGTAGTTTACTTACTTTTAGGGTCACCACTCTTGCTTTAGGATTGCGAACAGATGGGCCTGCTGAAATGTAATCTACTGTGTCAACTTCAATAGGAAAGTGCTGCATAAATTTCTCATCATTATCAACATCAGCTGGCCACTCTGTGCAGAAGTCTGAAAAGTGAGCAGTGGGAGCAAGATCACAGCAATCAATCTGGCAATAGCTACTTTGAGAAAAATGTATTAAGAACTTCATCCCTTTCCAAGTAATTAAAGTGGAATATGATGTGAATATGCCAATCAGAGGCATAGCTGTTTACAAATTCCCGACCCTCACCTCTTTTTTTAAATAAAAGTCAAGTGCTGAGAACAAAGAATAGCCTGCTAGCATTGCCTTCCACCTATTTTTTAATCAATGAAAGAGATCTGAAACTTACCTTTAAGAGCAGCACAGTGCTTCCTGATGGCAACTGGTGTCAGATGCAAAAAATTGGGGATCTGAAACAAGATGTAACTCATAGTCTAAATCTAATACATAATGTAAAACATCTAAATGAGGACAAAGGATTCATTCAGTATCGCTAAGCAATAAGTAAAATACTTAAGTAAAGTACTTAATTCGTTCCAGAGGTCTGTACTTAACCTGAAACTGTTCTTAACCTGAAGCACCACTTTAGCTAATGGGGCCTCCTGCTGCTGCCGTGCTGCCGGAGCACGATTTCTGTTCTCATCCTGAAGCACTATTTCTGGGTTAGTGGAGTCTGTAACCTGAAGCGTATGTAACCTGAAGCGTATGTAACCCGAGGTACCACTGTACAACAGTTAATTTATATGTAAAAGCACAATTAACACAACTTGCTTTTTTCCCCCAAGGACTGTGCATTGGTCAGAAGGTATAAAAGTCCAATATGGATATGGGGGGGGAAAAAACAGAATTTTCCCTTGAAAATAGAATAGGTTCAGCTGTTTTGAACAGATGGAATGGTTCAACTATAGAAATCTGAGGGCACAGCAGTCCAAGACAGAGTATGTATTTGTGGGGTGGCATTGCAGTACCCCCCTTGACATTATTGAATAACAGCTTTATACCAATATTAAAGTAAACTATTTAGAGTCCTTCTGAAAGAAGATTAAGAATAAGAAAGCAAAGGAAATTAGCGAAGCTTTCTGTTACAAGGCACTTAACATTATGCAACTGGGGCAGGGAATAATCTCTCTTGCTGTAAAGGCTCGTAGCCTCAGGAAAAGATATATGGAGTCCATTTCAGTTAAATGCTGTGGAGATTGCGCGCTTCAATGGTACAGGGACAGGGGGAAATGTGACTTACTTCTGCTCGATCTGTCAGTAGCTTTTGATATCACTGATCATGGCATCCTCCTGATCCAATTTAGTGAGATGGGTTCTGAATGCACCATATTACAGTGCTTTTGTATTTTCAGGGGTGTGTTCAGAGAGTAGCACTGGGTAAGTGCTCCTCAAACCCTAGCAATTGTGCTATGGGGTTCCACAGGGTTCCACTATCCTTTCCACAGTGCAATTTGACATCTATATTGTGGGGTCATTAGGAATTTTAGAGCAAGGTGTCAGCAGTATGCTTTACTTCTCCATAACATATGAACCATGAGAGACTGTGAAAGCTCAGAATTGGGTGTCTGAAAATAGTTTGACCACTAAACTGGGCACAAATCCTTGGAAAATGAAGGCTCTTTGGTTGTGTTGTTCCTACGTTTGGGAGACAGGCATGACAGGTTACCTGTTCGGCCTGTTCTGGATGGGGTTGCACTTCCTCTGAAGGAGCAAGTGCATAGCTTGGAGGTATTCCTGGAAACATCTGTCAATAGAGACCCAAGTATCCTCTGTGACTAGGAGTGCCTTTTACCAATTTCATCTGGTCCACCAGGTATAGCTTGACCACTGGTTACCATGCATTGGTAACCTCAAGGCTGGATTACTGCAATGCGCTCTATGTGAGATTGTCCTTGGGTTTGGGTCGAGACGCTCCAGCTGGTGTTGAATGCCGTGGTCAGTTTGCTGATGGGGGCATCTGGTTAAGAAAATTGTTTAAGCATCTGCACTTTCTACCCATCAACTACCGAGACAGGTTCAGGGTCCTTGCACTAATTTGCAAGTCTTAAACAACTAAGGTCCAGGGTATCTCAATTACTGACATCATCTGCAGGAACACTGTTGGTCATTCCCCAAGCTGGCAAGACTCATTTGACGACAAGAAACAGACTTTAGTGTCATCAGTCAAGTACTATGGTAGGTGCCTTCTGTTTCAACTTTAAAACACCTTTTGAA
Organism: Podarcis pityusensis; assembly: GCF_964106645.2. NCBI lineage: Eukaryota > Metazoa > Chordata > Lepidosauria > Squamata > Lacertidae > Podarcis > Podarcis pityusensis. The sequence continues at coordinate 99,497,083 of NC_138032.1, read as the reverse complement.
AACTTTTCTACTCCATCAGGCTTGTGCAGACAATTAAGAGTACACCCTTTCTGAGTAATTAGTTAACTTCTGATTTTAACTTTTTAATAACTTTCATGGCACGGTTTTACATACAATTGTTGGGAACTGTTCTGATTTGTTTTTTATTAGCAGTATATAAAATTTTTTTATATATATAAATAACTTGTGATGAAAGGGCAAGACTACTATACTGTATATCTGTTTCCTTCAACTACATTCTACACTGAAAAAAACAGTGTCTTTGAAATAGCAGGATACAACTGTACCTTTAAGAGTTCCAAGTTCCCTTCTTTTACTGGAGGTACACCCCTTTTCACTGGGTAGCCCATTCGAAGAGGAAGGGGCACACAGGAAGGTTTAAAAGCAGCTGCAACAGGGTACACACTAGTCCAATCCTGATCAACCTCCATCTTCTCAGTTCTGGGAGTTGCAGTCTAATGCAAATTTCAAACAAAAATAAAGTTTAAAATGTGAGACAATTCTATTTTTTATGACAAGATATGCTTTAACATCGATCAGTTTTTCGAGACAGATGTTCTCGCACCCCCCTTATATGAGTCATGTAATATGACCACATGAGTTTTAGACTCCAACTGGATTAATCCTGGCTCAAATCCCTGTTGAGCCATAAATGTCAAAGCATGGACTTGGACTAGTTTCTAGCTCTCAACCTAACTTATTAGCAAGGACAAAGCAATTCACATAGCCAAAAATTCATTTATAGTAATTATTTGGCTGTAGCTGAATAAGAACTGATATAAACTGTTTTCTGGAGGGCCTTTTCTGAATTACTTAATGATTTTATTTTGTAATTGTGGTATATCACATGTAACTAACACTTAAAAGTGCTTGCTTAGTAGGTGGAAGCCTACAATAAACACAACACTACATAGTTAAACCTGCGCTTGTGAGAATCTTCCGAGACCAGGGAGAAGAGTCGGTGGAAGAAGATTGGAAGAAATTTAAAGACTATCTACAGAAATATTGCAAAATTAACGAATGTTAGAATGATGTTGGATTGAAGTTAAGTGGTTTCTAGCTGTAATGGTATAAAAGAATATGAAAGAATTGGATTTTTAACAGGTAAAAATTTAATGCTATAATATATTAAGATTAAGGATCAGGATAAAATAAGGAGGGAAAGGAATTGCTGAACTAATAAATTGAACTGGAATACCAAAAAGGGAGGTATGAGGAGGTCCGGGAAACAAGCAAATGAAAGATAAGTGACAAAAAGATGGAATTGTTTTTAACTGTTTTTTATTTTCTATTTTTTCTTTTTTTCTTTTTTCTTTTTCATTATGTAATATTGTGAAAACTTTAATAAATATTTATACATAAAAAAAGAGAATCCTAGTTCTTTCATATAGTTTTAATTTCAGGGTTACAGATTTGGAAGAAATGACAGTTGTCAGTATGTTGAAACAGAATAAGATCCAATAGGCTTAAAATGTAATCCACATGCATCCTGAGTTTCTTACCTCTCTCCGGTATTTATCATTTTGTGAGGTCCTTCCTCTTTGTACCAATGCACCTATAATGGAAAATAATATTTCAGAAAAATATATTATTTTATTTAATATTTCTGCATATGTGCAAATTCTATTATTCAAATAACAGGCTGGAAGAGAGAATCTTATGGTTTAGTTACCGTAATACTTAAACCATCAGCATAAAAAACCCTTCATAGCAGATAGGGAGGCACAGATTTAATTTTGTTAAGTCTACTATAATAGCTTTACCATGGTGACTAATTGAAGCCTTCATTTCAAGGCAGTATTCTCTGAGTAGTAGATTTCTGAAAGTTGCAACAGGATGCAGGATTTGGAAGGCTCTTATGCCCTTTCACAGGCTTGCCATTTCTTAGTTCTGGTTTTCCTTATGCAACTGCTTGTTCCTATGCTTCTAGTCTTTTTCTAGATCTTATACTTCAGCCCTTTCTGGAATTCTCTCCCACTAGATTCCATCTAGTCTCCTTTAAAGGTATTTTTAAAAACCTATTCACTATTGCTGACCCTTCAAGAACCCACATTCCTACTCAGTAAGTCTCAATTCCCCTTAGTTCTGAAATAAATCACATCAATTTCAGTGACACTTATTTCCTTTTAACGGTGGACAAGTTTTGCTAGTGAAATTTATCTGTTTGTTTATTAAATATCTATAGCGCCCTTCATCAGAGGATGACAGAGCAGTTTACAGAATAAAAACACCCAAGTCTAAGGCATGACAACAACAAAAACAATCCCCCCCCCCCCCAGTTTCAAAGGGCACAAATTGTTTAATGAGCCCAGGGCCTGGTGAAAAAGGAACGTTTTTGCCTGGCGCCTCAAGGTGTATAATGAAGGCGAACTTCCCTGGGGAGAGCTTCCCACAGACGGGGAGCCACTGCAGAGAAGGCCCCGTCCTCGTGTTGCCACCCTCTGGACCCCTCAAGGAGGGGGTACGATCTGAGGGTGGGCTCATGAGGGGAGAGGCGGCCGTTGTTCTTTGCCTCTGCTGCTGCTTCAAGAGGGCAGCAAGCGTCTTCCTCTCGCAGCCCCCGCGCACCACTTCCAGGGAAACAAAGCCCTCCTGAAACGCGCCGGATTTGCGCCGCTCCCTTGCCCCGTCCCGCCCGGCTTCTGCCGTCCCAGCGCCCCCGCGGAGCTGCCCCTCGCTTCCCAGCCCCTCGGGGCTTTCCGCCAGGGGGGGGAGGGCCTGGCAGTACCTTTGCCGCGGCCGCCGGCCGCCGTCCGAGCGGTCGAGTAGCCAGCGGAGTAGTTCCGGCTCGTCCGGAGAAGGCGGCCTCGCAGCAGCAGCAGCAGCGCGCCCAACCCCGAAGCGCCTCCGCAGGCGGCCGCCATTTTCGCACCGGAGTCGTGACGTCGATTTCCGGCGCTGGCGCTTCTCCTTCCTCTTCCGGCGGCTCGGGGCTGGAGCGGCGCATGCGCGTTTGTGGCGTCTGGGCCGTTTTCCCTCCTCCTCGGAGGGGCGCTTCTCTGAGGCGCCTGTAGGTTTTTCATTGGAATTGTAGGATTGTAGGTTTTTCATAGGAAAATAGCTTTAATTCGTTGAAGGACTGTAGGTTTTTCATAGGAAAATAGCTTTAATTCGTTGAAGGATGGGGGATTTCTCCCTCATATATTTCTAAAGGGCGGGGTAGGAATAAAATAGAGAATAATTTTATTGATGAATTGGCTTGATTTGTAGAACCCCCTTCAACCGGAGATCGCGGCGGGGGGGGGTCACAACATAAAAATACAAAGTGAGAGAGCAAAATGCATAGCCAAAGAAAACCCCCAACGCCAAGGGAAGCCTTGGCAGGAGGCCTGTGGGCGGCGGGGCTGCTCCAGGGCTGCCGTGGGACTCCAGGCCCCACCAGGCCTTGCTCCGGGTCTGCCGGGGATCAGGACATCCCGGGAGGGAGCTCCGAGGGCTGCTCGGGAGGAAGAAGAAGGTGGCCTGGCGCGTCCACCCAACAGGTTCCAAATAAAAAGTGAACAGGAAGCAGAGAGAAGGGTTGGGCTTGGAAATGCATCGTGTACCATCATGCACAGCTGTGAGGCGCCTTTTTAACCCCCCTGCCCAGCTGTTTTTCGCTAGCCCTGTTCAGAGACCAGGCTTTGAGGGATGGTGGGCTGTGTCTGTCTGTGTGGATAGCAGGGGGAGGAAGAATTCCATACTGCCATACACTTGCCATTTCTCTGTTGCAAATCCCTCAGCTTTGTACCAAATATGGGATCAAAAAACCTCACTGGATGTCTAATTCTGGCTTCAGCTTGTGCACATATTTGTGTTTAAACCAGGCTCACTGATGCACTGAAAAGACCACACAGCATGCTTGTAGTACCAAGAGAGAACCAGAAATCCCTTCTAAAGTTAAGAAATTTTAGTTCACTAGACTTGTACTAGTACTTATTCATTAAGAAAACCCAACTGGCAAATATTTGCAGACTACAAGCTGCAGTTTCATAGTTTTGCAGAGTAGGCTTATATCTGTACCTACGTGTTAACTTTCTGAGGAGATGAAAAGCTAGGTGTCACCAATCTGTCACCCTTGGAGACCAAATCCTATTCCCACTGGTGCAAGCGTGTTTAGGAACCAGGTGCTCTAATTCCATTTGTTGGGTAGGATGTGAGAAAGGACAGTTGTACACATGTAGAATCTGTACTTGTGATTAGGAATGCTGATGCAACCAGGATTCTTGAACACATGTACAATTCCTGCATGTATACATGCTTTGTACAGTGAATGGAGGTTAGGGCCAGCATATGCAATCCCACTCCCCTCTGTGCACTAACTGACCTGCAAAAAAGTTTGTAAAGAAGAAAGCTGCTGTGCTTGCTTCCTGATTAATACTATTCTTCCTAACTCGCACAGGAACAGCTGAAATATAGGACTGGTTGCTGGCATTTTCAAGAGTCCTCTCTTGTTCTTTGGGGTTTATCCACACTGAAATTTAGTGTGGATTAGAATCTGATTGTGTCCCAATTTATATAATGTCATCCACACAATGTCACTCAAATCTCAGTGTTTTCTACCAGTAAATTATTTTTTTCTGGATTTGAAGATAATCCACAGGGGAGGGGGATGCATGTTCAATAAATTGGCAGTGGACACTTAGCATCATTTCCCCCCCTCTGGGTGGAACTGGCTTGTTACCAACTCTTTCCACACCCTCTATTTGTGTTTTCTTTCTCATTCGTTTTCTGGCAGCTGTGTATCACTCTGGCAGTGAAGTAACCCTCACCCCCACAGTTAAACCCTTAGATTTGTGGATAAGCTGAAATCTGATCATACAAACTACACCACTACAATCTTTCCCCAAACTTGTGCACACTGCTTGTTTCCTCATTTATGTCATATTGTGTATACTTCCTGAAATGGAGCAGCAGTGAGTACTTTTTTTTAATAGTTAAACCCTCAGATTTGTGCATAAGTAGAAAGCTGAGGCATGACAGAAACACATATTCAATAAATCACACATCCTGGGCAGGACTTTTTTTTAAAGGGGTGTGCTCACAGGCTTTATGTTACCTGTGCACATGCCCAGTTTGCCTTAGAATGGAGAGAATGATTGGGGTGTGGCAGTGGAATTTAGAAACAACTAGATGTGATATTGCTGGTAGACTGGACACATGGGTGAGGGGAGGACATAAGTCTGAATTTGAACTGAAGGATTCAGCTTCAAATGCACACAGATGTGGATTGCCAAGATCAAATTTGAACTGAAAAGCTGCACATTGCAGTTTCAACCAAGCCCTTCGTTTCATTGCTAATGAAAATTGCTAATTAAAATAAAATTTAACTAGAAATTATAGTTTTAATTTTGCCACTATCAGTATGCCATCAATGCTAAATACATTTTAAGAAAACATGCAAGTAACATGTTAGTGTTTCAGCAACAGTTATATTGTCAGTCATGTCACTGAAAGGGTTTCTGTATAAACTGAAAAGATAAGACTGAGTTGTCAAACCTGAACTTTGGAGGTCCTACCCTGTTTTCTCTTAATAGCGTTTTACTGCATACGCACCAGACATTAAAAACACATTTCTGCTCCTCCAAAAAGGTCCCCAGAACTCGCTTTTAAGGGTTGCTGGAACTGCACCTCTGTAAGGGGTACAGTTCCCAGCATTCTTTGGGGCGGGGGTGCTTTAAATGTATGGTGTGTATTTTCAAAGCATTTTAATAAAAGCTCACACTTAACGCTTGTGTGGTGTAGTGCAGGGGTCACCCATATGCTGCCCACCAGATACTGGGACTCCCATCAGCCCTAGTCATCGTGGCCAATGGTCAGGTGATGGAGTCCCACCAACACCTGGAAGGCTACTCTGCACGTACTGGTTAGAATTTCAGACTATGGCTAGGGAGTCCTAGGTTCAAATCTACATTCACTGAACCATGGAATTTACAGTGACTTTGAGACCATCACTATAGCCCAGTGCACATACACACTGCATGAACAGACAGCAGGCACAGAATGGGCAGGCACACCTGTGGCTGCACAGCATGAATGGCTGCCCACCTAAGGTCCACACTTGGGGTGTGAATATCGGTGAAGAAAAGCCTGCAGGTGTAAACCTCCACTAGCATAGGCTTTTCCTGTGCTCAGTAACTCTGTAAAATCAGTGTTGAAGAACACATGGAACATTTTTATTTTTTGCATTTATGCCCTACCTTTTCCTCTAAGGAGCTCAAGGAAGAACACATGGTTCTCCCTCTCTTCCTTTAATCCCCACAACAACCCAGGTTAGGCTGAGAGGCAGCAACTGGCCCAAGGTCACCTAGTATAGTATAGTATAGTATAGTATAGTATAGTATAGTCGTACCTTGGTTCTCGAACGCCTTGGCACTTGTATGTTTTGGCTCCCGAATGCCACAAACCTGGAAGTAAGTGTTCCGGTTTGCAAATGTTTTTTGGAAGCTGAAGATCCGATGCAGCTTCTGTGGCTTCCAATTGAGTGCTGGAAGCTCCTGCAGCCAATTGGAAGCTGCGCCTTGGTTTTCGAACGATTCCGGGAGTCAAATGGACTCCCAGAATGGATTAAGTTTGACAACCAAGGTATGACCATAGTATAGTATAGTTTAGTAATTATATATGATTCTAGAAGGTAGTGGCTCAGTAGCAGAGCACTGTATGCAAAAGGTCTGAGGCTTAATCCCTGGCATCTTGAGGGATAGTTAGGAGACTCCGTCTGATCCCCTGGACAGCCATTGCTAATGTAGAAAATACTAAACTGGGTGGACCAACGGTCTGACAGGATAAGGCAGGCTTTTATGTTCCTGTTTAACTGGACAATAGCCTTTCAATGTGAGGTAAACACACAATTTGGCCCTTAAATTGGTTTTTGAAGCAGATGTGACTTCTTTTCGAACTCTTCTGAATAGCAGACATTTCTTATACAGTAAGTCTACTGAAGCAATGATTTCCCTTTGATCAGCCACTGAAAATGTGCTTATAGTTGTACAACTTTTGACAATATTTTGTTACCTCCACATTATCAATGGGGTGGATCCTTTTCCAGTGCACTACTAATGATTGAAGCAAACCTAATAATACAATGCTAGGACACTTAATATAATTGAAGCAAGGAATCAAGTAACAGTTGAAGCTCAGTGTACAAGAATTTATATTGTCTCATTATTTGAAAGCTTTCTGCTGCTGCTATCTGATACCTCTTCAATAAGAATAGGCCTAATATTGCAAGCAGTAATTCTTGCCGCCTTTTGTGTAGCTCAATGGAGAACGCTGAGTATTACAAGTGTACAGTGTCTTCAATACACCAACTTATTCATTATTTCCAGTCATTTATATTGATAGAATGTTGAAATATGGATTTTGTAACTTACTGCATTGGAGGTTTTTTAAAACTCGCTTTAGTCATTTCTTAGTATTGAATTACCAACCTGTCCCATTCTGAGAATATGTAGGTGAATAAACTTTAAAACTGGGAGACAATAAGATTTTTGAGCATATCATATAAGCTTAAAACCTACCGGTAGTTACTATAAAGTGAGGCCATTGGATTTGGGTTCATGAGAAGACATGAGAGACCTTAAGTTATATTCCGCTGACTATACTTTTAAGTTAATTAAAAGTGGGTGGGGGACATGCCTTAAAATACGACAGCTGCAAATACTTCATGTCTATTCTTCCTCCACTGAATATAGGGTATTGGCTAAATAAATAACTCATTCATCAGCTTCTGGCAGCAATTTCCAGAATGATTTTCATGTACGTCTATCGCAGAAAAATTGAAGAGTCTTGTGGCATCTTTGTGACTCACTGTAGATTTCCCTTGGATTACGCCCCCTTGCAGAAAACACAGAGTGTACATGCACTGTGCAAAAAGGATGCGCAAATGGCTGTAAACCAAACATGGAGGTAAACTATCTTGTGGTGAACACTGTAGGCATTCAACTCTTAACAGTTGCTGCTGGTCAAGCACTCAGTAACCACGACTCCTTTCAGGAAGAGAGCTTGACTTGCATGAAAAAAAACTGTAAATGCTGCACAGAGGCTTCCACAACAACCAACAGAGGGTTAGCAAATACTGCTTCATTGACTACAACCCCTTCTCCAAAAGGAAGATCCCTAATGCAGACAGCAAAAGGATAATCTGTGGGAGGCTGATGCACTGATGCACCGAAGTGATGTCTGTTTGTCTCTCATTCATTCACCAGCACCTTCTGAAGTCCTTTGCAGCTGCCGGGACTGGGATCTACTTGCTCCCCCATTCACATAAAGGGCATGTGGGCACCAGGCCTGCTAGGAGGTCATGGAGGTGTGGCCAAGTTGTTCTGTTTTTATCCCTCCTGGGCTCCTCGTGTTGAGGGCATCTCCTCCTCCTCTCTGACAGTTCACCTTACAACTGCCATCCTGAGCCAGCCAGGACTGCAGAAGCCATGACACCCCTTCCTGTGTAATCACACCCCTTTTGACAGTCCTGGGTCTCTCTGGGTCAAACATGGAGGATTCTGGAGCTATCTCAACCAGATCCAGCTAAATCCCAGATGGACTTGAATCAAGGTGATTCAGTTCAGAATCCAGGATTTGTCCATGTCTGATACACAACCTTAATAAGCACACCACACCCACACACCCCTTTCCAAACTTCTCAGATAGGTTATTTCTGCTTCAAACCTTTAGCCTTTGAGTTCCCTCACAATCAGCTGTAGTTGCTCCAAACAACTTGCATAAGTGGGATTAACCCTTGTTAGTCCCCTCCTCCCAAATCAAAACAGGAAGTCTCTTTATGCCTACTATAGAAAGTACGTATCGGGTGAGAGTGCCAAGAAAAACACAATTCCCATCATGTATCTGTGTCAACAAGTTTCCAGGCTCATAACATCCATTGCTATATTAAAAAATATATTACATGTCCTAGAATAGAGGTTCCCAAACTTATTTGGCCTACTGCCCCCTTTTCAGAAAAAAACCTACTCGGCACCCACTTTACGTGAACAAACAGAAAGATACAGTGACAAATTTGCATTCTTTTATGCACCTATATTTCTGCCTACATCTTGTATCATTCTAAAGAAAGATGTTATAAATAAGACACCTTGAAGCTTGAACTCTGTGTTACATTGGTAAGTGTCATTACACAACAGATGAAACAGGTACAAATGGTTTTCCAAAAATTTATTTTTTCTTTATGTTTCCACTGCCCGCTTATTTTTATTCAATGCCCCCCCCCATTGCACCTGAGGCTACTATGCCACCCCTGGATCCTTCCATCACCCCAGGGGGGAATCGCCCACTTTGGGAAACACTGGCCTAGAATATATTTGAAGAGGGCCTCCCACTCCTCTCAGTGTACAAAGCTTTTTAATTTCATCAGCTTAGAAACACATTTAAATAATGATGTTTATTTAAATTCTCCCAATTCCCCCATGCCTTATCCATAAAAGAAAAGAAAAAATGCTAAAATAAAAACGACAGGAGTAAAGTACTTCTGGGGAATGATATATAATGAGATAGAAAAGATGTTGAAATATACATTCTTAAAAAAACCAGAAGCATTTTTACTTGGTATTATAGGCCAAGCCATTAATAGACAAGATGCTAAACTGTTCTTATATGCAACAACAGCGGTTAGAGTATTGTTAGCCCAGAAATGGAAGCAAGAAGAAATTCCGACGAAAGAAGAATGGCAGACAAAATTAATGGACTATGCAGAATTGGACAAAATGACAGGAAGGATTCAAAACCCGTGGGGCCAGAGATTTACAGAAGACTGGAAGAAGTATATGAATTATTTGAAGAGCAACTGTAATCAACAAATTATGCTAGTAGGACTACAATAAGTTTTGTAAGGCGAAATATACGAAGTGTTACAAAGTAGAAAAAGATAGAGACATTGGTTATGAGTTTGAAATGTAATAGGGAAAATAAGAAATGCATACTAAGAGATTAGATTGGAAAATTTTCAGACATGACTGATGGAAGTAAAAAAAATTGAATAAGATGTAAAAGTATGTTTAATTACTGTTAAAAATGGTATGATAAAAAACATACATATATATATATATATAAAAACACGACAGGAGACTCACAGGGTGACCATTGGTACTTGCTCACACAAAAGGCAAGTCAGTGAAAGAAAAGGCAGGCAAGCAGAATGGCTGGCCAGGCAAGCCCTCCTGCTGTGGGGCCTGATGCTAAGTGTGGCCCTCAAGGAAACAACTCTGCATGCTCAGAAAACATAATATGGTCTAATTTTCTTCTGTGGCTGTATGCTAACTTCTGTGTCCTGATTGGCCGGTTTGCCATCAAAAGAAGATGAGAGAGTGGAGATCCAAGGTATCCACTGCCCTAGAAAAATGCAAAAAATGTTCATGTGGTTTTCGTGTCCTGGAAATGGTTGGAAGAGATCTTGTGGCCACAGCAATATAGTTTGCTTGAGTGGTGTAAGAGCTAATTGCCCAGAGAATGGGAGAGTGACAATAATATTTCCAGCAGTCTCTCTTATGTTCAAATTGAAGGATAAGAACGTGTGTGTTGGACAGGAAAGTGTGTTGTGTTCAAATTTTGGAGAAAACTTAAAATGATTGCTTGAGGTTTCACTTGGTAGGGCAGTACCCAGGTTGCCCTAATAGAGCAGCTTCCACTGAACACAGGACTTACTTTAAAAAAAGGCAAAGTGAAAAATGTCAAATTTCAGAATAAATTACAACCCAATAATTTATTAATGTATTAATTATTATTAATAATATTTATAGTATAATTATAAATTATAACCTAATGCAGGCATGTGGAAAGGAATGAGATCCAACTTGGGGAACTGGTAGCATTTGATTTGCAGGAAACAGCAGCCTCCAAGGCCCGTTATTATGGACGAGGTACAAATCTTAATCAGGTGGTCAACTAGTTGAATTATTTCAATTTAAAAATGCAGTGGCAAATTACTTATAGGCTGGAAACTCAGCCATTCACCATTTTGGTTCATTAAAAGATAACAAGAAAGAGCCGCAGATGGCAGATTGGTCAGCTTCATGGGCATGGCTGTTAATACAGATATTGTTTCATTCAGCTAACATTTATTCACTGTAGACCTTGAGTAATTAATTTCAATGGGTCTGCTCTGAGGAAAAGTTAGCTGAGTGCAACTCATAGCCAGAATCTGTTCACTCAGATCCACAGGAACAGCTGAGATTTAAGAAATGGGCAAAGATCAGTGTTTTTGTTTTGTGCCATTTCACCTCAAAATATGCAACTGCTTTCTGCATTGTTCATTATGGGGCATTTGTAGTTTTCTCAGTGGTCATGGATTTCACATAAGTTAGCCATACAGTTAAAAATGTTTCATTCAGTATGTGGTATTAAATTTCACATTCAGTATGACAGATACCTTATTAAAGCCCCCTGTAATGGGAATTTTGTTGCCCATTCTGAGCTCTTATGAGATCATAAAAATTAGGTGTTGGTAACTAGACAGTTATTTTAATACCTAGTACCTGAAATTTCCCAAACATATGCTTTTATAACGCTGTGAAAATGTAGTGGGTGATACTAGAAGGAATGTTAGATGACAGGTGACGTGAAAATGTCAGATACCTTATGTTGAGGCAGCAAGGATAGAAGACATGCAAATGCTGAGGAAGTCCTACAGCCGTGGTGAACTCTCCTTTTGGAGGTTTTTAAGCAGAGGTTGGGTGGCCATCTGTCACGGATGATCTAGTTAATATTCCTGCATTGCAGGGGGTTGATGAATCACAGAGTTGGCAGGGACCCCAAAGGTCATCCAGTACAACCCCCTGCAATCGCAGCTAAAGCATCCATGACAGATGGCCATCCAACCTCTGCTTAAAAACCTCCAAGAAAGGAGAGTCCACCATCTCTCCTGGGAGTCTGTTCCACTACTGAACAGCTCTTACTGTCAGAAAGTTTTTCCAAATGTTTAGTTGGAATTTCCTTTCTTGCAACTTGAAGCCCTTGGTTCGAGTCCTACCATCCAGAGCCGGAGAAAACAAGCATGCTCCCTCTTCCATGTGGCAGCCCTTAAGATGACCCTCAAGGTCACTTCCAACTCTACAGTTCCATGATTCTAACATCCAGTTTTCAGCTTTGTTTACTCCTAAAGCGTGATCACACTTTCAGTATTAAAAATAGGCTTGCACATTCTTTCCTTTGACAAAAACTTTCATGCAACTGCTTTTAAAGAACTTCCTTTCTTGGTGTTAGATATACAAAATAGCTATACTTTAACTTTTTTATAAATTTGCAGCCAGAAAGCAACGGAGAAATAATATGTTTTATATTATACCTTGTCTCCCTACTCCAGAAAGATAGATATATTTATTTTTTACAATAGGCATACTGCAATATCTGACTTTGAAAACTTTTGCTATGTTCTTTTGAACCAAGACAGCAGCTGCCCAGAAGATGAAGAAGTTAATTTGCTCAAGCAATTGCTGTATCTTGTCAAGAAAACCACTTCATAGAGAAATGGTTATAATTTGAATTGATAAATTACATCTAGGACTGGCCGAATAGTTAAAATACATACATTCACTATTTGTTATGAGGAATTTTGTACTGTACAGTAGATAGGATCCAATAAGCCTTTTTATTGCATATACGTTTTGTTATGATTGTATTGAAACCAAGCCATTGGGGCTAAAAACCTGATTTCAGGAGAATCTGAATCTTGTTCCCAAAACCAACGTATATATACCTTGAAGGTGGTTGAAACCTGTTTTTGTATGCCTACATTGCAGAAAACCTCCCAACTTGCAAGAAATTGGGTTTCAGTGTCCCCATAGCAAATTTCACACCTTTGTGCAGATAGAACTAAATTGAATGGGGCAATCTGCACATTTACTCAGAAGGAATTCCAGGTGTGTTAAATGGGACTTATTCCCTAGTACATAAATGCGCATAGGATCACAACCTTACTGGTATAAAGTCTAGTCTATACTTTCATGCAACACTTCATGGCTGTGCTCTGCTGTTCGGATGCAGTTTTAGGAACAGGCCCGCCACCCCCATCTTTAAAGATGTATATCTTAGAAGTCTGTGACAAAGATGAAAAGAGTTGCTGTAGGTGTGTCTGAGAGTTTGGACATGCCCAATTTCAATTTTACTGTTTCTTTAAATAGTAGGTCCGTGGCTCAAACGAACCAAAATCCCCACCTTGGACAATGCGAAGTCGGGGATTGTGGTTTCTTTCTGTTGAAAGTGGAACGTCTCTGTCTGTTCACAGTAAACCATGAATTGTGGTTTATTGTGATGTGTGAATGCAGCCAGTGTGTTCTGAGAAAGTTTGAGGGGTTTTTTAAAGCCTTAAAAGTGTGCTTTGTTAAAAACAGGGGGAAAAGGCAGAAGGTTTTGTACTTACCCCTGCCAGCATGGAGACATTTCCAGTTAGCAATGTAACTGGCTAGACTTGCTCTTGAATATTCTGAAGGCTTTTCCCAGTGAGCAAGATAGTTAGTTCCAAGATAGGAGCAGTGTGATGATGTTCAGTTGGTGCATGATGCTGAAATTGTCTTGCATGGGTTTCATCAAATCTTCATAGGCATTTTTAACACCCAAGGCTTCCGCAGATCCTGTCCATTAAGCTTTGTCTGAAATTAAGCCAAGTCTGAATTCAGAGGAGATAAGAAAACTATGCTTAATCCATTTGTTCTGGATTTGAAGGAAGGGTAGAGAGGGAAATCTGCCAGGCCACCCCTCCCCACATGCTGATAAAAGCACAGGAAAGGAAAAAGCCACATCTGTCAGTCACAAAATGATCAGCACCATCAAAATGATGCCCTACAGGTTTTCTGCCAAAGGAAAACTAACAAGACATGGGGAGGTCCTCTGAATGGGTTAGGGTGGGACTTTATCAGCCAGGGGGCAGAGCCAGACGACTCTCTCGCTGTTCCTGTCCTTGGATTATGCCATATGGAGCAGAGGGAAGCGCCAAGGGAGAGAAAAAACACCCTGCAACAGGAGAGGGTATGTGCTGCCTTCCAGAAGGTTTCAGGTTTTGTCTTTTCTGTCTCACGCATCAAATCAGGAGCAGCCGCCTCGCCATACCAAGATCTGCTGCACGCTATCAGACATATGACTGAGTATTCCAGCTAATTTTATTTGCTTTAAGGATTTGAGCAAGCAAAATTTCTCTTTGCTGGCTTATAAATTCATTCTGAAATGTTAAACGTGAGGGTAGAAAAGTTAAATGCAATCACTAGACAACTGAGGAAATACTGATGCAACAGCGTTGCTGGAAATATCTAATGTGTATGCCGTATTCAAAGTTTGTACAAAGAGAGCTCTTCAGAAGTTTAGAACCTCTCAAAATAGTGAAATCTGGGAATGGGCATGTTTTGAAAAGGAATTTAAGCCTTAAAACCCTGCATTCAAATGCGGGAAGGATAGACATGGTATAGATACAGTTATGAAATTGCTCAGTGTTGAAGCAGCAGTTATGAAGACTGACTTGATGACAATATAATGACCATGCTTTCTTATGCTTTCTTATGGTATTTTATGTGAATTGTCCAAGTCTTCCACACACACACACACACACCATTTCTTTTTGGTAATACAGTATGTCTAAAGACTAACTTGCTCCGAGTCGGTAAAGCAAAATAATTTCCGGAAGGAACAAAATACAGTTCTCAGTGGGGGTTTTTTTTGGGGGGGGGTTAACTGGTTATCCAGACCAAACATTGAAGCAGTGAGTGCATTAACATTTGCCATGTGCCTAATCTTGTATTAAGCTGTTGTAAAAGATTAAAAGGTTCTATTTGCACTAGGTTCGCAGGAGTTTCCTACCTTCACTGGAACTAAGGCTTAAAATCTGACTGAAAAAATGTAAAGGATACAGACTGCAAGAAACCAAAAGAATAATCTCTAAGGTTTCTCTCCACCCCATCCCCATAATTAAGTGTACCATCAGTTCACACAGATAAGAGAAATAATTAATTACAAAATGCCTAAAGTTATATATGCAGTTTAAAGTTAAACTTTTCAATAATTCATAGAAGGAGGCCTTGCCCTTTCAAAGCGTTATCTTGTCTGCTGTATCGCAGTCTCAGTACTGGGTTTTACAAATACAACCGGGTATACTCTGGATGCCAGACATATTAGCCAAAAATGCTAATATAAAATTTAGAATGACTGGTGCCAACTTTGCAACTATTTGGTTCCAGGTCAAAACTTGCCTTTTTGGCCAAGCATTTTAAAGTTAATTTTAAAGTCTATTTTGATTGTTTGTCTTTTCGTTTATTGTATTGTATTTGTGGGGGGGGGGGGGTTGCTTTTATTTATGCCTATTATATACTGGCCTGGTAGGAAAAACAGTCTAGAAATGTTTTTAATGAAACAAGAAATAAAAGGAAAAGGCAGCTGAGCAGTTCTGACTTGTCCTTTAACACTGGGTCCATTTTAGACAAATCCAGGTGTGCCACAGAATGTACATTCAACAGGGAGCTGCAACTAATTCCATTTCTCCTGCATGTTTTTGCTCCATTCACTTTTCAATGTGCACTTAAGCGCCTTAGGTGAACTCTCTTACGGACAAAACTTTTAAGTGAATTTTGAAATAAATAATGTGGTTGTCACAAATGATTCCTGGAACTTCCTTATGGGCCACTGTCAGCATTTCCAAACCTTAAGCAATGTGTCAGTTTGTTAAAAATGGTGCCATGTACTAGTCTATAAATAACACTCAAGTCATGCTCCTGACTTGCTTTGCTGCATAGTGACTCTTTAATTGCTTTCCTCCTTCAGAGCCTTTATCTATTACTTGAGACTTCCATTATCTAAACATCTTCTTGTGATTTAATTTCAGAATCCTGGTAACAGGTGACAGACTGGCTGCACACAGCGGTGTTGTTCCACAATAATGTTTGACTTCTTACTGGGTGGCTGGAGAATGCCAAAGGCAGAGAAGATATACAATACCTTTTATAATTTTAAATATTGATCAAGGTGAGCAATACACCTACTTCATTACAGAATGTCTTACGGTAATGGTGAAACTGGTGGGCACCCAATGTATAACCTTTGCAGTAGAGTTCAGCATTCTGACTCCCAAGTGGGGAACCTGAATGGACACAGGAAGTCTGCAACCTTTTTGGAAGTGCGAGCAAACTTAAACAATATGCAGTATTCTTCTGTGGCACTTGATCCCGATTCTTTGGTGACTAATGGATCAAAAATTTATTCGAACTCTGAAGAAGAAAATCCACATGATCCTGCTTTCCAGATAAACACCGAACCCATGACAGGAAGTGAGGTACACCGGGCCTACCCTACAAAATGCTTTTATGGCCCATACTTAACCAAAACTAGTATGCAGGGAGATGTGTACAACTTTCTGGAACGGCCGAGTGGATGGAAGTGTTTCATTTATCACTTTGCAGTGTAAGTACCTTTTTTCCTCTCCATATGACTATTTCCTTGTTGTGAACCTGCACTTTTTTGATTTCACAGAAAGTGAACTATTGAGCTTAATATGCAAATACATTTCCTGGGAGTGTGGATTAAATAAAATGCTAGCACCAGAACAAACCAGGAGTATGTGAATCCATCCATCCACCCATCTGATTCCGCCGCCCCCCATAACATTACCTAACTTTTGACTTCCCTCAGAATTCCTTAAATGTTTTGCCAGATGACTCCTCAAAATCAAATGGAATTTCTTTTATGCAACATTTTGATAGGCCATTCCAGAACACTTTAACTTAAAGATGTATTCGGTGGGAGCTTGTGTAATGGTTAAGAATACAATAGACTGCAAGACTCTGAAAGACAAATCTTACTTCAGCCAAGAACTTACCAGTTGGTCTTAGTTAAGCTGATGTTTTTTCAGTCTTAGCAGACATACATACATACGCTCCATCTACAATGTCAGGATAATGGTGATGAAACAGACGGTTGTAAGGATTACTGGGAGAATGGGCATATGGAACACTCTCATGCTCAGAAAGCACCCAAGCAGCAGCAATGGCTAATCTATCTTTTCTTTAGATATGACTGACCCTTGCTTTATCAAGGCTTGCTAATATTATGGTTTTATTTGTTTATTTTGCCCTTCATATTTTTTATAATTATGGGGAATCAGCTAGCATTAATTTTAATAGGAACTGATTCCATGTAATTGTAGGGTCAGCTCTCTACATAGGTGCCTTTACACAGCTACCTGCAAATGCTATTTGGATGACTGATGTGGTTCAGAAGGTCCTAGGCTGCGCACACACTACAGTTTAGTGTGCATTCAGTGCATACCGTGTGCTTGGCTTTTCAAAATTATTATTGTACATGACACTTCAACCCCAATGCAGACACATCCTGTTTTTTCTGATGACTTGATGTGTTTTCCCCCACAAACCAGGTTTGATGTGAAAATAGATTTTAAGCTTAAATAAATTCACATTTCAGCCCATGTGTGTACAAGAGAAAGAGCATGTGAACAGTACACTTTTTGCTGTGGCTCCCCTCATGGTGATGTTGCAGTGGGTGTGTAGCGCTGCAGAGAACTGCACTTCCTTTATGCTTCTCAGGACGCACTTAGCTTCTAATTGTTCATTCGCTTCCACATTTACCTTAGTTTATGCTTTATCAGTGGGTTACTGCTGGGCTGGGGGACACGCTTTATTTTGGTGAAAGTCTGGTGTATCAGGAAACTTGTTTCTGAAAAAATTTAGAAACTGCTTGGCTGTACACAAGCAAACAAATTCCTGCCTGCAATGGACCTCATCTCTCCTGAACTCAGAGAGAGTAGGCTACTGCTGGGGCTGAAAGGGACACGTTGTTTTTTAAGGGTTAAAAGTTAATCTGCTGTTTGATGACAGTCTGGTATACTATACTGGAAAACGTGTATAACAACAACAACAACTGTGCACACACAAGGTAAATAAATACTTGCACACATGCCTACAGTGGGGCGTGGAAACACAGGGGGAGGAGTTGAGAACGCAGGTGTGGGGGTTAGTGTTAATTATATGTTTCTGTGTTTTTATACTGCAAACCACCCTGTTATCCTTGGATGAAAGGCTGTAATTAAATTTAATTGATGATGGTGATGGTGATGATGATGATGATATGGCTGCTGCTTCAGCTATCAGTGTAATGCACAGGTATGGACAAACTATACAGATGTGTACAGAAAAAAGAGCTCTGTGCATTTCAAACACTTTGTGTGCACACAGCCCTACTTTCAATCCCAGCGTGATGCAGTCAAAGGGATCCAGGTGCTTCTGTGTCCTGCTTCACAGAGACATCTCTCTGTCTTGAAGAGCTACCAGGCTCCAGGAGCTAAAATTAGGTTAGCTTCTGTTCTTTGTGTTTTTCCTTAGCAATGTGGCCTAAGAAATCAGACAGTGTGTTTATGAGGCTAAGAAGACAACAGTAATGTTGATTCTACAAAGGAGCTGGCATGCCACAAGGCAGACAGAAATTGCCTCACCCAGGGCAGCTTAATGGAGATAGTAGAGAGGAAATTGTGTTTGGTGGCCTGGAAGGGTCAGTACTGCTCCACAGTTGTCATAATTTCTGTGAGAATTCTCTCAAATCTTCAGTGCCAGCTTCCAGCTCAGCATACTTACTTAATAGCAAAAAAATGGTCTGAGGAATTGTACCCTAAAGCACCTCCTGCAGAAGTCACTTTCATGTGGTTCTTGTTTTTAGTGTTAGACCATTTGAGTAAATCAACATTCATAGAATCATAGAATTGGAAGATACCCCAGGGTCATCTAGTCCAACCCCCTGCAATGCAGGAATTTCAGCTAAAGCATCCATGACAGATGGCCAATCTCTGCTTAAAAACCTCCAAGGAAGAAGAATCCACCACCTCCCAAGGGAGACTGTTCCTGTTAAGTTGTGGGTGAACATATCAGACGACACAGCGATTCTTCAAACAGCTCTAGTTTATTCACAGGCCAGAACAGAACTGATCTGAAGGGTTCAGCCAGCCTGCTTATATAGTGCTCAAATACAAGGCAACAGTAACAATTTTCTGTAACTATCCAATCACTGAACGTCACTTTCATTTCCTTATTTGCATATGTGGACCTGAGTGAAAACTATCTACAGTATCCCCCTGCTGGCCCAGGGTGAGAACTTCAGTACATAACACCTCTCCCCACTGAGATAAGGCGTTAGTTACAATCGTAATGGTTTCCTTATATACAGCACTACTTGTAATCGTTCAATTAGGCACAAAAGCATATCGGTTACATTTCACATATTTTCATTAGACTGACAGTGTTACACGTCCAACAACATAGTCCTTTAAATAAGTTGGGCACTTGGAAACTGCTGGACCGCCGAGGACCGGTACCCAGGGCCAGGGGGCCGCCCTATTCTTGCTGAGGCTGTGGTGCAACCCTAGGTGGCGTTGAACCCAAGTCCCCTGGATCCGCTTCTGTGGGTGGAAACTCTGCAAGTGGAGTTGGCGGAATGTCAGGCATGGCAGTGGTCTGAGTCTGGGAAGTCTGGCAGACCCTCTGAAGCGGCTTGGTTCGGCTCCACACCCGCAGTTTGCGAGAGAGGTGTAGGTGGAGCCTCGCCATCTGTAAGTGTCTGTTCCGGAGCCACGAGCGCAGTTGGGGGCACCGCGGTAGTGTCCAAGTCCCCAACTCTGCCTAAGCTGGTCTATGTGCCGGCGCCACAAACGTCTGTTTACGAGTGCCACCTGGTATGAGCGAGGTCCAGTGACTCCCACTACTGTGGCTGGCACCCAAGGAATGCCCCCCACAAAGTTCCGGGCAAAGACCTGGTTTCCTGGAACAAATGACCGTTAGCACAGCCCGGGGGTTCAGCCATGGCAAAGTCTGGGTGCAGCCGGTCGAGCGGAGATCTGAGGCGGTGGCCCATAAGTGGAGATGAGGACATCAGGACACCCATGCATTGCAAAGAGGCCTCGCAGCACCCGGATGACGGCCTTGGTAATGGAGGGCGTCAGGACCACCTCCAGCCATTTGGAATAGGCGTCCACCACTACCATAAAGGTCCAGCCATGAAAGGGGCCGGCAAGATCAATGTGCACCCTCAACCACCCTCCCTTAGCTGCCGGTGGCGCAAGCCTCGGTTCTTGGCACGCTTGACAGGCAGAAACCCAGGAAGTGATGGCATCATCCATGTTAGGCCACCAGATGTAACACTGAGCCAATGCCTTCATTTTGACGATTCCCAGGTGGCCAATGTGCAGAGCCTCAAGGACGCGTTGGCGGAGTCTTTGGGGAATCACGACGTGGTCTCCCCACAGCAGACAGCCGCAATGAGCTGAGAGTTCGTGTTGTCTGGTTGCGAAGGGCTGGAACTTTGATGCAAAAGGCCCTTGTGGCCACCCCCTCCACACCCAGTTGAGCACATGGCTGATGGTGTAAACTTGGGCAGATGTGGAGGCCACAGTGGCAGCTGATACAGGCGCTGCAGGAAGATACTCAATCAGGAGGAGCGATGAAGCAGGAGCTGTGTCTTCCACAAATACTGGAAGAGGGCAACGGCTGAGGGCATCGGCATGGCCCATCGATTTCGCCGGGTGATGGACGAGCTGGTAGTGGTAGGCAGCCAGGAAAACAGTCCATCGCAGCATGCGCGGCGAGAGGACCGGTGGAGTTGGTCCACTGGTGAGGAGGCCCAGGAGCGGCTTGTGGTCAGTGATGAGGTCGAAAGTCCTGCCGTAGAGGTATTCATGGAACCTCTTCACTCCAGCCACAAGTGCCAGTGCCTCCTTGTCGAGCTGGCTGCAATTCTGTTCGGGCGGAGATAGCATCCTGGAAAAGTAGGTGAGTGGTGCTTCTCTTCTGTCTGGAAAACGGTGACTGAGGACAGCGCCAATGCCAAAAGGTGAGGCGTCGCAGGCAAGGACCAGCGGCCTGGCTTCACTGTACTGTACCAGCACACTGTCCGATGAAAGGAGAGCCTTGACCGCGTTGAAGGCCACCGTCTCCCGATGACCCCAGGACCAAGGTGTCTTCATGCTGAGGTGTCGGTGAAGAGGCTCAGCTACCGTCGCTTTGGTGGGGCAGGAACATGTTATAATAGTTCAGCAGTCCCAGGAACGCCTGCAACTCCGTCTTGTTCTTTGGGATGGGGGCCTGCTGGATAGCGCGGATCTTGGATGTGGTTGGGTGAAGGCCGGAGGCATTGATAAGATAGGCCAGGAACTCCACCTGTGGAATGGCGATCTGGCACTTCTCCCTCTTTACCTTGAGCCCGGCCTCCTGGAACCTGGTCAGCATGGCGTGGAGGCGCTCGAACAGCTGCTGGTGTGAATCTGCAGACACCAAGACATCATCGAAATACGGCACCACGCCCGGAAGCCCTTGCAGGACACGCTCCATAAGGCTTTGGAAGATGCCAGGAGCCACACTCACCCCGAACTGCAAATGGCGGCACACGAACCACCCCTCGTTGGGTGACGATTATCTGGGCTTCAGCGATGGCATCATTGATGGGCAGTTGTTGATAGGCTTGGGCAAGGTCCAGCTTAGCGAAGTCCTTATCCTCTACCAGGGAATGCAGCTGGTGGTGGACAACAGGAACCAGGTAAGCGTGCTGCTGAAGTGCCTTGTTGATCGTGCACTTGTAGTCGGCGCAGATTCTCACTGACCCGTCCGGCTTGACAGGCATGACAATGGGGGTTTCCCACATGGCGTGGTCAACCGGCTCCAAAACTCCTTGGGCAATCAGCTTGTCCAGTTGTTCGTCCACCTTAGCCTTGAGAGCAAACGGAACCCGGTGTGGCTTTAGGTTGATGGGGGCGACTTGTGGATCCAGGCTAAAGGAGATGGGCCTACCTGTATATTGACCCAAAGTGCTGTCAAAAACCTCGGCAAAGTCTTTGATCAGACCCTCAGTCTCTGCGTTAGAGATGCAGTTGATGCCGGTGACTTCCAGGCCGAGGGCATCAAACCAGTCTAGCCCTAGCAGGCTTGGCTTCTGACCTTCGACCACCACCAGTCGGAGCAGGCCTGAAAAAATCTTGAAGGCGATCCAGAACCGGCCAACACCTACCACGGGAATGTCGTTTCCCTGGTAGTCTCTCAGGTGTATGCGGTGAGAGTCGAGTTGCCTTTTGGACACTCTGGGTACGAGTCTTTTGATGGTGCTCCAAGACACGATGGACAGGGCAGACCCGGTGTCGATCTCCATGTCACACGGAGCTCCTTCAATGAGCTCAGCTTGCGTCGCGCAGGCGAGTCGATTTGGCCAATCGTGATTCCAGATGGGCAGTGGCAGTTGGTGAGAGCGAAACAGCTTTCCTTGGCGGACTGGAGTGAAGACTTGGACTTGCAAGTCGGTGGAAGGGGGGTGTTGGACGGAGCCGATCGGCAAACCTTAGTGATGTGGCTCCTTCTGGAACATTTCTGACAGATGGCATCTCTGAATCGACACTTGGCACGGGAATGGTTGCCTCCACAGCTGGCACATTCCAATTGGCCCTTGGACTTGTTTGAACTTCCCACGCTCCAGCTTTGTCTGGTGCACATCACCGTCTTCACTGGAGGATGCCTCGTCACTGCTGGCCTCTTCATGATGCACTGGAACTGGCTTCCTAGCAAGACGCAGGCTGCTGGCCTTGTGGATCTCCTGGGCGGAGAGTTCAGCAGCTTCTGAGGCCGCGGCCTCCTCAATGGCCTTCTGCAGCGTGAGGTCTGGCTTGGCGAGGAGACGTTGTTGCAGACAGATGTCCCGTACCCCGCAGATGATTCAATCCATCAGAGCATCGTCTAAGTCTCAGAACTCGCAGTGCATTGTGGCCTGTCAGAGGGCGGTGGTGTAGTTGTTAATTGACTCCCCCTCTGCCTGGTTCCAGTGGTAGAATGCATGGCGGGCATCAATCTTGGACGGCTTCGGCGCATAGTGGTTGTGGAGCTTCTCTTGAATCGTGTCCCACGGCGCTGCCTGGACTGCTAGAGGCACAACCAATGCTAGGCCATCGTGAAGAAGAAGAAGAAGAAGAAGAAGAAGAAGAAGAAGAAGAAGAGGAGGAGTTTGGATTTGATATCCCGCTTTATCACTACCTGAAGGAGTCTCAAAGCGGCTAACATTCTCCTTTCCCTTCCTCCCCCACAACAAACACTCTGTGAGGTGAGTGGGGCTGAGAGACTTCAGAGAAGTGTGACTAGCCCAAGGTCACCCAGCAGCTGCATGTGGAGGAACGGAGACGCGAACCCTGTTCCCCAGATTATGAGTCTACTGCTCTTAACCACTACACCACACTGGCTCTCAACACTTTGGTGCCACAAAGACTGAGAAAGAGGCCCCACTTACGCTTTACAGACCCTCCTGTCAGCTCATTTGCTTGGAGGTAGCAGTCGAACCGAGCAAGGTAGGAGTCCCATGATTCAGAGGCTGGGGCAAACGGCAGTAGAGGCACAAGTGAAGCCATGGTTCCGATGCCGACGAGGAGAGCGATGGATGGAACACAGTGCTCTAGCCAGAACAGTCAGCTCTGAATTGGTTCTGCTCCATGCTTTCACTCAGTGTTTCAGCTCAGTGATTCAGCTCAGCTCAGAGGGTGGCCGTGTCTCTGATGTCCATCAATCCCACCTTCGTCGCCAGTGTTAAGTTGTGGGTGAACATAGCAGACAACACAGCGTTTCTTCAAACAGCTCTTGTTTATTCGTAGGTCAGAACAGAACTGAGCTGAAGGGTTCAGCCAGCCTGCTTATTTAGAGCTCAACTACAAAGCAACAGTAACAATTTTCTGTAACTATCCAATCACTGAACGTCACTTTCAATTCCTTATTTGCATATGTGGACCTGAGAGAAAACTATCTACAGTATCCCCAGGGTGGCCCAGGGTGAGAACTTCAGTGCATAACATTTCCACTGTCAGAAAGTTTTTTTATATATTTAGTCGGAATCTCCTTTCTGATAACTTGAAGCCATTGGTTGGAGTCCTTCCCTCCAGAGCAGGAGAAAGCAAGCTTGTTCCCTCTTCTATGTGACAGCCCTTGAGATATTTGAAGATGGCTATCCTAGCTCCTCTCAGTCTCCTCTTTTCCAGGCTAAATATACCCAGCTCATTCAACCGTTCCTCATAAGGCTGGGTGATATATCCATACTGTGCCTCTTAATGGTATGAATTCCATACCAGGATAAAAGTTTCATATTCCCCCTCCCCTGTAATATATGGAGAATGCACTGCTCAGCTGGCCTTGCTGACCCAGCAGGCAGGAAGCAGCATTTGATTGCAAGACAGAAGCCCCTTGTGCCTCTCAGCTTTGTGTTGCAAGAGTCAAGAGCAGCAGTAAAAGCTGCTTCTGCCTGCACAATCTGCAAGGCACAAGCCCCGTTTTGCTCTGGCTTTTGTTCTGCAGGTTTACGGCACACACCTTGTTAGGCAAAGGAGAGACCCAGCTTCCCTTCATAGCGACAGAGATTCTGATCTGCAAATGAAGTTTCTCTCCCCCCCTGCCCCCCATCCACAGGGCTTAAGGCACACACCTTGCCTCTTGCTAGGCAGCCCTGTGGATCTTGACGAAGAAAAAGAAACTTTGTTTGCTTATTGGAATCTTCATTCCTCAGCAGTGCTGTGGGACTGAGATTCCAATCAGCAAACAAACTTTCCTCTTTGTGATAAGATCAATGTGACTTGGCTCCTGCTTCTGTTCAGGCAAAGAGGCAACAATTTACTTTTGCAGTAAAAGGATTTATGCATTTGGAAAGTAAGGTGCAGACGATGCTGATGACTGGGCTGCTGTCAGTTCAAATTTTAATTGCTGGTATTCAGTGGCGGAGGAAGAGGGGTGTGGGGGGTGCAGGTTGCCCCGGGTGTCATCACTGCGGGGGTGGGGTGACAAAATGACAAAAATAAGAGTTTTTAAAAATAAAAAATTGGGCTCACAAAACTGTTTGTTGACTGTTTGTTCAGTCAACAAACATAACAAAACGCAGCTGGCACTTGGCGCCACACCATGGGGGCGAGCAGGTACTGCAGCGTGCCCAAACCATGCATCTCTCCTGGGAGTGACGTGGTGGCTTGGGCGCCTGCAGGCTCCGCGCTGCCTGAAACAGCAGCATGGCCTGGGGCTTGCGTCTGCCCACCGCCTCTTCCTCTGCCGCCCGACAGCTGAGGGGAGGCGGCAGAGAGGCTCCATGCAGCGCCCCCGGCTGCAGGACGTGCGCGCCACACCGGGCACCCCAGGGGCTAGCTACGCCACTGCTGGTATTGTGATGCATTCTAAGTATTGCTTTTAACCAATTTGTTTTTATTCTTCTTCTATGACTGTTGTTTTTAAATGTTGCAAGCCACCTTGAATTCCAACTTGGCAGGATATATATATGTCTGTCTGTGTGTGTGTGTGTGTGTGTGTTCCAAATTATTACAGATCAGACCAAATTACTTCATCTCTTCTTTAATATACACTTAAACCTTCTCTTGATGTTGGTCCATTCTCACAGCTGACCATTATTCTTTCCTTACATACAGCATCTCTGTTATTTCTCATAAATACTGTATTGCTCCAAATATAAGTCACACTTCCTTTCCAAATTCCGACTGTGAAAAGTTAAAGTGCGGCTTAAATTTGCAACCTTACAAAAATGGGCTTTTATGCCCAACCATTTCAGTTTTAATGAATAGAGTACTATTACTTTCATTATCTGGACAATAGACTTCTGTTGCGACCGTCTAGAATAGCATTAGCTTTTTTTGCTGCTGCATCACACTGTAGACTCATGTCCAACCAAAATATATTGCCAAAATATATTTTACACTAAACTGGACATAATTTCATTAGGCATTATTAACTTATTCTTTACTTCTAATCAGACTCATGGGATGCTAAATATGATGGAGTTTTTTTCAAGTACAGGTGCACACAAACAATATTTGCTTATGTTGCATTTTAACCAATGTTATGGATTGTTTGTTTGGAGACATTATTTGAGTCTCACAGTTTCTCAGGTTTTTTTTTTTTTTAAGTATTCTTTATTGTTTTAATTGTAAAATTGTCAAAATCACCCAAGGATAAAATTTCCCTTCATGCTCATTTGAAAGACCTTTATACATTCTAATAGTTTCTCATGAGCTGAGTACCAACAATACATAATTTTATAAAAGTTCTTTTTAAATAATAACAGTGTAAATTTTAACCCTTTAGTCCAAATATACTCCAACTGTTCCATCTGTGTATTAGAACCAATTTTTGCCCATTTAATCATACATTCTTAAACTTGCTCTTCTGTTTCATATTTTAACAAACATGTTATCATCTGTGCACAGTTGAAATTAAAAGACCATATTTCCTTCTCTATACAAAAAATATTTTTATCGAATTCAAGCCTCTCTGCTAATTGCATATAAGAAAACCAATGAATATTATAACTTTTCACCATTAGTTCTTCCCTTGTTTTAATTTTATAGTCTCCTTGATGCATTTGGAATGTTGTCCATTTCTCTTTGCCTGTCCCCTCTTTTCTGCAGAAGGCTTCTTGTGATGAAATCCATAAAGGTGTCTTTTGGTACAACCTAAGTTTATATTTATTCTTAATATGGCACATATCCTTTTAATTTCTGTCCATGTCTTAACATAATTATTTTGAAACAACATACAATTCATATTTGTCAGAGTAATACCCAAATACTTTACTTTTTCCAATTTGAAATCCAGTTCTCTCCGTCAATACCTTTGGATCTTCTGTTGTCATGTTCTTTATTAACATCAACATTTTCTGATGATTAATCTTAAAACCATAAGAGTCTCCATTTCCTCTAGTTTTCCAAAACTATCATCAGATCATCAGCAAAGGCCAATAACGCAACAGTTTTCATTTCCCACGTCTTCATTCAGAAGACATACAGCCTAGTGAAAATAACATTTTTGCCTGGCGCCTAAAGGTGTATAATGAAGACGCCAGACAAACTTCCCTGGGGAAAGCATTCCACAGACAGGGAGCCACTGCAGAGAAGGCCCCGTTCTTGTGTTGCCCCCTCTGGACCTCTCGAGGAGGAGGCACATGAAGGAGGGCCTCGGAAGATGATCTCAGGGTCCAGGTCGGCTCCTATGGAGAGAGGCAGTCCTTGAGGTATTGCGGTACCTACGCTCTTTACCACTGAACTGGAGCAAAAGTCAGTTGGGTTTTCTGCAGATTGATGTTAGCTCCAGTTCAGTGGTAATGAGGTTTCCCCAGGGGAAAGCAGTGGGACCAGCGGAAAACTGCTTGGACCTGTGCTTTTTAGGCACAGGACAAGTGCAAGTGTGGCTGAGCCCTTAGTCCAAGCATAAAGTGTTTCCAACTGAATGCAATATTTCTTTGTGCCCATGTAATTGTAATAAAAACGATGCATGGAAAGAAACCAGCAGCCAAACTTTGCTTCCCTGTTCCCTCCACTGCCTTCAGCTATGCATGTGATGCAGAGGGAGGGTTATTCTTCTAGGCCCTGTCAATATATTGTCCAAAACTGGTTTGAAGTCCATATTGTGATCCTGGTTGCATAATTTTTGAGCTAGAAATATATCATTGTGAATCATGGTGGGTGTGTGGGTGGGTGCGCTATGCAAAAATCACAATGTGGGGAAAACCGTAGTTCCATCCTTATTTCAGACATCAAGCTATATTTGCAGTGTTTAGCTGGTGATATATCATGATGTTTAAAACCAGATATCGCCCTGCTCTAGAACCTGGGTTCAACTTTGCTGGGGGGGGGTTTAATCAAGGGGGCTGGGAGATGAGAGAAGATTGCAAAAACGAAGAGAAAACAACAAGCCCAAGTAGATGATTTAATATTAGGATAAACTATTTATTTTGACATAACAGAGACTCCTGTTAACACGTTTGCTCTTCTTTGTCCTCCCCACCCCTTCATTTTAGATTTTGTAAATAAAATAAGACTGTTAGTGAGCCTTTATGGGAGCTTCCTGAGTTAAAAGGACAAGACCTCCTTTCAAGGTCTATACTTATAGTGTATAATCGTGTCTAAAGCTTAAACAGATTTCATTTCTGTAGATTTAAATATGTGCATAGTCATGGCTAAGCCTATTTGGAGCCAGGACTTAGTTGTTTCACTAAAAAAGCATTTGAAAAATGAAATACTAGTGGTGAGAGCAAACAGATTGACCTTCCTTTTTGGCATTTAAACTGAAGCATTTCTGAACGATATTCCTGGGAGACTTAGATTTGACAGCTGAAAGATTTTTGCATGCCTGACTTAAATGTAACTCCAAATATTATTGCTCTTAAAAGGTGAAACTTGAAATTCATCCAGGAAAATAAAAGTATTTAAGACTATGAAGCATAATCTTCTTCTCCCACTGTGGCTTGAACGTAAAACATTTAATGTGTTTATAGGAAGTGGCGACTGCAGGCTTGTTCATATATAAAACAGTGTCATTTAAATTAACAGTGGTGCAGCAAGTAGTCTGAGCTGGGATGATTTTCAAGGCTTTGGGGGAATAGAGCCATGGAAACAGATTTATGGACTATTAGTTACTGAAATAATTATGTCTCCTCATAGTGAATTCAGGTAGTTTAGTGCCTATCAATTTGGAAGTGAAATGGGGTCATCCCCAAAGTATGGCTGGTGCTGCTACATATTCATGAGATGATTTAGAAGCACACAAGTTTGTGGATGAAAACAAAATGAAATTTAAAAATAACTGCTTGACAGGAATATGTCAGCTTGCAGAATATTCATGGCAATTGAGTCTACAGTGTAAGAAAAACACTGGGGCCTAACTTGAATAGTAGCATGTCTGTCCTCTGGTGGGCAAGGATTTTGCGCTGTGCTGTGGAATCAGCCCCTCCCTTTGGGGGTCCAGTTCAGTTCAGTCCGAGAGGCCAACTGTCCTTTTTGCCTCATGAGGTGCTTTTAGTTTCTCTCAGACAGCATGTAATTGTGTTACAGTTTTCTTTATTAAAGCTTTGTTTGACATACACATGAGCTGCTTATTTTGCTGAAAGAAAAGAAACTCTGCTGAAGAAGGGTGGGGGAGTGAGGGGATATTCCCACTCTGACGGGAGGACTAGTTTCATTCATTGCCCCCACCCTCCACTGTTAAGTTGTGGGTGAACATATCAGACGACACAGTGATTCTTCAAACAGCTTTTGTTTATTCACAGGCCAGAACAGAACTGAACTGAAGGGTTCAGCCAGCCTGCTTATATAGAGCTCCACTAGAATGCAACAGTTACCATTTTCTGTAACTATCCAATCACTGAACGTCACTTTCGATCCCTTATTTGCATATGTGGACCTGAGTGAAAACAATCTACAGTATCCCCCTGCTGGCCTAGGGTGAGAACTTCAGTACATAACATCCACAACATAGAGAGGGGGGTGGTGGAAGAATCTTTAAGAAGGCTCAATGAATATGTCAATCATTACCATTATCATATTTCCTAATTTCAGTTCAGCCACATACAAGAAGGAGGTATTGCCTTGGGGCAATCCTAAGGTTTTCAGAATTTTAGAGAAGTTTATTTAGAGAGATAAAAGGGGACAGGAACCCAGAGCAGCCTGAGGAGACCTGAAGCTCCGGGGAGACGGAAGACTGCTGTACGTCAGAGAGTGTAGAAGCGTAAGGCTGGAGGGGAGACAAAATGGCATGTGGTATCCTGAAGGGGAGCACGCCACACGCTAACGTTTTGTTTCAGGTTGCTGGGAACAATTTGAGAAACAGGATGCTTGTGTGTTCATTGCAAAGGGGGGGGGCGGTCCTGTTTCACCTCCTGAGGTGAAATGGGAAGGCGTCTGCCCCGCCTGCTGCCGAAGCCTTGCTGGAGAACTTTCTGGAAGCTGCTGCTGCTGCTGCTCCTCTCCCCTCTGGCGGTGGAGGACCGGCTCCTCTCTCTCCCCGAGGAGAGCCACCCTGCCGGGGGATTGTGCTGCCCCCGATTGGGCCTCAGTCCCCCTCATGGGGACACCAGCCCTGATGGCAAACAGAAGGAAAATGGAGGGCAGAGGAAGAAAAGGACCCTTATACTTGGGTGTTGCCAGGCACCTTCAGCTGAGGAAAAACCTCTGGCTCCTGTGGTTGGGGTTTAATCTGAGCTGAGGTGCCAACAGAATTTTCTGGCGTATACTGCATGTAGATTGGACCCACAATTTGTTTTTAGTCCACTTTTAATTTTTCATTTATAAAACTAGATATATACCAAATATGGGGGGATAGCACATCCAAATCGGATCATTTATCATGAAAACACAATAAATACAACTATCTAAAATAATCCAAATTAACAAAGCAGCATTGCCACTTAACAAAGGCCAGCTAAAACAATTACACGACTAATCAAACAACTAAACTTAATTATATTTTGTAACATAGCTCTGTAAAAAAGCCTTTAGGAAAAGGAAGTTTGAAGAACATGAGTTTTTAAAACCTGTTTAAAAATTCATAGTGTACAGGACGTGCACATCTCCAATGGGAAAAAGTTCCATAATATTCTGTTCATGTCCATTTTAAAACTAAAGTGAGTCTTCTCTAACGTGTAACATGACAATCTGTGCCAAAACTGGAAAGCAGAAAAGTGTGCAGGGCAGACAACTCAAGAAAGACATAGTGTGCATT
This sequence comes from Podarcis pityusensis, assembly GCF_964106645.2. Taxonomy (NCBI): domain Eukaryota; kingdom Metazoa; phylum Chordata; class Lepidosauria; order Squamata; family Lacertidae; genus Podarcis; species Podarcis pityusensis. Next base: position 99,466,613 of record NC_138032.1, on the reverse strand, counting down.
GAATCATCATGGGATTAAGCATGTAAAAGAAAACATTTCATTTTAGAAATAGTTCTTAAGCTATGGGAGCTGCATTTATTATTATTATTTTTATTTAAGAAAGGCTGAGTAAAAGTTCAGAGAGATTGTACCAAACAGCCCTCTCGTTCCCTCCACCATCCGGAATGCAAGCAGAGAAATGCTATTATCCTTATAACCTACTTGTAAACTTACAAGACACGTTTTGTTTATTACAATTTTATCCCGCCAATTTCCGAAGGAATCCAGGGCAGTGTCAATCCCACCATTGTCCTCGTCACAACAACCTTCAGAGGTGAGTTAGGCTTATTTTGGAAACCAGATGGGCACCCAAAAGATAAAAGGCCAGGGCCAGTCTAAAATATGTTGCTGGCTAAAATGAAGCCCAACTGATACCAACACATCCTTGTTTCAAAAAGTCTTGCTGCCCCATTCATACAGCAATTCCTGCCTCCATCTCCTGCCCCCCCTTCCCGTGCCTCCTTACATGGGTCACTTCACCCTACAGGATGGCAGGGCTAACATGGTGTAGTTTCAGCCTCAGAGAACTACAGTTCCCAGCACCCTTAATAAACTACAGTTAAGAAGATTCTCTGGAGGAAGCCATCTGCTTTAAATGCATGTTGAATGTGCTTTAAAAGTATGGTGTGGATCTGCTGGAAAGAGTAAGAAGTTTTTTTTAAAATAAATAAATATATAAATTCTATCGAGTGTCAGAATAAACACAAAAAGAAATAGAATTAAACCAGAACTGAAATACATCAGCGCTCTCCGCTGCCCCAGCCGGTATCCCTCTTCCCACACTTTCCCCAGAGAGCTTAATGTCATAGGAAGAAATGTTTTAAGCACAGTTGAGGTTTGAACTTGGGGACTTACAGTGGTACCTCGGGTTACAGACACTTCAGGTTACATACGCTTCAGGTTACAGACTCTGCTAACCCAGAAACAGTACCTCGAGTTAAGAACTTTGCTTCAGGATGAGAACGAAAATTGTGCTCTGGAGCCGCGGCGGGAGGCCCCATTAGCTAAAGTGGTGCTTCAGGTTAAGAACAGTTTCAGGTTAAGTACGGACCTCCGGAACGAATTAAGTACTTAACCCGAGGTACCTATGTATATGCTTAATGAAACACCCATCTTGGTTAGTGATGCTGAAAACATTTAGCAAGTGAATTAGTGTGTTCCTCTCAGCTTTATCATGTTAGACCTTCACTCAGTTTTCATCCGTTAGGAAGGAGTTATCTTAAACTGCTTAAATCTTAAACCTATTTTTAGGTTGGAACTTATCTCCAAACGTTTTATCATTCACATATGTATATAAACTTGCAGTTAGGAAGACGTGCAGGTTACACTATTATAGTTGTAAGTGACCTGCTGGTTGCTTGTTTTGTGAAGTATTAAATTGAAACAGAAAAGCAGATGCACAACTGACCCAGTGGCTTTTTGTTTAACCTCTAAAAGGAACTTGAAGCTTATTTACAACATAGCAGCATGTGATTATTCACTAATGTAGACAAGAATAAGGTTAGGCCTGGTTATTCTGGTTATTGAGTAGCTTACTTTAGCTGGAACTCTGTGCATGAGCCAGAACTACATAAGTGATTGGGCTTCACTTTGAGAGCATAATTACAGTAAACAGGGAAAGCACCTATGGAGGTGTGTCAGTCTCAAGCAATAGGATGTGATTGCCTAATTGATTATCCAAAACCTGGTGTCATGTCTAATCCAAGCAATACCTCTATTTGGTCATGCAAATGAGAGGGAGCCAACCAGCAAGTATATCAAAGTGCCCTTTTCCCCTTCCCTAAGAGGTCCAAGTCCATCCTCCTTTCAGGGCATTTCAGCTCCCTTTCATTTGGTACCTATGAGGGGGAGTCACTGAGGGGTGTGGGGGGGTTGACCGGGGCAGAACCACAACCCCTAATAAGCACATGCACATGCAGCCACACACATAAGCACATATAGGAATGGGGCCACGTAATAGAATGCTGCAGTATGCATCTTTGGTTCAGGATTTCAGCCACTTCAAACCATTCCATTCTCTTCCCCATACCCTCCAACATTTCTCCAATGAAAATAGAGGTGTCCCATTCCACAATAAGAATTTTACTGTTTAGACCCCACTCAGGGCAGCTTCCAACATGCGGTATATAAAAAACATAATAAAACATTAAACATTTAAAAAACCCCTCCCCAATACAGGATTACTTTCAGACAGCTCAGGGGTTGGATAACTCCATAAAGGTAAAGGGACCCCTGACTCTTAGGTCCAGCCGTGGACAACTTGGGTTACGCGCTCATCTTGCTCTACAGGCCGAGGGAGCCGGCGTTTGTCCACAGACAGCTTCTGGGTCATGTGGCCAGCATGACTAAGTCGCTTCTGGCAAACCAGAGCAGCGCATGGAAACGTCGTTTACCTTCCCGCCGGAGTGGTACCGATTTATCAACTTGCACTTTGATGTGCTTTCGAACTGCTAGGTTGGCAGGAGCAGGGACCAAGCAACGGGAGCTCACCCTGTCGTGGGGATTCAAACCGCCGACCTTCTGATTGGCAGGCCCTAGGCTCTGTGGTTTAGACCCATACCCTCCAGCGTTTCTCCAATGAAAATAGGGACATCATAAGGAAAAGTGGGACATTCTGGGATGAAATCAGAAACCAGGATGGCTTTTCTAAACCAGGGGCATCCTTGGAAATAGGGACACTTTATTCAGTGCCTAGTTAACATGTGCAGTGCGGTGAGGTGCACACCAGTGGCCATTCATTCGCATATTGGATTTTTGCAATTGATATTTGTGGGCAGCTCTCACTGCTGTTCCAGGGGACATTTAAAATTGGTTTCTGAGTTTGAACCAGGAAATAATCAGACAATAAGATGATCTTTTTAATATCTCTGCATCTTTTCTTTGCGTGTTGAGGTCCCCAGGTCCACCCCAATAACTCACACATCACACAGAAGTTTTGTTTAAGATTTTTGGCATAATTTTGGCCACAACTTTATTAAAATACAAATTTGTGAGTGGTTGCGTAGGCATTGGTTGCGACTATCTGCCCCCACCATGGGGGACAGACTGACATTCCGCACGATGCGAAAGTCAGAATGGGGGAATACACTTGGGGGTTACGCGGAGCAGGGAACCTGCCCTCACCCCAAATGCAACCAGGAGCTCATTGCTATGGCCCGAGCCCCCTTGACAGAGTGGACAAGCAATAGTTAGCTCCCAATTCCTTTAACGGAATCCCTTGCAGCAGCAGCATTAGAGGGGCAGGCACAGCCAATCCATGCCCCTCAACCAACCAAACCATAAACCAATGCCTAACCGCCACCGAGCACTCAAGCTCGCCGCCAACCACTCACAACTGCAACCCCACCTTCAAACCCAACACAACAGAATTTAACCATGTGTCATTTCCCAACGGGGAAAGATGCACACCATCGTCCCTTTGGGGTGCGCAATCACGGAACCACCATGAGCAATGACTGTTTTCATTGCCACCTTATTAATGCACTTTCTGGCTCCTTCAGTGGCAGCTGGACAGCGACTGCCACGCCAGGTGCGCCTCTGCAGCAACTGGGACCAAAAAACTTTCACACCCGGTAAAAACTTTGCCAATTCAACTAAGTCCCTTTGAATTGTAAAGCGTAAAGAACAACAGTCTGTGGCGGGCAGATCGTTTTCCCCCAACTGGAGCACGATAGCTGAAGGGGGCCCTTCCAACCTCACGTGCTTCTGAACAAGGGGAAGCAATTCGGCCCACAGCATTCCACGTCTGGTCAGCCAGGACACCTGCATGTGATGAGGCAGGCCAAGACTGGGTCCAAGTCCAGACTCCCTCGCTCTGATGCTGGCCCAGTGGACAATGCTGTGGCCCACCACCATGCGAACAGCCGCCACACCTAAGAAAGACAAGCAAATGTAAGTACAAGCAATCAACGACGGCTATGCACATAGCTGCGAAACGCATTAGACTTCCAACGACCCATGTTCTTAATTCTTTCTACAGACAACCCCCAATGAGCTGCCGAAGTGGCAGCACCAATGCGGAAAGAATGAGGGGCATAATCTGCTGCCGTCAAACCGCAAGCTGCAATCACTTTGCGCATCACCTTGGCAAATTGATGCCTGGCCAATGGGGCACCATTCTCGTGAATAAAGAAGGGACCCTCCCCCTGAGGCCTAAGGTTCAAATATTTGGAGGTATCCTTAACCGGGCAAGGACCTTTACCCCCAGTGGCGGGGAGCCTAACAGTAGCACCCCTGCCTAACTGGTCTGTCTTTGAATTCCGGATAGATAGGACCACCTCCGAAGGGGATAGAGTTACGTCCTGCAAAAGCAAACCCCTAGACTCTCTGCCCCGGATGACCTCCAATACCACCTCACCTACCCTCAGGGCACCAAAAAAGGCCAAAGAAAAGGCGGCTGAAAAAAGCCGCGCTTCATATCTGGACCAGCAGACGCTCCTCAACTTCGAGCGCATGCTGGTAAGCAAATCAAAAGTTATAGGCTTTCTTACCAAAGGGGGTCGAGTTCCAAGCCTCCCCCAACCTTCCAGAGCCCTGCACACAACAAATTTGGTGCAAGGATCCTTATTAAAGAAGGCTTTACAGAAAAAGGAGATGGCCGCTGCTTGGATCCTGAGCGTCCTGGCCGCTCGACCCAATTGGAAAAGGTGCACCAAATACTGCAGCACCTGTGAAGTAGAAGGAGATGACACAATCTCCATAGACAAAGACTGACGACAAAATTTTTAAAAGTCAGTCCAAGCTCGATTATATGAGCGCAGAGTGGAAGGTGAAATGGACGCGGCTACTCCCTGTAAGACTAATTGCTGCCAAGGTTCCAGAGATGATCCTGGAAATTTTCTGGCAGCAGATTCGCCTCTGGAGCAAGGGACCTGAACCGCTCCATCTGAAAACGGGACAGAGCATCAGCGATTTCGTTAGAAACACCAGGGATGAATCGAGCTGAAAACACAATGTTAAAGCACAGGCAATGCAAAACAAAAGCCCTGAGAAGGGCCGATACCCTGGCTGAACGGGACGACTGTTTTGCCAACACGTTCACAACGGCCTGGTTATCGGACCAGAAACAGACTCGATGGTCCTTGAATTCCTTGACCCACAGGTGCACTGCCACTGCAATGGGAAAGAACTCAAGAAAAGTTAAGTCCCGCATAATAGGCTCCCCTCGCCACGATGGCGGCCAGGGCAATGCGCACCAACGACCTTTCCAGTATAGCCCAAAACCCAGAGAGCCTGCTGCATCAGAATGCACTTGGAAGTCATTATGGAGGTTCAAAGTGTCCTGCCATAATGACACCCCATTGAATTCATTCAAGAATTCAAGCCATAACTGCAAATCCGCCTTTACACCAGGTGACAGCCGCACCCGATGATGAGGGGCACGCAAGCCGGCCGTAAGCCTGGCCAGGCGCGCACAGAATGGGCGACCGGGAGCCACCACCCTGCATGCAAAATTAAGGTGGCCTAATAAGGACTGCAACTGACGCAATGTCACCTTACGTAATAGGAGCAACTCCTCTATTATCCTTCGCAAATTAACCAATTTGTCCTCAGGTAAGCGAGATGTAGATGCAACTGTATCCAATTGGATACCTAAATAAGTCAATTGAGTGGAAGGTCCCTTGGTTTTATCCGATGCCAATGGGACACCCAGCTCTTCCGTAAGAGATGCGAAAGCCTGAAGCAGGGCCAGGCAGTCACCTGTGTCTCTCGCCGAGGCCAGTAAAAAGTCATCCAAAAAATGGGTCACCCCATCCAGGCCGGTTTTAAAACGCAAGGCCCAGTCGAGAAAAGTACTAAAGCACTTGAAAGCTGCGCATGAAATTGAGCAGCCCATGGGCATGGCTTTGTCAAAATAAAATGCCCCTTCAAACTGGAACCCTAAAAGCCAGAAATCCTGAGGATTAATTGGCAACAAATGAAAAGCAGACTCAGTGTCGCATTTTGCCAGCAGGGCACCTGTCCCAAATTTTCTGATCATCTTGATCGCATGATCAAGAGTAGCGTATTTTACCGAACAAAGCTCCGGGGGGATAGCGTCATTTACTGACAAACCCCTGGGCGTGATAAGTTATGAATAAGGCGAAATTCCCCGGGGGCTTTCTTCGGAACAATTCCCAAGGGGGAGAGATGCAGATTAGCGAAAGGAAGAGCCAGGAAGGGGCCTGCCATACGACGTAAGGCAATTTCTTTCTCAATCTTTTTACGTGCCACTTCATGCCTTTCTCTAACTGACTGCTGATTAACCGGATTCCGTGCTACGGGGACCGTAGCTACCGGAATCCTAAAACCAGAAGAAAAGCCCTCCTGTAAATAAGCAGCTGCCTCACGGTTAGGGTAAAACTGCAACCAATGAAGCCGTACCGGCGTATAAGCTAAAACCATATCCGCCTCACTTAGAAGCGCCAGCTGCTGCTTGAGGGGGGGCCGCTTTTGCAGCTTGTGACCCCCCCTTCCCCCCACGAAAGGGCCGGCGGCCGCCAAAGCAAGTGGAGTGGTTGCCACCACATTTTTCGCAGACATGAGGAAACCTACATGGTTGTCGCTGGCAAGAGCCTTTACTGTAATCCCAGCAATACAAGCGCTTTTTAAAACCTCCTGTTTTTGGCTTTTGAGGTTCAGGGGTCTTCTTTTCAAACTGAGGGGCCACATAAGTGGTCCATACATCCAAATCCCTCCGATCCCATCGGGCCGTGGGAATTTTTGCTGCCCTTCTTCTGAAATTCTCATCATAATCAAAGGCAGCATTCTGACCAGCCATTTCGAATGCCTTACGTACGATAGACTGGTAGACAATTAAATGAACCGCTCTCTTGGGATAACATGCTGAAATGATCCCGGCAAAAACCTGGAAACAATCCAACCAGCGCTCGAAGGTTCTATCCACTTTAGAATCAGCAGCCCATTTCTTAGAGGATAGAACTGACTTCTCTTGGGCCTGCGAACTGTCTAGTGGAGGGCTCAGTTTGAACATGTCGACATAGCGACCATTCAATATCCTACTTCTCAACTTCTTTGAAAGGTGACACCCTGGGATCACATCCCTAGCCGAATTAGTCAACTTCTTAATATCAGGTAACAACACCCCATTTAAGTATTCCTGAGTGGCTCCATATTTTGCTCGATGGGAGTTGGCCCTCCGCTCCCAAATCCATTTGGGGAAACCAGAGGCCGATTCTCCGAGACCCCAATAAAATTCTGAGGAGGCCTCTGACTCAGACTCTGAACTCTGCGAAGATGTACCTGTCGATGAAGAGGAGGTGTCCCTCTGCCTTCTCTTTGCACGCTTTCCGGAAGACTTCTTGCGGCGGCGTGTGCCGCCCGAAGAGGACTTGGCTGGCACAGGTAGGCTGTCCTCCTCAGAAGACTCTGATGCTGGACCCTGAAGTGCAGCGCCTGGGACAGACTGAGAAGAGGTGGCAGGTGACTGATCAGAACCCACGGAGGTACTAGGTAAGGGTTGCAAAGCTGACCCTGGCCTAGAAGACCCCCCACACCTAGAAGGGGCCTTTCCCCATCGCCCCCTCCCGGTTGTGCGCCGAGAAGGGGTTCTGCCCTCCCGCGTGTGACTAGATGCAGGGGCTGAGCCCGCATTCTGAGAAAACTGAGAATCAGAAAACAAAACACCAGACATGGGCAGATCATTTTCATCGCTAGATGCGGAATCAGAAGGTGAAGAAACTGCAGCTGCAGTGGTCACCGCTGGTTGCTGGCTAGGCCCGGCGCTACAGCGTTGGATCAGGCTATCTACTTCAGAAGCAAAGCGAGCCAAAGCAGCTGGATCACCCGCCAGGCTCGAAACCAAAGATTGCAGACGCCCTGAGGCTTGACCAGTCGAGGGGGATGAAAGCGACTGAGAAGGTCCCCGAATGGTCCTTTTAGGCGGAACGGTCAAGGCAGGCTGCGCTGGGACTCTCTTCGGAGACATGATGGCTACCAAGAAAAAGAAATATCAACACGAGAAAAGAAGTTAATGCACCCCAGATACCTGGCGATCACAAAATGAACCAAAATAAAACAGTAAGCTACTTAATTAAGGAGCATCCAATTAACCAGAAGGTGCCTTTTCCTTTATTGGCCACTAGCTGGCAGCAAATTAGCCGCCGAGGACAAAAGTAGGCCGAATCCGGCCTCGGAAATCGGGGGGGGGGGCGGGGGGGCTCGGGAAAGCCTAAGAAGGCCCAGCAGGGCCGGAGGCACCCCCCGCTTCGGCGCGGCACCAGGCGCTGCCGACAAAAGGCCCTTCGTCCAACCAGAAACCAGGCCTAGGCAGCTGCGCCCCTGCGCGGGCCAGGCGAGCGCCCCTGCGGCTGGGCGCACTTCGTGGAGGCCTAGTGCCTCCGAACGTTAAGGTAAGCTACAGTGGGGGGGGGGGATAGGGGAAAATTAAAAGACTAAGGGGGTGGGAATGAAGGGTAAAAATTTTAGAAGGAGAGAGGGAAAATTAAAATAAAATTAATAATTATTACACAGAGAGGAAACTTAATCAAAGGACAAAATTAAGAAATAAATAGAGCTAACGCAATTAAAGCAGGCCAAAGACACAAAGATAATGGGTAATTAGTAGAAAAATACAACCGTCTCCCTTCGCTATGATCAATCTGATGCACGTGCGAAAAGAGGAAGCCCTAGCCTCGTGCAAGGAGTTTTACTATTTCTGGCTGTCAATCAATAAATGGCAACATTAACTTCTTCCCAACAACAAGGGAAGCCCCAATCGCATCAGTGGCCAACGATCAATTAGCCCGCCCCCCAACTTTGGAGTGTCCTGGCGGCCCCCACCGCAACACGTGCTCTCCATGAAGGAGAACACGCTTTAACATGTGCAGTGCGGTGAGGTGTACACTAGTGGCCATTCATTCGCATATTGGATTTTTGCAATTGATATTTGTGGGCAGCTCTCACTGCTGTCCCAGGGGACATTTAAAAATGGTTTCTGAGTTTGAACCAGGAAATAATCAGACAATAAGATGATCTTTTTAATATCTCTGCATCTTTTCCTCAATCATTTTCCCCCTTATATTCTGTTTTGTTCCCTCTCCCATCTGGTTATTTCCCTCTTAATCATCAATCAGCATTCAGTGGACACTGGACATTTTCAGTCCCCTCCACTGTTTTAAGGGTTTTCTTGCCTAAATTATTTTTTGTGCTTCTGCAAACTCCAAGTTTGCTCTGTTGGCTAGGCAAGTGGCAATATTCATAAAACTGAATTACAATTTAGTTTAGTTTTCTGTGTATGTGGTCTTTATGTGTATAAATAACATTTATTTATAATATAGAATACATTCTAACTCTACAATTCTATGATTCTATGTGCATTGTGGGGACACGGGTGGCGCTGTGGGTAAAACCTCAGTGCCTAGGACTTGCCGATCGTATGGTTGGTGGTTCGAATCCCCGCGGCGGGGTGAGCTCTCGTCTGTCGGTCCCAGCTCCTGCCCACCTAGCAGTTCGAAAGCACCCCTAAGTGCAAGTAGATAAATAGGTACCGCTTTATAGCGGGAAGGTAAACCGTGTTTCCGTGTGCTGCGCTGGTGCTGGCTCGCCAGAGCAGCTTCGTTACGCTGGCCACGTGACCCGGAAGTGTCTCCGGACAGCGCTGGCTCCCGGCCTCTTAAGTGAGATGAGCACACAACCCTAGAGTCGGACACGACTGGCCCGTACGGGCAGGGGTACCTTTACCTATGTGCATTGTACATGATATCTGAAATATGACAAACTCTTCTAAACTTTATTCCTGTTGAATTTATACCGGTTTAAAAACTCGAAGGAAAGCAAGAAATCAAAGTTTTTGCTGTGCCTTGAAGAAGATCCTTATAGCTTTGAGGTGCATTGTAAAGGAGTATCAGTTCATTCTTGGTCAGTCTGGCTCTTTTGCCATGTGAAAATCATGGACCTGAGCTTGGTGTGGCCTAGAATTTACTCAAATCTGTTGTGTGTGTGTGTGTGAGAGAGAGAGAGGGAGCGCAAACCAGCTGTGATCCTCAGATTAAAACCAACTGACCTTTTTTGCTTGACCTTAATTTATAATTGGACAGCTGGTTATACTAATGACAGATGGTCTTTGTGCTGCTGATAGTCTATTTGAAGCTGTTGTTATAAAATATATTTGCCTATGCAAAGTCTCACATTAAAGCAGTTAATGCTATCTGCTTAAAATTTCTGTCCATAGGAGTTGTACAGTGAGATCTAGAACACTTTTCTCAAAATATATGTACTATCTCTCTTTCTCTCAAATTGTTGGGAAAACATGATTCCTGTCTCCCTCCCCAAATGATTTTTTACAGTTGTTGTGTTGTGAGCCAAAAATGGCTTATCTTCTGAGTTTACACTAATAAAACCACAGTTGCATTTTTGACTGTTCCCAAATTGCCACCGTAGTTATGGGCTAGTGCTCATAACTATCCACCCTCAAGGTGAAGGAAGAAAGGCCTTTTCAAGTAGAGATAGGGAACCTGTAGCTCTCCAGATGTTCAACTACAACCCTCATTGCCCCAGCCATTGGCCATGCTTCCTTGGGCTGATGGGAGTTGGAATCCAACAACATCAGCAGGGCCACAGGTTTCCCATTCTTGTACTGACGTGTAGTGGAAGTGTTCTGAACACACTCACTGCATTTTGAGGCCTAAACTACAGATTACATTAAACACACAGTTTGTGGTGTGATTCCTTTACTTTTCAAATCTTTAAATAGCAGTTGTAAGTTACCTGGCCTCATTGGGCCCGCAGTGTGGGTATTGAGCGTGATGGGAATTATTTATCTCTACACCATGATTCCTACAAACACTGCTGTACTGTGCTGTGAAAAAAAGGACTAAAGGGCAGGTAACAAACATCATAGCAAATAAATACAATATTTATGTTGGGATGGAAGCTTATCTCCCAATGAAAATAGAAGACTTTTCATTAGTTTTTGGTAAAGGTGTTGTCAATGTGTTTGTATTATATATACACTTTCTTAATTACAGTTCTGATCAGACCCGCCTGCAGCTCTTATTTAAAGCTGAATAATAGTAATTCTACAACACCAAACTATGAATTTAGTGCAATATGTATTTTAGCTATTTGTATTCAAGGCACTATAGAAGTACAAGCTACTTCCACCTCACTTAGAATGCGGGTTTGCTTTTTACCCAGTTAGCAACTTAAAATAAACCATCCCACCTGGAGAGGTTTAGCAGTATCAGAATATGACCATGAACTAATGGCTAAAACATGCTATTAGCATCTTTTTAAATCAAGACCAAGTTTGAGGCAGTATAAGCTTTCTTGATTTCTCACTAATTTTTTTTCCAAATGTACCACTTACTAATGCAAACACAACATTTTGAGTTGAATGGAATTCAAACTGCAAGCTTAAAAGGTGGTCATATGTTAATGGGATAATCATATATTTGTTTCTATGCTTCCTTATCCTTGGTAGCAGACATATTTTATAGTTAGAGTTTCTGCCAAAGTAGACACCATTTTAATCATGGTAAGAATATCCTCAAAGCTCAACACTGGGATATGGGAAAAGTGTAAGTAACAATATTTGAAGTATGGGTTTGAAGTAAACTATGGCTTTTTTGTCACTGAATGCAGATTCCTTTTTTTTTCTTCCAACAGATTTCTATTGGTGCTGGTTTGTTTAATCTTTAGTGTTCTGTCCACTATTGAATACTATGCAGAATTTGCCACTGGGACTCTTTTTTGGATGGTAAGTGATTTAACTTAAAATATTCTGTGAAATATCTGTATGTATACCTGTTAGAAACTTGTTATAAAAAGCTGAACAAGCCAAAATTATCAATCTCTATTTTACTTACTTACTTACTTACTTACTTACTTACTACTTACTTACTAAGAGCACAGCCCTAACCATGTGCACACACTCCCTGAAAACCTCCTTCCTCAAACTCCAGCTCTCCACAGGCCTCAAGGGTTGTTGCAAGGGATCTTGGAATTTTACTTGTAAAGACTCGTGGGATTGTTAGGCACTGTTTTTGCACCTTTCTTGCCTGTATATTTTACACCCAATTACCTGCTGGAAGTAAGCCATATTGAAATCAGAGAGACTTACTCCTGCATAGACATGTATAATTCTGCACTTTAAGGCTGCAGTCCTTTTAGGATTAAGACACTTTGAACTCAATAATTTCTGGATAAACAACAGTGGGATGTGGTTTCATGGTTTATTCATGGAACATAGCTGGCTTTTGACTTGTATGTTTCTAATAGAGCAGGAATGGCCAGCTGGTGGTCCATGTGTCAGAACCAACCCTTTTAATCAAGGTATAGTAAGTGATATGATCATAGAATTGTAGAGTTGGAAGGGACCCATAGGGTCATCTAGTCCAAACCTCTACAATAAGGAATTAAACTAAACCACATCTAACTGATCATTCTCTCAGTTTCAGGAAAAGGAAACATGATTACAAATGCTAAGTGCATATATATTGCAGTTCTTTTTTATATATTTATATAAATATAATAAATGTACTACATATATGTACTGGATGTATGTACTTTGCTAAATTTGGGCATTTTGATTGGGTGGGTGAGGCCCCCTGGACCAGTGTCAGCAAGAGAGTAGCTTCTCAGAATACAGAAAACTATTAGTTCCTTTAATGGTATTTAAACTGAATTAAAAGAGACTAATGCAGCATTTTCAAAAACTAGGGGCAGCCTGAGGCCACATCTCAGACACAGCACAGGTGTGTCACTTCGTTCAATTGGCAATATCCTGTCTGGCCATGAAAGTTTAAGGGAAAGTTGACCCTTTCAGATAACTAAATTCTGTGGGTTTCAGCTTGAAGATATCACAAGCTTTTGTTTCTTGAAGCATTTCTTTACTGGCGTCACCAAATGTTCTAAAGCCTGAGCATGTCATGTCTTCTGACACTGAACACTTAGCAGATAAATGAATATTTAAGGGAGGCATACCGTACATTGCCATATGCCCATCTTTTCCTCTTGCTTTTGCTGTAGTAGTAATAATGGCAGCCATTTCTAGGAGACGGGCCACATGATAGAGCATATGTTTTGCTTCCAAACACCCCCGATTGATCCCTGGTATTTCCAAGTGGGGCTGGGAGAGTCTGGTCTGACTTAGGACAGCTGCTGCCACCAGTGTATGCAAACAATACCAGTCATCCAGTGATCCAAGGAGTATAAAGCAGCTTATACCAGCTTATATGCCAGTTGTGCCAAGGAAACTTTTGCTTTCAGTAAAATATCTGCACAGGAGCTGCAAGTTAGTGCAACTACTTGTCTGCTTGTAATACAGACTGTTCATTGGTTTAATTCATACTGAAATGGGAATGCCTGTGTGTATTGGTGAAAGGGTTTAACATTGGAAAATTCCACTGCTGTATTCTAAGGGACTCTGAGCTTTAACTGAGTTCATAATTAACTATTGTTGTTTTCTGCTAGCTAACGTGTGAGTGTTTATCCTTAGAATTTATGAAAAGAAATTAATTGAAAATTTGCTATATGGGAAGGGTGGTGTCTGGAGTTCTTTGTTCCCAGGCTCTGTGAAAGTAAGGATGTAAATGAAGCTCTTCAGGAGCACACAGCCTCAGGCTGGAATACAGGATGTGGGGAGAAACAGACCTTTTGTAAGATGCGGAGCCTATGCCGTGGACGGGCATATGCCTTATGGAATTGTTTGAATGTATCATATGATGTTTATTTTCTGTTTTGAAGAAAGTTCTGCAAGTAAAATTTTGAACAATCTAGCCTCTCTCTCTCTCTCTCTCTCTCTCTCTGCGATCACTCATGACCAAGTTAGATTGTCTTCCATGAACGCAGTCTTAGTGGTGTGTCCTTAAAGTGGAGGCCAATTCTGAATCCACACCTCCTTCCACAGTGGGGACATTGGTTTCTGGGCGGGAGTTGATCACGATGAGGATTTGCCAAATGTGCCTTCCTCTTAGCTTGTTTCTCCCTTTTGTCCTGAATTCGTATTTCTTCAAAATCCATGACGCCTTTAGTAGAGGCTATTTTCCAGTTGGAGCGCTCACAGGCCAGTGTTTCCCAATTATTGGTGTTTATACTACATTTTTAAAGATTTGCCTTGACAGCATCTTTAAACCTCTTTTGTTGTCCACCAGTATTTCACTTTCCATTCTTAAGCTGGGAATAGAGTAGTTGCTTTGTTGTTCAGGCATCTGCTTGCTTGGATAGCCATTTCCCCTTCTGCAGCTAGCAACTGATTTCCCCCCGTCCTACAAAACTGTGTTGGGGAAGAACTGGTTTGACCAGTTGATATAAGTAGGAATAGAGAAGGCTACCTTATACTGAATCAGATGATTGGTACATCTAGCAATTGTTTACACTCATTGGCAAAGGCTGGCAAGGGCTTCACATCCAGTCTATCCCAGCCCCATCTGGACATGCTAGGGACTGAATGCTGGACCTTCTATTGTCTGGAGCTGTTGAGAGGGAATGTGAAGTGTATAGACTGGGAACTGGGCTGAACAAAAATAGATGTTGGATACTTGTTTTAGCTTAGGATCCGGTTTTATGCTTTCTTTCTTTATGAATTGGTGGCAGTGGGCTTCTATGAGGTCAAAAGACAAGACAGAAATCTAGTAATTTAAACAATACAATTGCTGGATAGAAGTCTAAATATCGCTTGTCAAAAAATAGGCATATTTATATTAAGTCTCAGCTTCCAAAACATTCCCCTCTGGTACAGAAGGAGTTTCCAGGTTCAGTTCTTGACATTTCCAGTTAAAGGAACTTGGGTAGCAGCAAATATCTCTCTGCCTGACCACCCCTTCCCCCCAGTCAGAGTGGACTAGACAGGCAGGTGCTCCGAACTGTCACACAGCAGCTCCCCATGCCTTGTTGCACATCTCAGTGGAGCCACCTTGCTCCACCAGGAGGCTTCACAACATTGTAATATATATACAGTATTTAATGGAACTGTTAACTGGTCACAGTATCACCAACTAAACAGAATTTTCGAGGAAGATAGAAGAACTGGATTCGATAATAAAATATCAGTTCTGGATAGGGAAATGCTTTCAAATGAGGGAAAAAATCTATCCAGAATGTACAGTGGTACCTCGCAAGACGAAAAACTCGCAAGACGAAAGAGTTTTTCGTTTTTTGAGTTGCTTCGCAAGACGAATTTCCCTATGGGCTTGCTTCGCAAGACAAAAACTTCTTGCAAGTTTGTTTCCTTTTTCGTAAAACCGTTAATACCCAGGGTGCATTGCTTGAAGAGGTGCAGTTGCGACTTGACTTCGAGGAGCAACTCATAGCATGCGGTGTGGTAGCCTTTTTTTGAGGTTTTTGAAGACTTTGGTGATTTTTGAAGCTTTTCCAAAACTTCTTTTGCAGCCATTTGGTAAGTTAAACTTTTAAAACTTTTTTTGGGGTTTTTGGATTTTGGGTTGGGGTGTTTGGAATTCGAGGACCTGGTGTTGGGGAGGGGTTTGCAAGAATCTGGAAGCTTGTGTGTTTTTTTCTGCATTTTTATGATTTTCTGTGACCATTGGGGCACTCTGCTGTTGTTAAAAAAAAAGATTTCTGGGTTTGGATTTCTGTGTGGTGGGTGGCTGGGGGGGGGGTCAGGGAATTGTTGAAGTGTTTTCTGGGAGGTTTGGTGCTTTTGAATTTTTTGGATGTGAAGCACTGATTTTTTTGGGAGGGGGTTTGCGAAGGTAGGAGCTGTGCTGCCATGGGGCCCAAGAAGACTGCTGCTGCAGAGGCCGGCGAGAGGAAGAAGGAGAAGGTTACGCTGGAAATGAAGAAGGAGATCATCCGGAAGCACGATGGTAGAATGCGTGTGACAGACCTCGCCAGGGAGTACGGGAGGAATCCATCGACCATCGGGACCATCCTGAAGATGAGGGAGAATATCCTTGCGACTGATGTAGCCAAGGGAGTCACCAGGATCATGAAGAACCGCTCAGCTGTTCTGGAGGAGGTCGAGAAGTTGCTGCTCATCTGGTTAGAAGAGAAGCAGCGTGCAGGGGACACAGTGACTGAGGCCGTCATTTGTGAGAAGGCCAAGGCCTTGCACGCAGACCTCATCCGGGAACAGCCAGGAACCTCAGGCGAGCCAGAAGTCTTCAAGGCAAGCAGAGGCTGGTTTGACCGGTTCAAGACGAGATCTGGAATCCACAGCGTGGTCAGGCATGGAGAGGCTGCCAGTTCTGATGTTCCAGCGGCTGAAGACTTTGCAGCGGAGTTCCTGGAGGTTGTGACGACGGAGGGCTACGTTCCACAGCAGGTCTTCAACTGCGACGAGACCGGGCTGTTTTGGAAGAGGATGCCCAAAAGGACTTTCATCACTCAGGAGGAGGCCAAGTTGCCTGGCCACAAGCCCATGAAGGACCGTCTGACCCTGCTCTTCTGTGCCAACGCAAGCGGCGACCTGAAGATCAAGCCCCTGCTGGTGTACCACTCGGAGAACCCACGGGCCTTCAAGAAACACAAGGTCGACAAGGAGCAGCTGAGTGTCATGTGGCGATCCAACAGTAAGGCTTGGGTCACATGTGTGCTGTTTGTGGACTGGGTCAATCTTGCTTTTGGCCCTGCTGTCAAACAGTACCTGCTGGACAACGACCTGCCGCTGAAGGCTTTGCTTCTGATGGACAATGCTCCTGCTCATCCTAAAGGCCTTGAGGAGGACTTGTTGGAGGAGTTCAGCTTCATCAACATCATGTTCCTGCCGCCTAACACCACGCCACTGCTCCAGCCGATGGATCAGCAGGTCATCGCCAATTTCAAAAAACTCTACACCAAGGAGCTTTTCAGGCGATGCTTCGAGGTGACTGATTGCACCAACATCACCCTGCGGGAATTCTGGAAGGACCACTTCGACATCATCACCTGCTTGAAGATGATCGCCACGGCCTGGGACAGGATCAGCCAGAGAAATTTGAATTGCGCTTGGCGCAGCCTGTGGCCGGACTGTGTGGCACCAAGTGACTCTGATGCACCAGAGTCAACAGTGGTGCAGGACATTGTTTCCTTGGGGAGGACCATGGGCCTGGAGGTCACAGAGGAGGACGTCAGCGAGCTGGTGGAGGAGCACGACCACGAGTTGACCACCCAGGAGCTGGTCGAACTGCAGGCAGAGGCTGCGCAGGAGCAGGCCTCGCTGGAAGAGGAGGAAGCAACTGAGGAACGGTTGTCCTCCAAAGAACTGAGGGACATTTGCCTGAAGTGGAAAGATGTGCAGGCATTTGTACAACGGCACCACCCTGACAAGGACCTGACACGTGACCTTTCAAACACTTTTGATACGAGGGTCATGTCGCCTTTCAGGGAGGTGCTGAAAAGGCGGGTGAAGCAGCAGACCATGGACAGGTTCTTCAGCAAGAAGCAAAGAGTGTAAGAGGAACCTTCTTCGAGTTGTCCCCCAGAGTCTTAGAAAATGTATGTACAGTACAGTACTGTACACTTTGGTGATTTTTAAATGCTTTTCTGTTATGTTTAGAAACTTAAATTATTGCTCCTTCAATTTTTGAAATGCTCTTTACAGTATGTGTGACTTTAAAGAGCACTTAATAAACTCTTTTTGTACCAAATTTGGCTTTGTTTGGACTTTTTTTGACCATAGGAATGCATTAATTGATTTTCAATGCATTCCTATGGGAAACCGTGCTTCGCAAGACAAAAAATTCGCTAGACGAAAAAACTCGCAGAACGAATTAATTTCGTCTTGCGAGGCACCACTGTATAAGTTATTGTTAAGCTGGCACCTAAAAGACGAAATGGTTAAGGACGTGATGGTAAAATGGGTCCAAGACTTCGGATATACTACTTCCTGTTTCCGGCGGTTGAAAATGGCTGATCCCACACAACTGGACCTCAGCCGTTCCGATAATTCAGGGCTGATATGGGGGTAATTAGCCCTGGCAGCCTCCCCAGGGCAGGGGAGGACTGTCTCAATGACCCGCGGTCTGCCCCAGATTGCTGATGTGGCAGACGGCAGGGGCACTGGGTCACGGAGCTAGGGATGGCTGACACTCCTGTGACGCCACCCCATAGCCGGACGCATCTGTTTGGGAAAATATAAAGATTTGGAAAACAAACAGACACGCTCTGAATTGAAGAAGCTGGAAAAAACCTGCAGTATGTACAGTCTCTGGTGCAAAAGATCGAACTTCAAAGAGATCCTCATCATGACGTTTGGAATGTGGAGGGGCTTGGTATGTAAAAAACATTCTTTTATCCTTAACATCAACAATCCGTAATGTATGCCAAGCCTCATTAAGAACTTAAATTGCTCTTCAAAAAGTGAGTTCAGATGGACTTTCATATATAATTGGGATCTACTCGCAGCCACTTCTCTTCTAAGACCGGAAATGTCTGTTAAAGACGAAAACAAAGGACAAAGGACAAAATGGCTCCCACTCACCACGTCGTTACTGAATATCTGAGATACTTCCCTGATTAAGAGAAACAGGAGCTAACGGATGGTTGGTTATAAAGACTGGAAACAATATTACATATTGTATATTACATATACAACTGTTTGCAAAAAGATGTTTTTTTTTATTACAAGCGAGAGAGAGAGGGCTAAATGGATGTCTGGCAGCCCCCCTCTAGGGCCCGGAGGGGGGACTGGGAGGATTCCAAAGGCCAGTTGCTAACTGTCTGATATATGGCTACATTGCAAACAGTCTGTTTAAGATCAATCAACAAGGAGGTTACAGAAGGAAATTTCTCTCTGTTTCTTTGATAACACTTGGACGGGAAAGATTAACAATCTGGGAGCTGCCAAAATAACAACTCTCAAAGAGCTGGACAGAACTTTGAAATTGGATGTAATTAAATGAAGCGGTGCGATGAAAAAACAGCTGAAGGAGTACAATATACGGACGAATCTGCACTCCATAGGGAAAAAAAGTATCTGTTTTCTGACATGAATGAGGATCGTAGAACCAGAGTTAAAATGTGGAAGGGAAAAATCAGACATGGAATTATGAATAACATTGAGGATGATGAGAGGCAGGACTATGATGTTGAATGCGCTTCGAAATTCAGACCGTGGGAAGTAAAAACAAAATTATTACAATTTGGAAGACAATTGGACCTTTTTTATTTTAGTTTTTTATTTTTATTGGATTTGATTTGATATGTTAATTGGATGTTTTTACTGGAAAATTAATAAACGCTTTAAAAAAAAAAGGCTTCGGATATACTGTAGAATTAGAGAAATGGGAAAATCTTTGGACAAAGGACGTTAAGTTTATAGCCTGCTACCTGATTAAAGAAAACTTTTTAAAGATGATGTATAGGTGGTATCTAAATTGGCAAAAAAGAATAAAAAAGTCAGCAGTAAGTGTTGGAGGTGTAACCATAAGGATGGGAATCTATTCCACATGTGGTGGACATGTCCCAGAATTAAAGTATTCTGGAACATGATTTACGAAGAATTTTTTAAAAATGCCACGATACACTTTGCTAAAAAAAACTAGAGTTGTTTTTATTAGGTATCTTCACAACAGACATCCCAAAGGACAACAAAAGAGTCTTTTTATATGCAATAACGGCGACCAGGATTGTGATTGCAAAATATTGGAAAAGCAACACAATTCCAACAAAGGAAGAATGGTTATTAAAATTAAGTGAATACATTGAATTGACGAAACTAACAGAATTCAGAATTCAGAAATCAACCAAGCAAAAAGATCAGGAGAGAATGGGATGTCTTTAACAATTATATGAAGAAAGTTGGTTCCCAAAATTATGACTGGCATAGCCTAGACTAAAAACTCCACGGGTAAACAAATTATCTCTCCCGAAAGTTTAGAATGATTACAGACAACCAAGGATATGAGATTATAGGAACCATATAGTGGTCGAAGGAAGTCAAATCTTTTTTCTTTTCTTTTTTTCTCATTTTTTCTTAGATATACTCTTTTTCTTATCTTTTTCTATTTTTATTTTTGTTTTTGCGCATTTTTGCATTTTTTTTCTATACTTGGAAAATGTTAGTTAAGGTAATGTGTATTTTTTTCTTTATTATTTATACAACTGTATTTTTTTTGAATGTATGTAATATGTATATAGCAAATAATTTTTTCTAAAAAATAAATAGAATAATAATAATAATAATAGTAATAATAATAATAATAATAATGATGGAACTGTTATATGCCAGCCTGACTTTTTGAAAAGATCTAAGACTTGCTGGAAATCTATGTAAATCATGTTACATCGTGGTACACTATGTCCTTATGTTACGGTGTTCTACAAATGAAGATCACAAAGAGGAGTAGCAAATTGAACGAAAGCCATTTCCTGCTGTGCAACTTATCTTAGGGGTAAACTTTAATATTAACTATTCCACTTATTTATACAAAAAGAAAAAAAAATTATATACAAAACACAATCCTTACCACCCTCCCCCCAAAATAAATAAATAATTTTGAGTAAATAAATAAACCCACCATGCTGCTTTTATCCTTGTGCCCTTGAAAGAAAAGAAAGTCTGAAAAGGAAACTTCAATTCCTTTTGTTAGTTGTATTTACCACATTTCTATGCTGCCTTTTAAAACTAATGTTTTAATGTTTTCAAGAATATTAATGTATGATAAAATTTATTAATAATAATAAATTTCAAACAATAAGCCTTAAATACTGTTTTTAATTTCAGGAAATTGTCTTGGTGGTATTTTTTGGTGCTGAATATGTGGTGAGGCTCTGGTCTGCGGGTTGCAGAAGCAAATATGTTGGTATTAAGGGAAGAATACGATTTGCTAGGAAGCCTATATCAATAATAGGTGAGCTCGTCTGTTTTAAATATAAAATCATACCCGGACATCAATCCCATGGCCTTTTTGAGCAGAAAGGATATACTGGCTTTGTGTATAGCTGAGTTGACTGATGCTTCAAGATGGATATTTTTATTGGCCCACCTTTTATTGGGAGATGAGCTGTTATAAGATTATGAGCCACTACATTCCTGGTTGGTGTTTGCCTTTGTTTATGGTCTAGGTGCACTTAGCAAAATCCGAGTTCTCTCTTATTCCACCCCAACTCCTTTAATATGGGGATTAACATCCTGACCCACCTTCAATCCACCTTCAGTCCTCTTGTACTCTTTCTGAGATGCAATATATGGCAATGAAGGAGAGGCCACCATCTCCCAAGGGAGTCCATTCCACTGTCAAACAGCTCTTACCATCAGAAAGTTATTCCTGATGTTGAGTCAGAATCTCCTTTCTTGTAGCTTGAAGTCATTGGTTCAGGTCCTACCCTCCAAAGCAGGAGAAAACAAGCCTCCCTCCCTGGCTACTAGGAACAGAGTTCTGGGTAGCTGATGTCCACTGGTAGGGTTAATTTGACCCTCAAAATTTTACTGTTCAAAAGGTGGTATAATGGCTAAGGTCGGTGGTTCGAATCCACGCGACATGGTGAGCTCCCATTGCTCTGCCTGCCATCCTAGCAGTTTGAAAGCACACCAGTGCAAGTAGATAAATAGGTACCACTGTGGTGGGAAGGTAAATGGCATTTCTGTGCACTCTGGCTTCCATCATGGTGTTCCATTGCGCCCGTAGCAGTTTAGTCCTGCTGTCCACATGACCCGGAAAGCTGTCTGTGGACAAATGCTGGCTCCCTTGGCCTGAAAGCAAGATGAGCATCACACCCCATAGTTGCCATTGACTGGATTTAACTGTCCAGCGTCCTTTACCCTTTACCTATAATGGCTAAGTGTATCTTCTCCAAACCACCTGCAATTTCTTGTTTGCCCTGTAGACGGTTTGGAGACGTTACACATCATAAACTTTGATATGACAAAGCCTTTTGTAAATAAAAAAGAAATAAACCTTTTCCATATGGTTTATGTAGTTATTTATTTTATCCCAGTGTCATCTTAGATTAAACAGGGTTCTGAAGTGCTAAAAAGAAAAAAGCAAGACCTGTAAGCAGAGATGATTGTGGGAGGAATAAAAAAAAAGCCTTCATGTTACATGTGAAAGAAGCGTTCTATAGATTTTGGTTGTTTTTAGTACTGAAAGGCTGTAACATTCTGCCCCCCCTTCCTTTGATGGCATTAAAATGCATTAACAGTTTCATTTTCCTTTTTTGTCAACAGATCTTATTGTTGTTATAGCTTCAATTATTGTTCTGAGTGTAGGATCAAATGGACAGGTGTTTGCCACATCTGCAATAAGGTATGCCAAGATATGTAAAGTTTAGATTTATTGTCTCTTTCAATAAAAAGCTTGAGCTGACTTACATTGTGCAAAGACATTTGTTGGCATCTATATCTAGCTACATATATCTATTATTATTATTATTATTATTATTATTATTATTATTATTATTTTCACCATCCCTTCCTCTTCTCCACCTTTCCTCTTACTTTTCTCAACTCACCCTTGCATGCAGATCACCCTCTACTCTCTCCTATTCTGCACAGCCCCTTGCACACACCTGCCATGTGGATATCTTTACCTTATCTTCAAGATGAAAATAATTGTATGAACGAGCCTATTAATTGGTCTCTTCCGTTAGAGATGGTTAAGTTCAGTTGGTGCACACTGTCCGTATATGGACAGTGAATAAATATACAGTGGTACCTCGGGTTAAGAACTTAATTCGTTCTGGAGGTCCGTTCTTAACCTGAAACTGTTCTTAACCTGAAGCACCACTTTAGCTAATGGGGCCTCCCACTGCGCCACCGCGGCGTGATTTCTGTTCTCATCCTGAAGCAAAGTTCTTAACCCGAGGTACTATTTCTGGGTTAGCGGAGTCTGTAACCTGAAGCGTCTGTAACCCGAGGTACCACTGTATCTTCTAAATTACTACATTGAATCTGAAACTTCATATTGAAGACAACATGTCATACCCAGAGTGAAATACATGATTGTGGGAAGGTACTATGGAATATGTGAAGCGAGCACAACAGAGCATTTCCCAGCTCACTTCTCGCTGTACTCAAACCTTGTTTGAAACTGCCAATATCAGTCTACTCATACCTCTGCTGTTGTTTAAAACCACAACTTTTCCTGTTTGCTTTATTCAAATCTCTGCTTTTGTTTAAAACTGCCATTTTAAAATGTTCCTTCTCTTGGCTTTCCTCTCCCACACTCACTTAATGCAAACACAGGATTGTGCTGATGCACCACAGATCCTCCAGTGAGGGCTGCCTTGCAGTTATAAATACATGGAAGAAATCAAATATCAGGGAATAAAACTTCTATAACTTTTTACTACATTTTCTAACAAGGATCACATCCTGGGAGTCCTCAGGCTCCATATTAAAGTTGCCTGTATCTATCAGTGAGAGTAGATACATTCAGGCACAACATTGCATACAAAAAATGCATTTATCTGCATATCACATATATGTTGCTGTTAGGCTACAGATTGAAACAGGACAGCTGCTTGTGAAAAAGGAAACCAGAAAGGCCTTGCTCTGAAAGGAGAATTGGGAAAGAGACAAAAAGCAAAAGGCATCTCCCTTCCTCTGAGCTCCCTGGGAGCTGTGGTGGAAGCCAGAGGGTGAGATAATGGCCACTTATCCAGTCCTGGGGTGGGTGGTGGTTGCAGCCCATAGAAATGGGTCCTGACCCCCAGGAGCAATGCTGGCCTGGGCGGCTTGTAGTTGGAAACCCCCCGTGCTGGCTGTGTAGGAGGGCGGGAGTTCCTGCCAGGCCCAATTCTGAATTCTGGCCAATCAGACCAGTCCATGGTGGCAAGGGTTGGAATCAGACCGGAGTGGAGCAAGCTTTTTTCCACTCCGTTCCCTTCACAGCTATGTGCAAAATCAATGAGCAATGTAACACTAAAATTTCGTAGATCTGCCCCAGGAAGCAGATAAAATTTACTTCTTCTGTCCCACAAAGCTACTACAGTCATACCTCGGGTTAAAGACACTTCAGGTAAAATCTTTTCGGGCTGCATCCCGCGGTGACCTGGAAGTAACGGAACAGGTTACTTCCGGGTTTCGCCGCATGCGCAGACGCTCAGAATGACGTCATGCGCAGACGTGGCGAATTGCGACCCATGCAGACACAGGTTGCGTTCTGCTCATGATGCGAACAGGGCACTGGAACGGATCCCATTCGCATCCAGAGGTGCCACTGTAGTTGGTTTTGTCTGACTCTGGACTTTTTTTCATCCGGAACTCACCAGAACTCTTTGGTGCGCTATGTGTTGCGCGACAGAGGCTGTGGGCGAAAAAGATAAGCTATTTAAGGGGTGAGCTCCCCTAAGAAAAGCTCAACAACTTCTTTGACTGGTCTAACTGATAAATTATTTATTTGACTGAGTACTGTTAGTACTAATGAGTTTTCAAATTTCATTGTAGTATTCAGAAGAAAATATACTCACATTTTCACAGATAGGCCTTCTGTGTCTAATGGGCTCTCACTGCATTCTGCCATTTTTTCCATAGGGGAATCCGTTTTTTGCAGATACTTCGCATGCTTCATGTAGACCGACAGGGTGGCACTTGGAGGCTCTTGGGATCTGTTGTATTCATACATCGTCAGGTATTGAGTATGGGAAGGTTATTGAATATGTTTAACAGGCTCTTTTTACACCTGTAAAACTCTTATTCTAACATCAGGTATGGTGAAAATGAACTCACCTGGAAATGTAGGGTTTGGGGCAATCTATAAATGTGTTCTTTTTTTTAATCCCTGGCCTCAGCAGTACAGAGGCAAGGTGAGGCAAGGCTTCCCTAGTGCCTGAGATAGCTCTGTACAGGCTTTGGGCTGGATACTGCACAACAGCAGAGCAGCTGCCATTCTCAGACCGAGCCTTGAACAGGACATGCAGCTCTATCTCAGCGCCTTCCATGAGAGAGGCCCTTCCTGCTTTAGCAGTCATTAACTCCAACAGAGAGTTGGGTTCCATTAGGGCTCCTGAACTGGCAACTCTGGAACTGGAGGAAGGCAACACAGCATCCTCCTGATGCGATGGGCTCCTCTTGCGTGTGTGCGAATAACCTCCACAAACACATTTAAAAGGCTGTAGAATATTAATCAGCCTTATTTTTTTTTAAAAGAATACAAATTAACATGCAACACTTAAGAACAATTTAAAACAACCCCACCCCAAATAAACAACACCCACCCAAGTTAAAACCCCATCCCAATTAAAACCATAATTTTAGCATAAAGGGGCTGGCCCACAACCTCGTTTCACCCCCAAAGTGCTTCCCCCAAAGGAACGACCCCCTTTGGTGTCGTCTGCTTTGGGGGCAGCCCCACCCCTCGGGTAGGCTGGCTTTATAGAGCCGCCCCAGCAACTGGTGCCCTTCTAGCTGGGGCAGCAGGTGTTTCCAATGCTGCCTGCCCGCCCAGGGCTTTGGTACCTAAAAATGACTGCAGTTAGTCCTATAGGGATCCATGTTGGACCCTCAGCTGTATTGACAAACATTCAGCTGCTAACTTGAATCACTTTTGAGTGCTTCACTGGCTAGACTTTAAGCATACTCTTGGATATGGCCCATGCTCTGGGTAGCCAGCTCACAGTGGGGTTTGTTTTTGCTTTTTAAAATAAGATTTATTCTAGTCTATGTTCACCAGAAATGCATACTCTTCAAAATTTTGTTTGAATATGTATAAAAGCTAGCATATCAACTCAAAGGTGAGACATGACTGCCACAGGTCATAAAGCAGACCAGCATCACTGGATATGTTTTATTAAAAATATGAAATGGTTATGAGTAATTTTTTAAACCAAAATCAGCATTTGTACAAAGAGCGCTTCCAATCAGTAATCCAGTTTTGTTCCTGTTAGGAACTAATAACTACGCTGTATATTGGATTCTTGGGATTGATCTTCTCATCGTACTTCGTCTATCTCGCTGAGAAGGATGCAGTGGATGAGGAGGGACAAACAGGGTTTTCCAGTTATGCTGATGCTCTCTGGTGGGGTGTGGTAAGTGCATCTCTTGCGTCATATCCAGTGCTGCAAGATCACCCTTTCAGTGAAATATTCAGAATCAGGAATTTGATTGAAATTAGTGTTAAGAGTAAATAGTACAAAAAGACTCTGTGTTGTGGGTTGTAGAAGAGAAGCAAGGCCAAAGTTACTTTGCGAAGTACTTAAATCTCAACATTTCATATTTAAAAAAATTAAATTAAATCTTGCTATGCAAGCATGAATCGAACCTGTGAAGTTAATGGTATACTTGGTGTAAGGCAAAACCATCACCAGCCAATTAAATTGCTTGGGAATGGATTCAGAGGAGCAGAAGAAAGTACTTTTTCCATTCACAGCATAATTAACAGGGAAGTTGTTGCTACTGGTTGTGGTGATAAGTCCCTTCTTTTGCTTCTCTTCATCTCTTCCCGGTCAGGAGCATCTGGAGGTCGACCACTGGGGAAAAAATGCTAGGCCTAATCTCACATTCTCATTCTTTTTTATCTGAGTCATGCACAAGAGGAATGTGAATGAGCATTATGGCCATTGCGCCTCATTATTATTTATTATAGTGGTTTATATCCCTTATTTCTGCAAACAAATCCTTTCAAGCTGGCTCAGAACAAAGCAGAAGACTATGACAGAGTGTCAAGACAGCATCAGATTTGAAGTATAGTATTCAAACATGCCAGCAGGAAGGAGCTCACATACAAACACACATATATACACCCCCTGAAGTTATCACTCTGCTGCATCCTACTGGTCACTTGACTCAGCAAGAGCAATCCTAAGCACATTCACAGTGTGTGACCAAAACATCAAGACAGAGAAACCTAGAAATAAGCTGACAAATGTGAGGAGCTACAAACCCATGTTAAAATTGGGTCCCCCTCCCAATGCATGTCACAAGCACACCTCCCAGTGATTTTAATCCTGATTCAATACTGTGCTGTGTCCCGCCCACCATGCTTCAGGTGAACTGATCTTATACATATAAGCAATCCAAATAAGTGCTTATGTTTTGGGAGATTGTGGAATCCCTTGAATATTTATTTAATGCTGCAAAACTGCCCCAGGGAGAGGAGTCATTTATTGGAGCTGCTGCCCTGGCTGGCAGTGCCCTCTGCACTGCTGCCTCCTATGGCAGACTAGCACAACTGGCTTCCCCAGAGCTTGTGCCTGGAGAAGGATGAGCGACATCGGACAGAAATGCACAGTACTTCAATTTTAAATCTATACAAATGTGAACCAGCTTTCAGACTATTGTCATTACAGCCTTTTTGTAAACTATTTTTCATCTATTGTACAGGTAACAGTCACTACTATTGGCTATGGTGATAAAGTGCCACAGACATGGATTGGCAAGACAATTGCGTCTTGCTTCTCTGTGTTTGCCATCTCTTTCTTTGCTCTTCCAGCGGTGAGTGCAGACCTTAAATAATTATTAAGTCAGTTTGTAAACATTGCTGATGTCTTTAAGAAAGTGGTTGATGTGTACAATGTATTGCTTACCTGCAGCGTAGCATGCTTTGTTAGCACCTGGGGTGCGTGCGCACCTGGGCGTGCAGAGGGTAAAAAGAGCCTGCTGCACCAGCCCAGGCCTTGCTATTGCTGGAGCAACCCCCTCCCACTGTGCGGGGGGGGAGCCCGGCTGGCCAATGCAGACCTCGGATCATCCTAGCCTTGCAAAGTGGCTTGGGGCTGGCAGGGCGGGGCAAGGAGCTAACTGTGCAGTGCCCCCCCCCCCCGAAAAATGTGCCCGAGGCCATCGTCCCGGCAGCCGTGTGTCCCCCCCCCACTACACCCCTGTGGCTTACTGCAGATTCCGTACCTTACTTTTACATGTAAGCATTAAATGCAGTTTTCTTCAACAAATAACTGCTTTTCGACTTTCAGGGCATCCTGGGTTCCGGCTTTGCACTTAAGGTACAACAGAAACAACGTCAAAAACATTTCAACAGGCAAATACCTGCAGCAGCATCTCTAATTCAGGTAAATACTTGATGAAGAAATAGGAGAAAGTGAACTGACGTTTGTAACTTCTCACCATCCCAACAAAAGAGATTACAAAGAGCAATACTCTGCTACAGTGTCTTGGTATTAACTTAGGATTTTGGAGTCTGAACTGTAATGTTCCACTATTTGCAGTGCATGTGTGGGGCATTTCAGTGAACTTGAAAGGGCCAAATTTATCCTAGATAGTGGTGGTGGCAGTGGTAAAAGGTAAAGGGACTCCTGACCGTTAGGTCCAGTCACGGACGACTCTGGGGTTGCGTGTTCAACTCGCTCTACAGGCCGAGGGAGCCGGCGTTTGTCCACAGACAGCTTCCGGGTCATTTGGCCAGCATGACTGGTGAACCAGAGCAGCGCACAGAAACGCCGTTTACCTTCCCGCCAGAGCGTTACCTATTTATCTACTTGCACCTTTGACGTGCTTTCGAACTGCTAGGTTGGCAGGAGCTGGGATCAAACAACGGGAGCTCACCCCGTCGCTGGGATTCGAACCACCGACCTACTGATCGGCAAGCCCTAGGCTCTGTGGTTTAGACCACAGTGCCACCCGCGTCCTGGTGGCAGTGGAAGCAGCCATCATTTCATTCCCAGAACACCCTTGGAGTGATACTATATAGTGAAGTAAAGTTGCGTATAGAGGAATCCTGGGGAAATCTGGCAGCAACCGGAAGGCGCTCTTTTGCTGACATGAAACAGGCCATGGTGTATGTGTGTCAAGGTCAGTTACTTCCAGATCCAGTATAACCTGTCCATTCTCTCCAAATGTTGCACCAAATATGTCACTGGAGAACTTTCAGCCCAGCCTTGAGCCAAGGACTTCCCACTCAGGAGTTGCCTCAGGGTAGGGAGCTCTGGGCAGCTGGGAAGGGGGCTGTCTCCGCGCACCCATGTGTCACCATCTCTGGCCTTTTGTTACTCCCTGGGCCACCTCCAGGCTGCGGAGGAGGAGGCAGTGTGTGTGTCACATTTTCAGAAACAACAGAACGCTTCCTGTCCTTCTCTGTGCCATCAATTTATTGTTTGTGTGGTTATCTCTGCACCTGCATTTCTCTCCTCCTGAATTCCAGTTTAACTAGGAAAATTTCCATTATGAATTATTGATTTGGAACATGTACAGTTTGCCTCAGCTTTCAGTTCATTCAGTTCATGTGCACCTTTCCTCAGTGATGCGCATGTATGCATTGATAAAACATTGGGAGGGAGGGAAGCAAACAGCATGTTGTTGTACATGAAAGTACAACAAGATTCTTTTTGTGCATTGCATTGCACTGCTGATGCACACACCCACTCCTGTACATTGGTAGAAAGCCTTGCACACAAATAACAGTAACATAGAATTGCAGGTAATCTTGAATTCAAAATTTTGAGAGAAATGCAGGTTAGAATTTAAGAACTGGCCCTCATGTTGACTTCCATCTCAGAATAGAGCTGATGGCTGCAGCATCCTGTGTTAAAAACTTTCACTTGCAAACATGAATGATGTTCATGTCACATGGCCAACTTCAAGCACTTTTGAGCCCCTCCAACTGTTGTTCTGCCAGGTGGGAAAGAAATAAAGTTTAAGGTCTCTTATGTCAGGTTTTTAAATTGACTGATGACCATGTGGGAAGGTGGATTTACACTTGCATTTTAACCTTCTTGTGTTAGTTGTGCCACTGTGAATAGAAGTGTTTCATGTGGATGTTTAATATTCCAGCTTCTGAGCCGGAAAAGCAAAACTTGTGCATGGTGGTAATGGACATTAGATGAAGAATTTTTTTTGATAATTGAAATGCTATAAAATGCAATGTGTGATTTTGGCCTAAGAGTGTATTGGACTGATTTCTTAACATTCTAGCTATTACTTTAAAATAAACCTCTACTTTGTTAAATATTAATGCAGTCTTCAACTTCGTGATGTTCATGGCATAATACAGAACAGAACATTCACCAGCAGACTGGCCTGCTCCCTGAACCTGTAGGCTAGAGTAGTGGTTCCCAACCTTTTTTTGGCCATGCCCCACCTAAGCATCTCTAAAATCCTGATACCTCCCCCGTGACATATAATTCTTATTATTCAAAAAGTGAACTCCTATTCATGTGGAGGAAGCCTAAAAGGCCATTCACTGTTAATAACTCATTCTTGAATTGCCCTCCTTAAAAATCAAATTTCCCCCCTGCGGGAACCATGGGGCTAGAGTAAAAAACCTCACTAACCAATGGCAGAGCAGACTACATGTGTCCTGTGGTGCACACTAGTTTGGCACAGTTCCAAGTAAATACTACTTTCCTTGTAGTATTCTTGTAAAAAAATAATAATAATAAAATTCCACAATTGGATATTTTTGTCATTACTGAATCAATGAATTAAGAAAACCTAACTAACTACTTGCCAGTTGCTAATCTCCCTTTCCTGGGCAAGGTTCTGGAGCGAGTGGTCGCAGACCAGATCCAGGCGCTTTTGGAAGAAACTGATTTTGTGGATCCTTTTCAATCGGGGTTTAGGCCTGGTTTTGGCACAGAAACAGCTTTGGTCCCTCTGTCAAGAGACACACAAGGGAAACATGTCCCTGTTAATTGTTCTCGACTTCTCAGCGGCCTTTGATACCATCGACCATGGTATCCTTCTGGAGTGACTCTCCGTACTAGGGGTGGGTGGCACCGCTTTGTGGTGGTTCTATTACTTGGGGAATGCTATTCAGCCCTGTGGAAACCGCAGGGCTCAATCCTATCACCCATGTTGTTTACATGAAACCGCTGGGTGGGGTTAGCCAGAGGTTCGGAGTATGTTGTCAGCAGTATGCTGATGACACCCAGCTCTATTTCTCCTTTACATCTGCAGGTGAGGCAGTGGAAGTGCTGGACCAGTGTCCTGCCTCGGTAATGGACTGGATGAGAGCCAACAGACTGAAGCTCAATCCAGATAAGACTGAGGCACCCTAGACCAGATGGCTGGGAGGTTGCCTGCTCTTGATGGGGTTACACTTCCCCTGAAGGAGCAGGTTCGTAGCTTGGGGGTACTCCTGGATCCTTTGCTGTCGTTCAAGGCTCAGGTGGGCTCAGTGGCCCAGAGCGCCTTCCATCAGCTTCAGCTGGTGGCCCAGTTACGCCCCTATCTGGACAGGGATATCCTAGCTACTGTTGTCTATGCTCTGGTAAACTCAGGGTTAGATTACTGCAATGTGTTCTACGTAGGGCTGCCTCTGAAGACGGTTCGGAAACTTCAGCTAGTGCAGAATTCAGCGGCCAGGTTGCTCACCGGAGCAAGACGGTTTGAGCATATTACACCAATACTGGTCTGATTGCACTGGCTACTAAGTAGTTTCCAGGCCCAATTCAAAATGCTGGTTTTGACCTATAAAGCCATAAACTGCTCAGGACCACAATAACTCAAGGACCATCTCTTTCTAAATGAACCTATCTGAACCTTGAGATCATCTTCAGAGGCCCTCCTTCATGTGCCCCCTCCTTGAGAGGTTTGGAGGATGGCAACACAAGAACCAGCCTTCTCTGCAGTGGCTCCCCATCTGTGGAATGCTCTCCTTAGGGAGGTTTGCCCAGCACCTTCATTATACACCTTTAGGTGCCAGGCAAAAATGTTCCTTTTTAACCAGGTCTTTGGTTAATCCGATTTACATCCTATGCCCTTTTAAAATGTGTTTTTGTGTGTAGGGGGCGGTTATTGGGTTGTTGGTTTTATTTTTATTAGGTATTTTGTGGTTTTATATCTTGATTTTATTCTGTGAACCACCCTGTGACCCCCTGAGATTGAAATTCAATCAATCAATCAATCAATCAATCAATCATACCTCTATAAAAGCAAAATGGGTGGCAAGGGAGAACTGCATTTGAACTAATTTTTTTCACAATACTTGTGGTAGAAATCTTTTGCACTGTTCATGCAGGACAAGTAACACTACTTAGAATCATAGAATCATAGAGTTGGAAGAGACCACAAGGGCCATCGAGTCCAACCCCCTGCCAAGCAGGAAACACTTAATTACAGAGAAGTTATGTCCTTTCCGTCTTTATATATAGTATTAGCAAGAGTTTTTTTTTATGTCCTGCAGACTCTGTGGAGGTGTTATGCAGCAGAGAAGTCATACAGTTCCACAGCTACATGGAAGATCTATGTCACCACAGCTCAAAACGCAAAGAAAACAGCAGCACCATCTAGCCCAAATCTCAGAAAACAGGTCAGAAGGAGCACATTGGTTTATTAGTTACATTTATAACCTGCCTTTCCATCCAACAAACTTAACACAGAATACATGGTTTGGGAACTCCATAGAATCAGTTCAGGTGTTAGGAGAACTGGAGAACCTGTTGAAGTAAAATTCAGGACATCCAAACTTACCTTTTTGGGCACAGGTCTGCACATTGAGAGCCAGTGTGGTGTAGTGGTTAAGAGCGGTAGTCTTGTAATCTGGGGAACCGGGTTCGCGTCTCCGCTCCTCCACATGCAGCTGCTGGATGACCTTGGGGCAGTCATACTTCTTTGAAGTCTCTCAGCCCCACTCACCTTACAGAGTGTTTGTTGTGGGGGAGGAAGGGAAAGGAGAATGTTAGCCGCTTTGAGACTCCTTTAAGGGAGTGAAAGGCGGGATATCAAATCCAAACTCTTCTTCTTCTTCTTCTTCACATTAAAGCTCTGTGTCCGAGCACGTTTTTCTTTTACCGAGCCACTTCCCTCAGAAAAACCTGCTTTTTAATGCTGAATTGGAACAAATGACAATTTGGGTTTTCCACAGGTTGCTGTTTGCTCTGATTCAGCAGTAAAGAGTGGGTTTTTGCAGGGA
Organism: Podarcis pityusensis; assembly: GCF_964106645.2. Taxonomy (NCBI): domain Eukaryota; kingdom Metazoa; phylum Chordata; class Lepidosauria; order Squamata; family Lacertidae; genus Podarcis; species Podarcis pityusensis. The sequence goes on along the minus strand of NC_138032.1, from coordinate 99,433,950 downwards.
AAGTGCTGGGGCAAAATAAAAACGGCTGTTGTTTAAAGAGCTTTAAACCACAGACCTGTGCCTAGAAATGCTTAGCGAAGGTAAGTGTGGCTGAGCCCTCATTTTATCCCACTCCAAGAATATTTAAACAGTAATTTACCCTGTTGTCCAGCTGTTCATGTTCTAATCTAAGTAAGCCTTCCTATAAAGGAAGTCATTCCTCAGTCAGCAAGGGACTCTTTATTCCAGGACAGCTTTTAAAATATTTTATTTGTTATACTCCGAGTAGATTTCAGTGGGGATAAACTGAGTGTGACTTGGTCAGCTACAACCCATAGATTTATCACATGCCACATCTTAGAAGTCAGATGCCATGACATAACAAAATGTAACCAAATTGATGGAAATTTCTCAGTTTTTCTCCCCTTGTAGCCATGAGTCTCACAGGCTTACCCATACAGGTGGGCATTATAAGGCTTTAGAAAGGAGGTAACTTTCAGAATCTTTAGTGGGTGGAAGGTCAGACAACAGAAGTACTTTTTGTGTCCTTTCTTTTTATCTCATTTCCCCCCATAGAAAATATTATTAAGAGGAAGTCACTTAATGGACCTTAAATACTGTAATGGAGCACAAAATTAAGTAAGTTGGATCCAAGCCATTAATTGTGCTACATTGTCTTTCTTAGTAAAGGTAAAGGGACCCCTGACCATTAGGTCCAGTCGTGACCGACTCTGGGGTTGCGGCGCTCATCTCGCTTTACAGACCGAGGGAACCGGTGTACAGCTTTTGGGTCATGTGGCCAGCATGACTAAGCTGCTTCTGGCGAACCAGAACAGCGCATGGAAATGCCGTTTACCTTCCCGCTGGAGCGGTACCTATTTATCTACTTGCACTTTGACGTGCTTTCGAACTGCTAGGTTGGCAGGAGCAGGGACCGAGCAATGGGAGCTCACCCCGTCGCGGGGATTGGAACCGCCGACCTTCTGATCGGCAAGTCCTAGGCTCTGTGGTTTAACCCACAGCGCCACCCGCGTCCCATTGTCTTTCTTACCACCATTTAAATTAAATGTTGTCATCTTGGCAGAATGGCAGTGTGACAGACACTCTCAATGAAGATGGTGCTGGGTAATGCGACAGATATTTTGGATGCGTCGCTAGATAAATCTCCCACTGTATTACACAGTAGAGGTCCATAGTTATTGGTTTGTGGTAGCATTTCTGTTTAACAACAGAATTAATTATGTGAAGGGGAACCTGTGACCACAGTTCCCTCACGAAGAAGATCTAAGTAAGGCTTTTAGAACAAAACTTGAACTTTATTTACACTCAGTTAGGTTATAGCGTATGGTTGCTTTTGAAAGGCGCAACACTGTTTCAAGCAAACACTATTTGCAGAGATATTTAAGATATTTCTTAACTTCACTCTTTAAACCTGTCACTGGACAGATAAATTTCTATGATACCTGTTATCTTACACACCACAATTAAGATGCTCCCAGCCCCTTCCAGGATCCTAGGTAAAGGGACCCCTGATTGTTAAGTCCAGTCGTGGCCGACTCTGGGGTTGAGCGCTCATCTCGCTCTATATGCCAAGGGAGCCGGCGTTTGTCCGCAGGCAGCTTCCAGGTCATGTGGCCAGCATGACTAAGCCGCTTCTGGCGAACCAGAGCAGTGCACGGAAACGCCGTTTACCTTCCTGCCAGAGCGGTACCTATTTATCTACTTGCACCTTGATGTGCGTTCAAACTGCTAGGTTGGCGGGAGCTGGGACTGAACAATGGGAGCTCACCCCGTCGCGGGGATTCGAACCGCCGACCTTCTGATTGGCAAGTCCTAGGCTCTGTGGTTTAGGCCACAGCGCCATCCTAATCTTCCCCTTATTGAATCAAAGCTGGGTTGCTCTGCCTAGCTAGCTCCACTCAAATAGACCAACTTTGCTCACAGCCAATCCTTATCTCAAACTGAGCGCTATTTAACTATTTGTCCCCACTAACAGATAATCCTGATCTCAACCCACTCAGGCAGTCAGAGACCCCTTCTACCCACCCAGACAGAAAGTTCCCATATGACCATTAAACGATTAAATTCCCCACACTTTCCTGATTGGCTGATGGACCCACCAGCTCCCACAAGCAATGGGGACTCCAGGAGGCAGACTCGGGGCCTGTCCGCAGGCCCAGTACTTCCATTTGTTGCCAAAATCACAGTGGGCCCCACATAATATGTTTGTTATTATAATAATTGCAAAGTTTGGGTTTGTTTTTAAAAATGGTATTGTGATTATTGTGAGCCACTTTGAGCTCATCATTTGTTGTTGGAAAAGTGGAATACAGATATTAAATCAATATCAAATCAAATCACTTGACCCTGCATAAAAAGAAAAATCAGGGTTTTACTGATGTCCCAGATGTTAATTTGTACTTTGCTCTATTTAATAAACTTACTGTGACTTTGCCTCTTGTTGGCTTAATTTGTTTACTTTCAGAAAAACACTTCAGGAAGTTTGTGGTATAAAATAATGGCTTACAATAATAATAATACAATATAATAAGGAAGCAAGGTGCATGTAAAGATGGGGGAAACAAATGAATTCATGGACCAGGTCTCAGAAAGGAGTTATTCTCTGATGCAACTGGAAAGCTTTAATCTAAATAAGGCATTTGAATACAAGCTGCCCTGGGACTCTGTTGAGGGGCAGGATATAACTCAAACAAACAAACAAACAAACAAACAACAACTACTATTTAGCATCTGACTTGTAACTGGTTCCCAAATGCACATTTGTCACTGCGGTCGTCAAGAATCAAGTGAAAAGTTAGGGTTGCCACACACCTGGGATTTCCCGGACATATGTGGAATACTGGAGTCGGCAGCAGTGTCTGGTAAGAAATCGGCAAGATGTATGGCAGCCCATGTTGGCAGTGCTGTTTTTGCCAATTTTCCATAAAACAATTTTGGGCAGAACTAAAAGAAGTTCAACAATGTTGATATGTGTATGTGAGTGAGCCCATCACAATTTTTTATTAATTCATAATGTGTGTGAAGGAGGCCCTACACTAACTTCCCTGTGTATAAACCCCATTGGGCCCAATGGAATGCTGAGTAGACTTGTGTAGGATTGAATAGTAAGTGTGGTCTGGACAGCTGTAGAGGTCCCTATGTAGCTACCCCACATTTCCTGTAAGACTCTAGTAACCACATTTTCAGGATGTTGGGGTATGACAGTCATTTCTTCAGAGAGCAAAAATACCTGTGTTAGAGCTGAAGGCTGACTTCCTGTGGGGTGGTTCTTCCTGTGGGCTGTGGTTCTATGGCGGGCAGTAAAGATAGAACAGTATATCAGGTGAACGTTAATATGGTCTGTGGTTGCCAACTTCTTAAGAAGTCTCAGATGAAAAAGTATGCTGATTGTTTCAAATGAACCCTTTAAAAATGTATACAAGTCTCAACTTGCCCACACACCATTTATTTCAGTTATTTATACACTGTTATTATATTCAGTTATTATACACTGGGGTTTCCAAGCCTGTAGAAGTTGAAATTTTTGTATCATACTTTTTTTGGTATGGAAATGGTTTTATTACAGAGCAGAAGATACAAAAGGAAAGGAAAACCTGGGCGTGATAATGGTTCCACACCTATAATGAATCCAGGGGAGACAGTGCTGCCTATTCCACAAATTACTTATGACCATATCGGTCAGCGAGAAGACAAGAAAGAGATGAGTTTCTACCTTGATGAACCTGGAGGTAACCTACTATCTTATAATGAATCTTTTATGTATACAGCAGCCATGAGTTTATTTTTCAGTCGTTAAACCATAGTTAAACATTAGCTGTGGTTTAACATGAGCAAGCAGCATGCTGGTACATGCTGCTCATGTCATAAATGCCCATTTCACACCCAATTCTCCCATCTTTCCTATGCTGGACAGAAACAAACCAGAAGCTATCTTAGCAATATATGGAGAGAAATAAATAAGGAGTGCCAGTTTGAACATAACCATTAGGCTGTTTCCTTTGCGAAGGTATGGTGAAAGAGTGATGCAGGCACCAATAAGCAGTGCATGGGTATCCAAGGCAGGTGAAAAAAGCAGATTGAGCTGAAATTAGGTCCAGAGAGGAAATGGTTTAACAGGTTTCTTGCTTGCTCATCTTCTGTTCAGATGTGTTCTTCTGACTACCACAGGCTCCTGATATAGGTGGGTAAAGCTCAGATTAGGGTTTCTATGTGATATGAAAAGGGTGGGTAGTGACATGCAACTTCATTTAAAATGGGCCTCCTGCAGAGTTTTATCTGTGCCAGCATCTGTTCTCAGTGCTGGAGCTTAATCCTGGAATATATGTAGGAAAATTAAAATGCATTTCCCTCATCACTGAGCTCTTTTACTTGAGGAATGAGGGGTAGCAGTGGTGTTTCCTCCCATAACCTACTGTCACTCTTAAGACAGTCAAGGTCCAGCTTCTAAAAGCACAGGACCCAGCTTGCTTGCTTGTTAACACAGGAGTCCCTGAAAGCTCTAATTTTGTAAGCAAACTTGGGAGGGCTACTGTTTTTGTGCATTGACATACATGTATGCTGACCGCAGAAAGGTACTGCTGAAATGGATTGTTAGGAAGTAGATACTTAATATATATGTAACATATTTAGAGAGTATTTTGCTCTTCCTCAGAGACAACTGAAAGGAAGTGTAATTAAAGGCAAAAACATATATCCAACTGCAAGGAATATTCTTAGTGCGTTTGTACTTCTATGTATGTTCATAAAACACTTCCATAGTACTTTTTTGAGATCTATTTCCCTGTTTGACTTTTTGGTACTGTGATATTTCTCAGACTGTACCACATATTTTTGGTTGTTCTACTGTCCTGAGTATCTGCTAGTTAACCTGTAGGTAGAGATGGAAGAGAAATTTGATTCAGTTTGCATTTAAACCTACCTACCGTATTTTTTGCTCCATAAGGCACACCTGACCATAAGGTGCACCTAGTTTTTAGAGGAGGAAACAAGAAAAAAAATATTCTGAATCAAATGTTGTAGGATAGGAGTTTTAAGTGGGGAGGGAAGGAAAAACACTGAAGGGACAAGGAGCACGCGTGGGGCGTGTGGAGAAGGAGGTGGCTAATGATGCAGGAGAGGGGTTTAAGGGAAGGGAGGAAAGGAAGGCAGAAGTTCTCTCCTCCCCCCCCCAAGCTAGCCTCCCCCTCTCTCCCCCACCTGCATGTTTTCCGGCTGCCTGCGCGTCCCTGGCATGCTTCCCTAGACACAGCAGCAGCAGCAGCAGCACCGGAGCACAGAGAGGAGGCGGCGGCGGCAGCTGCCAGTTGCGCTCCTAGCTGCCGGAAGCTGAGCCATGTGGGCTGGAGCCTGCGCGCAGTGTGGCTAGGAAGGAATTAGCAGGAAGGACACAATCCTTTCCCCTCTGCTTGCCGCAAGGGCAGGGGATTTCCCTGCTCTTTGTTGCATTTGTCTGCCACCAATCTCCTTGCTTAGCGTGTCTGCTTGCTGCGAGGTGACGGTGCCGCGGCCGGCGCTGAGCAATGGAAGGGGAAAGGATCGTGTCTACCTGCTAATTCCTTCCTAGCCGCATTACCTCACAGCAAGCAGACGCGCTGAGCAAGGGGAATGGGCCTTCGCTGGCCCATTCCGAGCAAACACAACAACCGAAAATACAAGAGGGTGGGCAGTAAGACCCTGAGGCAGAGGGCAGGAAAGGAATTCACTGCAGCTGTGCGCTCCCTGCCAGAAAGGGACAAGAGCAAAAGGCGGGGAGCAGCGGCTGACTTTAACCGCCCAGTTAAAACCGTATGCGGTGGGGAGCGCAAAACAAAGTAGGAGTCACAATTGAATCCTTAGGAAGGCTCTACAATAATTAGGCAAGGGGAACAGGGCTGATGAACAGATGGTAGCCTTGGGACGCTGTACAGCGATCGAGAGGCGCCACACACAAGGACACTCAAACGTCCCCTTTAACCACACGCTCTCCCGTGCAGCAACACGACTCACACGCCTCCACACACACACCAAAATATGCCCGATACAGGAACCCCAACAGCCTCCTCTCTGCAGCCTTCCCTCCTCATGACGCACGATCCGATTTTCGCCTCTGCACTCGGGCCATTCGGCTTCAGGGACCACACATTCACTCCATAAGACGCACAGACATTTCCCCTTACTTTTTAGGAGGAAAAAAAGGTGTCTTATGGAGCGAAAAATGCGGTAATTTGTACTTTCTAAAACAATACAAGAACCAAAACACAGCCATCCTTCAAAATGAATTTTGCAATGCAGTTATCCATCTAAGTAACATGTGCAAAAATTCATATACTTGGGTAAAGTGTGCATAGAACTGCATGTATGTAACATGCAAATACACATTATATTAGTAGAAATTGCATTTTTAAAATGTGTCCATTTGGAAGAACATGCACTAATATTCTGATAAATTTAATGAGAACTTAGGAAAAATCCACAAAGTAATGTGGAAATATGGAGAGCTGAACTAAAGATAGGAAAAATGAGAAACCATTTTGGAAAGTTTCACCCATCCCTAAGTTTAAGGCTATTTAATCTCTAACCGCTGCTTCAGAAAAGGGAGTTCATATTCTCATGGTGTGAAGTTCTTCACCTGACAGCCGCTGCGTTCTCCTGTAACAAAAGGCACACACATAACTGTGGTGGACAGATGGTGAAATATTCATAACCATTGGAAATGATAATTTTTGCTCAGTGTCTCTCAAAATAGAGTATTACAATGGAATTCAGTAATGGCAAGTGACCAAAGCACAGCAATCATGGGCAATACTATCCAGGTTCATCACCACATTTGATCCAAATGTGGGTAGGTTTTGAATGACAGGCAATGTTCACTGGTTATACCACCCTTCCATACCTTCATGTTGGTAAGAAATCTTGCAGCCACCAAAAGGGTTTGACATCTGCTGCAATGCTAAATGTTGATAGCCAATTCATGTGTTCAGTATTCCAGGTTAAGCCAGAGTTTCCTCACCTAGACTCCCTCAAGCATTCTGTACCTTTAAGAGCTGCGTGGAAGAGAAAATATGCTTTGTGCAGCTTCCACTTCCACTTTAGCATGGTAATGGGAAAAAGCTGTGCATGGTAAAATATTCCTTTCCATTCAGTTCTTGTGGGTTCAGGAAACCTCTGTGTAACAATTATAGTCTGTCTGAGAAGCCTACTTAAGAGAACGTCAGGACTACCATGGCAAGAGAATTTGTGATCAAATAGAAAGCTCAGTTTTGAATATCACATCCTAATCATTTTGAGTGGGTTAGCTGGCGTGTGCGTTACTGCATCACTCTTTTGTTTAAGAAAAACGGAGGTGGGAGAGATGAAGGCAGAAGCACTTTAGATGGTGGGGCCTCAGATTCACAGAGGTCTGCTTGCTACCTGAGCATTCTAGGAGCTGGGCTTGTTTGCTTGTTTATTGCATTTGCATACTTCCTTTCTGCCAACTAACCCAAGGTGGAATACAGTTTTAATTTATTAAACCAAATAAATGATATAAGAGGCAGGGGAGGGGACAATCCAACTGAAGCAGCCCTGATGTTAATTTGCCTGCCTACCTCATTCTCTATTTTCCACAGAGCAATTGTTGAAAAAAGGTCTGATGTTGCCTTTGGCTCAGGTAGTGTCCATTGTACCTTACTGGGGTGGGTGACTATCTGACTGGAGCAGGCCCTGATATTATCACAGGACAGAGGATGTCTGTTGGTGTTGTGATGGGGAGGGGAGAGGACAGTCCAACTGGATCAGACCCTGATATTGCTTTTGTCTGCCTCCATTAATTCCCACCACCATCACACCATATTAAAAAGGTAAAGGTAAAGGACCCCTGACAGTTAAGTCCAGTCGCCAGGCTTTCCCAGTCCAGGAATGACCGTAGCTGTTGAACCAGCCACAGTTATTCAAAGGCTGTTGATGGCCCTCTCATTAATGTGATTTGTAGATGTTTGTTCATACATGGTTGTGTATAATAAAAATAACTTGATAGTTGTTAAACAATCTCTTGTTCTTCTGAAAATAATACATGTATTCTTAGGATAAGAAGATTAATAACTCCAGGGATTCATCTAGCAGATAGAATATATTGATCACTGCCAGCCTCTCAAAGCTGTCATGTCGGAGCAGTTACTGTTGAATTTATCAAAATTGCCCAAAACATCACAATGACTAATGTCTGCTGGAAATAGAACAATAATTCTCAGTTTGGGATTTAGGTTTTAGGACTTTTTAGAGCTGTGTTTGCACATAGTAGCTTTTCCCTTTGAGATCAGACTGCAGAGGCTTCTTCTCAATAGCAAGTATGCCTTTTGGACTTCATAACAATATGTCCTCTCCTTATTCTAATTCAGTGTTACTAATAATACTGTAAGGGCTGGTGCTCTGGAGTCAAGCTGGTAGTTGCATCACAAAGCAAGTGACTGGTTTGTGAGCAGTTCAAAGTAAGAAGTTAGACCAGTGTCAGGTGCTAGATTATAGGCACAGATTATTGGCCCTTGTGTTATGCTTTGCTAGCAACTCCAGTGTCACACTTCTGATTATCTGCAGTTTGGACACTATTTACACAAATTCTGTCTGCAACTGTATGGAGCTTACTGACAGATTATGAAAATTAATGTCATTCTCTCCCCTACGTTTGTGTTATCTGTGGTATCTTGCAATGCTCTGAACCAAGCAAGCCATGCTCAACAGAGACATGACAATGGTCAAGACTGTAGGTTGGGTTCCACTCAGGGACACAAAATAGTTCAAGTAAGGCACAAAGGTACAGAGTGGGATAGGATTCTTCTCTTCAGCAAAGACTTGGTTGGTTAAATGCCCTCAAGTAAAGGATCTTCACTGATTCACATTTAATTTGTGGGGTTATATCAACCTGATCTGGGATGAGCTGCTGCTGTGTTCAAATGGCAGTTTTATGTGTGGGGTTGTAGGAGCAGGGCTTAAATTTGCTTTCATTTATTAGCTAGGCCCTTGACCTGTGAATGGTGCAAAATGGGGACAGGTTACTTGAGGGATGTGTGGCAGATTCCTGGCTGTGAGAAACATGGTGTGGTTGGAGCCAATTTCACAGCTTGCAACATAGAAAGAGTTTGCAGAACTGAGGCTGAACTTTAAAAGCTCCTTTAAATCTTATTAGAAACATGCATTGAAAGAGTCTGAAATACTTAAAGTGGTACCTCGGGTTAAGTACTTAATTCGTTCTGGAGGTCCGTTCTTAACCTGAAACTGTTCTTAACCTGAAGCACCACTTTAGCTAATGGGGCCTCCTGCTGCTGCCGCGTTGCGGGAGCACAATTTGTGTTCTCATCCTGAAGCAAAGTTCTTAACCGAAGGTACTATTTCTGGGTTAGCGGAGTCTGTAACCCGAAGCATCTGTAACCTGAAGCGTATGTAACCCGAGGTACCACTGTACTTTAATGTGGAAGAGCCAAGGTGGTGCCCTCCAGACTGTAAGCCCCAGTCACCAAACCAATGGTTAGGGAAGACGGGAGCAGCAAAGGTTGTAGTCTGGTAGTAGGGCACCAACATGGGCTAACCCTGTTATAACAAGTAACTGCATATCATTTGCCACATTGGGCTCTGCTGCTATGTGCAATAAAACAGAGGTGGCTGAAGCTGTTTTTAGTCACCCACCACCCTCTTCTCAAATCAGTCATCTCTTTCTACCTCTGAAATGTTCCACTTCTTCTGATGTGATGCCATTCTGACATGGACTTGGAGCGGGTCAGGAAAAAGGAAGGATGACTGTCGAACAATGGCATCACACCACTGAGTGTGTCTCTTATGGATGGGCAAATCTGACAGCTCTGGTTTCTCTGTTTCCCATTTTCCTAGTTTTATGTTTGGTTCTCCACATTTCCACTTCAATTTGCTTTGTTTCCTGGTGAAGTGCTAGATTAGATGCTGAAGGTGTGTGCCTGGCCTGGCCTTTGACACCTGAGATATAGATATAGTAGGACCCACCCTATTTTATTGATTGCAATCTATCTTAATTGTTTTAAATATTTTAAGAAAATGGCAACCTACCCTGGGATCTCATAGTAAAGGGTGGGTATGCACACAACAGGGACGTGGGTGGCGCTGTGGGTAAAACCTCAGTGCCTAGGACTTGCCGATCGTATGGTCAGCGGTTCGAATCCCCGCAGCGGGGTGAGCTCCCGTCTTTCGGTCCCAGCTCCTGCCCCCCTAGCAGTTCGAAAGCACCCCTAAGTGCAAGTAGATAAATAGGTACCGCTTTCTAGCGGGAAGGTAAACGGCGTTTCCGTGTGCTACGCTGGTCTGGTTCGCCAGAGCAGCTTCGTCACACTGGCCACGTGACCCGGAAGTGTCTCCGGACAGCGCTGGCTCCCGGCCTCTTAAGTGAGATGGGCGCGCAACCCTAGAGTTGGACACGTACGGGCAGGGGTACCTTTACCTTTACCTTTTATGCACACAGCACTGCCATGGAACAGAAGGTTAGTTCTGGGTTGAGGAGTAGAATAGGCTCAGAAAGGCACCACATTGCAATCAGGGTCAGGGTTGAAGGGACTGTGTGTATTTATATCCAAAATCTATTAATGTGGAGTGTTGCATCCCCTCAGCTCCCTAGGAACCTGTTTTTTGCTTAAGGCAATGGTGGGAACCCTCTGGCCCCTGGACCTAACTAGGCCAGTCATGCATTCCCATCTGGGCTGTGGGGCCATTTCAGCTAAAGTCATATGACAACAGGTGTGGGATTGGTAAAGATTCAGCTTGGTGAAGCACTACATTCAAAAGGAAGAATCAGGAGTTCACTCAGTGCCAAATTCAAGCCAGAGCTGCAAAATGCACTTATGAGTGTGCTCCAGTTCTTCCCTTCCAGCCACAGAAGGAAGTTACAGTCTCCTGACATCATATGATTGACGCCACCTAATTCCTAAAGGGAACCACCCTTTGACTAGATTCAGTTCCACACTCTGGCTTAAAGCATGTGGCACAGGTGGGTCCCCTTTTGCTTTTGAAAATGGGGAGCTGGCACTGCATCTTTGTCCTAGAATCTTAGGTGTGTGATCTGATGCCTGTAGCATCCTGGAGAGGCTTACACAGTTTGCTATCTCCATCTTGGGATCTGAGTTTAAACCTGACCTTATAGCTTATAGCTATAACATCCATGCCTATTTTTTGTTTTTCTTCATCGCTGTACCTCTTGTTCTGTGTAACATCTTCCTGATGCAGAACTCAAGCATTTTGCACTATTTTATGACATTTTGGCTGGTCCTAATGAAGGTATCAACCGATTGTGGATTTTGTATGCTTTTTTCTTACCGCCCAACACCTGTGGCTTTTTTGTTTCCATGTGAAAGACTTGGGCGTTTCTGATGGATATTTCCTATTGATGATCCTCTTGAAGGTTATCATACTTGTTGGTCACCAGATCAGAGCCTGGGTTGCTTCTGGGGCAGCATGAGAATCTTCGCTGGTGATTTCTCCTCCTCAGTTCAGTTTAGAAATGGCTCTCTTAAGCCAAACTTAGTTGACTTGAGACTGACTTTTCTGAATACATTGCACCCTTCTTCCCCACTAGGTCTTACACGGATGTTCAAGCAGACAGGTAGGTTGGAAACTTTTTGTGAGAGATGCCTGTTGAAGGTAATGGCCCCATATAACTTCATGCACTCTGTATTTCATCCACATACAGAATGGAACTATACCCCTGATTTCTTAATAGCTCTTACTGCAAACTCCTTCCTGATTTTCTGTAACATGATGAAATGTTTTAACATGGCAATGTCGGAATAAAAAGCTGAGCTTTGGCTTATTACAATAAGAGTAAGAAATAGGTCCAAACAAGCAACATAAATTGTGTGCACGGTGGAATGTTGGGCCATTTTTGTTTATTTGTATCATTTTGCCTAAAAATTCATATCTTCCCTGATGAGTATGTGCTTCAGGAGACAAATGAGAGTTTGAGTTTAGCCTCATCACAAGCAATGGTGGATTTACCTGGATTCACTCAATGGGGCATATTTCTGAGTAGAAGTGCCTTTATTCACTGGGGGGGGGGGGGCTACTGTGAGGGAACAATAGACACGCCCCTGCTTCCAAAGAAGGCACACTTAGCAAGCCAAGCTCAAAGCCCTTCCTCTCTCCATGCTATACCTACTATTTCCTTACTTCTTTTTCTCCTAATCCTTCCCTTTGGTTGGCATGGGGCAGCAACTGAGTCAGAGCCAACATTCAAGCTCTTGGTTCAGGGCTCAAGCTCAGTGTTAGCTAGCTGTTGTATGTGTGCGTGACAGACCCACCCCCTACACACATACCTAACACCCCTCCCTCATGAACATAATATGCTTATTTCCCCCATCTATAACTGGCTGTTGCAATCTGGCAAAAGCTTTACAACCAGAACACAAGCAACAGCAGATCCACTGATGCCTGCTTCTGTAACTGCATCGCAGCACCAGACCAAACTTAGAAGTGTATCTTCCTTCTTGTGTAGTGGAGAAAATCCTGTACTTGGGGACATCGCAAGGGTCAGCACACCCAGAGTGCAGTGGATTAACCTTGCCCTGGGAAAACCACCTTCATGATGATGCTATCTCCCCACTAGGGACTTCTTCCACCTTTAGAGCAGCAGTGTACAAGCCACTTGCACGGCTGATAGCAGGGTGAGATAGTGATGTTGGTTGCTGAAATGCTTTGTTAGCTAGACATGGAAATTAAGTTGAGCGTAGTAGTGATTTAACAATGGCCCCCAATTTCAGAGTGTGAAAGAAGCAGAACACATGTGTTTCCTTATTTCTACAGGGAGTGTCAGCGGGTTTTATGGGCTGCTTATGAAGGGTTATTAAAATGAGCAACATGACTCTAGTTCCAAAACACAACTAAGGCACAATGTGTGGCCCTGCTGCAATGGAATGTGAGAACAGCAAAACAACGGGCATACACACGGAATCGCAGAGAGCTACAGTGCAAAAAACAGATTTGGAAAATGAATTTTTGGCTGCTATGCACATGAGCCCTACTAGGAGTGAAGTAACTTTCCTTCTTCCCTTCCTCTTGTTTTGTTCTGTCTTGTCTTTGTGGGTCCTCTAGTGGCCACTGATCAGTGTGCAGTAACGCAGAGGCCTCATATAGCCAAGAAGACTCTTATTCTGGATTGCAAGCCTTTGTTGCCCCATCTTTCAGAGGAACCAGGACCCCCCTCCTTTGTATGCTTTCCCTCTTGCTGTATTGTTAAAAGCTGGGCATCACTTTGTTAAGATCCCAGCAGAGGCCTTTGGAAACCATATGAGTGGCCCCATAGAAGCGACCACTCTCATAAGAGCCGACATAACTCCTGCTGCCATGCTTTGGTCCTTCACATGACATGATCCCAGAGGAAGCATGCTATGCTTACAAGATATTGGGATAAAAAGCAGAATTTTGATATGAAAGAAAATATTAGACTCAGCGTGGAGAGAGACAACTGAAGGAAGAAGCAGGAATTGTTCTAACCTGATCAGGGCAATGGTTGGCACCTACCAGGAATGAAATGTCCTATGTCAATTTATCTATTTTTATTTATTTGTTGTAGGTATTTAAATACCGTTTAATCACTAACATTTCTACAAACAGGTTTATGTTTGTTATTTGTTTAAAATGGTACAAATTAAATGGCTACAAAATGGCATTCATCCAAAATACCTACAGTAAATGTGTGGTTGAAAATGATTTGGTTTGTGGGAATGGAGGCAAAATTCACTTAGTTCAACCCAGGAAGAGGAGACAGAAAATGGAGCATTGTGAGAGAACCCGCCTTTTATGATTTATATGAAGCAGAAGTTTAAAGTAGTGTTGTGAGTTTTGGAGGAGTGGGCTGTGTGCTTGAGTCCTTTCTAATTCCTTGATCCAACAAGGACTCAGTTGCTGGAATAGCAAGACAAGTTTATTGTTTGTGAGTTGTGTGCAAGAGCTAGAAGCTAGAAGCAAACTATAGGCTATGCAGCTGAGAGACAGAGCCAAGCCTGTTTTCTGCTATAATCCAAGACTGTGGCCGTGGAAGAAGGAAGACCCTCTTGGGTGTTAATGCTATGAGCCCTATTTGACCTTTGATGAGTTTGACCTTTGATGAGTTAGTAAGTAAACCAATTTTTAATTTAGCAAAGGTGGTCTTTTCCAATGCTGGGGGAAGAGGGAAGTTCCCCCACAATGACATATTTTAAAGGTCTATCAGCCTATGTTTCCACACTTTACTCTACTGCATATTTTGTGATTTTAAATTTCTCTTGCAGTTCTCTCACTTTGTACTTGCCCCAAACTTGGGTCTTGGCATCCAGGAATTCTCGTTTTACAGACATATATTTTTGAACCAAGACAAATGAAGTCAGTTTGCTTTAAAATATGGATGAAATTAAACTTTCTTTCATGTTGTGTGTGTGTAGGCTATACATTGTTGGACAGTTTTGAAGGAAAGGCTAAGCAGCCGTCTGTTGTGAGGTGCTATTGCTCTGGAATTATTGCATCAATCAAGGGATTGGACGAGATGACGTAGAAGGGCCCCTCATCCTCTAGGAGTCTACAGCCTCTTCTGTACTTCTAGCAGTTGTGTTCATGTGGTTTTCATGTGCGGCACTAATGCTTGAGTAAGGGGAAGCGGGGTGGTGCCCCTACCCCTGGTGACATCTGCCTAGCCTGCCTCTCTGACTTCAGCATGTTGTCTAAGCAAAGTTCCGGATATTTTGTCTCTATCTGGCATCCTAAGTGATGTTTGGCAGTTGATATACTGATTTCCATTTCCGTGCACTGCTCTGGTTCACCATAAAGCGAGATGAGCGTGGCAACCCCAGAGTCAGTCACGACTGGACCTAATGGTCAGGGGTCCCTTTACCTTTACCTATACTGATAATATTTAATAGTTGGCATGTAATAGTATTAGTTATTTGCATGTATTTGATAAAAGACAAAATGAAATGGAATTTGATATCAGACAGTTTCTGTGAGTGCAGATTGTGAGACAATCAAGAGATTCTGAAAGAAGCACTAAGATAAAAGATGCATTATAATGTAAATATTAATATTTAATTTATATTAAAACATTTAATATTTGAGTAGCAAGACTGGATTTTTTAGGCATATTTCAAATATATGTTTCAGCTGTAAAACACCTATGCACAATGAAATTTCTAATTGATGTGAGAGATAAAAAAATAGCATAATATTGAAAAAGTAAACCGACTGCAGAACAGTTTCAGAAAAAGGCTTGAATATCAGCATTTCAGTTCAAGAGGTTTGTAGTCTCAGTGGAATGCAAAAGGTTCTGTTGGTAGTTCAGTTGTCTTTCTTCTCTAATTGATTTTATTGTTTGCTTTTTCTTCTGCTTCCCTTCTGGCCATTGTGTTTGTATGAAGGCCGACAGCTTTCTTGGTCATCTTTATCTATCTGTGCTGCAACCTGTCCCGCTTCACAAGGTACAAGGAACATCATCCCCACATTTGTGATATACTTCTGTCTCTGTGTTGATATTTATAGTAAACATGTGTATAAATGAATAGGTGTGAGAGAGAATGTGAGGGCATGCCTCTGATTACACTTGTCTGCTGTGCCTCATTGCTGATGGCTCAGATACAGAGACGGGTGTGCCATAATGGTGGGGGGGGGGATACCATGGCAATGGCTAGTCTAGGGAGGTGTTCCTTGGTGCATGACTTCTGCAAGTGCCAGAGAGAGAGGAGGAAAGGCTTGGAGATCACAGTAGCTGTGTGCCCTTGAACAAGGAGCAAGAGTGAGAGCAAGGAGTTGCGACCAACTGAGTGAGAAAGTGTGAATGTGAATAATAATAATAATAATAATAATAATATAATAATAATAATAATAATAATAATAATAATAATAATAATTCATACCCTGCCCATTTGGCTGGGTTTCCCCAGCCACTGTGGGCAGCTTCCAGCAGAATATTAAAATACAATTATTCATCCAGTATCAAAAGTTTCCCTAAACAGGGCTGCCTTCAGATGTCTTCTAAAAGTCCGGAAGTTGTTTATTTCTTTGACATCTGATGGGAGGGCATTCCACAGGGCGGGCACCACTACCGAGAAGGCCCTCTGCCTGGTTCCGTGGATAAGAGTGTGAGACTGATGTTAAAAGAAGTTTGGGGCTTGGCTAGAGGCTTCAGAGCAAGAAGGGTTAAAACAAAGTTGGACCATCGTCTGTAGCAGGAGAGACTGCAAGAGCAGGGTAATTAAGAAGGTGACAGGGAGGTTTGGTTTGCTTAACAAAGTGTCCGAGCAAAATGCCAGGATTGTATTTGGGTTTACGAAGAAGCCTCCTTATAGAAGCCCAGTAAGCAAAGGAACAGAAACCTACCAGGCTTACCCTGAACTGAGGGAATGAGTTGGATTCTGGGTGCTTAACCTTGTAAATAAATAATAATGGAGTTTTCAATCATTGCCTTTTTTAGTTTCCGCAACAAATCTAGGGGGGAAAGACACCCCCTTAAATGGACCTTATTTTAGGTCGTGTGCACACTACTGGCTGAAAATGCAGTCTATTTTTTCCAATTCAGATCAAAGTTGGTTTGGAGAAAAAATCATTTAAAGCACAGTGTTTCTTAAAAACCAAATGGATTAGTGTGGATTGTCGTGTACACAGCTATAGTCAAGGGTGCCAATAGAATTTCCTGGGCCAAATGCATTGCACGTAGGTTCCCACCACCCACCCCATAATCTATTGTCAAGAAGTATGCATATTTACATACAGTACATTGGCCCAGCCTACCTCACAGGGCTATTGCTGGTGTTGCTTGTTGGATTTCATATGCACTGCATAAGGTCCCAGGGCAGATTGCAACAGTATAAAATTCATTATTAAATACAGTTTTAAAACAAACCACAGTGATAGGAATAGGGTGGATCCTTCTGTAAAGATAAAAGTGAGGAGTGGAGGATAATATGAACAACCTTGAGCTCCCAAATGGAAAAGCAGGTTACAAATATATAATGTCAGTTACAGAAGCCCCTAGGTTTAACTGCAATGTTCCATAGTCTTAATAATTACAGAAAAATGCAAAAAGAAAAGTTTGCCAACCCTGATAAATAGCAAGCAAAAAATGCCCTGTGTACAGTTTCTCAACTCTGGTTTCTGAACTGCCAACTCTCAGCCCAACCTCTCTCACATTGATGTTGCGAAGGTAAAGGGAGGAAGGAGAAGACAAGGGAGGAAAACCAGGATGTAAATGTACAGCAAATATGTGGAATTTCACAACTCGGAACACAAAACGCACAAGGCATTTTGCCAGCCTTGAGAAACAAAAAATAGCATAGTTGCCTGTATCAGGAAGTTTATAATGTATAAACTGTATCAGGAAGTTTTAATGTTTGATGTCACACTGTGTTTTTATATTATGTTGGAAGGCTCCTGGAGTGGCTGGGGCAACCTGGTCAGATGGGGCATGGTGTAAGTAATAAAATATTAGTAGTAGCAGCAGTAGTAGTATTATTTTATATTTTTGTTTATGGCTACAGTATAGTACTAAATAGCTGTGTCTCAATGGGGGACATGGAAAACAAAATGGGTGTGATTGCAATAGCAGCATTTTTCTATGCTCATTTGTTTCAAGGGAATCTCTTTTGAGTAAAACACACTGAAGCCAGCCAATTGGCTTTTATTGTGTAAAGGCAACACACTTGGGGTGTGACTGAGGCATCGTTAGTGGGTGATTCCCTAGAATGGATGGCTGGGTGGTTGCCTGCTCTTGATGGAGTTACACTCCCTCTGAAAGAGTGGGTATGTAGCTTGGGGTACTCATGGACCCTTGGCTGTCACTTGAGGCTCATGTGGCCTCGGTGGCTTGGAGTGCCTTCCATCAGCTTTGGCTGGTGGCCAGGCTGCGCCCCTGGCTGGACTGGGGTAGCCTAATTATTGTTGTCTATGGTATGGTAACCTGTAGGTTACTGTAACATGTTATACATAGGGTTGTCTCTGAAGATGGTTCAGAAATTTCAAATGGTGAATAATTCAGCGGCCAGGTGGCTCGCCAGGACAAGACGGTTTGAGCATATTGCATTGATCCTGGTCTGACTGCAATAGCTGCCAATTAGTTTCTGAGCCCAGTTCAAAGTGCTTGTTTTGACATAGAAAGCCTTAAGTGGCTGAGGACCGCAATGCCTCAAGGATTGCCTCTCTTATATGAGCCTACCTGGACCTTGCGATCATCCTCTGTGCCTTGTCCTCAAAAGGTTCGGAGGGTGGCAACAGAAGAACAGGCCTTTTCTGCAGTGACTCTCCATTTGTGGAAAGCTCTCCCCAGGGAGGTTCGGCCGGCGCCTTCATTATACACCTTTAGGTGCCAGGCGAAAACGTTCAACCAGGCCTTTGGCTGATTAACATCTTCTACCACTTTTAAATGTGTGGGAGTGGGGGTTATTGGTTTGTTTTTTCTGTTCTTGTTTTTATCGTGTATTTTGTGCTTTTATATTGTATTTTTATGTTGTAAACTGTCCTGAGATCTGTGGGTGAAGTACATGTCCTAGTATATGGGAAATACTTTTAATGAGAAATGTTTTGTTTTTGAAAGGCCAAATATAGAAATAATTTTATCTGACGAAAGGGTGGGGGGTGGACAGGGAGAGAAGAATGCAATTGTGCACAAAGACTGGCAAATGCTACCTGCTACCTGCTAGAGCAGTCTTGGATTTCAGACGTACTCCAGAGGTTCTTCGCAAGAGAAAGATTGTGGCTTGGCAGTTCCAAGAAACAAAACTTTATGGGAATTTAAGACCAGTCTAACCAAATCTAGTATGAAAATTGACTATTCTTTTGTCCTGGACAAAGTTCTGCACCATTTCTTTTGTTAGTGGTTTCTGGGGCCAATCAGAAATATATTTAGATTAGATTCCTCTGCCCAACAGCTCTGCACTTACGCTGTAAAATAGAGAACTATATGACCTTTGTGAAAATAGGATGAAATTTAAGGATATTGCTCTTTTGAGAGAGATGTAAAATGCTAGGTGGCTCTCTTGAGCCACATCACAATCTAAGGGTTCATCACAAGTGCTCAGGCCTAAACTTGTTATTTATATACTTTGCATCTGAAATGCCTTCTGGGAGCATCAACTATTTATGTTGTGCAATGTGCATTGCACTAATTACAAACAGGGATTGAGTGAAGCTTACTTTTAAATTGCTTCAGGTAGGTAGCTGTGTTGGTCTGACACACTCAAAAAAAAAATAAATAAAAAATTGTCTAGTAGCACCTTATAGACCAACTGAGTTTGTTCTGGTATAAGCTTTCATGTGCAGGCACTCAGATGCATGCACACGAAAGCTTATACAAGAACAAACTTGGTCTTTAAGGTGCTACTAGACAATTTTTTATTTATTTTTATTTTTATTTAAATTGATTGTTAGACAATGTTTTATTCATCTGCTTTATGTACTTACAGTACTTGTATGATGCCCAATAGCAGCCTCCTAAAACGCAGTAGGGACGTGGGTGGCACTGTGGGTTAAACCACAGAGCCTAGGACTTGCCAATCAGAAGGTCGGCAGTTCGAATCCCTGTGATGGGGTGAGCTCCCGTTGCTCGGTCCCTGCTCCTGCCAACCTAGCAGTTTGAAAGCACGTCAAAGTTCAAGTAGATAAATAGGTACTGCTCCGGTGGGAAGGCAAAAGGCGTTTCCGTGCGCTGCTCTGGTTTGCCAGAAGCGGCTTAGTCATGCTGGCCACATGACCTGGAAGCTGTACGCCGGCTCCCTCGTCCAATAAAGCGAGATGAGCGCCGCAACCCCAGAGTCGGCCACGACTGGACCTAATGGTCAGGGGTCCCTTTACCTTTAAAATGCAATATGTCAGTCATCAATAAAGCAGTAAAAGAACAAAAAACCAGCAGTGGCAAATAAAGCAGTATAATAAGATATGCATCTTCACAAAAAGTTGATTAAAATGCAGATATACAAAACCTGAGAAAATGTAAAGTCTCTTCATGGGGTGGAAAAGGGTAGACAACCTTGGTAGGGAAATCTAGAGAAGGGCCTCTAAAGATTATCTTACTTAATTTATGAATCACTTTCCATAAAAACATCTCCAGTTCCACCTAGTCTCACAAGAAGCAAGCCTAAGTCTCACAAGAAGCAAGTGATGAGGGTCAACTGTATCTCCCTTCGGACTGCAGGTGAAGGGCTGGGATGTCTGAATATGTTCTTCCCCTTTACAACAAATAACTCCCTGCCTCTAGAAAGCCATATGCCACAGCAAAGGATCCCAGCCAAGCCTTCTCATTCATTAGCAGACTTGTAAGGAATGTGCTTGGAGAAATATTGTAAGAATGTGAGGCCTCATCCTGAGGCCGTACAGTGGAGTCTGCCTATTTACAGTGGTACCTCGGGTTACATACGCTTCAGGTTACATACGCTTCAGGTTACAGACTCCGCTAACCCAGAAATAGTGCTTCAGGTTAAGAACTTTGCTTCAGGATGAGAACAGAAATCAGGCTCCGGCGGCGTGGCAGCAGCAGGAGGCCCCATTAGCTAATGTGGTGCTTCAGGTTAAGAACAGTTTCAGGTTAAATACGGACCTCTGGAACAAATTAAGTACTTAAGCCGAGCTACCACTGTAGCTTAAATCTGCTTAAATCCACTGCTTAAATCTGTGAGATGTTCCCATTCTAAGTGTGCCACGAGGTTCCAACCCTTCAAATATATTTTATTGGATGAATTTGGCAAGAGTAGGTTTGAAAGTCTGTCGTTTCGGGATTGGGTGTGAGTTTTCAGGAAGCCCACTTTTTTTGCTTCAGCTTCCTTCCCTGGGTACATGGATCTGTAGCAAACTTTGTTGACCCATCATGTGTGAAGAAGCCACGGGAGTTGTTTACACGTTAAAAAATAACATTCTTACTCAATATCTATGAAGAAAAAAAATCTTTTATGTAAGTTGCATATTATTTAGTATATCAGTGAATAATTGTGTATGATGTGAAACCAACGACCTAGATTAAAACACATCCGGCTGTATTTAAGTGCCATAGGAATAGAAAACTGCTAAGCAGTTCTCTCAGAAGTAAATCTTCTTGCAGGGCAGCAGTTGAAGAAGGAGCAAAAAGGGTTTTCGTGTGTGTGTGTGTGTGTGTGTGTTTCCTTGTGGCTGATTAGCTGCTCTCCCTGTGCAAAGGTCAGAGGGGGCAGGGTTTCTGTTGAGGCAGGTGATTAGCTGTGGGAGGAGCTTATCAGAGCTTGCAGGGCAGCGGCGCGCGCAGTTTGATCCATCTTTTAGATTTAGGGGAGCTAGTCTCAAACGTTTGTTGGGGGAGACCTAGGTTTTTTTGTGGGGGGAGTTATTTGTCCTGTCTTCACGCTTTTTATGATGGAGGACCGCTGTAGCCACCCCCAACGACACGTTCTCAAGATGGAGGGGGAGGGAACAGCTGCAGTCGCCTGCGGTTCCTGCGCAATGTTTGCCATCTTGCCAAAGGTTGCAGGCAGCTTTACCTGCAGCAGTTGCATGTTGATTGCCCTCTTAAAAGACAAAGTCCAGCAACTGGAGGAACGTGTAGCTACGCTCCAAAGAATTAGAGAGCTGGAGCTCTTCTTGGAAGCAACAGAGCACACCGTCTCCACCAAGGAGGAGACAGGGGACTCCCCTGAGAAGGAGGCTACTTCACCAACACAGGAGCCAGATATATGGAGAAACGTGACTCAAAGAAGTAGGAGGCCCAGGGTTCGCTCTGATTGTTTAGAAATACACAATCGCTTTGAGGTCCTCTCCCCTAGCATGGAAGACGAAGAGCAGACTCCATTTGAGGATCTCTCCCTCATTACAGTCGATCAGGTATATGAAGACGAGCAGCAAAGTCAGTCCTCAGGGAATGTGCAGGCGACCTTGGAACGGACAGCTCACGGAAGAACCCCGACCAAACCTAAGAGGAGGCGTGTAGTGGTGATAGGGGATTCCCTACTGAGGGGAACAGAAGCAGTGATCTGTGGGCCTGACAAGATGTCTCGGGAAGTGTGCTGTCTCCCCGGGGCTAAGATCCAAGATGTAACTGAACGACTGCAAGGAATCATAAAACCCACTGACAAATACCCCTTCCTCTTGGTTCATGTGGGAACCAATGACGCTGCAAGCAATAGCCTCCAGAAGATCAAAAGAGACTACGAGGCTCTGGGCAGGAAATTGAAGCAATTAAATGCACAAATTGTCATCTCATCTGTCCTCCCAGTTGAATGACGTGGCCCAGGGAGAGGGGGAAAAATAGTGGAAGTGAACAGCTGGCTTTGCAAATGGTGTAAACAGGAACGGTTTGGATTCTTAGATCACGGACTGCAGTTTCTTGAAGATGGACTTCTGGCAAGCGATGGGCTGCACCACACAACTGTTGGGAGAAATGTTTTTGCCAAAAATCTCAGAAACCTCATCAGGAGGGCTTTGAACTGACTAATGTGGGGGAGGGAGACAGTGCTCCTGAAGGTAGGAGTCTATCAATTGATGAAGATGATCATCCAAATGTCATAGACCAAATGGAGCAAACAGCACGCAGACCTAGTGGTGGGAGGAAAAAATCCTTAAATAAGAGACATGGGGGAATGATTAATGGACTTCAATGTCTGTACACTAATGCGCAAAGCATGGGAAATAAACAAGATGAGCTTGAGCTCTTGGTACAGCAAACTAAATATGACATAATAGGCATCACTGAAACCTGGTGGAATAAGTCCCACGATTGGAATGTAATAATGGGGGGATACAATCTATTTCAGAGAAACAGACCAGACAAGAAAGGAGGAGGAGTGGCGTTATATGTCAGGGATGTGTATACCTGTGAAGAGATCCAAGATTTAGAACCTCAAAGTCAAAGTGAGAGCATTTGGGTCAAAATTAAGGGAGAGAAGAATAACAGTGACCTCATTGTGGGAGTTTACTATAGATCCCCAAGCCAAACGGAGGACATAGATGATGCCTTCCTGGAACAGATGGCCAAGCATGCAAAAGGAAGGGAGATAGTAGTAAGGGGGGACTTCAATTACCCGGATATTTGTTGGATGTCAAACTCAGCCAAGAGCATAAGGTCAAACAGATTCCTCACTGGCCTTGCAGACAACTTCATTGTCCAGAAAGTGGGAGAAGCAACAAGAGGAACAGCCATTTTAGATCTGGTCCTAACCAATGTTGATGACCTGGTTAGTGGGGTAGAAGTGGAAGGATCATTAGGCGCGAGTGATCATACTCTTCTGAAGTTTACTATACAGCGGAAAGGAGCAGCCAAGCATACTAGGACTCAGTTTCTTGACTTTCAGAAAGCCAACTTCATAAAACTTAGGGAAGTGCTGGGTGAGATCCCATGGACAGTAATACTAAAAGGAAAGGGAGTTCATGATGGCTGGGAGTTTGTTAAGAGGGAGATAGTAAAAGCACAACGTCAGGCAATACCAATGAGACGGAAACATGGAAGGTGCCTAAAGAAGCCAGGGTGGCTATCTAAAGAACTTTTAGCTGAGTTAAGATTAAAAAAGGATGTGTACCAAAAATGGAAAAGGGGGGAAACCACCAAAGAGGAATTCAAACAAATAGCCAGCACGTGTAGACACAAAGTCAAAAAAGCTAAAGCACAGAATGGACTCAGGCTTGCTAGAGAGGTTAAAAGCAACAAAAAAGGCTTTTATGGGTATGTTTGTAGCAAAAGGAAGAACAAAGAAACAGTGGGGTCACTCAGAGGAGAAGATGGTGAAATGCAAACAGGGGACACAGAAAGGGCTGAGCTCCTCAATGCCTTCTTTGCCTCAGTCTTCTCCAATAAAGAAAACAATGCCCGACCTGAAGAATTTGGAGCAGATGATTCAGCAAAGGAAACACAGCCCAGAATAACTAAGGAGATAGTACAAGAATACTTGGCTAGTTTAGATGTATTCAAGTCTCCAGGGCCAGATGAACTGCATCCAAGAGTATTAAAAGAACTGGCAGATGTGATCTCAGAACCACTGGCATTCATCTTTGAGAATTCCTGGAGAACAGGCGAAGTCCGGGCAGACTGGAGGAGGGCAAATGTTGTCCCTATTTTCAAAAAGGGGAAAAGAGAGGACCCAAATAATTACTGCCCAGTCAGTCTGACATCAATACCAGGGAAGATTCTGGAGCAGATCATTAAGCAAACAGTCTGTGAGCACCTAGAAAGGAATGCTGTGATCACCAATAGTCAGCATGGATTTTTGAAAAATGAGTCAAGTCAGACTAACCTGATCTCGTTTTTTGACAGAATTACAAGCCTGGTAGATGAAGGGAACGCAGTGGATGTAGCCTACCTTGATTTCAGCAAGGCATTTGACAAGGTGCCCCATGATATTCTTGTAAAGAAGCTGGTAAAATGCGGTCTTGACTATGCTACCACTCAGTGGATTTGTAACTGGCTGACTGACCGAACCCAAAGGGTGCTCATCAATGGTTCCTCTTCATCCTGGAGAAGAGTGACTAGTGGGGTGCCACAGGGTTCTGTCTTTGGCCCGGTCTTATTCAACATCTTTATCAACGACTTGGATGATGGACTCAAGGGCATCCTGATCAAATTTGCAGATGACACCAAACTGGGAGGGGTGGCTAACACCCCAGAGAATCCTAAAAATCTGTCAAGAATGTATAACTTGCTGTTGAAATGGAATACACAGGATGAAACTGTTAAATCTGTTATGATTAAATGGGCACAAGATTTTGGACATAATATTATGTTTGCTGACTGGGAACAGTTATGGACCACAGGTATGAAATTTATGGCTTGTAATGCCTTAAGAGAAAATATAATGAAAATGATTTACAGGTGGTACTTAACCCTAGTCAAGCTAGCAAAAATTTATCATTTGCCAGATAGTAAATGTTGGAAATGTAAAGAGACGGAGGGTACATTTTTTCACCTTTGGTGGACATGCCCAAGGATTAAGGCTTTCTGGGAAATGATATATAATGAACTGAAAAAGGTATTTAAATATACCTTTCTGAAGAAACCAGAGGCCTTTCTTCTGGGCATGGTCGGCCAATTGGTGCGAAGGGAGGATAGAACTTTCTTTATGTATGCTACAACAGCAGCAAGAATACTCATCGGGAAGTACTGGAAGACACAAGAATTGCCCACCTGAGAAGAATGGCAGATGAAAGTGATGGACTATATGGAACTGGCTGAGATGACCGGCAGAATTCGAGACCAGGGAGAAGGGTCGATGGAAGAAGATTGGAAAAAATTCAAAATATATCTTCAAAAGTACTGTAATATAAAAGAATGTTAGAAGGAGGTTGGAAAAAGAAAATTAGGTCGTTCTGGTAGATATGATATAATGGACTAAGCAAAAATGAGTTGATGAAATCAATGAATTAGAGGAGGTCTAATCACATTATTTTAATTTTAAAATATGTAAATGAAAATAAGGTTAGAAGGATTTGCTGGAAACACGATCTGAACTAGAATACAAAATTGGGAGGTGAGAGGAGGTCATGGAAATAAGTAAAGGGAAAAGGTTATGTAAAGGTTTAATCTGTTTTTGTTTTATTTTAACTTAATGTATTTTCATATTTTTTGTCAAGTTTTCTTTTTTATTCTATCCTATTGTTCTTTTTTTTTTTTACTTGTCTATCTTTTGCTCTGTTATGGTTAAAGCTTTTTTTGTATTTTGTATGGTTTTTCTTTTTCTTTTTTGGAACTTTAAATCTGGAATAAATATCATTTATTTTAAAAAAAATACAAGTAAATATCAATACATATTACAGGGACTGGACTGAAGGGGATGAGATGGAGGAGGAATGGTGGAGATCCCTGTTTAGGATAGTTTTTAATGTATTTTTAATCTCTGTTGTAAGCCGCCCAGAGTGGCTGGGGAAACCCAGCCACATGGGCAGGGTACAAATAATAAATTGTTGTTGTTGTTATTGTTGTTATACAACACACACACACGTTCTCCTGACGCTGCAGGAGAAGAGGAATGCTGCATTGATTTACAGCAGGGGTTTTAGGAAGGTCACAGCTCAGAGGCAGATGAACAGAAGAGTTGGGAAGTGTTAGGAGAAGGGGAAGGTGAGGCAAGGCCAGGAGGCAGAGCAGCCAGCTGACACGTCACTGGAGAGTATTTCTGACCCCCCTTCTCCCAGAACTCGGCGTTTGTTAAGAGTGCAGGAACAGAGAGCTTGGAGACAGTTGGCCACGAGCAGACACAGTAAAAGGAAATGCTGTTGCTAGGGAGGAGGGAGGAGGAGCTCAGTTGGAGCAACACCATTGTTTGGGCATACGGCATTCTTTTGTCTCTCATTATTATGAATGAATAAACTCAATAAAAAGGACTCTACCTTGTTTTTCTCTTCTTCTTGCTGCCACCGGGGGAGGGATAGAATTCCTGAGCCTGACAGCATAGCAGAGCTACTAGTCTTGCTAAACTTAACATTGAACCTTGTGGTTTTTATTGATTGTAAATGTTTAGTAATTTTTAAAGCTGTACAGTGGTACCTCGGGTTAAGAACTTAATTCATTCCATAGGTCCGTTCTTAACCTGAAACAGTTCTTAACCTGAGGCATGTTTTTGCTAATGGGGCC
The DNA here is from genome assembly GCF_964106645.2 of Podarcis pityusensis. Lineage (NCBI taxonomy): Eukaryota > Metazoa > Chordata > Lepidosauria > Squamata > Lacertidae > Podarcis > Podarcis pityusensis. The sequence continues at coordinate 99,407,450 of NC_138032.1, read as the reverse complement.
TCTTGCTGCCGCTATGCCGCTGGCACATGATTTCCATTCTTATCCTGGGGCAAAGTTCTTAACCTGGAGCAACCACTTCCTGGTTAGTGGAGTTTGTAACCCGAAGCATCTGTAACCCAAGGTGCCACTGTACACACCTTGGCAGTTTCTGTGACATAATGGAAACTATGCATGGGCTTACACAATTACTGGACCATTTTGTTTTTTATTTATTCATTCCCAAGATTTATATGCTGCTCTTTAGTTTGGAGATTTCTATAATGACTAACAATTAATGATGTAAATAGCAGCATTAGTAAGTTAAGATCAGGAGCACCAGCCTGTTCTTTCAATACAACAGATACAACTCTAGCATTACAGTAGTTCTAAAACAGTTAAAAGACTCAGGCAAATAAAAACGTGTTCAACTGACAGACCCCCCAAGGAGAGTATTCCACAGCTGGGGCGCTGCCACAGAAGTCTCTCCCACCATCTCACTTCTAAAGGCAGGGAGGACTTAGAGAAGGGCCTCCCAGGATGATCTTAGTGACAAATCACATCATGCGCCAGCTCACTGGGAGCAATATCTCCTCCTCCTCTGAGCTCCCTTTGCCACCTGAGTTCATAAATTGCAAAGAATTCTGTGTACTTAGGGGGCAACAAAAACGAGACAAATTCATTAGGAATTGATTTGACTTGATAAGGTACACAAATAAAAAGGAACACCAGCAGACTTTACCCCACTCATCTCCTGTATGTGAGAATTTGGAATTCTTAAATCTTTCACTTTGCTCCTTGCTGGCCCTCTTTCCCTCTGATTATACTTACTTATAAAGCGTGTTCTACTTTTTCTTTGGTCTTGTTGAGAAGATGGAAAGCGGCAGGTGATTTAATGTTCTTGAAATTGAATCACACTTTTTATAAGTGACCCCAGTGAAATGTCTACAATCTGTGGTTATTTGTTATTAGGATTGATTCTAGTTTACTTACGTATTTTACTACGTAATAATAGTAACAACAACAACAACAACAATAATAATATATTTTCAATCAAAGAATGTGAAGTTGGGAAGATCTATCTTCCTTCAGGAGGAGCATCTGCACAAAAGCACAATCTTGGCATTTTATAGATAAATACATGGGAGCAGTTTCCAAGCAAAGCTGATGGAGTGTAGAGTCCCATTGCCCTGGTAATTCCCTCCTCTCCTGAGAGCTTTTTTGAGACTTGCCTGATGAGAGAACAAGAGGATTCTTTTCAGGCAGGCTTAACTATTGACTGCCCTTGATTATTTGTATGGAGGATTAACTCAGAAGGTGAAGAATACCAGGCCACCCCCCAAATTAATCCTGATTAATTTCCTCATAAAGTCCAATAAGTGGGGGGACGGGACTGCTGCACCAAACAAACGAAAAACCCATGTTGTCAGCGACCTATTTGTGATATCTGAATGACCCATTTACAATAGTTAGCCCTGTCTGGAAGCAGGCGCAGTCTCTGCAGAGGTCCTGAAAGCAGCTCTGCCTCACAGGACTTTTTTTTTTAAAAAAATGTTCTCAAATCAGAGGCTTGGAGAAGGTGGAAAGAGAAACTAGCAATTAACCTCAGCTGCTTTGCTAGACTCCTACTGCAGGTGTTGGTGACTTGTGGACGTCACCTCCCGCATCCAGTGCGATGTACCAGCAGAGGATGCGGAGCTCCAGCAGAGGCCTCAGAGATTTCCTGCTCCCAGCAGACAGCTTCTTCCAGAGTCCCCAGTTTAGGGGGAAACTCCTCTCCCACACAGTTCAAAGTTACAAAGTGTTTGTTGTCTCTGGACGCAAGACAAGCTAAACACTACTATCTACTATATACAGTTCTTCTGGTTCTTGAATTAATTAATTAATTAGTGCCAACACTATCACCATGCAATCTAATGCTGCTGTGTAATACCCACAGTCTCTTCCCCTGACTCTCACGGATCCAGACCCTGACAGCAAACAGGGCAGCATCAGGATAGGACATATTGAAAGCCATGTCCTAAAGACTACATTTCTGAAGCAGTGGGATGATGACTGACTCAGCAAGTCATACACTTAACCTTGCTGGTGTTGCTGTGGTAACCCAGTGCCCCTGGCATCCAGATGTGGGCAATGTGCTCCTCAGTGCACAAGTACTGTGTAATTTAATCCACCGTTCGCAACAATAGGCTATGATGCATGCTTACTTTGAAGCACCACTGAAAGTGTGGCTTACATCTGAGTAAACACATATAGAATTGCACTCTTTACTAAATACATAAAAATATGCCTAGCAATCCATATAATAGGTGATCCTGATAATCCTTAGATGTGAGAACCACTGAAATAAACTTTGTGGCCTACACTTACCCAGTAACTTACTACTAACTCAGTTACTTAAATGCAGAGAACATAGTAAATTTTGATTTTCCACATATTTAACAGGGTCAAATATAGATTTGTTATAATTTCTTGGTCCTGAAATGGTATTATCTGAAACACAACTATGACTTTAAGATGGTTACACCTGGTTTTCTAAGTGAAAAGTATGCACTGAAAACTGCAGTGCTGGCCTTTGTGTTTTTAGCTCTAAAGATGGCTTCCACACAGGGTCACAAAATGCCTCTGAGTGTCAAAAGCGCAGAGCCACTTCATAATCTCTGCCACTCATTCTTTGCAAAATGCAATTTTGTACACATAGACTGCTTGTCATAACAATGGACGCATCACCAATATTTATAGAAACATTCTACTTGTTGTCATTTCTTCACCATGCTCATATTATCCTTTAAGAAAGAAAATTGTGGGCGCAGATTGTGAGCTCACTGGAACTGCTGTGCTGCTCCTTGGCTTTCAGGGTCAGCCTCCCTTTCAATGCTGCTTTGAAATGAATAAGCAGTCTTTGCAGGTACAAAACCAAAGCCCAAGGACTTTTACCTGTAAAGAGTTGCCTTGAGGAAGGAGAGCATAATAAGGATTAAAAGCAGTGCTTTTAAAAGGCACTGATTGAAAGGCAACAACTGCAGTATAAATGGAGCAACTTGTGTAATCTTGCTGTTCTGTCCCTTTAACATATTGCATCTTCACGTTCTTTGTTTAGTAAAAAAGCGTTTGGAAGGGAACAGTGGTGAAATGTCAAGGGCCAACAGTTTCACAGAAGACATGGACCTCATCTCTGAAGAGGCACCTTTGCCTGCTGTGTCTGATGTGTCACAGTAAGTGCAATAATTATGAGTGTTTCTTAGAAACACATGGCATTTGTAGATGTTACCAAGTCACACGTGCAGAGTAGGAGGCCAGTCAATTGGCCAAATATTGTTTGTTGGACAGTAGATTGATTCTGTGTTATTTGGCTCCAGTTGATTCTGTTAATGCAATTAATGTGCAGTCCTTTGTTTTGTAAATAGAAGCCCTGGGGAAGTTTGAGCAGCCTTAGCACCATGAAGGGTAGAGAGGAAACACATAACTCTTTCTCTTTCTTTTGGGGTCCGAACAGAAAAGCTGCTTCTCCAATGTGCATTTCAAGCGCACCATTGGAGATTTCCTTTCAAGTTTGAATAACTGCATGTTAGAGAAATGCACAGAGCAATTAATTTCACATCTTGGGCCCTTAGTACTTTTGAAACTTCTTGGAATTAAGCGACAACAAAGAGGGGGGATTTTTTTGGTCTTTTATAGCCCTAGAATGTGGACATTGTTGTATTTACAACTGTGAAAAAAGATACAGTGCCTTTGTTATTGTGAAGGAGAGGACATATATAAACTAGCTTTTAAAAATTGAGACAAATAGCTGTCAACTTTTCCCTTTCTTTAAGGGAAATCCTATTCGGAATAAGGGAATGTCCCTTTAAAAAAGGGAAACGTTGACAGCTATGCTTGTTGATCAACTGAGCTGTTTTCTGCAGGATGGATGTTAACTCTGTTATTTGAATAAGGTTTATATAGCAGTGTCTTGTGGGCAAAGAATTCAGTACGTTCCCTTTTGGTCTGTATGGCCTATTTTGTTTTGGTATAATATTTTGAACTATTATGGTGGATTTGTATTATATATATTTTAAAAAAATATTAGTGTTATAGTATACTGATTGAAATGTTAGCTTTTTTGTGAATAAGATTCCATGTAAGGAGCTGGTTTTAATATTTTAAACTCTGGGACCTGCACACCCCCAAAACTGCCTTTCACCTTGTGTGCCTTGTGGCCTATTTAGACCTTTTTCTGGAGCCTGTTTTATGTACTTTCACTGTATTGTCAGCATGGCTTTAGTGAGAAGTGGAACATATTTGCAACAATCCTGGGGCAATGGAATACTCCCCCAGAGGAGGGTTAATAAATTACATCTTTACAGAGTTGGAAGAGGTGCTTTCATCGTCAAAAATTTGGTTGTGGTGCCTAAGTACTCTTCAGAGAAATTGATTGAGAAATTAAAAATTAGAAACACTTAGTGTGTTGTGAGCTTAGATATTCTGCCAGAAATTGAACCTCGGGATCAAAATTTCAGAGAGTCAGTGAATGGTTTAATAAGACATGGCATCTGGCCATAATGGCAAAGCTTGCTGAAGTCCTACATCTTTATGATGGAAGACAAAGACAAGAATACTTTGAGAAGCTTTGGACTCCACTTATTTTATATATGGATCAGAAATTCAATACAGACATTTTCATATAAAGGCTTTTTAATTGCTACCATAATACATGCATGAGTTATTGTTACAATGATTATATATATGTATTTTAAATTTTATTTTCTTTCACAAAATTTATACACCACTTGATTGTTAAATAACTTCAAAGTGGTCTACAAAAAGAATAAACTATGAAATTATCAATAAAAACATTCAAAAATATTTAAAATCAGCAATAAGCTAAAAACCAGATTAAAACACATGGCAATATTATGTTCTTGGCAAGCCCCACAATGAACACAGTGAAGGCGCCTGCTTGATGCCAGTAGGGGGGGAGTTCCAAAGTGTAAGTGCTGCTACATTAAAAGATTTCTTCCTTACAGATGCAGAATTAAGGTTACATAGCACAAAGCAACATGTAGAAAAAGAATGATGCAAGATATATTAGGCACATGAGATAGGTGAAGGATGATTATGAGAAAGCTTTTCTAAATCACACAAGTCTGACCACTCTTAAGGAAAGCACCAGGGAACAGAGAGGTTTTCAAAGTAGCATTGAATGTCTGCACTGAAGGAACCAAGTGTAAATCAGTCATGTGGATCAAGTAAATTGTTTCTGTAAGTTTTGTACCTAAGCATGTAAATTACTACATTTTATCTGATATATGGTAAATATTTTTATTTTGTATTTACCATATATCAGATAAAATGTAGTGTTTCGGTGTTTCCTGCTTGGCAGGGGGTTGGACTCGATGGCCCTTGTGGTCTCTTCCAACTCTATGATTCTATGATTAATCGTTTGAATACTAATGCTAAGTCACAGTGAACTATTTCTCATCACGTATTTTAAAGTGCTGGGCTTTTCTTCGCTGTACTAAAACATGGCATGGAAAAGTTTAGAAGTAAGGTTTTATTCAATCTTAAGAGTACAAAGCAGAATTGTCATTTTGTGAGCTTGTCCAAATGCATATGCTTACTTTCATATATCATTCTATTGAGATTAGTGCTGATATATAAATAGCAGCAACAAAAAATCCTGTGGTGCCTTAAACACCAACAAATGCATTATGTCATATAAGTAAGAGGGGACATGATAGAGGTGTATTAAATTATGGTGCATAAAATAATAATACTAGAATTCAGACATATGCAGTGAAGCTGAATAACGGAAGAGTCAGGATTGACAAAAATAGTTATTAGCACAGTGGATAGTTTTGTTATAGATTTGTTCCAATGAGAGGCAGTAGTAGCTACGAACTTGGATGGCTTTGAAAAAGGATTAGAAATATTCACGGATCAGTGGTCACTAACCACAGCAGTTATATTACACTTCTGTTGTTGGAGATGGTATGCCTCTGAATAGCACTTCCTGGGAATTGCAGGGGGGGAGAACATTTTTGCACTCCTGCTCTGTTTGTGCCCTGCCCACAGGCATCTGGTTGGCCTTTCTGAGAAGAGGAATCCTTTGGCGCGATCAAGTACGGCTCTTCCCTTAAGCGTCTAAGGAAGTGGACTTCAGACTTATGTCAAAATAAGCATGTTAGTCTTTAAGGTGCTACAAGACTCTTTGTTGTTTTTGCTGCAACAGACTAACATTGCCAAATATAGAACTCTTCATGCCAGTGGTGGGTAGAAAAAGAGGTGCCAGAACTCACCATGAACACCTCCCTTGTTCACTTAGAATGGCAATGGTGTTCACCTGAAGGTGCCAGAGCCGAGTTCCATTGGGTTCTGGTTGAAAAAAAACCCTGGGTAGAACTAAATCCGGCAGTGGAACAAGAGTGGGAGGGAATCAATGAATCTGACTCTTCCTTTGTGTGGTATGCTGCATTCTAGCCATGCAAAAGTCTCTCCTCCATACAGAAATACATACATGTGCATGTACACACCCACCTATCCTGGCAAATAAAAATAATTTTCACAGTTCAAGGAAATTTCAGCCAGGCAAAAATACTTAGGGGGTCAGTAAAGGACATGACTCGAGGAAGGGGCATAGTCTAGGTAAAGTATCGAGGGTCATATACAGGGGCCTGAAGCTCCCAGGGCTGAGGTTACCATTCCCTGCAATAATCCCTATAATGATGTAGGTTTGACTGATTGAGACCAGCAGAATGTCATCCACTGAGTTTTGCAGTTGAGTAAGGATTGAACCTGGGTCTGTTTATGGTGGTCCAGTTATTTACTGGAGTCAGATGTGCCCTCGTGTACCAGATATTTCTAAAGGTACATTGAGGTACATTGAGGTAAAGTGAGTATTGGCCTCTCTTTTATTTCTTTGAAGTGCTACTTGAAATAGCTGTTTTAACTGTGATTAATGCGCTTGTACTGCCAATTTTGCTTAACTTTTTATAACTAAACATATAGCACAGCCCATAACAAACAATTTCTTTCTTTAAAAACAGATGTATAACCAGGTAAGCATGTCTTAATAATGTTTATTTAAACCTGCTTGTAGTGTGATAACAGCATGGTTGAGTTTTATGCTTGATACTGCACTTTTTGATCATGAATTGGGACTAGAGGATTCCACATCTGATAAAATCACAATTCCTGACCACTTCACACTGCCGTTTTCACAAGACCAGTACCTTGATGGGGAAAACTAACTAACTAACCAACAACCAACCAATCTGATATCTGGGTGAACTGTGCTACACCATGCTGCCTGAGATTCTGGTCACCTTCATTTCCCTGGAATACCTGTACTGCTGTTTTAGTTCACAGTGTGCCTGGTTGCCGAAGTCTTTAAAAAGGATAAGGATATTGCAGCAAAAACCCTCAGACACACCTACATGCCCATGCTGGGTACTACCGTATCTTTCGCTCTATAGGACGCACTTTTTCCCTCCTAAAAAGCAAGGGAAAATGTGTGTGAGTCCTATGGATCGAATGCAGGGGGGGAGGCAGGCGGGAAAAGCCCCCAAGACCTGCACACAAGCTCCCTGCGGCTCTTGCGGGCTTTTCCCCAGGAGGGAGAAGGGACTGACTGGCCGCATCAGTCCCTTCTCCCACCTCGTAGAAAAGCCCACAGGAGCCGCGCACCCTTGAAAGAGTGCGCGGCTTCTGCGGGCTTCTGCGGGAGGTGGGAGAACTGTGCAGCGACCCTTCAGCCACGTGCCTGTCCTGTGAAGCTGGAGGAGGAACAGAAGGGTCTCCCCTTCTGTTTCGCTTGAAGGGCGCTGCGCAGTTCTCCCTCTCTCCCTCTCCCTCTCTGTGAAGCTGGAGGAGAGGCGACGTGCCTGCCCTGGCTTCTGCCTTAGCTGTGCGCAGCCTCTTCGGGCAGGGGGAGCCTTCATCCCGCTGCCCTGAAGAGGCTTGGCGCAGTTATCCCAGAAGCCAGAACAGCCACACGGTATCCCAGAAGCCAGATCCCTCTTGCTGTTCTGGCTTCTGGGATTCAAAAAATTTTTTTCTTGCTTTCCTGTCCCCCAAACTGGGTGCGTCCTATCATCCGGTGCGTCCTATAGAGCGAAAAATACGGTAACCTGTTTCCCATTGTGCCACAGCCTCCACATCTGTTGCTGTTTGTGTCTTTGGATATAGGGCCTGAAATCAGCCCCAACAGGGACTCTAAGCAGATACTATGTGGAAAATATGTGGGTTTGGTTTCCTTTTTTGTTTTTTGTTACGTTATATTGGCAGGCATGAAACACACAAAAAAATTGCATTAGGGTGTAAGTTTATTCAGTCTGTCAGGTGATGGTGTGGTTGCTCGAGAGCAAACAGGCAAGACTCCGACCTGTCTTTTCCAAGCTTTATTCTCCATGCAACTATTTACAGTGAAGAGCGTCGCAAGTTCATGTCTGGCTCAGCCGCTAGCAGAATCTGGGAGTGGCCGGTCCTTGTACTTCCCCCAGCATAACAGTTGTGTGACCCCCATCCTTCTCCTCCCCTCTCTGCGCCGAAACTACTGCGCAGAGTGGGCGCTGGCAAAGGGGTACTCCCCTCCCCTCCGCTTTGATCAGGTTCGGTGTTGAGGCTCTCCCTAGCATCTCCTGGTCCCTGCACCTCCTCCCCACTGGAGGTGGGGCTTTCCTCCTCGCCAGAGGAGGAACTGCTTCGCAAGATCTTCGGAGGTTCCCTATAACACAACTGCCCTTCCACCTCTCGCCTGTGAGCTGATGGCAGTTCCCTGACATCCACCCTCCCTCAAGACCCCCCTCCCCGCTGGTGGGCTCTCTAACAGCATCCCCCTCCTGGGCGTTGGTAGGAGAGGGGGGAAAACCTCAGAAAGAACAGTCATCTTCCTCCGTGGATTCAAAAACTGCTTCCCATTCTCCCATGTTCACTCTCGCTGGCGGGAAGGCCCAATCAGGTTTCCCCCCCCCCACCAGACAGCTCAGTGACTTCGGCTCGGAGTCCCTCCTCCTCTACTGAGGACGTAAATCCTACGAAGTCCTCCTCGTCCTCCGTGGGTCCAAACACTTCCCCAAAGAACCTCCCCTGGGGTTTTGGCTTGCGTGGGAAAAGAGCGTGGAACTCCTCCACAAGATACTCCTCAGTGATGGTTTCTGCGGGAACCCACGTGTTTTCTGAACTGGGCTCTCGCTCCCAGGCCACCAAGTACTCTAACTGATGCCCGTTCCACCTGGGGTATTTCCATCACTTCATTACAGAGTTCCCTCTCCTCTACCCTGGGATGGGCGGACACCCCTTCCTCCCTTCCCGGGAAGCTGTGCCCCTCCCTGTAAGGTCAAAACAGGGGTCTATGAAACACCAGATGAATTCTCATGCTGTCCCGCAACTTTAGCCTGAATGCCACTGGATTGATCTGATGGATCACCTCAAAGGGCCCCAGGCTCCTGGGCTGCAGTTTCTTGCACCCCCCTCTTAAATGCAACCCCTGGGATGACAACCACACTTTGTCTCCCACCTGTGTGACCCTGGCCTGCGATGCTTGTCTGCCTCCTTTTTATACACCTCTTTGGCCCTCTCCAGGTCCAATTGGAGTTGCTGGTACAAAGCCTCCATCTCTTCTGCAAACTGCTCTGCAGCTGGAACACTTCATCCCTCCTCCCCCCCGTCCTGGGAAGGCCCTGGGGTGACACCTGTAGTTGGCCATAAAGGGACTCATTCCCGTGGACACATGTTCAGCATTATTGTATGCAAACTCTGCCAGTGCTAATTTCTCCACCCAATCATTCTGCCTCTGACTGACGTAGCAGCGTAAGTACTGCTGCAATATGGCTTTAGCTCTCTCGGCCTGCCTGTTGGTTTCTGGGTGTCTTGCCGTCGAGAAGCTCACCTCCACCTGCAACAGGCTCATGAGTTTACGCCAGAACTGTGAGGTGAACTGTTTTCCACGGTCGGAGACCACCCTCGATGGGACTCCATGCAGTTGAAAGACGTGGTCCACGAACAGCTTGGCAGTTTCCTCAGCTGTCACTGCATGGGAACATACCACAAAGTGACACATTTTGGTCAGCAGATCAACCACCACCATCATTGCCGTCTTACCTCGTGACCTGGGCAGATCCGTCATGAAATCTATGGACACCACCTCCCAGGGTCTCCCCAGTGTTGGTAAGGGTTCCAGTAACCCCGCCGGTGCGGCTCTTAGCCCTTTGGCCCTCTGACACCTGGCACACCCTCGGACATATTCCCTTACATCCTCCCTTACCTTGGGCCACCAGAACTGCCTGGTGACTAGCAGCATGATTTTATGTTGCCCAAAATGCCCAGCTGTGGGGTTGTCATGAGCTGTCTGAGGATTTTGGCCCTCAATGGCTCTCCCGGTACATACAGTGTCCCTTTGTAGAACAAGAGCCCCCCTTTCTCCTGAAAACCCCCATTTGCTCCCTGACCATCTTTAAGTTCCCCAATTTTAGTTTGAGCAAACACATCGTGTCTGGTGAGCCCAACCAGTTCCGCCTCCCCTGTCAGTGCTTCCCCATATGACCATTTGCCCTCTTGGAACATTTGTCTGGCCACGGGTGGCCCTTCCTCTTCCATGTACTCTGGCTTCCTGGAAAGTGTGTCCGCCCTCATGTTTTGCCCCCCAGGGACGTATTGTATCTTAACTTTCAAAGGCCTGCTGCGCTTCCCTTGTCCACGAAAACTTCTTGCCACTGAGACAATCGGTTATTGGCGCTGTCAAGTGTGCAAAGTTCTTGATAAACTTTCTGTAGAAGTTGCTGAAGCCCAGGAACCGTTGCACATATTTCTTTGTCTTGGGGCTCTTCCAGTCCAGCACTGTCTTCACCTTCTCCGGATCCATGGCCAGCCCCTTGTCCGACAGCCGGTACCCCAGGAACTCGACCTCCTGAGCATGGAATTGGCATTTCTCCAGCTTGACCCACAGCTGATACTCCTTCAATCTCTCCAACACTTGCCTGATGTCGCGCGCGGGCTGCACTTCATCCTCCGAAAAGATTAAGACGTCATCTAAAAAGGCAACACAATTCTTGTATAGCAGGGGCCCCAACACGTGTTGCATAAAGGCTTGGAAGCAGGCAGAGCCCACTTGTAATCCAAACAAGATATTCAAATGCCCCAAGGGGGGTGAACATGGTCGTCTTCCATTCGTCTCCCTCCCGCACCCTAATCAGGTTGTAGGCTTCCCTGAGATCCAGCTTGGTAAAAATTTCCCCCTGCCTCACTTGTGCCAAAACATTGTCAATTCTGGGCATGGGGAAGGCTATGGGTTCCGTCAAACTGTTCAGGACCCTGAAGTCCATGACCAGATGGTGTTCATTTGTCCCTCGCTTATCCACAAAGAACACTGGACTGCTCCCCTACCGCCTTGGATTTCCTTATGAAACCCCTCTTTAAATTTTTGTCAGTAAACTGCCTCAACTCTTTCTTGGTCGGACATAGAATACAGCTTACCCACTGGCAGCTTGGCCCCTGCGACCAGATTGATCTTGCAGTCATAGGGTCTGGGGGGGGGGGGGGCTCCTTCTCACTGAACGCCTCCTTCAAATCCGCATATTGTCATAGAACACTCCTCTCCTCCAGAGTCACTCCAGCGACCTTGGCCATAGCCACCCGTGGCTCCTCTGAGGCTTCCCCCCAAACTTGCTCACAAGCTTTATTCTCCATGCAACTATTTACAGTGAAGAGCGTCGCAAGTTCATGTCTGGCTCAGTCGCTAGCAGAATCTGGGAGTGGCCAGTCCTTGTACTTCCCCCAGCATAACAGTCGTGTGACCCCCATCCTTCTCCTCCCCTCTCTCCGCTGAAAACTACTGCGCAGAGTGGGCACTGGCAAAGGGGTTCTCCCCTTCCCTCCGCTTTGCTCAGGCACGGTGTTGAGGCTCTCCCTAGCATCTCCTGGTCCCTGCACCTCCTCTCCACTGGAGGCGTGGCTTCCCTCCTCTCCAGAGGAGGAACTGCTTCGCAAGATCTTCGGAGGTTCCCTATAACACAACTGCCCTTCCACCTCTCGCCTCTGAGCTGATGGCAGTTCCCTGACACAGTCTACTCAATAATAAATGTAGTTTTATTTAACCATATTTGTGGTGAAACAGAATTGAAATGAAAGTTACTTGAATCATAGTTCAGTATGCCATCTTTTTATTAGATGTGTCACTATGGAAAAGGTTTAAATGTATTTCCTGGATGTATTGCATAAAGTAGTTTTTAAAGAAATAACGAAAGGAAAATGTATAAGCAAGAGAAGAGATGCAGCTGAAATTAAAGTGACACAGCAGAGTTCCTTTGCTTTATGGCAAAAAAAACCCCAGAGGCCTATTGCTTATACAAAATGACACTTGTTGGGCTAATGACACACTTGACACACATGATCTACAGAGGTATCTCGGTTTTCGAACAGCTTTGTTCTCAAACTGCTTGGAACCCGAACACTTCAAACCCGGAAATGAGTGTTTCGGTTTTCAAACTTTTTTCGGAAGCCAAACATGCTCCGATTTGAGTGCGCACTTCCGTTTTGAGCGAGCGACTTGGCCCCAGCAGTGACTGCCGCCGCTTCCTTCCCTTCCTGGGATGGAAGTGGAATTGGGCGGCTCCTCAGAATGGAAGTGACTCCGGAGTAGGGAGACTTGGAAGTTGGCGACTCTCCCCCAGCACGCAGAGGCGGTGTTTGGGGGGAGCATGTGGTGGGGGAACTATGCTGCACAGATTGACCTTCTCGCTCCTTTGCCTTCTCTCCCTCCCCCTGTCCCAAGCCTGACCCCAAGCGAGGCAGCGCAGCCGCATTCCTGAGCAGGGGATGGGGTGGTTGCACTGAGCGCAGGCTCCAGTCCACCTGGCCGTGTCCCAGTCCCGCCATGCCAGGGACACGCAGGCAGCCTGTGGCTGCCGCTTTCTGATGCTGCTCGAAGTGGAGACAGAAGCCATGGGGAGCATGGGCAGATGCTGGAAAACATGCAGGGGAGAAAGGGGGAGGTGACTTGGGTGGGGGAAGAGAACACTTGCCTCCCTCCCCCCCCCCCACTTCTTCCCCTTGCGCACTCCTCGTCCCTCCAGTTGGAGTGTTTCCACACACTCTCCCACTTAAACTCCCCCCTCCCACCTCGTCCCTCCAATGGCAATGGGTAGATCACTGCCAGTTTTTGATACTGGATAGTAGATTGCAGCCTGGTTTATTGCTTTCATTTTATGGATCAATGGTCTCATTAGATAGTAAAATTCATGTTGAATTGCTGTTTTAGGGGTTGTTTTTAATTGTCTGGAACGGATTAATCCATTTTGCATTACTTTCTATGGGAAAGCTTTGGTTTTGGAACAGACTTCTGGAATGGATTAAGTTTGAGAACCAAGGTACCACTGTATATGGTAAGGTGTACATGTGAGCCAACTTCCAAATGCATTTCTGCTCAAAATTTTCCATCCCCATGTCCCCATGCTGCCAACAAGGACTTTATCTTGATGTCTGTTAAAAAATCTAGGAAACCGGCAGATGATGATGTTGATGATAATGATTTAAATGTGCATTCATACTGTTTGTTACAAAAGTCAAGTGCCTGCCCCTCTCTCTGCTGAACAGTGGCAAGAGCCCATTGGGTCTCAGGCACCCCCACAGGGTCTGTCCCCCTTTGAAGAATGGAAGACGTGGCGGAGACTGTTGTGCTTTAAGAAATATGGTTTATTCACCCATTTACACCTTCAGTCTGCATGGAGGGAGTCTAGATCTTATGTCATGGTCACTTCAGAAGGCAGCAGTGCAGGCATCCTTCAGCCTGCCTGCCCAAGATGGATCTCATCTCTTCTTCCTCCCAACAACCCCCCCTCCCCTGCAGTTGCCCTGGCAACCTTCTAAATCCCCAGTCTCTGTTCACAAGTGGGGCAAGGATTTCTCTTGTATTGTTAATGCTCCTCAATTGTTCTTTTCATAACCTAAGCTCAGCCAGGTTGTCTTGTATAAGCTAGGCCAGGAATTCCTTTGCAGCTTGCATTCTCCTTCCATATCACAAATGACCAAAATGCTAGCATTATTAATTTCTTGAGCTTACCCTAAATCTATAACAATACTTTTCATTTCTGGCATCTTCATCAGTCACAGGAGACCCTGTGTTAGGGTTGCACCACAGACCTGCGACTTTAATTTTGAGTTTGAAAAGAGCAAGCTAGCCCTGAATGAGAAGCAATAGTAGGTTCGCAGGGTTTTTCACTAGGGAACTAGAAGAACACTAGCCAAAAGGTCAAGGTTTTGAATGCAGTACTAAGATGCATAATTAAGCCACATCTTCTGCCTCTAATCTAATCAGGAAGGGTTTTCCATCTGAAGAAGAAGAAGATGATGATCATTGAAGAGAATCTGCAGATATCACTTCTGTAAGAGAAGTGCCTTTAAACAGGGAACAGAGTATATTAAGTCTAGGATTCAAAATCACAATGAAGATTCCTCCTTTTTGAATAATATATATCTACTTTTTGGATAAATATCTTGAACTGTTTTGTGCAGACACATTCACAAAAAATGTAACTTTGGCACACCCCTAACTATTACATACATCTGTTGACAAAAGCATGGTGGATTTTGCTAGAAGACAACTTTTGGACATTAGAGGGCACTCTGTCATAGTAAAATGGTGGAAAGCATTTCACCTTTCAACAAATGCTTTAACTGATAAAAAACCTTTGGTGAGCATGCATTTTGAGACAAATACATTGAATGTGGTCGCTAGTTTCATACTTGGTAGCTGCACTTGGGTGTACAGTGGTACCTCGGTTTAAGAACTTAATTCGTTCCAGAGGTCCATTCTTAACCTGAAACTGTTCTTAACCTGAAGCACCACTTTAGCTAATGGGGCCTCCCGCTGCTGCCGCCGCGCGATTTCTGTTCTCATCCTGAAGCAAAGTTCTTAACCCGAGGTACTATTTCTGGGTTAGCGGAGTCTGTAACCTGAAGCGTCTGTAACCTGAGGTACCACTGTATTATGCTCTTCAGAAGCACAAGTGTATGTTTATATACAGAATCCATATGTGCAGTGGACATTGCTTGCCAATGTTTGAAAAGAAATAAGCATTCAGTATTCTCCAATGGAAGCTTTGACAGCTACAAAGCAACCTGTAGTTTAGGGTTTAGGGTTCACCAGGTTTTGTCCAGTAGACCTTGTTGCCATTACTTGGTTCAGTTTCTCTCTTTATTTAAAACAAAACGAAAAGGAGGAAGCAGGTTTTCTGGCTTGGAATCTGGATATGACAATCAGGGCAGTGGTGGGCTTTAGGGTCTCAAATCTCAGCAGCACCCTGTGCAATACCAAAATTTGGTGCCCCTGCTTCTCACCTTCCATTCTACATCATAGTTGTGGTGCCCCCTGTGGTACCCCAGGGGTCCACGTCCAGTGCTCCAGGAAATTAGGAGATGAGTTCATGATGTCATCACTCAGACTAGGGGCAGACTTTGGTAATCTTTTGCAATATGGCATCCTGTGCGAGGTCAAAATTTGGTGCCCTCAAATGGATCTTCTCGATTTTATGCCCCCTCAGCTTGGCACTCTGTGCGAGAGAACCACTTGTACTGGCCTAAATTGGTGCTGTTAAGACCAGGCACAATACAACATGGAAGCATGGACCAGCTTCATCACTCTAGGACAATGTTTCCCAACCTTTTGCCAACTGTGGTCCTCTTACGACCTTGTTTCCTTCCTGTGACCCCCCGACCCTGTCCTACTGGTAGAAAGCTAGCTATTTAAATGTTTTAGTTGTAAATAGAACATATTTTATTTATAATTTATATAATTTATACAAAATACAATTACTTAAAATGATGGGAACACAATGAAATATTGTTGAAGCAGAAAAACATAGAATCATGGAGCTGGAAGGGACCCCAAGGGTCATCTTTCTAGTGCAAACCCCTCCGATGTAGGAAACTCAGCTAAAGCATCCATGACAGAAGGCCACCCAACCTCTGCTTAGAATCCTCTAAGGAAGGAGAGTCCAGAAACTCCCAAGGGAGATCCATCTTCCATGTATTAGAAAAAGTAAACAATGCTTAATTGACCCCTGACCTAACCCCCCTCTCCAGCATCCTCCTCATTTGCCCAATCCCTGACACCAACATATAATAAAACATAATAAAACACAATTAAACACTAAAAGAAAGCTTCCCTTTGCAGTGCTGCCTTCAGATGGCTCAGGGGTTGGATAACTCCATACCCTTCAACATTTCTCTGGTGAAAATAGGGATGTCCTAAGGAAAAGTGGGGCATTCCGGGATCAAATCAGAAACTGGGACAACTTCTGTAAATCTAAGCATTTCCCTGGAAAATAGGGACACTTGGAGGGTCTGCAAAAGGTGCACAGGGAGTTCTGTATATATGGGAGAAGTTTAAAAAGGAAGTGGTCCTTACTGACCTGGTGCAGAAAGATCTTGTCATCTGGAGGAAACCTGGCAGCCTAGGTAAAACACTACAGCTCCCCACAGCGCCACCCGTGTCCCTGAGCGATAGTAAATCCTTTCGTCCATGTCCATTTTGGAATCTCTCCACTGTGATCACATATTGGGATAATATTCCATTTCCCCCTCTTATTATATATGAAAATCTTATTGGTGGTTCTGCTAGGATGTCTAAAACATTGAATAAGAATTAATGAGAACTGACAGTGAATTTACTAATAGCAGTAAGAATTGCTTTTGCAAAAGAAGGATTTGGGACAATTTGGTATTATCACTGAAATGGAAAAAATAATTTTCTTAATGTTCAGAGGTATAATGTAGATATGAACTCTTGCAATTACTGGATAAAATCTATGTAATATTAGAACAATTATTAGAAAAAATTGACAAGATCCCAATCCTTTCAATATTATAAATCTTTCATGCTATGTATTTCATACTTTGAGTTTATCTGTAACTTACAAATATTCTTAGGGTGCCTCTGATTTGAGAAGTTTATCAATTAACTATACTGCTCTGCCATCTGTATGTGGAAATATTTATGCATAAATATCTTGGGAGTGTGTGTTTCATTTACACATTCAGGATTTTACTATCTGAAGTGGGGCAAAAATGTTGCATTTTCCAGATTGCTTTGGCTAGCAACCATGGGTGCAGTATGCTCTACTTCTTTGTTGCTTCATAATTTTTCCAAAATTGCTACAAACATTAGATTAAAATGTAATTTTTCAAGGGCCCCTTCCCCTTCATAACTAAGCAATATGTTTAGAGATGTTATCACTGTTCTCTCTCTCACCCCTCTTTTCCTTCCTTCCTTCCTTCCTTCCTTCTTTTCTTTTACCCCCCCCCCCAATTGTTTAGCTGTTTGTTAGTATTGCTAAGGCAATTTATCTCTGGTCTCTAGGTCAAAATGAATGTATCAGACCATTACAGTACAAAAAGCTTAATGCATGGCCACTCAAGCCTACAGCCAGTTATTGCCTTTCATTCTCTGTGACTGTTTAACTTTGCAGTGTGCTGCAAGGGCATTTTTCACAAGTTACGGATACTTATCTCATCCTGGTTTACTTTAGCAGGGGTGCATACAGCCAGATAGTAGTGAGACTAGATCATTGTGATGGCGTCTACTTTGTCTGCTGTCAGCAATATATGGTTTTGCGCTCCTCGCTTCCCTGAATGGTAGGAAATTTCAGGGAAGTGCCTTTTTAAAAGATGAGTTTCCTAATGGGAAGAAGGCACTGGAGACGTGTGTTTGTAATCAGATATTTACAGATGTAAGCATTGAGCATAGTGGAGTATTCAGTGGAAATCTGTAATGCATGGGAGTAACGGTCATGTTACTCGGGTGGCGCTGTGGTCTGAACCACTGAGCCACTTGGGCGTGCTGATCAGAAGGTCAGCGGTTCGAATCCCCGTGACGGGGTGAGCTCCTTTTGCACGGTCTCAGCTCCTGCCAACCTAGCAGTTCGAAAGCACGTCGAAGTGCAAGTAGATAAATAGGTACCGCTCCGGTGGGAAGGTAAACAGTGTTTCCATGCGCTGCTTTGGTTCGCCAGAAGCAGCTTAGTTATGCTGGCCACATGACCTGGAAAAACTGTCTGCGGACAATTGTCGGCTCCCTTGGCCAGTAAAGCAAGATGAGCACCACAACCTCAGAGTCATTCGCGACTGGACCTAACGGTCAGGGGTCCCTTTACCTTTAACTTTAACTATCATGTAGCTGTCAAACCCCTTCCCCCAACACCCAAGACTGCTTCTTCTCAGAAGTCCCTTCTGCCTAGCTGTAGTCATACTGTTCCTTTCAAGTATCCAACATACTGCTTCTCTCAAGTATCTAGCAGACACTGAGCTAAATACATAGGTACTTCAATAGCTAGTAGATACCAGCTGCTAATGCTCTTTTAAACAGTCATCCTTTAATGTGTGTTAAAGCATTATATTTAGCTATGAACCGTACAAAAACGACAAAAACTTAAGGGGTGCTTATTTTGCTGGGCAAGTTAATCTATTATATCTCACCACAGTTGGGAAAGTTTCGTTTTCTATTATTTGTCTAAATGAAAATTACTTTCTATGTGTTGCCAAATTAGAATACCAAACCACAGGACTCTCAGGTAGCCTGGACTCTCATGTCTCTTCATCAGGACTCTTCATCCATGCTGTTCCCCACTCATTGTCTGAAGTGGTACAGTGAGGAAAATGCCTTTGTAGGGATACCTAAAATAATGGATATGCTGTCAAAGGGGCCTTTTCTTATGCAGACATTTCTCACCTAGACAACAATTCTGTTTGGCCCACACCATTTACAGCTTTTTTGCTCTCAGTTTTTGCTGTTTCCTACTCCTTTCCTCACAAGTGCAGTGGAGACAGGGCATTTTGAAGTGCATTTTAAAAAACCGCTCACCATGATCAATTTATTGTGGCTTTTTATCACATTAGAATCACAGAATCTTTCACCCAGTGTGGGTCTTGAACCCATGATTCTGAGGTTGAGAGTCTCGTGCTCTACCAACTGAGCTGCCCCTCCAGTAGTTTATTTGTGGGAGGTTTGTGGTGCTGAACTGCAGAGACTCCAGGCAGTTGTAGTTTTTCTCATATTGAACCAATTCTCTGGGCCTGCTTGTGGCTTCCAGGAAGAGCATGCACTGCTTTTTAAGAAAATGCTGCAACAACCTTGCTTTATACATTTACAGGGAAGCTTACCTTATTTTATATATCTGTGTTCATGTTGAAGAAATCAATTAGCATAAAATGTGTTAAGTCATGGATAGGTAGTTATCTAGACTGGAAATGAATAAAGCTGTCATTCTGAGCAGGAACTTTAAGTCTTAATTTAATGCTAGACTACCCATGACATGTTTACTCATGGGTTTGTTGCAGTGAAGTCAGGAGGAAAGTTTTAAATTTATCTCTAGAGCTTTGATTTCTCTTGTGTACAGTAGATAACAAATGTTGAGAGCATTAATATACACAGTGAAATCTAGAATTAGGTAAAGAAAGTAATCAAGCAAAATAGTGGCTTTTCTTCTGGAGTGTACGTGCTTAAAAGAAAACAAGACCTCAGCAAAAATTACCCCTACATAATCTTTCAAAAAGTTGAAACCCATTGTTGTGCTGCTACAGGAACTGACTTTTTCAGCATAAATGCATACAGGCCTAAACAGTGGATAACTGTCAAGACTAGAAAGCAATCAGGCACAGAGGTCTAAAATTGGGCTTCCCAACTTCTATTTCTGTTGTGACCACTTTGTGTTAATAGAGGCAATGTGTGCATATATTTCAAACATCTTGGTCCTGAACTTTCCCTAAAGTGGATTTGGATACCCAAAGAATACAGAGTGTATTTAAAGCTGAATTCAGTTCAAAATCTTAATTGGAGACAAAACCCCACCTCATATGGAGATGCTCTCATTGGAAGCCAAAGTATTCTCGCAAATAAAGCCATCCTCACAAAGAGACCTCCTTGACAACAGATGGACCCTGGGTGTGGACCCCCAGTTTCAGCCCCAAAGCCTCTGTACCAGGCTGGAAGAATTGCTCAAATAGCATCCTTCTATCAGTACTGTGCTTTGTACTTGACCTGCTGCTCATCTGTGATCAGCCCTTGCTTGCCGGGAATTGGACCCAGGACTGGGCCATGACTTGCCTCTTGCCTGAGCCTTTGCTTGAAAAGTAGGTTTTGCTATACTACAACTGTATCCTCAATTGCAACCTCTGCATTATTGTTTGATTGATTGCATTAAAATCCCTCCCTTTCTCCAAGGAACCCAAAGCAGTATTATGGTTCTCCTTCTCATTTAATCCTCACAAAAACCCTGCGAGGTAGGTTAGGCTGAGAGGCAGTGACTGGCCCAAGGCCGCCCATTGAGCTTCATGGTTAAGTGGGGATTTGAACCCTGGTCTCCCAGGGTCTAGTCCAGCAATCTAACTACTGCACCACTCTGTAGTTTATGGAACCTAATGGAAGCCATGAAGAACCAAACCAGCTCTTATCTGCAATCTCCAGCTCTGGGATCTCTTTCTTGATTACATGAGTCTGTGACAGAATTGTGGGATTGTGTTCTACTGTGATGGGAAGCTGGGAACTAGCTGTGATGGCCTGGGATTCGGACTCGGAGGCTGAACCTGAGGAATCCCAACCTGCACAGGATTCCCCGCCTCCAGAACCAGCTGAGCCGGGGCTGGGGCTTGATCCTGAAGGGTCCTCACCTGTGCTGGATCCTCAGGTGCAGGCACCAGCTGAGTCTGCTCTGGCTCCTGGGGTGATGGAGGACCCATTGCCTGCAGGTGCTCCACTCTCAGTCCCGTCAGGGGAAGAGGAGGTTGCCTCTGGGTCCGGTAACCCTCCAGCCTCTCCTGAGCTGCAGAGGCTCAGGGCAGAGAGGTGGAGGGAACTAAGTTCCCGCAGGAGGAGTGCTCGCCTCCAGGCCAGGAGAGGAGAGTCACCGGAGGATCGGGGCCGGCCTATGCCTCGGGGCAGATAAAAGCCGGCCAGCCCCAGTCCCAGGTTGCGGGAGCAACCTTGTTGGTAGCCTGTTCCTGCCTGCACCCTGTCCTGCTTCTCTGCCGGAGCTCCTGACCTCACCCGACTCCCTGCCTTGGACCCAGCTTCAGCTTTGACGGACTGTCTCCCTACTGCACCCTCGACCTCGGACTGGACTCAGACCTCGCCTCACGGTTAATCCTCGGGACCAGCACACTAGCTTTGCATATAACGTAGCAGTAACAAGTTACGATTTCTTCCAGTTTCCAGATGCAAATGTGATTTCATCTTGTGACTTAGCAATCATGCATATATGTACAAAGTATTTCTCCAGATGGGACGCGGGTGGCGCTGTGGGTAAAACCTCAGCGCCTAGGACTTGCCGATCGTATGGTCGGCGGTTTGAATCCCCGCGGCGGGGTGAGCTCCCGTCGCTCGGTCCCAGCTCCTGCCCACCTAGCAGTTCGAAAGCACCCCTAAGTGCAAGTAGATAAATAGGTACCGCTTTATAGCGGGAAGGTAAACGGCGTTTCCGTGTGCTGCGCTGGTGCTGGCTCGCCAGAGCAGCTTCGTCACGCTGGCCACGTGACCCGGAAGTGTCTTTGGACAGCGCTGGCCCCCGGCCTCTTAAGCGAGATGAGCGCGCAACCCTAGAGTCGGTCACGACTGGCCCGTACGGGCAGGGGTACCTTTACCTTTACCTTTAATTCTCCAAATAACTTTTTGGCATGCTTTCATTTGAATATAGCACCTTTTCTTAAGTCCCCTGAACAGTTAAGGTGGCAAGATTTTGTGAGTTTTATCTCATACACCTGAATGCAAAAAAAATAGTTTATGATAGATTCAATGAATGAGTTACTCTCTCAAGGAAAATTTTATTTACATCTGTCCTAAGTCAATAGGGTTTGTTTAAAAGGATCTCTTGTAAGCTAGAATTTCTATTAGTTTTTAAAAGCTGGAGGTAATGATGCTTTCAAAAAGCAGACCTGCCAAAACATGCATGTGATAGGTGGTATGTGGCTGAGAAGTAGCGATGACATGATCTGTTATTGCCAAGAGTCCAACTGGTAAGGGCAGAATAATTTGGGCATGGAACTTCTTAATGTTGTATTTGCTGTGCTTTTTCAAAAACTCAAGAATCCCTAGGTCACATGGCAAGAACTCACTCTGTGGCTCCTTCTCATAACAGCATTGCCCAAGTTTTAGAAAAGCTGCCTGAGAGCAAATTGATAGACAGGAGCTGGCACAAGATATTTTGGCACCTGAGGTGAACCACAATATGGGGCCATCAGGGAAGAAAGGGTGAGCAAAGATCCACATTAGGAACGGGGGGGGGGGGGGGAGGCCAAGCAGCACTTCCTATTTCTCAAGAGGCCACTGGGGAGGGGGGCTGCAGAAGAAGGGGCAGAAGCAGTCTCCAAGGAGTGCGCCACAGCCATTGCTGCCACGACTGCAGCTGGCAATGCATTCCTTGGAGGCTGGGTCTGCTGCCTCTTTGGATCCTGCTACCTGAGGCAGTTTCCTCACCTTGCCTCAAGGGTGGGCTGGCCCTGTTGATAGACTTCTTCTCTCTGTGTGTATAGAGCACAGAAAGGTCAGAAACAAGTTACTTTTGCTTGCTTTTCAGAACAGTAGCTGTATTGGTCTGTTGTATTTATTTATTTTTAAGTCCTCTAAGCTTAATTGAGAGTAAGCTCATCAAAACATAGTGGACTTTATTTTTTTTAAATTTAAATCCTTTATTAGGCATAGCACACCACACACTAACAAACAAGCATCATATACAGACTGTATAAAATACGGGCTCAGCGAACACAATTTATCCCAGTCCTATTCTTAACTCCAAGAAATAAATCGATGTACATAGATAATATAATACAACAACACAGCAACATCACCTACCATTAAAAACCACTAAGTCTCTTTATCATGGCCCATTCTTTCTTCATGGACAGCACTTAAAAATTCAGCCACTATTAAAGTGGTTTGATCATCGCTGTCCGCCAGCAGGTCCTGAACAGTTGGTTGAGTAAAAATCTGTCTATTAACTTTTAGGGCCTCAAATAATTGTTTTCTGGCATAACTACTAAAATCACAGGAAAAGAATATATGCTCTAGAGTATCGGGTTCCTGTTTTCTGCATTTGCAGAGACGCTCTGATTCTGGGATAGCTAAGTATCTTCCTCTCACTACCACCGAGGGAAACATGTTGAATCTGGCTAACATAAACATCCTACACGATTCATGCTTCTTCAGATTTGTCATGTATCCCTTTTGGAAATCTCTACACAAAGGGAGATTTAAGTGGATAGGAGAGCAAGTGCTGTGCTTTGCAGCCTCAAGCATGGCGAGAACACTTTTTTCTGTAAGAGTCTTCCTGATAATTTCCCATATGTCTTTGGGATCAGAGATTTCAAAATCAATTAGAGTGAGCCCTATCGAATCCAGTTTTCTTCTACAAATCAATGATAGATTGTAGATTGCACTATCACTTAAAAGATCGTAAAGTAGAGAATTAGGGGATAGGGCTCTATAATGGAGGAAGATCCAATATTTCAAGGTCCTCAACCATGCTCTTACTGATAAAGGCAATATTCCCAGCTCACAACATATTGTTTCATATTTTACAGAGTTTGCAAGTCCTAATAATGACCTCAGGAGGGATGCGTGGAATTTATCCAACCTCTTGAGGTCACCTGAAATCCACACTGGTGTGCCGTATAGAAGTTGGGCACAAAGTTTCATGTCAATCACTTGCAATACAGCTGGAATAAATCTGTTTCCTACTGGAGAAAAAAAGTAGGATTTAATATGGTGGGCTGTCACTTTGGCCTTAACTATTGCAGCACATATATGTGTATTCCAATTCATATTATTTTTAAATGTGATTCCCAGATAATTGAAGTGCTTAACTTCCTGTATTGAATGTCCATTAATTATACAGCCTTTTGGGTTCCCTCTCTTTCCAAATTGCATAATCTTTGTCTTATCATAATTAATTTTGAGATTATTGAGAGAGCAGTAGTTTGAGAAACTCTTAAATAATTTTTTTAAACCCAAAACAGAGAGTGAAATAATTACAGCATCATCTGCATAAAGTAATAAAAAAAGTGGGCTATTGTTTAAATAAGGAGTATGAGTGGTTGCGTTTTGAAGAAATAATGGTAGGTCAGATAAAAATAAATTAAATAAGGTAGGGGCCAAGATACAGCCTTGCCTAACTCCTCGATTATTCAGAATAGGACCTGCAAGTCTACCATCTTTTGATACTTTAACATATATTTGGTTGTTAGAATGTAAACTTTGAATCAGTGTAAGTAGATATGGGTCAATACCAAGGTGTCCTAGTTTAGTCCATAGTTTGTTACGGTCGACCGAATCGAAGGCACTTTTTAAATCCACAAATGCTACAAAGAGTTTTCGTTTATTTCTCATGACATATTTGTCCACAAGATGACTTAACACTAGAAACTGGTCAAGAGTTGACGCGCCTGCCTTAAAACCAGCCTGCTCTTTACCAGGAAGACCTTTTGTCAGCATCCATTCTTCTAATTTAATAAGCAGAGATTTGGCATAGATTTTACTTATGCATGGTAACAGACTTATAGGCCTGTAATTCTCTTGACAATTCCTATCACCTTTTTTAAAGATCGGTACCACTATTGAGTTGTTCCACGACTTAGGTACAAGGGCTGAGTGATAGATAGAATTAAAAAGCGGCACAAGTTTAATGGCCCACCATTCTACATCTAATCTCAACAGGTCTATTGGAATGCCATCCATACCAGGTGATTTCCCTTGCTTAAACGAAAAAATTATCCTTTTCATCTCCTCAACAGTAATTTGAAATTGTGTGGTTTTTGCCAAAGAAAATTTAAAATTTTCCTTTTTACAAACTTGGTGATCATAAAAAACATCAGTAAAATGTGAAATCCAAGCCTCATCGCTTATATTAGGGAAATCCGTGATATCTTTTATTGAGAGAAGTGACCAAAAGGTTTTGGTATCTTTGATTTCTAATGCAGTAACAATTTTAGACCATTTGGCTAGTGCAAACTCAGATTTTTTTTCCAGGAGCATGTTCTTAAAAGCATTTTTCATTTCAAAATAAGTCTTCCAGAGACCTTGAGAGTTGGTAGTATAGGCTTCTTTTAGACAAATTCTAAGTTCTTTCTTATAGTTAATACAATCTTTATCAAACCAGTTATACTTATTTAAAGGTTTGTTGCTGAACTGAAGGTCTAAAAAAGAAGAAAATAATTCCTGGATAGTCTTATAATAACAATCGTTGTCCTCCAGGGGCATCAAATTTTGGTTAGCCACAGGTTCGAGAATAACTGGGTTGTTTTCAAATACAGCCAATAAATCCTCCCTATTTTTATCACTTATATAAATTCTTTTGGCATAAATAGTATTATCAATACTAATAGGAGGACTAATATCATTATTTCTAGGATTCCTGTACATCTCTAAAACTATTGGGAAATGGTCACTCTCTGAGCGAGGTACAACTGTAAAAGAGGCAACTTCATTTAACATTTCAACGGAAACTAGAGAATAGTCAATTACGCTCCTACCCCTTTTGGAGCTGAAGGTAAAATTTCCTGGAATATCCGGCCACATTGAGCCATTCAAAAATGAGAGGTTAAATTCTAAAACCAATTGTAAAAGTTTTCCTCCCGCTTTATTAATAATGATGTCCTTTGAATTCCTCCCTATTCTCAATGGAAGTGGGGCATCTTCAGCTAGATTTTGAGACATAGCGTTTATAGAGAGCTATATTATCTGATCCAATTCGAGCATTGGTGTCTCCCATTACAATCAGGGGAATATTTGGAGATTTACTACATATTAAATACAGCTCTTCAGAGACTATATTCCAACCATAATCAGGTCTAGTTTCCAACTCTATGGGAGGAAAATATATATTTAAAAGAAGAATTTCCCTGTAAACAATGGTAAATGATAACAATTGTGCATACTGTCCAATATTTCTGATATAATTAATTTTAAGGTTAGAAGACTGTTTAATACCACAGATCAAACCAGCTTTAGGGCGACCTTTTGTTGACATTTTAGTAGTGGGTAAATTGTAAGTAATAAAATTAGGGATATTTAAAGGTTTAAGAGACCAGGTTTCCTGCAAAAGTATTATATCATAAGATTCAAGAAAATTTATAAAATCAGAATCAGCTAATTTACATGAGAGTCCAGCTACATTCCAGGACATAATAGAAAGAGTTTGGAGAGATCTTTGATTTAAGGGTGCTAGTGAGGTATGTGTGGTGCATTCCGTATGTCACACCAAGATTCTCTGGTTCTTACTATTAGCCCTTTCAGCGGGTTCAGATAGTTCAGATGCTAATTCAATGATGTTTAAAGATGTATTCAATATGCTCACATTTGAGGAGGGTGGAATGCTAGGGTTGCAACCTGGCGCACCCATGCTGGGCACTTTATTTGGGGAGCCCAATTCAGTCTCATCAGAGAATTACTCTCATTTTATCCCATGCTAATGTAGTGACCAGGTTTGCCTCTGGGATGGATTGCATGCGAGCTGGATTATAGGAGGGGCGTTTCGGCTCCAAGATCTGAGAGGATGGATTCATCTCCGCAGTAACCAATTGGCCTGGGGTAACGGAGGGTTTCCCAACCCATAAATCCAGCTCGTGACGATAGAAGCATGAAGCCTGATCTGGGACATAATCAGATATATTTTGGTTGTGTGGTCCTGGTTGGTCCTTCGTCAGATTTGTCAGACAAGAGCGAAGGTTATTCAGTCTATAGAGTATTTTGTTCTGAGTTTCTTGAGGGAGAGCGCAATAGGAGTAAATTAAGTTATTTTCAAAACTTTCGAACCCATTACCTTGACTCGTCTCATATAAAGTCCCGGGAGAGCCTGGTCTTTGAGAATCATTAGTAAGTAACTCTGGGTGGTGATTAGGTGAGTCCTCAGTGGCTTTTATATCAATTAAAGTGTGGTATTCAGCCTTTTGATGAGGTGCTGCAGTCGAAGTTGCAGAACTGGGGACTAGTGGGATAGGCGAGGCCTCATTTTTAAAGAACCTTGATATTTTTACACCACTTGTCTTTAGGTGCTCTCTGTGTTTATATATCAGTTTTGCCAATCTCTGATCATGGAATGTAGCCACCGCCCTGGCAAGCAAGCCATCAAAATATAGATATTCCACTTGGTCCAACTCCGAGGGATTACTCAAAGTACCTGGCATGTATGCCTTAAGGAAGTTCAGTAGATGGACTTTGCGATCCTCTTGAGATAAAAATCCTGGAGGCTTAGGGTAGCTTGAAAAAACAAGTTTGTTTTGAAGCAACACCAGCTTCCAGTTCTTATTTGTTGGAATGCTCTCCTTATTGGATTTGGAGTTATCTATGGTTAGAACGTAGGACCATGGATCTTGGGGCAATAAATCTTGCTTAAAGCTTGGTGGTGGAGCAAGCGCTGAAGGTTTTAGACAATCCGGAGCTTTATCAGCACAGACGTTTGGACTTTATTTATGAGTTGGCCTGCATAGGATTGGGAAATTTAATCTGTGGTGAAGTTGGGCAGTCTTTATTCTGGATTATTTATACAGAACACTTTTGTCTCTGGCTCTGTTCATAATTGACTTTGCCCATCTCTGACAATATAGTTCACAATAGATTCCCCGTCCCCAAAGGAATGGGGCCTTTCACAGAAGGAAGTTTTCCCACTCCTGACATAAGTAATGTAGGGAAGAAGAATACTAAAACAGTTCCTTGCATTGCAAAAATCTGCAGCATTGCCATCAGCCCAGAAATTTATCTTCTTGGCGAGTTGCCTTCCTGCCGCTAGGAAGCCTGTTTCTCATTAAATGTCTGTCACAGAAACCCAGCTCACTACAGAGGATTCTGAAACACTTGCTACAGTACGTGTTTGGCTCTCAGGCGTCACTGGCCATTCCTGCTGGCCCTTAGCGTTGGCCTGTGAGAACTGAGTTTTGCTCAGAATGCACTTCCCAACATCTTGTCAGTGCCATGAGAATCTGTAGGGACAGAGAAGCTTTTATCTTTTACTGTTCTTCCAGTTGAGAAACTGCTAATACACTCCTCCAAAACTCCAGGATTCTCTGAGATTAGGAATTGCCAAATTTGCCACTTTTGGTTTCTCTCTATTTCTCATTTTTCCATTCTTCATCAGCATTCCAGACCCTCCACAAATGCCCCATTTTCCAGGGACATCCCTGATTTAGAAAAGCCATCCTGGTTTCTGATTTGATCCCAGAATGTCCTGCTTTTCCTTAGGATGTCCCTATTTTCATTGGAGAAATGTTGGAGGGTATGGCATGTTTTTACATGCAGTTTTGTCTAATATATACATTTTTACGAAGCAATTTCCCCTAATACAGTATATTTTTGTATGTATTATATACATTTTACCCCAATATATGCATTTTTGTACACATTGCTTGGTTTCTTCAGAGAAGATTGGCTCTGTTTTGGTTCTCACATTGTTTTGGAAAGTGTAAATTAGGTAGGTTCACCTTGAAATGCAAACTGAATGAACGTTTGTCCCCATCCTGCAGGAATGCAGCTTTGAAAATACTGTACTTGACTGTGGCCTCCCGTCTGGGTGTGTCCTTATCCTGTGGCATATAAAGTGCAACAAATTAATCTATCCCTGTTTGTGTCTCATAGAATCATAGAATCATAGAGTTGGAAGAGACCACAAGGGCCATCGAGTCCAACCCCCAGGGGGAAAAAGACTCCCCCCCCCCCTTTTTAATGAGTCCGGGAGTTGTTTTCTAGGCATTATAATAATGCTGCTGTTCCATTTACTGTAACTTCTGAATCAAATAGTAACAAGGAACGCAGAGAACAGCCTAGCTGATCTTGAATAGAAATCCATTTTTTATCCACAGGGTTTGAACATTTCTAAAAAGGACATTGTGGTTAAAATGGCTGTACTTGCAGTATCTAATTAGAGTCTGTGAGATCACAAACCAAAACACTTCCAATTTTTTTGCACTGAGTAAGAGGCAAGGAACGTGGTGATATAATAGATGATTATGCCAAGTGACATACAGAGTGTTTCTTGCTTGTGCTGAAATGTGTTCATTTTTAATTATTTTCTCAAAGTCTCATTACTTGGTGCTTGCAGAGCTCTGAATATAAAAACTTAATGGCTTTTGCATGTTGCATCTTCTTGAGTAACACTAAAGCTGAAAACAAAGTGCTGTAAGAGTGTTGACAGTTGTGTGAGAAAGGTTTTATTTTGCATGCAGTTTCCCTTTGTCCCACAGTCTTCTGTGACTGAACAGATTTTCAGGTTTTTGAAACAAATAAAAAATATGCATAGTGTTAGGAGTTCAGGTTTCTGGCTTGATAACACAGTAAACGTACGTAATTAAAAAGGAGGATTTCTTGCAAAAACAAGCAATTGGCTCCAGACTGCTCTAGCCAAGCATCCAGCATCATCACTTAAGTTGACCCTTCTGAAGAGTTCTTCCGGCGTTGACAGAAAATACTGAATCTGTGACCCTTACGTCTCTTGTTTTGTTTCCTGTCTAGCAGCCATCCTATTTGTCTACGTCTTGGGCTCCTTGGGTCATCTGCAGCCCCTGCAGTCTCTCTCGCTTTTCAGGCCTGTTTGTGCTTCCTGAGAGCTTCGGCTGTGTTCCAGCCTGCTCTCAGCTACTGCCTGCTGTTCAAGCTGAGGAGGAAGCGAAGCCTGCAGCTATCGGCTCTCCTCTGCCTGAGTAAAATCCAAGCCTCTCTGTCCCTGGCTGCTTTCTGCAGCCGACTGCAAACCTTCGCTTGGAGCTGGCATATTCATGACACATACAGTGTTCTTCAGAGGAGCAAGTGAGATGCGTGTACTCATAAGGTTGTCAGCTCTTGATATAAAAATATTTGGGTGCATCAATAGAACTCTCTGGGCCAGAGAGTGGAACTCAGCTTAGGTTCACTGAGGAAATGATGGAGTGGAGAGTGTGGCTTTGGCAGGTCCAGAGGCAGATCTCAATGGTTTCTGGGGGCAGGACTAGCTCCAGGTTGGTGTGGGCTCTCAGCATGGCCCTCTGCTTTGTGAGGTACTTTATTACACTGTGCAAAAGGCAACCCTGACTCTTTTTCTTTCTATCTTCCTGTCCCTCTAACCCGTAAAAGTCTGCTTGCGGGACAAAGTACAGAGAGGGGATGGGGTGTAAGAAGGAGAAAGAATGACAAGACAAATAGCATGGATCAAATGACCACAACTTTATTGATTACAAATGTTAGTAGGTTTGGACGTAGGCACTGACTATGTATTCTGAACCACCCAGCCTGTCTGCTGGGTGATTATTCACAAACAAGCAAAACTGTTCCTCAAATCCACACTTATAAGCTCTCCCACCCCACATTTCAACATTCACTGCCGCTGAAACATTTAGTACAAATGGGAGCCAGCATGGTGGGATCTGGTTTACAGAGAAGGCAAAGGAAAGCAGTGTGTGAGAAATGAAAAAGGTGCAGAGAAACAAAGAAAGAAAGAAACTACTCACTCAGGTTTTGTCAATGTTGATGGAAGTTTTCTGTTCTTGGTCAGGTTTTTGGTTTTTTTTTAACGTTCCCTAAATAAAATGCAATGGTTTCTCATGTTTTATTGTCCCAGAACCTGTTTGACAAACATTGTAAATGTAAACCATATATTTGCATACAGTAAGGAAATTTTATAATTTCATTCTCAGCACATTTCTGTTTAGCAATCTCTGATACATAGTAATGCAGATCAAGCAGAATTGAGTGATCTAAGAATGTAATGAATGTGAAGTGAAGCTGCACCCAATTTTGGTGGCATTGATTCTCCAGAGTGAAAGATGCTGTTCTGTGGGGCATGCAGTTTGTTTGTTTTTTTTTAAATCATATTTATTAGAATTTCCAATAATATAGAAAAATAACAGAAAAGAAAAGATAGAATACATTTAGAGCCTTACTTTCGTTATCTTCTTTCTAGGACTCCCTCCCCCCCCCCCGACTGTATTCCCCTTTCATTAATTTGGTTCCACAAGCTCTCACTCCCAGTTTAAAACTTAATATGTTTAACCCATTAACCAATTTAAATTATACAATTTTATCATCATCCCTCATCATTAACAGATAAAGAAAAAAGATTTTTCCCCAAGATCAACCCCAATTTCCTTCCACGAATTCCCTTTTTTTTAAACATGCCAAATCAAAATACCATGGTATACAAAAGTTATATAAAGAAATAGAAGATAAAAAATATAAGAATGTTCAGAAAGATGGTTACATTAGCCTTTGGATTCCAAAACTCCCCCTTCCCTTCCCCGGTTTGAATTCCACATGTCCATCAGTCTATATGTTGTCAGCCTGGAGATCTCAAGTCCATGGCCAGATTTTTCCCATTCCACCTTGCCGGTTTTCTTTTAATTTGTTTATTTTAATAATGTTTAACTTCAAAAATCCAGTCTAATAGATGCCTTTAATTTCCTTGGTCTTTGCTGCTCCTCCCATTATTCTTTCCGTGTCGTAGTTAGTCCTTTGTTCTTTTTATTCCTTACTTTCTCAGGTTTCTTGTCTTGTTCAGCTGCTAAAACTTTCTTATTCCGAAATCTGGTATCTCTACAGAGGTTTGTTGTTCAGGAACAAAAACTTACGTCCAGTCCCTTCCTTTCTTCAATAGAAAATTCTATTGTCTCCTTTTAATGTAAACACCTCTGTAGACAAAATACTATGTCAGCTTTGCAGCTTTCCCAGAAGATAAGTCCTGTGCGAATCCCAGAGTGATTTTCCACATACGACCACTTGTAATGTCCCAAAACCCCTCTAGGGGGATTGTAGTAACTTTATATCCTCTAATCCAAAAGTCAAATTGTTGTTCCTTATTTTCCGACAGTTTATATCCATATTGTGTCAAATTGTAACAGAATTAGCCAGCAAAGTCCTTGTAACAAAGTCCTCTTTATATTCTCCAGCTTTGACAGCTACTTTGACAGCTGTCAAAGTCTCCGTCTCTCTTCACCAGGTTCTACGAATCGCCCCGGTTCCCAGGGGGGGTTGCATTTTCCCTCTCACCCTCCACTCTTCTCCTCCAGCACAATTCTTGTAATTTCCCTTCGTGGAATTAATGATTTTTGTCAGCAATAAACTTCTCTTTCGATCTTGGTTACCCAGTCCTTGTTTTAGAATGTTTACAATCGGGGGGGGGACTGACTTCCTTTTTAAATCCCCCCCGCTCGTGCCGAATCCGAAAAAATTTCTTTTTTTCTCCTTTTGTACCCGGTTTCCCAATTACTCACGGGTTGTTGTTGATAGTCCGAATTTCCAATGGAAGAAGTCAGCGCTCTCCGTCGAATGGCATGCGGCTGCGCTCGGCAGGGGAAGCAATGGACTCAAAGCACCACGCCACTCCCCGGCACCCGATCCGAAGCCTTTAAAAAGGCTCCTTCACGAGTCGGGAGGGCGCTAACGGTGCCAGCCGAGTCCCCATGTCCACGGGCTCCGTGCCCGTGGTTTTTGAGGGTCCCCGCGTCGCCGGCGCGGTAGGACCCAGCCCCTGCCGAGCAGACTCCCTCCAGAGCTCGGAGGGAGTCCGCCATTCGGCGATGGCGCCAACCCGGAAGTCTGTGGGGCATGCAGTTTGAAAGAGCAATGCTCCCCTACAAAAAAAAGCTTTTGGAGGGAATTTTTATTTTATTTTAGCAAAGCAAGCATGCTTCATGAAAGGGAATCCACAAAGTGATACCTCCCTTGGCCAAGATGACTTTTGCACTTCATAGGCCTTCTCCATGTGCTGAATGTATATGATGAACAATTAGGACATCTTGCTTAGCACATTCATGATAAACAATTCGGACAGCTTATCATGCAGTCAGGAGGGAGCAGGAACTAACACAGTCCATAGTATGAATGTGAATTGGCCTTTTATAAATGACACTTGTGAGTTGAGGCCCAGTCCCCGCTTGGAGATAAAATAAGACACATGGACACAAGTATTTAGGTTAATAGGCTAAAAAAGGCCACAACTTTATTGGTTACAGAGCATGACTGGTATTGACTTAGGCATTGGATCAAACAGACTATACTTGACTCCTGCCCGCTCTGCCGGGAGTCACGCAAGCGTTAACAACCTGAAGGGGGAAATCAACTGGAAGCTTTCCCCTAGAGTAACCGGGGGTTGTGCCATGGCCCTAGCCACCACCTGGGCATTGGACAGTGGGGTAGAAGTGGAAGGATCATTAGGCGCGAGTGATCATGCTCTTCTGAAGTTTACTATACAGCGGAAAGGAGCAGCCAAGCATACTAGGACTCAATTTCTTGACTTTAAGAAAGCCGACTTCATAAAACTTAGGGAAGTGCTGGGTGAGATCCCATGGACAGTAATACTAAAAGGAAAGGGAGTTCATGATGGCTGGGAGTTTGTTAAGAGGGAGACAGTAAAAGCACAACGTCAGGCAATACCAATGAGACGGAAACATAGAAGGTGCCTAAAGAAGCCAGGGTGGCTATCTAAAGAACTTTTAACTGAGTTAAGATTAAAAAAGGATGTGTACCAAAAATGGAAAAGGGGGAAACCACCGAAGAGGAATTCAAACAAATAACCAGCACGTGTAGACACAAAGTCAGAAAAGCTAAAGCACAGAATGAACTCAGGATTGCTAGAGAGGTTAAAAGCAACAAAAAAGGCTTTTATTGGTATGTTTGTAGCAAAAGGAAGAACAAAGAAACAGTGGGGTCACTCAGAAGAGAAGATGGTGAAATGCAAACAGGGGACACAGAAAGGGCTGAACTCCTTAATGCCTTCTTTGCCTCAGTCTTCTCCGATAAAGAAAACAATGCCCGACCTGAAGAATTTGGAGCAAATGATTCAGCAAAGGAAACACAGCCCAGAATAACTAAGGAGATAGTACAAGAATACTTGGCTAGTTTAGATGTATTCAAGTCTCCAGGGCCAGATGAACTGCATCCAAGAGTATTAAAAGAACTGGCAGATGTGATCTCAGAACCACTGGCAGTCATCTTTGAGAATTCCTGGAGAACAGGCGAAGTCCCGGCAGACTGGAGGAGGGCAAATGTTGTCCCTATTTTCAAAAAGGGGAAAAGAGAGGACCCAAATAATTACTGCCCAGTCAGTCTGACATCAATAACCAGGGAAGATTCTGGAGCAGATCATTAAGCAAACAGTCTGTGAGCACCTAGAAAGGAATGCTGTGATCACCAATAGTCAGCATGGATTTCTGAAAAATAAGTCATGTCAGACTAACCTGATCTTGTTTTTTGACAGAATTACAAGCCTGGTAGATGAAGGGAACGCAGTGGATGTAGCCTACCTTGATTTCAGCAAGGCATTTGACAAGGTGCCCCATGATATTCTTGTAAAGAAGCTGGTAGCAGTCTTGACTATGCTACCACTCAGTGGATTTGTAACTGGCTGACTGACCGAACCCAAAGGGTGCTCATCAATGGTTCCTCTTCATCCTGGAGAAGAGTGACTAGTGGGGTGCCACAGGGTTCTGTCTTGGGCCCGGTCTTATTCAACATCTTGATCAACGACTTGGATGATGGACTCAAGGGCATCCTGATCAAATTTGCAGATGACACCAAACTGGGAGGGGTGGCTAACACCCCAGAGGACAGGATCACACTTCAAAACGACCTTGACAGATTAGAGAACTGGGCCAAAACAAACAAGATGAATTTTAACAGGGAGAAATCTAAAGTATTGCACTTGGGCAAAAAAAATGAGAGGCACAAATACAAGATGGGGGACACCTGGCTTGAGAGCAGTACATGTGAAAAGGATCTAGGAGTCTTGGTTGACCACAAACTTGACATGAGCCAACAGTGTGACGCGGCAGCTAAAAAAGCCAATGCAATTCTGGGCTGCATCAATAGGAGTATAGCATCTAGATCAAGGGAAGTAATAGTGCCACTGTATTCTGCTCTGGTCAGACCTCACCTGGAGTACTGTGTCCAGTTCTGGGCACCACAGTTCAAGAAGGACACTGACAAACTGGAACGTGTCCAGAGGAGGGCAACCAAAATGGTCAAAGGCCTGGAAACGATGCCTTATGAGGAACGGCTAAGGGAGCTGGGCATGTTTAGCCTGGAGAAGAGGAGGTTAAGGGGTGATATGATAGCCATGTTCAAATATATAAAAGGATGTCACGTAGAGGAGGGAGAAAGGTTGTTTTCTGCTGCTCCAGAGAAGCGGACACGGAGCAATGGATCCAAACTACAAGAAAGAAGTTTCCACCTAAACATTAGGAAGAACTTCCTGACAGTAAGAGCTGTTCGACAGTGGAATTTGCTGCCAAGGAGTGTGGTGGAGTCTCCTTCTTTGGAGGTCTTTAAGCAGAGGCTTGACAACCATATGTCAGGAGTGCTCTGATGGTGTTTCCTGCTTGGCAGTGGGTTGGACTCGATGGCCCTTGTGGTCTCTTCCAACTCTATGATTCTATGATTCTATCTCCCAAAGTGTCTTAATCCTTGGGCATGTCCACCAAAGGTGAACTCTAATCCTCAAATTCGTCTGTTTTTCTTTAGGTTCAGTCATAGCAAGCGTCAACTTATGTTCATCAAATTGCCTCTGTAGGGCTGGGGCTCTCTTTCTCTTTCTCTCCAGTTGTGTTACTTTACCTTCAGCAACAACAGCTTTTTCCCTGGCTTCCTCCGCAGTTTGCCGTATCAAAATAGGTTCCTGTATCAATTTCTGGGTGGTTTCTGTACTGGTATTATTTATACTTTCTGTATTTAAGTTAATTTTAGTAATTGAAACATCCACTTTCGCATTTATCGTGTCCATTTTCCTGTTAAGCTGATCCAATGAGTCATTTATCTTATATAATGCAGCCACTAAAGCCTCTTCTGTCGACATTCCTCTTGGTTTTAAATATACTGGTACAAAGGCAGCAACAGAAGGAGCAGGGGGGCCTAATGATGGACCTCTCCTGGATTGTTGCCAAGTCCTCCCAGACCTTAATGTTTTGTCAGCAGTTGACTGGTCTGTTTTCCTCTTCCATTTACCATAACACTTAAAAGATTCAAGGTCAGTCCCAGAGTCTCACGGTTTTTAACTTGCAGCTGGAAATTCCCCTAGCCCAGCTCTTGTAAAGCAACCGGTTTCAAAGGCTTCCACTAGGGGGAAACAGTTTCTATTTGTAATAGTCTTTTAATTTCTTTTTATTAATTTTCTAAGCCAAACAACAACAGAAAAAAGAAAAAGAAAAACAAACTGAACACACCAATGAGAAGAAAAAAGAAAGACATCAACCAAAACAGAAAATATAAACAAACCAGTTTCTATTTGTAATAGTCAATAGTATCCTCTTTTAACAATCCAAAATTAGTTTCAAATTAGTTTCAATTTTCAGTTACTTTACTCCTTTTTAAAGCAGCCGGAAACAGTAGAAACAATGTATTTCTCTTGTTTAACTAGCTGTCAATGAACGTTCTAAACGCTGTCAATGAACATTCCAAAAGACGTCAGTCCTGCTAGCAGCCCGTTTCCAGGGTCAGAGCGGTGGTGTTTTAAATCTCTTCGCTCTCTCCCACAGGCATACTGAACCCGCAACTTCCCCCTCTCTTCTCCTGCCTCCAAGAGGGGGTTTAATGTTCTTTACCGTTGGAAATTTAATCTTTTACAAAAGACTTTCCAGGACTCCAGCTTGCAACTTCATTGCCTCAGTCTATTTACAAAAGGGGAAGGCGGACTTCCTGTTTTGAACCTCCCCGTTACGGTACCAAATTAAACATTTAGAAATCCAATTCTTCCGCTTCAGCTCTACTCACGGGTAATTACTTTAAAGTCAAATTGTCCACAGGAAAAGGTCAACGCTCTCTGGCAACAGCTATGCGGCTTCGCTCCGTGGAAGAAGCAGACGATTCGATGCACCGCGCCGCTCACCCCACGTCGCTCCGGAGCCCCAAAAACCAGGGTTCCCCGCGAGTGGGGGAGGCGCAAAAGGTGCCTGCTGAATCCCACGCTCACAGGCTTCTCCCGCCTGTGATTTTAACGGGTCTCCACCTTTGCCGTGGCGGCCAGATCCAGATTCCCACGGAGCAGATTCCTCCCGGTCAGAGGAATTCCGCCATTACCGGAGGCACCTCCCCGGACAACTTCCTTCACCTTCTATCATCGCCTAGTGGCTTCTCACAGCAGTAAAAAATAAGTAGTAATGGTTGTAGTGCCTCTCTTGTTTCTTTGTTGTGATAAGGACTCCAGGAACAACAGGGTCAGGGTAGAATCGGAGTCTCTCTTCCTCTATTTAAGGCACTGTGAAGAAGAAGAAGAGGAGGAGGAGTTTGGATTTGATATCCCACTACCCGAAGGAGTGACAGCCCTGTTAAAGGGTTTGCCCTGAGCACGAGGGCTGAAAATGTGAATGAGGACATGAGCTCACAAGCATGCTGCAGCTGCGAACCCCCACCTCCATATGACTCCTATATTACTCACCTCCACAGGTTATCTTTTAGATACTTTTCGTTTCAGGCAGAAGTTGAACAAATAAGAAAGATTTATTTAACAGAACAAATTGGATAAAACAAAGGATGCATCCGGAGATAATGTTCAGGAAACAGTTAACCTATTAATAACTATACTAAAACTAATGGATGTTACAGGCTTATGTTCATTTATTACGCTCCAGGTACAGTAGATGTTACAGGTTTCTAGACTAGATGGTAAATGCTCAGCTTATTTCCAGTTGTTTCACTTCAGTTCCTTACCTCTGTTGTTGCATAGGTGTTACAGCATCATAGTCTGGTTCTTAAACAAGGTGGTACTTTCTGTCAGTTACCCAACCTCTCAACAATTCCACTCCTAAGGCATTTCTAAATAGCATAACATACCCAGGGGATCCCCACTGGGAGTCTTCTTTTTTCTGGAAGATCTCTCCCCTCTCGACTGGAAGGAGACCCAGAGATGGTCTCCTCACAGCTTCTCCAGCTCAGACTCCTGTCTGAACAGTTTCGTAAGACACTCAACACTGTTTTCCTAGCTAAGCTCAGAGACTCCTTTCTCTAGCTGTAGATATTTTCCTCAGAGTGGGTGTTATACACACCAATTCTTCAACTCTCCCTCCAGCTCTTTCCCTTAAACTATATGTCAAACTATCTGAACCCTCTTTCCTCAAAAACAGCTCCTTTTATTCTCCCTCCCAAAGTGCTTGCTCCACCCCCTCTGACTAG
Organism: Podarcis pityusensis; assembly: GCF_964106645.2. Taxonomy (NCBI): domain Eukaryota; kingdom Metazoa; phylum Chordata; class Lepidosauria; order Squamata; family Lacertidae; genus Podarcis; species Podarcis pityusensis. Next base: position 99,369,397 of record NC_138032.1, on the reverse strand, counting down.
CTCCACCCCTCTGGTGGAATTCTGAGGCACTGCATCACCAGACTCTGGTCTGGCTCTGCTGTCCGTCACAAATGTGTGCGTATTTTACCATGAAGGCCTGCAAAGAGTTTATAAATGTAATCCACTGAACATGCTTAGAAACCTTCCTGTGGTCAAGAGCCCTAAGAAGACAGGGTTCTTGGTGTCAGAAGGGCTGGCTAAGCTTTCTGCAGACCCGTTTGCTGAAAATGTAAAAGTCTAAAGAGAATACCACACACCTGAGGACATTACAGGGGTTTTTTAGGTGTGCCCATCCAAATTTTCAGCCCTTGAGTGTTTAGGCAGGGAACTCCTGAACATAACTTAGATGTTTCTGCTATACAGAAAGCACTTCAAAAATTCCTTGAGGGATTATGCTGAGCACAGTTAGATATTTGGACTGGAGGTCCCCCTTGACAATATTTTGTTGCCACTCAGCAGAAGGGGTTTTAACATTTTATGAATGAATGCATATTGGCTTTCTGCCAATGGAACTTGTAAAAAAGAAAAGAAAAGCAGTTACTACAAAGAGTTCTCTGGCTCAATAGCTTAAATACGTGTGTGGCAGGGAACTGGGAGGTAGTATGGAGTCCATTAATTTGGCAGGCCCTGAATTCCATCAAATGCTACTAACTGTATGTGTTTTCTCTTGTTTGGGCTTTGGTGGGGGACATATTCTGAACTTACGTTGACAATCTTGCTTTGTCACAAATGCTTGGCTTAATGTGTCTTCTAAACCACTCATGTAAATAATAGACTTACCCCTGCTTTAATTTGGAAAGAATGAAAAACCTCACAAGACTATAAAAGCAGCATGGGAGATATTATATTTAAAAACTGCTCGGGAGTTCCCACATTACTAACAAATATTGCAAAAATGCTACTCTGAGATTTGGCTTATCCTGGCTTAATACCCCACCCCCAATATATTAACTGCATACTCATTTTGTGTTGTGTAGCTCCACAAAAAACTTATTATTCAAACTTCTGGGTTGGCGCCTCCGGCAATGGCGGAGCTCCTCCATTCGGGAGGAACTTGCTCCGTGAAAAACAGGGTCTGACCGCCACGGCGAAGGTGGAGACCCATTGAAATCACAAGCGGGAGAAGCTTGTGAACCTGGGATTTGGCTGGCACCTTTTGCACCTCCCCTACTCGCGGGGAAACCCTGTTTTGGGGATCCGGAGCGACGTGGGGTGAGTGGCACGGTGCTTTGAATCGACTGCTTCTTTCACGGAGTGAAGCCGCATTGCTGTTGCCGGAGCGCTGACTTTTTCCTGTGGACAATTGGATTTTAAACAACTATTTGTGAGTAAAACGGAAAATTGGATTCTTAAATACTTTAATTCGGCACTGAAACGGGAAGGTTATAAACAGGAAGTCCGCCTCCCGTTTTTGTAAATAGACTGAAGCAAAGACGTTACAAGTTAAAGCCTTTGAAAGCTTTTGGCAAAGGATTAAATTTCCACCGGTTTAAAATACAAAACCCCCCTTGGAAGTAGGAGAAGAGGGGGAAATTTTGGATCTAGTGAGCCTGCAGGAGAGAGTGAAAAAATCAAATTACCGCTGCTCTGAACCTGGGAACGGGCTGCCAGATGACGTTTGGAGAGAGTGCTTTTGACAGAACGGATTTGACAGTTAGCTAAATAAGAGTAAGATACTGTTTCCATTGTCCTTTTCTGCGTTTAAAAAAGAGGAAAAGTAACTGAAAATTTATCTTTAATGCTTGAGTTGCGCCTGAAAGAACTGATACAAGTGGAGACTGTTTCCCTCTAGAGGGAGCTTTTGAAACTGTTACAGGAGTATAACTGGGGGATTTCCAGCTGCAGATAAGGATTCTGAGAACCAGAAAGCGACCTTGGACTATTTAAAAATGTTGACAGGAGAGGCCATTGTGACTGTTTTATGTAAGATAAGCTGTTCGCTGGGACAGCTTCATAAGAAGATGGATGACATGACTTTCAAAGTTGATAATTTGGAACAGAAAGTAACCAACTTGAGTCAAAAAGTGAACACCAACACAGAAATAATTCAGGACTTGGTACAGGAACCCATTTTGGCAGGACAAATCATAGAATCATAGAATCATAGAGCTGGAAGAGACCACAAGGGCCATCGAGTCCAACCCCCTGCCAAGCAGGAAACACCATCAGAGCACTCCTGACATATGGTTGTCAAGCCTCTGCTTAAAGACCTCCAAAGAAGGAGACTCCACCACACTCCTTGGCAGCAAATTCCACTGTCGAACAGCTCTTACTGTCAGGAAGTTCTTCCTAATGTTTAGGTGGAATCTTCTTTCTTGTAGTTTGGATCCATTGCTCCGTGTCCGCTTCTCTGTAGCAGCAGAAAACAACCTTTCTCCCTCCTCTATGTGACATCCTTTTATATATTTGAACATGGCTATCATATCACCCCTTAACCTCCTCTTCTCCAGGCTAAACATGCCCAGCTCCCTTAGCCGTTCCTCATAAGGCATCGTTTCCAGGCCTTTGACCATTTTGGTTGCCCTCCTCTGGACACGTTCCAGTTTGTCAATGTCCTTCTTGAACTGTGGTGCCCAGAACTGGACACAGTACTCCAGGTGGAGGAGAAGGAGGAGAAGGAGAATGCTGCTGTTGTTGAACATAAAATAATACAAGTGAGATCTGTGGTTTTACAGAAGCAAATTGAGGACTATAAGTTGAGGCCTTCTATGATTGAATCTAGGAAAAGTCAGACTCCGAGGAATGGATCCCGGCTTGGATTAAAGAAGGAAAGTTGGAAAGAGCCCTCTATGCAGGGATTAACTGACTTTTGGGACATGGACTCGGGCCTGGAGGAGATTGAAGTTTTGGGGGCCTTTGCAATTGGAGGAATTTCGAAATATGCCCGGAAATACTTTATGGACTGTAGCTTTAACTATGGAAATTTAGCTGATCTGTTCAGAAGGAAGAAAAGGATTGACAGGTTGGAGTTTCCCCGAGATTTGCTCTTTAGCATTAAAGAAAATGAAGAAGACCTGCAGAAGGGACTTGGAAAAGAGTTAAGAGCCTCGGACATAAGATCACCAGGTTGATGGACTTTATGGAGTTGACGGAAAGGACTGGCAGAATCCGAAACCTGGGAGAGGAGATGGTGGAAGAAGATTGGAAAATTTAAAGTTTATATATAGACTTATGGTAAAACTAATGAGTGATAGAAAAATGGTGGAATGATTTTTTTTTTTAATGGGCTTAGCAGAAATGTTATAAGGAGTTAAGCATATATAAGTATTTTAGTTTTAATGGAAAATAAGGTTAAAAAATACGTTATTAACAATATCACAGAAAATGGAGAAAGATGGAAAGGATTTGCTGAAACAATTAATAGAAGTGGAATACAAAAAGGGAGGCGAGAGGAGGTCGAGGAAACAAGGGAATGAAAGATAGAGTATGGAAAAGAGATGATGTATTTTTTTTTAATTGTTTTTGTTTTGTTTCATTTAGGGTTAAGGTTAGGGAGTGGGGTTTGTTTAGTTTAGTTTAATGTGTTTAGTTTTGAGTTTAGGTTGTGTTTTGTATTGTTCATATACTGTATTGTATTGTTTTTTTCTTTTTGTTTTTCTCCTTTGTTTTTTTCTTTCTGTTTTTTCTTTTTTCCTTTTTTTCTCTTTTTGTAATCTATAAAAGTAATAAATATTATTTTTTTAAAAAACAAAAAACTTATTATTCATGATTTTAATAATAATAATAATAATAATTTATTATTTATACCCCGCCCATATGGCTGGCTTTCCCCAGCCACTCTGGGCGGCTTCCAACTGAATATTAAAACAATACAGCATTAGACATTAAAAACTTCCCTAAAGAGGGCTGCCTTCAGTTGTCTTTAAAATAGTAAAATAGTAAAATAGTTGTTTATTGCCTTGACATCTGCTGGGAGGGCGTTCCACAGGGCAGGCGCCACTACCGAGAAGGCCCTCTGCCTGGTTCCCTGTAACCTTACTTCTCGCAATGAGGGAACCGCCAGAAGGCCCTCGATGCTGGACCTCAGTATCCGGGCTGAACGATGGGGGTGGAGATGCTCCTTCAGGTATACTGGGCCGAGGCCGTTTAGGGCTTTAAAGGTCAGCACCAACACTTTGAATTGTGCTCGGAAACGTACTGAGAGCCAATGCAGGTTTCTCAGAACCGGTGTTATGTGGTCCCGGCGGCCGCTCCCAGTCACCAGTCTGGCTGCCGCATTCCGGATTAATTGCAGTTTCCGGGTCACCTTCAAAGGTAGCCCCACGTAGAGCGCATTGCAGTAGTCCAAGTGGGAGATAACCAGAGCATGCACCACTCTGGTGAGACAGTCCGCGGGCAGATAGAGTCTTAGCCTGCGTACAAGGTGGAGCTGGTAGACAGCTGCCCTGGACACAGAATTGACCTGTGCCTCCATGGACAGTTGTGAGTCCAAAATGACTCCCAGGCTGCACACCTGGTCCTTCAGGGGCACAGTTACCCCATTCAGGACCAGGGAATCCCCCACACCCTGTCCCCCCAAAACAGTACTTCTGTCTTGTCAGGATTCAACCTCAATCTGTTAGCCGCCATCCACCCTCCAACCGCCTCCAGACACTCACACAGGACCGTCACCGCCTTCACTCGTTCTGATTTAAAGGAGAGGTAGAGCTGGGTGTCATCTGCATACTGATGAACACCCAGCCCAAACCCCCTGATGATCTCTCCCAGCGGCTTCATATAGATATTAAAAAGCATGGGGGAGAGGACGGAACCCTGAGGCACCCCACAAATGAGAGCCCAGAGGTCCAAACACTCATCCCCCACACCACTTTCTGGACACGGCCCAGGAGAAAGGAGCGGAACCACTGTATGACAGTGCCCCCAGCTCCCAGCCCCTCAAGACAGTCCAGGTTCTTGTATCGCTGATTGGTCTTCTTTCGCCCTTTTCTTCCACAGGCCCGTTACTTCCTATTCACAAGAATTGCTTTGGATTCTACACTACATGACTAGAGCTACCTCCATGGTACCCTCTTGAAAAAGCTTTTGAAACATCATATTTTGAAACGTCATATTGGATGTTCATTGTTGTTCTAATGCTGGGCAGCTGGCATTTGGTTACTAGATGGATGAAGTTCAGACAAAAGGGAACCTGAGTACACCCTTGGCATCAGGGCAATGCCACTGCATATAAAGGCTGTCTTTGGTCTGATTCAGGAGGTGGGAGAGCGTCTGCTTAATCCTAGCAGGTTGTGATGGCAAGACTTAAAGGTTCTGGTGCAGTACCTAAGAAGAGCCCTGCTGGTCCAATATCCTGCTCCCACAAGTGGCCAGTCATATGCTCATGGAAATCCCACAAGCAGGACATGAGGGCAACAGTACTTTCCCCCACTTAGGATCCCCAGCAATTGATGTCCAGAGACAGCCTCCAACAGTTCAGGTTCACTGGTTATGACCCGTGGGGCCAGAAGTCCTTGATCGCCTGATTCTCCATGAATGTAACTAACCGCCTTTTAAAGGAATCTGAGTGGGCATCACTACATCTTGTAGGAACAACTGTCATGGTTTAATTTTGCAGTTCATATACACCTGGTAAGGACACCTGGGAACTCTCCACTGTGTGTCAACAGGTGGGCACAGTTCCCAGGGTGATGCTGGCTGAGCTGCCTCTCCTATTTCCACTCTGCCAGGCTTGGGCTGGCTCCCCAGCATCTCCCCCTTGACAGCTTTAAAATGCACTCCAAACATTTCCAATATATGCTAAGTAAAATGAAAATAAGCTATACAGTAATGAAAAATTGAAAATACAGTATGATTATATTAAACTTGTGGCACAATAGAGCAGTGCTATTTTTCCTAGAAAAAGAAGTGCCAGAGCTCACCATGAACTTCTCCCTCATTTTCTTAGAATGACAATGGCACCCACCTGAAAGGTGCCAGAGCTGAGCTCTAGTGAGCTCCAGCTGAAGAACCCCCTGCTTTTTTGTTGTGTATAACCCAATTTAAATAGAAATTGAATTGACACATTTTAAAAATCCTCAAATGCTACCTACTTCACTGCACTAATTCTTTTTGTTAAAGCATACAGTGCTGTTCTATATGTTAGATATGGGCAAGCATCTTCTAAGAGAAAACAAATAATTTCTTGGTCAGAGTAAGCTGTTAAAGTAAATGAAAATTTTCTCAGAATTTCCCCCCTCGGGCCATGATAGTGTTACATGCCACCCCAATCTCCACAGCAGTGCAGGATTCCAAGGGTCCAGGCACTTACCAGGGTTTATGTTTCCTTTGGAAACAAGGCACCGCAAATATATGGTTTATTTACACACACAGAGAGAGAGATAATAATAATAATAATAATAATTTATTATTTATACCCCGCCCATCTGGCTGGGTTTCCCCAGCCACTCTGGGCGGCTTCCAAAAGAATATTAAAATACTATGATACATCAAACATTAAAAGCTTCCCTAAACAGGGCTGCCTTCAGATGTCTTCTAAAAGTCTGGTAGTTGTTGTTCTCTTTGACATCTGGTGGGAGGGCGTTCCACAGGGAGGGCGCCACTACCGAGAAGGCCCTCTGCCTGGTTCCCTGTAACTTGGCTTCTCGCAGTGAGGGAACTGCCAGAAGGCCCTCGGTGCTGGACCTCAGTGTCCGGGTATAACGATGGAGGTGGAGACGCTCCTTCAGGTATACTGGACCGAGGCCGTTTAGGGCTTTAAAGGTCAGCACCAACACTTTGAATTGTGCTCGGAAACGTACTGGGAGCCAATGTAGGTCTTTCAAGACCGGTGTTATATGGTCTCGGCGGCTGTTCCCAGTCACCAGTCTGGCTGCTGCATTCTGGATTAGTTGTAGTTTCCGGGTCACCTTCAAAGGTAGCCCCACATAGAGCGCATTGCAGTAGTCCAAGCGGGAGATAACCAGAGCATGCACCACTCTGGCGAGGCAGTCCGCGGGCAGATAGGGTCTCAACCTACGTACCAGATGGAGCTGGTACACAGCTGCCCTGGACACGGATTTAACCTGTGCCTCCATGGACAGCTGTGAGTCCAAAATGACTCCCAGGCTGCGCACCTGGTCCTTCAGGGGCACGGTTACCCCATTCAGGACCAGGGAATCCCCCACACCTGCCCGCCCTCTGTCCCCCAGAAACAGTACTTCTGTCTTGTCAGGATTCAACCTCAATCTGTTTGCCGCCATCCATCCTCCAACCGCCTCCAGACACTCACACAGGACCTTCACCGCCTTCACTGGTTCTGATTTAAAGGAGAGGTAGAGCTGGGTGTCATCTGCATACTGATGAACACCCAGTCCAAACCCCCTGATGATCTCTCCCAGCGGCTTCATATAGATATTAAAAAGCATGGGGGAGAGGACAGAACCCTGAGGCACCCCACAAGTGAGAGCCCAAGGGTCTGAACACTCATCCCCCCCCCACCACTTTCTGAACACGGCCCAGGAGGAAGGAGCGGAACCACTGTATGACAGTGCCCCCAGCTCCCAGCCCCTCAAGACGGTCCAGAAGGATGTTATGGTCGATGGTATCAAACGCCGCTGAGAGATCCAGCAGAACTAGGAAACAGCTCTCACCTTTGTCCCTAGCCCGCCGGAGATCATCAACCAGTGCGACCAAGGCAGTTTCAGTCCCGTGATGAGGCCTGAATCCCTATTGGAAGGGATCCAAATGGTCCGCTTCTTCCAGGCGTGCCTGGAGTTGTTCAGCAACCACTCGCTCAATCACCTTGCCCAAGAATGGAAGATTTGAGACTGGGCGATAGTTGGCCATCGTGGCCGCATCTAAAGATGGTTTTTTAAGAAGCGGTTTAATAACCGCCTCTTTCAGCGGGTCTGGGAAGGCTCCCTCACGGAGGGAAGCATTCACCACCCCACGAAGCCCATCGCCCAGCCCTTCCCGGCTAGCTTTTATAAGCCAGGATGGGCAAGGATCAAGGAGACAGGTGGTTGGTTTCACTCGTCCAAGCAGCCTGTCCACATCCTCGGAGGTAACAGATTGGAATTGATCCCACACAATTTGACTAGACAGGACTCTAGCACTCCCCCGCTCCGGCCCTGCTCCCACGGTGGCATCTACCTCTTCCCGAATCTGAGCGACTTTATCTGCAAAAAACTTTGCAAAATCATTGCAGGAGATCATGTGGCCCGTATTGGGCCCCGATGTAGCAGGTGGTTCCGCTAAATTGCGAATCACCTGAAAAAGTCTCCTGCTTCTGTTTTCTGCAGATGCAATAGAGGCGGCGAAGAAAGCCTTCTTCGCCGTCGCTACCGCCACTTGGTAGGCTCGACACTGAGCTCTAACCTGTGTCCGGTCAGCTTCAGAATGGGTCATCCGCCACCGGCGCTCTAGCCGTCTCAACGATTGTTTCATTGCCCTCAGATTCGTGGAAAACCACGGGGCCGTCCGGGCTCCATGCAATCGGAGAGGGCGCTTCGGAGCCAAACAGTCAATAGCCCTGGTTAACTCCACATTCCAGCGGGCCACCAGGGAATCAGCTGAAAGGCCATCAACATGGGATAAAGCATCCCCTACCGCTCTCTGGAAACCATTTGGATCCATTAAGTGGCGGGGGCGGACCATCCGAATCGGTCCCACCTCCCTGCAGAGGGGAAGGGTCGCGGAGAAGTCAAGTTGCACCAGGAAGTGGTCTGACCATGGCACTTCTTTTGTTTCGCTTTTACTTAGTGTCAGAACACCAACATCCATGGAGGTAAACACCAGGTCCAAGGCATGTCCGTGGCTATGGGTTGGGCCAAACTTATTCAGGGACAGCCCCATGGAGGCCATGCTTTCCACGAAGTCCCGAGCGGCCCCTTGTAAGGTCGTGTCGGCATGGATGTTAAAATCCCCTAGGACAACCAAACTAGGTGTCTCCAGGAGAACATCCGCCACGACCTGAAGCAGCTCGGGCAGGGAATCCTTGGTGCAGCGGGGAGGTCGGTACACCAAAAGGAATCCTGTACTGCCCCTATTGCCCAACTTCCAGAACATGCACTCAGAGAACTGGGTCTTCCCAATAGGATGCCTGGTGCAAACTAATGACTTCCTAAAAATCACTGCAACCCCCCCTCCCCGCCCACAGGGCCTGGGTTGCTGTGCGTAAGAGAAACCTGGTGGACAAGCAGCGGCAAGAACAGGCCCACCTGCTTCATCCAACCAAGTCTCTGTTACACAAGCCAGGTCAAATCCTCCATCCATGATCACGTCATGGATGGCAGTGGTCTTATGAATCATTGACCTGGCATTGCACAGCAGCACCTTCAGGCTATGTGGGTATCCCTTGCTGATTCTAGTATCCGTCCGGACAGGACCAGACCCGGAGGCAGGGATAGTCCTCAGACGACGACTAAACCTGCCTCCTCTGTAATGACATGGTCTGGTCTTAGCGTAACTCCTCCTCCTACCCGTGATCACTGAGATCGGTTGTCCCAGCGCATCCCCCTCCGTGGAACATACCCCAGCCATTTTGTTGGCTAGGACCCACTCCCCGGCAGCCCTGACCCTTCCCCTTAAGAACAAAATAAGACCTTAAAACAATAAAAAACCCCAGAAAACAAAAAACAATACAAATGAAAAACTATAAAAATTACAAATCCATTAAAATCAAACAAATTCCCAACTAAACATCCATCCCACCCCCATCCCCGTCCCCGCATATACAAAAAAATGAAAGGAAAAGGAACATTTTTAAACAAACTCTGCGCCCCTCCGGATCCCCCTGGGTCGCAGCAGCAGTGACAACAACCGTCCCTGTGAGTCCTTCAGGCCCCGCCCCGGGCCAGATGGTGAGTGGCAGGAAGGAGCAGGGCCCTCAGACACCCACACAGGAGAGTCCTCCTGGGCAGCAGAGCGCAGCAGTCCTTATGAGGCCTCAGGCCCCGCCCTGGGCCAGATGGTGAGTGGCAGGAAGGAGCAGGGCCCTCAGACACCCACACAGGAGAGTCCTTCAGGCCCCGCCCCGGGCCAGATGGTGAGTGGCAGGAAGGAGCAGGGCCCTCAGACACCCACACAGGAGAGAGAGGAGAGAGAGAGAGAGAGAGAGAGAGAGTACAATGGAGGAGCTCCCAGCATTAAAATCCCAAAAGAGTCTTGCCCTGGATGCTAGCAGAAATCAGCCATGACCCTCTGCTCCCGCTTGGTGCATTTAACCATCTGAAAACTTTTTTCCTAGGTCATATCATCAACACTGCAATCCTAAACAACTGCTCTCTCTTTTGCCTCTGCTCACTATCTCAGAGCTCAGGGACGCGGGTGGCACTGTGGTCTAAACCACTTAGCCTCTTGGGCTTGCCAATAGGAAGGTTGGCGGTTTGAATCTGTATGATGGTAGTGAGCTCCCGTTGCTCTGTCCCAGCTCATGCCAACCTAGCAGTTCAAAAGCACACTAGTGCAAGTAGATAAATAGGCAGTGTTTTTTTCTGGAGGATGCAGAGTGAAACTAACTTTTTTTAAAAAAAATTAGTTTCTTCTCTAGAATGGTGAATCGTCAGTTCCGCTGCTACCCCTGATGGTGGCCTCATTTCCTGTCACGGTGTTTCCTGAGTCTCAGACAGAAGTGAGTGTTTAATGTGTGAAGTAGGAGTTGGAATCTAGCACGGTGATTGGTCAGTTTCATTGTTATCACCTCCGATGGCGGCTTCCTTTCCTTTCCCGGTGATTTTCTTGAGTCAAAATGAGAGTACCCCTAAACATTTTTTTAGAAAAAAGCACAGTAAATAGATAACGCTGCGGCGGGAAGGTAAACGGCATTTCCATGGGTGTGGCACTCATCACGGTCCTCCATGCGCCAGTAGCGGTTTAGTCATACTGGCCACTTGACCCGGAAAACTGTCTCTGGACAAATGCCAACTCCCTCGGCCTGAAAGTGGAGATGAGTGCCGCACCCCAGAGTTGCCTTTGTCTGGACTTAAATGTCCAGGGGTCCTTTACCTTTCACCTTTACCCCACCACATGCTGACTGGCAAAGAGTCTTTGTTTTGCTGATGTCCCATCTCCCTGTCTTAGTTCTCTGCTAATGGTGCATTTCTCAGGTGATCTTTTGAACACAGGAAGCTGAGTCCAGATATTAAGCACCTGACTTTAACTCTTTAAGCATTGGCAGGTGGCGCTGTGGGTTAAACCACAAAGCCTAGGACTTGCCGATCAGAAGGTTGGTGGTTCCAATCCCCGCAATGATGAGGTGAGCTCCCGTTGCTTGATCCCAGCTCCTGCCAACCTAGCAGTTCGAAAGCATGTCAAAGTACAAGTAGGTGAATAGGTACCGCTCCGGCAGGAAGGTAAACGGCGTTTCCCTGTGCTGCTCTGGTTCGCCACAAGAGGCTTAGTCCTGCTGGCCACATGACCCAGAAGCTGTACGCCGGCTCCCTCGGCCTATAGAGCGAGATGAGCGCCGCAACCCCAGAGTCGGTCACGTCTGGACCTAATGGTCAGGGGTCCCTTTACCTTTACTTTAAATTCTTGTTGTTGTTTAGTCGTTTAGTCGTGTCCGCCTCTTTGTGACCCCCTGGACCAGAGCACGCCAGGCACTCCTGTCTTCCACTGCCTCCCGCAGTTTGGTCAGACTCATGTTTGTAGCTTCGAGAACACTGTCCAACCATCTCATCCTCTGTCGTCCCCTTCTCCTTGGCTGTTGCCTTTGTCCATGGAGTTTTCTTGGCAGGGATACTGGAGTGGCTTGCCGGTTCCTGCTCCAGGTGGATCACGTTTGGTCAAAACTCTCCACTGTGACCTGTCCATCTTGGGTGGCCCTGCACGGCATAGCTCATAGCTTCTCTGAGTTATTCAAGCCCCTTCACCATGGCAAGGCAGTGATCCATGAAGGGGCTTTAAATTCTAATACTTACTAAATCCAGGAAGAAAATCTGGCACCCACAAGCTCACAGCAAGATAAAGGACATTGCAGAACATAGTGGAGCACATTCTCCACCTTTTTAAAATTACTGATGCAAATCTGTTGGGAAACAAATATATGTCTGTTGGAATAGTTCTAAAAATAGTGGACTCATCTGATCTTTCAAGTTTGATAAGTGTGTTATGAAAGGGAAAGGGTTGCACTCACACCTCCATCATGCAAAGCCTGTCACCTGCAAATATATATCTGAAATGAGCCAAGATGTCACACATATTTGTTTGGGCAGCATGTAATATACAAAGCAAATATGAACAACCATAGCTATTTATTATTGGGTGTATGTGTGTCATATTGTCTTTCCCTTTCATGTTAGATTTGTTTGAGTAGATGACTTGCATTGCAATCCTAAACATGTGCACTCAGGTGTAAGTCCTATTGGATTCAGTGGGGCTCACTCCCCTCCCAAGTAAGTGGAGCTAGGATCACAACATATATTTCTTTTTGGAAATTGGTGTAGATATATGCAGTGGCTTTTTTTATGGGGGGACGCAGGGGTACACATACCCCTAAACATGTTGTGAATCTATGTTTGCCCTCATTGAGGGGCAGTATTTCAATATGAGCAGGGAAATGAGAGTACAGTGGTACCTCAGGTTACAGACCCTTCAGGTTACAGACTCCGCTAACTCAGAAATAGTACCTCGGGTTAAAAACTTTGCTTCAGGGTGAGAACAGAAATTGTGCTCCGGCGGCGCAGCAGCAGCGGGAGGCCCCATTAGCTAAAGTGGTACCTCAGGTTAAGAACAGTTTCAGGTTAAGAACGGACCTCCAGAACGAATTAAGTTCTTAACCCGAGGTACCACTGTACCCGTAAACATTTTTTTAGAAAAAAAGCACTGTATGTATGTATACCAAAGCATAAAAATGCAGGTTCTACTTAAAGAGACCCTGGTGTGTCTAACTTTAAGCACATAAATGGGTGAAAAGTTTTAGATGCCAACACAGGTTTTGTCTTAAACTGTCTGTATTGAATTTTAGACTGAGTGACCTCTGTGAGAAAACTATTCAGAACCACCCTTCATAGAAGACAGTAACATCTAAGCACATCTTTTCTAAAAAGGTCATAGGTTTTGAATATTTATTTCACCTGTGTTGACACAAGCAGACAGGCAGAAGTGGGAGATGGAAGGGTTAGCATAAGCTTGAGAAGGCCCGAAGACAAGATGGAGGAGGTTGGATTTGCAAACCTAATCTTAAATGCCATGCAATAGAGAGTGTTCATCAACTTCATGTCCAGGACTGATTTATCCTTCAGATCACAGCTGTCTTGGTTGCTGCCTTCATCTAATCCTAAAACCATAAACGACTTCCATGGCTTTGATGTAATGGGTTCAAGACTCAAAAGACTTTGATGTTTGTTTGAAGTTGATCACATAAAGGGGACAATGTATTTGCCTGCTTTCATCCCAGGCTATAGTGGGGGTGGAGTGAAGGATAGTAGCAGTTGCAATATAATGTAAAATCTTTTCACTGGTGCAAAATCATAATGTGTGCTTTTGATATTCCTAGTACATTTTGCATTTCACAATTTCAACTATGGAAAAAAAAGAGTGTTTATGCTTTGCAGGGACTTGGAATTTCCTATAGGCTTGTTTTATCAAGCCATAACACTGCGGATACCGGGGGGTGGGGGGTGGAATCCATACAACAGTAACTCTATAAATAGTACCGTTTTGTTTTGTTTTGTTTGTACTGAAAGGGTGGTTGGTGCAAATGGTGGGTGAGCTGTGTTTTATGTAGAGGTCGGGAGTTTTGTCCCAGCAAAGTATAGAGGTGCAAAAAACCCTTGAAACCCTCGGAGTTCGTGGTCAGGATGGGCAAATTTTGGTTTCTTTCCCTTTCCTACTTTTCCAATCTTAAGTTCAGTTATCCACATTTCCATATCAGTTCATGATTTTTTTTTTTTAAGTCCACTGGAAAATTTATCAGCATTTTGTTTGAATATACATGTTTTGATATGTTGTTTGCACTAACATTTGCCTTTTTTGCACACTTTACCCTACTCAGTATATGCATTTTTGTACCCATTACTTTTCTGAAGAACTATTGCAAAATTCAGAGGTGTGCAAATTTCAAAAGATGGCTGTGTTTCAGTTAGTGTTTTGTTTTAGAAACTGCAAATCAGAAAGATTCACCTTTAAATGCAAAGCGAATCAAATTTCTTCCCCATCCCTAGTTCTAAGTTTTCAATTCACTTGATGGTGTGATCTCTGTTATGAAATGAATATCACTATTTTTGGTATTACTACCGTTATTGATTGTTCATCCCCAAGGAGCCATTTGCATACTCCAAGGGCCATTATCACTTGTCTGTTTAGACATTGATAGGATAATGTGGGGTTGTCATGTGCTTTTGAAAGAAGAAGGCCAAAGAAAGTGGTAGGGTGGGGGTGGAAGAGAGAGTACAACGCATAGGTGCCATCTTGCACCAAAGATTGTGGGTGCCTGCAACGAAGGGCTTCAACTTTGCCCATTGACTTTGTGAGGGCCCAGAACCCACCGCCCCCTGGAGTTGGCTCCAGTGGCACAGTGCATGTAATTTTAACAACAAACTGTAGAAAACACACATTTTATAAAATAGTTTCTTAAAAGATTGGTTGTTCAGGAGGGGGTGGGGGATAGAATTCCATATGTGAACTCCAGATATCATGGAACTGCTTTCAAATAAACTATACTGGCACTGCAGGTCTGCCCTGTACCTTATTTCCCTGGGCTGGGAAGCAAGATAAAACATTTAAAACTATTGTTTTGTGTGAATGACACAGACCATCAGGTAGCAAGACATTGGGGTAAAAAATATAGCAAATAATAACAAATCCACTTATCTCAAGCTGGAAATGCCTGCAAAATGCACAGACAGCTGATGTATTTAAACAGTTGACCAGTGTTTTGGATTACGGCAGAGATACTGAAAAAGGACACAACTCAACACACACAGAATTGCTAAAACATTTCATAAAGCTCACAATTTTCCTTCAGGGAGAAATAATTCACTTTGGCCATTACTACATGGACTAATCCTACAGTAGAACCCAAAACATAAGGAAGATGATTGAAAACACAAAAGAGGGGTGATTAAAATCCATAAATAATTTATTTAAAATAAAATTCTATATATCATATATTTTTTATATTCAGAATTTATTTGCTTATGTATTTATAAAGCTATTACAATTTAGTGCCTTAACACACACACAGTCATGTAAGGTAGAGAGACGTAACAGTGAATGTTAATGGTTGTAGACTTGTTGCTTTGTTACAGTTGATGAATATATCCCTTTTTTGAGCATTGTTGAATGGATTTTAAAGTGCAGTCTCTAACGCCATAGCAGAAACAGTGCTCTATTTGAAGTACTGTGCTTAGGACAAAACTAGATGAGAATTTAAATGTGTACTTTAAAAAACAAACAAACACCAAGTTGTCTTTGAGTAGTGAGTGCTAACTGTCAGGAGCACAGCATGTGGACAGAGGGAGTTTAACATTTTCCTTCTCTATAAGGATCTTGATAAAAGTCACTCCTCCATAGGTTTGGAAGGAAGCTTCCTTTGGTGCCAAGGAGAGCTTTCCCTTTTACTCCCCTTTTGTGCTTTCAATTGCCCCTGTCCCTCTCCACCTTGCTTGTGCCTGGGCAATAGGTGTGCTGCCATCTCACATACTTGGCCCTTAAAAAGAGCAGGTATTACAATGATCATCTCCCCCCTCTGATATGAATTGTGACGAGAGCAGGATGTGCATCTCAGCGAGCCATTGGAGTTGGCATGCTCATATTTTAGAGAAGGGGCTCTGCCCTCCAAATGATACAATTTGCTCCATTGTCTTTTTTCATTTTTATCCTTCCCAAATCTCTTCTTGAATGGGTTAATGTTATGCTTCTGAATCCATACTTTAATTAGTGGGTAACTCTTAAAAATGCCTACATTCACTGTTTCTTTTTAAGGAGTAAGCTAGAGTATTAGAAAAAATTGATTCAGATTTAAGTATAAAATAAATGTATTACTGAGGGCAACCTTCATCACTCTTCCAATTCAATCTGCCCCTTTGGTGCCAATGGCTCAGCTGAAGGCCATGAGATTAGAAATGTGTGAAGAGCCTTGATATAAGTGAAAAAGAGGGAGTAAACTATTTAAATAACTAGCTACAATTAATTTCTCCCCTGATAACAGCAGGAAAACTAATAATAATAATAATAATAAATTTTATTTATATCCCGCCCTCCCCAGCCGAAGCCGGGCTCAGGGCGGCTAACAACAATCAAAAAAATCAAAAAATCAAATAATCACACAATCTAGGTCACTAAAGGCTCAAAACTGTGAGTCATGACAGCTAAAGGTTGCAGAAACACTGAAGCGTGGAAGGTCATCTGCAGGGCACAAAAAGAACCTGGAGCGTGTGGGAGACGGCAGAGCGGTAGGAGGCGAGAAGCTCATTCACAAAGGGGTGCCAAAAACAATGATACCATTTCTGTTTAGTGTCTTTTAATCTTGTTACTGTTCATGTACTGGAGCCCAAATTGCCCCTGTTTTTCTTTGATAAATAGATCAGTATATAATTGTGATTTTTACTGTGCTTAAAAAATGAGCACTGTATCAGGAGAAATGGAAAGAAACAGGAAATGCCATATCAAAGAAGGAATGGAATGGATTTGGAAGATAGTACTGCAATCTATATTTTGTATCAATTTTAAAGAAAATTTTAATAAGATATTATTTAGGTGGCAATTAACTCTATGTTAAGTAAAGTTTAACTTTAGAATTAATTGTGTATGCTCACATCAATAAAAGACTGACTGCTAATTGCGTGAGATATAGTGTACACCAATGGGTCAGAATAGACCCATTGAAATTGATGGATCTAAGTTAATTATTACCATTAACTTCACTGTTGTTGCTGATTGAGCGTGTGGCATTCTGCGTGCAAAGCATGTGCTCTGCCAGTGAGCATGACGTGAATGAGTTGTTCTTTGTTTAAACACATGGACCTGCCATCTACTTTGGCAATCAGTAAAGTGAAAGTACATTTCAGGGAGTATACTGAACATCTTGGCAGGGGGTTGGACTCGATAGCCCTTGTGGTCTCTTCCAACTCTATGATTCTATGATTTTGCATAAAATTTTGTATAATCTTGTATAAAATTATGATAATTAAGTTCCGTATACTAATATTGTGTACAAAATAACATTCTCGGCAAATTCCACTGTTAGCTATGCATTGTGCAATAGTACTTTGTGTGGTCTGTCCTGAACCTTTTGCAAATCAGTCTGAGTTGTAATAGTATGAGAGAGCAAGAGGGGAAATATCTCAACTCCTTACCATTCATAACTTTATAACCTACCATCATCTCCTCCAAATCAGTTTTTTTCCTAACCTGAAAAACTCTAAACACTTTAGCTTATTCCTGTGGGGAAGGTGTGCCAAGTGCTGGATCATTTTGCAACTGCTTTTTCTCTATCTTTTCCAGCTCTGTAGCATTATTTTTGACACTGGGAAACAAGTGTTTTAACTGAAAGTAACTGAAAGTTTTTTTTACAACCTTTAATTAACAATCTGCCCTCACACTTGCTGTGTGTGTGTGTGTGTGTGTGTGTGTGTGTGTGTGTGCGTGCGCACTGGTACATGTGAAGTTCTCTTTGGGCTTGTATTTGTTTTGGGACTGGGATTCATATGTTGACACACATGGAGCAGCACATCAGCATTAATGCTAACATAATACAGCAGGGAGGGACCACCCAGCAATGTCAGGATGTCTGGGTGGCCTTGCTTGACACTGGTTCTTTCTCTTGTAATCCTTAATTCTTAAATTGCTACCAAATAACTTCTTGGGAGAATCTGGTCAGAATGACCCAGAAAAAGGGGGTTGTGGTTTCAATTTCAAATCCACCCCAGGGTGTGTCTAATGGGAATGCAGAAAACATCTCTGAACCTTTTTTCACCCCTCATCTGTCAAAGTGAAGCTAAGTGTGTGAAAAGATGATACAAATGTTCACTTTTCAGCTTCTGGAAGAAATACCTACTGTTCTTTGGATTTTCAACTGACTTGCTTGGGTGGAGGCACTTTATCATATGAAACTGCAATCTGCCACACTCAATGGCAAGTTATTCTTTGGCTTAACCACTTAGAGACCAACTGTGCATTGCTCACTGTAACATGTGTCTGCCCAGATACTCTTTTTTCTTTTTTTTAAGGGAAAAGCAACAAAGCAGGTAATTGGGACCACAGAAGAAGTGGGAGGTGTGCTTAACTCTCCCCAGCATTGGCTGCTCCAAATCACAGCACTCCGTCCCAAAGAGCTTTCTTTTCCTTAGCAGGGTTCAGAATGCAGCCTTGTCCCTGTAAGAGGAAGAAGAGTGGCCTGGGTAATTTAGAGCAGCAAAGTGGCTTCCAAGAAAACGGTTAAGAACCTCCCACCATCCCCACCACACCCACATGCCCTCTTTAAAATTATTTAGAGACTTAGGCAGAGGAGAGGGTCCAGGTTCTGTTTACATGTTTGCTCGTAGCATGCAGTTTCCCTGCAGGAGGAAGGGGGTCTTCTGATGGATTGCCCTTCCCACTCCAGAGGGACACAAGAAGCATGGAAAAGGGGAAGCACAGATCCAGTCATTTTGGCTTAGGGCCTCAGAGCCCACTTCTGTTCTTGAAGGGAACATGGGGTTTGCTAATGTTTGAACTACAATATGAAGGCTTACCTGTTATACCTGTTATAATCACTAAGAATTTGACCCTACTTTCACTGGGTCAGCCTGCTGTGCTCAGCATCCAGTTTAAGCCTCGGGAGAGCACAGCCTCTACATCTAGATTTGGATATGGAGGTCCAGGGACTTGACTCAGTTATGACGGTTTCCTTTGCTTATCTTATTCTGAAATAGCCCTGCATTGGTTTTAAAGGTGTCATGATGCTTGGGGCTGTATAAAAAGAGGCCATAACAGAAGGTCCCAGTTGCAGTCTCTGGTATCTCCCACCAGAGGATATTGACGAACAGGAAGACCAATGACTGAGATGAAGGAGAGCTGCTGCTGGAGTAGCTATTAATGGGTAGTAGATGGTCAATGGTCTGCCCCACTGTTAAATGGGTTTATAAATAGTCACGTAAGATTAGTCACATGTACATGCTGTTTTGATTACACTGGTCAACAACAAATTTGTTGTCTGCGTTTTTTCAGCTGATTTAGGATGAATCTGATGCGCTGAATCCAAAAATCACATTGGTTTTGCTCAATCAGGTCAAGTTTTTGAGCTATGGCCACATGTCATTTTTTTACATTTTTGTTCACATGTACGCTTGTGTGGAGCATTTTAGAAGAAGTTGGTGACGGTAAAATGCCATGTTGAATAATTGTTTTGATTGGAAATGATTATTTTAATGACAAGAAGTATTCAGGTCTGATAGTTCTGGGTGATTATGTCGAAAAGGGATCAGTTTGAAGTCATAAAACCTCGAAATCTTCCATAAATTGGTGCGGCAAAGCATAAAGTTGGGGGATCAAAACTAAATTAATGGGGCAGCCACCCCACGAAGTGTAAAGCTTGGGTGCCACACATGGTGTGCAAGGCATGCACCAAGACTCTACGTGGGTGGACCAATGGCAAGAGGAGTCTGAACTTTGGAATTCCCATGGTTTGGAGGGAGCCCACAAACCATGTCACTGACTGCTACTTCTGCGCTGTTGATGTGACTGGGATCAACAGAAAGAACCAGAGCAGCCTCAAGTATCCTGATCTTCAATCAGCACGTCGTCCTGTAGCTCATTGTGATGAAATTCCAGTGCCTATCTTCGGAGAACTTCCTGACATTAGTGACGAAGATGCCTCCAGTGTTGAAGGACATGAAGAAGAAGAAGTGGTTCTTGAAGATGATGCTCCACATCCATTTTCCCAAAAGGAGTTGAATGATCTAGTTCGCGACCTCAGCTTGTCAAAGGACTCTGCTGAACTGTTGGCATCCAGACTGAAGGAAAAAACCTCCTCTCTGACAGTGCTCGCATCAGCTTCTTCCGCAACAGGCATCAAGAGTCCCTCCGTTTTTTCTCGGAAGAGAAGGACTTGGTGTACTGTGCAGATATTGCGCAGCTTCTGCTCAAGCTTGGAGTGCCACAGTACGAACCCAAAGATTGGAGACTGTTCATTGACAGCAGCAAGCGATCACTGAAATGTGTTCTGCTACACAACGGCAACCAGTTTGCCTCTATACCCCTGGCTCACTCGACTACACTGAAGGAGAACTATGAAGCGGTGAAGTATGTGCTGGAGAAAATTGGTTAGGATCAGCATAAGTGGTTTATTTGTGTTGACCTGAAGATGGTGAACGTTTTGTTGGGACAACAGTCTGGCTTCACCAAGTACCCATGTTTTCTGTGCATGTGGGATAGTAGGGACCGTGCTCAGCATTACACGAAGGAGGACTGGCTTGTGCGGGAGGAATTGGTGCCTTGCAGAAAAAGGAACGTCATCAACGACCCTCTGGTGGACAGAGACAGAATACTCTTCCCACCGCTGCACATCAAGCTCGGCTTAATCAAGCAGTTCACCAAGGCTCTGGACAAGGATGGTGACTGCTTCACTTACTTGTGCCAGGCTTTTCCAGGATTGACCATGGAGAAGTTGAAAGCTGGCATCTTTGACGGTCCTCAGATCCGTCAGCTCATCAGAGATCCAGAGTTTGGAAACTCAATGAACAAAGTGGAACTGGAAGCGTGGAAGGCATTTGTTCTGGTAGTGAAGAACTTTCTTGGCAACAATAAGGCCAGAAACTACGCAGAACTTGTCAACAACATGCTGACTGCTTTCAGAAACCTGGGCTGCAACATGAGCATCAAGATGCACTACCTATTTTCACATATAGACCGGTTTCCTGAGAACCTGGGTTCAATGAGTGACGAGCAGGGGGAGAGATTCCATCAGGACATGAAAGAGATGGAGACCAGGCATCAGGGTCGCTGGGACACAGTCATGATGGCTGACTACTGTTGGACTTTGAAGAGAGACCTCCGTGCCGCTGAGCATTCCAGGAGTTCCAAGAAATTGAAGTTCAAGCCCTGAAGTTTGAAAAATGGTGAAGCAACATGCAATTTACGTGTACTTACCTTTATCAATGCCCACCATTCAGTTTACAGTAAACCTGACCTGATGGAGAGAAACGGATGCCATTTCCTGATTCAGCAGTGCAAAAATACCCTAAATCAGTTGTAGAAATCTAGACAACATTCAAAAAGTAAAAAATTGTTGCCCAGTGTTATTGATCCATCAGTTTGCGGAACAGGTGAAGCACAACCCTTTCACCTTTAAAAAATATGACAGAATTGCTGGAAGTTCAATCATCAGCCTGCCTTGCTCTGCCAAAGACACACTGTTGAGGATCAATAATGGGTCACTGTGGAGGGGTTCATACCAAGTTCCAGTTGACTCTGAAAGTTGCTGGCTGTTGGATGATAGAACTGCTGCCAGATCCTTAAGCTTACCGGTGCTGTTGGGCTCCTGGCTTAATACAAATGCTTTCTTTCTGTGATTTATGGCATTCTGTCTCTGGATCTTTTATTTTTCCAGGAGCTCAATTTCACAAACTCAGGGCCAAACATCCCAGGCCCTCTCACTGATGGGTTATAGTTCTGAGCAAGGGAGGAAGTCCAGATTGGTGCAAATACTCCACCAGACCAAATAAAATAACTGTTTCAAGTTGGCACTGATAAATCAGGCAGCAGAAGTACTGCTGCCTGAAGTATGCAAACCGCAGCCTGCTGGGTTAAGTGCAAAACTGAGAAATGGAACAGTTGTTGAGCCTAGATAGTTTTATAAGTTATTTTCTGCCCAGAAAAGCTAATATTACTTCCAAGAGTTATTCATGCTTCTCTTGGAAGTGAAATGATTGATGAAATTTGTGTATATCTTTGTAACATTTATTTCCAATAAAACCAAATATTAATAAAACCGGCACTAGAACTTCTCACATTGACAGTAACGAAGAAATATAAACCATCTGGATAACATACTATGTCGCTTGGGGGGCACCAACCTGGTAGACACCATGGCACCAATAATAATAATAATAATAATAATAATAATAATAATAAATTTTATTTATACCCCGCCCTCCCCAGTCGAAGCTGGGCTCAGGGCAGCTAACAACAATCAAAATAATCCAACATTCTAAAAACCTTTCATTATAAAAATTAATTAAAATCAAATTGATGGCAACCATTAAGCAAAATTCTGTGCAGATTGCCAGAGGAGGGGGTCAGGCTGCGCCCTGACCAAAGGCCTGGTGGAACAGCTCTGTCTTACAGGCCCTGCGGAAAGATGTCAGGTCCCGCAGGGCCCTAAAGGCCTTTATTAGTGCTTATGGGCAGCAGCCCCAGATTTTGAGCTTTCATGGATGAGTATGGTTGGGTGTAGCAATTCCAAATCATTCCTGCATTCTATTATTTTCTAGCTCTAATCTACAGCAGCACACCAGCAACAGAACAGCCAACGCCTAAGAGCTCTGGAAAAGAATGTTGTTGTTTTTTTTAAAAAAAGTATTATTTTTCCAAAAACTTAAACACTAAAAAGAAAAAAAAAATACTATATAACGCATCAAATTAACAAAAGAAGACAAAGACAATAAAATAAATCAAACAATTTCAATATCTTATCTTTCATTCACTTATTTCCACGACCTCCTCACACCTCCCTTTTTGTATTCCACTTCTGTTAATTATTTCAGCAATTCCTTTCCATCTTCCTCTGTTTTCTATCCTATAATTATCTTAACTCATTATAACCTTATTTTTTCCTTTAATGCTCTATTAACCTATCTGTACTTAATTCCTTATATTATTTCTACTAAAGCCATATAACTTCATTTCAACATTTTTCTAACATTCATTAATTTTACAATATTTCTGTAGATAGTCTTTAAACTTTTTCCAATCTTCTTCCACCGACTCTTCTCCCTGGTCTCGGATTCTGCCAGTCATTTCCGCCAGTTCCATATAGTCCATCAGCTTCATCTGCCATTCTTCCAGAGTGGGTAAATCTTGTGTCTTCCAATACTTTGCAATGAGTATTCTTGCTGCTGTTGTTGCATACATAAAAAAAGTTCTATCCTTCTTTAACACCAATTGGCCGACCATGCCCAGGAAAAAGGCCTCTGGTTTCTTCAGGAAGGTATATTTAAATACCTTTTTCATTTCATTATAAATCATCTCCCAGAATGTCTTAATCCTTGGGCAGCAGCCCCAGATTTTGAGCTTTTGTATGGTTGGGTGTAGCAATTCCAAATCATTCCTGCATTCTATTATTTTCTAGCTCTAATCTACAGCAGCACACCAGCAGCAGAACAGCCAACGCCTAAGAGCTCTGGAAAAGAATTGATGTTATATGTTTAGGCCATTCTGCCCCAATCAACAATCAGAGTGCTAAATCCTGCACCAGTTAAAGTCTCTGAACCATCTTCAAAGGCACCTTGCAGTAGTCCACTCCCAAAGAGTACCATGGCTGTTGACCAAAGCAGGCACATTTGGATCAGGAAAAACATAGTTTATAAAGTTCCTTGTCCGGGTGAAAGTCTCTCCTCTACACGCCCACGGGAAAAGATGTGCAGAGTTTACAGCGTATCATGTCCTCCTTATTAACATATTACCATCCCACTTCCCATGTTAAGCATTGTACAAATATGGTCAAAAGCCCCCTTATATAAATTTATTGATGTATAAGCAGAATATTTTTATTGCAAGATTGTTCTCCTTACATACATGTTGACCGCAGGCTGTCCTAGTTACTAAGTGTTAGCCATTATTTGTTCCTAATGCGATCATAAGCTAGTTTCTTATCTGATAAAGCTAAAGGATACACCATATTTTAACCACTAGTCACAGGTACATGCAGCCTTCGTACCTAGGTTCCTAACCGCAAGCTATGTGTCTTTCAGTTGTGAGATGGGTTTGTGTCTAGGCTTCTAACTGCGAGCTGCATGACTTCTGCTAGAACTGCATTCCTTACTTACTGGGGTCCCTTGCGGGCTGTAAACCATCGAATTCTATGCTCACTATAATCCTAGCAGGCAGCTGCTCTTTAGACTTTTATGAAAAAGCAAATAAAAGCCTCATTTAATGATGCTAAGAGCATCATTAAAAATGAAGAAGTAATGGAAAGGAAAATAGTTGCTTAGAAACATCCTATTAAAAATGGCCAAGCTATAGATTGCGGTAGGTGTGGCTTAATAAGAAGTATTGATAAAAGTATCCTTATCATAGGGAAACAATGAAAAGGCAACATATTGGCAACATAATTCCCACAAAAACCATCAAGGAAAATTAAGAGGGACACACTCCCCTGTCTCTTTCCTGACAGAGGTCTTCATACAGAGCAACAAAGGCAGTTTTCATGCTGAAAAATGGCCCGAACTCTGAAGGAAACAGATCTAGAAAATAGGTTTTATCAAACAGAGCCTGGATCTGGCCCACAACCACCTACTGAAGGACCTTGCCCAAGAGGGGGATATTAGCAACTGGTCTTAGATTTCTTGATTTTCTTCCAGGGCAGATTCCTTAAGGAGTGGTCTTACCATTGCCTCCTTTAAACAGGAAGGGACAACCCTTCTTGGAAGGAGGAATTATCATCTACCTGGTCCAGCCAGCCATGCCTACCTTACTAGGATTTTTTTTTTAAGAAGTTTTATTTGCTGTATATATGGAACATACATACAAAAAAGAATACAATTGGACACATAATAGTAAGCAGATAATAAACCTTAACTTAATCTACGACTTAACTCACATGTACCAAAGAGAAAATACTAGAAGGAAAAATACTAAAATAGAAAGGAAAGAAAGGAAGAAAGAGTATAAAAGAAAAAGAGAAAGAAAAAAGGAGAAATTATCTCATATTCACATCATCTAATAAATACAAGCCAAGCTTGATTCCCTGATTCGTACATTGACATCCTTCAATCCTGTACAGTTCCTAATCTCTCATATCTTTGGTTGCCTGTACTCAGTGAAGCTTGTGGAGAGACAGCCTGTTGACCTAGGCTAAGCCAATCATAGTTTGGGGAACCGACTTTCTTCATATAATTTGTAAAGACCTCCCATTCCCTTCTAATTGAATGGTTTCTTATTAATTCTGAGTGGTTTCTTATTAATTCTGTTAATTTCGCCAATTCAAGATACTCACTTAACTTTGATAACCATTCTTCTTTTGTTGCAATTGTGTTGCTCTTCCAGTATTTTGCAATCATGATCCTGGTGGCTGTTATTGCGTACAGAAAAACTTTTATTGTCCTTAGGTATGTCTGTTGTAAAAATGCCTAATAAGAATAACTGGGTTTTTTAAAAAGGTGTATCTTAACATTTTTTTAAATTCTTCATATATCATGTCCCAGAATGTTTTAATTCCGGGACATGTCCACCACATGTGGAATAGGTTGTCATTCTTATGGCTGCACCTCCAACACTTACTGCTATTTTTTCTTCTTTGAGTCAGGTACCACTTGTATATCATCTTCAAAAAGTTTAATTAGGTAGCAATCTATAAATTTAATATCACTTTTCCAAAGGTTTTCCCATTTCTCTAATTCTGTATTGTACCCGAAATCTTGAGCCCATTTTACCATCACGTCCTTAACCACTTCATTTTTTAAATTCCAATTTAATAATAACTTGCATGTTTTGGACAGATTCTTTTTATCATTTGAAAGACGTTCCCTATCTAGATCTGATATTTTGTTGTCAAATCCATTCGTTTTTCTGTCTTCCTCAAAAATTATGTTTAATTGGTGATACTGTAACCAACATAGTTCCACTTGTTTAAGTATATCATATTTTTTCATTTTAATTTGGTTGTTTTCTTCTACCAGTAAATCTTTATATGTCTGCCACTTGGTCTCCATATTCTTCCTTTTCACAGCAACCACCTCCATTGGTGATAACCAATAGGGGTTTTCAGCTCTAATAGCCTTTTGTTTCTATCCCATACCTTGTATAATGCTTTCCTGATAATATGGATGAAAAATTATTTGTGTATTTTGACTTTATTGTACCCCAGATAGCCATGCCATCCTACTCTGTTGTCCCAACCCTCCATATTGAGTAAAAGCATTTTTTAAGATCACCCACTCTTTCAACCAAACCGAGCATGCAGCTTCATAATACAACTTAAGATCGGGGAGTGCAAAACCTCCTCTGTCCTTTAAGTCTGTAAATAATTTACATTTTATTCTGGGTTTTTTACCTTGCCAAATATTTGTAGCTAGATATCTATGCCATTCCTAGAAACAATTAAGTCCATTAATAATCGGAATAGATTGAAAGAGAAACAGTATTTTGGGGAGGACAACCATATTAATTGTAGATATTCTCCCCCAAGATAGTTTAAGTCTACTCCAAAGTTCCAACTCTTTTTTTATCTTGCCTCAGACCGTTACATATGTTTTTCCTGGTGATCCAAATTCCTAAGTACTGTTGAATTGATTTATTGGTTTGGCGTGACCCCCGCTAATTGATTTACGATCCACAATTAGCTCTTTATGCCCGGCGCGCTTCCTCCGAGCTGCGCCACTCAGCTCCGTCTCCAGTAGCTCTCCAGTCACGCCTCAGCAGAGTTGAACACAGCGGTGAAACTGTCACGTAGCTTCTACTTAGCTTCCGACAAACACAGAGACCAGGTTTGTCTATTTATCAGTCCTTTATTCCGACATTCCCCAGGAAATCTCCTGGGCTCACAGCAGCCATGACAAACTGCCACCTTCTCTCTCAGAGAACCAGAGAGGAACAGAACGTAACTCCTCCCAGACTCCTCCCAGCTTCTCCCAGCTTCGAAAGCTGACGTCAGAATGTTGAGGCATCATGGGAACTTCTTAACCTGTTAAGTTCCAAACCCAACACCCCCTCTTGCCGAACCATTCTGACAAGACCTTTTTGAGTTCAACACCTTCCCCTTTGCCTTGTGCCCCTTCCCGGCATCTTTCCCAGGCACCTGTTGAACCCCTTCAACACTCCCAGAATCACACTGTGCGACACTTTTCCACGCACTCGTGACCTGATACCCTACTGACCCATTTGGGCCAGCAGTTGTGTCTTCTCCGTCAGATCCTTCCCCCTCTGACTTGACACCCTGTTTGTGAGCTTTCTCCATTACGCTAACCGGAGATGAAGCCTCACACCTGGACACTCCTTTCACAACCTTTGGAGATGCCCAGACCTGCC
Organism: Podarcis pityusensis; assembly: GCF_964106645.2. NCBI lineage: Eukaryota > Metazoa > Chordata > Lepidosauria > Squamata > Lacertidae > Podarcis > Podarcis pityusensis. The sequence goes on along the minus strand of NC_138032.1, from coordinate 99,342,313 downwards.
CTGAACCCTGATCTTGGACCTGGTCCCCATCACCGGGTTCTGAACCCTGATCCTGGACCTGATCCCCATCACCGGGATCAGCCTCTGGCTCCCTTTCCTCCTCAGAATCAGACAGACATTCTGAGAGAAAAACAGAACCATCCCTGAGTCTTGAACACCCACCCTGTTCACAGAACTCAGCCTGCTTACTGACCAGCAGCTTGGTTTGATCACCCTCTGGGTATGCAAACTTCCACCCATTGGTTGCAGGATCATATCCACAGAAGATCATTTCCTGAACCTTTGGACCACCTGCCTCAAAGAGCTCAAAGGGCTCTTTGGCTACCCTCCCAAACCCGGGAAAACCATGTACCTGTGCACCCTTGCATGCCCTGCACCCTAGGGACCTCCCACATTTCCGGAGTTTACACCCTTTTGTGCACCTGTGCAGCTTTTGCACATGACTGGGAACCTTAGCACACTGCGCCTGTGCTTTTCCAGCATTCCCACCACCCTCCAGAGGTGTTTCCAGAACAAAGAGATTGTTCTGCCCCCTTTTCACGTTGGCCACTTGTTTCCCCCCAACGTAGACCTCTAGCTCCTCCTGTAAAGGAGAAAAAGACATGTTAGCCACAGCAGAAACCGACTTTCTCATTCCGTCTGCTAACATCACAGTTGTGTCCTGTTGAAACAGCTCTGCAGTTCCGCATTTTGCCAGCAGGCTCGCTTAGCAGGTGACGACCAACAGCAGTATCCAACACCCAGCGTGTCACCGTGTCCTGGCTGGAGTTGTTCTTCACAGTTGCCATAGAAGCAGTGATAAGAAAACAACCCTCCCCAGCGTCTGAGCCACGTCTTTCCCTTGCGTTCCCACGCTGGCCTCCTCTCCGAGACTGATTCCCATGAGAACTCAGCTGGTTGACCTTGGGACCTTCCTGCCCAGCTGTCTCCGCTCTCCATGGGCAGCAACGACGAACTCCAGTGGAAAAACACTGCCCGGGGCTCCTCCCAGCCGGCCTCCTTCTCCTTCTTCCGGAAAAACACTCCTTGCCAGCTCCGCCCCCTCTGGCCTGGCTCCCACTGCGGCTTTCTGGGAACCTGCTTTGTTGACATTCCACTCCAGCACGCACAGTGGACAAGCCTTTACACTTGCCTTTGGAATTCTTCGCCCCCCCGATCTGCTCACTAGCACTCCTTGAGGCTAAAACATCAGGAACAGGGGCACCAGCCATCTTTAGGCTTTTCTCAATACTTCTCCGGGGCTCTGGCCTCCTGCTGAAGCTTCACAGCACATCCCAGCAGCCCTTGCTCAACTTCTTAGAGTGAGCTGTTCAAACGCAATGTCCTCCAAGACCTGGCTGCCTGCCATTGTCTTCCGTTCTCCCAAGGGGCCCCAAGCTGTACTCACAGATCACAAGCTCCTCCGGCACCCATCCTTGGAGAAACGATTTTCCAGCTGCTCTCTTCAGCTCCCAGCACTCAGCTCTCAGCACAGGCAAACCTCTGTGTCTTTCAGCTGCTCTGAGCTCCGCAGCTCTCCTTTGCCTCTTAACACCAGGCAAAAACTCCGCTGCGTCCTGCCGGCTTTCTCTGCTTCAGACCGCAGACTTCAAACGCATTCCGGCACTTCAAAGCGTTCCTGTGACAGTTTTTACGATCGGTGATTAAGGGTCCATAACCTGTTGAATTGATTTATTGGTTTGGCGTGACCCCCGCTAATTGATTTACGATCCACAATTAGCTCTTTATGCCCGGCGCGCTTCCTCTGAGCTGCGCCACTCAGCTCCGTCTCCAGTAGCTCTCCAGTCACGCCTCAGCAGAGTTGAACACAGCGGTGAAACTGTCACGTAGCTTCTACTTAGCTTCCGACAAACACAGAGACCAGGTTTGTCTATTTATCAGTCCTTTATTCCGACATTCCCCAGGAAATCTCCTGGGCTCACAGCAGCCATGACAAACTGCCACCTTCTCTCTCAGAGAACCAGAGAGGAACAGAACGTAACTCCTCCCAGACTCCTCCCAGCTTCTCCCAGCTTCGAAAGCTGACGTCAGAATGTTGAGGCATCATGGGAACTTCTTAACCTGTTAAGTTCCAAACCCAACAAGTACTTGGCCTTATTTGTCACTTTTAACCCCGTTTCATTTTCTAACTCTCCCTTTTCTTGTCTGCCCAAATTTTTCACCATAAGTTTCACCCCCTCCTTATTAATTTTGAGTCCAGATAACTGGCTGAATTTGTTCATTTTCACCAATGATCCTAAAATGCATTTTGATGGATTTTCAGTTGTTATTGACTTTGTAAGCTCTTTTTCCTAGTTTTATTCCTTCTATCTCTGGGTCATTTCTTATTGCTGTTAAATGTTTCTAAGACCGTTATGAAAAGAAGAGGCGACAGTGGGGAGCCCTGCCTTGTTCTTTTGGAAATATTAAAAGGTTCTGATATTTCACCATTTATTATCAATCTAGCCCTTTGAGTTTTGTATATTGCTTGTATCCCACTGCAGATTTTTTTGACTAGTCTCATTGTTTCAATTTTTTTTACATAAACTTCCATTATCAAAAGTGTGCTGGGCCCGGGAGTAACCCGAGTAACGCAGACCAGGTCCGGTCCCGAATCCAAGGGTTCCGTGAGGAGTCAGTCCAACAAGGCCAAGGCAGGACACGAGGCACGAAACCAGGCAAGGTCAGGCACAGGATCAGAGGCAGGAAACCAGGCAAGGTCAGGCACAGGATCACAGGCAGCAGCGTTGCTCCCGCAACCTGGGGCAGGATCCAGCAGCCTTTTATCTCTGTAAGGGTAACGGCCAGTCCTGATCCCCCAGTGACTCACCTCCTTTTCTCGCCCGAAGGAGAGCACTGCTCCTACGAGTACTCAGGTCTCTCCTTCTCTCAGACCTCAGTCTCTGCAGCTCGGGAGATGTCAGTGGGTACTAGACCCAGAGGCGGCCTCAGCTTCTCCTGATCCAACTGGTAGTGGAGCAGCTGTAAGTGATTGCCCAGCTGAAGGCAACGAGGTAATCCCCCGCATCCGGAGCCAGGGCAGGCTCAAGCCCCTGACTCGGCCCAGCTGGTGCTTGTTGCAGGGGAACCTGTGCAGACTGGGGCTCTTCAGAATCAGGCCCCAGACTAGGTTCAGCTGCCGCTTGAGGCAAAGGATCTGGTGCGAACTGAGACTCCTCTGGCTCCGAGTCCAAGCCTGAGTCCCAGGCCATCACAAAAAGCCTTCTCGTCGTCTACCAACATTAGGGCTGCCTTTTTATCCAGCCTCATTTTAAGATATTCTATAATGTCTATTACCATTCTTGTTTTGGATCTGTCTTCCCGGTAAAAAGCCAGTTTTGTCGTCGCCAATTATTCTCCCCAAAATCTTTTTTAATCTATTGGCCAATTTTTTTGCAAATATATTATAAGCCAAATTTAAAAGCGATATTGGTCTATAGTTCCTGGTTTCAGTCAAATTGGATCCTGGTTTTGGTATTAGTGTTATTAGTGCTTCCTGCCAGGATTCTGGGACCCGTCTTTCTTGTAGAATTTTGTTCATAATTTTGACCAGTACCGGTAGTAATGTCTCTTCTTGTTTCTTATAACACATTATAGAAATCCTTACTAGAATGTTTTTATCAGCCAAGGGGGCAAAGTTCAAGAGCACAGGTGGTCACCTGAACCGAACCAAGCACCTTGTCCATGTCCTTGAGCCTTACAGTCCAAGCCCAGATAATGCTATGGACACCTCTTGAGACTCAGCTACTATTTAATAGTGGAGTCAGGTTCCCAAAGGATGCAAGCAATTTTATCCACAAAATGCTTTTGCAAACAAGTCACAGCTATCCACCATTGGTTCTACCAGCTCCTTTGGACCTTCATGCAATAGTCCCTGTGCTGCCTGGAAAAGCTCTGCTGGGTGGCATAGTAAGGATGCAGCGGAGGCAACAACATATGCATTCTTTGCCACCTTAGCTGTCATTGGTATTCCAGTTGATTTCCCATTAATTTCGGTATGAAAGATAAGCACAAACCAGTAGGATTTAAATTATATTTGGCTGAGGCATGCCGACTAGTTTTCTTGACAATGAGAGGTTTCTTGTCCTGTTTGGTTCTAAATACTGAATGTCATACACTATTTACGTGACATATCAAGTAGCATCAATACTTAATGACTGTAGAAACCACCTGGCTCAAGGTAACAGCTTGAGAATGTGATAACTGTGAATGAGGCAATAGGCAGGTGAATGAAATGTTAACTCCTGCAGGTAAATGACGGAGAAAGAAAAGTGTAACTTAAAACTTGAGCACCAAAATGCAAGTTGACAGACTTTGGCAGGATGTGTCTAGCAATAGTACATTCATTAGGACACCATATGGTTAGTTGCAATATAGAAACCTCTCATACTGTTCCTGCATATGGCACCCACTATTTATGTAAAATAGATGCTGCTACATGTTATTAAAAATCTAACATTACAAAGTCCTTTCCTGTCTGCCAGCTTGAGAGTTAGGTTACATAGACAGTATCATCCAGCTTTTCACCTCCTGTCTGGATAATTTTAACATGCCTATATGGGATTTTTGTTGTATGTTGATATAATGATGGAGAGGCTGAGAAGAATAGGAATTGCACAAGCAGTAATGTCTACACTAAGGCTCACATGAAATGTGACACTCAGACAAGGGGACCCACCCCCACTAACTTTTTATTTTTATCTTTTTGTTGCTGTTATTACGTGATTTCACAGCTTGTATTCAATCCTTCTTGGTTAGGGTGTGTGAGAGAGCTCCTTGTGGGAAACTTGCACATACATACCTGAACCCTGCAGAAATATAAATGCAAAATTTTTTTTTATATGCATCATTAATGAAATACCATAGGCAGTCTTAAAAAAATCACTGCTTGTGTTCACTTGATTTGATTTCTCTTCTGGATGCAAGCAAACATGTGAACTGCTTCAGTTCCTGGGCCTCAGTTCCTGAGCAGAATTCTCCAATATTAATAGATGTGAGCCAAAAGTTTTCAGCAAAAAAAGAAAGAAAGAAAAAAAGTGAATGTATGTGAAGGAATAAGCCATAGGGGGAGAGCCGTCACTGCCCTTTCATTACTGCTTTTTTCACTACTGCCAGTTTGACAATGAGAGCAATTGATATATATATCAATCCAGACTGCTCCAGCAGGCTGGGCTCTCCTCTATATCTTCAAAATAATCGGGCAACAGACTGTATTGTAAGCATGAAAAATATAAGCATGAAAAATATAACATTTAATAGTCTTGCACAGGATTCAGCAGAGAGCAATAACAAAGGCAGGAAAAACTACTTCTAAAATACACGGTGGAGATTAAAGGTGGTGATTTTGTCATGAGACAAAGGTTCTTGAGAGCAGAAGCAGCAGCAAGGCCTCTACACAATCATTCAAGCCTAAGTTTGCTAACTGCTAACTGTTAACAGCAAACTGCAAAGTCACTGTGGCTGGTGACTCTTTCCGCCTATGAAAGGGGCCGGCCTCTCTGTGGGCCTCAGTCCGAGAGCTGCATGGATTGTGTAGGGAGGGTTCTGTGGAGCAGGGCTGCTGCTGCTGCAGCAATGGACTCCAGGACTCTAGTAAATCACTGACTAAGACTGTGCCTCTCTGAAGAGCCAGATAGCTGCTATGAGCACTCTGTGTATGCTCTTTAACTATGCTGCTTATGAACAAGTAAAGTTCTATTCTGTTTATGAAGAAGACTCTGCGTTGATTAATTTACTGCTGTGCGACAGTTTTCACTTAGAATGCAAATACATGTCCTGCTCCATTGAAGACAAAGAAAGAAGAGGTTGGCTGAGGCAAGGAGGAAGGAGAAAAGCTATCTTCATCTTCTGTCCTATTTCCCAGCACAGGAAGTAGGGGAGATCTGTAGGGAGTCAGACCCCTGTGAGTCTTGGTGGGATGCTCTCCCCAGGGAGGCTCGCCTGGCACCTTCCTGGCATATCTTTAGGCACTAGGCAAAAACCTTTCTCTTCAACCAGGTGTTTGGTGATTAAGATTCTATGGCTTTTTACCTGTTTTTCTGGGAGGGGGGTTACTGGTTTGTTTTTGTTTTATTATGTATTTTGTGTTCTCACTGTGAACTTTCCTGTGATCTTTGGATCTTTGGTGGTATACAAATTTAATAAATATAATTTTTATGTTCTTTGTTAAATTTCGTTCTTTTGGCCCATCAATAACCCTAGGGGTGGGTGGGGGGAGTATGTGCTGCCACAGGCATATGATGTCTGCAGCCAGTGTGGGGAGGACTGAGAGAATGAGCAGGAGACTGGTATTGGGTTGAATTAAGCTGCCACTTACTGATTACAGATAAGAATAGGCACTGGGCATGTCCACATGCTGCCTGCTTGTAACCCAGTGAGGTCAACCCTGGGCTGTGGAGTTGCCCCCGACATAGATCAGGTGCCACAACCCCTCACAGGCTGCCATTGGGAGAGGTGTATTAGCCTATGGGTCCCCTGGACCCCTTCAATGGGATAGTACACACCCCGGATATGATCTCTTTCAGCTTCTGCCTTCTGGAAGAAGGTATAGGGTTATAAAGGCCAGGACTAGCTACCTGAGAAACAGTTTCTACGCAAGTGCAATTCTGGTTCTAAACACAGCATAAGGGGTCTCTATAGTATAGTGTATTTTAAAATGGGGTTTCAGAGTTTTTAGGGGGTTTTGAATGTTTTATGTAGCTTTTATGTAGTTTTATGTAGTTTTTCAATTTCATTGTTCTGCATGGGACAATGACAATAAAGATATCATATATATATCGTATATATATCGTATATACCCCCACTACTGAGGATCCAACCCAATGCCTTATCCACCAAAGCTGTGGCAGTTGCTATGAGGTGGGTGAAAACCTGCAAGCTGCCCAATTTGCCTGCAGGTGAAAATTCCTCCCTGGCACCGAATATGACTGATGATGAGTAAACCATAGCAAGGTCCATACACCAACTCGCATGCTCCCCCAGTGAGCGGGCCCCTAACACAGAGTTTTTCAACCTTTTTTGGGCAAAGGCACACTTGTTTCATGAAAAAAATCACGAGGCACACCACCATTAGAAAATGTTAAAAAATTTAACTCTGTGCCTATATTGACTATATATAAAGAAATTCTCTTGAATAGGAATCAAATAAACACAAAGAAAGTATTTTATAATTACTTTATTATGAAACAGTAAGTAAACAGAAATATGAAAAATTATAAAATACTTTATTCAGTGCGCAACCTGGGCCTGTTTGGCTGAACACAAAGCTGATATTCTGGCTGGAATCGAAGAAAGACACAAACGTAGCTCTTCGTCAACAGCTCTCAGTCTCTCTCTGTATTTAGTTTTTATAGCAATCATGCTTGAAAAGCTCATCTCACACAGATATGTAGTGGAAAATGGGAGCAATGTCAAAATAGCTTTGTTTGCCAGAAGGGGGAACTCCTTGGCAGTATCCAACCAAAAACTGTCCAAAGGTAGATCAGCAAATCTTAGCTTGAAACCACGATTTTGTCTCAGTTCAGTTAGTTCCTCCTGCTCCTGTAAAGTCATGTCCTTTCCACCAACTGATGCTGAGCTATAAGGGTCCCTAACCCAGTCAAGGCATTCAGTGGAGACTGAAGAGAAATAAAACGACAACTTCTCCGGTCCTCCTGGTGACTCGAGTCGCGACGTCTTCTTCTCTCCGCTGCTGCGCACACTGTGCTCGGGCGGGAAGGAAGTCGGAAGATGGTGTCCTACTGTGATAGGTCCAGGCTGGAGTCTGGACCAATCACAGCCCGGACATCAGAAAAGTGGAGGGTGTCCCCCTGAGGAGCGCCAATCGGCGCCCCTGCTGGCCGAGGGTGGGGTCAAACCCCTCCCCCATACCCAGGACACAGTCCGGCGCCCGCCTAGCGGGCGAAAATTTGAATTTTTTTTTTTTTTAAAAAAATCTTTCGAATTTTTCAATTTTTCCCGTGGCACACCAGGCAACATCTCGCGGCACACTAGTGTGCCGTGGAACAGTGGTTGAAAAACACTGCCCTAACAGACTCAGACTGGGTGGTGGTGGAAAATCCCACAATGGACAGCAAAGAAGGCAGCCTGCACCTGGCTATCCCCGTAAATATCCCAGCGGTTGAAAGGGCCCAGCCTCCATGCCCAATTGGCTTTGTGGATGAAGCCCACCCAGCATGGCTGGAGGTGGGTGGCACCAGGTGACCACCCCTACCCAGATGCACCAGAGGATAATGGGAGGCCCCAGGACCAGCTGCCATTTGGCAATTCTATATATATTTTAAAGTGTTCCTCTTCACTTTTACTTAGCTGAATTCAACTCCAGCTATAACCAGAGACTATTGTGGGAAGTGTGTATATACGACAAGCCTCAATAGTGATACACCTTCAAAACTCGGAAAAATATATTGTCTGACTCCAACCTAAAACAATTTCTTATCCATTTTGTATTTCAGGACTTCAGTTTATTTATTGATTGTAGTTGTGTAGAAACTAAAATTTTAGGTTATTTTGGGCTTTTTTACACTGCATTCTTGATGGAGCAATATATACACCACAAATAATTAGGGGGTAATAGTTCTAGGCATTTACTCTTTTTCAAAAGTAGGGACTTCAAATTTTTTTACCATTCACTACATCAGCTCTTTAATATAAGAAGTGTGAAATTACAGTTCATGTCAACAGAAACGACCCATTTAACTGGGTCAGACTAGAGTGTGGTGGGGCAGAAAGGGGAGCAAAATATGATGGCAATGAGTTTTTAAAATTGTATTCAAGTTTGAAATGAGTTTTAAAACTGATTACAGCACAAATGAACTGGTTTGTATCTTGAGCAAAGAAAAACAGATTGGCTGTACATTTATTAAATGGGGGGAGTGTTGAAAGATTTTTATTATGTGAGAAAGAGAGAACAAAACCCAAGGAAACATCTGGGCAATTAATCTTTTCATTCTTTGTATGTAGCATGAAGAAAATCACTCAGATACTGGGGGAGTTGGTACCCAGAGACAAATTAACCATTGTAAGCAGAGCACTATAAATTATCAAACATGCATTTGGATCTTGGAATTGGGTGCAACTGTATCAAGGAGGAAGAAACAGATACATATCTAAAGAGTGCTTCACTTAGGAATAGGATGTCTCCCTTCTGAGGTTCCCCTGTCATTGTTCTTCCTAGCAAGGTGGTGCATGAAGAGATTGGTGGAAAATCTTTGGAAATCATCAGCAGTAATCGGCTCCCTTTACCAGCTTCCACATTTATAGTCTGAGCTCACCCCTTTCTCAGCAACAGTTGGAATGCTCTGCTGCTTTGAAGAGCACATTGCTAGAAAATTAACAGCATAATAGCAACTAATGGCTAGGGAGGCAGCTGGACCTCTTCGAAAACAAAGAACATGGCAGAAAAGTGGGGAGGGACGGCGACTCCTCTTTGCATCTGTCTTTACTATCTTCTGCATATCCAAATTAACTTAATTTCTTCATTTCTTCATCTACTTTAAATATATACTCTTAGAAACTGCAGGCCATTACAATAATCCTGTTAATGTTCTTATCTGTTTACAATTTATCTGTAAATATTTAATAAACCATTTCCATTCCTTTATAAAAACATTGTTATCTTGATTTCTTATTCTTCTGGTAAGTTTCGCCATTTCTGCATATTCCAAAAGATTTTTGTATCCATTCTACCTTTGCTGGGACTTCTACTTCTTTACATTTTTGGGCGAGTAACGTTCTTGCTGCTGTAGTAGAATACATGAATAAATTTCTATACAGTTTGGGTAGTTCTGTGCCTATAATTCCCAAAAGGAAAGCTTTTGGGTTTTTTTTTTTTACAAAGGTTATTTTAAACATCTTTTTCAATTCATTATATATCATTTCCCAGTAAGCTTTAACCTTACTACAAGACCACCACATATGATAAAAAGAACCTTCTTTCTCTTTACATTTCCAACACTTATTTAATTTAGATTTATACATTTTTGCCAATTTACTTGGGGTTAGATAAAATCAATATATCATTTTCATATAATTTTCTCTTAAACCATAAAGCCACTTCAAAACGACCTTGACAGATTAGAGAACTGGGCCAAAACAAACAAGATGAATTTTAACAGGGAGAAATGTAAAGTATTGCACTTGGGCAAAAAAAATGAGAGGCACAAATACAAGATGGGGGACACCTGGCTTGAGAGCAGTACATGTGAAAAGGATCTAGGAGTCTTGGTTGACCACAAACTTGACATGAGCCAACAGTGTGACGCGGCAGCTAAAAAAGCCAATGCAATTCTGGGCTGCATCAATAGGAGTATAGCATCTAGATCAAGGGAAGTAATAGTGCCACTGTATTCTGCTCTGGTCAGACCTCACCTGGAGTACTGTGTCCAGTTCTGGGCACCACAGTTCAAGAAGGACATTGACAAACTGGAACGTGTCCAGAGGAGGGCAACCAAAATGGTCAAAGGCCTGGAAACGATGCCTTATGAGGAACGGCTAAGAGAGCTGGGCATGTTTAGCCTGGAGAAGAGGAGGTTAAGAGGTGATATGATAGCCATGTTCAAATATATAAAAGGATGTCACATAGAGGAGGGAGAAAGGTTGTTTTCTGCTGCTCCAGAGAAGCGGACACGGAGCAATGGATCCAAACTACAAGAAAGAAGATTCCACCTAAACATTAGGAAGAACTTCCTGACAGTAAGAGCTGTTCAACAGTGGAATTTGCTGCCAAGGAGTGTGGTGGAGTCTCCTTCTTTGGAGGTCTTTAAGCAGAGGCTTGACAACCATATGTCAGGAGTGCTCTGATGGTGTTCCTGCTTGGCAGGGGGTTGGACTCGATGGCCCTTGTGGTCTCTTCCAACTCTATGATTCTATGATTCTATGATTCATAACATGCTGTAAATTTTATTTCCACATTCCACAATCATTCCCATGCTTCTATGTCTATATTGTGACCAATATCTATTGCCCAATGTTTTTGGCATCTGTTTGTCTCAAGAAACAGCAGAGTGCCTCCAGGGCTGTTAGTGTTAGTTTCTGTTTGTGCCACTGTGCAGCTGCTTAGAGTCACAAGACTCTGTTTACATTCCAGAGACAGTTCAGGCTGTTGGAAGTCTCACAGGAGACGGGAGACGGATGTGACGTTACTGGTTTCCTGTTCCTTTGTTTGTTTCAGTTACTCTCTGCTCTCACAGAGAGAGGGTGTGTTTTCTGTCTGCGTAGTTAGGAAAATAAAACTCTTTGCAATGTAGCCATAAATCCCATCACTTCCTTGTGCTGCTTTGATTCTCTGCTGAATGGGAATGTGCCTGAGCCTCATCAAAGGCTCAGGTCATTAATCACGTCGGAGGGTAATTCCGAAGGACTCGGCCAGAGGAAGATGAGCTTTATCAGCTCGGTCGAATGCAGATTCCAACAGTTAGGGCTGGTTCAGCTGCAGGTTAGCACAGAGATTCGGAGACAGCAGCTGATTCTTTATTCAAGGAAACAGAATGAAAACAGAGAAACTATGAGCAAGACAGGGTCCCAGCAAAGCAGTTGCCAGAACTGGCCATCTGACACTCCACATGTTTCCCCCATCTAATTGGCAGCCCACTTGGATTTTCCCAATCGAGGAAAAGCAGTTTTCTTGCAGAGTCCACACTGCAAGTGAATCCTGTGAAGTTCTTTGGAGCAGCTAGCAAGTGTGGCTGCTGTCATGCTTTCACAAACACTACTGGAATGTAGAAATTGAGGGGTATAACCTTTTCAACAGGAATAGACCAAACAAGAAGTGGAAATCACAAAGGAGGAGTATATACGAGTAGCCAATAGTTGCAGGAAGAAGGTCGGGCAGGCCAAAGCTCAGAATGAGCTCAGGCTTTAAAGAGAGGTTAAAAATAATAATAAAAGGTTCTTCAGTTATGTTTGAAGCAAGAGGAGGAGCAAGCAAGTAGCAGGTTCTCTGCATGGAGAAGATGGAGAAATGCTAGTGGGTGACAGAAGGCAGAACTGCTCAACACCTACTTTGCCTCTGTCTTCACCCAGAAGGAAAGCAATGCACAACCTGGTGATAACAGAATAAATGATGTAAAGAGGGAACTGCAGCCCAAGATAGGAAAATAGGTGGTAAGGGAACACCAGGGTACTTTAAACAAATTAAAATCTCCAAGGCCTAAAGAGCTGCACCTAAGGGTACTAAAGTAGGGTTGCCATATTCTGAAGAGCAAACAAGAGGACACATTTGCTGACTTCTACTTTTAGCTACAGATTGCTATGACGACTCTCGTTTTAATGTTTTGTGAGTAGAGCTGCAGAATTGGGCACATTCCACTGAGTTCTACTTCTTTACTTTGTCCTGTTTGTTCTAGAGAATCCCTACTATGGTTTTTTTAAATGCCTGACTATATCTGTAGATGAACCACACCAACAGCACTTCATTCCAGTGCCTGCCCCACAAAACAAAAACAACAGCACTTCTGAGAAGAGCACACTGATGCTATGACAAGAGACCCGTAGCTGCTAACTGCCTCCTTGCATCTAGGCAAAGTAAGCTAACAAAATGCCATACACTTGCCGATGTATTTTCATTTAACCCAGGCCAAAAAACTATCAATGCCTTTTTGGCTGATTTTACCAAATGAGAAGTAGGTCAGGCTGAGATTACCATCGAGGCGGGCCCAACTGGCACCAGGGAGCAGGGGCATCTATCCAGCCATGGCACCTTAGCCAACCAGCTCCCAATGATCTCCTTCCTCCACTACCTTTGGGGCAGCCCCTGATCCCCTTCACCAACCAGAAGCAGCCCCTGCAGTGCTGGCATTGGCCGCCAACCCATCTGGACGGGCAATCACACTGGCGGTGCTGGGCTGGCAGTGCCCTCCATTGGCACACAATGTGTCGCACTTCTTTGCCTCAGCAGCTACTTCTGTGGAGGAGGAGGGCGAGGAGGCTGCACTGCCTGTGGGAGTGCTAGAGAGCCACACGCAAGAGCCTCTCTGTCTACAGACAACGTCATAGAGGCGAGGGGAAATAAGGTGGCACCCTGTGCCTTTCAGGGTTTTGGGGTTTTTTTTAATCAGACATTTTGCCAAATTTAAAAAATCCTCCTGGACAGTAATTTTAAGCCTGAAAAGGAGGATGTGCCTGGGGAAATCTGGATGTATGGCAACCGTATACTAAAGGAGCTTGCATATGTAATCTCAGAGCCTTTGTCTGTGATCTTTGAGCATTCTTGGAGAGCAGGTGAGGTCCCTGCAGACTGGAGGCAGACAAATGTTGTCCCCATATTCAAAAAAGGGAGAAAAGGCGACCCAACTGGTGAGCTTGACCAGGAACAGTCTTAGATAATTCAACAGTCAGTCCGTGAGCACTTAGAAAAGGATACTGTAATTACTAATACCCAGCATGGGTTTCTCAAAAACAAGTCATGCCTGACAAATTCCCTCCCTCCCTCCCTTCCTTTTTCTTTTTCTTGAGTTACAAGCTTGGTGGATCGGGGGAATGTTGTGGATGTATCTTGATTTCAGTAAGGCTTTTGACAAAGTCCCCCATGATATTCTTGTGAGGAAGCTGGTAAAATATGGGTTGAATGAAGTAACTGCTAGGTGGATTTGTAGCTGGTTGACTGACCGCCTCCAAATAGTGCTTACTAAAAGTTCCTCATCATCCTGGAAAAAAGGAACGAGTGGGTTCTGTCCTGCACCTGTAGTTGTTCAATATCTTTATAAGCTAATTGGATGAAGGAATTGAGGGGATGCTCATAAAATCTGTAGATGACACTAGATGGGGAGGAGTAGCTAATACTGCAGAAGACAGAATCAGGTTTCAAAATTACCTTAACAGATTGGAGAACTGGGCCCAAACTAACAAAATGAATTTCAGTCGGGACATATGTCAGGTTCTGCACTTAGGAAAGAAGAACCAGATGCACAAATATAAGATGGGCCTATACCTGGTTTACTAGTAGTACCTGTGAAAAGGATCTAGGGGACTTAGTGGACCAGAAGTTTAACATGTAGCTGCAAAAAAGTTAATGCTATTCTAAGCTGCATCAACAGAAGTATTGTGCCCAGATCAAGGGAAATAATAGTCCCACTCTATTTTGCCTTGGTCAGACCACACTTGGAATACTGTGTCCGGTTCTAGGCACCACAATTTAAGAAGGATATTGACAAGCTGGAACATGTGCAAAGGAGGTGACCAAGACTATCAAGTGTCTTGAAACTAACCAAGCCTTATGAGGAATGGCTGAAGGAGGTGGGTATGTGTAGCCTTGAAAAGAGGAGAGTGAGAGGAGATATGATAACCATCTTCAAATATCTGAAGGGCTGTCACATGGAAGATGGAGCAAGCTTATTTTCTCCTGCCCCAGAGGGTAGTAAGACCTAAGCCAGTGTCTTCAAGATACAAGAAAGGAGATTTCAACTAAACATCAGGAAGAATTTTCTGACAGTAAGAGCTGTTAGACATTGGAACAGACACCCTTGGGAAATTGTGGACTGTCCTTCTTTGGAGGTTTTTAAGCAGAGGTTAGATGGCCATTTGTCATGGATGCTTTAGTTGAGATTCCTGCATTGCAGGGGATTAGACTAGATGTCCCTTGGGTCCCTTCCAACTCCTATGATTCTAAGAAATTAGAGACCCGAAGGCCCACCACTATTAGAGACTCCATTCTGAATTTGTATAGGGTTTACTCCATATCCTCCTCTTCTCCCGAAGATATCCTGCAATGTAGTGAAGGTTTAGGATCAGAGCTTTCCTTCTCCTAGATCAGTGGTGGCCAAACCTGGCCCTCTCCCTGGTCCTGAATGGGGTAACTGTGCCCCTGAAGCTAGACTGGTGACTGGGAGCGGCTGCCAAGACCACATAACACTGGTCTTGAAAGACCTACATTGGCTCCCAGTACGTTTCCGAGCACAATTCAAAGTGTTGGTGGTGACCTTTAAAGCCCTAAATGGCCTCAGTCCAGTATATCTGAGGGAGAGTCTCCACCCCCATTGTTCTACCTGGACACGGAGGTCCAGCGCCGAGGGCCTTCTGGCGGTTCCCTCACTGCAAGAAGCCAAGTTACAGGGACCCAGGCAGAGGGCCTTCTCGGTAGTGGCGCCTGCCCTGTGGAACGCCCTCCCACCAGATGTCAAAGAGAACAACAACTACCAAACTTTTAGAAGACATCTGAAGGCAGCCCTGTTTAGGGAAGCTTTTAATGTTTGATGTATTGCTGTATTTTAATATTTGGTTGGAAGCCGCCCAGAGTGGCTGGGCGGGGTATAAATAATAAATTATTATTATTATTTTGACTACAATTCCATCATCCCTGACCACTGGTCCTGTTAGCTAGGGATGATGGGAGTTGCAGTCCAAAAACAGCTGGAGGGCCAAGTTTGGCCACCACTGTCCTAGATGGTCTACCTTCCCAGGTTGACGAGCCCCACCTGCCCCTCATTTCTCTCTGCAGCATGTGCTGAAACCACCTTCTGGACCGTTGGAAAGCCATTCCTGGGCTGTGGCTGCTGTTGCATGCTGACAGCTTCTAGGAGCCAAGTGCAGGGTGGAGACCAAAGGTGGACAAACTACCCCGAAAGGAGCATGGTGTGTTCCCCCACCAGGGGTACTGCCACTCCCTAACACCCGAGCAGACAACAGGAAAGGAATAAAGGGTAGCTGTTTCTTTTTATTAACTTGAGTTTTGCACATTACTTGGAACTAGTGATTCTGCAGGAGCCTAATGAACCTTAATAATAATATAAATGACCAACACATTCAAGTGGGATCAGCGGGCCCAATTCCACTGGAATGACTGAAGGATGAAATCGCACAGCCAACATAAAGATATGGCAGAATTACCAATCTTAAAAAATGACTGATGAGGAGCCAAAGCAATGAAGCATGCAGAGATGCAGTGGTGTACTTTGGGCTCAAAGGAACCTTTTAATTGTTTAATTTCTCATGACACGTTAACAGTTCTCTCACAGCAAACAGGTTGGGAATTACTTTGAAAAACAATTCTTTGCCAGGACTTTGCTCTAACAGCCATTCAGCCTATGTCTAGGTTGTTTTAGTTTGTTGTTATAACCTTCTGTCCTTGAGCATGAGCCGTGCAGTGACCTTTGTCAGCAAAAGAAAAGACCTGCATAAGTTACATTTTGTATAGTAACTGTTTTGCCACAGGCTTTATTTTTCTACATTGGTGTCTGCTGAGGTAAGATATCTGTCCCAGGACGCGCAAAGCAATGCACATAGCATGGAGATTACCTAATTACATTGGTGATTGGTGTCTTAGCCAATGTCCATTCAGATAATTCTGTCTTTCCTGCTGCAGTCATAACAGCAGAAGACTTCCTGTTAATTATAAACTTCTCTTTCCAGTCACAGTGAATTGGGCAGACAAAGACCGGGCCTGTGCTGAGCCAATTTCTCATCTTCCCATCATTTTTTGTTTGCAGTGAATTATATTTTAGTGCTGAACTAATATTTTCAGTGTATGCCATGCTTCATATAATAATTAAAGCAAGCTTTGTGACGAGGCTTTGACAATTTTGCAGGATTTGTGACCTTACCTTCTGACAAAGCATTACAGAGATGGAGATAGTCTAATTGTCAGTTTCCTATATTCTGATTGATAGTGCTGCTTAGCACGTATTCATGCAGGAATCCTTTTGCTCATTTACACTGACCTTGTTTTCAACATTAATAGGGTCATTTTGTCTACATATAATTTTTCCATTTCTATAATGTCTAGAGCTTTTAGTCTGTTACAGAGTTCCTTATTTCTATCTTTCAGGGTCCACCCCACACACATTTTAATTGAAAGACGACAAATATTTTCTATTAAGGTACAGATACAGTTGCCAAGATCACAAATATAATTACAGATGTAACTCCACACAAAGATCAGGTCAGTTATGTCAACAGTAGCTTGCTTGGCTTTTCTCAAAGATTAAACAAACAAAAAACCCTGTTGCAGCCAATATTCATAGAACAGGTTAAGGTGGATTTGAAAAAATGAGAAACACTGCTGAAGAGAAAGTCAGTGCTAAAGAGAAATTAAAACTGACTGAATACTCCATTACTCCTCTAAGTTATTTGTTTTAACACTTAACAGCTACAAGAATAAATTTGCTAGGATGGTGTCTCCAGCCATTGACTTCAGACATACTCTGTTTTTAAACCCTGTTCCACATTTTAAGAAAATTGCAGTAATAATGTGGGTTTTAAATTGCACTTGGCTGGCATACTTTAATCTGCAATTTCACACAGGCAATGTAAACATTTGTTACAGGAGTTCGGACTTTCCCATGGGAGAATGCTGCACTAGCCTTTTCTCTTTTTTCTTTTTAAAGCTGTGCATGTGTTGGGGGTGAGGGAGATATTACAAGGTACAGACTTGGAAAATGATGTGAAAGAGTATTTCTGTTTTATTTACAAACTAGTTACAACAATCTGATTCCAAACTAGAGTTGTGGTTTGGTAACTAAATCTTTTTTTCCTTTTTAATATGATAGCTGTATGTAGTGTTAACCTGGCTGAGATTTATTTGGATAAATATATTTTAAGCATCAGACATTGTTCCTCTCTTCTGGTGTTTTCCTCATTGTTTCATTCTTCTATTTGATTTTTTAAAAATACACTGAATAGTAAAGTTGTACAGGTAGATTCTTTCTTTCTTTTTTTAAATAATTTTTATTGAATGATTTTATGTTACAAAAAACAATACAACCATACTACCACTAAATATAATTAAGAAATAAAAATTACATACATCAATATTTAGTTTGTTTATTTCCTCCCAAACATTCCATACAAAAACTCACATATGTACAGACACCCACCCACCCACCCAAAAAATGATAATAATGAAAGTAAATATTTCCCCCCCTTTTATCTTACAAAATCTTTTCTTCAACTTTGACTTCTTGTCAAGTCCCTTTGCATATATTTTATCTTACAATCAAATGTACACAAAACAATAAACCTTTCTATATAAATTTTCCAATACATTCTGAAAACATAATAAATCCTTAATTCCTGTCCACCTACTTTTAGTTCCTTTATCACTCAAATGCTAGCACGGAGTCAAAACTATTATTGTATTTTTGAAAATAATATTTATTACTTTTCCAACAATTTAAACACTACCAAAAAAAAATAAACAATACAATACAATACAAAAACACTACATAACACTAACACATTAAACTAACAAAACAAGACAAAAACAGTTTAAAACACATCAAACAATTTCAATATCTTATCTTTCATTCACTTATTTCAATGACCTCCTCACACCTCCCTTTTTGTATTCCACTTCTATTAATTGTTTCAGCAATTCCTTTCCATCTTCCTCTGTTTTATATCCTATAATTATTTTAACACATTCTAACCTTATTTTTCCCTTTAATACTCTATTAATCTATTTATACTTAATTCCTTATAACATTTCTACTAAAGCCATATAACTTCATTCCAACATTTTTCTAACATTCATTAATTTTACAGTATTTCTGTATATAGTCTTTAAACTTTTTCCAGTCTTCTTCCACCGACTCTTCTTCCTGGTCTCGGATTCTGCCAGTCATTTCCGCCAATTCCATATAGTCCATCAACTTCATCTGCCATTCTTCCCGGGTGGGTAAATCTTGTGTCTTCCAATACTTTGCGATGAGTATTCTTGCTGCTGTTGTTGCATACATAAAAAAAGTTCTATCCTTCTTTGACACCAATTGGCCAACCATGCCCAGGAGAAAGGCCTCTGGTTTCTTCAGTAAGGTATATTTAAATACCTTTTTCATTTCGTTATAAATCATCTCCCAGAATGTCTTAATCCTTGGGCATGTCCACCAAAGGTGAAAGAGTGTACCTTCAGTCTCATTACATTTCCAACATTTATTGTCGGGCAAATGGTAAATTTTTGCAAGCTTGACTGGTGTCATGTACCACCTATAAATCATTTTCATTAAATTTTCTCTTAGGGCATTACATGCCGTGAATTTCATACCTGTGGTCCATAACTGTTCCCAGTCAGCAATCATTATGTTATGTCCAACATCTTGTGCCCATTTAATCATAGCTGATTTCACCATTTCATCCTGAGTGTTCCATTTCAACAGCAAGTTATACATTCTTGACAAATTCTTAATTTTTGGATCTAACAATTCTGTTTCCAATTTTGATTTTTCCACCTGGAAACCAACTTTTTTGTCCAGATTGTATGCCTCCACTGTTATTGTATCTTTGAACATATCTTCTATAACCATCCCATTTTTCTGCAAATTTTTGCTTTGAGTTTCCTCTGAGTTTGCTAGTCAATTGAGCTGTCTCCACCAATTCCTGTAATTTGATTTGCCAATCTGTTATTTTTGGAGCCCCGTGATCTTTCCATCCCTTGGCCACAAGTATACGAGCCGCTGCGGTTGCATACAAGAATACCTCTCTTAAATTTTTTGGGATCTCTTTATCTAAAATACTTAATAGAAATGCCTCCGGTTTTTTAGTGAAAGTTATCCCCATTATCTTTTTTAATTCATCGTATATTCCACGCCCCCCAAATCATAATCTTTTCACACGTCCACCACATGTGGATCATGTCAGCGTTATTTCCTCCACATCTCCAACAAGCATTCGCCAAATTTTTATACATTCTTGTTAATCTGGAAGGAGTGAGGTACCACCTATGAGCCATTTTCATCATGTTCTCTCTTATATTATAGCTGGCTGTAAATTTCAAATTTACATTCCATAAGTTTCCCCAAACTTTTAACATAATTGGACGGCCCACAGCTTGGGCCCACTTTATCATTGAAGCCTTAACCTCCTCATCCATTACTCCGTAATCTAAAAGAAGTCTATACATTTTTGCGATTATTTTGGTTTTACTATTCAGTAATTCTCTTTCAAATCTTGAAGGCTCCTTTTCAAAACATATCTGCTTATCCTGTCTGAACACTTCATTCACCTAGAAGTAATCTAGCCAACTAGAAAAGTGATCTTTTATTTTATCATAACTTATCAATACTAGTTGACCCTCCTCCTCCCAGTTCTCTTTGATGTTGTAGTCTTTTTTAACAGCGATTGCTTCTAGTGGAGAGTTCCATCTTGGGGTTTTCTGTTCCAAATATCTTTTGTATTTTTCCCATACCTTGTACAGTGGTGCCTCGCAAGACGAAATTAATTCGTTCCGCAAGTCTCTTCGTCTTGCGAGTTTTTCGTCTTGCGATGCACGGTTTCCCATAGGAATGCATTGAAAATCAATTAATGCGTTCCTAGGGAAACCGCCTTCAGACCAGGTCCGGGGACAGTCTGTCCCCGGACCTCTTCTGAAGGCTTGGGGGGGGGACAAGGGCTTTTCTTCCCACCCCCAGCATTTTAAAAAACCCCAGGACAGCGGAGGACTTCTCCGCTGTCCGGGCGATCTTAAAATGCTGGCGGGCGGCATTTTAAAATCGCCCCGGACAGCGGAGGACTTCTCCGCTGTCCGGGGCGATTTAAAAGCCCCTGGGAAGGCAGGCAGGGGGGACAAAGACTTTCGCGTTCCGAAGTGGGGCGGCTGGGGCAGGTGTTCCCGCCCCCCCGCCCCGCTTCGGAACAGCGTTCCGAAGTGGGGCGGCTGGGGCAGGTGTTCCCGCCCCCCCCGCCCCGCTTCGGAACAGCGTTTTAAAATGCTGGGGGTCGGCAGCGAACCCCCAGCATTTTAAAATCTCCCCGGGACAGGGGGAGATTTTAAAATGCTGGGGGTCGGCAGCGAACGCTTCGCTCCCGCCCGCCAGCATTTTAAGATCGCCCGGGGCAGGCGGGGGGGGAAGGCAGGCGGGGGGGAGCAAAGACTTTTGCCCCCCGCCGGCCTTCAGAAGAGGTCCTCTTCTGAAGGCCGGCTGTGGGCGAAAGTCTTTGCTCCCGACCGCCAGCATTTCCCTATGGGCTTTCGTCTTGCGATGCAAGCCCATAGGGAAATTCGTCTTGCGAAGCGCCTCCAAAACAGAAAACCCTTTCGTCTTGCGGGTTTTCCGTCTTGCGAGGCATTCGTCTTGCGGGGTACCACTGTATATAGCATTTCTTATTATATGATTTGAAAAACTCCTATGCACCTTTATTTTCCCATAATTAAGATAGCCATGCCACCCAGAATGGGTGTCATGACCTTCTAGATCTAAAATATCCCAATTTTTTTTTAATAAACACCAATCTTTAAACCAGAGAAGACATAAGGCTTCGTAATATAGCTTCAAATCCGGTAATCCATAGCCACCTCTTTCTATAGTCTCTATTAATATCTTATGCTTTACTCTTGGTCTTTTACCTTTCCACAAAAACCGCTCAATAGATGTAGAAGTGGTTGTACCGATTCCTCCTTCAAGACAGTGGAACCACTCCATCACATAAATGTGTGTTAACCATGCCCTGAACATACACACCCCTGCCAGACCACTCCCTCCCTGTCTAGCTTTAATCAGCTGTGAAGGACAGGTCAAGAAAGCGGGTGGTCAGTTGCATTGCTGCAAGCACCTTGTCCATTTCATCAAGCTGTAAAAACTGAAATTTATCCCATAGGAGAATGGAAGATTGTGCATTGAACACTTCACCTGAATCTGATAGCAGAGCTGGTCAACTTGATACTTAAACTAACTAGCAAGGAGTCACAGCTGGATTCTCAGGTGACTCAAGCCCCATCAACTGAAGCAAATGCTGACATTGTTCAAACTACTTAGAAAAATTTCACTGGATAGCAAGTAGCAGATGTGATGGATGCAGCAACTAAGCCTTCTTTGTGGGAATGTTGAGGGTGGCAGGAGAGGATATATTGATTATTAATATCTTTCCTAACTTGTGGCAGAAAGCTTCTTTACATAGCAGAGTCACATTCCCCTTCTTAAGCAGCAGAAAGCAGGTTGCAAACTCATGTGAGCCTCTGAAGACAATAAACAATTCAATCTGGCTGGCCCAGATTGAGATATGTTCTGTTATTCCTGGTAAGACCCCTTTGATCCCTCCTAAAAGAATAAAGACACAACAGTCCAAACATTCCCTTGCGTGGTCACTCCTAGCAAAACAAGGAATGTTGTACTTGACTGCTCCCAGTGGATTACATCCCACATTCTTCACTGCCTCCACATGATAGGCACATTTATGTGCTTGAAGAAGTCTTCAATCAGCCTAATAGGAAGTCTTGTAACATTGAATCTCTAGCTGTTGTCCATCTTGTTTCATAGCCTGCAGCCCTCTGGTATAGAATCATAGAATTATACCAGAGCCTCTCCCCATATGACCCAAGCTGGACCCTGCAATCATCATCAGAGGCCATTCTTTGTGTGCCCCCTCAACAAGAGGCCTGGAGGATGGCAACATGAGAACAAGCCTTTCTGTGGTGGCTTCCCATTTGTGGAATACTCTTCCCAAGGAGACTTCCCAAGGAGACTTGTCCAGCACCACCATTATATATCTTTAGGTGCAGGCAAAAACAGTCCTCTCTGGGAAGGTGTTTGGCATTTAACTAGCTGTGGCCTTTTAGAAGTGGGTGGGATGTTTAATATATTTTTCTTTCCTCTTGGTTTTAATGCTTTAAGTGTGGTTCATTGTCTGTCTGTCTGGTTTGTTGTAAGTTGCTTTGGGTTGCTCAGGGCAAAATAAAGTGACTAACAAACTTAATAAATAATAATAATGTTGCAGACTCTGTAGCATCGGAGAAGGTGCTCCAGGGTGATCCAGTTCATCATATGTTGTCATTCCATCATAAGCCCCAGGCCTCAGCAGGATTGCCAGTTTTGACCACTAGAAAATCCCCCAGAGCATTCCGTAGTCCATCAGGTTCCTTTAGTCCTCTACCCTTTGCAGAGTGAGCTTGTTGGCGCGAGTCCATAGGATGTAGCATGGGGTCAGGGTATGCACACACACATTAAGGAATGTGGATGCATGATTCACCCCATGTTTGCTCTCTTTTGTAAGAGATGACAGTGGTGGTAGTGTGGCACATTGTGCACATACTACATCATTATTTCAACTTTTTATATCATCCAAGGGCCATCACCGCACCACACTTTATCTAAGGCTTGGTCTACATATGTGGTAGAACGAGGCAAGTGTCCGGGGGTACCACTTCAGACTGAATATGGGAGACACAAATTTAATGCTTCTCTGGATAAAATTCAAGTGTCAAAATAGCACAGCAGGAAGTAGAACTGAGCTAGAACATTTCTGCCAGATATTTATCCTTTACTATAAAAGGTAAATAGGGACGCGGGTGGCGCTGTGGGTAAAACCTCAGCGCCTAGGACTTGCCGATCGTATGGTCGGTGGTTCGAATCCCTGCGGTGGGGTGAGCTCCCGTCGTTCGGTCCCAGCTCCTGCCCACCTAGCAGTTCGAAAGCACTCTTAAGTGCAAGTAGATAAATAGGTACCGCTTTCTAGCGGGAAGGTAAACGGCGTTTCCATGTGCTGCGCTGGTGCAGGCTCGCCAGAGCAGCTTCGTCACACTGGCCACTTGACCCGGAAGTGTCTCCGGACAGCGCTGGCCCCCCGCCCTCTTAAGCGAGATGGGCGCGCAACCCCAGAGTCGGTCACGACTGGCCCGTACAGGCAGGGGTACTTTTACCTTTACCTTTTATAAAAGGTAAAGGGACCCTGACCATTAAGTCCAGTCGTGGCCGACTCTGGGGTTGCGGTGCTCATCTCGCTTAACTGGCCAAGGGAGCCTGCGTACAGCTTCCGGGTCATGTGGCCAGCATGACTAAGCCACTTCTGGCGAACCAGAGCAGTGCACGGAAATGCCATTTACCTTCCCGCTAGAGCGGTACCTATTTATCTACTTGCACTTTGAGGTGCTTTCGAACTGCTAGGTTGGCAGGAGCAGGGACCGAGCAACGGGCGCTCACCCCGTCGTGGGTATTCGAACCGCTGACCTTCTGATCGGCAAGTCCTAGGCTCTGTAGTTCTCCTGAAATTTAATTGAGAGGCTGGAGAGAGAGAGAAGGAAACAGGAGTAATTTTTTTTGTAAATAAACAATGTACAAGGAACAAATATCAAACTCCATGTCACCAATTCCTTGTCTAAACAGAAAGCATCCCAGAAAGGCCTCAAGTTCAGCCAAAACTGAAAGGAAGGCTGCACCCAGATATAAGGAGGCTTCATGATTCTAAGGAAAGATTTAAGAAAAGATTTGTCTCACCACTTTGGTGTAATCACTGCTTCAGATGCTACACAAATTGTTCTTGTATTGTTTGTGCTCAGAAGAGGAGATAACAAAAGTAAATTATTTAGGCCAAAATCTCAGAGGTTATATGAAATATACATGCTTGAACTCTCGCCAAGCAAAATGCCTTTGGAAGGAATGCCTTCAGAAGAATCCTAATTACATTGTAGGAATCCCTTCTCCCACAATATCCCAAGTATTTTTACCACTTGTAAAAAATGGATGGCTATAGAACAGCCTTGGTAGATCAGGCAAGGCCTGTCTAATCCAGCAGTCAGGTGCCTCTTGGTGCAGGGCCTCCTAGGGTCCCTATTTTCCAGGGACATCCCTAATTTCGAGAAGCAATCCTGGTTTCTGATTTGATTCCAGAACGTCCCACTTTTCCTTAGCATGTCCCTATTTTATTGGATAAATGTTGGAGGTATGGAGTTATCCAACCCGCGAGCCGTCTGAAGGCAATCCTGCATAGTGATTTTTTTTATGTTTAATTTTTTTAATATTTGTATATATGTTGGAAGCCGCCCAGAGTGGCTGGGGCAACCCAGTAAGATGTGTGGGGTATAAAGAGTAAAATTATCATTATGGAATGGTATGTCCCTATTTTCATCGGAGAAATGTTGGAGGGTATGTTGGTGCTCACAAGCAGAGTATCAATGTGGTAGCACCGTGTTTCCCCCCAGCATCTGGTATTCAGAAGCTACATGATAGCTTCATATACTTTTTGTGGGCTGTCGCTATTGATTTAAACTATAATAATATGAACTGACTCAGGCCTTGCAGTCATCATTGGAGGCCCATCTTAGTGTGCCTCCCCCACAAGAGGTCCAGAGGGTGGCAGCACAACAGGCCTTTTCAGTGGTGGCTCCCCATTTGGTAAATGCTCTTCCTAGGGAGACTCACCTGGCGCCTTCATTACATATCTTTAGGTGCCAGGCGAAAATGTTTCTCTTCAACCAGGTGTTTGGCTGATTAGCATTCTATTGCTTTTTAAATGTGTTTATGGCAGGGGGTGATAGGTTTGTTTTTGTTTTATTATATATTTTGTATTTTCCTTTAGTAGGTTTCTGTGGTGAACCACCTAGGGATCTTCAGAAAAAGGGTGGTATACAGATAAAACAAATTTATCTGTCCCTAAATTATTTGTTTTTAAAAGCCAGTTTCATAGAATTGTAGAGTTGGAAGGAACCTTGAGGGTCATTTAGTCCAATCCCCAGCAATGCTGTGAATTCCATATTTTAATTATGTGTTATGTGAAAAAGTAATTTGCAAAATAAACTTTATCATGCTATCCTGTATTTTAATGTCACGGGGTGGGGAATGCCTCCATTCTTTACTGTGATTTCATGAATATTGTATTTTTTTTAAAAAAGTCAAAATGCCAAATGCTTTAAAATGATAAAACACACAATTGACAGAACACTTTAAAACTTTCTAATGTGCTTTATGTACACCGTCTTTTATTTCTTACAACAAACTTGTAAAGGAGGTCAGTGTCACCAGAGTGTCCCAGCATGTGCCCTAACACTGAGCTGAGGATCCCAAACCTCACTTAATGCCATCTTCTTATTCTCATGCTATTCTCATTTATTCAGATTTGGGACCTCAGAACATTCTTGTACAGGAAGATTGTGTGGTGAGAGTTGCAGAAATTAACCTGGTTGACATGACTTTCTTGAATCTGCGCTGTTGACACCCAGCATTTATGCATCACAATCAGATCAACAATCCAATGTTTAAGCACCGGGTGCTTTTTAATGCCAACATCATTATACTTTCAGAAAGAAATGTGGATTGGCTTGCAATTTTTCAAATAATTTAGCTTACAAGAGCCAAAGCCCCACCATTCATAAACACTCAATTTTGCACTGCAGGGTAGCTGAGATGGAACCAGTCTCAGGGACCTGGAACGCCAGGCCGCTCAAGCAAGCAGCATGCAATTATTGCCGTCTGCTGTGCTTCCTTGCTTCACTTCCTTTATCTTAAATCTTTAGTCTGCCTACGAAGATGTACAGTAGGTGGAATCTGTCAGGCATAAAGCCAGCAGGCAATTTAAAAGTGGAGACGACTGGCGTCAGATTGATTAAACCAGTGCACGTGTCTGCAGAGAGCAAGATGTGGAGTTTAATCACTGGACACTTGCTTTCTGCTCTGTTGTAGATAGTTAAGCAATGTTTTAGTCTTTGCAGTGAGCTCCATGAGTTCTCCTGTAAGTTATAGCACAAACCTTTGCATGCATACTTGGAAGAGTAATCACTTAACTCTTAGCTGATACAGGATTGCAACCCTTTGAAATGTTATCAAATAAAACACACTTCCTTCTTTTTCCTAGCTATGCCATTACCTTGCTCTTAGCAAAAAGTGTGGCAGATAATTCCACTTGTGTGGGATAATTAATTAGCACAGGTTGATTGAAGACTTAAATTGTTTACTGAACAAATGTAGCTTTGTTTCCATTTAACTGTGTGAAACGTCTGCTCTTTTGTTAACATTGTGTCCTTTATTGGTAATTTATTGGTGATTTTAAATTTCTATTTAGTGTATATTTTCATTGTTGTTATAACTCTCCCTGTGCTCATTAATTTGATGAAGCATAGGCCAGAAATTGAAATAATATATCATTTTATGCCATCAAAACTCCATAAGGAAGGTGCTGTATTGGAGAAAGTCTTGTTCCTTATCACCATCCAACTATCCTTATGGAAGGACACTGTCAGGGAACTGACATCGGAGCCAGAGGCGGAGGCAAGGCTCCCGAGCGATGCTGGAGAAGGGCCCAGCAGGGAGAGAGGCAGCTCATCAGCTGGGGAAGGAAATCAGCGTAACACCAGGGATAAAGGGGGGCAGATGGGGGAATCGGCGAGGGGGCTCCAGGACTCCTCGCCGGAGACCAGCGGGGAGAGCACGGGTCCTCCGCTACCCACACCCTCCCTGCGCAGAAGACTTTCGCGCAGGGAGAGTAGGAGGAGACTTGGCGTCAAACAGCTTTTATGCTGGAAAAGGTTTAAGAAACGCCCACTGACGGATTCTGCTAGCGACTGAAACAGCCACGAAGTGAAGGGCTGTCCAGACAGAAAAGGTTTAACCAAGCAACCTAGCCAGGAGTGGCGGCAACTTACGCACAAGCAACCCCTATAATTATTACAGACACTTAACATTTTAGAGCACGGAGCATGTGGAAAGGAGGCTAGCCTTCAGATGCAATACTCTCCCGACCTTCCGTGGGACTTGCTTCCAGGTCAACATGCATAGGATTGAACTGTGTATGTAAGAGCTTGCATAACAATATGGTCACAGACCTGAACTAGCTGATATTTAAAGACTAGCCCCCATGGAATGCATTATAACAGACTGGTGTGCAATAAACTGTGTATTAAAGTGTAAATTTTCTTCCTTGGAGAGGGTGCAGTTGATGAACCAGTCTGAGGCAAAACTAATGCCACCTGATACAAATTTGATCACTGTAATCTTTTTCATTATTGATTGTAATTCTGTTAGTAAACCAGGCAAGAATGATAGGATCATCTGAGGGTATCAACTAAGGCATCCAAGAAAGCTCCTAGTGTTGGAAGGTTCTTCCTGACGTTTAGCTGGAATCTCCCTTGTATTGTGTAAGAGCTCTTGGACAGTGGAAGGGTCTCTCTCGGGAGGTGGGGGACTCTCCTTCCTTGGCGGTTTATAAGCAGAGGTTGGGTGGCCATTGGTCAGGGATGCTTTAGCTGAGATTCCTGCACTGCAGGGGGTGGACTAGATGACTCTTGGGGTCCCTTCCAACTCTGATTCTTTGATTCTATGCGGGGGGAGGGGAGGAGATGGGCAAGGAAGCTTCCTAAGCCAAATAGTCAATAAGAAAAGGACATGATTGCATTGCAGGGTCCACAAGGTATTCTCTTTGCCTTGCCTCTTTAGCCATAGAAAAACAAAACATTTAAAAAAAAATATAGGCCATATTGGCCAGGTAGTGAACAAATATACAAGAGTCCCATGAAACTTGAAACTGACTAACAAATTAGCTAGAGGGCTAAAAAGTTGTTTATTTCATGGGGTGTGGGGGGGGTATTACTGCAGTATCTTTTTTAATTATTCCACTATTTTTGCAGCCAGGATATTTTTTTTAATGCAAGTGTCCAGAAAAACACGGTATTATGCCTTGATGTATGATGCCAACAAAAAAGTGCAATTACATTTTAAATAGAAAATATAAGAACCACACATGCTTTGAAATGCAACCAGTTTACTTTGGCTTTGTTTAATAACCTCATTCTAAGTCTTGCATTAAAGATTTGTAGCTTCTACTTTTAATAATGATGCCACATAAAGATGGTTCTCTTTGAACAGTTTCCTTATGTTCAGCTATACTCATTAGGAAATCCTGTGTTTCAAAGATCTTATCAAGCTGTATGACGTCTGTAATTATGCCACAAGAGGCCCTGCTTTTTAGAGGTTTCCAATTTTTCCATTTCTTGTTAATCTTCTTGGCTCTACTACATTGTGCTACACTCTAGTTAGAAACAGCGGAAACTGTCACTGTATACAGACACTCCATTGACAACTGAGAAGTAAACAAAAAGATAATTACTAATGGGGGGAGGGGGAATTTAGCCAGGCAAGCAAAGGCCCTTTCTTTGTGAAGGCAGAGTCTGAGTTCAAAACTTATTGTCCTACCAGTTGGGGGTGGGGGTGGATTTGAATTTCTGCTTTCTGCAGTTGCTTATTGAAGCAAGTCCCTAATCAATAAGGAATACTCATTGAGGCTCAAACCACTTTTTTTTTTTTTTTATATATCTTCATCCAAAGTGGCATAGACAGATTGCAAATCTAAATGATGAAAGAGTAGTTGGGAAGAGGGTGCTTAGCCCTTTCCCTTCCTGTTATTTTCCAGCTCAAAATAACCCTTCTGCAACTATTTGCCCTCATGCTTGGCGTGCTCTGGTCCATGTAGTCACAAAGAGTCGGACACAACTAAACGACTAAACAACAACAATCCTTCTTCTGCTCAAGAAGAGCCTACTTGTCATTCAACATACAGAGTCCCACTCAAAGAGAAAAGGAAGGAACCATAGAATGCCATGTGAGATGCACTTTAAGCCTGAAATTTCACCTATAGCAACATTCAAACCAAGTGTGCAAGTGCTTGTACATAACAGTGCATAAAAACAGATTCAGGTGGATAGCCATGTTGATCTGTCATAGTCATAATAAATAATAAGATGAAGGATGTGAAAGATGTTTTCATCTTTCATCTTGTTATTTATTAGTGCATAAAAAATTTTTTGGGGGGAAGTTCTGCCAGCCGCCTTACCTTTTTGAAAGGGATGAACAGTGTAAAGATGCTTCTCCCTGCGTGTCCCTGGCAGAGATCACTAGTGTGCCTTCCGGGAAGACACTCTGGCGATCATCAAAGGAACGCTCGGGGCGAACACGCTTCACCCTGCGGCATCCCTGGTGGTACTTAAAAGGAGGTGGCAAGACCAAACATCTTCGTCCTGGAGCATCCTTTCTGAGGATCATCACATATTGGGGGGACCTTTCTTGAAAATATGGAGGCCTGGCCCCCCACCCCTATAGATGGCACCCCTGCACCTCTTCCTATTTGAAACTGCCCGGGCCAGGAGCCTTGGGCAAGTCAAGAGGGAAGACTAAGCCACAACCAGAGGAGAGAGAGGAAGCAGGGGAAGAGGCAAGCGAAGAGTCAGGACCAAGGAGCAAAGAGGGCCAACAGACATACCAGGAGACAAGGCTGAGAGCTGAGGAAGACCTCCTTGCTTCAGCAAGCCTTGACTGGATCTTAAATTCCTTCCTGCCCTGGAAGATCAAATAGTTAGCCAGGGGCTGGATCTACACTGACCTTTTTAACATTATTAGAATGATATTAGCTATGTCATTCTAAAACCTTTACAGGGCATCCTGCTTTTAAAAAGTTCCTCGCCTGTTTCCCTTAGTTCTCGTTCATGGTTGCTCTGCAGCGCCCTCTGGTGTCACATTTTAATAATACATTAAGAACGTTAGGAGTAATGCATCATTTGTCCCTCTGTTACCACAACCCTTCCTTAACCCTTTCCTAACGTTCTAAACCATGAGTGTAGATCCACCCGGGATGGACAGGTCAGTCCAGGGCCTGAGGATACTAAACTACCTATGCAGACCTCACCTGGAGTACTGTGTCCAGTTCTGGGCACCACAGTTCAAGAAGGACATTGACAAACTGGAACGTGTCCAGAGGAGGGCAACCAAAATGGTCAAAGGCCTGGAAACGATGTCTTATGAGGAACGGCTAAGAGAGCTGGGCATGTTTAGCCTGGAGAAGAGGAGGTTAAGCAGTGATATGATAGCCATGTTCAAATATATAAAAGGATGTCACATAGAGGAGGGAAAAAGGTTGTTTTCTGCTGCTCCAGAGAAGCGGACACGGAGCAATGGATCCAAACTACAAGAAAGAAGATTCCACCTAAACATTAGGAAGAACTTCCTGACAGTAAGAGCTGTTTGACAGTGGAATTTGCTGCCAAGGAGTGTGGTGGAGTCTCCTTCTTTGGAGGTCTTTAAGCAGAGGCTTGACAACCATATGTCAGGAGTGCTCTGATGGTGTTTCCTGCTTGGCAGGGGGTTGGACTCGATGGCCCTTGTGGTCTCTTCCAACTCTATGATTCTATGATTCTATGAAATTGGGGTTCAGGGCTCATCACCTAGGGCAGCCATGCAAAAGCCCAAGTGCTCCTAGCTCAGTCCCCACCAGAGAGAGCCTCAGAGCTCCTGCATGTACAGTGGTACCTCGGGTTAAGAACTTAATTCGTTCCAGAGGTCTGTTCTTAACCTGAGGTACCACTTTAGCTAATGGGGCCTCCCGCTGCCGCCGGCGCACAATTTCTGTTCTCATCCTGAGGTAAAGTTCTTAACCTGAGGTACTACTTCCAGGTTAGCGGAGTCTGTAACCCGAGGTGTTTGTAACCTGAGGTACCACTGTATATGTCTACTACCATGATTAATGTACATATTCTTGGAGTATTAAAAATATAAGAACTCTGCCCCCCATTTAACCTACTCATTGTGAACATGCACACTGCTTGGTGGCTGCAAAAAGGATCACATAATGAATAATAGCACACAGTGAGAGAACTGGTAATTTGAAAGTATTTTATGGAGACAGTGAGACTAAACTATTTGAAAACAAATAATTAAAGTTTTCCAAGTCCAGCATAATTTAGCATGATGCTTACACCTATTACTGACAATCTATATATGTCTGTTGGTATTCTCCATGAACCAAATTCTCTGGTCAGCTGAAGAAACTGGAGCTGATCATGTATATTTAATCTTCAACTCAGGTTAAGAAAAAGCAGCAGGCCTGCTCAGTTTGCCCAGAGGTAACTCAGGGATCTTCATAGTATTTTCACATATTACATTGGGAATCTGAAGCAGCATGTTTTTTAAAACTTCATCATTGTTGCTGAAACATTTTCAATATGCCTCCATCTCCATCTCCCCTTCCAAATCCAGCACCCACCACCTTCTAATGTATGGAGATCCTTTTATGTAGCCATCCATGTGTATACTATTCATTAGTGGTAGCAGGGCTTTTTTCAGCCGGAACTCACTGGAACGCAGTTCCAGCACCTCTCAGGTGAGTGCCATTGCCATTCTAAGAGAACGAGGGAGGTGTTCATGGTGAGTTCCAGTACCTCTTATTCTAGAAAATAGCACTGAGTGGTAGTAATCTCACAGTGACATTGCACAAGGAACAGAGTAGGATACCTCCATGAGCTGTCATGGAGCATCTCATCTGAACTTACAAATTTTTATTTTATTGATCCAGTTGCATAAATATAAGATGGGGGACACCTGGCTTGAAAGTAGCACATGTGAAGATGATCGACGGGACTTAATAGACTGCAGACATCATATGAGTCAGCAGTGATGCAGCAGCAAAAAATATGTGAACACTATTCTAAGCTGCATCAACAGAAGTCTCATGTTCAGGTCAAGGGAAGTCATAGTCCCACTTTATTCTGCCTTGGTCAGACCACACCTGGAATACTGTGTCCAATTCTGAGCACCACAATTTAAGAAGGATGCTGACAAGCTGTAACATGTGCAGGGGAGAGTGACCAAGATGATCAAGGGTCTGGAAACCAAGCCTTATGAGGAACGGTTGAGGGAGCTGGATATATTTAGCCTGGAAAAGAGGAGACTGAGAGGTGATATAGTCACAGGCATGCCTTAGGTGTTCACCTATGGACATGGGTGATCTGACTCTAAGTAAAAGCGAAACAAAAGAAGTGCCATGGTCAGATCACTTCCTGGTGCAACTGGACTTATCTGTGACCCTTCCCCTCTGCAGGGAGGTGGGACTGATTTTGATGGTCTGCCCTGCCACTTAATGGATCCAAATGGTTTCCAGAGAGTGGTAGGGGATGTTTTATCCCATGTTGATGGCCTTTCCGGTGACTCCCTGGTGGCCCGCTGGGATGCAGAGTCAACCAGGGCTATTGACTGTCAGGCTCTGAAGCGCCCTCTCCGATTACATGGAGCCCAGACAGCCCTGTGGTTTTCCCCAGAGCTGAGGGCAATGAAACAATAGCTGAGATGGTTCGAGCGCCAGTGGTAGAAAACTCATTTTGAATTGGACTGGACACGGGTTAGAGCTTAACGTCGAGCCTACCAAGTGGCGATGGCAACAGTGAAGAGGACCTTCTTCACCACCTCTATTGCATCTGCAGTAAATGGCAGCAGGAGACTCTTTCAGATGGTTCACAATTTAACATATTCTGACTCAACATCAGGAAGAACCTTCTGATAGTAAGAGCTGTAAACAGTGGAACAGACTCCATCAGAAGGTGATGGACTCCATATGTCAACCATATGTCAGGAGTGCTCTGATGGTGTTTCCTGCTTGGCAGGGGGTTGGACTCAATGGCCCTTGTGGTCTCTTCCAACTCTATGATTCCATGATTCTATGACTCTCATTGGAGGTTTTTAAGCAGAGTTTGGATGGCCACCTGTCATATATGATGTAGCTGAGATCCCTTCATTGCAGGGAATTGGACTAGATGACTCTTGGGGTCCCTTCCAACACTCTATGCCTTCTGAACACCAAGCATCACTGCCAGTTCCTGAGAGGGGGCTGGGTGAGGCCAGGGAGCAAAGGTGCAGCATGGACACAGGGGGCACGGTTGGATTGGCTGCCCTGCTGCCTGCTACTGAATGGCTTACTAATTGACCCTGATTATTGTGGTGCTTTATTTCTCCCACCAGCTGTTCCTGCCTACATACATGGAACTCTGGGACTGGCAGGGGGTTGGACTCAATGGCCCTTGTGGTCTCTTCCAACTCTATGATTCTATGAGTTTTCTCTCTCACACCCACAAACTACACATCCTGGTTTAACAGTACAAGCAAATTCTGTTTTCTAGAGTGGGACTTGCTGCTCAGAATATTGTTAGTTCTGCTCTAACCCTGCTTCTACTTGGCTCCAGAAAATCTCACAAAATCTGGATGATAGGAACAGATACAGGACAATAAGTGTCTATAATTATCTTCAAGTGTAATCTGCAGTTTAGCCGAGATTTCTCCTCTGCATGGCAATAGGGTTGCAGTTTGGGTCCGGACACTGAAACAGGATTTTGTATTTGTGTAAATGCACATACTAAAGGTCAGAATTTCTTTAATTTCAAATAAAAAGGGGGATGCAATTCCTCAACTCTTCACCCCAACAGGACTCTCAAAATAGCTAACCATATCTGAAACAGCAATAAAACCAAGGCATAAAAATTAAAATATCAAGCCATGTAATAACCAGCAGAAACCTGTGAAACTTGGTCTTTCTCCAGTAATACAAAATACTCCCTTAAATAATCCAAGGAAGACCTTTGCCTAAAATAGCACTTGCCATTTTCATCATAAAAAACTTACAAGCATTTGGTCCCACTATGCCCTTAAACAGATTTCATTCTCTTTATTATGGAAGACCAACTGGGTTTTCATAATCTATAAAAATGGAGTAATCTGGCAAGAGAGAGGGTGCTGCTGCCACAGAAGAGGCTAGTGGCTTTTACTGGCTACCTTAAGAACTTATAAGTACCATAAAAATGGAGAACACATTCCTTCACATATGGACTCGATCTATGCAGTAAGATGTTGCATGATCACTCCTCACATATGTTTCTTTCCTACCAAAGTATTGTTTCATATGCTGTTAGTTCAAAGGAAGGGAAAGCTCTAGGTTGAATAGCTGCCTTTGGAAAGGTAGGTTGAAGTTATTGCTAGAGTTGCCATATTTCAAAAAGTGAACATCCGGACACAAAAGTTGTTAATGATTTATTATTATTATTATTATTATTATTATTATTATTATTATTTGCAAAGTTGTAGAGCTTTTTTCCACCAGAATCTAGTTTTGCTTCTGACTGTAATATTCCAGCTGTTTTCGGGAAATTCTGGACATATGTCAACCATAGTTATTGCACGCATGGAGCAAAATGCACCACCTTTTATTTTTAAAGAAGATCTTCCGCTTTATTTTTTAGTTGGAAAAATCCACTTCCCCAAGAAAGGTTTCAGTACTGTTGTCAGCCTTTCAGGTCTTTGGCAGAAAAAATAACTGAGTCTTTAGCTGCTGACATCAAACACACAGTAGGCTGCTGTCCCCAAAGCTGGATGGCTCAGGTCACAGAGGTCAAGTGCCTAATAGGAGAATGTTTTAATTGCGTTTCTGTGCCTGCCCTTCACTGACCCATTGGCAGGCCTCTTTGGGTCACGTGGTGGCAGTTTATGAAAGGGTGAGAAGGAAAAGTGGTATTATTCAAGCATCACCATTACTATGGCATAGTGCAGGTAGGGAGAACACAAGGCTTCAGCTACTGAGTAATCCTGCAAATTGGTTAAACTAACAATGGAAAGCACTATGTATTGTCAGGCTGAAAAACTAGAGCCCCCAGACACACCCTCCAGCATGCCTAATCCTGCCAAACAGTACAAAATCCTATTACTCAGTGAATTATAAATCCTGCTTCAACACCCCATTTGTCTTAAAGTGTTTCATCGTCTACAACAGAAATGCAATACTTTTTCAGCCATATAATTACCTGCATACTGGTCTCTCCCCCCCCAGCAGTTTTAATCTTCTGTGGCAGGATTTAACCTTCTTCTTTTTCCATGTTCTTGTTGAAAAATAAAAAAGGGTCGGTTTAAGCCAGAGTATACACTAGTTTCTACTTCACTCTACTCTACTCCACTCTCACATTTTGGGGTATTATTATTATTATTATTATTATTATTATTATTATTATTTTACTGATAGGGGAAAAAATCAGTTTGGAAACAAGTACTGAGTGTTATTTTCAAAAGAGTGCATACTGTAGATAATCTATATGTTTTTGCCAGTGCTATTTTTCTAGAAAAAGAGGTGCTGGAACCTACCACAAACCAGATTTGAGAAACACTGCTCTAGGGGTACCACCAACACATCCCCCTAATGGGAAGTGGTAGCAGGTGCCACCAGAATCTGAGGGGCTGGGCTGGGGGAGGTTCACCCAGCAGCAGTGGCTGGGCCAGCTGGCACTCCTCCACCACCTGAAGCAAGGGCTGCATAATGGGTGGACCAGCCCAATGTTAAACCCAGACACTCCGTGTTACAATGATCTTTTTGTCCATATTGGGGTACTGCGACAGACAGTGTAACTTTCATGGCTGCATTTTCACCTCAAAGCAGCACTTTGTTTCACCTGAACATTTTATCTTGCTCTATTTTAAAAGGAAATGGCATTCAGTAATTTTTCCAATGCATTCCAGAGGTGTCTATTGTAGAAGGTGAGATTGAAGCATAGTTGTCGTGCATGTGTATTTTCAACTATGTTTTCAAGATTTTAGAAACAAAACGTCAAATCACACTTGATTTGGAAGCGTGCATGCAACTCTTATAAAGTTATACAAAGTCTTATAAAGTTATACAACTCTTATAAAGTTATAACTCTTATAAAGTTATACAAAAAGCGGTGTCAATGATGAAACACAACATAATGAAAAATCAAACAACCAAGATTTTTAAAATTACACATGTTCACGCAGCACACGTTTGTGTTTAAAAATCATTACACACACACTATAAATTCAGCAACACAAATCATTATGCACAGTGAATTCAGGAATTATACTAGGGCCTTGAGCAGCATGTTTCTCAGAAAGCTACTCCAGACACTGGTTGAGACTGAGGCAGCATTCCTGGCCTGGTTGCTCAGTCATTGAAATGTAGTGCTGCTGGCTGAGTTGTGAAAAAACAGCTGTGGTCCTGTAATCAAAAACTAGAATCCAGAATATTGATCATGCAACTCTGTCTTGCTTAAAAGAAAACTGGTATAACCTGAAACAAACTGTGTACTGAAAAGAAAAAAGTTGTACATTTAGGTGTAAAACAATTAACAAGATCTGAGAAAGAAAGCAAACAACTTTCCAGCTGGGCTCCTTGAAAAAAGGCTTATGTCCCTTTGCTTCAACACAGCAAAGGGACATAAGCTCCCCTATGAAATTGTCTAAGTGTTTGTATACAATTTCAGACGTCACTTTCTCTGCATTGTAGTTTTCAATCAGAAAGTATGCTGACTCTGTAAATGCATACATCACATTTGGTGTTCGGTGGTACATGTGCTGTATTCTATGTGACCAGTTGCATTACTGTCTGCAGTTATGCTAAAATTTGCACATACTTAAAGAGTACCGTGTACTCTTCTTTTAGAAAAAAAAGGTGCTGGTACTGCTTATCCTTGAGTACCCCCAGGAAAAAAGCACTGAGAGTACCCAAGGCAGAAACAGCACATCAACTGCTAATGAAGCATGCAACCTTTGCATCTACAGTGGTACCTCGGGTTAAGTATTTAATTCATTCCGGAGGTCCATACTTAACCCGAAACTGTTCTTAACCTGAAGCACCACTTTAGCTAATGGGGCCTCCTGCTGCTGCCGCGCCGCTGGAGCACGATTTCTGTTCTCATCCTGAAGCAAAGTTCTTAACCTGAAGCACTATTTCTGGGTTAGCGGAGTCTGTAACCTGAAGCGTCTGTAACCTGAAGCGTATGTAACCTGAGGTACCACTGTATATTTTATTTACAGTCTTGACCTTTGACCTTCTTAAGTATGCATTTCTCAAATCACTTACATTAGAAAAGTCCTGGAGGAGTTGGAATGATGCTTTTTCAGAGCTAATGGCTTGAGCTTGTACAGTAGATGAAGTTACTGGGACTGAAATAGTTCATGCACACTAGGCTAACCAACAATTCATTTGCATTCTTAATGTGTGAAAACACTGAACTTTGGGCAGACGGCATAGTCCCTTTCCATCAGGGTGTTCAATCTACCATTTTATTTTAATGCCTCTTCTCATATCTCTTCTAAATCAGAGCTGAAGTTAATTTTTATTACATGCACATTTTTATGATGTGATAACCTTTGTGTCTGGTCTGTATGGTAGATAATATTTGCTCCAAAGTTATTTCCTGGAACAAATATTTTTGGGAATTTAACTCAAATGCATAACACCGATTTCAAAGCCCACTGTATAATTACATGGGCTAATATTTATATACATGGTCTCAGGCAAGTTTGTTGTTGTTTAGTCGTTTAGTCGTGTCCGACTCTTCATGACCCCATGGACCAGAGCACGCCAGACACTTCTGTCTTCCACTGCCTCACGAGTTTGATAAAACTCATGCTGGTAGCTTCGAGAACACTGTCCAACCATCTTGTCCTCTGTCGTCCCCTTCTCCTTGTGCCCTCAACCTTTCCCAACATCAGGGTCTTTTCCAGGGAGTCTTCTCTTCTCATGAGGTGGCCAAAGTATTGGAGCCTCAGCTTCACGATCTGTCCTTCCAGTGAGCACTCAGGGCTGATTTCCTTAAGAATGGATAGGTTTAATCTTCTTGCAGTCCATGGGACTCTCAAGAGTCTCCTCCAGCACCATAATTCAAAAGCATCAATTCTTCGGCGATCAGCCTTCTTTACGGTCCAGCTCTTACTTCCATACATCACTACTGGGAAAACCATGGCTTTAACTATACGGACCTTTGTTGGCAAGGTGATCCCTGCTTTTTAAGATGCTGTCTAGGTTTGCCATCGCCTTTCTCCCAAGGAGCAGGCGTCTTTTAATTTTGTGGCTGCTGTCACCATCTGCAGTGATCATGGAGCCCAAGAAAGTAAAATCTCTCCCTGCCTCCATTTCTCCCCCTTCTATTTGCCAGGAGGTGATGGGACCAGTGGCCATGATCTTCGTTTTTTTTGATGTTGAGCTTCAGACCATATTTTGCGCTCTCCTCTTTCACCCTCAATAAAAGGTTCTTTAATTCCTCCTCACTTTCTGCCATCAAGGTTGTGTCATCTGCATATCTGAGGTTGTTGATATTTCTTCCGGCAATCTTAATTCCGGCTTGGGATTCATCCAGCCAAGCCTTTCGCATGATGAATTCTGCATATAAGTTAAATAAGCAGGGAGACAATATACAGCCTTGTCGTACTCCTTTCCCAATTTTGTTTTTTTTAAATGATATTTATTGAGAATTTTAAGATTACAAAGAAAAAAAGAAGGAAAAAACAAGTAACAATTAAACAATAAAAATCAAAGTCAAAAAGCAAAAGCAAAACACATAATACATCAAAAGCAAAAAGCAAAAATAAACAATTTTTTTAAAAACAGATCCAATATTCCCAAATCCTTAACTTACCTTATTTCATCGACCTCATTACCTTATTTCATCGACCTCCTCGCACCTCCCTTTTTTGTATTCTGGTTGTTAATTATCTCAGCAAATCCTTTCCATCTTTCATAATATTCTGTCATTAAATTACCTTAATCTCTTTTAACCTTATCTTACCATAAAAAACCCTAAAACTTAAAACTTAAATCTTATTTATACCAATTTCTCATAACCATAACATATTCTTACATAATTCTCTTTAACATTTCTGCTAAAGCCAAATAATTTCATTCCAACATTTTTCTAATACTCATTAATTTTACAAAACTTTCCTAAATAATTTTTTTTAAAACTTTCTTCCAATCTTCATCCAACGTCTCTTCCTCCTGGTCTCGGGTTTTGTCAGTCCTTTCTATCCCATCCATCTAGTTCATCAACCTGGTAACCTTATGTCCGAGGCTCTTAAATCTCTTCCATGTCCCTTCCGCAGGTCTTCTTCATATTTATACCTGTACTTTACTTTGTCTTCTGCTCCTTTCACTCGTGGAGACTCCAGCTTGACAATATTTTTGTCCCTTCTCGACAGATCAGCCCCTTTTCCATAGTCAACACTGAACTCCATGTAGTATTTAAAAGCATGTTTCAAGGTCCCTCCAGAGCTAAGGGCCCCCACAACTCCGAACTCCTCCCGGCCCAAAGCCAGACTTGAAAGGTCAAAACATCCCTGCATAGGGGGGTCTATCCAGCCCCCCATCTCCAAGCCAAACAAGACTCTATCTCTCCAAATCTGGCTTTTTCCAGGTTCATTCGTCAAATCCAACAACTCATGTTCCTGCTGGGCCACAGTTCCCTCCATCTCTGCCTCCCGAGGTCCAGCAACAACCTCCTCCCTCATCTGATCTGTCAGAGCACACTCCTGGATTAATTCCTGAGTGGGTTCTATATAGGTACCCACTGCCTGTCCAAAATTTCCGATCACAACAGTCATCAAATCCATCTTCTCATGTAACTGTTCCAATAAAGCACTTGTCTTGCAGAAGGCAAGCACCAGAGCCTCCGAGTACATTCTTGTTCAAGGTCAGAGTCTGGTCCCACGATCTTAATCTATTGCAACTGCAAAGCTCCCCAGTTCAGATTTAATAACAGTTTCGCAAGCTCCCTCTAGGGGAAAAAGCTTCTATTTGTATCCATCTCTTTTTTTTAAAAAAGCAGATCTAACAACAAAGTTTCCTTTTTCAGATATTTTGTCAATATTTTGTTCCTTTTAGATGCGAAGGGGAACAATGGAATCAATATGTTTCTCTTCTTTTAACTATCTGTCAAAAACGTTTGTCTATAGTCAATGAACTTCCCGAGGACGTCTGTCCTGACACCCCGCTCCCAGGTTCAAGACGGTGGAAAATTGCTTTTCTTTACTCTCTCTTCTGCAGGTTTAAACAGTCCAGAAAAAGTTCCCCCCTCTTCTCCTGCTTCCAAGGGGGGTTCAGTAATTTTAAATGATGAAAATTGATCCTTTACAGACGACTTTCTAAACTCTAGCTTGCCGTGTCTTTGCTTTAATCTATCTACAAAAGCGGAAGGCGGACTTCCTGTTTAGACCTTCCCGCTTCAGTGCCAAATTAAAAGAAATTTCTTAATCCAATTTTCCATTCTACTCACGGGCAGTTATTTAAAATCCAATTGTCCACAGGAAAAAGTCAGTGCTCTCCGGCAACAGCAATGCGGCTTCACTCCGTGAAAGAAGCAGTCGATTCAAAGCACCGCACCACTCACCCCACGTCGCTCCGGATCCCCGTAGCCAGGGTTCCCCGCGAGTAGGGGGGGCGCAAAGGTGCCAGCCGAATCCCACGTCCACAGGCTTCTCCTGCCTGTGGTTTTCTCCTTTCCCAATTTTGAACCAATCAGTTGTTCCAGTTCTAACTGTAGCTTCTTGTCCCACATAGAGATTTCTCAGGAGACAAGTTTCTCAGGCAAGTTACAAATGTCTTTACTGTACAGTATGAAGTAGAAATCAATTAGGCTATGGTTAATGTGAGTCCCAAGTGTCCACTGTGTCTCTGTATGATTCTCTATTCTGGCTTTATCTCTTTTCAGTTAGCCTCTACTGTAGATTGGTGATTCAGCTTCATCACTGCAAGTATCTTTGGACTATGAATTACTTCCTTCATAATAAGGTGTCTGTTCATCTCTGCATGCTTGTTCCCTTCCTAAGCAAGGCATATTCAGATCACAGAAATACAGGTTCCTGGGAGGCTGTGGAATTATCAAGGTTTTAGAAGACACTCAAATGTTGAAACCCAGAATCTCCATATACACAAACGTAGAAGCAAATCCCATTGAACTTAGCAGGGCTTCCTTCTGAATATTTTTGCTATTTGGGGTTATTAAATACCCAGAACAGTTTACAAAAAAAGAATAAGTGGAAATGTTAATGACCAAGAGCTGTGTTATGCCCATCAAACAATAAGATGGCATCTTCCTTAGTCTTAGATTTAATTTAACAGCTAAGGGTGTGAATTTATTTCATGGGATGCTGGGAACAGTGGATTGGGTATTTCCTCTCACATGACCTCAGGCAGGACCAAAGACTTGTGGGAAACAGGCACTTCCTCCTCAGTATTTTCTCCTGCCTGACTCAGCAGTATGTTTCTCCTGGCTCTCCTGCTTCTTCAGATAAATTTTCAGTTTTGATCTCATTTTATTGTTGCTATATTTTCCCTAGTTTTCCTTAGTTTTAGCAACTATCTTTGAGTCTTGCAAAAATATAGATATATATATCTATATATTCCCAAAAAATTATCACCAAACTATTTCTATACTTTAACAAGCGCAGGCCTTATGGCAGACGCAACTATGGATGCTTTGCAATTTACAACTAGAGCTATGGCCTCTCAAATAGCGGCAGGCTGCATGCTTTGGCTTGAGAACTGGCATGCTGATGCCGTGTACAAAGTAAACCTCTCTACTGTGTCCTTTGATAGGGGTTAATTGGGGAAGCTGCTCTCAAAGATGTGTTGATTGAGTCTAAGGATACACACAAAATCCTAGTATCTCAAAAGGGTGATAGGCACATGTCCACACGCTACTTTCCTTATTCACAGGCTCAATCCTTTCATTCCTTTAGAAACCAAAATAAATAAGGGATTTTAGATTTAAGTCACAGTCATTTAGACTGAGGCCCTAAGTCTGCCAGGGCTCCCAGCACCACCCTTCCTTCAATTCCAAATTCAACAAGCAGACAACCCAATGACGGGGTTCCCTCCCAAGTAGAAGGTCCTCTATCCCATTTCCCCTCCGCTTGGCAAAGTTCTGTATACAATTGTTGGGTGTTAAAAGTTTTCTCAGAAGGTTATTTTATAGACCTCATCTCAGTCCCTCCATGTTTCATACTCTCTGCTTTACCTAAGAACAAAACTTGCTTATAAGCAGTTTGGAAATACGTAAGTCATCTCCTGGAAATGAGAGCAATTGTACCAGTTCCAGTTGACCAATGCTTCCTGGGCCTCTATTAAATTTCTTCATGGTGTCAATAAAAAAAATAAAAAATAAAGGCACCAAAATGTTGGCCGCTTCTCAATCTGAAGTTCCTAAATCGTTGTGTTGCTTACAAAAAAATCAAAATGGAGTCCTTAACCTCCATCAGGGAGGCTCTTCACATCAGCGACTCTCATTCATCAATCTTCGAGAACCATACTTCCATGTTCAAATGCATCCAGATCACCAAAAGTATCTACGCTTCACCATAGGTGAGCATCATTTTCAGTTCCAGACTCTCTCGTTTGGTCTAGCCTCTTTGCCCAAGTTTTCTCGAAGATAATGATGACCCTAGTGGCACACCTGCATCTACAAGGTGTTCATATTTATCCATTCTAAACCACGTGCTCCTCCGGGCAACGTCCCTTCAACAGGCTCATCTCCATTTGCACATCACCCTCAAGACATTACAATCTCACGGCTTCTTGATCAACTACAAAAAAAGTTGCTTGGTTTCATCACAAAGGCTCATTCACCTAAGAGCCCTGCTAGATGCAGGTCAGGTCTCGTGGCTCTTCACCAGAGCGGATCAGCAAAATCTCTGCAGCAGCAGCTGCAATCTTAAAGAGAAAAAAGATGATGGCCAAACGTCTGTCAATAATTCTAGGACTCTGCGTGTCAGCCTCTCAGAAATACCCTACAGCGGTTTTTACTTCTACATTAATGGACAGTCATTCACAACCACCCCAGGTCTTTGTTCTTACCTTAAGCTGTCCATTCTGTGCTGGGTGCAAAACTCCAATCTTCAGCAAGGCACTCCATTCAGAAATCTGTGCAGCAGTCAGATAACCACGGACTCCAGTTTACAAGGATGGGGTGCCCATTGTCAGTATCTCTACACCCAAGGCCTGTGGTCAAGCTTGGAGGCCACTCACTCCATCAACTGATGGAGCTAGAGTTGAGAGCAGCCAGACTGGCAATTGTTCGCTTCTCCTCTTGTCTTCAACTCCATCACATCCTTCATCAAACAGACAGTTTAACAATGAAGGCCCACATACCTAGTCAAGGAGGCACCCATTCAGAATCTCTCCAGAAAGAGATGGCTCTTCTCTTCATTTGGGTCAAGTTTTGTAATCGGTGTGTCAGCAGTGTGGACCCACCCAGTTATTGGGAAGCGCTGTGGTATGTCCCAATCTACTGTTCCCTGCATCCCATTAAATAAATAGAACAACTGGCTTACCTGAAGTGTAGATTTGTGAGTGGGATGCTGGGGACAGTGGAACCCTCCCTATGATGGTCTGCAGTCACACTGATTTTTTTCCTTTAGGAGGGGTACTGTTGACTCTGTCACTTCTATTTTTATTGATTTGTGAGCCAGGAAGGGAGGCAGGATGCTATTCTTGTTTCTGGTGCTTCGGTAAACATTGCTGCTTGCCGAGTCCGAAAAACTGAAAAGGAAGTGCCTGCCTCCCACAAGTCTTTTCTTCTGCCTGAGGTCATGTGAGAGGAAATATCCATTCCACTGGCCCCAGCGTCCCCAATTCATTCTTTCTAATCCATAGAAGACAGCAGTGGGGCTTAACAGGCTGGTGGAGCCAGCAGCCTATCCAGGGTCCCACTGCTCTTGTCATCAAGTTGGTGGTGGGGAGGAGTCTGCATATTAGTGGTGATCAGACCCTTGCCACAACTTCCCAGTGGATCCTTGACAAGCCCAACTCCGCCCCTTCCCTAAAGCCCTGAATTTCAGGGGGGTGTGCTGGCTACTGCTGGCGGGGGTATCATTGGCAGAAGCTTCCGCCTTCCCACCCTTTTGGCAGAGCCTGGCACACGCGGGCAGAGGGCTGCTTCCACCTCATCCAAACCCCTCCAGCATGGCAGATGAAGTGTTTGGCTTGCACTGCCAAATGTTTTTCTTCTTCTTATCACAATGGACCCTCTTGGCGATATTATTTTTTATGTATATAGAAGCTTTGATGATTGCTGGTTATTAGTTATTCGAATTTGTGGCATATCACCCTTGCTTATGTCAGAGCCAGAGAGAAACTTCTTGCCAGCAAAAGACCCAGAATTCTTGAGAGTTTTGTTGTTGTCTTGCAGTTGACTGGAAAGGAGGAGCATAGGAGAGCTGAAAGGAAGGCATGTGGTTTTCTTTGGGGGATGTTGCTTTGAGGACTCTCACTCCTTTGGAACTTCCGGGGTGGCGCCATCGGCAATGGCGGACTCCCTCTGAACTGGAGGGACCAGCTCCACGGGAATCGGGTCTTTTCCGCTACGGCGAAGCGGGGACCCTTTTAGAAATCACAGGCGGATGAAGCCTGTGACCATGGGACTCGGCGGGCACCCTTAGCGCCCCCCCCAACCCGCAAAGGAACCCACTAACGGGCTCTG
Source organism: Podarcis pityusensis (assembly GCF_964106645.2). Lineage (NCBI taxonomy): Eukaryota > Metazoa > Chordata > Lepidosauria > Squamata > Lacertidae > Podarcis > Podarcis pityusensis. Next base: position 99,297,639 of record NC_138032.1, on the reverse strand, counting down.
AAGCGAAGAGGGGGAAGTGGCGCGGTGCTGTGAGTCAACTGCTATTTCCGTGGAGCGAAGCCGCACAGCCGTTGCCGGAGAGCGCTGCCTTTTTCCTGGGACAATTTGGCTTCTAAAATAAGCACCCGTGAGTACTTAAACTTTGAACAATTGGACTTTAAATAAGGACTTGCGACCAGAAAGGAATTTTGACTTAAAAATTCTATTTCAATTTGGTACTGAAACGGGAAGGTCTAAACAGGAAGTCAGCCTTCCGTTTCTTTGTAGACAGAATAAAGCAAAGACAACGTAAACTAGAGCTCAGAAAATCGCTTTTAAAGGATTGGCTTTCATCATTTAAAATTGTTGAACCCCCCTTCGGCAGCAGGAGAAGAAGGGGGATCTTTTTTGGACTGTTTAAACCTGCAGAAGTGAGTTTAAAGTAAAGTAACTTTCCATCGTCCTGACCCTGGAGTGGGGTGTCAGGACTGACGTTTGAAGCTCATTGACCAGAGACAAACGCTTTTGACAGATAGCTAAAAGAAGAGAAAGTGATTCCATTGTTTCCTTTCGCACCTTAAAGGAACAAATATTGACAAAATATCTGAAAAAAGGAAACTCTGTTGCTAGACTTGTCTTTAAAAGAAAGATTAAATAGAAGTTTTCCCCCTAGAGGGAGACTGTGAAACTGTAACCAACTCCTGGGAGCTGGCAGCTGTTACAGATTACAATCGTGGGAATAGACATCTGACCTTGCAGGACAATGTATTCAGAAGCTCTGTTGTGTGCTTTCTATAAAACAAATGCCCTACTGGAACAGCTACATGAGAAGATGAATTTGATGGCTGATTTGATTAGAAATTTTGAACAGGCAGTGGGAAATTTTGAACAGGCAGTGGGAAAATATGTGGAGCCCACCCAGGAATTAAATCAGGAGTGTGCCCTGACAGAACAGGCCCAACAGGAATATGAACTTTTGGATTTGACAAATGAACTTGGAAAAAGCCAGATTTGGAAAGAAAAAGTTTGGTTTGGTTTGGAAATGGGGGGTTGGATAGACCCTCCTATGCAGGGATGTTTGGACTCTTCAAGTCTGGCAATGGGCCGTGAGATGTTTGGGATTGTGGGGGCTCTCAATTTTGGAGGGATTTTGAAACATGTTTTTAAATACCACATGGAATTTAGTGCTGATTATGGGAAAGGGGCTGATCTGTCAAGAAGGGTCAAAAATATTGCTAAGCTGGAGTTCCCACGAGTGAAAAGAGCAGGAGACAAGGGAAAATACAGTTACAAATATGAAGAAGAGCTGCGGAAGGGACATGGAAGAGACTTAAGGGCCTCGGATATTAGGATACCAGGTTAATGTGCCAGATCGATGGGATAACAAGGACTGACAAAACCCGGGACCAGGAGGAAGGGACGCTGGATGAAGATTGGATTTGTTTTTATTTCTCTTTTTCACCACTAGGACTGTTTTACAAAATTGATGAATGTTAGAAAAATGTTGGAATGAAATTACTTGGCTTTAGTGAAAATGTTTAAAGAATTATGCAAGAATATTATGGTTATGAGAAGTTGGTAAAAATAAGATTTAAGTTTTAAGTTTCAAGGTTTTTTATAGTAAGATAAGATTAAAATAGTTTAAGGTAATGTAATGACAGAATATTTTGAAATATGGAAAGGATTTGCTGTGACAATTAACAACCAGGATACAAGGAAGGGGAGGAGGAGGAGGTCAAGGAAAGAGGGTAATGATAGTTGAGGAGTTGAGAATAATGAATTTGTTTTTAAATGTTTTTAAATGTTTGTGGTGTATTTTTGTTTGTTTTTTCTCTCTTATTTTGAATTTGTATATGTATGGTTGGAAGTGGCTTGTTTTTCTCTTTTTCTACTTTGTTTTTCTTTTGTAACTTTAAAAAAAAATTTTTTTCAATAAATATCTTTTTTAAAAAAAGAGGACTCTCACTTCTTTTATTTCTTTTTCTATTTTTATTACATCTTTTTATTACCTTTTCTGCACAGAGTTCTAGGTGGCGTATATGTTTTGCCTCCTCCCCACATTCTTTACGATGCTTAGCTGCTCCCTTCTCTGTTCAATGTGTATATGCGCAAAGAAACAGATATTATAAGGCACCACAAATCTTAAACACCTTTCGTCACAAAGACCGCAGGCCCAATAGAAGATTCCCTTCCACTGAAACATTTTACAACCTGTGGCAAAAAAAGATTCCTAGCTTCACATACACACTGGTATCCAAACTGCTGGTGACTGACCAGGAAAAGGGTCATAGTGGATACTCAGTGAATATCTTTCCCAGGGTGTGGCGGCAGTGAAAATGTGAGCTCTGCATCAGTCTCTGCTTGCTTATTTACCTCATTCTCAGACTTCCTCTATGCTTATTTATCACAAGCAATAGTAAAACCTGAAAGTGTCTTTCTTGCTTCATTCCCTTGGCTGAGCAAGCAGGATCCCTACATCATTACCATGCCAGATTGTTACATTTGACTAGAATCACACTGTTTCTTGCTCCCCACTTCCTATAAGTGGTAGGAGCTTACTGGGTTTCAGGATTACAAGATGTAGGATTGCCATATTGCAAACAGTGAAAATCCGGACACAAATGTGCTTAGCTTTTTTGGCCAAAGTAGTTGTTGGGCTGCCACACATCCAGATTTTCCCGGACAATTTAGTGATTACTGCCTGGACACTGTTAATGAGGGCCATTTGCTGGCTATGTCCAGGAAATTCCAGACGTATGGCAACACTACAAAATGGTAAACTATTGCCCACCTATTTCTTTCTAGCTCAGTTACACTTCTACTGACTTTAATCAACATTTGAAGAAAGGCAAAATGAAAGAATGATGCACTGAAATCCTGCTGCCACTGCCAGTGGCGGAGCAAGCCGATCAGGTGCCTGGGGTGGGGCGCGTGCCTTGTGCCCAGGGGCGGGGCCAGCTGCCTGTGGGGCGGGGCGCTCCGCGGGGCCTCTGAGGAGTCCGCCTGCCTCCTCCCACTACAGCTGGGGGGAGGCAGTGGGCGGACTGTTGGGAGAGACCTGTGGCTTGGGCGCGCTGCAGTGAGTGCCGCCCAGTATTTTGTCATCACCCTCAGTGGTGACACCCGGGGTGACCCTCCCCCACCGCACCCTCCTTCCTCCACCCCTGGCAACTGCCAGCAGACATCATGAAGCAATTGTTAGTTCCCTATCATATTCTCATAGCCATGGAGCATATATATCACCACTGTGAACCCAGCATAGTACTTTCAGACCTGAGACTCACACTGCATACAGGAATCTAATTTCATGAGCTTTAAGCTGTACCACGTAGTCCAGAACAGGGCATTATGGCAGCCATGAGGCTATAGCTCCAAATGGTGGGCCTATGTCTTATTCTGTTCCTCTCTCACATAAAGATGCTTAGTATGTGGATTTCCTAAGTCTGGGATGTACAATTATGCTGCATATATGTGTGTGATATACTAATTTGGGCATCCCTAGATGTTAAAGTAGAATACAGAGGAGACACAAGGCTACTGTTTTCATTGGCATCTTTTTGTTTGGTGTAACTTTATCTGAAATGTTATACTCGCTCATGCAGTGTTTGAATTAAATATGCAAAGGCCTAGTATTGAGGTACACAGTAAGATTTAGACTTGATGTTGATTCCCAATCAAGTCTGTGGCTCCCTATTTGTGGAATGCTCTCCCCAAGGAGGTTCATCTGGCGCCTTCATTATAGATTTTTAGGTGCCAGGTGAAAACATTCCTCTTCCACCAGGCCTTGGGCTTATTAATGTTCTATTTTAAATGTGTTTGTGGGAGTGGAGATTATTGTTTTGCTTTTGTTGTTGTTGTGTTAATCTACTTATTTTGTGCTTTTATCCTGTATTTTTATCTTGTGAACTGCCCTGAGATCTTAAGATGAAGGGCAGTATATAAATTTAATTAATTAATTAATTAATTAATTAAAAATTACCCAGTGCATGCATGTGAACTGTTGTGTGCCTGTGAATTTTATGCTATGTGCATGCCTACATATTGTGCAATAGATACTCATTTATGTCAGCAGTCTTTGTTGTGCTTATTCTGTGAGTTGGGTGGGTAGGACTTATTAAATATATTGTGGGATCAGTATTTTATTTTCTGTTTACTGCTGTTTTTTTCTTAATTTAGAGTCATTGTCATTCTATTTTTACTGTCTCAGTCACTTTGAGGCACTTAATTATTAGAAATTTTGTTTGTAAGAACAGTACGACTAATCAATTTATTATTCACATTTTTGCAATTAAGGGCTACATCTCTGGTCTTACTATAGGGGTCCACCTCAATCATTCTGATGTTGGTCCTCATGTTGGAACTGTGTTTCACCTCAGTTTTCACAGACATCAGGCTGGTTTTCAAACCTTCTGTATGACATGGAAAATTCTGCACAGGGAGGGTTTCCCCCAAAATAAAGTTTTATTAGTTTTCCAATATTCCCCCAATAATAGCCAAATTAAAACAATATCAATTAATTTCCAATTAATACAGTTATTCAAATGCCAATCAACTTCCAGTTAATACATTTTGGTTAAAGTGGCTCCTGCGTGGGGGATTGGATGCATTTCTGATCTTATGCCACTGTGTTCCATAATGTTATTAATTTTAGTTACATTTCAGTTATAATAATAATCCCTTGATCAATAGCTGCATAATTAATGATTTCCATTTGTATTGTTATATTATATAAATTTATAAAACTTCAAGTGAGGAACTCAAAATATTATCTTTGTTCAGTCCTGTGTGTGAAATATATAATAATAATAATACTAATAATAATAATAATAATAATAATAATAATAATTTATTACAGTGGCACCTGTTACAGGCGCTTCAGGTTACAGACGCTGCTAACCCGGAAGTAGTACCTCGGGTTAAGAACTTTGCTTCAGGATAAGAACAGAAATTGCACGGCGGCGGAGTGTCGGCAGCAGGAGGCCCCATTAGCTAAAGTGGTGTCTCAGGTTAAGAACAGTTTCAGGTTAAGAAAAACGGACCTCCAGAACGAATTAAGTTCCACTTAATACCACTGTATTTCTACCCTGCCCATCTGGCTGGGTTTCCCCAGCCACTCTGGGCAGCTTTCAACAGAACACTAAAAACAGAATAAAACTTCAAACATTAAAAACTTCCCTAAAGAGGGCTGTCTTCAGGTGTCTTCTAAAAGTCAGATAGTTGTTTATTTCCTTGACATCTGATGGGAGGGCGTTCCACAGGGCAGGTGCCACTACCGAGAAGGCCCTCTGCCTGGTTCCCTATAACCTCACACCTTGTAGTGAGAGAACTGCCAGAAGGCCCTTGGAGCTGGGCCTCAGTGTCCGAGCTGAACGATGGAGGTGGAGACGCTCCTTCAGGTATACTGGGCTGAGGCTGTTTAGGGCTTTAAAGGTCAGCACCAACACTTTGAACTGTGCTTGGAAACGTACTTGGAGCCAATGTAGATCTTTCAGGACCAGTGTTACATAGTCTTGGCGGTCACTCCAGTCACCAGTCTAGCTGCTGAATTCTGCATTAATTGTACTTTCCGGGTCACCTTCAGAGGTAGCCCCATGTAGAGTGCATTGCAGTAGTCCAAGCGGGAGATAACTAGAGCATGCACTACTCTGGCAAGACAGTCTGCGGGCAGGTAGGGTCTCAGCCTGTGTACCAAATGGAGCTGGGAGACAGCTGCCCTGGACACAGAATTCACCTGCAACTCCATGGACAGCTGCGAGTCCAAAACGACTCTTAGGCAACGCACCTCGTCCTTTAGGGGCACAGTTACCCCATTCAGGACCACGGAGTCCTCCACACCTGCCCACCCCCTGTCCCCCAAAAACAGTACTTCTGTCTTGTGAGGATTCAACCTCAATCTCTTAGCAGCCATCCATCTTCCAACCGCCTCCAGACACTCACACAGGACCTTCACCGCCTTCACTGGTTCTGACTTAAAAGAGAGGTAGAGCTGGGTATCATCAGCATACTGATAAACACTCAGCCCAAACCCCTTGATGATCTCTCCCAGTGGCTTCATATAGATGTTAAAAAGCATGGGGAAGAGGACAGAACCCTAGGGCACCCCACAAGTGAGAGCCCAGGGGTCCGAACACTCATCCCCCCCCCCCACTTTCTGAACACGGCCCAGGAGGAAGGAGCGGAACCAGTGTATAACAGTGCCCCCAGCTCCCAGCCCCTCTAGATGATCCAGAAGGATGTCCTGGTCGATGGTGTCAAAAGCCACTGAGAGATCCAGCAGAACTGGGAAACAGCTTTCATCTTTGTCCCTCTTTGAAAAACTGTTATGTCCATGGAGATTCCTTCTGACCATCTATGGTATTGTCTCTTTCAATTTCCCAGTGTTGTCTCCCATCATGACTTGTGGCAGAATTGAATCTCGGAAGTTTCTCAAAGGTCTTAGCTCTCCGTCCCTTTTGCTTCGATGCCTCAGAACAGGCGACAGCCTGCTAAAAGCCATTCTGTCTCACTAGTAATACTGTGTTGCAGATCTTCGCCATTTCCCCCCTCAGCCTAGGAAAGTGGGCTATTTCCCATGGATTCTTTTCATCTTTACAGCTGAGATTTATAGCCAATTATCCTTTATCTTTAATTACATTCCGTCAGAAGCACAAACAAATCTCTTTTTCAATGTTTTAAGTGGCGGTGGGAGGAACAACTCTATGTTCCCATCATGTTCATACTTGAGCTTCCCCCTCGCCCTCCTTTTTCATTTCAAGTCACATACAGTCTTCATTATTGCTGTATTGATCTCAGTATAACTCCAATTATTCCCTCCTCACTCGTAAATATTTTTTAGCTTACATTCCACAGAGGGTTGCCGAATCATAAATATAAAGAGAAGCTTAAAATAAACAAACCGTGGGCTCCCCTCTCCCCAGCCATCTCTCGCACCAAATAAAATCTTATCTCAGCTGAATGTCTTGCAGTTTACAGTCACATCTCTTTCCAGCACGTGTCATTACTTTAAAGCCAATTAAAAAAATCCAATTAGTAGGATAACCTCTGCTTCCAGAAATGGAGTCGGAGGGTTGCAGCAGACAACGAGCTTCTGCATCCAGTGCCTTTGCCTGCTCTTGCATTCCATGAAGAAGTGAGTGCCAGACCTCAGGGCCCATTCCTCCCAAGCCAAGAGAGGAATTCAGAGAATGGTTTAACCCCAACGATTTTCTCTATCTTTATTTGAATCAAGGGAGGTGTCCATTCCTGACGCAGAATGGAAATAGAAGCTTGATCTTTTTAAAAGGAGGAGGAGGAGGAGGGCACCTTTCCTGTAAACCGCAAATTACTGCATTTAAGACAAGATTGTGAAAAGGAAATCCTGCAAATTGGACACTGCTATTGCTTGATTGTGGGCCCTTATGCTGTAAAAACAAGGAGGAGCAGAAATAGAACAGCCAGTTCCGAGATGAAATAAGGTGACAGCTGAATTGAGTGCAGGGAAGAGGCATTGGCATTGGCATTGGCATGGATCACTTGATCGAGCAGCCCAAGTGATGGTCAGTGTGCTGTCAGCCCACAGAGGCTGCCTAATGTTAGGGTCCACAACAGTTTGCACTGCTTCCAGTGGTCCGTTTGAGGCAACCTCAGGTAAAGGTGCATTATGGCTTGTCAGCCCCTGAGCTGGACTTCTGGACAGAAAGCGCCACCCTCCAAGATCCCTTAATCTAGCATTGGGGTGGGACAAGGTGTCCCTGTCTCTGTCCCTCCTAAGGATCCAGCCCAATGACTATCCCACCTGTATTTATTTATTTATTTATTTATTTATTTATTTCATAAAATTTATACATGGCTTGATTGTTGAAAAAAATCTCAAAGTGGTTTACAAAAAGAGAAAGCAGCAAAATTGAGAGAAAAACTCACCCATACTTTACAAGTTGTGACATACATAGAATAAAGAACAAAATGCAAATATGTGCTATTGCTATGAAACAGGCACAAACTCCGCATAGCAATAGTCAATCCATTTGTGAGTAAAAATGTATCCCTGGTCCTGAAAACCTGTGACCAACTGATCTCTATATCAATGTTGCAGGTGGCATACACGTCTAAAAAGAGACCCCACTGGGTTAAACTACAAATGGAGTAAAGGAATAGGTGATGGCAAAGCCCTTAGGAACAAAGGTGGAGAGAGTAGGTGCAGGCCTCCTCTTATTTCTTAGGACCCAGCAGAGGAAGTTTTCAATCAGGTCCACTCTGAGGCCCTGCCAAGAAGAGCCAGAGCAGCGTGGTGTAGTGGTTAAGAGCGATAGTCTCGTAATCTGGGGAACTGGGTTCGCGTCTCCGCTCCTCCCCATGCAGCTGCTGAGTGACCTTGGGCCAGTCACACTTCTCTGAAGTCTCTCAGCCCCACTCACCTCACAGAGTGTTTGTTGTGGGGGAGGAAGGGAAAGGAGATTGTTAGCCGCTTTGAGACTCCTTCAGGTAGTGATAAAGCGGGATATCAAATCCAAACTCTTCTTCTTCTTCTTCTTCGCTCTGATTGGCTCCCTCACGGGGAGGCCATACCCACCCATGCTGAACCACAGTGTGCCTAGGTGTGCTGAGGTTAAACAGGAAAAGGTCTGCTGCCCCTCCCCAAGCTGCAATCTAGTGCAGATCAGGACTCCTCAGTAAGACAGGAAATGTAGACACATGTGATAATTTTGCTCTGTTCGGAAGGGGAAGCTAAGCCTGACCTGTATGTAGCAGAAACTGAGTATGATTGTTAAGTTGTTCACCTTAGTTCCCTTTGCAACAAATGCCACATTAAGGGGGAGAGTAAGTCCCCTTTCATGCCAGCTCACAGAAAATTTAGTGGTCCAGGATGAGTCAGAATGAAAGAGTGAGAGATGCTCAAAGGAAGGGATATTTATACTCAATTTCTCCCCTTTGAAGGTGATTTTCTTTTGTACAGTGGCTAGCCAGGTGCCTTTGGGTGTTCACAAGCAGAGCATAAAGGTTTACAATCTCCAAATGTGTAAGAGCAAAATGCTCTCCTAATATCTCCAGGAAGAGATTTTGCATTAAGCAGAAGTGGGCATACACAACTGACTTTATTGCGTACAATTTCTGTTTGGGCCTGCCCAGGTTACCCTTATCAGCCCAGTGTAAGGGGAAGCACACTCTTTACATGTGAAATATGTGAAATAATTTTGTTTTTAAAATTAAGCATGCTTGAAAATAGTAATTTGCCTGGTCAGCTGTGGTTTCTAAGGATCAAGCAGGAAAGCTTTGATAAATCACCTGGTTTTGCCAGAGTTTTGGTGTGTCACAAGCAACTGTCACAAGCTAGCGTGGGCAGGTAGGCTGGTAAAAATGTTTCTGGTTTAATAACTTTCGTGAACTCATTTGCAATGATGAAATAAAGACCAGCATCTTTCTAGGAAAGGTTTTTTGTTATAACTTCAAGTGTCCAAATATCTGTCCGCATTTTAATTTCTTTGTAGTAGAAACTTGTGGGTACCTTCAAAGAATATGAAGAGTGTCACAATGCTCCACATTTGCCTACATTGTGCCTTGCTTGCACTGATGGCAAAATCTCCAGAATTTTCTATACTTCAGATTTATCTATTTTTGTTTAACACCTTAAACCACTAATTCTCAAACTATGCCAGGGCACACCAGCATGCCATAAGAAATGCTAGTTGAGTAGCTACAGGATGATAGAAGCCTCCAGTACTCTGCATGATCCACAGTTTGAACTTGCCATCTTCCAACCAGGAGGAGCGATGGTCAGACCAGTCACTCATGCAGAGACACAGGCAGGCACAGAAGCAGTTGGTGAGGTCCTTTGAAGGCAGGCAATTATTTCTCTTTCACACTCTAAAGCATTTTGGTTATGAGCACAGCATGCCTCCATTCTGCACAAGGGGATCTCAGCTGTCAGAAACTTGAAGGCTCCTGTACAAAATTGAAGCAGGAAAGACAAAGCACAAAGATCTAAAGGGGCGTGTATGCTTAATATACTATTGCGAATTTGCACTGAAAAGCTTTGTATTTTAAAATCTTTGGGGGAAAAATGTGTGCCTGGTTTGTTTTGTAGGCTAACAGAAGCACACCGAACAGCTGTCAAAGTCATCAGGAGAATGCAGTATTTTGTAGCCCGGAGGAAATTTCAGGTAATAAATGGCAACAGCAACAGAACCAAGTAGTCCATAACATAAGTACTGTGGAAAAGGTATTTGAGGTGAAATGTGTAAAAAAAACCACCAACACCCACCCACCCCTCTGCCAAGGCACCAAACTGCATAGCTCCAGATTGTTCAGACAGGACCTTGATTACTCATAGTTTCTAGTACTATAGAGACTAATTACTGTGAACATTGTTTTATGTTTGAATCTATTTTTTAAAGTTTGCAATTTCATTTTTACACTGACTTACATTGTGCCACCAATACAGATCACACACAATGCACTTATTTTCCCTGTCATTAACAGGAATCCCTCATTGTATGCAGAGGTTTGGTTCCAAGGGTTCTGAGCATGCATGAAAGTCACATGCACTCAAACCCTTGGAGCTTGGTATTCAGAGCCTGGCTATGTCTTATACTCCAGGCTTGACTACTGTAATTCGCTCTACGCGGGGCTGCCCTTGAAGCTGTCCCAGAAGCTCCAGCGGGTGCAGAATGCTGCAGCGAGGCTCCTCGCGGGGTCTCTGCCATGGGAGCATATTCACCCAGTGCTTTTCAAGCTGCACTGACTCCCGGTGGAGTACAGGGTCAGATTTAAGGTGCTGCTTTTGACCTTTCAAGCCCTTCATGGCCTGGGACCCTCCTACCTACAGGACCGCCTCTCCCGGGATGCCCCACGGAGAGCCTCAAGGTCCATAAATCAGTGTTTTTCAACCTTTTTTGGGCAAAGGCACATTTGTTTCATGAAAAAAATCACGAGGCACACCACCATTAGAAAATGTTAAAAAATTTAACTCTGTGCCTATATTGACTATATATAAAGAAATTCTCTTGAATAGGAATCAAATAAACACAAAGAAAGTATTTTATAATTACTTTATTATGAAACAGTAAGTAAACAGAAATATGAAAAATTATAAAATACTTTATTCAGTGCGCAACCTGGGCCTGTTTGGCTGAACACAAAGCTGATATTCTGGCTGGAATCGAAGAAAGACACACACGTAGCTCTTCGTCAACAGCTCTCAGTCTCTCTCTGTATTTAGTTTTTATAGCAATCATGCTTGAAAAGCTCATCTCACACAGATATGTAGTGGAAAATGGGAGCAATGTCAAAATAGCTTTGTTTGCCAGAAGGGGGAACTCCTTGGCAGTATCCAACCAAAAACTGTCCAAAGGTAGATCAGCAAATCTTAGCTTGAAACCACGATTTTGTCTCAGTTCAGTTAGTTCCTCCTGCTCCTGTAAAGTCATGTCCTTTCCACCAACTGATGCTGAGCTATAAGGGTCCCTAACCCAGTCAAGGCATTCAGTGGAGACTGAAGAGAAATAAAACGACAACTTCTCCGGTCCTCCTGGTGACTCGAGTCGCGACGTCTTCTTCTCTCCGCTGCTGCGCACACTGTGCTCGGGCGGGAAGGAAGTCGGAAGATGGTGTCCTACTGTGATAGGTCCAGGCTGGAGTCTGGACCAATCACAGCCCGGACATCAGAAAAGTGGAGGGTGTCCCCCTGAGGAGCGCCAATCGGCGCCCCTGCTGGCCGAGGGTGGGGTCAAACCCCTCCCCCATACCCAGGACACAGTCCGGCGCCCGCTTAGCGGGCGAAAATTTGAATTTATTTTTTTTTAAAAAAAAATCTTTCGAATTTTTCAATTTTTCCCACGGCACACCAGGCAACATCTCGCGGCACACAGTGGTTGAAAAACACTGCCATAAATAGCAACCCCCTAGTGGTCCCGGGCCCTAAGGAAGTGAGATTAGCTTCAACCAGAGCCAGGGCCTTCTCAACCCTGGCTCCGGCCTGGTGGAACGCTCTGCCTCACGAGACCAGGGCCCTGCAGGATCTGATTTCTTTCCGCAGGGCCTGTAAGACAGAGTTGTTCCACCTGGCCTTTGGCTTGGAGCCATTTTTATTCCCTCCCTCCCTCTCTTTCTTTTTTCTTTTCCTTTCTCCTCCTGCGATGAGGCTACATTTTAATATTTTAATGTTTCAATATTTTAATGTTGTATTTTAATTTTAATTTTAAGTTGTAATCATTCAACTTGTTTTTTATTATTGCTTGTTAGCCGCCCTGAGCCCGGCCTTGGCCGCGGAGGGCGGGGTATAAATAAAAAATATTATTATTATTATTATTATGTAACACACAGACATTGCATGTAAGCTCTCACTGCTGGGGGTTCTGAAGTTTCTCTCTCAAAAACAGGCAAAGAAAACTGAATGGGAATACACAGTTTTCTGACTACCTATTTGTTGTTGTTGTTGTTGTTGTTGTTAATATGCCTCACTATCTGTTCTCCTCCCCATTTCAGTCCATAAGAAAAATTAGTTACTAAACAGAGATAAGCAGAGAGACAAAAAGCCTAGTAAGAAAGGCAGACTGTGGCCCAGATCCCCTCCAGCTTTCTCTGCCTGTCCCTGGGGAGACTTCAGCATTCTCTGTAAATTTTGTTTTTTCTCTGTCTCTAATTTTTCCAATCTAAAGTTTGGCTTTGCACATTTTCATATCAGTTTGTAATTTTTAAAAAAATACAGTGTGAAAATTCATCCGCATTTTAGTGTGAATTTGCGCTGTGGGTTAAACCACTGAGCCACTTCGGCTTGCCAATCAAAGGTCGACGGTTCAAATCCCCACGACGGGATGAGCTCCCGTTGCTCGGTCCCTGCTTCTGCCAACCTAGCAGTTCAAAAGCACGTCAAAGTGCAAGTACCACTCCAGCGGGAAGGTAAATGGCGTTTCTGTGCGCTGCTCTGGTTCGCCGGAAGCGGCTTAGTCATGCTGGCCACATGACCTGGAAAAACTGTCCGCGGAAGCGGACAAATGCCGGTTCCCTCGGCCAGTAAAGCGAAATGAGCACCGCAACCCCAGAGTTGTTCGCGACTGGACTTAATTGTCAGGGGTCCCTTTACCTTTACCTTTTTATCCTTACATGCACATTTTTATATGCAGTTTTGACTAGTGAACCATTTTTGGCAAAGCACTTTACCCTAGTATATGCATTTGTGTACACATTGCTTTGCTGAAGCAATGCATTGCAAAATTTTGGAAGAGTGCAAGTTTCAAAGGGCGGCTGTGTTTCAGTTCTTGTATTGTTTTGGAAAGTCCAAATTAGGTAGGTTTGCCTTTAAATGGGAACAGAATCAAATATCTCCCCCCTCCCTCCAGAACCTGCCTTGCACACAACAGCTGTGTTTCATGTAGCAGATCTCTCACTTTGGAATGAGTGAGTAATTAAACGGTTTTGTTGTAGTTCTTTATTTTTCTGCATTTACGCTTAAAAAGACCTGCAGAGGATGCCAGGTTAGTGCCCCTCCCCATTTTTTGTTTCCATTGTGTGTGTTTAGGATTTGAGGCATTCTCAGCCTCTGACTGGGCAGCTTAGTCATTACTCTACAGCCTGCACATTCTAATGTGGATGATTTTATATGAACAAAGAGAGGTTTATTAGGAAGGAAGAAGATTAATTATGCTTTTGGGTAGCCTCCTCTCTCTTTTTCTGGTTTTGTTTCCCAAACCTTTGTTAGAACAGCTAGGCACTGAGCCATTGTGATACAATAGAGAGCCCCAAAAAATAGATTTGAGGGGTTGGGTGCGAGGGAGGGGTATACTTAGACAAACAGCTCTCACAGCATCTCTGCCAGTCAAGTCCAGAGAGTGATACTGGCACAGTTGCAATAGTCTGCTTTTCCTGGCCAGAAATAACGATGTGTCAGCGTCTGTAAGCAGGAAGTTGCAGAAAGCAATAAATTCAGAGCCTTAAAAAATTGAAAGTGTAATAGTCCATCCCTTCCCTCCAAGCACATACCACATGTCAAGAAAACAGTGAAGCTGTGTTCCCCAAAACCAAGGTCCAGGTAGGCCCAGACTGCTGAAGATTATCTAAAACAATTTTGTTTGGATGGGTTTCTGTTTCTCTTTGTAGTGGTGGTGGTGGTGGTGGGAGAGAGGGGGGCTGTTTCCTCTGCTTGTTGTCCTTGTTCTTCTTGTTCTTTGCAAGTTTAGTTTTTCCTCTCTGCTTTTATCTGGAATTTCTAGGATCCCATGGCTGCACTCCAAGCATGACTCCATCACATGCTGGAGGGTTTAATGCATGCTAATATCTCTGGCCTAGGCTGGTGGCAGAGAAAAAACAGACAACACGACTAACAAGCCGTTGTTACTTCTTTTTCAATTACTGAAATTTTCACTGTACTTTCTCTAGTCTTTTTCTGGTCCCTTGACCCACAGCCAAAAGAGGGACCCATTGCCACCCCCAGATTCCCCTTGGAGATAAAGCAGATTCAAAGACAGCAAAAAAACAAAGAGAGCACAGTCTTCACCTCCTTTTCCTGTGTTTACTCCATGAATAATAGCATTGTCATGCAAATTTTCCAGGTTCACTTTTTCTCTTTTTGGGGGTTCATTTTTAGTGTCTTGGCCAGCCCTTGTATTTTTAGCAACAAAACAGTCAGGTAGCTAATTAATGCTTTTGCTTGCTTGTTCTGCTGTTTTCCCTTTAAACTTAAGTCAGAGAATTGTAGAGTTGGAAGGGACCATGACAGCTGTCCAGTCAAACTCCCTGCTAACTTGTATATTAAATCTGTATGCAGGAATGGGGTCCCATGCCCACCCCACATCCAGTATTACAAAACTTGTTTCATTCTGAAGTAGTTATCACCAAACTTGCGTGTAGGCCAAAAGGGGCGTCATTGTGAAAATGAGCAAAGAGTTGAACTTTTGCCTGTAAAATAGCTTAATTGTCTTTCCAAATATGCCATTTTGAAATGACCATAGTTTGCTGGACAATCAGTTGCACAGCCAGAGTTCACTAATGAAACTACTTTGTTGGATATCACTCACAATATATTGTTATACACACCCCATTTTCTTCTCTGAGCTCAGAGACATTTCATGGGCCCATGTGTGGCCTAGGATTGGTTCACTTGGAACTGAATGAAGGTTGCCAGAGACTTGCGCCATTTCTGTGGCAGCACAAAATGGTTGGTTCATGGCATGACGTTTTTTGCCCACTGACACCTTGGTGACATTGCATCCAGCCAGGGGAGGAGGCAGGGCAGGGCAGCGAAGCTCTCTAGCTACTTAGCTTTCCAGAAGCTCTCTAGCTATTTAGCTATGCAAAGGCCTGTTCTCCCGACAAAAGGGAATATGGCAGGCTAAGCTTGTCTACCTGGTTGAATTTCTTTAGCGTTGTTTTTCCCACTCTGAAGCATAGGGTTGGGGGAAGGATTTCGAAAGTTATTTTACCACCCCCACCCCACCCCCACAGCAATATAAAAAGGACTCACTCTGCTAGAAATGCACTTCAGGTGCTCTTGAATAAATGAACTAGATAAATGAGCATATGAGACCCTGCCTAATTCCCTGCCTCTCCCACACTTGCTGCTGTCACCACCACCTCCTTCTTCCACTCCATCCAATGAGTTTTGGTTTTGTTTTTTTAGCTTGCCTGCAGTTGCATGTGTCAGATGTGAATTGTCATGTGTTGGCAACAGGCTGCACGGCTCTTTAGTTCATTTCGCTGCAATGGAGTAAGTGGTGATGAGGCAAGACTGATTGCTTGAACCAACCTTTGGTACACTTATGTGGTTGTCCATCAATTCAGCTGTGAAGAGGAGACATGCTGTTAATAAAGTGTGTTGAACAGTGGTAGGTGATTTCTCATGGGTCTGTTGAGGTAAAGGGCAGGAAAGGGCATCTAACAGCAGGTTGAGGTGCTTCTCCCCAGTCATGGAAGGTCTACATCAAGAACAAAGGTGGGAAGATACCGGCAGTGCCTCCTGTTTGCCAAGAGACCACTGTAGAGGCGGCATGGGTTGGGGGCTGCAGAGGAGTTGGCAGATGTGGCCTCCAAAGAGCACATTGTAGCTGTCACTGCCGCTTCTGCAGCTGCAGTAGGCGGTGCATTCATGGGAGTCCAAATTTGCTGTCCCTTTGGATCCTGCTGCCTGAGGCAGTCGCCTCCTGGGTGGTCTGGCCCTGAGTGGAGCTAAGGGTAGGTAGAGCCCAAGGTTACAGCAGGCAGCATACACTTGACCTAGAGACACACTCAGACAACCTGATATACACAGACTGACACACACAGATGTAAGTGCTGATGGTGGGGAGAAACAGCAAGGTTAGGGCCTCTGAGGTGGGCAGAAATGGTGAGGTCTAAGAGGTGGGTGGGGAGATTTCTGTGCTGCGCTTCAAAAAAGGTACTAGTCCTTTTGTCACAGCACAGCACAAGAACCAAATTATGATGTCATAGTTCCCTCCTCGTTCTTTACGCCAGTCTCCTGCTGAGTCTTCAAAGTGGTGTGTTGGCTAAACTTCTGTCTCCCTGCCCCTTGCTCAAATGGAACTGCAGCAGCAGTGTGATTAGCTAAAAGCGTCCTGAATGAAATCTGATTGGTGCCCTCCAGGCACAATTCAGAGTAAAATGAAGTGCTAGCTGTGGATTCTTGTGGGAACCAAGGCGACTAGGTGTCTCTAATCTCAAGGAAAGAAGGGTGTTTGAAGGCTTGAATGCTATTTTTTAACTGGAAATTGCCTAGAAAATTTCCTCAATCTTCTTCTGAAGGGTTAAGGGGGTGGGAACGGGGAATGGGAGTCTCAGAAGGACAGAGAAACTGCAATCAAGGAGAAGGGGAGAGGAGGAGAGGGCTACCCCTGTCAGTAGGTTGCTGCCCCTTCTGGACATTGCCTCCATCTTCTACCTGCCACACTTCCAAACTAAGGGTATAGTATCTGACCGCATCATGTAACTCAGCATTTCTTTATCTTATGGATTCTGTCCATGCCATGGCAAACCTGGATTTCTGTGGTACATAACCTCATATTACACTATGGCTTACATATGGGTGAATCATTATCCTAAGTCAGTGATGGCCAAACTTGGCCCTCCAGCTGTTTTGGGACTACAATTCCCATCATCCCTGACTACTTGTCCTGTTAGCTAGGGATGATGGGAGTTGTAGGCCCAAAACAGCTGGAAGGCCAAGTTTGGCCATCACTGTCCTAAGTCCTCGTGTAGCTAAAGCTCTATATGCATTCAGCAGCTTATATCAATTAAAGAAGCGATCTGAAGTTTATCCTAAGTATAAAGAGAAAAGGTGGATTATGGTCTGGAGAACTATCTATTACATGAAACTTTTCATTGACTTAGAGGGGCACTTTAAATGAGCCTGGATAGCTCAGTTGGTTAGACCATGGTGCTGATAACACCAAGGTTGCAGGTTCGATCCCTGTATGGACCAGCTGCATATTCCTGCATTGCAGGGGGTTGGACTAGATGATCCTCAAGGTCCCTTCCAACTCTACAGTTCTATGATTCTATGATTCTGTTCTATGAAACCTTTCGATTCCAGATGATGCAGTCACTGGCTGGGTGCTGAATTTCATAATCTGATATAAAATAATATGTCACTTCTTTGGTGACCAGCAACAATCTTTTGTACAGGCAATTGTTTATCCCCGGTATTATGCTATTCTTTGCACTATCAGACACCTATGTGTTACTAAATGTGTTCCTAAATCTTCTTTATGCATTGATGGCATGAAGAGGCTCTGCATGTGCAAACATTAGGTGGGCGGGGGGGGTCACACCCCTTGCCACTCCCCCACCACCTTCACAGGCCCCATCCCTGACAAGCACGCGTAAGTGAAACCTCCATGGCCTGTGTCTGAGCAGGGGAAGGGTCCCTCCAGCTTCAGAGGTGAGAGCCAACAGCGTGGCTCCCGTGCCCCTCTCTAGATGCTGAGGCTCTACATGTGATGAATGTGTAAAGAGGGTTTGGGTGGAAGCATAGATATACTGTATATGAGATTGATATATTAATGATTGTACTTGTGTATTTGTTTTCTGTTCCCTGCCCTCAATTTGTGCCACAGCCTTTTGCAAAAGCAAATGGAATTAATTGAAGGGTATGTGTTTGCTTAATAGTGTGAAAGGGCAGTATAGATAGCATGATAGTACACAGTTTCCAGCTGGATTTGAATCAGTCACTCAATCAATCAGTCTCTGCATATGATCCGGATGTTCCGACCCCCGATAAGCACAGATCAGGGCCAATGACTAGGACTTGTTTAAATAAAGCTTCCACATGTCCAGAATGTTTTAAAGGTGTGTAAAGGTAAAGGGTTAGGGTTAGGGTGACCGACTCTGGGGTTGCGGCACTCATCTCACTTTATTGGTCAAGGGAGCCGGCATACAGCTTCCGGGTCATGTGGCCAGCATGACTAAGCCGCTTCTGGTGAACCAGAGCAGCGCACGGAAATGCCGTTTACCTTCCCACCGGAGCGGTACCTACCGTATTTTTCACTCTATAAGACGCACCAGACGACAAGACGCACCTAGTTTTTGGAGGAGGAAAACAAGAAAAAAAATATTCTGAATCCCAGAAGCCAGAGCAGCAAGAGGGATCGCTGAGCAGCGAAACCAGCGATCCCTCTTGCTGTTCTGGCTTCTGGGATAGCTGCGCAGCCTGCATTCACTCCATAAGACGCACACATATTTCCCCTTACTTTTTAGGAGGGAAAAAGTGAGTCTTATAGAGCAAAAAATACGGTATTTATCTACTTGCACTTTGATGTGCTTTCGAATTGCTAGGTTGGCAAGAGCAGGGACCGAGCAACGGGAGCTCACCCCGTCATGGGGATTCGAACCGCCGACCTTCTGATTGGCAAGTCCTAGGCTCTGTGGTTTAACCCACAGTGCCACTCGTGTCCCCAACCCTTTAAAGGTGTATAAAAGATGCTAAATTTTGTAAAGTCTGAGCCTGTTTAGTATGGTAGCTAAGAGATGGAGCTACAACCAGGAAGTCCTTGGGTCAAATCTTGTGTCTGCCATGAACTCTCTTGTTGACCTTAGGCAAGCCACTGTCTCTTATTCCCACTCCTTGTCTGAAATAGGAAAATGTGATAAAATACCAATGTATCTTGCAGGGGTGCTGCATTAAGATAATGTACATGAAAGATCTGAAAGTACTTACACAAATCCTTAAGTACCGTAGGTTCTGGTGTATAAGGTGACCATGGAAAAGAGGTTAAAAAGTCAGGGGTCGCCGGGTATGGGTGACGCGGGGCGGAAGCCCCCCACCCCTCTTCCGAAGCAGCAGCAGCAGGCAACGGGCTCAGCTCCGCGCCAGGCGGCTTTCTCCCGGCACGGAGCTGCCCAGCGTATTAGGTGACTGGGCTTTTAGGACAAATCCCCAAATTGCAGCTGCTAATTTGGGGGGTCGTCTAATACGCCCAGTCGCCTAATACACCGGAATCTACCGTATTAATATCTATATGGCTCAAAGCAAGTGATGCAAAAACAGGATATCTCTCACCTTTTCCATTTTTATTTGTTCTCTTTTCACAGCAAGCTCGGAAGCCTTATGATGTGCGTGATGTGATTGAACAATACTCTCAAGGGCATCTCAATATGATGGTTCGAATAAAAGAACTCCAAAGAAGGTACCCAGCTCACAGTTGCTTCAGGGGCCCTGTGAGCTAGCAGTGAGGGATATACATTTGAAAAGCATTTGGGGGCAAAAATGCTGTATTTTGTACACAGAAATTGGTGATGTTACATTGTCTAACACTGTATTAAAGAGACTTGTTGAAGTTGTGTATGTTAACACAACTTCAACAAGTCTCTTTAAATACAATGTTAGATAATGTACAGGTTATTGTTCCCGCAGAGGAATGGAATATGCCTTAGCTTTTTTTCAAATGCTCAAATTATTTTTTGCATGTTCTTTTCTTGCAGTCTTTACAGAAACTCTGAAAGGTTCGCCAGTTTTATTATCCCCATAATAGAGAAAGGAGGCTGATAGAAGAGTGGCAGAGGCAAAATTTACACGGGAAGTTTCCTGATGTTGCTCAGTATCCTGAGCAACATGCTACCTCAGTTTTCAATGGTGTACAATGGACCTTCTACCTCTTGGGAAAAAGAATGCAGTGGAGTCCTTTTTGCAAAGATTATGCCAGGATAATATATGTGAAGCCCTTTTAAATGGATATGGATATGCTAAATTTATAAAGTTCTAATATTATCATGACCATTCTAGATATCCAGGTTGATAACAGAAACACCAGGCCCCTGGTGGCAGCCCAGATGGCTCATGATGCACAAAAGAAAACTGCCTGTGTTGGGTGCCTTGGCCCTGCTAACTGAACTTCTTTCCTGAGCAGGTGACTGAGGAGAACCTCTGTCACTGATCTCAAATCTCTGGCAGGTTTGTATGAATGTGGGCAGTCCTTTGGATAACTTGATCCCATGCCACTAAGGGCTTTATGGTCATGACCGACACTTTGAATTGTTCCCTGAAGTATACAGGCAGCTAATGCAGCTGACAAAGAATTGGTGTAATATGGTATGAGTGTTTAGTTCCTGTGAAAATCCAGGCTGCTGCACTCAGCTGCTCCAGCTGAAGCTCCTCCACCGTCTTCATGGGCAGCCCCATTTTGAGCCCATTTTAACAGTCCAGTCTTGATGTAACTGGGACAGGAATTGCTGTTGCATTAGCCTCCATATTCACATAGGATTCTAGCTGTCTGATAAAAGGCACTCCTTGCCACCCCTGGCAGCTTTGGTTCTGGAGGTAATGTTGAATCCAAGAGGAGCCCCAAGATGCAAACATGGTCTTTCAGTGGAGGTGCAACCTAATTCAGCCCCAGGTAAATTCATCCAAGCAGAATCAGCCATTTTCCCAGTCACAGTATTTCTGTATTTGTCTAGGGTATATTTCTATTTGTTTACCTTCATCTATCTCAAATCTGCCTCCAGACACCTGTTCAGGTATTTCACAGCCTTCCTAGGATTAGCCAATGGAAACATGAGGCAGAGTTGTGTGTCATCTATGTACTAATAAGGAGCAGGAACAAGGTTCAAGCTCTGTCAGTCCTTGTGTAGACTTGCTCTCTGTCCTGTAGATCACACAAGCAAAATTGGCGTCACTACAACCTGAAGCATAATGAAATCGACTTGATAACATTCTTGTGTAATCAAATTCTCTTTTCAGGTTGGATCATTCCTTGGGGAAGCCGGGCCTCTTTCTTCCAGGTACAGAACATTTCTATAGACCTATCAGTTGCATCAGCCAATGAAGGGCGGGGGGGGGGGGTATTTAACTGAAAATTTAGGCCACTATTTAGTTATTATATTCAGCTGATAGTCAACAAAAGTTTGTGAAAAGCATCTCTATTTAATGATTCTTATATGTGTGCCTTTTACTATGCATGTAAATGTAACAAATGTCAGAGGACTGGGCATCTTATGGGCAGTTTTCTCCATGCATCTTTAGCTACAGATCAGCGTAACATAGCTCAGAGATCAGGAAAGGAGGGCAGGGCTGAACAGAAAGTACTCCTTTTCTCTTTCTGGATTAACTTGATTTGCTCTCCATAATACCAGGTCCTCGCCAAACTTAGCTGGCTGTATAGCATCATCCTACTAGCTCTACCCTATCAGGACACCCTCCCCTCACTTATCTGGATAGTGGCAGCAATATGAGTGGTAGAAAGATGTGAGTCAGAGCTTTGGTTAATTTAGCTGTGAAAGCAGGGAACTTTCTCAGCCCTTTATCCAAGGATGTCAGGGGTTGCCCTTCTCTTGTGTCCCAGTATACATGGATCTCTGCATTCCGTGGTGGTTGGGGGGGGCAGAGCCTCCCTCCTGACATTGGTGTCCCTACAGCTTACCTAGGTGGCGCTGGGCAGAGCAGGGCAGCAGCAAGGGTGGGATGGCACAGATGCCTTGGTGGAGCCAGGCCCTGTGCTTCTGTTGTGCCCACACAGCAGTGCCCTTGCCGCTGTCCTTCTCCACCAGCATCACTGAGGTAAACTGCAGCAACATTGGTGTTAGGATGGCAGCTGCGCCCCACCACACCAGCAACTACTGTTGGTATTTATCTATTATGGAGGATATAGTGCAATCATGTTGCCAGCCAATTTTCTACTACCTTCTTGCTAGAACTATGTTAAATAAACTAGCTGCATTTCCCCCCAGATATATATAATTGAGTATTTTTTCCCTTTTTTCTTTTTTAAGAAAAGGGAGTAGACAAAGGATACTATACGGTAGGAGCCAGACTGATCCGGCTAGAGGATAAGGTAAGGATTTGTTTGTTTGTTTGTTTTAAAGCACTCTCCACACATCGTTAATGATATCAGATTTATGTGCCATGAAGATTGTATCTTACCATCATTTACTTTAAAACTCTGAGAAGCCAAGATAGGAAGAGAATACACTAATACAGCCACTGAAAGTGGCTAGGGATACTAAGCCAGATGGATGTGGTATAAATAATAAAATTATTATTATTATTAACTGGAAGACGTTTGATGAAGAAGTTTTCTGTAGGCTGTGTTAGGGCTATCTATACATGGCAAACTTTGATGCAGACTTTGGTGCAAAGCAGGAATATTTGCTTCTTGACCGCGTCAGTAGTATAAAGATGTGTCTGAAGCTCAAAAGGTATGAAACCTGAAGCACGGAGGAATTTATGGATGGCCTTTGCTTCCAAGGTTATCAAACCTAATGCATGGCAATTTGCTGGTTTGTTTTTGCTGGGATATGGCTGGGATATATGGAGACAAGTGTGTTGAACTGCTGATAAGAATCAATAAAGTGTTGATCTGTAATGGAAGAGTAAGCTGCGTGGGCAGTGCCCTGCTTTGGTGAAAGGGAAGGGATAGATAGATGCAGGGGTTTATTTTGAGGTGGTACGTAACTGTATGCTGTACCGCCACCTCTTTTCGCCTCTGCCGCCTCCACTGCTTCCCTGGAGCCATTTTGGCATGACCCGCCAAAATGGGGCTACCACAAAGTGGCATGGCTAGAGCGGCCATCTCCCCCTCCCCCTTCTCCCCCTAGTGCTTATTCTACCACAAAGTGGCACGGCAAGAGTGGCCAATGCTACTTTTTCCTTTCCTTGCTGCGTGGGCCACTCTAGCTGCACCACTTTATGGTAGAGGAGGACTGCTTTGCTCTTCGACCACAAAGTGGCATGGCTAGAGCAACCTTCATGTCAAGGAAACAGCTGCTCTAGTCATGCCACTTTGTGGTAGCCCCCCTTTGGTGGGGTGTGCCAAAACTCCTCCAGGGGGCAGGAAGCTTGAAGCTTTGGGGGAGGGGAAGGGTGTGTACCAGGCAGTGCCTCCTTTTTTTTTCAAATGAAGCACAGGATAGATGATAGTACAGTCATACCTTGGGATAAATACACTTCGGGATGAATATTTTCGGGTTGCGCTCCACAGCGACCCGGAAGTAACGGAGCTTGTTACTTCCGGGTTTCACCGCATGCACAGATGCTCAAAATGACATCGCGCACATGCGCGGAAGTGCCAAAGCGCAACCCACGGACGCACGGACACGGGTTATGTTCGCTTCGGGATGCGAACGGGATCCGTTCCGGAGGTACCACTGTATTTCTTTGCAAGAGAACTGAAATGGTATGAGATGCAGCCAGCCGTGCCTGTGGCCTATACATTCATTTCTATTGATCCCACTGTCTCCTCTGGGTAAGCAGATTATGTAGGTGTTTGTTAGGGTTTTGATGAAACAGGTTTTGCAGGACTTTGGAGACAATAGTGGGGCAACATTGTGTGTCTGCAATATGGTTACCAGATTTTTTTCAATGAATCCGGGGACACTTTTTTTTTTTTTTTAAGCCGAGTAGCAACAGGGAGTCAGTAGTGGGGATGGTGAGGCAAAAGACCCTGGCCCCAAGCACACATGCATAGTGTATAAAGGTGCAACGCCCTTCTTTCAAACCCTGTGAAATATAAATGCTCTGAGTTTTTAAAAAACTGTGCAACGGCGCGCTGCCTGCCCGTGACTCCCGAGCCTCCCCCGATCTCCTTCCCCCTTCCCCCTTCATTTTGACTGATCAGGGGAGGCTGTTGACTTCAGAATGAAGTACTGCTAATAGCAGTTGGACCATAAAGAAGGCTGATCGCCGAAGAATTGATGCTTTTGAATTATGGTGCTGGAGGAGACACTTGAGAGTCCCATGGACTGCAAGAAGATCAAACCTATCTGTCAGGGAACTGCCATCAGTACTGGAGGGGGAGCGCAAAAGCCAGAGGGATTCCAGAGAGCGTCCAGGGATCGGGAGGAGCAGCCCATCTTCTGGGGAAGAGAATCAGCATAGCACCAGTGGAGAAGGGGGGCAGGTGGGGGAAGTGGCGAGGTGGTCCCATGACTCCTTGCCTGGGACCAGCGGGGAGAGTAGGGGTCCTCCGTTGCCCACGCCCTCCCTGCGCAGAAGGCTTTCGCGCAGAGAGGGTAGGCGGAGACTAGACGTCAAAGAACTTCTTTGCTGGAAGAAGTTTAAGAAATGCCCACTCACAGATTCTGCCAGCGATTGAGTCAGCCACGGGTGAGTGGCTGTCCAGACAGAAGAGGTTCACTTTGGCATCCCAGCCAGGTGTTTGCACCCAGCCAGTGAGATAGGCACCTGCTTACGCACGAGCAACCCCTAGAACCATTACACTATCCATTCTGAAGGAAATCAGCCCTGAGTGCTCACTGGAAGGACAGATCCTGAAGCTGAGGCTCCAATACTTTGGCCACCTCATGAGAAGAGAAGACTCCCTGGAAAAGACCCTGATGTTGGGAAAGATTGAGGGCACAAGAAGAAGGG
Source organism: Podarcis pityusensis (assembly GCF_964106645.2). NCBI lineage: Eukaryota > Metazoa > Chordata > Lepidosauria > Squamata > Lacertidae > Podarcis > Podarcis pityusensis. The sequence continues at coordinate 99,272,900 of NC_138032.1, read as the reverse complement.
GGCGACAGAGGACGAGATGGTTAGACAGTGTTCTGGAAGCTACAAACTTGAGTCTGACCAAACTGCGGGAGGCAGTGGAAGATAGGAGTGCCTGGCGTGCTCTGGTCCAGGGGGTCACGAAGAGTCGGACACGACTAAATGACTAAACAACAACAACTGCTAATAGCTTTGTCTTCCCCCAGCTTCTGTCACACCTCATTGTTTTGCATTTGTTTAGTATGTCTCCTGTGTGTGGAGCAGACTTGAAATTGTGTAAAAGATGCCTCCTAATTCCTGCACTGAGGAGCCGACTCCCAGTCCAGTGCTACTGCTGCACGGTGGCAGAAAACGTCTGACACTCGGTGTCTATGTCACTTATTAAGTAAGGACATACACTTCAGCAATTGAAAGTTGGCATGCTCTATATATCCCCATCACCTTTAGCTCAGTTGTGATGTGTTTGTGTAGATTTAGTTATAGAATGCTAGTTCCATGTTTTCATGTTAGGGCACCAAGAGAAAGGCACCCTAGGGAGGCCTGCTTAACCTAGACGTGGAAGGGCATAGACTACTCTCATCTGCCTCTGACCTTCTTGGCTGCTTTGGGATCAGTCGACACTTATTTACTGGTCTGGGGAGGGGAATACCCTACAGACGCCTATCTTGCTTGACCTTATAGCTAGCATTGATTCTACTAATTGTACAATAGAAATCTCAATCCCCCTTTTGGCTCTGTGAACTACTGATTGTTGGCTTATATTATGCTTTAATGATTTATTTGTAAATTAAACTAAAACCCTTCTTTGATTTGCTCTTGCTTACAAATAACTCATGCTGTTGCAGTTGGTATTGTAGCTGCTTGTGGTTCAGTTCAAACTATGTGGAGATCTTCAAGACGTGCATGGGGCCCTCTCCAACGGCAAATGTGCCATTTGGCTGAACCTTCCCTAGCTTCAATTTAAGGAGTTAACTTTAACTTATGGTATGTAGCCATTCACAGATTCCATTTATACATATTTGGACAATTGTTTCCAACATGATCTAGTTGTTAGCATTCATAGCTGTTTAAATTTGCAATCTGAAACCTCTACAATTCAGATTGGGTATTACGAATGCCCTATTTATTATATTCTATTTAACATTTTAAAGGGGAAAAACATGTATGCCGCAAGGTGAGAGAGGAAGCAGAGAAAGCTGAAAAATAAAAACTGAGAGGGACAGGAATTGATGAATAAAAAAGTGTGAAAAAGATAGCTGTCTTGATTTTTGTAAAATATACATATTAGATAATTTCATAATTATATGGAAAGCATTTGTGATATTTACAGTTACAATTGACATACTCATTCTACCATAACTGTTTCCACATTTATAAACAAAGAAGCAACAGCACACTAAGTCAAAGCAATAATTTGGTAACATTTAAAATGGGCAGAAACATGCCAAGGGATGTTGAGCCATAAAGCTGAAGGCTTTAGAGCAAGATTTCAGACACAAAGTCTGAACCAAGCACAGGCCTCTATAAATACTGCATTGAAATAAGTTTTGCTTTTATTTTTAGTAAGAGCCAGGCTAACTGGAAGAACATTTAATTTGTTGGAAATGCAAATCTTTCTGTCACAAAGCGATGGTGAGGTTGTGTGATCCAAGGACTAGAATACTAGAAATGAACTCCTGAGGTGGAATATCAAGCATCCATCTTCCACATCAGCTGGGGGAGGGGGCGGAAGGTACTTGCCTTTTTTTAAAAAATTGGGTCACGGAGTGCCAATGCAAGTTGGGGCTACAACAGAATCAGAATGGAGCAGTGGATTCTTTATGGAGGGAACAAGGATATGTGTCCACCAATTTTCCTTACTCTTGGCATTCTTCTACACCAAACTTGGACAAACTTAGAAGACTCCACACTGTCAGGCTCCTGATAAGGCGAAGTTTCTGGTCATGCAAAGGCTCCAAGGTGTCTGTTTCTAAAAGCCTGTTGTAATAAGAAAGTATTCACCTGCCAGTGACCTGCCACCCAACAGAGAGGAAAGTCTGGGAGCAGCCACTGAGAAGACATTAGTAGGTCCTATAATAGTATAGCCAAAGTTAATATGAGGACAGGGTGGGCATCTGGTCCGCCTGCGTGGTCTGCTGTTGCTGGCAATTAGCTGTTTAAGGTTGTGGAGCAAGTACATTCATCCCTACACCCAAGTCCCTGAAGATCATTTAGTCCAACTCCCTGCAAGGCAGGAATCTCAATTAAAGCATCCCTGACAGATGGCCATCCAACCTCTGCTTAAAAACCTCCAAAGAAGGACAGTCCACAATTTCCCAAGGGTGTCTGTTCCAATGTCTAACAGCTCTTACCATCAGAAAGTTATTCCTGATGTTTAGTCAGAATCTCCTTTATTGTAACTTGAAGTCACTGGCAAGTGCTCCGCCCAACCCCGAAGAGTCAGCTGGCTGGCAAGCTCTATTGGCTAGCCTGAAGCGTCCATCAGCCAGCTTGGTGGGTGGGCTCAACTTCTGAGCTAGGCTGCGTGAGACAAGCAAGTGAGGGCACAAACTTCTACATCTTATTTTTTATGACTTCAAAAATGGGACAAAAGGCATCGCAAACAGGACCAGGGACTTTGTGCCCTCCAACAGAACGAATCTGTATTTTAAAGGACAGGTGACAACAAGTGCCTCAGCTTGAATGCTGCGTTAAGAACAGTGCATTTGCCATAAGTTATTTTGGCTCATTCTTGTCATTGTTTCTCAAGTGAATTTTTATTTGTATGACCCAAGGATGTGGGCAGAGTGCTTTGTAAGCACAACTTTTCACATATATGTTCAGTCTTGGTCATCCTCCTGGCTGATAACATATGACGTTAACATTTGTTGAGGTACGTAGATTGGCCGGGTGCTGTGCATCAAACAGGCGTCATATTTTGCTTCCTTTAAACAAAGTGATACATCTTTGGACTATAAAGGGACATGCTCCCCCCACACACATCACCACACACATCCCCCCATTAGTATATCTCTAAGACTTCAACTAATCTTAATCTGGACAGATAATTGTATGTTTAGATGCACAATTATTAGATGCATGAATTCAACTTGTTTTCACCTTAGTTTACTCAGCTGAACACAACTGAGCTACATGTGCAGCATAGAATCATAGAATCATAGAGTTGGAAGAGACCACAAGGGCCATCGAGTCCAACCCCCTGCCAAGCAGGAAACACCATCAGAGCACTCCTGACATATGGTTGTCAAGCCTCTGCTTAAAGACCTCCAAAGAAGGAGACTCCACCACACTCCTTGGCAGCAAATTCCACTGTCAAACAGCTCTTACTGTCAGGAAGTTCTTCCTAATGTTTAGGTGGAATCTTCTTTCTTATAGTTTGGATCCATTGCTCCGTGTCCGCTTCTCTGGAGCAGCAGAAAACAACCTTTCTCCCTCCTCTATGTGACATCCTTTTATATATTTGAACATGGCTATCATATCACTGCTTAACCTCCTCTTCTCCAGGCTAAACATGCCCAGCTCCCTTAGCCGTTCCTCATAAGGCATCGTTTCCAGGCCTTTGACCATTTTGGTTGCCCTCCTCTGGACACGTTCCAGTTTGTCAGTGTCCTTCTTGAACTGTGGTGCCCAGAACTGGACACAGTACTCCAGGTGAGGTCTGACCAGAGCAGAATACAGTGGCACTATTACTTCCCTTGATCTAGATGCTATACTCCTATTGATGCAGCCCAGAATTGCATTGGCTTTTTTAGCTGCCGCGTCACACCGTTGGCTCATGTCAAGTTTGTGGTCAACCAAGACTCCTAGATCCTTTTCACATGTACTGCTCTCAAGCCAGGTGTCCCCCATCTTGTATTTGTGCCTCTCATTTTTTTTGCCCAAGTACAATACTTTACATTTCTCCCTGTTAAAATTCATCTTGTTTGTTTTGGCCCAGTTCTCTAATCTGTCAAGGTCGTTTTGAAGTGTGATCCTGTCCTCTGGGGTGTTAGCCACCCCTCCCAATTTGGTGTCATCTGCAAATTTGATCAGGATGCCCTTGAGTCCATCATCCAAGTCGTTGATCAAGATGTTGAATAAGACCGGGCCCAAGACAGAACCCTGTGGCACCCCACTAGTCACTCTTCTCCAGGATGAAGAGGAACCATTGATGAGCACCCTTTGGGTTCGGTCAGTCAGCCAGTTACAAATCCGCTGAGTGGTAGCATAGTCAAGACCGCATTTTACCAGCTTCTTTACAAGAATATCATGAGGCACCTTGTCAAATGCCTTGCTGAAATCAAGGTAGGCTACATCCACTGCGTTCCCTTCATCTACCAGGCTTGTAATTCTGTCAAAAAACGAGATCAGGTTAGTCTGACATGACTTATTTTTCAGAAATCCATGCTGACTATTGGTGATCACAGCATTCCTTTCTAGGTGCTCACAGACTGTTTGCTTAATGATCTGCTCCAGAATCTTCCCTGGTATTGATGTCAGACTGACTGGGCGGTAATTATTTGGGTCCTCTCTTTTCCCCTTTTTGAAAATAGGGACAACATTTGCCCTCCTCCAGTCTGCCGGGACTTCGCCTGTTCTCCAGGAATTCTCAAAGATGACTGCCAGTGGTTCTGAGATCACATCTGCCAGATCTTTTAATACTCTTGGATGCAGTTCATCTGGCCCTGGAGACTTGAATACATCTAAACTAGCCAAGTATTCTTGTACTATCTCCTTAGTTATTCTGGGCTGTGTTTCCTTTGCTGGATCATTTGCTCCAAATTCTTCAGATTGGGCATTGTTTTCTTTATCGGAGAAGACTGAGGCAAAGAAGGCATTGAGGAGTTCAGCTCTTTCTGTGTCCCCTGTTTGCATTTCACCATCTTCTCCTCTCCTGTGCACTTCAGCAGTGCACACTGCTGAAGTCACAAGTGCTGCACTGCTAAGAGCCAAACCATTGTCTGACTTAGTGGTTTGTTCCCCTCCAACTATGAGCAGTGAGCCAAGAGCAAGCTTTCGTTACCGCTTGTGTTTGTTTTCAAGAGAAACAATTCACAAGCCTGGGTTCAGATTAGGGCTTTTTATCAGCCAGAACTCACCAGAACTCAGTTCCGGCCCCTCTCAGGTGGGCTCCATTACCATTATAAGAGAACAAGGGAAGCATTCAGGATGAGTTCCGGCACCTCTTGTGCTAGAAAAATAGCATTGGTTCAGATGTAACAATAAACAATATGGATGCTTTAGTTGAGATTCCTGCATTGCAGGGGTTTGGACTAGATGGCCCTTGGGGTTCCACCCAACTCTACAATTCTGTGATTCTGTCATTCTAAGATCATGGCTTAGCTCCCAGGTGTAGGACAACAACAGGAGTGGGCAAGTGGCCAGGCACCTACACTTTCAGCAGTGTGCACCAGCACCTTGTGTGTTCACATTTAAACCATGGTTTAGTTTAACTAGTGCTTTGAAGTAACATGTAAACCAGTCCAGGGAACAATCTGGAGGTATTGGTACAATGGAGGCCCTGGTTTTTTTTTATATATTTCAAAAGAGAAAATGTTCAAAATGAAACACACGGGATGGCTACTTTAAGAATCCAGTATTTACAGTTTAAAAATAAGTAACATAAATAATATTTGGGCTTCAGAAATCAGACTCATTGATTTTTGCTTTAATCCCTACCAAATGTAGTCTACACATTTAGCAAATGACTATGTTCAGTTTGTATACACACAGAGACCTATGTAAACAAGAGGAGTGGTTTTGCCAGTGGGGAAAGATTAATGTGGTCTTTTTTATGTACTATATATATATTTACCTATATTTACATGAACATTAAAAGTATTAAAAATGTCAAGATTATGTTAATTCTGTTCTGAAAGGAATCCTTCGCTCTAAATTATAGCTAAGAAATTACATTGCTTATTCATGAATTTTATGTTTAAGTGGCTGTTTCCAAAAATGTCACTGTAGGAGGGAAGAAAGGTTCATTTTCCTTGGCTGGTGCTCCATAGCTGTGCCTGTGTTCATTTGGTTTCATTCAGGCAAAGATATGCTGGAGACTAAAATAACTTCTTACATATTGATGTGTGCTTGGAAGAACAGACTTGTAGTGCTTTGGGCTGTTGGTAGCATCACATATGTGTATAAAATTCTACAAGTAAAAAACTGAGATGGAGGGGAGGCTGTTTTTCATTGATTGGGGGGGGGGGGTCTTACCACTAACTGTAGTTAGTTAATTAATGAACAAGTTAAAAAGCTAAACGCTGGGAATAAGCCCCATTGAACTCAGTGGGATTTCTGAATGGAGACATGCTGGGTTGCACTTTGAATATTTGTAGCACCTCACTGAAATCTTATTAAAAATATAAGAAACAAAGGGAGACTATTTTCAAGTACAGCGAGGCCATTTCTTCAATTAAACATATAATACCTGGCCTTCATTTTACTCTTGAAGAAAGTCCAGTTCTTGGAGGTTTTGAGCCAATGTTGGTAAATAAGGCACAGTTCTTAGTTTAACCACTGAAGTGTAAATTTGTGGGTTTGACTAAAACCCTGAAGCAAAACACACAGATAGATGCTGATGCAAATGTTTTTATTTTTACTATAGTTGTGCTTTTGTTCCCTCTTTTGGAATCACCCATTGGATCTAGCATGACATATTCTGTGCTGGACTGTCATGAAGGAAGAGTAGCAAAGACACCGTTGTCCAACCCAGGATATTCTTATTAGGAAGTACAGAGCTGAGATGGGCTGTGACTGTGCAGGTTCACTACCTTATAGCCACTTGTCAGAAAGTCCAGATCCTTGCAAGACAGTCTGCAATATCACTGACCGTTTTCTATATGTAAGGGACTATGCTATCACCTGGGCCCTCCCCTGCTGTCTGAAGTGCTACAGCCCAGACGCAGGTTGCCTGTCTTAGTGAGAACTAGCCTGCAGATTCTAAGCTTCTCCCCGATCAGCATATTGATTTGTTAAACTATTGCTTTACAAGCTCTGCTTCCTCCCTGTCTAGGAAAGGGAAAGCCGGCCAAGGCTCTGTAGGTGCCACAATTCCATGGGAGCACCAAAAAGCAATAGAAAATGGTACTGGGTACTGAAATTGGCTTCCTGAGAATGTGAGCTTCCGTTTTAAAAATATTATATTTGCCATTCTCAGCAAAATAAGGATGAGATTTGCTCCTCTGTTTTCCAGAACACAGCCTGGGTGTAGGATTTCCATTGTGGGGTACACACTGCATTATCTTAGTTCCTTCTGCTTTTGCAGCCTTCTCTCTTAAATGCTACTAGGCAGCAACCTTGTGGAATCAGGTCTTTCTGGGTCCTGATGCCCATCCAATTCCACCTTGGCTTTCATCTGCCTCCACACCTCCATGACTTTTGCTTGTGTGGGTTTTGCTGATAAAATTTCAAGCAGCCATCTGAGACTGTGGGAGGTCAATAGCTAGATTGTTTGGTGTAGGTCACATGCACCTGTGGTTTCATTGAGATGAAGTAATAATACTTAGCAATGCCTCCAAATCACTGGGGAAGATTTTATTAGTGTCAGTGAAATATTCAGTAGGATGAGAAGATGAAGTACTCTGCAAGAGTACAAATGAACTACTTTATTTTTGTGAAGGCAATGATGCAGGAGCATCGCACAACCATTTGTGAAGCTAGAGGATACAAAAAGTCCACCTCAGATCCACTACAAAATCACTTTGTGTCAGTGAATTCTTGCAGCCTCAGTAAAAGGGCCACCTGGGGGCACCTGACGGTAACCATGTGTCCAACAGGTCAGTTGTCTATTTAAAAGTCCTTTATTTGAAGAGCTGCCAAGTCCATGTAGGGTTTAAAGATAACTGGAAGGGAGAGCAGGTATATTGTGTGCATGTTAAAAAAAAAGTTATGTTGTAGAAAACTAAGGTGAAAAACATTCATAGCAAGAGTCTGGGGATGGGTATCAGACTGGTGGACAGGAGGAAATCCATAGTCTATGATCTTCTGCCTGCTCTTCATCCATGAACAGTAGTGTGATTTTCCATAACCACCAATTTTAGGCACAAACTCAAATAATGACAATATAAAAAAAATCCTTCCAGTAGCACCTTTAAGACCAACTAAGTTAGTTCTTGGTATGAGCTTTCATGTGCAAGCACACTTCTTCAGATACACAGTGTATCTGAAGAAGTGTGCTTGCACACGAAAGCTCATACCAAGAACTAACTTAGTTGGTCTTAAAGGTGCTACTGGAAGGATTTTTTTTATTTTGACTATGGCAGACCAACACGGCTACCTATCTGTAACTCAAATAATGACGAGAGTCCTGAATCGAAAAGGGGCTTCTGAGCATACGAGCAAGCCTTTCCATACAAGCATAACAAGGCCATCAACTTGTGTCAATGTGAAATCATGCACTTAAAAAAAGTGTTGTCTGATGTCCAGCTCTGAGGGTCTTCTAGCGGTTCCCTCACTGTGAGAAGCGAAGTTACAGGGAACCAGGGAGAGGGCCTTCATGGCAGTGGCATCCTCCGCGTGGCACGCCCTCCCTCCAGATGTCAAGACATCTGAAGACAGCCCTGAATCGAGAGATTTTTAATGCTTGGTGTTTTAATTATGTTTTTAGATATGCTGTAAGCCACCCAGAGTACCTGGAAAACCCAGCCAGATGGGTGGGGTATAATGATAATAATAATGATAATAAAGATAATAATGATAATAATAATAATACAACTCCTCTCTTCTTTTGCACATCTGAAGAGATAAATTTGTTCCCTAGTTTTTTATTCCTTAAGACTCTATTGTGTTTCCATGTTACATGTGTTTCTTGCAAACAAATTATATCTGCATTTTTTTTATTAACTTGTTTGATTTTATTTCTTTTGGCTTTATTATTCATGCCATTAACATTCCAAGATACTATTTTAATTGTCATTTTGATTTATTTTATTGTTTTCATTTAAATATCTCCTTCTCACTCTTGTTCTTGTTTATCTTCTTCACTTTCCTGTTCCCCTCCCTCCATCTTCCCCAACTCCTTACATCTTCTCCCAAATTTCTGCATTTCTTGTACTGTCTTAATTTTAAATTTCTTGTCCTTATAGTAAAATGACACACCTTCTGGATATTCCCATCGAAACCTTATTTTGTTAGCAGTTAGATTTTTATAAATTCCTTATAAACATTTCTCTTGCGTAAGAAGCGATTTGGAATGTCCTTGAATACCACAATTGTTTTCCCATCTATAGTCAATTGTTTTTCTCTACTTTTCCTTAGAATTGCAATCCTCACTTCTGATGAGTTAAAATTGCTAAACAATCTCTTGCCTGTAACAAGGTGACTTTTATTCTAAAGACATCGGTCACCATGTAATCTAAGTCCTCCTCCTTCATTTCTAGCAATAATAATAAGCCTCTCTCACACATTTCCCCCATCTTTTTCTGGAAGTCCTCGGAATTTCAAATTCTGTGCTTTTTGATTCATTTCAAGAAAGGCTAAATTGTCTAATGTGTTCTCTTGCACTTTCGAAAGCTCCTCTATCTGCCCTTTCATTTTCTCTCCTCCTTTTTTTATTTTCCCTCATTTCTTTCTGAATTTATTTCGATTGTTCCTCTACTGTTTGTATTTTTACTTTCAATTCCTTCGTTTGTCCTGATAAGTCCTGATAAGTCTGTTGCAACTTCCACTAACTTTTCCTCAATGTTTGTTTCACTTTCCTTTACCTCTCTCCTTATTTCTCTTATCTCTGCCAATATTTTTGCAAAGTCTCCCTCCCCTTCTATCTCAACTTTTGATGTCCTTCTCTTGCCTGGTGTTGTTGTTTTTCCTATCTTACTCATGTTTCTTTAATTAATAGTTTGTTTCAAGGTGCAATTTCTCAAACCACCACTGGGGGGCATATATTACCCTGTTTGTCAAAAAACCTTATTTTTCCTGCTGTTCTCTCTTTCGCCACTGAATGTCTCTTATCTCTCTCACTTTCTCTTTTACTGTACCCAATGATTATCTTAATTTCCTTTCCTTAAGAACAGTCTCTTATAGTCCAAACAAACATATACAAATGCAAATACAAATCTCCACCCCCCCTTGTTCAGCTCCTAATTGAATCCGTCGTTCTGCACAGCGTCTGTAATGAAGAAAGTCTAATAAGGGGGAGAATATAAAACTTCTAATTCCCCTGTCACTTTTCACACAGGGTAGTGTGGAAAAGGTCCCAAACCGATCAGTTCTGATACTTTGTAGATATTGAGAAGTCAAGTAGAATGCAAACAGTATCTCTGATGTCTCTACAGTCCGAAGCTCTTAATAACGTCTTTAGGATGTTTCCAATAGCCGTGTTGTTACAATAAGTCTTTGGGCTTAATAATGTTTCCAAGCGAATGTTTCCAAAAGTGCCTTAACAGTACAGTATACGAAACTCCAAGTTGCTCCCAAATGTGCTGAGTTTCACGGGCATTCAAAGCATTGTCTATATCTCACATTTAAGTTTGTTTTGTTTAGCTTTGTCTTGTCTCTCTTGCCCCTCGGGGAGCTGAGACCTTTTCTCTTCTTTGTTACTCAGTAGACTTTTTAAAATGCTGACTCATAACGATTTTCCCCTGCACCATTTTCTCCACCGGCATCGGGTATGATTTCCCTAATTTCCAAACCATTAAAACTTTCCCCCGTACCTCCTTGTTCTTTTACTGCTTTCGCCCTTTACCTTTTTGTTTTTGGAGTCTGGAGTTTTATCGTAAGCCTCGGAATGCTTTACCGCTACACCTTCGGAGCCTGTGGCATCACTCTGCAGGTCTAGAATGGATCCTAGTGTTCACGTCTTCAATCCTGCCTCCTTTCCGAACCTCGACCAGTCCGGTATGCGCACAGGAGAGTCGCCCTGAACGCAGCCAGATCCCCCAGTCCCTGAGGATTTACCTCCTCGGGTTTCGAGGTTTGCGGAGCCCTGGCGTAACCTCTTTTTGCCTCACGAAGCTCAGGACCTCTCCAAAGAGTTGATCCTGCGCTCCTTCAAATGGTGGTGATAAAACAGGAAGTCTTGATAGCCCATTTTCAGTGGATTTCTCAGACATCCGTAGCCAAGCCCAGTCATGAGCTCAGGCAACAGACTCAGAGCAGCGGCATATTGTACACACCTGGCCTCTAAATCTGCCTCCTGCAGGCCTGTCCATAAATAATTTTCTCACTGCCAGTATGACCATACTTGCTACCCATACCAGGGCTTGTCCACACCTCCTCCATTTGCCCTGCCAGTTCCCCCTGGGTAAACCTGCAGTTTATCACTGAATTTGACCAAACAACAATCAGGTTTTCTGTGGTTCAGTGGTAAAGAGTGTGTTTTTCAGGAGAAAGCTGAGGGACAAACGCAAAAACACTCGTACCCATGCTTTCTAGGCACGGGTCAAGCCCTTAATCTCTTCTGTGTCACTCTGCAAACACCTCTGATTCTGCAGGATTGGAATTCTCTTCTTTTTTAGCTTGCTTTTAAATTATTGATTAAGCATCAGCGTCATTCATTCTCACATTCTTCCTTTGTATAGACCACTGAAGGCCTGTTTGTACATTTAATTTCAAAATTGTAGGGTACTTCAAAACAAAAAGGAGAAGAACCACTTCAGTGGTTTTTTAAAAATCACTATGCTCCTAAATTTAGTCTTTTTGCTATTTGTCAATAGCAAATATTTGTCAATAGCTTTTACTATTTTTCTCTGAGGCCAGACTATATAACATTTACCCTCAAACTGCGGGAGGCAGTGGAGGACAGAAGTGCCTGGCGTGCTCTGGTCCATGGGGTCACGAAGAGTCGAACATGACTAAACGACTAAACAACAACAAAATAATGACTTATTGCGCTTCATTCTGATTTTCTAACATCTCTTAAATTGTAATAGTGAAGACTTAACTCAAGATACAAACAGAGAAAAAGATTCCAAATCTAATTTTATCCTGACTAGCTGGGGTGTTGCAGTTTGTGTTGGTGTCTTGGGGAAGGCAATACTTTGCCCTGGTGGCAGCACGGGGTGTGTGTGTGTGTGTGTGCATGAATGCATATTCTCTTTTCCCTACAACTCTGTTAATCTTTGGGTCAAGTTCCATTTCTAAAAATAGCTTCTCACATTTTATGCAGGAATGTTTGCCTATGCAAAGTAAACACCTTCGTGTAAGCCTCCTTTTAAGGCATAATGTTGACTTTTGAAATTTATTTAGCCTCTTTTTCTTACGATAACTATGGAAAACTAATTATAGCTTTTCCTTTTTGAAATAGCATAATCCACCTTTAATTTCTTTCACTACAAGGAGTTGAATAATTGATGTGTTGCTTCAGGTAAAGGAGACACGTGCTCTAAAATTTTGCCAATTAATCTAAATAAAAAGATAGGGGGCTACATTGTGATAGATAGTGCAAACTAGTGACAGGGAGAACTGAGAGGGCCCTGTTTCAAATCTTACTTCTGCCATGAACAGCTTACAGGCTGGCCTTAAGCCACAAGGCTTGCATCCTGTAGTATTAGTAGCAATATTGACCCATTTTATCTGGTGGTTGAGATAATTTATCTGAAATGCTTTCAGTGACTGGGGAAAGTGTTTTATGCTTAGTATTATAATTAGTTTGATAGAGGCTGAGCATTTAGGAATACATTAAATATAGCCAACATAATTAGAAACTAGCCAGAAACATGTGTTCTTATCATGTTTTCCAGTTCTAGAGAGGTAGCTGTGTAATCCTTTGCAGAGGAAGACCATGTGGTGTCCTCTAGAAGTTGCAAAACTGCAGTTTCCATCAGCCCCAGGCAGTATTGGCCAGTGGTCAAGGATGTTGGAAACTAGTCCAGCAACATCTGGCGAACACCAGGTTGGCTACCCCGATTTACTGCAGCAAAAGCAGCAACAAGTTTTTTGACATCTTAACGAAAGCATTGAGGCATGAACTTTCATGGTTTGGAAGTGGCCTAATCTGAAAGGCTCTAGTCCACCAATGTTTAAAGTGACTCTGTAAGCATTTAGCTATACCACGACTCCTTTTTCTTTATTTGGCCATAGAATCTTAAGTAGACATTAATAATATCAATAAACTGCATTTTTAATAAAAGAATGCAAAGGAACACCAGGATTAATTCCTTCTCCTTTGCATTGTGTTTCATTTGTTTGGAGTAACATTTATGCATCTGAGGCCCCTCATTTTTGAATTTAAAATTAAATCTTCATCTAAACAAGCTTTTAGGGTTTTCATCCAAACTGCTAGTCAGTTGTCTTAAAATTAAAAGAGCATTCCAGCAGCAACAGGATTTTATTCTAAGTAATGAGCATTCACTCTATAGTTATTTTCGGAGATTTAGAAGTCACGTGATAAATCCACATTACATGTGGGAGAAGCAAGGGTTAAATTTACTTTGATTTCTTGGATGGGTCCTCAGCTTGTGGATGGCGCATAATGGGGACCTGTCTCTTGGGGTTTGGGGAGGGACTTGCAGTCTCGTGGCTGTGAGGAAAATGGTGTAGTGGCTGAATATTATTTTGCAGCCTACAACATAGGAAGAGCAACAAGGTGCAAAAATGAAGTCAAAATTTAAATGCTCTCTTTCTATTATTACTGAAAATGTGTTTGCAGAGATTAACTTATTGAATGCTTACTTCAACAAATAATCAGAATATATTGCTATAGAGTACTAGGGGACGCCCCCCCCCGCTTGCCAACCCTCCAATTCTTTACACCTCACACAACCCCTCAACAGCTCCTTCAACCCCCACATTACTGTCTATCCCCCACCCAATTGCCAACTCCTATCCCAACAGAGTTTGCTCAAAATTCTCCCATCTGCACCTTCTCACAATCCATCCAATCCCAGGATGTCACTGCCACTTGTGGAGGAGATGTGCCCAGACTCCTCTCTAGGCACAGTTGGGGGGGGGGCTTTCTCCTCCTCATTCCTGAATCTTCTGTGAGCAGCAGTGGGCCCTTGGGAGTTAGGCAGTTTCAGAGGGGAGGGTGAAGGGGAAGTTTTCACAGAATCATAGAACTGTAAAGTTGGAAGAGACGACCAGGGGTCATTTAGTCCAACACCCTGCAGTGCAGGAACCACAGCTAAAGAATCTGGGACAGATGGCTATCCAATATTTTCCAAGAGTCCATGATCTTTTGGACAAACTGCTGGCAATTTTGAATTTGAGTTTCTTCATTAGTCCTCAGAATGAAATCTAAGTATGTATAAATGAGTTGCTCGTATTGTACATTAAAAAGGTAAAGGACCCCTGGACGGTTAATTCCAGTCAAAAGTGACTATGCAGTGCAGTGCCCATCTTGTTTCAGGCCAAGGGAGCCAGCGTTTGTCTGCAGACAGCTTTCCAGGTCATGTAGCCAGCAGGACTAAACTGCTTCTGGCACAATGGGACACTGACAAGTGCAAAAGCGCATGGAAACGCTGTTTACCTTCCTGCCGCAGCAGTATCTATTTATCTACTGCCACTGGTGTGCTTTCAAACTGCTAGGTTGGCAGAAGCTGAGACAGAGCAACAGGAGCTCATCCCGTTGTGCAGATTTGAACCGCCAACCTTCTGATCAGCAAGCCCAAGAGGCTCAGTGGTTTAGACCATAGCATCACCACGTCTAAACTGCATCTAAACCACTGTGTCTCTTGGACTTGCTGACCAGAAGGTAAATAGCATTTCCTTGTGCTCTGGCTTCTATCACGGTGATCCGTTGCTCCAGAAGCAGTTTAGTCCTGCTGGCCACATGATCCAGAAAGCTGTCTGCAGACAAATGCTGGCTCCCTTGGCCTGAAGCAAGATGAGCGCTGCACCACATACAGTGGTACCTCGGGTTACAGATAGTACCTTGGGTTAAGAACTTTGCTTCAGGATGAGAACGGAAATCGTGTGGCGGCAGCGGGAGGCCCCATTAGCTAAAGTGGTGCTTCAGGTTAAGAACAGTTTCAGGTTAGGAACGGACCTCCGGAACGAATTAAGTTCTTAACCCAAGGTACCACTTTAGTCACTTTTGACTGGACTAACTGTCCAGGGGTCCTTTCCTTTTCCCTTTTCCCTTGTACATTAATGAAAGTGTTTAAAGAATAACAATAACAAATACTGTACCTTTGGGTCCCAATCTTTCATATTTTTTTTGGTTTTGTTAAATTGAAAAATGTTTCTCAAGTAGTGATGGGGGGGGGGAATCCCTTTAATGCAAACTGAAAAGCATCTGTATTTCAAAATTTGTGCTTCTGAATGTTGTGGTAAGATTCTTTAAGCAATAATTACATACAGAATGTGTGTGTTAGTGGAAAGTGCACAAAAAAGGGGAATGGAGAGCAAACAAAACTGACAGATTCCCCAGTCTCTGCCATTGAACACATGTTGGTCACCCACAAGTATTCTGCATGCACGCGCCATACTAGGAGGCCTCCTCACATTGATGCAGTCATTATCTGTGGTTCTTATTTTGGGTAATGAAAACTCCATATTCTCTGCTGTGTAAGTGTCCTGAATATTACAGCAGGTTTGTAAACAGACCAGGGCATGGCACACGATGCGGTCACTGCGTGTGGAACCCAACAGGTCTGGGTCTGTTCAGTGTCTGAATGGGAGACTGCCTGGGAGATTCCACGACACAGCCAAGGCAGATTATAAATGTAATAATAGATAGATACACAAGTGTCATGTACCTGTGCTTGGCACAAGGAACAGTGTTTTCTGCAAGATGTGTACACTTGAAGTAGAAAGATTTACAGTGCAAGTTGGTAAAATACTGACTGCACAACTGTGCACAGTAGCTACATGGCCTGTGCTTTGACTGGAGGAACATTTTTAAATGGCGGACTTGGCAGAGGTTCACATTCTTCCTTAAAGCAGGGTGATTTGGAGTCCCTCCTTCAAGTTCCTAAGATTTCAGATGCCTACTCCACAGCAACACAGAGCAGGGCTTTCAGTGTAGCTGCCCCTGTTTTGTGGAATAGCATCCCTGATGAGATACAATAAGGCTCACTATCTGCAGTTTCCAAAAGTGATTGAGCACATTGCTGTTTCAACAAGCTTTTCCAGCTGGATCGTTGGTGGGAGGAGGGAATGCAGGTCTCTGTTTTGGCCGGTTATTTGTATTGTTTTAAATCTTATCTTTAGTTATTGGGGGGTTTTTTACATTGCTTTCAACTCTATTTTTAGTTGCTTTTATCATGTGGTTGTAAATCTTGAAATTTATATGAATAAATTTCATTGTTTATTGTTTCATTGTTTATTGTTTATTGAGCTTGCAGGGCAGCAGTTGAAGAAGGAGCAAAAAGGGTTTTCTTGTGTGTGTGTGTGTGTGTGTGTGTGTTTCTTTGTGGCTGATTAGCTGCTCTCCCTGTGCAAAGGTCTGAGGGGGCAGGGTTTCTGTTGAGGCAGGTGATTAGCTGTGGGAGGAGCTTATCAGAGCTTGCAGGGCAGCGGCGCGTGCAGTTTGATCCATCTTTTAGATTTAGGGGAGCTAGTCTCAAACGTTTGTTGGGGGAGACCTAGTTTTTTTTTGTGGGGGGAGTTATTTGTCCTATCTTCATGCTTTTTATGATGGAGGACCATTGTAGCCACCCCCAACGACACGTTCTCAAGATGGAGGGGGAGGGAACAGCTGCAGTCGCCTGCGGTTCCTGCGCAATGTTTGCCATCTTGCCAAAGGTTGCAGGCAGCTTTACCTGCAGCAATTGCATGTTGATTGCCCTCTTAAAAGACAAAGTCCAGCAACTGGAGGAACGTGTAGCTACGCTCCAAAGAATTAGAGAGCTGGAGCTCTTCTTGGAAGCAACAGAGCACACCGTCTCCACCAAGGAGGAGACAGGGGACTCCCCTGAGAAGGACGCTAGTTCACCAACACAGGAGCCAGATATATGGAGAAACGTGACTCAAAGAAGTAGGAGGCCCAGGGTTCGCTCTGATTGTTTAGAAATACACAATCGCTTTGAGGTCCTCTCCCCTAGCATGGAAGACGAAGAGCAGACTCCATTTGAGGATCTCTCCCTCATTACAGTCGATCAGGTATATGAAGACGAGCAGCAAAGTCAGTCCTCAGGGAATGTGCAGGTGACCTTGGAATGGACAGCTCATGGAAGAACCCCGACCAAACCTAAGAGGAGGCGTGTAGTGGTGATAGGGGATTCCCTACTGAGGGGAACAGAAGCAGTGATCTCTGGGCCTGACAAGATGTCTCGGGAAGTGTGCTGTCTCCCCGGGGCTAAGATCCAAGATGTAACTGAACAACTGCAAGGAATCATAAAACCCACTGACAAATACCCCTTTCTCTTGGTTCATGTGGGAACCAATGACACTGCAAGCAATAGCCTCCAGAAGATCAAAAGAGACTACGAGGCTCTGGGCAGGAAATTGAAGCAATTAAATGCACAAATTGTCATCTCATCTGTCCTCCCAGTTGAACGACGTGGCCCAGGGAGAGAGGGGAAAATAGTGGAAGTGAACAGCTGGCTTCGCAAATGGTGTAAACAGGAACGGTTTGGATTCTTAGATCACGGACTGCAGTTTCTTGAAGATGGACTTCTGGCAAGCGATGGGCTGCACCTCACAACGGTTGGGAGAAATGTTTTTGCCAAAAATCTCAGAAACCTCATCAGGAGGGCTTTAAACTGACTAATGTGGGGGAGGGAGACAGTGCCAAAGGGTGCTCATCAATGGTTCCTCTTCATCCTGCAGAAGAGTGACTAGTGGGGTGCCACAGGGTTCTGTCTTGGGCCCGGTCTTATTCAACATCTTTATCAACGACTTGGATGATGAACTCAAGGGCATCCTGATCAAATTTGCAGATGACACCAAATTGGGAGGGGTGGCTAACACCCCAGAGGACAGGATCACACTTCAAAACGACCTTGACAGATTAGAGAACTGGGCCAAAACAAACAAGATGAATTTTAACAGGGAGAAATGTAAAGTATTGCACTTGGGCAAAAAAAATGAGAGGCACAAATACAAGATGGGGGACACCTGGCTTGAGAGCAGTACATGTGAAAAGGATCTAGGAGTCTTGGTTGACCACAAACTTGACATGAGCCAACAGTGTGACGCGGCAGCTAAAAAAGCCAATGCAATTCTGGGCTGCATCAATAGGAGTATAGCATCTAGATCAAGGGAAGTAATAGTGCCACTGTATTCTGCTCTGGTCAGACCTCACCTGGAGTACTGTGTCCAGTTCTGGGCACCACAGTTCAAGAAGGACACTGACAAACTGGAACGTGTCCAGAGGAGGGCAACCAAAATGGTCAAAGGCCTGGAAACGATGCCTTATGAGGAACGGCTAAGGGAGCTGGGCATGTTTAGCCTGGAGAAGAGGAGGTTAAGGGGTGATATGATAGCCATGTTCAAATATATAAAAGGATGTCACATAGAGGAGGGAGAAAGGTTGTTTTCTGCTGCTCCAGAGAAGCGGACACGGAGCAATGGATCCAAACTACAAGAAAGAAGATTCCACCTAAACATTAGGAAGAACTTCCTGACAGTAAGAGCTGTTTGACAGTGGAATTTGCTGCCAAGGAGTGTGGTGGAGTCTCCTTCTTTGGAGGTCTTTAAGCAGAGGCTTGACAACCATATGTCAGGAGTGCTCTGATGGTGTTTCCTGCTTGGCAGGGGGTTGGACTCAATGGCCCTTGTGGCCTATTCCAACTCTATGATTCTATGATTCTATGATTCTATGATTCTATGAGTGCTCCTGAAGGTAGGAGTCTATTAATTGATGAAGATGATCATCCAAATGTCATAGACCAAATGGAGCAAACAGCATGCAGACCTAGTGGTGGGAGGAAAAAATCCTTAAATAAGAGACACGGGGGAATGATTAATGGACTTCAATGTCTGTACACTAATGCGCAAAGCATGGGAAATAAACAAGATGAGCTTGAGCTCTTGGTACAACAAACTAAACATGACATAATAGGCATCACTGAAACCTGGTGGGATAAGTCCCACGATTGGAATGTAATAATGGAGGGATGCAATCTATTTCAGAGAAACAGACCAGACAAGAAAGGAGGAGGAGTGGCGTTATATGTCAGGGATGTGTATACCTGTGAAGAGATCCAAGATTTAGAACCTCAAAGCCAAAGTGAGAGCATTTGGGTCAAAATTAAGGGAGAGAAGAATAACAGTGACCTCATTGTGGGAGTTTACTATAGATCCCCAAGCCAAACGGAGGACATAGATGATGCCTTCCTGGAACAGATGGCCAAGCATGAAAAAGGAAGGGAGATAGTAGTAATGGGGGACTTCAGTTACCCGGATATTTGTTGGATGTCAAACTCAGCCAAGAGCATAAGGTCAAACAGATTCCTCACTGGCCTTGCAGACAACTTCATTGTCCAGAAAGTGGGAGAAGCAACAAGAGGAACAGCCATTTTAGATCTGGTCCTAACCAATGTTGATGACCTGGTTAGTGGGGTAGAAGTGGAAGGATCATTAGGCGCGAGTGATCATGCTCTTCTGAAGTTTACTATACAGCGGAAAGGAGCAGCCAAGCATACTAGGACTCAATTTCTTGACTTTAAGAAAGCCAACTTCATAAAACTTAGGGAAGTGCTGGGTGAGACCCCATGGACAGTAATACTAAAAGGAAAGGGAGTTCATGATGGCTGGGAGTTTGTTAAGAGGGAGATAGTAAAAGCACAACGTCAGGCAATACCAATGAGATGGAAACATGGAAGGTGCCTAAAGAAGCCAGGGTGGCTATCTAAAGAACTTTTAACTGAGTTAAGATTAGAAAAGGATGTGTACAAAAAATGGAAAAGGGGGGAAACCACCAAAGAGGAATTTAAACAAATAGCCAGCACGTGTAGACACAAAGTCAAAAAAGCTAAAGCACAGAATGAACTCAGGCTTGCTAGAGAGGTTAAAAGCAACAAAAAAGGCTTTTATGGGTATGTTCGTAGCAAAAGGAAGAACAAAGAAACAGTGGGGTCACTCAGAGGAGAAGATGGTGAAATGCAAACAGGGGACACAGAAAGGGCTGAGCTCCTCAATGCCTTCTTTGCCTCAGTCTTCTCCGATAAAGAAAACAATGCCCGACCTGAAGAATTTGGAGCAAATGATTCAGCAAAGGAAACACAGCCCAGAATAACTAAGGAGATAGTACAAGAATACTTGGCTAGTTTAGATGTATTCAAGTCTCCAGGGCCAGATGAACTGCATCCAAGAGTATTAAAAGAACTGGCAGATGTGATCTCAGAACCACTGGCAGTCATCTTTGAGAATTCCTGGAGAACAGGCGAAGTCCCGGCAGACTGGAGGAGGGCAAATGTTGTCCCTATTTTCAAAAAGGGGAAAAGAGAGGACCCAAATAATTACTGCCCAGTCAGTCTGACATCAATACCAGGGAAGATTCTGGAGCAGATCATTAAGCAAACAGTCTGTGAGCACCTAGAAAGGAATGCTGTGATCACCAATAGTCAGCATGGATTTCTGAAAAATGAGTCAAGTCAGACTAACCTGATCTCGTTTTTTGACAGAATTACAAGCCTGGTAGATGAAGGGAACACAGTGGATGTAGCCTACCTTGATTTCAGCAAGGCATTTGACAAGGTGCCCCATGATATTCTTGTAAAGAAGCTGGTAAAATGCGGTCTCTCAGTGGATGCTACCACTCTGTGGATTTGTAACTGGCTGACTGACCGAACCCAAAGGGTGCTCATCAATGGTTCCTCTTCATCCTGCAGAAGAGTGACTAGTGGGGTGCCACAGGGTTCTGTCTTGGGCCCGGTCTTATTCAACATCTTTATTCAACTTGGATGATGGACTCAAGGGCATCCTGATCAAATTTGCAGATGACACCAAACTGGGGGGGGTGGCTAACACCCCAGAGGACAGGATCACATTTCAAAACGACCTTGACAGATTAGAGAACTGGGCCCAAACAAACAAGATGAATTTTAACAGGGAGAAATGTAAAGTATTGCACTTGGGCAAAAAAAATGAGAGGCACAAATACAAGATGGGTGATACCTGGCTTGAGAGCAGTACATGTGAAAAGGATCTAGGAGTCTTGGTTGACCACAAACTTGACATGAGCCAACAGTGTGACGCGGCAGCTAAAAAAGCCAATGCAATTCTGGGCTGCATCAATAGGAGTATAGCATCTAGATCAAGGGAAGTAATAGTGCCACTGTATTCTGCTCTGGTCAGACCTCACCTGGAGTACTGTGTCCAGTTCTGGGCACCACAGTTCAAGAAGGACACTGACAAACTGGAACGTGTCCAGAGGAGGGCAACCAAAATGGTCAAAGGCCTGGAAACGATGCCTTATGAGGAACGGCTAAGGGAGCTGGGCATGTTTAGCCTGGAGAAGAGGAGGTTAAGGGGTGATATGATAGCCATGTTCAAATATATAAAAGGATGTCACATAGAGGAGGGAGAAAGGTTGTTTTCTGCTGCTCCAGAGAAGCGGACACGGAGCAATGGATCCAAACTATAAGAAAGAAGATTCCACCTAAACATTAGGAAGAACTTCCTGACAGTAAGAGCTGTTTGACAGTGGAATTTGCTGCCAAGGAGTGTGGTGGAGTCTCCTTCTTTGGAGGTCTTTAAGCAGAGGCTTGACAACCATATGTCAGGAGTGCTCTGATGGTGTTTCCTGCTTGGCAGGGGGTTGGACTCGATGGCCCTTGTGGTCTCTTCCAACTCTATGATTCTATGATTCTATGATTGTTGATTTTCATTGTTTATTTCATTGTTCAGTTAAATAAACAAATACCCCCTAGTGAGAGGTGTAAAACAGACAGACATACCTGGGGGCAGGGGGATGGAAAATGAATTAAAAACATTTCAGTGAATAGTTTTTCAACACAAAGAACCCATTGCTACCCATGAATTATATAGAGAGCTAGGGCTCTATGTGGAAATCCTTTCAGAGTGGAATTATTTTAAGGCTGGCTGTAAGGAGTGCTTGGCTGGGGGCTGACAGTTTGTTCCAGTTGTCCTAAGCTGCTTTCTCTCCCCATCCAGCAGCCTGGTTTGGGCAGTGACATCCCTCCCCCAGGAGGAGATAAGGCAGTTCCACCATGTCATTGACCACAGAACATTAGCCTGGCTCCTGGCTGTCCAAGTTGAAACTGCTTTAAAACAGCAGGGTCAGCCTGCTCTCAAACAAACTGTTATTATCACATTAGTGGTGGCATTTTTTGTGAGCTGTAGAATAAGAGTCATTAAAAAAGGGGGAAGTTAGAAAAAAATAATTACTGCATTTTCCTCTCTCTTCCTAACTGTATGATATATAAATCAAATGTATTTTTTTCTGCATTCAGAATGGTAGTTACTGTTTATATTGGTGCATATAGATCTGTCAGTTTTCAGTGATTGGGATCCTCTGTGAATCTCTTCAATAATGGCATGTTTTTGTGAGGTTAGCATGCTGTGAAGAGTCTCTTCCAACTCTATGATTCTATGATTCTAGTCCATTGAAATCCAATCCATGACCAACAGAGCTGTGTTGTACCAATTTGTTGAAACCTATAAATTTGGGCTAAATTATCTTACTTATACAATAAATGTTTTTTTTAAAAAAATCAAGAGTTGATATTCTACCAAACCAAGCAGAAAAAAAGACTACACAAAAACCTTAAAAGCTCATAATTGGGATATTTCAAAACTAAAAATACCATTTTTTTCAGAACATCATGGGCTTAAATATGATATGTCACATGATGGGCTTACTGTAAATCTTGAAGTTATATTACATATTTTTAAAAAATAATAAAAATTGAATATGAATTTAATTTTTTTAAATTATTGATTGATTATTTAATATTTCTAAGAGCCACCTGCAAATTGGCATCTCAATGGGATCACATAACAATATATTTTGTACTTACATGTCTGCCTTATTGGGTTCTATTTAGGATAAATGGGTCTTCTTGGAGTAAAATATAACAGAATAAACAAGACTATAATATCATTTACTTAAGGCATTTCTTTAGAAAGTTATTGCATTAAAAGGTATCTGAAAATCCAGTCAGGCTTTTCTTTTAAAAATGTGTTCCAAAACTTACTGTTGCATGATAGAATTAACGCTTTGAACAATTTTGAACATATCAAACAAAATTACAGTATGACACTGCTGGAACTCTTTAACTGGTGCCAGGATAGCTGGTGCCCTTCTATCTAGTTTTCTTTTTCAACAAATGAGTACAGAAAAGAAGGGCTGTTCCTAAAACGACGCTTTGAAAGAGTGAAAGTGATCAAGGGAACACAAGGATTTCACTGCGTTGTTCCATCTACATCCAGTCCAACAGAAATTGAGACCAAGGTGTACTCCTTTAGCAATGAGAGCGAGAAGTTCAACACTGGAGGAGGTACAAAATCTCCTGATATTGCTGAGATAACTGGGTATGTGACCTGGGATTACAATAAAAAAAGGTGGTTGACCTATGTGCTGTCGGTGGACTATGAAAGTGAAGAAGCAATTGCGGCCTTCTTACACCTGCCAGGCCCAGCAGCATCATTTGTCTACCTGTCTGGTTGGGATTTCTTAAGGTAAGGCGAGCAGAAGTCCTAACACGGGTCGAACCAAGGACTGCAACTGGCCACACTTACACTTTGACAAAAAATGAAACGTCGTGTGCAACAAATGCTTTTGAAAAGTGTTTGGTGTAAAGGATAAATAATGGAAGAATCAATGTTTTCAGACCCGTTTCATATGGAAGGTATGTATTTTGTTGTAACGTTCATGAAATGAAGTACTAACAAGCATTATTTCAAAGCGTTAATTCCATCATGTAAACAATGCAACTATGTAAAAAAATGTGACAATGCTAAATGCATAAGAATGAGTTAATTAATAACATTTTTTTAACAATTACACTATTAAATGGTCCTTTTTGTTTCTAATTAATGATATACATATACATATACATATACATATACATATACATATACATATACGGTATATAATTGTAAAAAGAAAACACTTCTCTTCATCAGAAAGTTACCTTCATTTTAAGGAACAAAATGAATGAACATCCAAAGATTTTTACAAGGTATTCGGAAATATTCATAAAACCTATATGTGTTTTCTTCAACAATTCTTTCACACAATAGCTTTCATTAACTTGTCATAATTTACATCTTGTGGTGCAGAATTTCCAGTTGCTTGAATTGCTGAACTTGTTAAAGTGCTTGAGGTACAGTATAGTAAATATGAATGATTTTCACTCTTTCAAAGGTGTTGAATGACTTTTCACCAGTTGCATTTGATATGGGTTAAAAAAGAAAAATAAAAAAAAACGTTAAAAAAGAAAAATAATTGTCTCTAGGACATTATTAAGCAATTTTAATCAGATTTTCAGATGCATGGGATTTTATAGGCATGTGGTGATGGTGGGGAGAAATGTTTAGTGATCTGGTTTCAACTATTGTAAAATGCTTCATGTGACTTACATCTGGATTCAAGTCTACAATTATAGAAAAGTACTTAGCACTTTCCACTTCGTCAACAAAGCTTTTGAAGAGATTATCAGCCATGATAATGAAAAATTGGTTGTAAATTTGATGAGATAAATTATTAGTTTTACCAGAACCGCAGTACTGATAATTTTAAGATGCCATTTGAGAAAATAATTTAATTCAGCCAGGTATTCAAAAATCACATATAGTGTCCTCCTCAATAAATTATTTGTAGATCAATGGTGATGCTGATTAGAAGCAGCCAAGGTTATGGGTTAAACTGACTACATAAATGAAGAAAATTATATAAAAGGAGTTATAGGAAATAAGTTACTTGAAGGGAGAAAAAATGGTTTTAAATATGAATGAGTGGCAATGAAACATAGTGCATATGCACCTTATGTGTCACCATTTTGGATTTAGATAAGAGACTGGGCATTTTGGGGGCCAGACATAAAACTCCTAGGCTTATCCCTATGTTATCCTGGTCAGTAGTGATGGGCAAACTCCTCTGAGCATAACAGTTATGAACTTCTTTGGTCAACTGTTGTGGGAGGAAACTTGGTTCTCTTAAGTTCTCTTCTACCTTGTAATGTTGGCACCATCATATTGCCTTATCAATTTCAACTGCCACTCAGAATGTCTACTCACAGCTTTCTAAGTCCATGTGAAGGATCATCCTCTCTTTTCAAAGTTCAGGGGTGAGTTCATAAACAGCACCATCCTCATACAAGAGGCAAGGTATAGCAGGCATGGGAACCCCAAGGTTCTCAGAAATACAAATTTTCTTTTTTCTTTTTAAGTAATCTGGGCATGGTGTAGGTGGGAAAACCAGCTCAGTGAGAAATGAGAATATGACAACAGAATGATATCTGACCATTGGAATGGAGCATTACAGAGGAGGCCATGGTGGACTGACTTGAACGGTGAACAGAAGCCGTCCACCCTTCAGCACTGAAGGGCCTGCTTGTCTCATTTTATATCCCAGCATGGAGGACAACATCTTGTGAAACTCTGCACATTATGTGCTTGGCAAATTTTTATTCTGAACTAGATAACTATGGACCTCTGTAATATCACTACTTGTCAATTAATTTGTTTTTCTGAAGGAGCAGTCTACCTCTCAACTCCCATGATAGAAAGTGGACTGCTAGACAGCTGTATCTGAACAGATGTTGGCTTCACACTTCTTTTTGTCCCTAGGTTGGCAACTAGAGGCCCAGTTGGCATCTTTTGGGGAGGGGAGCTGCATTTGACCTAGGGCTTTACACTTACTGATCCTCAGGATACTGTATTTTCTCTTTCTGTATTTATACTACACAGTCTAATATTGGTTTGCATGGTGTATTATTCACAGAATTATATCAGCCTTCTTTGAAAACTGTCTTACTCAAGAAATTTTTGAAATAACACGCTCACTTTTTAAGACTTACAATGCCATGAATTCCCACAGATCTTATTAGTTACATTGAGAGTTGGTAGCATCTACAAATGCTTTCCCTTCTGCAAATAGTACTGTGTGTTTTGTGTAAAAAAATAATCAAACAAAGCACAACCTTGTAGAGAGATTGACATTCCTAGTAAATTAAAAGCAGTTTGTAGCCATCCTCCTCAAAGAACTGCATAAATCCAGCAGGGGAAGAATGCAGTGGAGAAGAAGAAGGGGACGATGGGAGGCTGTCTTGCTTCCAAGGGGGGGGGGGGAGATGGTGCAAACATTACTAAACCCATTACTCATAAAGCATTCAGGTTTTTTTAAAAAATGACAAAGGAGTGGGAGGCCCTGGGCACTGCAGTTCAACTATATATATTTCTTCCATCTTTGCAAATCATAAATTTGTTAGGCAAGTTGCACATTCTTAAAACCTATTATTATTATTATTATTTAAATTTGTATACTACCCTTCATCTGAAGATTACAGGGGTGTTCACAACATAAAAATACAAAATGAGAACGCAAAGTACATGATAAATAAAAATCAAACCAATAACCCCCTTCCCACAAAAACATTTAATGTTAATCAGCCAAAGGCCTGGTTATAGAGAAATATTTTGACCTGGTGCCTAAAAATATATAACAAAGACGTCACCTGAGCCTCCCTGAGCAGAGCATTCCACAAGCGGGGAGCCACCACAGAAAAGGCCTAATCTCGTGTTGCTGCCCTAAGGGTTGGTTCATATGGGGAGAGGCGGTTCTTGAGCTATTGCAGTCCTGAGCTGTTTAAGGCTTTATAGGTCAAAAGCAGCACCTTAGTCTGAAAACTAATTGGCAGCCAGTGCAGTAGGGCCAGGATCAACGTAATAGGCTCAAACCATCCTGCCTCATTGAGCAACTTCAGTGCCAAATTCTGCACCAGATGAAGTTTCCAAACTGTCTCGTGTATCATATTGCAGTAATCTAATTTAGAGCATAGACAACAGAAGGCTATCCCTGTCCAGATAGGGGCACAGCTGGGTCACCAGCTGAAGCTGATGAAAGGCATTCAATGCCACTGACGCCCCATGCTACGAATCCGCTCCTTCAGAGGAAGTGTAACCCCATCAAGAGCAAGCAACCTCCCAGTCATCCAGTCTAGGGAACTACCCACTAACAGTACCTTCGTCTTATCTGAATTGAGCTTCGCTTTGTTGGCTCTCATCCAGTCCATTATCAAGATAAGACAATGGCCCAGCACTTCCACTGTCTCACCTGCAGATGTAAAGGAGAAGTAGAGCTTTAAAGGTAGAAGTGGTTGTACTGTACAACTTTTAGAAGACATCTGAAGACATGGGCGAAACTAGGCTTTATTTCACCCAGGTCAAAGTCCTTGTTTGGCACACACCCACCCATGTGCATTTGTGTACACATACACACACAGGTTGGGAGCATCAGCGGTGCCCCTCTGGAGGCTTCAGCCGGGACAAAAACCCTGGCTAGTTCCCCCATAGCTATGGCTCTGCTGAAGTCAGCCCTATATCAGGAAGTTTTTAATGTTTGATGTTTTATTATGTTTTTATATCTGTTGGAAGCTGCCCAGAGTGGCTGGGGCAACCTGGTCAGATGGGCAGGGTACTACTACTACTACTACTACTACAGGGTACTACACAATAACCTTTGTGCTTCTGCAGAGTGCTTTTGCCAAGAGGTGAGGATGCTTCTCCAGGAAAAACTCAATCAGCCTCAAGTTTAGCAGGGCAGGAATATTATTCCAGCTCAGAGCCATCTTTCCCATAGGGCTTAGTGGTGTGTCGCGCGAGGGCACCAGCCTCTCAGGGGCGCCCCAGCAAGTGGAGGAGCTGTGCGGCTTTGCTGGCGGCCTCCCCTTTCCTTGCACACACGCCAGCTGCGCCCCACCAACCATAAGGCTGGCAGGCATGCGGCTTCCCTCCCAGGCCTCCTTGGGTGGAGAGCGATCTCCGCAAAGGCTTAAGATGGAAGCTGCGCCCTGCCAATCATATGGCTGGCAGGCGCCTCCCAGGCCTCTGCACCCTGCTCCGCATCTGCTCTTCCAGCTCAGCCCTGACTATCAAAGTTAAAAACAGTCCTCACAATTTGCCCTGCACAGCTCCCAAATTACAGAAACCTCCCCCACAGGAATTATTCACACAGATACCCTTTATCCAGAATCACAGTGATCAACCAACTGCCCCAAACCCAAAAGGTTCCTGTTGTGCTTTTGTGCTAGGAAGTTTCTCTTCATTTCAGATAATCGTGTTCTTCAGGCAAGTTTAGCAGGTGCTTTCTTCGATTCATCCCTTGCTCACCTTGCCTATATTGTTGTCCCCTACCTTTATCTGTCTACATTTAGGATATTAGCTCCTCAAAGCAGGAATCAGTCTTTTGCTGGTGTTAACGCTTGAACGTGGCATGGACACCAATATTAATATTATTTATTAATAATTATTGTAACTATTGTTACATGGAAGCACACATGAGACTGTGGGAAATCATAGAAGTGAGTCCTCAGACCTTTACACCAGACCTTCCAAGTGTCCCCATTTTCCAGGGACGTCCCTGATTTAGAGAAGCTGTCCTGGTTTCTGATTTGATTTCAGAGTGTTCCACTTTTCCTTAGGATGTCCCTATTTTCATTGGAGAAATGTAGGAGGGTATGGAGTTATGCGACCCCCAAGCCGTCTGAAGGCAATCCTATATAGGGAAGTTGTTTAATGTTTTATTATGTTTTTGTATATGTTGGAAGCTGCCCAGAGTGGCTGGGGCAACCCACTAAGATGTGTGGGGTATAAAGAGTAAAATTATCATTATGGAATGGGACATCCCTATTTTCATCGGAGAAATGTTGGAGGGTATATTACACAGATGTTGAAGCAAATAGGTTGCATTGCTTGCCTGTATTTGTTGGCAGGCATGTGGCCTTTTTACCTTGCAAGAAAAGGCAGGCAGAATTTCAGCTGAATCCTATTGAAAAGCACGTATTTCTTTCTCTTTACCTTTCTTTCCCCCTTTTCCCTCTCTTGAGAAATCCCCGAGGTCAACATTGTAATAAACAGCAGGAAGGGTCCAATTTTCTGCACCTGTGGCCTTGTTTGTCTTCACTTTTCTATAGGTGAATGAGCACTGAGAACACAGAAAGGAAGTGATTTCAATAGCTCAGCTTTAAAAACTCAGCATGCTGATCAGCAAGTGCTCAGGTGAAATAGTGTTAAACTTTGGTTCTTAGCAGAGTATTAATAGGAATGGAAAGCAGTTACCAAGTATGCAGATAGGAAATAGCATTGTTCAAATCTGCCTCTGAGCCAGTGTGTATTGTCAATGTAATTGGCCTGTTTGATGTGAACTGTATTTAGGTTGTTTCGCTTGATTAAAAACTTTGCACCTGAAAACACTGAATACACCAAATTTATAGTACACAGTTACATTATTTTGAATCTTAGTAAAGGTAAAGGGACCCCTGACCATTAGGTCCAATTGTAGACGACTCTGGGGTTGCGGCGCTCATCTCACTTTATTGGCCAAGGGAGCCGGCGTACAGCTTCCGGGTCATGTGGCCAGCAGGACTAAGCCGCTCCTGGTGAAACAGAGCAGCGCACGGAAACACTGTTTACCTTCCCGCCGGAGCGGTACCTGTTTATCTACTTGCACTTTGACATGCTTTCGAACTGCTAGGTTGGCAGGAGCAGGGACCGAGCAACGGGAGCTCACCCCGTCACGGGGATTCCAACCGCCAACCTTCTGATCAGCAAGTCCTAGGCTCTGTGGTTTAACCCACAGCGCCACCCGTGTCCCTGATTTTGAATCTTAAGAGATGCCAAATGATAATTCAGCAAGAATTGCTGAATGTATCTACTTCTCATTTCCACTTAAGATACAGTGGTTATTTGTGCTTTTCAATACTGCAGTAAAGCAAGTTACACACTCATAGTTAAAGTTTCTTGTAAATCAATAGACTTCTGAACATTTGGTACAGAAAGAGGGAGGGGTGATGACATTGTGCATGATGCCACACACCCTAATCCAGTTCATGTAATGAGGGAAGAGGTAAACAGACTGTTTTTAAGTAAAATAACCTAGTACCAAATTTAATCACAAACTGGTTAGAAGCAGTATATGCTGCTATCGCTTAATGGGAATTTCTGCACACTGTGCATGGATCTATCCTTGCCGTTGAATTAAAATGTGAAACCCCCATTAAGGTAGGAATTCCTAAAGTACATTGGAGCAGCTAGAGTTATAGATTATGCTGACTCCATCCCTCTTCTTCTAAAGAGGCAACGTCAAACCGTTAGTGTTATATGATGCCTTAAAGGCTAATGAATACTTAAAGCATGAGCAGGAAGAATCAGATAGCATATTCTTCTGTATTTTTATATATTATATGTATCGGTCACCTTCTTTTGCCACAGGCAAACTCAAAGCAATTTACAAGAAAAAAGAACACATACATTCCTTAAAACCAAGGGGTGGGGGTGGGGAATACGTTAAAACACCCCACCCAGTATAAAAGGCCCTTGGTAAAGCTTACCATAATGAAGGACAAAAGTGGTAAGGACCTAACAGAAGCAGAAGACATCAAGAAGAGGTGATACACAGAGGAATTATACCAGAAAGATACACCCCAGGTGGTGTGGTTGCTGACCTTGAGCCAGACATCCTGGAGAGTGAAGTCAAATGGGCCTTAGAAAGCACTGCTAATAACTAGGCCAGTGGAAGTTATGATATTCCAGCTGAACTATTTAAAATTTTAAAAGATGATGCTGTTAAGGTGCTACACTCAATATGCCAGCAAGTTTGGAAAACTCAGCAGTGGCCAGAGGATTGGAGAAGATCAGTCTACATCCCAATCCCAAAGAAGGGCAGTGCCAAAGAATACAATAATCTTTATTGTCATTGTCCCATACAGAACAACAAAATTGAAAATCGACATCAGACATTCAAAAACCAACAAGCCTGCTATCCCAACTATCCTAGCCTTGTTAACCCTCTAAAAACTCTGATACCTCATAATTAAATACAATATACTCCCACAGAGACTACCTTACACTGCGTTTAAAACCAAAATTGCGTTTGGATAAAAACTGTTTCTCAGGCGGCTAGTCCTACTCTTTATAACCCTGTACCTTCTTCCAGAAGGCAGAAGCTGAAAGAGATAATTTCCGGGGTCATTCCCACACTATCTGCAGCTTTCTTATGACACCTGATAGCATAGATTTGATCCAAGGTGGGAAGAGTGCACCCAATTATTCTCTCCGCAGTCTTTACAACCCTGGACAGCATTGTTTTTTCCCTGACCGTGCAGCTCCCAAACCACACACACAGACCATAAGTTAATACACTCTCAACAGTACAATGGTAAAATGCCATCAACAGGTCCTTTGAGAGATTGTTTTTCCAGAGGATTCTCAGAAAATATAACCTCTGCTGTGCTCTCTTCATCAGGTCTTTGCTGTTTTCTCCCCAGGTTAGGTCATCTCTCAACTCCATTCCCAGAAATCAAAACACCGAGACCTGTTCCACGCACTTCCCCTCAATAAGTGGCTGAATATTCAATTTACATTTCCTAAAGTCCACAATGATCTCTTTTGTTTTCTTTAAGTTAAGGAGTAAGTTGTTTTTCCTGCACCACTCCCCCAACTGCTCAACTTCCTTCCTATAGGCCGCCTCCCCCTCTCCAGGTGTGATTAAACCAACCACCGTTGTATCATCTGCAAACTTAATGAACTTATTACTGGGGTATTTGGGGGCACAGTCAGCTGTATAGAGTGTATATAAAGTGGGCTCAACATGCACCCCTGCGGTGTCCCCGTATTCATGATGAGATCCGCAGAGACGTGTGAACCCAACCTGACCCATTGGGAACGGTTTGATAGAAAATCTAATATCCACCTGCACAAACATGGTGAAAGTCCCAGGTCTAATAATTTGGGCACCAATCTATGTGGAAGAATAGTATTAAATGCAGAACTAAAGTCTACAAACAACAATCTTTCATAGTTCCCTTGCTTCTCCAGATGAGTCAGAACAGCATGTAAAGCCATTGCCACAGCATCCTCCGTGGATCTCTTTGCCTTGTACGCAAACTGGTAAGGGTCAAGTCCCACTGGCAGACAAGATATGATGTGGTTCCTCACCAGTTTTTCAAAACATTTCATTATAATGGGTGTCAACGCCACAGGGCGAAAATAATTCAGACTGACTATCTTTGATTTTTTTGGCAGGGGTGTAATGGTAGCAGATTTCAGACAGGGTGGAACGGTGGCATGGACCAGAGACTGGTTAAAAATCTTCATAAAGATTCCTGCCAGTTGGTCCGAACAATCTCTTAGCACCCTGCCAGCCACCCCAACCAAGCCAATAGCCTTCCTCGTGTTTAGCTCCTTTAATATTCACCTCACTTCTCCCTCTTCCACCCTGACAGCATTTCCTGTAGGTAGTGACACCAATTGCTCCAACATCCCCGTTGGAGCCACTGTTGGTGTCACCTCAAATCGGAGAAAAAAGGAAGCGATACTCTCTACCACTGATGAATTTCTAGAATGCTCCAACTACTGCACAATTGCTCTCATTTCACATCCTAGCAAGGTAATGCCTAAAATTCTACAAGGCAGGCTTAAGCAGTATGTGGACTGAGAACTCCCAGAAGTGCAAGCTGGATTTCGAAGGGGCAGAGGAACCAGAGACCAAATTGCAAACATGTGCTGGATTATGGAGAAAGCTAGAGAGTTCCAGAAAAACATCTACTTCTGTTTCATTAACTACGCAAAAGCATTTGACTGTGTCGACCACAGCAAACTATGGCAAGTTCTTAAAGAAATGGGACTGCCTGATCACCTCATCTGTCTCCTGAGAAATCTCTATGTGGGAATCATAGAATCATAGAATTATAGAGTTGGAAGAGACCACAAGGGCCATCAAGTCCAACCCCCTGCCAAGCAGGAAACACCATCAGAGCACTCCTGACATATGGTTGTCAAGCCTCTGCTTAAAGACCTCCAAAGAAGGAGACTCCACCACACTCCTTGGCAGCAAATTCCACTGTCAAACAGCTCTTACTGTCAGGAAGTTCTTCCTAATGTTTAGGTGGAATCTTCTTTCTTATAGTTTGGATCCATTGCTCCGTGTCCGCTTCTCTGGAGCAGCAGAAAACAACCTTTCTCCCTCCTCTATGTGACATCCTTTTATATATTTGAACATGGCTATCATATCACCCCTTAACCTCCTCTTCTCCAGGCTAAACATGCCCAGCTCCCTTAGCCGTTCCTCATAAGGCATCGTTTCCAGGCCTTTGACCATTTTGGTTGCCCTCCTCTGGACACGTTCCAGTTTGTCAGTGTCCTTCTTGAACTGTGGTGCCCAGAACTGGACACAGTACTCCAGGTGAGGTCTGACCAGAGCAGAATACAGTGGCACTATTACTTCCCTTGATCTAGATGCTATACTCCTATTGATGCAGCCCAGAATTGCATTGGCTTTTTTAGCTGCCGCGTCACACCGTTGGCTCATGTCAAGTTTGTGGTCAACCAAGACTCCTAGATCCTTTTCACATGTACTGCTCTCAAGCCAGGTGTCACCCATCTTGTATTTGTGCCTCTCATTTTTTTTGCCCAAGTGCAATACTTTACATTTCTCCCTGTTAAAATTCATCTTGTTTGTTTTGGCCCAGTTCTCTAATCTGTCAAGGTCATTTTGAAGTGTGATCCTGTCCTCTGGGGTGTTAGCCACCCCTCCCAGTTTGGTGTCATCTGCAAATTTGATCAGGATGCCCTTGAGTCCATCATCCAAGTCGTTGATAAAGATGTTGAATAAGACCGGGCCCAAGACAGAACCCTGTGGCACCCCACTAGTCACTCTTCTCCAGGATGAAGAGGAACCATTGATGAGCACCCTTTGGGTTCGGTCAGTCAGCCAGTTACAAATCCACTGAGTGGTAGCATAGTCAAGACCGCATTTTACCAGCTTCTTTACAAGAATATCATGGGGCACCTTGTCAAATGCCTTGCTGAAATCAAGGTAGGCTACATCCACTGCGTTCCCTTCATCTACCAGGCTTGTAATTCTGTCAAAAAACGAGATCAGGTTAGTCTGACATGACTTATTTTTCAGAAATCCATGCTGACTATTGGTGATCACAGCATTCCTTTCTAGGTGCTCACAGACTGTTTGCTTAATGATCTGCTCCAGAATCTTCCCTGGTATTGATGTCAGACTGACTGGGCGGTAATTATTTGGGTCCTCTCTTTTCCCCTTTTTGAAAATAGGGACAACATTTGCCCTCCTCCAGTCTGCCGGGACTTTGCCTGTTCTCCAGGAATTCTCAAAGATGATTGCCAGTGGTTCTGAGATCACATCTGCCAGTTCTTTTAATACTATTGGATGCAGGTCATCTGGCCCTGGAGACTTGAATACATCTAAACTAGCCAAGTATTCTTGTACTATCTCCTTAGTTATTCTGGGCTGTGTTTCCTTTGCTGGATCATTTGCTCCAAATTCTTCAGATTGGGCATTGTTTTCTTTATCGGAGAAGACTGAGGCAAAGAAGGCATTGAGGAGTTCAGCCCTTTCTGTGTCCCCTGTTTGCATTTCACCATCTTCTCCTCTGAGTGACCCCACTGTTTCTTTGTTCTTCCTTTTGCTACGAACATACCCATAAAAAGCCTTTTTTGTTGCTTTTAACCTCTCTAGCAAGCCTGAGTTCATTCTGTGCATTAGCTTTTCTGACTTTGTGTCTACATGTGCTGGCTATTTATTTGAATTCCTCTTTGGTGGTTTCCCCCCCTTTTCCATTTTTTGTACACATCCTTTTTTAATCTTAACTCAGTTAAAAGTTCTTTAGATAGCCACCCTGGTTTCTTTAGGCACCTTCCATGTTTCCGTCTAATTGGTATTGCCTGACGTTGTACTTTTACTATCTCCCTCTTAACAAACTCCCAGCCATCATGAACTCCCTTTCCTTTTGGTATTACTGTCCATGGGATCTCACCCAGCACTTCCCTAAGTTTTATGAAGTCGGCTTTCTTAAAGTCAAGAAATTGAGTCCTAGTATGCTTGGCTGCTCCTTTCCACTGTATAGTAAACTTCAGAAGAGCATGATCACTCGCGCCTAATGATCCTTCCACTTCTACCCCACTAACCAGGTCATCAACATTGGTTAGGACCAGATCTAAAATGGCTGTTCCTCTTGTTGCTTCTCCCACTTTCTGGACAATGAAGTTGTCTGCAAGGCCAGTGAGGAATCTGTTTGACCTTATGCTCTTGGCTGAGTTTGACATCCAACAAATATCCGGGTAATTGAAGTCCCCCATTACTACTATCTCCCTTCCTTTCGCATGCTTGGCCACCTGTTCCAGGTAGGCATCATCTATGTCCTCCGTTTGGCTTGGGGATCTATAGTAAACTCCCACAATGAGGTCACTGTTATTCTTCTCTCCCTTAATTTTGACCCAAATGCTCTCACTTTGGCTTTGGGGTTCTAAATCTTGGATCTCTTCACAGGTATACACATCCCTGACATATAACGCCACTCCTCCTCCTTTCTTGTCTGGTCTGTTTCTCTGAAATAGATTGTATCCCTCCATTATTACATTCCAATCGTGGGACTTATCCCACCAGGTTTCAGTGATGCCTATTATGTCATGTTTAGTTTGCTGTAGCAAGAGCTCAAGCTCATCTTGTTTATTTCCCATGCTTTGCGCATTAGTGTACAGACATTGAAGTCCATTAATCATTCCCCCGTGTCTCTTATTTAAGGATTTTTTCCTCCCACCACTAGGTCTGCGTGCTGTTTGCAGTTTGGTCTATGACAATTGGATGATCATCTTCATCAATTGATAGACTCCTACCTTCAGGAGCACTGTCTCCCTCCCCCACATTAGTCAGTTTAAAGCCCTCCTGATGAGGTTTCTGAGATTTTTGGCAAAAACATTTCTCCCAACCGTTGTGAGGTGCAGCCCATCGCTTGCCAGAAGTCCATCTTCAAGAAACTGCAGTCCGTGATCTAAGAATCCAAACCGTTCCTGTTTACACCATTTGCGAAGCCAGCTGTTCACTTCCACTATTTTCCCCTCTCTCCCTGGGCCACGTCGTTCAACTGGGAGGACAGATGAGATGACAATTTGTGCATTTAATTGCTTCAATTTCCTGCCCAGAGCCTCGTAGTCTCTTTTGATCTTCTGGAGGCTATTGCTTGCAGTGTCATTGGTTCCCACATGAACCAAGAGAAAGGGGTATTTGTCAGTGGGTTTTATGATTCCTTGCAGTCGTTCAGTTACATCTTGGATCTTAGCCCCGGGGAGACAGCACACTTCCCGAGACATCTTGTCAGGCCCAGAGATCACTGCTTCTGTTCCCCTCAGTAGGGAATCCCCTATCACCACTACACGCCTCCTCTTAGGTTTGGTCGGGGTTCTTCCGTGAGCTGTCCGTTCCGTGAGCTTCCATGAGCTGTCCATTCCGTGAGCTGTCCGCTGGGACAAGAAGCTACAGTTAGACTTCCGGGTTGGTGCCTCCGGCAATGGAGGAATTCCTCTGATCGGGAGGAATTTGCCCCGTGGGAATTTGGGTCTGTACCGCCACGGCGAAGGCGGAGACCCGTAAAAATCACAGGCGGGAGAAGCCTGTGAACTTGGGATTCGGCGGGCACCTTTTGCGCCTCCCCTACTCGCGGGGAAACCCGGTTTCGGGGATCCGGAGCGATGTGGGGTGAGTGGCGCGGTGCTTCGAATTGTCTGCTTCTTCCACGGAGCGAAGCCGCATAGCTGTTGTCGGAGAGCACTGACATTTTCCTGTGGACAATTTGACTCTAAAGTAATTACCCGTGAGTAGAGCTGAATTGGGAAGAATTGGATTTTTAAACGTTTAATCTGGCATCGAAACGGGGAGGTTCAACACAGGAAGTCCGCCTCCCTCTTTTGTAGATTAACTGAAGCAAGGAGACTGCAAGCTAAAGTCTTGGAAAGCCTTCTGTAAAGGACTAAATTTCCATCGGTAGAGAACTAAATCCCCCCTTTTTGGAGGCAGGAGAAGAGGGGGGGAAGTGGTGGACTGAATATGCCTGTAGGAGAGAGTTAAGAGAGTTAAAACACCGCCGCTCTGACCCTGGAAACGGGCTGCTAGCAGGATTGATGTTTTTTGGAACGTCCATTGACAGCGTTTAGAACGTTCACTGACAGGTAGCTAATCAAGAGAATACATTGTTTCTACTGTCTCCAGTCGTTTTAAAAAAAGGATAAATTAACTGAAAATTGAAACTAACTTTGGATTATTGAAACTGTGTTTAAAAGAGGACATACTGACCGATACAAATACAACCTGTTTTCCCCTAGTGGAAGCTTTTGAAATTGGTAACTTTATAGGAGCTGGGCTAGGGGAATTTCCAGCTGCAAGATAAAAAAGTGTGAGACTTTGGAATTGACCTTGAATCTCTTAAGTGTTATGGCAAACGGAAAGGAAAAAACAGACGGGATGTCGACAGAGGAGGCCTTAGTGGCTGCATTATTGAAAATAAACAACTCGCTGGAACAACTCCACAAGAAAACAGATGCGATAAATGTGAAATTGGATGTTGCAAATATTGAAATTGATTTAAGTGTAGAAAGTTTAAATAACTTGGGACAAAAGGTGAATACCAATTCAGAAACCACCCAGAAACTGACACAGGAATCTACTCTGATACGGCAAACTGCAGATGAAGTCAGGGAAAGAACCCTTGCTGCTGAATCCAAAGTAATACAACTGGAGAGGAGAGTCCCATCCATACAAAGACAACTTGATGAACATAAGCTGACATTTGTTATGATTGAACTTAAAGAAGAACGGATGAATTTGAGGACCAGAGCCCTATCTGAATTGGAAAAGGAAAGCTTGACAGAGTTTCAGGAGGTGACAGGACTAACATTGGTTGAGAAAGAGAGGTATTTGGGGGTTAGTATGACCGCCAAAAATGTGAATCTGTTTAAGGATAACTGTGAAGGATGTTGGATCGAAGAGAAGGGGGATTTGGAAATATGGACAAATCAGAAGTTGTTACTGTTGGGCCGAGTTATTGTGGTGGGGATGAGGGCTGCTGTGTTGCTGGGGATGTTGCTTTTGTTTCAAACACTGCAAGCTTTGGATGGGACGGAGGGTTTCAGGAGGTGGCAGAGGGATGCTCCTAGAGTTGTTTGGCAGGGCAGGAAGCCTCGAGTAAAACTTAAGATATTGATGGATGCCAAAGAATCATAGAATCATAGAATCACAGAGTTGGAAGAGACCACAAGGGCCATCGAGTCCAACCCCCTGCCAAGCAGGAAACACCATCAGAGCACTCCTGACATATGGTTGTCAAGCCTCTGCTTAAAGACCTCCAAAGAAGGAGACTCCACCACACTCCTTGGCAGCAAATGCCACTGTCGAACAGCTCTTACTGTCAGGAAGTTCTTCCTAATGTTTAGGTGGAATCTTCTTTCTTGTAGTTTGGATCCATTGCTCCGTGTCCGCTTCTCTGGAGCAGCAGAAAACAACCTTTCTCCCTCCTGGAGGAGGTGGACCTGCCCTGCCAGACCTTTAAACTTCGTTGTGAACCATCTGCTTTTTGCTGGTTGAGAGAATGGTTGCTTTTTGAAAACACTGAAGTGTTGGACAATGGCAGATGAAGTTGATGGACTATATGGAATTGGCGGAAATGACTGGCAAGATCCGAGACCAGGGTGAAGAGTCGGTGGAAGAAGATTGGAAAAAGTTTAAAGACTATTTATAGAAATATTGTAAAATTAAGGAATGTTAGGAAAATGTTGGAATGAAATTACATGGCTTTAGTAGAAATGTCATAAAGAATTAAGTATAAATAGATTAATAGAAAATTAAAGGAAAAGTATGGCAAGAATGTGTTAAGATTATTATAGAACAGAAAACAGAGTAAGATGGAAAGGAATTGCTGAAACAAATAATAGAAGTGGAATACAAAAAGGGAGGTGTGAGGAGGTCGCTGGAAATAAGTGAATGAAATATAAGATATTGAAAATGTTTGAGGTGTTTTTAAATTGTTTTTGTTTGTTTTTGTTTGTTTTGTTAGTCCATGTAGCATTTTTGTATCGTATTTGTATTGTTTTTTCTCTTTTTTCTTTTTTCTTTTTTGTTTGTTTGTAGTGTTAGAAATGTTGAAAAAGTAATAAATATCATTTTAAAAAAAAAGAAGCTACAGTTAGAACTGGATACAGAACAACTGATTGGTTCAAAATTGGGAAAGGAGTACGACAAGGCTGTATATTGTCTACCTGCTTATTTAACTTATATGCAGAATTCATCATGCGAAAGGCTGGGCTGGATGAATCCCCAGCCGGAATTAAGATTGCC
This sequence comes from Podarcis pityusensis, assembly GCF_964106645.2. Lineage (NCBI taxonomy): Eukaryota > Metazoa > Chordata > Lepidosauria > Squamata > Lacertidae > Podarcis > Podarcis pityusensis. Next base: position 99,233,800 of record NC_138032.1, on the reverse strand, counting down.
GGAAGAAATATCAACAACCTCAGATATGCAGATGACACAACCTTGATGGAAGAAAGTGAGGAGGTATTAAAGAACCTTTTATTGAGGGTGAAAGAGGAGAGTGCAAAATATGGTCTGAAGCTCAACATCAAAAAAACGAAGATCATGGCCACTGGTCCCATCACCTCCTGGCAAATAGAAGGGGGAGAAATGGAGGCAGGGAGAGATTTTACTTTCTTGGGCTCCATGATCACTGCAGATGGTGACAGCAGTCACGAAATTAAAAGACGCCTGCTCCTTGGGAGAAAGGCGATGGCAAACCTAGACAGCATATTAAAAAGCAGAGACATCACCTTGCCAACAAAGGTCCGTATAGTAAAAGCTATGGTTTTCCCTGTAGTGATGTATAGAAGTGAGAGCTGGACCATAAAGAAGGCTGATCGCCGAAGAATTGATGCTTTTGAATTATGGTGCTGGAGGAGACTCTTGAGAGTCCCATGGACTGCAAGAAGATCAAACCTATCCATTCTTAAGGAAATCAGCCCTGAGTGCTCACTGGAAGGACAGATCCTGAAGCTGAGGCTCCAATACTTTGGCCACCTCATGAGAGGAGATGACTCCCTGGAAAAGACCCTGAAGCTGGGAAAGATTGAGGGCACAAGGAGAAGGGGACGACAGAGGACGAGATGGTGGTAATAATAATAATAATAATAATAATAATAATAATATATTATTTATACCCCGCCCATCTGGCTGGGTTTCCCCAACCACTCTGGGCGGCTTCCATCAGAATGTTAAAATACAACACTGGGCAACAATTTTTTACTTTTTGAATGTTGTCTAGATTTCTACAACTGATTTAGGGTATTTTTGCACTGCTGAATCAGGAAATGGCATCCATTTCTCTCCATCAGGTCAGGTTTACTGTAAACTGAATGGTGGGCATTGAGAAAGGTAAGTATTCATAAATTGCATGTTGCTTCACCATTTTTCAAACTTCAGGGCTTGAACATCCGTTTCTTGGAACTCCTGGAATGCTCAGCGGCAGGGAGGTCTCTCTTCAAAGTCCAACAGTAGTCAGCCATCATGACTGTGTCCCAGCGACCCTGATACCTGGTCTCCATCTCTTTCATGTCCTGATGGAATCTCTCCCCCTGCTCGTCACTCATTGAACCCAGGTTCTCATGAAACCGGTCCATATGTGAAAATAGGTAGTGCATCTTGACGCTCATGTTGCAGCCCAGGTTTCTGAAAGCAGTCAGCATGTTGTTGACAAGTTCTGCTTAGTTTCTGGCCTTATTGTTGCCAAGAAAGTTCTTCACTACCAGAACAAATGCCTTCCACGCTTCCAGTTCCACTTTGTTCATTGAGTTTCCAAACTCTGGATCTCTGATGAGCTGACGGATCTGAGGACCGTCAAAGATGCCAGCTTTCAACTTCTCCATGGTCAATCCTGGAAAAGCCTGGCACAAGTAAGTGAAGCAGTCACCATCCTTGTCCAGAGCCTTGGTGAACTGCTTGATTAAGCTGAGCTTGATGTGCAGCGGTAGGAAGAGTATTTTGTCTCTGTCCACCAGAGGGTCGTTGATGACATTCCTTTTTTTGCAAGGCACCAATTCCTCCCGCACAGGCTAGTCCTTCTTCGTGTAATGCTGAGCACGGTCCCTACTATCCCACATGCACAGAAAACATGGGTACTTGGTGAAGCCAGACTGTTGTCCCAACAAAAAGTTCACCATCTTCAGGTCAACACAAATAAACCACTTATGCTGATCCTAACCAATTTTCTCCAGCACATACTTCACCGCTTCATAGTTCTCCTTCAGTGTACTCGAGTGAGCCAGGGCTTTAGAGGCAAACTGGTTGCCGTTGTGTAGCAGAACACATTTCAGTGATCGCTTGCTGCTGTCAATGAACAGTCTCCAATCTTTGGGTTCGTACTGTGGCACTCCAAGCTTGAGCAGAAGCTGCGCAATATCTGCACAGTACACCAAGTCCTCTTCCAAGAAAAAACGGAGGTTTTATGACTTCAAACTGATCCCTTTTCGACATAATCACCCAGAACTGTCGGACCTGAATACTTCTTGTCATTAAAATAATCATTTCCAATCAAAACAATTATTCGACATGGCATTTTACCCCCACCAACTTCTTCTAAAATGCTCCACACAAGCGTACATGTGAACAAAAACGTAAAAAAACACGTGACCATAGCTCAAAAACCTGACCTGATTGAGCAAAACCAATGTGATTTTTAGATTCAGCGCATCAGATTCCTCCTAAATCAACTGAAAAAACGCAGACAACAAATTTGTTGTTGATCAGTGTAGTCTATTAAACATTAAAACTTCCCTAAACAAGGCTGCCTTCAGATGTCTTCTAAAAGTCGGTAGTTGTTTTTCTCTTTGACATCTGGTGGGAGGGCGTTCCACAGGGCAGGTGCCACTACTGAGAAGGCCCTCTGCCTGGTTCCCTGTAACTTGGCTTCTCGTAACGAGGATACTGCCAGAATGCCCTTGGCACTGGACCTCAGTGTCCAGGCAGAATGAAGGGGGTGGAGATGCTCCTTCAGATATACTGGACCGAGGCCGTTTAGGGCTTTAAAGGTCAGCACCAACACTTTGAATTGTTGTAGTTGTAGTTTCCGGGTCACCTTCAAAGGTAGCCCCACATAGAGCGCATTGCAGTAGTCCAAATGAGAGATAATTAGAGCATGCACTACCCTGGCGAGACAGTCTGTGGGCAGGGAGGGTCTCAGTCTGCGTACCAGATGGAGCTGGTAAACAGCTGCCCTGGACACAGAATGGATCTGCGCTTCCATGGACAGCTGCGAATCCAGAATGACTCCCAGGCTGCACACCTGGTCCTTCAGAGGCACAGTTACCCCATTCAGAACCAGAGAGTCCTCCACACCTGCCTGCCTCCTGTCCCCCCAAAACAGTACTTCTGTCTTGTCAGGATTCAACCTCAATCTCTTAGCCGCCATCCATCCTCCAGACACTCACACAGGACCTTCACCGCCTTCACTGGTTCTGATTTGAAAGAGAGGTAGAGCTGTGTATCATCCGCATACTGATGAACACCCAGCCCATACCCCCTGCTGATCTCTCCCAGAGGCTGTATGTAGATGTTGAAAAGCATGGGGGGAGGACAGAACCCTGAGGCACCCCACAAGTGAGATCCCAGGGGTCTGAACACTCATCCTCCACACCACTTTCTGGACACGGCCCAGGAGGAAGGAGCGGAACCACCGTATAACAGTGCCCCCAGCTCCCAGCCCCTCTAGATGGTCCAGAAGGATGTTATGGTCAACGGTGTCAAAGGCCGCTGAGAGATCCAGCAGAACTAGGAAACAGGTTGGACAGTGTTCTCGAAGCTATGAACATGAGTTTGACCAAACTGTGGGAGGCAGTGGAAGACGGGAGTGCTTGGCGTGCTCTGGTCCATGGGGTCACGAAAAGTCGGACGCGACTAAACAACAACAACAACAACTGCTAATAGCCTTGTCTTCCCCCAGGAAGGAATGTTTTCACCTGGCACCTGCAGGTGAAACAATGTCTCCAGATGAGCCTACCTGGGGAGAGCATTCCACACACAGAGAACCACCACTAAAAATACTCATTCTCCTGCTGCCACCCTCTGGACCTCCTGTAGAGGGGCCCAGTAAGAAGGGCCTCAGATTATGACTGCAGGGTCCAAGTTGGTTTATATGGGGAGAGGTGGTTCTTAAGGTATTGGGGTCCTGAGAGTCAAAACTAGCACATTGAATTGGGCCCAGAAACTAATATGTAATTATTATAATTGAAGTACTTAATTTCTATCCCACATCTTCCTCCAAAGGCACCCAAGACAGCAAACATTACATCACTAAATTACAATTAAAATGTCAAAAAATATTTTAACAAAACCTTTCCAAAAACAGTTTAAAAATCCTAAAAATGATTACCCACTCTCAGACTAATAATTTGCGGCTTTCCAGGAACAGCACTATCAGCCATCAAATGCCTGGTTAGACCAGAGCATTTTAACATTTCTCCTGAACTGAGGCTGGCACACCTCACTGGGGGTGGAGACCATTCCACAAAGCAGGGACCACCACTGTGAAGGAACATCAAATAAGGCTGTAATCCTAACTCCATTTACCTTGGAGAAAGCCCCATGAAATTCAGCAGGACTTACTTCTGAGTAGGCATGGTTGAGATTGAGCTCTAAAGGCTCATCCAGGGCACATTCACGTTTCACTTTGTCTGAACGGTTTTCTGTTTGCTCCACTGCTTTCCCCAGGAAGCCCACTCTTTCCTGCCAATGTAAATCTGTGGAAAACTTTATTCATGTTTGATCTGATTCAGTGGTAATGAGTGGGTTTCCCCGTGGGAAAGCGATGGGACAAATGCAAATATGGACAAGCTCCCAGACTTCATTTTGTGTTATGTTTCTAGGCACAGATCTGTGCTTTACCTCTATTGCTGAATTGGAGCAAACTGCAATCCAGAGAAAACCTGAATTGCCATGTGTTCCAATTCAGCACTAAAGAGCAGGTTTTCCTGGGGAAAGTGGCAGGGCAAAAAATAAAGGTGCTCAGGCGCAAAGCTTTGAAGCGCAGACCTTTGCCCAGAAAGTGTGGGGCTGAAGTGTGGATGAGCCCTAAGTCTTCCACGTACCTGAACAGTGGGTGTTTGCAGGGGTTCCAGGTGCTTACCTAACATTCATGTTTCCTTTGGAATGAGTGGTCTTTATGATATATGGTTTATGTGTATATAGACAACCTGAGCCTATGGTGGTGGGGTTTGCAGCATCAACACCCCAAGAGGATCTAGCTTCCCCTACAGCCATGCCTTGGATTCTAGCTCTGACCCTCTGCCTTCCCAGTCTGCTGCCTTGCTCCAGCTTCTAGCTTCCAGCTGACATAACTCAGCTATCAACACTGGCCTTTGTCTTTCTAACTACCAGCAGGTTCAGGGAAGGGATCCCATCCATTTGCCATCTGGCACAGCAAATCTACTTCCTTTGTTACATTAATCACCCATTTAGAGGGCCATTATCACACCAAGAAGCTAGCCTGGAATTCCAGGAATTTAAATCCTTGCTTAGATTTTAACACTTCTCAGAAAGATGCCACACTGCTATGATATCTGAATGCTAAGATGTGCATAATTGGCTCAAATCTCATGTGAGGTTCCTACTTCATTGCCAGGAACAGAGGCAATGAATGTGTGTTATTGGCCTTGGCTACATGTTTCTGATAACCACACACACCAGTCTCATAGATCCCTGACACTGGAAATAAGTTTTGCACCATTAGACACAGTGGCACAGAAGTAGGGACCTTTGTTGTTGAGGCCCCCCTCCCAAGTTATTAGTATACATTGTTTATAGGGAGGATATCTTTGAAATGTGACTGTGAACAATGGATTGCCATGGTTGAATTCTAGTCTTTTAGTCTGTTGCATTGTTTCCTAGTCTCCGATTACAGTCAGTGGAGGCTGGTCCATTAGGCCAGGGGTTTCCCACATGGTGCCTGTGAAGGCCTTTATTAACTCCCCAGAACAGGGGCACATGATTGTGGGTTTCACTCCTTTAAAAAAAATAGGTCTCCAGCTCTTCTAAAATGGCTGTGAAACATACCCTTCTAAACAATTTCTATTAGATGAGTCAGCCTGACTTCTCCCGCCTGTCAGACTTTTTAGCCTGTGAGTGAAGTCAGACCTGTGATAAGTGAGCTTTTTTGGTCACCAGGCAATAGGAAGCACTAGAATTTAAAATGGTGCCGTTGGGGTAATTGCAGCAGGGCCAGCAGAGGCCTCAGAGTCCAGCGTTTTCATTTTTAAAAAGTAAGTCTCTTGCTGATCTATAAAGAAAGTTATGAAGCATAAGGTGCTTCTAAGTTGGAGGTCACCAACCCAAAGCAAGCAGAGGAATGAATATAATGCTGCTGCTGCTGCTGCTGCTGCAGCACAGACCACTTACCTTGATGAAGGATGGAGCAGTGTGCTTGTGTGTGTGTGGGTGCGCCCGCGAACACACAGCTGAAGACCTCTGACTTTTGCATGGCTGGAATGTGTCCTACTCTACAAAAGTTTTTTTTAAAAACTACATTGCTTTGCTTGCTTCTGCGTCTAGCCCTGCCCACTTTGGCCTCTGGTCCCACCCACCAGTAGCTTGAGACAAGGGAACGCAGCCCTCAGGTTGAAAATGCTTCCCCATCCCTGATGTAGATAATCATATTTGGCTAGTTGGTGGCGTCAGTGTGGGCAATGAATCTTAGGAGCAATGTTCGCACTCTGAACAATTTCATTTGCACTTGGTGATATCATCTTGCTAAAACTGACTAACTGTGTGAGGATCTCGTGCTGTCTAAGGTGAGGAAGTCGAAATTTAAACTAAAAAGTAGTGCCAAAGTGGCAGCTAATCAAGGGTGCAAATTGCAGCAAATTACCTTTAAAAAGGTTAGAAGTGGAGAGGGGAATTTGGGTGGAAATCCCTCCTTCCCCTTTTCATCCTGAGATTTGTATCCTGAGAAAGTTCAGTACAACAGTGTTTCATACGCACACACACACGTGGGTGTGGGTGTGAAGTCCTTATTATTGTCAGTGAAACATCTAGCTCCATGCATACAACTTGACTCAAGACAGACATACACATCGAATCTTACAGATGCACACTTGCACAACCTCCAGTGCCAAAGTGATAGCCAATAATAACAGCAGTGTAGCAGCTGGATTTTAAAAAGACCCAAACATAACATAATTTGGTACATAATGCTACTTTTTCAGTGCTGCAATTACTTCCATTCAGACAGATGTAGTATCATGAGAGGTCTCAGAGTACTTCTTCAAAAGATATGTCAGATGTCTTGATCTGTAATTATTACTAATTGTTGTTTATTACTGCTTCAACTGCTATTAATAATCCTGCTGGGAAGCCCTGCTTATGTGCATGGAGACTCTGCTTCAAGCTAATATGACACCAGGCCTTTTCAATGACCTTAACAAATCAGACCTCTGAGGTGGTATGGGAATATGCACCCAACTGCAGTGCCTCACTCTTGGCCTGGGGGAGAATAATGGGACTCCTGTAGAGATGGAAGGGATGCAGGACCTCGCTCCAGGGCCGTAAGCTAGACCACCAGCTTCCGTGATAATAAGGGGAAACTATATGAAGCCAAGTACCAATAGTCTAATACCTCCAGAGACATTGCTACATTTTGGGGTGTTTGGGGTTTCTTTAATTTTACCTAGTATGTACAAAGCTGCTTATAGGTTCTGTCTTTTAAAGATTCTAATACCCAGGTTTTGTTTAACCAAAAAGAGAGTGAGGTGTTCAGATGAAGAGAAAGAGCTATGCAGAATGGATCTGAACTGGCTTAGTTCTTGTGGGCTTATAGCCGAATAAAGTATTATCTATCTATCTGGCTTAGTTCCTCGTGGCTTCCAATGCCATACACAGCCGTTCTGCTCATGGTTAACACTAAAATGTAGGGCCCAGGATGACTTCCCCATGACTTTGCAGCGGACCTGCATAGCATGTGACCCCTTCTCCAAGTCAAATTTAGCCCTCCAGTCGTGCAGTGTGCCTGCCAGCCAGTTCTTGCAGTTGTCTGGCTTCTGCAGTCTCCACTAGGTCAGTAAAAACAGAAGTTTCACTGAGACCCTGTTGGGTTACCCTAGCTGTCTGATCACCTAGAGAAGTATGCCTCAGGGTGTTGATATTAGAAGGAAAGCAGGTCCCCATTGTCCCCTTTTTATGTTCCATGAATAAAGCATTTCAATAAGTGTAGCTTTTCTTTCCCTCTGGCAGGTTTTGCTACAGTGTTGTTTATTTTAAGGTTGGCAGTATTTGATCTTTTGGGGCGAAACATGAGAAAATAAAGGATGCAAACTAGTGGTTCTGCAGCAGGTGGTGCTGTTTCCTCTGTCAATCTTTGCTTATTCTAATACTGTTTGCTGTTAAGTGGAGGGGTGTGTGCAAAATATATTTTTGCCAGGCTGATTAGTCACTACTGTCTTGTGACCTGAAAGAATTCATGACTGAAATTTGTATTTCACTTACCTATATCTTTGCTTTTGTGGACTTCTAATGTACTGTAAAATTGTAGGGTGGTCATTAACAGCAGGTTTTCCGTGTCACCTGTCTTTCAGCATAGTTGGGCACTGGACAGATAGCTGGTTCTTATACCAGCATTTTGCCCCCTTTCCCATCTTCCATATAGGAAAGTGGCTGCCATCCCTTATGAGCATTCTTACTCACTTCATTTCCCTGTCTTAATAAAGCAGAAATCCTTAGTTTAATTTAGCTAAAATTCTGAATGGAATGAATGGAATCATGTTGCAAAACAGGGGTGGGTCTGAATGTGGCTGCCTTATCAGACCCTTTGGACTATCCCAGGCCACATGCCTCATTGGCAATAAGTGGTCAGAGGGAGAAGATGGGAAAGAGGAGGTGGTGTAAGCTGAAGAGGTAACGGGGGAAGTTTGTGGCAGAGAGCAACCAGACGTAGGCAGAAGCTGAAGCAGGAGAGTGGGACGAGGTAGGCCAAGAGCAAGCCTTCTTCCAGACCTTTGATACCTGCCCCGGTACCCGGAGCGGCGCAGGGGCAGGGCTAGCCGCCTGCCGCCCGCACGACGAGCGTTGGGGGCGTGCCACTAGCCGCCCGCGGTAGCATCGTCCCTAGTGGTTCACCACTCGCACAGCGAGCATCCAGGCGTCGCCTGCGTGACGAGCACCCAGGGGCGCTGCCCACGCAACGAGCAGGGGTGGTTGTGGGGCGATGTCACCTGCCCTCACTGCTGACACCTGGTGTGCACCGCACCCCCCGCACCCGCCTTCCTCCGCCAGTGCTTTGATCATCTTGGTTGCCCTCCTCTGCACACATTCCACCTTGCCAATATTCATTTTAAATTGTGGTACCCAGAACTGGACACAGTATTCTGAGTGTGCTCTGCAAGGCAGCATAGAGTGCTACTATTACTTCCCTTGATCTAGATGTAATAGTAACTCACACAATTAAATGACGTCATTTTTCATCACCACACATTATAAAAGAAAGCAGAGCAAGAAAAGCAAGGCTCTGCTGTTGGCAGCAGCTGTACATTTGCAGGAATGTCTACTTTTTGTGTGCGTGTTCCAAACACAATCAGATTTCTAATAAATCAAGGAAGACTGCTATCTACACCTTAAAGCACCAATGTGGTGTAGAGAAGTGTTGGGCCTGGAAAAATGTGGCCCTCCACATCCATGAGGCTTTCTAGAGCAGGGTTTCCCAAACTTGGATCTCCAAGTTTTTGGACTACAACTCCCATCAACCCTAGCTAGCAGGACCAGTGGTCAGGGATGATGGGAACTGTAGTTCAAAAACAGCTGGCAACTCAAGTTTGGGAAACCCTTTTCTTGAGGATCTTCATCACTTACTGTTTCTCAGCTAGCTCTTTTCCCAGTGTTATATGTATACCAACCACCCTGAGCTCCATAAAAGAAGGGTCAGATTAAAATGTAAGAGAGTATATCAGCTGAGACACATTAAGTTCCAGTTAATAATAATAATAATAATAATAATAATAATAATAATAATAATTTTACACCCCACCCATCTGGCTAGGTTTCCCCGGCCACTCTGGATGGCTCCCAACCAAATATTAAAACACAATACAGCATTAAATTGTATAAATCAGGAGAGCTGGAACTACTGGGCTTCATATAATGGAGGTTCTAGTTATGATTGAACCCTACTCTGATTGAACCCTACTTTGATACAGAACAATGATTTAACAGAGAGTTACGCTGGCAGCTGTTCCAGTTGCTGCCATGAGTTGACAGTGCTTATGATTTAATGGCACTTTGGTCACCATCTGCCATTTCTTTTCGCAGCACCACGCTCATTTTCCATTACATACCCACTGACCAATTTCAGTCCAGGGGAGGGGGGAAGCATATTATAGTATACATCACATATTATAAAGCATGTGGATGGCTTCACTGTTGCATTCTTGGCTAAGCACTTGCCATAGTCTTCGTTTCTCATATTTTGACAGCAAGATCCAGGTGGCTGTCTTTATTCCAAGGTTTGGGAAAAGTAGAAACCCAACTTTTGAGTGAGCTGTTGGAATCCAAAGCCCCTTGGCCATTTTCCATTGCTAATCAAAATTCACTTGAGGTGTGCACCTGGCATGCAGTTGAAGCTCTAAGCACAACTGACAATTGCCAGAGGAAAACAGTGTGGATTTCTAGATTTCCAGGCCATTGAACTCCTGTTGAGCACAAGAATGTCATTTCCATTATCTTTATTTGGGGAGGATTGACTGTTTCTTTAAAGGGATAGCTTGGTAAAGAGTAAACTTCACAGCAGTGATGTGGTTTAGTTTTTTCTGGTTGGCCATTTCATTATGGTGAATCCCAAGAGGCTTCTGGATTAAAAACAAAGACTGGTTTGTAAAGAAAGTTGCTGTTGATGGATTAGGGCAGTGTGCCTGTTGTAACCAGACCCACAATGCAAGTTCATTCATTTAGAATGCGGCCCTCGGACTCACATTACTCTCCCTCCCAACTCCACCCGTTGCCATCCAGCCGGTGAAACTTAACACCTCCTGAGATTTTATTGCCTATCGCAGTTCACCAACAATGTGTGTCGTGCTGTGAAAAATATAGCTATAAATCAAAGTCAAGGGTACAGTGGAGTACTAGACTTTCTAAGGGGCCTCATTTCAAAGCTGTAACTAAATAGATTTGTGTTGTGTTTGTGTGTGAGAGAGAAAGTGAGAGCAATATAGATAGATGTTAAGCAAACAAAGGTAGATGCAAAGCACCTCAATATTTTAACCTAGATTTTTTTGAGTATAACAGCTTAGTTTGGGCAATGTTTTACTTTTATTATTGTTTTTAAAAAGAGAGGAGCATAGTAACAATGAGGACTGCAGCCTGATTAAAATGTATGGAACTGATTAACCAGTGGATTTTAATCAATTAAGCAAAGAAAGAAATACAGTTCCCCCACCCCCACCCCCACCCCCACCCCCACGACTTCCCTCAACTTCCTCTTCTGGTTTGTTACACAATAACATCTGCTTATTTCCCTTCCTTACATTCTTCCAATTATATATTTTTATATTCTTATCATTTTTCTTTCCCCCGTACTTATTTTTAAATTACTTCTTATATTTTATTATTTTCCAATTATTACATCTTGCTCTCTATCTTTGTTTTGTTAATTGTAAGTGTTTACTCAAACGCTGCTAATGAGTCCACTTCTTTACAATGTTTCTGTAGATAGAACTTAAATTGTTCCCAATCTTTTTAAAAGTCTCCATTGTCCTTATCTCTCAATTTTCCAGTTAGTTTGGCCATTTCAGCATACTCCATCAACTTTTCTTGCCATTCTTCTTTAACACACATAACACACTCCTAATCATTACATTTACAGCTGGTCTCATCCTTTCCCAAAATCTCAGGCTCAAAAATAAACAAGTAAAAAGTTTTAAATTCTGACTCAAAGATTGGCACATTTGTGTGTGTGGTGGGGAGAATATATGTTTGTAGAGTACATGAAAAATATTTTCCAGTGGAGAGATAAACATTGTGGAAAGGCTTGGCAATAGTTTCAGCTCATTAAAAATACATTTCATTCACCAAGATAACAATAAAATGGAATTAATTTCCTGCATCAACTGAAATAAATCCAGGTGTGTTTTTTAATTGAGTCAGAACACAAATACAAGAAATATTTGTAGATTGATACTTTTGCATTATATTATTGCATACATTCCAAGTGCAAGTGTCCCGATTTTCCAGGGAGAGTTCTGGAATTGCGAAAGCCATTGCGGCTTCTATTTGATCTCTGGATGTCTCTATTTCCCCTGCCAGTGCCACCGCTGTGGGGCTCGGGCAGTAGGATGAGCCAGCACTTGTCCCAAGCGGCAGCGGCGGCTGCAAGGGAGCAACCCGTTGCCTGTCCATGGCCGCCACTACCGGCCTCCTCCCTTGGGCAGCTTCTAACAGCTGCTGGAGAAGAGGCGAGGAGCAGAGGCTGAGGCTGCTGAAGCCCAGCCCTGCATGATTCGCCAGTTCTGAAGGCCACCCTGGGTGGGGGGAAGGGGGAGGGGGAAGGAGTATTGGGGGCTTTTGGGGGGGTGCATCTGCATCTAATCTTGCCCCTTTCTAACATTTATTTATTATTGTGTGTTTATCTTTTTGTAAATCTACCAAAGAATAAAAATAAAATAAAATCAGGATTAAGGGACTTCCTCTGGGTGGTGGAGGTTGTGTGTGCTGTGTCCCGTTGGTGAAGCGGGGGTGGCACTCGCCCTTCTTCTGATACGAAATGCTCTGGGGGGTGGGGGTGGGGGGAGGTTGAGAAGGGTTCGTTGTGGGGGAGTGAGAAATGTCCCATATTCACCTGAGGAATGTTGGCGGTTATGCCTTTATGATGTTCAACAGATCCTGCTTCTTTCATACTTCAGATACTTTCCTACTTCTTCAATAATGTTCTTTGTTATGTAGTGTAGTTTCACCCTGGGCCAACAGGGGGATACTGTATATAGTTTTCACTCAGGTCTGTAGATAGTTTTCACTCAGGTCCGCGGCAGTTATTTTAGGCGGGAACTCTGGGCTGTTGTGGTTACAATGTTGACAGCCGGCTGCCTATAAATACAGGCCGGCTGAGCTGTTCGCAGTTAGTTCTATTCCAGCTTACCATAATAAAGAGCTACTTGAAGAAATCGCTGTGCCGGCTGCTATGTCAACCCACCACCTAACACTGGCGACGAGGATGGGATTGATGGACATCAGAGCACAGCCAGATGCGGCCAGCCTCTGAACTGAGCTGAATCACTGAGCTGAATCACAGAGCGAAATCACTGAGCGAAATCACTGGGCAGAACCAATTCAGAGCTGACTGTTCTGGCTAGAGCACTGATTTGGGACAGTAGAATTGGGTGTGTAGAATCTGTCTAAAGATTGCTTTGTATCCTTCGGGCTCGTGTTCATCAGCCTTAAAATATATTTTAAAGACTTGCTAGGATTTTGTGGAGAACTGTAACTACAGCTGAAAGAACACACACTAAACTGGATTTATGATTTATTTTATGCTGTTACTATTGGTTTTATGTTCTGCTGCTTTTATTGCCTTTTATCACAGGCTTGGAGTTTTATTGAAGCTTTAGATGCTATGGCTTTATTTTTTATTTCACTTTGAATACTTTTGATGAGTAGAACATGTTAGAAACAATGAAATAAATTGAGAAGGGTAAATATTTAGATGTTGTTGTTCAGATACTGACAAGCTGAGTAATTTACAATTAGGAATAAAGGAGAAACTCATTTGGTCGATGTTTTTAAGGGAGCTGAGGTAATTTGCACCTCCTGGAACAATACACGGGTCGGAAAAGCATTTTCTTTTCCATCGCACACATCTCTGCAGTTTGCATTTCTTGGTTCAAAAACTTACAAACTACATTTAGAAATGTGTATATTGACATGGAACATATACTGAAATGTGTATCTTGTTATAAAATAATTCTTTAAATGTTTATTGAAATACAATTAGAAAGAGAGAGAGAGTTTAATATTTCGATGGCGCTTAATGCAAAAGCAGGGCAGAATACACTTATGAATGAACATATGAGAAACTGGCATGGACCAGATTTGACCCATCCCTACTTTTGATGTATTCCTATAGACGCTCAGCAAAGCTTACAGCCTGTTCTGTTACATCGTAATGCATCTCCACAGACTGCTAGCTTCTTTCCATACGTAGTTCTTGCCCTTTCAAGGCCTAAATGGTTTGGGAAATCTCCTGAATGAGTTTCCTCAGTGATGATACCTACTCATGAAGCTCTGCTCCATATCCTATTTATGGTGGAACTAGATTAGTTTCCACCAAAAACAGGGCCTCCAAATAGGCCACCCCATGCTCTGGATGACACTTCCAAGAGAGGCCCCTGCATTGATCCCCTTTTCTTTTCTTTCACAAGGCCTTTGAGAACTGCGAATCAGAATTTATCACTGTTGTATACAGTGCTATCTTTCTAGCACAAGAGATGCCGGAACTCACCCTGAACACCTCCCTTGTTCTCTTGTAATGGCAATGGCTTCCTCCTGAGAGGTGCCAGAATTGAGTTTCAGTGAGTTTCAGCGGGGAAAAAACACCTGGTTGTATCTTAAACTCCATCAGTACCTAAAGCATATTCTCTTCTGGTCCAATACATACATGTAACATACCAGCCTAATCCTTTGAGCTGTTGGAATCCAAAGGATCTGAATCCAGAGGATCTGAATGGTGCCTTTTTAGTTTCTTTACGTCCTTTCCTTTAAGCTCCTTGTGTTTCTGGATGCCTGCTCTGTATTTATTGCCAGACAAAGTGGTATGACCTGTGTTGATGCAAGTGCACACAGAAAATCCTATTTAGATACTGGTCCCATTCCAGTCTAATGGATGATGGGCAGTATAGAAATTTAATAAAGAAGAAGAAGAAGAAGAAGAAGAAGAAGAAGAAGAAGAAGTCTGGAAGGCAGAAGCCTGAGCATTTAACCCACATATGCTCGGGGGCCTATAAACCCTGCCATCAACATTAAATTCTGCTATCCCTGAGATCTCATTGACCCTAGTTTTAGTAATGTGCTTGTCTCTCCATCCTGCTGTCAGTTGAATGACACACTTGGTTGACTTCTCCTTCCTGAGCCCTGTAAACGCAGGAAAGAGTTCTGGGATTTGTAGTTATTGAGAGAGCTTGGTGCACCTACCTCTCTCTGGCTATGAAACAAGATGTGGATAAAGCATCGGCTCAGGTACTTGCTTCAAGAGTTTGTAAAGCTTGCTTCAAAAGAAGAGGTGGGGCTTAAAAGTACCCACATTCTCTTTCAGAGAAGAATTACCTAATCTGCAGTTCCCCCTTCCCTTTCAGTCATACGTACTGAGCTGCACAGCAGGAGCAACAGAGGTGCTTCAGCAAAAATCAGGAAAGATGGAAGGGTGGTGTTTGACTTGCAGAATCATGAAATCATATAATTATAGAGTTGGAAGGGAGCCCAAGGACCATCTAGTCCAGCTTCCTGCAGTGCAGGAATCTCTAAATCATGGGAGTCTGTTCCACTGTCAAACAGCTCTTACCATCAGAAAGTTCTTCTGATGTTTAGTAGAATCTCCTTTCTTATATCTTGAATCCCTAGCCTCTGGAACAGGAGAAAACAAGCTTGCTTCATTCTCCATTTGACCAGTGGTGGACCAAGATTTTGAGGGGCCCTTCACAGCCAGCAATGAGGTTTGGGTAACCAATGTGATCTTCTTCAGTAGGGTTATTTCATGACAGATCACCACAGTTTGCCCATCAGTTTACATTTTTGGTATCCACTTAAGTACTTTCATGAACTCATTGTTATTCCTCTAGGGTCTTGGCCTCTGTTTAAAAAAGGGGGGGAGACATTAGCCACCACAGAACAACCAACTTTCTGCAACACTCCCCCTTTACAGCGTCTGTGCTACTGACTCTAAATCTTTGGGATTGTTGAAATATATACAACAAAAAGTTAATCCATTTGAGTTGTGTGGCTCATATTGGGTCTACTATTGAGTTTAAGCAATATAGACTAAAGTCACTTCTGGGGCCCCTTGGGGATTAGGGCCCTGAAACTGAAGCTTCATTAGTTTCATAGTAGATCCGGCCTTGTGTTTGACAGTCCTTCAGATCTTTGTAGATGGCAGTGGCGGAGGAAGAGGGGCAGGGGTGGGCCGCCCGGGGTGCCATCTCTGAGGGGGTGACAAGAAGGCACCCCACCGCCATTGCACTGCCGCAGCCGCGTGCAGAGGACTGCGCTGCCAGTGCTGCAGCCGTGAGCAGAGGATCCCTCTGCCATCCGTACAGCGCGCATGCAGCACTGCCGTACGTAGCTGCTCGTGCACATGTGCCATTCGTAGCAGTGCTGTGCGTGCATTCACCTTTTTTGCTACTGCATCAAACTGTTGACTCAAGTTAAGCTTGTGGACTACTAAGACCCCTAGTTCTATAGGGAAAATGCGGCAGACTTGTTTATTGCCTGCATTCCTTTTTTTTTTAATAAGATATTTATTGAAGTTTTCAAGATATTACAAAACACACACAAAAAAGAAAATACAAAGTAAAAATATTTAAAAACAATTCCTTCCTTCCATTACTTAACCTTCATTTGCTTAGTTCCAGGACCTCCTCACACCTCCCTTTTTTGTATTCCAGTTCAATTATTTCGTTCAGCAAATCCCTCCCCTCTTTATGTATCCTAATCATTAATCATAAAGTATTGTAATTTTAGATTTTTACATATTAATAATCCATTTTTTCATATTCCTTGTAACCTTTCAGCTAAAGTTCACTTAGTTTCTATCCAACATCATTCTAGCATTCATTAATTTTACAATATTTCTGTAGATAGTCTTTAAACTTTTTCCAATCTTCCTCCATCGACTCTTCTCCCTGGTCTCGGATTCTGCCAGTCATTTCCGCCAGTTCCGTATAGTCCATCACCTTCATCTGCCATTCTTCCAAGGTGGGTAGATCTTGTGTCTTCCAATACTTTGCAATGAGTATTCTTGCTGCTGTTGTGGCATACATAAAGAAAGTTCTGTCCCTCTTTGGCACCAATTGGCCGACTATGCCCAGGAGAAAGGTCTCTGGTTTCTTCAAGAAGGTATATTTAAATACCTTTTTCAATTCATTATATATCATCTCCCAGAAAGCCTTAATCTTTGGGCACGTCCACCAAAGGTGAAAGAAAGTACCTTCATTTTCTTTACATTTCCAACATTTATTATCGGGCGCATGGTAAATTTTTGCAAGCTTGACTGGTGTCATGTACCACCTGTATATCATTTTCATAATATTCTCTCTTAGGGCATTACATGCCGTAAATTTCATGCCTGTGGTCCACAACTGTTCCCAGTCAGCAAACATAATGTTATATCCTAGATCTTGTGCCCATTTAATCATAGCAGATTTCACGGTTTCATCCTGAGTATTCCATTTCAACAACAAGTTATACATTTTTGACAAAATCTTAGTATTGGGTTCTAACAATTCTGTTTCCAATTTTGATTTTTCCACCTGGAAGCCAATTTTCTTATCCAAATTATATGCCTCCATTATCTGATAATAATGAAGCCAGTCTCGCACTTTATCTTTTAATTTTTCAAAACTCTGCAATTTCAATTTGTCTCCTTCTTGTTCCAAAATTTCCCAATATTTCGGCCATTTGGCCTCCATATTGAGCCTTTTCTGAGCCTTTGCTTCCATCGGTGACAACCACCTAGGGGTTTTATTTTCCAATAAGTCCTTATATCTTATCCAGACATTTAACAATGCTTTCCTGACAATATGGTTTTTAAATGCTTTATGTGCTTTAACCTTGTCATACCACAAATATGCGTGCCACCCAAAAACATTGTTGAAACCTTCTAAATCCAAAATATCTGTGTTCTCAAGAAGCAGCCATTCTTTCAACCAGCAGAATGCTGCTGATTCATAATAAAGTTTGAGGTCTGGCAGGGCAAATCCACCTCTATCCTTTGCATCGGTTAATATTTTAAATTTTATTCTGGGCTTTTTGCCCTGCCAGACAAATTTAGAAATGTCTCTCTGCCACTTCTTGAAACAATCCATTTTGTACACAATTTGCAATGATTGAAACAAGAATAACATTCTTGGCAATACATTCATCTTTATAACAGCAATTCGACCTAGCAAGGAAAGCTTCAAGTTTGACCATATTTCTAAGTCCTTTTTCACTTCTGACCAACATTTCTCATAATTGTCTTTAAATAGGTTTAAGTTCTTAGCAGTCATGTTAACCCCCAAGTATTTTACTTTCTTAACCAGCGTTAAACCTGTCTCCTTCTGAAACCTCTCTTTCTCAATCGGTGTTAAATTTTTCTCAAGCACCTTAGTTTTTAACTTGTTCAGCTTAAATCCTGCCACATGACCAAATTCCTGAATCAATTCTAAAACTCTTTTAGTACTAGATTCTGGCTCCTGTAACGTCAATACTAAATCATCTGCAAAAGCTTTCAGTTTGTACTGTTTAGCTCCGACCTGTATACCTTTAATCAAGCGGTCCCTTCTAATCATATTTAGCAAAACCTCCAGGACCGAAATGAAAAGCAATGGGGAAATTGGGCAGCCTTGTCGTGTCCCTTTCTCTATCTTAAATTCCTCTGTTACCACATTATTAACTATTAGCTTAGCTTTTTGTTCTGAATATATTGCACTTATACCATTTTCAAACCCTTGACCGACCCCCATCCCCTGAAGATTTTTCTTCATGAAACTCCAAGAAATATTATCAAAGGCTTTCTCCGCATCAACAAAAATTAAAACAGCTTTGGTATTGATATTCACTTGCAACATCTCCAAGATGTCAATTATATTCTTTGTGTTGTCAGACAAGTGTCTACTTGGGAGAAAGCTGGCTTGGTCTTTATGGATCTCTTCTACTAATACTTTTTTTAACCTTTTAGCCAAAATATCTGCAAAAATTTTATAATCCATATTGAGCAGGGATATGGGGCGGTAGTTCTTAAGTTGCGTCTTTTCAGTCTCATTTTTCGGTATTAGTGTAATATAAGCTTCTTTCCACGTTTATTGCCTGCATTCCCCCTTTTTCTGAGTAGAGGAACTCAGAAAGGTACTTGAGCTCATGTGCAAAACTCTTGCTCTTTGTGCCCTGAGACTGGAGAATATTGCTTAGCTACACTTACAAGGTCAGACACAGTATTTTGTTGCTAGAAAAATTAGTACCAAACTTCGGGAAACTGAGCTTCTCCTGCTTGTCATGTTTCATTTACTCTGATTCTATTTGAATGAAACAAATATTTGTTTAACATTAGACAATCTACGCTAGGAGAAATTAGATGCCTTTTGTTAGCAGGATTTCCTTTAATAAGGCAAAGGTTAGTACCTTAGTGAGAGCAGAGCAGGTCCAAAAATGTGTGAACACACTACCTTTTCCAAAGGATTAAAATTACCAAATGATTCTATCAGTGTTCTATACCGCGTTTCATGTCTATATCACACATAAGACATACATTTGAAAGTATTTCCAGCAGGCTGTCAGGTTAAAAGGTTTGACTTTCAAAAGGTCCTAAGTTGCTGAAACTATCTAGTTTCAGCATACATGCCTGGCCACTAGTCCAGACAATCTCTAGGCTGGACTAACGCAATGAGGTTTCTGTGAGGAGGGGGAGTTTGACTTTGATGCGTGTGCAGAAACTAGACCACTCTGGAAAAGTTGCCCCAGCAAAGCTCAATGTAGCATATTGGCCCAATGTTCAGAAAGCTGCACTGGCTCCCTTGTACTTTCTAGGGTTAATTTAAAGGTGTTCTTGTTTAATTTTTAAAGCATTCCTACACATTAGCCTTCTTCAGCCTCGTGCCCTGACCATTGGCAATACAGACTGGGGTTGATGAATGTCATAGTCCAGTGGTGTAGTGTGGGTTGCCAGTGCCAAGGCTATGTGGAGAGAGGTGGGAGGGAAGCTGAACGATGGGGGTGGAGACGCTCCTTCAGGTATACTGGGCTGAGGCCTTTTAGGGCTTTAAAAGTCAGCACCAACACTTTGAATTGTGCTCGGAAACGTACTGGGAGCCAATGTAGATCTTTCAGGACCAGTGTTACATGGTCTTGGCGGTCACTCCCAGTCACCAGTCTAGCTGCTGCATTGTAGTTTCCGGGTCACCTTCAAAGGTAGCCCCACGTAGAGTGCATTGCAGTAGTCCAAGAGGGAGATAACTAGAGCATGCACCATTCTGGCGACACAGTCTGCGGGCAGGTAGGGTCTCAGCCTGCGTACCAGATGGAGCTGGGAGACATCTGCCTAGGATACAGAATTGACCTGCAACTCCATGGACAGCTGTGAGTCCAAAATGACTCCCACGCTCTACACCTGGTCCTTCAGGGGCACAGTTACCCCATTCAGGACCAGGGAGTCCCTCACACCCGTCCGCCCCCTGCCCCACCAAAACAGTACTTCTGTCTTGTCAGGATTCAACCTCAATCTCTTAGTCGCCATCCATTTTCCAACCGCCTCCAGACACAGGACCTTCACCACATTCACTGGTTCTGATTTTTAAAAGAGAGGTAGAGCTGGGTATCATCTGCATACTGATGAACACCCAGCCCAAACCCTGATGATCTCTCCCAGTGGCTTCATATCAATGTTAAAAAGCATGGGGGAGAGGACAGAACCCTGAGGCACCCCACGTGAGAACCCAGGGGTCTGAAAACTCCACCACCACTTTCTGAACACAGCCCAGGAGGAAGGAGCGGAACCACCGTATAACAGTGCCCCCAGCTCCCAGCCCCTCTAGATTGTCCAGAAAGATGTCCTGGTAGATGGTATCAAAAGCCGCTGAGAGATCCAGCAGAACTAGGAAACAGCTTTCACTTTTGTCCCTAGCCTGCCGGAGATCATTGACCAGTGCGACCAATGCAGTTTCAGTTTCATGATGAGGCCTGAATCCTGATTGGAAGGGATCCAAATGGAAGGGGAACCCACAGACTTGTCTCCAGCTTGGATCACAAACCCACAGCAGAGGTGGACCCAGTGTCTCACTGGGGCACTTCCAAGCCAACCCATCTAAAAAAGAGAAAGAAAAGGGGAAACTCCAGCCCTTCCTTGAAGCTGCCTTTCATCCTTCTCCATCAATGAATCCTTAAAGAGGGAAGGGGGCTGCATTGAAGGCAAGCCTCTTCATGTTGTCATACCCTAGGAATAGATTGGCATATCAGGCAGGAGGGATGGGGCAGCCCTTTCAGTGGGAAAGTGCCCTTGCCAGCTTCCCTTCTTTTTTTCCTTCCCACCCCCCTTTTTTATTATTGGTACACCAAAAAAGGAAAAAAACAAGACAAGAAATACAAACCAAACCATGATAAGGACAATATTAATTACAAATCAGTGAAACAAAAAGCAGTCCTGGGACTATAGACCCGACATCCCGTCCATTCCTTGTTTCAATTATCTATTATTTGTTGCCAATACAGGTTTTTGTCTTAAATTAACTAATTAACTAATTATTGATTTATCTATGGTTTCAGATCTTTCTTAACTCTACTACTAAAGTTATTCAAACGCTGCAACAGAGTTTAAACTACTGTAATTGTTTATCAAATAAACTTTAAAGACTTCCCGTTTTCAGAGGAATTCGTGTTTTGGTTTGTTCTTTATTTTTTCTGATAAACTATCTAACTCCACATAATCTGTTAACTTTTGGATCCATTCATGAATAGAAGGGATTTCATCACTCTTCCACTTTGTAGAGATAAGGACTCTTGTTGCCACTGTGGCATATAAAAATATACTCTTCATTTTCTGTGGGATATCCAAATCTATGATCCCCAGGAGGTAAGCTTCTGGTTTTCTCTTAAAGGAAGTCTTTATTATTTTTTTGTATTTCTAAGTGGATCCCAGAATGCCTGGATTTTTTTGCATGACCACTACATGTGGTAGAAAGTGCCTGATTTATCTCCACACCTCCAGCAATTACTTGGGACATTTTTGTACATCTTTGACAATTTCCAAGGTGTTAGATACCATCGGTGTTGCATTTTTAGGAAGTTTTCTTTTGAAGTATAACAGTTTGTGAATTTCCAATTATTCTTACACAAATTTCCCCACTGTGGCATGGTTATTGAATACCCAAAGTCCTGTGACCACTTAACCATTGCCGCAGTGACCTCCTCCTCCTTGACTTCCCAGTGGAGGAAGTGGAAGGAAACAAAAGAAAAATGTGTGGCTGCAATGTTCAGTCAATATCTTCACTTGACTAAGTAAGATTGCAACAAATGAAAATTTTCATATTACAGTCAATGACTGTGCCATGGAACAGTTAGTTGCATATATATGAGTGTGTGTGTGCGCGCTCACGCGTGTGTGTGTGTGTGTGTGTGTGAGAGAGAGAGAATAATGCACCGAAATTCCAGTACCATCACATGTGATTTCAACAGAGGAAACTTCCCAAAAATAAATAAACAAGAGGTTGTGTTGAAAGAAAAGAAGAGTCTAGAGAAGCCTTTTTCAACCTTGGGTCCCCAGATGTTGTTGGACTACAACTCCCATCATCCCTAGCTAGTAGTACCCAGTGATCAGGGGTGATGGGAATCATAGTCTGACAACATCTGAGGACCCAAGGTTGAAAAAGGATGCTCTAAGCCAGATATCAGATACAGGTACCTTGCTGGGAACCAGTCAAAGCAAGTGAAAAGATGGGAAGTGAGAAGGAAGTTGATCAAAAGGGATTGATGTGATCAATTGTTGTTAGCCCTTGGGCTTTTGGTTCAGAATGAGGACTAAAGCTGCTTTGCAGTGCAGCCAGGAGCCTGTGGAAAGGAACAGGAAATTGTTCTGCCCATCCTGATGGGTGACCAGCTTCAGTTAAAAACTAGAGTTGGGACCAAGGGTTTCTCCCAACCCCCACCGTATAGCCACATAGGTGGGGAGACTATTTTTGAGATAAGATCATGGGCGTAGCCAAGGGGGGGGCAGGGAGGGACAGCTCCCCCCCTCCCAAATTCATAAAAATACATAACTAACTGAGGTTCTGGTCCCCCCCCCAACAAAAGGCCTGACCCCCCAACAAAAATCATGGCTACGCCCATAGATAAGATATCAAAAGTTGGCAATATTTGGTGAGTGTGGGTGTTACCGTCTGCTGCAGCAAGTGGCACCAGTGTTCCTAGCACACGCCATAGCCAATTCTCCACATAGTGCCTCTGTGGAAGGACACTGTATCATGACAGCATCTGTCCACAAAGATGTGGGTGGGAGTGCGCCAGTATAGGGTTGGAATCTTAATGGCACTTGTCACATGAGCAAACCCGGGGGGGGATTAATAAAAGAAAACGTGGAGGGAGATGCCTATACTACCTAATATTTGAAAAGTATGGCCCCTCCCCCCATTCCAAAATTAATCTGACCTGTGACAGATAGGAGGAGGACTGGTTCAATTTTCTCCCTCCTGTTTTCACTGCCTCTGCAGCCCCACAAAAAGGTAGGAAGAGTTGCTGCTGAAATGTTTGGCCCTTTGCCTCTGAAACATGCCTCGCTTTCTGTCTAGGTTTGCACCCTAATGAGTTAAGCAAAGACTTCCCAGAGTCACTGGGCACTGAGGAGAGACTTTGGGGGAGGTGGCATCATGCAGGAGATTTGAGGAGCAGGTTGAGGCATTAAAAGGCAGCAAGCAATGTCACAGTGGGTGGAGATGCAATCAGACATTTATCATTGTTTTGCTAATATGTTTTTTGAAATCAGCTTTTCTGAGCAGAGCTCTTGTGGAAAGAATGGCTCTTGTTAGCCTGTCACTGTTTTTTCTCGAGGGGGAGGGGGAAGTCTTAATGTCAGAGCCGGTCTCTGAGCCAGACAAAGCGTCTTGAAAACCTAATGAGATAATCAAATTTGATTCTGAAGGGGGAAATAGAAACATTTTGAACATGAGTTAAGAATTGCCCCTTGTATATTGCATCTCTTGCACAATACACAAAAGGTAAGTAGCTTAATTGAGAGCCGTGCATTGCGGCAGGAGGAACACGTGATGTGAATGGCATGATCGTGATTCATTAGAGCCTTAGAAAAAGTCGGTTCAGGCTCCAGTCCTTCAACTCTAGCTTGTTAACCTTATTAGAAATGGAAGAATGGCCAAGAGTTGAGAGAAAGCAGAGCTCATTGGCAAACACCCTGATTTACAGATTCCCGATCCAAATACCACCATTGTTGGGGAGTGTTTTATTACCCTTGTCGGAATTTTAAAGTCTTTAATCACTGTGTTAGTTAATACCCTATTTATTACCATCACTTGCTGTATATTAAATGTGCTAAGTTCCACATGTGAAAGCGCTTAGTGTAATCAGGTAATACATTAGTAAGGTGCTGCTCAGCTGTCAGTCTTGGGGGAAATTGGGATATTCCATGCAAAGCACAGCAAAGTAGGAGGAAGGTTGGTTAATCAAGGATCTCCTTTAGCTGCTTATAAAGCTGTTTATGTCCCAAGAAATTGTTGGCTATTTGCAGTATGGTAGCGCTGCAGAGAGCTTGCTGGGGAGACCATGCATTAAAAAGGGACTCAAAAATAACTTAAACAAGGTTTTAATTACAAAAACAAAAACTCCTTTTACACTAAATACATCAACAACAAACCAGACCCAACCACCAACCCATCCCCCAGGGGAATGGGAGAGCTAGGTGCTGCTCCTTATATACTACACCCAATTGCCGACACAGCTTAATCAATACAACTCAGCAGCACCCGCTATGTTTCACAGCTGTAAAGCTGGGTCTCGTTCTTTTGCTCTGGCCCTTGCTCCGGCCCCTTAAAGACATACACATCAGGTGGAACAATGATGAACCTTTACATTTAAAGAAACCATTCAACAGAAATTGCATTGCTGCCACCTTTTTGAAGTAAAAGAAATATGGCAAGAGTGTAATTTTTTGCGTAATGTCAAAAGTCACTGAAAAGTAAGAAAATACTTTTGGGGGGAGGGGAAAATCTATTTCTTAATGTTACTTGGTTCTCTGTGTCAACAGTTTATTAAAAATGTAAGTGTGTGTGCATGTTAAGGAGTCAGAATGATGTTAAGGGATTGACCAATCTGCATTCTAAGAATAGAACAAAGGTGTCACAACAATATGCAGGCTTTCAAATGAAAGCAAAGTGCTTCATCTGGTGGGATCAGTGTCAGCCTTAGCATAAAGCAGGGGTCAACAAACTTTTTCAGCAGGGGGCAGATCTTGTGGGGGGGGGCACAAATAACCCAGAGATGCATTTTACATAAAAAGACACATTCTACTCCTGTAAACACACGCTGATTCCTGGACCAACAGCAGGCCGGACTTAGAAGGCGGTTGGGATGGATCCGGCCCCCGGGCCTTAGTTCACCTACCTATGGCATAAAGCTTTAGATTGGAGGGGCTGGGAGCTGAGGCATTGTTATACAGTGGTTTTGCTCCTCCTGGGCAGAAAAGAAAGAAAACACAACCCACCCCGAGTTCTGGGCTTCAGCTTTTGTTAGCACTGGGTTCAAAATAAACATTGTTCATATTCTTTTTCAGTGATCATGCATTTACACTTTTATGTCCCTTTCTATAATACACATATTTTCATACCCTCCAAGTGCCCCAATTTTTCAGGGACAGTTTCTGGAATTTCGAACGACATCCTGGCTTCTGATTTGATCCTGGAATGTGCCTATTTTCCCTGCTGCAGATGAGTCAGCGCTTGTCCCAACTGACAGCGCTGGCAAGGGACTATCTCTTTGCCTTTCCATGGCTGCGGCTGCTTCTCCTGATAGGAAATGCTCTGCAGGGGGAGGAAAGTAATGGGGGTGGAGGAGGGCCAGTTGGGGTGGGGAGTAAGAAATGCCCCTATTTTTATCTGAGGAATATTTGAATGCCTATGCAGCTGATGCAGTCAGTGCAGAGATCCTCTGCCCCCCCCTTTTACATGGGTTGTATGAATGCTTTGAAGTAATGTCCTCAAAGAAGTGAGAACCTGCTGAAATTGATTTTGCTCAGCTAATCCTAGTTGAAGCCTGTTATTCTGGCAACTAAAGCTGCAGATGTCCACCTTTATCAAATAGGGCACAGAGTGCATCTGTTCCAAAACTGAAAACATGCGATGTCTTGCGTGTGAAATTGCTAGCTGAGCAATGGATCGAAATGAAGAACAGATTGTCTTGCCTTACAGAAATTCTTGTATGCTCCCATTTCCTTCCTTCATACAAATCTTCAGGTGCTGAGAATTTCCCTCACAGAAGTATAATTCCAAAGGTTCCCTGGCTAGAAGAAATTACCATTAAATCAATTCACACCTATAATGTAGATGTACTCTTCTGTGTGGTGTAGGCAGTTCTTGAATTATTCAGTCATTGAAGTCCATTAATCATTCCCCCATGTCTCTTATTTAAGGATTTTTTCCTCCCACCACTAGGTCTGCGTGCTGTTTGCTCCATTTGGTCTATGACATTTGGATGATCATCTTCATCAATTGATAGACTCCTACCTTCAGGAGCACTGTCTCCCTCCCCCACATTAGTTAGTTTAAAGCCCTCTTGATGAGGTTTCTGAGATTTTTGGCAAAAACATTTCTCCCAACTGTTGTGAGGTGCAGCCCATCGCTTGCCAGAAGTCCATCTTCAAGAAACTGCAGTCCGTGATCTAAGAATCCAAACCATTCCTGTTTACACCATTTGCGAAGCCAGCTGTTCACTTCCACTATTTTCCCCTCTCTCCCTGGGCCACGTCGTTCAACTGGGAGGACAGATGAGATGACAATTTGTGCATTTAATTGCTTCAATTTCCTGCCCAGAGCCTCGTAGTCTCTTTTGATCTTCTGGAGGCTATTGCTTGCAGTGTCATTGGTTCCCACATGAACCAAGAGGAAGGGGTATTTGTCAGTGGGTTTTATGATTCCTTGCAGTCGTTCAGTTACATCTTGGATCTTAGCCCCGGGGAGACAGCACACTTCCCGAGACATCTTGTCAGGCCCACAGATCACTGCTTCTGTTCCCCTCAGTAGGGGATCCCCTATCACCACTACACGCCTCCTCTTAGGTTTGGTCGGGGTTCTTCCGTGAGCTGCCTGTTCCAAGGTCGCCTGCACATTCCCTGAGGACTGACTTTGCTGCTCGTCTTCATATACCTGATCGACTGTAATGAGGGAGAGATCCTCAAATGGAGTCTGCTCTTCGTCTTCCATGCTAGGGGAGAGGACCTCAAAGCGATTGTGTATTTCTAAACAATCAGAGCAGAACCCTGGGCCTCCTACTTCCTTGAGTCACGTTTCTCCATATATCTGGCTCCTGTGTTGGTGAACTAGCCTCCTTCTCAGGGGAGTCCCCTGTCTCCTCCTTGGTGGAGACGGTGTGCTCTGTTGCTTCCAAGAAGAGCTCCAGCTCTCTAATTCTTTGGAGCGTAGCTACACGTTCCTCCAGTTGCTGGACTTTGTCTTTTAAGAGGGCAATCAACATGCAATTGCTGCAGGTAAAGCTGCCTGCAACCTTTGGCAAGATGGCAAACATTGCGCAGGAACCGCAGGCGACTGCAGCTGTTCCCTCCCCCTCCATCTTGAGAACGTGTCGTTGGGGGTGGCTACAGTGATCCTCCATTATAAAAAGCGTGAAGACAGGACAAATAACTCCCCCCACAAAAAAACCTAGGTCTCCCCCAACAAATGTTTGAGACTAGCTCCCCTAAATCTAAAAGATGGATCAAACTGCCCTGCAAGCTCTGATAAGCTCCTCCCACAGCTAATCACCTGCCTCAACAGAAACCCTGCCCCCTCTGACCTTTGCACAGGGAGAGCAGCCAATCAGCCACAAAGAAACACACACACACACACACACACACACACACACACGAAAACCCTTTTTGCTCCTTCTTCAACTGCTGCCCTGCAAGCTCTCATGTCTCTGATCTCAGTAATGACTAATAATAGTCCAAGAATGAACTGAATATTTTTGTTCTGTGGTAAAGGATGGACACATTTGACACATTATTCTAAAGATGAACCATTCTCTGTGTATGCAGTTAGAAAAAAAGCAGTCCCTTGCAATAGTTATTAAAAGGCTTGTCTGCAGACATGAGGGCAATAATCTGACTGGAGCCAGCCAGTCCATGACCTTACATGCCCTGCACGGAGGGTGGGGGAACCACACCTCAAATCTTGCCCTCCATCTTACTCCACCCTCTGTAAAACAAATCACACCACTCTAGTTTCATAAATTTAAAGATATATTGCCCGTTTTTGTAATAAAGCTGTCACCGATAGGGATGACCATGGAATTGGGTAAAGTGTTTTAGATTTTACGGAAAGGTTTTTCTGTGCTCATCTGTAAGTTTATAAACAAATTTAACTCGGAAGAACTTACTTTCATATAAGTGTATATATGATTTCAGTCAAAGCTAAAATAGTCTTTTGTAAAAAAGAAAGAAATTCAATGAATTTTCAAAATATGCAACTTAAATTTTGATTTTGAAATCAAAACTTTATATCGGATGTTGCAATTCCTCAGTCTGCGGGGGTAAAAAAAAAGTAAGGTTAATAGGAATTGTACTGTTTTCATTTGTGAATCGCATACTTCAAATGTTTAAACATACCGTTTGCCAGCTCTCAAAAACTGTCAAAGGTTGACTGCTATTGCAGAAATCTTCACATGTCAGATGCTGATACCAAGCAGTCAAATATTTCTTTGAACATGCAAAAGTTGCAAAGGAGAACTCTGAGGAGCATATTTGTTTTCAACTGTAATTTTAGCCCCATTCCTTGATCAAACGCCCTTCTGCACCATATATTATTTATTATTGATTTGGGTTTTTATTCAAAATGCACACTCTGATTTTTAGCATTAAAACCAGCTTTTGCAGTGGCTTAAATCATCAAAACATGGAGAAAAATTAATGGTAGACAGTTAAATTTAGTAACAAAAATAATACAGTACCAAAATGTTTTAAAAACACACGGAAAACACCAAACCCAGATAGTCCTCAAAACAGCAGAAAAGCATTGCAATCAATTTTATACAACCAATTATAATTTTTTTTACAGTTTAATACATAAGAATGTATTCACAAGCCTTCAGAAATTAGAGAAGTAACCTAGGCCTGAAAGATCTCTGCCCCTCTAGAAATCATTGGTTCTATCCTTGGTTTATTTCTCTTAGTGAAAATGGTTCAGCTTCCCCACCTGACTTAAAGTGGCCTGGGTGTTAATACTGTGGGTTTAAGCACACCGGGGGGGGGGGGCTTCTTTTTCCTTGTTTCCTTGTAGCTACTTGCCTAATTGAGACTTTCAAAGAAGAGCCTCTGCAGCTGCCCTTTGGGGGTTGCACTGATACGCATGAGTTATCTGACATAATCAAATATGGTGATAAACTGCCAAAAAAAAACCCTGTTAAGATTGGGTTATATTTGTATTAGAATAATAGAATTGTGGAGTTGGAAGGGACTATGAGGGATTCGAACCGCGGACCTTCTGATCGGCAAGCCTAGGCTCTGTGGTTTAGACCACAGTGCCACTTGCTTTAGGAGGATGCTATTACCAGCATTTCAATAAGGAAATTTGCCATAATGCATACTCCTAACCATTTTCACAATTGGGTTGCTGAAAAATAATATTGTTTGTATTTCAAATTGCCTCAGTACTAATGGATAGTAGATTTTAGTATCTGGAATTATTAGCCAAAATAGTCAGTATTTTTGTTCTCAAGTATGTGAAAGATGACTGTGAAAGATGACTCTCAGAATGCAAATTTGCAAACTTTCTCTGTGGAACCTCTACTAAACTTTAATTTGTTTTCAAATTTATCTGTTTTCAGGTAGTCACAGCAGCATCCATACATATGACTATTGTGCTGATTTTGCTTTTACCAAAAATTTGGACACATCCAGTATTCAAACCTAGTGACTAACAGGGTCACGCGGCTGTGGCTTTTGGTGAGATTTCTCAGCTCAGCTCTCGTGAGATCTTCCTGGAACCCAGAAGCTGCCACTGCCACTTCACCTCACTTCTCCGGCAGCAGTGGCAGGTGTGCCCATGGCAGTGCCCCTTGGATTCTGCCACCTGAGGTGGCTGCCTCATGGGCGGCCTGCCCAAGCCTAGAAAATTCCAGTTGACACATGTTTATTGGATCTGCTCCATTGCATTTAACAACAGCCTGACATGAATTATACACTTGATTCCACCCCACCCCCCGGCCTTTATTTTCCTCCCAGTAAAAGTTCCACCTGCTGTTTTGTTTGTGTTAGGAGGACACAGGAATAGGACCAGAAAAAGGAAGTGCTGACCTTCAGGGAGTATTGACACTGGGGCCACCACTTTTGAAAAATAAATATGATGTCTTGCTTTCTGTCAGTTTCTCTTAGATTTGTATACCTACAGTACTTAGAGGAGTATCAAATGACAATTTACCTCCCTATTTCAATTTCAGAATCTGCAACAAAATAAGTTCACACTTTAAAATCTTTATTAAATGCATTTATACAGGTGTTTGGGACACGGGTGGTGCTGTGGTCTAAACCACTGAGCCACTTGGCTTGCCAATCAGAAGGTTGGCGGTTCGAATCCCCGCAACGGGGTGAGCTCCCGTTGCTCGGTCCCTGCTCCTGCCAACCTAGCAGTTCGAAAGCACGTCAAAGTGCAAGTAGATAAATAGGTACCACTTCGGCGGGAAGGTAAACGGTGTTTCTGTGCGCTGCTCTGGTTGGCCAGAAGCGGCTTAGTCATGCTGGTCACATGACCTGGAAGCTGTCTGTGGACAAACACTGGCTCCCTCGGCCAATAAAGCGAGATGAGCGCCGCAATCCCAGAGTCGTTCGCGACTGGACCTAGCGGTCAGGGGTCCCTTTACCTTCACCTTTAATACTCCAGAGGAGAATCTGGTCTGGATTAAACAGGTCTCTGTGTGTTCCTAGATTCCCAAGTGATCACTGAAAAAGTGCAGTGAGAATGAATTTTGAGAATCTTGGTTCTGGGAGTTTTTCATTTAAAGAAAAACAAAACCAAGTAAGGTTCTAGCACTTACAGCTGCAAATATAAGCTTTTATAAGTATAAGAAATGACTTCTGGAATATAACATTATAAGATGGAGGGACTTAACCTCTCCCTTTGCACACAGACACCCATGTTCACGTCCTGGATCTTCCTCCCCCCACCCAATCGCAACCACTCAGCCCCATTTTGACATGCACCCAATTTTGAAGCACCCAGCCACTCCTCTTCAATAATAAATAATAATAATAAATTTTATTTATATCCCGCCCTCCCCAGCCAAAGCCGGGCTCAGGGCGGCTAACAACAATAAAACAGTATAAAAGTATAGCATAAACAACACTCTAAAATCATTCATTATAAAATTAATTAATTCAGGCCACTGGCAACCATTGGGCCAGAGCTCCGCGAAGATTGCCGAGGGAGGGAGTCAGGCTGTGCCCTGGCCAAAGGCCTGGTGGAACAGCTCTGTCTTGCAGGCCCTGCGGAAAGATGTCAAGTCCCGCAGGGCCCTGGTCTCTTGTGACAGAGTGTTCCACCAGATCGGAGCCACAGCCGAAAAGGCCCTGGCTCTAGTTGAGGCCAGCCTAACTTCTCTGTGGCCTGGGACCTTCAAGATGTTTTTATTTGAAGACCGTAAGTTTCTCTGTGGGGCATACCAGGAGAGGCAGTCCCGTAGGTACGAGGGTCCTAGGCCGTATAGGGCTTTAAAGGTTAAAACCAGCACCTTAAACCTGATCCTGTACTCCACCGGGAGCCAGTGCAGCTGGTATAGCACCGGGTGAATGTGATCTTGCAGCGAAGACCTCGTAAGGAGTCTTGCTGCAGCATTCTGCACCCGCTGGAGTTTCTGGGTCAGTCTCAAGGGCAGCCCCACGTAGAGCGAGTTACAATAATCCAGTCTGGAGGTGACCGTCGCGTGGATCACAGTGGCTAGGTCAGGGCGAGAGAGGTCAGCCTTCTTTGTACTCAGGTTTTCACTTTCATCCCTATTTCCTTGCCTTTCCCTTTCCCCTCTTTCCCCGTCAATCTTGAAATGTTGTATGTGGGCAAAGAAGTCTCCTCTGAACATGTGCAGAGTGCTATCCCTTCCCCCACTGTGTCTTTTCCTATGACCTCATGGCACTTCATTTCCCCCTCTCTTCCCCCCCCCCACCCTTTGCCACACTCCCTCCTACTATTTCCTGTTTGGGACACTTCTCATTATCTTCTAACTTCTAACTAACTAATGGTTCTTTTGATTGCTATTATAGTATTGATTAGTTATGCCATGCATCAAGCCGAAAATGTTATTACTTGCCTCATTTTTGCTACATAAAATATGAGATTGAATTTTTTCTGTATCAATCTGCCCCACTTCCCCCTACCACTGTGGTGCGAAGGTAAACTGCATTTCTGCGCTCTCTGGTTTCCATCAAGTTGTTCCATTTCACCAGAAGCTGTTTAGTCCTGCTGGTCACATGACCCGGAAAGCTGTCTGTGGACAAACTCCCTTGGCCTGAAGCGAGATGAGCGCCGCAACCTCAGAGTCGCCTTTGACTGGACTTAACTGTCCAGGGGTCCTTTACCTTTTTACCTATTGGCTCACCCTTCCTGTTTTGGATCGTTGGAACACCCCACTTTTCCTTTTGCCCCCCACTTCTCCCAAACCATTTCAGGATGTCATAAATACCATGTGTGTGTCCTGCATATTTCACTGATGGTGTAGAAATGACAAAGGTAAGACAGGATGAGGTTGATTGCATTTTCCTCACCCCATGGTGACCAAGACAGCCGAGCTCATTCCTTAATTCTCATGGCATCCTTGCTCCAGTCTGCTAAAGGATTCAGGCATATTTTCCAACCTGAAGTCAGCAGACTCAAGCTGATAGAATGGCAGATCTGCCTCTTTAGGTCATAGGAAAATGCTTTTGCACTGGACATTTACAGTAGATGAGCCTTTTCCTTGCTTCAGGTTTATTTGGTGGCAGCAATAACGCAAACGCAGTTGTTTGTCAAGCCTGTGGGTGAAATGGTTTGGTGATTGTCTGCTTTTCTCTCCAAGCGTTTCTGTCACTGTACTGTTTCCTGGTGATGGCTGTCAGCTTGTGATTTCAGGGTGCCACCTTCAAAGAGGCTTGGTGGCTGTCGCTTCTGCAAGAAAGGCTAGTGATGTTTGTGTTCTTCATTGAGATACGTTCTTTTAATGTGGAAGGGGTGGAACCAGGCCTACATTTGTATCAGGATTTCGGCCCTAGCATTTGTTTCCAGTTCCAGGGCTTAACCCTGGAGAAAATGGATGAAAAAAAGTTCTCCAGGACAATTGCCAGAGCAGTTCCTTCACTATTAAATGGAACAAGAAATTAGTGAGAAGAGCTTCCAGGTCAGAGGGTTTGATGTCAGATAGACTTGAGCCTAGGCATTGCTTTTGCTAAAGAATAAATCCCGGGTATAGTTCTACCCAACACTTGGCTCCATTTTGTTCAGGTTATGTAGGAACCTCACATTAGAGATGAACTTAGTGTGTGACTTTTATCACTAGCCGCTCTTTTCTCCGCAGTATGAGTTAATAAGGTTGGACCTCCATATCAGAATACAGGTAGGGCCAGTTCCTGTGTTCTAATACAGAATACAGGTTAGTCCATCCATCACCTTAGCATTCTACAACTTAATTCTGTGACCTGTGTAGATCAAGCTTAAGGCTACCCTACAAATTGTTGCACAGATTATTAAGATAATGTAGGTTTGTAAAGTTGTTTGGAAAAACTCAATAATCAATCTATAGCAAAATATTTCAAAAATTGCAGGTATTGAATCTCCACCTGGAATAAATTTTCTCTGTGTTCCCTTAATGCATATATTAGTGATAACATAATATGGGTTTTAGGGACGCGGGTGGCGCTGTGGGTTAAACCACAGAGCCTATAGGACTTGCCAATCAGAAGGTCGGCGGTTCGAATCCCCATGATGGGGTGAGCTTCCGTTGCTCGGTCCCTGCTCCTGCCAACCTAGCAGTTCGAAAGCACTTCAAAGTGCAAGTAGGTAAATAGATACCACTCCGACGGGAAGGTAAACGGCGTTTCCGTGCGCTGCTCTGGTTCGCCAGAAGCGGCTTAGTCATGCTGGCCACATGACCCGGAAGCTGTACGCTGGCTCCCTCAGCCAATAAAGCGAGATGAGCGCCGCAACCCCAGAGTCGGCTGCGACTGGACCTAATGGTCAGGGGTCCCTTTACCTTTAATATGGGTTTTTTAGCTATAGAATTTTCTGCAGCATTTGCAGCCAGAAATTTATCAAAGCCTCCTGTTAAGCTCTCTGTTTTTCATGAAACCAAACAGAATTTTCCCAGGATGTGTGTTCATTGTGGACACTCGTTGCATCTTGTCAGAGCCTGCAGTGGAGGTTAACGAAGCGCATGATAACATCAAATCTTACAAACAGAGATGTGGGGATATTTTTCTGCATTAATATCTTAGTGCACAAAAGCTGCTTAAATAAAATTAGCTCTCTGTAAATGACCATGAAATCATCACCTTAGTAATTAAGGCTAAAGCAACATTCTCATCTTCAAATAGTGTTGTTGTTGTTTAGTCGTTTAGTCGTGTCCGACTCTTCGTGACCCCATGGACCAGAGCACGCCAGGCACTTCTGTCCTCCACTGCCTCCCGCAGTTTGATCAAACTCAGGCTGGTAGCTTCAAGAACACCATCCAACCATCTCATCCTCTGTCGTCCCCTTCTCCTTGTGCCCTCCATCTTTCCCAACATCAGGGTCTTTTCCAGGGAGTCTTCTCTTCTCAGGAGGTGGCCAAAGTATTGGAGCCTCAGCTTCACGATCTGTCCTTCCAGTGAGCACTCAGGGCTGATTTCCTTAAGAATGGATAGGTTTGATCTTCTTGCAGTCCATGGGACTCTCAAGAGTCTCCTCCAGCACCATAATTCAAAAGCATTAATTCTTCAGCGATCAGCCTTCTTTATGGTCCAGCTCTCACTTCCATACATCACTACTGGGAAAACCATAGCTTTTACTATACGGACCTTTGTTGGCAAGGTGGTGTCTCTACTTTTTAAGATGCTGTCTAGGTTTGTCATTGCTTTTCTCCCAAGAAGCAGGCTTCTTTTAATTTCGTGACTGCTGTCACCATCTGCAGTGATCATGGAGCCCAAGAAAGTAAAATCTCTTACTGCCTCCATTTCTTCCCCTTCTGTTTGCCAGGAGATGATGGGACCAGTGGCCATGATCTTCGTTTTTTTGATGTTGAGCTTCAGACCATATTTTGCGCTCTCCTCTTTCAGCCTCAATAAAAGGTTCTTTAATTCCTCCCTTCAAATAGTAGTATCTCTTTATATAACTATATTTTAAAAATCATTTTCACTTACAAAGCAATTTACAGTTACCATTTCAAGTACCAAAAGCAACAGAAACAAAATTAAAGTAGCCTGTGAAAATATTTTAAATTACTCCAGGAACAGTTGTAACTGGCAAAGCAGATGAAGCTGGTAAAAGGCACTCCTAGCCATGGGGGATATTTGGGTCACTAGTGACCATGATGTATCCAGGAGTACCCTCAAGCTATGTACTTGCTTTTTCAGCGGACGTGCCACTCTATCCAGAACAGGTCTTAACCTGGGTAGGGAATATAAAACTCGCAAGGAGATGGAACCATTTTGCTTTTGCTTCTTCATTGCCCCTTCCCCCAACCTGAGTGCAGCTCCCAGTGACCTTGGGTGTCTGGGTAAGGGGAGGACAAAGCTGCTGGACTTTACATTACACAGAAAAATGCTTCCTGCAGGTCAAAAAATGTCAAGAGACAGAGTAGTGTGTCCTTGGCATACTGGGGACCTTTCGCACACAGCCCCCTCCTGATGACCTGACCTCACAGTTTCATGTGGCTGTTGAGTAGTATGTTTATACACTCCTGTGAAAATATTAATTACAGGGATTTTTGTTAATAATTTAGGGGCTTCGTATATTTCATTAAGGGAGGTTTTCGGAATAAGAGACTACAGAACTGCGACAGTCAGGCAGCTGGGAGGAGGAGAAAATCATAGTGGAATATGCAAAACCAAACAAAAATAATCAAAAAAGGAATAGTGTCCTGTTTAAGTTCATGCTCTTTCTTCTCACCTATAATTAAATCTTAAAATAAAATTCTAATTTATGTTTTCAAGTGAAAAAAACCCCTTTAAAATAGAATAAAATTATTTTGAGTTTCAAAAGGCATCATTATGTGGAATATTTTTAAAGAACAGCTCCCGCCCCCAATCTAAGGAAAAAGTGAGCAGTTTGGTGTCTGCTTGGATTGGAAACAGATGTGGAAAGTTTGTAGGTGTGGAGTATTTCTATTTCTAAGTTAAGTTTTAAAATGGAAAGGAGGCAAGCTGGAAAGTTTCCTTTGGTTAAAATGCCTCTCATTTGAAATGTTTTCATCCTTTCTCTTATTATTAATAATATATTTGCATTTAAATGTTGAAAGCGCTTCATGTCCTTTATCGCAGTAAACCTTATGAGAGCTCTGTAAAGTAAACAAAAATTATTTACGTTATTCTAGGTTTATCTTGTCCTCCCTCCAAGGAGCTGCAAATGGTATGCATAGACCCTCTGGCAGTTTATCATTTTCCAAATTCTAAGCAGCAAGGAGGAGGCTGGAGGGAAGGACCTGGAACCTTTAAAGCTGAATCTTGTTCTGGAATCATCAAGCCTTATTAATGATAGCAGAAAATTTGTAAGTGTGTGGAGTGGGGGGCAGGTAAGACACCAGTTTGTAGTTGCCTGCTCACCATGGAGTCATTTCACATTAGACCCTGAACCATCCAGGCACTGGGGGGGGAAATGAATCCAGATTGGCCCACTGCTTGCAATTCTTGTGGAACGGGGAGCACCTTTTTTGCGACAAGTTCCATGGAGTATGGAAAGCAAGGAAAAGTTTGGCAATAGAAACTTCAAGATAAGCACGCAACAGGAGGGGTCCCATGGGTGTGTTGCAACTCTGCAGCGCCTTTAGCATCATGGATAAGGCAGCCTCAGCTGAAGCTGTGGATCCGCAGAAAGGAAAGGAGGGAGCTGGAGGCAGGAGCTCTGGACCAGGCAGCCTACACACATTGCAACAGCCTGCTGCATTTTTCTTTAAAGCAGTGAAATGAGTGGTCTCTACTGTAAAAGCTCTTGGAGTAATCTCAGTCCTGCACCCCTTCAGTAGAAAGTTTGTACATCTTACCAGGAAAACATAGCTTAGGTTGCATTATACCTGAAAAGAATATATTGGCACAAACATCTGGCCCTCCAGATGTTGTTGGACTCCACATCCCATCATCCCTGACTGCTTGCTGGGGCTGATAAAAAGGTAAAGGTAACGCTGACCGTTAGGTCCAGTCGCAAACGACTCATAGGAGCCCAACAATACTTGGAGGGCCAAGTTAGCCATTCCTGATCTAGAACCTGAAACATCTCTGCTCCCTGCTGCTTTC
Organism: Podarcis pityusensis; assembly: GCF_964106645.2. NCBI lineage: Eukaryota > Metazoa > Chordata > Lepidosauria > Squamata > Lacertidae > Podarcis > Podarcis pityusensis. Next base: position 99,196,887 of record NC_138032.1, on the reverse strand, counting down.
ACCAGTTGGGCAAGGTTTGAAATCAAATACCCTGTGAGGAAGAGAAGCTGCACCAACTGATCTTGGTATAATGGTGTTAGCTGGGTACCTGTCAACCTTACCTGCCACAGCAGGACAGGACACCAACAGGTGACTGAGGCCTGACCCTTCATGGTCAACAATTGTGGCTGCATTACAGTCACTTCTGAGGTCTGTTTTTTGACAATGAGCAGCCTCTTTCCATTCCAGCTGCTTATTGTAACATTAAGAACTTGGTACCCAGGTTTGCTTGTTTTCCTCTTTCCTCCCTATCTCCTTTTACTTTCGAGTTGTTTCTTTTAAAAGTTTAAGTCAGAGGGCAGTAAATGTCTTGCTTTCATTCAGTGATGGCCCAACTTGGCCCTCCAGCTGTTTTGGGACTACAACTCCCATCATCCCTGGCTAGCAGGACCAGTGGTCAGGGATGATAGGAATTGTAGTCCCAAAACAGCTGGAGGGTTGAGGTTGGCCATCACTACTTTAATTGATCTGTAAGCTGCTCTAGAAGTCTTTTTAGCTGAAGAGTGAGGGTATAAAATCAGATATAACAAGCACTCCCAATATCACCAACACAGTCCCCTTCTGCTTTACCATTTTTCTGGTGGCTGATGCTTCTGGATCTTTTATGTCTTATTCTCTCCTAGTGTAGCTAAGGGAAGAGAATAAGGGAAGACATGGTTCAGGAACAAAAAGTTATTGCCCCAGGCTGCATACAGAAAATACAAGCAATTTAGAAGTTGGCTCATGCTGTTTCTCGATTACTTTCTTACTGCTGTCTGGAAACTAGTCTGGTCATAATTTTGCAATCATTTTTGTAATTACACTCTCATGGAAAGTGGAGTATGAGCCCCCATTGTGCAAATATGGGCTTTTTCTGACATAACATGAATGATATCATAGGAGAGCCCGGTGTTTGCTCATGCAAACGTATGCATGATTCACCTGGTTTATGTAAGTTGTATATGCTTTAATATATAATATACACAGGTACTTGGTTCATATATGACATTATTTGAATATACATTTATGTTCTCAGGATAGCTAACAAAGCACTGTAGTAAGAAGCAATAACAAATAAAATACAAATGTAGATTTAAAAAAAAAACCTTACAAACCAGCACAACAAACTAAAAGCTATAGCAAATAAATAAATAAAGTGAACTAAATTAAATACACTAACAGTGATTCTTAAAAGCCTGGGAAACAAAAGGGTTTATTACTGGGTGCCTAAATCATAGTAACAACATGGAGTGAGAAGCCGTAATTGCACAAAAGCTGTTTCTCAGTTACTATCTACTCCACTTCAGATAGGGACGCGGGTGGCGCTGTGGGTTAAACCACAGAGCCTAGGGCTTGCTGATCAGAAGGTTGGCGGTTAGAATCCCTGTGACAGGGTGAGCTCCTGTTGCTCAGTCCCTGCTCCTGCCAACCTAGCAGTTTGAAAGCACGTAAAAGTGCAAGTAGATAAATAGGTACCGTTCCGGCGGGAAGGTAAACAGCGTTTCCGTGCGCTGCTCTGGTTTGCCAGAAGTGGCTTAGTCATGCTGGCCACATGACCCAGAAGCTGTACACCGGCTCCCTCAGCCAATAAAGTGAGTTGAGCACCGCAACCCCAGAGTCGGGCACGACTGGACCTAATAGTCAGGGGTCCCTTTACCTTTACCACTTCAGATGGAGGTGGCTGCTGGAGAAAGGCCTTAGGTGACAATGTCAGGAGATGTGGTAGAACACAGTTAACAGGTATTTGGTAATTGGGCAAGAACCAATGATTTCAGCAGGATGGGACTTCCCCAATTCTTGCTGTGCAAATATGATCTTTTTCACCCTACTCATAGAGTTTACAGCAGATCCATTCCTTGCTCCTAGCCAGGATTCTGCAAGACCATGTTTACTCTTGCATTCAGCTTATCTGAGGGTTCCAATACTATTCAGCACCAATTTTTGCCCCAAAGTGTCGTAAAATCGTTGGAAAGTATGTTTTTCATGCAGGGTCAAACTAGATGATATGTGTTGTATTTAACATGTTTCTTAAAGATTGGCCCAATGGCACCTTCTACCTGACCTCAGATAGTGGCTTCAGGAAACACTGGTTTTTCATAGAGACCACAGGAGATAAAGATAGAGTTAGCATTTCCTCCCTATAGGCCATAGTCTCAATCATGACAATCACTCCCATGGTGCTTTTAAAAAATAAAATCATGTTATATAAATCATGCATATAAAGTGCCATATAGTGATAGATTTTAGCAACTAGAGACGCAAGAGGTGAATGTGTCTGGTTTATTTTTTTTATTACCTTTATAAATGGTATTTCTTCCATTACAGTCTAAATATTTAACAAAAGATCCAACTTCAGTGAACTGTGTGTGTCTTTCTGTTGCTCATGAAGCATGCAGTGCTGTTATTCACCAGAGTCAGAGTACTGTTTCATATCTCCCAGTTCTGTCCTGCTGCAAAGCCTTTCTCAGCCCTTCTACATGAAATCTCTTTTGACCAATTCTTCTAGAATTGGCCTCTGTGACCTTCTGAGTTAAGGCTCCAGGTGGTTAGAGCACACCTGCATGCACTACTTTACTGGATGAAGTGCATATTCTAACCACCTTAAAAGGGTGTTTTAGGGTTCCTCAGTGAGACCCCTTGTGGCCTCAGGGTCCTAGCGAATACCTCTTCCCTGAGCATTTTACCATAAGAAATAAGTGGACGCTAAACAAGTGAAATCATTTCGATGACTACCACTAATGGTAGATATCTGATGTACAGAAAGTTCAGTGCACGAGAGAAGAGTAAAACACCAACATCTTCTTTTCATAAATGTGTTTGGTTTTCCTTAGGCTTTCACGTTTTAGACAAACCTGCTGACTCTTACTGCTGTTGCTTTTCTGTACCTTGGGGGCCCCAGCAGCTGCACATGTTGGCTAGGCAAGTGTTGCATTTTGAAACAACAGCAGGCTAAACAGCCAGCTGTGCTGGGGTTCCTCACTTTGTGACACACAGGCATCCTTTCTGACTCTCACAATTCCACATAGACTGACCACAATCCTATGTTTGCATGTTTGCTCAGAAATAAGTCCCAGTGAGTTCAATGAAACTGAACTCCCTAGTGAGTGTGCATTGGACTGAACATGAGTCATTGTGGAATCATTAATAGGGTTGTACTGTGCACCTTAAGGCTTTGTGAGAAATCCATTATCAGAATTAAGAGTTTAGAATTTAAATGCAATATACCTTATTAAACATTGAGTCAAGCCTTAGTGTTCGTCCGATTTCCAGGGCAAGAGGATTGGGACTGAGAAAGGAGATGAAAGACTTCTTTATTTCCCATCTGTTCTTATGAAAATCCAGAAAGCAGTTGTATTCTTCATCCACTTTAAGCGGTCTAGCGTTCAGACTATAAGTTCATCTAAAAGGGTGGTCAATATAAAAAGAGAAGTGAATTATCTTAACGGACATGAAAAGTTTAACAGTCCAATGAGAGGTGCACTTTCAGATTTCAGTGGAAGAAATAGTTATTTAACAAATTCTATATACCACTTATATAGGGACGCAGGTGGCACTGTGGTCTAAACCACAGAGCCTAGGGCTTGCCGATCAGAAGGTTGGCGGTTCGAATCCCTGCAACAGGGTGAGCTCCCGTTGCTCGGTCCCTGCTCCTGCCCACCTAGCAGTTCAAAAGCACGTCAAAGTGCAAGTAGATAAATAGGTACCACTCCAGCAGGAAGGTAAACGGTGTTTCCGTGTGCTGCTCTGGTTGGCCAGAAGCGGCTTAGTCATGCTGGCCACATGACCCGGAAGCTGTATGCCGGCTCCCTCGGCCAATAAAGCGAGATGAGCGCCACAACCCCAGAGTCATCCGCGACTGGACTTAACTGTCAGGGGTCCTTTACCTTTTTATATACCACTTAATTGTAAATAAAACCTCTAAGCAGGTGTGTGTGAGAGACAGAGAGAGAGAGAGAGAGAGAGAGAGAGAGAGACTGAGGCAAGTGTCTGTTAGTTTCTAGGGTTCATTCTTGAATATCTTCAAAGTTCAACTAGGGGAGGGGGAATCTGCTATTCTTCGGGGGAGCACATCACAGTAACTTTATTAATGTTATGAACATGAAAGATTTGTATGATTGGCATGACCAGCCTATATAATTGGTTTGGGGTGTTGGTTAATACTTCCTATTAAACGGCGAGTAAAGGGTTTTTGTGACTCTGTAAGGGGTCATCCTAAGTGTTCATGGATATTGAGACTTTATAGGGTTACCAGGTGCAAAGAAAAGGGGGGCTTCTGTATCTTTAATAGCTGTTTAGGGGCAGATTTTGTACCTTTAGAGAATTGCAGTAAGTGCGGTTTTTCTCACTGTTGTTTGAAAAGCTAAACCTGCCCGTCAGAAGAGTATTCCAAGCCTCACCTTGAAGGTTTCGTGGATTTTAAGCAAAAGGCAAAAATGCCAGCAAGACAGGACAAAACTACGTGTGGTGCTTGGTAGCCTGAGAGAATGAAGAGTGAAGGATAAGGAACGCAGGCAAGCTGTTTAAAAATAAATGGCACCCTAATTGTTTTATGGTACCATTAACTCCAAACTTTTCAACATCATTAACTATGGAATGGAAATGCTACCAGTGTTCAAGACTATAAATTAAGCTAAAAAAAAACCCTTCTGCTTACTGAAACACTAAGGAAGGATGCCAAGAAAGACTTTTAAGAAAGCAAGACATAAAGCATGCAGCAAAAGTTCAGAAGTACAGTACATCTATGCTTCCGTCTGGCCAGAGCAAACCAAATGCTCCTAGGCAAATAAAATGCATTTGCTTTGTTGTGCCAGGTTCATAAGATTAGGAAAGATTGTATGTAAAAAAACACAGATAAAAAATATTATTTTAAAAAAAGATTAGAAAAGATTGTATTAAATATGTTTCCCAGTTGTCTGATCAGCCTAGAAATTGCAGTACAGGGGTGGGGAATCTCAGGCCTGCAGACCAAATATCTGACCAATTCCAGGCATCCGTACTTGGTCCACAGGACTCTCTCCAGGCCACCCACCACACAGACCAATAATTGCCATGCTTCATACACTCTCCAAGTGCTTTTCTTTCCTTTTTTGCCTGGAGAATGGAGAGGTATGATGGGTCCAGGGCTGGCGAGTGGTGGTGGTGAGATTCTGGACTATATGGATGTATCACTGGAGTTAATTTGTTGCTCCTGCCAGTGAGTTCACCTCAGCCCCATCCAGATAAACTGCAGTAATGCTAGTGGGGCTTTTTTTGCTGGGGGGGGGGCAGTTGTTCCAACACACCACAGGGCGGAGGCAATGTGAAGAACCCTCTCTTTTTACATGGCTGAAATGTAAATATTTTCAGGCAGATGTTATGTTAACTTAACTGTATAAAAACAAGAGTCACATCCATTGTTCCTCCCACCATTGAGATGCTGCTCCCTGGAAGCCTGGCAGTGACAGAATGCAGCTGTCAAGGTGAAACAGGTTGCCCATCCCTACTGTGGTACATCACCAAGTGATCTGTTAACTGCCCAGATATTCAGAAGTAACGACTGCTTACATGTGAGGTGGAAACTGGATGTACCAAGTATCCCCTCCCCATGATATCTGTATGTAGAATATAGGCAGCGGAAGTTTTTTCTTCAAAAGCAGTACTGTATATAAATTTATTAAAGATACCTGTATAAACAGATACAAGCATATGAGGAAACGCATTTTCAACAATGTGGCATCAGTTCAGTTGTTTTTAACACAGCCATGGCTGCAAATCATTGACCAAACATGTCCAGATTTCTCTTTACTGTATTTTAAATACTTAAATTAATAGGTTGTAACCTATGCTGTATTTCTTTGTTTAATAGACACCCCATTACCAAGGTTATCTGAGTTACAACCTTTAAAGCGGTTGCCAACTTTTATCTCAATCATTGTGAGACCTGGGAGGGGTATAGGGAACAACAACAACAAGAGTTTATTGTTTATACCCCGCCCATCTGGCTGGGTGTCCCCAGCACTCTGGGTGGCTCCCAACAGAATACTAAACAGAATAAAACTTCAAACAGTAAAAACTTCCCTAAACAAGGCTGCCTTCAAATGTCTTCTAAAAGTCAGATAGTTGTTTTTTCCTTGACATTTGATGGGAGGGCGTTCCACAAGGCGGGCGTCCCTACCGAGAAGGCCCTCTGCCTGGTTCCCTGTAACCTCACATCTCGCAGTGAGGAAGCCAGAAGGCCCTCGGAGCTGGACCTCCGTGTCTAGGCTGAACAATGGGGTGGAGATGCTCCTTCAGATATACTGGGCCGAGGCCGTTTAGGGCTTTCAAGGTCAGCACCAACACTTTGAATTGTGCTCAGAAACATACTGGGAACCAATGTAACTCTTTCAAGACCGGTGTTATACGGTCTCGGCGGCCACTCCCAGTCACCAGTCTGGCTACTGCATTCTGGATTAGTTGTTTCCGGGTCACCTTCAAAGGTAGCCCCACGTAGAGCGCATTGCAGTAGTCGAAGCAGGAGATAACCAGAGCATGCACCACTAAGGGCAGGGAGGGTCTCATCCTGCATACCAGATGGAGCTGGCAGACAGCTGCCCTGGACACAGAATTGACCTGCGCCTCCATGGACAGCTGTGAGTCCAAAATGACTCCCAGGCTGTGAACCTGGTCCTTCAGCGGCACAGTTACACCATTCAGGGCCAGGGAGTGGCCCCCACCTGTCCACCCCAAGTTTCCCCAAAACAGTACTTCTGTCTTGTCAGGATTCAACTTCAATCTGTTAGCTGCCATCCATCCTCCAACTGCCTCCAGACACTCACACAGGACATTCACCGCCTTCACTGGTTCTGCCTTAAAAGAGAGGTAGAGTTTGGTATCATCCGCATACTGATGAACACCCAGCCCAAACCCTGATGATCTCTCCCAGCGGCTTCATATCAATGTTAAAAAGCATGGGGGAGAGGACAGAACCCTGAGGCACCCCACAAGTGAGAGCCCCGGGGTCTGAACACTCATCCCCCAACACCACTCTCTGGACACGGCCCAAGTGGAAGAAGCAGAACCACTGTGTAACAGTGCCCCCAGCTCCCAGCCCTTCTAGTCAGTCCAGAAGGATGTTGTGGTCAATGGTATCAAATAATAATAATTTATTGTATATACTCTGCCCATCTGGCTGGGTTTCCCCAGCCACTCTGGGCAGCTCCTAATAGAATATTAAAAACACTTGTGGTCCACAAGCAGAGATGTTGGCATGAAAGCACTTTTCACAGCTGACAGATTACCTTGTTGCTATGCCAACAACACCCACCTTTGGAGAAGGTGGTTACGGTAGAACCACATGCATGCAACTTGCAGCCTCGCGTAAAGCCATGTGTGAAAAAGTGTACTGGTGCTTGACAGTAAGAGAAAACAATACTGCTCACTTTTACTAAAATTCTGATGTTACCAATCAAGCAAGCAATAAAAAGCCCTACAATTAACTTATAGACAATAAAGCTATGCTGTTGGTTTTCCTCACTAATTTGCCTACTAGGTTACGTCTGTATTTTCTGCATATGATATTTCTTTTTAAAAATTGTTATAAATACAAACCTGAGGGCTGATATTTTCTTTCAGCATGGCTGAAAAGCATTCTTGGTCTCCTTATTTGGAAAATTCTGCTGCCAAATCGGATATATAAAACCACAGAAGAGGGATATTGCTCCTTAAAAATAACATTTGAAGTTCATATCAGGCAAATGTATGAATTTATTGTCTGGCACTATATCCTGTACTTCGAGTGAGCCACGTGCCGTGGGGGTGTTCAAGTGTGTGGGGGGGGGGGCACTGTGTTGCTTTTGGATAGTCTCTGCTTGTATAGATGTGCTTTTGGCCTGTGTGGGCCGGAAGGGAAAGCAATGACCTGAAGAGCTGAGCACGGATCCCAGTTAAAACATTTACACAGCTGAAACCAAGAATCTCTCCGGCAAATAGAAAAAAAAAACAGATGAAACTGTGAAGCACTGCTAAAGCAAGCCCTGCCAAAGGAGGTTGGAGAATGAAGACAAGGCTTTCTTTTTTATACCTGGCTGGTACAGAATGTTGTCTGACTGTCTTTCTAAACTTGCTTCTTGAATAGCAGTTAGTAACCGATGACCCCTGGGCTAAATCCAGTCACTTGAGGGGTTCCAACTGGCCTCCTAGTTACTATTCCAGAGATGAAAAGGGATATGAAAAGAGAAACCTCTGCCACAGTAGGATTTACCAGTGTGCTACTTTCGAAGTGTTTGGAAGAGAATAATAGTCTCTTCTCAAAGTAGCCCTCTAGTTGCTAACCAGGGAGCAAAGAGGGGGCATAGTGCAAAAAGTCAAATCCTGGCAGGATTGGGATTGAAGTTGATTGAAGTTCTGAGACAGATCAACAATAAAGTTGATCCAGATGTAGTCAAGTACAGAGACATGAACTTTTCCCAAAACTGAGCTGCAGTCAATGCAAGAAGTGATAACCTTGAGAGAACTAGGAAGCCACAGCAACATCAGGGTGTGACTATTGCCCAGGCCTGGCATGGAAACCTTTAAACCCAGACTAGGGACTCAGTTATACAGCTGCAAATACAGTCGTACCTTGGATCCCGAGCGCCCTGGAACTCAGATGTTTTGGCTCCCAAATGCCGTGATTGTTCCGGTTTACAAACCTCACAATGGCCGGCAGTTTTTTCCTGGTTCTCAGCCTCAATGCTGAGGCATTGGTTCCATTACTGTTGCAAAGGCTGACATACACATTCCATTTGGTTGGTTGGTTTGCTTGCTTTTTTGTCTGTTAAGAGCTAAATAAAATCTTTTAAGTATGAATGCTAACATACAAATAAAGCACAGTAAAAGCAATCCCCCAGTAAAGCAGCATTTACTGCCATTTTAAAAGCATATTAGCAGATAAGAGCGATTTCAGCTAATGTTAAAAAGAAGTCATGGCGGAAATGAAAAGGTCTTTGCCTAGCATGGAAAACACATTAGAGTCTGCACCAGGTGAACTTCCCTTGGAAGAGCACCATGACTTCTGCCCTTCTCAGAGATTGCTCTTGGCTGCATGGCACCTGTGGCAGGGGAGATCCATCACAGAAGTAGGTTCAGTAGAATGCATGTAGAGAGTCCCTTTAATGCATGCAGCACCTCTCTGTGTGCTTTAGGAGCCCAAGATGAGCCAGTGGCCCATGGAGTCCAGCATCCTGTTCTCACAGTGGCCAGCCAGAGGCCCCAAGAGGAAACCCACAAGCAGGATTCAAGCCCAAGAGCCCTCCCCTCCCCTGTGGTATTCAGAAGCTTGGCTGCCTCCAGCTGTGGAGGCAGAGCAGAGCCATCCTGGCTAGTAGCCATTGATAGTCCTCTTCTCCATGAAGCACATAGTTCAATGCCACCCATTCATTTAGGCCTAATGTAACAACTGGAAACGGCTTTAGACTGGCTTAGTTTTATATAAATTTTAGATATGGAGTGGTCAGAACATAAGAAGATCAGCCCAAAGGCCTCCCTAGTCCAGAATCCTGTTGATGAAGAGAAGGACACTGACAAACTGGAACGTGTCCAGAGGAGGGCAACCAAAATGGTCAAAGGCCTGGAAACGATGCCTTATGAGGAACGGCTAAGGGAGCTGGGCATGTTTAGCCTGGAGAAGAGGAGGTTAAGGGGTGATATGACAGCCATGTTCAAATATATAAAAGGATGTCACACAGAGGAGGGAGAAAGGTTGTTTTCTGCTGCTCCAGAGAAGCGGACACGGAGCAATGGATCCAAACTACAAGAAAGAAGATTCCACCTAAACATTAGGAAGATCTTCCTGACAGTAAGAGCTGTTTGACAGTGGAATTTGCTGCCAAGGAGTGTGGTGGAGTCTCCTTCTTTGGAGGTCTTTAAGCAGAGGCTTGACAACCATATGTCAGGAGTGTTCTGATGGTGTTTCCTGCTTGGCAGGGGGTTGGACTCGATGGCCCTTGTGGTCTCTTCCAACTCTATGATTCTATGATCTACTGGGCTGGTCCTGTGCCTGAAATCTTGTCTAGCTGCATTGGGGGAATCTAAATATGGCAGAGATCAGGCCAGCAAGCAGTAATGCCAGTGGACAGCGTACGACACCTGCATCTTGCCAGGCTTGCTGTTGGAGGCAGTTCTTCGCCTGCCTGCATTTATACCTGCACACCATCAGCAGTAGAACAGGGCAACTGACCAGCCCATTACCCATCCCATGCGCAGTAGGCAGAGGAGAGGTTAGTGCAACATCCTGCTCAGAGAAGTTGTGGATCAGGCTTTCAGAAAGCAGGGTATGGGTTTGTTTTTCTCACTGTGCTGTTTTTTTACTTTTTTGCCTGGCAAAATAAAATAAAAACTAGAAACACAGGCTTTCCTTTGCTACTCCAGTTTATTTGAAACAAGATGTTTGGCAAAGTGAGTTTTCGCTCAGCTAAATACAGAATTTTTGATGACTTGGAAAACCCTTTACGTCACTCCAGTGACAAGGATGTGGTTGCATGCATAATTGAGAGATGGCATTTCTTTCCAAGCAATACACTCCCTCGCAGGAGAACTGAATGCATAGGGCAGTTGTCCAGCTGATGAGAAGGAAGGTCAGTTCTGACCAAACCAAGAAAGCTGTGCTGTGAAATCCGGCAGAAGTAACATACCATCAGATGCTGTGATGTCTGTCACTTGCGGCAAACAGTTTCTGAGGACTAAAATCAGAGCTTTTCATAAATATTTAGGATGAAATGTTGAGACTGAAAGGATTCCATTTTACAGTATGAAAACCAATGATTTTACAACTGTCTTATGTAATCTTGTACTGCTCTTTAAAAAACAAAAAACAAACCTGACCTGAAAGAGTTTCCATTTCTGACTCGTTTTAGAAACTCCAGTGAGCTGCTGGAACAGCTTTCAAAAATATTCATTCAAGAGCAGCACCAAATGTTATCCCAAAATAACCCCCAGTGGAAGCCTATGTGCTGTGCTAAAAACATTTTAAAATCTTCATTAAATTAATTCAAAATCTTCAAGAAAGTAAAACTGGATTTGAGGACTGTATACATTATGCATATTCTTCTGGATTTGCCAGGCCTTGAGAAGAGGAAGAAGTGGTGCAGAGCATTAAGTCCCGTTTCTGATCACTAGGAATGATTCTAAGGTTTCAGCAGCCAGCGCTCACACACTTTGGGCATATTTTGAAGATGGGGGAGGGGGTCCCTTTAAAATGGAAGCTGAGATCAGACCACCATCAATACCTGCAATCCTTAGTGCTGGTGGGATCTGCAGTTGGCCAACACCTCATCTGCATACCTATTGCTTCCCCCTATGCTGTCAATCCACAACCCCCGTGCCAGCGCTGCCATGCCCTGACTGGCATCAGTGCCAACAGCACCGGGGGAGTCACCAGCAGGTAAAGCAGGAGGCATTCACTGGCAGCACCATAAAGGGAAACATGTGGCGCTTTACTGATGGCCCACTCAAACCTGGCAACCACCCCAAGAATTTGAATTGTGTACTCAGCACCACACTCTGTGTTCTTTGGAAACTGCAGTAAGGAATATATAAATCAGTCAGTCTTCGTTTCTTAATTTCTCCCTAGAGAAATGAACAAATGGCTATGAACAGTATTCCTTTTGACAAAATTTAATAAAATCTGCTGTCATAGTAGCTTCTTTGAGTGCATAAAGCCTTCCACATTTCAGACAGAGAAGTGCAAGGGTTCCTGTTCTCGTTGCCTTTAAACTTTGAGGGTTTTTTAAGGAAATAGGAGATAAAACAATTATAAACAGGGGCTATAATTCAGAGAAAGATTGTAGGCATGGTTGGATTGTAATGAGCTCAGGGTTTCTAAATGGTGGTTCATTTCCACCAAGACATGCAGCCGAGACTTTAGTGTCTCTGCTAGTGGTATGAAAGGCTCATTCACAGATATCTGAGTGAAAATACGTTTTGTGGCTGAGCGTTCTTCAAATAACGCTCCATTGCATTGCATTGCCTTTGATTTTCCTTTGTATATTTAGGGTAAGATCTAAAGAGTGGACATTCAGTGGCAGAAGACAGAGAACCACTGATGGATTTGTTCTGTTTTCCTCACAGCGGAAGAAATGGGCTTGTTTTTTAATGGAGTACTGAGTTGTTTCTTCAACATTAGGAATTGTTGTGAGCAAAATGGCTAGAAAAACTCAATGGCATTCACAATTCTTTCTTGCATGCGCAGGGACCTTCTTTGGATCTTGGCCATAGGGCAGGCTTTGTGTTGTAATGTGATAGCACTGGATTACTGTCCAACTAACACAGTACCCAAAAGCTGAAGGTATTTAAAGATAATATTGATAATTAAAATTCCTATCATAGAGAAGGACTTTTCTTTTACTTTATTGTACAGAGTAACTGATGCTACGGAACAGTGCCAGCCCTATTGGATTGTTCTGATAAGCTCTTGGAAGGTTGATTAAAGGGGCCCAGGGCAATTTCAGACATAAAGGCAAGTCTAATCATGTTTTTTAAAGTCAGCCTTAGTATGCACAATTCATTATTAACCCAATAAGCCTCTGTTATCCCATTTCTTGAGTTCTATTCAAGTCTCCGTTTGAGGTTAAAAGTGTCCCACATCTGTTAATTAAGGCGCATAATCACAGAGGAAAATGCTGCATCTTTGTGCGCTTGGATAATTAGCTAATGCTTGGCTATGGACACAAACGAAGTCTGAATCTTAGCCTGGCATGTGTTTGCACTGCAATTGCTCCATGCAATTTCTCCCTCTCTCACTGGGGGATTGTTCTAAAGATTATTTCAGTGACAATGAAAAATGAGTACCGGGTTCTCAAACTGGGAACGTCAAGGCCTTCACCTAGGAGCCATTGTGCTCACAGTCCCTTGAGTCATAAAAGGGAACAGGGTGTGCTCAAACACAGCACAAGCCTCTGAATCAGAGTTTGCATCCCAGCCATTCACAGTGGGTCTTCAGCAGAGGAATTCAGAATATACTTAAAAGTAACATAAATATGAATCTGACACAGCTATGTATACCCTATATTCCAGTGAGTTCAAGTCAGCATAAAGAGAGTTTATATGTGGTTTCTTGCTTAGCTTCAGCATTGCAGTGGCTTGGACTTTTTGGGCCCTTGCAGTCTCTTCTGACTGTACAATCCTATGTTTCCGCAAGGTGCCTCTAGGAATTTTAAACGATGGAGGTCAGAGGAAAATGTAATGCAGAAAGTACAAAAAGTAGCCATTCACAAAGCAGTTGTTCAAAACTCAGACATCCTGACATATAGTGTGGTTAAAAACAAAAAACAACTCAAGCCATAGCTGATAACATTGAACTTTATGATGAACTGTAATTCTTTTTTCCTCAGTAATATTTATTAGTTTTTCATTTCATTACAAAGAACAACCACATTTCTTATCTTCACATATATTCTGACTCTCTCGAGTAAACTCCTTCCTCCCTTCCCCCTAGTTAGCTTTCTAATTACATTTCCTATCTTCTTCACATTTCTATTTCCTATTATTTACTTTATCTTGCTTAATTCAATATATTATGTAATTGTAAATAAGTTACAGATTCTATTTACAAGAACCTTTAAGTCAAACCTGTTAGCGTTGTTGAATTTTTACAATGTTCTTTTAAATATATTATAAATTTACTCCAGTCTCTTTTGAACAGTTGGTCTCGGATCTTCCCAGACAATCTTGCCAGTTCTGCGCGTTCCATCATCTTAGTCTGCCATTCACTTAATGTTGGTATTTCTTGTTGCTTCCATTTCTGGGCTAAAAGTATTCTTGCAACCGTTGTGGTGTAAATGAATATATTATGGTCTTTGGGGGGATTTCATCTCCAGTGATACCTAATAAGAAGGCTTCTGTTTTTTTCGGAAATGTGTTTTTAAACCTTTTTTTCAGCTCATTCTATATCATATCCCAATAAGCTTTGACTTTAGTGCAAGTTCACCACATATGATAGAAAAACCCCTCATGTTCCTTACATTTCCACTTGTCCTGTACATTTTGGCCAGTTTAGATGGTGTCAAATACCATCTACACATCATTTTCATTATATTTTCTTTTAGAGCTTTACAGGCAGTAAAATTAATACCCTTTTCCCACAATCTTTCCCACGCCTCTAGTTGAATATTATAACCAAAGTATTTAGCCCATTCAATCATAACCGTCTTAACTTCTTTGTCCTTAGTATTCCACTCTAACAACAAATTATACATTTTTAACATCATTTTACTTTTGCTTTCTAACAACTCAGTCTCCAGTGTTAACCTTATGTTTGCAAAGCCATTTTTCTTATTATCTTCTTTAAATACATCATTCAATTGGTGATACTGCAACCAGTCTGTCAGCATTCCTCTTAAATCTGCAAAAGATTTTAATTTTAATGTATCCTCCACTTCTACTAATAAGTCTTTATATGTGGCCCAGTTTCCTAACATATTTTTTCTTTTTGACTGAAATAGCTTCCAATAGTGTGATTCAGGAAACCTCTATGGAAACCCATAAGACAACCAAATCTATTATCAAATCCTTCCAAATCTAAAATTTCAGTATTTTCTAACAAAATCCAGTCTTTTAACCAGCAGAAACAGGACACCTCATAATAAATTTTCAAGTCTGGCAGGGCAAATCCACCTCTTTTTCTTGCATCCGTAAGTAGTTTATATTTAATTCTAGGTCCCGTTCCCCCCCCCCCCCCCGCCAGATGAATTTTGATAAGATTTTTTGCCATTCTTTGAATTGTCTTGTTCCACTGATCACCGGAATTGTTTGAAATAGAAATAACAATCTTGGCAGCACGTTCATTTTTATGGTTGAAATTCTTCCTGAAAAAGATAATTTCATCCTTCCCCATACTTCTAAATCTCTTTTGATCTCATTCCAAACTTTATATTGTCTTTATATTAATTCATATTTTTGGCTGTTAACCAGACTCCTAAATATTTAACTTTCTTTACAGTCATCAATCCAGTTGTTGCAGTTTATCTATTACTTTTTGGTCCATATTTTTAGTTATTAACTTCGTTATGGCTTTATTTAATTTGAATCCTGCTAGTTGCCCAAATTCTTCTATCTTTTCCAGCGCTTCAACTGCACTGGATATTGGGTCTTCTAAGGTTAAAACAAGGTCATCAGCAAAGACCTTTAATTTATATGATGGTGAATTGTAATTCAGCGGTTTCACATGGCAATCTCCCTTTGGAGTTTTTTTGTTCAAAGGTGGCCATTTTCTAATCAGTTACACAGTGTCCTCGCAGTCGGAAATATTTTCCCATTGTTTTTTGAATACTGCAGTTTCAGATGTTAGATGCGTATCCGCCTTTTCTTTTGCATAGAGACTGGCCTGTGTCCTATTCTCTGGGCTGGCGCTTCATATGGGGAGCCCAGCAGTATTTCAAGGCACCTGCAAGGATTCTGGCAATTTTCCAGGGTTCAACTATGGTCCCATTGTGAGCTGTTGTCTCCACAAGTATCTCTCTCCAACCCTTATATATGTTGACAGGACTGCAGTGCACAAAGCCCTCCCTTCCCCAGGAGCTGGCTGGCTGGCGGTTAAAGGGCCCCTGCCTTATTATGCCGTTTTGGGCTCCTGTGGGGTTGGAGTGACAAGGGTACCATGAATCAAAGGAGAGCAGCAAGACTATGGCGTCTGCTCAGGAGGGTCCTGAAGAAGGTCCTGGTGGGTCTTCCCCCAATGACAGAGCTAGACCCTTCATAGCTCAGTTGGTAGAGCATTAGACTCTTAATCTCAGGGTCGTGGGTTCAGTATTCCTGCTTTGTAGGGGTTGGGCTAAACGACCCTCATGGGGTCTATGATTCTATTATCATCCTCTGAGTCTTTCACACAGTCCATGGTCTCTGGGTCATGACAGCGTTCCCACATAGAATGCAGAAGGGCATTGCTAGCAGATGATGTGGAATCATAGAGGAATTGTAGAGTTGGAAGGGACCCCAAGGGTCATTAGGGAGGCAGTTCCACTGTCAATCAGCTCTTACTGTCAGAAGATTCTTCCTGATCTTTAGTCAGAATTTCCTTTCTTGGTGCATGTGACAGTCCTCATAAGGCTTGGTTTCCACACGCTTTATCATCTTGGTCGCTCTCTTCTGCACATGTCCCAGCTTGTCAATATCTTTCTTCAGTTGTGCTGCCCAGAACTGGACACAGTACTCCAGGTGTGGTCTGCTCTGGCTTCGGTGTTCCATTGCGCCAGAAGCTGCTTAGTCATGCTGGCCACATGACCTGGAAAAACTGTCTGTGGAAAACGCCAGCTTCATCAGCCTGTAAAGCGAGATGAGCACCACAACCCCAGAGTCATTCGCAACTGGGCTTAACTGTCAGTGGTCCCTTTACCTTTACCTTTATAATTGATTGGGACACTAGACTTCCATTGATGCAGCCTAGAATACCAATAACTTTTTTTGCTGCTCCATCACACTGTTGACTCACGTTAAGCTTGCAGTCTAGTAAGAGCCCTAGATCCTTTTTACATGTACTAATGGCAAGCCAGGTGTTCCCCATCTTATATTTGTGCTGCTGGTTATTCCTGTTAGTATTTTTTGTTGTGAACTGCCCCGTTATCTTCTGATGAAGGGTGGAATACAAAATAAATAAATAAACAAACAGTTTTTTAAAACTGTTTTAAAAACAGTGCTATTTTTGGCAACTCTTCTATTCAAAAGCCCTTGTAAATCACCTGCCACACAATTTCTCCCAACTGAAATTCATGTTGTTAGTTTGGGCGCAGTTCTCCAATCTGTTAAGGTCATGTTGAATCGCACTTCTGTCTTATGCAGCATTAGCTATCCTTCCCAGTTTGGTGTCATCTGAAATTTTGATGAGCATCCCCTCCATTCCTTCACTCAAGTCGTTTATAAAGACATTAAGCAACAACAGTCCCAGGGCAGAATCTTTCAGCACCCACTTTGTCCCTATACTGTGGTACCTCAGGTTACAGACGCTTCAGGTTACAGATTCCGCTAACCCAGAAATAGTATCTCGGGTTAAGAACTTTGCTTCAGGATGAGAACAGAAATCACGCAGCAGCGGCGCAGTGGCAGAAGCAGAAGGTCCCATTAGCTAAAGTGGTGTTTCAGGTTAAGAACAGTTTCAGGTTAAGAACGGACCTCCAGAATGAATTAAGTTCTTAACCTGAGGTACCACTGTATTTCAGGATGATGAGGAACCGTTACTGAGAATTCTTTCTGAGTATTTCTCTGAGCACAATTCAGAGTGTTGGTGCTGACCTTTAAAGCCCTAAATGGCTTTGGCCCTGCATACCTGAAGAAGTGTCTTCACCCTCATCATTCAGCCTGAACACTGAGGTCCAGCTCCGAGGGCCTTCTGGCAGTTCCCTCACTACAAGAAGTGAGGTTACAGTGAACCAGGCAGAGGGCTTTTTTGGTAGTCATACCCGCCTTGTGGAATGCCCTCCCATCAGATGTCAAGGAAATAAACAACTATTTGACTTGTAAAAGACATCTGAAAGCAGCCCTGTATAGGGAGGTTTTTGATGTTTGATGTCTTACTTGTTTTGATTTGTTGGAAGCCGCCCAGAGTGGTTGGGGCAACCCAGTCAGATGGGCGGCATATAAATAATAAATTGTTATTATCAGTAGTAGGGTTCAGTCAGCCAACAAGCTACAAATCCTCCTAACAGTAGCCTTGTCCAGTCTGCATTTTACCAGTTTCTCTGCAGTAATATAATGGGGGACTCTGTCAAAAGCCTTACTGAAATCAATATACATTATGTCCACAGCATTCTCCTGATCCACCAAGTCTGCAACTCTTAAAAAAAAAAAAAAAAAGAATGAGATTCATCTGGCATGACTTATTTTTGAGAAACCCCTGCTGGGTCTCAGTAATCACAGCATCCTTTTCTAAGTGCTCACAGGCCAACCATTTAATTATCTGTTCTAGGACCTTTCCTGGTATCAGTACCAAGTGGACCAGTTGCTAGTTACCTGGATCTTATTTTTCCCATTTTTTGAAGATGGGGAGCAGATTTACTCATCTCCAGTTTGCAGGGACCTCACCTGTTTTCAAAGAATTCTCGAAGATTATAGATAGAGGCTCTGAGATTCTATCTGCAATGTCCTTTAGTACCCTCAGATGTAGCTCATCATGCCTTGCACATTTGAATTCATTTAAAGTAGCTAGGTGTTCCCTTACCACCTCTTTTCCTATCTTGGGCTGCAGATTCTTCATTACATCATTTATTCTGTTATCTTTTTTTTAAAAAAAAATTATTAACCGACCAATCAAATCAAATCAAATCACATCACATAAATTCCGAATTACAAAGCCGAATTTTAAATTTTTGTTGGGGGTACCCATATTTCAAGTTCCGAAGGGGATTCCAATCATCTTCTTGCTGCTGCCTTAATGTCCACAAATCTGTCCAAATAATGTTCACAATTCTATCCAGTCCTATCTTGCTGTTCCCACATCTCATCTTGTTATTTTCATATATTTTTCTTTTTTCTTTGTGATCTCTTCTGATAATCTCCTTAAGCAGGTAAACACAAATTGTAATCCTGTGTGAATTTTTCCGTTCGTCCAATAACCATATTGTCAAGGCTGCCTCAAGTCTCAGCTCACAAAAGACCAACGCCTATCTCTTCTTATATACAAAAGTGTTTATTGCAGTTCATTGTTTGCTTCACATCCGAGGCGCGCAGCCCTACGTCTGCTAGGCTTAGACCGCTGAAGTCCCCTCTGAATCCGTCCCGCCCCTGCACCAGTTTAAGAGGCTTGCGCTGCTCCACCTCTTTCTCTCTTTCCTTTTCCGCAGGGTCTTTCTGCCCGCTGGGGTTTCGCCCCTCCTGGATTCCTCTGACGCGGAATCAGACTGCTCTTGCCCCCTCCTGCGGGCTTTGGGACCTGGCCCCTCCTCCGGGCTCCCTGTACTTCCGCGCGCCTCTACATTTGAACTTGGCGCGCGCGCCCAACCTCTAACCTTCCTTTTAACAGCTACACTACTCCCTTCACTACTCCCCTCCCCTTCCGGGAGGGTGGCTTGCTCCGACCTCCCTCCTTTCTCTGCTGCCGGAGCCGCTTCCCCTGATACACTGAAACCTCCACCCCCTTCGCTGCACTCTGGCGAGGAGGCTGGTCCTGACGCCCAGCTGCCACTTTGGGATCCCCCGCTGGCCCCCTGCTCCTGACACGTCCCCCCTGGGGCTCCCCTGGCCTTGACCACCGGCGCCCCCTTCTGGGAATCCTCTGATTCGCTGGAAAGACTCATGGAATCTCTTGAGTCATTGTCATCCTCTTCCTCGCTGTCTTGGGATTCATCCCCATCGCTCTCCATCTCCTGCCTACCCTGTGCCTCTGTCCCTGAACCCCTGACACATATCGAGATGGTTTCCATATATCATCACTTCCATAAATAAAAGCACTCTTTCCATCATTAATCTTCACAAATCTTTCGCCTTCTTTAGTCTCTGAGGAGGTTCGCCCGCAGTATGAAAACAAATGCATTCCTCCTCCCAGACATAAATCTTTCGACAGAACTTGCCAAAATAGCGACGCTGTTTTTTACTGCGTCATCCCAAAGCTCTTGTACTTTTCCACGATCTCCTTAAAACATGCTTTTGGTTAGAAATTATCTCCACACAGTCTTAAATCTTCCAGCTTAGGCCATTTAAGCGGCATTTCTGACTTGTGGGGGGGGATTATTGGTTAATCACATAGAAGAAAGAAAGGAAAGTCCCCCCCCCATCCAGTCCCGTTGCCGACATACCGAGCCTAGGTGTGTCTTCTCATGATATATTGCTGTTTATCCGACCCGTCTTCTTTCTCAGAGATCCCTTCAATTAGCACTCTTTACTCCCCATTCTTCCTTGAAATATGTGCATTTGCTTCTTCCTAATTGTTTCTTTTGAAGTTGCTGCAGCTAGTGGCGCGAATCAGAGATAGCGTCCAGGAGAGCCGAATTCCACACAAGGGCTTTCTGCCTAGTGCCCCCACCCCCTCAAGTTCGGGGGTGGTGTATATGGGCACAGCAGGCAAGGGCAGTCCCCCCCCATTCCCTTGGGGGGGCAGAGAGGCTGTTTACTCCCATCACAGCCTCTTAATTACCTCGTGTGGGTCGGAGAGATGTTATTGTCGGCCATCTTCCAATGCGCCCCTAGTGGTCCCCTCATTTATTCTGTTATCACAAGGTTAGGCCCTGCTTTCCTCCAGGGTGAAGACAGAGGCAAAGCCTTCTCTCTGTCACCCAAAAGCATTTCTCTGTCTTTTCCTCGCAGAGGACCGACTACTTGCTCATTCTTCCTCTTGCTTTGAACATAGCTGAAGAAATCCTTTTTTACTATTTTTAACCTCTCTTGCAAGCCTGAGCTCATTTTGATCTTTGGCCTACCTGGCCTTTTCTCTGAAGCTGTTGGCTATTGTGAACTTTTCTTTCGTAATTTCCCCTTTCTTCATTTTGTTATACTTGCCCATCTTAAATCTCAGCTCATCTGTGAGCAACCTATGCAGCCACATTGATTTCTTTAGATGCCTCCCATTTTCCTTTATTGTTGGTATTATCTGCATTTGTGCCTTCCATATTTTACCTTAAAGAAACTCCCATCCATCTTGGTCTCCCTTCTCTTTGAATATTTCTGACCATGGGATCTCTCCCAGCCATTCTTTAAGCTTTAAGAGCATCAAGGTAGCTATTATCACCAGGACCAGGTGTTCCCCTGTCACCTGTAATATCTCACACACCCCCTCAGGATTTAGTTTAAAGCTCTCCTGATCAGTTTCACAAGACACTTAGCAAACACATTCTTGCCAACTGCTGTGATATGCTGCCCATCTTTTTCCATAAGTTCTTCTTCAAGCAAGCCAAGACTATGGGCCAAGAAGCCAAGCTTTTCCTGACAACACCACCTGCACATTAAGTCGTTCACTTCTAGTATTTTCTTCTCTCATCCTGGATCCCAACCTTCAAGAGGAAGGAGTGATGAAAAGACTACTTATGCCCCAAGGCTTTTCAGCTTCCTACCCAGAGTTCCTTGCTATACGTTGAAGGCTGTGTCTGGCACTATTGTTTGTACCCACATGAATCACATGGCTATAGATTACATGTTTTAAATGTTTTTACCGGGCACTACAAGTGATAAGTGGTGTTTGGTCATTTTCTCTTCTAGATCTGTCCTGTAATAGATAGTTATTGGGTTGATCAATCAATAGATAGCTCTGGCCTTGTTGATTTGTGGTTTCTTTCTTCAGTGGCTGAGTATTGTCATTTGAGGAATGCCTGATGTAAATTCTGAAGTTGTGAGTCATTATCCAATGAGTCTGAAAATTGGTGATTGCCTCCTATAGCTTGGTTGGAGACCAGGGATGGGAAATCTGTGCTGCCTTAGATGTTCTGAGAGCCAGTTTCCATCAACTGCAGCCAACATAGCCAATAGTCAGGGGGGATAAGAGTCCCAACTTCTGGAGGGCCACAAATTAGCACCTGCTGTTGTAGAGAACAATATTCTAGGTGGACGCCAGAAGTGTGAAGTACATGTAGTGATCTGCAATACCTCTTTTATGTAGTAGTTGCACACTAGTGTCTAGAAAGTGGACCTCATGCATGGGTTGGTCTAGCTTCAGGTTGGTGGTGTGGCAAAAGTTATGGAACTCCTGGTGGAATTAGACAAGTGGTCCTTGTCCATGAGTTCAGATGGTAGAGTTGTCATTAATATATCTTAGGTAGGGAATGAGCTTTTGGGAAAAGGGGCTGAGAAGGCATTGTTCTACATCAGCCGTGAAGATGTTGGCATATTGTGGTACTACACATGTGGAAGAGCTCTGGGCTAAGTCAGAGGGGTGGCATTTTTGGAGTAGTGGGCCCTTGGTCCAGCCTTGAAGCCCTGGCCAGTACCTTAACCCCACACTCTCTAGAACTTGCCCTGAAAACAGCAATAACTATTTTAAAATGTGTAGATTCCTTTCTCATTTCATACTATTCAATTAATGACAATAATGTTTTACAGGTGCTTCCTTAAACTCTGTGATTATACCCTCAGGTTGTTGTTGTTTTTTAAAAAATCCACTATGAGGTTTTGCTCCATTTATCATATTTAAATTATAACTTAAAGGTGTATCCTGTTTACCAAGTCATAATTATATCCTGGACTAAACAAGCCATTTTGGATACTTTCCAGTCTATTGTAGTCTGTCAAAATGGAGTATGACATATTAGGAAGTTCAACAGCAGCCAGTAGTAAAAGTTAAAAGCTCACACTTTAGCACTCTTCTACAAAACCGTAAAGAAAGTTTTATCTATTTTGGGGGAAACAATTTTTAAAAATGCAATTTGTATCCAGAATAAAAGACTTGAAAATATTAATAATGTAGCTGATCAGTCAAAACAAATTTGTCCTGATTCTTTAGGAGGTTATGCTTTGTTTGGGTGAAATGTTAACTTCTGCACATGAGCTTTCATGAGTGTGTGAGAAGTTTGAAAGTAGTGTCGTGTATGTCACCAAGAGTGTGAGTTGTAAAATCTGTCCCCAAGTTTCACCTCTGCTATGAGCTCCCCAGCTGATATTTTGCAAGCTACTTTTTCCACCATACGTTTAATGAGATATGATTCCTCTTTAAAGAGTCATGGCTTCCCCTAAATAATTCTGGGAGTTGCAGTTAAGGGTTCTTAGAGGCACCAGAAAATAGGGCCTATCCCTGGTAAATTGGGACATTTGTACTAATCCATCTGAATTGATTGTCTTAGGACTTGTTTTACACAGACCTCTGCATCCCCCCCCAAAAAATATTCATTCACTCCTCCAAACACTTCTGTTCTGAGAATCCATTAATCCTGCACTTGTCAGACAAAAATGTCAGGAGCACGCACCACCTCAGAGACTGTGGTGACTCTTCCATTCCAGGGCAAGGATGGACGACTGGCAGGTGTGGGGGCTACATCCAGCCCCTAAGGCAACTCCATTCGTGTGTGTGTGGTGTGTGTGTGTGTTTCCAAATGAGGCCCTAGAAGGGTACATAAAAATTCATGGCTTTGCAGTTGGCATTTAACGTTTACTGTGTTATTTCTTGAAGGACAAAAGAACCCCACTAAACATGAAGCTATATACTGCACAGTATGAGTTACTCAAGCAAAGGCAAGCTTGATAGAAAATGCTTTTCCGAGTAGACTTCCGGAGGCGGCGCCAGCGATTAATGGCGGATTTCCTCCACCGGAGGAAATCTCACTGCGAATTAAGGGTCGGATCCCGCTTTCGGCGTAGCGGGGGACCCCCAAAAATCACAGGCGGGAGAAGCCTGTGAGCCTGGAACCCAGCGGGCACATTTGGTGCTCCCCCCAACCCGGTAAGAAGCCCGGCAATGGGCTTAGAAGCGGAGCGGGGAGAGCGCTGTGCTGTGGGCTGTCTGCTCGTTCGTGGTGTGAAGCCGCAAGCTGTTGATCGGAGAGCGCTGCCTTTCTTCCTTAAAATCCGGACCTGAAAATCAACGATCCGTGAGTAGGATACAATTAAAATTGGAACTGTACAAAACTGGAATCTGGCCGAAAACGGAAAGAGGTTTAAAAAGGAAGTCAACCTCTTTCTTTGTAGATAAAATAAAGCATTGAACTTGAAAGCGGAAGCAATTGAAAAGTACGTTTTAGCGGACTTTAATCCAATCATCCAACCTGGACTTTTCCCTTTCTAAATTGAGGGAAAAGGGGGGAGAATTGTGGATGTGATTTCTTCATAAAGAGTGGAAAAGAAGGGATCGAACCACCACTCAATTCCCTGGGAAAGGATCTCCAGATCGCAGGAAAGAAAGAGAGGTACTGTCTTGTAATATATTTTGACAGCTAGTCCTGCACAAGAAATAAAAGTTTGGACAATTTATGTGAATATATATCTCCTGGTCCTAAGTTAAAAATTGTGAATAGACTGTTTTCGTCTTGAATAAACTAGGGGGGCTTAAAAAAAAAAAAAAAGAAATTAAAGTATCCAAGAACTTTTATGACTGTTACAGTGTCCCCCTAGTGGAACTTGGAACTGTTACAATTTGTTACAACTGAAACTGTAGCAGACTTGAGGAGTTCTCACACTGCTTGGCAGGAAATTTCCACTGTTCAATTTCAAATACGTGACTGACCTTGGCATTATCTAAGGAATGGCAGATGGGAAAGAGAAGGCGGATGCTTCGACTACAAGATCAGGGAGGCCTCTTTGCACAGAAGAAGGATTACAAAGGAGATCTTCGGCCTCAGGCCCTTCTGGAACCTCAACAATAGCCTCATCGGCACAATTAAAGGTAAAAAGCACAACAAGTGAGGAATCCTTTGCTCAAGTTTTGGCCAAAGTTAATGAATCTTTGAATAGAATAAGTCAACAAGTAGCAGAGGCATCTGATAAGATTGATCAAAATACAATAAGTATTAACCAGAATACAGCAAGTATTAACCAGAATACAGCAAGTATTAACCAGAATACAGCAAGTATAAATAATTTGGGCCAAAAAGTAAATACTAACACAGAGACTATTCAGAAATTATTAGAGGAATCGGCCTCAATACGCCAGATTGCTGAAGAGGCTAAAGAAATTGCTACAACCTCTGCTACTGAAGTTAAAGAGGTTCAAGAGGAATTACCAACACTGCACAAACAATTGGAAGACCATAAACTAACCCTGTCTATGATAGATTTGAAGGAAAAGCAAGTGAATTTGCGGGTCAGATCGGTACCTGAGGTGGAAAAGGACAATCTAGCTGAATTTCTCACGCAGGAATTTTTGGACTTTTGGGATCCAGAATTGGTAAAAGACAGTTTCAGAATAGTAAATGCCTTTAGACTCGGGAGAAGAGGAGAGAAGAAGGTGAGAGACTGTCTGGTTACTTTTCGAACAAAAGAAGAGAGGGATAAGATTTTGGGTCTACATTTCAAGAAGACACTGGAAATCCATCGGACAAGGGTGGAAATATTCAAAGATATTCCGAAATATCTTCTGGATCTCAGATCAAAATATAAAGACTTGGTTACCCTGCTGAGAAGGAACAATATCAATTTCAGGTGGGAACTCCCTCAAGGCCTGTCTTTTAGCTACAAAGGAAAGAAGAGGAAAATAAGATCGGAAGACGACAAAGACAAATTTTGTAGAGACCACGGAGAAGACCTACAAAAAGAACTATCTCCGGAACCAAAAGACCTTTCGAAAGAAGGGATACCACCGACGGATGAGGAACAGGCACTAGGTGCAGTAGGAGGAGAACTAAAACAATAACATCATGGCCCTGCAACTTTTAACATGGAACTGTCGGGGTTTGAATTCCCCTCAGAAGAGGAAGTCAGTATTTCATATATTAAAAAAGGAACAATTGGACCTAATTTGTTTACAAGAAACACACATAACAAGATTACACAGGAAATTGTTGATAAATAAAAGACTTGGTCAGGAATTTATTTCGTCAGATAAGGTTAAAAAGAGAGGGGTTGTGATCTATGCAAAAGACAATTTATCACCAAAATTTGTTTTTAAAGATGACCAAGGAAGATTTGTGGCAATTGAAATTCAAACACAAGGAGAAAAATTTTTGATTGTAGGAGTTTACGCACCAAATGATGGGAAATCTGATTTTTTTAAGAAGTTGCATGAGACCTTGATGGACCATATGGATTACAACATGATTTTGATGGGAGATATGAATGGAGTGGTATCTACTTATATGGACAAGGCACAAAGACAGGTAGTCACCAAAGATGGTAGACTACCGAAAACCTTTTTTGACATGACAGACAACTTGGACTTAGTGGATATTTGGAGAATTAGAAACCCCTTGGCAAAAGAGGGAACTTTCTTTTCTGAAGCCAAAATGACTTGGACAAGAATTGACCAAATTTGGATAACTAGAGGAATGGCACCAAAGACAAGAAAGGTGGAAATCTGCCCGAAAATTTGCTCCGACCATAATGCTGTTAAGATGGAAATGAGACTAACACCAACTGGCTCCTTTAGATGGAAGATGAATGACACCTTATTTAGAGATGAAGAATTTCTTAAGAAGGCCCAAAAAACTCTAAGAGATTACTTTGAGATAAATCTTAGTTCCAACGTGGAGAAAAGAGTAATCTGGGACGCAAGTAAAGCTGTTATGAGAGGGTTCTTAATACAACAGAATGCGATAAAGAAAAGAACTCAAAATGAAAAGAAGGATAAAATTATGAACAAAATGAATGAATGTGAAAAAAGACTGAGAGTAAATCCCAAATCTCAAGAGATTCTGAGAGAGTTAAAGTTATATCAAGTACAATATATGAAAATAATGAATCAGGAAATAGAATGGAAAATTAAACAAATGAGACAAAAGACTTTTGAATCGGCCAATAAATGTGGTAAATGGTTGGCATGGCAAATGAAAAAGAGACAAAAACTAAATACGATTACGAATTTAGAAGTGGAAGGAAGGAATATACAGAACCCTGCGGAGATTAGAAGTTGTTTCCAGAAGTATTTTAAAAGACTATATACTCAAGGGCCAGTGAAAGAAACAGATTTAGACCAATTTTTGAAAACAAATGGACTACAAAAAATATCTCAAGAAAAGAGACTAATTTTGAATGACAGAATAACTGAACAGGAATTAGAAGGTGCCATTCAAAATATGCAGTTGGGTAAATCTCCAGGACCAGACGGTTTGACCTCTAGATACTACAGATCTTTAAAAGAATGGCTAATTCAACCTTTGAAAGAGGTCTGCAACGAAATTATGGAGGGGAAGAGGGCACCAGAGTCGTGGAAAGAAGCATATATTACACTTGTACCAAAAACAGAGATTGAAAAGACACAACTTAAGAACTACCGCCCTTCTTTGCAAAGTATTGGAAGACACAAGAACTTCCCACGCTGGAGGAATGGCAGATGAAACTTATGGACTATATGGAATTGGCGGAAATGACTGGCAGAATCCGTGACCAGGGAGAAGAGTCGATGGAGGAAGACTGGAAGAAATTCAAAGACTATCTTCAGAAACACTGCAAAATTAAGGAATGTTAGAGTGATGTTGGACTGAAAATAAGTGGTTTCCGGCTGCATAGGTTAAAGTTAAGGATAGATTAAGATTAAAGATTAAGATTAAAGAAGTTTAAAGAAATGGAAATTTGATTTTAAAAGGGAAAACTTTAAAGTTACAGGATATTAAGATCAAGGATTAGGTTTAAAAGAGTTGAAGTTATATATTTTAACATTTTATTAAATTAAAGATTGGGATTAAAAAAGTGGAAAAGAAACTGCTGGATAAATATATGTGGATTGGAATACAAAAGAGGGAGGTATGAGGAAGTCCAGAAAATAAGTAACTTAAAATTGGTAATGGAAAAGAGAGTTCGTTATTAATTGCTTTGTGTTTATATTGTTAAGTTTTGTATTGTTTTTTGTGTGTGTTGTTTTTCTTTTTTGTTTGTTTAAAACCTTAATAAAAAATTATTAAAAAAGAAAAAAAAAAAAAAGAAAATGCTTTTCCGAGTAGATACTAAACTTACAGCTCTCCAGTAGAAGTATGGAGCAGAGAAAATAATGGCAGCAACATTTCTTATAAGCTAGGGTTGCCATGATCGTGAAGCTGAGGCTCCAATACTTTGGCCACCTCATGAGAAGAGAAGACTCCCTGGAAGGGACCCTGATGTTGGGAAAGATGAAGGGCACAAGGAGAAGGGGACAACAGAGGACAAGATGGTTGGATAGTGTTCTCGAAGCTACCAGCATGAGTTTGTCCAAACTGCGGGAGGCTGTGGAAGACAGGAGTGCCTGGCGTGCTCTGATCCAGGGGGTCACGAAGAGTCGGACACGACTAAACGACTAAACAACAACAAAGGGTTGCCATACGTCCAGAATTTCCTGGACATAGCCAGAATACTGCAGTCAGAAGCAGTTGGACGTATGGCAACCCTTTGTCTAGATTTTGCCGAATTTCTTTTCTTTTATTTACTGGATCTGAAACCTGTTTCTTTATTCAATACATCTACACACTGATACAAATATATGGTTTTTATTTCAGAAATTGAAAGTGTCACATAGCCATTAATCTCTGCACATTCCACATTAGAAACGAATTAATAGGATTGGTCTAAATCACATTCCATGTCTGTTTTGTGCAGGAATATTTGTTAACATTACAGTAGAAGGATGATGTGAATTTTGAAATTCCACAGTATTGTGGGCATAGAAGGATGGTGGGCCCATGAGTCCATCCCCAATGCACTTTACAATGTACATAACATGGGCATACACAATTTTTACCATTAAAAAACAAAAGAGTTGCTGCAAGAGTTGCTGTGAATCACTTTGAACGTCTGCAAATATAGAGAGATGGGGGGGTGTCTACATCACAGGCTGCGCATAAGATTCTGTTTCTGTACAATGCAATTTGACTTGAGAGTGCAAGCATGGTTTCATTTGACTTTCTACTTTCAAGGGAACCCTTTGCAACAATGACTTGGCTGCTGAAAAAGAGTTACTTGGCTGCCATGCAAAATACAGTACACAGGACTGAGACGCGTGTTCCGGCACAGGGAAAGCCCAAGCTGGTTACATCTCCCACCATCTTGACCATGCTGGTTTGGTGGGCATTGATGGGTTTTGGAACCCAACAACAACTGGAGGGGACCCATATTCTCTGTTCCTGTTATTATTATTATTATTTTTCATTGCAAAATTACAACATAAAATATACAATAATCGAGAATATTGAAAGAAAAAAGAAGAAAATGACAAAGAAAAAGAAAACAAAACATGCATACATTTTGACTCCTTCCTACCCTTTAGAGACTTCCCCTTTTTCCCTTTATCTTAATTGTCGTGTTGTATATACATGTGTATATTAATTCTAACTTTAACCCTTTCCTATCTATTTCTTCCTCTCTTTTTTTAACCTTGCAAACTTCATACACACCGATATGTTTATTCCAGTACAATGTTTTTTCATATACTCTTTAACACAGTCCCATTCTTTTATTAGTTTTTGCTCTGATTGTCCTCTTAAGACTGCTGTTAATCTTGCCAAATTTATGTATTCACAGAGTTTGATTTGCCATTCTTTTATTGATGGAATTTCCCCCCCTTTCCAGTTTTTTGCTATAAGTGTCCTGGCAGCTGTTGTCGCATATAGAAATATTTTCTTTTTATCGCCAAGAATATCATTTGTAATTAAGCCTAGAAGAAATGCTTCTGGCTTTTTAATAAAAGATATTTTAAACATCTTTTTTATTTCCTCATATATACTATTCCAAAATTGTTTAATAGGTCCACACTCCCACCACATATGATACATTGTTCCGATTTCTTTCTTACATCTACAGCAATTATTAGATTTTAATTTATAATTTTTTGCCAATTTGACTGGTGTTAAATACCATTGGTATATCATTTTCATAAAGTTCTCTCTGATTGTATAACATGCTGTGAATTTAATATCGTATTTCCATAGCTTCTCCCACTGTTCCAGCCGAATTGTATAACCTATATCACATGCCCACTGGATCAGAACTTCCTTTACCTCTTCATTTTTCAAATCCCACTCCAGTAACAGGTTATACATTTTGGATATATTCTTTTTTGAATCTTGTAGGATTTTTTTTTTTTTTTTTTTTGTAGTTTTAATTCTTCCCTTTCAAATCCTATTATTTTATCCTGATTAAATATATGGGCAATTTAGTGATATTGTAGCCATGTGGTGCAGTATTGGTTCACTTCTTCGTAAGGTCTTAATCTTAATTGACCCTGCTCCTCTATTAAAAGTTGCTGGTATGTGACCAGTCCTCCTGTCATATTTTTCTTTTTAACGGATATTACTTCTAATGGTGATACCCACCATGGAGTTTTTGGTTCTGCTAACCTCTGATGTCTCATCCAGACCTTATACAAAGTATTCCTAATTATATGATTTAGGAATTCTCTGTGCACCGTTACTTTGTTATAAATTAGATAGGTGTGCCAGCCATATCTATTATTCCAGCCCTCCAAATCTAAAATATCTGTGTTGTCTAACGTAATCCAATCCTTGATCCAGCAAAAGCACGCAGCATCACAATAAGTTCTTAGGTCTGGGAGCCCAATACCTCCTCGTTCCTTTTTATCTGTTAATAATTTATTTTTGATCCGTGGCTTTTTGCCTTGCCAGAAAGTCAAGTCCAATTTTCATTTTTTGAAACATTCTTCTTTACTTATTATGGGGATCATTTGAAAAAGGAACAGTAGTTTTGGTAAAATATTCATCTTTATACAGTGGTACCTCGGGTTAAGTACTTAATTCGTTCCGGAGGTCCGTTCTTAACTTGAAACAGTTCTTAACCTGAAGCACCAATTTTAGCTAATGGGGCCTCCTGCTGCCGCTGTGCCTCCGGAACACGATTTCTGTTCTTATCCTGAAGCAAAGTTCTTAACCTAAAGCACTATTTCTGGGTTAGTGGAGTCTGTAACCTGAAGCGTATGTAACCTGAAGCGTATGTAACCTGAGGTACCACTGTAGTCGAGTTTCTACCCCATAATGTTAATTTTAATCTTGTCCAAATTTCCATTTATTTCTTAATTTCATCCCAAGTTTTTTTATAATTATCTTCAAACAAATTTATATTTTTCATTGATATTTGAATTCCTAAATATTTAACTTTTTAAACAATTTGTAATCTGAATTTTTCTACCAGTTTCTTTTTCTCCTGTTCTCCCATATTTTTAACCATTAATTTTTTTTCTCCTGGTTAAGTGCAAAGCCTGAGACTTCTTTTGGATTTTCTACCATCAGCACTAAATCATCAGCAAATGCCATTAGTTTATATGCTTTCTCACCCAAAGATATTCCCTTTATTTCTTGATCTGATCTTATGTCTTGATTTAATATTTCTAAGACTAGGATAAACAGTAGCAGGGAGAGTGGGCATCCCTGCCTAGTACCTTTCTCTATTTTAAAAAACTCAGTCATATTGTTGTTTGTTATTAACTTTGCTTCTTGTTCATAGATTGCTTTTAAACCTCTTGTGAATTGTTCTCCCATTTCCATCTGTTCTAAGATTTTCTTCAAAAATTTCCACAAAACTTTATCAAACACTTTTTCCGCATACACAAATATAAAAGCCACTTTCTTGTTCGGCTTCATATCTAAATATTCAATCATATCTATCACAATTCTTACGTTATCACTCATTTTTTATTCCTGGTAAGAACCTTGCCTGCTCTCTGTTCCTGTTATAGGACCCATGCCAAGTTCATAGGACCATGGTCATGCATGAAACACCCAACACTCGCCTGTGCTTGAGATGTAGAAGAGCAGTTGTGGGAGTTTGTTGTTTGGTCTTCTACTGAGTCTTCCACTTCCAATTCATCCAGTGGTTCTGTCAATGTCACTTACATTTCCCTTCTTGTAGACCTGAACACCTGATCTCAGTGTATGGTCGCCTGCCAAGTGCTTGGCCAGCCATGTGTAGAGCACTTGGTGGTCTGCCATACATGGCTGGTGGGCTGTGTTCAGGTCCATGAAGCATACATTGTGCAGGCCTATTGTACTTTCTCACTGGGGAAGCCTTCGGAGGTTGATCTTCCACTGCAGGCATTACATGGGGCTGGGGATGCACAGATTCATGTACGTGTTTGTGTGGACTCTTACAAAATTTGAGCCAGGAGCTGCTGATATCAGACTGTCTGATGTTCATATTAATGATTTCCTTCAGGGTTTCTTCTTTACATATTGACTTTTTAATATGGCAGTTCACTGGTTAAAGCATTTTAACTGATTGATTGTTTGCCTTTTAATAGTTCTAATTTAAGTGAATATACACATTATATAACCTAGTGCATGAAAGTGTCTTTTTAATGTACCAAAGGATACATGAGGGAAATGCTGGTACAGATCCAGCTTAGCTACCACAGAATCGTGAGTTTACAAGGCTGAACGCAGCTCAAATAAATGTGGGCCTAATTTATTTAATGATATTTCAAGTTAGGAAAGTGAACATTGAGACCAGATGTTTGCACTGTATTTTTGCTGGAAGGTACACAGCTGCACAGAGGGGACGCGGGTGGCGCTGTGGGTTAAGCCACAGAGCCTAGGACTTGCCAATCAGAAGGTCGGCGGTTCGAATCCCCACGACAGGGTGAGCTCCCATTGCTCGGTCCCTGCTCCTGCCAACCTAGCAGTTCAAAAGCATGTCAAAGTGCAAGTAGATAAATAGGTACCGCTCCCGCAGGAAGGTAAACTGCGTTTCCGTGTGCTGCTCTGGTTTGCCAGAAGCGGCTTAGTCATGCTGGCCACATGACCCGGAAGCTGTACGCCAGCTCCCTCGGCCAATAAAGCGAGATGAGCGCCGCAACCCCAGAGTTGGTCACGACTGGACCTAATGGTCAGGGGTCCCTTTACCCTTTACCTTTACACAGCTGCACAAGCTATCACGATGAATACAGAAGCTGTGCATGTCCTCCCTCAATATTTTGGAAATTCTCTAGCTCTGCTGCTATAGATATATATTTATTTTACAAAAATCCAACCTAAAATAAATACTATCTGTCTATGCTAAGATTGAAAAAGGATGTCAGGACTTTGGAAGCTCTTCCTTCAAGCTGTCAGACATTGGTTCAGAGATGGGGGGGGGCAGGAGAGTGGTCCAAAATGGGCAGTAAACTTGACTTGTCAGGTTTGCTAGGGAAACAGAATGCCAGAGGCAAAGGAGTCAAGGCACCTTTGCTTGGCTAGTGGAAGACGCGGCTCAAGAGACAAACACACAGCTTACAAAGGCATCTGTGTTGTTACAGTTTTAGGGTAAACCCTGGAAATGAATAAATTCTAGGATTGTAATTATTTGGTGTGGGAAGGGAGAAATATAAGCTGCAGAGGAATTCCTGGGTAGCCTGGCCAAGCTAGGGCCATTAAGGTAAGGTTACCAGACGTCCCCATTTCCTGGGGACAGTCCCTGGATTTACTAATCAGTCCCCATACAAAATCCATTAAAGTTGAAAAGTGTCCCCAGATTCACTGAAAAAAATCTGGTAACCCTACATTAAGGGAACAATACAAGGCCATTGAGGGGCATTGCCAATGCAAGAGATCTCCCCCCCCCCCCACCTTCCCTGAGGTGTGAACAGAGACAGGGGTTTGAAAGGTTATCAAGGAAATGGGGTATGCATTTTTTTTAAAAAAAATTATTAAAGATTTCATTGTTTACAAAAATACATGCATTGTCTCTTTTTTCAAGCTGTGTTTTCTACAGATCAGTTTCTTTTGTTGTGAGACATTAGTGTTGCATACAGAATTAGTTTAGGGGAAAAGAGGGGGAGTGGTGAGTGGGGTGGGGTGGGGTGGTTGTGCTTCTATTCTACTTAGTGTATGTGTGGGGTTTTGTGTTGTGTTACTTGTATGGGCACTCCTATTATTCGCTTGTTGTATTTCCTTGGTAGTGAGAGAGGTTGGGGGTGGCCTAGGGTGTGGTTGGTTGTCTTTGATTGGCTGTAGTGAGATTTGGTTTTTTGTGTGAGTGGGGTGTATGTCTGTGTATTTTTGGATCAGGTTAGCCAGATTGATTCGTATGCTGTTGGCAGGTTATTGTCGTTTTCTTGTTGGGCTGTGTATTTGATAAAGGGTAACCATACCGGGGTGAAGGCGTTTTCTTCTATTTGTCCCCATGTCAGTTTCAGCTTATTGGTTAGTTTTTCTAAGAAGGCTGTTCCCCATACTATTTGGTACCATTGGTCCATGCTTACTCCTGACAGGTCTCTCCAGTGTCTGGCTATGATGCTTCTGGCTGCTGAGAGTAGGTGGGTTATGAGCTCTTTATGATGTGAGATTATTATCTTGGAAGATGTTTAGTAGGGCCAGTTCTGGGGTGACTTCTAATACTTGTTTAGTTATTTTGCATATTTCTTGTATGACTGATGTCCCAAAGAGTTGAATTTGGGGGCCTTTCCACCACATGTGGAAGTATGTGCCTGTGAAGGTGCATCCTCTCCAACATTTTGGTGAGGTTCCTGCATGTATTAGCGCTAGTTTCCATGGTGTTAGGTATCATCTGTAAGTGACAGAAAAAGGGTTTTCTGAGAGGAAGAAATGGAAAGAAGGGCTGGTATTCATCTTGGGAAAGGCTGGCTACAGGCAGATTACACTGCTGCCTCTGGGTATGACCATGCTGTAAGATCTGGACTCCCTCCCTGCAGACTGTGCCTCTCTATTCTCCAAAGACCTTGTGTGTGTGCCGGGACCCCATGGGCTCTTACCACCACTCGACAGAGAGAGCGGCAGGCATCAGCCTTTTGTAATACTATAATATAAGAATGTCCTACATCTGGTAATATATATATATATATATGTTTGTTTGAAATTTTGCAACAACTTTGCCCCCTCCCCTCAAAAAGCTTTTGTGTCTGGATTTTCACTTTTTGAAATATGACAACCCTACTATAACAGAAGAGCCAGTTCCCAATGTTCTGTCTTTTTGTCAGTATCTAGCATAGTCACCACAGCGCATCAATGAGAAAATCTGTCAGGAGGCTGGCTTTGGAAGAGAAGAGGAAAAAGAATTGCTTTCCTAGTTTTGGAGGAAAAGGCATAGCTTGGGAGATCTGCCTGGGTATGTCCTTCTTTCCCCCTCATTCACGCTAGGGAGAAGGAAGAAATGCCCCTATAGGATATTTGGAAGGGGAGGGGTGAGCAAGGGGTACAAGACTGCAAGGGCCCTCCCCTTCACCCTGGGGCAGTTACCTCATTTTAGATGGTGGGCTACTGTAATGTTAACACTACTGTCTCAGCTCTGAAATGGGAGGGTGGAACAGAGACAAAAAAACCTGTATTGAATTTTCTGAGGTGAGTGGCAAAACCTATATTTATGTCTGCAGGAAAGAAGGTTGCTGGGCAGTCAAACCTGTTCCATCAGTATGTGTCAGTTTGCAAGATGCGTCATCAATGTCAGTTGGGAGCCAAGAGTTGACAGCAAGAACTTGTCATAATGAGGCAAGCAAATAGTTTAATCATGGCAAATATTTGTTTAAGCCTGAAAGCAGAGGTGTTTGTCACAAATTTGTCCCTGAAGAAATACCTAGGCCTGCGTCAGGAGGACTGCTATTTGCTTAGTGTTACTGTGATTTAGTAGGGACGCGGGTGGCGCTGTGGGTAAAACCTCAGCGCCTAGGACTTGCCGATCGCATGGTCGGCGGTTCGAATCCCCGCGGCGGGGTGCGCTCCCGTCGTTCGGTCCCAGCGCCTGCCAACCTAGCAGTTCGAAAGCACCCCCGGGTGCAAGTAGATAAATAGGGACCGCTTTCTAGCGGGAAGGTAAACGGCGTTCCGTGTGCTGCGCCGGCTCGCCAGATGCAGCTTGTCACGCTGGCCACGTGACCCGGAAGTGTCTGCGGACAGCGCTGGCTCCCGGCCTATAGAGTGAGATGAGCGCACAACCCTAGAGTCTGGCAAGACTGGCCCGTACGGGCAGGGGTACCTTTACCTTTACCTTTACTGTGATTTAGGATTACCAAATTAAAGCTGGTAACTGTTAAATGTATCTCTCGGATTCATAGGTGAAGAATTTGAGTATGATCTTCCCAAATAAAAAAGAGCCAAAGGATCATAGCAGCTGGGGCTAGTTTTGCAAAGAGGCACATGGATTTAGTTGTTGCAAGTTGCCCTTGCATGGGCGCACCAAGAATAACTGCAGCAGCAGCAGCAGGGCACAAAGTACAGGAAGGATCGCTGCAGGATGTGAGTTACAACAGGATGGAAAAGGCACCACTTCTGGTGAATGGTTGTCAAGAGGAACAACCAAGCTTCAAGCTCCAAGCATCACAGCTATGAGTCTGCAGTGTAGATGAAGTCTTCTGGGAACCAATCAGAGTTTCCTTTCCGGAGCTGTCCAGACATGGGGACAAAGAGGAGTAATGCAGGAAGAATTGCAGCCGAGGAATGCTGGGGATGGCAGGGTAGGTGTACAACAGTAATAATTTTGGGGATTCTGTCTTACAGCTGCTTTAGGTTGTCCAGTTCCACATTGGTAGGATGTTCTCAGGGCAGCCTTTTAGAGGATGTAGCTGCACCTTCTGTATGGTATGTGGCTTCTACCAAAAGAGAAGAAGAACGCCTCCTCCTTTTGCAGTGTGCTGTTTTGCATTGCTTGAGGCTTCCTTCTACTTCCCTGTGTGATTCTGGCCCACACATGCATTGTTCACATATGCACCAATGCTGCATTCTCTCGGGAAGAGGCCCGTGACCTCACATCCGCTTCCTTCAACAGCAGTGCATTCTTCATTCTTGTCTGTGAAGCAGGTCACCATGTGTAAGAGCTACACATGATTGGAGCACCCGGTGTCCCATCTGCACACAGCAGGAATTTGGCTGTTGGAGTTGCTTCATAAACAGCCATGTTTAATGTATGGTTATCAAAGGAAGCAACTGTGATGCTGGGCTCCCATCATCTTACATGCAAGTAGCACATGTGTAGGGCTATAAAGGTAAAGGGACCCCTGACCATTAGGTCCAGTCGTGGCCAACTCTGGCTTTATTGGCCGAGGGAGCTGGCATACAGCTTCCGGGTCATGTGGCCAGCATGACTAAGCCGCTTCTGGCAAAGCAGAGCAGCGCACGGAAACGCCGTTTACCTTCCCGCCAGAGCGGTACCTATTTGTCTACTTGCACTTTGACATGCTTTTGAACTGCTAGGTTGGCAGGAGCAGGGACCGAGCAACGGAAGCTCACCCCGTTACGGGGATTCCAACCGCCGACCTTCTGATCGGCAAGCCCTAGGCTCTGTGGTTTAACCCACAGTGCCACCCGTGTAGGGCTATAGTGAATGTCATTACACCCTAACACTATTTAGCTAGTCAGATTCAGCTGTGTGCTGGCATAAGTGAAGGCAAACAAAACAAATTTAAAGAGAACATACTGTTTCCTGCACTAAATAATCAGGAAGCTAATGGCAAATGAAACCTATTTAGTGCTATGTCTGCTGAGCAGGTAAACAATTTCATTTATTTTTCAATGATCACAAAGTGGGAGTATCTTGTTGTTGATGAAAAAACAATACCCCTCCTCCGCCTTCCAGCACACCCCTTCTTACAATATCACCCAACCAAATTGTTAAGTATCTATTGTTTCATCTCACACTTGCTTTCAAACCTGCTGCCATACCTTGTTCTTTTCTCTGCTACAAGGAATAAATCCTTGACATTATATGAACTGCTAGTCCTGGAAGATGAGAGGACCTGCTGTTTTATCCTATGGGGGCAGCACATTCTCAGATTTTGCTCACTGCTGTGTCATGCCTTTCTCATAGAATCATAGAATCATAGAGTTGGAAGAGACCACAAGGGCCATTGAGTCCAACCCCCTGCCAAGCAGGAAACACCATCAGAGCACTCCTGACATATGGTTGTCAAGCCTCTGCTTAAAGACCTTCAAAGAAGGAGACTCCACCACACTCCTTGGCAGCAAATTCCACTGTCGAACAGCTCTTACTGTCAGGAAGGTCTTCCTAATGTTTAGGTGGAATCTTCTTTCTTGTAGTTTGGATCCATTGCTCCGTGTCTGCTTCTCTGGAGCAGCAGAAAACAACCTTTCTCCCTCCTCTATGTGACATCCTTTTATATATTTGAACATGGCTATCATATCACGCCTTAACCTCCTCTTCTCCTCATTGGAGAAGAACCTCATTGTCACTGCCATGCCTGTACTTTATTAATCTGCAGAAGCTGTAGCCTGATACTGTTCTACTTGGATCAGATATGAGTTAATTGGGCATCTGGCTTGTTGAAATTGTTACTAGAGCAGTCAAAACTGGAAATGTACACAAGAGCTCCCTCCCACCACAAAACAAAAAATAACAATGGGAATCTAGTTTAAGTTAGGGAGTTGAAAAGGAAGAAATAGGGTAGTGGGGGATTAGGGAGGACAGCCTAGGGCAGGGAGGGTAGACTTTCAAGTCAGGAGGCTTTGCTCCTTCCCCATCGCTCTGTGCAGCGCAAGTGATGAGAAATGCAGCACATTATCTGAACAGTCTAAGCCATTTGCATGTTGTTCAAAGGCTGAAGAGAAGGCTGCCTTAAATCCAAAGGGTGAAGGGGGTCAGTGAGGGAGGGAGGAAGCAGAGAAGGGGGGAAGCAGAAAGAGTGAAATGCAGAGGGGTGTTGTTATTCATAGCCAGGATTAACCCTCTCTCCTCCAGTTCCTGGCAGTGATAAATGGCTGGGCTGACAGATCCTGTCAGTGCCCCCCCCCCCGCTACTCAATTAAACTTCCCTCAGCTCTTCTCTCTCTCCCCCCCCCCCCCTTCAGCAAACCCCTCAGTGGCAGCATTTGGGTCTGCAGGGGGTAATTGGAGATTCTGGGCAGTGCTCCATTTTAAAGCAATTGTTGGGGGAAGGGAAGTGGAAAGGATAAATGCTTTCCGTTGGTTTGATACCTTTCCAGTCTTTGCAGTGTACGGATTCACACACACACACACACACACACACACACACACACGTTCAGTTTCAAATAGGCATTTCTATTGTTTATCTTTCTCACTTTGGGGGGAGGTGAAGAGGAAACCTCATAGAAACTGAGGCCTTTCTGAGAGGCTTATCCAACATATGATAGCTTACAGTTGTATACATTTGACAAGAAGATATAGGGGAGAACAGAAAGGGGAGGTGTGGAACCAGTGGCAATATCTATAAGGCACAACCTGGAAACAAAGCCAGAAAGAATGAAGCTCTATTGAAAATTCCCTCTTTGCCATAGATAAGAAGCAAACGTATTGTTACATCTGTTTGCTCTGAGGTCCATATAACACCTAAGAGGCCACACTGAGGGCTATTTGTCTCCCAGTTGCCCAGCTTTGATGAGAGGAGGATGGAGGGATGGAGGAGACTTCAGCCGCCTCCCTCCTTTAGACCTGATACAGATTCCAAATGCTTGAAGGATTCAGTGTCAATGACTTCAATTTACAAGAAAGGAGCTTCTGACTCAATGTCAGGAAAAACTTTCTGGTGATAAGAGCTTTTTGACAGTGGAACAGTCTCCTTTGGAAGGTTGTCAGCTCTCCTTCATTGGAGCTTTTAAAGCACAGATTGGATGGTCATCTGTCATGGATGCTTTAGTTGAGATTTCTGCATTGCAGGAGGTTGGACTAGATGACCCTCGGGGTCCCTTCCAACTGTACAATGCTGTAGTTCTCTGAAGGGCAGCTAGAGTGTTGATTCAATCTACCCTTCACAGAAGCAGCTTGCAAACATCCAGACCTTTCCTCCCGCGGCAACATGAAGTTTTATATGAACAGCTTTGCCACTTGATTTTACTGTACATATAGACTAAAGTCATACAGAGCAATCCTATTCAAGTCTGCTCAAAACCAGGAAGCCACACTGAGTTCAGGGGGACTTATTCCCAGGTAAGCAGATCCCTTCCACTCATTCACGACAGCAATCATTTCCCTTTATTGTTCCCATATGTAATGTGTAATAAGCTTTATTTGACCGAAGAGCAGGATAAACAGAAGTTCCTATTACTGTATTGGCCTGAATATAAGCCACACCTTTTTTTCCAAATTCCGACCGTGAGAAGTTAAAGTGCAGCTTAAATTCACAACCTTGCAAAAATTGGTTTTTACAATATCACTGCTGAAACAGACGTACAGTAAAATGGAACAAAAAATGTTTTATTGCCAATTCGCGAGCTTGAGACTGTTCACTTGCCATTTACGGGTGTGAGTGCCTGCAAAATTGTAGCAAACTGAACAGCGATTTGTGTTTCTAGCAATTCTGTGGTAATTTTTGCGGGCTTGCAAGATCAAAGGCTTAAATGGGCTCGGAGTTACAATAGCAGTGATTTTCAACCTGTAACCTAATTTTAAGGGAGCGGCTTATATTCGGGTATGGTCTTTTTTTCTCCACCCACCCTTGAATTTCAAAGGTGCGGCTTATTTGCAGGTGCGGCTTATATTCGGGCCAATACAGTATATAAAAGAGCAAGACCCTTAGCAGCATTTATGGATGGTCACATTTATATCATGCTTTTTCTGATGAAACTTAGCTTATTTTATCCTCAAAACAACCCTGTGGGTACACGAGTTTAGAGAAGGCAGGGGTTGCCAGGCAAGCAGGGGTTGGCCTGCCATGGAGAAGGGGGAGGCAGCCACCTCAGGTGGCAGGTGGCAACTCTCAGTTATTTCAATTGCCATTGGTTTTGTTTACAACTTGTCTGTAAAACATGATCTTGCTCAATATCTATATACTTAGTCCTGTAAAATGTAAGAGTTTAGAATTCAGAAGCAGATGCCTCCTGTGTTGCTTCTTGTGTATGCACAAAGCAGCCCAAGCATACTGTGGTACCCCGCAAGACGAACGCCTCGCAAGACGGAAAACCCGCTAGACGAAAGAGTTTTCCGTTTTGGAGGCGCTTCGCAAAACGAATTCCCCTATGGGCTTGCTTCGCAAGACGACAGCCCATAGGGAAATCTCAGGGACAGCGGGGAAGCGCAGCGGGTCTTCCCCACTGTCCTCGGACCTCCTCCGAAGCCTGGCGGCGGGGCAGGGACACCTCCTCCCGCCGCCGCCGGGCTTCGGAAGGCTCCTCCGAAGCTGGGCGGTGGGGCGGGAACACCTCCCGCCGCCGCCGGGCTTCGGAAGGCTCCTCCGAAGCCGGGCGGCGGGGCGGGAACACCTCCCGCCGCCGCCCGGCTTCGGAACGGTGCTCCGAAGCCGGGCGGAGGGGAGGGAACACCTCCCACCGCCGCCCGGCTTCAGAACGGTGCTCCGAAGCCGGGCGGGGGGGAGGGAACACCTCCCGCCGCTGCCCGGCTTCGGAACGGTGCTCCGAAGCCGGGCGGGGGGGAGGGAACACCTCCCGCCGCCGCCCGGCTTTGGAACGGTGCTCCGAAGCCGGGCGGCGGGGCGGGAACACCTTCTGAAGGCGGGCGGGGGGCGAAAGTCTTTGCTCCCCCCTGCCTGCCTGTCCCGGAGGGCTTTTAAATCGCCCCGGACAGCGGAGAAGTCCTCCGCTGTCCCGGGGCGATTTTAAAATGCCGCCCGCCAGCATTTTAAGATCGCCCGGACAGCGGAGAAGTCCTCCGCTGTCCCGGGGTTTTTTAAAATGCTGGGGGTGGGAAGAAAAGCCCTTGTCCCCCCCCCCCCCAGACTTCAGAAGAGGTCCGGGGACAGACTGTCCCCGGACCTGGCCTGAAGGCGGTTTCCCTAGGAACACATTAATTGATTTTCAATGCATTCCTATGGGAAACCGTGCATCGCAAGACGAAAAACTCGCAAGATGAAGAGACTTGCGGAACGAATTAATTTCGTCTTGCGAGGCACCACTGTACACTAAATGCATAAGCATTTGGGGAAGCAGGTTGGCTGAATTGTTGACCACAAGAATCAACACAGGGCTGGCATTTCAGGTTGCAAAACCTGGCCCATGGACAGTCAACTTGGATGGCCATGCAAGATGAGTTTAAACCAGTGCTTTTTTTTCCTTAAAAAAATGTTTAGGGATACTCTCATTTTCCTACTCATATTGAAATACTGCCCTTAATGAGGCCAAACTTAGATTCACAAAATGTTTAGGGATATGTGTACCCCTGTGTTCCCCCAGAAAAAAAGCACTGGTTTAAACCGATTGGCACAGAGAATGGGCAGCTTGAGCCAGGCTGCTGTTTTGTTTAGTGTCTGGAGCGCTCGTTTTCATAATTAAGCCAGCTTTCCCCTCCCCCCTCCCCTCCCCCTTGTTTTGTTTTTTCAAACGAGGCTGAGGAAATGAGGGACTCAAAGGGATTCCTCTCCCCTGTGTGTACACTGCTGTAGCAACTTTTCCATTGCTTTTTTGTGATCCCTTGGATGTTGACTGATTTAAAAAGAAACTTCTGTGTGTCAATACATTGGATACTAGGGATGTGATTTCTGTTTTTTATAGGAAAGTAGGAAGCAGTGAGAAGTAGTTTATATATTTTCTACCAACTATGAAAACAAGATTGCTGTGCAGTCAAAGAACCATGTTCAAATATATAAAAGGATGTCACATAGAGGAGGGAGAAAGGTTGTTTTCTGCTGCTCCAGAGAAGCGGACACGGAGCAATGGATCCAAACTACAAGAAAGAAGATTCCACCTAAACATTAGGAAGAACTTCCTGACAGTAAGAGCTGTTTGACAGTGGAATTTGCTGCCAAGGAGTGTGGTGGAGTCTCCTTCTTTGGAGGTCTTTAAGCAGAGGCTTGACAACCATATGTCAGGAGTGCTCTGATGGTGTTTCCTGCTTGGCAGGGGGTTGGACTCGATGGCCCTTGTGGTCTCTTCCAACTCTATGATTCTATGATTCTATGATTCTAACTGGAGCCAGAATGAAGGATCATGGATTCATTCTATGTAGAAGTTGTTATGTCAAGCAATAGTCTTGAGCTTTCTTCTTTTCCTCATTTTTTCCATCTTAAATTCTTAATATTTTAATCGAGTGGTGAAGGGTCTCCTCATTGTAGGTTCTGGGATACAAAAGCTAGAACACTTGAAGGTCCACTGTAACCAGTTTGATGTCCTGGATTAATTGTATGAACCTTACTTGCATGGACGGTTGTGTATTTTATGGGAATGCATTCCGTATCTTTCTTGTCTGATCATTGGGAATTATAGGGTTCACCAGCTACACCCCGAGGCACAAATGAGAAGGCAGTAGATCATTGTTGTGTATGTGAGAAATGGCACATCTCTTGTCTGAGAGCAGGAAAATTAAAAACTCAAAGCTTCATGGAACCTGTAACCTGTTGGGAGATTGGCACAAGGCAGGTAGGCCTTTTTCAGCAGGGGGCCGGTCCACTGTCCCTCAGACCTTGTGGTGGGCCGGACTATATTTTGGGAGAAAAAATGAACGAATTCCTATGCCCCACAAATAACCCAGAAATGCATTTTAAATAAAAGCATACATTCTACTCATGTAAAAACACACTGATTCCCGGACCGTCTGCAGGCCAGATTTAGAAGGCGATTGGGCCAGATCCAGCCTCCGGGCCTTAGTTTGCCTACCCATGGCCTAATCTATAGCTAAAGTTAGCTAATCTGGAGCTGGACACTCAGTGTTACAGTGGTACCTCGGGTTAAGTACTTAATTCGTTCTGGAGGTCTGTTCTTAACCTGAAACTGTTCTTAACCTGAAGCACCACTTTAGCTAATGGGGCCTCCTGCTGCTGCGCCGCCGCCGCCACGCAATTTCTGTTCTCATCCTGAAGCAAAGTTCTTAACCTGAAGCACTATTCCTGGGTTAGCGGAGTGTGTAACCTGAAGCGTATGTAACCTGAAGCGTATGTAACCCGAGGTACCACTGTATATGGAAAAGCTTTTCATGCTTGGGAGAGAGGCAAGCCCAGAAGAGAGGGCTGCTACTGAAGAGTAGGACCCTCCTGAGAGTCTGGTCAGGACAGGGCTGTTTAAGTTCAGCGAAAGTGGGTGGTCTTTAAAGCTATTTTGCTTAGTTGGAGATTATGCTGGCTTTCTGTAACTTTTACATACAATATGCTTTTCTTAAAATTCTACATTTTTGCTCGGTAAACTTTTTATTTCTTAAATCTGTGTGGTCTCTGCTTATTTTAAACACCCATGTGCTCAGAAGCCACAAAACCACACTACTCAGAGAGGTTTCAAGAGACCCAAGGAAGGTTATTGCATACTCTCCTACATTTCTCTGATGGAACTAGGGATTTCCTATTCAGTGATGATGATGATACCCCGCCCATCTGACTGGGTTGACCCAGCCACTCTGTGAGGCTTCCAACATATATAAAAACACAATTAAACATTAAAAAACTTCCCTATGCAGGGCTGCCTTCAGATGTCTTTTAAATGTTGTAGAGTTACTTATCTCCTTTGCTCAGGGGTCACATAACTCCATACCCTCAAACATTTCTCCAATGAAAATAGGGACATCCTAAGGAAAAGTGCCAGGGACGCGGGTGGCGCTGTGGGTAAAACCTCAGCGCCTAGGGCTTGCCAATCGCATGGTCGGCGGTTTGAATCCCCGCGGCGGGGTGAGCACCCATCTTTCGGTCCCAGCTCCTGCCCACCTAGCAGTTCGAAAGCACCCCTAAGTGCAAGTAGATAAATAGGTACCGCTTTATGGCGGGAAGGTAAACGGTGTTTCCGTGTGCGGCACGGGTGCTGGCTCACCAGAGCAGCTTCGTCACGCTGGCCACATGACCCGGAAGTGTCTCCGGACAGCGCTGGCTCCCAGCCTCTTAAGTGAGATGAGCGCACAACCCTAGAGTCGGACACGACTGGCCCGTACGGGCAGGGGTACCTTTACCTTTTAAGGAAAAGTGGGGGGACGCTGGTGGCACTGTGGGTTAAACCACAGAGCCTAGGACTTGCTGATCAGAAGGTCGGTGGTTTGAATCCCCGCGACGGGGTGAGCTCCCGTTGCTCGGTCCCTGCTTCTGCCAACCTAGCAGTTCGAAAGCATGTCAAAGTGCAAGTAGATAAATAGGTACTGCTCCAGCGGGAAGGTAAACGGCGTTTCCATGCGCTGCTCTGGTTCGCCAGAAGCGGCTTAGTCATGCTGGCCACATGACCCAGAAGCTGTACGCCGGCTCCCTCGGCCAATAAAGCGAGATGAGCACCGCAACCCCAGAGTCGGGCACAACTGGACCTAACGGTCAGGGGTCCCTTTACCTTTACCTTTAAGGAAAAGTGGGATAATCCAGGATTATATCAGAAACTAGGATGGCTTCTGTAAATCCGGGACTGTCCCTGGAAAATAGGGGAACTTGGAGGTTCTATTATTTAGACTGATTTGCAGAAATAATTTCCCCATCAACTGGTTGCAGCAAGTTCTAAAGTGGAGAAAGGAGGGTGCAGACAGATGGGCACACAATGCAGTTGCCAGGTTTCCCTTCCCAGGCCACACAGTA
Source organism: Podarcis pityusensis (assembly GCF_964106645.2). Classification (NCBI taxonomy): domain Eukaryota; kingdom Metazoa; phylum Chordata; class Lepidosauria; order Squamata; family Lacertidae; genus Podarcis; species Podarcis pityusensis. Next base: position 99,152,081 of record NC_138032.1, on the reverse strand, counting down.
TGCTCCTGAGGACAAGGACCTCCCTTTTTTTGCTTATGGTTATATAATTATGAACATTATTACCGTTATTTATAATGAGTCTGACACATTAAGGCAGAACATTTCTCCCTTCATTCTTTTTTCTAATAGCAGTATTATATACCGTATTTTTCGCCCTATAGGACGCACCGGCCCATAGGATGCACCTAGATTGGGGGGGGGATAAAGGGGGGGGAATTAATTTTCCCCCCCCAGGCACGGGGCTGGGGCGGGGGAAGACCGAGCTTCCCCCGACCCCAGCCCCCAGAAGGGGAGCCAGAGTGATGCCGAAGCTCCCAGAGCTTGCGGGGCTGGGGGAAGCCTGAGCTTCCCCAGCCCCCAGAGCGGGTCGGAGAGCGCTGGCGAAGGTGCGCACACCTTTGGCATCGCTCTAGGAGCTTGCCCCGACCCCAGCCCCCAGAACGGGAGCCAGAGCGATGGCGAAGCTGAGTGCAGCTTCAGCATCACTCTGGGAGCTTGCGCGGCTGGGGGGATAGCTTCCTGAAGCCTGGAGAGCAAGAGGGGTCGGTGTGCACCGACCCCTCTCGCTCTCCAGGCTTCAGCGAAAGCCTGCATTTGCCTCATAGGACGCACACACATTTCCCCTTCATTTTTGGAGGGGAAAAAGTGCGTCCTATAGGGCGAAAAATGCGGTAATTTGCAGAATATCTTCTTTAAAATCCCAACAAAGATTCATTTTTTTAAAAAAGAATTTTATGCATGACTAGAGTTAATCTATCAATGGACAATTATTTGTGAAGCCTTTGTAACCAAAAAAGAAGATTTGAAAGCAAATCATCTTAGTGCAACAGACAGCAAATCCTGTCTTCAGAGCTAGTGACTTAACAACTTGAAAGGGGAAAAAACATGATGTTACTAAATCTTTCTGATGCTGTTTGACATCATTTATGAATTCAGTTTTGCTGAAATAATTGGACTGAGCTATTAATGAACTGGGGCAATCCATCCACATGTCCATCTAGAGGAGATGAATGAGTTGCAGATTCATAAGCAGGGAGGATCTATAATAGAAAAAGGGGATTCCTGGGACATACCACTTTAGCTTCTATCTATGCCATATAAGGTTTCCTGCACATTTGATTTTCCCTGTGTCTGTCTTGTATGCCTACAAATAGCTCTGAAATTTATTTTGGATTATGGAAATGCATTTAAATAACAAACAATCAGTAACCACTGGAATTTTATAGTCCTAAAGCTGCACAACTTCCTTTTGCTTAGAAGGAATAGAAAGGGCAAATGAATAACTGATTAAATAGGTCTGATCATTTCATGCAACCCAAAGTTGTATCACTGCATTTTGTTACACTATCCTTGTATTTTGAATTGTTAATGATTAATTCAGCAGTGCACATGATGGAAAATCTGTTCCTTGGCACACTGGCCAAGATATCCTAATGGATATATGTATGTAAATTGATAAAGATCTTCTGTGAAAGCAAACTGAAATATCAAGAGTATTATACTAACCACGTCAAACTGATATGTAGCACTGAAAAACTAAATAGTTTCTATTATTCTTGGTAGTAGTAATATTATCATAAACCACTGATTGCAAGTCCTCTCTGTTGGTTAACTCTCCTGCCCACTCAGTCATTTTTCCAAAACAAGTGTTCTGTGAAGAAAAGGGAATGACTGTTGTTAGTTTGCAGTATAGGCATGACCTTAGTGCAGTGGTTTTTGAAATGCTCAGCCTTGAAGAAACTATTTCTACATCAGCTAGTCAGCCACAGAATTCTTCACCTACCATGAGCAGCGGCAGACCTGGGGGTCTCAACTTTCAGCGGTGCAACACCAAAATTCAGCAGCCCCGCCTCTCACACTCCATGCTAAATCATAGATACAGCTCTGCGCCCAGGGCAACAGAACCAGTCACACTGCACTAAATCCCCCTCTGCCGTGAGCCCCTTGCACATTGCCCTAGTCCATTCTCTAGGGCACACATTCACTTTACATAAGCCTCTTGGGCCTCACTGTTGCCCACAGTGACCTGAGAGTTCACATCAGAACACATCTGCGCTGTCCCGTGTCTGCATATTGCAGGAAAGATTGGAAGTGATGGAAAGCTTGTCCTCTATTACACCTATTTAGTTAATTATTTAATTGATGTAGAGATGGTATCGGACTCCTAGTAAATTGGCAAAAATCTATACGTCAGAATCGGTCCTGCTGGAAATGCAAAGGGAAAGAAGGTACTTCAATATATGGTGGTCATGCAAAATAGCAAGAGCTTTCTGGGAATGATTTATAATGAGTTGGGGGGGAAATGATAACTTTTGTGAAAAAAACAGAAGCTTTTCTTTTAGGTATAATTGGTGGAGAAGTACCTAGTGAACAGAAGAAAACTTTTTATGTATGCTACCACAGCTGCCTGAATGATTTATGCCCAAAAATGGAAGGAAAAAACAAGAGCCAGTGTGGTGTAGTGGTTAAGAGCGATAGTCTCGTAATCTGGGGAACTGGGTTCGCGTCTCCGCTCCTCCCCATGCAGCTGCTGGGTGACCTTGGGCCAGTCACACTTCTCTGAAGTCTCTCAGCCCCACTCACCTCACAGAGTGTTTGTTGTGGGGGAGGAAGGGAAAGGAGAATGTTAGCCGCTTTGAGACTCCTGAAGGGGAGTGAAAGGCGGGATATCAAATCCAAACTCTTCTTCTTCTTCTTCTGACAAACGAAGATTGGCAATTAAAACTAATGGAGTACACAGAAATGGCAAAACTTACCGGAAAAATAAGAAAACAAGATTGAATACTTTTTAAAACAGAGTGGGGAAAATTTAATACTTATTTGAAGGTACATTGTAAACAAAGTAAAACATTAGCAGGACTGATACGTGCAGTAAGTTAACTAGAGGGAACATAAGGGAAAATTAGTAAATAGACTTTAATTGGATATGCAATAATAAAAAGACATAAAATAAATAACCATGGAAAGAAGGGGAGGAAAGTCAAAGGGAAAGTACATTGGATTTGTAAAGATTATGTTTTTGCTTAAAATATTTGTAAAATGTGAAAATGAAAAATAAAATTATATAAAAATTATTTAATTGAAGGAACTACTCAGACCAATAAGGGCGCAGCAAGAGCGCTGTGTGCTAGGAGCCGAATCCTATAATTTATATATATATATTTGAACTAGCATATGCAAATTTCAGTCTTTTTTTGGTAATGTTTCCTCTTTTTACCATCCTGTTCATAGTGATTGATCTACAAGGGCTAGTAGAGAATTTTTTAAAATGAAAGTTCAGAGTCTGGGCCCCCACTGGTCTTGGAGCAGCATATCAGTTCCTCCTCTAGCCGCTGCCCCCCCCCCCCCATGGCAGACCTGAAAGAGTTGCATCTGCATGTGAAAGAGCTGGTGCTGTGTGTTTCATGAGTGTGTTTGAGAGATGCCACATGTGTGTGTTTGCTTGCATGTGTGAGATTGCCCCATACATGCATTAATTCTCCACACACAAAAAACCATCTGAAAAAGTCAGAGCTGTTGCTAATTCTAAATCTTTGATTCTGACATGCAACCTCTCACAAAGCTGATTTTAAGTTCTTGAGTGCATTGTTTAAGTAAAGATAAAATCAGCAAACGAAGTATTTAATTATAAAGGAAGGCTTTGTGAGAAAGAGGCAGATGCAGCCGCAAAATGAGTTGTTATGCCAATCTCTAAAAGCACCTGTGCCCCCAAGTTCCTGTAGGTACTAAGCAAACAGTAGTCTTTTGTAACAACTGCAATTTTTAAACATCATGTAATTTTTTTTGATGACTGAAACACTTCACACCTCAGCATAATTTTCATCTCAGATCCCTTCACAAACTTTTCAAGTTTTAATTAAATCTGCCACATCTTATTGTAAGAAAGCATTTTCTACTCCCACTTTACTGAGCCAAGAGGACAAGAGTCACACAGGATGGGGCTGCTGGTGTTCAATGCCTACTCTAGCACAGTGTTTTCCAAACCAATAGCTGACGCTATTTTTTTCTGAAATGAAAAGAAAGGGAAAAATGCTGTTTCTTTCTGCCTCTGACCTTTCCTGCTTTCCAGAAGGCATTCTAGATTCTTGAGCAGCTCCCACTGATAAGGAAGGTAGCGCCATGCTCTTGAATGACCTCTTTAAGCGGAACTGCTTCCCAGATCCCAGGCAGCCCTACCCATGGCAAAGAAGGAAGATCATTGATGAGCTCTTTGTAGGGTTGCCTCTTCAAACATTTTTCCCTGTCTTCCTTCGTTCTCTCCAAAAATGTCCAAGTTCAGGAGATTGTTTCCCAGTATGGACGGGGAGAGAAATTATCTGAGGTAGGTGATTATCAAAATAATAATTTCTGGCTTACGTAAATGTATAGGTCTTTTATTTTGGACTGCAGTTAATTGATTAGTTAGATTAATCAATTGAAAACCTTTTGATTGATTAAAAGAGCCCACAATTAATTGAACGTCAGGTTTTTTAAAAAATAATAAGTTTAATACCGCTATAAAAACTTTAGTTTTTAGAAGGCATTCCCCGTTCTTACACAGAAAGGAATGCCTCTTGCAGGAAGGTGTCTTCTGTGACACACACATCTGGCCATGCAAAACTGAAGAAAGGCCCCTGAAATTGCAGGAGAACTTGGAAAAGCAAACATATTTATTAAGCACCCCATTTTTCAGTGGTCACTTTGGCCTGTCCAAGAGAAGTGAGGGGAATGAGATATCCCTCCCTTTCCTCTGCCCACTTGCTATTTGGGTGCTGCTACAGAAGCCTAATAAACAGGGCAAGAAGAAAGATGGGAGGAGTTTGGGGGTGGATGACGTGTTTCTGAATCTGGATTGCCTCAGAGATCAACCAAGCTATTTTCCAACTAATCTGACACAAGCTCAGAGGATTTTGCCCGTCTTCTGCCTCCATGGATATATAACAAATTTAAGACAATACAGACAACCAATTTACCAAGGCTCTTGTTTTATGTGTGTGCAAAGATATGTGGGTCCCATTAGTTATTTTGTCAACTAAAGCATATAGGATTGATAAACTAAGGCTTCTTTATTCAGGTAACAACCGTACGTTTATTGAAATGTTGGACATGCTACAAACCCCTGACTCTGGGAATCCTATAATTGAGCACAACCAATGCATTTGTAATTCCAAAACCTACAAGTGCATGCATTAATTTATCATGAAAAATTATCATTTAGACCCAGGCAGAGTTCTGTCTCTTCTCTCTTTCCTCCTCCATTTACCCCCTAATAATAAATAGTAAAATATGAGGAGGAGGAAACAGGATTTTTGTTAATTTAAACAGGAAAGGTTGATGGAAACCAAAACAAATGAAACTGTTGTCAAAGTAAAGTATGTTCTAGGTCACAAAGGTTTTAACACCTAACCTAAGAATGGGTGGGTATGTTTGGAATAAAGGAAGGGAGGACAGGAAAATGATGGAGTTTCATAGATAAGTTTGGTGGAATGAAAATAAACAAAAATGAATGGGAAATCAAAACAAGATAATCACATGGATTGCTGGTTTATTCCCTCCCTATATGGAAATGAATTATGTGTTTTTAGAGTTCAATATAATTTTAAAAGAACTCTGTTGAAATTTCCCTTCATTTTAATCACTGTTGGTTCCAATAACGTTGCCAATTATGTTATTATGTTAACTATGTGTCATAGCTGAACCAGTGTAAAATGCCACATTCTAAATCTAAGGCCAGGTTTGAACAGTTAGACCAAGGCACCTTACTCTCAATAATCGCCATGACAATTTGTCAGGGGACAGCCTGTTTTCTGCTGTTTCAGCACCACAAATACAAATGACAAGAGGAACATTATTGCAGCTACAACTTCAGAAAGGTCAGTGTGGTTCCACTTGGATCTATAAAACATCTTCACTCTGGCCTAGCTCCCTGGCTTAAATCTTGACCGGGCCAATTCCTATTTCTTCTCCAGATCACCAACCCTAACAACCAGCTTCTTAGGTACTGTGGCAGGTAACATTTCTTTATTTCATGACAACAAAAACTTTATAGATGGCCTACAATGTAGACATCACCACCTTAACTGACAGCTCAACCTATTTCTCTCTTTTTTAAAAAATAGCTAAAGTACGGGGTACCACGTGCATACCCTGCAACATTCGTCAGATGAAAATAGGGACGTTTCTCACTCCCCCTCAAATGACCCTCCGTTACCCTCCATTGTTCGTCATCCCCCCCCCGAGCATTTCCACCACCACTACACAAATGGTACACAGCACACATGCCTGAGAAAACCCCTTAATCCCAGTTTTATTTTATTTTTTGGTAGATTTACAAAAAAGGGGGGGGACACCAATTAAAAAATTTTAGAGGGGCAATAATAAATAAAGGGGCAAGATTAGATGTGGACACACAAAGCATTCAATTAAAAAAATCAAAAAATCTATACTTCTTTGTACTCTCCTCTGCTTCCCCTTTCCTCCTGCCCAGAGCGGCCCTGCCCTCTGCTTGCCCACCAGAGCTGGCATGTCGTGCAGGGCTGGGCCTTGGTGGTGGCAGCTCCTCCCCCCCCCCCCCCATTCTCCAGCAGCTGCCACTAGCCGCCCAGTGGAGGAGGCCAGCAGCTGCCCTGGAGAGACAATGAGATGCTCCCTCCTGGCTGCCCAGGGCAAGCGTCGGCTCCTCTCCTCCTCCTCCTCCCAGAGCTCAGTGGCAGCAGCACTGGTGGGAGAAATGGGGACATTCCAGGATCAAATCAGAAGCTGGGATTGCTTTCGTAATTCCTGGATTGTCCCAGGAAAATAGGGACTTTTACATATTGTGTTTTGAGTCTGGTCTACAGTTTAAACTGTTTTGTTTTGCTTTGGGAGACACCCAGAGAACTCCTGTTTTGGGAAGTCCTATAAATGCAGTTAATAAATTAACCTTAGTTACCCAGGATTAAGCGCCACAGAATTCAATAGGACTTATTTCCAAGTAGACATGGTTAGACTTGCAGCCTACGGTAGCCATGAAACTAAAAAAACCTGGCTTGTTCATCTTGTTATGTCTTCCCATGACCAGGAACTCTGTGTTGAACCCGTTAAAGTAAGGGAGCCTCATTTCCCTTCATTCATGTAAGGTTCTGTTAGACGACTCTGTGTCTCCACGGTTACACTTGGTGCTCGTCCTACTGATACTAATTCTGCTGCCTCTTTGTTGTCATCTGTGGGCCTGAGAGGACCTGGCCCCTTCCCAAGCCTCCTTTTTGCTGCTGAGGCAATTTTGGTTTTGTTGCTGGTGATTTTGTAATTTCTTCTAAATTTCTGGAACCTATCTACTCCAACTAAAACATTTCACTTCTACCTGCTAGGAACCTAAGGTGGCATTCATGTTTAGGAAGAAAACCATAACAACTTGTCCCCATCCATGTGAACTTACTGACCTCCGTGGTCATGAGCTGCCCCCCAGATCCAGAGCCTACCGGTTGCCACTGCCCAGCTAAAAATTTTGATTCAGTTCTCATATGGACTGTGCCAAGCTTGTGAAACCCTTAGTTCTGTTGCTAACCTGTTGTTTAAATAGATTTTTTAAAAACTGTTTCCCTTCAGGGAAAAATAACATGCAATTAAATCATTAGAACACTGAAACATACAATTCAAAGAGAACCCAACTTCACACTTTGAAGGGAATCTCAGGGAAAGTTTTCTGAACCATTTTGGGAGGGCTATGAGCTATTTTCAGTCTGTCTGATCGCATTTCTCCACGTTTAGTGCTCTTCATGTTGTGCAATTTGAACAAATGGCTGTGTTTTAATTTTGGGACTGTGCAATCCATGGGCGTAGCCAAAGAGGGGCAGGTAGGCAGTTGCCCCCCCATCAATATGAATCAATACAAATCTGAAGTTCTGCCCCCCCAAAGCCTGCCCCCCTCCCCAACAAAAATCCTGGCTACACCCATAGTGTGATCATTTTGTAAATATTGTGTTGAGTCAGTCAGGACTGGTGGAAGCTAAACAAGCTTGGTTGATGGTCTCAAGGGCATCCTGATCAAATTTGCAGATGACACCAAATTGGGAGGGGTGGCTAACACCCCAGAGGACAGGATCACACTTCAAAACGACCTTGACAGATTAGAGAACTGGGCCAAACAAGATGAATTTTAACAGGGAGAAATGTAAAGTATTGCACATGGGCAAAAAAAATGAGAGGCACAAATACAAGATGGGGGACACCTGGCTTGAGAGCAGTACATGTGAAAAGGATCTAGGAGTCTTGGTTGACCACAAACTTGACATGAGCCAACAGTGTGACGCGGCAGCTAAAAAAGCCAATGCAATTCTGGGCTGCATCAATAGGAGTATAGCATCTAGATCAAAGGAAGTAATAGTGCCACTGTATTCTGCTCTGGTCAGACCTCACCTGGAGTACTATGTCCAGTTCTGGGCACCAGAGTTCAAGAACGACACTGACAAACTGGAACGTGTCCAGAGGAGGGCAACCAAAATGGTCAAAGGCCTGGAAACGATGCCTTATGAGGAACGGCTAAGGGAGCTGGGCATGTTTAGCCTGGAGAAGAGGAGGTTAAGGGGTGATATGATAGCCATGTTCAAATATATCAAAGGATGTCACATAGAGGAGGGAGAAAGGTTGTTTTCTGCTGCTCCAGAGAAGCGGACACGGAGCAATGGATCCAAACTACAAGAAAGAAGATTGCACCTAAACATTAGGAAGAACTTCCTGACAGTAAGAGCTGTTTGACAGTGGAATTTGTTGCCAAGGAGTGTGGTGGAGTCTCCTTCTTTGGAGGTCTTTAAGCAGAGGCTTGAAGACCATATGTCAGGAGTGCTCTGATGGTGTTTCCTGCTTGGCAGGGGGTTGGACTTGATGGCCCTTGTGGTCTCTTCCAACTCTATGATTCTATGATTCTGTAAGCTTTTCAAGAAGCTGTGTGGCTTTTTCTATTTTTTTAAAGAGAGGAGCAATCCTTTAAATTCTTATTCCAGACTTGCAGTTAGCTTACTATTCAGCAAAATATGTAATTATCTCTGTCTCCATTCTTCTTTGCATTGTTACAGTTTTCAATCCTATCCCAGGAGGACTTATGTTAAATCTTATCCGACATTGGTCGTTAAATCAAGGGGACGGAGCAGCTCCCCTGTGAGGAAAAGGGAGCAAGCAGTGTTTTTGACTTTTTAGTTTAAGGAAAAGGCAAGTAAGAGATGACGTAATAAAAGTTTGTAAAATGATGCAAGGCATGGAGAGTGGGTGGAGGAAAGTTTTCCTCCCTTTCTCATAACACTGGAACTCATGGACATGCAATGAGGCCGGAGGCTGGAAGATTCAGGACAGAGAAAAGAAAATGCATCGTTAAAACTATGGAACTCACTTCCACAGGGGGCCACCAGCCTAGATGGCTTAAAAGAGGATTAGAGGAATTCATAGGGGAGGAGGATAGGGCTATTGAAAGCTCCTAGCCAACAATGGAGGCAGCAGTGCTTCTGAATACCAGTTGCTGGAACCTGAAGGAGGGAAGACTTCCTCATGTGCTCAGGTCTTGCTTTCAGGCTTCCCACCGGCATCTGTTGGCTACTGTGAGAACATGGGCTGGAGGGGCCCCAATCCAGCAGGTTTTTCTGATGCTCTGATGCTCTTTTCTGTGCAAAACAACAAGAAAAATGCCACCCTGCCTGCTCTCTGAAGGGATCAGCTATGAGGGATGTGGTGAGGTAGCCCTACCTAGAATGCATAATAAATTGCTATTAAAGGCACATCAATCCTAACTAATTATTTGGATACATTTCTGGAGAAGATGGCATGCTCAGGTGTCTTTTCCCTCATGGGCTAATTTTTATATGCAGGAAACAAGTGTATATTGAGCTGCCACTATTTTTCTGAGCCAGCTGTTGTTAGATAAGCTCTGCTACAATAAGAAAGGATTCAGCCCAGCATTCGAAGCTTGTTTATGGCTTTACTTGACAATCTGTGCTTGCATGGGCTGTCACTTGGTCAAAGTTAGGCTGACACTGAATATGTTTTTGAAATGTCAACCCTTGGCCTTTGTCCCCCCTGTTTTATGTTCTCCAACCCTACACAGCTGTGTAAGCATCATGCAATGTAGACCCCATGACCATCTCAGGGGTGGGTTACTTTGAGGCCAATGCCTTGACCCCTGCCAGGTGTTGCTGAGACCTCCAGGTCCTTGTATTGATGTCACTGCCGTGGGCAGGAAAACAAAGTGGGAAGCACTGTGATAGGAGCAGAGAACTATTGAGCTACTCAACAGAATTGCATAAAGCTGGAGGGTGTAAAGAGGGAACGTGTAGCAGAACAGACTTGGGAGGTCTTAGGCAAATCTCTCTCTTTCCTTATGTCACCAGCAGAGAACCTGCAGAATGGGAATGCTGATATTGATACTGATCTTGTATTGAGTTAATGTATGTAAAGCACTTGAGCACGTGTATCACTTCCTCCAATATTGAACACAAATGTTGAGAGCTGATAGGATCAGACCCAAAACAGTCACTGGGAAACAACAGGGGAGGTGCCAGCCTCCAAGGAAACCCCAAGATTTAGAAAATCTTTTTTAAAGAAAGTGCTAATGTCCCCAAAACCAATTTGGTGAGAAATGATCATGCTCAACAATCATGGAATGCTGCATGTCAGCTGGAAATAAAGAACAGAAAATTGTGTGAGAGAGGGGAGACAGGGAGGTATCTAGATGTACAGCAGGGCTTTCCCTTTATTGGGAGAAAAGATGCAATAGCAAATGACCCATTTCAGGTGTTTCCTTGTGATAACCTGAGAGTTGCAGTATAGGGTTGTTGTGCTAGTCTGCAGCTTTTGCATATGAGCCACGTGTGGCCCAAGTGAAGGCATTTTTTACACATTAGCACACCCAGCCACATGGGAGCTGCAATATACCATGGTGCTCTTCTGCATGGCTGTGGCACGTAGGTGAGGACCCCAACCCCACTGGCAACATGAGGCTTTTCTATTCAAACATCACTGTTGTCTGTTGGTGCCAAATGTTCTCCATATGTTTTTGCTTCAAAAGTAGTGATTTGGGGTGACTATTTTTTTTTTAATCTTTTTTTAAAAAATGTTTTAACTGTTTTAGCTGAGTTGATTGACATCCTATACCCTTTCAAAATGTGTTGGGGGTTTATTTAGGTTGTGGTTGTTTTTATTTTGATTATTTTGTGGTTTTATATTCTGATTTTATCCTGTGAACCACCCTGAGACCTGCAGGTATAGGATGGTATATCAATTCAATAAATAATAATAAACACTGCACACACCACGGAAAAAACTATTCACACTCCCATGGTTTTTCACAGCTGTTTATAGTAATTGTCTCCCCTCTCTTTGTGGTGACCATTTCTCCTCTGCATAATTCTTCACTGAGTGATCTCAGTGCATCAGCGATGCTGATATGATGACATTACAGGGTCATAGAACAAATCAGTGTATGTCCCTGCTACCATAACTTTTAATTTTATTTCATTCTATAAGCAAATTTGGTTCAACAGAGGGAGGGCTATATTTCTTAGTCTGCTCACATGGCAATCTTAGAGAATCAGAATAAATTTTAAGAATCTAACTTTTAAGAATAATAATGATTGTCAAAAGGGGGAGGGGGCTTTCAATTTTAACTAAAAAATTTTTACAAAACTGGTTGAGCACTAATTCACACATATTGCATCCATGTGAGGTAACACCAAGAGGAAGCAGCTGCAGTGAAGCTCTCTCCGTGAGTTTTTGTGATGGGGGCCCATCTGTGCAGACACGTCACACACATGGTGGGCCTACCAATTAAGAGTCTTGGTGTGATATCAGCTACATGGAGTGGCTACATAACCAGTAATTATTTTTATGTGTGTGACCTCATCAGATTAAAATTTGCTATAATACTCATTTGACTGGGTGAATGTAAGAAATTTAAAGGGACGTGGGTGGCGCTGTGGTCTAAACCACAGAGCCTAGGGCTTGCCGATCAGAAAGTCGACGGTTTGAATCCCTGTGATGGGATGAGCTCCTGTTGTTTGGTCCCTGCTCCTGCCAACCTAGCAGTTCGAAAGCACATCAAAATGCAAGTAGATAAATAGGTACCACTCTGGCGGGAAGGTAAACAGTGTTTCCGTGCGCTGCTCTGGTTCGCCAGAAGCGGCTTAGTCATGCTAGCCACATGACCCAGAAGTTGTCTGCGGAAAAACGCCGGCTCCCTCGGCCAGTAAAGTGAGATGAGCGCCACAACCCCAGAGTCGTCCACGACTGGACTTAACGGTCAGGGGTCCCTTTACCTTTACCTATGTAAGAAATTAGCTACCAAGTGTTCTTTTGAAACTATTTGTGTGCTGTCAACCATTGTTTAGCTTGTTAATCATCTGATTTTAAAAATTGATTTATTACATTTAAATATTCGACAGTGGAATTTGCTGCCAAGGAGTGTGGTGGAGTCTCCTTCTTTGGAGGTCTTTAAGCAGAGGCTTGACAACCATATGTCAGGAGTGCTCTGATGGTGTTTCCTGCTTGGCAGGGGGTTGGACTCGATGGCCCTTGTGGTCTCTTCCAACTCTATGATTCTATGATTCTATGAAATAAATACATATCACACCAAAGCCTTATTGTAGAAGTCTTTTGCAATGCCAAATGAAGTATAATTTGATGCTATTCATTGTTAAAAGGGTTTTTAATTTCGCTGTAGCAGTAACAAAGCAAAATACCCTCAAGAATCAAGATGTATGCTCATGATTTGCAATCCCACCTATTAAAATGTCTCATCTCTGAGTTCTTACTTGTGCTGCCCAAGAAAGTACATTTTGCTGGTTACAACTAAGGTAATATGCACAGTACAACCTAACCTAATGCAAAGTACAGATTTTGAGTGCCCTAACCAATCTACAATTCCAAGGATTTGGGGATAAAAACGGCATTACAGCTGCACTGTAGTATAATCATAGCCCACAACTGCATATGTGGTAAACTATATACTTTTTGGTTTCACAACAGGTCACACAGATTGACCAAAAGCTGAATGACATCCTGAATGCTCTTGAGGCTCAATTTATCAAGCAGCAATCAGCAGACTGGACATCATCTTCAGCTACCCCTAGAGCTAGGCGGTTGCGGTCTTCATCAGGCTCACCTCCGCTGAGCCGTAAGATGTGAAAACAACTCAACAGTATTGCACCATCTTTCTCATTCTTTCATAAATAGCTGTAGTTGGTGTTGAGATCCAAGTTTGCAACTGATTAAATGGATCCATGAACAGAAAGAGTAAGACACAAGGCACCTTCCCACATGCCCTTCTTTTAAACCTAACACCTTCCTCATCCTGTCTTCCTTCATTTCATCAAATGGAACCAACAGGATGTGGTGACGCTCAGAAGGAACAGAGGTAAGAAACTTGTTTGAGAGAGAGGCTTCACCAAGAAATAATATTAGTCAACTCTGTATGTTAGGATGAGTTCATTCCTACAAAAAGAGATGTCAAGGCTTGTCTGGAAACCATCTTCTGATCTGGACATTCTTCCTCTTGTTATTCAGCTGAGGACATTAGCACTCACTGATGAGGGAAATGCACTCTGTACTTGCTCAGAGGCAGTTTCATCTGCTCATGTGTATTCCAGAGTTGATCCACAACATTGAAAACATGCCATAGGCAAGTCCTGGCTCAAACAAAGCCCTGGATTGACAAGCCTTGTTTTCTAGTAGTGAGCTAACTCTGCTACAGTTTTCAAGCAAAGGATCCTAATCTAGTGAATGGTTAAGACATTACCTCAACACAAGACACCAGATTTTTCAGAATATATGTATAAAATGTGTTGAACCATACACATGCGTAATATGGCATTATCCAAGAACAGTAGTAGTGTGAATTCCCCTTTAATTTCCCCACTACCTTTCATAGTTTTGAGTTTTCCAGTTGGTTTTCAGTGAGATGAATATACTCCTTTGTGGAAAATTCCTGTTTTCCACAAGGTGGAGGAGTAGAAAACACCTTAAATTTATATTTTCAACCTTTTGATTAGCAAGTTATTGACAGCCATACTCTGTGTCACCGAGGAAAAATGTGTAACACATCAAGGGAACTAAAGGAAGAACCTATGCTATTATTAGGAAACAGTGTTTGCAATGAGACAGAAACATGTTTAAATGAAGAGCAATGGTGCTTTGAATACAAATATTTTAATACCTGTAAGCTGCACGAATTCCCATTTATAAAGTTAATTTTCATTCATAAGTGAGACTAAGGGAAAACCTGACATTTTCTTTCTGCCGATGTTTCTGCCTTCCTACCATCTGGTGTCACATGATTTTTGTAAAGTGGATCCAAATCATTATTCTGTTTCACATGCATATTATTTACAACTGTGCATCTCATTCCACATTCAAAAGACAATGTTGAATTATTATTTTTGCATATTGCATTCACACTAGTATCCAGACTTGTGCTTCATGTTTTTCATTCAAAGGACAGGTCATGGTTTCACGTTGTCTATACAATTGACCCTCATGTTTCAGCCTATTGCCCATCATGTTCCTCCATTTTTAAAAAATCAGCAGTGAAATTCAAACCTGAGTAGATCCAAATTGTAGTTGTGTTGCCCATTCAAATGTTCAAGCAGCAGTACAGATCTGAATCACTGTAATGTATTGCAAGTGCATTATTTATACATCATAAATCAGCACAGGTCTACACCCTTGTTGTTGCACATTCCATGGGAAGTTGGCTTGATTGTCACAGGCACATTGAAGCCATTGCTTTTCAGCAACAATAATTGCAAACTTAAATTGTGGATATGGAGATTTATTTATTTATTTATTGCTTTGGGAGGAGGAGGGCCCATAGCTCAGAGATAGATTCCTTTTGGTCATTTGCCCAGGTGGGCAAAGCTGAGTCTGATCCACTCCACCCAATTCACCCACCCATGTCTCAGTAATACAGGCCAGGTCAACTCCCTCATCCACAGTTAAGTTAGAGGAGTGAGGTCTTAGTATGAACCAACCAGCTATTTAAATGAAGCACTACTAAATCATCTCTGGCAGTATTGCTGTATATTGCAATAAACATTTTAATTTTTCTGAATGGACATGATGCAGATGGACACTAGCTGTTATGCAAATAAATGAGTTTTGTACATATAAAAATTGTTGCACTTTTAATGTAACTTTGTTTATTGAATGCTAAAGTATTGTCTTTTTGAAATGTCCATGATCTGTACATTGCCTATGTAATAAAGTATCTTGTACTTCAGAAAAGAATTCAAATGAACCAATTGGGAAATAATGTAAATAGCATGTCTCAACTGGAAAGTGTTCGTGTTTATTAAAGCCTCTTTAGACATTCCTTTTGGCATACAGTTTCTCTTGGAATTCTCCAGCTAGTTAGCATGATTGCAACATTAAAAGATGGCTTGCACATGTAAATGTCTCCTCACAGATGTGACTCCATCTTAGACAGAACAATCACATTGGCTCAAGTACAATGCTTTCCCATGGACTCAGTTCACACATACAGTTGCTGTTTGTCAAGGGTGGAATAATCCAGTGTAGCAAAGCAATGTGACATGCATGCACATGTGTGAAAAATCCTGTAGTGGGGTGAGGAATTTCAGGCCTAGAGGCCAAATGTGGCCTCCACGGCCTCTCCACCTGGACTTCATTATGCTCCCCAAGCTGCATCCCACACTCCTCGAGCCATACTCTTCACGGACCCTCAAGGGTGCTGACTTGGACCAACGTTGGAGCATGCTGTACTGTAGTGATGCTGTGATGTGACATGATGACATCACATATGTCATGTCATCATGACAGAATGGCTCCGGCACTGTGGTGGTGGCTGGACCAGGGCCTCCTCACCCCCACCTGCCCCCACCGCCTTACCTCTGACACTCAGTTCCTGGTCCAGTTGTTGCCATGACGGGGCCACACACTGAGGCGGCCACTGGGGTACGGGGCAGAGGCCAGGCACCCAGGGTTACCCACAGTAAAAGGTTTGTGGGTGCCCAGGCATCCGGAGCTCCCTGGAGTTGGCGCCAGTGCTGACCCTGCTTGGCACCCTCCTTGAGTGCTCTTGCCTGGGTCGATTGTGTCCCGGGACTGCAACAGCACGGCTTGCTTATCTGGATGGAGAATGGGCGTGTAAAAGTGTAAAAAAATCCTCTGGCATCAGAATGGCTGGAACACAGCTGATTGCAAAGGTAAGTGTCACCTCTTGCTGTACCCATTTTTGCCTCTGGACCTACCTGTAACGGTAAATGTGACTATAACATTAAGGGCAAGCGGGAGGAAGGGCTGGAAGCCTGAATGAGATAGTACTTGAAGGAGAGAAGACCTGTTGTACATAGTTCTTTAATAAAACTGTTTCTTGATCAACTTCTCTGGCCTACTCATCATTAAACACAGAACATTACATTATTCACTGCTGGCAGAAACTCCCCACTCCCTAGAACATGTGGCTTTTGTACTAAAAAGATTACCCACCCCAATCTGGAGAAATCCAAGTTACCCATGGTATCGCCCAATCCTTTCCATTGCCTAAGATGCAGGATGTTCTAGGTACAGCCATTGCTTTTTTTCTAGAAAAATAGGTGCCAGTACTCACCGTGAAGTTGTTACAGTAAGTGCCACACTTTTTGACAACAAAAATAGAGATGCCAATACTGTGTACCCTTGAGTGCCCCCTGGAAAAAAGCATTGCTTGCAGCATCCCAGAAAGGCAGTGCCTAATCCGTCCCTAAAAGTGGCTCCTGTGAGAGCTTCTGCACCTTCTCTGGACATTGCAAACTCCTATATGGACATGCCTTTAAGAATTTTGAACTGCTTCTGTCAGGGAACTTAGGGTATCATGCAGACTAAATAAATATGTCACTTGTTTTCTAATTTTTTGAATCTTAAATGCAGTTTGCACCATTCCCCATCAGGTTTTAAATGATTCCAATTTCATGCCCACCTTTCTCTCACCCAACATCACATTAAATTCAGCGTCATATGGGCTTAGATTGCACTCCCAACTGTTCCTTTGCAATGGTGCTTGCTTTCAGCGCTGTTTAAATACAGTGCCAGATGCAACCCACACTGTTTTCGTGCAGGCATGAATCCCCATTACAACATAAAATGTCAGGTGATTGACAAGTCCTGTCTGTCAATGGGAAGCAGCTGTTTGAGAAACCTAGTAGTCTTGGACACATGGAGATGTCACATGGAGTGGCTGCGGAAACCCAGCCAGAAGGGTGGGGTATAAAAATAGACAAATAAATTATTATCTAGATAATAATGTCAGTACAGTATGGGGTGCGGGAAGAGGAGAAATGTAAAAGGGAAAAAACAGCTACAGAAAGTTTAAGTCAGAAATTGAGCTCAAAAATGGTTGAAGAAACCTTGTCATCATTCACAGAATACATGGTTCAGATTTTTAACCCCTCACACCCTTACAGTGAAAAAAAGGGTAGGAAGATGACTGGAAGGGGACAATGGAAGGCAGGCCCGTGGTGGATTCACTGCTGGTACGGTCCCTTACAAGCATGGCAGCTAAAAGCCCAGGCCAATAGTAAGAGTCTTAATTTATTTCTAGAGAATTTTGCTCCTATTGAATTTCATCTAATTCAAATGAATTTGATGCTTTTGTTGAAGCAAAGCCTATAAGGGAAGTTGACAAAAGCAAAAAAAAAAAAAAAAAAAAAAAAAAAAGCTCCATACGGTGAGCAAAATTCCTAAGGCAATTTTTTTGCACCCCTAATTTTCCACTGAATTATGCTTATAAGCAATATGTGACACCTATTTGAGGGCTCCTGCTTATTATTTAGAAAAAATACCTGCATACTGCTATTCATAAAAAAATTCAAAGCTGTTAAAACCTGTAAAATATGGTAAGAATAATAATTAAAACATCATTAATTGACCATTAGCAGGCGTGTTTTTCTTAATTGTCTGCATAAGCCTGGCGGCAAATAAAAGTCTTCTGCAAATGCGTGAAAGTCAGCACAAATCTCTATTGGAAGAGCATTTCACAGGAATTATTGGGCCAATAATCCTGAAGCTCAGATGAGCCTCACAAACTCCCATTTCCTCTCACAATTCCCAGGCTGAATTATAGCTCTGTGAGGGGAACTGGGGTCTTTTAATATTATCACCCCTGCCTTAAAGTGACAATGATGATGCTTTAAATGTATAGTGCAGATGGGGCCTAAATCTAGACCAATTTATGACCCACAAAATAAGCTTCATGTGAAGGTCAAGTGCCCATACTGTAATAATTAAAATGATAACAAGGATATATGCAGCACACAGGAAGTTCTCGTCCTATACATTATCCTAAGAATTACCTCAGTAATTCTTTAAAATGCTCCATAACATGAAGCAATCTTATTGTCCTCCACTGTGGACTGGGGAAGGGCTGGGAGGGACAACAGCAGCAAGCTCAAGGCTGAGGTTAAATTTGAACTCATGATTTCCTGGCTCATCACTTGCACTGTTTGCCACTATGGGTAATTAGTAGAAAAATACAACCGTCTCCCTTCACTGTGATCAATCTGATGCACGTGCGAAAAGAGGAAGCCCTAGCCTCGTGCAAGGAGTTTTACTATTTCTGGCTGTCAATCAATAAATGGCAACATTAACTTCTTCCCAACAACAAGGGAAGCCCCAATCGCATCAGTGGCCAACGATCAATTAGCCCGCCCCCAACTTTGGAGTGTCCTGGCGGCCCCCACCGCAACACGTGCTCTCCATGAAGGAGAACACGCTTTGCCCTATTTTCCCCAGAATACATTCTTCCCATCCTCCAGGGAACACTCAACCTTAAATAAGTTTTAGATAAGTTTTCTCAACCATGTGATAAACAGTCTCATAAGACATAAAAGAGCGAAATTGCCATCTTATCTAAAACAAGCTTATTTGCCAAAATACCCATTATGCCGTGTTGGTCTTTACGATGGTGAATTATGGCTCCTGAGTCACTGTGAGAGCAGAGTGTCTGCCATCTTTCCCTAGTGCTTCCGAGGGGGCAGACTGGATGGAAGTTTAGCATCTTCTGATGGCATTTGATCTCTTCTTTGGAGGGGGGACTGGGGGAGGATGAATCAAAGTTCATTTTAAGCTTTGAAAGCAAAAGAGGGCTCTGTGCTCTATGATTAATGCTGATCCTTTATATTGGATTTTGCACTCTATGATTAATGTCTCTTCAATCAAGATTGTGAGGGTTTCCTCTCCATTTTAGTGAAGCAACCATCATTTGAAGAAAGAGTGTCTAAGGCAGACATTTGCCTCAAATGTTTTGTTTCCTCTACGTGCAGTTTCATGCCTCACAAAACCTATTCCTAGCATGGCCTCAGATTCATTTATATATTTTTCTTAAGATAAAATACCATGCCACCTAACCCAATGGTTACAGTAACTTACAATACATATGTTCCAGTAAAATAATAGTACAATACATATAATAAAACAATACATATTTTTCCTGTAAAATAATAAGCATTTAGCCCAATATTTTCCCTACAGTAAACCTTGCATCTGTTTAAAAAAATAATTTTTATTGGGTTTTATAAACAAGAATAATGTTATACAAATAAGTATACCAAGTTTTCACATGTCATTTGTATATCACAAAAATAGCATAATAAATGTGCAGTAATATCTACAACGTATGGTTCATTATTAGTGGTCAATGTATAAGTTACGGGAAACCTTACCTGAGCCAAGTGCAACCCATTGTTGAGTGAAGCGGGGGTTGCTCAGGAGTTTGCTTCCTTTGGGTTGTGTACTTCTTGTAGGAAAGCAATGTGTGGTTTCATGGTGTTTACATATGAGGTGATGTGTTTTCTTTTGATAGGGTTTCCCACCCCCCACCCCCCATTTAATGTAATTGCTTTTAATCTTTTTTAATCTTTCTTATCTACTTTATAGGATGATTCCCTGTTGCCCTGTGTCTCTCACCTTGTATTGTCTATCGAATCTTTTAAGTTGCGCTGAACTGGAGTGTGGTGGGTGGGGGAAGAGGGGGGTTGGAATTAGACTTGGATTAAAGAATGGGTGGTAGATTACAGAAAGTAGCCTATATGTATTCATATAGGTGTGTATTTGGGGTATCTTGGACCATCTGGCGTCTAGCCGGTTGGTCCTGGGTCTCACCTGGCACAGAGGGCCTTGTTTAAGGATAGGCCATCCTCCCTGTCATTTGGGAGTGGACAGTGAGACGTGTTAAGCGTCTTTGTGACATCTGTGTTGGCTATAAGGTTTACACACAAAAGTGTGAGTGGGGTCCAGTTAAGGGTGGAAGGTGGGGTTAGGGATTTGTAGAAAAGAGTCAAAAAGTAAAGGCTGGCAAGGGTGTGTTCAGAAACAGAACAACAACAAAAAACAGAAGCAAAAGGGGGGAAAGGAGAGGAAGAAAAGGAAAAAGAAGAGAAAGGGGGGATTAGAGTAAAAGAAGAAGGAAGGAAGGAAGGAAGGAAGGAAGGAAGGAAGGAAGGAAGGAAGGAAGGAAGGAAGGAATGATTAAAAATTGCAGTGTGGTTCTAGTTATAATATGAGGTAAAAGGCCACCAAAGGGGGGGGGGGGTACTATTGAAAGTGGGTGGGGAGGTTTATGTATGTACGTGTAGGGGGTGTGTGTGTATTTGTGTGTGTGTATTTGTGTGTGTGTATTCTCTTTAAAGTGAAAAGGGAAAGAGGGAGGGCGAAAGGTGGGAAGGAAAAAAGAAAAAGAAAGGGGAAAATAACAATAGAAATAATAGTAACATGGAGTAAAAAGCTTTTTTGGTTTTTTTTTAAAGATGATGATGGGGGGAGGACTCCCCCCTAAAAAGAAAGAAAAAAGGGATCAGGTTTTTATTTTATTCTATTTTCTTTCTTTCATTTTCCTATTTAATTTTTTAAAATGAGAAATAAAAAATAAATAAATAAGGTAGGAAGTCAGGGCTGAAGCAGTGTTCTCAGGAAGTAGCCTGTGTTGGTTCAGGGCTTCCTTTTGGATGCCGCCAGTTTGATTCTTAAGAGTTAGAAAAAATGGAGGTAAAAAAATTGAAGAGAGAGTTAGAGAATGTATTAAAAATATTTTTAAAAAAGTAAGGAAAAGGAATTAAAATAATAATAGTAAAAATATTTTTTTTAAAAAATAATTGGTTGCGCTGTGAGGGTATTGGTGGCGAGCCTCTTTGGCTCGGGTGGCGGTTAGGCA
Source organism: Podarcis pityusensis (assembly GCF_964106645.2). Classification (NCBI taxonomy): domain Eukaryota; kingdom Metazoa; phylum Chordata; class Lepidosauria; order Squamata; family Lacertidae; genus Podarcis; species Podarcis pityusensis. The sequence goes on along the minus strand of NC_138032.1, from coordinate 99,130,942 downwards.
TTGGAATATGTTTGTGTATTGGAGGGCAGGGTGTGGCCATCGCCTACCCCTCCACTTTATGGGTATTCCGGTAAAGGAATCCGGCGGTCGTGGGTCCTGTCTGACACCCTTGCTGGTGGCTAGGGTCATGGCATGACCCCCGGTGACATCAGGGGGAGCTTTCAGTTGTATTTGCATCAACAGGCTTCTCCCACTGGTGGTTTACCCTTGTTAGACTCACCCCTCCCTGAGGGGGTGGAGACATGCTCTGTTGTTTTATCCAATGCCTAAGCCAGTACCTCTCACATGCTGTAATCAATAAAGTTGTGGCCTTTTTTAGCCCATTAACCTAATATACTGTGTCCATGTGTCTTTCTTATCCCCAAGCGGGTGGTGGGTCCTTGAATCACAACCAGTTGGTTGTTGGGCGCTTTGAATGTGCTGCATAAGACGGCCTTGCAAGCGCTGCCGTTTACCAAGCCCCACCTTTACCTGCCACCATATATGTGATGAGGCGCAAGTAGATGAGCCTTGCCCTAAACAGTCTCACAGACCAAAGGGAGGCCAGATTAGTCCCACAGTCTGCAGGTTCGCCACCTCAATCTACCATTTTATTATTCTTATTTATTAGACTTGTTTGCCTCTTGTTACACAAAGGTTGCCAAACAACTTGCAGTATATTAACAATATAAATGTTGTTGTTTAGTTGTTTAGTCGTGTCTGACTCTTCGTGACCCCATGGACCAGAGCACGCCAGGCACTCCTGTCTTCCAAAGACAGAAAAGAAAAATATGTAAAGAAAAATATTGCATAGGAACAATATAAATACATTCTAATTATTACACATTCATCCAAAAACACTTTCATTTTTTAAATAACCCTCCATTTCAACCCCCCATTTAATGCTGAGCGTGCTGCTGCTCTGCAGTTTTAATTTATATTTATCATTGTATGCATTTTTGTTTTGGTTTTTTTAAAAAAAGTATGTAGCTGCGAGAGTCTCTTGGGGACTGAAGAATGTATATTAAATTAAACATGAATTAATCTCTGTGTGTTGAGGAGCTTTATTAAGGTCACCAACAGACTTTTGTGGGTGACCAAAGTCAAAGTTATCAAAACAGGATGGTTGAAAATAGCACAAGTATTAAAGTTTGTAAGAGCAACTCTTTTTTTAAGTGTAGGTGGAGTAAAAGTGTCTGAGTCCTGAATGTTAAAAGCAGATGCAACAGGCCAACAGGTGCTTGGAAAGGTAAACAGAGCTGGAAAGCTGAAAACAGAAATTAAACTGCTTTCTTTCCTCCTCTCCCCCTCAAAATATTTCAGCTCTTTTTTCTTCTTTATCTGTCTCCAGCAGCCACTGACAGCTGACCTTTAAAGCTCCAGAGAGGGGCTCTAGCAGGTGATTTACTAACAGCTGTGCCAGGCGACAAAATGGAGAGTCAGGGGTCACCATGCAATGGATCCAGCTGGTGGATTCAAGAGCAGGATTTAATTAAATAAAGATGCATTGCACTTTTTATTGGTGGTATGGGGAGTGGGTGGGTGTATGTATCCGCGTGCGCGCGCGCGCGCACACACACACACACACACACACACACAGAGTTTCTGTCCTGTGCTCCTGGAGCTTTCTTCTGGTCTGCATCTCCCTTTTCCCCAGCCGCCCCTGTGGACAATGCACACTGGAATCTCATGTCTGCAACCGAGCCCTGAAATGCACAGGAACAGGTGGTGAGCAGTCCATAAACAGATGAGAATAGCAGCTGACAGAACATGGCAGTCTTCCATGAACCTCAGTATTCATGAGGTGCTTTCTGGCTGTGTATTTCTCCTTCCACAACAGCCCTTTCTCCTCTGAGGGCTTCTATTTTTGGACTGTACCTTTAAGTGGATAAAATTAGTCTTGGCTCTTTTCCTCTATCATATATTTAAGGTTTGAGTCAGGTCCTACAAAAGGGATATGGGGAACCCACCTTGGGAAATGTGATTTTTTCATAGGAATGTGGGTTTGATTTTTGTTTTGCTCTCCTCAGAATGCTGTGTATGTGTAAGCAAGGACACCCCCCCCCCAATTGCTGTGTTTTGTAAAAAAATTCAGGTACAGGCAATGACCAATTGATGTGCGACCGTGCACATGTGCATCACACCAATTCCGGAAGTGACTTTAAAAATGGCAGAAAACAGCCCTAGAAGAGCCCAGAAAGGGCAAAAAATGTGTGAAAACAGCGCCTAGCAATCCCATGAGCCTTTGCAAGTGCAATTCCAGGAGCCCTTGCACCAGCCAATGAAGCCTATGGAGAGTTGGAGTTTGAGCAAGGAGGTTTGGAGGGAGCGATTGTGGTGGAGTTTGTCGCCCATTCCCACAGAGGGAGCTGAGGTGGCTTCACCCTGGCAACTCAGAGGGCCAGGGCTGATGCAGCTTGTTCCTCCCACTGGGCTGAGGAAATGAGCTACCAAGACCAGCGGGGGGCAGGGGGCTCCAAGGCACCTGCCTGCCTTTGCCCAAACAGGCTCACTGTGTCTTTACTCCTCGGGTGACCGACCACAGGGGTGAGCTGGGGACTGGTGTGCTATGGCAGCGGTGGCTGAGACAGCTGTGTGAAAGCTTCATTTGCATGGTGGCCTCGGGTAGGGAGGAAGTAGTAACCCGCTGAAGGGGGTAGTTTGATCAGCTGAGACACGGGCTGACATGGGGCTGGGGCTGCCTCTTTCTCCTGGGAGAAAGAGGTAGTCGCCCATGCCAAGGCGGTTGCAGCAGCGGGAGAGGCAGGCACACAGGAACCTGCTTCAGCAACTGCCTTGGCATGGGGGGGGGAGAGATGAGCAGGCTTTCCTGCTTCTCAGTTGATCAAGCCCATCCTTGGGCTCATGCAAGGTGCCTCTTCCTCTCCTCGCTCACCTGTGGTGGCACCTTGGCAAGGGGTATGTCAGGCGGGCTACCTCTTTCTCCTGGGATGAAGAGACATGTGAGCCCAAGAAGCCCGCTTCTCAGCTGATCAGGCCCCCAGACTCCAGCTCCTGTGCACCCCTCAGCGGAGCAGTTTAAAGAAGCCGCCTGCCCACACAGTTCTTCTGCAGGATGAGGGCCAGCACATGCTGGTGGCTTCACCTGACATCTATTGTGGATGAAGCAGTCATCATGGTCTGGCCTGGGTGACATATCAGTACATAGTCCAGGCCTACCCAAGACCACAGTAGATCTTGAAGAAAGTCTGACATAGATGAAACTTGTGCATCATCAGCAACAACTCTGGACAGATGAAGGAAAGGAGGTGATTAACTGTAGGCTCAAGACAGATAACAGGCAGTACACAGTTAGTTTGTGGTATTCACTGCCACAGTTTGTAATGACTACTACTAGCTTGTCCAATGACTTCAACAGGAATTCAATACTTTTATGTAGGATATATTAACAGGCTTTAGCCATGATAACTAGATGGAAGACCATGTACAGCAGCAGTATACTTAAGTACTAGAAGCCGTGGATAAAGACAGAGGCAGTCCATCACTTTCACATTTTACTTCCGGACTCCCAACTGGCTGCTGGCCAACTGCATTGGAAATAAAGGGAAGCAGTGGCATCAGTGAGGATTATAGGAGTATGGCTCTGAATTCATGTACCTTTCAGAAGTTGCCAAAACAGTGCCATTTCCCATACTATTTGGTACCAGAGTTCCATGTTCACTCCTGACAGGTGTCTCCAGTGTCTGGCTATGATGCTTCTGGCTGATGAAAGTAGATAGGTTATAAGCTCTTTATAATGTGAGTGAGCATTATTGTCTTGGAAAATATTCAGTAGAGCCAGTTCTGGGGTGGCTTCCAATACCTGTTTAGCTATTTTGCATATTTCTTGTAGGACTGCTGTCCAAAAGGGTTGGATTTTGGGCAATCCCATCACATGTGGAGTTATCTGGCTCCCTCGGCCTGAAAGCGAGATGTGCACTGTAATCCCATAGTCGCCTTTGACTGGGGTCCTTTACCTTTTTTTTTTTACCTTATGTGCCAGTACAGGTGCAGCCTCTCCAGCATTTTGGTGAGGTTCCTGGGCGTATTAGCGCCAATTTCCATGGTCTTAGGTACCATCTATATGTAAGTTTCAAAGTGAGTTCCCTTCTTTTAGCTGAGATGGATTTAAAGGGAGGCTTAGACCAAATTCTAGTCCATTGGGTAGGGTTTGTTTTGTAGCCTATGTCAGGCTCCCATTGTTTTTTGATTGCATTGAATGGGTTTGTGAGATTCTGGAGCAGTATTTTGTATATTGTGGATACCATCCCCTTGCTGTGTTCCTTTGCTGTCAGAAGAAGGTTTTCGAAGGTGGTAGAGAGGCTGGTGCATGGACATAGCCAAGGGGGGCAGGGGGCAGCTGTCCCCCCTAGATCAAGTAAAACGATATAAATACTTAACTGACCAATCACATCTGTTTTGCCTTCCCCCCCCCAAAAAAAGGCCTGACCCCCCAGAACAAAAACCCTGACTATGCCCATGACAAGGGGCCACTGGTCTTGGGGAGGCTGGTCTGTGGGATGGAGGAGACAAGTAACCAGAAGGGATGGCTTTCACAGCACTCAAAAATCAAAATGTGCCCACAGGCCTGAAAAGCTTGGTAAGCCCTATAATATACTTGCTATTGTAGGACTATGGCCTTCTGACTTCAGTCTGACCTTTAGACATTTCTAAATTTGCTTGCTTAAATATTTATAGACTCTCTTATCAGGTACACTTAAGATCTACTGTTATAATCAAAATCTTCCTTACGTTGGGGGTTGCTTCAAATACTCACGAACTTTCCATCTGCTGATGAGATACTATACTAGCTGTTCTTGCACAAGCAAGTCTGACTGGGAAACTGCTGGTTGAGAAAATAAATTTACTGTAAAACCACTGTTAAACCAGGGTAGTTAGAACTGCTAGGAAAGATCCTTCCCTCCCCCTTTGAACTGTGATCTTATGTTCATGCCATCTTTGGTTAGCACAGGATGTGTACATACATATGTTGCTCAGAGGTGTGTGAACCAGTCCAGGGCATTTGCTAACCATGGCTCTCTTAACTGACACTTTGTTTCTGCAAGTTCATGTGCGTAATTTTAATATGCAACCATTAAACATGCACTCCAAAACTGTTGGCACCAAAAACATTAAAAATGTGCATTGCCTTGCTGTGCAATACACCACTTCACAGAATGTGACTAGGCTTTATCTGTACCACTACATATCTCTGTCAGTATGACTCAATTTGTCTCCTTTCAAAAGGAACCCTATGGCTGAGCCTGACAGCCTGAAAAATGAGTGACAGTCTGTAATGAATGAGCACTACGTCTGTGGTGATCACACAGGGTCCCTGGACATTTGACGGTCTATTGATCCCTGGGCACCACTGTGCTCGCTTTCCCACTGCCACCAACCCATTACACACTGGGTACACACTGAGTCCAGACAGTTGTTAAAATTAAACCAAATAAACAAGTTTATTTTATAAGCATTAACAAGTTTATGGTTTCTCAGATAATTTTCTTGTCAGTTTCTTAACCTTAGTTTCTTTACCGGCCTATACCTTCCTAATACCTTCTGACTGATTATCTCAACTGTTTGACTGACTCCTCTTAACAGATTCTCTCACTCTCTCACATCAGACTAGCTCAACCCACAGACTTATCCTCCCTCTCTCTTCTCTAACTCCAGACTGACTTCTTAACAACTCTAACTCTAACTCTTCCCCTTGGGTTCCTATAGGTTAATCATTTTACAATTAGTTAACCCTTTCCTTATGAACCCAGTATGATGTCACACACCTAGGAGGGCAAACGCCACATCGTCCTTTTCCAAAAGGTCTAGAATGGTGGTGTTTATATATGTTTTAAGTTTTCTAATGGTCCTTAGTACTATTTGATATTTTTATAGGTTAGGTGAGGGCTTGATTTGCCACACTCCAATGCTTTGTTGGCATGAACCATCTCTGCTCCCTAACCAGTTGTTGCACCTTCTGGTTAGTTCTTTGTGACTAATGAGACCAATTACCTTATTAAGAAGCATGCCTCAAGCTGAATACAAAGTGTGAGACAATACTGGCCCCAGGTCCAGCAGTGTACCCAGGCTCCCTTGCGCCCTTGGCAAGGAGGGCGGGCGGGCGGGCTCTTAGCCACTCCAAGCCAGAGTGGGGAGGCGCAATGTTTGCACTCCGCTGGCCAACCCCTAGGTACGCCCCTGCCAGGTTACATGGCTTCTTCTGGTCCCTTGCATGGTGAGAGATAACTTACAAAGCAGCCACTTCTGTCTATTTGGGCTTCTTATGTGATTTGGAGCCCAAGAAGAAAAGGGTTTTCATTTGTGCAGGAGCTTTCATGGATAGAAAAGGCACCCCATTTAAGAAGCCATCCCTTGACACAAGAGGGACTGGGAGGAGCTACACTCCTTGGGGCTAAATGTGTGGCCTTACAGTTCCTTTGAATCTGTGCTGCCCCTTCACACCAGTAGTGTGTGAAAAGGACTAAAGTAACTCTAACAAGCACTACTGCTCCTATGGCATTTCTTCCTTCTGCCCCCACCTGCCTCCCAGGGGCGTACGAAGTAGGGGGGCAAAGGGGGCGGTCTGCCCCGGGTGCCACTCTGGGGTGTGTGTGTGACAATTTGGTCCCTGCCTCCCGCCAGCTGTAGAGTGGCCAAGGCCGGGCACAGTCCTTCTGGAATGCCACACATGCGCACTCCATATGGGCTGCTCCACCCGGGTGCCGGAGAGGGTTCCTCTGCCACTGCTGCCTCCCGTGCATCGTGGTGCGGTTGAGCCTCTATTGGAGCACAGAGCAGAAGAGGCAGACAGGAATAGAGGTTTAGGCCTGACTATCAGCACACTCACTCAGTTCAGCTGCAGACCTGCTAATATGATGCTATGGGTGTATGCAAATTCCAGTGTCCTGGTTGGCTTGATTGCCCTCATGACAACAGGAGGGGGTGGAAACCTGTGAAGTACGAGTACAATGCTAATACAGTACAGTCGTACCTTGGTTTTACAACAGCTTAGTTTATGAACAACTTGGAAATAGAACACTGCAAACCCGGAAGTAGGTGTTCTGGTTTGTAACTTTGCCTTGGAAGCTGAACCTGTTCCGCTTCCTGCTGCGTGTGTCCTGTTTGTAAATTGAGTCCTGCACTGCTAACCAGAGGCTTCCTGTTAAGTCTTTCAGCTGTTGAGTCATTTTATGGATCAGTGGCCTCGTTAGATAGTAAAATTCATGTTAAATTGCTGTTTTAGGGGTTGTTTTTAAAAGTCTGGAATGGATTAATCTGTTTTGCATTACTTTCTATGGGAAAGCACGCCTTGGTTTTAGAACACTTTGGTTTTGGAACAGATTTCTGGAATGGATTAAGTTTGGGAACCAAGGTCCCACTGTATTTCAATTGGCTCCTTTGCCTAATCATAGCAATTGTTTTGGACTGGGACTGGCTGAGCAGCACAGAAAGCTGATTGGCCTGAGAATGGGAGACTAACAGAAGCATCACTCTAAATTCAAATGACAAGATAATCAGTGTATGGGAGATGGGAAAGACTGTGGCTTTGAGGTTTTTGTGAATTTGGGGAAAACTTCTTCTCACTCTTAAAAAGGCACCCCACTATTTATGTTAACCTGTCCCTTATAGAGAGATACCCAGGTGATTGTTTTCTGAAACCTTTGTGAACAGAAGCAAGCAGGTGCACCCTGGCAGAAATGTTTTGGTTTCTTTTGAGTGACAATAGCTTCATAACACACAGCCCTCTATGCACTAGCTGAAAAAAACGGGGAAAGGGTATTAGATAAAATGACTATAAACTATTGTGGTGATTTGGAGGTTTAATCTGAAATCAAGCTGGATTTCAGTTTGAGTTTGATGTCTCGGGTAACTTCTCTCTCTTACATCATGGATGTTGGCAAATTGGATTTAAAAGGGCAAAATATTATTAGAACTGGATATATCATAAATGCATAAGGGAAACTCTATTTTAAGGCTCAGGAACTTAGAAAATCTTTTTAAATATTATGGATGGATGTTCTGTATTATTTTATTCATACTATTGCCTAATACAAGTTTGCCATGGCCTTTGGCTAGAAAAATAAACTTACAAACTTTCCCAGACTTCTAAAAATGTAATCCCCAGTTGGGAACCGAGGCACTATGCCTCTAGTGTGCATGAATGCAAATCATGTGTATGGATATTAAGGGACCGGGTGGTTGACAGCCTTCCATTTTACATGCTGCAGCTCTTAAAATATATTTTCAACAATATGTTGGTAACACCCTACTGCCTGCATACTCTGTGGAATCATTGCCACGGGCTGGCCACCAAAACTCTGTAAGCTTCTTTGCACATTTACATGGGCCAAGTCCAAATTTTTCACTAACGGAACACTCCGCAGGAAGCCACAGCTGTTCTTGGCTCCCCAAAGTAAGTGTGTGTGTGGTAGGAATAACATGTTTGCAAACACAACTTTGTCCTACATTTTCAAGTGTGACCCTAATACCTAAAACATCTCAGATACACACCTAAACAATCTTGCATGTCATTTTATTAACTTGGCCTCATATTCAGGTAGTTCTGAAAATGCTTTCCTGAAAGCTCTCCTTTTAGTGTGCTGTGCAGGTACACTGAGTTGAGGACTGGTAGTAAAGGCAGAGTGCCAGGGGAAGGAAGGAAGGAAGGAAGGAAGGAAGGAAGGAAGGAAGGAAGGAAGGAAGACTGCTCAGTCCTTTCCTGTCAGCCATTTGTCTGCTCAAAGTTGCCCTCTCCGAAGCTTCTCGCCCAACCCCACATACCTGAAGAAAATTCCTCGGGGCGAAATGATTGCAGAATTACAGTTTTACTAGTGTTGGAATAATGGACATTTACTGTGAGGCCCACCACAGACCCCTGGAAGAAACAGACATTCCCTTTATTTTGTCAGAGACCTTGCCAGAGATTCATGGGCATCTGACAAGAAAAATAATTGATGAAAATAATGGTATGATGATAATGAAGGCTTATAGTTGAGCTCCTCTACAATAGAGGCTTTTAATTAGCCATCCTGTGTTACAATATCTCTGCTGTTTGTCACTATTTATATCTCTGAACATCTGCTCCAGCAGTGGAATAGCTTGCTGTGAATATTTCACATAGTGTAAATGGAGGCAGGCTATTATTTACTTAATTGTTCTGCCTTGAACAGCCTAGGCAAGGAACTATTGTTTTAACTGTCTATGTGATCTGTCTCTCTCTCTCCATGTGTGTGTTTGTGTAAAGGGGGGGGGGGAATATATGTTTGAAATGTGGTGATGCTAATGTCACCCCAATCCCTTTTGATAGATAGTTCAGTTTCAGCTGCAGAACAACAGGCTCACCGTGTTCCAATGTTGGTTGTTACCCAGGGGATGGAAAGTCCTACACGTGAGTATAATGTTTTTTAAAGAGATTGCTAAGCAATTTGCCTGGGCAATTCCCCCTCAGTGCTTTACAGTCACTTGTAGCCTTTTCCCACGTCCAACGCACAACGCACCAATACTGGAAACCTTGAAGATGTTCATGGTGATTTATATGTACACCGCCCTAGACCCACATGTCTCTTGATCCAATAAAATAATAAATTACAGAGTTATTAGTAAAAGGGCATGTTTAATATGTCTGAAGAATCAAGCATGCATGATTTTGGGGGTTATTTTTGAACCTAAGATATGGGAGAATTTACCAAAAGAATTGAAGGTGAGGGACACTCTTCTCAAAACTCCCCCAGGTTTGCATGTACATTAACATTCCAGTTGATAGGTGCAGCTCAGTTTTTCTCCCTTCCTACACTACACTGAGACAGTTGCAAACTATTCTGAACTCTTAAAGGCACCGGATGAAGCAGTGGGTATGAATCATAGGACAGTAGAAGTAGTGGGCTGTGGAAATCCGGGTGGATCCCCTTCTCTGGAGTTACAACACCTTATACCAGAGCAGGGCTGGCCCACCCAATAGGCAAGGCGAGGCAACTGCCTCAGGCAGCAGGATCCACAGGGGCAGCTGTTCTGGCCTCCAATGAATGCATTGTCCACTGCTGCTGCCACAGTGGCAGTGAGGGCTACAGCACATTTCTTGGAGGCTGGGCCTGCCGTCTCCTCAACAGCCCCCCCCCCCCCAATTTGCTATACCACCTCTACAGTGAGGGAGCACCATTTTGTGGTCCACCTCAGGTGCCAAAATGCTTTAGGCCAGCCCTGCACCAGAGCAACAATAGACTGCCCAAACTATGTTTTTAGAGGAACCAAGAACCTTAACTAAGAAGGACAGAGACCAGGTTTAGGGCTGCCATATGTCCGGATGTCAAAAGCTGAATTGATCTTAGGCAAGTCAATCAAAAAAATGTGGGGTTTGGGGCATTTTTGTAACTTTGCATTTTTTTGGAAATTTGGGGGGGCGGGGGGGGCGGGTGTTCCTTAAAAAAAGGGTCTAACCAGGCTGAGAATGTGAAAGTGCATATCAAGCTCCGGGACCCATGAGCAAGACAGAAAAGATATTACAACAGACCTAGACCACTGACTCAGAAAGTTACACTGTATGTAGGCTCTACTGGACTGTGCTCCTAAATCCCATCCCTCCTATTCCTCACCAGTGGTCTGTATCCAGTCTAAGGGGTCCAGAGCTGGTTTCTTAAGGACGTTGTTTCCCCTCTAGATTCCTTTAAAGTTACTTTAATACAGATCTGAGCCTGTGTTTGGTTATTATTATTAATATCTAGATCACCTGACCCAACCGTTAGATCATAAAATCAGTTGCCAATTAATGATGTATGTGTAACAAGTACCATCTCAAATTCTCTCTCTTATCCAATATTCTAGCAAGTTAACTAGTGTGTTGACAAAGCTGAAACATTCTTGCAAAGAAGGATAGCAGGCCCAAATCTCTTCCTCATCCAAATGCTGATATGTGTTTTATGTCAAATAATGCAAATTGCTACCTCTGGCACACTTACACATGGGTTTCAGGCTATATGTTCGCATTATTGGCTTTAAACAGCTACCGTGCTATTCTTTTCCCTCAAACTGCATCAAGGCTGGGGTGGGGGCATGTATCAAAATGTAATATTTCCTAAGGAACAACAGGAAAGATAAAATAGTAGATATGGATTGTGGCCAATCTCCTCTATACACCACATTCCCACCCAGCAGTGGCAGCCCCCAAGATGCAGAGTGTGTACAAGCCTCAGTGCATGTTGTGGGTGTGATGTCGTGTCTAACATGCGAGCCAGCAATTTACAAGGGCCAAAGAGGCAGCATCTAAGCAAACAGAACCACCTGGCTTCTGTTGCATGTGACTTGCATGTGACTTGTCTTACAGATATAGGTTGATAATAACACGTTGCCGTTGGTCTCCAATCCACTCCTGACCCTGTTCCTCAAGAGAAAATTGGCTCTAAGCCTTACTCCTTGCTTCACCCACCACAGCTATAATTGCCAGTGATTAATTAGAAGGCATTTCTAATTAGAACTAGAAGGCATTCATTCTGGTTGTGGTAGCTCCAAAGGAGGCTGTATTGTCACAATGGTAGAAAACACTATTTAAAGTTTAACAGCAGTAAGATGTTAAAATTTAAATTTTAAGAGTCTGCTGCTGTTAAACTTTAAGTGGTTTTTGCCACTGCAAAGCTGAAGCTGCCCAGGCACCTTCTGCAGCCGCCTCTCCCAGTAAACCTTGCTTAGGGGCCTTTCCTCAGAGCAAGGCGTGGGGAACTGGGTGCCAGGGATGCAGGTGGCGCTGTGGTCTAAACCACTGTGGCGATCACACAGAGCCCCCGGACGTTTCACGGTCTATTGACCCTGTGCCACAACTGCAGTTGCTTTCTTCGCTGCCACCACCCCGTTTCTCACAGGGACACACGGAGTCCAGACAGTTGTTAACATAAACAAATAATCAAGTTTATTTTTAAATGCAGGAACAAGCGTATGGTTACAATTTATTTTTCTCTTGTCAGTTTCCTAATCTTAGTGCCTAACAACTTCAAACTGAATTATTCCCAACTATCTATCTGACTCAACCTAACAATTCCTCTCACCCTCTCACAATACAACTCTGCCAACCCACACCTAAGCCTCCCTCTTCCTTCTCCAACACCCAAGCCTCAACTCCCAACTGACAAACCTCAACTCTATCAGGGCAGCAGTTGAAGAAGGAGCAAAAAGGGTTTTCGTGTGTGTGTGTGTGTGTGTGTGTGTGTGTGTTTCTTTATGGCTGATTAGCTGCTCTCCCTGTGCAAAGGTCAGAGGGGGCAGGGTTTCTGTTGAGGCAGGTGATTAGCTGTGGGAGGAGCTTATCAGAGCTTGCAGGGCAGCGGCGCGTGCAGTTTGAGCCATCTTTTAGATTTAGGGGAGCTAGTCTCAAACGTTTGTTGGGGGAGACCTAGGTTTTTTTTGTGGGGGGAGTTATTTGTCCTATCTGCATGCTTTTTATGATGGAGGACCATTGTAGCCACCCCCAACGACACGTTCTCAAGATGGAGGGGGAGGGAACAGCTGCAGTCGCCTGCGGTTCCTGCGCAATGTTTGCCATCTTGCCAAAGGTTGCAGGCAGCTTTACCTGCAGCAGTTGCATGTTGATTGCCCTCTTAAAAGACAAAGTCCAGCAACTGGAGGAACGTGTAGCTACGCTCCAAAGAATTAGAGAGCTGGAGCTCTTCTTGGAAGCAACAGAGCACACCGTCTCCACCAAGGAGGAGACAGGGGACTCCCCTGAGAAGAAGGAGGCTAGTTCACCAACACAGGAGCCAGATATATGGAGAAACGTGACTCAAAGAAGTAGGAGGCCCAGGGTTCGCTCTGATTGTTTAGAAATACACAATCGCTTTGAGATCCTCTCCCCTAGCATGGAAGACGAAGAGCAGACTCCATTTGACGATCTCTCCCTCATTAAAGTCGATCAGGTATATGAAGACGAGCAGCAAAGTCAGTCCTCAGGGAATGTGCAGGCGACCTTGGAACGGACAGCTCACGGAAGAACCCTGACCAAACCTAAGAGGAGGCGTGTAGTGGTGATAGGGGATTCCCTACTGAGGGGAACAGAAGCAGTGATCTGTGGGCCTGACAAGATGTCTCGGGAAGTGTGCTGTCTCCCCGGGGCTAAGATCCAAGATGTAACTGAACGACTGCAAGGAATCATAAAACCCACTGACAAATACCCCTTCCTCTTGGTTCATGTGGGAACCAATGACACTGCAAGCAATAGCCTCCAGAAGATCAAAAGAGACTACGAGGCTCTGGGCAGGAAATTGAAGCAATTAAATGCACAAATTGTCATCTCATCTGTCCTCCCAGTTGAACGACGTGGCCCAGGGAGAGAGGGAAAAATAGTAGAAGTGAACAGATGGCTTCACAAATGGTGTAAACAGGAACGGTTTGGATTCTTAGATCACGGACTGCAGTTTCTTGAAGATGGACTTCTGGCAAGCGATGGGCTGCACCTCACAACGGTTGAGAGAAATGTTTTTGCCAAAAATCTCAGAAACCTCATCAGGAGGCCTTTAAACTGACTAATGTGGGGGAGGGAGACAGTGCTCCTGAAGGTAGGAGTCTATCAATTGATGAAGATGATCATCCAAATGTCATAGACCAAATGGAGCAAACAGCACGCAGACCTAGTGGTGGGAGGAAAAAATCCTTAAATAAGAGACATGGGGGAATGATTAATGGACTTCATTGTCTGTACACTAATGCGCAAAGCATGGGAAATAAACAAGATGAGTTTGAGCTCTTGGTACAGCAAACTAAATATGACATAATAGGCATCACTGAAACCTGGTGGGATAAGTCCCACGATTGGAATGTAATAATGGGGGGATACAATCTATTTCAGAGAAACAGACCAGACAAGAAAGGAGGAGGAGTGGCGTTATATGTCAGGGATGTGTATACCTGTGAAGAGATCCAAGATTTAGAACCTCAAAGCCAAAGTGAGAGCATTTGGGTCAAAATTAAGGGAGAGAAGAATAACAATGACCTCATTGTGGGAGTTTACTATAGATCCCCAAGCCAAACGGAGGACATAGATGATGCCTTCCTGGAACAGGTGGCCAAGCATGCAAAAGGAAGGGAGATAGTAGTAATGGGGGACTTCAATTACCTGGATATTTGTTGGATGTCAAACTCAGCCAAGAGCATAAGGTCAAACAGATTCCTCACTGGCCTTGCAGACAACTTCATTGTCCAGAAAGTGGGAGAAGCAACAAGAGGAACAGCCATTTTAGATCTGGTCCTAACCAATGTTGATGACCTGGTTAGTGGGGTAGAAGTGGAAGGATCATTAGGCGCGCGTGATCATGCTCTTCTGAAGTTTACTATACAGCGGAAAGGAGCAGCCAAGCATACTAGGACTCAATTTCTTGACTTTAAGAAAGCCGACTTCATAAAACTTAGGGAAGTGCTGGGTGAGATGCCATGGACAGTAATACTAAAAGAAAAGGGAGTTCATGATGGCTGGGAGTTTGTTAAGAGGGAGATACTAAAAGCACAACGTCAGGCAATACCAATGAGACAGAAACATGGAAGGTGCCTAAAGAAGCCAGGGTGGCTATCTAAAGAACTTTTAACTGAGTTAAGATTAAAAAAGGATGTGTACAAAAAATGGAAAAGGGGGGAAACCACCAAAGAGGAATTTAAACAAATAGCCAGCATGTGTAGACACAAAGTCAGAAAAGCTAAAGCACAGAATGAACTCAGGCTTGCTAGAGAGGTTAAAAGCAACAAAAAAGGCTTTTATGGGTATGTTTGTAGCAAAAGGAAGAACAAAGAAACAGTGGGGTCACTCAGAGGAGAAGATGGTGAAATGCAAACAGGGGACACAGAAAGGGCTGAACTCCTCAATGCCTTCTTTGCCTCAGTCTTCTCTGATAAAGAAAACAATGCCCGACCTGAAGAATTTGGAGCAAATGATTCAGCAGAGGAAACACAGCCCAGAATAACTAAGGAGATAGTACAAGAATACTTGGCTAGTTTAGATGTATTCAAGTCTCCAGGGCCAGATGAACTGCATCCAAGAGTATTAAAAGAACTGGCAGATGTGATCTCAGAACCACTGGCAGTCATCTTTGAGAATTCCTGGAGAACAGGCGAAGTCCCGGCAGACTGGAGGTGGGCAAATGTTGTCCCTATTTTCAAAAAGGGGAAAAGAGAGGACCCAAATAATTACCGCCCAGTCAGTCTGACATCAATACCAGGGAAGATTCTGGAGCAGATCATTAAGCAAACAGTCTGTGAGCACCTAGAAAGGAATGCTGTGATAGTCAGCATGGATTTCTGAAAAATAAGTCATGTCAGACTAACCTGATCTCGTTTTTTGACAGAATTACAAGCCTGGTAGATGAAGGGAACGCAGTGGATGTAGCCTACCTTAATTTCAGCAAGGCATTTGACAAGGTGCCCCATGATATTCTTGTAAAGAAGCTGGTAAAATGCGGTCTTGACTATGCTACCACTCAGTGGATTTGTAACTGGCTGACCGAACCCAAAGGGTGCTCAGCAATGGTTCCTCTTCATCCTGGAGAAGAGAGACTAGTGGGGTGCCACAGGGTTCTGTCTTGGGCCCGGTCTTATTCAACATCTTTATCAACGACTTGGATGATGGACTCAAGGGCATCCTGATCAAATTTGCAGATGACACCAAACTGGGAGGGGTGGCTAACACCCCAGAGGACAGGATCACACTTCAAAACGACCTTGACAGATTAGAGAACTGGGCCAAAACAAACAAGATGAATTTTAACAGGGAGAAATGTAAAGTATTGCACTTGGGCAAAAAAAAAATGAGAGGCACAAATACAAGATGGGTGACACCTGGCTTGAGAGCAGTACATGTGAAAAGGATCTAGGAGTCTTGGTTGACCACAAACTTGACATGAGCCAACAGTGTGACGCGGCAGCTAAAAAAGCCAATGCAATTCTGGGCTGCATCAATAGGAGTATAGCATCTAGATCAAGGGAAGTAATAGTGCCACTGTATTCTGCTCTGGTCAGACCTCACCTGGAGTACTGTGTCCAGTTCTGGGCACCACAGTTCAAGAAGGACACTGACAAACTGGAATGTGTCCAGAGGAGGGCAACCAAAATGGTCAAAGGCTTGGAAACGATGCTTTATGAGGAACGGCTAAGGGAGCTGGGCATGTTTAGCCTGGAGAAGAGGAGGTTAAGGGGTGATATGATAGCCATGTTCAAATATATAAAAGGATGTCACATAGAGGAGGGAGAAAGGTTGTTTTCTGCTGCTCCAGAGAAGCGGACAAGGAGCAATGGATCCAAACTACAAGAAAGAAGATTCCACCTAAACATTAGGAAGAACTTCCTGACAGTAAGAGCTGTTTGACAGTGGAATTTGTTGCCAAGGAGTGTGGTGGAGTCTCCTTCTTTGGAGGTCTTTAAGCAGAGGCTTGACAACCATATGTCAGGAGTGCTCTGATGGTGTTTCCTGCTTGGCAGGGCGTTGGACTCGATGGCCCTTGTGGTCTCTTCCAACTCTATGATTCTAGGATCCAGGAATACCCCCAAGCTACATACCCATTCCTTCAGAGGGAGTGTAACCCCCTCAAACACAAGGTTACAAAGGTCTTATAATAAGCATCTATAATGGAAAGTGGTTACTCACTTTTCAAAGAAGAGAGAAGGAGGCTTTTGCAGCCCCTGAGAAAAAAAACCCAAAGTCACTTTTCCTGGAAGTGACTAATGCAGCCAGAAGTTTTTGACCTTCCATGGTGATGTCTTGCCCTTCTGGGGCCTTGCTGGAACATGCTGCCTTCATGTCATTCCCATCAGGGCAGCCAAGGTCACCATCAGAGCACTCCCAGCCCATCTGGGAAGATGGTGGGGCGGGAGCCCAGCCCAGGAAGTAAAAGTAGCAATGACCGGAGGCAGCAGAGCCTCACTATCTGCTGATGCTTCTCTTCCTCACAAATGCACAATACATAAAGTTTGTTTGGTCCACAAATCAGTTCCCTGTGGCATCATTTTGTAAAGTTTGCAGCAGCAAATATGACATGCAACCACCACTCTGGCACACAGTTACACATTGCGATATAGATATACTGCTGCAAATATCTCCACTTCCCTCTTGTCTCCCAGAACCAGAAGAGGCATGAAAAGGCCAGAGGAAATGTTGGCTTCACACAGGTGCAGGCTGTGGGGAGGGGGGACTTTCAGTCGCAGCAACTGATCCATGGGGCAAGTCCTACCAGGGGTGACCTGCTGTGTTCCTTAGGCCTGACACTCTGCTAAGACTGTGCAGATTGAGTTTTTGCTAATAAAGAGTTAACTCCAACTTGAACAGTATGATTTGCTGCCTGCTCTCTTCTGACAGCTACTAGCCACAGTGGCCACACTCCACTTCCACAGTCGGAGGCAGCAATGCTTCTGAATACAAGTGCTCAGGTCCTGTTTGCAGGCTTTGCACAGGCACCTGATTGGCCACTGGAAGAACAGGATTCTGCACTAGGTGGGCCTTTCATCTTATGCCCTTATGTTCTTTTATTCATAAAACAGCAAGAAGCACATCACCTTGCATGCTCTTTGAAAGGACTAGCCATGAGGGAAGTAGGGAAGGTAGTCCTACCTGGAAGCCTAAAGAAATTGTCATTTATGGCACTTCACATCCAAACTATTTATTTGGATACTGGATAAGTGTGTAGGGTGTATGCGGTGCTAGTTTGTCCACCTTTGGGCCCCACCCTGCACTCACCCCTCACCTGTGGCTCCTAGATGCTGTCAGCATTCAACAGTGGTCACACTGCACAAATGGCTTTGACCGGCCAGCTAAATCAGGTGTGTGTTTCTTTTCTTCTTTTTGTATTTATTATAAATTTGATTTTCAAAAGAATAAACATACAACAAAAAACAATTCAAAATTCAGATATCAAGATTGCTCTGAATCTCCTGACTTCCCCCCATCCCTTCCCTGGGTCCTAATGTTAATATTTACAACTGCATATCAATACTTATCCAAGTTTTTATCCTTCTAAATTATCCACAGTTTCCATTACTTTACAAGTGTGGTTAGAATCCTGTTAATGTTTTAACCTCCTTGCATTGGTCTAGTACCTAACTTATAAACTTTTCCCATTCTTTTTTAAAGTTCTTGTCTTCTTGATTTCTGAGCTTCCCAGTTCATTTTTTCATTTCGGCATAGTCCATCATCTTGATTTGCCATTCTTCTCTGGTTGGGACTGTATCTTCCTTCCATCTCTGGGCTAGAAATATCTGTGTGGCTGTGGTCGCATACATGAACAGTCTTTTCTGGTCCTTTGGTATCTCGGTACCTATAATTCCTAATAAGAAAGCTTCTGGGATTTTTTTTAACAAAAGTTATTTTAAACATTTTTTTCATTTCATTATATATGATGTCCCAGAAACTTTTAGTTACTTTACACGTCCACCACATATGATAAAAGGTACCTTCTTTTTCTTTACATTTCCAGCAAGTATTTGTACTTGTTCTGTACATTTTTGCTAACTTAACAGGAGTCAAATACCACCAGTACATCATTTTCATGTAGTTTTCTTTCAGTGAACAACATGCCATAAATTTCAAATCTGTTTTCCAAAGCCTCCCAATGTATCATCAGCAATTTGACCTGTTTGTCTTTTGTGTGCCATTCCAGGAACAAATTATACATTTTCAACAATAATTTAATATTATTTTCTAAAACATCTTTTTGAGATCTTGATAACTCATAACTAAAACCTTTCTTTTTATCTGTCTTAAAAATATCATTTAATTGATAATACTGTAACCAATCTGTTTCCAGTTCTCTTATCTCTTCAAAGTCTTTTAATTTTACCTGATTTTCAACTGTGGTTAACAGCTCTCTATATGTCTGTCAATTAGCCCTCATGTTCATTTTTCTCAAAGATATTGCTTCTAATTGGGAGAGCCACCACGGTGTTTTTTGTTCTAATAAGTCTTTATACTTCTCCCACACCCTAAAAATTGATTTTCTTATTATATGATTCTGAAATCCTTTGTGCAATTTTGCTTTATCATACCATAAATATGTATGCCACCCAAATCTGTTATCATGTCCTTCTAGATCTAAAGTATCTCTATTTTTCAATATCATCTATTCCCAGATCCAGCAAATGCAGGATGCCTCATAATATAATTTCAAATCTGGCAGAGTGAATGCCCCCCCCCCCCTTTAGCATCTGATAATAGTTTAGATTTTATCCTTGGTTTCTTCCCCTGCCAGATGAATCTGGAAAGATCTTTTTGCCATTCTTTAAAGCATCCAGTACCACCTATCACCAGGATCATTTGGAATAAAAATAACATTCTTGGCAATACATTCATTTTAATCACTGATATCCTCCCCCAAAGCGAGAAATTCATTCTTTCCCAGATTTCTAGATTCCTTTTTATTTCTCTCCGTGTAATTTCATAATTATCTTTGAGTATGTTAATATTCTTAGCTGTCAGCCATACCCCCAACTATTTGCCTTTTTTGTCTATAGTTAAGTCCATAATCTGTTGTAACTCCTTTTTATATTGCTCTGTCGCATTTTTCACCAATACCTTAGTCTTGTTCTTATTTAGTTTAAAACCTGATACCTGTCCAAAATCCTGGATCTTTTTCAGCACCTTCAGGAGAGAACTTTGGGGTCCTCTACGGTAATCACAAGGTCGTCTGCAAATGCTTTTAATTTATATGCTTTATTTCCTACCGTTGTTCCTCTAATAGTTTCATCTAGTCTTATCTTTCTCGCCAGGGCCTCCAACACTAAAATAAATAATAATGGTGACAGATGGTCAAATTGTGACAGATGGTCAACACTAAAATAAATAATAATGGTGACAGATGGACAAATAATAATGGTCTCCTTTGACATTTTGCATTTCTCCATGATAACATTGTTCACAATTAACATGGCCTGTTGATCCAAATAAATTGCATCAATACCTCTCCCAAACGTCTCCCCAAAATTCATCTTTTCTATAGTCTTCATAAAGGCCCATGAAATATTATCAAAGGCCTTTTCAGCATCTATAAATATTCTTCAATTTCCTCTTTCTTTTCAGGACCAGCTCATTATAGATCCGTGTAATATCTTACAAATTGTTTTCTTATATCTTTCGTACTGTCAATTACCTTCCCCTTTATATTTAATTTGTTTATTAAATTTATGCCCTGTTCTTTCCTTAATTGTCATGCCAGTAATTTACCTGGCTTATCAGCGTATTCAAAAAATTTCTGTTTTATCCTTTTTATTTTCCACTCTACTTCCTGGTTAATTATCATTGAATATTGTGTATATAACATTTTTATTGCCTGTTTTATTGATTCTTTTCCAGGCTTTTTAAACTAATTCTTTCTCCTGGGCATAGTAGGCCAAATGGTGTTAAAAAAGGATAGAACTTTCTTTATGTATGCAACAATAGCAGCAAGAATACTCATCGCAAAGTATTGGAAGACACAAGAACTTCCCACGCTGGAGGAATGGCAGATGAAACTTATGGACTATATGGAATTGGCGGAAATGACTGGTAGAATCCGTGACCAGGGAGAAGAGTCGATGGAGGAAGACTGGAAGAAATTCAAAGACTACCTTCAGAAACACTGTAAAATTAAGGAATGTTAGAGTGATGTTGGACTGAAAACAAGAGGTTTCCAGCTGTACAGGTTAAAGTTAATGATAGACTAAGATTAAATATTAAGATTAAAGATGTTTAAAGAAATGGAAATTTGATATTAAGAGGGAAAATTTTAATGGTATATGATATTAAGACCAAGGATTAGGTTTAAAGAAGTTGAAGCTATATATTTTAATATCTTATCAAATTAAAGATTGGGATTAAAAAAGTGGAAAAGAAACTGCTGGACAAATAATTTGGATTGGAATACAAAAGAGGGAGATATGAGGAAGTCCAGAAAATAAGCAACTAAAAAACGGAAACGAAACAGAGATATTGTTTTATTGTTATGTTTCTGGTATTTTTATTGTTGAATTTTGCTTTTGTTTTTTTGTTCTTTGTGTTTTTGTTATATGTATTGTGTATGTTTTTCTTTTATTTCTTTGTTGTTTAAAACTTTAATAACAATTACTTTTTTAAAAAAAAATATATCTTGTAGGCGCAAAATGGACACAGCTGAAATTGTCTTTGCTTTACCGTCAGAATGTACAGGCCTGTTTTCGATTTGTGGGTGTTATAGTTTTGAATGCTATTATCTGCTCTAAGTCATTAGGCAAAAAGTTTAAATTATTGTTCAATAGCATTGCTGCCAATACTTTTAACATGTTTACTTCCAGAACACAGGTGTATTTTTTATTACCGTATTTTTCGCACCATAGGGCGCACCGGACCATAGGGCGCACCTAGTTTTGGGAGGCGGAAAACAAGAAAAAAATATTCTGAACCCCAGAAGCCAGAACAGCAAGAGGGATCTGGCTTCTGGGATACCGTGTGGCTGTTCTGGCTTCTGGGGTAACCGCGCCAAGCCTCTTCAGGGCAGCGGGGTGAAGGCTCCCCCTGCCCAAAGAGGCTGCGCAGGGCTAAAGCAGAAGCCAGGACAGACGTGTCGCTGAAGGGGCACTGTACCTTCTCTCTCTCTGTGCAGCGCCCCTCCTTCACAGGAAAGGTGCTGCGCAGAGAGGGAGAAGGCGCAGCGCCCTTCAGCGAAGCTGGAGAAGGAACAGAAGAAGACCCTTCTCTTCCTCCTCCGGCTTCACATGACAGGCGCGTTGCTCAAGGGGGGCTGCGCCTTCTCTCTCTCTCTGCGCAGCGCCTCTCCTTCACAGAAGAGGTGCTGCACAGAGAGGGAGAAGGCGCAGCGCCCTTCAGCGAAGCTGGAGAAGGAACAGAAGAAGACCCTTCTGTTTCTCCTCGGGCTTCGCTGGACAGGCGTGTCGCTGCCAAGCGGGAGGAGGAACAGAAGGAGACCCTTCTGTTCCTCCTCGGGCTTCGCTGGACAGGCGCGTTGCTCAAGGGGCGCTGCGCCTTCTCTCTCTGCGCAGCGCCTCTCCTTCACAGGAGAGGTGCTGCGCAGAGAGGGAGAAGGCGCAGCGCCCTTCAGCGAAGCTGGAGAAGGAACAGAAGGAGACCCTTCTTTTCCTCCTCCGGCTTCCAGGACAGGTGCGTCGCCGTGAAGCCAAGGAGCCTGCATTCACTCCATAGGACGCACACACATTTCCCCTTCATTTTTGGAGGGGAAAAAGTGCGCCCTATAGAGCGAAAAATACGGTATTTATTTATTAAATTTCTATACCACCCATCAGGGACACAGGTAGCGCTGTGGGTTAAACCACAGAGCCTAGGACTTGCCGATCCGAAGGTCGGAGGTTCGAATCCCCGCGACAGGGTGAGCTCCCATTGCTCAGTCCCTGCTCCTGCCAACCTAGCAGTTTGAAAGCACGTAAAAGTGCAAGTAGATAAATAGGTACCACTCCGTCGGGAAGGTAAACGGCATTTCCGTGCGCTGCTCTGGTTTGCCAGAAGTGGCTTAGTCCTGCTGGCCACATGACCCGGAAGCTGTACGCTGGCTCCCTCAGCCAATAAAGCGAGATGAGCGCCACAACCCCAGAGTTGGCCACGACTGGACCTAATGGTCAGGGGTCCCTTTACCTTTTACCACCCATCATCCAAGGATCGCAGGGCAGTTTACATTTGTCCTGATCCCCTGGCCTACCTGGCAGTCAGACAGCCTGCCAAGACCAAGTCCAAAATCCGAGGCTCCATCAGCATCGGCAAAGTCCATAGTCCAAGATCCAAAATTGAAGGCTGAAGCCAAGAAATGAGGTTCAGGGTCAATCCAAGTCTGAAGTCACGATGCAGTCCAGTGTCACGCCCAAAGTAGAAACCTGTAGCGGTCCAAGAGTAACCAATATGAGGTCCCTCAATGTCAGCAGTTGAGCAGCCACAGCCCCTCAGCTCTGCTGCCTTCTGATACTGTGTCTGCTGACTGCAGCATCTGGGCTTGATAAGCATGTGACCCTCGCCTGCTCCAGCTTGCCCCAGCTGAGGAGTCTATGCCTCCTTCCCCACCTGGCCAGCTAGTGAACTGGGCTGCCCTGGCCTGACTCTGCATCCTGGAGTGCTCTGCCCACTGTTCCCTATGTCTTAGGACCTGTCATGTTCATGGGGATGGGGGCCTCTCTGGCTCTGGGTCCCGCTGCTCAGCTTTCTGTGCACTGCCCCCTGCGCCCTCATCATCCTCTGTCACTCTGTGAGTATTACCTACACCAACCTCTCCTTCCCAGCTTGCCCCCATGTGACCCAGTCCCAGCTCCACCCCTCGCCGGGATCTTCTTCCTCCTCCCCAAATTCCTCCCAGTTCATGACAACAATATAAAAACACAAAAATACACATCATAATAACAAACAGGAAAAATAACCCCCACAGATAGAACCTCTGGCATGTATAAGTACCTTACCTTGGACTTCAGCATGAACTAATAAAACAGTACAGATACATCTGGAAGATAAACCCCCAAAATGATTAAAATCAGGGGCATATGAAAAGAATGAATATGCACATTTCATTTAAAATCTATGGAATTATGGGGAATGCAGAGGGAGAATGGATGAGAGTTGTATATTGCCACTTGAATGGGCAAACCAAAAAAGCAAAGCAGTGCAAACCCTCCCCCCCGTCGCCCTGTGCTGTGCTGTGCTGTGTTGGGGGGGATTAGATTGGGTGGAGGTGCAAGCTTGTCTCTACCAATGTGGTATTACCTCTGTTGCCCACTGAACCTGTGGGCAGGCAGGTGGGCTCGTGGTGGGGTGCCCACTTTGGCAGACCCATTGAAATGGAGGCATTCAGAAGGCAAGGAAGGGTGAGCCAGCCCAGTTAGACACTAAGCCTGTCTCACCACCATCACATGATGGCATCAGACCTGAGACGGGCTTGACTGGTGTCCCAGTTCCAGGGGCTGGTGCAACAATCTTACTGCCCCCACCTTCTAGCCCATCTGCCACATGCAACAGGCATGTGGATGTGGTGATGGTGGCCCTGTGGCTCCATAAAGCCCCACTGGAGGGGGAGATTTGGATTGCAGACTAAACTATGTAAAATAGCAAGCATTGCAGACTAAATTATGAAAAATAAAAGCAAATTTGATTGCTGTGTGTAAAGTAAATGAACTTCAGACTGAACGTTTTTGTTTTGTTTTTTGTCCATTCTAATTAGTTACCCAACGTGAATGAGTAGACATAGATTTTAACAATGCAACCAATTACTATTGGTAATGGCAATAACATTTCCCCCCAGTCCTTAATTATCGTTTGCTTAATGCCACAATTGTCTCTGACTGTGATAAGCCTCAGTTAATAAGCTTCAAACCTGGACTACATCATCCATTCCCCTTTTCTCTGCCTCAGCTCTTTCTGTACTTAGCCGACTTAAAACTTGAAATTTCTACATTTCTCAGAGGCTGAAGTCTGCTGAATGTGACCATTGTCCCTTGTCCCAAGTGGGAATACTGACTGGTACCAGCCACCACTTTGCCCTTCACAAGCTGCTTTGGTTATCTCAGCACAAATTACTAGGAAGGGTGAACTTTGTAAATTTTTGGTGGTGTTTCCCAAAAGTTTGTAACAAAACGTCACCCACTCTTTCTTCCTACCTCAGTCACCTTTATGCTAATAAGTTTTTATTCTTGAGTTTAATTGATTCACACATGGAGCTCTTGAATACTCAACCCTCAATGAGACTGCTGTTGTTAATTAGGAAGATAGTGGTCATGGCCAGGGGCAAAACTAGGCTTTATTTCACTTGGCACCTGCACATTTACATACACAAACACACAGGCTGGGAGCCTCAATGGTGCCCTCTGGAGGCTTCACCCAGGGCAAAAAACCTGGCTAGCCCCTCCCTCCTCCATAGCTACGGCCCTGGTCATGGCCACCTTGTTGGTGTCACTTGCCTGTGGTTCAATTAGGGCCAATTAATGTTGTCTCTAAGACAGAACAGAGGTCCTATTTTGAAAGCAGTTTCATTTAGCTGTCCTTTGAAGAGCAGCTGGGTCTGCAGCATTTCACATAGAAGGTCCATATTGAAAGGGCAGCATTTCCCCTCATACTGCAGCACATCCTAAGGAAAAACGGGACATTCCAGGGTCAAATCAGAAACCAGGATTGTTTCTGTAAATCCAATACTGTCCCTGGAAAATAGGGGCACTTGGAGGGTCTGCTGCAGTGAAGTCTAGCAAATAGTGATTTTGTATTACAAACTTTCTCAACCTCTTCGGAAGGCCCTTGTGGTCTCTTCCAACTCTATGATTCTATGATTCACCCTGGGCCAGCAGGGGGATACTGTAGATAGTTATGGAAATGAAGGATCGAAAGTGACGTTCAGTGATTGGATAGTTTTAGAAGGTTGCAACAGTTACGTTGTACTGGAGCTCTATATAAGCAGGCTGACTGAGCTCTTCAGTTCAGTTCTATTCTGGCCTCTGAATAAACAAGAGCTGTTGAAGAATCGCTGTGTTGTCTGATATGTTCTCCCACAACTTAACAGGAGATAAGCCCTGTTCCTGCTCTTTGCCAGTAAAAGGCACCCCTGCTGGAGCATGTGGGGAGAGGAGTGTTGTGTTTTATTGGCAAAGAACAGACACAGGGCTTATCTCCAATCTTAGATCAGTGCAGCGCTTAGTGCTAAGATATGAGGTCCTCTGCTGCCTTTCACTCCGAATGAGGGCTTATCTCGGATTTTAATGCTTTAACTGTTATGTACTGAAGTTCTCACCCTGGGCCAGCAGGGGGATACTGTAGATAGTTATGCAAATGAATGATCGAAAATGACGTTCACTGATTGGATAGTTTGTATGCAAATGAAGGATCGAAAGTGACGTTCAGTGATTGGATAGTTTTAGAAAATGGCAACAGTTACATTGTTCTGGAGCTCTATATAAGCAGGCTCTATATAAGCAGCTTACAAATAAAGAGCTGCTTTGGAAGAATCGCTGTGTCGTCTGCTATGTCTACCCACAACTTAACACTGGCGACGAGGATGGGATCGATGGACATCAGAGCACAGCCAGATGCGGCCATCCTCTGAACTGAGCTGAATCACTGAGCGAAATCACTGAGCGAAATCACTGAACAGAACCAATTCAGAGCTGACTGTTCTGGCTAGAGCACTGTGTTCCATCCATCACCCTTCACACCGGCATCGGAATCATGGCTTCACTTGTGCCTCTACCGCCGTTTGCGCCAGCCTCTGAATCATGGGACTCCTACCTCGCTCGATTCGACTGCTACCTCCAAGCCAACGAGCTGACAGCAGTATCAAACGAACGGAAGCGGGGCCTATTCCTCAGCCTCTGTGGGCCTGAGGTGTTTGAGACGGCCCGAGCATTGGTTGCACCTGAAGCAGTCCAGGCAACACCATGGGACATGATCCAAGAGAAGCTCCGCAACCACTACGCGCCAAAGCCGTCCAAGATTGCTGCCCGCCATGCGTTTTACCACCGGAACCAGGCAGAGGGGGAGTCAATCAACAACTACACCACCGCCCTGCGACAGGCTGCAATGCACTGTGAGTTCCGAGACTTAGACGATGCCCTGATGGATCGAATTGTCTGTGGGGTCCGGGACATCCATCTGCAACGGCGTCTCCTCGCCAAGCCAGACCTCACGCTGCAGAAAGCCATTGAGGAGGCCGTGGCCTCGGAAGCTGCCGAACGCTCCGCCCAGGAGATCTGCAAGGCCAGCAGCCCGCGTCTTGCTAGGAAGCCAGTTCCAGTGTATCACGAAGAGGCCAGCAGTGATGAGGCATCCTCCAGTGAAGACGACGACGTGCACCAGACAAAGCGGGAGCGCAGGAAGTTCCAACAGAAGTCCAAGGTTCAACCGGAATGTGCCGGCTGCGGAGGCAACCATTCCCGTGCCAAGTGTCGATTCAGAGACGCCATCTGTCGGACGTGTTCCAGAAGGGGCCACATCGCTAAGGTCTGCTGATCGGCTCCGTCTGACACCCCCCCTTCACTGACTTGCAAGTCCAAGTCTTCACTCCAGTCCGCCAAGGAAAGCTGTTTCGCTCTCACCAACTGCCGCTGCCCGTCTGGAACCACGATTGGCCAAACTGACTCGCCTACGCGATGCAAGCTGAACGTCGCGGTGCTCATTGAAGGAGCTCCATGTGACATGGAGATCGACACCAGGTCTGCCCTGTCCATCGTGTCTTGGAGCACCATCAAAAGACTGGTACCCAGAGTGTCCAAAAGGCAACTCGACTCTCACCGCGTACACCTGAGAGACTACTAGGGAAACGACATTCCCGTGGTAGGCGTTGGCCGGTTCCGGATCGCCTTCAAGGATTTTTCGGGCCTGCTCTGACTGGTGGTGGTTGAAGGTCAGCGGCCAAGCCTCCTAGGGCTAGACTGGTTTGATGCCCTCGGCCTGGAAGTCGCCGGCATCAACTGCATCTCTAACGCAGAGACTGAGGGTCTGGTCAAAGACTTTGCCAAGGTTTTTGACGGCACTTTGGGGCAATATATAGATACGCCCATCTCCTTTAGCCTTGATCCACAAGTCGCCCCTATCAAGCTAAAGCCACCTTTGCTCTCAAGGCTAAGGTGGATGAACAACTGGACAAGCTGATCGCCCAAGGAGTTTTGGAGCCGGTTGACCACACCAAGTGGGAAACCCCCATCGTCACGCCTGTCAAGCCAGACTGGTCGGTGAGAATCTGTGCCGACTACAAGTACACGATCAACAAGGCACTTCAGCAGCACGCTTATCCGGTTCCTGTTGTCCAACACCTGCTGCATTCCCTGGGTGCGGGTAAGGTCTTCGCTAAGCTGGACCTTACCCAAGCCTATCAACAACTTCCCGTCGATGATGCCACTGCTGAAGCCCAGACGATCGTCACCCACCGAGGGGCATTCCGTTGCCGCTGGTTGCAGTTCGGGGTGAGTGTGGCTCCTGGCATCTTCCAAAGCCTTATGGAGCGTCTCCTGCAAGGGCTTCCGGGCATGGTACCATATTTTGATGACGTCTTGGTGTCCGCAGACTCACACCAGCAGCTGTTCGAGCGCCTCCGTGCTGTGCTGACCAGGTTCCAAGAGGCCGGGCTCAAGGTAAAGAGGGAGAAGTGCCAGATCGCTGTTCCACAGGTGGAGTTCCTGGGCTATCTTATCGATGCCTCCGGCCTTCAGCCGACCACATCCAAGATCCGTGCTATCCAGCAGGCCCCCATCCCAAAGAACAAGACGGAGTTGCAGGCGTTCCTGGGGCTGCTGAACTTTTTTAACATGTTCCTGCCCCACAAAGCCACGGTGGCTGAGCCTCTTCACCCACTCCTCAGCACAAAGACGCCTTGGTCCTGGGGTCATCGGGAGACGGCGGCCTTCAACGCGGTCAAGGCTCTCCTTTCATCGGACCATGTGCTGGTATAGTACAGTGAAGCCAGGCCACTGGTCCTTGCCTGCGACGCCTCACCTTTTGGCATCGGCGCTGTCCTTAGTCACCGTTTTCCAGACGGAAGAGAAGCACCGCTCACCTACTTTTCCAGGACGCTGTCTCTGACTGAACAGAATTACAGCCACCTCGACAAGGAGGCACTGGCACTTGTGGCTGGAGTGAAGAAGTTCCATGAATACCTCTACAGCAGGACATTTGACCTTATCACTGACCACAAGCCGCTCCTGGGCCTCCTCGCCGGTAACCATCCAACTCCACCGGTCCTCTCGCCGTGCATTCTGCGATGGACTGTTTTCCTGGCTGCCTACCACTACCAGCTCATCCATCGCCTGGGTGTCCGCCTGTCAAGCGTGCCAAGAATTGAGGCCTGCACCACCGGCAGCTAAGGGACACACCTGGGAGACGCCCAAGACACCCTGGTCGAGGGTGCACATCGATCTGGCCGGCCCCTTTCACGGCCGGACCTTTATGGTAGTGGTGGACGCCTATTCCAAATGGCTGGAGGTGGCCCTGATGCCCTCCACCACTACCGAGGCCGTCATCCGGGTGCTGCGAGGCCTCTTTGCAACGCATGGGTGTCCTGATGTCCTTGTCTCCGACAACGGACTGCAGTTCACATCAGGCACTTTTGAGCGGTATCTTTTGGGACTGGGCATCCGCCATGCCCTAACGACACCATTTCATCCATCCAGCAATGGGCAAGTGGAGAGAATGGTGCGCTCGGCAAAAGAGGCACTGGCACGCCTGGACCGGGGAGATTGGCACGAGCGGGTCGCCGAATACTTGTTCGTGCAACACATCAACCCTCATGCGGGCACAGGGCGGAGTCCTGCTGAACTGCTTATGGGCCGCCGCCTCAGGTCCCCGCTCGACCGGCTGCACCCGGACTTTGCCGTGGCCGAACCCCCAGGCTGTGCCAACGCGCCACGGTCATTTGTTCCAGGAAACCAGGTCTTTGCCCGGAACTATGTGGGGGACATTCCTTGGGTGCTAGCCACAGTAGTGGGAGTCACTGGACCTCGCTCATACCGGGTGGCACTCGAAGACGGACGCTTGTGGCACCGGCACATAGACCAGCTTAGGCGCAGGGTTGGGGACTTGGACACTACCGTGGTGCCCCCAACTGCGCTCATGGCTCCGGAAGAGACACTTAGAGATGGTGAGGCTCCACCTCTCTCGCAAACTGCCAGCGTGGAGCCGAACCAAGCCACTTCAGAGGGTCTGCCAGACTTACCACAGGCTCAGACCACTCCACTTGCGGAGGCTCCACCCACAGCAGCGGATCCAGGGGACTTGGTTTCAATGCTACCTTGGGTCGCACCACAGCCTCAGCAAGAATTGTGTGGCCCCCCGGACTTGGCTACCAGTCCCCGGCGGTCTGGCAGAGTTTCCAAGTGCCCAACTTATTTAAAGGACTATGTTGTTGGACATGTATCACTGTTGGTCTAAGTATGTGAAATGTAACCAATATGCTTTTGTGCCTAATTGAACCATTACGTGTAGTGCTGTATATAAGGAAACCATTACGATTGTAACTAACGCCTTATCTCGGTGGGGAGGGGTGTTATGTACTGAAGTTCTCACCCTGGGCCAGCAGGGGGATACTGTAGATAGCTATGCAAATGAAGGATCGAAAGTGACGTTCAGTGATTGGATAGTTTGTATGCAAATGAAGGATCGAAAGTGACGTTCAGTGATTGGATAGTTTTAGAAAATGGCAACAGTTACATTGTTCTGGAGCTCTATATAAGCAGGCTGACTGAGCTCCTCAGTCAGTTCTGTTCCAGCTTACAAATAAAGAGCTGCTTTGGAAGAATCGCTGTGTCGTCTGATATGTCTACCCACAACTTAACATTAACTGTCCCCTACAGTTAGAATGGACTTCCCATTCCATTCCATGTATTACATTTCTATGCCACTTTTCACTCACATGAGTCACAAAGCAGCTTACAAATAATAAATAACAATAACATAATAGATCACAATTATTAATTGTATTAATGAAACAACTAAAAAATAAGCTAAACAGCACAACGACAACAAAAGTAATATAATAAAATTCAAAAAGCATTATAGCACTCATAATCCACAAAGCATTATTAGCAACATTAACAGACCAAAGACACACTAAGTACAGTTTAATATTGTATACACACACCTTCCCCACCCTCATGACACATAATCTCCACTCAGTTCATCACAAGACACAGACACATATTGCCCATGGCAGCAACTCAATTCTGAAGGCAAAAGGCAGGTGGAAAAAGTATTGCCTGATGGTCAGCACAAAGTCTCATGTTAGGTATTTGGCAAGAGGGTTTGCCCAAATTGGCCTCACGGCCCAGTGAAGAGGCCTGCTGTTCCCCAGCAATGTCTAGATCATGTACAGGTAAAGGTAAAGGAACCCCTGACCATTAGGTCCAGTCGTGGCCGACTCTGGGGTTGCGGCACTCATCTCACTTTACTGGCCGAGGGAGCCGGTGTACAGCTTCCGGGTCATGTGGCCAGCATGACTAAGCCGCTTCTGGCGAACCAGAGCAGCACCTGGAAACGCCGTTTACCTTCCCGCCAGAGTGGTACCTTTTTATCTACTTGCACTTTGACATGCTTTAGAACTGCTAGGTTGGCAGGAGCAGGGACCGAGCAACGGGAGCTCACCCCGTCACGGGGATTTGAACCGCCAACCTTCTGATCGGCAAGTCCTAAGCTCTGTGGTTTAACCCACAGCGCCACCCGCGTCCCCTAGATCATGTAGGAACAAGTTAAAAAGCACAGATCCCCAGACCAATCCATTTTCACATCCCTCTATTGAAAGAACTGCCAATTTCTTCCTACTTTGTTTCCAGTTTTTTAACCAGTTCGTCCCTAACCTCTGTTATTCTGGCTCACAAAAAATGTGCTACTCTTTCAAGTGCCACAGGGTGTTGTTGCTTTTGTTGCCACAGGCTTCTCTGGAAATTGTTCAGAGTGAGAAGCCAAAGCTCCTTGAGCGTGCCAAAAGTAGCTCTTTGGATCTAGGTTTCGAAATGTACTATATAAATGCTAAGTCTTCTTCTTATTGTCGGCATGGATAGACATTCTATTGATAGCTCCACTTTGCCCTGCCTGGGCCCTTTCTGTACCCGTTCTGGGACAGCTGCTCCAAAGCCAAAAATTCTTTGCTCTCTCTGGCTAGTTCTTTTGACGCTGCCAGTGGAGCTCAGATTTCAGCAAAGAATTTGATGGTAAGTGTATAACTCATAATAGTAGCTTTGTTCCACAGGCCCATCAAACCTACTAGATCCCCTTATAGAGCTGCAGTTTACTGGCTTTCAATTTATTGCAATTAAGTTGTTAATATGAATTGTACAAGTTATGGGGAACCCATTGTATCTATTGCAGGAGGCTGAGATTTTGTGCTCATTAAAATAGTTTATTCAGAATGTTCCAACAATTTTTATTTATTGCATAAGCCCAGCAGGATGTGAAAGCCCCCTAGGGATAAGTAGCAGGAGGCT
Organism: Podarcis pityusensis; assembly: GCF_964106645.2. Classification (NCBI taxonomy): domain Eukaryota; kingdom Metazoa; phylum Chordata; class Lepidosauria; order Squamata; family Lacertidae; genus Podarcis; species Podarcis pityusensis. The sequence goes on along the minus strand of NC_138032.1, from coordinate 99,099,100 downwards.
ACTGTGTTTTATCCTAAGAGGTGCCTTCCCAATATGGCTTTTTAAAAACAAGTTTCTTAAGGCGTTCACAGGCCCCAGCATCACAAGATCATGAGCACTTTGCAGCCAAACATCCGATTTTAGGATACCTGCCCATTCTATAATGTGTGTTTCCAAAGAACAAAAAGATGGCAGACCTGGTGATTAAGTACACACCGGTAGATGTTATGCATTTTGTGCCTTCAACCCAGGGGCATTGCAAGGTGGGGGAGCACAGATTCGTGATGCATTTGAAAAAAGTCCCAGGGCAAATTAAGATGGTGGCTAGCTGGGGCAGTTTGCAAAATGTGCAGTCACTTTGTAAGCAAAGCTTTATTCAATGTACAGTGGTACCTTGGTTCTCAAATGCTTTGGTTCCCCAATGCCTTGTTTCCCAAACACCAAAAACATCTACAATACTGTCTTATTTATTTCATAGTACAGTACATTGATTATTGCTTTCATCCTATGGATCAATGGTCTCATTAGATAGTAAAATTCATGTTAAATTGCTGTTTTAGGGGTTGTTTTTAGAAGTCTGGAACAGATTATTCTGTTTTGCATTACTTTCTATGGGAAAGTGCGCCTTGATTTTGGAACGCTTTCGTTTTGGAACGGACTTCTGGAATAGATTAAGTTTGAGAACCAAGGTACCACTGTATGCTTTTTAAAAATGGTGGGAGGGGCAGGATCTCTGGGACATGGCACAAAACACTCAGGGCCTGAATCCATTGGGATAGCCCCTTAGCAACACCCCTTCTTCAACCCATGCATGCCTAACTCACATAGTGGACCTGTCAATGCAGAAAAAATGTTGTATGAAAATGTTACATATGGGAAGTCTGTTTTGGATTGTGGCTCCCATTTCTTGACTTCTTCCAAGGAATTAGCATCTTGTCACATCCCTTTTAACTCCTGTTCTATATCCCCCCCATCTCTGTTACTGAGTTTTAAGTTAAACTCCGCTATTTTTGTTGCTAACCTTTGCCACTGTAAAAACTGGATTGTAAAAACTGGGGCAACTGATTGGGAAAGGTACTTAGATGAGTTCATAACAGTTGACAGTCCAGTGGAGGTATGTAAAGCAGTGTTGTTACTATAAAAAGCCTCCAGTAAAATTGTTAATAATATAATCACAGAAACTGTTTTTAGAACAAGGAGCTATTAGCCAAAGTGAAGCAAGCAGTAAGCAGTAATGGTCCCTTTTTACCCTTTAACAAACATTTTGGGGTTGGTTAGAGTTGCCATTCTTCAAGTTTCAGTTTCCTTCCTCTGGTGTTTCAGAGTTAAATATTTGAGGGAGGTACAACCAAATAACATAAGAAGAGCCTACTGGATCAGGGTCACACCTTTTGTCTTTTTTTTTTTTTTTAATAATATTTATTAATTTTCCAACCGTTTAAACACACAAAAAAAGCATAAAACTAACAAAACAAGACACAAACCATTTAAAACACAAAACAATTTCAATATCTTATCTTTCATTCCCTTATTTCCACGACCTCCTCACACCTCCCTTTCTGTATTCCACTTCTGTTAATTGTTTCAGCAATTCCTTTCCATCTTCCTCTGTTTTCTATCCTATAATTATCTTAACATATTCTAACCTTATTTTTCCCTTTAATACTCTATTAATCTATTTATACTTAATTCCTTATAACATTTCTACTAAAGCCATATAACTTCATTCCAACATTTTTCTAACATTCATTATTTTTACAATATTTCTATAAATAGTCTTAAACTTTTTCCAATCTTCTTCCACCGACTCTTCTCCCTGGTCTCGGATTTCTGCCAGTCGTTTCTGCCAATTCCATATAGTCCATCAACTTCATCTGCCATTCTTCCCGAATAGATAAAACTTGTGTCTTCCAGTACTTCACAATGAGTATTCTTGCTGCTATTATTGCATACATGAAAAAAGTTCTATCCTTCTTTAACACCAATTGGCCGACCATGCCCAGGAGAAAGGCCTCTGGTTTCTTCAAAAGGGTATATTTAAATACCTTTTTCATTTCGTTATGAATCATCTCCCAAAGTGTCTTAATCCTTGGGCATGTCCACCAAAGGTGAACTCTAATCCTCAAATTCGTCTGTTTTTCTTTAAGTTCAGTCATAACAAGCGTCAACTTATGTTCATCAAATTGCCTCTGTAGGGCTGGGGCTCTCTTTCTCTTTCTCTCCAGTTGTGTTACTTTACCTTCAGCAACAACAGCTTTTTCCCTGGCTTCCTCCACAGTTTGCCGTATCAAAGTAGGTTCCTGTATCAATTTCTGGGTGGTTTCTGTATTGGTATTATTTATACTTTCTGTATTTAAGTTAATTTTAGTAATTGAAACATCCACCTTCGCATTTATCGTGTCCATTTTCCTGTTAAGCTGATCCAGTGAGTCATTTATCTTATATAATGCAGCCACTAAAGCCTCTTCTGTCGACATTCCTCTTGGTTTTAAATATACTGGTACAAAGGAAGCAACAGAAGGAGCAGGGGGGCCTGATGATGGACCTCTCCTGGATTGTTGCCAAGTCCTCCCAGACCTTAATGTTCTGTCAGCAGTTGACTGGTCTGTTTTTCCTCTTCCATTTACCATAACACTTAAAAGATTCAAGGTCAGTCCCAGAGTCTCACGGTTTTTAACTTGCAGCTGGAAATTCCCCTAGTCCAGCTCTTGTAAAGCAACCGGTTTCAAAGGCTTCCACTAGGGGGAAACAGTTTCTTTTTGTAATAGTCAATAGTATCCTCTTTTAAACAACCCAAAATTAGTTTCAAATTAGTTTCAATTTTCAGTTACTTTTACTCCTTTTTAAAGCAGCCAGAGACAGTAGAAACAATGTATTTCTCTTGTTTAACTAGCTGTCAATGAACGTTCTAAACGCTGTCAATGAACATTCCAAAAGACGTCAGTCCTGCTAGCAGCCCGTTTCCAGGGTCAGAGCGGCGGTGTTTTAAATCTCTTCGCTCTCTCCCACAGGCATACTCAATTCCGCAACTTCCCCCTCTCTTCTCCTGCCTCCAAGAGGGGGTTTAATGTTCTTTACCGATGGAAATTTAATCTTTTACAAAAGGCTTTCCAGGACTCCAGCTTGCAACTTCATTGCCTCAGTCTATTTACAAAAGGGGGAGGCGGACTTCCTGTTTTGAACCTCCCCGTTACGGTACCAAATTAAACATTTAGAAATCCAATTCTTCCGCTTCAGCTCTACTCACGGGTAATTACTTTAAAGTCAAATTGTCCACAGGAAAAGGTCAGCACTCTCCAGCAACAGCTATGAGGCTTCGCTCCGTGGAAGAAGCAGACGATTTGATGCACCGCACCGCGCCGCTCACCCCACGTCGCTCCGGAGCCCCAAAAACTGGGGTTCCCCGCGAGTGGGGGAGGCGCAAAAGGTGCCTGCCGAATCCCATGCTCACAGGCTTCTCCCGCCTGAGATTTTAACGGGTCTCCGCCTTCGCCGTGGCGGCCAGACCCAGATTCCCACAGAGCAGATTCCTCCCGGTCAGAGGAATTCCGCCATTACCGGAGGCACCTCCCCGGAAGTCTGTGTCTTTTCTTTTAATGATACACACTTATCCAACGTGACCTCTCTGGGGTGCAAGTCTGGGCCGTCTGCAGGTCCTGGCTGCCCAGATGACAAGACGAGGGCATCTTGACCTTGCTGATGTGGACCAAAGGAAAGGAAAGCAATAGTTTGGCACCAGCTTGGCTGCAGGAGTTGCAAGACACCATCCAACCGTCTTAGGGACTTAACTCTGGATTTGTGCAGGGTTTATTCCTAAGCCTTTTCTTCTCCTAAGGATGTCCCAAAATGCAGTGGGTACAGATTTTTCCTCAGGGTTCACTCCCAAAACCTTTCTCATATATGAGTATCATCACAAAGGAGCAGAGGTTCAGGATCCGAGTTTTACTTCTCCTGGATAGGCCACCTTCGCAGGTTGCTGAGCCCCACCTGCCCCTCACTTCCCTCTACGGTATGTGTAGATACTGCCTTTTTGACAGTTGAACCCATTGTCTCATTTGCTCAATCCACCGGAGTCTGCCTTTGCCCACAGGGGAATTCCCTAACTCACTGAGGGTTTGAAACACACACCTGCTTTAGCTGGCCAGTCAAAGCAATTCGTGTAGTGTGACCACTGTTGAATGCTGACAGCATCTAGGAGCTACCGGTAAGAGATTAGTGTGGGGTGGGGCTCAAAGGTGAATAAACTATCCCAGAATGAGCACCACGTGTCTCCCACCAAAGATACTGCCCCTCCCCTAACACTGCATACACCCCACACACTTATCCAGTATTTAGATGGAGATTAAATGAATAATTGTTAGATAACCAGAATATTACACAAAAAGCAGGAAAAGCCCTGAAAGATTATTTTGAATTAAATTTAAATCAAGATATTGATAAGTCTGGGACGCCACGGTAATGAGAGGTTTCTTTATTCAGCAAAATGCTTATCAGAAAAAAGTTAGGGAAGAAAGAGAAGAAAAAGGAGGTATTGGAGGAACTGATTAAAAATGAGAAAGAATTAGTTTAAAAAGCCTGGAAAAGAATCAATAAAACAGGCAATAAAAATGTTATATACACAATATTCAATGATAATTAACCAGGAAGTAGAGTGGAAAATAAAAAGGATAAAACAGAAATTTTTTGAATACGCTGATAAGCCAGGTAAATTACTGGCATGACAATTAAGGAAAGAACAGGGCATAAATTTAATAAACAAATTAAATATAAAGGGGAAGGTAATTGACAGTACGAAAGATATAAGAAAACAATTTGTAAGATATTACACGGATCTATAATGAGCTGGTCCTGAAAAGAAAGAGGAAATTGAAGAATATTTATAGATGCTGAAAAGGCCTTTGATAATATTTCATGGGCCTTTATGAAGACTATAGAAAAGATGAATTTTGGGGAGACGTTTGGGAGAGGTATTGATGCAATTTATTTGGATCAACAGGCCATGTTAATTGTGAACAATGTTATCATGGAGAAATGCAAAATGTCAAAGGAGACCATTATTATTTGTCCATCTGTCACCATTATTATTTATTTTAGTGTTGACCATCTGTCACAATTTGACCATCTGTCACCATTATTATTTATTTTAGTGTTGGAGGCCCTGGCGAGAAAGATAAGACTAGATGAAACTATTAGAGGAACAACGGTAGGAAATAAAGCATATAAATTAAAAGCATTTGCAGACGACCTTGTGATTACCGTAGAGGACCCCAAAGTTCTCTCCTGAAGGTGCTGAAAAAGATCCAGGATTTTGGACAGGTATCAGGTTTTAAACTAAATAAGAACAAGACTAAGGTATTGGTGAAAAATGCGACAGAGCAATATAAAAAGGAGTTACAACAGATTATGGACTTAACTATAGACAAAAAAGGCAAATAGTTGGGGGTATGGCTGACAGCTAAGAATATTAACATACTCAAAGATAATTATGAAATTACACGGAGAGAAATAAAAAGGAATCTAGAAATCTGGGAAAGAATGAATTTCTCGCTTTGGGGGAGGATATCAGTGATTAAAATGAATGTATTGCCAAGAATGTTATTTTTATTCCAAATGATCCTGGTGATAGGTGGTACTGGATGCTTTAAAGAATGGCAAAAAGATCTTTCCAGATTCATCTGGCAGGGGAAGAAACCAAGGATAAAATCTAAACTATTATCAGATGCTAAAGGGGGGGGGGCATTCACTCTGCCAGATTTGAAATTATATTATGAGGCATCCTGCATTTGCTGGATCTGGGAATAGATGATATTGAAAAATAGAGATACTTTAGATCTAGAAGGACATGATAACAGATTTGGGTGGCATACATATTTATGGTATGATAAAGCAAAATTGCACAAAGGATTTCAGAATCATATAATAAGAAAATCAATTTTTAGGGTGTGGGAGAAGTATAAAGACTTATTAGAACAAAAAACACCGTGGTGGCTCTCCCAATTAGAAGCAATATCTTTGAGAAAAATGAACATGAGGGCTAATTGACAGACATATAGAGAGCTGTTAACCACAGTTGAAAATCAGGTAAAATTAAAAGACTTTGAAGAGATAAGAGAACTGGAAACAGATTGGTTACAGTATTATCAATTAAATGATATTTTTAAGACAGATAAAAAGAAAGGTTTTAGTTATGAGTTATCAAGATCTCAAAAAGATGTTTTAGAAAATAATATTAAATTATTGTTGAAAATGTATAATTTGTTCCTGGAATGGCACACAAAAGACAAACAGGTCAAATTGCTGATGATACATTGGGAGGCTTTGGAAAACAGATTTGAAATTTATGGCATGTTGTTCACTGAAAGAAAACTACATGAAAATGATGTACTGGTGGTATTTGACTCCTGTTAAGTTAGCAAAAATGTACAGAACAAGTACAAATACTTGCTGGAAATGTAAAGAAAAAGAAGGTACCTTTTATCATATGTGGTGGACGTGTAAAGTAACTAAAAGTTTCTGGGACATCATATATAATGAAATGAAAAAAATGTTTAAAATAACTTTTGTTAAAAAAAATCCCAGAAGCTTTCTTATTAGGAATTATAGGTACCGAGATACCAAAGGACCAGAAAAGACTGTTCATGTATGCGACCACAGCCACACAGATATTTCTAGCCCAGAGATGGAAGGAAGATACAGTCCCAACCAGAGAAGAATGGCAAATCAAGATGATGGACTATGCCGAAATGAAAAAATGAACTGGGAAGCTCAGAAATCAAGAAGACAAGAACTTTAAAAAAGAATGGGAAAAGTTTATAAGTTAGGTACTAGACCAATGCAAGGAGGTTAAAACATTAACAGGATTCTAACCACACTTGTAAAGTAATGGAAACTGTGGATAATTTAGAAGGATAAAAACTTGGATAAGTATTGATATGCAGTTGTAAATATTAACATTAGGACCCAGGGAAGGGATGGGGGGAAGTCAGGAGATTCAGAGCAATCTTGATATCTGAATTTTGAATTGTTTTTTGTTGTATGTTTATTCTTTTGAAAATCAAATTTATAATAAATACAAAAAGAAGAAAAGAAACACACACCTGATTTAGCTGGCCGGTCAAAGCCATTTGTGCAGTGTGACCACTGTTGAATGCTGACAGCATCTAGGAGCCACAGGTGAGGGGTGAGTGCAGGGTGGGGCCCAAAGGTGGACAAACTAGCACCGCATACACCCTACACACTTATCCAGTATCCAAATAAATAGTTTGGATGTGAAGTGCCATAAATGACAATTTCTTTAGGCTTCCAGGTAGGACTACCTTCCCTACTTCCCTCATGGCTAGTCCTTTCAAAGAGCATGCAAGGTGATGTGCTTCTTGCTGTTTTATGAATAAAAGAACATAAGGGCATAAGATGAAAGGCCCACCTAGTGCAGAATCCTGTTCTTCCAGTGGCCAATCAGGTGCCTGTGCAAAGCCTGCAAACAGGACCTGAGCACTTGTATTCAGAAGCATTGCTGCCTCCGACTGTGGAAGTGGAGTGTGGCCACTGTGGCTAGTAGCTGTCAGAAGAGAGCAGGCAGCAAATCATACTGTTCAAGTTGGAGTTAACTCTTTATTAGCAAAAACTCAATCTGCACAGTCTTAGCAGAGTGTCAGGCCTAAGGAACACAGCAGGTCACCCCTGGTAGGACTTGCCCCATGGATCAGTTGCTGCGACTGAAAGTCCCCCCTCCCCACAGCCTGCACCTGTGTGAAGCCAACATTTCCTCTGGCCTTTTCATGCCTCTTCTGGTTCTGGGAGACAAGAGGGAAGTGGAGATATTTGCAGCAGTATATCTATATCGCAATGTGTAACTGTGTGCCAGAGTGGTGGTTGCATGTCATATTTGCTGCTGCAAACTTTACAAAATGATGCCACAGGGAACTGATTTGTGGACCAAACAAACTTTATGTATTGTGCATTTGTGAGGAAGAGAAGCATCAGCAGATAGTGAGGCTCTGCTGCCTCCGGTCATTGCTACTTTTACTTCCTGGGCTGGGCTCCCGCCCCACCATCTTCCCAGATGGGCTGGGAGTGCTCTGATGGTGACCTTGGCTGCCCTGATGGGAATGACATGAAGGCAGCATGTTCCAGCAAGGCCCCAGAAGGGCAAGACATCACCATGGAAGGTCAAAAACTTCTGGCTGCATTAGTCACTTCCAGGAAAAGTGACTTTGGGTTTTTTTTCTCAGGGGCTGCAAAAGCCTCCTTCTCTCTTCTTTGAAAAGTGAGTAACCACTTTCCATTATAGATGCTTATTATAAGACCTTTGTAACCTTGTGTTTGAGGGGGTTACACTCCCTCTGAAGGAATGGGTATGTAGCTTGGGGGTATTCCTGGATCCTAGAATCATAGAGTTGGAAGAGACCACAAGGGCCATCGAGTCCAACCCCCTGCCAAGCAGGAAACACCATCAGAGCACTCCTGACATATGGTTGTCAAGCCTCTGCTTAAAGACCTCCAAAGAAGGAGACTCCACCACACTCCTTGGCAACAAATTCCACTGTCAAACAGCTCTTACTGTCAGGAAGTTCTTCCTAATGTTTAGGTGGAATCTTCTTTCTTGTAGTTTGGATCCATTGCTCCTTGTCCGCTTCTCTGGAGCAGCAGAAAACAACCTTTCTCCCTCCTCTATGTGACATCCTTTTATATATTTGAACATGGCTATCATATCACCCCTTAACCTCCTCTTCTCCAGGCTAAACATGCCCAGCTCCCTTAGCCGTTCCTCATAAAGCATCGTTTCCAAGCCTTTGACCATTTTGGTTGCCCTCCTCTGGACACATTCCAGTTTGTCAGTGTCCTTCTTGAACTGTGGTGCCCAGAACTGGACACAGTACTCCAGGTGAGGTCTGACCAGAGCAGAATACAGTGGCACTATTACTTCCCTTGATCTAGATGCTATACTCCTATTGATGCAGCCCAGAATTGCATTGGCTTTTTTAGCTGCCGCGTCACACTGTTGGCTCATGTCAAGTTTGTGGTCAACCAAGACTCCTAGATCCTTTTCACATGTACTGCTCTCAAGCCAGGTGTCACCCATCTTGTATTTGTGCCTCTCATTTTTTTTTTGCCCAAGTGCAATACTTTACATTTCTCCCTGTTAAAATTCATCTTGTTTGTTTTGGCCCAGTTCTCTAATCTGTCAAGGTCGTTTTGAAGTGTGATCCTGTCCTCTGGGGTGTTAGCCACCCCTCCCAGTTTGGTGTCATCTGCAAATTTGATCAGGATGCCCTTGAGTCCATCATCCAAGTCGTTGATAAAGATGTTGAATAAGACCGGGCCCAAGACAGAACCCTGTGGCACCCCACTAGTCTCTCTTCTCCAGGATGAAGAGGAACCATTGCTGAGCACCCTTTGGGTTCGGTCAGCCAGTTACAAATCCACTGAGTGGTAGCATAGTCAAGACCGCATTTTACCAGCTTCTTTACAAGAATATCATGGGGCACCTTGTCAAATGCCTTGCTGAAATTAAGGTAGGCTACATCCACTGCGTTCCCTTCATCTACCAGGCTTGTAATTCTGTCAAAAAACGAGATCAGGTTAGTCTGACATGACTTATTTTTCAGAAATCCATGCTGACTATCACAGCATTCCTTTCTAGGTGCTCACAGACTGTTTGCTTAATGATCTGCTCCAGAATCTTCCCTGGTATTGATGTCAGACTGACTGGGCGGTAATTATTTGGGTCCTCTCTTTTCCCCTTTTTGAAAATAGGGACAACATTTGCCCACCTCCAGTCTGCCGGGACTTCGCCTGTTCTCCAGGAATTCTCAAAGATGACTGCCAGTGGTTCTGAGATCACATCTGCCAGTTCTTTTAATACTCTTGGATGCAGTTCATCTGGCCCTGGAGACTTGAATACATCTAAACTAGCCAAGTATTCTTGTACTATCTCCTTAGTTATTCTGGGCTGTGTTTCCTCTGCTGAATCATTTGCTCCAAATTCTTCAGGTCGGGCATTGTTTTCTTTATCAGAGAAGACTGAGGCAAAGAAGGCATTGAGGAGTTCAGCCCTTTCTGTGTCCCCTGTTTGCATTTCACCATCTTCTCCTCTGAGTGACCCCACTGTTTCTTTGTTCTTCCTTTTGCTACAAACATACCCATAAAAGCCTTTTTTGTTGCTTTTAACCTCTCTAGCAAGCCTGAGTTCATTCTGTGCTTTAGCTTTTCTGACTTTGTGTCTACACATGCTGGCTATTTGTTTGAATTCCTCTTTGGTGGTTTCCCCCTTTTCCATTTTTTGTACACATCCTTTTTTAATCTTAACTCAGTTAAAAGTTATTTAGATAGCCACCCTGGCTTCTTTAGGCACCTTCCATGTTTCCATCTCATTGGTATTGCCTGAAGTTGTGCTTGTACTATCTCCCTCTTAACAAACTCCCAGCCATCATGAACTCCCTTTCCTTTTAGTATTACTGTCCATGGGATCTCACCCAGCACTTCCCTAAGTTTTATGAAGTCGGCTTTCTTAAAGTCAAGAAATTGAGTCCTAGTATGCTTGGCTGCTCCTTTCCGCTGTATAGTAAACTTCAGAAGAGCATGATCACTCGCGCCTAATGATCCTTCCACTTCTACCCCACTAACCAGGTCATCAACATTGGTTAGGACCAGATCTAAAATGGCTGTTCCTCTTGTTGCTTCTCTCACTTTCTGGACAATGAAGTTGTCTGCAAGGCAGGTGAGGAATCTGTTTGACCTTATGCTCTTTGACCTTATACTATCTCCCTTCCTTTTGCATGCTTGGCCATCTGTTCCAGGAAGGCATCATCTATGTCCTCCGTTTGGCTTGGGGATCTATAGTAAACTCCCACAATGAGGTCATTGTTATTCTTCTCTCCCTTAATTTTGACCCAAATGCTCTCACTTTGGCTTTGAGGTTCTAAATCTTGGATCTCTTCACAGGTATACACATCCCTGACATATAACGCCACTCCTCCTCCTTTCTTGTCTGGTCTGTTTCTCTGAAATAGATTGTATCCCTCCATTATTACATTCCAATCGTGGGACTTATCCCACCAGGTTTCAGTGATGCCTATTATGTCATATTTAGTTTGCTGTACCAAGAGCTCAAGCTCATCTTATTTATTTCCCATGCTTTGTGCATTAGTGTACAGACACTGAAGTCCATTAATCATTCCCCCGTGACTCTTATTTAGGGATTTTTTCCTCCCACCACTAGGTCTGCGTGCTGTTTGCTCCATTTGGTCTATGACATTTGGATGATCATCTTCATCAATTGATAGACTCCTACCTTCAGGAGCACTGTCTCCCTCCCCCACATTAGTCAGTTTAAAGCCCTCCTGATGAGGTTTCTGAGATTTTTGGCAAAAACATTCCTCCCAACCGTTGTGAGGTGCAGCCCATCGCTTGCCAGAAGTCCATCTTCAAGAAACTGCAGTCCGTGATCTAAGAATCCAAACTGTTCCTGTTTACACCATTTGCGAAGCCAGCTGTTCACTTCCACTATTTTTCCCTCTCTCCCTGGGCCACGTCGTTCAACTGGGAGGACAGATGAGATGACAATTTGTGCATTTAATTGCTTCAATTTCCTGCCCAGAGCCTCGTAGTCTCTTTTGATCTTCTGGAGGCTATTGCTTGCAGTGTCATTGGTTCCCACATGAACCAAGAGGAAGGGGTATTTGTCAGTGGGTTTTATGATTCCTTGCAGTCGTTCAGTTACATCTTGGATCTTAGCCCCGGGGAGACAGCACACTTCCCGAGACATCTTGTCAGGCCCACAGATCACTGCTTCTGTTCCCCTCAGTAGGGAATCCCCTATCACCACTACACGCCTCCTCTTAGGTTTGGTCGGGGTTCTTCCGTGCGCTGCCCGTTCCAAGGTCGCCTGCACATTCCCTGAGGACTGACTTTGCTGCTCGTCTTCATATACCTGATCGACTGTAATGAGGGAGAGATCCTCAAATGGAGTCTGCTCATCGTCTTCCATGCTAGGGGAGAGGACCTCAAAGCGATTGTGTATTTCTAAACAATCAGAGTGAACCCTGGGCCTCCTACTTCTTTGAGTCACGTTTCTCCATATATCTGGCTCCTGTGTTGGTGAACTAGCCTCCTTCTTCTCAGGGGAGTCCCCTGTCTCCTCCTTGGTGGAGACGGTGTGCTCTGTTGCTTCCAAGAAGAGCTCCAGCTCTCTAATTCTTTGGAGCGTAGCTACACGTTCCTCCAGTTGCTGGACTTTGTCTTTTAAGAGGGCAATCAACATGCAATTGCTGCAGGTAAAGCTGCCTGCAACCTTTGGCAAGATGGCAAACATTGCGCAGGAACCGCAGGCGACTGCAGCTGTTCCCTCCCCCTCCATCTTGAGAACGTGTCGTTGGGGGTGGCTACAGCGGCCCTCCATCATAAAAAGCGTGAAGACAGGACAAATAACTCCCCCCCAAAAAAACCTAGGTCTCCCCCAACAAACGTTTGAGACTAGCTCCCCTAAATCTAAAAGATGGATCAAACTGTGCGCGCCGCTGCCCTGCAAGCTCTGATAAGCTCCTCCCACAGCTAATCACCTGCCTCAATAGAAACCCTGCCCCCTCTGACCTTTGCACAGGGAGAGCAGCTAATCAGCCACAAAGAAACACACACACAAGAAAACCCTTTTTGCTCCTTCTTCACCTGCTGCCCTGCAATCCTTTGCTGCTGCCTGAGACTTGTGTGGCTTCAGTGGCACAGAGAGCCTTCCATCAGCTTTGGCTGGTGACCCAGCTGCACCTCTGTCTGGACGGATAGCCTAGCATCTGTTGTCTATTCTCTGGTAACCTCTAGGCTGGATTACTGCAGCATGGATTACTTCAGCTGCCTCTGAAGATGGTTTCGGAAACTTCACCTGGTGCAGAATTCAGCGGCCAGCGGCAAGACAGTTTGAGCATATTACACCGATCCCGCCCCAGCTGCGCTGGCTGCCAGTTAGTTTCCAGGCCCAATTCAAAGTGCTATTTTTGATCTATAAAGCCTCCACCATGAGAGGTCCAGAGGGTGGCAACACGAGAACGGGGCCTTCTCTGCAGTGACTCCCCATCTGTGGAAAGCTCTCCCCAGGGAAGTTCACCTGGCACCTTCATTATACATCTTTAGGTGCCAGGCGAAAATGTTTTTTCTTCAACCAGGCATTTGGCTAATTCACATTCTATAGCTTTTTTAATGTGTTTGTGGAAGAGGAGTTTCTTTGTTTTTCTTTTATTATGTATTTTGTTTTCTCATTTTGTATTTTTCTGTTGTGAACCACCCTGGGATCTTCAGGTGTAGGCAGACATACAAAATAATAATAATAATAATAATAATAATAATAATAATAATAATAATATTTTTACTAAGACTATGACTATCAGTATGCCAAAAAGTGGATATGAGAAGAAGCGTGAGAAATTTTGCAGGCGGAGCTAACTTTTATCACATTTATTTTTCTTCATGTCTCTGCTAATGCACAGCAATAATAAAGTGGGAGTTATAGAAGCAATTTGAGAGGCGTGTGACAAAAGGAAGAATAAAAGTTAGCATGTGTATGTGTCCTCACTCCCCTAAGTAAGCTTCTGTCCAGGTTAACTTCCAACCTATCTGTAGACTTTAATAATGTACAAAGCTGCCCTCTTTTAAAGAGCTGGTTGCACTTGCAGCCTATCCAAAATAATACACACAAGCCAGAAGCAGGCAAGTCAAAGGGGGCATTCTTGTGACATGGCTTGTGGTCAGCAGAGGAAGGGGGGAAAGGAACTGTGGATTTCTATTAAGCATAGGAAGAACTTCGGTTTAAAAGAATCTAGTGCACATTGCAGCAAATTTCAGGATGAGGGGAGTCAGTGTACATGAGCTGGTAGGACAACGGATGAGGAAAAAGCAAACCAAGTTTCTGTATTGACTGGCAGCCATTCTTCATGACAACGCTGCTCTCTTGCACAAGTTGCCGGTTTTTTATTCCAGACCTTCTGGCAGAGTCTTTTGGAAGCCTGAGGCGAAACAGGAAAGTGCCACCCTGCATGCATGCTGTGCACTACCCACCCCCTTGCTGCTTACTGGGGTCAAGTGGCTGTGGCTTTCAGGTTCTGGTGAGATCTCATGGGGCTCTCTCAAGATTGCGCTGGAAGCCTCCACAGCCACTTCTCTGGTGCTGGTGGTGCGGGCATGCCATGGAGGCACCTCTTGGATTCTGCTGCCTGAGGTGACTGCTTCAGTCTGCCTCGTGGATGGGCCAGCCTTGGCTACTGTCAACCCATTTTTTATTGGTCTTGTGGCTGATGCTGGCAGATGTGGGCTGAACCTGTGCTTCAATCCTAGCACACAGTGAAGGAGCTTCACACAAGGAATCTGGTTCTCCATGCATTGTAGCTGTCACCACCAACAGACTCTGCAGCCACTGCTTGTCCTGTTAAGGATAGCTACAGAAAAGTACACACCCATGTACTCTGCAGTTTCTTTTTTTAAAAGTAATTTTGATAAAATTTTCATTAATAACAGTCCAATGGAGGCCACATTCATACCATACCAAATCATTTTTTGTTGTTTAGTTGTCTTAGTCGTGTTCAACTCTCCATGACCCCATGAACCAGAGCATGGCTTGGAAACTCTCACTTTCTTCTCAAAACTTCTCCTTTTTTCTGTCCATGGAGTTTTCTTGGCAAAATACTGGAGTGGATTGCCAGTTCCTTCTCCAGGTGGATCACATTTAGTCTAATCTCTCAGCTATGACCTGTCTGTCTTGGGTGGCCCTGCATGGCATAGCTCATAGCTTCTTGGGGTTATTCAAGCCCCTTCGCCATGACAAGGCAGTGATCCATGAAGGGGTACCAAATCATACCAAATCATAATACAATCAAAATAGCCCATTAATCAGTTCTGAATTCAATGTTTTGGATGACTTCCCGTGTTCCGGTTATCAGGAGTTGATGTTATTTCTTGGTCCTGCTCCAATTCTCTTAATTAGTCTAAATACAACAATTCTGATCTTAATCCTTTATTGTAGCAGCCACTGGTGTGATAACTTTCATTCGTATTTTACAAATCCACATCCATGAACTTGCAAAGGGAATTTATATCCTGTAGTTTCTGTGTGAAATATTTGTTTACGTTCATCCTTTCCTTCATGTTGTAATCAATCAGTCCTCTTCAACATTGCCCCTCCTTCAAGGACTCAGTTCTCATTACGCCACAACTTCTCCATTTTGCCTTTCCAAAACCAAAAGTATTCCAGCGTCTGGCCATGACTCCTGGCATACTACCAGCATTAGTCTTCTTTTGATCCTTTCCAATCTTCTAACAAGCTGGTGTCTCACCAAATCCATAATAAATCAGAGTTAGAGCCCTCTTCAGTAGACAACATCACAAATCATCACAGTACAGAGGTACCTTGGGTTATGAACTTAATTCATTCCAGTTCATCCTGAAACCGTTCTTAACCTGAGGTGCGCTTTCACTAATGGGGCCTCCCACGGCCGCCGCCACATGATTTTCGTTCTCACCCTGGGGCAAAGTTCTAAACCAGAGGTAACTACTTTGGGGTTAGCGGAGTTTGTAACCCGAAGCATTTGTAACCCGAGGTACCACTATATTTCACACAGCCTATTTCTTCAAGTACTCCGTAAAGAAAATTTTATAGTTCTTGTTGAATCCCTCTTGCATTGTAATCCATTAATAATTTCATTCCAGTAGTAATTAATTAATTAATTAGTTAGTTAGTTAGTTAGTTCTTCAGTCAAGGCTTGCCAAATCATAGCATAGCAAATATAATGAAGAAAGAGAAGAAAGGCTGCCCTTCACTTACATAGCAATCCAGTTACCATGGAAGTAATCTCCAGATCAAAACCTTGGCACTCAGTGGCTGATTCATTTAGCAGGTTATCTTTCTCCTTCATCCAGAGCACGTCTGTTTCTTAAGTCCAAATTCAGAACCATTTTAAAAGAAACAGAAGTTTCATGGCAACTGCTTTGGAGAGTTTCCAATACGTGCTATGCACTCTGCGTCCCTGCCCCACATTCCATCGGAGTGAGAGGCAGATATCAGACAACCTGTGAGAGAAAGCTCCCCCCCCAACCTGGGGGGGGGGCGCTTGCAAGGATAATTACTCCCAGATTATCCTTAATTAACTGCACGGCTGGCATCCGCTATCATGGCGGCAGCGCTGGAAATTGGACTCTGCAGTTTCACATGCTGTAATATATGAAATGGTGCACCGAAACTGATCTCAGTAACCTGCTCTTGGGATAAAAGGACATGCTGCTTTGAATCCGAGACAACAAAAAGCAAATGCGGGGCTCCTGCTATGGGCTGCGACTCTGATGTGATGGGAAGCAGCGGTGTTGCCCAGGGCACACACATGTGCCAGGGGGACAGGGCACAGCCCACTGTGCACCAGCCCAGGCCCCACCACCAATGCTGCTGGAACAGCCCCAGCCCCAAGCTCTATGCTGCTTTGCAAGGCTGGGATCTGATCAGATCCAAGCCTCACAAAGCGGTGCAGGGCTGGTTTGGGGAGGGTTGTGTGAGCAGCATGCCCACCCAGAAAAATGTGCAATTCTGTTTATAAATAAAAGAACAACACACACACAGCATTAATGCTTGTCCTAGGAAGCTGCCCCACAAAAAATATAAAGGGGAGGAAACGTATTTTTTCTTCTTTGACTTATTCCTGCCTCCTCATCTGCCACCTTTGCTGAAGAAAAGAGCAGTTGCCAAAAGAGATTGGCTCTAAGACAAGCCTCTTTGGAAGACACAACTTGCCCACAGCTACTGATCTTCCTCTACCACACACAGCCTCAGGGAGTGTTGGGTGTCTCCCAGGGATTCTTTTCATTCCTGCCAAGTGATGTCAAGACTCTCCACGCCTGGCCAGCATTGACTGACTGGGACAGGCCACGCGCATGCTTAGGCCACCAACAAAGCAGGGGCAATGCAGGGTTTTTTAATTTAAAAACAAACAAACAGATTTTTTTAAAGGACCAGAGTAGTCATCATGGGGAAAATCATAACTCTGCTAGCTTAATTCCCCACATTTTTCTGTTCTTTTTATTATTTATTTTGAATTGCCTGCGGTGGACATAATCTTTGCATCTAAAAATCTTGATCAAGCCTGCTGGTGCCTCATAATTTTCTACAACCTCTAGGATTTCCAAAGCAGACATACTGTACAAGGATTCCTTGAAAGGAAAATTATTGTTAATAATAATAATAATAATAATAATAATAATAATAATAATATACTGCCCTATGTCTGGAGGTCTCAGGGTGACACAAAATAATAATTAATAGGGCAGAAGACATCCATCAAATCAACCAAAGGCCTGGTTAAAAAGGAATGTTTTCGCCTGGTGTCTCTATTATACACCCTTAGGCACCAGGCAATTCTATACCCTTGGCCATAAAGTGTGATTTCAGGCCCCACCCCAAGCCAGACAGAGAGAGGCAGGAGCAGGGCCCTCAGGCTCTCAGCAGGCAGTCCTCCTGGGCAGCAGCAGCAGCAGCAGTCCTTATAGATCAGGCATGACCAAAGTCCGTTTCGGGGGGCTAATCCAGCCCGCCGGTCGGTTTAATCCGGCCCTTTGGTCGACCCTCAAGACCCTTCACTTTGAAAAAAGTTTGGACATCACTGTTACAGCTAGAGCCTGTCCGGCCCCACCCTAGGCCAGGTGGAGAGAGGCAGAGTAGGTTCCTCAGGCTCTCAGCGGGTCAGGAGTCGAGAGCTGCCTGCCTGTGCTCTGCATACCCTTGTAACAGGTCTCAGGTCTGTCTCTGCATCTCACAAGCAGCAGATGAGGTAGTAAGCAGGCATCTGGTCATTACTCTTCAGATTGCAAGTCAGGATGATGCTTCACACTGTTAAAAACAAACCCTCCTACAAAGAAAGCTCAAAGCAGGGAGAAAGGCTCTAGCCTAGCCGTTTCCTTGGCATGCTCATTTTTAGCTGTAGAAATCTTTTTTCTTCCTAGTTAAGCATTCTATCCTGTGAGCTCCCCTCCCCACCTGGAATAGTACTGTCCAGACACACCTTTTACCACCTCCTCTGATGTTGTGAGCATTAGGTCAAAGTATCCTTGGCCTTAGCCAAGGCAAGCTTCCAAGGTGCTTCCAGAAAACTGACTTGCCTTAAAGAAGACTATCTTCTTGTTCAGATTTCTCAGTTTCTGTGGACAAAACCATTTCCTTGGATGGCCACTGCATCCTCAAATAACTCATATATAACTTGCCATCATCTCCTGGCCCTTTTAGGTCTATTTTTATATTACCTCATCCTAATTTCATCAAATTTATTTATTTCATTTTATCAAATTTCTATCTCAACCACTGCCAAAGTGGTCCAGGACAGCAAATATCAAAAGTTAACACAATACAATTTAAAATTAAAAACATAAACAAATTGAAAGCATTTCTAAGCAATTTAAAAGCCATCTAAAACATTTAGAGCACCTGAATACATTAAAAAGCAATTGCAAACCCTCACAGTTACTAATTTCGATGTTCCATGACTTGTTGTCTTTGAGCCTGGAGAAGCAGGAAGGTTTTCACATTTTACCTGATGGTCAACACTGAAGAAGACAGACCCACCACACCAGGAATGGTGTTGCACTAACAGGGGACTGAGAAGCCCCTGTCATGGGCCAGCGCCAACAAGGAACGAAGGAGAAATTCAATTCGGTTCATATTTAAAGGCAAGCCTATCTAATTCACATTTTCCAAAACAATATGCAAATTGGGATGCAGATATCCTTTGAAATTTGCAGTTCCCCAAATCAGTTATTCTTTCCAGCTCTGTTAAAAAATAAATAAAAACAGACTTTGGACCAGAAGAAATGTAGAATCATAGAATCATAGAGTTGGAAGAGACCACAAGGGCCATCGAGTCCAACCCCCTGCCAAGCAGGAAGTTAGAACAAGGTGCTTAGCTCTTTATCTTCTGTCATTTTTCAACTTAAAACCATACCCCCCACACACCATTTTAATTGCTAGAGTAAAGCTACAGTGACCTTGCAGCTTCCCTCTTCTGTAGTTTGAGAGTGGTTTCAAAATTTAAAAAGCCTAGATAGAAAGAGATTAAGAAGCCTCTTCCCCTCATTACCCACAAGTGCCTGCCTGCCCCAGGCTGCTTCTGTTTTTTAAAAAATCCAGAAGAATAAAGCATCTCAGAACTGTGCCTAATGTTTAGTTTAGCCTCAGAGAAAAAGTTCTCCACTAGCTTTCTCCTCACCATACTAATACTGCAAGTATAGGAATTCCCCCAACTGTATTATGACATGGCACAGTCCCTCAAAAACTGCAGTTCTGCTGATTGTGTGGTTTGCCTGTAAATCCATAACTTTCTCCCAACATTTCTGACAAAATAAGATATTCTGTTGCTTAGAATCATAGAGTTGGAAGAGACCACAAGGGCCATCGAGTCCAACCCCCTGCCAAGCAGGAAGCACCATCAGAGCACTCCTGACATATGGTTGTCAAGCCTCTGCTTAAAGACCTCCAAAGAAGGAGCACCTGCTTCATTGTAAATAGAAGCTGCCAGAGAGACACCATCAGCACCACTCCAAACCATGGTTTGACGAGGACGGCATCACTGCAAAAAAAAAAACCTTATCAACTCCTACCAAGCATTTGCTTCAACTGCAACTCATTCAGTTGCATTAGCCCTCCTCCACAACAAAAGGCACTATAAACAGGTGCTGGCTCGGGGGGGGGGGGGAGGAAGCAGTAAGAAATAAATGGACAAAGGTTATTCAGGCAGCTAAATCCAATAACTCAGCCCTCTTCTGGAATGTTATAAAGCTTTCCCAACCAAACAAATCACTAACGGAAGAACCCTATATAACGCCAGAGGACTTTATAAGGACAGAGCAGTGGGGAGAGGCCAAAGCCCTGAAAGTATTGTGGATCTCCCAAATTGGGCCCCAGTAACAACGTCAGAGATTGAGAGTCTGGTAGCCCAACTGAAACAGGGGAAAGCCCCAGGGGCAGATTTAATACCAGTAGAGGCTATAAAAAATAATTTAGACTTTTGGGCCCCAATTTTAGCCTCACTTTTCACCAGCATAGACACCTATGGATATATTCCTGAAGACTGGGGACTTTCAATCATTGTCCCAATATATAAAAAAGGCAAAAAAAATGATCCTGCCAACTATAGACCAATCAGTCTTCTAAACGTAATAAGCAAACTGTACGCAAGACACTTGCAGCGGAAATTCAAAGACTGGCTACAACAAGAAAACATCCTTTCAGATGAGCAAGTGGGATTTTGAGAAGGGCGTTCAACCATCGACCAATGTTTAGTTCTTCAACATCTAATAGAGAAGTACTCATCCAGCAATATCACTTCTCTTTATGTGGTCTCCATTGACTTCAGAGCAGCCTTTGACTCTATTTCCAGGGGGGGAAACTATGGGAAAAACTGGAGACCTCCACACTAGATAAACACTTGCTATACCTAACATGCATGTTACATGGAGGGACCTCACTAAAAGTGCATTGTACCTCCCAGGGCCACTTATCCAACACAACAGAAACTGAGAAAGGAGTCAAACAAGGATGCATACTGGCCCCATCCTTGTTCAATTATTATATAAATGATATGATCCCTTACCTACGCAATATAAACTTCCATCCTCCAAAACTTGCTGGAAATCACATCTCGGTGCTGCTTTACGTAGATGCTACTGCAATCCTCTCTAGAACACCGATAGGCCTTAAAAGAGTTATCAAAACACTCGCTGCATACTGCAAAGAGAACCAATTGAACCTCAACTACCAAAACACCAAAATCATGGTCTTTGCTAAGAGGCCTAAATTATGTGTATGGTACATGGACAGGCATAAGATCGAGCAGGTCACCTGTTTTAAATACCTGGGTATAGCCTTCACTGATCGGGAAGCAGAAAAACCCATGGCGACGACCCCCCAAAACAAGGCTTTGCAAAAGAAGCTGCACAACTGTGAGCTGATCCCCCAAAAAATGGGGCTTCCCCCCTTTCCTTCTCTAAAAACTAGGTGTGTCTTATGGTCATGGAGTGAAAAATACGGTATGTTGCAGGGAATGCTCAGAGAAGCGCTAACGCCCTCCTTACGTACCTTAGGTCCAAAGAGGGACTCTGCATACCGGCAGCCCTCAAACTGTTTGAGGTCAAATCGATTGCACAATTGTTATACGGTGCCCAATTAGGCCCCTTCGCCAACTGCACTCCGTTAGAATTGGTGCAGTCTAAATTCCTAAGATCTGTTCTACAAGTACCTAAATATGTATCCAATGCCACCATACGCCTCAAAACTGGATTCATAAGAATCCAGGCCAGAGTGTGGCTTGCCACTCTTAATTACTGGCGGAGACTAGCCTTCCTTCTGAGTGGCATTGCTTCCCTGAGTATTAGATAAATTTCAGTCCACATGGAAACAAGCAGTGGAAAATATAATAACAACTATAGGACTCAATCCACAGATCCCACTCAACATGGGGCACGAACAAGCAAAAAACATTAAACAGTGTGTGGTAGATCTAGAACGACAGGTAGACCTAGCCAGGTCCCCCAAAATTTTAATTAGTGAAACTAGAAGATACTTGACTTCCCAAATGCCATACATAGCTGTCAGGGAACTGCCATTGGAGCTAGAGGCGGAGGGAAGGCTCCAGAGGGATGGGGGAGAGGGTCCCAGTAGGGAGAGAGGCAGCCCGTCCGCTAGGGAAGGAAATCAGCGTAACACCAGTAGAGAAGGGGGGCAGATGGGGGAATCGGAGAGGAGGCTCCAAGACTCCTCGCCGGAGACCAGCGGAGAGAGTACGGGTTCTCCGCTGCCCACACCCTCCCTGCGCAGAAGGCTTCCGCGCAGGGAGTCTAGGCGGAGACTAGGCGTCAAGGAACTTTTGTGCTGGAAGAAGTTTAAGAAATGCCCACTGACGGATTCTGCCAGCGACTGAGACAGTCACGATGCTGGAGGCTGTTCAGTCAGAAAGGGTTTAACCAGGTAACCTCGCCAGGAGTGGCGGCAACGTACGCACGAGCAACCCCTAAATCCATTACAATAGCTAATCTCGAAATACCAAAACCACAAAGGGCTGCCAGGCAAATATCTCCTGTTTGGATTCTTGGAGCAGTTCGACTGCCAGAGACACTGGACTCTGGATCTGCAACATTATCAACTACATCAACCCTGCTATATGCCACCCATCTCCCCTCTCACCTGTCACAGTTCAAAATTACAGAGTTTAGGAAAATTCAGTTTGTAGTTGCAGATCTAGCATAACAGGTCATTTTACATGCCTGGAACCTGAATGTGAAAAAAAGGGTGAGGACTTGGATTTCTCTTCATTAGCTGCTTATTTTCCCATGCTAGGTTTCGCAAGAGTACAGGTGTTTGCCTCTAGTGTCCTGGCCACACTCCAAGTGCCAAACGATGTAATTACATGCTGCTTAACCTAAATTGCACCCCAGCCTCACGAATTTCCTTGAATGCAAGTAGTGTGTGTGAGAGAGAGTGTGTTCTCTTCTGCTAAAAGCTAACACGCTTGAGCTACACAAGCTGAGCAGAGCTAGAGCCTAGAGCAGCTGAAAGCACACCAGAACTGGTGGAATGTTGAAGAGCAAGCAACACCCTCCAGGCCTGAGAGAAAGAGAGTTGGTGAAGCATGTCATCCAAGGTAAGACGCTACAAACTGGCACATATTATGCCACCACTGTACTGGAAATCATCATCTACAGGTTTATGTACTGACCCTCTGAACTAACAACATTGCTCAGGAGTAAAACTATTGAAACAGCTGAACTTCTGGAGATGCTCTGACCTGTCCAACCACAAAGCCTTCTGCAGGTATATTCCAAACTGAGTTGCATCCACTCATCACTTGCATCATTCTTTATAAGTGAAGCACTCTTATTCACTCAATATATTTCTCAAGTAGGTGATTCCATGGGCTCGCTAAGTGACTTTTGCTGTTGTTCAATCACTCTGGAAGATGCTAAACCAACAGACTTGGCCAAAGTATAGATGTGCAACCAAAGATTTCCCAGAAACTCCACATAATAAGAATCAGGTCTCTGGTTGTGGCCTTCTCATTGGTTACCCATTGTACAATCTGTTCTGGGTACACACCCTCAGTGTGAGAAACTGGTTTTAGTGTCAGAAAGCTGATCAGGTTATATGACTCTGCTAGGATCAGCTAAGGCCAGGAACTTTCTCGGTTTGTAAGCTGGTGTCCCGTTTGAATTGGGGACAGACTAGAAGGGGCGCTGGGACACACCTTATAGCTTTTTTATTTTTTTACTGAAATGCAGCTGAGGAGGTTTTGAAACCTGTGTTTGTGTGTGTGTACTTAACACATTCCCTTCCACAGAGTGGGGGAGAAGAGTGGGAGAGTTCCATCATCTTTCCTTCTGCAGGTGGGAAAGCAACAGGAAAAGGGGTGATTTTGATAAGAAAAAATAGCCCAAGAAGTTGCAGTTGTGTTCCAGTGTTCTTTTAAGAAACTTCTGGCAGATTGATCATCTGCCTCACTGTTCCTCATGTAGTTTTGCCATTGCTTGGGGCTGCAAAGGAGAGGGAGGCAGGTCAATATTGTCCGTGCAGCTCCCAAAATGCTTCCACTATCCTACATCAGGGCCAAATGGGGAGCGGGGGCAGGAGAGCTGCTTGGCCTTTGCCTCAACCTCAAAAGCGGCTTCAGGTTTAGACATTGGTTGTGCTGGTGGTAGTCAGTGCTTTTTTTCTATAAAAATAGGTGCCAGTACTCACCATGAAGTTAAATGACACACTTTTTAACAACAACAAAAAGAGTTGCCCTGGAAAAAAGCACTGGTGGTAGTTATTTTAACATTTAATAAGTGTCTCATTCTAGTGACATAAATAGCAACCTGACTGAACAATAGTCGTGGCTTCCATGAATTCACCAATCGTGTTGCAGGTAGCTTGGTTCTGGAAGCTTCTCATAGTTTCCAGCATTTTCTCCTGAGAATAGGCACCTGCACCACCTGTCAAGAAATAATTGGAAGTTTCCCACAGGCTATTTATAGTCCTTATTCAGTGTCTTTGTTGGAGCAACATTTCTCAGAAGAGCATTCACCTGCTTTTTCACTTTTGGCTCTGCACCCCATATAATGTTGGAGGTGACCATTCAAGACTTCAAGATGAAAGCCAAACAGTTCTTGAGTTTTTATAAGTTGCAAGTCTTAAGCTCCGAAGCTGAACTATGGTTCACCAGGTAGAAGAAGAAACTCAGCAAAGAGCACTTAAAAGAGCTGAACATAGCAGACCTAGTAAAAGAGGCAGAAATCTTTTGCCCAGCCACAAAAAAGGCTCTGCTCATCTCTTTTGCTCAGCCATGCCCAATTTGTACCATAGAGCATTCATTCAGTACCTTATGGAGAGTAAAGACCTGGCTAAGGTCGAAAAGGCCAGGGGAGCATCTCAGTGGGCTTTGCTTACAAAAACTGCACTGGAAAAAAGGAGGAATTTGAGGAGGAAGTGCTGAAAAGGTTTTCAGCAAATCCAAGAAAACTTGTTTTAGTTTAGATTTTTTAAAAATAAGATGAAAAAGGCATGTTCTTTGTAATTTTGCAAAATATACCGGTACTTGTTAACCGCATGAAAGGTACTCCCTGATTTTATTTTTTTTTTATTTAACTTCATAGTTTTCAAATGACTGAAAATTTTGACAGATATTTCTGAGCACATGGGGTCAAAAGAAAGTAATTTAATACAACTGTTGTTGAGACATTTCATTCCAAATCTGCTAGACAGAGTCAGACAGAGGATGATGACAGGTGGGTGTCCACCACCCCCCAATATAAATCCTGGCTACACCCATGATACTTGATTCCATCTACTGTCTAATTTGTTAACCTTTGCCTGGGGGAAACTGCCTGGTTTGCCCTGTCTGACTGAGGATCCATGACTGAGCCCAGAGCCGGCTCCCCTAGGCAAAACTGAAAACACCATCTCCAGGTAGTTCTGGAGTTTGAGTAGTTCAAAATCTGTTTTATCTCTCAGTGAACCTTGCTTTCTTAAGTATTTGTACAACTTGAAATATCGGAAAATACTGACCCGCAGGATAACTATGGCTGCAATTCTCTACACACTTACCTGGGAGTAAGTCCACCTGAACTCAATGTGTCTTATTCCTGAGAATAGGAATATGTAAGTTCTCCAAAGGTTCTGCCCCTGTGTTACCATATAGTACTACAAGATAGTTCTCCTCCTGTACTTGCATGTCTTCTAAATATTCTTGCTCTTAATTTCTTTATCATCATAACATCATCATAATAGGAGACGAGTCAGAACTACATTTATATTTATACTTGAATTAGGCTAGAAATAGTCATTCTGTACATTTTTTAAAATATTTTTTTATGGCTGATATCATGTATGTGGACTGTTTTAAGATCTAAAACACTATGAAAATTATAAATATATTACATGCTTCTGTCCATTGGTCTGTAGCTGTAATAAGTTATTCATTCATTCATAACTGCAACAGCCACTAATCCACCTCCTCTAATTTTTAATGCAGTTTGTCCTTCTTACTGTCATTTTTCATAATATAACTTCTTGTTAAAGGAAATGCATTTAGGACACCAAGGACAAAGTTTCCTTATTCTCTCTTTCCCTCAGCCCTTTTATCCCACCCCTTTTAACTGTGTTGAAAGAAATTGGGGCTCATTTTTGTTTTTCTGAAATATAGAAGATTATCAGGAAGGAATTGCTGGGTGCAACAAGGGTGGTCCTGCCTGCTTGCTGGTCCTCACCTCTCTCTCTCTCTCTCTCTCTCTCTCTCTCTCTCTCTCTCACACACACACACACACACACACACACAGGGGAAAGGACATGTGAGAACGTTAGCCCTAATAAACAGAAGAGGAAAGGGACATGAATTTGGAAACCCACACAAACTCATCTTCTGTTGTGTGTTTCTGATTTGCACAGATGGGGGAGGGGGCATTGTAAAGCTGAATTACTGTCTCCATCCTACAGCATCTCAGCCTCCTCCACCCCCACCCCACTCATCTATGAGAGCCCTTGTTGATGTAAGGATTTGCAGCAACTGAGGGTTATCTCTGGGCCACTTGCTGAATACAGGTCCATTGATCTGGAGAGAGAACATGTAGATGTTTTTAAAGTTTCCTCCCTTCCCCCACCTCTCCAAGCACCCGTGGAGATAATGAATCACTGTTTTCCCTCTATAAATGGCAGAACTTATTCCCATCCCAGTTTTCAAAGCCACAGGTTTTGTGGGCTTCAGCAGCAAGTATACAGCTTTCTTCACTGCTGTTCTATTTATATATGGGAAATATTGATGTGGTGGCTGCACAGAATGTCCTGCAGTTTTGGGGTATGACTCCAAGCACGTAATAGCCACCATTCTGCAAAGCTGATGTTAGCAAACCCCCCCCCCCCCCATGATGGGCCATCCATCAGCTTTCCCTGTAATTCTATTGCCCCAATTCACAAAAGGTGATAAATCCATGTCTGGCTTGCAGCTCATCAGACTGCACATAGTTCAATACTCCTCTATACCAAAAGTGCCCTTCGCACTGTAAACTAGATGCAAGGCATTAGGTCAGTTTTGTAAATGGGAGGATCTTGTTTGTTTGGATGAGTGTGCCATCCTATGATCCCCCTTCTGCATTCTGTAGCAGCACAGCACTGATGACAGAGGCCAGACACTTCAGTGAGGATTCAGTGGTAGAGGGAAAGGAGCCACTTCATTCCCTGCATTTGTAAGAGGGCACCTGCAATTGTAGAGCATGAATTAAGGCAGAAGTTGAACACCTGTGTGAGGTTCGCTGCTTCTTCCCATATCACATGTGTGATGTGCCATTTTCAAGCCTCCCCACCCTCCCAGTGGTATCCAACAATTTGGAATTCATGTCATATGTCTGTCCCTGCATATTATGGAGAGAGCAGGAAGGACCTGATACCAAGGTTCCAGCATCACATACAGTATTTATCAAACTCAGGTCCCCAACTATTGTTAGATTACAACTTCCATAATCCCTAGCTAGCAGGACCAGTGGTCAG
Source organism: Podarcis pityusensis (assembly GCF_964106645.2). Taxonomy (NCBI): domain Eukaryota; kingdom Metazoa; phylum Chordata; class Lepidosauria; order Squamata; family Lacertidae; genus Podarcis; species Podarcis pityusensis. The sequence goes on along the minus strand of NC_138032.1, from coordinate 99,072,096 downwards.
GGATGATGGGAGTTGTAGTCCCACTGTTGTTGAGGGCCCAACAGTTGGGGAGTGAACCCGTTTGAGAAACACTGGCTTATAATATATTTGCCTGGAAACTCACATATGATGCATAGATTCACCGGCTGCAGCCATGAAAGGGTTTTTCTGCCACATGATGTGGGGGAAGTGAGCTAGTAGTAAAAGTAAAGCCTATTTAAAATCAACCAGAGGTATGTTGTGGGGATGGGAAACCCTAGCTGAGGGAGATAAAATGCCTTTTTTATTTGCATTATAAATAACTTCATTTCTTATGCAAAACAGTTGCCTTTTCCAGGCTGCTCATTTTGATGTTGTTGGCAAAGCAAGAATAAAAGAAAGAAGAGGGGAGCCCTGCACAAAACACCATGCAAAAAGGGGGGCGAGCCTCAAAACAGTGCCAAAATATATAAGGAACTCTGATCAATGTGTCAGCTTCTCTGTATATTCACGCCCTCACCTTACGTGGGTGGGGTATGTGTGTGTTAAGCAAAATCCCCTTCCAAATATTTCACTGGGCAAGAAATATTATGAAAGTAACCAGTCTTTCAAATACAGTCCCCTAAACCCAAGCAAGCTGTTTAGGACCTGAGGGAACCAGCATCATGAATTGGGATTGGAAACAAACCCGAAGCCTGTGAAGAACAAAACATACTGGGGTGATATGCTCTGAATAACAAGCTCCTCAAACTAAGGTGGTAGCCTCATTCCACATGAGTTGAGCACTCCCTAAGAACTACCCCAGGTACAGGGCATCGCAGGTGCCTGACCTGGGTGTGACAAAAGAGTGTGATATAGAACTACCCTCCTGTCCACAGCCACAATCTGCCCCTCCAGGAGCAAAGCTGGTTCGGACGCACTCCCAGACTGCAGACCTGCTCCTTCAGGGGGTGATGCACAACAAACCACTTCCAGGAGAGGTTTCCTGCTGACCAAACAGCCTCTGTCTTATCTGGAGGAAGGATTGATGACACACTCCAAATCCCCCAAAGTCCTATTGCAGTAGTTTCATATCTGCTGAAGGACATGTGGGATAAAACAGATACCTATGAGATAGCACAGACCCAATATTCAGGAGCTACCTAAACAGTAGACCCCCAGCATCACCTTCTGGAACCTGCCCTCCAGGGAGAGCTGGACTTAGCACAGAACCTTTGGTTAATGTGGCTGGTCACTCATCAGCTGCCCAGAGCATAGATGCCAACTCCGAGGGGCCCAATAACATGTTTGAGGGGGGCCAGGCCCCCACAAAATTGGTGGACATGGCCATTGCCTCTGCAAGAAAGCACCAGCAACCTGGCTTCCCCCCAGCACTTGTTCACTTGCTCTCCAACTCCCCTCCCTCTCCCACCAAGCTTGGCACATGTGAATGGTGTGTGAGTGCCACTTCTTAAAATTAGAGAGACTGCGTGGCAAGGGCTCAAGGCACAACAGGGCAGGAGTTCTCTCAGTTCTAGGTAGGGCTGCCTGACATTCACAAGTCACCCATCTCAGGGCTGTCTGTATCATTCCAAGAGTGAGATTAAACTTCCCTTCCCCAAACACTTTAATCTTGCTGTAAAATCACCTCCCCATATCAATTTCAAAAAACAAAACAAAACATTGACAACACTACACACTTAATGTACTGTAACATGTCTAATTCCAAAAAGATTTTTATGCTCTCTTTTTTGCTGTATTTTATCTTTTATTTATTTTTACATTTATATACCACCTTTCTCTTCCAAGGATCTCAAGGTTGTGTACCTGGTTCTTCTCCTCCTTCCCATTTCATCCTCACAACAACCTGCGAAGGAGGTTGAGCTAAGAAGTGGCAACTGACTCCAGGGCCACCCAAGGAGCTTCATGGCTGAGTGGAGTTTTGAACCCTGCTCTCCCAGATTGTAGCCCAACGCTCTAACCATTACGCCACCTGTGGTAAATACACACAGATGGAGAAACTGTTGCACATTTTTACACAATCAAAACAACTCCTTGCAATGTTTTCTCATCAATGATACGTACAGTACACATTTCAAAAGAAATATTACTATCTTCTGTCATGCAGTAGAGGAGACTACACATCTTAACATCTTTCAGGTCTCTTTGTGCCATCTTGGTTGGGTGTCACGGTACACCTGCTTTCAGGTTTGTTGCTTTAAAAAAGAACACCCATGTTTTTCCATATCTTTCCACATTGTAACATCCCCTTACTATGGAATGTTGAATAGGTCCCATTTTAATTTTCTGTTACTATATATACAATTTCAATCTAAACTGTAGTGTATTGTTATGAGATTTTGGGGGGGGGGGTGAGTTTGGATGATGTCCTGAGTCCCTTCTAATTCTTGAGATCCTGTACCTGTTACAAAGCAAAATGTAGCGCCTCTCTGCTAAGACATCTTAAGAATTGCCACTGTCTGCCTTTTGCAGACTCCCCTGGTGAAGTTAATGTCTGAGAAGAGTTTTGAACTAGAACTGTAGCCACTGCACCAAACTGCCCTGGCTATCATGAGGGAGAAGAGTGAGACCAAAGCCCCTGAGACGCTTCTGCAGTCTCCTTTTTCCATGATTCTTGGTGGAGGATGGCACTGGTGCTTTAAATGTATGGTGCGCTTGCATAACTAAGCAGAAGGTTGCACTCAAACCTCCTAGATCCCAGTTTTGGCCTGCAGGACTCCAGCTGCAAAATCTGTATTTCAACACCAGCACACAACCCTGGAAGGTGGGATATAGTAAAGAAGAGAGGAGAAAGAGTAGTAATTCAGTGCATATACTGCCCTACACCCAAGATCCCTGGGAGGTGTGCAACATTAGCAACATAATTTATCATGGCTTAAAACACACAATACATTAAAATAAAATAATAATAATAATAACAGATACCCCCCACACAATTTCTAGGCACAGGCAGTGTTATTTATTTGGTTATTAATTTCAGTGGGTCTACGCTGAGTAAAATTAGTTGAAAAGAGCCATTGTGTATATTTTCCCCAGTGCTGCCCTGTAAAAATATTACTGGACTCAATACTCTTTCTGCATCACTTATTTCTATTTTTCACCTACCCCTTGGTGACAGTTCTAAAAATATCTTCTTTTTATTGGTGACTTTTCTAAAAGCAGCAGGTGAAGACTTGGCCAGATAGATGCACAATGCATTAGCTTATTTAGTTATAAAGTGTTTTATTCCAACCTTTAGCCAAAAAAAAAAAAAAAAAGCTTCCAGAGCAGATAAATGAAAAACAATCTAAAATAGTTGACATAAAAGGGAATGGGAATGGGGAGGGAAAAGGAAAGGAACACGCTCATGCCCCAGTTCTTAAAGTTATATTGACCAGGTGGGGCGGAAACAGTGCAGACAGCTTGATGAAATGACTGCTGTTAAGTGATACTTGTGGAAGAGCTGAAACAGCTCTGAGCAGCAGTGATAGAATAATACTGCTTCCTTTCTCTCTCTTTCTGTTCTGCAAACTGGTGGAATATTGGTATTTGGTCAGTACCATGCGGGTGGTGCTGTGGGTTAAACCTAGGACTCGCCGATCAGAAGGTCGACGGTTCAAATCCCGGCCACGTAGTGAGCTCCCGTTGCTCGGTCCCAGCTCCTGCCAACCTAGCAGTTCGAAAGCACGTCCAAGTGCAAGTAGATAAATAGGTACCGCTCCAGTGGGAAGGTGAACGGCATTTCCGTGCGCTGCTCTGGTTCACCAGAAGCAGCTTAGTCATGCTGGCCACCCTCAACCAATAAAGCGAGGTGAGCGCTGCAACCCCAGAGTCGGCCACGACTGGACCTAATGGTCAGGGGTCCCTTTACCTTTATGTCTATTTCCAGAATGGCCAACTTTTAAAATGTTTCCATCTAAGCCCCGATGTTTCATCCATTGTTTCATTTAAAGCCACACTGCACTGTGCACCTTCAACTACCAGACTTTTAGAAGACATCTGAAGGCAGCCCTGTTTAGGGAAGCTGTTAATGTTTGATGGATTACTGTATTTTAATATTTTGTTGGAAGTTGCCCAGAGTGGCTGGGGAAGCCCAGCCAGATGGGTGGGGTATAAATAATAAATTATTATTATTAAATTATTATTATTCAAACAGCATTATCCATGGATGCAGCGGGAGACTCTGGACTCAGAGCATCAGCAGCTAAGACTTCTGTTCCTCTTTTTCATTTCAGATATCAAGAGAGATGCTTCTGCTGTAGCTCTTCTTGCCCATCCACTTACAGTAGTTGATGCAGCTCTCTTGTGTGGCAGCCTCCTTTAAGTTTCCCAACTCTGATAGGTGCAAATTGTTATATTTTACAGATGCAGTAGTTAATGGATGGCAGCTTGCTTCAGGCCTCCCACAAAGTTCTGTCGCCCAGGCTGGACTGTAACCCAGACCTCACAAGTAGCAAATATGCCTCAGCCAAGGGGACCACACAAGCTTGTATCTTACAACTCCTCCTAACAGGTCTCCCACAGGTATGCACACTGCTTTTCTCTGGTTGCATGTATTCCTTTCTCCCCTCCCCTTTAAACATGGGGAGTAGTAGATGTTAAATGTAGTGGGTAGCCAACATTTGAGAAGAGTTCTTCATTAAAAAATTGAGTTGAGTGGGGAGAAATGGCTAGAATTTTTCTTCATGATGTACTAGTTTTCTAAGTTCTAATTAAGATTGTTTCTGTAATTCTTTACCTGGGGTAGAATCAAACATGGAACAGCCACAAATAAAGCTTCATCACATAGTTGTTGTTGCTATTTTGTTTACATTTTATCTTCATACCTACCTGCCAAGCAAAACGGAACCATCCGAAGTTTACAGTGGTTAGATATCATTTCACATAAATTTTGTGAGCGGTTTGCATGAAAGTAGCATACATGAGAGAAGTGTCTCCAGGCAATAAACCTGACAAGCTACGGGCAAATAGATCAAGAGCAGTGCTATTTTTCTAAAAGAAGTGGTGCTGGAACTCACCCCAAACAGAGGTGCCAGAACTGAGTTCTGGTGAGCTCTAGCTGAACAAAAACCCTGGTTAAGAGTTTTTGTGCTGGAGACTTTTAAAGGGGGAGGGGTGTTGTGGGAAATGAGAACTCAGTGTGATTTGCTTTCCCCCTGTGGTTTTGTGGGCAACAGTTTTATTATGAAAATGGCATACATTATAGAGGAGCCCCTAGTGAAGTAACTTTTCAGAAGGATGGGGTGGGGACTAGGGAGTTATGATGAATGAAAAAAGAAAGAAACCAGCTCCAAGCTTGTCTGCAGCTCAGCTGACACGTTTGACAGCAGCAGAGGTCTGGGTATGTGGCAGAGAGGCAGAAGGACTTAAACACCTGGCATTTTCCAAGCAAGCACCACTAACAGAACTAGCAAATACGTAAGAACAAGGTGGTACGTGGCTTCAATTTCCCTTCTCCAAAGCACAGCGACTGAGCCCTGGTCCCTCTTATTAGAAACCAAATCTGTCTTCCCCACCCCTACCTGTCACTGTGGCATTTTTCTTATCAAGTTTGGGAAGAAATGTTTCAAATTCTATGGGAATTTTAAATATCTGAAGCACTTTGGAGGCCCCCAATTCAGTTTGAGCCACTTTGGAGAGATCCCACTTCAGTTCAGACAAGTCCTAGATATACATGAAGTGGCTTCACTTTCTTTTTCTCTATTTGAGACTCATCAGAAACTTTTGCTAGCTAAAATGAAAGAATACACTCAACAGGAAGTGCGCCACACTTTCGATATTTGAGTATATTTCCTGTAGGACTGCCTGTCTCCCTCGGTCCTCTTCCAGCCTTGCTGTCATCTGAATAATCCTTCTTGCTTGTGCCACAATCTTGGTTAGCAGCAACCAGGGGGAAGGGCCTTCTCGGTCATGGCCCCCCTTCCAATGGACTTGCCTGCTTTCTGCGTTCTGGAAGACACACCAATGCTAATGACATTTTGTTTGTCATGCAAGATTTTTATTATGTCTGAGATCAAAGAACTGAATTCACAGTGCCTGCTGGGCTGTCAGCTGCATTTTATTCTGATTTTGCTATTCTATTGTTTGAATATGTGCCATACAAATATTTATGAATAAAATCAGTATTACTAATATTCCAAATAACTCCAAAGTGCAACCACACAATAATTATATTGGGTTAGTTGCATTTGGTTATCTTATTGCATTTTTGTTTTTGTGCCTTGTATGCTGCTCAGATAACTTTGGCCATAGGGTAAATTATAAATTGTAAAAGTAAGATGAATATACAGTATATAAATGAATTAGATGTAGCTGTAGAGTTGTCAAGTATCACTGGAAATGTTACCCAAATTTCTCATATACCATTTCAGGTCTCTTGCAGATAGCAGAGTCTCAATTATACTCTTCATTTAAAGTTCATTTTAGCCATTAAAAATATTGACCCTGTTGGCCTTTGGCATCCAAATGCCAAAGCAAACACAGTTAACAAGATTTTGCAACAAATAACAATTTTGTTTTTCTTTCAGTGAAATACAGCAGTTTACTTAAGAGCCGGACTCTCTGTCAACTTCCCTGACCCAGCGGCTGACCCATTGTAAACCAAATAAAGTGGTGGTGGAGAGTATCAGCCTAGCCCAGTGTTGTGTTATGTTCACAATGAAGTTAAGCTTCCAAGCAACTGAATGGAATTGCATCATATATCCATGATAAGTTTCTTCCCATAAGCAAAATAATTGGGCAATTCAGGACATTCTTACTTGGAAGTAAGTTTCATTAAAGTCAATGAGACTTGCCTCTTTTAGTAAATATATTTAGAAGCAAGAGTTCCTTTTGTAAGCACAGCTTTATTGTTTAGGCCAGGGGTCAGCAATCTTTTTCAGCCGTGGGCCAGTCCACCGTCCCTCAGACCATGTGGTGAGCTGGACTATATTTGGGGGGTGTGTGAACGAATTCCTATGCCCCACAAATAACCCAGAGATGCATTTTAAATAAAAGCACACATTCTACTCATGTAAAAACACGCTGATTCCTGGACTGTCTGTGGGCCAGATTGAGAAGGCGATTGGGCCCCTGGGCCTTAGGTTGCCTACCCCATTTAGGCAATGGGGAAATGTAAAGTGTATATATTGTTATAGATTATGGGGGGGGGACCCCCCTAAACCCTAGAAATTAATAAATGCTAGGATATTGGTTATTTGTGATCTCAAGCAGTTCCAGGGCTAGCTTACGCAAAACAACCTGGCCGAGCCACATGTAAACAGAGACTGGGAATTTGGAAGGTTGCCAGGGCAACTGCCCAGGGGTGGGGGTTTGTTGGGAGGAATAAGGAGGAAGAAGAGCTGAGATCCATCTTGGGCAGGCAGGCTGAAGGACACCTGCACTGCTGCCTCTTGAAATGACCATAACGTAAGACCTCCATGCAGACTGCAAGTGTAAATGGGTGAATAAACCATATTTCTTAACACCATGGACAATCTCTGCTTTGTCTTCCATTCTCCAAAGGGAAACAGACCCTTTCTGGGTGCCTGGGACCCCATGGGGGCTTGCCACTACTCAGCTGAGAGAGGGGCAGCACCCAACTTTTGTAACAATATGTTTAAATGATTTTACAGGTGACTCATATAGACTAGGGACGCGGGTGGCGCTGTGGGTTAAACCACAGAGCCTAGGACTTGCCGATCAGAAGGTCGGCAGTTCGAATCCCCGCAACAGGGTGAGCTCCCATTGCTGTGTCCCTGCTCCTGCCAACCTGGCAGTTCAAAAGACATAAAAGTGCAAGTAGATAAATAGGTACCGCTCCGGCGGGAAGGTAAACGGCGTTTCCATGCTCTGGTTTGCCAGAAACGGCTTTGTCATGGTGGCCACATGACCCGGAAGCTGTACGCCAGCTCCCTCGGCCAATAAAGCAACATGAGCGCCGTAACCCCAGAGTCGGTCACGACTGGACCTAATGGTCAGGGGTCCCTTTACCTTTACCTTTTACATATAGACTCTTCCTTGATTTGCATGTCTATAGAGGTTGTTGTTAAATATTTTACTGGGGGTGTTTCATATATTAAACATAGTAATTTCCTTGTTTAGTCACACTTAGGTCTGGTTCTCACTTGTCTTTGAAATGTATCACTTCCAAGTGAAGGTCACATGACTGAACACAATCCTAGATGCAAATAGTCCCTCCACTTAGAAAAATTGTATCTCAGGGGAAAGTATTGACTGAAATCCTTTTATTTGCCATCTAAAGTTCTATGTGGATAGATTGCTCATTTATTTGTTTTTGTCCCCATATAGACAAGCATTCCAGGATCTGAGGATCAGACCCTTTGCATTTATTTCTGAACTGATATATTCCAGTCATAGTTCAACCACCTCAGTCAGGAGGACTAAATGTTAGAATGTTTTAGGGCATCTCTCTCTGTCTCTGTCTCTGTCTCTGTCTCTGTCTCTGTCTCTGTCTCTCTCTCATATAGCTCCCCTGAATATTCATAAGCTGAAAGGTAGTACAGTATCCAAAAGTGAAAAAAGCTACAGATGAATTTTCTCAGAAAGTCTCGTCAGCGCTAATTTTAGGGTGGTGTGGGCAGTTCCCCCTTACAGAGTGTCAAGCCAAGGAGGTGCAAAACTATGATGTAGTGCACTAGAGAGCATGTAGAGAATGAAACGTAAGAGAGAGCCTTGCGCTGGTGCAATTTTACCAAAGTTGGCCCCTGGTCTCATTGTTGAAAACATTCTTGAAGTAGAAGGGAAAGGAAAGGGAAAGGAGGGGGGTGAAATGAAGAGAAAGACCTTCTTGCTCTCCTTGGAGCAGACCGGCACAACTTGGCAGTAGGTAGGGCCCAGAATTAAAATAGGCTCAACTTCTTCAGGCTTACTTTCCAATTAAATGTATAATTGATGAGGGGGAGGGGGGGAGAAAAGAAAACCCCAAAGTTACACACACCCCAAAAAAGGGGGGGAGGGCCAGAAGAATATAAAATAATAATAATAGTAACAGTAATAAATAAAAAGTAAAACTGTCCCTCAATGTCCTTCTCACCCCTCAGTGGCCCCTGGCGGTGGTGGGTCCTCTTCAGGTCCCCTTCCATTTCTCGCCTGCCCTCCCGATGTGGAATGCTGGCTTGGAGGCAGGAAGCAGCTTCCTGCCTGGGCTGGGCAGGAGTTTTCCCGTTGGCCAGCTGGAACGCCCCTGGCTGCATCTCGGGCTCAGCCCGTGGTTTCTTTTTCTCTCCGCAGCCTTCCCTGAATGTCCCCCTTCCTTCCTGTCTTCCTTGTTCCTTGGGGCTCAGGGAAGATTCGTGAGGAGGGCGAGTGGCGTGAGACAAGGGGGCTTTTCCAGGCCTTGGTTGAGCCCTGAAGGTTGGTTTTGAGACAGGAAAGCACAAGGTGCATGAGGCAGGGACGTAGGAAGGGGGTACGGGGGTGCGCCCCCCCAGGTGTCATCCTTGAGGGGGGTGACAAAATGGCACACAGTGGGGGTTGGCACTTACTGTGGGGCCTGGCCAGCAGCGCACCCGAGCCACGCATCTCCCCTGGGAGTGACATGGTGGCTCGGAGCGCCGCACTGCCCGAAACAGCAGCATGGGGCTTGCGTCCGCCAGGCAGACCCTGTGGGCAGCTCGCCCCACTGCCATCCAGGGCAGATCGCTGCAACGCCCCCCTAGGTGGATTGCTGCAGCAGCCCCGTGCGACGCCCCCATGCGTGGATCTCCGCGGTGTCCCCATGGACGGCTCGCCCCCACTGCTCCAGGTGCCGGAGCAGCTAGCTACGCCCCTGGTGTGAGGCACTACTGCCACCACTGCCTCAAGAGGAGAGGGAAAGTGGGTGGGGGAGAGGCTGGGCGAGATGAGTGCTCAGCTACCTGCTAGGGCCAGGCGGGCACAGACAAAGCATTTTTCACAAGCCACCCATAATCCTTTGTTCAGCTGCAAGTGGCCCGCGGGTCACTCCTTAGAGCAACCAAGGAGTGGTGATCACAACTCAAAACATACTGTGCTATGCTTTTGTGCAACATTTTAGAAAAAATACCATAAATCAATTTTTTTATTTTTTTTATTTCATTGCTAGGTCAGCCATTGAATTAAGACTTCCTCCAAGCAGTTTCCTGTCTTTGCTGCAACCCCCTTGAGCTTCAGGGAAGGACCATGTGGCATGTACCCTGGTGCATGGGAAATTATACCAAGTATAACATCAAAGTGATGTCACAGATCATAAATCTGCTCCGTGGGAGCAGGGCCGGGGCGGGAGAGTGCTAGAGTCCTGTCTAGTCAAACTGCGTGGAATCAGTTCCAATCTGTTACCTCCGAGGATGTGGACAGGCTGCTTGGACGAGTGAAACCAACTACCTATCTCCTTGAACCTTGTCCATCCTGGCTGATAGAAGCGAGCCGGGAAGGGCTGGGCGATGGGCTTCGTGGGGTGGTGAATGCTTCCCTCCGTGAGGGAGCCTTCCCAGACCCGCTGAAAGAGGTGGTTATCAAACTGCTTCTTAAAAAACCATCTTTAGATGCTGCCAATATGGCCAACTATCGCCCAGTCTCAAATCTTCCATTCTTGGGCAAGGTGATTGAGCGGGTGGTTGCTGAACAACTCCAGGCATACCTGGAAGAAGCGGACCATTTGGATCCCTTCCAGTCGGGATTCAGGCCTCATCACGGGACTGAAACTGCCTTGGTCGCACTGGTTGATGATCTCCGGCGAGCTAGGGACAAAGGTGAGAGCTGTTTCCTAGTTCTGCTGGATCTCTCAGCGGCGTTTGATACCATCAACCATAACATCCTTCTGGACCGTCTTGAGGGGCTGGGAGCTGGGGGCACTGTCATACAGTGGTTCCGCTCCTTCCTCTTGGGCCGTGTTCAGAAAGTGGTGGGGGTGGATGAGTGTTCAGACCCCTGGGGTCTCACTTGTGGGGTGCCTCAGGGTTCTGTCCTCTCCCCCATGCTTTTCAACATCTACATGCAGCCGCTGGGAGAGATCATCAGGGGTTTGGGCTGGGTGTTCATCAGTATGCAGATGACACCCAGCTCTACCTCTCAAATCAGAACCAGTGAAGGCGGTGAAGGTCCTGTGTGAGTGTCTGGAGGCGGTTGGAGGATGGATGGCGGCTTACAGATTGAGACTGAATCCTGATAAGACAGAAGTACTGTTTTTGGGGGACAGGAGGCGGGCAGGTGTGGAGGATTCCGTCCTGAATGGGGTAACTGTGCCCCTGAAGGACCAGGTGCGCAGCCTGGGAGTCATTTTGGACTCACAGCTGTTCATGGAGGCACAGTTCAAATCTGTGTCCATGGCAGCTGTTTACCAGCTCCATTTGGTACGCAGGTACCCTATCTGCCTGCGGACTGCCTCACCAGAGTGGTGCATGCTCTAGTTATCTCCCGCTTGGACTACTGCAATGCGCTCTACGTGGGGCTACCTTTGAAGGTGACCCGGAAACTACAACTAATCCAGAACGCGGCAGCCAGACTGGTGACTGGGAGCGGCCGCCGAGACCATATAACACCCGTCTTGAAAGACCTACATTGGCTCCCAGTACATTTCTGAGCATGTTGGTGCTGACCTTTAAAGCCCTAAGCGGCCTCGGTCCAGTATATCTGAAGGAGCGTCTCCACCCCCATCGTTCTACCCAGACACTGAGGTTCAGCACTGAGGGCCTTCTGGCGGTTCCCTCACTGCGAGAAGCCAAGTTACAGGGAACCAGGCAGAGGGCCTTCTTGGTAGTGGCACCCTCCCACCAGATGTCAAAGAGAACAACAACTACCAGACTTTTAGAAGACATCTGAAGGCAGCCCTGTTTAGGGAAGCTTTTAATGTTTGATGTATTATAGTATTTTAATATATATTTTTTGGAAGCCGCCCATAGTGGCTGGGGAAGCCCAGCCAGATGGGCGGGGTATAAATAATAAAATTATTATTATTATAATTATTATAATAATAATTATTATTATTAATCTCTTCACAATATGTTTGCAGGTTGTGGATCCCTCCTCCCAGCAGTGTCCATCTCTACTCAATGTTTTATTGTGGGGAACCACCAGCAAACCTCCCCATCATGGAAGGACAGCATGAGATCCAAGCTAGTGCTACGTTAGTGCTGAAATCCACTTTCAACCACTGTGTGTATACAACTAAAGAAACTGAAAAACTACAGTACCAGCTAAGACACACACACACACACACACACACACACACACACACACACACATCTCTGAAAAGCAAAAGCATAGCACTTCTTTTGAAATACAGGAAATCTCACAAGATCAAAATGCCATATAGGTACATAGACAGAGTTGAGTATTTTTGCATGCTACCCCAATCTCTGAGTGGTGTGAGATTCCAAGGGTTCCACATACTTACCCAGGGAATGAGGGACAAGGTTCCACAGGCTTACGTCCTTTGGGAATGAGGGACAGCACAAACAGTGGTGTCTTTATGATTTATGGTTCATTTACATCTGAGCCCACGATGGAGGGGTTCACAGCATTAACACCTCAAAAAGGTCTTGCTTCTCCCATAGCCACAGACTTGGATTCAAACAGAAATCAAGCATTGCTCTCAAATGTTTCTCTGACTCTCTCCAACTTGCTGCTTACTTCTAGGATACACCACGGCCAAATTCTGCACTCACCTCTGGCTTTTTCTGTTGAGGGAAGGGGTCCTATACATCTTAACACCCCAAACTTACAGCAATATGTGCTCCACAATTCAGCCTCCATTTTTTTCTTCATGGTCATAGGGTGTTACCCTGGCTAGCCTCCCATCCCTTGATTCCTGGGCCCAGTAAAGTCTACCTGCCTCTTCCTACCTGGGCCCAGTAGAAATCCTGAAAAGCATTTAACTACTTTGTAACTGGCTATTGTGCTTTTGATGTAGGAGAGAGATAAATCTTATGGTTGGGAAATCATGCAAGTTAAACAATAAAGATGTGAATAAGCAGCAATCATATTTAAACATGCATGATTGTTATGTGCTCCCACAAACACTTTAAATGACCCTCTCGGCAAACCCTCTAATAAAGCGTTAATGAAGGAAGGAACAACATCTCCGTGGCTCTTCAATAAAGGGCAGGCTAGGAAGCAGTGAAGTGATTTTGCGTGGGCCTCATGTATGAAGGACAAGCATAAAGGTGTGCACAGGAGGCACACACACAGCTTAGGGAGGGCTTCCTTCCCCCTGCTTTGAAGTTATCTACATAGCAGCATAATGTTATATTGCATTATATTTATACTATAACAGAAAAAATGAAGGGGAGGAACTGTCAGTCATGTGTAAAGATTTGAGGGAAAAGAGAAATTAATTATAATAGAAAAACTGGCTATTTTTTGTTGTAAGAAGCACATGGCCAAAGATGTGGGGGGTTGTTGCAGGAAAGGAGGCAAGGCAACAACACCCACAGTACCTGCCTGAGATGTGTATTCTGCTGATGCCACTGCGCCCCAGCACCTACTTGGCGTTATGCCAGACTAACCTGCCAGTTCAAGGGAGGAAGTAAAAGAGATTTAAATCAATAGCATTAATTTATATCTGTGTGGATATAAACAGTTGTAAATGCATCTCCAGTAGTTTTGGGTTCCAAACACTAATGGTCCTGAAGACAATACTGTGCTTTGCTATGTTTCTGGGTGAACACTGGCAGAGCTCAGGACAGGAAGGAATGGCTCCTGGGTGCTTCATAAGAGCACAAGAAGACTCAGGAGGCAGAATGTAAGGGGCAACTCTGTGGGCACAACACATACCTACACAAACATGCTGCCGGAGAAGTGGCTGTGGTGGTTTCTGGGTTCTGGTGAGAATGCAAAAGAGCCCCACAGAATCACACAGAAGTCGCCAGAGTCCTTGTGAGGTTTCTTTTTAAAAAAATATTTATACATTTTCCAAAATTACAATTAATCCAACATTTTCCAATTTACATTCCCTTGGTGTTTGACTTCCCCTCCACCCTTCCATGGTTTCCTTGGATTATCTATCACTGCTGCATATTATGGTTATTTTATACCTTCTTTCCCCCATCTTATTCTAAGCATAACTTTTACTGCTGTCCTTACTCCAAATATGCTAGTGTTTTAACATGTTTACAATAGCTTTTTTAAGACGTCTGCAAACATTTTCCAATCCTTCTTGAAGGCAGTCTCATCTTGCTCTCTAATTTTACTGGTTAAGCTTGCTAATTCAGCATATTCCATCAATTTCAACTGCCACTCCTCTTTTGTGGGTACTGCGTCCTCCCACTTTTTAGGGGCATATAATATTCCCGCTGTGGTAGTTGTATACAGTAACAAATTCCTTTGGTTTTTTGGTACATCTGCTCACTAGAAGAAAACCTTCTGGTCTTTTTGGAAGAGTTTTCTTAATTTTTTTTTTATCTCATTGTTTATCATCTCCCAAAATCCCTTAGCTAGTCTGCAAGTCCACCACATATGGTAAAATGTACATTCTGTTTCCAACAAACACCTGATTCTGACTTATACATCTTTGCTAATTTACTTGGTGTCAAATACCATCTATAAATCATTTTCATATAATTTTCCTTCAAAGTCTAACATGCTGTAAATTTCAAAACTATTTTCCACAGTTTTCCCCACATATCTAATTCTATATTGTGTCCCACATCTCTTGCCCAGTGAATCATAGCCGATTTAACCATTTCATCCTTGGTTTCCCATTCTAAGAGAATCTTACATGTTAAATGGTGGGTAGACATAGCAGATGACGCAGCGATTTCTCCAAAGCAGCTCTTGTTTATTCAGAGGCCAGAACAGAACTGAACAGCCAACAGCTCAGCCGGCCTGCTTTTATAGGCAGCCGGCTGTCAACATTGTAGCAACAACAACCCAGCGTTTCCTGCCTAAAATAACTGACGTGGACCTGAGTGGAAACTATATACACGATACTCCTGGTGGCCAGGGTGAGAACTTCAATACGTAACATTACACATCCTGGAAACTAATTTTTCTCTATTTTCTATTAGTTCCCTCTCAAATTGGGAACTTTCATCAAGCAATTTTCATCAACCCCATACTTTGCACGCAAAATGTCCCAGCTTCAATTCCTGGCATTTCAGCAAGTAACAGGATGAGGATAGCACCTCTGCCCCTGTCCTCAGAGAGCCACCATTGATCAAAACGCAATAGGCCAATGGTCTCATCCAGAATTAGGCAATTTAAAGCTCGCAACTTTTAAAGGAGTATTAAACAAATTCCTGGAGGAGGACAGGCCTAATTGTGGGAACGTTTATATAATTTAGCAGAGTTTAAACGATCCCGTGTTTGAGTTTATGTAGCGACAAGTTGGTTGCTAACTCGTTTGAGTCCTGTCAATAATTATACGTTCCTGGTTGATAATCCCTTTCTGTCCCTCTTAAAGAAAACACACATGAATCTGAATCATATTAACATAAGCTACTTTACTATCAGATTCATTCAGGTTTACAGAGTTGTTCCTGAAGGCAGGCTTAGGTTATAAACTATATACTAGATAGTAGTGAGTCATGAGAAGACTGCATCTGAGCAGTTACCAGTTAACATTCCTTGCAACAGCCAACCAACCGACCAACTGACAAAACACAGAGGCAGTTAGTCCCCTCGGTATGTTGGACTTGACTGACAGCTTTATATCCCACACTATCGGCAGCTAAATAGAACCTCCATGTGCAGGTGCCAGGTCCTGCCCGCCCATGAGGCAAGGTGAGGTAACTGCCTCAGGTGGCAGGATCCAGAGGGGCAGCAGATCCAGCCTGCAAGGAGTGCACTGCCCGCTGCTGCTGCTGTTGTGGTGGCAGAAATGGCTGCCGTGCACTCCTTGGAACCAAGATGTGCCTCTCCTCAGCAGCCGCCCATGCTGCCTCCACAGTGGCCTCTTGGCAAATAGGAGGTGCTGCTGGTCTCTCCTACCCCTAGGGAGGAAATGAGGGTTGCCCTCTGGGGTCTCCTGGGCTCTGCACCCACCCAGCATGATTCAGAGTGCACCCTTCCCCCCCTCCACAATGACCTTTGATTCCCACTTCAGCTGTCAAGTAAGGTTGATTAGATTCTCCCCACAATCTGTTCCCAGTGTAGTTTTTCACTCCTACCATCGTCCCAATATAGATATTTATTCCCTCCTTGTTCCTGATGAATATTTTCACTCACCCTTTCTTCCTGGCATGTGTGGGGGGGGGGGCACAGTTGGGGGGGCAGTTGCCCCCCCCAATTAATTAAATCAATAAAAAATACTTTATTAACTGAGGTTCTAACCCTCCCCAACATAAAACCTGACTACACCCATGTGTGTGTCCTATTTTGTAGCTCACCTCTGCTGTTCTTGGGCTGGGCCTGCCAGCTCCACCATACCTCTGGGCATCAGTTTATGGGGATCAATCAAAAGTAGGGCTGCTGTATTCATGCCCTCTTTATGGCTTCCCAGAGGCTCCTAGTTGGCCATTGCTGGAATCAGGATGCCACACTAGATGGGCCTTTGTTCAGATCTGACAATCCACACACACACACACACACCGCTGCAGATGATTGGCTTTCGTTTGGAGGAGGGATCACAGGAGACTTGTGGTGCTTTTGTAGTAGTTGATTTATTCACAAATCTACAAATAGAGCGAGGTGGAAACAATCAGAATAGCACTGCTAGCATGCAGTAGAGATGCACTGCCCCACATCTGCTGCATCCCAAGATGTTTTCTCTCCCCTTATCTCTGACTCTCCAAAGGGGATATTTCTTCCCAAGTATACAGACCTTAGACCAATAAGAAAACAGCAGTTATCCATCCTGAGCAATCACCTCAACAAAGGAAAGGTATGGCCAGAAGAATGTAGACGTGGCTGCAAAGCTGTACCCTGTTCAGTCAGCAAGCAGGGTGCAGAGTAGCTCCTACAGGGACCAGAGCTAACTTCCCTACTCCCTTCACAGCCTCTATACACAGATCAAGGAGAAATCTGTGTCAAGAAACAATATTTCATCCCAGTACAGATAAGTTTTAATGTCATATATTCTTGTAAGAAGGAGAGGTATTTTACTTGACACCAAAAGATCTGGGTTGGTTGAGGCAGGGTGAGGTGGGGGTTAAAAAAAGAAAATGTGTATTTAATTTCCCTGGGAAAGCAGCAGGAAAGTTGAGAAGCAACACAATCTGAATGCTAAGACCAAAAATCCTAGTTTAGCAAAATATGTATGTGATTATTATATTTGTAGCTATGCTGCTACTACCAGCAGAGGTCTCTCTTCCACTGACCCAACACTATTTGTTTTTCACTTTTAAAAGACTATTTTAAACAAATCTACACACATGCATATATTAATGCAGGGATCAATTTAGCTACAATGGCTGCAAATGCACAAGCCTTTCATCTTGGAAAATTCATGATACTGGCAAACCATTATCTTCTGAATGGAGTATGGTATGTTTCTCCCCAGCGTCTAGGAGAAAGGAAAAGTAGCCTTGAGGTGGAAGCTCTGGATGCTTTTGGCAGGAAGAATGTGGCTCGGCAAGGGAGATTGAGAGGGATGGGAACGGTAAAGGTGCCCCCAGATGACTTGTTCATTGACCATTTCTCCTGATTTTTTTGTGGGAAAATTAGACAATGTTGGCTATTTAATGAGCATTTGATTTTATTTTCTTGCAGGGAGCCAATGGGACTGCGCCACTAGCTTTTTTGGTGGCCACCTTAGGTACTGTGAGGGAAGCATTCCCACCACCCAGTGGCGTAGCGTGGGGGGTGCAGGGGGGGGCCGGCCGCACCGGGCGCAACATCAGAGCTTGCAGGGCAGCAGTTGAAGAAGGAGCAAAAAGGGTTTTCTTGTGTGTGTGTGTGTGTGTGTGTTTCTTTGTGGCTGATTAGCTGCTCTCCCTGTGCAAAGGTCAGAGGGGGCAGGGTTTCTGTTGAGGCAGGTGATTAGCTGTGGGAGGAGCTTATCAGAGCTTGCAGGGCAGCGGCGCGTGCCTAGCGGCGCGCGCAGTTTGATCCATCTTTTTTAGGGGAGCTAGTCTCAAATGTTTGTTGGGGGAGACCTAGGTTTTTTGTGGGGGGAGTTATTTTTCCTGTCTTCATGCTTTTTATGATGGAGGATCACTGTAGCCACCCCCAACGACACGTTCTCAAGATGGAGGGGGAGGGAACAGCTGCAGTCGCCTGCGGTTCCTGCGCAATGTTTGCCATCTTGCCAAAGGTTGCAGGCAGCTTTACCTGCAGCAATTGCATGTTGATTGCCCTCTTAAAAGACAAAGTCCAGCAACTGGAGGAACGTGTAGCTACGCTCCAAAGAATTAGAGAGCTGGAGCTCTTCTTGGAAGCAACAGAGCACACCGTCTCCACCAAGGAGGAGACAGGGGACTCCCCTGAGAAGAAGGAGGCTAGATCACCAACACAGGAGCCAGATATATGGAGAAACGTGACTCAAAGAAGTAGGAGGTCCAGGGTTCACTCTGATTGTTTAGAAATACACAATCGCTTTGAGGTCCTCTCCCCTAGCATGGAAGACGATGAGCAGACTCCATTTGAGGATCTCTCCCTCATTACAGTCGATCAGGTATATGAAGACGAGCAGCAAAGTCAGTCCTCAGGGAATGTGCAGGCGACCTTGGAACGGGCAGCTCACGGAAGAACCCCGACCAAACCTAAGAGGAGGCGTGTAGTGGTGATAGGGGATTCCCTACTGAGGGGAACAGAAGCAGTGATCTGTGGGCCTGACAAGATGTCTCGGGAAGTGTGCTGTCTCCCCGGGGCTAAGATCCAAGATGTAACTGAACGACTGCAAGGAATCATAAAACCCACTGACAAATACCCCTTCCTCTTGGTTCATGTGGGAACCAATGACACTGCAAGCAATAGCCTCCAGAAGATCAAAAGAGACTACGAGGCTCTGGGCAGGAAATTGAAGCAATTAAATGCACAAATTGTCATCTCATCTGTCCTCCCAGTTGAACGACGTGGCCCAGGGAGAGAGGGGAAAATAGTGGAAGTGAACAGCTGGCTTCACAAATGGTGTAAACAGGAACGGTTTGGATTCTTAGATCACGGACTGCAGTTTCTTGAAGATGGACTTCTGGCAAGCGATGGGCTGCACCTCACAACGGTTGGGAGAAATGTTTTTGCCAAAAATCTCAGAAACCTCATCAGGAGGGCTTTAAACTGACTAATGTGGGGGAGGGAGACAGTGCTCCTGAAGGTAGGAGTCTATCAATTGATGAAGATGATCATCCAAATGTCATAGACCAAATGGAGCAAACAGCACACAGACCTAGTGGTGGGAGGAAAAAATCCTTAAATAAGAGACACGGGGGAATGATTAATGGACTTCAATGTCTGTACACTAATGCACAAAGCATGGGAAATAAACAAGATGAGCTTGAGCTCTTGGTACAGCAAACTAAATATGACATAATAGGCATCACTGAAACCTGGTGGGATAAGTCCCTCGATTGGAATGTAATAATGGAGGGATACAATCTATTTCAGAGAAACAGACCAGACAAGAAAGGAGGAGGAGTGGCGTTATATGTCAGGGATGTGTCTACCTGTGAAGAGATCCAAGATTTAGAACCTCAAACCCAAAGTGAGAGCATTTGGGTCAAAATTAAGGGAGAGAAGAATAACAGTGACCTCATTGTGGGAGTTTACTATAGATCCCCAAGCCAAACGGAGGACATAGATGATGCCTTCCTGGAACAGATGGCCAAGCATGCAAAAGGAAGGGAGATAGTAGTAATGGGGGACTTCAATTACCCGGATATTTGTTGGATGTCAAACTCAGCCAAGAGCATAAGGTCAAACAGATTCCTCACTGGCCTTGCAGACAACTTCATTGTCCAGAAAGTGGGAGAAGCAACAAAAGGAACAGCCATTTTAGATCTGGTCCTAACAATGTTGATGACCTGGTTAGTGGGGTAGAAGTGGAAGGATCATTAGGCGCGCGTGATCATGCTCTTCTGAAGTTTACTATACAGCGGAAAGGAGCAGCCAAGCATACTAGGACTCAATTTCTTGACTTTAAGAAAGCTGACTTCATAAAACTTAGGGAAGTGCTGGGTGAGATCCCATGGACAGTAATACTAAAAGGAAAGGGAGT
The DNA here is from genome assembly GCF_964106645.2 of Podarcis pityusensis. Classification (NCBI taxonomy): domain Eukaryota; kingdom Metazoa; phylum Chordata; class Lepidosauria; order Squamata; family Lacertidae; genus Podarcis; species Podarcis pityusensis. The sequence continues at coordinate 99,052,112 of NC_138032.1, read as the reverse complement.
TCATGATGGCTGGGAGTTTGTTAAGAGGGAGATAGTAAAAGCACAACGTCAGGCAATACCAATGAGACGGAAACATGGAAGGTGCCTAAAGAAGCCAGGGTGGCTATCTAAAGAACTTTTAACTGAGTTAAGATTAAAAAAGGATGTGTACAAAAAATGGAAAAGGGGGAAACCACCAAAGAGGAATTCAAACAAATAGCCAGCATGTGTAGACACAAAGTCAGAAAAGCTAAAGCACAGAATGAACTCAGGCTTGCTAGAGAGGTTAAAAGCAACAAAAAAGGCTTTTATGGGTATGTTTGTAGCAAAAGGAAGAACAAAGAAACAGTGGGGTCACTCAGAGGAGAAGATGGTGAAATGCAAACAGGGGACACAGAAAGGGCTGAACTCCTCAATGCCTTCCTTGCCTCAGTCTTCTCCGATAAAGAAAACAATGCCCGACCTGAAGAATTTGGAGCAAATGATTCAGCAAAGGAAACACAGCCCAGAATAACTAAGGAGATAGTACAAGAATACTTGGCTAGTTTAGATGTATTCAAGTCTCCAGGGCCAGATGAACTGCATCCAAGAGTATTAAAAGAACTGGCAGATGTGATCTCAGAACCACTGGCAGTCATCTTTGAGAATTCCTGGAGAACAGGCGAAGTCCCGGCAGACTGGAGGAGGGCAAATGTTGTCCCTATTTTCAAAAAGGGGAAAAGAGAAGACCCAAATAATTACCGCCCAGTCAGTCTGACATCAATACCAGGGAAGATTCTGGAGCAGATCATTAAGCAAACAGTCTGTGAGCACCTAGAAAGGAATACTGTGATCACCAATAGTCAGCATGGATTTCTGAAAAATAAGTCATGTCAGACTAACCTGATCTCGTTTTTTGACAGAATTACAAGCCTGGTAGATGAAGGGAACGCAGTGGATGTAGCCTACCTTGATTTCAGCAAGGCATTTGACAAGGTGCCTCACGATATCCTTGTAAAGAAGCTGGTAAAATGTGGTCTTGACTATGCTACCACTCAGTGGATTTGTAACTGGCTGACTGACCGAACCCAAAGGGTGCTCATCAATGGTTCCTCTTCATCCTGGAGAAGAGTGACTAGTGGGGTGCCACAGGGTTCTGTCTTGGGCCCGGTCTTATTCAACATCTTTATCAACGACTTGGATGATGGACTCAAGGGCATCCTGATCAAATTTGCAGATGACACCAAACTGGGAGGGGTGGCTAACACCCCAGAGGACAGGATCACACTTCAAAACGACCTTGACAGATTAGAGAACTTGGCCAAAACAAACAAGATGGATTTTAACAGGGAGAAATGTAAAGTATTGCACTTGGGCAAAAAAAATGAGAGGCACAAATACAAGATGGGTGACACCTGGCTTGAGAGCAGTACATGTGAAAAGGGTCTAGGAGTCTTGGTTGACCACAAACTTGACATGAGCCAACAGTGTGACGCGGCAGCTAAAAAAGCCAATGCAATTCTGGGCTGCATCAATAGGAGTATAGCATCTAGATCAAGGGAAGTAATATTGCCACTGTATTCTGCTCTGGTCAGACCTCACCTGGAGTACTGTGTCCAGTTCTGGGCACCACAGTTCAAGAAGGACACTGACAAACTGGAACGTGTCCAGAGGAGGGCAACCAAAATGGTCAAAGGCCTGGAAACGATGCCTTATGAGGAACGGCTAAGAGTGCTGGGCATGTTTAGCCTGGAGAAGAGGAGGTTAAGGGGTGATATGATAGCCATGTTCAAATATATAAAAGGATGTCACATAGAGGAGGGAGAAAGGTTGTTTTCTGCTGCTCCAGAGAAGCGGACACGGAGCAATGGATCCAAACTACAAGAAAGAAGATTCCACCTAAACATTAGGAAGAACCTCCTGACAGTAAGAGCTGTTTGACAGTGGAATTTGCTGCCAAGGAGTGTGGTGGAGTCTCCTTCTTTGGAGGTCTTTAAGCAGAGGCTTGACAACCATATGTCAGGAGTGCTCTGATGGTGTTTCCTGCTTGGCAGGGGGTTGGACTCAATGGCCCTTGTGGTCTCTTCCAACTCTATGATTCTATGATTCTATGATCTGGGGGTTAGGGTTAGGGGGCGCAAATCCACGGGTTAGGGGGCGCAAATTACTTGCCTTGCCCCGGGTGCTGACAACCCACGCTACGCCACTGCCACCACCCCCTAGATCTCTCCACCATGTCTCTCTGCGGCTGCCTACAGAAGGCAGTTTTTGTCTCCAGCTCCGCATTGCTACATTTCTTCAGGCTGCCTGTCCAGATCTATCCATGGTATATCCCCAGGCAGGATCTTGCTTTAGTTAGCTGGCTGGAGGGTAGCCTGTTCCTCTCTACCCACCCTACCCTTGGTATTAATCTAAGTCTCCCACTGCACTCCCAGGGTCCCAGCTATCTCAGAGCCTCTGAACACCGGCTGAGGGAATAGCCTCACTAAGTGCTTTGAAACTTAGCATATATCTGGGCCGGGCAATGTCAGGATCCCAAAGAGCTCTGGTCTCAAGCTGAGCACATGCTTACACTCCAGCAGGAGAATGGATGGGGTGGGGTTTGGGAGGCATCCTATACAAATGGCTATAGACCTGGAAGATGCGCTAGAACAAAGACCGAACTTCTCCCGCAGAAGAAATATCTAGGCCAGGCTTCCTCAACCTCGGTCCTCCAGATGTTTTTGGCCTACAACTCCCATGATCCCTAGCTAGCAGGACCAGTGGTCAGGGATGCTGGGAATTGTAGTCTCAAAACATCTGGAGGGCCGAGGTTGAGGAAGCCTGATCTAGGCCTATCTGGCTTCATTGCTTTTTGAAGGATTCATTCCAGGAAGCTTATGTGAAAACAAAAAAAATAATTCCTGGAAATTCCCTTCTGTATTTAAGATGTGGTGGAGGTGGTGGCAGGATGATAGGCTCCTGGTGTGGAGATTTTTGTTGGTCAATGAGAATCGTAGAGTTGTAGAGTTGGAAGGGACCCAGAGGGTCACCTAGACCATCCCCCTGATTATCCACTCTGAATTTCAATTTATATCCCTTCCCTAGATAATTTTCTGGGTGAACCCAGCACTGGGGCTGTTTGGATGACCACTCCTCACCAGCACAGGAAACACAAAGCAGGTGAAGAGTTTCAATTTTCAATTTGTCTTTTGTGCTAGGCACACACAAAAAACTTCATGGGAGCCTACAGACTGGTTTGCTGCCAACTAGGTTATACTCTGAGTGGACCCATTGAAATTAGTGGCCCAAACTGAGTCAGAGGGTCTACCCTGAGTATGGCTAATATTGGATAAAATCTGTAGTTCCCCCATCTCAGTGCAGATGAACTGAATCAGCATATGTGGTTTATGAGGTCAAGCAGGAGGTGGGCTTGGTAACCTGAAAGGTAAAGAGTGGAAAGGTTTTGTGACTGGACAAATAAAACCCACATTGGGTGCAAAGAGTACAAATTGAGAGCATTTGCAGATAATCTTGTAATAACAGTAGAGAACCTATTGGTGAGTATACCAAGGGTATTGGATAAAATGTACGAGTTTGGACAGGTAGCAGGATTTAGGCTAAACCAAAATGAAATGAAAGTATTGGTAAAAAAAGATGACTGAAAAAGATAAAAATGAATTACGACTAGCAACACAATTAACATTTTTTTAAAAAGGTGAAATATCTGGGTGCATGGCTAACTGTGAAGAATATAAATATATTTAAGGATAACTATGTAACAACTTGGAAAGAGATAAAGAGGAATTTGGAGATTTGGGGAAGAATGAATTTATCACTTTGGGGAAGAATTTCTGTTATAAAGATGAATGTATTGGCGAGAATGTTGTTTTTGTTTCAGACAATACCTGTGGCAAGTGGGGAGGGACACTTCAAGCAATGGCAAAAATATATAACTAAATTTAGCTGGCAAGGGAAGAAACCAAGGTTTACATATAAACTATTAGCAGATGACAAAGAAAGTGGGGGCTTCTCTCTGTCAGGTCTAAAATTGTATTATGAGACATCTTGTCTCTGCTGGCTAAAGGAATGGATAACTTTAAAAAACAGAGATATTAGAACTTGAAGGTCATGACAACAGATCTGGATGGCATGCATATCTGTGGTATGAAAAGACCACAGCGCATAAAGGTTTTTTAAATCATGTAATAAGAAAAGCAATCTATGGTGTATGGGAAAAGTATAAAAATCTGTTGGAATAGAAAACACCATGGTGGCTTTCTCCAATAGAAGCAAAATCCTTTAAAAAAGGTTAACACAAAAGCTGAATGGGCAGCTTATAAAGAATTGCTCACTAAGGGAGAACAACAATTGAAATTAAAAAGCATGGAAGATATAAGACAGTCACAAATTAGTTGCAATATCATCAAGTAAATGATGTGTTTAAAGCAGATAAGAAAAGAGGATTTCATACAAAATTTTCAAGGTTTGAAAAGGAATTACTGGAAAATAATTAGAAACTATTATCTAGAATGTATAAATTGTTGCTAGAATGGCATACGAAAGACAAAGAAGTCAAATCAGTAATGATAAAACGGGCACAAGATATAGGCCTTAATATTCAACTTGAGTCTTGGGGAAACAATGGAAGGAAAATTTAAAATTTACAGCGTGCTGTTCGATGAAAATTTACAGCGTGCTGTTCATGAAAATGATGTACCGATGGTATTTAACACCAGTAAAATTAGCAAAGATGTGTAGAACTGCTTCTAATGTATGTTGGAAATGTAAAGAAAAAGAAGGCACTTTCTACCATATGTGGTGGAAGTCCAAGGTAACAAAAGCATTCTGGGAAATGATATATAATGAATTGAAGAAAATGTTTAAAATAACATTTGTGGGGGAAGACAGAGACTTTTTTACTAGGTATTTTAGGTACAGAGATTCCGAGAGAGCAGAAAATACTTTTTATGTACGCGACAACAGCAGCACAGATACTACTGGCCCAGAGATGGAAAGAAGATAAAGTTCCAACCAAAGAGGAGTGGCTGATGAAGATGATGGAATAGGCCAAAATGGCAAAACTGACCGGGAGAATCAGAGACCAGGATGAGAAAACGTTTAGGAAGGAATGGGGGAAATTTACAGTCTATTTAAGAGAACATTATAAACAACTAAAAACTTTGGCAGAATTAGAGAAAAACTTGTAAAAGGCAAAATATAATGGAAAAGTTAATAATAGATATAACAAATTTGGGGGGGCGGGATAAGCTGAAGAAAACGGGATTGGCAATGAAAACCAGAGAAGGGCGGGGGGGGGGGGAGTCAAGGGATTCCGAGAATCCTAAATGTGAAGGTGAATGATATGTTTAAACTGAAATCTGTTATGTAAAACATAATAAAAATATTTAAATATATATATAAGGCCCACTAGCACACAAACACTCTTAAAATGCTGTGATCCTTCGGGTAGGAAAGAATAATAATGGAAAGAATAATGGGTGGATGGTCATCTGTCATGTATGATCTTGTTGAGAATCCAGCATTGCAGAGGGTTAGACTAGGTGACCCTCAGAGTCTCTTCCAACTCAACAATTCTTTGATTCCATGATGCTAATTTATCATGGTAGGCTTTGACAGTTTTCATGGGGAGTGAAATATGCTTGAATTGGCCCTATGGGCAAAATATCAGTACTTTGCAATGGGATTATGGAAAAATTGCAGGTTTCTTTTCTGAACTATAAAATACCATTCATTATAATTATTACTATTATTATGATTGCACAATTGAGCCAACAGATATCATTGGGAAATGGGTTTTTTAAAAATATATTTTATTTTTCCATTTTACAGCATTAAACAATGCATATAAATCTACAAAAATCAAATAATATTTTCTGCAACTTTCCTCTCTCCCCTTTTGTGCTTTCTTATTTTTCTATCATTTTCTTACCGCGTATCTAAATTTATCCTTTTTACAAATTTATCCTTAATAATCCCTTTAAATTTCTTACTGCTCGTGTTTATACTAATCCTGCTAATGTTCTTAATTGTTTACAATTTGCTTTCATATATTCAATAAATTTCCCCCATTCTTTAATAAAAAAAGTCCATCATCATGATCTCTTAATCTTCTGGTAAGTTTTGCCATCTCTGCGTATTCCATCAGTTTTAATTGCCAGTCATCTCCTTTAGAGCCAGTTCCTCTTTCCAATTTTGGGCATATATCATTCAGACATAAATAGTTTTTTTCTGGTCTTTCAGCACCTCTTCTCTAAGTATACCTAGAAGGAAGGCTTCAGGGTGTATGTTTTTTTAACAAAAGTTATTTTCAACATTTTTTTCCAATTCATTATCATTTCCCAGAAGGCTTTTGCAATCTTACAAAACCACCACATATAAACAAAGGTACCTTCTTTCTCTTAACATTTGCAAAAAATATTGGATTCAGACTTATACATTTTAGCTAGCTTACTAGGCATCAAATACCACCTATACTGAGGATATTTCACCCCTCCCATTGCAAGAATCTGCTGATTTTCTAGAGAGGAAGGGGCGGGTTGTGCTCCAGTACTTATTCCGCTCCAGCCTCACTTCAAAGAGGGAGAGACTGAGTGTTATCTCTGTGTAGATAAGGTCGCTGCAGAAAGCAGCTGTAACACTCAGTGCAGTCCAGCGTCTCCATTTGTATATAGTTTGTATAGTACAGTAGCTGTAGTGAATAAAAGAAGACATTCTTCAGCACTATCGTCCGAGTGATTTATGCTCTGCTATACTCTGCTGTGCATGGCTGTCTTCTGGAAGTGAGTTCGGTGCTCACAGCTCTCAGTTGTGAGTCCACAGCACTTAGACCTGTTCCTGCAGAAGAAGGTCTCTGGAAGTGCTACCCCAGCTCGCCAGGCCCAGTCGGGGCTGAAGTGGTTGAGCCCAGTCGGTGGCACTGGCTCAAGGGCAAAGCTGACATATACATCATCTTCATGTAATTTTATTTTAATGCATAGCAAGCTGTGAATTTTAAATCTCCATTCCAAAGTCTTCCCCATGCTGTCATGTCAATATTATGACCTATATTCATTGCCCAGTTTCTCCTTGATGATGTGACCATTTCATCCTTTGTTTGCCATTCTAATAATAATTTATACATTTTATACATTATTTTTTTATTATTCTTTAGTAGGTCTTCTAATTGAGAGGTTTGAATTGTAAAACCATTTTTCTTATCAATCTTAAATATCTCATTTAGTTGGCAATATTGTAGCCAACTTGTTAATATTCCACTTATTTCTTTATACTTCTTTAGTCTAACCTCCCCTTCCACCTCTATTAACAACTCCCTGTAGGTTACCAGTCCTTTCCTCTTCCATAAATCCCCCCCCCTTACTGCTATGGCTTCTACTGGTGAGAGTCACATTGGTGTTTTATTTTCCAGCAAGTTTTTATATTTATCCCATACTCTACATAATGTTTCCTAATTATATAACTGATGAAACCTTTATGCATTCCAGTTTCCCATACCACAAGTATGCGTGCCAGCCAAAATTAATATCATGTCCTTCTAGGTTCAAAATCTGCATATTCTTCAATATAAACCACTCATTTAACCAGCAAAGCCAGGATGCCTCATAGTATAATCATAAATCATTTGGAAATGTTAAAGAAGTACTTTACTCTCACTCACCTCACAGAGTGTTGTTGTGGGGGAGGAAGGGAAAGGAGATTGTTAGCTGCTTTGAAACTCCTTAAGGGGAGTGAAAGGCGGGATATCAAGTCCAAACTCTTCTACTACTACTACACTCACATACTGAAGCTAAGAGAACTGCACCGAGGGCATGCATTGAAGGCATATGATGCCACAGTCTTACTAAAGGCAAGCATCTCTGGGTCTGCACAGTGCCTGGCTGGGAGATTTGCCTGGGTACCCTGTGGGTGCCACTTCGAGTTCCACGGGGAAAGGAGGGAGATTTAAATGCAGCAAGTAAATGAACTTTAATAGGATTATGTATTTACAGTGCCATTCTAGTCAGATGCATGCGCAATGAGGCTCACTTCTAAGTGAGGACTCAGCCACACTTCCACTTGCCCTGCTTTCCCCTGAGAAAACCCACTGTTTACCCCTGAATCAGAACAAACGTCAATCACTTTTTCTGCGGATTGGCATTTGTTCTGATTCAGAGGTAAACAGTGGGCGTCCCTGTGGGAAGTGGGGGACAGCCACAAAACGGCTTGGAAACTTGGGACAAGCGGGAAGCCTCTCAGATCCATGCTTTCTAGGCACAGGACAAGTGGAAGTGGAAGCCCTGAGAGTGGCTAGGACTGCAGCTTCAGTCTCTAATCTTTTTCCCTAGAGGAATATACTGTAAAATGAGCAAGTTGTTTCCAACTGCTCACTATGCTCTGGCCAATGGATAGACATGTATGAGGATTATTGATTATTGACAAATGCTCAATTTAAAAAAGGAAATAAATTATTTAACAAATTAAAAACTTTTATGCAAACCTACTGCTTGTACCCTAAAATGTGTATTTTAAAAAACCAAACCCTTGGCTCCCTGTCATTACGTTTTGAGACCAGAGGGTTGCAAGGGGGGTGGATGCTGGAGCCAGCATGGTGCAAGTACACAGTTGTCCCAGCATAGGACACCTCCACCATCAGAAGGACTATCCACTCAGCAACATGTGCTTCCATGGTGCTGGCTGCAGCACGCCATGCCTCCCCCTACCACTGCCGAAAGGTAAAAGCAAGAAGGCACATCCCACCTTCCCCTGCTACACCTCGGCAGCAGGCCATTTTACCTCACCTAGCAAACTACCTCTCCAGCTTCCACTGCCTCTAAGGGCCTCTGCACTTGTTGCTCATTATCTGCTTTTGGCTTAAAATGGCTTTTATGCGCAATGTATATTCTAGCCACTGTCATTTTTAAGTTCTCGTTCTAAACATGAGAAATAGAAAATATTCTTTTGGTGTTCGGGTAAAAGTGCCCTTAGAGGATGAAGAAGCAAAACTAGGGCACCATCCAGAATTTAAATAACATGCCCAAAGGATAGGCAGCAAGTCTGAACTGCAGGAAACTGGTTCTCCCTCCTGCGTTCCAGTCCGGCGCCATGGCCACATCCCCCCCCCCGAAATAGATCTGAATGAGATTAAAGAAATAAATTTCAAAGGCAGAAATAGTAAAGCAGACAAAGAGGCTTCTTTAATTACTACACAGAGAAGAATCCTCTGTCCGTTGCTAGATCTTACTCACCACTCCCCATCCTTGGGAAACCCTCAGTAAGCCAGAGGGAAACTCCCATGTTGACTGATTGTTAATTGTAATGCCTTTTTAGAAAGGTGATGGGAGGGAGAGATATCTGGGGGCGATGAGTTTTTTGCTTTGCCTTGTTTTTTGTAGTGCAGCCTGATCGTCTCCATGCTTACTTGGAAGTTCTACACAACCTAAACCACGTTTTTGAGTAGCTTTGAAGGAGCTTTGAAGGAGAGAGAAAATGTTTATTTTTGTCACAGGTTTTTTAAAAAGATTATCACCAGCATCATAATTATATAATGCTTTACAGTGTTCAGTGGGTGTGATAAACACTATCTTGTTACAACCTCATGATGACCCTGCAAGAAGCTGAGGCTAGAGTTGGCCCGAGACCACCTCTTGAATATAGGTGAGATTTGAAGCAGGCAGTTATCGCTCTGGAGTTCAGCCTTTTATCCACCACATTTATCTCTACATTTCACCACATCCTTCTGGAACTAGAATTGCCATCTCTTTTCTAATGTCTTTTTCTATGCCTTTATAAACTTTCTTTTAACCACCCTGCCAGATTGACTAGAAGGCCACCATTGTTCTGTTTCTGATGGCAGCAAGGTGAGAGGTGTGACTGGTCGCTCCCAAGGAGCGCATAAAGGCAATGGCCAACCCCTTTTGTCTGCACTGAGAAGCAAACTGCCTCTGAACAGATGGCCACCGCCCTACCCCCCCCCCCCCCCGCCAACACTGACAGACCCACCATCCATGAATCTCTATCTCTCTGTTATTTCATATGTGTCATGTAAGCCAGTGGTCATCACTATATCTTGAATTCCATCAGTCACTTGCACATTTTGTGAAGAAAAAGAAGAGGAGGAAAAGAAGCTTTCACCTTTAGCTTTCTTGCTAAATTTCAGTGTGTCAGTGTGTCAGCCTGCGGTTAACAACACAGCAAGTCCAGTCAAAAGGGTAGTTGTCAACTTGAATTAAAAACCAACAAACACAAAATTTCTGACCTGTCGGCCATTCACCCAATCATAACAAAGCTTACTACCTTCTGCTCTGATTGTTCTCTATCGCTCCAGCCACTTTCTTGCATGGAGAAATTCCACATCCACCAAATTATTAACTGTTTGGTCGCTCCACCCCTGCAACACACTCCTTGCTTGCCATCCATGGTAGAAATGAGGGAGCAGGGGCAACAGCTGTGAGGAAATAACATGGCATTGGGACCCTGTCCCATATTCCATAACATAATCACCCCTGCATAGAACATTGCAAAAAAGGACTGTCCATGCAGAGAGTTAACATGGGTGTTGAGTCAGGGGGATGGGGAAAGGTGAGGGGGGGAGCCCCACAGCTGCACAGCACACAATCTCCTGCCAAAGGATTTCAGGTTATAAATCTGGGAGAGAAATTCTGGAAAGCTGCTGTCAGTTAGAGTGTCAGCTCTAGGCTAGATGGAGCACCAACCTGCTCAGTACGAGACAATTTTTTATGTTTGTTCAATATATTGTGTGCGTGTTGCTTGTGGGTTCTTTCTATGGGGAAGCTTTATTTTGTTTCTCTTCTCTTCATAAAAATGTAAAGCATTGGAAATAATGCTATTGGGATTGTTTCCAAATTGCAAACCACACAGCCAGGCACCACTGATTGTAACTTATTTTAATTCTGAATTTGTGGTTCTGATTTAGCTGGAACCTATGTGAGTGAGCACCATTGACCTCAACGACAGGCTTCTGCAGAAACACACCTAGCTTCCCATCTCAGGGTTGCACATTGTGACCCTCCAAACGACGCGCGGTATGTTGCTATCAGGGCAAAGTCGGTCTTGCTGGGAAGTCAATCCCCCGGAAGTCGATTTGACTAAGTTCCACGCGAGGACGTGGGCTCTGGCCAGCCCCCAAAGCCGGCAAGGCCAAATCAGCGGCTCGGAGGCGGCCGCGCTTCGGCTTCTCTCCCGGCCGGGCGACGCACCGGCGCCGCTTGCTTGCTTGCTTCCTTCGCGCGGGGCCTGGCTCTTTGCTTCGGGCTGCGTCGGTCGGAGAGCGAAGCAGAGGCGGCCACGATCTTGCCATTCGCAGTTCGGCAAGCCCGTCAGGCCGGGGCGGCGGCGGCGGGGCTGAGGGAGGAGGCCGCTCTCTTCCCTGCAAATTGCCTGCCTGGCCCAATGGGCGAGCAAGGAAGGGCAGGCGAGCGGACGGGACCCCTGGCTGCCCGAGGCCCTTCGCGGCGCGGCCCCGCTTGGCGGGTTGGAGGCGCCGCCCCGTGTGGCCCCGGCGGGGAGCGAGGCAGCAGGCTTACTCGAGGTCGGGAAGAGCTTCCGCTGAGTTCAGCGGATCCGGCTTGCCCCTCGCTCCGCGGGCTTGCGCGGCGGGAGGAAGGCTCTTCGAACCTCTCCAGGGGGCCGGTGTCCGACTCGCAAGCCCGCCAAGTGCGCGGTCCTCTGGCTGGGCGAGGGCGCCGAGAGCGGGCTTGGTCCGCGCGCCCCAGCAGAGAAGCAGCGCGGGCAGCTCGGCCGTCGGGGGGCGGCGGGTCCGCTTGTAAAGATCGTCTTCAGAAATAAAAATCCCACCCATGAAATCCGCGGGGTGAGGGAGCGGAGGAGGAAGAGGAGGAGCGGCGGCGGCGGCGGCGGCGGCTCCGCTGGGCCACATTGTAAACGCCATGCTTGTTACACTTTTGCGCGGGGCGGCGAAGAGCTACAACTGCGCCGCCTTCCTCCTCCTCCTCCGCCTCGTCTTGACTTTTGAATTTTCCTTTCAGGCCGGGGGGGGAGGGGCGGGCTTCCTCGCTCCGGCGTTTCCCCTCCCCCCCCCCCCGCCCGGGGATTCAAGCGCAAAGGCAGAAAAGGCTTCTGGGCTCGAGGCGAGGAAGCAGGAACTGGGCGGGAGGCGCGGCCGCTTTCTCGCCTTCGCGGCCCTTCTGCTAAGCCGGGCGGGGCGCCCCACGCAGCCCGAGAGGGCAGCCCAGTTTACTCGGGAGTAAGCGCCGCTGGTTCCAATGGGGCTTACTTCGGAGCCGGCGTGCCCTCCTCTGAGCTCCTTCTCGGCCGCCCCGCGTCCCATTTGGTTGGCGGCTGATGCGCGAGACTCAGGCCCGGGGCGCTTGTTCCCCGCTCGGCCCTCCCGAAGCCCCACTTGGCGCGCTCTGTCTCTGGCCTGGGAAATCTTTCCCGGCGGCGACTCTGCTTTCCTTGCCTAAAGAGCAGCGCTGCTCTTCGCCCTTCCACACCTTCCAGGCGAACCTGGGTCTGCTCTTTTCGCTGACGGTGCAGGAAGCAATGTTTGGATCCCCGGGTTTTTTTGGGGGGGGGGGGTGACTGTAACGAGCGGGGCGGCGGCGTCTCCGTTAGTGTGGCTTGTGGGCGCTTCGTCGCCGGCGGCTCCGTGAGGGGGTTTCTCAAGGAAACGTGGCCTGGAGGAAAGAGGCGCTTGGGGGTCTTCGGTTCGCCTCTGTTTCGGGCTCGAGCCCAGGAAACGGGGGCGCCTTGGACTCCTGGCAGGAAGACGAGGAAAGCGCGGGGGGGGGGGTATTAGAGAAAATCACTGCGGGCTGCTTCTGCCCCCTTTCGAAGCAGAGCCCCAAGACCTGAGCTGTGCAGCGGCGACCGAGAGCCCATTCGGAAATGGGGGCGAGGAAACAGGGTGGTTTTCTGCCTGCGTTGGAGGGTAGGGCGAGAGGGACCCCCAATCCTGGCCAGAACCCCCTTTTATCCTCACCCCGACCCCAGCAGGTGAGCCAGGCTGAGAGAGAGTGACAGGCCCAAGGTCACCCAGGGAAGCTTAAGGGGGGTGTCAAAAGGCCAGGCAACCTGTTGACATAGTTTTAAATTGTGTGATTTCACTTTTTCATTACAGAATTATTAAAAGTTGCTACTCCTGTGATTACTTGTCCAATGGGGTGGGGTTGTAGAAATGGGTACTTGCGGCACTGAGCAGCCTCTTAACTGAAGGTAGATGCAATACAGTGGTACCGTTCCGGAGCCCCGTTCGCATCCTGAAGTGAACACAACCAGCGTCTGCACGTGCGTGATTCGCCACTTCCGCGCATGCGCATGGCATCATTTTGAGCGTATGCGCAAGTGGCAAAACCCGGAAGTAATGCCTTCCGTTACTTCCGGGTCGCTGCGGAGCATAACCTGAAAATGCTCAACCCAAAGCTACTTCAACCCGAGGTATGACTGTATAAGCAGAACTGGTGGATATGCATTTATTTATTTTTCTTAAATTTATATACCACTTGAGGTAGAAAACCTCAAAGTGGGGGCCCATCTGAGCAGGAGCCAGTGCCAGAGGAGACAGACACACCCACAGCTTGTCACTCAATGTTACGCATATTTATCCAAAATATGTCCTACTGAATTTAGTGGGGTTTACTCAAATGCCCATATAGGTGTGATTGTAGATGCCAGTACAGTGGTACCTCGGGTTAAGTACTTAATTCGTTCCGGAGGTCCGTTCTTAACCTGAAACTGTTCTTAACCTGAAGCACCACTTTAGGTAATGGGGCCTCCCGCTGCCACTGCGCCACCACCGCACAATTTCTCTTCTCATCCTGAAGCAAAGTTCTTAACCCGAGGTACTATTTCTGGGTTAGCAGAGTCTGTAACCTGAAGCGTATGTAACCTGAAGTGTATGTACCACTGTAGTCACATATTCCCCCACACATTCAGGAAGCAATTGCTGATATTTACAGCTCCACAAGCTTTCCCCTCAAACCCATCTTTGAAAAGTATTCTTTCTTGATAAAATAGAAAGGACAAAGAGAGTAGACTAGAACTTTGTGGAAATGGTTTTACTATTTATATGTTCACATTAGTCATTTGAGAGGACTCCAGACATAACAAGGGATGGTTGGTCTGCTGGAATGGTTTACTTCATCACATTTGTAAAGGTAAAGGACCCCTGACAGTTAAGTCCAGTCGCGAACGACTCTGGGATTGCGGCGCTCACCTCACTTTACTGGCCGAGGAAGCCGGCGTTTGTCCAAAGACAGTTTTTCTGGGTCATGTGTATGGGTCATCTATATGAAGCCACTGGGAGAGATCATCAGGGTTTGGGCTGGGTGTTCATCAGTTTGCGGATGATACCAAACTCTACCTCTCTTTTAAGTCAGAACCAGTGCGGGCGATGAATGTCCTGTGTGAGTGTCTGGAGGCAGTTGGAGGATGGATGGCTGCCAACAGATTGAAGGTGAATCCTGACAAGACAGAAGTACTGTTTTGGGGAAACATGGGGCAGGCAGGTGGGGCCACTCCCTGGTCCTGAATGGTGTAACTGTGCTGCTGAAGGACCAGGTTCACAGCCTGGGAGTCATTTTGGACTCACAGCTGTCCATGGAGGCACAGGTCAATTCTGTGTCCAGGGCAGCTGTCTCCCAGCTCCATCTGGCACGGAGGCTGAGACCCTACCCGCCCACAGACTGTCTTGCCAGAGTGGTGCATGCTCTAGTTATCTCCCACTTGGACTATTGCAATGCGCTCTATGTGGGGCTACCTCTGAAGGTGTCCCAGATGTTGGGATGCTGCCGGGGAGATGGGGGCATTAGGCAGGCCCCCAGCTGGCTCCAGCCACTGGCCGGCAGCCGGGCGATCTCCGGTTCTCAAACAGCATCAAACAGCAACACAAGCTTCAGATACCTTTAGAGACTTGGCACGCTCTATCAGCAGAGTGAATAAATCTTCTCACAATGGAAGTGGTGGACAGAGACATGTGTAAGCATTATTTACAGGCGTTTATTCAGCATAGTTCAGGAACAAAGGAAAAACATGTCTGCTTCCCTTTGTGTCCAGCAAACAGGAAGAAAACAAAAGCATTTCACTAGCACTCCCCCCCCCCGCACGCTTTTAATTGCACTAAATTCTGAGCTCAAGGAAACTGCCAGAGTGCCATGAGAAATAAATTACAAATGAATTTGTATAACCAAGGTAACCTTTAGAGAAGGCTGCTTGCTACACCTCTAGTTTATTCTAGTCCTATACCCTTCTTAACTGGACTCATTTGGAGGATGGATGGTTTTGTCTCATCTCTTTGTATTGGCTGCTATTAGATTATCCAGTCACTTCTGATGCAGAGATGTAGCCATTATCTGCCCTGAGAAGTGGCATCCCCAGAATAGTGATTCATAGGGGTCTGGCAGGTAGTCTTTATGCTTTTGCAAATGTTCAAAAATTAAACTTTCTAAGCTGTAAGAATGAAGTGTGCTTCAATTTTTTGTTCAATAAAGGACCCTTGACTTTTCGAATTTGGGGGATTGCTGCTTTAACCATGATGTGGGATACAGAAATTTACCCAGTGAAGCATTTATTGGCAGAGGCAGTGCAAGACATTTTGGTGCCTGAAGTAAAACAATCTAAATGGTGAAACTTCCTTGCACCCTGCCATATGAAGCGATGAACTAGCTAGTTTTTTCTGCACATACTCAATTAAAGTAAATACAGCAATCATTTCAATTAAGTTTGTATGGGATAACTTTCCAGTGAATGGGTCAGATGCGGGTTGTGTACACATTACTGGCTTAACACAGCTAGGTCATTCTTTTTCTCAATTTGGATCAAAGCTCACTGAGGGGAAGACACAGCAAAATGTAATATCCCATTAGAAACAGCTGGATAGATGTGGATTGTAGACAACATCCTGTGTACACAGCTTCCCAAACCAGTGGTGGGAACCAGTGTGTACCCAGCCTCAGTTAGATCTGGATTGCTTTTAATCCTAATCCTAGCATCTTGTTCAGACCTTAACTGAATTTGGGAGCAAACCCAGGCAAGAAGGAAAGGTGTCTGGACTCCCAGTTCCCAGTAGCAGCAAGGCACCATGGTAGACACATAGCAAGAGGGTCAGCAGGCCCTGTTCCCATCCCTCTCTGTGCAGGTCCCTGCTAGGATGGATTATGGCATAAATTGCCATGGCCAATGGTATGTGCCATAAGCATGGAACACATTGAAATAGGCAAATTATTGGAGTCTTAAGGCTCCACAGGTCAGGCATGGGTCCCACACCAGCACACAGCAAGGAAGCATTTCCCTCCCACCAGAAATACGGCTTTGGCAATGGGAGCTAGTCTTACCTGCTACAACTAGTCACCAACCGACCCGGGAGTATTTATGATATTGCTTGGGAAATAATTGAAAAGGCCTTTAGGTTAAGAATCGGGATATAGTGTGTTAGGAGCCAAGACTGATACTCCTGCTTCCTGTTTCCATGGGAGGTAATTTGTGGGAATGTTCACCTCCTACCGTTTACAGCAGCATAGAATACTAGCACTAAGCAAAGGAGAGGGGGTCAGGGATTACGTGTGAGGCTGGGTTTCCCCGCGTATCAGTTTATTTGGACAGCAAATTCTAGAGTGGGTACTATTTTTGAGCCTCCCATTTTTGCACATGGGTTGGGTTTTTGTTTTTTTTAATTTCACTTCCAGACTACAAACCATATTATTTAGTAGGGAGCTAGGCTACCGACCTATGAACAAGTCCAACTGAGTTCAGTAAGACTTACTTCTGAGTAGGCAGCATTAGGTTTGTGCTGTAAATCCCTTTCAACTTACCACACACTTAGGACGGCGTGTACAGTGGTACCTCGGGTTACAGACACTTCAGCTTACAGACTCCGCTAACCCAGAAATAGTACCTCGGGTTAAGAACTTTGCTTCAGGATGAGAACAGAAATCGCATCTGGCAGCAGGAGGCCCCATTAGCTAAAGTGGTGATTCAGGTTAAGAACAGTTTCAGGTTAAGAAGAGACCTCCAGAACGAACTAAGTTCTTAACCCGAGATACCACTGTGATGGTCATAGTACTGTCTACTTGCTATCTTTTAAACCTTGCAGAAGTTTGTGTATTTATTGGACTTGGCTTGCAGGGCTTAAGGAGGGGTTAGCTCTTCCCTCCACTAACTGTTTCCCCAGTGTAAATCCCCCTTAGCTGCTCTTTGCCTTGTTAGAGAGAGGGACTCTGGCTGGATACACCTTTACACATTGAAGAAGAGGAAAAATAGACCCAATGTATATATTTGGGAAGTGGCAGAATTTCCTTTTTTTTCCAGGATTTATAAAACACACAACAAAAGTTAGTTAACATATATATATATATATTTATATATGGCAGTTTTCTTTATTGATTGCTTGATGTAAAACAATATCAATTGACAACTGTTTTCACACATTACAAAAAAATATTAAACTTGGCTCAGTCTGCAATCATTTAAGCACAGCCATATTAATTAACAAAACAAATCCCCCCCAATAAAAACTAAAAAAACACACCCTATCAAATAGAGCATTTACAAATGCACAAGACACAGGCCGCTTTGGCTTTATGGGAAAATATCTTCTAGATTAAAAAAAAAAATCTTTAACATAAATAAGTTAGTATAATTTCTCAGTGTCTTTACAAAGTTATGTACACAGGTACAATTCAAAACTTTATTTTTTAAACATACAGGCAATGTAAAAAATACTGTTTAAAGATGTAGTTTTCCTTTCATTTACCCAGCCATGAACATCAGGGACGTGAGTGAGATGAAGAAAGGTTGAAGTTCAGGGTTTTACTAATTTTCCTTCCATTCTATTCAGATGATTTATTTATAAATTACTTTTGAAATCATTTATAGTAATATATTATAGGTGGCAAAAATAAAAAGAAATAGAATTGAACACTTAAAGGGTCCTGGAGCAGGAGCAGGACCCTTTATGCTGCTACATAATGGAAACACAGTTCCTCCATAAAGTCTAGGGCACAATTCCATGGAACATTCTTCTGCACTTGCTGTGAGCTTGATGTCTTCCACAACTGCCATTCATTTTAGTGGGATTTAGCATAGGCAAACTTCCCACTGAAACATGCTCTGAATAAGTAGAAATTTCACCAGCAAATTCTATCAATCTGCTGTAGCCAGTGTTAACATTGATTTTTAGATTCCATTAATAGGGACAGTACATCTTTAAGAAATAAACACATATGCTGCTTCTCTTCATACAAATCTCTGCTTTCTGGATCTTGGAAGCAGATTTTTGAACCCATCACCTTTTACCACCCCACCCTTTCCCAGAACAACCTAACCCCAAAAGGGGGGGGGGCGCAAGGAGAGGTTTATGTGCTACATAATGTAGGAACTATATACACAGGTAGTAGAGTGAAGCAAATGAGGAAAAACTTAATTGCAGAATGCTACATCCAATGCTTTAAGAGGCAGCTCTTTTAAGAGTGCCCGACTTTAGTGTTATTAAATTATGGGTTTGTTTTGTTTCAGTGCGTGTACAAGTTCTCCACTGAGAAGAATCAGTGATATGTTTTCTTTCTTTTTTCATATATAAACTCTGCATCTTCCTTGCTTCATGAACTTGATGCCTTCAAAGATCAAGGAAATGAATGTTCTTAATTCTGAAATTAAAGAAGAGAGCAGGCATTAAGTCGGTGAAGACTACAATAGCTCATTTCATTATTAAGGGTACAAAAAGTCACAAATGGCTATCAAAACACACAGTTGGTCAACACTGTTGCTAGAGGTGGATCAAGGTTCTACTTTGCATGTGGGGCAGAAATCTGTGTACTTGTTAAGAAATCACTACTTGTTAAGTATAACTTGTCTCACCCAACCAACCAATTTTGTATGTGTTTTTAATAGCCTATCCAATAGAACCATATTTGTTTGTCAGGTTAAACTCTGTTCTGTCAGATTCTGATAGAAGCCTCCAGATTCTTTTAAGCAACACCCATCACATGCCTGATTTCATCCTAGCTCAGACTACAGCTAGTCACAGACAGAAACACACAGACACACCAGTGATGTTCATCAAGATGGGTCCCTACCTTCAAGAAACCTGCAATCTATATTTTGACAGAGGTGATGACAGCAGACAAGAAATAAGGGAGGGGAGACATGCACTGGCTCTGTCTGCCCCAGCCCTGCTACCAACTCCACTCAAGGGAACAGTATTTTTCAAATCAAAAGTTGGCACGGCTACCTGTAGGTACATCTAAATTGTTGTGAGGCACTGCTAATTTTGGCTGTTTTCTGGGGATGGGGAAGCACTGAAAACAAAATAATTGCAAACTCCCAATTTCTTTAATGCACTTTTTCTTTCAAATAACCAAATCAACGGAAACAATTGAATTTACACACTTGCCCCTGCTCACCCAAACAGAATGGATTTCTTCAAAAGTATCTGGTTCCAAAGCTTAACCTTTCTACTCATTTGTAGGTCATGTTTGTCAACTTTCTTTACAATACTACTGCTCTAAAAACTCTACTCAGGGGCTGCATTTCCTATACTCTTGTCTCTTTAATTAAGAATTTTTATTCCTCAGGTAGCTTTGTGTCACTACTATTAAGACAAAGTCCTAAACTCATTTCACTATCAAGTTCTATTGAACTCAGTAGGGCTTACTTCTGAGTAAAGAGTGTTGGGCTGCAAGCTTTTTAAGGATGGTAGACAAAAGTTCACCACATCCAAAAGCCAAATTAGACTACATATTTGAGCTGAAGAAATACTTTATTTTAAAAGAAGACAAAACCAGTATTTGCAGAGAACGGCCTTGCTTGAACATGTCCATTAATATTAAACCAGAACAACATTGTTCATTACACTTAAGTGTAGAATAAGAATCAGTGGGGGGAAATTGAAATCTCTTTAGTACACACATTAATTAATGTGGCTATCAGCTCAACAGTAAATACAAATGAAGCATGTGCAAATTTACTCAGAAGTAAGTCCTACGGAGTTTAATGAAGCTCTGCTTCCCAGTAAGCACGGATAGGATTACAAACCCTAATTGGAAATATGTTCTCCAGGTTTTGGTTACTTTCTAATTAAACTGTAACTCCCACTGAAATCAATGAGTAAAAGTGGTATGGATCAGGCTGTAGGTGTGTTTTTAAGATTACAAAAAAAGACACACTAGAGTCCTGTTCTGATATTATCCCCTCAGCTTGACAAAATTGCACTGACCAATTTGCAAAGGTTTACCAATAAGCTCAATCCACGGTACTGAGGTGCTCTCATTATGCATCCTTCATTTTCTGCCATCTGTAGAGATTTCACTAAATGCTATCAGGAAAGGAAACCTACCCAATAAACAATTTACGTTTGATGCCGTCTTGGGCTGGATTTCTTGGGTGTTTGTTCCACTGAGCAGGCACTGGAAGAGTCTTCTGAAATAGCCTCTTCTGTCATGTTGGCTCTTTTGTTTCGAGGAGAGGAATCTAGGAGGGTGGAGGGGGGAAGAAGCTTAATGTTAAAAATATTTTTGCTGCCGGATCTTGTACTAAATATGAAGGAGGCAGTCGAATGAAGGGGGCGGGAGAAAACACATCCCATAGGCCACTCCTTGAGTCATCTGCCATTTGCAGGAAAGATGGGGCAACAAAGTTGCATGTCTTGATTATATGGTCTCTTTCACTATCTGCTGCATCAGAAAGAATACCACGTTTTGTAGAGTTGGGTTGGTGGCAGGGGGAGCCCAGGCCATTTGATTAGGGAATCTGATGCCCAGCGAACCTTTCACCTCCCTATGAGGGTAGACAACCATTTCAAGTCACTTATTTTAGAGTAGTCCCACTGGCTTCAGTTGAACTGCTCCAGAAAAAAATAGACGTGGCATTTGAAGCTCACTAGTAACCTTAATATCCCCAAGATTAAAACACGCCAGCCCCAAATATGTGGAAGTCACTATCATCGATTTCAGTGGAACCACCTAGCCTGCCTGACAGCTTGGGTTGTGGTTTTTAGGTCAACTTATGCTTTGGAGTTGCCCTGCTGCTTTATAGGAGACTTTCCCTACACAACTATCCTGAGGACTGCAACCTTTAAAAAGCACAGCTAACACAAGTGCCTCAAATAACTGGTAATGCAAAGTGCAAGAACAAGTAAGTAGGGTGCACTTCCTAATAAAATCCATTTGGAAGCAAAGAGATGTCCTTTCCCTCAGCTAACTGCTTGGCTTGGCTTTAAAAAGAAGAAAACAAATCAACGGAGTCCCAGGAGTTAGCTTAATGAAGCCTCCATACTTCGAAGTACCGGTAGTTTAACTGCCAGGCGCTGGGAGCAAACAGAAAGATTTCCCAGCGGCACCTGGCTGGCGGCTGCTGCTAGATGGACCTTGGGTCGGATCCTGCAACGCAGGTCACGGGCAGCTCTCTCCTCCTCAATGCAACCCCGAGCTGGCCTGTTTGCGTGCAGGAGAGAGGAGCAAGTGGGTACTTTACCGTCCGCAGCAGGTCGCTTCCTTGGCCCGGGGCTCTGGCGCCCTAGATCGGTGGCAGCGCCCGCCGCTCCCGCCTCTTGCTCCGGCCGCCGCGCGGCGGCGTCCTCCTCCTCCTCCTCCTCCTCGGAGATTCCCTGAGCGCGCCGGAGCGCCGTCGCGGGGCCGCGGCCATCCAAGCCCCCCCGGCGCGGCGGGCTGCCGGCCTTGGCTCGGCCTCGGCTCAGCCGGGGGGGTCTGCTGTAGAAGTCGGGCAGGGCGTCCTTGGCCACGGCTTGCCACTCGTACCTGCCTTGCAGGGGCTGGCAGCGCTGGAAGTCGAAGTTCCACTTGCTCCGGCCGGCCTCCTCCAGCGCGCGGCCGTGCTTCTCCAGCTCGCGGGCCAGCTGCTCGTGGTCCACCGGGCCGAAGAGGCTCCGGCAAGCCGACGGCTTCGGGTAGTCCGCCTGCCGGGCTTCCATCCTCTCCAGCGTCGGGCTCCCATTCGAGAGGCGGACGTTGGACATCGCCCGGAGCTGTCCCCGCCGCGCGCCCGCCCGCCCGCCCGCGAGCGAGAGAGATCCGGCGGCCGATCGGTCGATCCCGACGAGCCCCGCGCCCTGGCTCTTGCGCGAAGGGGGAGAGCGCAGCGGGCGGGTTTAAAACCGGAGCCCGACCGAGATGAAGACTTCAAAACAAAAACACGTCGAAGAGCCCCCCCCCGCCCGCCCCCGCGCAGCAGCAGCAGCAGCAGCAGCAGCCCAGCAGCCCTTGCATAAGCCAGAGGCGGGGAAAGGCGGAGAGGAGGGGCGCGGGGGGGGGCAAGCGGAATGTCTTATTGCGGACCAAGTGCACCAGCGGGGGGGGGGGAAGCAGATCGCGGAGGCGGCGGGGGGGCGAGCGGAGCAGCAGCAGCGCCCGGACAAATAGCTGGGCTTCTTCCCCCGCGAAGGCGACGCCTGCCCCGGGGATCCTGCGCTTTGGCCCAAAGCCTCGTCCCGATGTCAAGGCTTCGCTCTGTGCGGGTGTTTAGGGAGGGGGGAGACGAGCCTTTTTTTCAGCCAGTGGCCCAATATGGCGATTGAAGGGAGGCGGACGGAGGAGAAGCTGATTGACAGGGCCCGTCTATTTAAACGGAGGCGCCGCGCCATTGGCTCGAGGCTCGGGCGCCGCCCCGTCGCCGCGCTGGGCTCCGGCGGAGCGAGCGCCGCTTTGTGAAGGGGGCCGGGACGGAGGCGCCTGGGTCGCGCCGGGCCCTCGGGGGACTCCCGGCCGGGAGGGGCCTCTCCTCCTTCGGGGGAAGGTTTTCTTCTGTTCGGTTGGTTCATGAAATTTATACACCGCTTGATTGTAAAAGCGCACGCAAGCAAACAAATCCCTCAAAGCGAGAAAACAATAAAATCGAGAGAATTCACAGCTATACTTGAAAACATACAAACGCCAGAATGCTGGAACAGCCTGAGATTTGGAAACAACAAATTAAAATACGTCTTTTGCAGCTGTTCGCCCTCCGTGTCTTGGGGGAGCTGCTGCTTGGTGGTTTTCCGACTGCAGCTTTTCCTCCCCCCTAACAACTTAGAGCTGAATGGAATGGAAGGAACTTAAAATGGGGGGAAGGTGGAGACCTCCCTCTCCCCTCCCTCTTTTTATCATTGAGTCCATACAGCTGAAAGGAGATTATTTTATTATTATTTATTAAGCTTCTATACCACCCTTCATCCAAAGATCACAGGGTCGTTTACAGCAGGGGTAGGCAACCTAAGGCCCGGGGGCTGGATGCGGCCCAATCGCCTTCTCAATCTGGCCCATGGATGGTCCAAGAATCAGCATGTTTTTACATGAGTAGAAGGTGCCCTTTTATTTAAAATGCACCTCTGAGTTATTTGTGGAGCATAGGAATTCGTTCATTTTCCCCACCCACCCCAAAAAATACAGTACGGCCCACCACATGGTCTGAGGGATGGTGGACCGGCCCACGGCTGTAAAAGGTTGCTGGCCCCTGGTTTACAGCATAAAAATACAAAACAAAAAGACGAAATAGGTAATACAACAAAACCAAACAAACAGAAAAACCAATACACCAGTACGCGCACACACAAACACATTTTAAAGGCCCTAGGCTGTGTTATAGAGGAACATTTTCTCCTGGTGCCTAAATTACAGATTGGAGCCAAAGAAATGGGGGAAACCTGGCTGGGGAGGCACAGGTGCTCCCCGTGCCCAGACCCTCTTGCCTGAAGGGCCAGAGGCAGGGCAGAAGGCCGTTGTGTACCCTATTAACTATGCTGCCTGTTAGATATTAGGTTATTTATTTATTTACTTGATTGAGGGGCAGCAGACCCCCTCCAACCCCTGGCTATGCCCATGACTGGATTCTCACTGCAGAGATAACTGCAGAAGAGGCTGCACATAGCAGCTCTGCATGAGTCACTGCTGTGCATCTTTCCTTCCAGTTGGAGGCACATTCAGAAGAGTGACCTATGTAGACTCAAAAAGAAAAAATCTGGAGCAGAGTGAAGTGTGCTTCCAGGTTTTATTCAGAAAGAAAGTGAGCATCAGCTACCAGAATTTTGGGGGGACATTGATCTACAAGATGGCATGATGACTGGCACCCAAAAGTACTCTTAATTAGGCTTCTTCTCCAGTTAGGATGGAATATTGCTTCCAACTGTCCCTGCAAAATGCACACCATGCCTAGGGAATGTGCCACTCTGTAGAAAGGTGAACTGATGTGCTTGATGGTTGATGTATGTGTATAATTACTTGTTATTTACTATTTGTGGTGACTAGTTAGAATTTTGGCACATAACATTTATTCCAATAATCTGTAACATTTCTGGAGGAAATTTGTGTTCTATCAACGATTCCCCCCCCCCCAAATGTGCATGCAAGGTAATCTAATGAATGTAAATTGCCACCTGACTAAGAATGTCCCTTGAAAAGCAGAATATAAATGTGTTAAATAAATAAATAAAACCTGCCACAGTGTTGCTCCTTTCAGGTGAGGAGGAGAAAGGGAAAGCACAATTTGTGAAGAAAGGCAGTAGTTTCCCTAAGCAGTGGCTCATCCAAAGACAAAACAGGCAGACTTTTCTAAGTGCTAGTACAGTGGTACCTCGGGTTAAGAACTTACTTCATTCCAGAGGTCTGTTCTTAACCTGAAACTGTTCTTAACCTGATGCACCACTTTAGCTAATGGGGCCGCCCGCTGCCGCCACGCTACCACCGTGTGATTTCTCATCCTGAAGCAAATTTCTTAACCCAAGGTACTATTTCTGGGTTAGCAGAGTCTGTAACCCGAAGCGTCTGTAACCTGAAGTGTCTGTAACCCGAGATACCACTGTAATTCTGCTGTGTTTCTGCAATAGTGATTAGGAGGCAAGGCTGGGACAGTTGATCATTGCAGAGATGCAGCAGCCAACAAGGGATGGGTCCAAGTAGTTCCTATTACTATGAAGAAGGCAACTGCAATTACCCCACCCTTAAAGGATTCTATCCAATCAAGGCAGAGGAGGGAGAAATTTTCCTGTTACAGTTTGACACTTCTTCTTCTTCTTCTTCTTCATCATCTTCATCTTCTTCTTCCTCGCACAGTGAAGTTATATATTTGTCCCCTTGTTGAAACCAGAGTTTAGTGAGTGGAGCAGAAAAGTTGGTAAGATGGAGCTGATCCAGAGGTTAATGATCACACACATTTGCACACAATCGTTTGCAGAAGGAAATATCAGTTTGTCACCCAAGTTTGCTATTGGTCGGAAAGCTTTGTTCACACATGGATAGCTGTACACTTGGGTTTGGTTCAGACATGCATGCTCTATTCTTGTAGTATACAATATTAAGTATGTAGTCTTTTCTATGTGTGGACAGGCCATCATAGATATAAAAGCACTTGCACATTTCCCTTAAGACTACTACTTATATCTGCTTTTCAATGAAGTCGTTTAAAGCATTCAACAGCCATCATTAAATGAGTTCTCAAATATAAAGAAATCATATGATGAACATATATGCATGAAAAGCCAGGCCTTGATTTTTGGCTGTGGAATATGCGAACCAACTCCATTAAAAGGCATTGCTGTGAACCGCCCTTTTTGCTTTTTGGTTATCATATATCGCCCTAATTCCATTAATTATTTTCTCCCCTATGTCCAGACCTTTGAAAGTTTCCAATAGGAAATTCCATGATACTCTATCAAAAGCTTTTTCTGCATCAACCAATAACATGGCCATCTTTTTACTTGGTTTCATTTCCACACATTCCAACAGATCAATTATTATTCTTGTATTGTCTTTTATATGTCTATCCGATAAGAAGCCCGCCTGGTCTCTGCTGATTATTTTGTTTAGAGTCTTTTTAAATCTATTAGCCATCACCCCAGCATAGATTTTATAGTCTGTGTTCAACAGGGAGATTGGTCTATAATTTTTCATGTCTGTCAACTCCACTCCCTGTTTTGGGATTAGAGTGATCAGTGCTTCTTTCCATGATTGTGGTATATCTTTCCCTCCCAGTATATTATTCATTATTCTTTGTAATATAGGGAGGATTACTTCTTCCAGGTTCTTATAGTACATTAATGTGATTCCGTCAAGACCTGGCGATTTGCCACTCTTCATTTTTTTTATTACTTGTGCTATTGTGCAAATATGTGCTTGTCTGTCAGCATATTGCACCACTGCTCAGAGACCTACACTGACTGGGGGGTTTGTTCCAGGCCATATTCAAGAGTTACTGTTGGTATGTGAAGCCCTTAATAGTTTGAGACCATTTTATTTCAAAAACTACCTAACCACCCAACCACTTCAGTCTGAGGAACTGTTGCTTTCACAAATACCACATAATGTTTGTTCCACAACAGCAATGAATTGATTCTTCATATCAGAGGCAGATTTAGGGTAGCATGATTGGTTCGCCTGCATTGGGCCCTGATCTGAGAGGACACTGCAGGGGGTGCCTCAAGAAGGACAAACAACAGAAGGCGAGAGGCAGGGGGCACTGAATTTTGGTGTTGCACAGGGTGCTGCTGAAATGTGAAAGTCCAAAGTCTGCAATTGTTCATATGTGACAGCAATAGCGCTTTGGAACTCCCTGCCCATTGATATTCAGTGGTTGCCTTCACTGTATTGTTTCCAGCACCTGCTAAAAACTTATTTGTTTAAGCAAGTCAACCCAGACATGTAAATCTGATTTCTTCAGTAATTTTAATGCATATTTTATGTAAGCCACTTAGAGGGTTTGATGATTAAGTGGTGTATAAATCCTGTGAAATATGTGTGTGTGTGGCAATCAGATGCCTTTGTTACCAGGTAATAATGAATAAGGTACTGGAGGGGCTGAGCACCAGGCATGATAATTTTTGTTTCATCTGCACTGGAAAGAGAGAGAAGAAAGTTGAAAAATGAGCTCCAAGGCCTGCCATGGATGTTAACCATCCAAGGCTGTTTAAAATTTGTGGTTTTGTGTCATGAATGCAGGTAAGATGGTCCATGAAATTAAAACCCACCATGAGATTTTAATTTAACCCCCCCCCCCCCCAATCTATGGAGCCAGCTTTAGCCAGTTTGCTCCTGTTCCAAGGGATGGGGTAAAAACTGACACCTTGTGTCTCTTTTGGCAATTTTCTGTGCACACTGTGATATCCTTTGTTCAAGAAAGGAAGTCATAGAAGGAAAGTGTTAGTGGCTGGCATTTAATGCCTGTGCTTACATACCTGGCAGTCAGCCCCAATGAGTTCAGCAGAGTTGAGTCTAAAGTGAGCAGTGGAAGAGTTAAACTGGATCTATTACAAAGCTAGGGACTATCCTTAAAGTTTGTCATTCTATGTAAATAAAAATGACCACTCCCTTGCCACTTATATCACTTTGCTCTGTTTTTACCTTTAATCATGCTGCGGTGCTCCTTTTGGATGGTACGTAAGCAAACAGCTCTCTCGCTAGCCATGTTTGTGTTGGCTGAGGCTGATGGGAGCTGGGGCCCAACAACTTCCAGAGGGCCACCCTGAATTAGAGAAATGTTTAATAGCAGATTCCAGGGCAGAAGTAGAGTCTGGGTGCCTGAATACCAGTTGCTGGGCTTCAAACAAGTTGGAGAGCTGTTGCCTTCATACCAAGCTTGTGCACCTTGCAAAAGAAGCTGACTGGTGGCCTGAGAAGCAAGTCCAAACCTTGACATTTCAAGTTAATTTTGAGCCCCAGCATGCTGCCTTTCCACTTCTAGCCTCACCTACTTGGCATTCTGTGACTCCAGTTGTGCCAAGACCTCTACCCAAAGGTTCTGAGTCCTCAACTCCAAGTAGGGAGTGGTAGATCTGGCAGAATAAGGAGGTGTGGCATGTATTCATTTTGTAGGAGATCTGGCCATGAACTGTAACAGCTCAGCTCAGAGCCAGCTGGACTGCAAAGATGGTGGTTTTGTCCTTGGCAAGGCTCCACCCTGATTAATTCCTGTTTCACCATTGAATTCAGAATTGCAAGTGACACAGCAGCTAAAGAAAGGCATTTAACACATACTCAAATGCACAAGCCCCAACACTGAAAGCAGATTTCAGGGGTAGAGCCTTGTAAACTCCAGCTCAGGTTATGCCTTGCCTGCCTCATATGGCTGATTTGCATAAAATCAACAATCTCTAACATTGAGGGAAAATCCCTTATTGCAAAACAAACAAACAAACAAACAAACAAACAAACAAACCACAGTGGCCTAGATTAAAAGATATACTGTTTAGCTGAGGTCACTCATGTTCTAGAGGATTCCATAAAACAAGACACCATTAATCCATAGTTTTCATTTTCCAAGTTATTTACACTTAAGTTCTTATTCCCCATATTTCTGGGACAATAAATGTAAGCTGAGCATATAAGGTTGCCAACTGACCAGCGTGGGGGACAAAGCAACAAACTACCCAAGCCAGGTTTTTAAAATCCCCAAACTCTCCAAACTAGTTGTCAGATTTTATTTTTGTGCAATTTTGGCTAGTTGCCAAAACTCTTTGAGAAAACTTGCAATAAAAGTGGGGGAAGGAATGGAGAGCCAAAAGCCACCACCATCATTTTCATTTATGATGTGTGCTAGAACCATTTCACCCATGTATATTAAGAAGCCAGGCTGCTGAACTCAGTCCAACATCCCATGACTCAAAGCTCATCGAAGACTGGGGGAAGTTTGTTGAATATCTGAAAAGTGTATGTGATGTGCAAACAACGCTAGTGGGGTTTCAAGAAGCACTGTGAAAGTTGAGGTGTATTGTTAAAAGAAATAGAAGGGGGATAGATAGGTTAGGATTGCAACCTTGGCTTTCATATGAGGAAGGAGTGGAGGGGTTCATGGTGTCAGTAGGAATCCTCAGTAAACACCAACCTGTGAGGAAGCTCAGCTGAACGCAAGTGAGGTTTACGCATCTAAGTCTAAGTGAGCACACCCCAATAAGGGCATGTTAAGACTGGCTCAAATCTTGGAACTAGACACATACCCAGTGCCTTGGCCAAAGCCTACTTAATCTGTAATGAATAAAGTTGTGGTCTATTTCAACCCAATACTAACCTTGTGTGTCTTATTTCTCTGGTGGGTCCCTCGCTGGGGTACAGGCATCCTGCATATGGGAACGCAAATGACAGGGTCAGATGATTGCCACCTGTCCCTTGCACAGTGACAGGCTCTTGGGAACTGCTGCAAGGACTACAGCAGTGATGGACCTTGGGGTCTCAAATTTCAGCCGCACCCTGTGCGATGCCAAAATTCAGTGAGGCCCCACTGCCCAGGCCTCTTGCCTTTCATTCTACATCACAGTTGCGGCATGCCTGAGGCTCCACACCCAGGGAGACCAAACCGGTTGCACTCCCCTAAATCCACCTCTGGCTACAGAGCTGATCCAGCAGGCTTGAAGTCCCCATCCATAAACTAAACTTGGACACACATGATGACAGGGAGGTGTAGGTTGGGCGAAATGGCCTCATGAGCCACTTCCTTGTTTTGCATGTGAGCCAGAGGTTCCCCACCCTTGCTGAAAATGGGCAAGACAGGTTGCTCACTGGGGCAATATGGTTTGAGCACATAACACCAGTCCTGGCCAATTAGTTTCCAGGCCCAATTCGAAGTGCTGGTTTTGTTTTGATTTATAAACCCTTAAATGGCTCAGGGCAGCAGTACCTCACACCATATGAACCTGGACCCTGCAATCATCACCTGTGAGCCTCCTCTGTGGGAGATCTGGATGGAGGCAGCATGAGAAGGGACCTTTTCTGTGGTGGCTCCCCATTTCTGGAATGCTCTCCCCAGGGAGCCTTGCTTGGCAACCTCATTATATATCTTTAGGCACCAGGCAAAAACATTCCTCTATTACCAGGTCTTTGGCTTTTAACTATCTGTGACCTTTTAGAAGTAGGTGGTATATTTTAAATGTACCAGTATTTCTCTTTCTTCTTGTTTTTAATGTATCTTAATGTATCTATGTAGAGTTTGTTGTCTGTTTGTTTGTTTGTTTGGTTTTATGTCGCTTTGAGTTGCCCTGGGCAGCATGTAATAAATACTACTACTAATAATAATAACAACAACATGGTCCTCCTCTCTCCCAACATCTCTGTGAGGTAAGCTAGGCTGAGCAAAAGTGGTTCGCGGAGATTTGCCCAGTGAAGTTCATGGCTGAGGGGGATTTTCAGGTTACTTAATTGCCGTGTCTCTTTTTTTGTTACAAATATCTTATTTACAAATATATTTTTTAATTGCCAAATAATGCTTTAACATGTTTTGTTTACAACATCTGCTTAATTTTTTTCTTCTCCAATCAAATATTTTAGTTCAAATATTCTGGCCACCAGAAATACTCTTGAGATATTTCTACAATATGCAAATTAACATAACATATATTTAGAATCATAGAATCATAGAGTTGGAAGAGACCACAAGGGCCATCGAGTCCAACCCCCTGCCAAGCAGGAAACACCATCAGAGCACTCCTGACATATGGTTGTCAAGCCTCTGCTTAAAGACCTCCAAAGAAGGAGACTCCACCACACTCCTTGGCAACAAATTCCACTGTCGAACAGCTCTTACTGTCAGGAAGTTCTTCCTAATGTTTAGGTGGAATCTTCTTTCTTGTAGTTTGGATCCATTGCTCCATGTCCGCTTCTCTGGAGCAGCAGAAAACAACCTTTCTCCCTCCTCTATGTGACATCCTTTTATATATTTGAACATGGCTATCATATCACCCCTTAACCTCCTCTTCTCCAGGCTAAACATGCCCAGCTCCCTTAGCCGTTCCTCATAAGGCATCGTTTCCAGGCCTTTGACCATTTTGGTTGCCCTCCTCTGGACACGTTCCAGTTTGTCAGTGTCCTTCTTGAACTGTGGTGCCCAGAACTGGACACAGTACTCCAGGTGAGGTCTGACCAGAGCAGAATACAGTGGCACTATTACTTCCCTTGATCTAGATGCTATACTCCTATTGATGCAGCCCAGAATTGCATTGGCTTTTTTAGCTGCCGCGTCACACTGTTGGCTCATGTCAAGTTTGTGGTCAACCAAGACTCCTAGATCCTTTTCACATGTACTGCTCTCAAGCCAGGTGTCCCCCATCTTGTATTTGTGCCTCTCATTTTTTTTGCCCAAGTGCAATACTTTACATTTCTCCCTGTTAAAATTCATCTTGTTTGTTTTTGCCCAGTTCTCTAATCTGTCAAGGTCGTTTTGAAGTGTGATCCTGTCCTCTGGGGTGTTAGCCACCCCTCCCAGTTTGGTGTCATCTGCAAATTTGATCAGGATGCCCTTGAGTCCATCATCCAAGTCGTTGATAAAGATGTTGAATAAGACCGGGCCCAAGACAGAACCCTGTGGCACCCCACTAGTCACTCTTCTCCAGGATGAAGAGGAACCATTGATGAGCACCCTTTAGGTTCGGTCAGTCAGCCAGTTACAAATCCACTGAGTGGTAGCATAGTCAAGACCACATTTTACCAGCTTCTTTACAAGAATATTCTTTACAAGAATATTTGTTTTAGTTTTTATTTCCTAAATATGTCAAATAAGCAAACAACATCAGGTGCCAATAAATTTAGGTGACTGGCTGGGTATTGTTCTGACTCAAAAGTTTCCCAGTTGAACACATCACTGTTTAATAGTATTGTACTGAATTCTTTCTGACAATGAAGAAGTGCTGTAATCTAGAGAAAGGTTTGCTGCTTAACTTTTTAAAAGAAAAAAAAAGAAAAAAAGCATTTGGCATTTTTGCATCTCTTCAAAGTACTTGTATTTTTAATACCCAAGTTTCTGCAAGCCAACATAGCCTTCAACACACTATTCTTGGAGGCCTCTTTGCACACATAGTTGTTACTGCATCAATTTGCTATAATTTTACTTCAGCCAGCCAGAAGATATATCTGTTTCTAACCTGATTTTAGGTTGAGATTGTTCACTTTGGAATCTAGTGAGTTCTCTTTCCTCTGAAACCATCTTGTAAGCATTTTTCCTTCAGAAAGGTATAAAGCACCAGACCAGCTAGAGTGGCTGGGGAAAGGCAGTCGCGACCTTGCTATGATCTAAAGTGTTTTGTTTATTGTCAGCCACCCCCATCACTGTAGCACAGAGTGAGTGATTGGGGGGCTAGGAGTGCACAGGCAGAGGTGTAAAATCTCCAAATATCACAGCAGCGCCATCCTCTTGTGCAACGAGGACATGACAACCAAGTGAGATGCAGAAGGGAACTGATAAACAATATGAAGGAGACAACAGAGTACAGTGGTGCCCCGCAAGACGAACGCCTCGCAAGACGAAAAACTCGCAAGACGAAAGGTTTTTTCGTTTTCGAGTTGCTTCGCAAGACGAATGTCCCTATGGGCTTGCTTCGCAAGACGAAAACGTCTTGCAAGTTTGTTTCCTTTTTCGTAAAACCGTTAAAACCCAGGGTGCATTGCTGGAAGAGGTGCAGTTGCGACTTGACCTCGAGGAGCAACACATTGCACGTGGTGTGGTGGCCTTTCTGAGCTTTTTAAAGAGTTTGCTGGATTTTTGAAGCTTTTCCAAAACTTCTTCTGCAGCTGTTTGGTAAGTTAAACTTTTGAAACTTTTTTTGGGTTTTTTGGATTTTGGGTTGGGGTGTTTAGAATTCAAGGACTTGGTGTTGGGGAGGGGTTTGCAAGAATCTGGGAGCTTGTGTGGTTTTTTTCTGCATTTTTATGATTTTCTGTGACCATTGGGCCATGTTTATTTTTTTAAAAAAAATATCTGGCTTTGAATTTTTGAATTTCTGTGTGCTGGGTGGATGGGGGAACAGCTGGGGAGGGGTTTGCAAGAATCTGGGAGCTTGTGTGTCTTTTTTCTGCATTTTTATGATTTTCTGTGACCATTGGGCCATGTTTATTTTTTTAAAAAAAAAATCTGGGTTTTGAATTTCTGAATTTCTGTGTGCTGGGTGGATGGGGGAACAGCTGGGGAGGGGTTTGCAAGAATCTGGGAGCTTGTGTGTCTTTTTTCTGCATTTTTATGATTTTCTGTGACCATTGAGCCATGTTTATTTTTTTTAAAAAAAAATTTCTGGGTTTAAAATTTCTGTGTGCTGGGTGGCTGGGGGAACAGCTGGGGAGGGGTTTGCAAGAATCTGGGAGCTTGTGTGCTTTTTTTTGAATTTTTATGGTTTTCTGTGACCATTGGGCCATGTTGTTGTTTTTTGAAAAAAATTTCTGGGTTTTAAATTTCTGTGTGCTGGGTGGCTGGGGGAACAGCTGGGGAGGGGTTTGCAAGAATCTGGGAGCTTGTGTGCTTTTTTTTGAATTTTTATGGTTTTCTGTGACCATTGGGCCATGTTGTTGTTTTTTGAAAAAAATTTCTGGGTTTTAAATTTCTGTGTGCTGGGTGGCTGGGGGAACAGCTGGGGAGGGGTTTGCAAGAATCTGGGAGCTTGTGTGCTTTTTTTTGAATTTTTATGGTTTTCTGTGACCATTGGGCCAGGTTGTTTTTTTTTGAAAAAAAATTCTGGGTTTTGAATTTCTGTGTGCTGGGTGGCTGGGGGAACAGTTGAGGAGGGGTTTGCAGGAATCTGGGAGCTTGTGTGTTTTTTTTTTGAATTTTTATGGTTTTCTGTAACCATTGGGCCATGTTGTGTTTTTTTTGAAAAAATTTCTGGGTTTTGAATTTCTGTGTGCTGGGTGGCTGGGGGAACAGTTGAGGAGGGGTTTGCAACAGTTGGGGAGGGGTTTGCAACAGTTGGGGAGGGGCTGGGGGAACAGTTGAGGTTTTTGAAGACTTTGGTGATTTTTAAAGCTTTCCCAAAACTTCTTTTGCAGCCATTTTAGGATTTCGAAGACTTTGGTGATTTGCAGCCATTTCGTAAGTTAAACTTTTAAAACTTTCTTTTGGGTTTTTGGGTTTTGGGTTGGGTGTTTGGAATTCAAGGACTTGGTTCTGGGTTTGAATTGCTGATTTTTTTTTTCTTTTTCTGAGTTTACAAAGGTAACAGCTGTGCTGCCATGGGACCCAAGAAGACTGCTGCTGGCGAGAGGAAGAAGGAGAAGGTGACGCTGGAGATGAAGAAGGAGATCATCCGGAAGCACGACGGTGGAATGCGTGTGACGGACCTCGCCAGGGAGTACGGCAGGAACCCATCGACCATCGGGACCATCCTGAAGATGAGGGAGAAGATCCTTGCGACTGATGCATCCAAGGGAGTCACCAGGATCGTGAAGAACCACCCAGCTGTTCTGGAGGAGGTCGAGAAGTTGCTGCTCATCTGGTTAGAAGAGAAGCAGCGTGCAGGGGACACAGTGACTGAGGCCGTCATTTGTGAGAAGGCCAAGGCCTTGCACGCAGACCTCATCCGGGAACAGCCAGGAACCTCGGCCGAGCCAGAAGTCTTCAAGGCAAGCAGAGGCTGGTTTGACCGGTTCAAGGCAAGATCCGGAATCCACAGCGTAGTCAGGCATGGAGAGGCTGCCAGTTCTGATGTTCCTGCGGCTGAAGACTTTGCTTTGGAGTTCCTGGAGGTTGTGAAGACGGAGGGCTACGTTCCACAGCAGGTCTTCAACTGCGACGAGACCGGGCTGTTTTGGAAGAGGATGCCCAAAAGGACTTTCCTCACACAGGAGGAGGCCAAGTTGCCTGGCCACAAGCCCATGAAGGACCGTCTGACCCTGCTCTTCTGTGCCAACGCAAGCGGCGACCTGAAGATCAAGCCCCTGCTGGTGTACCACTCGGAGAACCCACGGGCCTTCAAGAAACACAAGGTCGACAAGGAGCGGCTGAGTGTCATGTGGCGATCCAACAGCAAGGCTTGGGTCACACGTGTGCTGTTTGTGGACTGGGTCAATCTTGCCTTTGGCCCTGCTGTCAAACAGTACCTGCTGGACAACGACCTGCCGCTGAAGGCTTTGCTTCTGATGGACAATGCTCCTGCTCATCCTAAAGGCCTTGAGGTGGACTTGTTGGAGGAGTTCAGCTTCATCAACATCATGTTCCTGCCGCCTAACACCACGCCACTGCTCCAGCCGATGGATCAGCAGGTCATCGCCAATTTCAAGAAACTCTACACCAAGGAGCTTTTCAGGCGATGCTTCGAGGTGACTGATTGCACCACCATCACCCTGCGGGAATTCTGGAAGGACCACTTCGACATCGTCACCTGCTTGAAGATGATCACCACGGCCTGGAAGGGGATTAGCCAGAGAAATTTGAATTGCGCTTGGCGCAGCCTGTGGCCGGACTGTGTGGCACCAAGTGACTCTGATGCACCAGAGTCGACAGTGGTGCAGGACATTGTTGCCTTGGGGAGGACCATGGGCCTGGAGGTCACAGAGGAGGACGTCTGCGAGCTGGTGGAGGAGCACGACCACGAGCTGACCACCCAGGAGCTGGTTGAACTGCAGTCAGAGGTTGCGCAGGAGCAGGCCTCGCTGGAAGAGGAGGAAGCAACTGAGGAACGGCTGTCCTCCAAAGAACTGAGGGACATTTGCCAGAAGTGGAAGGAGGTGCAGGCTTTTGCAGAGCGGCACCACCCTGACAAGCACGTGGCACATGACCAAGCGAACATTTTTGATACGACGGTCATGTTGCCTCTCAGGGAGCTGCTGAAAAGGCGGATGAAGCAGCAGACCATGGACAGGTTCCTCAGCAAGAAGCAAAGAGTGGAAGAGGAACCTTCTTCGAGTGGTCCCCCAGAGTCTTAGAAAATGTAATGTACCCTTTTTTGATTTTTAAATGTTTTTCCTGTCATGTTTAGAAACTTAATTTATTGTTCCTTCAATTTTTGATATGCTCTTTAAAGTATGTGTGACTTTAAAGAGCAGTTAATAAACTCTTGTTGTACCAAATTTGGCTTTGTTTGGACTTTTTTTGACCATAGGAACGCGTTAATTGAATTTCAATGCATTCCTATGGGAAACCGTGCTTCGCAAGACGAAAAATTCGCTAGACGAAAAAACTCGCGGAACGAATTAATTTCGTCTTGCGAGGCACCACTGTACTTTTAAAATCCTGCTTGACATTGTTCTAAACTCTGGCTGGAAATAAGCAGCAGCTTGATCCCGTCCTCTCAAATACCTCCTCCCAGCCCTGCAAGTCAAGCGTTTTGCATAAATATTCTCCCTCCTTTTCTATAACTTTCCCTATAATTATATGTTTATTTATACCCTGCCTTTTCCTCTGACAAAGACTCAAGGCAGCTTACATATAAAATAGGAACACCTAAAGCATACAGGGCAGTGGCACGGGGGAATCAATCATTTTTAAAAATTAAACATTAATAGGATTAAAACTATATATGAATGTAAAATATCTATTAAAAACATACAAAAAACCCCACATTGCACACTGATTTCTCTTGGAGGAGAAAGTGAATGAAAGGAAGAGAAAGGCCATGTCATCTGCAGCTCAGTTAAGTGAAAGAATGGGTCTGAGTCCATTATTAGTTTCAGTAAATCCAAGAAATCTGCCTAAACTTAGCATAGTTCAGCATAGTTGTGGAGGGCAGGGGTAGGTCAGTTTGAACAGTCCAGCACACAGGCAGGAGGGAAGAGAGAATCTGGGCACAATCTGGCAAGCAGTTCTCCTGCATAAGCTCTTGCTGCTGCTGCTGCTGCTGCTTCTTTCAGTTGGGATGGTGCCTATTAACTGGCAGGGGCAGATGCAGAAGAAGACAGCGATGAATCGGAGCTCCTGTATCTTTACTAGAAGGAAGTGCAGGAGCCATGTCTTTTTTTGGCATCAGGGCACCATAGATGCCAGTTTTTCCTCACTGAGCTCCTTTACCTGGAATGTAAACTTTGGCCACCTCTTATCTTAACGCTAGAAAAAGCTTCACCAAGAGATTTCTGCTGTTTGGAAGCACAGGAACTGTCCGTTGTCAAGAAGCACCTGCTTTTAAGCCTTCAACCGCTGCTTGATTGGGAGATATTTAGACTTTTAAAAAATGTGATCTAAACCAGAAAGCCTATCTGCAAAATTTTTGAAAATGTAAACACCACCATTAAGGCCTACACCAAGGTGAGGAGAAAGAGCGTAGCTACAGTCAAGCTAGGTCTAGAATCTCATCCAAACTCTCCAATCACATTGCTTCTGGGGTGGGATGTTGATGCTATAAAATCTTTCTCCCCGTGCCTTGTAACTGAAGAGTCTCACAATGCAAGAAAGTCTTGTGAATACAGCTACCTAGCTATCTAAGCTGTTGCAATTCCTTCACTGCTGCCTAGAGTACCTACCTTGGCTATTGTGATTTCCTCACTGCTGTCTTTTAGGCGATCATTTAGAATCATAGAATCATAGAGTTGGAAGAGACCACAAGGGCCCATTGAGTCCAACCCCCTGCCAAGCAGAAAATTTAATTCCTTCATTAATCCTTACTTTTACATTTTAAACTTTAAAGGTGGTTAGCACAGAACCTCCTGGATCTACCTGTCTGACATCTGGCAGGGTTAATCCCTACCTGGGGGGCTACTATGTCTGCAGGTTTCATGCACCTATGTGAAGAAAAGCCAAAAAGTTACAGCCGGTTTAGTTTCCCAATAAAA
This sequence comes from Podarcis pityusensis, assembly GCF_964106645.2. NCBI lineage: Eukaryota > Metazoa > Chordata > Lepidosauria > Squamata > Lacertidae > Podarcis > Podarcis pityusensis. The sequence goes on along the minus strand of NC_138032.1, from coordinate 99,014,769 downwards.
AGTCAATGTGAAGGCCGACGTTTTGGTATTTCAAATATTGGTTCAGATTCAAGGTCTGAGGTTAGCACCCCACCTCCCGCCACCATGCAATCCAAACCAAATAGGGGCCTGATCTGAAGTATCTAAGAGGACCCCAAAGTGTGTGGGGATTGTCATTGCCCTAGTTTGAAGTACCATTTTGTATTTCAGGATTGCCCAGATCCTTCAACCTGGAAGACAGTGGACTGTTCTGGTCAGTGCACAACCAATAATAATAATAATAATAATTTATTTATACCCCACCCATCTGGAGTAAGCCCCACTTAATTACTTAGGGCTTACTCTCAGGTAAGTGGGATTAAGACTGGAGCCTTATTCATCTTGTCAAATTCAGTAAGACATTTCTAAATGCTTCAGCTCACACTTATGGACAGAGTTTAATTTGCTGCATTTAGAAGTAACATTTATCAACTTGATGGTAGCGTCTAAAAGAGTAAGTCTTGCCCCGTTCCCATCACACGCATAGATTCCTTCCACTTCCTGATTTTTGGGAAATTTAGTTTGCCATGCTGTTTCAACCAGGCAGTCTATGGTTGCTGTTGACCAACATTTGCCTTCAAGTCAGATCACAGCCACGGCATACATTTAAAGTACACAGCTTCCCCAAAAGAGTCCTGGGAATGTACAGTTCTCAGCACTCTTAACAAATTCCCAGGGTTATTTGGAGGAAGCCATGTGCTATAACCCAGATTCAGAAATCAGCTTAATACTGTGTTTTTTGTCTAGTCCTGCTTTGAAGACAAGCAATAGCTACTCCTAACTAGGGTGTAAAGAAGGTTATTATCGCATGCAAATAAGAGGAAGAGTGAACAACCACACAGTACACTCTGAATAGCCAAACTATGGTTTTGCAATGACATATAAGCTGGACCTGAGTTATGAACCAGGAAGTCCTTGGTTCAAATCTTGCCTTAGTCATGAACACCCTAGTTGGCCCTGGGTGCAGTTCACATTTGCAATATAATAGGGGGATAATGCTACTCTGCCTTCTTACAAGGTTCTTGTAATGATTACTGAGATAATGTATGTGGAACACTGTGTACAGACTCTATTATGTAAATCCTTAGTATTATTATGAGGAGTGGAATGTTGCACATTCTTTAAATGTACACTGCCAAAGCACTTTCTGAAAGATGTGGGCAATACATTTATGAATGCTTATAATATTGCTTTCCTTAGATTTCTTGAGGATACCACTGCATTACTTGAGGACTGTCCTGGTTCCTAAGACCCCATGTGAATGACAAGTGTATTTCGTTACTGTTAGTGGAGACCAGCCCACATTACTAATTTCAGTTGTGGCTGTTTGCATAGCAAGGCACCATAGCTAAAACTAATCAATGGTGTAATACATTCACAGATTCATGATGAAAATACGTGTGTCAGATGAGACAGCGCTGGTCCCAGCACAGCAAATACCTCCTTATCCCTGTTATGTTATTTACACTGGAAATCGGGCTCCCCCCCCCCCCGCCGCTACACACATATATACATGATTTAGCATGGGGTAGAGGAAATTCTGATTTATGGCTGTGAAGGGACTGAAAGCCTGGAAACTCTATGCATCCATGGTGCATCCAGAAAAGCCAGGATCCCTGAGGTAAGAGTTCCTGCATCATTTCCATTGCTGCCACCATATGGCAAAGTATAAGGGCCTGATCAGGACCCAGATCTGGAGTTGTCTAGGGAACATCCAGGAACCATTCTGGATTATCTTCAGGAACAGATTCTGAGACTGGGTCTACTTTATTCTACACAGAATGATTGTGCTGCATTTAAGGGTCTAGGCTTTTTGGGTCAGAAATGTCTTCATTTCAAATCCTTTAAATTAAGATGTCTGGAAAAGATTGCTACAACTTTTCTTTCTTTCTGAAGCATTGTAAAAATGTTTTTTCCCCTGTACTGAATTATAACTCTAAGAAAGGGGAAAAACTTACTGCAGTACCACACAATTAAACACTTGCCCACTCCATGTTCTGGGTAAACAAGTTTCTCAAAGGGTTAGATTACATCCAGCCAGGATGACTCTGCGTTTGTTTTTCTACTGCCAAACTTGGAACCTTCCTGGGAAGGGGTTGTTATTTTCTGCCAGTATTTTCCCAAGTTCAATTCTTGAGGTTCCCAACTGATGACATGCTCTGAATGCAATGCTTTTTTGGCACAGGATGTACATCTGTGAAAGGGACACTGGCCCTGGTTTTAAGAGCCATTCATTAAATAAAAACACCCAGTGTCATATGTTATGTTTCCCTGAAATGTTTAAAGTCTTTAGTGCATGAAAATTAGACAATGGCTGTAAATATTCTTCCCCTAGAATTCAAAGACTAGCTTCCAACAATTTTGGAAGAGGTTGTAGTTTTATTTCTCTTTGGAAATTAAAAGGGCAGGTTTTTCTTCCTTCCTTCCTTTGTTCCTTTCAGTAAAACACATATTTGGGTAAAGAAATAAGACTGAAGATTTTCTGTGTGGCTTAGTTTGAACCATAGATAAGCCAGTTATGGCTAGTACATACAGTGGTACCTCGGGTTACATACGCTTCAGGTTACAGACTCCGCTAACCCAGAAATAGTACCTCAGGTTAAGGACTTTGCTTCAGGACGAGAACAGAAATCGCACGGCGGTGGCAGCGGGAGGCCCCATTAGCTAAAGTAGTACTTCAGGTTAAGAACAGTTTCAGGTTAAGAATGGACCTCCGGAACAAATTAAGTACTTAACCCGAGGTACCACTGTATTGACTTGTACCTGTGCTGTTACCAGTTCTTGAACACAGGAAGGGAGAGGCCTAGGCTAAACCCTTCTCCAGGAGGTATTAGTTTTCTATGTGCAGGGAACTATTTTCAGTAGGCGAAACATTCAGACACATTATCTCCCACTTTATTCTGCTGATAGTATAAATTGTAATTTGTAAAAACTATCATTCCAACACTTCCTTTGCTTTTACTGCCTCTGCCCCCACCCCACATTTTAGCATGATTTGAACATGCCATTTGGTTAGAAGCAAGCAAGCAAGCACCAAGCACTGGGCAGTCATTTGAGACTTTGTTTTCCCTTTCTTAAGTTGCACATATGCTTATAGCATTGTTGTGCCAATGTGGATCTTCTCCATTTGCAAGTGGCTGACCATGCCATTTTATAAGAAAAGTGATGAAGACATGACCTTGAATTTGCATTGTTTGGGCAGCAGCCTACAGCAGGTGTTCCATCTTCTGAAGTGGACCTGGCTCACTGTGATCACTGCTACCTGTGCTGCTCACATATATTTGCTGGCTGGTGTATGGGATTCAGAGGAAGCAGCAATTGCCAGAATAAAAGTTTCAAATCTCAGCAGTGCCATGTGTGATGCCCAAATTTGGTGCCCCTCTGCCTCTCATGCTCCATTGTAAATCATAGTTGTGGCACCAGCAGCACCCCAAGGCTCTGCGCCCAGAGCAGCCAAACCAGTCACACTCTCCTACATCCACTTCTGCTTTCTTTCTCTCCTCCTGCTCCCAGCCCAACCTTGGATGACTGTGCCTTCTGGAGAGCCTGTGTCAGTGTGTGCAGAACACAGAAGGGGCAGCCTGAAGTGAAAACTGGAGGTGGCTTTGTGGAAGGTGGTGACCTAAAGTCTTGCTCTCCTTCTTTTTCTGTATTTGAGGTGGTGGTGGTGGCAGCAGCAGCAGCAGCAGCAGCAGCAGCAGGAGAGTCCTGTCACTGTAACGTGCAAATACAGAACAGCTTTGTGTTGATCAGTACTTGCCATGAGCACTGGCAGTTGTCTGATTACATTATTTCCCCCCAGAATTTATATGCCACACCTATAGCTCAAAATGGACTACACAATACAATATTTAAAATAAGCAAAGCATTAAACAAACAAACAAACAAAAACTAGGAGTGTACACATTGGTCCAATTCTGTTGCATTCTGCTGCCCGTGGTCCTGGAGAGTTCATCTAATTTCCTGGAGATTCATCTAATTTCCATATAAAATTGTCAGGGGAAATCCTGAAAAGTAAATATGCAATGCACTGCCCCATGAAACTACTTGCAAGATGGTCCAAGGCATGGAGTGCTTCTGAAACTCTTTTGCATGCATTTTAAAAGGTAGTTGTAGCTGCCAAGATGAGTAGTGAGTGCAGGGCTTCTATCCTGCCATGACACACATTGGTTTTGCTTGATTGTTTAGATATTCATTTTTGAAAAGTATGAAGGTTCATAACTCCTTGAAAAAGCATCTGTTAAGTAGGTCCAAGGACTATTTGACTTGATACAGTGAACAGTATTACACAAACTAGTGGATTTGTTCATCATGTAAATGTACATGACTCTCTAGAAATCCCTCCAGGCTTCACATTGTGCAGGTGTGATGCACTTCAACAGATCATAATTTATCCTGGCAACTGGACAGTTTAGAGCCATTGAATTAAGCAGCTGGAAGAAAATCACCAGGCTTTTCCAGATTTTGATGGGAAACTCTTTGTCATATTACACGAGAGTCAAATCCTTACTTCCTCCCCTCCATATCCAAGAGTTTGGTGAGTGGATGGGGCAGACTGCCTGTCAATCACCTGGCGTCACAACATCAGGTGGTCCATTGTCACTTGCCTTTGCAAGGCCCAGAGATTAGCTGATTGTCAATGCTTGCAAAGCCCCTTACACAGCATTTTGCAAGCCCCAATGACTAGCTTATTTTTGGCCTTGCAAAGCAGAGGGCACAGAGGCCATGTCTCTACCTGTCTCACACCTGATATGAGGTGTCAGACAGCTGTACACGGCTTCACGGGTTAAATCACTGCGCTCTGCAAGAGAGGGCCTCCTGGAGAGACTATCTGATCTGGAGGTCCATCCTGTATGGAATCGGGCCTTTAATGTGATGGCACCTCCCCTCTGGAATCCCCTCCCACTAAATATCAAGCAGATGCAGCCTCTGCTGCATTTTTGGGGGCCCAACAAGCATTTCAAGGGGAGCTCTTTATCCATTTCTGAATTGGAACTATTTTAAAGCTGTTTTTATATACGAAATATATGAAACTGTATGGGGTAACTGTGCCCCTGAAGGACCAGGTGCACAGCCTGGCGCAGATATGAGGCCTACTTCTGCAGACCTATAGCCCCTGGCCAGATTGGGACAAATATACACAACATCTAATGCAGCTAAATGAGATTGACAAAACATCCCTGATAGGAGGTTTGCTTGCTCCCCTCTGGGAGTTATACAGTGGTGCCTCGCAAGACGAAATTAATTCGTTCTGCGAGTTTCTTCGTCTTGCGAAGCACGGTTTCCCATAGGGTATTAACGGTTTTAAGAAAAAGGAAACAAACTTGCAAGACGTTTTCGTTTTTCGTCTTGCGAAGCAAGCCCATAGGGAAATTCGTCTTGCGAAGCAACTCAAAAAACGAAAAACTCTTTCGTCTTGCGAGGCATTCGTCTTGCGAGGTACCACTGTATGTCGTTTCCCCTTTTTAATTTTGCTTGGTTTCCCTGTAGTGCAAAACCTCCTCATTGCTCAGCTTCTGTCTTCTAATATTCCAGTCCCCAGAGCCCTTCCTCACTCACCTTAAAAAAACAATCAGGAAAAACCAGTCTGAAGCTGATGTGTGTTAACAGAAGAAAAACAGCAGGATTTAAATTTCTTTAGGCTTGTTTTTGTTTTGATGAAAAGAAGTGGGGTGAGGAGGAACACCACACCCATTTTCTCTGCCCTGGCAGTTTGGTGCACCTGTTATTCTGCAGGCTGTACAGCAAGGGAAGGGGGCAAATTTGGGCTTGGTGTAACCAGGAGGAGGGAAGGACACAGTTTCATTAGCATCAAGAAAACCACATTCCTCTTACGCCCATACTGACATGTGACATGACCCTGAATTTTAATTTATTTTTGTTACCTCACACTAAAATAATACCCTCCATTTAAGGATTAATATTGTGCAGCAACTGGTTAGAAGGATGTGGATTAAACTCTGACTGTTGTATGTGCAGGCTTCAAAACAAAAATAACTTGAGCTTAATTTTCCCTTTGGTTGGGAAGTAAAGCATCATGGGCTGCATGAAGTGCCGTTGTACAAGCGCAGGTAACAAACCCCTGTAGTAGGCCAGTGGTGGATTTAAGGGGAAACAGTTCCAGGAGGGGGTGACTTGGAGCAAAGCACCTCCTCACAGCTGTGTTTTTTCCTGCTCCAAAGGGCCTCTTCTTGAAGCTGCTTTCTTAAGGCTGTAAGGGCTAAAATGCAGGTATCATTGTAGCTAGGAACAGAACATCCTGGGGTATCTGCAGTTGTCCCTTTTTGGAGCATGTGATGGCAGCCGGAACATTGTCCACTTGTCAACCACAGGAACCCCATGGGGTGCAGGGGTGCTGCAGTTGGCAGGCAGAAGCCTGAAGAAGCCTGTCACTCAGCCTTTGCCTGGTCAAAGATAGCAGCACATTCTGCTGCCCGTCGTCCTGGATAGTGCAGCTTCCAGATTTGGCCTTCAGAGTAGCCACCCCTGACTTTTACCTGGCTTTGGCAGCACTGAAACAGTACATGCTGCAAGTTACTAGTTCTCATATGAGAGGGTCGCTCTAATCAGGGGTAAGTAAATTAGTAGTCAAAGGGGTGTAAGAGGTATTTGGGGAGGGGTACTCCCACCGATGTGAGGCATGGCATAGTTTGTTCACTTTTGGTACTCAGCCTGCACTCAGCTCTCTCCTGTGGCTCCTGGAAGCTGTCAGCATGCGACAGCGGCCACAGCCCAAGAATGGCTTCAACTGGCCAGCTAAACCAGTTGAGGATAGTCAATGGGTCTCAAACGCTTTGTGAGTTACAGACTTCCCCTGCATGCAAAGGCAGACTCTAGCAGATTGAGTGGACGAGACCAAGAGTGGATCCAACAGTCAAGAAGGCAGTTTCTGCATGTGCTGTAAAGGGAAGTGAGGTGTAGATGTGACACATTAACCTGGAACAATTGCAACAGTTGAGTAACCTGGGCCTAGAAATTCTTATTTGAAGTATCTGATCACAGAGCATAAAGAGATATGGGTGGGAGATCTGTAGAATGGGTTTTTCTATCCAACTCAGAAGAATCAGAAATGAAGTACAGGAGGAGAAAGGATCATATTTAGGGTTCATCCACGCTTGTCCCATGCCTAGAAGCTATGGATCCAAGCAGTTTCCCCCTTGCCCTGCTCCTTTCCGAGGGAAAGCCTGCTATTTAGTGCTAAATTGGAGCAAATGCAATCCAGGGAAAGTCCGAATTACTGTTGTTCCTATTGAGTGCTAAAGAGTGGTTTTCTTTTGGGGAAAGTGGCAGGACAAAAGGAAGTGTTGTAGTGCTCTGAAATAGCTGCAAAATTTACAATACAGTAGTTCATTCCCATGCTGTAAACACTAGATGTCACTCTAACCTTCAGATGAGAGGAAGAATTAGAAATTCACTTAGGATGTGTACACATGAGTGGCTTAAAATGCTTCTTGTCATTCTTCTCTCAATTCAGATTGAAGCTGGTTTGGGGGAAATGCATCAAAAAGCAGTATTTCATAAGAGATGACAGATAGGGATTGTGGTATATGTCATCATGTGTATGCCACTTCCCAAAACAGCAGGAGTGCAAACGGGAGTGTACAGCCGAACATGTCAGTTTTGGGATTCCCAATTCTGCAGATCCCATTCCTTTAATGTTACAGAGTATTGTTTAGGCAAGACGCAAAATTCATGTCATGCACCACATCTTCTGAGTTTGGGTCTCTATATGAAGGGCATAGTGCAAGAGCTGTCCCTTTGTACATCAAATGTGGGGGAAAGAGTACAAGCCAGACTTTTCCAGGGAATCTCTGTGGGTTGTTTAACATAAGACTATGTTTAAGGTTTCGAATCCCCGCAATGGGCTGAGCTCCCGTTGCTCGGTCCCTGCTCCTGCCAACCTAGCAGTTCAGAAGCACGTCAAAGTACAAGTAGATAAACAGGTACCGCTCCGGGGGGAAGGTAAACGGCATTTCTGTGCGCTGCTCTGGTTCGCCAAAGCGGCTTAGTCATGCTGGCCACATGACCTGGAAGCTGTACTCCGGCTCCCTCGGCCAGTAAAGCGAAATGAGTGCCGCAACCCCAGAGTCGGTCACAACTGGACCTAATGATCAGGGGTCCCTTTACCTTTTATGTTTAAGGTTGTACAAATGGAAATGACAAAGAACTGAAAGTGCAGGGGGACAAGATAGCCTTTTGAGTATCCAAACTACCATAGGGAAAAATTCATGTACCAAAGACAATTGGGGAAAGTCACCATGTGCAAGTGTTGGTATGTTAATACTAGCTGCTTCCCAGCCATAGATATAATAATGGAAGCCTGGTGGAATGGAGACGATAGGTAGGACACAGTGATCTTGGAATACAAACTGCATATGAAGGACAGAGAAGGGAGTCCTTGGGATAGATCACTCTGTACCCAAAAGGGCAAACTCTTCCACAGAATCTCTATGGGTGATATCAGACCCCCAAAGTAATTTAGTAGTGGAGATATGCTATCACTCCCCTGACCAAAATATATAGGGTCTGATATCAATACCAGGGAAGATTCTGGAACAGATCATTAAGCAAACAGTCTGTGAGCACCTAGAAAGGAATGCTGTGATCACCAATAGTCAGCATGGATTTCTGAAAAATAAGGCATGTCAGACTAACCTGATCTCGTTTTTTGACAGAATTACAAGCCTGGTAGATGAAGGGAACGCAGTGGATGTAGCCTACCTTGATTTCAGCAAGGCATTTGACAAGGTGCCCCATGATATTCTTGGAAAGAAGCTGGTAAAATGTGGTCTTGACTATGCTACCACTCAGTGGATTTGTAACTGGCTGACTGACCAAACACAAAGGGTGCTCATCAATGGTTCCTCTTCATCCTGGAGAAGAGTGACTAGTGGGGTGCCACAGGGTTCTGTCTTGGGCCCGGTCTTATTCAACATCTTTATCAATGACTTGGATGATGGACTCAAGGGCATCCTGATCAAATTTGCAGATGACACCAAACTGGGAGGGGTGGCTAACACCCCAGAGGACAGGATCACACTTCAAAACGACCTTGACAGATTAGAGAACTGGGCCAAAACAAACAAGATGAATTTTAACAGGGAGAAATGTAAAGTATTGCACTTGGGCAAAAAAAATGAGAGGCACAAATACAAGATGGGGGACACCTGGCTTGAGAGCAGTACATGTGAAAAGGATCTAGGAGTCTTGGTTGACCACAAACTTGACATGAGCCAACAGTGTGATGCGGCAGCTAAAAAAGCCAATGCAATTCTGGGCTGCATCAATAGGAGTATAGCATCTAGATCAAGGGAAGTAATAGTGCCACTGTATTCTGCTCTGGTCAGACCTCACCTGGAGTACTGTGTCCAGTTCTGGGCACCACAGTTCAAGAAGGACATTGACAAACTGGAACGTGTCCAGAGGAGGGCAACCAAAATGGTCAAGGGCCTGGCAACGATGCCTTATGAGGAACGGCTAAGGGAGCTGGGCATGTTTAGCCTGGAGAAGAGGAGGTTAAGGGGTGATATGATAGCCATGTTCAAATATATAAAAGGATGTCACATAGAGGAGGGAGAAAGGTTGTTTTCTGCTGCTCCAGAGAAGCGGACACGGAGCAATGGATCCAAACTACAAGAAAGAAGATTCCACCTAAACATTAGGAAGAACTTCCTGACAGTAAGAGCTGTTTGACAGTGGAATTTGCTGCCAAGGAGTGTGGTGGAGTCTCCTTCTTTGGAGGTCTTTAAGCAGAGGCTTGACAACCATATGTCAGGAGTGCTCTGATGGTGTTTCCTGCTTGGCAGGGGGTTGGACTCGATGGCCCTTGTGGTCTCTTCCAACTCTATGATTCTATGATTCTAGGGTGCTCTTGCATGGAGAATGAAATCAGAGAGGAAAGAGGAAGCGACATAGTAATGGGTGACTTCAATTATCCACACATAAACTGGGTAAATATGTGTTCCAGTCATGACCAAGAGGTAATGTGTCTAAATATGCTAATTGACTGTGTCAATGAATTAATCAATTTGTATTGTGGTCAAAGACCAGACAGCAGAAATAACATCAGCACCAAGGGATAGACAAAATTGAAAATTCCCTATATACTTATTTACATTAAAAACCCACACAATCCGTCAGCTAAAATCTATGATCCAGAGTTTAAAATGAGTATTCATTCACCGACCATCGCTGTCACTGCAGCCTGTCTTGTACTCATTGCCATAAAACAGAATTTCACGACAGGCCTGGTGATATTCAGATCTTTGTCAGCAAGAAGGTATTTAACATGAGTTTCCTCTGAGCAGCCATGTAGTTTCCTTAATAATGGTTGAATTAGCTCCCTTCGGGTATCACAATGTAGCGGGCAATATAGGAGAACATGCCCAATGGATTCAATCTCATCAGAATTACATGGACATAATCTCTCTTTGACTGGGATATCATGGTCTCTGCCCTCTAATAGTGCTAAGGGGAGAGAGAAAAATAGAAATACTTTATTGTCACGGTACCACTTGCTTACAGTGAGATCAAACAAGCCCCCCACCCCCCAATCTCTCAGTCCCCGTAATACAGTATGAGAGAACACTTTCTGTCGTGGACTGATAGAAGGAAATAATCAGTTGCTGTCTAACATTGTTTTTTCGCAAGACCCTAAGGAAATGAAGTCTCTGTTGGGCCTTCCTAACCACCTGGGCTGTATTGACCTTCCAAGTAAGGTCTTCACTAAGATGGACTCCCAGGAATTTAAAGGAAGAGACTCTCTCCACACAGCCCCTCCGATATACAATGGGGCTAGCTCCCCTCTCTTCCTCCGAAGGTCCAACACCATCTCCTTTGTCTTGCTGAGATTTAGGTTCAAGTTGTTCTCTAGGCACCATGTGGATACCTTTTGAACCTCCCCCCTGTACGCAGATTTGTCTCCACCTGTAATTAAACCCATTATGGTGGTGTCATCAGCAAACTTAATAATTGCAGTAGATGGGTCAGATGAAATGCAATCATATGTATACAACGAATACAGGTATGGACTTAGCATGCATCCCTGTGGAGTGATAGTGCTGAGCTTCAGGGAGGTAGATGTAACAGGCCCAATTCTCACTATTTGTGTCCGATCTCTCAGAAAGTCTTTAATCCAATCACAGATGTTAGAAGAAAGGTCTAGGTCCCTTAACTTTCCGATGAGAATATCCAGAAGGATGGTATTGAAAGCCGAGCTATAATCAATAAACAGCATTCTGACATAATTCCCTGGTCTCTCCAGATGACTCACTGCAAGGTGAAAAGCTGTAGCAATGGCATCATCTGTTGACCTATTTCTCCTATAGGTGAACTGGTGTTTATCAAAGTCCGGGGAGAAACATGTTCTAAGGTGTTGAAGGACCAATCTATTGAAGCATTTCATTAGTACAGATGTTAATGCAATGGGTCTATAGTTATTTAGGCAGTTAATTGCTGTTTTCTTTGGGACTGGGATAATGGTGGCCGCTTTCAAACATGATGGAACACAGGCGGTTTGAAGAAATGTTAAAAATCTTTGTCAAGACCCATGCTAATTGATTGGCGCAATTTTTTACCACTATTCCCAGCACCCCATCTGGGCCAGCAGCTTTGCTGGGATTCACTGCCCACAATGCAGCTTTCACTTGATGGTCATATAAAACAAGTGGATGTGAGTTTGTAGGCCGGCAGACAGGAGCCGAGATATCTGCTCTTTTTGCCTCATAGCGGGCAAAGTAGATGTTCAGCTGCTGTGCCAACATATCATTGGCCGTGACCATGTTCGTCCTATTGCCTTTATAGTTGGTTAGGTGCTGCAGTCCTTGCCACACTTCTTTCGTATTGTTCTCAGCTAAGCAGTTCTCAACCTTGAGCTTATATTGTTGCTTTGCCGCCTTGATGCCTTTCCTAAGCTTTGTTCTTGCCTCTCTATATGTTAAAGGCAGTATTTCGGGCTTTCAAGAGTAACCTAACCTCAGCAGTCATCCAGGGTTTGCTGTTCCCATAAACTCTAATGTTCCTCTCTGTCGTTACATTGTCGGTACACACTTTAATATAGGGAAGTATAGTGTCTGTGTATCTGTGCAGATCTTGATGTTCAAACACACTCCAATCAGTACTTTCAAAACAGTCCTGGAGCTGACTAAGAGTCCCCTCTGGCCAGATTCTAACTGTTTTTATAGCTGGCTGAATTCTTCTTCTAAGGGGGATGTACTTCGGACATAAAAAGAGTGAGGAATGGTCAGATGAACCTAAGTGGGGGAGGGAGATTGCCCTGTACGTCTGCTTCAGATTAGAGTACACTCAGTCCGAAATATTCTTCCCTCTAGTGGGTGATTTCACATACTGTTCAAACTTAGGAAAAACTGTCTTCAGACAAGCTTGATTAAAGTCCCCCGCCACAACCAGGGCAGCCTCTGGATGTATTTGCTGCTGCATGGAGATGACGTCATATAATTTAGAAAGTGCTGCTGTGACATTAGCAGCAGGTGGAATGTAAACGGCCATGATAATTATCACAGTTACTTCACTAGGCAGATATAATGGCCTGCATGTAACTGCCATCAATTCCACATCTGGCGAGCAGTGCGTATAGACTACTTTGCTATTAACACACCACTCCCTATATATGTAAATGCAGATTCCTCCTCCTCTTGTCTTACCAGAATGACTGTCTCTGTCATGAAGATAAATTACTTGATTAGTCAGCTCCACCGCTGTGTCTGGTACTGCTGGTCGTAACCAGGTTTCAGTGATACATTAAAATGGGCTCTGGAAAATGCCCAGTGGTGTTTAGGGTTGTCCAGGGCACTTAAATAATTTGCTGGAAAGGATCTTTGAGGTTCATATAAGAATTTTGGAGGATTTGAAATCCTGTATCCCAGATTCATTCTTTAATTATACTTCTAGCACTTCCCATTTCCAGGCCTAAAATATATTCAGGAGAAAGGTCATATAAAGCCAGTTTTCCCTTCCACCATTTTGTTTGATAATTATTACTCAAAGAGAGCAGCCCAGTTGGGGTCTTATTAAGTCTTAGCCGTGTGTACAGAGTAACTAACCACACCAGCTTCAATCCTATATAGGCCCATCTCCAGTCGCAGGGCTACATTGGGAACACATTTAGGGGTTTGGAGACTTGATATTAGAAATCCTGATTGTATTTTTTCATAAGGCTCCAAATTAGAGAAGGGGACTAGTTGTGCACCGTCTAATAATAGTGCTACGGGTTTTGCAGCAAATAGTTTGATAGGAGCTGAGATGAAATTTCTTCCCTTTGCTCAATGGAATCTTAAGATTGCTGCAGTACTTTTTTGGACTGTAGAAGACGTGTAATTAATATGGACAGTGTTCTTTCTTGAAGCTTGAAAGACGACACCCAGATATTTGAAACAGGTGATTTATTCAATGTCTTGGTTGTCTATATGCCTTCTGTAAGTTTTCCTTCTATGGGAGAAAACATTTTTTTTTGTAGTTTATTACTTATTGATCCTCCTTACAATGTTGGGTTAATTCCATAAGAGCTCTTTTAAGGCCAATCTGTGTCTGAGACAGATGATGGCATCATCTTCATGAATCAGGATAGACAGCCTTTTATCTGTTAATTTTGGGGCATGTATATCTGCCCCTTGAATATGTTTAATAAGAGAATTATATAAATGTTAAACACAAAGGGGGGGGGGCAATATGCAACCTTGTTTGACTCCCTTAGCTGTTATACTGTATTTGGATTAGAAAGTTGACCTGCCTGGCTGCATCTCACACAAAGCCTTGTGTTGCTGTAAAATTTGTATATCAGCAACAGCAGGCATTGGATTTGACTGTGCCCTAGAACAGCTGGTCATGGAATTGACCAGCAGGGTGGTGATTCTGGACTTAATATTGATGGGTGCCCAGGACCTGGTGTGCAATGTACATGCTGTTGAACTGATAGAGAAAATTGCCCCCAGTGCTATCAAATTCAACATTTATGTAAGTGGTAAAGCCACTGGATTCCCAGCCAAATCGAGCTGATTTGTGCCCTGTCCAGAATGTGTTGAAGCAATCACATAGTGCTATGAAGTGGATCAGGTTGTGCCTTGTCACAACTAAAGAGGGAGAAGGGGAGAAGGGGGAGATTCAAAGCCATGCCTGCCACTGTTGCCACCTCTGGAAGCCGTAGTGGGGGGGAAGAGTAGGTGTAGGTCTATAGCACTATACCCACTAGTCCTACACAGCTGACAGCAATGGCTTTGAACTTCCACTTTCCCCTCTCTCCCTGTCTCCCCAGCTGCAGCTCTTGTGGGTGACTCAGATTCTCCAGAAGGATCCTAGCTCAGCATCACAGAAGAGGGAGAGGGAAACGAGTCCTCTCTTCTGGACTCTTCCAAGAGAAGAACGGTCACACAGGAGTGTGGCTGAAACTTGGCCCTCCCTTCTCTCTTTCCATTCTCAGGTCCTCTCATTATTTTTGGCTTCACAATTTTTGGATGTTCCTACAGAGCCTGCTGGTTCAGAAGAGGATATCCCATTCAATGGCCCAGTTCCCAGTGTGGGTTGGTCCTTGTTTCCCCCTCTCCTCTCACTCTAAACAGTTGTAAAATGTTTGGTACAGTTTGTCTGACCCACATTTTTAAAGATGGCGTGGCCTGGATTATACCATTGCCCTACATTGTGTATTTGAATTTATTTATTTTTCAAAAGCCCTGGAAACGAAAAGCCAGAAGCTATGGACTGGAACAGAAAGGTCTTATCTAATGAGGGGTAAAAGCAAACAGGCAGGCAGTTTTTTGATAGAGAAGCTGGCTACACACACACACACACACACACACACACACACACACACACACATATTTCCAGATTAATTCAAGAGGAAGAGCATTCTTTCCATTCAACCTTTAAAAAGAGTTGAGCTTTTGCAAACAATTAGGTTCAAAAGCTTCCAAAAGCTTGAGCCTTTTACAAGCAGCCAATCCGAGTGCTCTGAAAAGTCTCAGAGGTGTTTGTTGAATGTCTACCTCCACCACTACAGTATACTTTCTCCCTATTAAGAAAAGAGAACGGCAGCTGCAATGGGTGGGCCCAGGTTCCCAGCAGAGCATTTCCCCCTCCTGGGTATGGGAACTTTCAGCCTTAGAATCTCTGCAAGCAAAATGAGTCTATTTGCATCCTTCCCTCCAAGGACCAGGGGAGGCCCATCCCCACTGCCACTACTTGTCTCCTCCCTGTGCTCCAAGGTAAGCTAGTGGATCCTGGGGCACGGAACCAGGCGGAGGGGTTCCTTTGGCATTTGCAGGACTGAGGTGAGCAAGGCCTTGACCTTGGTTGTGTGCATTCATAGAATCATAGAACTGTAGAGCACCCCAAGAGTCATCTAGTCCACCCCCCTGCAATGCAGGAATCTCAGCTAAAGCATCCCTGACAGATGGCCAACCAACCTCTGCTTAAAACCTCCAAGGAAGGAGAGTCCACCACCTTCCAAGGGACTCTGTTCCACCATCTAACTGACAGAAAGTTCTTCCTGATGTTTAGTTGGAATCTCTCTTCTTGTAACTTGAAGCAATTGGTCCTTTTCCCTGGAGTAGGAGAAAACAAGCTTGCTCTATCCTCCATGTGACAGCCCTTCAGATATTTGAAGATGGCTATCATATTTTTCCAGGCTAAACATGCCAACATTCATACTTATTTAAATGCTTGCAGCATCTGCTTGCCAATTCATTTTCAAGCTGTGCTAAAGTCTGGAAGTACTTTGTATGGACAAACTCTCTATCCTTTTTCTGCATGGAAACATCATGCACGGAGGGGTTAAGACCTGGGGAGGGACTAGGTAATCAAGCCTTTGTTCCCTGCAGTCTACTCAGACCACAGGGCTCTCACAAGTCATTATCGAGTTCCTATAGTAATAATTAAGTTTCACCACTTGGGAACTAAGTCAAGTTATACTGCCTGTGGAACTTGGATTTGACCTTTGGAGAATTTGTAAGTAAACCAATTTTAACTTGCCAAACATGTGGTCTTTTTCTATGCTAGAGGAAGAGGGAAACTTTAGAAGGAGCGCAGACGGGCATATTTTAAAGGTCTAACAGACTATATTTCCACACTTCACTTTGCAGCGTATTTTGTGATTTTAAATCTCTGGTGGGGTTCTCTCAACAAAGAATACTTGCCCAAACCTGAATCTTGGCATCCAGAGAATTCTCCTTTTATATCTATTTTTCCTTGAACCAACATTTTTCTCCCCCACCCCAGGTGGAACATGGCATTTTGAAATGTCTGCACTGGCTCCTTGTTGTCTTTTGAAGTTCAATTCATGATGCTGGTTATAACAAAGGATGTTTTAAAGTTTGAAAATGTGGAGTCCAAGCAGATCGTAAATGGATCCATTTTGACCCCTGACACCTCCCTTGCCACAAGCACCCACCCCTGTGGTTTTTTGCCTCTCCAAGCTTTTACCAAAAGCAAGGGTTTTTTGGTTGGTGCTGTCAAGAACTCAGGGCTGCTGGTTGAGGCCCGATCCTACACAGGGCATCCCATGAATACCAGAGAGTATGGAGAAACTGCACTTCTTTGCTCCCTCCTGGACCTGGATGCTGCATATGGGAATTCTCAAGGTATGCCTAGATAACGTGGCACATAGTCACAAAAACATCCAAGCCTCCATTAGAAGCCCCAGAGGTTCGTGGGAACCCTATTTGATGCCTCCTGCCTTTCATAAGTTTTGGGAAGTGTGCTGTTGGCATGCTCAGGGTGGGATTGGTGGGGGCTGGAAGGAGGCCTCTAAAACCCATCTTGCTCCCAGTAACATGATCAAGAGGACACTGGAGCCTGGAGGCGTTGCAGTTTCAGAAGTTCAGTAATGAATTATCAGCAACTGCCCATCAAATGAATCTAATTCACACAGACACATTCTGAATCAGACAAGCAGGGTCTGTCACTGGTGTGTGGGTGCTTTCTGCACTTAAAATGTTTGCATTTTGTGCTCAGGTTATTCACATCCTGTGTCTTCCAAAAAGCTCATGCCCCACTCAGGTGTCTGGTACATAATAAGGAGGGGGCCAGTCAGCTCTGCAAACCACTGTTGTAATACAGTGGTACCTCGGGTTAAGAACTTAATTTGTTCTGGAGGTCTGTTCTTAACTGAAACTGTTCTTAACCTGAAGCATCACTTTAGCTAACGGGGCCTCCCACTGCCGCCACGCAATTTCTGTTCTTATCCTGAAGCAAAGTTCTTAACTCGAGGTACTATTTCTGAGTTAGCGGAGTCTGTAACCTGAAGCGTATGTAACCTGAAGTGTATGTAGCCCAAGGTACCACTGTATGTAGTTTAGGCCTTAAGCAGAGACACAAAACTCACCTAAATTCTATGCCAAATATTATATCTAAACTGCTGACCTCTTCCATGAATCCAGTGCAGAAAAGCCCTCTCTCACACAGAGAGAGACATGCCCAGGCAGGAGGAGAGAGACATGCAGGGGGGTTTGCCTAGATGACTAATCAAAGACTTTGAGGGACTTGCAGGGAAGAGCTAAGATAAACAACTTGAACATGTGAGGAAGTGGTCACATTGCAGCCAAGCAGGGGAAAGCAGAAACTGTGAATATTTCCACACAAAGGCTCTTATAAGCAAGGAAGGTGCAGGTGGCAATGTTTTTCAAGCTGGAAAGGGAGTGCAGCAAGAGGTGTCAAAGGGCTGGCAGGTAAAGGGCAGCTCCAGGAGGTGAGTCCCTTGCTGAAGCAAATGATAAAGATCCTGGGGAGAAGTAAATGTGACTTCACCTTGTTTTGACTTGAAATAGGCCTCCAGCATTAGACGCAGAACTTGTATACACAATATATATTTTCATTTCATCCCCCCTCTCTCACACACATACTCCTGTTTCTCTTCTTAACATCAGATAATATAAAGTTCTCCCACTGTTTCTCTCCAGCATCTAGGAGAGGTCCGCTGCCTCTGAACATGCAGATCTTGCATGGCTAACAGCAACTGAGCAATTATTTCATATAGGGAGAGTTACAATCTGTACCTATTATTTCATATAGGGAGAGTTACAATCTGTACCTATTGTTCTTATCAGAAACAAGACTTGGATGTGCATTTCTGTGAATGACAACATTTCTACTTTTTTTTCTTCTTTTTGAAACACTCACCCAAATTAATGACTGAAGCAACTGAGCAACTTTTTTAAACCTGGGCATAAATGAACATCACCATCTTGGTCACAACTATATTAATCACCTGTGTTCCAAATATTTAAGCTTAAATAATGTTCTTATCCAGGGGTCAGCAAACTAAGGTCGGCGGGCTGGATCAGGACCACCTGGGTTGTAAATCCGGCCCACACCCCGCGCTGCGAAGCCAAGACTCCCAGCGATGGCGACGGGAGGAAGAGGCTGAGCAGTGGTGGCTCTGCCACTCAATCACTGAGCCTGGTTTACCTCAGTGGCGTTTGATTGGCAGAGACGTCCCTGCACCACACCGAGGTAAACCAGGCACGGCGTGTGATTGGCAAGCCACCGCCGTTCGGCCTCTTCCTCCTGTCGCAAGGAGGCAAGGCAGCGCCCACCGCCGGCTCTGGCTCCTCCTGCCTCGCCACCTCCGGAAATTCATTTCTCCCTCCTGCCAGCTCCCACCTGTGCCGCCAGGAGACCGGCAGGAGACGCTGCGTCTCGGCGTGTAGCTGCACCCTGCCCTGCCGCTGGATGCACAGACACTAAGAGCCCTAAAGATGCGCTTACTCGCAAGTAAGCAGCAATCGTTTCAAGGCCACTTGTTCAGTGCCTAAAGATGTGCTCAAGCCCACCCACTGAGATAAAATGCGCTCCTGGGAAGGTAAACGCAGTGGCTGGCTGCCCTCACCTCTTCTTCCAGCCCCCCCCCCCCCGCCCGTGCCACTTCTCTGGCCCCCCACAAGGTCTGAGGAACAGTGGACCAGCCCACGGCTAAAAAAAGTTTCCAACCCCTGTTCTTATCCATAGAGCAGTAGCCTTATCCTACTGCTACCTTTCATTCGCTGTTGAATTTACCTTGTTTTTGAAGCCTGAAGGAAAACTGTCTGTTTACCAGTTTCTCAGCAAATTATAGCAAGGGCATGGCATGCTACAACTGGAAATAAATGGGAGTGCTTTTTCCTAATTTAGGAACAGACGTTTTGTATCAGTGTTTTCATGCCATTGGAAAACATGAGTACTGTACATCAAATCTTGAGAATGTTTTCAGCAGGACTTTCCTTTCTTGGAAAATAATGCTACTGTTACATTGTTTATTTGTGACTTTAAAACAAAGGCAGTCATGATTTAAGAGATTCAATAGTGGTTAATTGATAACTTATTAGGTTTGTTTCCCAGCCCTCTCATGATATTTGTTCTGTAACAACAACACCCTTCAAGCAGACATACATGCTCATGGGATGGTTTACAACTGTACATTCATCATTTGATAACTACATTGGTGATTTGTATATGTGAAGAATTCCTCACTAATCAGACACTATGGACGGAACTTGTACATTAATTCAAATACAATGCAGTTTACAGAAGCAAAATGAGGTGACAGTTTCAAGTGGTAAAACTGACTTTGGTGTGTGGAGGTTGGCATTTTTAAATCAACCCCTGTGTAAAGGGGAATGTAAAGAAGAAAACTAGGACTGCAAGGCATAAGCTATAATAGAACTTTTTCACCCCAAACTGCTCATTCTTTACTTGCAGTGTCGTTTAAAAAACCCAACAGCAAGCCCTACCCGGAGGCTTGTGATCTAATGCATGTTATAGACAAGGGAATATATATATATAGGGAGAGAAAACAGTATAGCAAACAGTCAGCAAGTGATAGGGTGACATATATGCTCCACCATGGAGGTGTGCCATTAGTTAACATAAAGAATCCTTAGTCCTCAGTTGTCACGTGTAAGGTGTATTCTGCATCCAGGTTCCACTTTGATTTATGACTTTACTAAGCTATCAGCCTTCTCTCATGAAACTCACCATCTCTAAATGATTAAGGGAATACGTGTGTTTCTACCCAGATACTGAACTTTAATTTTATTTGCATGGTGTCTTTACTGATAGCTCATTCTAGTTCTTCTCCCGCAAGTGACTTGCTAAGATTTCTCATAATCTGGGGGGCGCCCGTATTGTCTAGAGAAGCATTTCCCAACCCTTTCCCGACTGCCCCCCTTCTGACCTTGTTTCCTTCCTGTGGCAATTTAAAGTGAAGTTTATTTCGACTGTGACTTAGCATTATGTGTGAAACAAGCCAGCGCACAGTTACACTGTGAAACTGAGACCACAGGATGGAGTGATTGCCACTAACGCGGACGGCTTTAAAAGGCAGTTAGACAAATGAATGGAGAATAAGACTATCAAGAGGGGCTCATCTGTGGGGATGCAATAGAAAAATAGCACCCTTGTGCAAGATTGTGCAAGAGGAAGCATCTGCTGACTTGTTCCCCCACACGCCTGGGTCAGTGTCGCGCTGCCTAAACCGCAAAGCTTACGCGGCTGTCATGCTGTCTGGAGTATGTCCTGAATAGTTATTCTAAGAAATGCAAACCCTAGCTGTTTTCCACCCGAGTGCTACACGTGTATATGCAACATGATGTAATGTGCGCAAGGCTAATAAACATGCAAGGCTGCTGGGAGAGAGAGCTCACTCCTTGCTTAAACCTTCACCCATGACTCTTCGTCATTTTTCCTCCGCACCTGGTGGGCTGGTTCCCCGACACTCATCATAATGGATGGGGCTTCAGTCTTGGAGAAGGTATGCCTTTGATGACCATGAGTGGGGAGAATCTGCGGTGCTCATGTCACAGTGTAGCAGGAACCCCTCCCCCCAATCATTCAGTTTGTACAAACTTCACACACACTTACACTCACACACTACATACGCTACGCTTCTGTTATAAATTCATAGAAAATCAACCATACATCGGATTTGCACTGTTCCACTTTTATTTTACTCCATGAAGGAAGGACTACAAAATTGGGAAGGTTTGATACAGGGCAGCCATAATCCCTTCACCATCACAGCACATCCACAGGAGCCCTGCCCAGTTGCTCTGCCAACCCTGATGGTCCTAGACAGAAGACCATCAAGATCACAAAGAACTTGCATATGGGAGTGGATTCGGCACGGACTGGAACAAAGGACAATAATCAGCTCTTCCCTCTGGGGGCAGGAAACTGCAAACTCCCCTCTGTCACCTGGAAAGTACTCATGGGGAGGGGGAAAGGGGGAACCAGCCAGGTGACAGGACACTCATGTTACCACCACAGCTCCTCCCTCAACCCCTCCTTTCTGTGATGTATGTAGGATGTTTATGGGGGTGGTCTTGATCTACAGGATGGGAATTTCAAAAGTCTTTATAAGACCTTGCACACCATTTTTTCTGTGTCCTTCCTCTCTCCTGCAAGTGAGGGGAGCACCCTGTTGCAACAGTTCAATAAAGGCCAAGCCTACAGGCTGCTGTTTTGCTCCAAGTTATCCTGGTTGGTGTCTTTGTTTTTGTCCAAGGGAGCCCTCGGATTTTTCCGTTAACAACAGAGACACAGGACTGTAGAGATGGAAGAGACCCCCAGGGTCATCTAGTCCACCCCCTGCAATGTCCGGCATGAGGCTTCCCATAGGCATCCGGTGCGAGAGAGTTGAGAGAGTTTCTACTCTGATCCAGCAAGGCTCTCCTTATGTTCATGATTACACATTATCCAAATTCTGTAATGTAGGCAAATCACATTGACAAGTAGCTAACTCTCAATTCTGCAGAGAACTCAGTTATAGCAAATGCAAACCAGCGTTTCCCCTCTCCCGTTTTGTGAACATTCTCCCCTCCTCAAGCGTATCGCCATTTCGTACTTATGTATTTACATGTTTTAAAAGGGTTTTCGTATTTCTACCTGCTATTGGCTTGTGCAATTAAATCAGTTGATCTGCACTTAATTGCACCAATCCAAGTCCCATCTCAGCAGCAAGTCTTAAAACAGTGCAGAATCGTATTTTCGCCTCGTCACTTCTGGGTTTCTCTCTCTGGTTTTATTTGGCAAAACTTTCCCAGTTGCGGGGGGGGGGGGGCAAAGTCACGTTGCAAATCCACGTGCCAGCGGGAGCCTGGAGTGCATCGGGCGCGGAGCGGCGAAGCGACGGGTTTGCGGGCGGAGAAGGCTGAGCCAAGAGGCGGGGGGGGGGGGTCGGGCCACCTTTTCTCTCCCGGCTGACGGGCAAACGCAGCCGCTGCCGCAGCCTTGTCTTCCTGCGGTCTCAGGCGAGCAGCGCGGGGCCCTGGATGTCGGCTGAGCTGCCCCGCGAACTTTGAAAGTGGCCCGAAGGCGCGGCGCTCCCGATCTTCTTCCCGCTGGTCGCCGCCCGCATTCAGTGTAAGCGGCCTGCCCTTGCCCCGCGGTGAAGGAAGAGTTGCAAGCCGATCGCGGCTGATGCTCCAGCTTCAGAAGGACGAGGCCGGGCCGCTGACCCGCCGAGCTGAGGAACTGGGGACCCTGGATCTCTGGTGCTGAGCCCACTGGATCAGTGGCATGCTGAAGTCAGTTTACCGCGTGGATGTGTAGTGCTTGGGTGGTTTTGTTATATTGCACTTCGAAAAATCCTTTGTTGAAAAGGGCATGATAACTTAAAAAAAACAAAAAAATGTCCAGTGGCACCTTAGAGACCCACTAAGTTTGTTCTTGGTATAAGCTTTCATGTGTATGCACACTTCTTCAGATACTGGCGTGCACACAAAAGCTTATACCAAGAACAAACTTAGTGGGTCTCTAAGGTGCCACTGGACAATTTTTT
Source organism: Podarcis pityusensis (assembly GCF_964106645.2). Taxonomy (NCBI): domain Eukaryota; kingdom Metazoa; phylum Chordata; class Lepidosauria; order Squamata; family Lacertidae; genus Podarcis; species Podarcis pityusensis. The sequence continues at coordinate 98,991,989 of NC_138032.1, read as the reverse complement.
AATTTTTTTAATATATTTTATATATTTTGATTGTATGGCTACTACCTGAATTAAAAATATATATATAATTGAATTTGAAACATATTTTAGGAAAGTAAGAGATTTTTAGCAACCGCGGCAACATTAAGTCATGGTGAATTTTGCTAATGTACGTGATCGGCTTGCTTCTCAATAATAAATAACGAGAGCGCTTCCAGGTCTTCTGTGTGTTTTCTATGCAGTACACCTTCTATGCATGCGCACCTTTGAAATAGTGCTCTTCGAGGATACAATTTGATACAGTGGTACCTCTGGATGCGAACGGGATCCCTTCCGGAGCAGAACGCATCCTGGGCAGAACGCAAACCACATCTGCGCATGCATGGGTCGTGATTCGTCGCTTCTGCACATGCGCGTGACGTCATTTTGAGCGCATGCGCAAGCAACAAAACCTGAAAGTAACCCATTCCCTTACTTTTGGGTTGACACGGAACGCAACCCGAAAACGCTCAACCTGAAGCTACTTTAACCCGAGGTAATGACTGTACTTGGTCAATGCAGGCAGAGAAGGAAAGGGTAAGCTGGAGGAGCTGGAAGCAAGGTGGTTGCACTGCGGCCCCACAAATATACAGAATTTAAGCACAGTTTATTTGGGAGTAATTCCCACTTAGCGCAACGGGGATCGATCTTAAGTGAATAGGTGGTAGGACCCGGCTGCACAAACCTTAAGGAATCTCCAGATCTGTTCCTTTAACCTTGTGCAACTTTCAGCGCAATCCTGTGCTTATTTGAAACCGTCTTGAGTAAATTCAGCAGCACAGCACACCTCCATGAAGCCCTATTGAGTTCATAGAAGCATAGAATTGTTGAGATGGAAGGGATCACGAGGGTCATCTAGTCCAGCTGCCTGCAGTACAGGAATCTTTTGCCCAGCATTCAGTGGGACTTGTTTTTGAATAAGCATAATAGGATCAGGCTGCTTGACTTCAACCGTAAGCCTGCTTTTTTTAGGTCTAAGGCTGTAAACTTGGGAAAATTTACCTTGAGGTAGGTACCATCAGACCTTTGAGTGAATATGCGTAGGATTGCATGGTAAATCTCATTTAGCTCAGGCTTACCTCAGAGTAACCATGCATAAGATCAGAGTGTACAACAGCCCACTTTAAAAAGAAGGAAATAAGCTTCTCCTTGTTCCCAGCCAAAAAAAGCCAACACCCTGACTTCATAGAATCATAGATATGCTGACTTGGAAGGGATCCTGAGGGTCATCTAGTTCAGCCCCCTGCAATGCAGGGGTCCCATACAGGGATCGAAACTGCAGCCTTGGCCTTAATTCACAAGGCTTTGTTTGCATAGTTTTGCAAGATGAAAAAATGGTACATTCTAAATTGAATACACTTACATATATAGAGATAGATAGATAGATATTTACATGACAACAGCTTGTATCCAGTGCATTACCTTCCCATTTATTGTGCAAGTTGGATTGGTTATCTGAAAAGCAAGATTTTGCGGTCAAAGTCCGCCTCTGGAGAGGTGTTTACCCTGCTTGCAGAGAAAGGAATCAGCCGTTTGAGACTCCCCTAGTGCCAGGCTGACGTCTGTCAAAGACATGCCTCCTGGCAAAGCCCGATTCCCGGGAGAAGTGGCGCGTTGGCTTCCTCCGAGAACCAAGGGGCAGACCTGTCAAAATGTAACCACCTGAAGCCAACAGAGATTGCTCTTTGTGAATGATCAGTTTTTTCAGATGCCCAAGTAAAACCTGACTTGAGTCGGTCAGCTTAGCACACCGACTAGACCCCCTAGCAGAGTGATGAAGAGGGAGCAGAAATGGGTGTGTTTGTTTCATTTATGTCCTTACCCCACAGTTCTTCCAACAAGCTCAGGGCCTTTCCCTATTTTATCCTGGCAGCAACCCTGCTAGGTAGGCTAGACTGAGAGGGGGCAACTAGCTCAGGGTGAGCTTTGTGAGCCAGTGGGTATCTGAACCAAAGTTAACTCTGCTGAGTATGTAAATAGCATTTTAAGCATTTGATGCAGTGCCCAATTAAACCCTGTGGAGGCCCCTAGGCAATCTGAATCTCAGCTCCCTTGTTCATTTGCTATAGTGGGGTAACATGGAACTAAGAAAGCTTGATTGTAATTTTGTTTCAAGATCAAATTGATATTATTTGGTAATCCGCCATATTGGTAATCCTACTCTGCCTGTTTGGTAATCCGGCAGTGGTTTGATGTGCTTCACACACATTATCCTGTTGGAATCCTTGCAAGAAGGCTTTAAGGCAAGTATTACTATTCCATAAGCCAGATGAGAGAGAGCAGGGCTTCCCTAGGGCACCTACTGAGCTGATTTGAATGTGAGGCTAATGCATAGCTCATGCTGCAATCCTTTACTTACAGTATCTAGGAGTAAATCTCACTAAGCTCCAGGGACTTACTTCTGAGAAGAAATGTATAGGGTTGCACACTGTCTGTCTTTCAGTCACTTTCTATCACATGCTGCACCACCTGTCTGTCATTAGATTAACCTCTCTACCTCTAGGTTAGATCACTGTAATGTGTTGTATGTTGGCCTGCTTCTGAAGACTGCTCAAAAACTGTATCCAGTGCAGAATTCAGTGCAGACTATCAATTGAGATCTGGTGATCTGAACATACAACTCCATTTGTTGCCCAACTGCACTGGCTGCCAATTTGTTTCTGAGCCCAATTACTCAATTCAAAGTGCGATTTTTTTTACCTACAAAGCCCCACATGGCTCAGGCCCTCATAGCTCAAGGCTTTTAAATAAAACAAATCTACTCCAAGAGGTAAATCGTACTGAGTTCAGGGGGCTTACTTGCCAGGGTTGCATGTGTAAGAGTGCAATTCCATGCACTTCTACTCTGAAGTAGAACAGGCCAGTGGAAACTACTCCCAGATAAGTGTGTATGGGTCCTCAGCCTTTGATTTGTCAAATTCAGCAGGATTGTGGCATACACACTATGCCTGCTAACCACGTTGGAAACACATCCTTCTGTACCTGAAAGAATCCTGGCCACTGTACTTTGTTAAGGGTTGTTAGGAATTGCAACTTTGGGAGGGGTAAGCTACAGTGCCCAGAATTCTTTGAGGGAAGGAATGTGTTTTGCATGTGCTTTAAAGGTCTAGTGTGCATGCAAGTCTCCAAGCATGTTGTGAGCTGTGCTCCAGGAACATGCCATCTTTCTTAATAAGAGTTTTCAAAGCCAGCATTAACCTGCAGCCCTCTGCAAGCCTGTTTGGGAGTAAGCTGCAGTGAGTAAATACGCTAAGGCAGAGGTTTTCAACCTTTTTTGGGTCCACGGCTCCCTTGACCAACTATATTCTTTCTGTGGCACCCCTGTGGGACTCAGGAGCCCAGTTATGTCACCCCTTGCCTGCAGAGCCGGCAGCCCCTCTCTTCTCCCCTCTCCTTGGGAGTCCTCTGGGCAGCTGCAGCTGCCACCCCCTGGTCTCTGAGTTGCCTTCCCTCCCCCCAAAAGGGGTGCCTCTTCACATTGCCCCACAGGGGCCTGGGAAGCACCCCTGGCCAGCCCCAGGCACCATTCCCCTGGGGAGCTTGTAGCCAGGGCTGCTGCAACAAACAGCTGTGCAAGCCTTTGGGAGGCAGAGATGCGAGAGGGCCTCCGAGGAGGGAGGGAAGGAAAGAGGAACAGCATTCAAGTCACCCCAAGGTGCCATGGCACACTGCTTAGCACACCTAGAAACATCAGTTTTCAGTGGAAATTACATAGGCACTTCTCCCTGCCATAGAGGTCAGGGGAACTCAAAACATGCAGCTTAAAGGTGGTTAAGTCGGTGCCATTTGCTTGCAAGTAACTGGGAAAGCTGCAAGGCAAAAGCAGAGTGAGAAGGAAAGGGAGAAACCTTAGACCGGTTTAAAATGGGAGGAGGCTGCTCAGGGCAGCTCAGGAGGGAAATGTGCAATTAAGTGGGGAAATCTCTTGGGAAAGAAATTGTGTTGGGGGCAGCAGAGATTGGGGGAAACTCAAATGGCGTGCCAGTTTCAGCCTGAGCAGGGGCAGGTTGGGATAGCAACCTGCATGATCCGTGGAGGTGGCTCTGCAGGTAAGCAGAGTGGGAGGCTCGTGGCGGGAAAGAAAGAGAAAGGCGGAGAAGAAGCGGCTTCATGCTTTTATTGCCTGGCTTCGTGTTTGGGGAAAAATAGGAGAGAAAGCGAAATAATATTTGCTACTGGGCTCTTTTTTTAGGGTCCTCCCCAGTACCCAAGTAGAACTTTGCAGAGCTTGCAAAAGTTCAGAGTTCTACTTTCCTTAATTGACTGCTTCGGCCCAAGATAATTTTTCCTGCAGGGAAACCCCAGATCCTTCACAACGTACAGGTGTGGCCCTCTCCCTTGGCAGTTTGAGTGCAGAAGTAGGTGGTGTGGAAATCCTTCAGGGCACTTAGGTCCTGAACCCATGCACAGCCACATGGGAGTTATTCACACTGAACTTGGACTTATTTCAGAGTAAACACCTTTTGCAAAGTAAAACCCTAAGCAGAACCTCAAAACAGCAGTCCTGGCAGTTAGCGCCATTTAACTCAGTGGGGCTTACTTATGAGTAGACACATATAAGGTTACTTCAAAGTAAACCCCCTTAAATAAAGTAGGAGTTACTTCTAAATAAACATGCATAGGATCTGCCTGCACACATATTGTGGGGAGGAATTTGAAGGCTGAATTAAGAACAAAGGACCTCTTGCAACAGAGTGGAGCAATAGCAGAACAAGACTGGGTCCCTCCAGATGAACTTTCTATGGAGCATTCATCCTGATTTGCTTGCATAAAACTTGTGTGGAAGTTAGATTGTTGCTGGTCTTTATTGAACATTGTGACTATTTCCTTGTGGGATATCATTCCTTCATCCCACTCTTTTCAATGCATTTCCCCATCACTTCCCAAAAAACAAAAGGTCAGATTCTTCTTTAAACTGGGTTTGTTGCACTAAGGTGACAGAAACCTTTCATCCGCTTTAATTGCGCAAACCTAAAATTCCAGTATGCAGGCACATGAAGATGGCAGTCTGTGGCACCCTATTGTTATCCCTCCAAGCCAAGATCATCTGCAGCAGTCGTTGTCTGCAAATCCAAGTCTGCCTGCAGGTTCAATTACTACTCAGCTATTTGGGGAGAATACTGCCAGCTTGCTTTTCCTTATATATAAGGGAAGCAGGTAGCTTTCAAAAATATGAGAACAGAAAACTTAAGGGAGGGCTTTGGTGTTTCCCGGGGGGCAGTGACTAGGCCTTCACAGAACCTGCCTCCTCTGGCTATGTCTCCATAAGCATGCAACACTTTGGCTTTGTGTGATAAAAAGATCTCAGTGAGTGTATTTCTGTTTTTGTTAGGGAACTGCTGCTTTGCTCTGTGATGAAGGACAGGCGGAAGGGAGAGAAGGTGGAGCCAAGGAGATGGGCAAAAACAAACCATGTGAGAAGGAATCTTTTTGGTCCTGTGGACCACAGTAATCTGCAGCAGGACATCCAGCAAATCTTGTGCACTAGCATGGAAAAGGCAAAGCGGAGGTGGAACTTTGACTTCTGGCAAGAGGTTCCGACTGAAGGCCTGCTGCAGTGGGAAGAGTTGCAGAGCCACGAGGTCCCCCCCTTTTACCATACTTGAGTGGTAAGAGAGGCTCCCAGACCCTTGCAGCCCATGAACCGAGCCGCAGCCAAGGAACCCAAGGCTCACCACAATGGCAAAGTGATGGAGAAACCCCCAAAGATGGCAGGGAAGAAGAGTCGGCCTGGGACGAAGCGGAGGCGGACCTCATTGACTGGTAAGCAGCATTTGCACTTTCATTTAATGTTTGTTGCTACCAGTATGCAGCACCACATGACAAAGGATGCACAACCCAGAAAAATCACTATTCACATGTCAGGTATTTGGTAATACAGAAAGTCATGCTGTAGTAGCTGTTCCACTCCCAGTGGGGCCCTGCATTTTAAAATTGAATTAGGAAGGCTGGGAAAGTTACAACTTTTCCCCACTGTGAGATGGCTTGTGAGATGTGAAGGCCTAAAGCTGTCATCCTAAACCCACTTACTGGAGAGTAAACCCCATTGAACACTGAAGTGCTTACTTTGGAGTAAACAGACGTAGGATTCAACAGAAGTGTAGAGTTTTTAGAGTTTGAAGGGACCTGGGACTTCACCGAATTCCACCACAGCAGAAGGCCATCAAGCCTCCAGCCGTGGAGAGACCCCTAGTCCCACCCCGGGGATTTCTTCAATTGTTGAACAGCTCTTACTATCAAAAGTGTCTTTTAACACTTAACTTTGGGCTGCGATTTTTATCCAAATAACAAGAATTCTCTGCACACAGAAAGGTAACTTGTAGCTTTAAAAGGGCTTTAGCTCAACCTCTTTTCTGACATGCTAGTTTCCTCTGTGCAAGGAGTTGCCACGTGAGTCCCAATCTGCACTCTATAGTGGTAGAGTCCGGATAAAGCGAGAACTAGGAATCAGCTAAGTAAATCTCAAGTTGATCTGGTCCCATTATTTGTATTTAATTTAGACTTCAATAGCAACTTTGTGGCCAAGTTGATATCGCTGCATTAATATTGATGTTGATTATCCTTATCATCAAAGATTCTAACATGTACGACATGGTTGTTGTTGTTGTTTAGTCATTTAGTCATGTCCGACTTTTTGTGACCCCCTGGACCAGAGCAAACCAGGCACTCCTGTATTCCACTGCCTCCCGCAGTTGGGTCAAACTCATTCTGGTAGCTTCGAGAACACTATCCAACCATCCCCTTCTCCTTGTGCCCTCCATCTTTCCCAACATCAGGGTCTTTTCATAGAATCATGGAATCATAGAGTTGAAAGAGAGCACAAGGGCCATCGAGTCCAACCCCCTGCCAAGCAGGAAACACCATCAGAGCACTCCTGACATATGGTTGTCAAGCCTCTGCTTAAAGACCTCCAAAGAAGGAGACTCCACCACACTCCTTGGCAGCAAATTCCACTGTCAAACAGCTCTTACTGTCAGGAAGTTCTTCCTAATGTTTAGGTGGAATCTTCTTTCTTGTAGTTTGGATCCATTGCTCCGTGTCCGCTTCTCTGGAGCAGCAGAAAACAACCTTTCTCCCTCCTCTATGTGACATCCTTTTATATATTTGAACATGGCTATCATATCACCCCTTAACCTCCTCTTCTCCAGGCTAAACATGCCCAGCTCTCTTAGCCGTTCCTCATAAGGCATCGTTTCCAGGCCTTTGACCATTTTGGTTGCCCTCCTCTGGACACGTTCCAGTTTGTCAGTGTCCTTCTTGAACTGTGGTGCCCAGAACTGGACACAGTACTCCAGGTGAGGTCTGACCAGAGCAGAATACAGTGGCACTATTACTTCCCTTGATCTAGATGCTATACTCCTATTGATGCAGCCCAGAATTGCATTGGCTTTTTTAGCTGCCACGTCACACTGTTGGCTCATGTCAAGTTTGTGGTCAACCAAGACTCCTAGATCCTTTTCACATGTACTGCTCTCAAGCCAGGTGTCCCCCATCTTGTATTTGTGCCTCTCATTTTTTTTGCCCAAGTGCAATACTTTACATTTCTCCCTGTTAAAATTCATCTTGTTTGTTTTTGCCCAGTTCTCTAATCTGTCAAGGTCGTTTTGAAGTGTGATCCTGTCCTCTGGGGTGTTAGCCACCCCTCCCAGTTTGGTGTCATCTGCAAATTTGATCAGGATGCCCTTGAGTCCATCATCCAAGTCGTTGATAAAGATGTTGAATTAGACCGGGCCCAAGACAGAACCCTGTGGCACCCCACTAGTCACTCTTCTCCAGGATGAAGAGGAACCATTGATGAGCACCCTTTGGGTTCGGTCAGTCAGCCAGTTACAAATCCACTGAGTGGTAGCATAGTCAAGACCACATTTTACCAGCTTCTTTACAAGGATATCCTGAGGCACCTTGTCAAATGCCTTGCTGAAATCAAGGTAGGCTACATCCACTGCATTCCCTTCATCTACCAGGCTTGTAATTCTGTCAAAAAACGAGATCAGGTTAGTCTGACATGACATTTTTCAGAAATCCATGCTGAATATTGGTGATCACAGCATTCCTTTCTAGGTGCTCACAGACAGTTTGCTTAATGATCTGCTCCAGAATCTTCCCTGGTATTGATGTCAGACTGACTGGGCGGTAATTATTTGGGTCCTCTCTTTTCCCCTTTTTGAAAATAGGGACAACATTTGCCCTCCTCCAGTCTGCCGGGACTTCGCCTGTTCTCCAGGAATTCTCAAAGATGAATGCCAGTGGTTCTGAGATCACATCTGCCAGTTCCTTTAATTCTCTTGGATGCAGTTCATCTGGCCCTGGAGACTTGAATACATCTAAACTAGCCAAGTATTCTTGTACTATCTCCTTAGTTATTCTGGACTGTGTTTCCTCTGCTGAATCATTTGCTCCAAATTCTTCAGGTCGGGCATTGTTTTCTTTATCGGAGAAGACTGAGGCAAAGAAGGCATTGAGGAGCTCAGCCCTTTCTGTGTCCCCTGTTTGCATTTCACCATCTTCTCCTCTGAGTGACCCCACTGTTTCTTTGTTCTTCCTTTTGCTACGAACATACCCATAAAAGCCTTTTTTGTTGCTTTTAACCTCTCTAGCAAGCCTGAGTTCATTCTGTGCTTTAGCTTTTCTGACTTTGTGTCTACACGTGCTGGCTATTTGTTTGAATTCCTCTTTGGTGGTTTCCCCCCTTTTCCACTTTTTGTACACATCCTTTTTTAATCTTAACACAGTTAAAAGTTCTTTAGATAGCCACCCTGGCTTCTTTAGGCACCTTCCATGTTTACGTCTCATTGGTATTGCCTGAAGTTGTGCTTTTACTATCTCCCTCTTAACAAACTCCCAGCCATCATGAACTCCCTTTCCTTTTAGTATTACTGTCCATGGGATCTCACCCAGCACTTCCCTAAGTTTTATGAAGTCAGCTTTCTTAAAGTCAAGAAATTGAGTCCTAGTATGCTTGGCTGCTCCTTTCCGCTGTATAGTAAACTTCAGAAGAGCATGATCACTCGCGCCTAATGATCCTTCCACTTCTACCCCACTAACCAGGTCATCAACATTGGTTAGGACCAGATCTAAAATGGCTGTTCCTCTTGTTGCTTCTCCCACTTTCTGGACAATGAAGTTGTCCACAAGGCCAGTGAGGAATCTGTTTGACCTTATGCTCTTGGCTGAGTTTGACATCCAACAAATATCCGGGTAATTGAAGTCCCCCATTACTACTATCTCCCTTCCTTTTGCATGCTTGGCCATCTGTTCCAGGAAGGCATCATCTATGTCCTCCGTTTGGCTTGGGGATCTATAGTAAACTCCCACAATGAGTTCTCCTGCTTAGCTTCGGTTTTGTGCCTCCAAGTTCCAGAGTTTAAAGTTTTAAAGCTTTTCTACTCTGCCAAAGTATCAATCTGTCAAATTATATCTCTGTCTGACTGTCAACTTGTATCTTAAAGTTACCCGAAGAACAACTTGAGACAACTATAGCCAATATGTATCCAAATGAAAAAGAGTCTCTTAAAACTGAAAGTTGCTAAAAAGTCTCCATTGGCTGCAGTTACTATGCTCTGCTCCCATTCACAAAAAGTCCCCTTGCAGAGCCTGTCCACAGAAATCGGAAGCTGACTTCCTTTTTGGCTTCCATTTTACCAAATCAATTAATTTACACCTAATTTCTTATTTTTGAAGCTTTATTTGGTTTTTAACCTCTAATTGAAAAATCCACTGCTTATGGTGACGGCATGTGGCTTCGGCTGTAGGGTGCGATGGAGCCGTGAGCTGACTCAAGCCTCTTCCCTTCCCCCCTCGCAGAAACAGCGATGGGCAGGTCTGGGTTGCGGCGAGTTCTCCGACGCTCTGCTGGACCCCTGGAGTCCCCACTTGTGGGGGGGGGGTTTCGGGGGGGTGCCTAAGGGTTACTGAAGTATTGAATGTGAATTTCTTAGAACTTAGCATAAGAAATATAAAATGCTAAGCAGCAGTAGTAGCAGAGAAATGTTACTTCTGTGTAAATAAGCAGTTGTATACGTCTCTAGATTTAGGTTCCAGCAGAAATGTTATTGTGTGCATTTTCTGCCTTCATCTGTTTCATATTATGTAAAGTATTCATATTTTGCTCAACTCTAAGCAAAAGGGTTCCTAGAGCCATTCTAGAGCCAAAGACCATTCATAAGGCAGCCTCTGTCCTTGGACTTACAATCTAAAAGACGTGACACAAAAGGATTGGGCGTAAAGAGTGAGACCGTAACACACACACTCACCGCACTAGCTCTTACTTAAAAAGCTCTCATGGTGGAATAGAAGCAGTGGCAGGACACGAGGAGCCAAGTCTCTCAGCTGAGCTTTGCTTCTCTCCCTTGATTTGCAGCCTGCTGGAATGGCATAGTATCCTAGAAATACCCAGCTTTGTACAGAAAATGTTAAAGGTTTGTTCCTTCTTGGACTCGAAAGGTTTGAACCTTTCAGACTTCATTACTGAGAGCCATTCTGTACATTACATTCAGAGTGAGATGGTAAACCAAGCTGAGAGGATTCTGGACTGCAGCACTTCAGCCTGTAGGAGGATTTCTTGCACTTTGTGGTGCGTTTCCCCAAGTAAAACCTTCTGCATGTGGTTAAGCTACGTCAGGAAATAGATGATACAGGTAAATCTTTATATGTGATATGTTGGCTTTCTATATGCAGGTAGTTTCCCTTTTGCTTTTCTTGGCAGGGCTGGCAGCAGATAAAATAGGATGAGTCCATCTGAAGTGGTGCTGTTCAGAATTCTACTGCTTGACTCTGTAATGTGGCAGTTGGAGCTCAGAGCAGCCGCACTGTCTCTCTTGCTGTCTCATTTCTAATTCTCCCTTGCTGTCTCATTTCTAATTCTAATTCACCTGTTTGTTTGGTTTTGCCACAGATTATTACCAAGCAAAGAAGCAGATCAGAACGGATATGCAAACTCCTGTAAAGAAACCGGCCTTCTAGAATGGAACTTTGTCACTGGTTTGCTGGGTTTGTTGGCTGGTTGATTTTTTAAAGGAGCTTCCAAAATTATACAACATCTTGAAATGGTGCATTTAAATAATGAACACTTGGGCACTTCACACAGAGGCACAGGTTTTTCAAATTAAAAAATGTGAACTTTCAGAACATCAGAATGCAGTTAGGCCGATTACGTTGTATACCCTCTTCCTGCATACTGCTTTAAAAAATAAGAGGAAGAGGAGGAAGCAGATAACCAAGCAAGAAACAGACTAATTGTAGCTGTAGTAGCACCTCAAAGGATGCTGCTTATCAGGAATTGGTCAGCATAAGAGTAAATATAAAAAATACTGTGTATGAACAATTTGTGAGTGCCATTATATGGTCTTGCATACTATGTGTTGTCGGTTTTTTACTTATTTAATTACTATATAGACTTGCATGTCAGTGTGATCATCAATAATATTTTTCCAGCTAACTGAATCCCCCCCCCCCCCAGCTTTTAACATTTTAAGTAAGCATAACAAATCCTTAATTTGGCTTGTATAAATGTTTGCCACTATTTTGCATATAAAAGTTATTTATGCAGATATACACAGATCTCCTGCCAGCAGTTGTCCTTGGTATCTGTGTCCAAACAGAGTCCATTAATATTGAAATCCTGGAATAGCAGTTCCATCTGAACTATACAGTCAGCAGAATCGTGGTTCATCTCTTGCTGGACACCCACTGTTACAGACTGCATGCCATATGTACAACTCACTGCTTAGAGAAAATTAGCATGCCAGGGAGAAGGGTTCTATCTTAACATTCTTTTTGCCATGCTACATTTTCTACATCTTACATTAGAACATTCCTACATGATATTTTACCTGTAGGCTGCCATTGGACTGTGTGATTAGTTGAATGTGTAGTTCTGCTTTAGGTTTACAGTACTGACCTTACCCATGTCCAGCCTTCATCTTATTCACTCCTTCTAGAGGCTCAACAGAAAAATATTTTTTGTCTCCAAGTATGTTATGCTAATGTGTCTTAATTCTCTAGGGATACTAGGCTTGCCACTGGTGTGCACTTGAAGAGGATTCCTGTGCATTTAATAGATGTTTACTGGTTTGCTAAACATACTTTCCCCATGACTGTATTGAGAGTTGCTGTACCTCCATACACCTCTCTCCTGTGCAGCTATAAAAGGCACATGTAGGATAGGATAGATGGAGCACATTAGGAGCAGTTGAGTTTCATAGTCTTATTTAGTTACCTGTCTTACAGCCCAGAATTTCTTCTCATTTCAAAATGATTCGGGCACTGTTTGTTTTAATTAATTGTCCTCTTATATTTTCTTACTTCTTACTTTGCAGCTTCCATTGCATCCGCTAGCTCTCGCCCAGCACAACTTTTTAGAATAATTAGGTCGATAAGGTCCTTAGGAGGACAACCAAATTTAAGCACAAATTGACCCACAGCCATGAGGCATTTGGGAGCTTTTTTGCAGAGAAAGTCCTGGGGCTCCGCCGTGACCTCCCTGCCAATTTAGATACAGTGACTGAACTAGAGGCCCCTTGACTGCCTTTGGGTGCAGTGTTGGACCATTTCGATTGGATACTCCCTGCTGATGTGTATAGATTCCTCCAAGCTGGTAGGCCCACCTTCTGCCTCCTCGATCCGTGCCCCTCTTGGCTGATTAGGGCGTGTCCATATTTCACACGGACCCCCCTGGTTGAAATTATCATTTGTCCCTTGGCAGGGGGACATTCCCAGGGGAACTGCTCTTAAAGAAAACTTCACTAGATCCTTTGTTGTTGTTTAGTCGTTTAGTTGTGTCCGACTCTTCGTGACCCCATGGACCAGAGCACAAGATGTCCTGAACTGTGTGTGTTTATGTAACTTTGTGTGGTGGTGTGTTCATTGTTTGTCCTAACACTCTGGATTATTATTCAAAAATAAATAAAAGTTGTAACTATTTGTGCTGAATCAACTAGCATTCATGAAAAAGCTGTCCTGGGAATGGGTGAGACGTTCATAAAGTATTGTGCCACTCTCCTGTTCTGCCTTTCTCTGGAAAGAAAGATGGCAATTCAAACCTAGCAGGTGTGACGTGCAACTTTGAACAGCTGTAGTAACTGCACTGTATAGTTGCAGAACTCTCCAAAGTTTGATTTGAAATCTACCCTTGAAGAGTTTGTAGTCTAATGCAGAAGAGACTGCCATTCATTAAATTATACTGAATTAATTCTGTATCATTAATAAAAACCCTGATCCTAACTACATTTACCTGGAAGTAAGTCCCCTTGTGAGATTTACTGGCAAGTAGGCATGTGCCCAAGTATGCACACTTACTGAGGAGTAAGCCCATTGAACTCAATTGGACTTGCAAACCAATATAATAAATAATAATAATAATAATAATAATAATAATAATAATGTATTTATACCCTGCCCATCTGGCTGATTCATCCAGTATTAAAAGCTTCCCTAAACAGGGCTGCATTCAGATGCCTTCTAAAAGTCCGATAGTTGTTTTTTTCCTTGACATCTGATAGGAGGGCATTCCACAGGGCAGGTGCCACTACCAAGAAGGCCCTCTGCCTGGTTCCCTGTAACTTGGCTTCTCGCAGTGAGGGAACTGCCAGAAGGCCCTCAGCGCTCGACCTCAGTGTCTGGGCAGAACGATGTGGGTGGAGACGCTCCTTCAGGTATACTGCCAAACTAAATATTATTAAGGGAAAATAATTTTGAAATACTTGCTTTTTTCTGTCCAGTAGTAAGGGTTTGGGGAAGAGACTCCACAAGGTACATTAGAAAAATATCTGCTCACCGGTCTGGTGGTGGGTGAGGTTTGCGGCCCGATACGCAGCCCCGTCGTCCTCCTGCAGCTACGCCACTCCAGCGGCTGTTGCTCTGCCCCTTGGTTTCCATGAAGCTTTCCAGGTTACCGCCAAACCCTTTTCAAATTGACCTATCCATGGCTGCCTGGGGGGCCGGGCAAGAAGAGCGGACCATGACTGAGCAAGCTTCACTCCAGTCCGCTCCAAAAGTCAGCAGCGGAGTCAGCCCCGGAGCGTCACCCCAGCTAGCCCTCCCTCTAATTGTAGTTTTTCTTTCAGGCTGACCTTTTTCCTTTCCAGGTCCATGGGCATTGCTACGGTCGGACGATGGTTGCTGTTTTTCAAAGCAAGGAAGGAATTTCCCCTGTTCTGCAGGTTTTGCTTTCCCCATAACAATTGTCACAACTTTGGTGTTTTTAGGCCTTGGGCGGAATCCTTTAGTCCAGCAATCAAGGAAGGGGTAGTGTGGTGACTGACACCTTTTGTGGCAGTGATATCAGGGTTCTCTGTTAGAGGGGTCTTGAGGAGAATGTCTCTGACCACAAGTGCACAGCAATGCAGGAGGGGGGCAGCTGTTTAAACACATGTTTTGCAGTGTCCCCATATTCCCTATTGACCCTGTCTTGCCTCTGACCCCCAGCTGGGGGCTGAGAGAGATATACGCCCAATGCCTAAGCAAAGGTTTCCTACACCTGAAATTTAATAAAGTTGTGACCATTTTAATCCCAAATATGCTGTCATGTGTTTTCCTCGACCTGAGGTCTGGCTCGCGGAGGGGGTGGTCTGCGACTGGGTGTGCAAAGAAAGTTGCATCAAGACATTTTGATGTCACTTGAATCTTGTTTGCAGGTTTCTCTGAAAAGGTCAAGAATGGTGTCATCTGTATTAGCTTATGTATAATGGCAGCAATTAATGGGGAAACCATACCCAGCCAGATGGGCGGGGTATAAATAATAAATTATTATTATTATTATTATTATTATTATTATTATTATTATTATCTCTGTTCTCCAAAACAAGCTCCTTGTTTCTGCTGCTGCTTTTAACCATATTAGCCTTTAAAATGTGGACCATTAACTGTATTTAACAACTGATGTGGAAAATCAAAAGTGAATCTTTTAAAACAGACGTTCTAGAATATTACAAATGCACGAGTAGAGTATAGAAATAAATTCATTTAGAAGGATTGCCCTATTTGCAATATATTCCTGGCAAATGTATTTCCTCAGCGATAAACCCTATTGAGTTCGTTGGAGTTACTCCCTCTAGTAAGTGTGATTGGAATTGCAGCATCTGAAAGTTTCAGAAACCTGATCCAGGTATTAAAAGTTGCTTTCTTCTTTACCCTTAAATTCAAAGATAGTGACTCTTTTCTTTGTGAAGGGTGCAAAGTGTATGTAACATTTGCTATGAATGATACATTATATAAAGTGTTTGTATATATAGTAAATAGATTTTAGGTGCAACACTGTGCATGTTTTTTCATAATATTTAGAAATGATGAATCTACTGTTAGTCTGTCTTGCTTTAGCAGAGTTTACAGCAAAACCATAATTCAAATTAGAACAGTGTTTCTCAAACTTGAGTTCCAGCAGGAGTTGTTGGACTACAGCTCCCATCATCCCTAGCTAGCAGAACCAGTAATCAGGGATGATGGGAGTTGTAGTCCAACAGTTGGGGACCCAAGTTTGAGAAAAACTGGATTAGAACTAAATTCAGAAATCTTGTCTGAAATTGTCCATAAATTGGGTTACAGTTTGTCGTAGTTCCATTAACAGCCAGCATACTGACCCTATCCTCATTTGCAGTCTCTGAGTCTGACGCTGAAGGGCTCTCTTTGGTGTCACACTTTAGTGCTTGTCAAAGACACAGCTTCTGGCTGCCAGTGATGATTACTGTGAAGGAAAGGCACTAGGTCAGTGTGAGAGGCCTGTGGTGGCTCCCTATGGCTGACAGAAGGAATTAGTCCAGTCTGGATAATGAAGGTCAGTCAACAGCTGGGGGAGGAATGGGTGGGATTGCTTTCTGCCTTGGTTCCTCTTGCTGTCCTAGTGGCTGATGGAGAGGTCCCAGCAGTGGTGTTGTAAAACTGTCAAGTTGCCATAGAAAGCTTTCTAAAGTTGCTTTAGAAAATCTTGGCAGAGAGGAAATTGCAGATTGAGTAATGCATGAAACTAGAGCACTAGATAACCAAGACAGTTGAACCATCTGAGCCTCGTGGTTTCATTTATATGTCCATGCACAGCACAGTGTTAGCAGAGAGCGGGACAGAGAAAGACAATAGCTGCCTCTGCCTTGTTTATATAGGTTTTGCCCAATACAAATGGAACTATTGTCCTAATAAAGCAAAACTGTCCTTGGAACATTCAAAATACTTGTTTGTTATGGTCAGGGTAAGCATAATATTTGCATGTATTGTTTAAGCAGAATTTCATACACATCTGCTAAGATGGTACCTGGCATTTCTATATACAGTGGTATCTCGGGTTACAGACGCTTCAGGTTACAGACTCCGCTAACCCAGAAATAGTACCTCGGGTTAAGAACTTTGCTTCAGGATGAGAATAGAAATTGTGCGGCAGTGGCAGCGGGAGGCCCCATTAGCTAAAGTGGTTCTTCAGGTTAAGAACAGTTTCAGGTTAAGAACAGACCTCCGGAACGAATTAAGTACTTAACCTGAGGTACCACTGTACATTTGTTACAGTATAAATCCTCTACTTTTTTTTATTCAATGAGTGAGATTTGTTGTTATTTTTCAGGTACTTTTTCTGTTATGTTTGGGTTTTTGCAGTATTGTGCAGAATTATGTAAATAAGCTGAATGTTAGTGTATTATATCATCTGGTTATAAACTATTGACTTTTGCAATGTTTTCAATAAAATATGGTTTCTACATTATACATTTCAATAAAATATGGTTTTTCAACATTATATTGATATTGATTTGTCATCTGTAAAGTGTGTGTGTGTGTATCTTCAGTTCTGTTCTTCTTCAGGTATACAGGCAGCCAGTGCTGAGGTTGAAAACATGCCATTTGGGAAGGGGCATCCTGCGCCTTCTCCCCAAGCTCTCATGGTTTGCTTACTGATGGCTTTTACCAGGATCCTTCTCAAATATGGATCTAGACTCCCTCCAATTTAATAATGAATGAATGCTCTCCCCAGGGAAACATTCATGGCACCCACACTGTCAGCCTCAGATACCAGGCTGAGAAAGATGTTTAGGTAGGCTCATTAATTGATATGAGATTAATATCTGCCATGATGGTTTATTTTGTTCAATTAACTAGCACAAAATACAAAATCTAGACTCTAATATTAATTTTCTTCTTAACTATAAGGATTTTGGTGAATATATTGAAAAATTGCACAGCGCTAAAACAGACCAGTACATGACCAGTACTAATTAACTGATCAGGAATAGGCCTGCATAGCCTGTGTTCTGATATTTGCGGCCAATCTGGACATTGTGTTAAATATATTTTTAAAAATTAAAAAAATGTCCAGTAGCACCTTAGAGACCAACTAAGTTTGTTCTTGGTCTGAGCTTTCATGTGCAGGCACACTTCTTCAGATACACATGCGCATGCACACACGAAAGCTCATACCAAGAACAAACCTAGTTGGTCTCTAAGGTGCTACTGGACATTATATATGTATATATATTTCTACTACATCAGACCAACACGGCTACTTACCTGAATCTAGAACTAAGTATATTCAGAAATGGATAGTGAACAGCACTACCTTGGCTCTTTGCAGATACGGGATCCTTTTACTTCTAGTTGCCATGCCGCTGTGTTTGCTAGCTGAGCTCTTGCTTTGTTTAGAGACACCAGGGTTTACATGCAGGGAAGTTCTCAGAATAGGACTCAGAATGCCATATTCTCCAGCATTCCCCAACATTCTTATTTCATGCAATTTTGTAATTGAGAAGTAGAACTTGGTGCAAGCAGGAAGAGCTGAGATTTCAACTTAGGGCAGTGTTTGTCAACCTGTGGGTCCCCAGATGTTGTTGGACTACAACTCCCATCATTCCTGACCAGTGGTCAGGGATGATGGGGGTTGTAGTCCAACAACATCTGGGGACCCACAGGTTGAGAACCGCTGGATTAAGGGCACTATTGGGCATTGCTGGGCACTTGCACAAGGACCCTCCCACTGCATGGTCATCATACTGCAAGTTCTTGCTGCTTGGCATCACCACCTGTTTGCTCATCCAGTTTTTTCCTTCAGTGATAGAGGGAGCAAGCAAGTGTGGACAAGGGAGAAAGAACATTTGTTGTCATCTGCTCATTCACTTCTTGCCTGTTGCCTGGACAGGTGAGTAGGCAATGGTGGTTGGAGAGCAACAGAACGAGGGGATGGACATATAATCAATCTATACCCAACCTGAAATACCGTAATTTATTGAAAGTTTTTTGGGGGGCATATGTCAAAGAGTTCTCTCCTCCCCACTTATAACAATGTATAAGGATCCGCAGGGGAAAGGTCGAGATCCCTTGTTTGAGGAGATGAAGTTAAAATCAGGGTTTGGCGAGGAGGAGTTGGAGTCAGGATAGGCAAGTGGAAGAGAATCATGGTCGGGGCAGAGTTTGACAGGATTTGACGGTGTGTGCAGATTATTAGGAGCTCCAGGGTCAGTCACAAAACAATAGATACTGCTTCGTGAAATGGACCACCTCTCCCAATAAGAACTGACCTGGACCCTGCAATTATCATCTAAGGCCCTTCTTTGTGTGCCTCCTACATGACAGGTCCAGAGGGTGGCAACAAGAAAACTGGCCTTTTCCTTTCCTTTTCTTTTTAATTAAATTTTTATTGATTTTCGACCAGAATACATTTATGTACATTTGTTATACAAATAGATCTCATATACAACCTTTAGCTCTGCCGAGCTTCAGACTTCCTTCCCCCCCTTAGGTAAGTATCTTATAGTTTCATTACATCTCGTACTTTATTCGTTTATCTAATTAACCATATGCTGTTGAAGTTAATCAAACCCTGCCAGTGTCTTTAAAGATTTACAATTATCTCTTATATACACCAAATATTTACTCCAATTTTCAGAAAACTTCTGATCTTCCTGATCTTGAATTCTCCCTGATAATCTAGCCAGTTCCGCATAATTTATCAATTTAACCTGCCAGTCCGAAATAGTTGGTATTACATTTGTCTTCCAATTCTGGGCCAACATAATCCTTGCTGCCGTCGTGGCATACAAAAATAAATTCTTATCCTTCTTTTTAACCTCCTTTCCCACTAATCCCAAAAGAAAGGCTTCGGGGTTTTTTTGGAAAGGTATACTTAAAGATTTTTTTAAGCTCGTTATAAATTAAATCCCAAAAGCCCTTCACCTTTCCACATTTCCACCACATGTTGTAGAGATCTCCATCTGCCTTTCCACATTTCCAACATTTCTTATTTTTCATTCTGTACATCTTTGCCAGTTTTACCGGCGTAAGATGCCACCTAAAAATCATTTTCCATAAATTCTCTTGTAGTGCCGTACACGCTGTAAACTTTAAATTCTCACTCCATAATTCCTGCCACGCTTCCAATTCAATATTGTAACCAAAATCTATGGCCCGTTTGATCATGGCTTCCTTTACCTCCTCATCTTTAGTGTACCAATTCAGTAATAGGTCATATGTTTTTGACAGCAATTTGACTTTCCCATCTATAATATCTTTTTTCCCCCAATAAATTTTTATTAATTTTCCAACACAATTATACAATTTTATCCAAATTTTAACAAATTATCTCTTTTTGAACTTCCTTCAGCTTCTCTGGCAATCATCCATATTTATCTCTTCAGTACGCATTCCCTTCATTTGTATTGCCATTTGTCTTCCCTCCCCCTTCTATTTCTTTTAACAATACATCTCAACTTTCACAGTGCTTCTTGAAACCCCACTAGCGTTGTTTGCACATCACATACACTTTTCAGATATTCAACAAACTTCCCCCAGTCTTCGATGAACTTTTGGTCTCGCACATATCTAATTTTCCCAGTTAGTTTATCCAATTCCGCATAATCTGTCAGTTTCATTCTCCATTCTTCTATCGTCGGTATTTCCTCTTGTTTCCATTTCTGGGCCAATAAAATTCTTGCTGCTGCAACTGCATACTGAAAAAGTTTACAATCCTTTCTTCTTATTTCCTTTCCTGTAATCTCTAAAAGAAAAGCTTCTGGTTTCTTTACAAAAGTATATTTTAACATCTTTTTCAATTCATTGTATATCGCTTCCCAGAAACTTTTCACTTTCTTACATTCCCATCACATATGGTAAAACGTTCCTTCTTTTTCTTTACATTTCCAACACTTATTACCTTTTTGCTAGTTTGACCGGTGTAATGTACCATCCATAAAACATTTTCATAACATTTTCCTTCAACGCCGTACATGCAGTAAATTTTAAATTTTATTTCCACAGTTTTTCCCAATCATGAAATTGAATATTATACCCAAAGTCTTTGGACCATTGTATCATTACCGATTTAACCTCTTCATCTTTCGTATACCATTCCAACAAGATCTTATACATTTTTGACAAAATTTTACATTCATTATTTATTATATCTGTTTGAAACTTTGAATCTTTTTCTACATAACCACTTTCTTTTATATCTTTTTTAAACATTTCATTAACCTGGTGATAATGCAACCAATCATATACATGATCTTTAACTTGTTCATATGGTTTTAATTTCCATTTTCCTCCTTCTTTAATTACCATTTCACCATACGTAATCCATTTACCTCTCATATTCATTTTCTTTACACTCATAACCTCCACTGGAGATAGCCAGTGTGGAACTCTTGGTTCCAATAGATTTTTGTACCTGTCCCATATTTCTATTAACGAATTCCTGAAGATGTGGTTCCCAAAACCTTTATGTGTTTTCTTCTTGTCACACCATAAGTATGCATGCCATCCAAATCTGTTATCAAAACCTTCAAGATCCAATAATTCCTTATTTTCTAGTTTTATCCATTCCTTTAACCAACATAGGCATGCTGCTTCATGGTATAATTTCATATCTGGCAGGGCGAAGCCTCCTCTTTCTTTCACATCCGTTAATAACTTATATTTTATTCTTGGCTTCTTCCCCTGCCAGATATATCTTGAAATCACTCTTTGCCACTCTTTGAAAATCCCTACCCCCTTTATAATGGGGATAGTCTGAAATAAAAATAACATCTTTGGAAGCACGCTCATCTTTATCGTAGAAATTCTACCCCAAAAAGAGAGTTTCATTCTACCCCACACCTCCAGATCACTCCTTATTCCCTTCCAGACCGGTATATAATTGTTCTGAAACAGGTCGATATTTTTAGGAGTTAACCAAATTCCCAGGTATTTTACCTTTTTCACCACCTCTATCTCTGTCTGTTGTTGCATTATTTCTATCGTACTTTGCTCCATATTTTTGGCAATTATTTTAGTTTTTTTCTTATTCAATCTAAACCCGGCCACATTTCCAAATTGTTCAATCTCCTTCAATACTTCTTTTACACTTTCCATTGGTTCTTCAATCGTTATTACCAGATCATCAGCAAAGGCTTTAACTTTATATTCATTCTGACCTACTGTCACTCCTTTTATTGATCTATTTTGTCTAATCACACTTAAAAAGACCTCCAGAACCGTTATAAATAACAGTGGTGAAAGCAGACAACCCTGTCTTGTTCCTTTAGATATTTTTATATCTTCCGTAATTACATTATTGATTATCAGTTTAGCTCTCTGTTCTGTATATATTGCCTTAATTCCATTAAAAAACTCTTTCCCCACATCCATATACTCCAAGTTTTTCAACATAAAATCCCATACTATGTTATCGAAGGCCTTTTCTGCGTCCACAAACATTAGTATCGCTTGTTTCTCATTCCTGGCAGTCAGATATTCCAAAATATTAATTACATTCCTTATATTATCTTTCATTTGTCTGCCTGGCAGGAAACCTGCTTGGTCTTTATGGATAATTCTTATCAATATCTTTTTCATTCTCTTGGCTAAAATCCCCGCAAATATTTTATAATCCGTGTTCAACAATGAAATAGGTCTGTAATTTTTAACTTGTGTTAAGTCCGAGTCTTGTTTTGGAATCAAAGTAATAAATGCTTCTTTCCATGTTGCTGGGCTCTCTCTTAATTTTAAGATATTATTCATAACTTCTTTCAATGGTGTCATCAGAATGTTTCTCATTTCTTTATAGCAACCTGATGTGAATCCATCTGGTCCAGGGGCCTTTCCCCTCTTCAATTCTTTTATAACCTCTTTTATCTCATCATTTTCTATTGGGGCATTCAGCTGGTCTTTTTGTTCTGTCGGGATCTTCTGCACCTTTTTTTCTTTTAGAAATCTTTCTATTTTCTTCATATTGTTCCTTTCTTTATTTCTATAAAAGTCCAAGAATCCTTTTCTAATTTCTTTCGGATTGGCTGTCTCTTCACCATTCACATTGATTTTATTAATTGTGTTCTGCTCCTTTCTCTTTTTGATTTGCCACGCATTTAATTCTTCTGTCTTAACCTTTTGATATTCCATTCCACTTCTTTGTTTATTATCATTGCAAATTGAGTTTGTAGAGTCTTAATTTCTTGTTTAATTTTTAAATTGTTTGGTTTTTTAATTAATTTTTGCTCATTGTCCATAATCTGCTTTAAAATTTCTTTTTTCCCTTTTTCCCTGTTTTTATTCCTCAATGAATTCTGCTGAATAAAAAAGCCTCTCATAACTGCTTTGCTTGCGTCCCAAACAATGTTCATCTTTGTACCTTTATTGATGTTGTCCATAAAATATTCAGTTAATTTCTTCTGTGCTTTTTCTATAATCTTCTGGTCATCCAACAAATAATCATTAATTCTCCATCTGAAAGTTCTTTCCTCGAAACCTTTTAGTTCCAATTTTATTGGGTTGTGATCAGAAATTACTTTGGGTTGTATTTCAATTTGTTGAATTCATGGAGTTATTTCATTCGAAACCCATATTTGATCTATTCTTGGCATTGACTGATTTGGTTCTGAATAATAAGTAAATTGCTTCTCCAATGGGTGTCTAAGTCTCCAAATATCAATCAAACCGCAGTTCTTAGTCATTGTAAAGAAAGTCTTAGGTAGTTTTCTTTCTTTCTTTGTTCCTTTTCTTAATCTATCCATTTCCAATGAAACCACTCCATTCATATCTCCCATTATTATAATTTTCTGATCCATATAATCAAATAGTTTTTCTTCCAAAGTTTTGTAAAAATCAGTCTTGTTTCCATTAGGTGTGTAGATCCTGACAATTATCAAATTTTCACCTTGCCATTTGATCTGAACTGCTATGATTCTTCCTTCTTCATCTTTAAAAATTTGTTGAGATTCAATTTTGTTTTTTATATATAAAACTACCCCTCTTTTTTTCTCTTTATCCGAAGATACAAATTCATTCCCTAATCTTTTATTAATCAAAATTTTCCTGTGTTTTCTTGCCACGTGTAATATAATGTCCAAATTCTTCTTTTTGAAAAATTGTTCAATTTTATTTCGTTTCTTCTTATCATTCATCCCATTAATATTCCAATTCCATAATTTTAACGCCATGGTAGATTCCAATTAAATAGGTTTAGTTTAACTCCTTATAACCTGTCTACCTCTTCCCCTTCTTCTTCTTCTTCAGACTTCTTTCCATTCTCTTCTTCTTCCTCCCCCGATTCTAACTCTTCTTTGGATCCTACTCCTCCTTCTGCACCTTTGACTTCTTCTTCTTCCACTTTTAATTCCTTGTACCTTCTCATAAATTTCCCTGTTTCTTCTGGGCTTGTCAATCCGTGCTTCTTACTTTTATAGAAGAATGAAATTCCCTCTGGAAATTCCCATTTGAAATCAATTTTGTTTTTCTTAAGAATCTGCACCAGTGGCTTATATGGGTCTCTTCGTTTCAACAGTCTTATTGGTATATCTTTAAAGATGTTTATGTAATTTCCCTCTATGTATAATCTTTTCTCTCTATTCTTCTGTAATATCAGATTTCTCATCTCTCTATCCTTAAAGGTAATTCAACAGTCTCCTGGAAATGTTCTTGCTTTACTTGTTCTTACTCTCATTCTGAATGCATTTTGTACTGTTTTTGCAACTTTTTCTACTGGTAACTCCAGCCACTGCGCTATTTCCATTATCAATCTCTCTTTAATATTTTCATTCTGTATCTCCGGCACAGATCTCAGTCTCAGATTCACTTCCCTCTGTCTCAACTCATTCATAGCAATCACATCTTTAATTTCCTCCTGTGATTTGTTTATTTCCAACATCTCCACCTTAATCCTCTCTTCCTCTCGTTTCACCTCCTTCATTTCCAATTTTGTCCTCTTCATCCCCTCCTCCAGTGATTGGGTTCTTTTAGATACCTCTCTTATTTGCCCTTTCAGTTCATTAACTGTCTCATCAATTTTTTTATCCATTTTCCCAATTTTGCTATCCACTTGTTCTAATTTTGTTTCCAAATTCTTTTCACTTTGTTTAATTTCTGCAAACATTTTCAATATTTCTGCTTTGAAATCTGCTTCTTGCTTAGATGCTCTCCTATCTGTCGGTGTCCCCCCCTCCATCCCTTTCTTCTGTTGATGTGTCATTTCTGATAAAATCTTACTAACACCAACCTCTATAACACCCCCCCAATCATTCAAAACAATACAATACAATACAGAAACAAGTATCCCGATTTAACAAAATGATCAATTAATATATATCCAATTTAGTTGGTATAATTTAAAAGGTTTTCAATTTTTAATTTATAATGTATCACTTTCAAAAAGGGGAAAAAAGTAAGATAAAATTGAATAGTGTTGAAAAGATGAAGAAGAAAGGGAAGAGAGGGCGGTATCTTTTGTACAAGGGGCTGCCCAGAGAGGTGAGTTGTCTGTTTTCCTCCTTTGGTAGCTTCGAAGAATAAAAAGCCAAATCAGAAACCAAGGCCCAAGTAGAAACCAATCTTCTTGCCCCCAATTGGGCTAATCCTCAATTAGGCTCTTTTTCTAAACATCCTCCTGCACCCTTTAAAATCCAGATAAAATTGTAATCCAAATAATTCGAATTGTAATCCAAGTGAATTATCCAAATGTAAATATTTTCCAAGTGATTCGAATTATAATCCAAATAGCCTCAATTTATATCCTCTAAATTCAAAATTCCACAAAAGTTGGGTCTCAATTATCCATTTAATATTCCAAAGGGCATTTAAGTAACTGAAAGATTAAGTCAATAAAATTCCAGAGAGAGCATTCCACAGAAACCCAGTGCGGAAGGAAAGGGAAATCAAAATTTCCTTCCACTTCAAAAACACACCACTAGCAAGAAAAAATCATAAAAAACAAGTTGTAGTATCTCATTCTATCCACTAGGGAACCAAAGTCCAAGTTTAAATGGCGTACGTCTAAAGTTCCAAATAGTTACCAATCTCAACAAATTTGAAATTTTCCAATTTCCATGTGCCAGATTTAATTTTTTAACACTTAAAAGTCAGTATCAACCAAAAAAAGAAAGTGGAAAAATGTATTAGTTCCTTCTTCTCTGCAACTGCAGCCTTTCCAGTGCTTGCCTCTATTTAACACTTAACAATGGAGTCGGAAGCTCTCCTTCCGTCACAGTTCTTTGTCTTTAAAAGTGAAAGTGGGAAAACACTTCATTCCTCATGCATCCTCCGCTACATCAAAGACCTCTACTTGCCACTATAATAACTTTCTGTTCCCCCTTTTTACTTTAATAGTCTCCTGCTTCTTTGTAGCCTCTATTAAAGTAACTTTTATACTTCTTTACTTTACTTCTGAAAGTTTAGAGAGAAAAGAAAACAATAGCTGCTAGCGGCAACTCACTTTCATTTTCCAGCTCTGCTTGCGATGCTGTGTCTGCGCTGATTCCAGATGACAGCTGAACTCTATATTTATCCTTTTTATTTACGGAGCCTTCCTCAGTACCACATTGTCCAAATTATAAATAAATTGGGTCCGAATTTCTTAAATTTGAGAGCAGAGCGCTGTTCCTTGCAAGCTCAGGGCTTCGCTATTCGGACATAGCAATGGCTTCCCAATAGCCCGCTATCCCGTTCCGCCGTACTCTTTGCCCCTTTTCGGAGTTACCTGATGGCCGGGCGGGTAGCTTTTTGGCACTGCCAGGAACCTGACTCTCTGGACACCCTCCAGAGGATTAATAGGGGGGTTACTGCGCCCTGTAACCCCCCTTTTCTGTCCGAAATAGCCGGGATTCCTCTCGCGGAAAAATCCCTTGCCTGCGACTGGCTCACGCTCCACCGGAAGTCCCTCCCATCTATAATATCTATATGGAATTTTGATTTCTTGTCCTCAAATCCCAACCTCTTTTTGTCTTCCTTCATTATCTCATTAACTTGATGATATTGCAGCCACCCAGTCAATAAATTCTCCACTTCTTCATACTTCTTTAATTTTAGCCCTGGTCCATTTTTCTAAGAAACTCTTCATATGTGGTTCTCCTTCCTTCCATATTGGGTTTTTTTATGATTAATACTTCTGTTGGAGATATCCACCAAGGGGTTTTCCTTTCTAGCAAACTCTTATTTCTCTCCTATACTTCATATAAAGGTCCCCTAATTATATGATTCAAAAAAACCCTATGGACTCTCACTTTATCATATCACAGGTACGAGTGCCACCCGTACCTGTTATCATATCCTTCTAAATCCAGGAGATCTGTGTTTTCCAATTTTATCCAATCCCTTATCCATGTTAAACATGATGCTTCATAATATATCTTCATGTCCGGGAGAATGAAGCCCCCTCTTTCTTTTTTATCAACCAGAATCTTCATTTTTATTCTTGGCCTCTTGCCCTGCCAGACAAATCTTGCTAGTGTCTTCTGCCAATCCTTAAATTGTTTTAATCCTCTTATCATTGGGATTGATTGGAACAGGAATAACATTCTGGGTAGGACATTCATGTTAATTACTGATATTCTTCCTAAAAAGGAGAGCTTCAGTCTGTTCCATATCTCTAAGTCCTTCTTTATAGCTTTCCACGTAGGTTCGTAGTTGTCCTTGTACAAATTTATATTTTTTGCCATCAGCCATATTCCTAGGTGCTTGATTTTCTTTGCTGCTGTAATGCCAGTCTCTTTGCAATTCTTCTAGTTCTTCTCTACTTATATTCTTAACTAACATCTTTGATTTAATTTTGTTTAATTTAAACCCCGCCATTTTACCAAATTCTTCTATTTTTTGTAGAGCTTCTTGTACACTTCTTTTTGGATCCCCTAGTGTTAAAACTATGTCATCCGCAAATGCCTTTATTTTAAATTCTTTATGTCCCACCTTAATTCCTTTCACCTTTGGTTCTTCTCTTAATATCTTATTAAGAACCTCTAATACCGTTATAAACAGCAGGGGTGACAAAGGGCACCCCTGCCTAGTTCCCTTAGAAATTTCAAAAGGTTCTGATACATTCTTATTTATTATAAGTTTAGCTGTTTGGTTTTGATAAATGGCTTCTATACCTTTTATAAACCCTTCTCCAATTCCCATTTTAAAAAAAAATCTTTCATGAATCGCCAGGAGACATTATCGAACGCTTTTTCCGCATTGATGAAAATCAATGCAGATTGTTTGTCAATTCTGTTTTATAGATATTCAATAATGGCTACTACATTTCTAACATTATCCTTTAGCTGCCTTCCCGGTAAAAACCCGGCTTGATCTTTATGGATTATTTTGTTTAAGCGTCTTTTTAATCTCTCAGCCAACACATCTGCGAATAACTTATAATCATTGTTCAATAATGAAATAGGTCTGTAACTTTTAACCTCTAAGCCATCAGTGTCTTTTTTTGGAATTAAAGTGATGTAAGCTTCTTTCCACGTGTTTGGTATTTTCCCCTCTTTTAAAATATTATTCATAATATCGCACAAAACTGGAGTTATTTCATCGCTTCATGTCTTATAATATTTAGCTGAAATGCCGTCAGGCCCAGGAGCTTTCCCAATCTTCATTTTCTTTATAGCTTTTCTAATTTCTTCTTATTTCTCAGCTCAGTCTCACTCCAACGTCAATCAAATGCTAGCATAGATAGCGAACCTTTACTGTATTTTTGAACATATGTTTTATATCTATCCCACTTTTCCATAAATGTTTGTTTTGAATTGCCTCTCAAGGTATTTGTTAACTGCGCCATTTCAGTAAATTCTTGTAGCTTGTAATGCCAGTCTGTTATTGTTGGGGCTTCTTTTCATGAAGTGGCCAAAGTATTGGAGTCTCAGCTTCAGGATCTGTCCTTCCAGTGAGCACTCAGGGCTGATTTCCTTAAGAATGGATAGGTTTGATCTTCTTGCAGTCCATGGGACTCTCAAGAGTCTCCTCCAGCACCATAATTCAAAATCATCAATACTTTGATGATCAGCCTTCTTTATGGTCCAGCTCTCACTTCCATACATCACTACTGGGTAAACCATAACTTTAACTATATGGACCTTTGTTGGCAAGGTGATGTCTCTGCTTTTTAAGATGCTGTCTAGGTTTGTCATTGCCTTTCTCCCAAGAAGCAGGCGTCTTTTAATTTCGTGGCTGCTGTCACCATCTGCAGTGATCATGGAGCCCAAGAAAGTAAAATCTCTCACTGCCTCCATTTCTTCCCCTTCTTTTTGCCAGGAGGTGATGGGCCCAGTGGCCATGATCTTCATTTTTTTGATGTTGAACTTCAAACCATATTTTGCGCTCTCCTCTTTCACCCTCATTAAAAGGTTCTTTAATTCTTCCTCACTTTCTGCCATCAAGGTTGTGTCATCTGCATATCTGAGGCTGCTGATATTTCTTCCGGCGATCTTAATTCCGGCTTGGGATTCATCCAGCCCCGCCTTTCACATGATGAATTCTGCATATAAGTTAAATAAGCAGGGAGACAATATACAGCCTTGTCATACTCCTTTCCCAATTTTTTTTTAATATGATTTTTATTAATTTTCCAATAAAAACAAATTTATAACATAATTAAACTCATCACATATCTTTTTTCTTTTAGGCTTCCATCAACATGTCTGATATTTTTCCGTAATTATCAAAAATCTTCAGATTTATTAATTTATATTGCACTATATATATCTTATCTTACCATGTTGTTTAAACAATATTTCTACCAAATCTTCTTACAGAGCTTCTTGAAAACTTACAAATGTTATATCATTATCACAAGTATTTTTAATATATTCTGTAAATTTACTCCAGTCCTCAGTGAATCTTTGGTCTCGTCGGTTGCGAATCCTCCCTGTCAATCTGTCCAGTTCCGCGTAATCCATTAATTTCGATCTCCATTCTTCAATCGCAGGCATTTCTTCTTGTTTCCATTTCTGGGCCAAAAGAATTCTGGCTGCTGTTTTTTTTTTTTTTAATAAATTTTTTATTGGTTTTTCACATTTTATAAAGACATAACACACACATAAAAGACAAAGACAAAGAACATGTATAATTTCAAAAATCTTACTTTCTTAACTTTGGTCCTTGACTTCCCCCCACCCCCCCTTCATACATCCCAATTCCCATAATTATGTCAGCAAGTTATTATTTTCCCTCCTTACCATGTTAATATTACATCTTTTGTAGAAGATTAAATTCTATGCTAAGTTGGACTCAGATTCCCTTCCATCGATTTCCCATTTTTTATTAAACATCAATCATATTGACTAGACCCAAAAATCGTAAGTGTTTTTAAAATTCTATTTTCCCCCCCTCCCATCCCCGGTTCGTCCCTTCCCAAGTACATGTCCACAATAACAGTTCTTAGCCTGGATTCCTCACATCCGAGGCCTTCAAGTCTCTTTCAGTCCCTCTCCGCCGGTTTTGTTGGTAGTCCTTTATGTTGGTCTTCGGATCTCGAAGGAGTTCTGTCCCAATCAAGCCAGGTTTTCTTCCCACAAGAAAACTTAGAGACAACTGCTGCAAAAGTTCCACCAGTCCTTCATATTCAGAATGGATGCCCCCATCATATTTCTTCTTTCTTTTAAGTTCTTGAATTCCAAGTACTCCAGGGGCCTCCTCCTTCATCTTTCGCATCTTTTGCAGATTTGTAATCCATGTAATCCAAGGGTCTTCTTGTTTATAATCCACATGTGTAGGCTTCTGGTTGGTACTTTCCGTCTGTGCTTTCTCCTTTCCTTGTTTAGTCTCCTTCAGTTCTTGAGATATCTGTTCCGGTTCAGCTGCAGATTTTTTCTCATTCAAATCCTCAATACATTCAGCAGAGCTGCTTATTCCAGAAGTCAAGGTCGTGAGTTGTTTATTCATAGCCAGACTCTGCTCTTGTAAAATTCCCACAAAGTAAAACATTCTTTCTATTTCAGCTAGTAAATTTCCATCCGCAGCCATTGTAATGTCTCAGAATTCCCCCTAGAGGGAATCTGGTTACTTAGTAATCTTTTCCCAACAGTCCTTTGCCTCGTTCTTTGTTTCTTTGTTTCCAACCACTTTAATTCAATTGTATCACATTTAGTCCAGGGAGATCTTAAGTAACACGCTTTTTTACTTTAAATTGCCCGTTTGACAGCTTTGACAGCTGTCAAAACTCCTTTCCTCTTCAACAGGCTCAAAGGCAGGACGCTCCCGGGCCCGGAAGGGGGGGTTACACACAACAAGAGAAAAACTTCTAAAATTCCACTCTTACACTCCAGCTCAAAACTTCTTTTATCAAATCGTGAAAGTTAATGTCTTTTTAACTCACCCCAAAGGGGTAGGCTCTCCAACTTAGTTCTCCTGCTATTGCTTTAAATCGTCTGCAGAAGGGGGGGTGCGGACTTCCCTTTAACACATCCCCCGGTCGTATCAAATTCACAGATAGATATTTTAAAGTCCGAATTCCAATCTACTCACGGGTTGCTTCTTTTCGGGTTCCGAATTTAAGGAAAAAAGTCAGCGCTCTTCAGCCATGGCACACGGCTCCGCTCCGCTGGGGTAGCGGTCTACTCCCAGCACCACGCCGCTCTCCGTACCCTCTCCGTAGCCTTTAAAAAGGCTCTTCGTGGGTCGGGGGGGCGCTTAAGGTGCCCACCGAGTCACCAGGTCCGCAGGCATCCGCGCCTGCAGTTTTTGAGGGTCTCCGCGTCGCCGTCGCGGCAAGACCCGTCCCCAGCGGAGCCGATTCCCTCCGGAGCTCGGAGGGAATCCGCCATTAGCTGTTCGCACCAACCCGGAAGTCCATCAAAAGAATTCTGGCTGCTGTTACTGCATACAGAAATACTTTCTGATCGTTCCTTTTTATTTCACCACCTAATATTCCTAATAGAAATGCTTCTGGTTTTTTAACAAATGTATATTTCAGTATTTTCTTTATCTCATTATATATCATTTCCCAGAAGCACTTCATTTTTTTACATTCCCACTCCTTTCCCAATTTTGAACCAATCAGTTGTTCCATATCCAGTTCTAACTGTAGCTTCTTGTCCCACATAGAGATTTCTCAGGAGACAGATGAGGTGATCAGGCACTCCCATTTCCACACACATCTAGATGTGATCATATCCTTGGGTTTCATTATACAGAGACAAGGGAAAGATGAGTATAGTTGGACATGCACTCTGGAACTTCAGCTGATTTCAAAAAATCTTAAGAACTACTGGGTGAGACCCCATGGTCAGAAATAGCCATTAAACAATGGAATGGACTCCCTTGGAAGGTGGTGGACTCTCCATTGAGATTCCTGCATTGCAAGGGGGTTGGACTAGATGCAATTCTATAACTATTATTCTAATCAGCTGTGCATTGCAGACTTCTTTTGCTGGCTTGGAACATCATACAATGGATTTCAGAATTTTAATAGTCACTCTTTATCAATTCATGCATTTTAAAATCAAAATTGTCTTCTGACAATAACGGGAATGGGCTGGGAGTAATGTGGGGATGTATAAGCTACCAACAGAAAATGCGTAGTCTTTGGAAACATGCCATTCTGCTTTGCTTTCATTTCCTCAAACACAATCCATGAGTTTAATTTTAAGTATAAATGTGCAAAGTGCATAGATTTGAATATTTTTTATCACAGTTTTTAGCTTGCTGGGGTGCTTTCAGAAGGAGGGGGCTATTAACTGCTATGTTTTTGCTTTTAAAGTGAACAGATAAACTTAAGACTGTCACCTTGGCTGTCATAAATAGCAGTAACCCCAGATCACCTACTAACTTCTGACACCACCCAGTTTCTTGGCACCTTTTCAGTATGTCCTGGCAAATATTTCAGACATCCGCCATGCAATGCCAAATAACTGTTTTGTCTATAGATGTGGAACAAAGATTAGGAAACTGGGTAACCGGCTGCATGTTCATATGTTCTTTGCAAAGGTGCAAAACATGAAGCTGCACACTTGTTCCAATAACCTGTCAGAAGTAGGGATTAACTGAATACCTCAGCCCAAGAAAATTTTGGCTGAATAGAAATGAGTCAAGCATGTGCTAAAACCTCTGTTTAAACCATTGGGGTTTTAAATGTGCTATTTTCAGACAAGATTATGTCTTCATTTATGTCTTAACTCATACTATTTGAAGGCCATTTCAAAATCCAATATTATCCCAATATATGATGTCAAAAATTCACATATGATGCTTCTTTATAAAACTTTTCTAGCTTTGATTCTGATATCTAAAACCAAAAAATACACGCAGAGGTGCCTTCAAGCACCAGTCCCACACCTCAGTTGTCTCTTCTGGTTCAGACTGAGTAGAGAGATAGAGCTGGGTATCACTCACATATTGCTGACACCTCACTACAGATCTGATGACAGCTCTCATATGCTTCATACAGATGTTAAATAGCATGGTGGCCAAAATGGAACCCTGCGTGACATCACAGGACAACTCCATGCAATTTTTGAAATTAACCAGGCACATTTTGCACCTGGCTTTCGACCACTTGCAACCAAGTGAAGATGCCAGTGCACCAAGATGGCACCTGACATCACCATTTGGAGGTGCGTGCCTGGGGATCATTGGATCTGGACTGTTTTCACACACTAGTACCACATCCTGTAGAATTCTATCAGATATATTTTATCTGCAGAATTGAAATGAATTTCTTGAGTCAAATTGTTTTTTCTGTACAGCCTGAGGAAGAACAGTCACCATTCATAAAAAGAGGTTGGAACAGAGCCAGCCAATAGATCATAGAATCATAGAATCATAGAGTTGGAAGAGACCACAAGGGCCATCGAGTCCAACCCCCTGCCAAGCAGGAAACACCATCAGAGCACTCCTGACATATGGTTGTCAAGCCTCTGCTTAAAGACCTCCAAAGAAGGAGACTCCACCACACTCCTTGGCAGCAAATTCCACTGTCAAACAGCTCTTACTGTCAGGAAGTTCTTCCTAATGTTTAGGTGGAATCTTCTTTCTTGTAGTTTGGATCCATTGCTCCGTGTCTGCTTCTCTGGAGCAGCAGAAAACAACCTTTCTCCCTCCTCTATGTGACATCCTTTTATATATTTGAACATGGCTATCATATCACCCCTTAACCTCCTCTTCTCCAGGCTAAACATGCCCAGCTCTCTTAGCCGTTCCTCATAAGGCATCGTTTCCAGGCCTTTGACCATTTTGGTTGCCCTCCTCTGGACACGTTCCAGTTTGTCAGTGTCCTTCTTGAACTGTGGTGCCCAGAACTGGACACAGTACTCCAGGTGAGGTCTGACCAGAGCAGAATACAGTGGCACTATTACTTCCCTTGATCTAGATGCTATACTCCTATTGATGCAGCCCAGAATTGCATTGGCTTTTTTAGCTGCCGCGTCACACTGTTGGCTCATGTCAAGTTTGTGGTCAACCAAGACTCCTAGATCCTTTTCACATGTACTGCTCTCAAGCCAGGTGTCCCCCATCTTGTATTTGTGCCTCTCATTTTTTTTGCCCAAGTGCAATACTTTACATTTCTCCCTGTTAAAATTCATCTTGTTTGTTTTGGCCCAGTTCTCTAATCTGTCAAGGTCGTTTTGAAGTGTGATCCTGTCCTCTGGGGTGTTAGCCACCCCTCCCAGTTTGGTGTCATCTGCAAATTTGATCAGGATGCCCTTGAGTCCATCATCCAAGTCGTTGATAAAGATGTTGAATTAGACCGGGCCCAAGACAGAACCCTGTCGCACCCCACTAGTCACTCTTCTCCAGGATGAAGAGGAACCATTGATGAGCACCCTTTGGGTTCGGTCAGTCAGCCAGTTACAAATCCACTGAGTGGTAGCATAGTCAAGACCACATTTTACCAGCTTCTTTACAAGGATATCCTGAGGCACCTTGTCAAATGCCTTGCTGAAATCAAGGTAGGCTACATCCACTGCATTCCCTTCATCTACCAGGCTTGTAATTCTGTCAAAAAACGAGATCAGGTTAGTCTGACATGACATTTTTCAGAAATCCATGCTGAATATTGGTGATCACAGCATTCCTTTCTAGGTGCTCACAGACAGTTTGCTTAATGATCTGCTCCAGAATCTTCCCTGGTATTGATGTCAGACTGACTGGGCGGTAATTATTTGGGTCCTCTCTTTCCCCCTTTTTGAAAATAGGGACAACATTTGCCCTCCTCCAGTCTGCCGGGACTTCGCCTGTTCTCCAGGAATTCTCAAAGATGAATGCCAGTGGTTCTGAGATCACATCTGCCAGTTCCTTTAATTCTCTTGGATGCAGTTCATCTGGCCCTGGAGACTTGAATACATCTAAACTAGCCAAGTATTCTTGTACTATCTCCTTAGTTATTCTGGACTGTGTTTCCTCTGCTGAATCATTTGCTCCAAATTCTTCAGGTTGGGCATTGTTTTCTTTATCGGAGAAGACTGAGGCAAAGAAGGCATTGAGGAGTTCAGCCCTTTCTGTGTCCCCTGTTTGCATGTCACCATCTTCTCCTCTGAGTGACCCCACTGTTTCTTTGTTCTTCCTTTTGCTACGAACATACCCATAAAAGCCTTTTTTGTTGCTTTTAACCTCTCTAGCAAGCCTGAGTTCATTCTGTGCTTTAGCTTTTCTGACTTTGTGTCTACACGTGCTGGCTATTTGTTTGAATTCCTCTTTGGTGGTTTCCCCCCTTTTCCATTTTTTGTACACATCCTTTTTTAATCTTAACACAGTTAAAAGTTCTTTAGATAGCCACCCTGGCTTCTTTAGGCACCTTCCATGTTTACGTCTCATTGGTATTGCCTGAAGTTGTGCTTTTACTATCTCCCTCTTAACAAACTCCCAGCCATCATGAACTCCCTTTCCTTTTAGTATTACTGTCCATGGGATCTCACCCAGCACTTCCCTAAGTTTTATGAAGTCAGCTTTCTTAAAGTCAAGAAATTGAGTCCTAGTATGCTTGGCTGCTCCTTTCCGCTGTATAGTAAACTTCAGAAGAGCATGATCACTCGCGCCTAATGATCCTTCCACTTCTACCCCACTAACCAGGTCATCAACATTGGTTAGGACCAGATCTAAAATGGCTGTTCCTCTTGTTGCTTCTCCCACTTTCTGGACAATGAAGTTGTCCGCAAGGCCAGTGAGGAATCTGTTTGACCTTATGCTCTTGGCTGAGTTTGACATCCAACAAATATCCGGGTAATTGAAGTCCCCCATTACTACTATCTCCCTTCCTTTTGCATGCTTGGCCATCTGTTCCAGGAAGGCATCATCTATGTCCTCCGTTTGGCTTGGGGATCTATAGTAAACTCCCACAATGAGGTCACTGTTATTCTTCTCTCCCTTAATTTTGACCCAAATGCTCTCACTTTGGCTTTGAGGTTCTAAATCTTGGATCTCTTCACAGGTATACACATCCCTGACATATAACGCCACTCCTCCTCCTTTCTTGTCTGGTCTGTTTCTCTGAAATAGATTGCATCCCCCCATTATTACTTTCCAATCGTGGGACTTATCCCACCAGGTTTCAGTGATACCTATTATGTCATATTTAGTTTGCTGTACCAAGAGCTCAAGCTCATCTTGTTTATTTCCCATGCTTTGCGCATTAGTGTACAGACATTGAAGTCCATTAATCATTCCCCCGTGACTCTTATTTAAGGATTTTTTCCTCCCACCACTAGGTCTGTGTGCTGTTTGCTCCATTTGGTCTATGACATTTGGATGATCATCTTCATCAATTGATAGACTCCTACCTTCAGGAGCACTGTCTCCCTCCCCCACATTAGTCAGTTTAAAGCCCTCCTGATGAGGTTTCTGAGATTTTTGGCAAAAACATTTCTCCCAACCGTTGTGAGGTGCAGCCCATAGCTTGCCAGAAGTCCATCTTCAAGAAACTGCAGTCCGTGATCTAAGAATCCAAACCGTTCCTGTTTACACCATTTACGAAGCCAGCTGTTCACTTCCACTATTTTCCCCTCTCTCCCTGGGCCACGTCGTTCAACTGGGAGGACAGATGAGATGACAATTTGTGCATTTAATTGCTTCAATTTCCTGCCCAGAGCCTCATAGTCTCTTTTGATCTTCTGGAGGCTATTGCTTGCAGTGTCATTGGTTCCCACATGAACCAAGAGGAAGGGGTATTTGTCAGTGGGTTTTATGATTCCTTGATATGTGAGCTGTCCCTGGATGAAATGACTTTTCTTCTTTAAGAAGAAGAAGAAGAGTTTGGATTTGATATCCCGCCTTTCACTCCCCTTCAGGAGTCTCAAAGCGGCTAACATTCTCCTTTCCCTTCCTCCCCCACAACAGACACCTTGTGAGGTGAGTGGGGCTGAGAGACTTCAAGGAAGTGTGACTGGCCCAAGGTCACCCAGCAGCTGCATGTGGAGGAGCGGAGACTGCCGCTCTCAACCACTACGCCACACTGGCTCTCAAAGCTCTTAATCTAGCTCAAGGTCGTCACCTGAACCAGCCAGATGTTTAACTGAGAATCAAGCACAGTCTATCATTTGAAAAATAAGACTTTACAGCCATCGTACCCCAAAATGGCAACTAGACAATCTGTTTTAGTGAATGTAACCTTGGTTTAAGAAGCCATTTGGCACCTAGCTTATATATCTGAGTTTCTAACACTGCTTCCAAGGTGCAAAACAGTATCTTCCCATAACTGCTGTCTGGAAATGGCCCTGGAGGTAAGAGCAGAACCACAAGCACAGTGGCCTCAATCCACACTTCCCTGAGATATTCCAGTATCAAAAGCCACTGAAAAGTTGAGAAGAACAAGCAAGATTGCATTTTCCGCACTTCTCTCGCATCAAATGACATCAACCAGGGTGAACAAGGCTGTTTCAGTTTCATGACCAGACCTGAAGCCAAACTGCAATGGTTATGTTTCTTCTAAGCATATCTGAAGCTGGACCCCTGCCACCTTGCAAGCACCTTGCACCAAAAAATGGAATTCACCACTGGGTTATCACTTCTGGGTGCAGGGAGATCTTCTTAAGGAGGGTTATGCACCAACACTACCTCCTTTGAGGCAGATGGTCCTTCTCCCTTCTCCAGTGAACCATTAATCACTTCCCAGACCCAGCCAACCCCCTACAGGGCAGACCTAGAATTTAGCAACAAAAAAGCCAAATATTGGAAGGGCGACCATATACCAAATAAAGAAGAATGGCTACAAAAATTGAGTGAGTACTTGGAACTCGCTAAGTTGACTGAAGCCTTAAGGAACAAGTAAAATAAAATAGTCCAGAAGGAATGGGATTGTCTAAATACGACCTATCGAGTCAAGATTCAACAACCAGTGTTTGGTTGTGTTTAGAATAAACCCATAAGTGGGAAAATGTCTCATACCAAGATAAGGAATATATTGAAACGCAGAGAAATGGTACTAGTTACCGTATAGGAAATGAACCACTGTGAGGTTGATGGAAGTCAAAATCAAAAATAGAAAGAGATTCACCCCAGAAGGGTCAGTATTCAGGTAGAGAAATGACATCCTGGAATGGCTATTATAGTTACCTTGTATTATACTTATGTTTTTACTGTTTGTATTTGTTTTGTTTTCCTTTTCTTTCTTTGTGTATTCAGTTGAAATGTTTGTATTTGTATAATAACTCAATAGTAATAGTAATAATAATAATAAATAAAGATTTAGCAACAAAAATACCAGGCCAGGGGGCTGGCTGAGCAGAATCCCCTGATTCTGAAGTGCAGCAGGCCAAGCAAAGGGGGCAAGGGTTTTGCTCTCCTACTCCATACTATATACCTTCATCCACCCCGTATGTCCCCCAACCAGGGATGGAAGTCCCACCCTCCTTTACCCTGGCCTCAGGTGTGCCAACTCTATGGGGCTAAGTTGCCTTCAGCCCTCCCCTCCCAATATCTGTTGGGCATGGGCTGGGACCCCTCAATGTTGAGGGTGTGGAGGAAACTGAGCATGGGGCCTAGCACACCACGGCTTCACTGGCCAGCTTCTCCTGAGCACTAGAAAGGAGGAGCTGCCAGCCATTGAAGCCACATTGCACTGGGCCTCCTCCCAATAATGCAACGTCACACACATGATGCCATGCATGTGCAAGTCGGTGCCTCTGCCTGGCCTAGGAACATGGCACCCTTGACCAGCCTTGTTGACCACAAACACACAGCAGAGGAAAACACCAAGGAGAAAATCCACTAGGAAGCTCTTACAAAAATAAAACTTGGAAGTGACTCGTTCCCCAGCTCTCACCTGAGATAAAAACTCCAGACTTCCTCCTCTCCCAGAAAAGGCACAGCTCCATTCTAAACTTCATTTATTTCAAGGGAGTTACAGGCAACTGCCTCTTAGACTGCTTTCACGTAAGCAATTGCTACTGTGCGTAGGTGGGGTAATAAGTAAGTGGAGAGCAGAGGAAACCCACCGTTCACACCTCTACATTTATTAATTTCCCACAAATACCCGCGCACCCAGAAGGTTTTCCTTGCTTACTGGGCTCTGGAAAGGTCACAGGAGGATCTGGGATAACTCAGTCCATACAGCATGAGCAGTAGGAGGGCAGGAGCAAGAAATAACAGATAATAGCACAGAAGAAGAAGAGGAAGGGAAGAAAAGGGAAAAGGGAAAAGGTAAAAAAAGGAAAAGACAAGACTTGAATAACTAAATTAAACATGGCTGATTTGAGGATATTAAGCTAGAATGTAAATGGACGAAATAATAAAACAAAAAGGCATAGAATTGAACATGTAATATTAAAACAGAATCTAGATACAATTTGCTTGAAAGAAACACATGTGGCTAAAAGAATATTGATGAATAAAAGGATTGGAATGGAATTTATAACCTCAGATAAAACTAAAAAACGAGGAGTGATTTTGTATATTAGGTCAAAATTAGAGCCAAACTCTTAATTAACGATGAACTAGGAAAAGTTAATTATAGTTGGAATTTATGACCCTAATGAAAAGAAATCAGAATTCTTTTAAAAATTAGAAAATAATATTTTAGAATACACAGACCAGAATATGATAGTAATGATAGATATGAACGAAGTAGTTTAACTTGAAATGCACAGAACAATAAGAAAAACTGAATCTAAGGAAGGGAA
Source organism: Podarcis pityusensis (assembly GCF_964106645.2). Lineage (NCBI taxonomy): Eukaryota > Metazoa > Chordata > Lepidosauria > Squamata > Lacertidae > Podarcis > Podarcis pityusensis. The sequence continues at coordinate 98,952,735 of NC_138032.1, read as the reverse complement.
ACTACCATTAACCTTCTTTAATCTGATAGAAAATTTAAATTTAATGACGTTTGGATATTTAAACACCTGTTGAGTAGAGAATATACTTTCTTCTCTGAAGTCCACCAGTCCAGTGGCTGGATCATCTCAGTATGGGCCTCCAAAGAAATATCCTTAATAATAAAAAGGGCAGAAATATTACCAAGAACTCTATTGGACCATAATTCAAAACCTATAGAAATAAAAGGAGAAAGGAATACACCGTTTAGATAGAGACTGAATGAAGAATTGCTAGACAATCAGGAAATAATAGAAAAAACTGAGAAAGTTTTAAAAGATTATTTTGAGTTAAATTGTAACAAAGGTACAGACATGCAAATAGTATGGGATGCTAGTAAAGCGGTAATTAGAGGGTTTTTTCATAAATCAGAATGCATACCACAAGAAGATTAGAGAACAGAAGAAAAAAGAAATATTGAAGAACTATTTAAAAAGGAGAAAGAGTTAGTAAACAAACCTAAGAAGGAAACAATAAAACAAGCAATTAAAATACTACAAGCACAATATTCAATAATAATAAACCAAGAATTAGAGTGGAAAATAAAAAGAATGAAACAGAAAATCTTTGAACATGCTAACAAGCCAGGGAAGCTGTTTGCATGGCAATTAAATAAAAGAAAAGCAAATAGTTTGATAAATAAAATAAAAACAGAAGGGAAAATAACTGATAATCCAATAGAAATCAGAAAACAATTTATTAAATATTTTACAGACCTATATCAAGCTGGATCAGAAAAGAAAATAGAAATTGAAAGATATATTTGACAAAAAATGCCAAAAATTCCAAATGAAAAATTAATTACTTTAAATGCACCAATTAACACTTCAGAGGTTTCAGAAGCTATTAAAGTTTTTTAATTCAACTGTTACAAAATGTAATGAATGAAATATTAATGGCAGGGAAAATACCAAAGACATGGAAAGAGGCTTTTATTACTCTGATTCCAAAGCAAGAGACAGATACTTTGGAGGTAAAAAATTATAGACCAATTTCACTATTAAATAGTGAATAGTACGCAATTAAATAGTACACAAAAATATTAGCTAACAGAATGAAGAACATATTGTTAGAAATAATTCATCAAGATCAAACAGGATTTCTTCCAGAGCAACACATGAAGGATAGTATAAGGAATGTAATAGACATAATTTATCTGGAGGTAAGAAATGAAAAACAGGCAGCTATGATATTTATTGATGCTGAAAAAGCCTTTGATAATGTTTCATGGACTTTTATGCTTAAGGTCCTGGAAGAGATGAATTTCGGAGATATGTTTAAAAGAGGAATAGAAGCCATTTACTCAGAGTAACAAGCAAGTTTAATAATTAATAACATAATCACAGAAGAATGTAAAATAACGAAAGGGACAAGACAGGGGTGTCCCCTGTCACCATTATTGTTTATTTTACTATCCTGGTGAGGAATAAAAGAGCAGATGAAACCATTAGAATAACAGTAGGAAATAAAGCATATAAATTGAAAGCATTTGCAGATTATCTGGTGGTCATGGTGGAAGACCCTATAAATTCATTAGCAAAAGTAGTAAAAAAAAATACAAGAATTTGGACAAGTAACAGGCTTTATTGAATAAAAACAAAACCAAGCGCCTAATAAAAAATATCTCAGAACAAGAAAAAATCTATCATTATTAGGAAAAATATTGGTAATCAAGATGAACTTATTGCCAAAAATGTTATTTTTGTTTCAATCAATCCCAGTGATATGCAATGTGAGTTGCTTCAAAGAGTGGCAGAAGGATATTGCAAGAAGCCAAGAATAAAATATAAATTATTAACAGATCTTAAAGACAGAGGTGGCTTTTCCTTACCAGATTTAAAATTATATTATGAAGCTTCTTGCATTTGCTGGATCTGGGGTTGGATAATATTTTTTAAAAAACAGATTTATTAGATTTTGAAGGACATGATAATAGATTTGGTTGGTATGTGTATTTGTGGTACCAGAAGGCAAAAGTACATAAAAGCTTCCAGAATCATATAATAGGAAATGTGATTTTTAAAGTTTGGGGAAAATACAAAGATTTGTTAGAACAAAAACCACCATGGTGGCTTTGCCCACTGGAAGCAATATCCACGAAAAAAAGTAAATATGAAACCTAATTGGGCAACATATAGAGAGCTGTTAACGGAAAGGGATAACCAATTAAAACTGAAGGAATTTCAAGAAGTAAAGGAAAGGTAACAGATTGGCTACAATATTTCCAATTAAATGAAGCATTCAAAAATGATGAAAAAAATGATGGTGTTTCCTGCTTGGCAGGGGGTTGGACTCATAGAATCATAGAATCATAGAGTTGGAAGAGACCACAAGGGCCATCGAGTCCAACCCCCTGCCAAGCAGGAAACACCATCAGAGCACTCCTGACATATGGTTGTCAAGCCTCTGCTTAAAGACCTCCAAAGAAGGAGACTCCACCACACTCCTTGGCAGCAAATTCCACTGTCAAACAGCTCTTACTGTCAGGAAGTTCTTCCTAATGTTTAGGTGGAATCTTCTTTCTTGTAGTTTGGATCCATTGCTCCGTGTCCGCTTCTCTGGAGCAGCAGAAAACAACCTTTCTCCCTCCTCTATGTGACATCCTTTTATATATTTGAACATGGCTATCATATCACCCCTTAACCTCCTCTTCTCCAGGCTAAACATGCCCAGCTCCCTTAGCCGTTCCTCATAAGGCATCGTTTCCAGGCCTTTGACCATTTTGGGTGCCCTCCTCTGGACACGTTCCAGTTTGACAGTGTCCTTCTTGAACTGTGGTGCCCAGAACTGGACACAATACTCCAGGTGAGGTCTGACCAGAGCAGAATACAGTGGCACTATTACTTCCCTTGATCTATACTCCTATTTTTTTTTTCCATAATTCTTTTTATTGGTTAATTCCATGGGAAAATAAACATTAACACACAGATAAGCAAAGGAAAATAATACACAGACAAACAGTAATAGAAAAAAGAAAAGAAAAAAGAAAAAGTTACACAAATTTATAATTTTCACATCAACAATATTACATAATCATCCCTTTCAAGACTTCCTTCAGCTTGTCCGTAAATCATTCGAAGTAGTAATTAAAGTTGCGCATTTCTTGGCTTATATTGTCATTAACCTTTCTCTATCTCCTATTTTCTTTGGACAATAACTCATAGTCTTTCACAGTGCATCTCTGAATCCCTTTAGCGTTGTTTGTCCCTCACTAATATATTCCAGGTAATCTACATACTTTCCCCAATCCTTGATGAACTTTTGGTCTCTTATATACCTAACTTTTCCTGTCAGTTTGTCCAACTCCGCGTAGTCTAACAGCTTTGATCTCCACTCCTCTACCGTTGGTATTTCCTGCTGTTTCCACTTCTGGGCTAAAACTACCCTTGCTGCTGTAACTGCATAGTATACTAGTATACAATCTTCCTTTTTTATCTCGTGGCCTAGTATCCCTAATAGGAAAATTTCTGATTTCTTTGTGAACGTATATTTTAAGATCTTCTTTAGTTCAATGTATATTTTTTCCCAAAACTGTTTCACTTTTACACACTCCCACCACATGTGGTAAAAGGAGCCCTCTTTGTCTTTACATTTCCAACACTTGTTGTCCCCCTTATACATTTTTGATAGTTTCATAGGTGTTAAGTACCACCTGTAGAACATCTTCATGACATTTTCCTTTATCGTTATGCACGCCGTAAAATTTAACCCATCCTTCCAAAGTTTCTCCCAGTCCTCAAATTGTATACTATGACCTACATCCCTTGCCCAACAGATCATCACCGATTTGACTTCCTCATCTCCTAAGTTCCAATCTAGCAGCATCCTATACATTTTAGATATGATTTTCACTTCATTGTTTATAATCTCCACCTGAAATTTGGAATCTTTGTCTGCATAACCTCTTTCTTTGATATCTTTTCTAAACATCTCATTCACCTGGAAATGATGTAGCCAGTCATAAACATGCTCCTTAACTTGCTCATATGGTTTTAGTTTCCATTTCCCATCTTCCTTAATTAATAACTGACTATATGTTGCCCAATTGCTTCTCATATTAATAGTCTTCACACTCATTACTTCAAGAGGTGATAGCCAATGTGGTGTTTTAAATTCTAGCAGATTTTTATACTTTTCCCATACTTCGATTAGTGGCCCTCTAAAAATATGATTTTCAAATCCCTTATGTACTTTCCTTTTATTCTGCCATAAATAGGCGTGCCAGCCGAATCTATTGTCGAAGCCCTCCAAGTCGAGTAGCTCCTTGTTCACCAACTTTACCCAGTCTTTTATCCAGCAGAGGCATGAAGCCTCGTAATATAGTTTCAAGTCTGGCAGGGCAAAGCCCCCCCTTTCCTTTATATCTGTTAGTAGTTTGAACTGAATTCTAGGTTTTTTGCCCTGCCAGATGTATCTTGAAAGTACTCTTTGCCAGTCCTTAAAGATTCGGCTCCCCTTGATTATAGGGATGGTCTGGAATAGGAACATCAACCTTGATAAAACATTCATCTTAATTGTATTAATCCTTCCCCAGAATGACAGTTTCAACCCTCCCCATATTTCCAAATCCTTTCTTATTCCCCTCCACATCGGCTCATAATTATTTTTGAATAAGTCTATATTTTTAGGTGTTAGCCAAATACCGAGGTATTTCACTTTTTTGACCACCTCTATCTGCGATTGATGTTGAATTGTTTCTATTGTCTTTTGGTCCACATTTTTACCTATCATTTTCGTTTTTGTCTTATTTAATTTAAAGCCTGCGACCTCTCCAAATTGATCTATTTCCTTTAGTATTTCTTCTATTGTAGTTGTTGGTTCTTCTGTCATTATTACTACGTCATCAGCAAAAGCTTTAATCTTATACACATTCTGTCCGATTAACACTCCTTTTATTTTTCCATTTTGTCTTATTGAGTTCAAAAGGACTTCTAATACTATTATAAACAATAGCGGGGAGAGTGGACAACCCTGTCTTGTTCCTTTCTGTATCTTTATCTCTTCTGTCACAGTATTATTTATTATCAGTTTGGCTTTCTGCTCTGTGTATATTGCTTTTACCCCGTTAAAGAAGTCATTACCCACATCCATATGTACTAGATTTTTCAACATAAAATCCCATATCACATTGTCGAAAGCCTTCTCGGCATCCACGAACATCATTATAACTTGTTTATCAATTCTCACAGATAGGTATTCTAACATGTTGATTATATTTCTTGTATTATCTCTCATCTGCCGACCTGGCAGAAATCCCGCCTGGTCCTTATGAATAATCTCTGATAACAGCCTCTTCAGCCTCCTTGCCAGGATTCCTGCTAATATTTTATAGTCTGTATTTAGCAGTGAGATCGGTCTATAATTTTTAACTTGAGTTGGGTCTGCATCTTGTTTAGGGATGAATGTGATGTATGCCTCCTTCCAGGTCTCTGGGATTTCACCTTTCCTTAAAATATTATTCATCGTCTCTTTCAGAGGACCCACCAAAATGGGTTTCATCTCTTTGTAATAGCCTGCAGTGAATCCGTCGGGGCCTGGGGCTTTTCCCCTCTTTAAGTCTTTAATTACTTCTTCTATCTCCTCATTTCTAATTGGGGTATTCAGTCGTTGTTTTTCCTCTGTTGAGATTTTCTGCACCCTTTTATCCTTCAGATATCTCTCTATCCTCCTTAAGTTGTTTCTCTCTTTATTATTATACAGACTTCTATAGTAGTTGAGGAACTCCCTCCTAATTCCTTTTGGGTCAGTTATTTCTTCCCTCCCCACTATTATTTTATTTATTGTGCCCTGTTCCTTTCTTTTTTTAATTTGCCAAGCAAGCCATTTGCCTGATTTATTCGAGAATTCAAAATTTTTTTGTCTTAGTTTTTTGATGTTCCACTCCACCTCTCTATTTATTATTGTGGCAAATTGGGCTTGTAAAATTTTTATTCTTTCTTTCGCCTTCTGACAGTTAGGTTTCTGAGATAATTTTTGTTCGTTTACCATTATCTGCTTTAGAATTTCCTCTTTACCTTTTTCTCTATTCTTATTTTTGATTGCATTCTGTTGGATAAAATATCCTCTTATTACTGCCTTACTAGCGTCCCATACTACATTAGCCTTTGTTCCTTTGTCACAATTGTCCGCAAAGTAGTCCATCAATTTTTTCTGTGCATTTTCGACAATTTTCTGGTCATCCAGGAGATAATCTTTCAATCTCCATCTGAAAGTTCTTATCTCTAAACTTTCCAATTCCAATTCTATCGGACTGTGGTCCGAGATTACTTTCGGTCTTATTTCTATTAGTTTGGCTCTTGGACATAACTCACTCGAGATCCATATCTGATCTATACGTGACATCGACTGATTAGGTTCGGAATGAAAGGTGAATTGTTTATCTAATGGATGTCTGAGGCGCCAAATATCTGTCAAGTTACAGTTTTCCACCATTGAGAAGAAGGATTTTGGTAGTTTTCCTTCTTTACTTGCTCCTTCCCTCAGTCTATCCGCTTCTAGAGAAACCACCCCGTTCATATCACCCATTAGAATAATTTTTTGGTCCACATATTCTAGTAGTTTCTCTTCTAAGTTTTTGAAGAATTCGGTCTTGTTACCATTTGGGGCATATACCCCAACTACCACCAGATTTTCTCCTTGCCAATTAAGACTGACCCCTATCATCCTCCCCTCTTCGTCTTTAAATACTGTTTTTGCTTCGATCTTATTTTTAATATACAATACCACCCCTCTTTTCTTTTCCTTATCTGAAGATTCAAATTCATTTCCCAATCTTTTATTAATTAACACTTTTTTGTGCCTTCTGGCTACATGCGTTTCTTGTAGACAGATAATGTCCAAATTTTTCTTTTTCAGAAATTGCTCAATTTTATTCCTCCTTTTTTTTCGTTCATCCCATTAATATTCCAATTCCAAATTTTTAACCCCATACTGCCTAACTCTCGCCTAGGTTTTCCTTTTCTTTATAAGTTCGCTGGATCTTCTTCTTCCTCCTCTACCTCTTCGTCCAGTCCGCTTCCTCCTCCCTCCTCCTCCTCCTCTGTTCCTGGTTCTCCTGGTAATCCTCTCTCTGCTCCCCCTGCTCCATTCACCTCTACTCTTAATTCCTTATATTTCCTCAGAAATTTCCCGGTTTCTTCCTGGTTTGACAACCTATGCCTCTTACCTCTATACGTAAATGATAACCCTTCCGGGAATTCCCATCTAAATTCAATTTTATTTTTCTTCAATGTCTGCGCCAATGATTTGTAAGAGTCTCTTCGTTTAAGTAATCTGATTGGGATGTCTTTAAAGATAATTATATAGTTCCCTTCTATATTCAACCTCTTTTCTCTATTCCTTTGAAGAATCCTATTCCTCATTTCCTTATCCTTAAATGTAATCAGGCAATCGCCTGTAAATTTCTTTACTCTTGTTGTTTTAACCCGCATTCTAAATGCGTTCTGTACATTTTTGGCCATTTCCTCAACTGGTACGCCCAGCCATTCCGCTAGCTCCATTATCAGTCTCTCCTTAATATTTTCACTTTGTGTCTCTGGCACAGCTCTAAATCTCAGATTCACCTCCCTCTGCCTCAGTTCATTCATCGCAATAATATCCTTCATCTCTTCCTGTGCCTTATTTAAATCCATCACTTCTACTTTGATCCTTTCTTTATCCCTTTTCATATCCTTTAGTTCCACCCTTGTCCTCTTTAATCCTTCCTCTGTGAGCTGCGTTCTCCTGAAAACTTCCTTTATTTGGCCTTTAAGTTCATTAACAGTTTCGTCCATTTTTTAATCCATTTTCCCAATCTTGTTGTCCACCTGCTCTAATTTGCGTTCTAAATTATCTTGACTCTGTTTAATTTCCGCAAACATCTTCAAAATATCTGACTTAAAGTCTGCCTCTTGTTTGGAGCCCCTCCTATCGCCAGAGGTCCCCCCATTCATTCCTTTCTTTCCTGTATGTGACATCTTACACTCTTATATTTCCCCGCGCCCAAACAATACCTTTCTCACCGTAATTATTTCTAATACTCTCCTTTAGATATCCCCCTTGGTCAATTTTCCTTATATCAACTTTCCGTCGTTATTTTTACTAATCAGAGTTACCAATCCCTTATATATATATGTTTTCAAAAAGTCAGTATAAGGTTTTTGCCGCAACTTCTTCTTTCCTCCACTAGGGGTATTCCAATACCAGAGATTCTTCTCGCCTCTAATCAGGCTAATCAATATTACTGAGTAGGCTTACGGGAATAATTAATGGAAAGGAAATATAACGAAGGAATAGATAGGAGAGGGTAGATGAAAAAGGAAGCAGGGCAGGGGAGGCAGAAAACGGTCGGAGATCAGACAGTCACCATCCTGCCACTAGATGTCACCAAATCTCTATGAGCTGGCATTATTTCTAAAAATATATCAGTGTCTTGTTTCTCCAGAGGTTTAGTCTCTCAAGTAAATCCAAAGTCCCAAGTTTCCAGTTCCAGCAAACAAACTGAAGAAAAAGGAAGATCATACACGCAGAAATACCAATCTAAGTGTAGATAATTGTCCTCTTTTTACTTTTCTCAGTCACCACGCTCAAAGGTTCTTAATGGCGGCGGAGCCTTCTCTTCCGGATTTGGTGTTCCTTGTGTTCTAACACAACAATAGAGAAACGCCCCTTCTCCTCTTTACGCCCTCTGTTTCACCACGGACGCCTAATTCCGATACTTTGTCTCTGGCCCCCCTTCTCTTCCCTCCGTTCTTTTAATCTAACGTTCCTGCTTGTAAAGTTACTTTTTTTTAAGGAAGATACCTGGAGGGAAACAGCGTATCCGCTAAGGCGACTCACTTTCACTTTCTCCTGCACTGGTGTCGCGTTGCGTCTAAGTTGATTCTGGCTTTCCAGCTAAACTCCATTTGCGTCTCTTTGTTACTCCGAAGCCTCCTTGTTCTTTTAACCGCAGAGTTTTAAATATTTTGCGTTCGGAGTCCTTTAATCTGAGAGCGTACCGCTCTCTCAGCAAGCTTAGGGCTTCGCTATCTGAAGGTGAGTAATGGCTTCCCTCGACCCGCTAGACCTCTCCGCCGCTCTCTTCACTTCTTCCGAAGCTACCTGGTGGCCGGGTTGGTCGCTCTTTGGCCGCGCCGGGAACCAGACCTTCTGAACACCCTCCAGAAGTGTTTTAGGGGGTCTCCGCGCCCTGGAGTTGCCCCTGTCCTTCAGAATAGCTCGGGTTCTCCCTCACGGTACGAACCCTGCTTGCGTTGAGATCGCGGTGCACCGGAAGTCCGATGCTATACTCCTATTGATGCAACCCAGAATTGCATTGGCTTTTTTAGCTGCCGCGTCACACTGTTGGCTCATGTCAAGTTTGTGGTCAACCAAGACTCCTAGATCCTTTTCACATGTACTGCTCTCAAGCCAGGTGTCCCCCATCTTGTATTTGTGCCTCTCATTTTTTTTGCCCAAGTGCAATACTTTACATTTCTCCCTGTTAAAATTCATCTTGTTTGTTTTGGCCCAGTTCTCTAATCTGTCAAGGTCGTTTTGAAGTGTGATCCTGTCCTCTGGGGTGTTAGCCACCCCTCCCAGTTTGGTGTCATCTGCAAATTTGATCAGGATGCCCTTGAGTCCATCATCCAAGTCGTTGATAAAGATGTTGAATAAGACCGGGCCCAAGACAGAACCCTGTCGCACCCCACTAGTCACTCTTCTCCAGGATGAAGAGGAACCATTGATGAGCACCCTTTGGGTTCGGTCAGTCAGCCAGTTACAAATCCACTGAGTGGTAGCATAGTCAAGACCACATTTTACCAGCTTCTTTACAAGAATATCATGAGGCACCTTGTCAAATGCCTTGCTGAAATCAAGGTAGGCTACATCCACTGCGTTCCCTTCATCTACCAGGCTTGTAATTCTGTCAAAAAACGAGATCAGGTTAGTCTGACATGCCTTATTTTTCAGAAATCCATGCTGACTGTTGGTGATCACAGCATTCCTTTCTAGGTGCTCACAGACTGTTTGCTTAATGATCTGCTCCAGAATCTTCCCTGGTATTGATGTCAGACTGACTGGGCGGTAATTATTTGGGTCCTCTCTTTTCCCCTTTTTGAAAATAGGGACAACATTTGCCCTCCTCCAGTCTGCCGGGACTTCGCCTGTTCTCCAGGAATTCTCAAAGATGACTGCCAGTGGAGGTCTTTAAGCAGAGGCTTGACAACCATATGTCAGGAGTGCTCTGATGGTGTTTCCTGCTTGGCAGTGGGTTGGACTCGATGGCCCTTGTGGTCTCTTCCAACTCTATGATTCTATGATTCCAGGAAGTTCCCAGAGGTGACAATTGCTGAGCTGATTGTTGGCCAAGGAAAGCCTAACCCCATCACCAAACTTGCCTCGGGATACAGACATGCAAAGGAAATGTTATTGTACTTTGGGTGGTGGGACTTCAGAGGTGTTTGCCTAGGCTCATCTTATACCTGGGTCTTGCCCTGACATGTCTGCTTATGCTAATCTTGTACCAAGGACTTGTCTGGACATGTTTGCCAAGGTTAAACTAGTGTAACCCCTGTCTACCCCTCCCCTTTGTGACATGTCAGTAATGTAGCAATGATGTAGCAATGATGGTGTACGAACTGTATTCTGGGATATGGTGGGAAAGTTTTAAACGTCTTTGTCACCCCATCCTCTGGGTTCAAAATTCCTCTTTGAACCTGTTGCGCAATAAACTTTGGTCTACAGCTATTTGCTCCTGTTGGTGGCTCGACTCCTTTATTCCGCAGGGACCCGCGGTCTCTGCCCGACGAGCTGGGTGACTGAGCAGCCTCACACCTAGATTTTTCCGTAACAATATGAAAATGATGTATAGGTGGTATTTAATTGGCAAAAATGTATAAAACAAGGGGAAATAAGTGTTGGAAATATAAAGTAAAAGGTACGTTTTATCATATGTGGAGGCAATGTAAGGCTATTTTAAAAGGGGGGCGGGAGATAGATAAAGAATTGAAAAAAAATGTTAAAAATAACCTTTGTTAAACAACCAGAAGCTTTCTTAAAAAAATCTCACAGGAATGGATCTACGTAAAGAATACAAGAATTTGTTCATATATGCAACAACAGCCGCTCAGATATTGCTAGCCCAACACTGGAAAGAAGAAAAAGTCCTCACTGCGGAAGATTGGCAAATTAAGTTAATGGAATATGCAGAAATGGCTAAATTAACTTGAAAAATTAGAAATTAAGATGATAACAAATATACAAAAGAATTGGAAATGATTATTGCATATTTACAAAGGCAATGTATGCAAGTTAATACATTAGCAGAATTTTTTTTAAAAACACACTTGAAATGTGATAGACAATGTTTAAATTTGGAGGTAATTAGAGATACCCTTTATTGACATACATAAATGAAGATGATATAATGGAACCAAGAGAGGGAGTGGAGGGAAGTTGGTGGATTCAAATAATCCCACAGTGTGGATTTAATATTGATTGTGTATACAGTTGTTATAAATGTTTTATTTTATGTTTGTTTTTCTTTAATGTAATGATTTTGTTTGTTTGTTTCTGTAGAATTTAATAAAAATATTATTTTTTAAAAAAAATTGAGACCCAAAGTCTGCCACTGTTCCAGGCACTTAACCAGGGTTCGTGTTTCCTTTTGGAAATGAGACACAGTGGAGACTGTGGCGTCTTTATGAGATATGGCTTATTTAGACATATATACAAGCTGAGCCTATGATGGAGGGATTCACAGCATTAACAATCCAAAAAGGTACTGTTTCTCCCATAGCCACAGCCTTGGATTCAAACAGAAATCAAACATTGCTCTGAAATGTTGCTCTGACTCTCTCTCCAGCATGCTGCCTTTCTTCTAGGTCACATCACTCCAAACCTCAACTCTAAACTGGTTTTATCCTTCTAACTAACTGCAAGCTGAGAGAGGGGCTGCACCCATTTGCCATCTCACACAGAGCCCCTTTCCTTTCTTCCCCTTAATGGCCCATCATGCAGGCTCTCACCTCAACACAGGAAGGTAGCCAGGCTTATATTTTAACACTTGCTGGATCCAGGCCTTAGAAAGGTCTCACATACAGCCTACTACTCGCCCCCCCCCAACATCCCTCCCCCCCCAAAAAAGCCACCTCATCACACTAATATTGAATAAATTTGTGACTTGTTTAAGAAAAGCATACAAATGGTAATAGGAAAAGGTCAAACCACTATTTAAGGGTAAAAAAATTCCACAACTTATTTATATAAGCAGGATGCTCCCTCCATAACTGTTGTGATTTGTGCTAATTTGTAAGGTTCCAAAACTGATGTACAAAATATTTATTAAGAAATAGCCTTCAGTATTGAAAGATAATAATTAAGCAACAATGGTGAGAGAAAGAGAATGGTGCATAAATACCATCAGCTGTACTGAAAATGTATTCTACCATGTAAAACTGAATATTTGTCTCTTCTCTCCTATTTAATCAAAAAAGGCCCACAGCCTCACCTGGTGGAAATCAGTATATCTGCGTGAAACTGGCTTTTATATTACAATTACCATTTTTCTGTCATATACTTCTTTTATTTTATTATTAATTCATTAAAATTTGAGGGGATCATCACACCTAGACCTTATATGCTTAGTCTTCTTAAAGTTGCTACCCTGTTTTAACTTGCTAACTCACAGGTTGTTTTCAGCATCTGCTTTGAGGTCATGAACTTAACAAATGACACAAGAAGAAAATGAAGCTAGTATGGGTGACAAGCTGCTTTCAGTTTCTGCTGGCAAAGAGACAATCTATTCCCTGTTCTTCAAGCATTGAAGAGATCTAGCAAGCTTGTTGGGTGGAAATAGATCTTCCATTTTACAGTCTCAGGATGGAATTATATGTTCTGCTCAAAATGGAACTAGCACCAAAAATGTAGCCCCACATTGTGTTCTCCCCATTTCACCCTATAACATTTAGGTTTACATTGTCTTTTTTTTCTTTTCACTTCCGCTTGAGGCGCCACGGAAGATGGCTGACAATACCATCGCTCCAGCTCCCACCGGGTAATTAGAGGCTGAGATGGGAGTAATCAGCCTCCCAAATTCTTCCCGGGGTAAGGGAAGATGCAGTCTCATCCGCGGATGCCCAATAAACCACCCCCAAGTTCGTAAAGAAGGAGGGGGTGGGGGCACTGGATGGAGAGCCCCCAAGGGAGTTCGGATCTCCTGGACTCTGTCACCATGAGCGCACCAAGTTCCATTACTTAAGATGAAAAATTGGATTAAAGTTTTGGACATGCTTCAAATGAGGAGGGGGAAATTGATCTGCCAATTAAGCCAGCCACTGAGGTGCGAAAAGAGACGAGTGGAAGAAGGATAACATCTAAGTTGGTATGTTGGAAAGGAACAGAAAAGGAGGGGGATAAAGCCTTTTTTACTATTGTACTCTGATTTATTATAATACTTGGCAACCCCCCCCCCCCGAAGAACCGTTTGGATTTGAGAGTTTGGATTTGATATCCCGCTTTATCACTCCCCTTCAGGAGTCTCAAAGCGGCCAACATTCTCCTTTCCCTTCCTCCCCCACAACAAACACTCTGTGAGGGGAGTGGGGCTGAGAGACTTCAGAGAAGTGTGACTGGCCCAAGGTCACCCAACAGCTGCATGTGGAGAAGCGGAGACACAAACCCAGTTCCCCAGATTATGAGTCTACCGCTCTTAACCACTACACCACACTTTACACTATTTATGGCAAGCGAGATTGGAAAATACAAACTGTCTGGAAATAATAATATTATATAATTAAAGCTTCTGTTTTTTGAATTGCCTGGAAGAAGATAAAAAACTTTCCAAATGCTGATTTTAGAAAGAAGCAGGATCCCGTTAGCCGCTGGAGAGACTTCAAAAAACTTTGGACGGGTTCTTATAATTGGGAATCTGCCATTATGGAATAAAACCAAGCTGCAGAGTTATAAATAGTCATAGGGGGAAGTGAGCTCTTAATATGTCATTATATCTGCATTTCAAGTCCGATTTGGTAAATCTCCTCTGGAAAGGCTAACATTTGATGCAACTGGTCTGGGAAAATTAATGAGCAAACGCCTAGATTTGATTTCATCGGAATTGAGAGAAGATGGCGTCTGCCAGCAGCAAAATGACTTTTGGATTGATTCAGCATAAACACCAGCGTGCGAGGAGATACTGCAACAATAGAGGAGAGTCATACATGAAACCCACACAGAAATACATCATTGCTTATTTCAACTCGCTTGTGGAAAGAACTCAGAGGCCATGAAAGAAGGAAGGTTAACAACAGGAAGATTTAAAGGAACTATTGGAAAGACTATTCAAGGCAGCAGAGATATGAGATGATCAGAGCCCCCCTGAACTTGAAGCATGGGGAGTCCCAACAAAAAAATTATAATTTAGGCAGAATATTTGGACTATTTGATATGTATTTGTATAATGTGGAACATTCAATGTGATTTGATTGGATTGTTAAAATGGGAAACTTAATAAAAATGATTTTAAAAACCCAAAACATTTAGGTTTACTTTTCCGCGTGGTTTCCCTGCCTTGCTCCTACAGTGGTATATAAAATGGTGTTGGGGAAACATGATATTATGCTACAGGTAAGTCTGCCTAAACATTAGAGAGGATAACCTTTCTTTGTGGTAGATCAGAAGACACCTCATGTCATGCTTCCAGACTTCCCAAGGGCATCTGTGAAAACTGGAAGTTGAACTAGATGGGCCTTTGGTCTGATCCAGCAGGAATCTTCTTATGTTTATACTTTAATACAAAGTACACATGCTTCTTGATGTTGGCTCCATCAGAATACTAATCTCTATGGGATATACTATAGTAGAGGCCATGTGTGTGTACTTCTTGCTCACCCATCATACATTTAATTAATGCATTTTGCAAGTAATGCCATGAGAAGAGCATTCCTGGGGACCTCTTGTAAGCAGCTCTGATCTTTGGGAGGAAGAACAGGGTATCAGTGCAATCAATACATAGACAAAGGGGAATCAAACAAGCTGCAATTCCAGCAAGCTTTTATCTTTTAAACATCTATTTAGAAAGGATTAAGCAAAATTAGAATGCACAACAGACTGAATAAAGGTGATTAAAATCTCTATGCTATGATCCATACTCCTGTCTCTTTTAACCTGCTTCCCAAATCATGCTTTGCTGAAGCAGCAGAAGGCGTTCTCCTACCTCTTTACACATCTGCACAGATTTTCTCTCTCCGTTTTCTCCCTTTTTTATTTCTTCTAATTGCCAGGAGGGGGGCATGGTGACTGTTGCGGAAGAAAATAATCCCCTTCAACAATCACACAGCTCCATAGCAACCAGGACGTCAGCATGAGACAGCTGCAGGTTTCCATCCTAATTTCTGCCCTTCCTCGGGATCTGAAACATTTGAGGTGAGCAAGCAATGTGTGTGTCATGGGAAATGAGAATGATGGACAAAAGCAGTGGTTATAAAGGGAGATATTTCTCAACACAGTGACTGCAAAGGTAGGGTGTGGTTGTGAACAGCTTTGTTTTTTAGATGGAATGCTTTTCCTTTAATTTTGATGCTGGCTATGCTGTGGAAGAGGGTGGCTGGAGAGCTGGAACAGAAGCTGATGAAATTATTTATTTGCCAGCATGGCATGCAGAGCAGGTTCACTCACCAGCCGTCCTCCAGAGACCCCATTGCTGTCCATGGCGCTGCAGGTCTTTTTGATTTATTTTTTTAATGGCAAAAATGACTTCTAAAAATGGAAATGGTGGAAGTGGGGAATCACAGAATAATATACTCTTTTCTTTGACAGCAGGCAAGTACTGGTAAAAGCAGAGGGTTGGAAATAAAACATTTTCTTGAGGTGGACTGTTTCTATTGCATAATAAACCGGCAGTTTGGGCCACAGATTTACCTGCTTAAATAAAAGGCAGTTGAGGGGGAGCCATGTGACCCATTTCTCATGTGATCAGTTCCATTAGCAACAGGGAGGGAGGATTGCACAAAATATTGCCTCCCTTTTAAACCTCTGTTGGATTAATGTGCAGGTGTAGACGTCTTCAGAGCAACTGTGAACATGTGTTTGATCTCCGATACAATGAGTGACAGAAATCCTAATGGAAAACCCATCTGAACTCTGGATTATACTTAGAAGCAGGTATGTCTTATTCAACCTTGAAAATTGTTTGGTTAAAGAAGGAAAGGACAGCTCTCTCAATCTTTGAAACACCAATCAGATTTGCTGCTGAATTCATTTGTTGCTTTCTTTGAGCATTGCTAGTCTGCTTTTTAAAATCCATCCTGGCAGAGCTGAATAAGAAAAAAAATCTTTGAAATACACCCCACCCCTTGTTTAAATAGAAATTTGCCCCTTAAATACATAAGAAAGGTGACTTCACCAGTGATACTTGGTGCAAAAATAGTGATTAAACAGAAATTTGACTTAAGCCAAAAGAACTACAAGCCCTTTTATCTTTCACTAATGGGTTTCCATATAGCCACAGGTGTGTGTGTTCTCTCTCTTCATTGTCTTATAAATATGCCTTTGTGTTCCATAGTTGCTATTTTGCTCTCCTGATTTTAGGAGTGACACAAAATTTGAATGCATCATGTCCTAGGTTCAATCTCCAGTTCAGTCTCTAATTCAATGAAAGAATGTGCAGGAAAATAAACCCCAGCTGGAGAGCTGCTGCCCCTAAGAGTAGGAGCAGGCCACACTGGGCCAGCAGGACCAATGGTCAGACTTTGCACAAGGCAGTCCTATAGCTGGTCTCCTGTTGCAAGCAGGTAAATGCAAAGGTGGACTTATTGCATTTGAGCAGAAGTAAATGCATGACAGGAAGTTTATACCAAGCAGCCAATTTATTTCTTCTAATTAGAAGGATGGGAAAAAGTAAAAAACACAAAAAGTGAAAATCCTCTTTTGAAAGCTCAAGCTGTATGTCCTCATGACAACCTCCTCCAGTGACTCCAGGAAGTGGAGGCGAATTCCATGTATCTTGGGAAATGTAGCAAATGTTTGTGGGTTTGAAGCTACAGGCACTGATGCAGAATGCTGGATGGAAGCTGGTCTGTTCCTGAAAGGAAGCTGTTAAGAAATAGCAAGACGTCATTAAAACTTTGTCACTGAAATGCCAAGCATATTAGAAGTCTTACAAACAGGGTAGTTTTACCAAACTCGGACCCTTGTAGGTTTTGCTGGGGGGGAATTGCCTCAACAGCATAAGAACAAGAACAACAAGGTGGCATATAAATTGAATGAATTGATAGTAACAACAGCAACAAGAAACTCCACAGAAGACTGTTAACAAACTCACTACTGGATGATTCCCTACTGAAGGGTAGCTATCCTTCAACTAAATTTTGGATTGGAACAGTGAGCTAAAATCAGTAAAGCATCTTGGTTAATTCAAATCCCGGTCCCGAAATTACAATTTGAACACCATCACTGGAGATGAATGAGGCCCACTTGCCCACCCAGCTCACGGTGGCCTTGAAGCCTTCCCTATTCCCCCTCTCGTTTTTTGTCTTCCATTCTCTCTCTCTTCCTCCCTTTCTCCTCCTCTGTACTTTCCTCCGCCCCTGACACTTGAAATGCAGCTGCTGTAGCTTCCCAGGCCCCTGGATGCCGTGGGAACGACAGGCCTCTCCATCTCTAGCATAGCAGTGTCCCTGCTGTTGCCATTGTTGCCACTGCAGCAAAATAGTACAGGTACTGAGTGACTCTTAAACATCACAGGAATTAAATATTATTGGCATAAAGTGATTACAGGCATTTACTGACTCTCGTCTTATTGAGAGAAGTTGCTCCTGAAAGCTCAAATATCTGCACTCTCTTGCCAATAAAACTAATTTGATTGGTTGTAGATTCAGGACAGACAAAAGAAAAGTATTTCTTCCCACAATGGATATTAAGCATATGGAACTTGCTGCCACAAGATACGGTAACGGCCACTGCCAGTGCTTTTTTCAGGAGGTACTCAAGGGTATGCAGTGCCGGCACCTTTCTGTTGTTAAAAAATGTGGCACTTACTGTAACAACTTCATGGTGAGTACCGTCACCTATTTTTATTTGGGTGGGGGGGACACAGGCCACTGGCACTGATGGCTTCAAAAGTAGAGTTAGCAAACTGCCTGGAGGACTGATCAGTGGCAGTTCCCTCCAAGTTCAGCAGCAGTCTACCCTAAGAGAGAACAAAAAGTGTGGGGAGGCTTCATGCCTTCAGGAAGCTTGTAGGCTTTTTGGAAGTATATGACTGGTAATTGTTAGCAAGAGGATCATGATCTCAGTCTGTTTTGTGGGGGCAATTTACATTAAGGCTTTGAATGAATGCTCAAATATATTTTAAATTCATGAAAGCAAGTGATTAATCAAATGAAAATTATTTTATTTGACTGAGAATATTTTCTTTCTACAAACTACATCAATCATGCAGGCAAGAAAAATGTGGTGCTAAAACAAAGGAATTTATGCTGAATCAGAGCTGGCTATTCTGTGACCCTGCAGCCAGTCAAGGATGACCTGACCAGCATAATTGCAGTGAAAATGTGACCAATGGCAACAAGCTGAAGCAACTGAGCTTCCTATATATTCCTCTGAAGAAAGAAGCAGGTTTGACATCTCCGAATAAGTCTTTGAAAGAAGATGATTTTTGCCCAAAGTAAATTACGTGTCTTTGGTGAGTCAGCACATAATGTTTTCAGCTCAGACTACAGAAGAACTCATAAAGTCATGTCTTTTATTCTGATGTATAATTTATCCATGAACTGTGCTGCTGTTAAATATAGTGATGCAGGTAGCTTTGCATCATGATCCTTTGCATAATGACTCAGAATTAAGTCCCACTGAGGCCAATGGAGTTTGCTCCAAAGTAGGTGGATATAGGATTGCACCCTTGGGATACCTGTATGTAGAATATCTATATATAGGGATGTGTTTAGAGAGGAACTTAACGGTTTTATTCTGAAGATTTTTGCCAGAGAGATTTGAACCTGGAGTGGGATGCAGTATCCAGAAGGGAGGCCACAGTCTGTAAGAAGCAGAGCCGGCTTGGCCATTGGGCACAGTGAGAGCACTGCTTCAGGCAGCAAAACCATCCCAGGCAGCAGACCCACCAGTAGAGAAATGCAACCGTTAGCAGCACCATTTTGGACAAGGGCATGCCAATGTCACCAAAAACCAGCATGATCTTGCCTCCAATCAGTGCTCCCTGAGTGGTGGATGCAGCAGGGCACATGGTGGCAGCAGAGCAAGGGGCCTCAGCAGCAGCAGCAGCAGCAGCTCCACTTTCAGTTTTGCCTCAAGCAGCAAATGGGATGGGCTACACACCACTTGCATTGCTTAAAAGTGTAAATAAAACAGAAAGACTCATAGAATTGTAGATTTGGAAGGGACCCTGAGGGTCACCCAGTCCAACTCCCTGCAATGCAGGAATCTCAGCTAAAGCATTCATGATAGATGGCCACCCAGCCTCTTAGACACCTCCAAGGAAGTAGAACGTCCACTGTCAAACAGCTCTTACCATCAGAAAGTTCTTCCTGATGTTTAATCTCCTTTGTTGTAGCTTGAAGTCAGTGGCTCTCAAACTTTTTTCACAGGGCCGAACTTTCAGAACAAAAATTTTCTCATACCACACCAAATTTTTAATTGATAAACAGTGCTTGATTTATAATATAGAACACAACTACTTTATAAGGTGATCATGGGACACCCAAAAAACAATGTAGCTATATAAGAACAAGAATCATTCTCTAAATATAATTATAAATGTGTCCTCTCCAGCAAACGGTGCTTCTGGTTACAACTAAGATTGTCCTCAGTATCACTTGATGTTCTTGCTCTCTTTTTGAAAAGATATCTATCCATATTCTGCAAATAAATAAAAATATTTTGATACTATACTATAGTACCCTGAAATGTTTAAATGTTTCTTTGATTGTCCTTGAATCTTCCCTCCACCTTTGCCATCCAGGATGGTGCTCCACACCTTTTGAGAACTAGTGCTGAATAGGATTAGGGCAGTGGACTCAGCTAGGATTAATTATTGGCTGGGATTAATCCAGTATATATTTAAAGGCAAAATATATTGTTCTTTACTAAGAGTGCTTTCCCCCACCCCATTCAGACTAACACTTGTACTTCTCTCTCCATGCAGCCCTTGGAAGCAAAGGCTGAATATGTTGCTTGCCCATGATATGGATACCAACGCTGCTCTACTTCTTACCCCAACTTCAGGGCTGCTGCCGCAGAACCGCCACCATGAAGAAACCTCTAGCCCTCTGGCAAGCAATGAAATGATTGCTTTACCCAAGGAACACGGGCTTGAGAAAAATGGTACAGCCTCACCGTATGAGTTGATGCAAGGAGAGATCATAGCTGCCAGCCTGCTTTTTGGAGCCTTATGGCTATTCTCCATCTTTGGAAACTCCCTGGTTTGCCTGGTGATCCACAGGAGCAGGCGGACTCAGTCTACCACCAATTACTTTGTGGTCTCCATGGCCTGTGCAGACTTACTGATCAGCGTAGGGAGTGCTCCATTTGTGTTTCTTCAGCTAGCCTCTGGGAGCTGGGCACTTGGGAGCATGATGTGTAAGCTAGTAAGATATTTTCAGTATCTCATACCTGGTGTCCAGAACTACGTGTTGCTTTCCATCTGTGTTGACAGATTCTATACTATTGTCTACCCGCTAAGTTTCAAGGTGTCCCGGGGAAAAGCCAAGAAAATGATTGCAGCATCTTGGATCTTCGATGCCGCACTAGTGTCTCCAGCTTTCTTCTTTTTTGGGTCAGGTTGGGACAACCATTGCAACTTTTTCCTGCCATATTCTTGGGACGGGGCTCTTTATGGTACCATCCATTTGTTGGTGGCTTTTCTGATTCCATCTGTTCTGATCATCCTTTTTTACCAAAAAGTAATAAAATATATTTGGCGGATAGGTACAGATGGTAGGACGGTTCGGAGGACTATGAATATAGTTCCGAGGACAAAGGTGAAAACTATCAAGATGTTCCTAATGTTAAATTTGCTTTTTCTGCTCTCGTGGCTCCCATTTTATGTGGTTCAACTTTGGCATCCACTTGAGACAGACTACAGAAAGAGCTCCTTGGTCTTTATGTCAGTCACTTGGATATCCTTTAGTTCCTCTGCTTCAAAGCCTACATTGTACTCTGTGTATAATGCAAACTTCAGGAGAGGGATGAAAGAGACCTTCTGCATGTCCTCTATGAAATGCTACCGGAGCAATGCATATACCATCACCACCAGTTCAAAGATAGCCAAAAAAAATTATGTTGGGATCTCTGAAATCCCTGCGCCAGCCAAAACTGTTTCCAAAGACTCCATATATGATTCATTTGATAGAGAAGCAAAAGAGAAGAAGCTTGCCTGGCCTATTAATTCAAACCCAACAAATACATTTCTCTGATTAATTCCAGTCCTTTCAACAATTATTTGCACAATTGGAGCAAAGAACTATGAAAAGATTTGATCTATTTTGAGCTGGGGGGCGGGTTTGCATACAATTTGGCAGGGAGAATAAATGTTTTCTTAAATCCACTGATTTATTGTATACTGGATGTTTTCTGTTTTTGTTTTAAATAACTATTTCATGCTCTCTGAATTTATTTTTCAACTGATGGGAGTACTGCAGATTGAACTGTTAATGTAAAAAGCAGTAAACTCATCAATTACTTCACAGCACAAGTGTCCTGCTAAAGACAGACCATCTTGTTATGTCTCTTCTATTATGCCTTTGGGGGATATGCTGGGGAGCCTTTTAAGAGATCTAGAGCCAAGTGGTTTTCACCCTTTCCCAATCTAGAAGTTAAGCGAGAGGATGCATCTTGACTGTAGTGTGTAAGCATGTAAATGCACACACATTGGCATGAAACGCTAGTGCACTGCTTCCTTTCCCCCATCCCAGTAATAATCTACACTGACAATAAAACTTGCTAAATGCATTTGACTTGCAGCTACTCCTTAAGTAAAGCCAGATCCGTTCTGAGTTTAAACATGGGAGGATCTCTGAGAATTGTGGTCCTATGACAAAGGCTAGGGAAATGCCTGCACAGATGGCTATGCAGCTGTGGTCATATAGCGGAGTGGGCATCTGTGGCCCTGTCTAACTCCCACTCCTGGGAGGTCCCATCTGTACACAAGGCCTATGCATTTTGAGGACAATGGACCTGTGAAATGGGGGCTTCTAGCAAAAGGATTGTCAGAGACTCGTGACATGGGACCTTGATGTCACCGTTATAGACATCCTTTGAAGTAAGGCTGCCACAACTAATCAAAGGCATCTCCAAAAAAGATACCTTTGGCACGATCTGGTCTCCCTTTTTCTCTTTTATTGAAGAACAGGATATTTTAATGCCACCATCATCACAGAGGTGTTTGTGGAGGGGATATATCGATTGAAAATGTCTAGCCCACCTGATCTGTAGTTGGGTTCCTATTTGGCAAGCTAACATGCCAGTGATGTGGGATTGAGAATCGGAGTGATCATTTTGTGATATTATGGCAGTGGACAAAGCTGTATACTTTTGAATAAATGTTTATTTAATTTTAAAAAGAAGAAAAAGAAAGCCACCACTGACCTTTTTTTCATTGCAGCACCTCCTTAAAGCACATTAGTTTTTTCTTATGCTTTGGGGGGAGGGTATTTTATTGTTTGTACCCTGCCCTTGGATTTACTTTGACAAAAGGCAAGCTTGAAATATGTTAAGCCAAATAGTAGGTTATGAAAATAGGGGAAGGAATAAATCAATTCCTCTTCTGATCCAATTTCTTCTAAGAACCCTAATAAAATTACAATAGGATCTAAAGAAATTCATAGTTCCGCTCTACACATTCTAGGCTTTGCAGGCACAATGTAAACCCTGAATTAATGACTATCCTATGCTGACTGGACCAGTCAAGTATAGATGTTGTAGTCTGGGGAGGCTGGGTGCTACCTTGGTAAGATGCCTCCAAGGTTGTTTTTTTAATTATTTCAGCTAGGGAGTCGCCCAGCCTAGGGAAGAGAAACCCCCTTTCACATTTTACACATGTGAAGGAAAGGGGGGGGGGGGATGCCTCTTAGTTCTGCCACAGCAGGACACAGCTTCCCATTGTCCAACGCATTGATTCACGACAGACATGGATGCTATTCCCCATCATTTCTTCATCAACGTGGGTAATGTGGTCTGTTCCTGTGACCTTCTACTTATCAGAATCCATTCATTCATTGATTTATAGCACCTATGTAGCTTTCATTTATTTTAATGGAGCCCAGTCATGTTAACTGGTATGCACAACTTTCTATGGGCTCTCAGATATCTCCCACTGGGCATTCTTGTCATTCACATTAGTACATCTAGTGAAGAAGCCTTTGTGCATCACATATTAACTTCCCTGGATCCTGGAACCCTGAGATCCAGCCTTCACTGAGAGTTAAAGAGGAAACCTTCCTACAGCCCTAGATTTTTCCCTGCACAAGAAAGAAGCATGGCAACTAAGATGTGCAAAGTGCTATACTAGAGGACACCCTTAGATGGGTAAGAAAACCTGCCTTCAATCTCTTACACAAGATGGGCCAATGTATGAAAGCCCCAAAATATGTAACTTTAAACACGTGAATGCATTTAATGAGCTGAATTTCCCTTAAATAATAACAGTCACCATGACGAAGGCAAACAAAGTTCAGACTAGAGAGTGTATTGGGGAAGTGGGGTTAACGCTTTTACACCTCTGCCAGTTCCACCAAAACCTCCCCTCCCACGTTTGACCCAAGATGGGAGCTTTCATTGACACCCTTGTTAAGGGGTGGGACAGGGCAGGGCAGGAATATACTAAAAGCACTTAATGTCATAGCTGTTCTGGCCCTGAAGTGCAGAGGACAGTGTGCAACACAGTCCTTCTTTCTGCCCCCACCCTATGAAGAGCTTTTTGTTACCCCTGCTAATAAAAAGTGAACAAATGTTTGAAGTTACATCCACTTTAATATAAAACAAAAAAGGACAGACTTGGGAGTCTTACAAGAATTTAAGTGTTTTCTTCACAGCAAATATATGTGAGTGATCAAGACATCAAGCTGAAAGAGATTAAATTTTCCCTTTCTGATGCACAATGCTACAGTCAGACTCTAAATCAGAGCTTTCCAAACTGTGTGTCACAACACATTAGTGTGTAGGTGTGTCACGTGAACGATCTTATAAGGGGTTAGTTTGACCTCGAGTTTGCTAGTAAAACTGAATTATTGTGTCGCGAAATGATGCATGTCTAAAAAGTGTGTCACCAACATGAAAAGTTTGGAAAGCTCTGCTCTAAATGGAGTCTGCAGGGCATCCTGCATCAAAAGCCCTGCATGGAGTCAGCCTGTTATAATACATCTACTCAACATGCTGCCTAAAATACCCCACCCCCACCCCAGTTCACCCTCTTGTTAATTTATGCGCGGTCCCACTAATGAAGTCACTTCAGCAAGAGCAAAGTCAATGTGATGAGAGATAGGCAGACCATTTCTCTTCCTCTCTTTCTCCAGCTGTCAGCCAGCCAGGTGAGAAATGCCATCCCACCCCATTCCCATTCAGCTGCTCCTTGGGTGCGTTGAGGAAGCAAGGAATAATGCATTAGGTTTTGACTCAATGATAGCATCAATAAGCAGGTTCCAAACAGGCACACAGTTACACAAGCTAAAGAAGTCTAAAGCAAAAGGGTGCCTGTTCAGATACACTCCAGCAGCATTTTACTTTCAAGGAGATAGTTTCACTTGGGTGTAAAAAGGGCCATCTCATGTCACAAAACAATGAACCCTTGAAAGATTTAATTTAATAGGTCAAATTAATCCATGGCTGGGTAGGCCTGCAGTAGGGGAGCCTTAAGGAGTGCCGGCATGTGGCATGCCTGAATGGGAGGAGGATGGCCCAGAGTCCTGACTGTGGCATAGAACAGCAATTCACCAACTGTGGGAATAGGGCTCACAAGCATGGCTCCATTTTTATAAAGGTACGTTTAAGCCACTATGTTGGACGTCTTCACCACCACTCTCATGCTGCTCAGTGCAGAGCGATCCTGTGTGGGGCTGCCTTCCCCTGCTCTCTACCAATAAGTGGACAGTGACATCATCCCAAAGGAGAAATGGGACACAGGGGGCTGCTAATGGAGCTTGCCCCAGAGCTGGTGGGTGTGGGAGAATCCCAGGAGTGTTGGCATGACCCAGCCAACACAGTGCCATCCCCGATCCCTGGCTGACTGGGCAAAAGGGAGGGTGGGAAGCCATGTTAACTGGGCTGCCCTGGAACTGCAAGGAGAATGCCTGTCCATTAATTCTGCAAACAGAGATATCTTTTTGAAAAAGAATGGAAAGTCTCCCTTCAAGCTTGATTTAACAATACACTTATTTACAGTTCTTTGCCTGTCAAATGTTTGGGAAACATTGACTGAGGCCTGGTCTACACAGGTGGCAGACTGAGGTGACAGAAGGACTTTAGCACTATAGACAGTAGGTGGGACATACTGTTTTTGATTGGTTCCTTACTACCAAAAAAGCAAGCACACACCTAGCAGAACAGCCCATTCCCACCTGCACCTGTGCTAGTTTTTTGTCTGCAGGGAGTTTTGCATAGGAATGTACACAAAAAGCATCTCACAGACATGATAGCACTTGTATGCTTAAAACAACCCTGTAGAAAGAAAGTCAGTATGATCACTCTGAATTGCCTTGCCTAAGGGAATTCATGGCAGAGGCGAGATTTGAACCAGGGACCTCCTATTCTCAGCCACAATGCTGCACTAGGTCAGAAATAACAGAAGTGTAAACCCATTACATATTTGAAGCCCACCATGGGAAACTGGAATTATTATTACAACATGGACCACAGATAAATACCATACACATAACAGACTATTTTGATGCCAGATGGCCAAGATCTAAACAGAAAAATCCAACACATAAACCATGAGCAATTATAACAGCAAGTTCGGAAATTTCCTTCACTGTCACAGCAGAAATATCTACATACACGTAAGTTGTAGTTTCTATATCTATATAACAAACTGGGGTTTTTTTTAAGTTGTAGGTTTAATTCTGTTGGCTTGCCATGGGGTTATTTTGGTAATTCACCTCAACGATCAAGTTCTTTGCTGCTGCAGCATTGCCACACATCATAGTGGAAGGGAAGCTTAGCATAAAGACTACAAATCAGTGTTGGTAGTATAAAATAGGGACTTTGATCTTGGCTGTTCCACCTTCACCCTGAAAGAGAAATAAAATACAACAATATTTTACAGCTATTCACAATTTCAACCAGTCAGCCAAGAAATCTTATCTACATTTGTTATAGCCAGCATTAAATTATCTGATGGAAGGTTAAAGAGCCATTTGCCAGTGACTCAGTTTCTGTAGGAGTGAGATACAGTAGTGACCCGCAAGACAAATGCCTCGCAAGACGGAAAACCCGCTAGACGAAAGGGTTTTCCGTTTTTGAGTTGCTTCGCACGACGAATTTCCCTATGGGCTTGCTTTGCAAGACGAAAATGTCTTGCGAGTCTTGAGATTTTTTTTCGCTTTCCCCCCCTTTTTCTAAGCCGCTAAGCCTTTAATAGCCGCTAAACCGCTAATAGCGCTAATCCGCTAATAGGGTTGCTTCGCAAGACGAAAAAACCGCTAGACGAAGAGACTCGCGGAACGGATTAATTTCGTCTTGCGAGGCACCACTGTAATCCTTCTGCCTTCGCTCAGTTCAAAATACAACCCACCAAGCATGTAGTGGTCTGGCTTGCACAACATGCGAAGCTAAAACTGTATCTTAGTATGAATGCATGTGCTCTGAGAGAGGAAATAATGGCTGATTTGCTCCTCCTTTGGTCATTCTGCTGTACTAAATCATTGCTTGGCATGTCATTCAAACACAGGCTCCTGGTTTAACTTTCCACACACTAACCACACCCTGTAACCCAAACCCAAGTTTTTCCAATGGCGGTGGTTTGCCTTGGAGAACTAACCAGGCAGGGCTGGCTCCTTCCACGGCTGCTACCTGTGGGGATTAGGGCTCCTTCTGGTCCCATAATCTGGGCAACTGAGCCCCAGCTGGGGCACCCACAAGGTCAGGAGTGCTCCTGTGAGGACTTATGGCCTTAAAGGAAAGGTTGATTGCGCAAGGCCAATCTTATGCCTCACAGTGGGTTACTAGACTCTTTGCTTTTCTGCAGTCCTAAGCCATGACTTGGCTTAGCATGGTGTTTGAACCCGGTTTAGTTCTCCAAGGCAAACCGTAACCATAAGAACCTTCATAAACTAGTACTTACAGGAACTGTGACTGTTTGCATCCATCTTTGAAGCCTTGCCAACCTTGGCCATGTTCTGCTGTGGTTTGCTTTGCTCTTCCCCGCTTAGCAGAGCTTTAATTTCAGAGGGGATTTTCCCTTGATCCATTGCTAAGCACCACTGCTTGTACTAAAAACACAAACATAAAAATAAACTGGATTGCAAAAGCAGAGAGCTGAACTTTTTTACTTTCAGTTGTGATCATTAGAGTTCTGTTGTTCAATAGCAGAGATTAAAGCCATGGCTATCAGCAATCAGCATGTAATTAGTTCTATCGGGAAGTTGCTTGAGGAAGACGTTCGTCTGCCATGTTCCTCCCCGGAAGTGTTGACATTTATTAATAATGAAGAGTCTCTTTTGGTCTTTTTATGTAAAAAGGAAGATGAATTAATCTATTTGGGTTGGAAGATTGGGGAGATACTGCCTAACAGAAGGTAGATCAGCTTGGTGTCATTCTAGAGTGAATATTTTGTTTTGTGTAACTGACAGATGGAAAATCAGAAGTCCCTTTTATTTTTCTTCTCATCTTTTCTTTTCTTCTTTTTTTGGTTTTCCTTTGTTTTGTTCTCTCTTTCTCTGTTTATTTTTGTTCTTATTTAGATTAGTTTCTTTCCTTTTCCTGTTTTAGGAAAAACTTTAATAAAATCTTATTTTTAAAAAAGAGAATTCTGCAGTTGTACATGTGTGATTACTGGACTGAGGATGTGGAAATCTTCATCAGCAGGGCTATGTGGCATTGCAGCAAGTTCTTCTCTTGATTGCTTGTCTGTTGGTCACTTGGCAAGATTTTCTTCTTGGTCAAGGGCCATATTTTCAGTGTCCTGCGAAGTTCCTTGCCAAGTGGCAAAAATGGCAGAATAAAGGATGACAAAAAAATCAATAAACCTGGGAAATCTGCTTAATTTAAATAGTGTCAAACTTTTATTGGAGTTTAATTTGGATTTGTTTGTTTGTTTAAGTACACACAACTCTGTTGATGTACAGGGCATCTCACTTTTCTGTCCCAACAACCCTTACTCGGCTACAGTAATTACATTCTGCCTTTCAATGAAGAGTTTTCAAATCAGCTGTCATAAGAAAACTGGGTAATAATTAAAATATCTTAAAAATCATATCCTGTACGAGTTTTCTGTTCTCTTCCTTGAACAGGACATGCCTTCAGGCATGTAAGCATTTCCAAGTAGAGAGTGGCAACTCCCTGCTCTCAGACACCTAAGCAGAGATCCTGGGGACATGACATTGGCCACAGGGGAAACAGCATACAGTGGTACCTCTGGTTGCGAACGGGATCTGTTCTGGAGCCCCGTTCGCAACATGAGCAGAACACAACCCGCGCCTGTGCATGTGCGGGTTGCCGCTTCTGCACATGACGTCATTTTGAGCGTCTGCGCATGCGCGAGTGGTGAGGCCCAGAAGTAACCCGTTCCGTTACTTCCAGGTCGCTGTGGGACGCAACCTGAAAAGATTTAACCTGAAGCAAACGCAACAAGAGGTATGATTGTACTTGCATGAACGCACACAACTCAGAAGCTGTTAATATGCTCTAGACCCAAAGAACTGACTCAAAACTGGGGGTAAGGTGGAAAAGAGAAAAAGCATATTACCATTTCCAGCTCTTCTCTAAGAGCACATATGGCTCTCTCTCTGCTTGAAACCAGCTCTTCCAGGTACTGGTACCTCAGCTTCTTCCTTGCCCTGCATTCTCTCGCGCTCTGCCGGCTCCTCTCAAGTTTAGCTTTCAAATCTATTTTGGCTGGTTTACGGCCCCGTTTCCCTGGTTTCTTCACTTTCCCTCCAGCTACCTAGAAAGCAGAAACACATTTTACTTCGGTCAGGGCAGTATCAGGAAGAGTTCTCCATGGTGGTTCTTACAAAATTTATAACAGGACAGAAAACAAACGGGCAGAATTTGGTTTGAGAATGTTTCTGCCTCGACTGCGCTCCTGCTGCCTGGGGCTTGTACCAACAAAACACGTTGCAGAGAGCAGAGAGCCTGTGAGACCCGCAAGTGGGCACGCAGGGCCGAAAGGGTTGACAACCCTGGGATTAAGGCATATACAAACTTGATATATAATAATAATAATCCTATGGCTTGGAGAGACTCCCTGCCTTCCAGTCGCCTTCCTCGGGGGGGGGGGGGGCAGCTGCTGGACTACAACTCCCACGACGCCCAGCTCTCAGGCCCGGGGGCCGGGGGACGAGAGGGGTCGTCCAGCAGCTCCTCGGCCCGCCACCGCCTCCCGGGACGGAGAAGGGCCGCCCCCCCCCGCCCCCCGCCCGACGCGGCGCCTCCGCTTACTTTGCTGTCGTCCATGGGTGCAGCCCAGCCCCGCCCGCGAGGGACAAGGCCTCCGGAGCCCCGCCCGCCCTAGGCCCTCGCCCCCCGGGGGGGCCGCCCGCCCGCCGCCGCCGCCGCCGCCATCACACGCCGCTTCCGGCTCCTGCTGGTGACGCTCTTTGCCCCGAGGGGCGGGGAGGGAGGCGGGTTGGGGCGGCGGCGGCGGCGGGCGTGTCCGGCCAGCCCAGTGCATTTCGGGAGCTGTAGTCCCGCTCGTCTCCGTCCTCCGCCCAGCAAGACGGAGGAGGGGCGCCCGAGCGCGCGAGACGCGGCTGCGTAATGACGTAGGGTGGGAAGTGGGAGTGGCGAGCCATAGAGGAGGCGGCGCTGCCAGAGCGGCGCGTCTGCTCGCCCGCTTCCCTCCCGAGAGGGGCGCCTGGCGGCGAGGAGGGCTTTCTTCCTCCCTCGTGGGCCCCGGAAGCTGAGCTCTGGAAGACGCAGGAGAGAGGAAAGAAAGGACAGTGTCCTTCTAAGCTGCTGGGGGGCTCAAGCTGGGAGGCGGAGCTGATGCCCAGAAGACAGAAGCGGAAATCAACAGGACCTGAACAGATTGGAGAACTGGGCGCTAGCTAACAAAGTGGATTTCAAGAGGGACCAATGGAAGGCAGGAAGAACCGGGTGCGCAAATATAAGTTGGGGAACACCTGGCTTACCAGCAGCACATGTGAAAAGGATCTAGGGTCTCGCTGGACCCCAAGCTGAACATGAGTCAACAGTGTGATGGAGCAGCAAAAAAAGCTAACACTATTCTAGGCTGCATCAACAAAAGTCTTGTCGGTATAGATCAAGGGATGTAATAGGAGCACTATTCTGCCTTAGTCAGGCCACACCTGGAATACTGTGCCCAGTTCTGGGCACCACAGATTCCTGCATTGCAGGGGGGTGGACTAGATGACCCTCGGGACCCTTCAAGCTCTAATATTCTATATTCTATTATTCTAATTCAAACAGTGCAGAGTTAAACTGTGGAACTCACTCTTGCAGGAGGCAGCGATAGAGGCTTAGACAAATGCATAGAGGAGAAGAGGGCTATTGATGCCTACTAGCCAGGATGGCCAATAGAAATCCTTATTATATATTTTATGTGGCTGTTTATTTGTATATATTTTAAATTTTTATATATGGATGTTTTATGATGGCGAAGAAGGCAAAAAAGAAGGCACTAATCTGAATCTGTGCCTCTTAGGAGATACAGAAATGTGATGTTTATGTGTATGTTTTTTGTTATGAAAGTGAAATGCTTCCTTAGGGTTTGCCAGTTGCAAAAAAGAATATGTTTCCTGTTCTGCTCCCTTTTAATCATTTTGTAGATGAAAGAATTGTGTGTTTTTTCAGATACAGCTTTTACATCTTCTTGACAAGCTGGAGCCAAGATTCCCTGTTCTACCTATTAAATTAATAATTCCTGGCCTCCTCTGTACCTCATCGCCCTAAAGAAAACAACTTTTGTCTGAAAGTTTTGAATGTAGCAGAAATAAAAGTCTAAAACCTCCTGCACATTCACAGGTAAAGAAGTGATATCCTCAGCATGGAAAAAGGGTGACCGAAATAATCAAGGGGGTGGAGTGAAAGATTACAGCATTTCTGGCTAAGTGATGGTACTTCATAGAGGGCAGAGCCTGGCTGTGTCTTGAGGCTCAAGGTGAAGTATATTAAATCAGGCAGAAAACCCCAGACCAACAATGTTCTTTCTGCTGCTCCCCTGTGGGGAAATGTGCTCCAAGTCTCAGAAGCCCAGTTATGTCACCCCTTGCCTGCAGGAGCTGCCAGCCCTTCACCCCTTTTTGAACACCCTCCCTTGTGGAGTGTTCCCTCAGCCTCCTCTCCTCCTGGCAGCCCCTGGTCTCTGAGCAAACCCCCCACCACCACCCCAACGAGAGGTTCCTCCTCACTCCACACACACACACACCTCGGGGGCCGGGAAGAGGATTCCCCCAGCCTTAGCTGCCCTGACAGATACTGGCCAAAGGTGAATGTGAGGCCAGCAGCTTAATCACCCTGGGAGGCAGCAGTGGATACTGCTGGGCCGGCATGGCAGAAAGACTCCCCTTTGGTGCGGGAGACTCAACTCCCAGGGAGGCATCGCACACAGCAAGCACAAGAAAGGCCATCAAGGCGCCTGCCCAGCCTCCCATTTGTCCGTCTGTTCCCAACAGCAAGGGCTGGTGGTATCACGGGCCAGGAGTCGGCTTCACCTGCTGAGCAGCAGCCTGAAGGAGCAGAAGGCAAAGTGACTCCACCTTCTGCTGATCAGCCTTCTTGCTCCTGATGAGAACCAGCTGGTTCCAGCTTTCTGAAGCAGGATTTCCAGCCTCAGTCAGTTGCTGGAAACAACATTCCTCGTTCCTGACCAGACCTTGCTGCTTTGTGCTCCTCGTGACCCTCGGCTTTCTTGACCCCTGGATCGTCTGACTACATGAACTGAGATACTTCTGATCTTGGGACTGGACTGGACCTTGTATATGGACACTGCCTCCAGGAAAGCACCCCCCTGAGAGTTGGCTGATTGGCCGGCTTCTCCCTCCACTGAGGTCTGCCGTGGCTGGCAGCACAGGACCACGACAGGTGGGCTGGCTGGCTGGGCTCCCTCACCCATTTGCTTGCTTACTCCGAGGCCACCTCAGCTCCTGGCAACCAGCACCCCATGGACAGCCCCAGAGGCACCTTCGTCTGGGGAGCTTGTGGCCAGGGCTGCTGCAACAAACAGCCACAGAAGTCTTTGGGAGGCAGAGATGCGAGAGGGCATCAGAGGAGGAGGGAGGGAAGGAAAGAGGGACAGAGGCCAATGTTGCCCACGGCACCCCTGACCAGCATTCAAGGCACTCCTGGGTGCCAGAGTACACTGGCTGAAAACCACTTGCCTACCCTATTACCTCTATCCACTGACCCTGTGGGTCCCCCTGCCATCTCTTAGAGAACCTTAGAAGATAGATAAAGCCATGATACTTGAGGTCATATTCTGACAACTGACAATGTTGCTTGATGGTGGAAGCATAACATGGCATAAATATGATCTGGAACATGCTTCATGTTGCTTCCAAGGATGCCACCAAAATAAATATATTTTTGATGAGCTCTTGCCCCTGCCTTCTGCTCTGGAGGGGAGGACTGGAACCAATGGATTCAAGTTACAAGAAAGGAGATTCCAACTTTCTGATAGTAAGAGGTGTTCAACAGTGGAATGGTCTCCGGAGGATGTGGACTCTCCTTCCTTGGAGGCTTTTAAGCAGCGCTTGGGTGGCCATCTGTCACGGATGTGATTTAGTTGAGATTTCTGTATTGCAGGGGGTTGGACTAGATGATCCTTGGGTCCTTTCCAGCTCTATAGTTCTATCATAATACTAACAGTTTATGAAATTCTCATCCTTTGGGATTAATGCATAATTGCATTTATTGTATAGGAATCATTTGAAGGAGCAGAGATTCTAACACAGCATAAATTATGATGTTTGCAGTATGTCAACAAGAAATTATGTATCTATTAAAATAATTAAAATAATTCTCCAACATAATATTGCAAAACTTGTTTACCTGATACCAAGAACTTTTCCACAAAAGGGCCTAACAGTTTGGTTGTTGTTTTCTCAGAGGTATGCCAATATTCTGCAGCACTTTCTCAAAATTAAGCATTCATGAACATTTCAGGCTGAGGTTGCACGTCTCTTCATGTAACAACAACAATAACAACAACACATTTACCTTGGAGTTAGTCTCACTGGACTTAGTGGTGAGGATAACAGGAAGTAGAACCATGAACTCCTTGGAGGAAGGGCAAGGAATAATAATGATGATAATAACAACGGAATGGGCGGTGTTACTGATGCTCAGTGATAACCAGCTCTAATCTGGAGGGATATATTTTAAATTACTGGTCATGTCCCATGGGCGTAGCCAAGTGGGGCAGGGGGCAGTTGCCCCCATAAATAAATAAAATAACTAACTAACTGAGGTTCTGCCCCACCAACAAAAATCCTGGCTACGCTCATGTCATGTCCCCAGAATGGACAATACCACACTTAACTGCACTTTGCTTCGATGTGCTTTGCAGCTACAGTGATACCTCAGGTTACATACGCTTCAGGTTACAGACTCCGCTAACCCAGAAATAGTGCTTCAGGTTAAGAACTTTGCTTCAGGATGAGAACAGAAATCATGCTCCGGCAGCGCGGCAGCAGCAGGAGGCCTCATTAGCTAAAGTGGTGCTTCAGGTTAAGAACAGTTTCAGGTTAAGTACGGACCTCCGAAACAAATTAAGTACTTAACCCGAGGTACCACTGTATTGCTTCTTAGTAGGAGGTGGGTGCAGCTGCAAGCAGCCCAGCTGCTTCCAGGGGAAGGAAGCCCCCTGCTCCCTCCCTTCTAGCCACAGGAGTGGAGCTGTCTAGGGCTGAATCCAGGTTTTCCCACTTCCACACCTGCAGCCAGGGGGGCCTGGCTTAATGGACTACACAGTATAGTATACAGTATAGTGTAACTTTGTGCATTGGGGAACAAATTTTTCTGTGTGTGACTTGCTTTATTGCGATACTCACTTTATTGTGGTGGTCTGGAACTCTGCCCACAATATTTCCAAGGTATGTCTGTATTAGACACATTTTTCTGCAACTAGAACTTTGCAGCCAAATGCCTGACTTGATATATCAAATAAATATGTTAACTTCAGCTTTCTTTGCTTCTGCAGTTCCTGCCCATGTCCCCCTCTTCCTCCACCAATGTGTTCTTCCTATGGACCCCACAAAGACTCTGAAGCCCAGCTCCCATTCTTCCCTGCTCTAGGTCAGTAGTGGCAACCATAAATTTAATTCTGGCAACTAGTAGGCCAAATTTCAAGTATACCTCACCATAGATATAATATTCTTTTTAAAGGGTTTTGTTTGGGACACTTCAAATTTGAATGGAAATTTTGCTATGAACACACTGCTGGCTGCTCTCCCCATGAAAGAAAACCCAACAATAGCTCCTATCCAAACAGCAGGTGCAAAGATTAACTTAGGTTGCTTCTGTGGGGCAGGAAGCAAGAAAACAGAGCTTATCAACCCCAAGCAAAAGGGTTGGAACCCTGCCCAGCCAAGGACACCAAGAGACCCTCTGCTTGTCTTCCCTCTCCTGGACATAAGGGCATCTCAGCCAATTACTGGCAACAACCGACTGAAGCAAGTCCCAGAAATGGCTGGAAAAGGAGGCGGAACAGGGGTTGGAAGGGCAGCAGCAAAGAAAGCTGAACAGGGGGCAATGGGGCAGAGTGGCCTTAGGCATGCTCCGCCATCACATGAAATGACCTGGAACGCAACCCCCACGCAAGTGCAGAGGCTTCACCTCAGCATATGTCAGTGCATTAACATATACACTGGAAGGAACACAGAGATTTTTGCAAAGACTTAACAAGGATTTAAAATACACAACTTGAAAGAAAAATCTCTGGCTATAAGAAAGGGTGGTGTTAAATTCTATGAATTTAGAAAACGGATAAAAGTCGGCCTTGCAGCAGCATCAACAAACAAGGTAGAGCATTACAATGTAGTTCATTCAGGAGTGTTGCAGCCATGCTGATATGTGTATCTGGCACTTAAACAACAGGGAATTATGGCTGCTGATATGGTAATTGCAGAGGTACAGAGAAAAAAGTGGGTGGGTCATGTGAAATTCATGACATTCTTGAGGTGAACTCAGACAGCACAAGCATGAGTCACTTCAGTGGCGTATCCTTGGTGTGACTTGCTTTGTACAAGTGCATTGTTCATTTTCAAGAGAGGCTCAAACATGTGCTCCATCTCAGAGCTGTTTTTTGTTTTTGTTTGCTGCTTTTTGTTCTAGAGAGATTTTTCTGACGTGTTTTCACTCCTTTGGCCTACGCAGAGAAATATGTCTATATATGCATACCTATTACAACCAGAGAACACATTGTGGTCTATGAATGACCCTTTCAGGCTCTGCTGTGGATGTGTCCGTGCCTATATTTTAAAACCAGAAGGAAAAGAAGGGCAACAACAAATTAGTAATGCCTTGCACATTTCAGCAATGTGCCTTGAGCACATTCCCCATAAGAACCAGAACTCTGAGAATATACTCAATAGCTACACAACAGCCTTAAACTATAGTTTAGCTCCATGTGAATGCTGAAAATGGTAGTTTTGTGGGAGGAGTGACTAGGGATACTGAGAAAACCCAGCAAATTACAACTGCCGGGATTCCTAATGGGAGGCAGCCATTCAGAGTTGTACCTTGGGTTCCTTGCGCCCTTGGTAAGGAACTGTATCTGCACACAACGCCCATCACTTTATCTCAATGGAAACATTAGAAATGACTACATTTTATGCAACCCAAGTACTTGAAGCATCCAGAGTGAGGGTGAGACAAGGGGGAAAGACAGAAAAAGTTGCACACCTTTGTGCTGCAATGTGAGGACAGGAAACTTCCCCACATTTCCTCTCACCGCCACAGCGGCAGCAATCATGTACTCCATAGTCTCCAGCAGTAAACCTTCATACCACCTTGTCATTTCTCCTACTGTTCAGCTCCCAGCTCTTGTCTAAATATACAATCTTACACAGAAAACTGAAGACGGATTTCTGGAGTGATTTTTTGCCCCCCTCCCCCTTCCAGCCTGCACTCTTGATTTTACCAACTCCTAGGTACAACTCTGCAGTTAAACTCATATCAAACTGTTGTAAGTCCTTGAGTAGATATACCCTGAAGAAGAACACTGCTTTGAGAGGAGGCGGGTGTTAAGTTGTGGGTGAACATATCAGACGACACAGCGATTCTTCAAACAGCTCTTGTTTATTCACAGGCCGGAACAGAACTGAACTGAATTATTCACAGGCCAGAACAGCCAGCCTGCTTATATAGAGCTCCACTAGAACGCAACAGTAACCATTTTCTGTAACTATCCAATCACTGAATGTCACTTTCGATCCCTTATTTGTATATGTGATCTGAGTGAAAACTATCTACAGTATCCCCCTGCTGGCCCAGGGTGAGAACTTCAGTACATAACACCCCTCCCCACCGAGATAAGGCGTTAGTTACAATCGTAATGGTTTCCTTATATGCAGCACTACACGTAATGGTTCAATTAGGCACAAAAGCATATTGGTTACATTTCACCTACTTCCAGTAGACTGACAGTATTACATGTCCAACAACATAGTCCTTTAAATAAGTTGGGCGCTTGGAAACTCTGCCAGACCGCCGGGGAAACTCTGCCAGACCCAGGTCCGGGGGGGCCGCCCGATTCTTGCTGAGGCTGTGGCGCGACCCTAGGTGGCATTGAAACCAAGTCCCCTGTATCCGCTGCTGTGGGTGGAACATCTGCAAGTGGAGTTGGCGGAATGTCAGGCACGAAAGTGGTCTGAGTCTGTGGGAAGTCCGGCAGACCCTCTGAAGCGGCTTGGTTCAGCTCCACGCCTGCAGTATCCCCCTGCTGGCCCAGGGTGAGAACTTCAGTACATAACAGCGGATGTTTTTGCTTGTGAAGAAGACACCTTGCCAAAACATGCTGCAGATTATTATTCAGTCCAGTTGATTTGCTATTTGGCAATGTGACATTTGTGACAGGTCTTTTCCTTTATTCAAGCAGGCCACTGTTTCAGAACACTTTAGTTTGATCACAGGTCAGCCTGTCCCAGGACTTACATTACAGGACAAGGAAATTTTTGTAAACTGCAGTAGGAGTCTCTACATGGAAAAACAGAAACATTACAATCTATACTGGTTAAACTGATTTTGCAGTCATATTCTTATTCCTAAGAGCCCCATGCATTGACTACAACAGAACTCAGCTTAAAGTTTCCAGTTTATTTTATTTAACAGGATTTATATGCTGCTTAGAATGATAGATAACTACCACTGCAATGGTGGTTGGAGTTTCCCATGACTATCATATGTCTGCTTTTTGAATGTTTTATAATCTGTTGTAGGAAAACATCATCCAAATCTTCAGTCTAGCTTTGAACTCTGTAGTAGAGACCCACACTAACAGTTGTTAGGTAACAGTTGTTTCTCTCTCCTGCAATTTTTACCCAAATACCTGGTACTCTCAATCTGCTTTTAATGCTCCAAGTCATGGATCTCTTCACAAGTGTACACATCTTTTACATATAATGCTCCTACTTCTCCTTTCCTGTTTCATCTATTCCTTTTGAACAGGTTATACCCCTTCATTTCTACATTCCAGTCATGTGTCTCATCCCACCAGGTTTCAGTAATGCCTACCCATAGGGTTGCCATATGTCCAGGAAAATGCAGACATGTTCTCTTTTGGGGGCCAACATGCCCACCTGGGCGGATTTTTACATTTTAAAGGAAATGTCTGGGTTTGGGGGGGTGGCTTGGGCTCAGGTGTCTTGGACTGTTCTGCATGCCACAGCCACTGCCAGCCTGGGCCAGGGAAAGAGGTGCACATCCACAATACCCCCCCCCCCGTGCTCACCTGCTTCTTTCTCCTGCTTGGGATATCCTCTTTTTTGCTGTTCAATATATGGCAACCCTACCTACCAGGTCATATTTGCCATTCTATAATAAAAGCTTGAATTCATCTTTATTGTTTCCCATACTCTGTGCATTAGTATAGAGAAAACTGAAACCATGAGCTGTTCCCTCCAGCTGCTTCCTTCTTGTAGTTTCATGTCCCTTAGCAGATTTTTGTAGCACCACCACAGTTTCCTGTGCATCAATGAAACTATTATGCCCAGTACCAGGTGTTCCCCTGTCGTCCATAATATTGTCTTCCTCTCCCTCAGGATTTAGTTTAAACCTCTCCTGATCTGGGTCACAAGACTCTTAGCAACCACACGCTTACCAACCACTGTTAAGGTGCAACCCATTTTGCCACAAGTCCTTCCTCAAGGAACTGGAGACCTGTGCTTTTTTTCAGGGGGTACTCAAAGGTACTCAGTACCAGCACCTCTTTTTTGTTGTTGTTAAAAAGTGTGGGACTTACTGTAACAACTTCATGGTGAGTACCGACACCTCTTTTTCTAGGGAAAAAAGCACTGCCGGAGACGATGGCCTCCAAAACCAAACCTTTCCTGATAACACAATCAGCACAGCCAGTAGTTTCGTTCCAGTATTCTCCTCTGTCTTTCTGGGCCATGACCTTCGACAGGAAGGAGTAATGAAAATACCATCTGTGCTCTAAGTCTCTTCAGCTTCCTGCCCATAGTCCCTTGCTATATGTTGAAGACTGTGTTTGCCAATATTGTTTGTACCCACATGAATCAGAAGGAAGGGGTAATGGTCAGCAGGCTTTATAAGACTTGGCAACTTCTCTGTAACATCATGACTCTTTGCACCTGGAAGACAGCACAGCTCCCAGGACATCCTGTCACCTCCACACACTGCTGCTCCAGTCTCCCTCAGTAGGGAGTCACCTACCACCTCCACATGTCTCTTCCTCCTCTAGGGAGTGGCAGGAATTGTTTTGTACCTTCCATAGCCATGTCAGTATATTCTGAGGTCTGCAGCTGCTGGCTTGCTCCTCTAGCCCAGAATCCGTGTCCAAAGTGAGGGCACAGAATTTGCAGCTCCAGCAGCACCACATGGCCTGTTTAGGGAAGCTTTTAATGTTTAACAGACTATTATATTTTTATATTTTGTTGGAAGCTGCCCAGAGTTGCTGGGGAAACCCAGCCAGATGGGCAGGGTATAAATAAATTATTATTATTATTATTATTATTATTATTATTATGAGTGGACAGTCCACTCTGCTCTATTAAGAAATTTCTTATCTTGTCCCATATTCAAAGTGTTTGTAGGTGAACCTCATGTTCTTGTAGCTTCTCTTCCAGCAAGGCAACCACCTTGCACTTGCTGCAGGTATAGTTTTTCACATTCTCAGGCAGGAAGACAAGCATGGTTCAGGTGTTGCAGGACACTGCAGCAGTTCCCTCAGCATCCATGTCTCTTGGTACCATGCACACCATTAAGCAGCACTCTGGGCTTCCCCATCAAAACACCCTCACAAACATCCCTGTTTAATCTAAATAGTTTATGTAAAAAAAAAAAATTAAAACATTGAAAATTACTGATAAAACCAGATGTTAATAACTCAAACTCTCTATCTATTAATATTAGGCAGGTTTCTTTGGTGTATAATCTTCTATGCCTGCTATCAGGCCATCTTAACCATAGGTGCCAGGGGTGTGGGGCACCCAGGGGCGCCAGGCCAAGAGTTGGAGTCCAGGGAAGAGCCTGCCCATTGGAGCTTCTATTTCGCCGCTTGGTTTCACCGTCTCATGGGCAGTATAGTTCCCCCACCTCGAAGAAAACAACATCGCCTCAGGGTTGGGCTCCAGTAACGGGAGAAAGACCGTTTGGGAGGCGAGTGGTGCCTGGTTGGCCCTTTGTTCGGTGCCATATTGTCACATTTCTATGTTCTGCTTGCATGCTGGGAGTCTTAGCGCCTGATTGCCCTGTCAAGGAAAAGGGTGCTACCCAGCATCCTGTTCGCGCTTGGAATGTCCTTGGAGGAGCCGAGGCGCCTCGGGGAGTCGTACCGTGTTTGCTGGGAAGGATGCCGCTGACAGAATCAGGTGGGACTGGTTGCCAGGTAGGCTGGCCCCGCCATGAGGGAAGGCCGGCAGCAGGGTCCACACGGGC
This sequence comes from Podarcis pityusensis, assembly GCF_964106645.2. Taxonomy (NCBI): domain Eukaryota; kingdom Metazoa; phylum Chordata; class Lepidosauria; order Squamata; family Lacertidae; genus Podarcis; species Podarcis pityusensis. The sequence continues at coordinate 98,912,492 of NC_138032.1, read as the reverse complement.
AGCAGATCCCCAGGCAGCTTTTTCTTCCCCACTTGCTCCCGAAGCAGATCTTCACTCCACTTCTTCCCTGGGAGGAAGGAGGGTTGCGGCTTCTCCTGCTGCCAGGTAAACAAGAAGAGCCGCTCTCACAGGATTCGCACAGGGCCCGAGACCGCAGCCCACATTTGGCAGAGGTGCACCGACCCTGGCAGGTGGGTCAGTGTGGAGGCAGCATGGCACAGTGGTTAGAGCGGGTAGCTCTGTGCCACGAGTTGGGGGTGAGTGAGACAGCGAGGCGCTGAGGCAGCCGGCCGGCTCCACCCTCCTGCACACCTGGGATTGGCGTAGGGCCATGAAGAGGCGCTCCCAGTGCATGTTGCTCACACCATGAGCCACAGCCGCCCACCGCCTCGAGCTGGTTTGTAAAAAAGGTTGACAACTCTGGGGTTTCCCCCCTAAAAACCGGGGAGGCTTGCTGGGCAGATCTTTGCACCCCAGCACTGCATATGGTTAAGACAGCCCTGCCTGCTATAACCCTTTTTGTTTAGTTAAGCCTACCTAGACACATAATTTTATTATGTAGAGTTGTTTTTAAAACTGTTGATTTAATTTTCATTTGGATAATTTTGTATTTTATACTATACCATACACTTAGAGATTTTTATTTAAGCCCTGTATAAACCTCGCTAAATAAACATTCTGGAGAGTCATATGTTTCCTGGCCCCTTTTACAGGGATTTCAACTAGATAATATATGTGAAGTGATTGGAAAGCTTGAAACTGATGCATAAATGTGAAGTATTATTAACAACCTCCACTCCTCCCATCAAAAAAAGGGGCAAAGACTGTTATCCTTAGTACCCTGGAAATACAGTGGTACGTCGGGTTAAGTACTTAATTCGTTCCGGAGGTCCGTTCTTAACCTGAAGCACCACTTGAGAGACCTGAGAGAAAGCTAATGGGGCCTCCCGCTGCTGCCGCGCCGCCGGAGCATGATTTCTGTTCTCATCCTGAAGCAAAGTTCTTAACCCGAGGTACTATTTCTGGGTTAGCAGAGTCTGTAACCTGAAGTGTATGTAACCCGAAGCGTATGTAACCCGAGGTACCACTGTAAATGGTCAAGTGGACATACGGAGGTGAACAATGACCAGCACTCAGCTACCCTCTCAGCCTATCCTTATGGCCACATTTCCACTCACATTACCCACATTTCCTAGTCGTAAACAATGCTTAATAATTTAAACATCAAACTTGAGATACAGCGGAGAGAGGTGTGTCTTTTTCTAAAATATACCTCCTCCGCTCCACTTCAATCTTTACACAGCAAAGCTATTTATTAGCCAGAGACCTTGTTACTATAATATCCCACATATAAACATTAACCAAAGAGGCAATGGGTCTACAGTACTAACTCCTGACCTTTCAGATGGAACAGGTTGGCAGAAAGCCACCACCTGCCTGGTGGGTCAGCTTAGCACTCCACACACAAAGTAGCCAATCAATTAGATCATTTGCAAATTTTCTCAAATGCCTTATCAGATGCTTCAGGTCACTGGTCCTCCTAGCCCAATTACTATACAGTGGTGCCTCGCAAGACGAAATTAATTCGTTCCGCAAGTTTTTTCTTCTTGCGAGTTTTTCGTCTTGCGATGCACAGTTTCCCATAGGAATGCATTGAAAATCAATTAATGCGTTCCTAGGGAAACCGCTTGCCAGGCTGGCGGTGGGGAGAAGGGCTTTTCTCCCCACCGCAAGCCTTCAGAACAGGTACGGGAACAGAGGGGAAGGCGCGCAGCGCTTTCCCTCTGTTCCCGGGGCTTGCGTGGGAGGAGGGTTTTTCCTCCCCACCGCCAACATTCAGAACAGCATTCTGAATGTTGGCGGTGGGAAGGAAAACCCTCCTCCCACCCCAAGTCTTCAGGAAAGCCATCCGATGCCGGGCGGCGGGAGAAGGTGTCCCCCCCCTGCCCGGCATCGGAGCTTTGTTCCGATGCCGGGCGGCGGGAGGAGGCATCCCCCCCCCGCCCGGCATCGGAGCTTCGTTCCGATGCCGGGCTGCGGGAGGAGGCGTTCCCCCCCCCGGCACCGGAGCTTCGTTCCGATGCCGGGCGGGGGGGGAGGAAGCGTTCCCCCCCCGCCCGGCATCGGAGCTTCGTTCCGATGCCGGGCGGGGGGGGGGAGGAGGTCCGAGGACAGTGGGGAAGACGCGCTGCGCTTCCCCGCTGTCCCGGAGATTTCCCTATGGGCTTTCGTCTTGCGAAGCAAGCCCATAGGGAAATTCGTTTTGCGAAGCGCCTCCAAAACGGAAAACCCTTTCGTCTAGCGGGTTTTCCGTCTTGCGAGGCGTTCGTCTTGCGGGGTACCACTGTATTGTCTTTGTCAGCAATTCCCAAACTTGTGAGAGAAAGCAAGTATGTCCTGGTGATCAGTGGTGATGAAAGCTAGGGACTCTCATCTTAACGGCCTTAGCAAGTCTTGGATAGCTCCACAGACCACTTCACCTGTGGAGCATACAATTAACACCCCACTCTTCTCTGAAACCCTTCCTTTCCATGGCCATGCCATTCGGCAATGGCTTCTGCGTTCTAGATATATTAGAGCAAATGAACAAACAATATAGTAATGACTTATACATATATCAACAGTGAGCACAGGCACTTAACCCACTTAAGTCGTAGCACCACCATAGCTATAGGAAGAAAATGTGGCATTTACTTCTGCCCTGATCCTAAAGGCATTTACTTGGGAATAAGCATTATTTTGTAATAAAAAGGTAAAGGGACCACTGACCATTAGGTCCAGTCGTGGCCGACTCTGGGGTTGCGGCGCTCATCTCACTTTATTGGCCGAGGGAGCTGGCGTACAGCTTCTGGGTCATGTGGCCAGCATGACTAAGCCGCTTCTGGCAAACCAGAGCAGCACACGGAAACGCCGTTTACCTTCTCGCCGGAGTGGTACTTATTTATCTACTTGCACTTTGACGTGCTTTCGAACTGCTAGGTTGGCAGGAGCAGGGACTGAGCAACGGGAGCTCATCCGGTCGCGGGGATTCGAACTGCCAACCTTCTGATCAGTAAGTCCTAGGCTCTGTGGTTTAACCACAGCGCCACGTGTCTCTTATTTTATAGTAGAAGGGGGATAATGTAGTTTTAAAAGGAAGACATCATAAAATTTACTTTGGTTACCACATACATGTCTGGCCGGCTGCCCCATAGCTCTAAACTGTTTTTAATAATATGAAGAATGAATGGATTATGTAGCAGCTAGCATCACTTAAGGTACTGACACCAGGCATACTTGTTACGGCTCCCTTCACCTGCCACTTTGAGTCATGGCAGCGCGCATGGGCGTAGCCAGAAAACAAGAGAAATACTTAACTGACCAATCACATCAGTTTTGCCCCTCCTTTCAAAAAAGTCCTGCCCCCTTAACAAAAATCCTGACTGTTCTGCTTCGCTGCCAATGGTGAAATGTGAAGGTGCTTTGCTGCATGCCTGCCACCTGCTCCGCTTGCCACCCCTGCTGAAGCCTTGCTTACCAGGGTTGTGAGGCCATAGTTTCCAGGTTCTGGCAAGATCTCGTGGGGCTCTTATGCAATCTTACAGGGCTGTTGTGCATTTTCTCCTGAACCTGGAGGCTGCTGCAGCTGCTTCTTGTTGCTTCTCCCATAGCAGCAGCATTGGGGACACACCCACAGAGACGCGCCTTGGATTTCGTTGCCTGAGGCAGCTGCCTTAGTCTGCCTCATGAACAGGCCGACCCTGCTCTGGGTGCTTGGGTGAGGGAGGCTCCAAAGTCCAGTCCTAGCTGCACCACTTATTAATTAAAGTTTTTTGCAGATAAAGTCACTCAGATTCGGGAAGAGGTAGACTCCACCATGGGAGCAGGGCTGGGGCGGGAGAGTGCTAGACTCCTATCTAGTCAAGTTGCGTGGGATCAGTTCCAATCTGTTACCTCTGAGGATGTGGACAGGCTGCTTGGACGAGTAAAACCAACCACCTGTCTCCTTGATCCTTGCCCATCCTGGCTTATAAAAGCTAGCCAGGGAGGGCTGGGCGATGGGCTTCACAGGGTGGTGAATGCTTCACTCTGTGAGGGAGCCTTCCCAGACCCGCTGAAAGAGGCGATTATCAAACCGCTTCTTTAAAAACCATCTTTAGATGTGGTCAATATAGCCAACTATCGCCAAGTCTCAAATATTCCATTCTTGGGCAAGGTGGTTGAGCGGGTGGTTGCTGAACAACTCCAGGCACGCCTGGAAGAAGCAGACCATTTGGATCCCTTCCAGTTGGGATTCAGGCCTCATCATGGGACTGAAACTGCCTTGGTTGCACTGGTTGATGATCTCCGGCAGGCTAGGGACAAAGGTGAGAGCTGTTTCCTAGTTCTGCTGGATCTCTCAGCAGCTTTTGACATCTTCGACCAAAACATCCTTCTGGACCATCTAGAGAGGCTGGGAGCTGGGGGAGCTGTTATATAGTAGTTCCACTCCTTTCTCCTGGGCCGTGTTCAGAAAGTGGGGGGGGGGGGATGAGTGTTCAGATCCCTGGACTCTCACTTGTGGGGTGCTTCACGGTTCTGTCCTCTTCCCCATGCTTTTCAACATCTACATGCAGCCGCTGGGAGAGATCATCAGGGGCTTTGGGCTGGGTGTTCATCAGTATGCGGATGATACCCAGCTCTACCTCTCTTTCAAATCAGAAAGATTCCTGCAGCCAGTCCAAAGCAGTGCCAGTGTTGTGGAAGTCAGTCCCCGCACAGTGAGGCGTCTGCGGCTTCTTCTGAAGGAAATGCTGCACCGGCTTAGCTCAGCGCGCGGGGACTGACCGAGTGGGCGGCAGGGTCCACGGGCTGGATTTACGAGCCTGGTGGGCCTCAGTGTCTACAACATGTTGTTTTATGAGAACTTTGGCCTGTTCGTATCCCATGCCGAGTAGCAAACCTGGAGAGAAGCTCAGGGTTGAGATTTTAGTTGTCACTGCCTGCTTCCATGTGGATTGGAAATCATCATTCATAGTTAGTGGGTCAAGTCCAAGGGGAAATAAAGATAGTCTGAGCCAGTAGTTGAGTATGGTCACTCACACTCTAGCCTCGACCTGTCTCTAGTCTCAGGGTGGCATTAGGGACACATTTTGGGACTTGCACAAGTTCTAGGGGTGCAAAAATGGAGAAGGGGCCCAGCTGGGCACCATAGAGAAGTTGTGCTATTGGTTTGGCTTCAAATAATTTGCATGCTTCAGGTATATAGTAGCCATCTCTTGTTTTAAGAAATTTAAGGATTGCAGATGAGCTCCTCTGAGCAATATCAGCAACATAACCCCCATGGGCTTTCCTACTGCCAGCAGAATGAAAAACTACCCCCAGATATTTGAAACAAGAGGCCTGCTCAATCTTGTGGCCATCTATGCTCCAAGAGCAGCTCATAGGCTGTTTGGCAAATGCCATGATCTTAGTTTTCTGATAGTTGAGTTCTAGCTGGTCCTCCTTGCAGTACTGTGTTAGTGCTCTCAGTGCTCTTTTGAACCCAATAGGTGTTCTTGAGAGTATTGCTGCATCGTCTGCATACAGCAGAACAGAGATGTGTCTTGCAGCAAGCTTTGGGGAGTGAAAGTTCATGTTGTGGAGATGGCCCACCATGGAATTAATGTAAGCCTTCACAATCTACTTTTCAGTTCTCCAGAGGCACATGTGTGAATCAGGATGTGCATTCGATGGTCTTATTTGGCAGGGCTTTTATTTAAAAAATTCATACACATTCATCAATCACTCTACCTAGAGTGGCAAACAACCTTGGCCCCACACTTACTGTAAATGCTATGAAGATGACAGCTTAAAAAATGATTGTTAACTCTGCGATCTTTCCAAGAGTTTGTGCTCATTTTGTTTCCCTCCACTATGTAGGAAGCAACAGATGTTTTCAATATGACAATGGGGAATGATTTTAGTTCCTTCAAATGTAAAACAAATCACTTCAGGTAATTTGCAAACTACTTCTAAAGATGAATTAAATCTGTAAGTCATTGCAGGTCAGCATTTCTTTCTTCCTCACATCATTGGAAAAAAATGTGCCATTAGTTATTGTAACATGTATATCCATGTTAGATGGTTATATGCATCATTAGATAAGTGAATAAAGGAACAATCTGTTAATATTTTTTAGGTAACAGGATTAAATTAAGATACAGTGGTGCCTCGCAAGACGAAATTAATCCGTTCCGCGAGTGTCTTCGTCTAGCGGTTTTTTCGTCTTGCGAAGCAACCCTATTAGCGGCTTAGCGCTATTAGCGGTTTAGCAGCTATTAAAGGCTTATCGGCTTAGCTGCTTAGAAAAAGGGGGGGGGGAAGCGGAAAAAAAATCTCAAGACTCGCAAGACATTTTCATCTTGCGAAGCAAGCCCATAGGGAAATTCGTCCTGCGAAGCAACTCAAAAACGGAAAACCCTTTTGTCTAGCGGGTTTTCCGTCTTGCGAGGCATTCGTCTTGCGGGGTACCTCTGTATAATTCATTCCTTCATGAGACCAAAATTGAATTTTGATATTTTCCCTGTCACCAATGCAGATTGCAAAATCTCGATTGGTTAGAATGTGCACTTGATTTACAGCACAGGGAGGAAGTTAATAGTTGATCTTTATCATTAGGATGATCTTCTTTCCTTGGCTATCACTCATAGCAGAGTAAGATTTACTTCCATGAATATGGTCTTAACGGTTTATGGTGGTACAAGGAGGTCTCCATGGCAGGGGTCAGCAAACTAAGGGCCGCGGGCCAGATCAGGCCCAATTGCCTTCAGGATCCGGCCCACGGACTGTCTGTGGATCAGCGTGGGGTTTCTGTTTGTTCAGGCGGTGCCATCCCCCCCCACACACCATGGCAGCGCCTCCTCCCTCCCTCCTCCTGGCTTCTCCCTGCCCTGCCTAGAGGAGGAAGGGGGCTGGGCTGAGCTGGCTCAGCATCATTTTCAGCAGCCCCTCTCTGGAGCCAGCCCTTTCGCGCCCCCCCGCCCGGTGCCCCTGTGGGCCAGAGAGCAAAGCGGACGAGCTCCCTCTGCCTACTCACGAGAAGCAGCGGGGGCGGCAGCCCCTGGGTCTAGGGGGAGGACTAACTGCCCCCCTCGCCTCTTTTTCCAGCTCTCCCCCCCCCCGTGCCGCTTCTCTGGCCTGCCACAAGGTCTGAGGGGCAGTGGACTGGCCTGCGGCTAAAATTTTTGCTGACCTCTGCTCCCTGGTATGAAGGCAGGGGTCAGCCTGACACTCTGGCCCCTCAGGTGTGTGGACAGAGGGCCTCTCCTCCCACGTGCAAATCGAGACCCCGAGGAAAGGACCAGGTGCAGGTGCAATCCGGGCTTGCCCTCCCATGAGGCCAGGAGATCCTAGGGGTACTTTTAGGATGGGCTTTAACCAAGGTCTTTAGTGCACGCAGTCCCGGCCTTTCCCCGTGACTTGGCACTTTAGAAATGCTCTGACATATTACAAACATTTAAAGAAGAAAGGGGGGGGGGAGAAGGGAGAGCAGCAGCAGCAGCGCGAAAGCGCAGGAGGGAGGGAGGGGGGGGGCCTCTTTCTGGTCCCAACTTCAGGCCCGCGAGGAGAGTTCAGGGAGCTGCAGCGCCGGCCGGGCGAGTTGGCGGAGCTGCCCGGGCTCCTCTGCCTCCCGGTGCCTGGGCAGGTCTCTGCGCAGGCAAGGCTGGCCTCCCTCCCTCCCTCCCTCCGCCTCGGAGCCGCCCCTCTTCCCTCAGGCGGAGCTCATTCCCGGGGATTGGTTTCCAATGACGCCATCGCTTTTATTTTTACACCGATGACCTCATCCCCGCGGCAGCGGCAGCAGCAGCAGCAGCAGCCTGCAAGTTGACTGACCAGCCAAACTCTTCTCTCCCCCCCCTCCCTCCCCGTTTGTTTTGTTCCCCACAGTCAGTTATTCAACGTGTTGGCTCCCCCTTTCCTATGAGCCGCGGCTTTGGAGAAAGCGACCGGGCGACGGGTTCCCCGGCTCCCCCCGAGGCATCTTCAGTGAGGAAGAAAGAGCTCGCCGCGCTTCCTCCCTCGCCTTCCTCCTCCTCCTCCTCCTGCTGCCCTCTTTCTCTCAGCGGAGAGGGGGGTCCCGCTGCCCCCAGAGGAGGCTCCGAAGCGCCGCCTGGCAGAGTCAGAAGAGGCTGAGGGCAGCTGCCAGTTGAGAGAGAGGGGGAAAAGTAAGTCTTGGTGGGGAGGGCGGAGAGGAGAAGGGGGTTGGCAAGGAAGGGGGGGGAATGTTGTCCTGTGCACCCCCCCCCCAATATGCAGGTCTGGGGTCACTGCCTGGAAGCCACATGGGTGGGAGTTCTAAAAAATGTTTGGTGTGTCCCTCTTCCTCTAAAGAAAATGGAAAAGAAAGAAAAGGTTCTCCCCCCCTGTTAAAGCACAGAAACAATCCTGGATTTCTTAGAAATATCTTCACTCCATGTCTTCTGCATTGCTGACTTGAGTTAAACGCCTGCTCTTCCTCCTTTAAATGGTTCTGCTGTAAAATAGTTTTATTATTTCACACACACACACAGTTATTTCAGATGGGATGAGAAACTACATATATGCAAAGATTTTGTGTGCTTCTGTGTGTGTGAGAAAGTTATATTCTTGCTACTATTAGCATTTTTTTTATGATCTCTCGTTCCTTTTCTGTTCCTTATGTTCTCTGGTTGCTTTGGGGGTTGGTTTGTCCTTTAGGATTTTTATCTGTTGTCTGTATGAAGTCCCCTCTCATGGAATCAAAGAGGATCAGTGTGAGGCGCCGCGAAAAACAAATATTTAAATGAAGTATCTTATAAGATCTTTTTAAAAATGATCTTTTGTTTTTCAAATATCCAGGCACCTGTTCCTCTAGTTTTCAGTATCATGGCCTCAGGTTATTCACAGAGGACAAAACATGCAGACTTTTACGATATTAAAACTTTTACATAGGAAAATGGGGCAGAAGAAGGAATGTGCCTCAGAAATGTAGAATTGTCTAGAGATCATGCTGGGTTTAATGATAGTTTATTAATCATCTTATAGTACATATTTATGTAGAAGTAAATTCTGTTGAGTTCAATGGGATTTAAGTAAGTGGGTACTCTAGGATTGCAGCTTAGTCCACAGAGAGGTGGTGGACTCTCCTTCCTGGTATGACTTGGTTGAAATTCTTGCACTGCACCTGATGCCTCTTCCAACTCCAGAGTTCTATGATTCTAGGATGTCTGGATAATGTATAATGTATACAATTAGTGCTGCTTCCCTTTTCTCCCTGGCGGAACGGCTGTGCCTAAATCAGCTGCTCTAAAGTCTCCTTATCAGTAAAACTCTATGCTGGAAGCTTCACCTGGTGAATTTCTGCTTATCAAAGGATAGGGGGACCCTCCTCACAAACATTCATTATTCTTGCTTCTAGTCTTTATGAGGAAATATTATGGTTTTGACTAATTTAAATAAAGTGCTACATGTATCTAGTTCCACTAAAGTACCATCCCAGAGAGATTGGAACACTTTTAAGAAAACTCTGTATTGCAGTAAAAGAAACAAAGAGAAATACTGTAGTTGGTGACTAACCTGTTGTTTTCTGTTCAGGTATTAGCTGATTTTATTTTTAATTTTGGTCACCCTCATTTGGCTGATAGTTTTAAAAAAATTGTAGGGCCTTCTGCAAAAATGTCATTGGCAGAGAGAGAAATATCTTAGCTAGTTGATATTTTGCTGAGTAAGGTATGTGCAGTAATTCTGTTGCAGACAGTTCTGGCCCACAAGCAGAGGTTGTGTTTCACTTATTAATTTTATGTAAAAAGAAATATATTGAGCTGTTAATTCTCAATCCATACATAGTTGTCTGGAAACACAGTACAGTAGTTCTACATTGGTGCGTTCAGGATTGTAGCCATTGCAATACTTTACTTCCATAATACTTAGAAATTATACCAGTAGATGAGTAACTTGTGAATTGACAATTTGGACAAAACAGGACTTGAGGAAAATGTTCATATACTTGTTGAAGGCAACAAAGTTTTAATGCTTACCTTAGTGCGGGAATTGGTTTGTTTTTAAATTGCAAATATGTACACCTGTTTGAAATAGATGTCTAATTAATAAAATGGTGATTTCAGAAAAGATAATCTGGCAGCACAATGTAACCTACATACATGGCTGTCATGAGTGAGAATGAACATCAACTTCTCCATGCAACTTTAGGGCATGCTCATGTCTGCAGTGATTGTGTGCAGGTTGGAACTGACTGTGTGAAGAGCGCTGACATTAGGTGTGCAAGAATCAGTTTATTAAGGACCTTGGTTCTATTATCAAACTGCTCATATCATCAAGACGTTTCTCCTGAAGTTCAGCTGGAGACTTCTTAATTGTAACCCGAGCCCTTTAGATCTTGTCTTGGGGCAAAAAGAACAAGTCTTTGCCCCCTTTTTGTGGCAACCCTTCAGGTATAGTATTCCCCATCAGTCTTCTCCAGGCGAAACATAGTCAGTTTCTTTCATCTTTCCTCCTAGGACTTGTTTCCATACCATTGAACATTTCTGTTGTTTGCTTCTGAATCCATTCCATATTCATATACCTTTCTTAAAGTGTGGTGCTTGGAACTGGACACAGTACTCCAGATGCAATTGTACTAATGCAGAATAAAGTGGATATTTTACACCCCAAAACTTGGAAACTGTTCTATTAATACAGCTTAAAATCACATTATCCTTTATTGTAACTGTGCTGCACGGCTGATTTATATTTGGCTTGTGATTGACTACGATCCCAAGTTCCTTTTCACATGTAGCACTGCCAAGCCAGGTATCTCCAATCCTGCATGTTTTATTTTAGTTTTAGCCTAAATGCAGAATGTTGCATTTCTCTCTCTTTTTAAGTTGGTTTCATAGAATCATAGAATTATAGAGTTGGAAGGGATCCCAAGGGTCATCGAGTCCAACCCCCTGCAATGCAGGAATCTCAGCTAAAGCATTCATGACAGATGGAGAACCAACCTCAGCTTAAAAACCTCCAAGGAAGGAGAGTCCACAACCTCCCAAGGAAGACTGTTCCTTTGTTGAACAGCTCTTATTATCAGAAAGTTCTTCCTGATGTTTAATCAGAATCTTCTTTCTTAAGATTTCCTTTTCCTTTTTGTCTGTTTCAGGCCAGTCTCCTATCAAAGTCATTTTGAATTTTATTGCTGTATTCTGAGGAGGTGTTAGATGTTGCTCAGAGTTTTTGTCATCTCTAAACTTGATAAGGATTTTCTCTACCCCATCACCTAAATAATTGAATGACATCTTGAAAGGTTTTGGGCCCACAACAGAGCCTCCCCCCATTTGATGCGAAATCATAGATGAGCACTCATTGAGTATTGTTTGTATCACCATCTATACTATAAACAGTTTGCTAACCAAAATATGTGCTGACATCAAGATGATTTGATCCAGAGCATTCCTACAATCCACCAAGATTTTTAAAAAGAGATAAAATTTATCTGGCAGGATCTATTCTTGACAAATCCATGCTGCTAATCAAAACATTGTTAAAACACTTAGAAATTGACTCCTGTGCGCATCTTTATAACAATAATGCAGCCAGAATAACTGCTGAGAGAGTCCTGCACATTACCAGAATACATTGTGGATGGAAATTATTCCAGATATTCCAATCCAAAATGAAATGGTGTCATTCATGTTGTGCTTGTGCTTATACTCTTCTCGATACTTCTTCGCTCATATACTTTCATCTTGGTTTTGCAATGGTCATTTGCTTGGGTGCTTGTGGCAAGTGAGAATTGCATCCAGGTGACAACAAAAATTTAAAAAGATTGTTATGACATGTTCAAACAAATGGCTTAACGATGAAGAGGTGTAGGCCAGCGGGTTCATAATTTTTCTGTGGTCTATTAATTGGCTATTAACTTCTGTGAATTTATTTGCAAGGCAGGTTTCAGCCAAGTTTGTAGCACTCTGTCAGAACTGGCTTCAGGTTCCCATGCTGAGTAATATTTATTTTCCAAAGATTTGGTCAGTTCTGCATGGTTATAAGTGGTCAATATAAAAATAAATAAATAAAGGTACTGCATTATTCAAATGTTAAGTATGACTGTTTACCAAAGGATTATTTGAGCAAAAATATCTATATCTGTAGCTAGCTATGCTCGCATACCACACACAAACACTGATTTTATTTTATTTTCAAATAACTTTCCAAATTAGCTGTTACCAAACAGTAACTAATATATTGGAGTCATTGTTGCTTTGACTTCTTTAATCTGCTCTGTGAACTGAAGCTGTTGACAAGGCAAACATCATATAGTACAGATTCACAATGAGTGTTTACTGTGCAGCATGTGCTCCTTAAAGTGCGCACTGCAACAGCACATGAATTGATGGGATCTCCCCTCCCCACACCCACCTCTAGATCATTTTGGTAATCTCTTAATCAAATATATGAATGTGGATCTGGGGGCAGTAAAAAACACTACTCAATATTTTCTGTGGCTAGTTTAGAATGTTGAAAGTGCTTCATGACACATGCCAGTAATCCTTCTGGCAATTCTGTAAGTTGGCCATTATTATTGTCTTTATATGGCTGGTTATAGAATGAATCTGAGAGAAAAGTGAAATCTGAAAGCATACTGGTCCCTGCTTAGCTCTGCAAATGTATAGAGTCCGTGGATATACATCTATCCTTCACACGCATATCCACCAGTGTCCCAGTGAGCGTGAAGCAATTCTGACTCCTGCACAAATTCCCTCTCTCATCTTCTTGGCCCCATAAGCCCCATAAGAGCAGTATAGTAGCACCCTCAGGCCGTCTGCTCTGAGTCTTCTCAGCTTCCAGTTTTGTTCAGGTCTAGCTTGGCTTTGTAAATGTGAGACAACTCACCATTTTTTCCTCACCTTTGTACCACCTCCTTCTGTTGTCAGTGCTGCCCTCTTTCTCTTCTCTTCCCTTTTTCCTTCAGCCTGTAGCCCTGGTGCGGATACTGCACCCTTGAAACCATTGCTGTATCTGTTTGTCTTTTCCTGTGAGCCTTGACCTTGTAAGCTGCAAGTATCTTAGCTGTTGTTTCAGCAGAAGTCTGAGATGAATTCTTCCGAGTCAGAGGAGGACGACATGGCAGGCTTGGGCCAGGCAGCTGCTGGCACCACAGGCTGTTCTTGTGAAAGTGCCCAGTTGCCAGGGGGCATGTTGGCCAGTACTGCTACGCTGGCCTCTCCTCTGCTGCTTGCCAGACAGGGATGGGGCAGAACAGGAAGGCGGCAAGGGCAGGAATGCACCAGTTTGCTGGTAGGCGCAAGGGCAGGTGGCGTAGCTGGGGCTTTTCCCACCTGGGGCAGTCACTGAGTTTGCCTCCCCCTCACTGTTCCTCATCTGGGAGCCCCACAGCCAGCATGCCAAGCGTGGTCAAACAAAACCAGGCTTTCTTGCACCCGGGTCAAAGACACTGTTTGGCCCCCACACCCACCTTCCAGCACACATTTGCATACACAACACGCACATCTACACACCCCTCAACCCATTTGTTCTTAAAGCACATTAAAAAGTAGATCTCCTCAGAGACTAATTGATCATTGGACGAATCCTAAGAAGTATTATGACTGTAAAAGTCAATTGTTTGTCAAAAGTAGAACTTCCATGTGCAACAGTTATAATTATAATTATAATTATTTATACCCCACCCATCTGGCTGGGTTTCCCCAGCCACTCTGGGTGGCTTCCAACAAAATATTAAAAATACAATAAAACATCAGACATTAAAAACTTCCCTAAACAGGGCTGCCTTCAGATGTCTTCTAAAAGTCAGATAGTTGTTTATTTCCTTGATGTCTGATGGGAGGGCATTCCACAGGGTGGGTGCCACTACCAAGAAGGCCCTCTGCATGGTTCCCTGTAACCTCACATCTCGCAGTGAGGGAACCGCCGGAAGGCCCTCAGAGCTGGACCTCAGTGTCTGGGCTGAACGATGGGGAAGGAGACGCTCCTTCAGGTATACTGGGCTGAGGCCATTTTCAGATTATCTATCTGAGGTCTATCTGAGTAAATCCTGTTGGACTCAGTGGGACTTACTTCTGAGTAATTATGCTTGAGGTCGCAGTATACGACTGCACAATCTTTACACACTTGCCTAGGAGTAGGCTTCATTCAGTGGGACTTCTGCGTAGACATGTAAAGACTTGCAGTATAAAACTCTAAAGAATAATATAAAAGACTAAACAATAACAGAATAAACACTGCACAAGTTTCCTTAAAAAAATGCTGGCTGCTGATCCACTGCAATTAAAGAATTTAAAGTGGATTGGCTACATTTTCCTTGAAAATTAAAGGAAGGGATGTCAGCATCACATTTCTTTCATTGCAGGTATTTTATTTTCAGTATAAACAAGACTCAGTTTTTGTAGCTGATTGTTTGCAGCAGTGCCCTCATTATGTATTCACATGGTGTAAACATGTATGTGGACCTCTATATCCAAACACACACACACACACACACACACACACACACACACATTATAAGCAAGCAACAAGTGCTTATCTTGTGAACTTGCCATTTAAATTATTTAATCATGACAAAAGATTCTGTTTCCAAAAAGGACAGGGGGTGGTGGTCTGATCTCTTCACCACTTTTAATTGATTTCTGAGACATTGAGGTGAAGAAAACAAGAAGAAATGATATTTCAGGAGGTTGGCTGGGTTGTGTACACATTACTGTTTACTCCAACTTTGCTTGGAGGGCAGCCTTCCCCCACCCCTTCCTCTCTCCAGGTTTTCTTTCCCTCACAGTTGCAAAACCAGAGAGAGCAGCAGCCCACCCTTCTGCTTCAAAGGAAAAGAGTTAGTTGCCAGGTAAGAAGAGTGCCAGCACAGTGAAGGAGCCGTCCAGTGGCTCTCCCCCCCCCCACTCCACCGGCCAAGTGCCCCCTGGGGCAGCCCGCCCCATCTGCCCCTCCCTAGCCCCTCCCTGTGCTCCTCACCACTGCCAGCCCAGTGTTCCCACACTCTTACCACCTCCCTACCCCCTTCTACCCCAGTTCTTGCACCTCATACTCTGTGTCTTCAACTGCTTCTACTTTCTTAGGTGCTTCTGGGGCTGGCTCAGAGTGCAATTCCCTGTCCTTCTTTGTGCTCCAGTCTCATCCCTGAAGAAAGGGCGTCTGACCTGTCATCATAATACTGAGGGCATTGACTTACGTATCCAAGATCTTACCTCATGTCAGCCTGGTGTCTTTTGTGCTCTCATTTCTTTTTTGGCAGGTCTTTCCCTACAATCCCCAACAAAAATGTCTCGGGTTTTTTAACAAATGTTAAATGGAACATTTTCTTCAATTCGTTGTATATCATTTCCCCAAAAAATTTAATTACCTTACAATCTCACCACATATGTTAAAATGTCCCCTCCTTTTTCTTACACTTCCAACATATATTTGAACGACTATGAACATTTAAAAACACAAGAAAAACCCTCTAAAACTGTTGTTGGAAGAAGAAGAAGAAGAAGAAGAGGGAGGAAGGAAGGAAGGAAGGAAGGAAGGAGAGGCGACAGCATGGTAGACATTGTTTCATTTATAGCATTTCTACATTGCCTTTTTATCAGTGATTAATGGAAACATCAGAGTCTGTGTAAAAACCAAGGCTTTACCCGAAGGGAAGGAATCAGTTGGGCAGGAAAGCCAAAGACTCATGATCCACATGGCCACACAAGATTTCACAAGGAAGCAGAGTTCAGCTCTGGGAAATGTCCCTTTTTAATGCTTCACAGAAACACTTGCCCACAGTGTTGCTCTTGGGCTTGATTTAAGGACAAAAGTGCCTGCGACATGTAAATCTGTGCAACAAAGCAGTGGTTTTTTCCTCCTGTGGTGGCCCTGAAACGATGGAATCCTGACCCTCAGGAAGTTCATTTTATCACTTGTTTCTTTTGGGAAGTAAATAAAGACGTTCCTATTTCCTACTTGAATTTATCTTATTTCTGCTGCTGATTTCTTATTCTAGCTTTTGTGTTTTAAATTGGCTTTTATGTTTTTTGTGTATTTCAATTGATGTTCTTACTTTGTAAACGGACTTTGAAATTTTCTTGAAGTGTTGTTTATCAGTGGCATTGAGAGCAGACATCTCCTTTCCTACTTCTGTCAAGTCAAACCAGCTCTGGGAGGGGCAGCTCAGGAGAAAGAAGGGGCGCTTGGCTTTTCAGCTGCTTTCCCTTCCCTACTAGGTTCCCGGGTGCAAAGCCTTGATCCATGGATAGAGAAGCTTGGTGAGGTGCTCACACTTATTATGAAAGTATCCTTCGCTGGGTGTGTGAAAAATTAAAATGTTATTCAGGGAAGCTTCTGCTTCTAATAGCAATCATTCCTGCTATTAGTTTTCTTGGGTGGGGGTGGGTGGGCAATGGATGCAATTGGCAACTGTTAGAACTCCCTAGTGGAGATCTTTTTGGCTCTCTGTATATTACGTTTTCTTCAATGACTGTAGCAGGTCCACGTTTTGGAAGAGGAGAAAAGAATTTAGGCTGGAGGCTTGTGTGAGAGAGAACAGGGTTTGTCCTTTCCTTGTGCTCCATTTGTGGTTTGCTACTGAGCCAAGAGTGACCTACTCAGAGTTGGCTCTGAATAGACTGGCAGGCTTCCATTTTGTGTCTCTGTAAAATGCTCTTGTAGATTTTTAATAACTGAGGTGGGATTTAAGAAGAAAGAGGGGAAGGAATGAAAATTGTAATTAGTTTCCAGAGTAAAGAACTGCCCCCAGCCCTCTCAGTTTTGTTTTACTCAGCAACCAAGTTGTGGGGAGAGTGATTTTCCTCCAAGATGTCTTACCTCTGCCTTTGTTTTTTCTCTCACTCCTTTGGGCTTCCTCTTGAGCATGGACCAGCTGATGTTCACAGCCCATTGGTAGGATTAGGGTGTGAGTCACTTGATGCAGTAATTGCCAAAATTGTCTGGCGACAGATTTTGTCCAGTGGAGTTGCCAAATTAGCTAGGCAATAAGGCATCATTGGAAGTAGTCACTTCTAGTATCATTAAGCATTAGATTCTGCTGACTTTCACAAACATTTAAAGTGTTTTATGAATAAATTACAGAAATATAAAAATAAAGTTAAAATGCTTTTATATTATGAACCACCCTGTCCATAAGTACAGGTAAGTTGCAGCCGAGAACAACTCAAACAGCCAATATGACATAAGTACTCTTCGGGCAGCTGGCTCTCCTTACCTGATAAAGTACTCAGCACTCCTGCCCCAAATACCGCTGCAACTTCCGGGGGTTTGTAGCCCAAACAGTGGAGGTAACAATATGCTGAAGGAAACGTTATGGATCTCTGACCCCATGCAATAACAGGGTCATGTCTGGACAACCAGGTCATCCCTAAGACTAGTTCTGAAGACAAAAGTTGGGATGAACTGGGGAGTGAACAGCAAAGTGAAGAAGAACTGGAAGAGAGAGCTAACAGATTCTCTCTCACTGGAAAGTGTCCAGCCTATCCGCCCAAGGTCACGGAGAGCAGATAAGGCAGCTACACAAAAAGCATATGGTTGCAAGATCAGGTTGCAAGAGGCGGAAGTGACTAGGGAGGAAGTGGGTGGAAACCTTAATTGGTCATTCCGAGAATGGCTGCTTTCTTCTTTTGCTGTGATCATTAAAGACTCTTTAAATGGTAGGCGACGCTTTTTGCTTTGTCCTGCTTATCTACGGCCAAAGGTGGGGTGAGAAAGCCAAGTCCCCAAAGTCTGACAGGTGCCTTAGAGCTTACTTATATTTAGCAATCCATTATCTTACACAGCTGCATGAAAATGTAGCATGTTAAATGAAGCATTACTTCCCACCCCCAGAGCTCAAATAAGGTTATTTGGGGGCTGTTTTGGCCCAGTTCTGTGTTCAGATGACCATCTCATTGACTAAATACTTAACATTTGCTGGTGGTTTCATGTGTTGATTGGCGTGTACAAGCAGGTCCTCACAGCTGCAACACAGCAGTTCTGTCTCATCTCACACTGCCTCACCTCAGATGCAACTTTCTTCACAAAGAGCACCTCTCATGCGCTGTATGCAAGAAGGGGCAACATACAACTAAAGGGGTTGTGGGGTGTAGCTTCCCCTGCTACTGTATAAGGTGATGTGGCTTCCCCTAACACTGATGTTAGATGCCCATTCCTGAGCCAGGGAAATCTACATGCATAGGTGTCTGTGGCTCTGATGATATGGACTAGTGGTCACCAGGAGCAGGGGATGCTAAACAAGCTTGGAGGCAGGGCTGTTGATGGAGCCCCAGCCCTTTATGTCATGTGATATCCTTCAGGTGTATGACACAGGAAGGGGGATAGGGTCTCTGAGCACTTCTACATGTGACTTGTACACCTGAGAAAAGCTAGCTTCAGAATATTCCAGAACTTTTGCTGGGAAACCATTGCTCACTTCCTCCTTCCCCCAAAGTGAAAATCCGGCATGAGTGCCCTGCTTGAAGATTTGTTTCTAACTGCAGCATTAACTAAGCAGAATGACAGTCTAGCCCAGTGGTTCCCAATTGGGGGTTTGCGGAATGCACCCAGGGGGTCTGCGGCCCCATCCCTTGCCTCCCCCCAAACTATGCTTTGTCATTTTTGCATGGTAATGTCAGGCTTCAGGGACTCGGCTTCCTCCCCCACCCTTTGGCAGTAGATAAGCAGAACAAAGTGAAAGGAGTCTCTTAGCAGTTAGAAATTTTAATGATCACAGCGAGAGAACAAAGAATCCATTCCTCGGAATGAAGGTGCTCCCAATTAAGGGTTCCACCCACTTCCCCACCCAGTACTTCCCAGCTTCTGCCTTCTGAACTATGTCTCTCTGCAAACCACTATTCCAAATCTATACTACTTCCCTGCTCCTGGGAAGATTCAGGATCCTGATCAGGAGCAGGGAGAGGGGAAGGCTCCCACCATTCCTCCTCAGTGCAGCCCTCCTCAGCACTGTACCTGACAAGTAATATCACAAATTTTATTGTCTGTTTTAGCGCTGTGTGATTTTTCAATATGTTGGCCAAAAACGGTTTTGAAATCACACCTTGATAACGATTTTGACCTGGTAATAAGCAGCAATATATCGCTCCTTGCTTGAGGGAGAGGAGGGCTGCCAATTTCAAGGCACTGCCGATATCGCACAGTGATCTCAGCCGATCACACTGCTGATCTGAGCTGCCTTCCTTCATGCTGAGGGAGACCAGGGCAGTCAATAGCGCTGCAGCCTTCCCTCACACTGATGGAGAACAGGGCACTGTGGCATTACCTTCCCCTGACACTGAGGCCGAGAAGCTTTTCTCAGCAGGATAACAGCAGGAGCCACAGTGGACATGCATCTCTGCTGGCTGCCACCACTGGCTTCCCCGCTGACAGAGACTTCATGCACCCCCTGTCCCCCTCCCCTCCCCCTCAAACCATGTGCTGGAGGTGACTCCGCTTGCTCTCCTTTCCCCATCCATCTGATCTCCACAGCTGCTTTTTCCCTTATCCCCCGCCTGATCTACACACACAAACACCCCTTCCCAATCTCCGTGACTGCTCCTTCTATCATTCCCACTCCTGATCTCCGATTTCAGACATTATGTTATATTGGAATATTGCACTGTTTAGTTGCTGATATATCACACTGTTGAAAACCAGATATTGCTAGTCTGTTTTCTAGTATTCCCTAATCTGTCGGACTCTGTTGCCACCAGTGGGGCCTGACTTCCTCTCCGGCTGGAATCCTAGTACCTCTGAAGTCAACTTGCATGAGTCTTTTGGGCACCAAACCACCACTGGTGCATAACAGCACATAGGAGCCCATTAACGTGCCCATTCCATCATCTCAAAACATTGCTCCAAAGTTTAGTAACCTGTCTATCCTCTTCCCAAGTCAGTTTTTGCATTCATTTCTCAGTCATCAAGTGTACAATAATGTACAGTAGCCAAACAATATATGAGCTTATATAAACCATGCCTCGGAGACGAGCAGCAGAATGCTGAAATATCCATTTCATGCTGTGCAAGTATAATGGTTTTGTAATGCATACCTAGTCACATTTGCTTAAGAAACTGATTATGTTAAAACAGCATTTTAGACTAGGCAACTCTAAACAGCTGATCCTTTCGAGCAATCCTTAGATCTAATCCTCTTTACTCGTAAGGTGGGATTATTCCCTAGAAAGTAGCCAATTCAGATATGAGGAAATGCCCAGTGATTCTCTTATCTGTAGTTTTTATGGAGAATTAAATTCTGTTCTAAGCAATGAGGAAGTTTTGGTCTCCTTTTTGTTAGGACTTTGCACCAGTATATCAGCTGCACCAGAGTTTAATTAGCAATACTAATTAACTATTTGTTAATTAAAAATAAATAAAATTTCCTTTCTGATGATTCATAATAAATAGCATTATTATGCTAGTTCTAGAAAGGTAGCTGTATTTGACTGTCGCTCTAAGTTTGCAGCACTTTGAAGACTGATAAATTTATCATGGCATGCGTTTTTATTGGCTAGAGTGTGTTTTGCGTGTGTTATATATCTGTCACAGTGTTAGAAAGATCTCTGGACAATCAACCCCTGAAAACAGGAATCTTGGCTAGTTTTGCTATATTTAGAATCGTTGCAGTTGTAACACTCAAAGGCCAAAGGGGCATGATTTTGCACGTATCCAGCAGTCTTGCTCGCCTGTCTGCAGTGGGCCTAAAACATCATACTCAGATCTTCTCTGCTTCAATTTCACTTTGCATTTTGCTGACTAGTTATGGATTTTAACAGTTTACCTGTTGACCTTTGAAAACAGCTGAGCAGTTTTATGGAAGCTTTGATAGTGACCTTCCTAGCTGCTTTAAGACTATGCTGCATTATGTCAATAAACATGACAGCCCTGTACAAATACAGTAAAATCTTCCAGGTCAAATGTTCCCCATAACTGTTGTTGCTACATTGAGGCCCACTCTAGAACATTAAACTACTGGTCTATATTTTTCTTCATTAGTAGTTCAGAGTAATACTTGCTTTGGCCCATAATCCTTTGCTATGTGCTTGTTGGTTATATATTAATATGTGTCTTTCTTCTGTTTGCAATCTTTCCTCTTTCTGTAATAATTCTGGGAACTGAATGTTGTAAGCTTAATGATGTAACTGTGACATAACCTTGAGATAAGTGGTGATTTCATTTGGCTAATGAAATAAATCCTTGCCTTCACCTTTGGCTCCCAAAGTTGTTTTTCTGTCACCTCTTTCTTCTTATTGCCACATAAATGAGTAATTAACCATCCCAAATAAATTTCTTCATTTTACAGTGATGTGGTAATTTCCTCCTGTCACTTGTCATTATATGCAGAAAGGGAAATTGCTGAGAAGCTTGTACTCTCTCTTAGAGTTAACGTAAAAACATGAACTTCTCTGGGTGTCTGGAATTTTCACAATATTTTTGCTCTGAGATCTCTGTATAACTCCTTACTTTACAGATCATTTTTAGCCAATTCATATATAAAGTTGTCAGAATCTCACTGGGGACTTGGATGGCTCTGTCCAAATCCAGACCTATAGTGTGTGTTCAAGTTCCTGGGCTCAGGATGAGATAGTGCCCTCACCACCTGGCCACCAGTTCTACATACAGAGGCTAACTGTGTATCAGCCCTGATGATGGAACACGGTCCTCCACTTCAGCTGAGGACAATAGCCTAGTTTAGGGGATACAGGACAGACTTTATGGCACACACGGCTCTGTCCTAAGAAGAATCCTGGTGGACCAGACCAAACGCCCTGCTTAGTCCAGCACTCTGTTTTCACAGTGGCCAAGCCAATGCCTATGGGAGGTCTCCAAGCAGGACTGAGTGGAACAGCATTCCCACCTGAGATCCCCGGCAACTGGTGTTCAGAGGTCTACTACCTCCAGCACATCAGCTTCCTGGGGCAGTCTCCTCACTCTGTCTAATGGCAAGGGCCAGACGAGCCCAGCTTGTACTCGGCCCTGTTAAGCAAACAAAGCCCAAAAACCACATTGCTGGAAGGCCTGGTCTCAGCACTTGGCATGGCTGGGCAAATGCCAGTGCCCCAGAGGACCCAGTGAGACTGACAGCAGAGTGTAATATTTCCCTTAGAACTGTCTTTATTTATTGTAGAACACCTGGTTTTGTAAGCACTTGGGTAATAATATTATTATGCCACCACTTCTTGGTGGTTGTATACCTGTTAGAACTTGATCATGCAGTGGCTCTTGAACTGGCAGCTTGTGTGGTGTCAGATAGGGATTCGGACAATGACTGGGCCAAATATACCTTGGCTTTGCCACTGTTTGCAGGCTTCAGCTAGTGACCCCTTCTTGGACTGTTTTGCAGGGACCCTGTAAACATTGTTGAAGTATTTGCCCCACCCTTACCTGGTGCTGTTTTTATTTCTTTTACTCACAAGACTCCAGAGTGAGGGCAGGAAGCTTTACCCCTATTCTGAGTTGGTTTCATAACAAAGCCACGTAACCAATGAGTTTTGAATATGAAGTCAAATCAGACCAAGGGTCAGTGCTTTCTGCTCTCACTCTGAAGTCTCATGGGTAAAAGAAAAGAAAAAGTCTTGTCCTTCGAGAATCTGGAGTATGGTTGTTGGCATTCCCAAGACCACAGGCAGGAAGCAGAGGAGTGCAAAAGGTGAGTAAAGAGAACCTTTCATAAAACATCCCCATCTAAAGACTCCTTTTTGAGCCCAAAAAGTCCAGCTAAGAAATTCTGGCTCAGGCTGTGTGTGACACCATTCAGCACTGACGAAAGGAGGCAAGTGTAGAGACAGACGAGAATGCCTCTTTACATCTGTAGGCCAGAGCAAACCAGGTGATATTTGTTTGTTGTGTTGACCATATTCACCCTAAAGTCCTAGGGTAGAAATAACACAGTTAAAACAAAAATGAGACAATATTAAATTTCATAATAATGCAGCAATAATAAAATCCCAAGCCAATGTACCTGACCTTTCCCCAAAAGTCTGAGGGAAAAGGTAGCGCTTCACTTAAGGGCAAAATTCTGATCAAACTAATTCTGACCATACTTGTTTGGTCATTATCAAGTATACACTTCCAGAGTTGATGCTAAATACATTACTTTTGGTAAATGAGCCACCATAGCCACAGAAATTTGCGTCCTGGGCTTTTAAAACTCGTCTACCAATGTACTATCTGAAACCAAAGGCACGCATTTTTTCCCCAGCTCTCCTACCTCACTAAAGCAACAAAAAATCCCTGTGCGATGTCTTTTGACAGGAAGCCAATGTGACTTTCTTAAAGTCAGTGTGGTGTGTCAGGTTAAAGGCACAAGGGAATGAGAAGAGTTAAGAAAACTAAGCAGTGTTAAATGGGGCATGTTTAAACATGAGGCTGACATCACAGGACTGAATGAACAATGCACTGTCAACTGAAAATTAAGCCAACCCACATTTTTTCTTTCAAGTTTTGAAAACTATGCTACATAGATATAACAGTACCATATCAGTCCAACCACTTTAAAGTCCCTTTATTTTAAACAGGTTCAAGCCGCACATGACATCAGCACATCAATATAGTGTCTAGGAAGCTATTCCTGTGCTCTGTGGAGCAGTTGCAGCAACTGGGGATCACTCCTCCTCCACCAGTTTATGTACCTTTCCCTGACAGAGACTATGCCTATGTGGAAGCTGCCTCTGCTCTTCCCGCTTCAATTCTCTACTGGTTCTGGGAAACAGTGGTGCAGGAGTGTGTGGGGAAGCACCCGGCCCTTCACATGCCTTGCCCACTCTTCCTTCTCTTCCTCCCCACTGGCCACTACCTCCCTCTCCTGAGCCCAGCCCTCCTTTCCCCAGTGCAGTCCCTGATAGCATCTGGCTGGGTACTGTGAGAACAAAATGCTGGACTAGATGGGCCATTGGCCTGATCCAAGTTCTTATGTACTCTCTAAAGTTTTATGGGGTGCACCTGGGAGGTGTATAAAATGAGGAAATGAAATTGAGTGCAAAAGCACCTAAATGATGCTGTGAAATCAGCAGGGCTCTGTTGTATTTCCCATGACTTAATGTGGAGCAGCCCTGGCCAGCAGCTCTTAACACAGAAACCACTTTGACATTTGAATGAACTAATGTGGTTTATTTACAAACTTAAGTGCAAGTGAGGTTAGTTATGGAGGGGTGTGTGGTGACAGAAATAGCCTTCAGCGGCTGCTGTTCAGAAATGCCATTCAGATGCAAGTCTTGCAAACTTGGGAGCTGATAACAGCAGATAACAGATCATGCAGTAAATGGTTCCTGGGTGGTATTATTTGAATGTGGAGACATGGGGTCACTGAGCCTGAATGTTCCCTGGTTTTAGCAAAGTGGTATTAAAATGTTTACTTCAGGGAACCATTCTGTTTGTTTGATGAGGAATTCTTGTGCGCTGCGGAAGAATCTGACACCTGCAAATCTGCAAACATTTCACAGACGAAAACAGGGAGGCTCCTGTGCATGAGAGTGTGGGGTAGAGGCAGCATTTAGTGGAACAGCTGTGTAGCTTCTGGATAATGATCGGGCAACACAATATAGATTTCATAAATTGTGTCATAAATATCAAAAGGGAACTAAAAGTGTGTGGAAGTATATGGAGTCAGGAAACACAGAAGAATACTTTTTCGCACAGTGCATAGTTGAACTGTGGAGTTTGTTCCCACACTAGGTAGTGATGGCCATCAACTGGGATGACTTTAAAAGAGGATTAGACAAATTTACAAAGAATAAAGCTATCAATGGCAAATAGCCGTGATAGCTGGGTGCCCCCCCCCATTACCAGAGGCAGTACAGTGTGCCTCTAATACAAGTTGGTAGCAGGAATTGCAAGTGGGGAGGGTGCTGTTGTGCTCACCCATGGACATGTAGCTGGTCACTGTGAGGACAAAGTGTTCAACTAGATGTGCTGATCCAGTATTGCTCTTTGTTGTTGAAAGCAATGAGACAAGCTACACAAATTAAACACATATAACATGTGTTTAATTATTATGTGTGTTTACTATGCATACTATGTGATATTCATAACATTTGGAATTCTTACCTAAAATTAAGAAGCAAGGCTTACATAATGATGGTATATCTACCACACAGATTAAAGCTCTAGCCCTCTTCTCTATGGAAATTAAGCAGGGACCTGTACCTCTGTTGTAAGCAAACTACAACTTGAGAACATATGGATTTTTTGTCCACACAATATGCAGTTTATTTCCCCTCCTCAAGCAGTTCTTCATAAAACATGCTGTTTGTACAACAACTGTCCCTTTCCCCTTTCTTGTTACAGGGAAGTTCTCCTTGTTTCCTGTTACGTTATATAATTTGTGCCAAGACCTCATCAGGATTCAGTCTAGGATCTGTGTTCAATACCAGCCATGGTCAAAGCCAAGGGTGGGGCAGGGGTCATCTGTCCCCCCACCAATACAAATCAATACAGATCTGATCTTCTGCCCCTCCCAACGAAAGCCTGCCCCCCTAACAAAAATCCTGGCTACGCCTATGGTACTAGCACTGAATTCTACAATATGGGGAAAAGATCTATGAGCATGTAAGAACACAAGAATTTCCTTCTTGTCCAAAGGTCCATCTCGTCTTGCATCCTACAAAAGGCATCGGCCTTTGGAAGCCCTCAGGCAAGGATTGAGGACAATGACAAGTCATTAGCAGAGTGCCTTTCCCTCGTTATTGAACAACTGCAGTCTGCTGCATTCATACACATTTAAAATTTGCTAGCTGTTTGCGTCGGAGCATGTACTTAGGCACTATTTTTATTATAAGAACTGAGCCTTCAATCTTTCACCCCACACTCCTCCTTTCTTCTTCTCTCCTACACATCCAAAAAAGGGAGTCTTTTTATTTTAAACTTAATAGCACAGTCGAATGAGGCAATTCATTCATATGTGTGTGTGTGTGTGTGTGTGTGTGTGTGTGTGTGTTTTATTAGAACATGAGCAACCTCATTCTTGCCATTGCTCAGGAATTATAAGAAATCAAAATATCGGTGCAGTTTTGAAATCAGTGCACTTTTGCATGCTTCAGTGTGCCATCTTGATTCCAAATAGTTCCAGTTCTATCTAAACATAGAGAAAAACCTGCTTAATTTCAGAAATGACCTCACAAATTTGGTAAAATCAGTGCAGTTTCCCCCCTCCAATCTTTATTATTTTAAAAAATATACATTTATGCAACATTTATATAACACTCTCTGTTTTTGTTTGTAACAAAAAAGAAAATGTTTTTCTTCTAATATTACTCAGTATGTGGCCCCGTACACCCTCCATGTTCTTTTTCTTAACTTCCATTGCTTCTGTTGGCGAGGTCCACAGAGGTATTTTTGGTTCCAATATTCCTTTATATTTTATCCAGATCTTATATAATGATTTCCTTATTAGAGGATTCAATAAACCCCTGTGGACCTTCACCTTCTCATAAATTAGATAGGCATGCAACCCATATCGATTATCATATCCCTCCAAATCCAACACATCTGAATCTCTGAATGTTATCCAGTCTTTGAGCCATAGAAGACCATGGCTGCGTGGTATAGTTCTAAATCAGGAAGTGCAAAGCCTCCTCTCTCTTTTTTATCTGTTAATAGTTGGTATTATATTCTCAGTTTCTCCCCATTCCATATAAATCTCGCCATATCTCTTTTCCATTCCTGAATGGTTAGCACTCTGGACTCTGAATCAGTGCGGTTTTGGAAGGTCTAGTCTGCCATATTGACTCAAAATGGTATCCAGTTGTAGCCAAACATAGAAAACCACCTGCTCCTTGATTTTGGGAACCATAGTGCAAAATATGGTTACAATTATCTTAAGAGGTGTCAAAGTCCATGGTGAACAGGCAAGCGATTTTCAAAAATAAATAGTAGACTAGGCTATCTGTGTTTGAGACTCAAGAAGTTATCCTCTCCCTCAAACTCCTTCTGCCCTTCATTGCCCTTCCCCCTTCAAGTTTAAATTGTTGCTCTTGGCAGCCTCGATCAAGCAGAAATCACCTGTAGTAAAATTATGTAATCTGCATGTAACTAATACTTGTCTGTGGAAAGTGGATGGGGAAGAATTAGTAAATGCATTCAATATATTTTGCCAGTTTTTTAATCTCACAACTCAGAACCACAAATTATGTGAGAATTACAGTTTTTTACATGCTCATGTTCTTGGGTATCCATTATACAAAACTATGTATGCTGCTTTGCTAAGCATTTAAACAGATGCCCATCCTGGTCTTAAGTTTATATACTGCACAATGCAAAAATAGAGGAAGACTGAAGACACAAACTTAGCTGTTCCAGTATGTTTTGGAGACTAGAGGGACAGAGCTCTGAAAAAATAGGTCAGTCCTGGGTGAAATGGACTAAAATATGTGGCATTTGGTTCATACAGAGCTGTGAGCTTATTATTGTGCTCTTGAATGAGTTCTAGATCATGTCCAATGCTCTCATGCAGCTGTAGATGGCAATAAATGTTCAGCAGTAGAAAGACAAGCTGTCCTTTCAGCAAAATGTTTTCGGTCATTACTCATCCTCTGACTGAGGACCCCTCTGATTAGCTCAAAGGAATCCAGTTTGAAAACCAAATTTTAGAATATTGAAGTGTTGCTTTTAAAACAGTTACAGCATTTACTTTTCCTACTGCTGCTACAATAATTTTAATTTTTCCCTTGCTTGCTTTTGTTCCCATATTACAGTAGTAACTTTCACAAGGCATTCACAAAGAAATGAGGGGTGGGGAAAATTAACTTCAAGTAAAAGGAGACTTGCTTACAAACAATCATATGCATACATTATGACCAGGGAAATGTTTTTAAAAACATTAATTTTAAAATAGCTTTTAATATTCTTTTAGTAGACAAATTTTAGGGGGCATGGACAGCCACAAAAAACTGTAGGCATTGCAATGGGGATCCTATGGAAGCAGTCAGCAAGATATGCATATATAAAAAACATAAAATATGTTGAGAAGAGGGATCCCCAGGAGCCATGGAACACTCTTCTAAAAATGATAATTTGCGGAGGAACAAAATATATTTGCGGGAGGAAGATAAGCAGCCTCGATTATTGGACAATATCCAGCTGAAATAAAACATTTCAGAGGTCTGTTTCATACACTTATTGGGCTGTGATCTTCTTCATGTGGTAAAAATTATGATGTATTGTTATACAGTGGTACCTCAGGTTACATATGCTTCAGGTTACATACGCTTCAGGTTACAGACTCCGCTAACCCAGAAATAGTACCTCGGGTTAAGAACTTTGCTTCAGGATGAGAACAAAAATTGTGCTCTGGAGCCGCGGCGGGGGCGGGAGGCCCCATTAGCTAAAGTGGTGCTTCAGGTTAAGAAAAGTTTCAGGTTAAGTACGGATCTCCAGAATGAATTAAGTACTTAACCTGAGGTACCACTGTACTGATAGTGCCAACTGACTAGGGACTCAGCTATACAGCTGCAAATAAAACGTTTTAAATGTGTTGTAAAGTGCAATAAACAAATGTGACACTAGATGGCGGCAGTGAGCTATGCAAAATTCAATGTACAGTCAAACCTCAGTTGTCAAACATAATCCATTCCAGAAGCCCATTTGGTTTCTGAAATGTTCAACAACCAAGGCGCGGCTTCCAATTGGCTGCAGGAGCTTCTTGCACTGAAGCAGAAGCCGTGTCGGACATTCAGCTTCCGAAAAACGTTCAAAAACTGGAGCATTTACTTCCGGGTTTTCATTGTTCAGGAGCCGAAATGTTCCAAAATGGAGGCATTCAGGACTGTATTTTTCAAAACGGTTTTTTAAAAAGCATTTCCACAGGTTTTTTTACATGCGTGTAGATTCCACTACAGTTTCCTCAAAGGATGATGTTTCATGGACCCACCTGCTAACTTGAGAATGTTGCTCCACTTTTATCAAGGTGTTCATCGTTCAGAGAACAAGCAGGCAAAACTTGTTTTTAATTCCCTGATAGCGTCCTGTCAGAATATCAACAAATGATGTGGCAGCTGACCTCATCTGTATGAAGGTGGCTTTGCTCTGCTCATAAAGATTATCTTGCAAACATGGTATTAGTTGTACTTTAGATCAGTGGTTTTCAAAGGTTTCCTTGGAAGGAATCCTCCTCATATTGACCTATCTGACGAAGCACCCTGTCCATCTGCTAAGGAGCCTTTCTCCTAGGGTGCATATGTGGTTGGCAGAAGGCGCTGCCTATATCTGTTGGACCTCTCTGTTGGCCTGATTGAACTGGGAATGTGATTCTGGGACACACCCTGTACTCCACTGCAGCCGTGCATTGTGGGAGAAGATTGGTACTGTGAACAAATGACTTATTCGTGGAAGCTCATCCATCGTTACTAATCATATTCCAAATATTACTGATCTTCTCGTGGAAGGGTGCTGTAGTTTCAAAACTACTATTTAGGAAAAAGACCAAGGTTCTTTCACACAACTTTTTAAAAGTGCTTCCTTTGATGTGTATGTATTAGAGGGAGAAATACTACTCAAAGAGCACTTTGATAGACTTGGAAGAAGATATTTGGGGATATATTTTTATACCATCACCCTGCTCCCCAAAAGAAAGGCCTGTAACTGGCTTGGCTTTTAAAAAAATATATCTGTTTAAAAGTTTCTAAGTTGGTTAATAAAAGTGGGGGGGGGGGAGTATCCATTTAGAAAGTTCATTACATTTTTTCTGTTTTCCTTTTCTACTGGCCAGGCATAAACTCTAGTCTTTATCCACATCCAAGCAGACTGTCTGGCTGCCTCATTAACAGGTCTGATCTTCTGCTCATTGAAGCAAACAGAATGACTTCTATTAGAATTGTGGGTGGGTAGGTAATGAGGTCCCCAATAGTCTTTGAAAGTAGAAGCTCATTCTGTTCCAAAGAGCAGGACATGAATTGTGCAGGAAGCCTCACTCCATGGGTTTTGTTCTTTTCCCTACATTTTGCTAATTTTAGACAGTGGATCTTTGTTGGGAAGAAGTTGCCACATTCTCGATGCTTTCACGACTGGCAAAATACTCATAATTATGACCTACGTGTTTCTGTGGATGTAGTGAGTTTGTATATTGCAGAGAACCCTGGAGAGTGCAGTATATCTTTGCAGATTCTATATATAAACACACATAATTCCCTTCTCTTGAATTCGTGTCATTGGAGATTGGATGCATGTCCTTGCAACATAGGACAAAGATTTGTGGTTCAGAAATGCATAAATGGGGATGTGACTAGTATCCCAAGATCTGTATTTTCTTTGTTGCTCACTATTTTTATTGGCTGCTTAGGCAGAAGTCTGACTATGCTTCTGTTGGTAAATCAAAATTGTTTGAAAAATAGTAATTCTTGAATTAGTTACAGATGGGAGTGGAATTCAACATAGTGATAAGGTGGTTTCTGCTTGTGCAATGAAACGTTTTGCAGCTCTCCTCCCCTTCAGGCCCCCCTAAATCTGTTCTGGGTGTTCCCCCCTCCCTCCTCTGGAGCAGATTTGGAGAAGGCACAGAGCAAGCATGTGCAGAGAGTGAAAGTCCTATCGTGCGAGTGGAAATCCTTGCAGTGACAGAACTCATTAGTTTAAATACTGCCCATAGTTTAGTTCATCTTCGCCAAATAATAATTTCTTTAATTCAAGAATTACCAACTGATGGCACATGGGCCATAACTGATACCCAGAACAATTTTATCTGGTTGCTAGGCCCCATGTTTTGATTGGTATGGGAGAAATCATCTCCCCTGCTTACATGAAAACTGTGTGAGCAAGGATGCTTTTTCAGCTTGAAAGAACAAGAGCTATTCAATATATTTAAATTGCATATCTCTTAAAATGAAATAAATCTTATGAAACTGCAGTTTTGTTCATTTATTCATCTACTGCAGTTTCATAAGAGTATATATTTAAAGTAGATGAATAAATGAACAAATAAATTTGGATATTCAAAATATATTAAAAATAAATTTAAGGAACCACAGAAAGAGGAAAGGAAGTCAAGTATTGAACTGTTAAAATGACTGTAAAATTATTGAAATGTATAAATCTGAAAATCATAAGTCAAATTTAAAAAGAAAGAAAGAAAGAAATCTTTGCTATGCTCCAACAGTGCCCAGTTTCTCTACTGACAAAGCTGTCTGCTAGCTGATACCATTAATTTCAGACTGTTACAGACTCTCATCACCTATGAGGGGCTTGGTTTTTGTGCAGCAAAAGGTATTTATGGTCCCTGGATCACTGGGGAATAAAACACACCCTAAGGAAATGACTGTTCTTATTCCGGTCAACATTTCATTCCAGTTGGGTACATTCAGCCTTTGAATAGTTGAGGTTTCTTCCTCTGAGCTCATTAGTTTGGCACAGCTCAGGGGAAATGTAAATCTGATACACCTCTAACCATCTACAATGGTATAATTAAAACAGGACCTGCACGTGTTGCATAATGATGATGTGCGTAAACCCAGTGCCCTCCCTGCGAGTAGAAAGCTAGCAAGTCATGAAAGCTAGATCCTTTCTTCTGGGTAAGCTCTATGATATATTTAGGTTTTTGTTTTTAGCAGTGAGGAGCATTTAAAGAAAACCAGCATCCTCCACCAGCTGTCTGTAGTGGTGAAGTCTCTACCACTTAGCATGCTTTCATCTCATTCTTCTGCATGCCTTACAGGCAGCATCGTATACAGTTTTCCCCCCACAAAGGACTTGCCACAGCAGCAGTGTTCTAGATTCAGGTCTGGCTACTTTTCCTCACGGAAGGAAAATCTTACAGCAGACACTGGAAAATTATCAGACCAATTGCACACTAGGGTTAGAATTAGAACTTTGGTGGCAGACCTGGGTGAGAAAGCCAGGCCTCTGCTGAACTCCTAAAAAGCAGTGGGAGAAAAGATGAGGCCGTTTGGGGAGCAGACAGACTGGGTCGGTGAAGGAGTGCCTCTCTCTCTCTCCTGCCCAACTCTTCCCCCCTGTGCTCCACTCCCCTGCTCTTCCCTGGCACGTGTGTTGAGGAAAAAAGCAACTTCTCAGAACATGAGAAATGTAGGACTCACCTGCTACCTCTCCATCTCCGAAACCAAAGGGTCTGTGTCCTTGGAGACCAAGGTTTCTGGATCAAGGTCTCTGCACCAAACATCTAGTTTTGCCCTTAGGTGGGGGAATAAATGAAGTAATGGAATCAATTATCATGTATGCATTTATTTTAAGAAAAGAAAAGAAAAAGGTGGTTGACAGCACATGTGAGACTTTATTGTGACAACAGGGAGAGTTAAGGGGGGATGGGATTATGGGTTGCAAACTCCCAGAGTCTGTCTTGTTTGTTTTGCTTTTCTTTCTGTCTGCCACTTGTCACCTCTTTCCATGTCTCAACAGGCTCCTAGTCCACTCTAAAAGCCGATGATGTGGGAACAAAGGTAAAGAATGATGTAATGGCAGGACCAGTCGAAAAGCAGCTTTTGTTTGAGTTGTGAAATGGCTACTCTATAGCCCAGGATGAATGGGTTGTGAGGGGCTGCTTTAGCAAGCCCTATATAACCAGAATATCAACTGGGAGCCGGACGGGGCATTCATCTTTGGAGGACCCTCTCAAGATAAAATGGGTCTAACTTTTCTCTTGCCAGTCACTGCCAGTATGACCTCATATACTGAGTACAATGGAATGGCTAAGCCTTTAAGTCCATAGCCATTACATCACCTTCTTCATCTCTGTTGCAAATTGGAGAGGAAAAAGAAGGCAGTGGCAAAAGAAGGGCCTCTGCTGTTGTCATGGCTGATGAGATGAATGGTACTCAGCTGATAGTTGGTGAGAGGCTGGTGGCTTTGCTGGAAAGCGGCACAGAAAAATTGCTGGTGATTGACAGCCGCCCCTTTGTGGAATACAATACATCACACATCTTGGATGCCATCAATATCAACTGCTCCAAGCTCATGAAGCGAAGGCTGCAACAAGATAAAGTGCTGATCACTGAGCTCATCCAGCATTCTGCAAAGCACAAGGTAAAGCAGTGATGGGTGTTGGTGAAATTCCTTTTTTTAAGATGCACTTATGCATAGGTACAGAATTAGAGGTGGAAGATTGCCAGCGAAGACATATGAGCTCAGTTAGCATATAATGTTAAACCCAAGCTAGCAAGCAAGTGTACAAGTGCGCAGAGCAAATGTTGTGGCTGCTTCACTTCTCCCCTGGTTCTGCTGCTGCCATGTTACCCAAGACACAACAAAACAAAATCCAAGGGAAGATTAATATGGTCTGAATTAATAATAATAGGCATATAAAGAAGAGCTTTCTTTTGAAAAATGTGCTAAAGTTTTTAAAAACTTGACTACATCTGATCAATCCTCCCCAATTATTTTTTCCAGGTTGAAATTGACAGCAAGCAAGAAGTTGTGGTGTATGACCAAAGCTCAAATAATGTGGCTTCTGTTTCATCTGACTCATTCCTCACTGTCCTGCTGGGAAAACTGGAGAAAAACTTCAGCTCTGTTCACCTGCTTGCAGGTAGGATCCTGGAAAACCATATGAGTGTGACACACATATGCAAAAAGAGAGAGGAGAGAGGCAGTGACTGTGCCAATGTCACTCAGTGTGCTTCATGGCCAAGTGGGAATTTGAATCCTGGACCAAATCCAACACACCAACCATCTTAGGGAAACGTTAGGGAAATGGAATAAACTGCCATGTGAACTCAGTCTAGATGGGCTGTTTGGCTGGTGCAACAAGCTCATTATGTTTGTGAGTGTTTGTGTGTGTGTTCACGACTGATTATTGTGTTAGATTTCAGTTGTGTTTATCCTTAATGTAATATTGTTGACAAATGGCTGAGATTCTACATATAGAGAACTGATGCAGGAAGCGGGGGGGGGGGGCTCTCCAAACTGTCGGTATTTTGCAGGAGAGATTTAAGAGTGTATTAGAACTTTAGCTTTATGCAATTGAAGTGGATTTAAGCACTCTGGGCTAGAGATGTAAAATTTCCAGAAATTTTGAAGCCCTGAGAAAAAACCATTCCCACCCTCCTGTTTTTTTCCAGAAAAAAATGGACATTTTGGAAAAATTGAAAAAAAGTTCAGTGTGGAGTAGTTTTACAAATTGCGTGAAACGCAGTGTACATAAAAGTATTCTGCTTGCAATAAAACAGGTAACCACCCGCCTTTCCCTCAAAAGTAACAAAAAAACCAAGAATCCATCAACATAAAAAATAATCAGATTTGCCCCTTAGCACCAACAGCAAATAAAGTTAAGAACCACCTCAATATTTAAGCTCCATAGAAGGTCTACCCTTTGAGTGGTGCTTAAAAAAAAAAACAAAAAACAGAAGACACAACATATACATGCAGTTTATACGATCTCATTTTCTGAACTTCTATCATTTTCCATTTCTTCTTCCTCTGCCACTTTGTCATTTTTCTAAAAAACAGCTTTGGGGGAAAACGGGGGGGGGGGGACGGGACTGTTTTTTCCAGGGGTTTTCCAGGCCTTCCCATCTCTACTTGAGGACAGCCGGGGCAAAGTTACTAAATAGTATGTTGCACTAAGGCTCAAACTCTGTTTCAAAGGAAAAGGAGTGTGTTTTTAAAATTGAATTTGTTATTATATATTATAAACCGCATGACGGTAAAAGAGCTTCTAAACAGTTTACAAAAATATACAACAGAACATTAAAATGATTGATAAAACACAGTTAAAAGCAGGTATTTAAGAGTATTCAAAAGATGATTAAAGTCAGCAGTGGTTAAAAGGAAGTAAATTGCATGCAGCTTCTACTTCTTCAGATGGGCTGCCCTAACAAAAATGTTTTGAGCAGTTGCCGGAAAGAGTACAGTGAGAACACCTGCCTGGTGTCAGTTGGCAGGGAGCTCCAAAGTGGGGGTGCTGGAAGGCTGGGGGGGGGGGGAATGGAAAAACTGGGGGGGGGGAGGTTTTTTCCTGTTTTTTTTCCAAAGCCATTTTTTTCAGGAAAAATTGGGGAGGGGGGAATAGTGTGTGGAATATTCAAACTACATCAAACTATTTTTTTCAATTTTTCCAGAAAAAAAATGGCTTTGGAAAAAAAAAAAAAAAAAACCACCCTGGGATTTCCGCTTCTTTTCCTGGCCTTCCCATCTCTACTCTGGGCTTGTCCACACTTTTGCTTGACCTGTTTTGTGATTATGTTGTGTAGCAGTTGATTCCCCCGGCTCCGAGACCGTTTGTTATTGCTCTGTGGCTGTGCCTTGTGAAAATAGGAACTTACCTGCTGAATCAGATCTTATCAGATATGCAGAAAATCTGAAGAGATTTTGCTTACCAACCTTCTGATTCAGCAGATAAGATTTGTTTTTCTTGAGGCACAGCTGTGGAGCGGTATGAGGGGAAATCAGTCAGGGCACAAATAGTGTCAAGATACAGGGCAAGCAAAAGTATGAATAACAAGTTCCTGTTTTAAAAAACAAAAAGCCACGTATAATGGGGGAAATGCACTAGAACGTGTGGGTGAATGAATGGCTAATGGAAGAAATCAGGATGAATGCAGGTCATTGTCATATGTAAGCTTTGCGCAAGCAAACCAGGATGACTGCTGAAAAACAGGTCATCAGGGGGAGCCCTTAGACAGAGCCTTGTGGCAGCGGCAGAGGAAGCCGCTTGGGTCCCTGGGGCGGCGCGTCCAGGGACGGGGCACTCCGCCCATAGGGGCAGGGCGCACCGCAGGGCCTCCAGAGTCTGCCTGCCTCCTCCCGCTCAGCCGCCCTACAGCTGGGGGGGGGGGAGGCAGCGGGCAAACCATTTGGGCAGTGCAGAGCCTGCGTGCGCCACAGCTACCTCTGAAGAGATGCATGGCTCGGGCGTGCTGCGGTGAGTGCCGCCCGGCATTTTGTCACCCCCCTCAGTGGTGACACTTGGAGTGGCTGCACCCCCCTTCCTCCGGCCCTGCCTTGTGGAGACATTGCAACTTCTGCCTCATGAAGCTGGGCTTCGTTCTTAGACAGGCATGTGTGAGCTGTATGTGGACTGCAACAACAACAATACTGAAAATTCCTGCACAGAGAAAACAAGCATCTCAGGAAGGATGGGCCTAGCCTAGCCTTCATCTGACAGTGAACATCCCATCAGGAGGGGAGAAAACTGACAAAAGGATGCTCCATCAGCACAACTGAAAGACCAGCAACCTCTGGTGCTTCCTTGAACTTATTCCACCCCAGAAGGTCATTAGAAAAACTTGCAACTTAACAACGTTTATTTCCTCCTACTTCCCAATACTTTTTCTTTAAGATTGCAAGCCAGGTGAGAGGCAGAGAAATACCATCTTGTCTGTAAGATCACCTGCAGGAGCTACTCTGCTTATTCCATGAGTTGACGAACTGGGTCTTATGTACCCAAGGGATGGTCAAGCTGGCCCGAACAAGGGCACATGCCCAGAGGGGATGCAAAAATCTCACCCCTGGTTCAGCTCCTGGACGGCATGTTCTGCGGCCACGTGAATGGGGTGGCAAGACGCCTCTGCCTTGTGTATCCAAATAGAGAGAGAAACAGAGATGTTTCTCCCACCTCTCCAGCTCTCTCCTCATTCTACAGCTGTTCGGTGTGGGCAGGAGCCGTATCCTGGCAGGGCAGGCAGCTGAGAGGAGAAGCAGGGCAGGCAGGCAGGTGTGGAAGGCTAGTGGGAAGGAGCAGGATCCTGTGCATGGCTTGATGTCAAGAGGAGGCTGACAGGTGAAGTGGGAGAAAAGAAGAGGCCACGGGAAAATGCTGCAGGAAAAGGAATAGCAAGGCTGCTGCTTTTCAAGGGAAAGCAGCGCTTTAAACAGCTATGCAGCAGAACTGGGAGGGGGGTAAGGTTTTATTTGCATGGAGGTGCAAACGTTGGTGAGGATTCCTGCAGATTCCTGATCATGAGAATGGGATGGCTGCCTTAGGCAGCTGATTTTGGATGTCATGAAAGTTGTTAATGATTTTAATTTATTACTGCATATTTTTTATGGAGCAGGAGAGGCACTTTTTGGCTTTTCTGCCTCAGCTGCTGGAAGAAACTAGCCACTCCTGCTCAGGCAGCAAAATATCTTAGGCCAGCTCTTGATGATTCTCAAAAGTTCAGAAGACAAGCAAGATTTCATAAAGCAGAAATTCATCAAGTTGGTGCTTCTTCAGATTAATTAACAGGGAGAAAAGTAATGTGTCTTTTACCTGTTCTAATTCTCTCCCTACCCTTCACTTTTGCAAAGAAACAGTGGGCACTTTAAATTTTGCAGTTTTGTTAATTCTTAGAATTTAAGTGCCTTACCTTGGTTCAGAAGGGTTGCTTCTTCACAATTATTGTTCCTGGGTTTCTTATGAATAAAAAGGTGCACTCTTAATTTCAGGGTCATGGGTTCGAGATGCATGTTGGGTGAAAAGATTCCTGCATTGCAGGGGTTGGACTAGATGACCCTCATGGTTCCTTCCAGCTCTGTGATTCTGTGAATGCAAGTAAATATTTTTGAGTCTGTTCTATCTGCTGTCGGTATTTCTTCCTCAAGACTGCTTTCAACAGTGCACAGATCGTATGCTATCTATGCATGAGTATGAACGTCTGAGATGAGGATGTTCGTGTCCATAGACTTTATGGGTGTAAGCTTCACCAGTCATTGTATAGGTCCAAGGGAACTTATGTGTGTAGGTTCCCCCTTTTAGACATATGTGCTAATAACTGGGCAGTAGGGGGCTGCAAGAGCTGTGCTTTGTTTTGCGAGGCAAGAGGCCCTACTCCACAGCACCTTTCTGCCCATGTTGCCGTGCCATAGGAGTAATTTATGAAGGATTTTTTTTTTTGCTGGGGGGGCGGAGTCTATTTGTGGAGGAATTAGTTATGAGTAGGAGTAAGGAACTACCTGACACATGGCAGTGAAGGTCCACCCCAAACCACTGGAAGTACAGTATACTCTCTCACAATCACAGCTTTGTAGCTCTAAGGGTGATAAGTTTTTAGTTTTTGAAAGCTGAGATTATCAGGGAGCTGATCTCTGTGTCCCATAGTACCACATTTTACACTTTTTCTTTGGTCCCACTGAGTTATTGTGTACATAGAACACCACTTGTAGCTGGTTGCTTCAGGTTAATTGGCATCTTGCAAAAGGTTGGATGATGCTGTTATAATACTATTCTTTCTTTCTCTCTGACTGGTTGTGCAGTGGCCTCATAAATCTGGCTCATGCTCCTTTTCCATTTCTTCATTAACCAGAAAAGTACTCTTGTGTTCATATTTGTGGAAACACGAACATACAATGTGGTTGTTAGGAAGCAAGATAAGGAAGAAGTAACAGCCACTAACTTAACAACCTGTTGGTTAGATTAGTTGCTGGACACTTGGTGTAATATTGGGTGAGCTGTTAAGAAAAGAGATCTGTCTTTAAAAGGCATAGCTCAGTTCAAATGGTCTTGTCTTAGCTCTGGTGCATTTCTTTATCTTCAGTTCAAATGGCCCCAGATTTCTTACTTACCATGGGCGTAGCCGGGGGGGGGCAGGGGGACAGCTCCCCCCCCATCAATACATATCTGAGGTTCTCCCCCCCTCCACTAACGAAAGTCTGCCCTCCCCAACAAATATCCTGTCTACACCAGTGTTACTTATGTAAGAAAATACGGTAAATTGCAGAGTCAACAGCTCTGTTTTCTTTTAAACATAAGGTTAGCAAGATAAAAGGAACAGCTCTTACACACTCAAGTGATACAGTGCTGTATAGACTAAACTTTGGTAAGCAATGAAATAGCAGTAACATTCTATTTCCTCCTCGCAATACCCTGAGAACATGAGCTTACTCTGTTCTGGATGTTTTCTGCTCTTCCCTTGAGTATGTTTTAAGGCACAGATTAGCTGAATAATGTGAACAGTGTTTGGTGTAGTCTTGCTTGCCCTCTTCTTTGGAAAATTGGATGACGTTTATATCAGCAAGTCGATGGCAGACTCAAAATATTTGAGTTCAGGGGTCAGTGAGCCATACAAAAGGCTAAAAGTTTTTCTGCCATAGTCTCTATTTCATTTACAACACAGTTATGAAATATTTTGAGTACCCAGAAAAGAGGGAAGTCTGCCTTGCCAAATAGTGGTTTCATTCACTGTAAACATTGCCTGGGTTTCTGTAGGCTGTTCCAGTCTCCATTTTCTCTAGCATAGTTGCAATGCTTTAAAATGGTAATACTAAAAAAATGGAAACAACTGAGGGATGGTATTGGAATTAGATAATAGAGTGCACAATTCCAGGTGGCAAGTGGGGGATACCACTTTGTGCAAAGGTCTCTGCAGGTAGAAAGCTAGCTGTGCTAGTTTTTGTTCTTTTGTGTTTTTGTTTCATTTTGCTTTGCTTTTATGTGGATAAGACTTTAAAAATGGCATCACCTCATTTTGTTGCCTGTGTAAACTGGGGTTGCCTCCTAATCACTGTTGTACTGTTCTCAGCATCAAGCAGAATTGCCACTAGCTTTCCACAATGTACTTTCTACATATGCATCCAGTGTGGTGTAGTGGTTAACAGCGGTGGACTCATAATCTGGTGAACCGGGTTTGCGTCTCCGCTCCTCCACATGCAGCTGCTGGGTGACCTTGGGCCAGTCACACTTCTCTGAAGTCTCTCAGCCTCACTCACCTGACAGAGTGTTTGTTGTGGGGGAGGAAGGGAAAGGAGAATGTTAGCTGCTTTGAGACTCCTTAAAGGGAGTGAAAGGCGGGATATCAAATCCAAACTCCTCTTCTTCTATAATCATCATGCACACATAGAGTAAAAGACTTCCTCAGAATTTGTGTTTCCATTTTATAAATTTAACATGAGACTGAGTGCATTTATTTATTTATTTATGATCGATCAGATTTCTTACCCACCCTTCCCCAGAAGGTCCCAGGGTGGGTCACGGCAGCAAAATACACAAGTTTGCATAGCAAGGGTGGGGAGCCATGTGGGGCAAAGGAAATACTTTACCTGTTGTCATGGTAAGGTCTGGTGACTGATAGATGGGAAGCTCCACCCACTTGTCAGAGTGGCTAGCAGGGGTTGGGAAAGGGCAGGATCCAGTTCCCTAGCTCTGCATTCATTAATCCCCCTGAAGTGGTTACAGTCAAACCTTGGTCCCTGAACACCTCTGTTTTGGAACAATTCGGCTCCGGAACACTGAAAACCTGGAAGTAAATACTCTTGCCAATTATGAATGATTTTCCAAATAGAAAGAAAATCTAGATTCAGCAAGTGCCATATCATGCAACTTGGAGTAAAAGAGCAAAAAAGCTCCCGCTTCTGTTCTTAAATGTGACTCTTGGAGACTGTCCCACATCTCTCTGGCTGACCCTTTGTCACGCAAAAGACATAACTCTTCAGGGGACACAATAAGCGTTAGAGTTCCTCCCACTCTGGGGTTACTGGAGCTGGGGGGGCGTCTGTTATCACATTAAACAGACCCTCTTTTCATAGCAGGGCTTCTGCATACTGCACCCAATCCTGGTAGTTCCCCTTTGAAAGCTTCGGTATTCCCATTGCAAACTGAAGAGCTTCCGTCACTTTAGCATTAGCCATCTTGTGTCTTTAAAGCAGGCTGCGTCTGTTTACCAGCAGCTGTGTTTCAAAAGCACACTGCATGAGGCCTTTGCTTATGCTGATCTTCTTCTGCAGGCCGGTCAGTGCTTTTGGCTAAAAGTTCAAAGTCCACCCTTATTGCCAATTGATTAGGGACTAGCAGGCTTCCTGGGGCAATGAGCACAAACCTCTCATCAATCTTCTTGACACACAGAGACGATAAGCTGCATTCTGTTCTGGCATCTTCTGGGCCCATAACCCAAAAATGCCGGCGCCTCCGCTACAACCGAGATGAAAAGCTCATCCTCCAGAATCTCCTCCGATGGTGATTAACAACCTGAGCCTTTGAGAGACTTCAAAGAAGTGTGACTAGCCCAACGTCACCCAGCAGCTGCATGTGGAGGAGTGGGGAAGCGAACCCAGTTCACCAGATTACGAGTCTACCACTCTTAACCACTACACCACACTGGCTCCTGAACATTTTAAATTTGATTTCCCACTCACTTTTTAAAAGATGTTTCTAGTCCTTAAGACTTCAAGTGCGTGCCCAACACTTGCTGAAATCTCAAAAGCTACTGATTGAGTTCCCTTTATATTTCTTTGTTAGCAAAATCAGAAAGAATTCTGCAAAAGTAAAAGAGGGGCTATGTAAATTTGATTGTTTTGCATAATAATGCATGCAGGTCACATAATTTTGATTACCTGATCACATTTAAACTTTTTTTTTTTTTACAGTGAGGTTACACAAACACACAAGCTAACATGTACCATGCTGTGTGTAACCCTAGTCAGCAACTAGTAGAACTTTATTATTTTATTACATTACATTTATACTCTGCCTTTCTTCTGTTATATTCTTATGTTCCAGTCAATCATTTCCTATCCTTCCTTACAGTACAAATAAGAAAAATTGTATGTGTCCTATCCTATCTCAGTTACTTACGCTGTGTCAAATTCTTCCTCTTATATGACAGGGCCTCAAGTAAAAAACAAAAACCTCCATTATTGCTGCTGGCAATTTTGCCTCTGGCTGCCAGAGATGATTGCTGCCCGCTGCTGCTCTGCCTCCCTTCCTTTCAGTTCAGCTCTGTACTTAGACACCTCTGGTGCCTGCCTGGCCAGGATGGTGCCATCTGTCTTCCTTGGATTTACTTCAGGTTTTGACTTTTTAAAATCTTAATGGAATAGGCTCAAACAGGAGCATAAGAGTTGGAAAGACTGAGCACCCAGAGTTTTTTTAAATATATATATATTATTTTTAAAACAACTTTTAAAGGTGGCTAGCATGAAAATTCCTGGAGCTGCCTATCTAAAATTTGGAAGGTTAATCCCCTCTATTATAGGGGCTACTATGTCTCCATATTACCGTACATAGATTTTTTAAAAAATAAAAAAAGTTACAGCTGTTTGGGTTTCCCAATGCAAGTCAATGTGATTTCCAATTAATTGGTTTTTCTGGATCGTGACATGGATTAGGGAGTCTGCTCCTGATTGCCCCGAGTTGAGACTGATCCAAAGTACTGAAACAGGTCTTAAATCAGATCAGGTGTGTTTTGTTTGTACATTGACAGCCCTAGTAGACTGTCCTTTGTTACGCAGCTTCCTCCTTAAAAACTTCTATCAGTTGGATTCTTTTGTTTGTTTGTTTGTTTGTTAAAATTTTACTCATTTTCAATAACAATCTTCTAATTAATGACAAATCAAATCAATCCAAATTACAATAATAGCAATACGCCAATTATATCTTCCAATTATAAATAAAATAATTGAGACTTCCCATGTTCCAGATGTCTAGAGATAATCATCCTCATTCATATCTCTGCATTTTTGGCTATTTTTCAAATTCAAAACTAATATTATCCATCCTTATTCTCAATCTGATCAGTCGTTGTTTCTGTGGCTCACATCTTCTGTAGCAAAGTTTTTATATTGTTAACACACAGGAGGCGTCCCGTCCCCCCATCATCTTATTCTCTATCCAATTATTTTGGTATTCAGTCCTCTTATCTCTCCTTTGTTCATCAAGTTCTCATTAAAGGCACCAGGCTTCATTCCAAAATTAGAGTTTATAAATGGCAAGTCAACAAGTTCTCTCTGATGTCTCTTAATGAGCTGGTATCCATATATGTCTGTATATAATGCTGTGTTGTGGGGCATGCTTCCCGGCTGTATATTATGTGAAAATTATTTAAATTCCTCCAAGAGCAAAAGCCCCCCCCCCCCACACTCCAGGCCATGAAAGAGCTGGCAGGGATCCGGCGCTCTCCATCCTCCTGTCCACAATTTTTGTCCACAATTATGTATAAAAATAATCCATACGAGCAGATGTATTTTAGAACAAAACACACCCCAAGTCCAAGGGAGCTCTTTTCCATAAGAATTCCTTTTTTTATAACTGCACAATAATGATCGCCATTTTGGTTCCGTCTTCAGTCCAAGCTGCCATATCTGATCTTATTTTGCCAGCTCTGATTCTAATTAGAGTCTGTTGAGGCCTGTGCACCATACATTCAATTAAAATTTTCACCTCTTGTGTTTCATTTAAGTAATTAAATTCTTTCTGGATGAGCTTCGCCAAATCGTGATGTAATATAACAAATAAAGAAAGATAGTGGTCACTCACCTGTTTAATCCACGTTTCAAGATGAGAGTCTGTTTGATGTCCGAAATTCAGCATCCAATGACTGTATAATTTGGCAGTTTCCCCCCTTTTTTCCCTCCATCTGGAACATGCCTGTTTCTCCCCCAAATCTTATTATTTTATAAAACAGGTGTCTCCTGCATGTAGGAGTGGCTCTGGAGAGTGCCAGCCATGCTGTGCTCTTAGACCCAGCATCCCTGCAGCTTGCACCTCAATGCGAGCCGACAGATCACGGATGATCTGCGGGTCTGTGAGACAGTCCTCCCCCACCCCGGGCAGTCTGCCAGGGCTAATTACCCCCATATCAACCCTGAATTACTGGCACGGCTGGGGTCCGTTCATGTGGGAGGCAGCCATTTTCCACAGCAGGAAGTCGGAAGTCCCTATCAGTTGGATTCTTGTATTGACATGGAGTTGCCTGAGATTACCTTTAAGGTCCATTCCAACTGTGATTCTAACTTAGAAATAACATCTTAACATTGCCATGGTTTCTATCTGACTAGAGAAGTAAAATTTGATTCATGTTACGTTTCAGTATTGTTTTTATTTACTGTATTTGCTAACGAGTATTGCTTATAGAGTCTCCAGTGTTTGGTGTAAGGAGTACCTACCTTAGTATAATTGTGTCGGTGTAAGGCCCATTACTTAATTCTGAGTAGAGTTTCATTAGAATGCCCTCCCTTAGATCTATGTGTTTGAGTGCCACTTTTAGGCACCAGGGTAAACATGGTTTTATTTTAATCCAGTTTACTATGCTTTTATTGACTGCTGCTTGAAGAGTTGTTTGTGCTTATAAGAACTGGATGCTTTGTAACTTCATTTGTTCTGCTGTGGACTTTATTCTGTTATGATGTGCATGCTTTTATCATAAACATTGAAAGTTTATAAAGTGGCAAAATCCCATAAAAACAGCTAAAAATGTGAACCCACCTGGTGCTTTTGGATAGAAAGAAACCTTCACCAAAAGTTTAGCTCAAGTCTCATAAGTTTGTCAGCATTGCTTCCACCACAATCCCTAATTGCGTAGGCGGAGCTTCGTGTGGTATTGTAACCATCAGGCCTAATCATAATATTACCTTACTGTTACAGCTGATGGTAACTTTCACATAACAAGCTGTTAGTGTGATAAAGACAATTTGGTCTCTATGAAGTCAAATTAAAAGAAACTTAAATGCTAGGGGTGCCAAGAGCTTCAGTAAGGTTCCCCATTCCATCCAAAGTATATTAGGATGGAACCTACAGAAAACTGAGGTCCATTTTAATACATTTTTTATTAGAAAAATCAAGCTATTCTAGCTGCACTGTTACGGATTAGCATAAAACATATATGACTTTCTTAAAGTTGATTTAGTGCTACCCAAGAAAAAGAACAAAAGCAGGGAAATATGAAACATCTGCAATGTGTTTAATTCTTAGTTCTCCTCTTTCTCCTTGCAGAAGAGTCTGCATGTGTGTCTGTGGCAGGTAATTGCCACTTCTTCAGTGCAGAGAATTCCCTAAGAAAAGTGATCATACCTTTGGAATTATAACAATAACAAACATGTATGCAGAGTTTGAGGAAACTCCATTGTGCTTTGATCACAGAGAGGCTTTCAAACCACCATATTTTCATGCCCACTTGTTGCAT
Source organism: Podarcis pityusensis (assembly GCF_964106645.2). NCBI lineage: Eukaryota > Metazoa > Chordata > Lepidosauria > Squamata > Lacertidae > Podarcis > Podarcis pityusensis. The sequence continues at coordinate 98,867,814 of NC_138032.1, read as the reverse complement.
CCTGATAATTAAGTATGTTACTTGATCTTGGCAAGCTTCTGCAAATGGAAGTGGGAGAGAGCCTGCTTTTTGCAAGCAAAGATCCGGGAGGTATTTGGTTACTGGAAAACAAAAGCAATTTGGGTTTTCTCAACCACAAACAGCTTTTGGCGCCCTAAGTTGGTTTCATAGAAACTCCTATCTGAGAATTGCAGCCACAAGTAATAAACTGAACAAGCCAGCACTGGAAAAGTTGCACGCTGCATTAATGTGGGGAAATATCCAGAAACCACCAACTAAATAAAACAGCTGGATTGTCTTTTAACTGACACCCTGACTTTCCATTGATGTATCCTCTCTGTTCTACAAGCTAACAAAGGGAACCAAGGATATTCTCACTCTGTTAAATAATCCCAAATTTAGCCATACAATCGCATCTGTTAATTTGCAAAAGGGTGGAGTTCCAAGTAGACAGCATAGCATAATAACCTTATTAATTTGTTGGGGGGGGGGTGTTTCCAAGCTGGAAAACAATACATCTAAAACAAAATTGGCCTTTCACCCTGTCCTTTCCCTGCTGCAAGGACAGCCAACGTAATACCCTCCAGATGTTGTTGGTCTACAGCTTCCATCTTCCTTGACCATTCGTCATGCTGGCTGTGGATGATGGGGAGTCCAGTAACATTTTGAGGGCACTACACTGGCAATGCTGATCCACTGTTTGTTTCTGCATTGTCCTTTGCCTACACTGGAGTAAGCAGCTGGGGGAGCCAGTGCAAAATCTAGGCCCACCTCTGTGTTAACTGTTTGGTCCTGCCAGTGTGGTGTGAAGAAGTGCAGCAACAGTGCTGGCTAGCTGGCCGCCAAGCTCCTATGGCTGCCCCCACTGGCGGAGGAAGAGGGGGCGGGGGAGTGCACCACCCCCGGCAGCGCGATCCCGGTGGGGTGCCATTGTGGCTCCCTCCCCCCCCCTGGGCACCACACCCCCACAGGCGGTGTGCCACGCCCCCGGGACAGACACCACGCCCCCCAGGACGCACGCCAGCCGTGCCCCTGCCTGCTCTCCGCCCCCCCCGGAGCATGAAGCTCCGCCACTGGCTGCCCCTTCCATCATAAATGACCTGCAGGATAAGAGCTCATCCAGGCTTCCTTCTGCACCATGTTTTTAGGCACGGGTCCAGGTTTTCCAGGTCTACGCCCTACCTAGCGTTCTTCTTCTTTTTGTCCCACCTCTTTCCCCAGGAAAACTGATCTTAACTACTGAATCAGGACAAATGGTAATTGGGTTTCCCGTTTGCTCCGATTCCGCAGTACAACACAGGTTTTCACAGGGAAAGCGCCAGAGCAAAAAACCAAAAGGCTCAGACCCAGAAATCCCAGATCTGTGCCCAGAAAGGTACTTTAGGATGAGCCCAAACTCATTGCTGGCTGGGGACTTGTAGCAAAACTAAAACCCTCTAAGCAGTTTGCAGACTCTGTAGGTTTTTTGGGGGGGGGAGGGGGGCAAGCAGTATATACCATTTTGTTAAATATATATATATATATAGTCACCTTTATAGAGAAGTACAGCCTTTTTTGTTCAGTACTGGAATAATAAAATACAACTCAGCAAATCCATATACCTTGCTAGGGGAAATTTCCTAAGTAATCCTAAATAATTAAGGACTGTAAGACTAATAAATTTGAGAAATGATCATATTTATCTATTGTATAATATTGCAATTTATGTGAATGGTGAAACATGCAGTAGAAATATCCTGTATCAGTTCATTCACTGTTTTGGAATGGTGTTTATGATTTTTTGTGTGTCTATGCAGTAGAAATAAAATATACAGTAATAATCCACACAAAAATAGTAACTTTTTATTGTCTTTAATTAGCTAAATCCATAAATACCACTTCAAGATAGGCAGAAGGGGGAAAGGTTAATAAATGAGGCTGTGTCTTTGCAATCTTGCGTGCTCTCTCTCTCTCTGTTTCAGAATTGCTTGTTTTCCATGTGTCCAGATGCAAGGAGGACATAATATGATTAGAAACGTTACATAAGAAGACAGTCGTGATATTCTTGATAGCTGTAGTTGGGTCTTCAGCTAACCATAGTTAGCCCAAATGATAAGGTTGTATCCAACTAAGTTATACTCAGAGTAGAAACATGAAAATGAACGAACCTACCGTAAGTTAGCCATGCCCATTAATATCAATGAGTCTGCTCTGGGTAGGACTAGCATTGGCTACAACTTCTAGTTTGCAAACACTCTTCTAACCACGGTTCCAAACTGTATAGCAAAGTTTAGTTGGAGGGGGAAGCCAGGTACATCGACTGATATATCTGTATACTGCCCTTATTCTACATCCTCGACGATTGGTGCTGAATGTGTGGACTGATTCAGTTGACAAGCATGTTGTATGAAACAGGTAAGTTCTGTAATGGCCCAGTCACATATGCATGAATGATATTTCAGCCACCATGTGACTTAATGTACATGTTTGACTCACCTTGATGTCTTCTTAAAACTGAAACTGGGGCTGTTGTTTCCTTCAGGTGGATTTGCTGAATTTTCCAGTTGTTTCCCTGGCCTTTGTGAAGGAAAATCTATTCTGGTGCCTTCTTGTATTTCTCAACCCTGCTTACCAGTCTCCAACACTGGGCCAACACGGATTCTTCCTCACCTTTACCTTGGGTGCCAGCGGGATGTCCTCAGCAAGGTGGGTGCCCGGAAATAATATGGCACTGATAAGTGACTCAAAGGGCAATCTCCCCCCGGCGTTGCATTTTCATGCGATACTCACCAATCAGTTACCTTGACTTCTTTCGCTGTCAAGCTGAATTAATTTCCCTTAATTGGTGATATTATCACTTAACCAACTCTGATTTTAAAAAATATGTTTTTAACAGCAAATTTTCACAGTTCTGAAAAGTTTTCTCCGTAAGAAGAACTTGCATTTAACCTGAATGACAGCACAATGCTACATAGCCAGACAAATATAGCTAAGTGATACCACTGATAAAATGAGAGTGACACCAAGAGATGATAACATAGTGTGGTGAACATTTGCATGAAAAAATAATTGAAAAGGGATTTGTTTGTTTGTTTTACACTGCCAAAAATATTTGTGAAAACCAGGAATAGTTTTGGGTCCCCTCAAATATATTTTCAATTAACATTCTCTTTCTTATATTGATCTGTACGTGGTGAGACTTGTAACAGCTGGCATTGGCTTCCTTTCTTTAATAGGAGCTGATGCAGCAAAACGACATTGGCTACGTATTGAACGCCAGTAATACTTGCCCCAAGCCTGACTTTATCCCGGAATCCCACTTCTTAAGAGTGCCTGTGAATGACAGCTTCTGTGAGAAAATCTTTCCGTGGTTGGACAAGTCTGTGGATTTTATAGGTAAAAAGATGGTGTCTCTTTTAAAAAAGAAAAAGAAAACCTATGCCAAATGATTTACTTCCACTAAATCTTTTTCAAGCAGAAACATGTTTGCTTGACTCCGCGCTGCTTGCATGACTTCTCTCTTCTCACAGTATGGCTGACACGTCTGATGGGGTGGGAAGCTTTCAGCATGAAGCCCAAGAGGTTCACATTCAGGTGGGCCTGCAGAAGGATGGGCCCCAGAGGCACAGGAAGCTGCTACAGCACCAGTGGCTATGACTTCCTGTCCAACTGTCCACTTACCACTGAAAATTAAAATTTGATTATTCATATGCAGGTGTGAAGAAGCCAGTGGCAATATGAACCTGTATGTAGTATCACGTTGAGAGTCCTGGATGTAAATAAGTGGGGAGGACTGGTGGTAGCCATTGAAGCTGGATCCCAGGGTGAAATCTAGTTGGCCTAGAGCAGTTTACATGTTCCTTTTTATTTTTATTATTTTTTATATCATTCCCATTTTTCTATTTGCATATCATACATTACCGTCAAATATTCTTTCCATATAGACTTCCCAGCCTAGCCTTCCATGGCATTTGTAATAGATCTAGTATCGCTGTATATCTGTCAGGGACTAGGCAGAGCAGGAATGGTGAGACCGCCTCTCCAGCCTGACCCTTCCAGAGAAGAAGACAGTTCAAAATTACCACAGGGGTTTGAGGGAGGTCACAGCTCAGAGGAAGATGAGGGGGAAAGTTGGGAAATAATGGGAGAGGAGGAGGAAGCAGAGCCGGAGCAGCAGCTGGCTGACATGTTATCACTAGAAAGCATTCCATACCCTCCATCTCCCAGAACCTGGCGAGCCATAAAAGTAGGAGAGCAAACGGCACAGAAGGATGACGAATGAGGACGTGGGAGAGAATGGGAGTGGAGATTTCCTCGGGATGCCATTATTCCAAGAGGCTGCATTCACAAGCCTCTTTCTGGAAATATTGAATAAAACCAGATTGTAAAGACTTTTCCTTGTCTTATCTATTCCTGGCAACCTGCCCTGGGGTTGGTTCCTCTGCTGCCTGACAATATCCATATATTAATCCACCCTACTTTTTCTTTCCTAGTCCTTCTTTGTATTTAATTGTTGTTCAGAGAATTACCCCTACTTGTAGTTTTTAGTATCAATTTTGTTTAAGGGCTCCCCAAAAGTTTCCCATTTGCCATTTATTTGTTTTCCATCCTGATTCCTTATTTTGGCTGTCATGCTCACAAGTTTGGCATATTCTGTCAATTAATACAGCCATTGTTCTTTTGTTGGTATTTCTTCTTCCTTCCAACTTTTAGCATAGAGTATGCTGGCTGCTGCTGTGACATAGTCTTTGGGGGAGCTCATCACCAATTATCGCTAATACAAAGGCTTCTGTTTTCTTTGGAAATGTATTTTTTAATTTTAAAAAATTGAGCTCATCGTAGACCATCTCTCAATATTTTTGGGAATATTTACACTACCCATATGTATGAAAGATCCTTCAATCTCTTCACATTTCCAGCACAGTTTGTTTTTGTTTTTTAAAAATTTCTATATCACTTTCTATTTAGAGAATTTCAAGGTGGTTCACATTAAAACTTTAAAACAGCACTGAAATAACAGTATTGAAATAACAGTACTGTGTCACAACAGCCACAGTGGGCAGCGGCAATGATCAGGGTGTTTTGGGTATAGGTTGAAAACCTACTAGCTGGAGCTCACTTCCTATCGATAGGAAGACACAAGGTAGGCAGCACCAAAGTTCATCTTGTGGATGCTTCAGGGTCCACATACTGTAGCTCAACCAGGGGAGCCTCATGCAAAGGTTTTATTGAATGGGCAGGTCCATATGCAAGAAGGCATTCTCTCAAGTGACCTGGTCCCAGGTTGTTTAGGGATTGATAAATCAGTAATAAAACCTTAAACTTTGCTCAGAAGCTATGCAAGAAGTAAAGAAAATAGGAGAAAGTGGAAGTGAGTTGCTTTCCTCTTTCCTTAGGCTATGTGTGAGCATGCAATGTGGGAGTGGACACCTCTTACCTCACTTACAGGAGAGAGGCAGAACTCCTCCTGTTGCACAATATCCTGGAAATGCAGAAAAGGGGCATGTCCTCTCACTCACTCCCTGTTTTGATCCTTCCTCATATCTTGCAAAGCTACCAAGTATCCACTTTGTATGAATTAATATCACCTACAGAGCCTTAAGTGGTGAGTGATTATCAAGAGCCATCATGGCACCATGATAGGCCTCTTGGGATGCATGGGTGTTGATTCTGACCTGCTGCCTCAAAATACTTATCTGTATTTGGAGTCTGCTCCATCTTCCCATCTTGCTTGGCTAATCAGTGAGCCATGTAAGATTAGGCAATGGGCCAGAATCAGCTGGGAGGGCACAAATTGCATGCTTCTCAAAAAGGAATCAGGAAATGGCATTTTTCTAGAGACTACGCGGGTGGTGCTGTGGGTTAAACCACAGAGCCTAGGACTTGCCGATCAGAAGGTCGGCGGTTCGAATCCCCATGACGGGGTGAGCTCCCGTTGCTTGGTCCCTGCTCCTGCCAACCTAGCAGTTTGAAAGCACGTCTAAGTGCAAGTAGATAAATAGGTACCGCTCTGGCAGGAAGGTAAACGGCATTTCCGTGTGCTGCTCTGGTTCGCCAGAAGCAGCTTAGTCATGCTGGCCACATGATCTTGGCCAATAAAACAAGATGAGTGCCGCAACCCCAGAGTCGGCCACAACTGGACCTAATGGTCAGGGGTCCCTTTAGCTTTACCTTCTTATGCACTTACTGGAGACTGTGTGTATTGCCTGAATATATACACATCTCCCAAGGCCTGTTGGTGATTATGTATATTGACTGGAAAATGTGCACAATTTCCTCTTCATGGAAGGATTATGTGCATATTCTTAATGAGTCTTGGTGCATGTGAACAATGGCTGGTGGTTATGGACATTAACTGCTCCGCCTTCATTTCCCCTCAGCGTACTTCTTCATTTTTTTCAGGTAACAATCACATTTTTTTGGACCATCTGTGCTAGTTGCCCCTCCATGTTGGCAATCTGAGTCTGGGGGCTGAGAGGGTGGAGACAAGTCAGCCCTGCAGGCATTTAGGCAGGATTATATGTATGTTAATGGATGGTGAAAAGAGGCAGCCGCTTGTCGCAAGACCTTCAATATCTCCATATCTTCAATATCTCCATAGCTTGATTTACTTAAACAGTTCCAAGGATTATTACCAGTATTCAATGCATTCTTAGGTTTTGTCATAGTTGATGGTGCTTAGCATTTCAGGATAAAACTGCACATGTGAAGCCACCATGAGAGCAGGGAGATATGCTTCTTAAAAAAACTAGTTGAAAATGGCTGTATGCTGCAATTTATGGATTTTTATTTTTGCCTGCGGATCCCTGGGAGATTAAACAGATTTTTCTCATTTTCAGCATCTTTTAGAGCACTAATGAGTGGTTTCCGTTTTCTTTCGTTTCCCACAGAAAAGGCAAAAGCCTCAAACGATCGTGTTCTAGTCCACTGTTTAGCTGGGATATCTCGCTCTGCCACCATCGCTATTGCATATATAATGAAAAGAATGGATATGTCATTAGATGAGGCCTACAGGTAAGGAAGAAGGGTCCTTTTCTTGAGGAAACCAACACTTCAAATATTCTCATGGCCTCAGCTGCTTTCAATGGTTTCAGTGTGATTGGGGCATGCATGCCCAGAAGCCGTTAAATATCCCCGATTTTGTGTTTTTCCTGGGCATTGTGTGAAACTTACCGGTAATTGGTAGCTCCTGGACTCAGCTGCTTTTTGAAAGTGAAGTCCAGGACTGTGTGTTGATGCTTGGCCCACAATGGGCCCTGCATGGATTCAGTAACGTTTATTTGATTGGGCTTCCTATGTAAGTGGAACAGTAAGTGTGCAGTAAGTACTCTACAGCAATTCTGCCAGCATCTGGGAGATATCTCCCCAGCCTTGCCATTTAGACCCCGTTTACCTTATTCTATATAACTGTAATGCAAGCCCACCTTTCTTTTCAAGGGACTATGCTGTGCACGCACCACTGTTTGTGCACCTACAAGACGAAGGTGACTGAAGTATCACCACACATACCTGTATACATACCTGTTCAAATGATCAACATTTTTTTTTAAAAAAAGCACACCATCCTAAGGAAAATGTAGAGGAGACTACTTCTGTAGCAGCTCTCCTCTTCAAGAATGAATTATTGCTATAGTGGTGAATAGGTACCTCTGTGGCAGGAAGGTAAACGGCGTTTCCATGCGCTCTGACACTCATCACGGTTCTCCATGGGCCAGCAGCGGTTTAGTCCTGCTGGCCACATGACCCAGAAAACTGTCTGTGGACAAACGCCGGCTCCCTTGGCCTCAAAGCGAGATGAGCACCACAACCCCATAATAGTTGCCTTGGACTGGACTTACCCATCCAGGGGACCTTTACCTTTACCTTTTTACATGAGGTTCTACTGGTCAAGGGGTTGGGGTTTTGCAATAGTTTCTGGTCCTTCCCAAAGACGAGTTGATTGTCCTGAGCAGGAAAACTTTCTGCATAAATTGTGCTTAGCACTGCTGCTACTGTTACAATGATGCTTCAGAATGTTCCACTAACAGAAAAGACAGCTTCCTGGTCCAGTGAGTTTGCAATCTAAATTACAAATATGAGGGAGAAGGGGATGGGGGAAATGGGTTAGTTTGTGCAAAGGCAGTTATGTGCCTAGGAGAAGATGAAGACTAAGGGGTAAAACCAACACTTTCAAGGGTAGATTGGAGGAAGAACTTTAAGGAAGGAGGATGCTCCAGCTATACGGGCTGTCAGGGTTGCTTGAGGGAATAGGAGAATTTTGGATAGCAGGAGGTGAATTTGCTTAATGTGTGCACCTTACCTTGGTCTAGCCTAGTGTGCAACACATGAGCTCTGGTCAGCCTCAGCTCATGGCTTGCATTCAGAATTCAGTTGTGGTGTCATAGGCTAATGGATTGGCTGAACTCTTTTTTTTTTATAAACACACATTTCTGTTTAGATTCGTAAAAGAGAAGAGGCCAACAATTTCTCCCAACTTCAACTTCCTTGGCCAGCTTCTAGACTTTGAGAAGAAAATCAAGAACCAAAGTGGCCAACCTGGATCCCTTAGCAAACTGAAGATTATGCATTTGGAAAAAAGCAGTGATCATGGACTGAGACTGGACAGCGGGCAGAGCAGCAGCAGCAGCAGCAGCAGCAGCAGCCTTTCCTCTTTCCCGCTCTGTGCTACATCTACCTCGGAGACTGTGGAGCAAAAGCCAGTGGAATCTGGAAACCACCCAGTTTCCCCTTTGCTGTCATCAGAGGACAGCCCATTGGTACAAGGCATAATTGGACTAAACATATCCTCGGACAAAGTTGAAGACAATAAAAGGCTAAAGCGGTCGTTTTCCTTGGATATAAAATCTGTGTCCTGTGTGGCAACCAGCACCTGTGTTGCTACTTCAGGAGAGGGCTACCCCTCCTTGGAGGACACACTGGAATATTACAAGCATTCAGCCACCTTGGAAGGTGGAGCCAAACTATGCCAGTTCTCCCCTGTACAGGAGGTCTCAGAACAGACTCCTGAAAGCAGCCCCGATAAAGAGGAAGCAAAGCTTCCAGAGAAGTCCCAGAATACCTGGCTGCTGGACAGCCACAGCAAATGGCAGCACTTGGGGAGAACCGCTAGCACCACCCAGAGGTCACTCTTGTACCCACTGCATCGAAGTGGCAGCATGGAAGACAACTATAAAACTAACTTCCTCTTTGGCCTTTCCACCAGCCAGCAGCATTTGGCCAAGTCTGCCGCTGGGCTGGGCCTGAAGGGCTGGCACTCAGACATCTTAGCCCCACAGGCTTCCGCGACACCTTTGGCCAACAGCTGGTATTTTGCTACGGACACCTCTCGCTTTTACTCTGCATCGGCTATATATGGGAGCAGCACAGCCTACTCTGCCTACAGCTGCAGCCAGCTGCCCACGGGGTGTGAGCAAGCCTATGCCGTTCGCAGGAGGGAGAAGCATGGAGACAGGGGGGACTCGCGGCGCAGCTGGCATGAGGAGAGCTCCTTTGAGAAGCAGTTCAAGAGAAGGAGCTGCCAGATGGAATTTGGGGAAAGTATCATGTCCGAGAACAGGTCCCGAGAGGAACTTGGGAAAGTGGGCAGCCAATCTAGCTTCTCAGGCAGCATGGAGATTATTGAAGTATCTTGAAGCTCTATTCTAAGATTTACATTTCTCCCTTTCTTCTGTGTCAAACAATTCCCTGTAAATCTGAAATTTGAAAAGAATGCAAATTGTGTGGCTTCAATGTGAAGGAAGTGAATAGGTTTGTGTGTGTTTGTATGTGTGCACAAGTGAAAAACTAAATGACAAGTCTAATACATGCAATGGGCAATTGCTATTTCCCTGCTCCCCTCCCTTAAGGCAGAAGGTGTAGATACTCCTAATGTTTTTATTTCCCTTAACAGCTGGGGCAGTGAGATGCAAAAAATGGTCCAACTTTACTGTGTTTTAAAAAATATTCCTTTGTAAACTAAGCAAATCTTATGGTTCATTTGAAGTAGTATTTAAACTGAACCTCACACGTGGTATTATCCACCCATTTCTTCAGCAATGCAGCTTAGACCTGGAAGGCCTTGGCATGTTTCAAGAGAGGAAAACGAATGCAGCACTCACACTGCTCAATGCTAGTGCAGTTTGACTGAAAACCTGCATGTATTTTGTCTGGATAGTTTGAATATCCAGTTAGATTGCTAAATCATATTCTTAAAATAAGAGACTTCAGCAGGTGTTTCCAGCTCCCTGTCTGTCAGTAAGTAATGCTATTTGAAAAATAGATGGCTTTTAATTGACAAGTGATGCTCTTTCAAAGGACAGATGGATTTCAAGTTCTCTACCCCATACAAATATTCTTTGGCTGGCATCAAGGATGGCATTAAATGTTTATGGTGCCCAGCATGCCTGCATCTGATTTCCAGCTTGTGCACTATTGGAGAAGCTGGTGTGTATTGAAAAATTAAGGCATCAGGTCAGAATCTAATATCTGATGTAGCCACCATTTTTGGAACAGAGAGTCTCCAATTAAACACCCCCTCAGAGCAGGTATCTGACTTCTGTCATACAACCCAGAAACATCACCATTCTCTAGAAAGGTGGTGGTGGTGGTGAAGATGAAGAAGTCAGCTGAGTATGCTTCAGTTTCTAACTTCATCAAAACTATTATCCAAGTAGCAGGTGTTTAGGTTTAAGCACTGAACAGGTCAGTAGAGAAATACAATTGCAGACAGGTGTGTTAAGATTTTAGGATAGATTTTAAATGTTGCCAAATAACGACCTATCCCTAACTGCATAAAATATTTACCTGTGGCAGGAACAACTGATGGCAAAACTGAGCTTTTTTGTAGGGGGAGCAAAAAGAGGCAAAGGGGTGGAGCTTTTGTTTTTGTTTTGTTCAAAACTAAATTCAACTAGGTGGTGCCCTTCAGCTTTCCAAGAAAGTTTGGTAGCACTGTTTTCAGTGCAGGCTGCTGCTCTTAAAGAGAAGGGCTTTCTACTTCGGAGAAGAGATCGTGCTCTTCATTCTCCCCTCTACAAATGTTTATTTTCAACTCTAGGTCCAAGGGGTTGAAACTCTACCTAACTCTGTGTCATGTACTCTAGTTTCATATGAGAATGTATGATTACACTGGCATTTGGCTCATTCAAAAATTGAAGGGACAGTACAAAAAGCATTAATGCTCAGTGGTTATGAGATACAGTACAAAAAGACACTAGTTGTGAGGGGAACATGGACACTTTGTTTCACCAATCACTGTTTCCATGCATAGTGCAGCCTTTTAGGAATGCCATTCACTGCTGATTCTGCCACAAATGTATTTTGCCAAATAACACCTAGGGATTTTTTTGGTACCCCTTGCTGAAAACGAAGTATAAACTGTCTGTGCTGAAGAAGCAAGGATCAAAGGGCCTGTGATGCATTGCTGTCCTTGTAAAAAAGAGGATATTGGAGAAACTGGTGGAATCAAAATCAAACTGATCAGAGCTTTCACAACTAGATTGAGTTGCTAGTAAGTGTGTAGTATCAACCCCAGTTGCACATCAGACTTCAAGTGTAATCTTATTTCAACTTTATTAGGACACAATCATATGCATTACTAGGAGGGTTTAGTTTGTGCTTCCACATGGATGGATCTAACACTGGATCAAAGAATTACATGGATTATATCAGAAGAAACCATATACATACTACTTCTAAGTGGAGGCTGATGGTTGAAAACTAACCCAGGACATCCCCAGTTCAAATCTTACCTCCACCATGAAGAAGGAGGAGGAGGAGGAGGAGGAGGAGTTCGGATTTGATATCCCGCTTTATCACTACCCAAAGGAGTCTCAAAGCGGCTAACATTCTCCTTTCCCTTCCTCCCCCACAACAAACACTCTGTGAGGTGAGTGGGGCTGAGAGACTTCAGAGAAGTGTGACTAGCCCAAGGTCACCCAGCAGCTGCATGTGCAGGAGTGGAGACGCGAACCCGGTTCCCCAGATTACGAGTCTACCGCTCTTAACCACTACACCACACTGGCTCTCATGAGGCTGACAAAGCCTCAATCTTACCCTTAGCACCTTAACTGCAATATGGGGATGCTAACTGCCTACCTTGCTAGGATGTCAGAGTTACTGTAACCACGTATAAGAAGTGTTAATATTAAGTCTTAATTGGTCCTATACTATCTGTCTATTCCATGTGATTCCCTTATCTAAACTATGAGTGGACAAAAGAGCAAATCAAAAATATGGTCAAGATCAAATTTTAAAGGCAAAATGGCTTCTGAACTGCAACCCCTCCCCTCAGCCATTGGTGTCAGTGGGCACTCCAACGCCATGCAGGTAGCCTTCCCTTTAACATCACTCTGGGGAGATCAGTAGCATGAGCACACATCACTACTGAGTCCAGGATCAGTCTGTACTTAGCCCAATTTTATAATATACAAATACTTAAAATATTTCTTTTAAGCACAGGTCAGCAACTGGCAGACACAAAGCCAAATCCAGCCAACTAAGAAACACCATCTTACTCCCAATTGTCAAGTCAGGGGGAAGTGAAGTGTGGGGAACAACTGGAGTGATAGCAACAGGACTTCAGGGGACTCTGTTTTTGGGAAATGGTGGGAGTAAGGAGGGTTTTCCATCTGCTGATAGAACAGCTGGGCTGTTTCTTAAAAAACAAACACCAGAAACACAACCCAGAAGAAAGCTGGCATGTCACATGTCCTTTAATTAATAATAAAACCAAACAGTAATAAATATTCCCAGCTGAAATAACATTGTGTTAGAGTAGCATCTACATCTTGCAATGTAATGCAAGACCCATCAAATTTGTACAAGTTGCATTGCAATAAAAGGAAACTACACAGTGCACCTGACACAAAGCTGTCAGAAACTGCTTCACCACCACTGATTCCCCCTTCTCTATTTCCAAGGCCTAAAAATATGAACACATTAGACGTCCAAATGTGCACCTTCAGCAAGCACTTAAAAACCCTGGAGAACGCTGCACATCTGCCTGGGGGGGTTCCCTGAAGTTTCTGGGACATGTTCTAGAGCACAGTTTTCATAAGTGTCAGACAGAACTGTGGGGGCAGAAATTATAGCATAGGATCACATTTCACAGACCCCTGGAGGGACAACTTCCCCAAAAGGAAATTCCACTTTGAAAACCACTGATCTAGGAAAAGCAGGCAAGCAATGTGTTTTCACTGCAGAGCATTTTAACATCTGAGTACCCTAGCAAGCCAAGTCTCAGTAAGGATCACCTACAGGTTTTCCTCAGAATTAAATTATTACAGTAGATAACAGTTGTGCTCAAAAGTGCAAATGCAGATTGAGAAAATGGTTAGAGAGATGCATTCCTACCTGCATTCCAACTGGATAGAAATATGCTTAAAATTTAAGAGTGATGAGGTTGCATCATAGCCAAATACACACTGCAAAGCAGATATGCTTTCCGGGTTCCCAATCCAGTCTGGAAATCTGCATATGGCATCTCTCTTGCTAGCTCACGAGGGGCATATCGGCTGCTTGGACCGAAATACCCACCTGCCTTGATGGTTCGCTAACTACATAACTCTTTGCACTTTTACGCAGGAGTCCAATGCACAATATATTTGTGCATGTTACATTTTCTACTGCTATTACACATAATTAAATGGAACACTGTGCCAAATTTGGCTCTCAACAGGTCCAATACAATTCAGTGTATTTCAGGAATTCAGTGCGTTTGCCTACCAAGTTCCACCCTGGTGGACAGATTTGTGAATACATACTTGGAGCAGAATGAGTAATGAAGACATTTATTTCCCCCCTCCATACTTTAAGGCTTCAATCCTGTACCCACTTACCTGAAAAGTAAGAGCCATTGAACCAAATGAGGCTTACTTTTGAGTAGACATGACTTGCAGTGAAAATAGCTCAAAGGTTTTCCTGACTAGAACTGTAGTCAATAAAGCAAGCAGAACTGGTCCCCCAAAATGAGAAACAAAGTGGTGTGATAACATTTGCCTAGAGCACAGCTTTTAGAATAATGCGTCCAAAGAACATGTTATCAGCCTTCAGTGTATGCCTTTGACTACCAGTGCTGGAATCTGGCAACACTGAGCATATTGTTCCAAATATGGCTTTAGCATTTCAAAGGCCAGCTGGTCTGCTAAATGCTATTTCTTAGCTAGAGTTGTGTTGTACTACAAAAAGTGTAATGCAGAAATAACACTAACTTGCATCCATTTTTAAGAGACCAGGCCATATTTTGAAAGTAAAGCAATCAGAATATGACATTAGAATCTTCTAGAACTACAGCTGAACCCTTTCCCCACTTTTGGTTGCATCTGGGGGTTTTTGCAACACCTTGGCAGCCATCCATGTAAGATTGCTTATTAATTTATTTACCATACTAATTTTCAACCAAAATAGTTATTTAAAATTAATAAGCAATTGTGCCAACAGAATAATGCAGAAGGCAAAAATATAAAACAATGGCACAGTTGTCAAACTCCAAAACTATCAGGTAAAATCAAAGAAAAAAGGCATAATAAAATACTTCCCTCTAAAAGAAGGGAGGGCAGGAGTGTGCCAACCAGGATTCAAGGGGGCATGAACTACATAACTCAAGGGTTGTTTTTGAAAAGGACCTGATGAATAGCTTCTTTGGAAAAAGCATTCCTTAAAATAAGATGTTGCATGTGTAGGCGCTGTGTGGAACTTCTGTTAGCTGAAGAAGCACTCTGTCGCTGACCTCGAACCACAGACTGCTCATGTGTATTTGGGTAAAAGCTCTCCTACTATTCATAATCATTTCTGATAGTTAAGCATAGCCCTTTTTAGACATTTTCCTCTCACTTCCTTAATCATGATTTAGTGGTTGCTTCTCCTTTTCAAAGGAAGAGTGCACACTTCTGAGAACAAGTGGTTACATATACATATACCACTGGAAACATATACCGTAGTAAGAGCTGTAGGAGACAGACTTTGCCAATCCCTTCTTCAGCCTTGGAGCAATACAGCAGATTTCCTTTTTCCTCACCAGGAGTCCCTTCTCCAGTGGCTACGGCCACGTAGACCCTACTACCACAGAGAGGAGTATCAAGTGTCTTCTTTTTCCTTTTCACTCTTGGATTCATCTCTCAAGCTAAGTAATAACAGATAAAAGCATCTTTCCATTCCTTCCTTCAAAGACTTGGAGATAAGAGGGAATTCGAGTGTGCCAGAACAAAACTGGATAATATGACAATATTAGGATTCCTCAGACCCAGCCAGCAAAGGAATCACATAGGGAAAACAAAGCGGCAATCGCTCCAGTTGGTCAAGCAGCTACATACACAGACTGAAGACTTCAGTGGTATTTTCCACACTAGTGTACTACATAGGCTTGGATCAAAATCAAGTGCTTTACATAAATAAAAGTGTTTGAAATGCAGAAGGCAACTCTGAAATAGCCTCCAAACCCTTTTTAATTCTAGGCACAGCACAGCTTCAAAGCCGCACCAGAATTGCAGAGCAGGAGACATCAGTCCAAACTAACATGGTTAGTTAGTTCAGGTTGCCCCTGAACTGAGACCATAAAGCAGCCATCTTTGGAGAGATTCAACTGCAAACAGCAAGGTGGCATTTTTATGGCATACCTCTGAGGTGCCTTTGGCATATGAGCCAACCTGTCCCAGCTTAGCAGGCTTTACAGTTTCCTTTGGATATGGACATAACCTTGCCTCGTCATGCTTTATCCATTGTGTTAAGAATCATCTGGCAAAGCAAATGAATAGGATAGGGCAAGAGGCACTCCTTTCATTCAGGTGTTGGAAACACCAGCCTAAACCATCACCCAAGCTCTAGCTCTGCTGCCTGCAAAGCTGTGATAGTCACATAGCTCAAGCAGTTGCACATTTAATAGCCCTATAAAATAAGAAGCCAATTTAAAGAAAAACCCTAAAGGAGGGAGATCCTGCCCACCACCACAGGTCAACAACAGGTGGGAAAGATGACTCACCTATCAATCACCAGATTGACTTATGACTTCATATGATTGGCAGGCAGGTTGTCTCACCCCTCTGTCAAAGTCCCTTCCACAGCGCTTCTCAAGTGCCTGACAGCTTACTGGTTATTGGGCGCTTGGGAATCACAGCACAAGGGGGTTTGCCCTATAATTGTGCAAAGCACTTAGCACAGGATGGCAATGCTGTTTTCTACAGAGACTGGCTGTGTGAACAAGTTGCAAAGCTGAATCTAGCCATGTCTCTACCTGCCCCACACATGATGTGCAGGTGGACATGGTTTAGGGGAAATGGCCTCATGGCCCAAACTGGGACCCTGCTCTAGAACAATGACCATCAAACTTCCTCTTCTCTGTGTTTTTCACACTCATGTGTATGCTGGAATTGCTAGGAGTGAGTTGTAGAATTCAGGTGTGTTAGAGAGGAAGGCTGGCAATGATGGTGAAGCTCTTGTGGGCAGTTTGTTTGCCAACACCAATCTTACAAGAAACAGTTGAAAAACTACATTAGAGCATGCCCCAGAATCCTCTGCAGCTGGAAGGATTCCTCAGTAAGCACACTAATGTGCACAACAGTAGAGGAAGGATGTGAAGGTTTAAGGATGTGAAGGTTTAAATCTGAACCTTGTTAAAGCGATGTTTTGGTGGGTGGAGGCAGTGGTGGCAAGCAGCTGGGAGCAGGAGAGGTAAGAAATGGCATTTCATTCCAAGTTGATGTGTGTATTTAACATTTCCTGCAAGCCAAACACAGTCTTTCTGCCTAACACAGAACTGATACCTCTGCTCTACTCACTCAGGCTTGTGAAGCGTGTTCCAAGTAAGTTCCTTATCAAGTAGGGTCCAGGAAAAAGATGACTGAAGGCTGTATCAGAAAGCTACAGCTTGAGCTCCCTGTCAGGGCTCATGGTGAACGGTTCCAGCCTCTCGCTCTCAGGCAGCAGGGCATTCAGTCTCTCCATCAGGGGAATGGTCAGGTCGACGCCCATCTGGATGCGACGCAAGATGGCAGACATCTCATTGACCTTCTGGATCTGCTCAGCGTATTTGGCATATCTTTTCTGGCGCTCCTGCATTAAGCTGTAGAGGGTTTCTACTGAAAGATCCATCTGTTTACAAAAACAACAAGACGGTTGTGTTCAATTAGTCACCTCTTGGAGGAACGAGATGTTCTTTCCATGGACTGTGGGTGTGGAGCCAATTGTGGCCCCTGAGACTTTTCCTCAGCCCTCCATCTCTCCCAGGGGTGAGCTGTACCAGGCCAGGCACAGCAGTAAGGAATCTCCAGTCGGCAGCCCTAATGAGTCCTGCCAGGTCCCATTTGGCCCACGAAGCTGTTTGGGGCCAAAGAGGGGTTGCGGGCACTGCTGATCACTGGTCCCTACAAAGCCCTAAGCACAGCACTTTGCAAGCACCAACAATCAGCTGATAACACACACACTAGGAAATGTCTTCAAAATTAACCAGGAAATAAATCCTTTCTCCAGACAATTGAGAAAAGACTTTCTGGTTCACTCTGAAGCCATTTCCCACCCGCACTTGCCCTGGTAAAGGGATTTTGTAACCGGCCCATCTCAACCACAGCCTGCTCCTCACAATACGGATATACTAGAGGTGTGGGCAGGTGGGTGTGCATGAGGAGAGGAGTGCAGAAAGTTCCTGATTTTTGCATGACTGGAATGTAGCCAACTGTACAGAGGCAATAGTTGCTGCCATTTTTCTGCTCGCTTTTATAATAATAATAATAATAATAATAATAATAATAATAATTTATTTATACCCCGCCCATCTGGCTGGGTCCCCCCAGCCACTCTCCAAGCGAGAGATAACCAGAGCATGCACCACTCTGGCGAGACAGTCTGCGGGCAGGGAGGGTCTCAGCCTGCGTACCAGATGGAGCTGCCCTGGACACAGAGTTGACCTGCACCTCCATGGACAGCTGCGAGTCCAGAATGACTCCCAGGCTGCGCACCTGGTCCTTCAGGGCCACAGTTACCCCATTCAGGACCAGGAAGTCCCTCACACCTGTCCGCTTCCTGTCTTGTCAGGATTCAACCTCAATCTGTAAGCCGCCATCCATCCTCCAACCGCCTCCAGACACTCACACAAGCCTCTGGTCCTGCACACCACTGACATGCGAGCCCACGATGGAAGCCCTTGGGGAATGTTGTCCTTGTGCTGAGAAAGCTTTCCCCCCTCTTCCACAGCGACCACCAAGATTACTGACAAGTCATTAACCATTTTTAAAAACCTCTCTGTCCTTTGGTTTGCACCTCTCACATTGCTCCTTCCTTGTCTTCCCGATTTTTTGCCTCTCCCCCTGTATTACTGCCCCTTTGTAAACTCCTTGGGGCAGGGAGCTGTGCTTTCTTAGCTCTTGATGGAACTGTGCCATAACAATAAGAGGAAGAAATAAACTTCTGGCTAGTCCTAGCTAGTGCTATTTTTCTAGCACAAGAGGTGCTGGAACTCGGGGACTTCCGGGTTAGCGCCATCAGCTAATGGCGGACTCCCTCCGATCTGGAGGGACTAGCTCCGCGGAAATTGGGTCTATACCACTACGGCGAAGCGGGGACCCTACAGAAATCATAGGCGGGTGAAGCCTGTGAACGTGGGACTCAGCGGGCACCTTTTGCACCCCCCCCAACTCGCAAGGAGACCCGTTTACGGGCTTCAGAGCGGAGCGGGGTGAGTGGCACGGTGCTGTGAGTCCACTGCTTTTTTCACGGAGCGAAGCCGCATAGCCGTTGCTGGAGAGCGCTGACTTTTTCTTGTGGACAATTGGATTTTAAACAACAACCCGTGAGTAGAACGGAAATTGGGCTTTTAAAGTATTTTTAAATTGGCACCGATCGGGGAAGGTCTAAACAGGAAGTCCACCTCCCCTTTCTGTAAATAAACTGAAGCAAAGAACTTGTTAACTAAGGTCGTGGAAAGTCTTACGTAAAGGATCTAAACTCCACTGATTGAAACTACTATCAATATCTTCTTAGAAGCAGGGAAGCCTGCAGGTGAGGGTTAAAATTTGGGAACTGAAGCGCCATTTCCCTAAAACTGGGAGCGGTCTGTGAGAGCCCGTTGACAGATAAATCTGACAGCTGTTAAGTTAGCTGTCAAGATACAAGCTAGCTATCAAGATATAAAAGAAGGACTTTGTTTCTACTGTCCGTTTCAGTATTTAAAAAGAAGGAAGGAATTGTTACAATCTTACGTTTGGGACCTTTGGGACTGTGCTGGAAGGAGTGATAAAAGGATCTTGTGTCCCTCTAGAGGGAGCTCTGGAGGAACGTGTAGCTACGCTCCAAAGAATCAGAGAGCTGGAGCTCTTCTTGGAAGCAACAGAGCACACCGTCTCCACCAAGGAGCAGACGGGACTCCCCTGAGAAGGAGGCTAGTTCACCAACACAGGAGCCAGATATATGGAGAAACGTGACTCAAAGAAGTAGGAGGCCCAGGGTTCGCTCTGATTGTTTAGAAATACACAATCGCTTTGAGGTCCTCTCCCCTAGCATGGAAGACGAAGAGCAGACTCCATTTGAGGATCTCTCCCTCATTACAGTCGATCAGGTATATGAAGACGAGCAGCAAAGTCAGTCATCAGGTAATGTGCAGGCGACCTTGGAACGGACAGCTCACGGAAGAACCCCGACCAAACCTAAGAGGAGGCGTGTAGTGGTGATAGGGGATTCCCTACTGAGGGGAACAGAAGCAGTGATCTGTGGGCCTGACAAGATGTCTTGGGAAGTGTGCTGTCTCCCCGGGGCTAAGATCCAAGATGTAACTGAACGACTGCAAGGAATCATAAAACCCACTGACAAATACCCCTTCCTCTTGGTTCACGTGGGAACCAATGACACTGCAAGCAATAGCCTCCAGAAGATCAAAAGAGACTATGAGGCTCTGGGCAGGAAATTGAAGCAATTAAATGCACGAATTGTCATCTCATCTGTCCTCCCAGTTGAACGACGTGGCCCAGGGAGAGAGGGAAAAATAGTGGAAGTGAACAGCTGGCTTCGCAAATGGTGTAAACAGGAACAGTTTGGATTCTTAGATCACGGACTGCAGTTTCTTGAAGATGGACTTCTGGCTGCACCTCACAACGGTTGGGAGAAATGTTTTTGCCAAAAATCTCAGAAACCTCATCAGGAGGGCTTTAAACTGACTAATGTGGGGGAGGGAGACAGTGCTCCTGAAGGTAGGAGTCTATCAATTGATGAAGATGATCATCCAAATGTCATAGACCAAATGGAGCAAACAGCACACAGACCTAGTGGTGGGAGGAAAAAATCCTAAAATAAAAGACACGGGGGAATGATTAATGGACTTCAGTGTCTGTACACTAATGCGCAAAGCATGGGAAGTAAACAAGATGAGCTTGAGCTCTTGGTACAGCAAACTAAATATGACATAATAGGCATCACTGAAACCTGGTAGGATAAGTCCCACGATTGGAATGTAATAATGGGGGGATACAATCTATTTCAGAGAAACAGACCAGACAAGAAAGGAGGAGGAGTGGCGTTATATGTCAGGGATGTGTATACCTGTGAAGAGATCCAAGATTTAGAACCTCAAAGCCAAAGTGAGAGCATTTGGGTCAAAATCAAGGGAGAGAAGAATAACAGTGACCTCATTGTGGGAGTTTACTATAGATCCCCAAGCCAAATGGAGGACATAGATGATGCCTTCCTGGAACAGATGGCCAAGCATGCAAAAGGAAGGGAGATAGTAGTAATGGGGGACTTCAATTACCCGGATATTTGTTGGATGTCAAACTCAGCCAAGAGCATAAGGTCAAACAGATTCCTCACTGGCCTTGCAGACAACTTCATTGTCCAGAAAGTGGGAGAAGCAACAAGAGGAACAGCCATTTTAGATCTCGTCCTAACCAATGTTGATGACCTGGTTAGTGGGGTAGAAGTGGAAGGATCATTAGGCGTGAGTGATCATGCTCTTCTGAAGTTTACTATACAGCAGAAAGGAGCAGCCAAGCATACTAGGACTCAATTTCTTGACTTTAAGAAAGCTGACTTCATAAAACTTAGGGAAGTGCTGGGTGAGATCCCATGGACAGTAATACTAAAAGGAAAGGGAGTTCATGATGGCTGGGAGTTTGTTAAGAGGGAGATAGTAAAAGCACAACGTCAGGCAATACCAATGAGACGGAAACATGGAAGGTGCCTAAAGAAGCCAGGGTGGCTATCTAAAGAACTTTTAACTCAGTTAAGATTAAAAAAGGATGTGTACAAAAAATGGAAAAGGGGGGAAACCACCAAAGAGGAATTCAAACAAATAGCCAGCACGTGTAGACACAAAGTCAGAAAAGCTAAAGCACAGAATGAACTCAGGCTTGCTAGAGAGGTTAAAAGCAACAAAAAAGGCTTTTATGGGTATGTTCGTAGCAAAAGGAAGAACAAAGAAACAGCGGGGTCACTCAGAGGAGAAGATGGTGAAATGAAAACAGGGGACACAGAAAGGGCTGAACTCCTCAATGCCTTCTTTGCCTCAGTCTTCTCCGATAAAGAAAACAATGCCCGACCTGAAGAATTTGGAGCAAATGATTCAGCAAAGGAAACACAGCCCAGAATAACTAAGGAGATAGTACAAGAATACTTGGCTAGTTTAGATGTATTCAAGTCTCCAGGGCCAGATGAACTGCATCCAAGAGTATTAAAAGAACTGGCAGATGTGATCTCAGAACCACTGGCAGTCATCTTTGAGAATTCCTGGAGAACAGGCGAAGTCCCGGCAGACTGGAGGAGGGCAAATGTTGTCCCTATTTTCAAAAAGGGGAAAAGAGAGGACCCAAATAATTACCGCCCAGTCAGTCTGACGACAATACCAGGGAAGATTCTGGAGCAGATCATTAAGCAAACAGTCTGTGAGCACCTAGAAAGGAATGCTGTGATCACCAATAGTCAGCATGGATTTCTGAAAAATAAGTCATGTCAGACTAACCTATTCTCGTTTTTTGACAGAATTACAAGCCTGGTAGATGAAGGGAACGCAGTGGATGTAGCCTACCTTGATTTCAGCAAGGCATTTGACAAGGTGCCTCATGATATTCTTGTAAAGAAGCTGGTAAAATGTGGTCTTGACTATGCTACCACTCAGTGGATTTGTAACTGGCTGACTGACCGAACCCAAAGGGTGCTCATCAATGGTTCCTCTTCATCCTGGAGAAGAGTGACTAGTGGGGTGCCACAGGGTTCTGTCTTATTCAACATCTTATCAACGACTTGGATGATGGACTCAAGGGCATCCTGATCAAATTTGCAGATGACACCAAACTGGGAGGTGTGGCTAACTCCCCAGAGGACAGGATCACACTTCAAAATGACCTTGACAGATTAGAGAACTGGGCCAAAACAAACAAGATGAATTTTAACAGGGAGAAATGTAAAGTATTGCACTTGGGGGGGGGGGAATGAGAGGCACAAATACAAGATGGGGGACACCTGGCTTGAGAGCAGTACTTGTTTAAAGGATCTAGGAGTCTTGGTTGACCACAAACTTGACATGAGCCAACAGTGTGATGCGGCAGCTAAAAAAGCCAATGCAATTCTGGGCCTCATCAATAGGAGTATAGCATCTAGATCAAGGGAAGTAATAGTGCCACTGTATTCTGCTCTGGTCAGACCTCACCTGGGGTACTGTGTCCAGTTCTGGGCATCACAGTTCAAGAAGGACACTGACAAACTGGAACGTGTCCAGAGGAGGGCAACCAAAATGGTCAAAGGCCTGGAAACGATGCCTTATGAGGAACGGCTAAGGGAGCTGGGCATGTTTAGCCTGGAGAAGAGGAGGTTAAGGGGTGATATGATAGCCATGTTCAAATATATAAAAGGATGTCACCTAGAGGAGGGAGAAAGGTTGTTTTCTGCTGCTCCAGAGAAGCGGACACGGAGCAATGGATCCAAACTACAAGAAAGAAGATTCCACCTAAACATTAGGAAGAACTTCCTGACAGTAAGAGCTGTTTGACAGTGGAATTTGCTGCCAAGGAGTGTGGTGGAGTCTCCTTCTTTGGAGGTCTTTAAGCAGAGGCTTGACAACCATATGTCAGGAGTGCTCTGATGGTGTTTCCTGCTTGGCAGGGGGTTGGACTCGATGGCCCTTGTGGTCTCTTCCAACTCTATGATTCTATGATATTGTCGTAAGGATGCAGCTGGGAAATTGCTTAAGATAAAAGTTCTGAGAAACTAGTTTTGACCTTGGACTTCTTAAGGATGGCAGTCGGGAAGGAAGTCGAGTGTCAATTGAATAGAACATTTTATTTGTTGGGAAAGCTGCAAGACCAGATAAATGTTATGGCTACCAATGTTGTAACCTTGGGAACAAAAGTGGGCATTAGTAAAGAAGTGACAAGAATCCGGCACAATAATCTTTTCCAACTGAACAAATTGAAGAATCTGAGAAGGAGGAATCTGCTGTGATTAAAGTGATGCAAGGGGGAGCCGTAACCCTACAGAGGCAAATGGTGGACTATAACTTGAGGCCTTACATGATGGCAACTAGGAGGAGCCAGTTTTTGGAGATGGAAGCCCGGCTTGGTTTGGAAAATGAAAGATGGAGAGATCACCCTATGTGGAGATCAAATGACTTTCGGGACACAAATCTGAGTCAGGCGGAGGCTGGAGTTTTTAGGGCCTTTGGATTTGAAAGGAGTGTGAAACAAGATTTGGAATATTCTATAGGCCCTACTTCTAACTACGGAAGTCTGGCATACCTGCTAAGAAGGAATATGACTACCGACGGGTTGGAGCTTCACCGAGATCTGTTCTTTAACACCAAAGACTACCAAAAAGACCGGCAGAGGGGACATGAAAGAGATTTAAGAGCCTCGGACTTAAGATCTCCGGGTTGATGGTTTTCCGAGATTGATGGAACTATCGCTAGGGGCCGAAACCGGGGAGGGGAGTTGGTGAAAGAAAATTGGGAATTTAAAATGTATATATTATAATTTGTTTTGGTTTTTTTTTTGGTTTTTTTATCTTTTAATGAGAGATGGGAAAATCGTGGAATGGAATTTTTTCTGACCCTAGGGGAAACGTTTTAAGAATAAGCTTAGATATATAAGTTTTAAGAGAAATAAGATTAAATAAAGTAAAAGTGGATGATTAATTGGTGAAAGAAAGAATGGGAAAAGACTATTTACAGAAATACTGCAAAATTAATGAAGGTTAGAATGATGTTGGATAGAAATTAAGTGGTTTTTAGCTGTAATATTATAAGGGAATATGAAAAATGGATTATTAATAGGTAAAAATTTAATGTTACAATATTTTAAGATTAAAGACTAGGATAAACAAAGAGGGGAAGGATTTGCTGAACTAACAAACTGAACTGGAATACAAAAAAGGGAGGCGCGAGGAGGTCCGGGAAACAAGCAAATGAAAGATAAGTAACGGAAAGATTGAATTGTTTTTAACTACTTTTATTTTGTATTTTTCTCTTTTCTTTTTTCATTTTGTAATATTTTGAAAATCTTAATAAATATCTTAAAAAAAAAAAAAAGAGGTGCTGGAACTCACCCTGAACACCTCCCTTGTTCTCTTAGAATGCAAATGGCGCCCACCTGAGAGGTGCTGGGACTGAAAAAAAGCCTTGGTCCTACCAAACATTACAAGATTCCCCCCCCCCCCAAAGAACACTTCTCTTAAATTAGTAAGATATACAAAGACGCAATGTAGTAAGGATTAGTCATACACCAAACTTTCAGAAGTTGGTCTTGTAAAACAATCACCACCTCCGGAAAAACCATTTCTTGTTTTAACTTCTGTGAGGCAATGCATTTTCTAACCACTGATTTGGGGTGGATCAGCAAAAGTGTTCCAACAAATTTGGACTGCATTATCTCCCAATAATAGGTTTGAAATTTCCAAGTAGACACATGTAACCTTGCTTCGTGCACTGGTTTGTGCTTCTTAAATGTTTGGGAACACCCGCCAAAAATAAAAAATAAAATTGGAGGCACACTTACACTAGAAAATGATTACTTTTTAGAGTTAGTCAACCTCTGAAGAGTCCCTCCCTCAATCTGTCTTGAGCATAACTCTAGATTAAGAGATGGCAAGTTCAGAAGTACAACTCACACAACTGGCCTCCTCCTCTGAGGGTAGCTAATTCTGCTGTGCCTTGACTCTAGGAATGACTGAACGTCGGAATGTAACTGGAACCACCCAACTATAGTGGAGACTTATCTGAATAAAGCAAGACCAGAGTAGATGCTCATGCCAAGTGGGCAGCCTCATCTGTGAACAGGGGCTATGGAATCACAGGTCCCCTTCATCATATTTCTTGCAGCACAGAGATTGGGAATCACTGACACAAGCCAGGTACTGTACTGGTGGCTAACATTATCACCAATTTCTCCCTGTGCTTTTTATTAGACAATAATACTGTATTTTAACCAGCTTGTGCTGGTTAAAATTGTTATCAGCTTTATCACAGCCATGACATGCCAACTGATGGCAATGTTAGATTTGCACTATTCAGGCAATAAAGTTCAGTTCCTCATCCTGCTTCGCAATCCCACCAGTGGTGTTTTGGGAATATGATCTCGTACTTTTTCTAACCTTGGGGCCCACCACCTTCAGACTGGCTTACAAGACCACAAGACCACCCATCCGCATGCAATTTGAACTGGTGGTTTTGTATGACAGCTCTTTTCAGAGCAGCTCCTTGGTGAACTTCAACTACAGTCCTGCACTTTTTAAATTTATTTGAACACCCCATACCTGGAGAGATCACAACATTGACAGAGTAATGACAGAACAAAGCAAACCTATAGTTAATGTACCTGCACACATTAAACACATGTATGGAAGGTTACGCATGTTCATTGATTTTTATTTGCTTTCTGAATTAACTCTACCAAATTCTTCTGTCTGTTTTTACATTGTTAATGTATGGTACTATCAACATACATGGCACCAGAGCTTTTTTCCCTCGGGGAACGCAGGGGTACACATACCCCTTAACATTTTGTGAATCTAAGTTTGGCCTCATTGAGGGGCAGTATTTCAACATGAGTAGGAAAATGAGAGTACCCCTAAACATTTTTTTAGGAAAAAAAAGCACTGCATGGCGCCTCATGAAAACTGTACATTTATGATTTATTGCCTTTTACCATCTCTGTTAAAAAGTGAAGTAATTAAGAGAAAGAAAGAAAGAAAGAAAGAAAGAAAGAAAGAAAGAAAGAAAGAAAACCCAGAGTTTCTGCTGTTAGTCAGTCATAACAAATTCATGGCAGGCCAAGTTCCTGCTTCCATTATTTAAAACTGTGTCATTCAGTGAACAATCTCAAGCATAAGAGTTTCATTCAAAGTTGGCAGAAATATTCCAAACTCTCTGAAATCATCCCTTGTTGAAATTAGTGACCATAATGAGAGTTCAGCCAGGCAATCTCAGTCTCTCTCCACGTTATGCTGAGCAGGACACTCAGGCCTTAAAAGTGTTTCTCAGAATTTTGAAGAAGCCCCTTGCATGCAAGTCAACCAAAGTACGCTAGACACTGACACGGGATTGCAATTCCTTCACCTCTTTTAATAGCTCCCTAGATAGAACCTGACACACAATTACACAAATTCTAAGAGTTGACTTGAGTAGAGGTTGCTTCACACTTTCAAGTCAAGGGCAAGTGAGAGTCGGCTGCGTCCATTTGATGGGCCAAAGATGCTGGACAAAGAAACTGGCCTTAGAAATGGACTACTCAAGGAAGCAGCACGTTTCTACAAGATGACACAAGGAACTTGCCATTCCCCAGCTCCTGGAAAGAAAAGGGCAGCATGCTATGCAAGCGATGCACTGCTCACATGAGTAAACCACTTGAACAAGCAGGGTTTTTGTGGGTGAGTCAATCCCAACACATTGCTGCAACCCCCGCACAAAGAGAATGTGAATTTTCTTGTGGGGTTATGTGCATATTCCCCTGCTCCTCTGCAGTAGTACAGAAAGTGTGGGGTAAATGTGAATTTTCCTATAGGGGTTGTGATTGTGTGTGTGTGTGTGTGTGTGTATACACCTTTTTGGCAAGACTTTTAAACTGGTGATTTAAAAGGCTTCTGCTCATCCCCAAATTAATAATGCAAGTTCTCAAATTCAAGATTATCATTTGGTCATGTAGACAAAGCCTGGGGGTTTTTTCACGCAGGAGCTGAAACCATCACTTTCCCCTGTTCTTTCTTGTGGCTTCCTTTCTTTTCACACATGGAACAAAATTAAAAAGAGCATGCTGGGCATGGAAACAATTTAAGCTTTGTGCATAAGTTACCATTAAAAATAGATACACTGGACTTTAAAAACTTTTGTGTACAGTGGTGCCCCGCAAGACGAATGCCTCGCAAGACGGAAAACCCGCTAGACGAAAGGACGAATTTCCCTATGGGCTTGCTTCGCAAGACGAAAATGTCTTGCGAGTCTTGAGATTTTTTTTTCGCTTTCCCCCCCCTTTATCTAAGCCGCTAAGCCTTTAATAGCCTTTTAGCAGCTAATCCGCTAAGCCGATAAGCCTTTAATAACCGCTAATAGCGCTAATCCGTTAAGCCGCTAATAGGGTTGCTTCGCAAGACGAAAAAACCGCTAGACGAAGACACTCGCGGAACGGATTAATTTCGTCTTGCGAGGCACCACTGTACTGGGGTTAGCCATGTAAATTGCAAAATGGAAAACAGACCACCTGCAGGTCAACTGTTGCCTGGGATGGAAGCCATAATTTTAAACTGATCGTCCCACCTAATGAGACAGGGCTGCAGAATGGGAGCCAGCTAGAATGCTACCAAAACCATGTACCGTATGCCTCATTAAACAGAGCAACACAAGGACTCTTGGTTTTTGAAAGGCTGACTCCAAAGAAGTGCCTTGGGATGGCTTTGCAATGCTCTGGTGTATAAAATGGACTGAGATTACAACATCCAAAGCTGGCAACTAATAAGCAGGAAATTGACTGCTCTTTGAATGCTGCTGGGCTGCGTAAAGTTTTAGGCCTTACGCCCAACACTTATTGGAGACCACCTGCTTGCTTTATTATCTCACGACTGTTAACAGATCAGCAGAAACTGCTTCCTTGACTTTACCATTCAAGAACCAAGTTGGAATAGCAGCAACACAGAGAGAGGTGTTCTCCTAGGCTGCCCTACAGTTGTGGTACTCTCTTCTATTGGAGATTTCTCAAAACCAGAGCTTGGTCCCGAAGAGGTGGGCTGGCATTCTTTTCCTTGAGAACTGGAGATTTGGTTTGGTTTGTGTGGTGTGTAGGTTCTTGTTTTTAACATTATAATTCACTCCAAGGCTTTGGAATGAGGAAGGACAGACTACTAATACCTGAGGAAATGAAAGTTTGGTTAAAACCTAGCTAGTATCTATTCTACAATCCTGTACACATGCTAATTTCCAGAGAGAGTAGGAAGAAAGCAGCAGCAATATCTTCTCCTCCCCTTACCACATTATTGACAGTAGCATTTTAAATGCTCTAGTAAAGCATTTATGTGCAGACAGAAACTCTGGGTACTTGTGATCCAATCCTCAGACTGAAAATGCACCAGGATTGGGAAGACTAGGGGATCCTGAGGGCTGATAAATACAAAAGAGTTCAATCTGCAAGTTACCTTCTGTGCATGGTAAGGGAAGAAAGTGCCTTCAAACTTCCGGATCACGGAATTGAGTTTTCTCTTCACATGTAGCATCTGAACTTAATTTGAAGTTCAATACAATAAGAAACATGGCAAGCAAGCCAACCAACAATGCACAACACAAAGGAGACACAAAGTCAGCCAGGAAGCCTTCACCCCACTGCTGAACAGCCAGGGTCAATTGAAAATAGTGTTTTCCTGGATAGCTACCAAACAGACGCCTTTCATCTAGGTTTATTCTCTAAATCCAAATCCAGCGCCTTCTCTTCCACTTATGTAGCTTTATCTTGACCACAACTCAATACAAAGACATCACTATACTGGTACATTTACAAGAACACGGCAGGGCTAAAACCTCCCTCCTAATGCAGTGCCTTATATAATTAGGGCTGTGTACCTGCTCTCAGTCTGCCAGAACACAGGCTATGTCTCAGGAACTAGGTTCTTGGAAACTTCAGCTTACAGGAAAAGCAAGTTTCTAATTCTTGTGGCTATAAATATACGTATGAAGGTATGACATAAGGAGGAATCTCAGAAGCCAGAGAAGTAGCCAAACAGGTTTTCCAATAGTTGAGTGAGAATTAGGATCACTGTCCTGTATAGCGCTTTTTTAAAATCTGTAATTAGCAAAACAAGAACAAATAATGCAAAACTCTAAAAGTTGCAGAACTGTGCAAATTAGGAAAATTTGCATAACACATATGGGTTTTGGAATTCAACTTTTCCTGGAATAGGATTTTTATTGAGAGTATACAGAACCCTGATTATAATGTTCTGAGCAAAATATTGTTCCCGAACATCCTTTCCTATGACTTCTTTAATGAAGAAATTATATCTCTGCAGATAATAAATATCTAAGGACCCACCCAGCTATCAAAGGGGTCTGCTGGGGGTGGGGGAACCCAGGATCCAGCTTTCTGGCTGGAAAATATTCCTTACCACTGCATTAAAACAATAATATATGATCCGCCATAATATAACAATTCACAATAATCACAGCAACCAGCCATCTGGGTGAATGGTATTAATGGCCAGGAAATGCCTGAATAAACAGATACGTTTTCAAGATGTGCCAGAAACGTAATTCCATTGGCGCATAACTTATTTCTAAGAGGACGCTGTTCCAGATGGAAGATGCTACTACTATGAAGACCCTCCTTCAGCATGATTTATTTTCTGAAGGCTGCAGTACTAGGAGGCCTTCATCTGATGATCTCAGGAACTAACAGGGTGGTCTTCCCTTGGCTATCTTGGCAAAGCCATGATCTTTTAATATTCTCTAGAGCCAATATAAGCACAACTATATTCTTATCTGCTGTAACTTCCTTCCACAAGTCTCTCTGAAAGCAGAGATTTATTGAGCGCTAATCACTGGAATTGTTCATCCTGGAATTGTATGCTGCTAAACATAAACCGAATACCAGCAAGATGTGGAGGAAGCAACAATCATGGAAATCTTTCATATTCATATTTCTCACCAGACCATATGTCATCTCTTTTTTTCCTAGAAAAATAGGTACCGGAACTCATAATGACGTTGTTACAGTAAGTGTTACACTTTTTAAACCCCCCCCCCAAAAAAGAGGTGCGGGTACTGCGTACCCTTGAGTACACCCTGGGGGGAAAGCAGTTTCTATATGTCATTTCATTTTGGCTTCCGCTGCTAGTCAAAAACTACTGCTACATGGTGCAGTCCCAAACCACAGCATTTGAGGGTTCATCTGGTAAGAACTGACAGTAGTTAAGTGTGTCAGACTTGCACTATTAATTATTGTTTCCTTCTAGTTTTATGACTCTCTCTTATTACCTACATTTTTTACTTTTATACCGTGCACACCATAAAATTTTAATAAAATTATGTTACTATCTCTCTCGCTCTCTCTCTCTCTATATATATCAGTCTACTACTGCCACAAGATTAGTCTACTACTGCCTGAAGATTAGTTCCCACTCATCATCATCATCATAATAATAATAATAATACAGTGGTACCTCAGGTTACATACGCTTCAGGTTACATACGCTTCAGGTTACAGACTCCGCTAACCCAGAAATAGTGCTTTAGGTTAAGAACTTTGCTTCAGGATGAGAACAGAAATCGTGCGACGGTGGCGCGGCGGCAGCAGGAGGTCCCATTATCTAAAGTGGTGCTTCAGGTTAAGAACAGGTTCAGGTTAAGTACCGACCTCCGGAACGAATTAAGTACTTAACCCAAGGTACCACTGTAATAGTAATAGTAATAATAATAATAATAATAATAATAATAATAATAATAATTTATTATTTATACCCCGCCCATCTGGCTCGGTTTCCCCAGCCACTCTGGGTGGCTTCCAACAAAATACTAAAATACAATAATCTGTCAAACATTAAAAGCTTCCCTAAAGAGGGCTGCCTTCAGATGTCTTCTAAAAGTCTGGTAGTTGTTTTTCTCTTTGACATCTGGTGGGAGGGCATTCCACAGGGCGGGCGCCACTACCGAGAAGGTCCTCTGACTGTAACTTGGCTTCTCGCAGCGAGGGAACCGCCAGAAGGCCCTCGGCGCTGGACTGCAGCGTCCGGGCAGAACAATGGGGGTGGAGACGCTCCTTCAGATATACTGGACTGAGGCCGTTTAGGGCTTTAAAGGTCAGCACCAACACTTTGAATTGTGCTCGGAAACGTACTGGGAGCCAATGTAGGTGTTTCAAGACAGTGTCATGTGGTTTTGGTGGCTGCTCCCAGTCACCAGTCTAGCTGCCGCATTCTGGATTAGTTGTAGTTTCCGGGTCACCTTCAAAGGTAGCCCCACGTAGAGCGCATTGCAGTAGTCCATGCAGGAGATAACTAGAGAATGCCCCACTCTGGCGAGACAGTCTGTGGGCAGGTAGGGTCTCAGCCTACGTACCAGATGGAGCTGGTAGACAGCTGCCCAGGATACAGAATTGACCTGCACCTCCACGGACAGCTGTGAGTCCAAAATGACTCCCAGGCTGTACACCTTCAGGGGCACAGTTACCCCATTCAGGACCAGGGAATCCCCCACACCCGCCCGCCCCCTGTCCCCCAAAAACAGTACTTCTGTCTTGTCAGGATTCAACCTCAATCTGTTAGCCGCCATCCATCCTCCAACCGCCTCCAGACATGGACTGTGCCCATTCTATTAATGCATTTTGAGACACCCCTATATAAGAAGCATCCTTTTGGCTTCTTTTCAGCCGGGTTTTCATTGAGGTTTTCATCCAAGCTGAATCCAATGTAATTGGCAGCCTGTTAACAAGTGTGTCTTTTACACATTTTGGAGACACTTGAACCCCAACACATCATATCTACTCTCAGAAGAGACATGCCTCCCACACACCCCTGTCCCAAATAAGGACATGCTGAAACAAGAGTGGTTAGTTTCTCTGAGCCAGGTGACTCTTACCCTATTCAGCTGAAAGAATGAAGTATGCCCCCAATTTTATTTCAGAAAAAGGTTTGCTTCAGTCATCAAGAGGTTTGTGAAGTACAAGAACTCTGGAGAAGGAAAGACCCTGTAGGACAAAAATTAGGAAGCAGCTGTCTATTTTAAATTAAAAAGAGGAAAGTTAAAGTGCAGAGAGATATTATACAACATTAGCTTTCTACACCTTAATATTATGACCTGCAGTGTCACAGGCCTCCTGTTTCCAATAATGACAACACATTAATCATCATTAGAAATTTTAGAGGCAGACACAGCTGGAAATCTGTTATGCATAATGATAATTTAACATTAAGACAAATTCTGGGTTTCTTCCAGCACATCAGGATGAATAACCTGTTCAAAAGGGATAGACCAAACAGGAAGGGAGGAGGAGTACACTTGTGAAGAAATCCACGGCCTGGAGCATGAAAAGCTGATTGAGAGCGTATGGGTAAAAAATGCAGGGGAGAGAAACGACAATGACCTTACTGTGGGTGTCTGCTATAGACCACCAAGCCAGACTGAAGACTTGGATGATGCCTTATTAGAGCATTCAAAAAGGAGAAAAATAGTAATCATGGGGGACTTCAACTTCCCCAATATCTGTTGGGACTCAGACTCTGCCAAGAGTGTAAGGTCTGATGAATTCCTCCATTGCCTCACTGACAATTTCATTTCTCAGAAGGTGGAAGAACCAACAAGAGGATTGTCTATCTTGGACCTGGTCCTCACCAGTAGGGAGGAACTGATTGCTGAAGTGGAAGTGCTTGGAAACTTGGGAGGAAGTGATCATGTTCTCCTGGGTTTCAGGATACAGAGGCAAGGAGAAACCGAGTGTAGTCGGACACGCACTCTGGACTTTAAGAAGGCCAATGGTCCCATTTCTCCCATGGTCAGAAATACTCAATGTGAAGGGAGTCCAAGAAGGATGGGAGTTTCTAGAAGGAGAAATATTGAAGGCACAAATGCAGGCAATACCAACAAGAAAGAAAAGTGAGAGGCGTCAAAGAAAGCTGGTGTGGCTGCATAAGGAGCTTACAGATGAGCTGAGGGTTAAGAAGGGCATGTATAAGAAATGGAAGAAAGAGGAAATCACAGAGGAGGAGCCAACAAGTAGCCAACAGGGGGAAGGTCAGGCCGGCAAAAGCTCAGAATGAGCTCAGGCTTGCAAGAGAGGTTTAAAAAAAAGTTCATTTGGCTATGTCCAAAGTAAGAGGAAAAACAAGCAAGTGGTAGGTCCTCTGTGTGGGGAAGATGGAGACATGCTATTGGATGACAGAGAAAAGGCAGAACTTCTCAACACCTACTTTACCTCTGTCTTCACCCAAAAGGAAAGTGATGCCCAACCTGGTGATAACAGAATAAGTGACATAAGGAGGGAGCTGCAGCCCAAGATAGGAAAAGAGGTAGTAAGGGAACACCTAGCTGCTTTAAATGGATTCGAATCTCCAGGGTCTGATGAGCTGCATCAAAGGGTACCAAAGGAGCTTTCAGATGTAATTTCAGAGCCTTTGTCTATTATCTTTGAGAATTCTTGGAGAACAGGTGAGGTCCCTACAGACTGGAGGCGGGCAAATGTTATCCTCATCTTCAAAAAGGGGGTAAAGGAAGACCAGGTAACTACCGACCAGTGAGCTTCACATCATACCAGGGAAGGTCCTAGACAGATAATTCAGCAGTTGGCCTGTGAGCATTTTGAAAAGGATGCTGTGATTACTAAGACCCAGCATGGGTTTCTCAAAAATAAGTCATGCTAGACCAATCTATTTTCTTTTTGTGATGGAATTACAAACTTGGTGGATCAGGAAAATGCTGTGGACATAGTGTATCTTGATTTCAGTAAGGCTTTTGACATAGTCCCCATGATATTCTTGCGAAGAAGCTGGTAAAATGTGGGTTGAACGAGGTAACTGTTAGGTGGATTTGTAGCTGGTTGACTGGCTGAACCCAAAGAGCACTCATTAACAGTTCCTCGTCATCCTGGGAAAAAGTGACAAGTGGGGTGCCGCAGGGTTCTGTCCTGGGCCCGTTGTTGTTCAACGTCTTTATAAATGACTTGGATGAAGGAATTGAGGGGATGCTCATCAAATTTGCAGATGACACGAAACTGCAGCTAATGCTGCAGAAGACAAAATTAGAATTCAAAATGACCTTAACAGATTGGAGAACTGGGCACAAGCTAACAAAATGAATTTCAATAGGGACCAATGTAAGGTCCCTATTGAACTTAGGAAGAACCAGATGCACAAATATAGGATGGGGAACACCTGGCTTAATATGTGAAAAGGATCTCTGGGTCTTGGTGGACCACAAGCTTAACATGAGTCAATAGTGTGATGCAGCAGCAAAAAAAGCTAAAGCTATTCTAGGCTGCATCAACAGAAGTATAGTGTCCAGATCAAGGGAAGTCATAGTACCACTCTATTCTGCCTTAGTCAGACCACACTTGGAATACTGTGTCCAATTCTGGGCACCACAATTTAAGATGGATGTTGACAAGCTGGAACGTGTGCAGAGGAGCATGAACAAGATGATTAAGGGTCTGGAAACCAAGCCTTAGGAGGAGCGCTTGAAGGAGCTGGGTATGTTTAGCCTGGAAAAGAGGAGACTGAGAGGAGATATGATAGCCATCTTCAAATATCTGAAGGGCTGTCTCATGGAGGAGGGAGCATGCTTGTTTTCTCCTGCTCTGGAGGATAGGACTCAAACCAATGGCTTCAAGTTGCAAGAAAGTACCGTATTTTTTGCTCCATAAGACTCACTTTTTCCCTCCTAAAAAGTAAGGGGAAGTGTGTGTGCGTCTTATGGAGCGAATGCAGGCTGTGCGGCTATCCCAGAAGCCAGAACAGCAAGAGCTGCTTTCACTGCACAGCGATCCCTCTTGCTGTTCTGGCTTCTGAGATTCAGAATTTTTTTTTTTCTTGTTTTCCTCCTCCAAAAACTTGTGGTCTGGTGCGTCTTACAGAGAGAAAAATACGGTAGATTCTGACTAAACATTTGGAAAAACTTTCTGACAGTAAGAGATACTCAGCAGTGAACAGACTCTCATGAGAGGTGGTGGCCTCTCCTTCCTTGGAGGTTTTTAAGTAGGATGCTCATCTGTCATGGATGCTTTAGCTGAGATTCCTGCATTGCAGGGGGTTGGACTAGATGACCCTTGGGTCCCTTCCAAATCTAAGATTCCATGACTCTCTGATTCTATGATTCTAAGTATATTTTCCCCAAGCGCATTCTTTACCGAAATCCTGTCCTCCTCCTCCCCCCATTCCCCACATGTACATCTTTCAATATTTTTATTTCTAAAATTCAACTGATTTTTAGTTTAACTAAGTGAACTGCTTTTGTTTCAATGGCAAAATATTTTTATGTAAAATGTGTTGTCAAAGTTCATCCCATCTGATTTGCAGGCTTTCGATTTGCTGTTAATCAGGTTCTTCTGTTCAGCTAGCAGCTGGTGCTTTCTTCAGCCAAAGAATAAGGTATATGGCAACTCTTATCCAGAGTTTATAATTTCAGCTGGAAGCTGCGCCAAGGCACTGTGGCACAGGGAGGCACAGGTCCCTCTTCCACACACACTCCAGCGTGCGCCAGGTCTTCCATGCTACTGACTGTGGAAACTGCTGCAGGTGCATTAGCTGAATCTGTGCATGATTCAGCTCACAATGGAGGCTGTGATGGGGGAGGGGGGTATTTGAGCACACCCTCACTATATGCACTGCACATAATTAAAAGCAATGCCAAAAGAAGCACATCTTTCTTTTTAAGCATGCATGTGTCAGAAATGGAATCATCTTAAAAGAGGTATTCTTGGATAATTTAGTTAATCATCTCAATTGTTTGTCTGTTGCTTGTGGCTTTTCAAAATATTTGTATGACCAACCTGGTGCAGACGAAGTGTGGCATCAGGAGTGCCTGAGATTGGGAACCCTGCGGAGATGCTTGGAACAGAAAACTATCCTGGGTTTCATTCTCTTAGATTCTGCCCCTCTATTGTGATGCTTTTTATGGGGAATTCTTCAACAGAAAGGAAGGGGGGAACTCCCCACCCCCCTGGATCCATTACAAATTGTTTAAATAAAAGTCTAGTGATCAATCAAAGGCACCTTTTAAAACTGATCCAAGGTTTTCTAACCAGTTCATTGGCAGGAGTTGTCAATGGGATGTCCGAGGGCATTTACCCACAGACGCCCTTCCTAGAGCACACCAGGGCCTGTTTCTGGACTGAAATTAGGCTTTACAATGACCCTATTGTCCAGCAGTGGTCAAGACACAGAGTCAAGGGCTTCAGTGTCTCCTGCTATGGAGTCCAGATCAGGTTCAGGTTCTGGATCTGTTGCCAGGCCCGTCTCTAACCAGTGGTGCAGCTGGCGTGCTGAATCAGGGCACTCCCTGCTGCCGAGGGCGCTGTGGGGAGTCCGGAGTTGAGCTGAGTCGTCCGGGAAGAGCCGAGAGAGCCTAGCAGCAGGCAGACAGAGCTCTTTTGCCAATGGCTCCCTCTCTGCTTATTCAGCGGCTCCGCCCCCTGCGCACCACTGGTGTAGGGCCAGCCCAGCAGTGCGCTACTCACACGAGGCTCCGTTGGCCGGCTTCAACAGTTGCCTCGGCTCGTGCAGCGATGCTTGGACAGGGCCGGGGCAGGAGAGTGCTAGAGTCCTGTCTAGTCAAATTGTGTGGGATCAATTCCAATCTGTTACCTCCGAGGATGTGGACAGGCTGCTTGGACGAGTGAAACCAAGCACCTGTCTCCTTGATCCTTGCCCATCCTGGCTTATAAAAGCTAGCCGGGAAGGGCTGGGCGATGGGCTTCGTGGGGTGGTGAATGCTTCCCTCCGTGAGGGAGCCTTCCCAGACTCGCTGAAAGAGGTGGTTATCATCTTTAGATGCGGCCACGATGGCCAACTATCGCCCAGTCTCAAATCTTCCATTCTTGGGCAAGGTGATTGAGCGAGTGGTTGCTGAACAACTCCAGGCACGCCTAGAAGAAGCGGATCATTTGGATCCCTTCCAGTCGTGATTCAGGCCTCATCATGGGACTGAAACTGCCTTGGTCGCACTGGTTGATGATCTCCGGCGGGCTAGGGACAAAGGTGAGAGCTGTTTCCTAGTTCTGCTGGATCTCTCAGCGGCGTTTGATATCATCGACCATAACATCCTTCTGGACCGTCTTGAGGGGCTGGGAGCTGGGGGCACTGTCATACAGTGGTTCCGCTCCTTCCTCCTCGGCCGTGTTCAGAAAGTGGGGGGGGGGATGAGTGTTCAGACCCCTGGGCCCTCACTTGTGGGGTGCCTCAGGGTTCTGTCCTCTCCCCCATGCTTTTCAACATCTACATGCAGCCGCTGGGAGAGATCATCAGGGGGTTTGGGCTGGGTGTTCTTCAGTATGCGGATGATACCCAGCTCTACCTCTCTTTCAAATCAGAACGAGTGAAGGCGGTGAAGGTCCTGTGTGAGTGCCTGGAGGCGGTTGGAGGATGGATGGCGGCTAACAGATTGAGATTGAATCCTGACAAGACAGAAGTACTGTTTCTGGGGGACAGGAGGCGGGCAGGTGAGGAGGATTCCCTGGTCCTGAATGGGGTAACTGTGCCCCTGAAGGACCAGGTGCGCAGCCTGGGAGTCATTTTGGACTCACAGCTGTCCATGGAGGCACAAGTCAAATCCGTGTCCAGGGCAGCTGTGTACCAGCTCCATCTGGTACGCAGGCTGAGACCCTATCTGCCTGCGGACTGCCTCGCCAGAGTGGTGCATGCTCTGGTTATCTCCCGCTTGGACTACTGCAATGCGCTCTACGTGGGGCTACCTTTGAAGGTGACCCGGAAACTACAACTAATCCAGAACGCAGCAGCCAGACTGGTGACTGGGAGCGGCCGCCGAGACCGTATAACACCGGTCTTGAAAGACCTACATTGGCTCCCAGTACATTTCCGAGCACAATTCAAAGTGTTGGTGCTGACCTTTAAAGCCCTAAACGGCCTCGGTCCAGTATATCTGAAGGAGCGTCTCCACCCCCATCGTTCTACCCGGACACTGAGGTCCAGCACCAAGGGCCTTCTGGCGGTTCCCTCACTGCGAGAAGCCAAGTTACAGGAAACCAGGCAGAGGGCCTTCTCGGTAGTGGCGCCCTCCCTGTGGAACGCCCTCCCACCAGATGTCAAAGAGAACAACAACTACCAGACTTTTAGAAGACATCTGAAGGCAGCCCTCTTTAGGGAAGCTTTTAATGCTCGATGTATTTTAATATTCTTTTGGAAGCCGCCCAGAGTGATTGGGAAAGCCCAGCCAGATGGGCGGGGTATAAATAATAAATAATTATTATTATTATTTGTGCACCCGACCTTGCAGCCTCCGCCGCCCGCCGCCGACTCGGGACTCAGGCTCCGGCTGCTGCTTAGGAGTGCCAAGCAGGAGGCGTTGAGGCGCGGCCAGCCTGCCCAGAGGCTGAGTGTGCCCGGCCTTGCAGCCTCCGCCACCTGCCACCTCAGGAGTCGGGCTCCTGCTGCTCAACAACTGAGCAGCCGGGGCGTAGTAAAGGGGGGGGCGGGTCTCCCCAGGGGCCATCATGGGGGGGGGTAAAATTATCAAGGAACAATTACTGCCCTACTAGGGTGGTTCATAAAAAACTTTTTTTAAAAAAAATGCCTGCTCCAAAGGTCTTATCTTACTACACTAGGGATTATATAGCTACATATGAAATTTCATGCATATCAGTTAATATCTTGACCCTCCTCCATGAAAATAGCTGTTTACTTAGCCGTTTTCCTATGTTGTGAAGGCTGAAATTTCAACAAAGCATGTGCCTTTGCTAGACTCTTTTCAGGCACCTGCTAAAAGCATTCTTCTTTAGGCAACCATACCTAGATGCTTAGGAAGCTGAAGTATTTTTAATCTTAATATTTTAGCTTTTGTACGTTTTAAAGTAGGATTGTTAATTTTTCCTGATTTTACTGCTGTGTTTTTTTTTGTTTTGGTTTTTTAAAATAAAATTTATTAAATAAATAAACAATAAATATAAACAAAATAACGCAAGCCAAAACACAATCCATCCTGTAGATTTAAGTATCTGTCCATAGTCACCTGCTTGTTATCAGAGGCTCAGATAACGTAAAACCATTTTTGCAGGTGAAAAATAACACAATGGGGGGGGGGTGACAAGAAATTTTCTGCACCGGGTACCACCTGACCTTCCTACGCCTCTGCTGGCCTGTGCGCACCTCCGCCTGCCTAGAGGCTGTGTGCTTCCCACTAGGCTTACAGCGCAGCCTTGCCTCCGCCACCCTCCGCCTGCCCAGAGTCCAAGGCGGAGCAAGGGAGGCGTTGAGGTGGCCGGCCTAGATCCCTCAGACGTGCAGTCACGTACTCAAGCTCTCCTGGGCAGCCCGCTTGCCGCTGAGGAGCCATCCTTCAGCTCACCGGGTCTCGCCTGGTGAATGGGGCTTGGGCTACAGGGCACATACCAAACTTTCTGGAGCCCTTTCCAGTGACTGCCACAGAGAAGCCCGTTTATTTATTTCTTGGAGTATTT
The DNA here is from genome assembly GCF_964106645.2 of Podarcis pityusensis. Classification (NCBI taxonomy): domain Eukaryota; kingdom Metazoa; phylum Chordata; class Lepidosauria; order Squamata; family Lacertidae; genus Podarcis; species Podarcis pityusensis. Next base: position 98,828,299 of record NC_138032.1, on the reverse strand, counting down.
TAATCATAAGATCACAGAACTGGATGGTTGGAAGGGACCCCCGAGGGGTCCTCCAGTGCAGGAATCACAGCACAAGCATCTCTCACAAACCAGTTTGCTTCATCTTCCCTGTGAACAGCCCTTCAGATACAACAGAATAACAGAACCATTCAGAGTTGGAAGGGAACCACCACGGTCATCTAGTCCAACCCCCTGCAATGCAGGAATCTTTTGCCCAACATGGGGCTTGAAACCACAACCCAGAGATTAAGAGTCTCATGCTTTACTGACTGAGGTATATCTAAGTTCAGCATTTTTTCTCATTTTGGTGCCAGGTTAAGCTGTGCCATTTTGCTTGGACAATTTAAGACCAGGAGTGACTTGTCAGATTTTGGCTGGCCCACATGCATCTGAGACTATATAAGTGTGTATATAGGTGCATTGTTAATAAATGAGCAACTAAAAAAAGTTTGTTTATGTTTCCTGTTTTCTTTTCCCAAGCAGAGATAATGTGTAAGCGGGTGTCAGCTCCCTAAAAAAAGGTCAACAACTCTGGGAAATGGGGGGGGGGGGCACTGGAGGGATCTTTGCACCACAGCACTGGATATGCTTAAGACGGCCCTGTCTGTTGCTTCAGGAGACCACTACGTCTGAGCCCCCAGAAGAATTTCCATACCACCAGGACCTCATGAGAACCTTCTCCTGAAAAAACAAATGTTGCTGACAGTACCTCACTGCTCCAGGAGCACATGGAGCTATGGAATAGAGAAGAAGGGCCCATCTTCATCTCAGAAGGTTGACCCTTTAAGAACTTGCAAGTTCTCCAGAATGTGGTGGGGCCTGAAAGAGATGGTCTGGAGGCAGAGGCTTAAAAGGGCTCAATATGCCCACTGAAACCTGGTGGGATAAGTCCCACGATTGGAATGTAATAATGGAGGGATACAATCTATTTCAGAGAAACAGACCAGACAAGAAAGGAGGAGGAGTGGTGTTATATGTCAGGGATGTGTATACCTGTGAAGAGATCCAAGATTTAGAACCTCAAAGCCAAAGTGAGAGCATTTGGGTCAAAATCAAGGGAGAGAAGAATAACAGTGACCTCATTGTGGGAGTTTACTATAGATCCCCAAGCCAAACGGAGGACATAGATGATGCCTTCCTGGAACAGATGGCCAAGCATGCAAAAGGAAGGGAGATAGTAGTAATGGGGGACTTCAATTACCCGGATATTTGTTGGATGTCAAACTCAGCCAAGAGCATAAGGTCAAACAGATTCCTCACTGGCCTTGCAGACAACTTCATTGTCCAGAAAGTGGGAGAAGCAACAAGAGGAACAGCCATTTTAGATCTGGTCCTAACCAATGTTGATGACCTGGTTAGTGGGGTAGAAGTGGAAGGATCATTAGGCGCGAGTGATCATGCTCTTCTGAAGTTTACTATACAGCGGAAAGGAGCAGCCAAGCATACTAGGACTCAATTTCTTGACTTTAAGAAAGCCGACTTCATCAAACTTAGGGAAGTGCTGGGTGAGATCCCATGGACAGTAATACTAAAAGGAAAGGGATTTCATGATGGCTGGGAGTTTGTTAAGAGGGAGATAGTAAAAGCTCAACTTCAGGCAATACCAATGAGACGGAAACATGGAAGGTGCCTAAAGAAGCCAGGGTGGCTATCTAAAGAACTTTTAGCCGAGTGGAAAATGGAAAAGGAAAAATGGAAAAGGGGGGAAACCACCAAAGAGGAATTCAAACAAATAGCCAGCACGTGTAGACACAAAGTCAGAAAAGCTAAAGCACAGAATGAACTCAGGCTTGCTAGAGAGGTTAAAAGCAACAAAAAAGGCTTTTATGGGTATGTTCGTAGCAAAAGGAAGAACAAAGAAACAGTGGGGTCACTCAAAGGAGAAGATGGTGAAATGCAAACAGGGGACACAGAAAGGGCTGAACTCCTCAATGCCTTCTTTGCCTCAGTCTTCTCCGATAAAGAAAACAATGCCCGACCTGAAGAATTTGGAGCAAATGATTTAGCAGAGGAAACACAGCCCAGAATAACTAAGGAGATAGTACAAGAATACTTGGCTAGTTTAGATGTATTCAAGTCTCCAGGGCCAGATGAACTGCATCCAAGAGTATTAAAAGAACTGGCAGATGTGATCTCAGAACCACTGGCAGTCATCTTTGAGAATTCCTGGAGAACAGGCGAAGTCCCGGCAGACTGGAGGAGGGCAAATGTTGTCCCTATTTTCAAAAAGAGGAAAAGAGAGGACCCAAATAATTACCGCCCAGTCAGTCTGACATCAATACCAGGGAAGATTCTGGAGCAGATCATTAAGCAAACAGTCTGTGAGCACCTAGAAAGGAATGCTGTGATCACCAATAGTCAGCATGGATTTCTGAAAAATAAGTCATGTCAGACTAACCTGATCTCGTTTTTTGACAGAATTACAAGCCTGGTAGATGAAGGGAACGCAGTGGGTGTAGCCTACCTTGATTTCAGCAAGGCATTTGACAAGGTGCCCCATGATATTATTGTAAAGAAGCTGGTAAAATGCGGTCTTGACTATGCTACCACTCAGTGGATTTGTAACTGGCTGACTGACCGAACCCAAAGGGTGCTCATCAATGGTTCCTCTTCATCCTGGAGAAGAGTGACTAGTGGGGTGCCACAGGGTTCTGTCTTGGGCCCGGTCTTATTCAACATCTTTATCAACGACTTGGATGATGGACTCAGGGGCATCCTGATCAAATTTGCAGATGACACCAAACTGGGAGGGGTGGCTAACACCCCAGAGGACAGGATCACACTTCAAAACGACCTTGACAGATTAGAGAACTTGGCCAAAACAAACAAGATTTATTTTAACAGGGAGAAATGTAAAGTATTGCACTTGAGGGGGGGGAAATGAGAGGCACAAATACAAGATGGGTGACACCTGGCTTGAGAGCAGTACATGTGAAAAGGATCTAGGAGTCTTGGTTGACCACAAACTTGACATGAGCCAACAGTGTGACGCGACAGCTAAAAAAGCCAATGCAATTCTGGGCTGCATCAATAGGAGTATAGCATCTAGATCAAGGGAAGTAATAGTGCCACTGTATTCTGCTCTGGTCAGACCTCACCTGGAGTACTGTGTCCAGTTCTGGGCACCACAGTTCAAGAAGGACACTGACAAACTGGAACGTGTCCAGAGGAGGGCAACCAAAATGGTCAAAGGCCTGGAAATGATGCCTTATGAGGAACGGCTAAGGGAGCTGGGCATGTTTAGCCTGAAGAAGAGGAGGTTAAGCAGTGATATGATAGCCATGTTCAAATATATAAAAGGATGTCACATAGAGGAGGGAGAAAGGTTGTTTTCTGCTGCTCCAGAGAAGCGGACACGGAGCAATGGATCCAAACTACAAGAAAGAAGATTCCACCTAAACATTAGGAAGAACTTCCTGACAGTAAGAGCTGTTTGACAGTGGAATTTGCTGCCAAGGAGTGTGGTGGAGTCTCCTTCTTTGGAGGTCTTTAAGCAGAGGCTTGACAACCATATGTCAGGAGCGCTCTGATGGTGTTTCCTGCTTGGCAGGGGGTTGGACTCGATGGCCCTTGTGGTCTCTTCCAACTCTATGATTCTATGATTCTATGATTCTACAACCTCTCTCAGAGTAAGACTGGAACACAATAGGCTTGAAAAAGCCTTCTATTTTACCCAGCAGACAGGCTTTTTCAAGCCAAACTACAGTGCAGGTAGGTGATTTCAGGGCTGTTGCCAGCCTCTTCCCTGCTGTGCCCCGCTCACCACAATTATGCTTCAAAGAAGCAATTTATTGGCTTTAGTAGAAACCATTTATGGGCTGGGTGGGTGTAGTTGTGGTGTGTGCATAGTGCCCAGAGCATTTATTTTCCAGTTTGTATAAGCTTCTGAGGTAATGGAAAGTCAACTCCAATTTTTAAAAAAGTTACGCCACAAATAACATCCCGCTCTATTCTTTGGAGGCTAAATAGTAACTCTGTTTCTGGGAAGTGGCACAGTGCCAATCTCTCATTCTTTACTACTGAATTTGGCTGGTGTTTACTTACAGGGTCTACAGCTCCAGTGAGTTACATACGACAACTGGGCACCATACAAGAATGGAAGGGTCATCCATCATTAGCAACATCAGGAGAGCCACTGCTTTCTCATCCATTCTTACTAGGCCTTAATTACTGATGTGTAGGACAGGCGCTGAAAACAGACACATTATGTGACAAATGCCTCTCTGCACTGCACTGGCCTCCAGTTCAGATAGCCAGTACAGGCAGTCCCATGTAGAGAGCTCTCTTCCTGTCTGTAATTCTGTTACCACACTTCCTCAAGGCATGTCTAAACTACTACTCTGTTTTCAGGGAATAAGCCAGGAGCATGAATGCTTGGGGGAATCTGGCGTGAAGGCTGCTGTTGTTAAAAAATAAACATTATTATTTCATTCATGAATCACTTCCTATGAGATAACTCAATAGCAATTAAAATAAAAATAAAACAATTTTAAAAACAAAAACCCAATTACATACAAAACTATTCAAAAAAACCACCAAAAACTATTACCATATATAAAATCAATTTCAAATCCAATGCAGATATGAACGTGGATACCAATATCCACTTATAAGACTTGCTGATAGAGAAACGTCTTCAACAAGTACCTAAAGGACACTAAGATATGGCATTCGTGTGATATGTAATGGGTAACTTCCTCCGACACCATTGTGCAGAACAGACTTCCTAATAAGAGGGTGTCTGCCCCTTCCTGCAGGATACAGTGGCTGATGGGGCAGATAGCAGATGAGATGACCTGTTAGGTCTCCTGCTCCCTCTCTAGATGGGCCTTTCTTCACCAGCAACCTGAACCACGTTGAGCTTGGGAACCTTTTCCAATGGGACCATGGCACTATTCTGCTACAGGACAGGTCGGTGGCAGTCCAGACATCATGTCTGAAGAAAAATACCATTGAGCGCAAATCACTGGAATTGTTCATCCTGGAATTGTATGCTGCTAAACATAAACCGAATACCAGCAAGACGTGGAGGAAGCAACAATCATGGAAATCTTTCATATTCATATTTCTCACCAGACCATATGTCATCTCTTTTTTTCCTAGAAAAATAGGTACCGGAACTCATAATGACGTTGTTACAGTAAGTGTCACACTTTTTAAACCCCCCCCCCCAAAAAAAGAGGTGCGGGTACTGCGTACCCTTGAGTACACCCTGGGGGGGGGGAAGCAGTGTCTATATGTCATTTCATTTTGGCTTCCGCTGCTAGTCAAAAACTACTGCTACATGGTGCAGTCCCAAACCACAGTATTTGAGGGTTCATCTGGTAAGAACTGACAGTAGTTAAGTGTGTCAGACTTGCACTATTAATTATTGTTTCCTTCTAGTTTTATGACTCTCTCTTATTACCTACATTTTTTACTTTTATACCATGCACACCATAAAATTTTAATAAAATTATGTTACTATCTCTCTCTCTCTCTCTACATATATATATCAGTCTACTACTGCCACAACAAACTTCTGCCTGAAGATTAGTTTCCACTCAATAATAATAATAATAATAATAATAATAATGTGGTACCTCAGGTTACATAAGCTTCAGGTTACATACGCTTCAGGTTACAGACTCCGCTAACCCAGAAATAGTGCTTTAGGTTAAGAACTTTGCTTCAGGATGAGAACAGAAATCGTGCGACGGTGGCGCGGCAGCAGCAGGAGGCCCCATTATCTAAAGTGGTGCTTCAGGTTAAGAACAGGTTCAGGTTAAGAACGGACCTCCGGAACGAATTAAGTACTTAACCCGAGGTACCACTGTACAAGCTGTTTTGTTTCCCTCTGTTGGCAGATAGACTTCCCTGTTAGTTCTCCACTCAAACTAAAAGCAAGAGAGTGACCATCAGAGAGTGACAGAAAGATGAATCTAGTTTCAGGAAGGTTTACAGGCTTTATTTGAATTAGCACAGTTTCTTCAAGTTGGCAATTAAAAAAATTGCTGGATATCGAAGTAATCTGAGTCATCAACATCTGCAGATACAGTCACACCTTGTGTAATTAGTTGGCTTCAGATTATGTGTTGACCAAAATACTTTTAAAAAATAAAAATGGTTCACATCTGAACTGGGATTCAACACAGCATGAAATGATTGCAGGCATTCAATAAATGCAGTGAATCACATTATTGTTCATCTAGCCATATGGAAGTTCTGAGTTCTGAGTCATGCTAACTATGAATCTTGGCTGCCCTGTATGGAAAGTAAGTAAAGATTAAGCAACCACCCAATAAAAATAGCATGTTATGTTCATTGCTTATTTTAAGAAAGGGAGAAAAATAAGAGAGAAAAGAGACAGTGGTACAATCTAGTTTGCAAAAGGAAGTTGGGCAGAAATACTGATTGTGACGTTTGCACAATTATTACCTGTTTAGAACAGAGTATGTTGAATTGTGTAATACAAGCCAATGATCTAACAATCTAAGTGATAACAACATTCACTGGTCAATGATTTTCTCCACATATTTGCTCAAATGCAATATTAATGCCAACTATCAAGCATCTACAACAGCTAGGAGATGTACGCAATCAAGCAACTGGTCAGTATTTACAGGAGTTTATAATCTAAAACAGATGATACACGAAGAAAGTAGGACTGCAGCTGAAGAATGGAAAGTGCAGCTTGCTTTGATTTATCTAACTTGTATATCACTTTTTACTAAAAAAATAAAGTCTCCATGATGTAATTTACAGTGCAATAAAGTGTAATAAAAATACATTAAACCAAGCAAAATATCAAAACAAAAATGATGACCAAAACGCATACGACAGCCTGGACTGAGGATTCCTCCTCTCCATAAAGGGGTTCCCTCAATAAAGCTGGTAAGAGGGGCTTCCATGGCTGAAGAGGCAGATGGACCTTTGCATGGATGGAACTGAGGAAAGCTGTGACAGAAGCAGCTTAGAGCGGATGTTGGTGGGAAGAGGGGTGGAGCAGGGCAACGCCTTGTAACACCACCACTTTGGTCCGACACAACTAGTGTAAATAGGACTTTAACCTGCTTTAAACTACTGTTCTCTCCCCCAGAGAGACATAATTATAGAGAAGTTTTCTCCAGTCATGTTACAAATGAGAGGTGGGGGGAATAAAGTGGGAAAGCTGAAGGGCTTTTCTTGCCTCAAAAGGGCAAGGGCTGTTGAAGATGGCTTCACAGAACCCCCTTTGCTTCTCCAACCCCAGCATATTCCATACCTCTTTGATCCGTTTGACTAAAGCATTCTGGTCAAAGGCAACCGCTTCTGCGCATTGGTGAAGGTGGTCTTGGTATCGCAGGCAGAGCTGTAGAACTTGCTGAGAATCCAGTTTCTCCAGTTTTATGTTGGTAGGAGCTGTCTGCCCACTGAGAAGACCTAGAAGAAAATTGACAGCAAAGGAATTTACTAAAATGGCTAACAGCAGAACTAGCAAAGGGACTGGTGTGATCAAAAACAAAACACATGTAACAGCATCTCCACATAAATCCCCAGTTGTAATCAGCCTGTTCTTAGTGCCATTTACCATGTTACACAAAGACAAATCCAGAAGCAGCTCAACAGCTTACCGGTGATCTATCATGTAGGATACAAAGGCCTTCAAAGCACCTTGCAGGCAGCAAGAAACTGCTAAAATGGAGGGGGGGAACCCTTCATTTTGATCAGGAAGGCGTTTGCACTGCATTAGATGTGGGAAACCTGCCTGCAATGGGAACTTGAGTAAACCTGATACTGTATACGCAGCTTACACAAAATTGAACTCTACCCTCTGCCCATCAGCTGATGTCCCCCACCCATCAGAGTGATGTCAGCTGACTGACCGGGGGGTGGGGGCATGGTATTGAAAAAATGACCTGATGGACTAAACACCTCCGAATCACCACAATGATTTTGTCTAACTCCCTTTTCCTTTCTTTCTTTCCTTCCAGCCAGTGCATGAAGGGCCACTCTGTGTGTTGCAAAACTATTATTGTGACTCCAAAGAAACCAGACCATTTCTGCTGGGCTGGTGTTCTTGCCTGTTTACAGCATTTATTTCTTTATTGTGTTTTACTGTGTTTTGTCAGGCCACATGTTGTATACAGTGGTACCTCTGGATGCGAACAGGATCCGTTCCGGAGCCCCGTTCGCATCCAGAAGCGAACGCAACCTGTGTCCGTGCGGGTCGCGATTCGCCGCTTCCACACATGCGTGTGACGTCATTTTGACCGTCTGTGCATGTGCGAACGGCAAAACCCGGAAGTAACATGCTCCATTACTTCCGGGTCACCGCAGCGCACAACCCGAAAATATTTATCCCTAAGCTATTTCAGCTCGAGGTATAACTGTATTGCTTTGGGCAGAACTCTCTGGAAACTAGTGACTGACACTTAGGTAGTAATTACTCATCATGCATGTAAAAATCTTCCATTAGGAATACAGTAAGCCCACAACTGATGCACATTTAACTTGTGTACATTCAGCTATACACGTATGGCAAAAAATGTAAAAAAGGGGGGAAGCAAAAGAGGGTGGAGTTTTTTTAAAAAAAAGGCTTTGGCAATCCCACCCATCATTGAACCCAATGGGCTTTGACTACAAGATTTTGGCTTTAGGAGCAAACCCCAGGACATCACCCCACGTAATTTGCAAGCATGCTCTACTCATGCTGCTAGAAAAATTTGTTGAAATTGTTGCCTCTTACATTAACAGGAGAACAGTAACACTATTTCCTTGCTTTATTCGTTTTTTAAAACAGCAACGTATTCTCAGCTTTTCCAAGTGTCTATTTGCAATCATATTCTGGGAGGCAGAGACAACATGGGTGGTTGAATTATAAAAAGGAAAAGCCATGCAGAAGGTCTGCTAACAATCATATTCTATTTCCCCTCCCCTTCCCCACATTCAATAGTCATAAAGCTGTTTTACTCTCTCACACACAGCACCTCTGGCTATTCAGTTTCTAAATAAAGAGTGAGGTAGTTTAGACTATTTATTCCCAATCCAGTGTGCTGTTAGAGAAGTGCTGGTGCCACATAAATTAAATTACATATTTTAAAAAGCCTCTTGTGGGCCCACCCACAGAAGAGGGTGCCTGCCGTGTACATCATATACTGTACTTCTCTACCCTAATTGCCTACACTGAATCTTCCCTTCCTGGGATCAAGTAATTCTTCCCCAACTAATTCTTCCTGAGTAATTCTTCCTGAGTCCAGTCAGGAAGCACTCCACCATCCCTTCCAGAGAAACACGGGGGGGCTCTTTTGGGGGAGTCTAATTTGTACTTTACCTTTACTCACAAAGTAAACGGCTGTGGGGGCAAATGTGAAACTGTGCATGCAAAATTTAATTCAAGGGACAAAACCCCCCGGGAATCGTATGCATCTGTCCCCTTACTACTTATGTACACTGTACAAGATTTAAATGCCTTTCATGGCAAAGCACACATTTTAACAAAAGACAAGGCACTGCAAAGAGCATTTGCAATGTACCCTTTAGACCACATAAACCATTAACATGACAGCAACTTTGGCAATGTGGCCCAGGTAAAATAATTTGCACAGGGAAATCTATAGACATCTAGAGGGCATGTGGGTCAATGGCACTGGAAGCTTAAAGAAAATAAAAACCTGTGCCACCAGGTGCCTGATCTGCAGCTAGGAACATCGCCCGGCTGTGAGGCATGAAGGCCGCTCCCCGCAAGGCCCTTTCCGCCTGGCCTAGGGGGCGAGACCCAGACTCACCAGCCCCACTGAAGAGCCTCCTCATGGGGCTGGAGGAACATCGCCTGGCTGTGGAGGGTGTAGGCCGGTCTCCGCAAGGCCCTTTCCACCTGGACTTGGGAGTGAGGCCCACACTTACCAGCCCCACTATGTTAAATATGTATTCTGTAGTTGACCTCCTTTGTAATGTTTTATTTTGAAATCTTTAAGAAAATATTTGTTTTCTGTTATGTTGCTTTGACTGTATACTCTGTATTTGACTTTCTTCAGATTCTTTTATTTATGTTTTATTGAATTCCCGTATTTTTCGCTTCATAGGACGCACTTTTCCCCCTCCAAAAATGAAGGGGAAATGTGTGTGCGTCCTATGGGGCGAATGCAGGCTTTCGCTGAAGCCTGGAGAGCGAGAGGCATCGGTGCGCACCGACCCCTCTCGCTCTCCAGGCTTCAGGAAGCTATCCACAAGCCTTGCAAGCCCGGTGGGAGTTCCCGCGGGCTCACAAGGCTTGCAGGCAGCAGCCTGCAGCCCCGGCGAGTGTCCGCAAGCCTTGCGCGCCCGGCAGGAGGTCCCGCCGAGTGCGCGAGGCTTGGGGCGGCAGCCTGTCGCCCGAAGCACGGGGAGCCCTCCGGAGGGTGCCCCATGCTTCTTGCAGGTGTGCACAAGGCTTGGGGCGGCAGCCGCGGTGGGGGGGGAATAATTTTTTTTATTCATTTCCCCCCCCAAAAAACGAGGTGCATCCTATGCGCCGGTGCGCCCTATAGAACGAAAAATACGGTAATATGCTGTAAACCACTTTGAGAGTTTGCTTAAAAATATAAAGCAGTATAGAAATTTTAAAAATAAAACAAATAAAAATAAAACTAGTTTGCCAAACAGCCACTGGGGAGCTGCTCGTGTTCCCTTCCCCTTGAACTTCCGCCAATGCCTTGCTGTCATTGCTTTACAGATACTGCTCCGCCACTCTCTTTTGTTCGGCTTGGCAGCTCTCGGTGTGTGTCTGGATGCCTGTCTGTAACTTGGTGGCAGCGGCTGGTTTTGCGTTCCTGAGCTTCCACTTGCCAGTGCAGACACCTGACGTGCCTAACGGCCATAATTGTGTTGCTGCTCACAGGGTGCATATAGGAAAGTTTTAAGGGGCTTTGGGGTCTGTGCCTCATCTCACAAAGGAGAAAGTGACAAAGCAGAAAAATTCTTTAGGAGTAGGGGCTTCTCAGGCCCAGATGCCAGAGGCTGGCTCAAGCTATCAGGTGGCCAGCTGACTACTCACAAACGGCAGTTGCCATGAGTTTCATAAGCCTGGCAAAATTTTGCTGTTGAATTTTGGCAATTTTGCTGGAGTGGAGACTTAAATCAGGGCAGCCCCCAAAATATCACCGGACAAGAACCACAAAGAATTATGCAACTTTAAGTAGGGAATTCTGTGCCATGGTTATACTATGGCGTAGAAAGACAGCAAAAGCATCCCTAATTTTTGTATAGTTATGTACTCAAAGCCTGCAAACAAAGCAAGCTGCTTTTTTGTATATAATATGTTCAAACAGAAATTATGTCTACAATGTTATCCAGTCCTCCTTGATTCCTTTTCCTGCCCCCTTCCTTCGCCCACTCCCTGCTTCTCATGTTATGCTGTTTGTGCAGGGGGGAAAAGAGTCCTACTCTTGCCAAGAGTGACCTCAGCTCATTCTTATTTGGTGATACACAGGAGAATTTCACTCAAGCAAACATTTGCAAAGTTTCAAAGTCTCAAGGTTATTGGCATCTTGTTGCTGGCTACATTTGCTGCTTCTTTTTCATTATTCTTTACTTGGTTTGCTCATGCAAGAAGTCATTATACTGGAAGAAGCATTAAAAATAAAGATGTGACACTTTCAGGTCCCTGCACCAGTCTTTAGGAGACGCCTTTTGTCGGGAATTAGGACTCGTTCCCCCCTCGCCCCACCCCCCAACAACAAGTGTGACTTTTGAGTCTTTTTGCATAAGGAATGTGCAATACTGAAGCAAGAGCTGGTCAAAAATGCAATACAGGATTACACCCAAGATTAAAACTATTAAATAAATCGCCCTCCCTATGAACAACATTTTTACAAGAGTCAAACTGTCAGGGAACTGCCATCGGCTCAGAGGCGAGAGATAGAAGGGCAGTTGTGTCAGAGGGAGCCTCCGAAAATCTTGCAAAGCAGTTCCTCTTCCGGGGAGGAGGAAAGCCCCACTTCCAGTGGGGAGGAGGTGCAGGGACCAGAGGATGCTAGTGAGAGCCGTAACACCGCTCCTGAGCAAGCCAAGAGGAGGGAAGCAGGCCCTTGCCATCGCCCATCCTGCGCAGTAGTCTGAGGCGCAGGGAGGGGCGGAAACGGCTGGGGGTAACGAAACTTTTATGTTGGGGGAGGTACAAAAACAGACCACTCCCGGATTCTGCTAGCGACTGAGCCAGACATGAACTTATGATGCTCTTCACTGTAAATAGTTTGCACCAAAATAAAGCCTGTAAAAGACAGGCCGGAGTCCGGCCTGGTTACTCTTGAGCAACCGCAACAGCCATCTGACACAAACCAAATCATTTTATGCAAGTGCAAAATAGAGTTATGAAGTCCCTACAAGATGACACAGCAAAGGAACTGGTCACTATTCATTTGCACATTTAAATAGCAACAAGCCTAAAATAAATACCTAAAAAGTTGACTAGAGGCAGAACATTTAAGGCTCATCATAATTATGACCATATTCCCAGCACACTACGAAACTGATTTAGTAGTTTCTCACTAACTTGGTAAATCTGTGTCTGGGCTGTACCACTTCTGACTGTTCATATGACTGAATGTTCTTTCATAAAAAAATATCCTCCACAGAACTCTAGATGGGGGGGAGGGGGGCAGAATGGTTTGAGCTAGCTTTCTATTTGCAAGGACTCTTTCTCTTTCTGCATGGAGAGCACTGAACTGTGTGGGGCCACAGCTGCAGGCTGAAGGTGTACAGTTCAGACACCGCCTTGCCAGCAGATGACAGCAGATGAACAACACAAGAAGAGCAAGAGGTTGTGCATCCTTGTCTTCTATTGCCACAACAGCACCCAGCCACACACACTGCTTGTCAGGTAACAATTCTGGACATGTACAAGTTCTCTGACTACGTAGATCTGTCAGGATTAGACTTGATGGATGCAAAAGAAAATTAAGAGGGGTATTACTGTCATGATCATATCAAGGTCCCTTGCAGGCACATGAAAAATTGTGCAGCAAGTTTTAGCGAAATGTCTCAATTTTTATTGTATAGGCAGCAAAATACTCCTACAATGCCACACTTAACGAGTAAACTAAAATTTTGGTGAAATGAAAGGCAATATCACCTGCCGCAGAAGAATTTAAATCTTTCTTGCAGGAAAACTGTCCAAATGAATGCTCATTTAGGGCAGAGACGCAGGCAGATGGGTGAGGGAGTGCAGCTCAGGGGTTTAATGATCACAACAGAAATACTGAGAAAAACTTTCTCCATCAGCACGCACTCTGTGTGTGTGCATTCTGCTAAGGCAGGAACATTACTAGCCTAGGGAGAATGAGCAGAATTTCAATATATACAATGCATAAGCTTCAGAGGGCAAAGTGACATTTCTTCAGAATCAGGTTGGCTTCAACCCTCAGAAGTCTGAAACTAACACCAACAGGGATACGTTTTGACTTCGGCAGCACACCAAAAAGCCAGCATCTTTTCACATCTTGTACAAGTTGTTGCACTCTTAAGTTGTTAACACAAGAGCTCCTATATCTTATTTTTTGCCCCCTTTGCAGCTACCAAGAGTCCTGGGAGAGGAGGAAGTTAATCTAAATCAGAGGAAGCACTTTAAGTTTTGCAACATCAATTCGGCACTGTCTTCATCTATCCCTTCATTCCCTCACAGAACCATAGAATTGGAAGGGACCACAAAGGTCATCTAGTCCAAACCCCTGCAATGAAGGAATCTTTGACCCAATGTGGGGCTCGAACCCACGACCGAGCTCTACTGCTACATTGCCTGAGCTATCCCAGGCCGGGCCATGATGCTGCGTGGAAGGTCTGGAAATGTTATCTGAGTGGTCCCACTATCAGCCCATTTCAAACTGCACTGTTTCATTGCCATTGGAGCCTTTGCACTGGGGCCTCTGCATGGAAGCCAATATTCAGTGGTGCAATGCCCTATGGCAAGGGACCCCAACAATTCAAAATGTTTTTCGATTAGGAATGTCATCAATGGAGGGACAGAAGAGAAAGATTAGGAATTGACAACATGCTATTAACTGCTACCCCCCCCCCCCATGTATCTATACAGATTAGGGGCTTATGGGTTGGTTGGTTTCTTTTAACTGACCCATTCTTTAAGATGCAGAATCAAATCATATATAAGAAAATGGAAGCTGTGATTGGAAATATTTAGGATACACAAAATCTCTAGGAAACTACAGAAATGCAATGTATGTATCTGGCAAATGATCGAGATTCACTTGGCTTGGTATACGCCCTGAAAATAGTTTTGCAGCTTCAAACTTCTGAGGTTGGTATGGCTGCATTTTTTATAGCTTTGTTAATAATCCTTTGAACTAGAGGTTTTCATAGATTTTTTTTAACTTGCCTTTTGAGGTTTTATAAGACTGCTTTTCCTTAGCAGCAATTTGTGTGCCACACACACTTTTTATAAAGTCAATGGATTATTAGGGCATCCCTTTAAAAAAAAAAAAAAAACCTCCTCAAAAATTGGTAAACTGGAATAAGACATTACGACCCCCTCATCACACTACAAAAAAACAGGAGCAAAAAAAACAACTTAAACTCATAAAACTTCTTAAACTTATACAACAAAAAAGAAGGGAAATTGACTCTCTAGAAATCAATAAAACAATGATTAACATCCTATACTCTAAACAATGCTTTTACGAATATGGAGGGAAGAACTCCAGACTATTAGCAAATAAATGCAGGAAAAAAATCACTCAAAACAGGAATACACTGTGTCACTAAAAAAGACGGTAATGTGACATCCTCCTGCAAAGAAATAACCTCAGAATTTGCTGAATTTTATGCCAACCTATAGACCTCCTGCAACCCAACTGAACAAGAAATCAGAAGACTCCTAACAGGGCTGACCATGCCAACCTTATCTGCAGAGGAACAAGAATTCACGGAGAGCCCTCTCACCCCAGAGGCAAGAGAGACGGTACTCAAAAACCTGAAACCACACAAAGCCCCAGCCCCGGATGGCTGTACAGCAGAATTATAGGGGGGAAATCAAAGAACCCCTGATGCCTTACATGACCCGCCTATTTAACGACATCATAAAAGGGGCCCCCTCCCCAAAACCTGGGCCTCTTCCAAAATAGTCTCTATCCCAAAAGCACTCAAAGATAGCCTCAAAATAGAATCATACAAACCAATCTCATTGATAAACCAAGACTACAAGACATTCACATCAATCTAACCGCCTAAAAATCTTCCTCCACAAACTTATCACCCCAGACCAGGCAGGCTTTGTTCCTGGTTGCAACGTAACAGACCCCGGGAGGAAACTACTGAATCTGATAGAACACAGCAAAACGACCAAACTCCCACTGGCGATCAGGTCCCTAGACATCTTTAAAGCCTTTGATTGCTTAGAGTTGAAATATCTATTAGCAGTATTAACTAACATGAAATTTGGGGCCAACTTCCTACAAATTTACTCCCAAACCTAAGCAAAATGCAGAATTAACAATATGGACTCCAATACCATAGCAATCCCAAGAGGCACAAGACAAGGATGCCCACTGTCTCCCTTCCTATTCATCTTGGCCCTGGAACCCCTGGCAATCCGACTCTGAGCAGCCCCAGATATCAAGGGTGTGGAAATAAAAGGTAAAACCTATAAACTAGGGTCGCAGGTCAACCTGATGGTCACGACACCAGACCCCATAAACACAGCAACTCAACACATCCGCAATGGTGTCGGGCCTGCAAGTAAACTTTGCAAAAACTGAGGCTATGTGCTTCAACACACACACCCCGCATACCCAAAAGGAATTCACCAACATCACAAAGATAAAACTTTGCCGCAGGTACCTAGGGGTTCAAATAACCAGAAACCTCAACAAATTATACCTCCACAATTACAAGCCCCTGTGGCGACAAATCAACAGTTACTTGAGGAAATGGAACAGTGCCAACTTCACCTTCTCAGACAAAATAGCCATGATCAAAATGATCACTCTCTCAAAGCTAACCTATTGATTCCAAATCCTCCCAATCTGGATTCCTCCAACCAACTCCAGAAGTGGCAGAAAAAACTACACTCGTTTATTTTATCACACAGAGAGCCAAGAATAAGCCCTAAATACCTGCACCTCCCCTCCTCAGAAGGAGGATAGGGAATCCCCAACATAGAATTATGTTACATCGCCAACCAAGTATACCACGTAATCCCGTATATTCTAGAAAACAAGTCTGGGAAGGGTCTTGGAAAGAGACACCGTTGAAAACATCTCCACAACAGCACACCCATGTCTCCAAAACAAACTAAAGAAAATCCCCACAATACTGAACAGATTCACACAGGAAGTGAAAAGTAGGCAAACTATCCCCATCCCCATTAACCCCCTGGCCTAACACCCACTATTCCAACACGCAGCACAAAACCTCCAGATAAACACCTGGCAAGCCGAAGGCCTGCACTGCCTAAAAGACTTCTACAAAAACAGCAAACCCATACCAACACAAGAAATACAAGACAAACTAGGGGACACCCAAATACCTTGGCTAACACATTGTCAACTATACGCTTTCTTAAACAATCCAGCAGTAAAATCAGCAGCCACTAGGCCCTGGATCACCTTCTCCTGACAGCAGAGGGACACGGCAAAGGGATGGCATCCACAGTGTACAAAATACTGCTTCCACAACCCCCCTTGACGCAATCGAACAACAATGGGAGCATGACATTGGCTATGAAATTAACCCCACCAAATGGACTAGAATGTGGTCTTACCTCTCTACTATTGTCCATGTTGGGTCGCTCAACCATTCTTTTAGCAGATCAAGATGATCAGGTGATAGCAAAAACTGCAAGGTTTTTAGCGGGGCAATTAGAATAAGATCTATTATTTGATTATTGATGTAAACCCCCAAAATGTATTTTCTATAGTTAAGTTTTTACCTCTATCTTCAGTACATTTTATTTTATTTTATTGTTATGGCTAGTGGCTGATGCAACTAATGATTCTATCTAATCTCCATATGAGCCAAAAGGGAACTTACTCTGAAACTCACCTACAGGTGGTACTTAACACCACGGAAAGTGGCGCTGATACGCCCAGGAACCTCAGCAACAAAAAAAACCTCTCCCCAGTCCTAGACTGACACTCCAACCACTACCTCCACCCCCGGATTATTCTAAGGAAGAGTAGGCTACACATTTCTTAAAAGAAATAACGTAAGCATGTCACATTGTCTCGGCATTTGTCCAGTTTGACCAGTCCTGGGGGAGCTCTTTCTGAGCCCTGCTCCCCAACACTATAAACTGGGGGCTGAATCTGGGGCCATGGGCTTTTCTGCCACATTCCAAGCGTCTCCCTCATTTCCACTCCGTTTTAGAAATGATTACAAAACCAATTTTTCATGAAGGTTTAACACGGAAAGGGCTTCACTCAATCCCCACTCTAGAGCTTGCAGATTGCTATTCTGCTGCAAACACCATGAGTCCCTACCAAATAAAATCCTTTTATTGAGCTCTGAACATCTGCTGCTCTTGGGAGCGCTGCAAGGCACCAGAGGCAGTGAAGAGTGCCACCTGTGGGCTGCACTGGAATTGGCAAATTGAAAAGATCAACAATATCAGACCAGGCATCCCAGAAAACAACGTCAACTCACAGTTTGATGTTATGAGCTGCAGTGGTGAACTGGTTGGGGCACTTCACAACATTCCTGCAGCCTGGGTATATGAATCTCACTTTGGGCCTAGTCTTTACAGTAACTTATGGCGAAAGTAGACTATGCAGTTTTACAGGCCTCTTTTTTAAAAAAAACCCTGATGCAATTAAAATAATAGTGTGGCTCTTTGCCAAATGTGATCACTGTTAGGTAACTGAAAGACTCAAGGGTGGAGATCCCGGGGGGGGGGGGGGAGAGACAGAGAGAGAGAGTTTCTGTCAGGGCTTACTCTAACTTCCCACTGACTGAGAAGGAAGATTCCTCAGAACCAAGAGGAAAATGTCTCTGCTTGGTAATGCAGCAAGAGAGCAGATGAAGAAAAAAACAGCAAATGTGCAACAATAAAGGGGAAATGCTCAACTGTGCTTACTTCCACACAAATTATTTTTAGTTTAATGGAGTCTTAAACTTCCATTGGACTCCTGTTCTTGCCGCCAGACACAATGATGCAAAGGTCATATGAAGGAGTTTTGTACAGAGTCAAACCACTGACTTAGTCCAGTATTGATTGATTGATTGATTGATTGCATATCCCTCCTTTTCTCCAACATGCTCAAGGTGGTGTACACTCACATGACGCCTGCCACTTCTCCCCTCCAAAACTGTCTCACTGGGTAGCAGGTACAAAAAGGAATGAACTTACCTGCCTTTGTGGAGGCATTGCCTACTGGAAGCAAGAGCTGGTTACCAGAACCAGCCCATGTTTGAGGCCTGGCCTCCTGAACAGTTGGCAGAGAAAATAGCTGTGCACTTTTTCCCGAGCACTAGTTTTTGTGAACATTTAATAAATGCTGTGTTTCCAATTATGCTTCTACCATTTATGTTGTATATTCCATGCACAATAGAATATTCCTATTATATACTCATCCTGTTCCGACTGTTAGTAAAATACAAAATAAACTCACTCACATCTTAGTGATTCAATAACATAACAATAATGCAGATTCCCAAATCAAAATGTCTCACTATTTTTTGTAAAATGCTTAGAAGTTTTATTACAAGCAAGTAGTATATAAATTTTGGTGAACAGGCAAAATAAATAAAGAAGGTACACTGGCTGAGGTGTTTCCCAACAGGCACCAGATGTCAGTATATATGGATTGCCTAAAACAGTGGTTTTCAACCAGTGCGCCAATGGCACCCTTGGGGTCAGGGGTGCCGCGGACAACATTGGCCTCTGTCCCTCTCTCCTTCCATCCCTCCTGTGATGCCCTCTCGCATGTCTGCCTCCCAAAGGCTTGTGTGGCTGTTTGTTGCAGCAGCCCTGGACCATGGGGTGCTGGCTGCCAGGAGCTGAGGTGGCCTTGGAGTAAGCGAGCAAGGGGGTGAGGGAGCCCAGCCCGCCAGCCCTTGCTGTTGGGAATGGACAGACAAGTGGGAGGCGGAGCAGGCAGGCGCTGCGCTGGCCTTTCTTTTGTCTGCTGTGTGCAAAGCCTGCCTGGGAGCTGAAGGGGAGCCTTTACGCCATACAGGCCTGGCAGTACCTTCTGCTGCCCCTGCTGCCTCCCTAGGTAAAGTGCTGGTCTCACATTCACCTTTGGCCAGTCTCCATTGGGCCACTAAGGCTGGGGGCATCCTCTTCCCTGGCCCCTGTGGGGCAGTGTGAGGAGGCACCTGTCTTTGGGGCGGGGGGGACAGGACTCAGAGACCAGGAGCAGCAGCTGCAGCTGCCCGGAGGACTTCCAAGAAGAGGGGAGAGGAGGCTGAGGGAACACTCCACCATGGAGGGTGTGCAAAAAGGGTTGATGGGCTGCCAGCTCTGCAGGCAAGGGGTGACATAACTGGTCTCCTGTGCCCCAGTAGTTGGTCAAGGGACCCATGGACTCAAATTTTAAAATTACTTCCACACCGTTTTCAAAAAGCAAATCCCGGTCTTTTAAGATTCCCCTCTTTGGCATGGAGAAAACTGGAAAACTGCCATTTTATTTACCAATGTACAGATCAAGATGATGTTGAAAGAGTGCAGAAGAAAGCATGCAGGCAGCACAGGCACCCAAAAATCAAGAGCAACGTTTACTGAATTTACTGTAAGATTATGAACAAGGGGATGCCTAGTCTGAGATAATGGGCATCAAAATACCATCTTAACTAAAGCACTACTGTTTCCCAGTTTATTCCTAGGCCAGGAGTGGGAAGCCTCACGCCTAGGTTCCAAATGCAGCACTCTAGGCCTCTGTCTGGTCCACAGAATTCTCCCCAAGGCTACACCTTCCTGCTCAGCCACACACCTTCTCCCCAAATCTATTTTGCAACCTCCTGGAGGGATTTTGCCTAACTAGAATGTGTCCTTGGACTCCAATAATACTTCTTTCTTGCCTTGATAGAGGAGAAACAGAGGAGTGTGTGAGTGTGTGTAGAAGCTGTACATTCATTGCACCCTGCCCAATCTTGCCTGTGGACCCACCTGCCACTTGCATCCTGGGTCCAAAAAGGGTTCTCCACCCTTATCCCAAGCCTCCCATAAGGTTCATCTCTTCACACTGCAGAACAAAATGACTCAACAGAACTAGAAGCACAAATATAACTGCTTCCTGGACAAACTACAAACCACTAGCTTTAACACATCAATACATTAAAACATGTTTATGTTTTACCCAGTTCTCTCTACCACTTTATAGCAGCATGAGGACTCAGCAATGCATGGCAAAACAAATGAGAAGAGTAAAATGGGATCATCAAAAATCGGCACTGTTATGAACCAGGAGGCTCAAAGGGGAATGTGGGGGGCAGACATGGGAACCTTATTTTTTCATGTAATATCTTACCTTTCAGAAGGGGTTGGAAAGTTGGGATTTCCTGCAACTTAATGACATCTGGGTCATTGCTGACATTCCGCGAAGACTGCGTCCCTTGTGCCACCACCACAATATCATCCATTTTAGCTCGCTGCTTGGCCGGTGAAGGAGATGCTGGGGAAAATATCCAGTCAAGTATAAGGAAGTACAAAGCACACCTAGGATTACCCTTCATCTGGTACCAGCAAAAAAGAATGACTTAACAGTGTGTTGTCGTAAAACACCCACACACTCAATTATTGTGATAGAAAGGTCCATTGGCCTGGTTTGCACATAATTTGAATCCATAGTCTAAAGCAGACCACAGTTTATTGTAAATGTGAAACATGCCAGTGCACCGTGTTCATTCACCCGCACCCCCTTCTCCCTATGCCACAGAGAGGGAGCAATCAGACCCCTGACATAATGCTACACGCACTTCTCCCAAACAAACCACAAGAACAGACCTTGGCTTACCACTTGTGGTTTGCATGTAACACAAAGTCAGTGTGTTGGTTGTTGCCTCTTCCCTGTGGCACAAGGAGCAGGGGTTTGGGTACGAATTAGCCATGCACACTAGCTTGCTTGAGACAGGCAAAAATCCATTTTAGACCATGATTTCACAAAACAGGCCACTGAGCGAATTACAAGCAATCATCATCATTTTGTGCGGGAGTTCTGTTCTGGAGCCCCCTCTGCCCCTTTTCATGACATCTCTATGATGTTTCGGGGAGACTTCCAGGTTCGGTGCTGAGCACGTCATGCATCATTTGGAGGCGCCTAAATCAGGAGTTGCCTGTATACATTTCTCACTATAATACTTGTAAAATTAAATTTCTTATTAGATTGCACATTTTCTGTTCTTGTCTCTAGTTCTAGTAACTTCTATTTTGGGAGGCCAAGGTCCAATTCTTACATGCACGCCCATCACTTTGCAGAAAGTGTCACTTGCAAATGTATGTATGAACTGTGTCCGTTGAAAAGTGGACCCTGAGATGGGACTGGGCCCTGAATGTGGCATTTTATCTTGCTCTTCCTGGCCAACTCAGCTAAGATAAAGAGAATGACAAATTAGAGCAGGTGTCTGCAACCCGCGGCCCTGGAGCCGCACGTGGCTCTTTTACACCTTTGCCGCGGCTCTGGGGCGGATACTAGCGATGGGAGGAGGCGCATTGTGCGCCCCGACACTCCCCACTGTGGCAGGCGCTGTACTGGCTGTGACGTCGCATGGGGGCGGTGCGTGCGTTAGTCACGCACCGTCCCGACGTCACCTTCCCAGTTTTGCGGCTCCCAGGTTTTTTTTTCTTCGGAAACGGGTCCAAGTGGCTCTTTTTGTCTTAAAGGTTGCAGACCCCTGAATTAGAGGAAAGTTTTGCAAAAGGCTGAAATAAAAAATGGTGCTCAGTCTGCACATGTAAGCAGAATGAAACGTGATCGGGCTGGTAGATAGCAGAGGAGAGAGTACCAGTTCAGGCTGCAGATCAGGGATGCCATTTTTGAAGATTGGGGGCAAGGCTCCTAGAACAGACACCTTTTCCTCTCCGCTTGATCCGTTCGTTCGTAGCAAGTAATTTTTAAAACGTGAGTTTCACAAGTTTGTTTCACCGGTGCCCACAAAGTTAGCTGACGGGATGCGGCTCACTGGTGGGAGCGTGAGAGCAGATGAGACGCGTCCCCGAAGGCGAGCCTTTCCCCGGTTTGCACCGCGGAGCGTTCCCGAGAAGCAGCCTGGAGAGGCGCAGCTCGGGCGCGCGGGCTCCGTTTTAAAGAGCCCCCGAAAGGGAAGGGAAGGGAAGGGAAGGGAAGGGAGCCCCACCTGAAGTGCTGGGCTCGGGATGCCGGTTTTCCGCCTCGGCGCTCTGCTCGGCCCCCATGGCGAGAGAAATCCCCGGCGGAGCAGGAAGCGCTGCGCTTGCGAGGCGCAGGCAAGACCCCGCCGGGCAAAGGCCTCTCTCGCTCCCGCCGCGGCAGCGCCGCTTCCGCCTTCCCAGCAACCAGCCTGTTTCGGTTCCCGGGTCAGCCTCGCCCAGGCCGGGAGGCGGAGCGGAGGGCGCGGCGGGGCCTCTTCGCGACGGACTCCCGGCCAGGTGGCGCGGCGATGCAGCCCCGGTGAGCTCCGCGGCGCTTGCTTAAAGGAGACGTTCCTGGAGCCGCAGCTGTAAAGGCAATTGGCAGTAAAGCCCACCAGAGTACATGCCGGCGCAGATCGGGTTGCTCGCTCGTGGAAATCATTCCCTCTGAAGAAACTTTGCCTCCTGTTTCTGAGCGAAGGCGCCGTCTGCTCGGGGTGCAGCTCTTCCTTCTCCGCCGCCGCTCGCCCCGGCCACGAACTCCTCCCTCGACTCGCAGGCGGAGACACAGCCGAGGAGATCTTCCCACGCAGCGCTCGAGGAAGCCGGCCCACTTCGTCGGAGGGAGGGCGCGCCGGCCGCCGTGCCAGGTAAGCCCCCCAAAGCGGAACAGAATTGAGCGGGGCCTTCGTGGCCTTCTTGGCCGTGGGAGCGCGTGGGGTCGCAGACCCGAGCTTGGGATCGGACTCGGCCTCACTGCTCCTCGGAACAAGAGAAGAAAGATCCGGATTCCAAAGGGTCTCTAGGATTCATGGTGGAGAAAACGGATTGGCAGTCTGACCTGCAACCCGCAGCGCAAGAGGCCCAGGAACGAGGCGTGTCCTCTTCGTGCTGCCTTTGGCAGATGCCGCCGTTTCCTCGAAGTCAGGGATGGGGCACCGGTGGCCCTCGGGGGCCGGGGCGGCCCTGCCAACATGGCCAGTGGCAAGGGTCAAGGGGAGCCGAAGTCGAACAGCCTCGGGAGCGCCTGGAGGTCTCCATCCCACTGTGCAGTAGTTCTGATAGCCCATTCTGGGGACACCAAAACTCCAAGCAAGTCAGCTAACAGAACTTTATATTTTGATGAAGCTTGATTTGTGCCTGGGCTCAGGCTTCTACCCCACTCAGTCGTCTTTTAGTCACAGCCCTCTGCCCTAAAACAGCAAGTGAGAAGGCTATTATTAATACTAGAAGCCTGCATCCAAACATTAGCTGGTTGGCTCAACTTAATGTGCAAATTCGGGCCTCCACCCCTTTTCTTGGACCTTGTAGCCCTCTTGGGGTTGCCAGGTCAAAATACGTACAGCAGTGGCAGAAGAAACCACAACAAGCAGATTAATCTCCATTCATGCAGTGAACAGAGTCATGTTTCCTCCCCCTATCCCCAGTGTCCACACATTGAGTGTGGATGTCCATAGGCTTCTGCCCAGGGGTGTAGACATAATTTCCACAGGAACTGAAACCCCAACTGCACAGGGTTCCAGCTTTCATAGAAACTGAAGGGATATGTGTGGACCTCTTCACATTTATTGTGTGTGCAGGGGAATGCAGTAGTCCAGTGCTCCCACCTGCATCTGTTCTTGGCAGTGAGCTTCCACCCTTCCATCACCATGATTACTATTTGTATTTGCATACCAGCCTTCCTCCCATCAGAGCCCAGGGGCGTGTATAACGTCATTAAAATACAATAATCTCAAAATATTAATTAAAAACCATGTGTCTGTTAAGAATAGGATTCTAGTTTAACACAGCCCACAATACTGCATCATCTATGAGGTTTTGCCACCGCCCTCCTTCCTTGGCTCCTCTGTGCTTCCACTCCCCACAGTTTTCTTTGGTCCCTGCTTTTCAAGCACTCTGTCTCTTGTCCTGACCCAGACAAGGCCCTTCCTTCTCCCTGGGCGCATCACAGGGCCCCTCCCGGTCTTTGTGGAGTTTCTTCAGCGTTCTTAGCTCAGTTAATGTTTCCGTGGCCCTTTTCCTCAAGCAGCAAGGGGGCTGGAGAAGGATTGCCCTTACCTTTTGTGCAGCCCCACCCCCTGCTGTTGGTTTTTAGAAAGTAAGGGAGGGCATAATGTGGCTAAAATTAGGGCACTGAAGCAGGCAGCATTATCACCTCCAGACTCACCAGCATGGCCAGTGTCCAGGGATGGTGGGAATTGCTGTGTGAGCTTATGTATTTTAGGAGGGTCGCTCTCCCTTTCCCCTCATGAGACCCAGGCCTCTTTGTCTGCTTCTTTGTATCCCAAGACTTCTTACCACACCACAGCTACCTCTTGCCTGGGGCTTTAATTACAACCAAACTGACCAGTTCTCTTCCCTCATAGACATTGTTCTGGTTCATGTCAGAGGTGTGATGCAGTACAAATTAATAATAGTCAATGGTGCTTAAGAAATAGATTCTTAGAATCAGAGAACTGTAGAATTGGAAGGAACCACAAGGGTCATCTAGTCCAACCACTTGCAATACAGAAATCTTTTGCCCAATGTGGTCCTGAGATTAAGAGAGTCATGCTCTACCAAGTAAGCTGTGCATCATGGACACTGTACAAAAGTGGAAAGTGACAAACCCTGCCCATCAGTGAATGAATGAGCTCCAGAAGAGGCACAAACTATAGTTCTCTTAGTGTTAAATAATTTTATGTAAAATGTTTTTGAACTGCACTTCATCTTTGCAAATATCAGGGCAGCACCCAATGGACATGACTAAAGTAATCATGCCAGAATAAAATGCAATAATACAAAAAATGAAATAAGTAAAACCAATTCTGAAACACTGAATGTAGGAGAACAGACATATAGGATGATGACTATTTTAAATGCCTGGGCAAATTAAAAGGGTGTTACACAACTGGGGCACCACTCCTTTGTTGCTGCCTAATGCGCCTCCTTTGGCAAAGGAACTCTGGGAAGGGCCTTTGCGGACATTCTTGGCCAGCCTGGGCAGATTGAAATAGGGAGAGGTATTTGGGTCTTAAGTCATTGAGGGTTTTAAGGTAAAGATGCCCACCTAGAACTGGGCTCTGAAGTGAATAGGTAACTAGTACAGCTCTTTGAGAATAATATGATGCCATCTAGCTGTGGCAGTTTGCATTCTGCCTGTTATATTCTGCATTGGTTGCGACTTCTGGGACGTCTTCACAGGCAGCCGTATGTAAACACTGTGAAGCAGCTGGGGGAGCATGGATCACTGTAGCCAAGCTATTCCTGTCCAGAAAATGCAACGCTGCTGCTAAAGGGTATGATCCTGGATCAAGAAGTCTCCTCAGCTGTGCGCCTGCTTTTTCAGTGCAAGGCCATCTGGAATGGATGGCGCACCCATTTCCTGGCCAGTGAGAAGCACCCCTGCGCTACTGTCTTGTCAGGATGTCTTATGGCTTTTCCCTCAACTTGTTAGTCCTTCAGATTCTTCAAGCATTAGGAGAAATGCCATATAAATCACAGGATATTGTTCTTAGAATGGCTTATTCAGCCACCACATTTCCCCCAGGAAAATTAAGTGTGATGTATTAATAATAATGTAATGTGTGACTCTGTCTCACACATCAGGTAATTATGCTATTTTTTAAAAGAAGGGTGTGGATCCCAGCCCGCCCCCTTGCCCTCAGTGGATTTAACACAATCTTATCTGTTATGGAGACACCCTTTAAGTCATATAAAGTTCTTTTCTTAGCTGTATGTGCTGAATTGCCCTGTGATAGAAATCTGTTGACACACCCAGTAATCTGACCCACCAGAAGGAAGTATTGCTTTATAATATGGAGTGGTTGGGTTGGATCTGGAGTCACTTCCTTTTCCTTTTCTGGCAGAGCTTTGGATCCGCTTAACTGTGAAATATTGTTACTGTTAAAATAGTTAAGTATTGTTATAGCTCGCTTCCTGGCAAGCAGAAATTCAGCAAGCAAAGAGTTCTCTGCCTTGAGGAAATGCATATCTATAGCTGTTTAAAAAGCGCATGAGGCCTGCCAGAAAGGAATATGGGAAAGGAGTACAGAAATGTTTTAATAAGTTTAAAACTCCATCTGACTTGGATACTTGTTTTGTAAGGGCGCTTGGTGGGATGTGCCTGGGAGGAGAGGAGTGGGAGAGAGTGGGGGAGGCCCAGTTACAGGGGTTCTAAGTAGGGGGAGGTATGGTGAGGGAGGAGGGGCAGGCTGGGTGAGGGGCACACACAGCCGTGTGCCAGCCCCTCCTCCAACCTGGGGCAGCCCTCAGGTCTGTGAC
The DNA here is from genome assembly GCF_964106645.2 of Podarcis pityusensis. Classification (NCBI taxonomy): domain Eukaryota; kingdom Metazoa; phylum Chordata; class Lepidosauria; order Squamata; family Lacertidae; genus Podarcis; species Podarcis pityusensis. The sequence continues at coordinate 98,801,823 of NC_138032.1, read as the reverse complement.
TGCTGCTGTTGAGCGCCAGGGCAGCCCAGAATAAAATCTCCCTCATCCATGATCTGATTATGGATGGGGAGGCTGATCTGGCATGTATCACTGAAACTGGGTGGGTGAACAGGGTGGAGTTGGTCTCACCCAGCTGTGCCCACCTGTGTGAGTGTCTGGAGGCAGTTGGAGGATGGATGGCGGCTAACAGATTGAGGTTGAATCCTGACAAGACAGAAGTTTTTGGTGGGGCAGGTGTGGAGGACTCCCTGGTCCTGTGCCCCTGAAGGACCAGGTATGCAGCCTGGGACTCATTCTGGACTCACAGCTGTCCATGGAGGTGCAGGTCAATTCTGTGTTCAGGGCAGCTGTTTATCAGCTCCATCTGGTACGCAGGCTGAGACCCTCCCTGCCCGCAGACTGTCTTGCCAGAGTGGTGCATGCTCTAGTTATCGCCCGCTTGGACTACGGCAATGCACTCTATGTGGGGCTACCTTTGAAGGTGACCCGGAAACTACAACTAATCCAGAATGCGGCAGCTAGACTGGTGACTGAGAGTGGCCACCAAGACCATATAACACCGGTCCAAAAAATCTTCAGTGGCTCCTAGTGCGTTTCTGAGCACAATTCAAAGTGTTGGTGCTGATCTTTAAAGCCTATTTACTCCTACCTCCAGTGCCCACCTTCTCTTCCTTTGTCTCTCTTGTGCTGATTTACAGATTGTAAGCTCCTCAGTGCAGAGGTCTATCCTGCTATATTATGTAAAGTATTGTGCAGATTGAGGATGGTAGAAAAATAAGCAAATAAGCTTATAAAATAAGCAAATAAGCAAATAAATGTTATGTAGCCTAAATCAAGTGCAACAATCGCTCAAGTACAAGTGTGCCCAGGAGTTCTCTCCTTTCTTTTCTCATACTCCAAGTCCATAAGAAAGGTTTCAGGAGCTTGGGTAAACCACAGTTTTCTGTGACATTCAAACTGGGAAACTCTGGTTTATTCTCTACTATAAACCTGCATATAATCCAGGATAAATGAAAGCGTCTTATCTGACCTGGGCCTGCATCACTTCATCACTCGCCCCAGTGACTTACGGTAATTTCTGTATGCCGGGCTGTTGAGAAAGACATTAGATGAAGACATTAGATGAACTCTCACCTGAACTACATGGGAGATGATGATAAATTATGATAAGGATTCTCCCCCCCCCCCCCCCCGGACAATATGTATGAGGCTGGAACAAAGGAATTTGCTTCACAAACAAGGCGCAGGCTACAACAAAATATTAAAGGTACTGAATGTTCCTAGAGACTTTGGATGCTTCAAGTGGGGAAACACCTTGAAGCATCTGTTTTGTTGAGCTATTTCAATTGTTTTTGTTTGATTTGCTCATTGCAAATAGCAGAAAGTCTGTAAATTTTGATAATAAACCCAATTTGCAATGGGGGTTGAATGATTTCAGTTGCAACTGTAGTCCAAAGCACCCTAAGATTGCAACTCGCATTTCTCCCCCAATCCTCTCAAGCTCTCCCTTTACCTCTTTCCTCTGGCCCTGCGCTTGTGCCTTTCAATGTATAACGTAGATGTACATTAAATGTATATAACGTTTTATTGGGTATTCTGCCTACAGCACTCCTTAAAGTAACATGGGCAAGAAGGCAATTCAGAGTATTTTAGTACATAAACAAACTGAAGGAAGCCTTTCTGGCAAGCTCTCTTTGGGAAAGTGGATTTTCACAGGAAATCCAGCTACTTTGGTGAAATCTGCCTCGGGTCTAGGAAAGAAGGAAGGAGAGGGCCCAAACACATCCTTACATTCTTGCCCCACCTGTGCTCTGAAGACTGCGCAAATACCACCTACCGGTATGTGGTGTGAATCACACATTCCTGAGGTGGTGGTGGTGGTGGTGGTTGTTATGCCTTCCATCTGACTCACACCTGAGCAGAATGGATGGGGCAGGAGGCAAGACCTTCAGTGGAGTCCTGGTTCAATGAAGCAGGAGACCTTCCAGAATTTCCAAGAGCTACTAAAATTACAATAAAACCTGCAAGAATCTGACACTGAGCAGCTGGGTAAAGATCAGCTGTAATTGCTTGGTTTAATTTTTTTTAAGACAAATTTTTATCATTGTTGGTTTTTTTAATGCAAATGCACATCCAAAAACTAGTAAACACTTATCCAGCATTCAACATTCAGACATATTACTTTATGTAACCTCTCCACTGAGAATATTGAGCAGTTGGTACGAGATCTTGATTTTGGTCGTTAACCTAGTAAAAGAAAGGGGTCCACGTTCCATGGAAAGTGTCTCTATTTGTTAAGCCTGAAATTGTCCTCCTATGTCTGGTGAGATGCTCAGACATTGCTGTATCCCAGATAATATTTTCGCATATGTTCATGGGTTTTTCAGTCTGGTTCTTCCATTGCTGAGCTAACTTGTTTGGTTTAATAAAATTAATAATATAATGCAACAAAACATGTCTTTCCCAAATTGGTCTCTACAGCCACAACAAGTTCTGTAACCTTCCAACAGTGTGACTTCACCCCCAAAGGTGCAGCTCCTCCATTGTCTCCCAAGACAGATGGATGCCAATTCTCAGTGTATTTAATTGCCACAAACCTGGTGGGAGCCAGACCTAGCAGACTCCAGTTTGTGATAGTCTTGTAAAATTGTGGGTCTCAAATGCAGAAAAACTTCAGAAATCTTGAAATATGTTATCTGAGAGTGTCAGGACATTAAAATACAATCAGAAGCAAAGCTGGAAGAGTTAAATGTTTTATGCTACTGTGAGGATAAGAGCCCCTCATTATATCCCCTTTCCTTCACTATTCTCACTATCCTTCCCCTCCTTTTTCATCCCTTCACTCATTGTAAGGATGATTCTAAATTTTTTTAAAGACTCGTGGTTCATATCTATGTTGTGTACCCAGAAAAGAAAAAGTGGCATGGGGAAGAGAATGTGTTTAATTTGCCTTTTTTCTTAAGCCTTAAACAAATATGCTCATCATGTTTTCAACCATATGTTAGATGTACATCGGGTGCAATAAATAAGAGATTACAAATGTAACTATACCTAGGGAAATGATATGAGGACATTCCAAATTGTTCATCTGTTCCCGAGCCCTGTAAGAGACATTCATAGGATTACACTGTTATTCCATGTGCCAGACTCTTTGAGCCAACACAGCTTCTTTCTTAGCCACAGATCACTGTGGTGTGAGTGTTGTTCGCTTAGAGGGAAGTGCAGAGGTTCTGCGCCCTTTAAGTGCAGTGTTGAGGCATGTGGAAACTTGCATGCATATGGGGTTCTCCCTTTTTTGTACGTTCAATGTCCCAAATAAAGTAGTGGTTTGAGAGTATGAATGTCTTGCATAAAACCCCCCAAGAAGCAGATATCTGAGAAGTTAATGTATACCTCTTGATTTGCAACAAATGAAGCCTGTGGTTTTTCATGAGCTACATGAAAAGCAAAGTACTACTGCACACAATGCATAGTTGAGCTGTGGAATTCACTCCCAAAGGATATGATGGCCATCAACTTGGGGTGCCTTTAAAAGAAGATTAGAGAAATTAATGGAGCACAAGGCTACCAATGGCTACAAAACCTGAGGGTGATGTTCTGTCTCCAGTGTCAGAGGCAGTATTCCTCGGCATAGCAGTTGCTTAGAATCACAAGTGAGGAGACGGCTGCTATTGCACTTGAGGCCTCATAAGCGTCTGAACACCTTGAGAGCAGGGTGCTGGACTCAATGGGCCTTTGATTTTATCCAGCAGCACATTGACCTGTGTGCATCCTTTTTCTACTCTTAACATTAATTTGGTTGTTTTAGTTCACATACCTGCTTTCAGGGCTGTATGGGGTGCAAAGGGAAGTGTTGTGCCTCTGGTGGGGGACATGTCATGCTCCTTCTGGAGTCCCCACCCTGCACTCAGCTCTCACCTGTGGCTCCTAGAAGCTGTCAGCATGCAACAATGGCCACACTCTGGGAATAGCTTCAACTGGCCAGCTAAACCAGGTGAGGGTAGCCAACGGGTCTCAAACCCTCAGTGAGTTAGGAACTTCCCCTGCATGGGAAGACCGGCTCTGGCGGATTGAGCAGACGAGACCAATAGTGGGTCTAACCATCAAGAAGGCGGTTTCTGCACATGCTGTAGAGGGAAGTGAGGAGCATCCACCTGAAACGGTAGCCCACCTAAGAGAAGGAAAACTCTGACCTTAAACAATCACTGTCTTGTGGGATATCTTTGGGAGAAGGAAAGGCTAAGGAGTAAATCCTCCTTTTGGCAACTCCTGGTGCCAATCCAATTGCTTTGCTTTGCTTTGGACCACATCAGTGAGACTGAGAGGGTGGTGTCACCTGGCCAGGACCTCCACACTCACTGCCCAGCCTGGCGCCCTGGGGAGGTCACTTGGGTGCTGCTAACACAGCCGTTTGACTTCACCCCTGGAGGCACACTCTGTTGTCTTTCAAGACAGATGGATGCCAACAAACTTCCTTTTAATTGGTTTGAAAAATTAATTATACGTGAATATTAATGGAAATGAGAATTTATTTTTGTTTGTGGCGTTAAACAGTAAGATATTATCTCATCATTTTTTCACTAGAACAAATGCAAACACCACAGCTTTCTTAAAATTGCTGTACCCTGAGTTTTACTCACCCTGATGGTAACAAAAGAACTGTAAGGAGTCTGTCACAGCTAAGGGAAAGAGATGTCCATCCGGATTGCATGGTGCTCTGCTTGCCTCTTTGCCATGGCCTTTTATACCTTGCCAAAGCCATCCCAAAATCAAGTGTGTTCCACGGAGAAGATGGAGAACATCACTATTGACATCAAAGCAGCCTTTTCCAAAGGCATCCGGGGGCAAGATCCACTCCATGCTTCATCTTGGGAAGCCTGTGTTGATGTCTGCTGCTTGGGTGCAGGTAAAAACGGTGCTCTTTAGGTGCATCTACATTATAGGCTTAAATTGGTTTAACAGCCAGTCATTTCCCCACTCCTGGAAACCCTGAGAACTATTGTCCTGTGTGTGTGTGTGTGTGTGTGTGTGTGTGTGTGTGAATTATAGAGTTCTCAGCACTTACACCAAACTACAGTTCCCAGAATGGAGGGAGGGGTGAGTATGGGGATCCATGACAGCTATAGTTGGCATAAAATCAGTCTATGTTTATCATATAGATGTGTCACTTGACTGCACTTGAAATGAGCTGGGATGGACTGAGTTGGAGCTTGCAATCAATCTCCAAATGTGACTTCTCCCCACCCCTCCTTCAGTCCCATGTTTCCAGCCACGTGCAGCTATATGTCAAGAGCATCTATAGCTCTGGAAATCATGAAGTACAGAAAATTTAATGTTGAGTATATTCAATAAGAGGGCTTAGAGTCTTGCTTTAATCTGCCCCCTCTAATAGTTCTTCCATGATGCTTACCAGAACGCACCCTGAGCCCCCCTGCCCTGGAGCTACTCCCCACTTCCTGACCCTAATGTTTCACTCCTTTTCTGCCAGGCTTTGTCCCCTCAGTCTCAGGTTTAAGACTCAGGAGACCTGCCCACTCTAATCCTCATCTTGGCTGGTAGTCTCACCACCTAGCCTTTTCAAAGCAGCTACGTCTTGCACACATGGGGAGCAGATGCTCCCAGAGTTCATATTCATGCTGCTTTTAGAAAGCCAAGTTCACAGCTGCTGACTAGGATGAATCATAGAATAATAGAATTATGGAGTTGGAAGGGACCCAAGGGTCCTCTGGTCCAACCCCCTTCAATGCAAGACTCTCAACTAAAGCATCCATGACAGATAGTCATCCAAGCTCTGCTTAAAAATCTCCCAGGAAGGAGAGTCCACCATCTCTAATGGGAGTGTTCCACTGCCAAACCTGTCAGAAAGGTTTCCAAATGTTTAGTCAGAATCTCTTTTCTTGTTACTTGAGGCCATTGGTCCTACCCTCCAGAGCAGGAGAAAACAAGCATGCTCCCTCTTCCATGTGAAAGCCCTTAAGATATTTGAAGATGGCTATCATATCTCCTCTCAGTCTCCTCTTTTCCAGGCTAACCATACCAACTCCCTCAAGGCTTGGTTTCCAGACCTTTGATTATCTTGGTTGCCCTCCTCTGCACACGTTCCAGCTTGTTGACATCATTAAATTGTGACGCCCACAATTTGTGATTGTCATCTAGTCCAATCCCCTGCAATGCAGGAATGGATTGGTGAGTGCATAGCTAGTAACAGTTGAGTCTTTTCCTTCTCAGTATGGGACAGAGCCGGCTGCTGGTGTGGTTTTTCAACCTAATCTACCTCACAGGGTATATGAGTGTACAGAATGGGAGAAAAAGCAGAGGTTGCCTGGTACTCCAGAAGGAGGGTGGGATAAAAATGTCACAAAATAAGTTGAAAGGTTAATGAACCAGTTCCTCTGAGTTTTTTCAGCCTCTCCGCCCAGAGGCAGATTTGGGGCAGCACCGAGCCAAGAGGGGCTCTGCAGGATACTGCAACCATGACACAGTGCGCAGAACGGAAGGCGAGAGGCAGGGGGCACCAAATTTGGGGTTTGCACAGAGCACCACTGAAATTTGAAAGACCAGAGTCTGCCCTGTCAAGTTCAGAGAGGGCACTGGGGAGGAGAATGAGAGTGGTACCCATTGCTAGTCCTACTCAGAGTAGACCCATCAAAATTAAGGGCCATGACAAACTTAGTTTCATTAATTTCAGTGGGTCTACACTGAATTGAACTGGGCTGGATGCAACTCTGAATCTCCAACTAACATTGGGCTGCCCTAAACTCTGGCACTTCTGGAGCCTGACAAAGGTCTGGAATTCTTCTCATAGTGAGTGTGACGTCATGACTGGGCTATACCACTTCAGAATGAGGGGAGCTCCACCATATGAAAAAAAATAATTCTCCTTCATATAGAAACTAGCCTATTGGGTAGAAAGCTAGGCTAATAATAACGCTGACTAGCTAGCTAGTTACACACACACACACACACATGAACGAACGAACTCTGGAATGGTACAGCCCAGTAACAGGTTTCCTGCCCAAGTGGGAACTAAGCCAGCAAGGTGGAATATTGAGGACTATTCCACTCTATATTGAGATGTCTTATAAATATATCAGATATAAAGTCTCTCCAGTGTTACAGTATATTTAGGTTGTGTGTTTGTGTGTGTGTTTTCCAGACAGCAAGAAGTGCAACTATGTGGTCTTTAATACCAGGAGCAAAGGAAATTACACAAATTGCTACCTGTTCTATTATCCCACTAATGAAACCTTCCTGGTGAGACAAGTGTCAGGACTGGTGACCTACCGAATGATAAAAGGTAAACAATGATTTTTAAAAAGAAAAAGTGTTGATTGATAGTGGAAGATTTTCTTGCTTCATGTTGCTGTTTTATTATTGACTGTTTTATTCAAAGTGCTGGTGCTGACCTTTAAAGCCCTAAATGGCCTCAGCCCAATATACCTGAAGGAGCGTCTACACCCCCATTGTTCAGCCCGGACACTGAGGTCCAGCGCCGAGGGTCTTCTGGAGGTTCCCTCACTGCGAGATGTGAGGTTACAGGGAACCATGCAGAGGGCCTTCTTGGTAGTGGCACCCACCCTGTGGAACACCCTCCCATCAGACGTCAAGGAAATAAACAACTATCTGACTTTTAGAAGACCTCTGAAGGGAGCCCTGTTTAGGGAAGTTTTTAATGTTTGATGTTTTTATTATATTTTCAGATATGCTGTAAGTTGCCCAGGGTGGCTGGGGAAACCCAGCCAGATGGGTGCAGTATAGATAATGAAGTGGTGGTGGTGGTAATAATAATAATAATAATAATAATAATAATAATAATAATAATAATTTTTATTATTTATACCCCTCCCATCTGGCTGGGTTTCCCCAGCTACTCTGGGCTGCTCCCAGCAGAACACTAAAAACAGAATAAAACTTCAAATATTAAAACTTCCCTAAACAGGGTTATGTTGATATTATGATAAATTTTGATTTTATTATGTATTGCAATCTGTTAAACTGAATCTGTCAAAGATTCTTTAGCTGTGATTTCTGCACTGTAGGGGGTTCAACTAAATGATCCTTGGTATCCCTCCAAAACCTACAGTTATATGATTCTAAGATCAAGTAAGTGTTGTGACGTGTTCTTGTTTTAGCCAGACCATTTGCAGACAACACAGCTTCACCATACCAATAGGGATGTTCCACCGATTGTACAGTTTGTGCATTGTAGTGTTGTGTTAGAGCATCTAAGCATACTTGATCCTAGGAAAGTTTACTCTTAAGTAACTTCCACCAAATTTAATAAGGCTTACTTGCAAGCGAGTGTGCATAGGATTGTAGCCCTACCAGGAGGCAAATCCCATTGAACTGAAGGCATGTCTAAACTATACATGTGAGCCAGTTTTGAACTTTTTGACAGTAATGGTTCCCCAGCAAGGGATTCTGGAAATTGTAGTTCTGTACAGGATTCTGAGTAATAATAATAATAATAATAATTCCCAACATTCCTGCAGAATCTGCAATCTCTAGGGTTCTTTGTAAGCAGAATCAGAATGCGAGTCTCCTCTACTGGGGTGCAGGATAGTGATTCTGAAATAAATTAAGGGCTCTTCACCCTTAATTTGTATTTGTGTGGGGACTTGCTTGTTGAGAGTATTAACAAATAATAATATACCTCCTTTCTTCTTTTTTAGATGCAAAGGTTCCCATGCCAACTCCTTCTTCAGTTCAGCTCTCCCACCCAAGTGTGAATGGGAAGTCTGTGTCTGCACTGGCTGCTGTGTTCAATCCTCACATCCCAACAAGCCCTCTTCATGGGTCAGGTCCTTTGCAAAAGCCAAATCCCTCAAAGAGTGTGGAAATATTGAACCACTTAGATGATAAACACATAGATGAGATGGATGGACACTCCCAGCATCCACAAAGCAGAGGGGCAAATGGTTCAAAGAGCTTGGGTTCTTCAACAATGCCTGAACTCAAGAGTTTGTTGTCCCCAAGTACTCCAAATGCTGTTGAGCCTGGTATTCCCACTGTGCAGCCCACAGTTAAGTCACCTGCTATTACCAATGGCACCCAGCCAGGTACTATAATTCCTCACGTGTCTCCTAGAAAGGCAACAACCACTAGGTCTATTACAGCTTATCATAAGAATGCACCTTGGGCAACTACAAATCTAAGAAGAAGTACCACTGTTCCCAACCCCTCTACCACTGCTGGATCTAGTGCTCGTAGCCTCAGCCCACTGCTTATGAAGATTTCTTCTGCTTCTTTACATGATGTCCATCTTGGCAATGGGCAACAAGGCTTGAAAGGCGATATGCTTAATGGAGAGCCAAGCAAGGAACTTTCCCCTCACTTTGGTGACAAAAGCATACTTACAGCTGCATTGCTTTTGGGGGTGGTCTTCTTTCTCTGCGTTACAGTGCTGGTAGGTAGAAAGATGCTTGAATCCCTTCAGAGAAGGCGTTACACTAAGCTAGACTACTTGATCAATGGCATGTATGCGAACATGTGACAGAGGAAAAACATGAAGAAGTACATTAGTGGTAAATTTGGAAGCTTTATAGATGGACTGGATTTGTCACAGCAGAGAACATGTTATCTTTCCTACCAGGTCAAGTTTAAATGTTTCAGTTCCCTCACGAATGGAGTTCTCATGTGGTATTTTTGCTTGTTTGCAGTGTGTATCATGTGTTGGTTGCATATCGAATCCCCTGCTTTCTGCAACAAGAAGTCTGTGATAGTTTGGCATTCTATCCCACTTGCATAATAAGGGCAACATTTACATTTAGCCAGAGCAGTCTGTGCAGCAGCCAAACTGACCAGACTGACAACCTCTTTCTCTGAATGGTTGTTGAGAATATGACATGCAGGAAGGGGGTAATCAGTCTGCCCAAAAAGAGTGGTGATGTTAGACATTACAGAAACAGAAGGCAGAACTTAGTTTAAATACTGTCTGTGTCTGACTGTATTTCCACACACAGTAAAAAATCAATACAAATATCTGTGTGATTGGAGACAAGATGCCACACAGCACACAAGATGCTTTCAGAGCAAACCATTTTCCATTTTGCTTCTCACACAAAGTGCTAAGTATAACACTTAGACCAGGCTTCAGTCAAAATGGGGCAGAGCAAGATGTTAAAAGAAACACGGGGCCTCTGCTAAGAATGGGGACTCCCTGCCATGTTCCTTGTGATCTCATTGCATTGTGCGGTAGGGCCAGTGCAACACGCAGTACAGTGGTGTTAATTATGGACGAGTATCCCATTTTAGCAGCAGTCCCACATTAATAGCATATAGCTCTGCCATGAGGGTTTTCTTATGGAAAATATTGCGTCATCATTTGCTGTAACAATTAATTTTGAAAAAATAAACCCAAGCACAATTTAGATAACATTTCCCCCTTTAAAAACATTGTTTAGTCACTTGAAGACTATAGCCTACAGCTGCTTCAATGTATTTTGTAATTGGATTAAAACAAATCATATTTGGATTTTCTAAACGGTTTATTGCTGTTTCTGTATGTTTTAAACATAATCATCTGCTCAAATTCTTGGTACAGATACTTTCTCCGGACATTTTGATTCATTGGTCTGCAATTCCTGATATCCTACCTAAATCTGCTCTTCTGCTATTTGAATTCATTGCTTCTTCTCTGTCTACCACTAGATCAGCCAAAATCAGCTTTTCACAGCAATATAGATAAGCGTTAGCTAATGCTTGCAGGATCACCCCCACCCCCATATTCTGCTACTGAATGTGGGTTTTTTTCACTTTAAATTTGCTTACAGATACAGTGGTACCTCGGGTTAAGTACTTAATTCGTTCCAGAGGTCCTTCCTTAACCTGAAACTGTTCTTGACCTGAAGCACCACTTTAGCTAATGGGGCCTCCTGCTGCCGCCGCACTGCCGGAGCACGGTTTCTCTTCTCATCCTGAAGCAAAGTTCTTAACCTGAAGCACTATTTCTGGGTTAGCGGAGTCTGTAACCTGAAGCGTATGTACCCCGAGGTACGACTGTACTATTTCTTGAAGGGGGGGCCCTGAACAGTGGGCAAAGTTAATGTTCTATGTGAACACCAGAGGGCAGCAAATATGCTAACATGCAGGCTGCAATCCTAAACCCACCTTCAATGGAGTAAGCTACTAGGTCAGTGTGCTGTGGCACCCTGGGCTGCCTTGAATACTGGTCGGGTGCTGCGTGCAACACTGGCCTCTGTCCCTTTCTCCTTCCTCCTCCGATGCCCTCGCACTGTCACGCGTCTGCCTCCCAAAGGCTTGCACAGCTGTTTGTTGCAGCAGCCCTGGCTGCAAGCTCCCCAGGGGAATGGTGCCTGGGGCTCCCAACATGGCAAACAAATATATTCACTCTGCTGACACTGAGAGCTCAGAAAGATTAGCCACGTCCCAGTGGGCTCAAGAAGGAACAATTTATTGCCCCACCATATATATATGGCATTTATATGTGACTAAATTATTAGCGTACATAAAAATAACTCTACAGAGAATAAAAGAATAAAAGCAAAGCTGAGAATATAAAAAAGGGGAAAGCATAGGTCCATGTTTTCCATTTCAGACAGTGTCCAGTATGGTGTCATCGGTCAACTGACTTCTGCTTAAATAAAAAATAGATTAAATTGCTGTTCTGCATACAGGGCTTTGCTTATGTCAGGGTGGTCAGCATACATCTCCAGCAATGGCTAACGGGAGTCTGATGGTGGAAACGGAGAAATCGTTGATTACAAGAGCTGAAGCAGGCAGGAAAGTGTTTGTTGCTCTCATCCCACTATTATCTCTGGAATTATGTGGAACTCTGGAAATTGCATTGCCAGATTGATCAGAAGCAATAGTGAGACAAACTGGGTGGTATTGCTTTAGCATTCCACACTGCAATCTTTTAAAATGTCTGTCTGCAGACATAATTCTGTTTTTACTGCTGAATCCTTTATTGTGCCAGGGTGCACACTGCCATGTTACAAGGTACAAATTAATTCAAAACTGAGGAGTTTCATCCACTGAAGAAGTTATATGTTTCATTCCTGTTTTATTTACTGCTGTGACCCTGCCAAATTCTAATCCGTCTGGATTTTGCAGGTAGAAGAAAGCTTCAAATAATTCTGCAATACTTCTGCATCGAACCTGATTAGAACTTTCAATCTTTCAATCACTCCTGATTAAAAGATAAAACATTATCGAATAAGTTTGCCCATTAAAATCTCTGAACAGATCATATCCAATCAGGAGACATACTCAGCACTGTGATTTATGCTACACAGGGAGGTGGAAAGTTGTTACTATTAAATTTGTATCCTGCCCTTCATCCATAGGTCTTGGGGCAGTTCACAGTTTGTAGTCACACAGACTTGGAATATGAGAGATACTGAGATATTGCGGTGAGATACTGTAGAATATAACATAATCCAGCCATGTTTTGTCCCCTTTTTGTGTGCAGTTTTCATTTCTGCCACTGGGAACTGAAAACATGGATAATTTATACTTTTTAATGTGATGTATGTAAAATAATTGGGATGTGGGTGGCGCTGTGGTCTAAACCACTGAGCCTTGGGGTTGCCGGTCGGAAGGTCGCGGTTCGAATCCCTGCGACGGGGTGAGCTCCCATTGCTTAGTCCCTGCTCCTGCCAACCTAGCAGTTCAAAAGCACGTCAAAGTGCAAGTAGATAAATTAGGTACCACTCCGGCGGGAAGGTAAACAGCATTTCCGTGTGCTGCTCTGGTTCACCAGAAGCAGCTTAGTCATGCTGGCCACATGACCCGGAAAAACTGTGGACAAACGTCGGCTTCCTCGGCCAGTAAAGTGAGGTGAGCGCCGCAACCCCAGAGTCATTCGCGACTGGACTTAACTGTCAGGGGTCCTTTACCTTTTTATGTAAAATAATAGAATCATAGGGATCCTGAAGGTCATCTAGTCCAACTCCCTGCAATGCAATCTCAGCTAAAGCAATCCTCCCTGCAATCTCAGCTAAAGCAACCTTGACAGATGGCCATTTAACACCTGCTTCTAAACCTCCAAGGAAGGAGAGTCTGCCTCTGCCACCTTCTGAGGGAGTCTGTTCCATGGTCAAATAGCTCTTAATGCTCTTTAGTCTGAATCTCCTTTCTTGTAATTTAAATCCATTGCTTCAGGTCTTACCCTCTAGAGCAGGAGAAAACAAGCTTGTTCCATTTCCCATGTGACAGCCCTTCAGATATTTGAAGATGGCTCTCACTTCTCCTCTCAGTCTCCTCTTTCGCAGGCTAAACAAACCCAGCTCCCTCAACCCTTTGAGCGCTCTTGCTATTAGCAGTGCTTTCTAAGGCCCATTTGACTTCATTCTCCAGGATGTCTGCAACCACACTACCTGGGGTGTACGAGACATCCATATCTTTCTGGTATAATTCCTCTGTGTATTCTTGCCACCTCTTCATGATGCCTTCTGCTTCTGTTAGGTCCTTACCACTTTTGTCCTTTATTATGGTAATCTTTGTACGAAATGTTCCTTTCATACCTCCAATTTTCTTGAACAGATCTCTGGTTCTTCCCATTCTATTGTTTTCCTCTATTTCTTTGCATTGCTCATTTAAGAAGGCCTTCTTGTCTCTCCTTGCTATTTTTTGGAAATCTGCATTCAATTTCCTCTATCTTTCACTATCTCCCTCACATTTTGCTTGCCTTCTCTCCCCCGCTATTTGTAAGGCCTCGTTGGACAGCCACTTTGCTTTCTTGCATTTCCTTTTTGTTGGGATGGTTTTAGTTGCTGCCTCTTGTATAATGTTACGAGCCTCCATCCATAGTTCTTCAGGCACTCTGTCCACCAAATCTACATCCTTAAACCTGTTCCTCACTTCCACTGTGTATTCATAAGGGATTTGATTTAGATTGTATCTTACCGGCCCAGTGGTTTTTCCTACTTTCCTCAGTTTAAGCTTGAATTTTGCTATAAGAAGCTGATGATCTGAGCCACAGTCAGCTCCAGGTCTTGTTTTTGCGGACTGTATAGAGCTTCTCCAACTTTGGCTGCAGAGAATATAATCAATCTGATTTTGATGCTGCCTATCTGGTGATGTCCATGTGTAGTCGTTTCTTGTGTTGTTGGAAAAGAGTGTTTGTGATGACCAGCTTGTTCTCTTGGCAGAACTCTATTAGCCTTTGCCCTGCTTCGTTTTGAACTCCAAGGCCAAACTTGCCAGTTGTTCCTTTTATCTCTTGATTCCCTACTTTAGCATTCCAATCCTCTACAATGAGAAGAACATCCTTCTTTGGTGTCATTTCTAGAAGGTGTTGTAAGTCTTCATAGAATTGGTCAATTTCAGTTTCTTCAGCACCAGTAGTTGGTGCATAAACTTGGATTACTGTGATGTTAAAAAGTCTGCCTTGGATTTGTATTGGGATCATTCTATCATTTTTGAGATTGTATCCCAGTATAGCTTTTGCCACTCTTTCATTGGCTATGAGGGCCACTCCATTTATTTTACAGGATTCTTGCCCACAGTAGTAGATATGATGGTCATCCGAACTGAATTCGCCCATTCCCGTCCATTTTAGTTCACTGATATCCAGGATGTCAATATTTATTCTTGCCATCTCATTTTTGACCACATCCAGCTTACCAAGGTTCATGGTTCTTGCATTCCAGGTTCCTATGCAATATTTTTCTTTACAGCATTGGACTTTCCTTTTGCTTCCAGGCATATCTGCAACTGAGTGTCCTTTCGGCTTTGGCCCAGCCGCTTCATCAGCTCTGAATCTACTTGTACTTGTCCTCCGCTCTTCCTCAGTAGCATGTTGGACGCCTTCTGACCTGAGGGGCTCATCTTCCAGCGTTATAACTCTTATATGCCTGTTGTCTTTGTCCATGGAGTTTTCTTGGCAGGGATACTGGAGTGGCTTGCCGGTTCCTGCTCCAGGTGGATCACGTTTGGTCAGAACTCTCCACTATGACCTGTCCATCTTGGGACGCCCTGCACGGCATAGCTCATAGCTTCTCTGAGTTATTCAAGCCCCTTCACCACGGCAAGGCAGTGATCCATGAAGGGGAACCAAAATCCTAGCATTTATTAATTTATAGGTTTATCCTGTCTATAACAGTACTTAATAATTTCAAAAGCTATTGTCTAAAGTCATGGTTCCTTGTGCAATTTTCCTCAGCTTAAAGGTAATATTTATAAGAGACTTTAAAAACAATTTATTCAAATATTGATTAATTGAGTTTATTTAAATGCCACTTTTCCACAATGAGCTGTGCCTGAAGAAGTTTACAGAAAACATTCAAAACACCAAAATACAGAGCATTAGAAATACAGATATACAAAATGCAAACAGGTCAGTAAACTAAAAAATGACCAAAAAAAAAGATTTTGTAAAGACAGAATAAATTACAAAAACCCCACATTCTAGGCCCACACACTCCTCCTCAGAAAAGAGATCCAAATGTTTGTGATTATCCAATGTATCTTGGGTCTGAACTAGTCTTTTTAATATGAAGCATAAAATGAATATTCAAACAAGGATATATAATAAAGCAACACCGGCTGAATGCTGAATAATAGAAAATGGGTAGTCAACTAAGTTTTACTCAAATAGACCTTGAGTAACTTTTTCTGTTAAATTGTGTATATGTTTGTGCAACCCCCCCCCCAACTCATTGTCCTCATTTTATGTCTGCTGGGTGGAGCAGGGTTGTTCAAAATGAAACCTTGCGCCAATGGGGTGCAGCACTAGACTGGTGGAGAAGCTACACTACTAGAGGAATAGTATCCTCGTGTGGGTGAGAAGCAGCCGCTGCACAGCCCTGACAACCTGGATTTGCTAAGGCAGGAGACGGGCGGAGGGGAGGGGGGAGGGGGGAGGGGGGAGGACATCCCACGCAGGAGCAAGTTCTGCCCCCCCCCCGACACGAAGGCAGCCTTCCTTACACTGCAAGTTGAAACATTCCAATGAGAGTAAATGAAGAGCCCCAGATTACTGTCCTCACAGTTACAATCAAGGATAGGATTTTGACAGACTCTGTGGCACATAATAGCACACCATCATACATGGCTGTGTTGCCATGTGTCCGGAATTTCCCGGACACGGGGGGGTGGATTCCGGGTGTGAAATCGACATCCTGGCGGCTTTTTCTGATTTTTGCAAAATGTCCGGGTTTGGTTGGCAGCATCGTGGTGACAGCGGGAGCGCAGCCCCCCCCCCCATCACCCGAGACAGGCCCCCATCCCGGCTTCCCTTCCGGGCTCCTTGGCTCGCCTCTTCCTCCTGGGGGGTCGCGAGCGGAGTGTCCGCTTGGCCCTCTCTGCCTTGGGGCGGCCAAGCGGGGGCAGCGAGGCCGCGTCTCCTCCGCAGCCAGGAGCCTTGCTTGGAGGCCGCGCCGCCAGGTTCCCGGGGGAGGGCGGGGGGGTCGCGATGCCCGGAGCTCAGCCCGGGGAGGGGGCACAGGAAGCAGCCCCAGCCCTCCCTGCCAAAAGGAAGAGCGAGCCCCCCCCCCGCCATCAAACTCTCTGTCCCGCCCTGCGTCGGGGGGGGGGGTCTGCGCGCACGCGCTCGCTGGCTGGACTGCGCGGAAGGGGCTCCCCGGCCGGGGCGAGGCAGGCTCAGCCCAGCAGCGCCAGCCCAGAGCCGAGGCGGCCTCGGAGCGCCTTGCCACTCGCCCCTGCTGAGCCAGGCTCCGCCAGACCCCCCCCCCCGGCCAAGACTCCCGCCCTCTTTTTTGGTCTTGAAGATCTGGCAACTCGATCATATGGAAAATCCAGTGGAGAAAAATTGCTTTCCTCCTCGAAGAACCAGAAACGCATTCCAACTCTACACTTCTATGATTATATAAATGGAACATCTGCCCAGTTGTGGGGCAACTCTGTGGTTTGGGCAGCGAGTCTCATACTTTTCTCCTGCAAAACTGGAGTTCTTCATGCCGGCCTCCTACCTGCCGCACTGTGGTAGTTTGCGCAAGGAGTAGCACTGATACTTTCCTGGCTGCCTGGTTATATGCCATGTGAGAACTGGGTTAGGGCCCATTAGGCCACCAGAGTATATTGATGGGTGTTTTCTGCACATGGCTACTATGATGCACCCGTAAACAACATCATATTAGTGGGTGGTGTTGGGAGTTGCCAGAAATGTGGTGGCGCGGTCTGCTGGTACTGCAATGGTGGCCTTTGTTCTGCAGTGAATGTTTTCCTTACTACTAAGAGAGCACTGGGAATCAGGATTGGTGTGACTCTTGGCATAGCAGCAGACTACTCATAGCAGGATCTGAGGAGCATCCTGTCAATCAGTGTTCCTGGAAAAATCTTTCGGCCTGGCAAACTGCTTGAGGCAGACCTCACTAAGAGTCTCTGTATTTGTGGAAAGTTCAAAAGTAATTTGATTATGAAACATGGACTTGAAACAAGTGAAAATGGTTTGCTTGACATGCACACTCTTAAATCTGAGCAGTGTGTCACAGCATGCGTGTGGTACTTCTAGTCACCAGACCACAGGAACATGCAACTTCCAAATGTCCAAATGAGAGAGGGGAAGAATTCAGCATTGAAAATGCAGGATATGTTACAAGAAGTTCAAAGAGACCAAAGCTTCATAGCATAAAAGGCATGTGCCAGAGGTAGCTGGAGGGAGTCACTGTTCCCAGTGGCTTATAATATGCTAATGCTAGAAGCCTCTAAGCCAGAGATGAAGAACCTGTGGCAATACACGTTCACTGACCTAAGCTCTGTAAAGGCAAGGCAACAACAAAAAATGTTTAAGGTTTTATTGAATTCTAGAACTGAAGGGGCCAAGCAAACATTAACTGGAAGAGTTAAGACCCTGTCCCATATGCTCACCAGCATAACCAATATCACCTAAGAATCAGATCTTTTTCAAAACAAATATGTCTTTATTTATAAAATCATGATTTACACAGAAATAATAATTTACATGAATAAATCTGATATTACTAAAATCAGCATTGCAATATATAAAAAATACCCAAATTATGTTTTGTAAATTTGAATCATAGAACATATCATTCCTCTTATAAATCAGATAGGTCAATTTGTCCATTTCTGCTCATTCAAGACACTTCCTTAGCCATTCCCATATGGTTGGAGAATCTTTCCACTGCTGCAGTCAAGAAAATCTTTACTGATTCTGCAGATACCTTCTCATTGATCCAATTAAATAAAATCAACATAGGATAGAATCTCACATTATGCGATGCAAGACTCATCTCCAAAATTCAGAGGTACACTGGCAATCACACCACATATGTGTTAGATGCATGTTTACTGCAAAACACTTCTAGCATTCAAACCCAGAATCTTTATACATTCCGTTCAGCCTGATGGGACTTAAATACCAACAGCAAAGGTTTAAATTGAGCTTAACATACTGACAAACTCGGTGATATCTCACAAAACACTATATCCAGGGTTATCTTGAGTCTTAGATGGTGAAATCCAGTTGTCGCTCCCCACCTTAACCTGGCTACTGACTCCACCAACAGGCCACAGGGGGTTGGGGTTCTTTTGCTAGCAGACCCTTCAACTTATTATTTTTATTAGCACTTCCCATGCTGTCATCTTCATTATCATCCATGTAGGACTTATAGCTGCCAAAAGCAATACTCCTTTGCTGGAAATATTGAAACCATGGTGGTAACCATCTTTCTACAATTTGAGCTATCTCATTCCAGTTACCATTCTTCTGTTATCTTTTAAATCCTTAAATTTATGTTCCCACTTTTCTTAAATTAGCAAATCTGATGGTTAATTTCCTATTTGAAATCTATTATTTAAATAATAATTTATTTAAATTTCCTCTTGGAAATTTGTGTGTCTTAGAATATATTCTAATAGCAATACATCTGGGCTTATGGTAACACTGATTTGTATTCTACGTTTTCATTATTTGGAATGGTATTAAATTTTGTTTTAGCTAGTCTGTTTCAATTTATATACCCCGCAGATGCTTCTAGTGCTTTGATGTTAAACTGTTCTAGCTGGTACAAAGTCTCATACCACTCTTCTGTGTTATCCAGAGAGTTATCCAAGCAGAACTTAGATTATGGGCAGAGTCAGGCATGTGCAGGCTGTCCTTTAGGTAACCTGGTCCCAAACCATTTAAGGTCTTAAATATTAATAGATGCCAATGCAATTGACCCAAAATTGGTGTCACATATCCAGTCCAATCTGCAAACCTGCTGCAACAGCTGAAGGTTCTTAGCCATCTTTAGAAGCAGCCCCAGTTAGTTCAAATTGCAATAATCCAGTTGAAAATAACAGACCAGAGGTGATCAAGGTCAGGTTATGCCACCCAAGTTAGGGCAGCAGCTGGTGGCCACAGGGGATGTACAAGCCTGAGATGATAGAATGCGGTCCGAGCTACAGCTACAAGCAACAAGCTCAAGAGCACGTCAAGCTGCAGACATGGTCTTCAAGGGGAATTGCAGCTCCATCTATAAGATCAAAATAATGCCATAGTTCTTAACGTTGTGGTGAAAAATCAAAATCCCATAACTGTTACAAAGTGCTGATTGTATATTTTCCTGTATTCCTGCAAGTGTGATAGACCACAAGTGCCTACAAATCAGTGGGTGAGGGGATTGTTTTGAAGCTTTATGCTGAAAAGAGGAAAAATTGAATGTAAAACTTAATTGTTCAAAGGCAAAATCTCTTAATGTGCTGTGATTAAATAGGGATTTTGTTCTGTGTAAGCTACTTTGAGATCATCTTAAAGGTATTATGTTTTTCGTAAACACTAAAATGAGAAAATGAGCAAAAGTTGCTAGAAAACATAATCAAAACTGTATTATAAGAATGGAATTCTAAGGTCCAGCATCTCAACCTTGGGTCCCCAGATGTTGTTGGTCTTCAACTCGCAATATCCCAACTAGCAGGAGCAGTGTTCAGGGAAGATGGAAGTTGTAGTCCAACATCTGGAGACCCTCCCCCCCAAAGGTTGAGAAAGCTGGTCTAATCATTCATTTTCTCATAAATTATAATGTGCCTATGTTTTAATTTGTTATTATGATACATTCCCAGGTAATGACAAGATTTGATTATTGTAATGTGCTCAACATGGGGCTTCCTTTGGAAAATGCAACAGGTTCAGAATTCAGTACCCTGAATTTTATGGTACAGAATATAGGGGTCATAGAGGGGTTGCTTTTCCAGGCGCAACTGAAATAGATGGTTTTGATTGTATAAAAAGTTTAGGCCTGTCCACACATGCCTCAGGGTCATGTGAGGCTGTACTTCAGGTGTCTCTCAGCCCCTGAGGTTTTTGAAGTCATTGTGCTATGAGTATCTAGGCTGTTTCTGCTTCCCTCCCCCATAAGTGGAAGCCAATGAAACTGATCCGGCACAGTGAATTTTACTGCACCATGGTGCCATGTCATGTGTTGTTATTCATGACATTATTAACAGAATGAGTAGGAAGCCAGAAGGCATGTCCAAAGCCTTTGGCTGCTGCTTTGCTGTTTTGTTTCAAAAAATAAATGATCACAGGCATATGTATATAATATATCTGATGCCCCCTCCAATTAATAAACACCTTAAAAATAATTTCAAAACAGCTTGGAGAGTTGATGTTGAAGAAGAGGTAGGTAGTGTCATGGCACTTGAAAAGATGAGTTCAATACCACCACCACCAGTGTATAGATCTTGATCTTGAGCAGAAAAATGTATGTGTGTTCCAGGAGTGTGAAGGTACACTTTGGACACTTAAAAGTATCATGTCTGTCTTCACATTTAAACAGTGGGTTTTACTCCTGTAAGGTTAAAAGATAAAGGTAAACGTAAAGGACCTCTGGATGCTTAAGTCCAGTCAAAGGCGACTATGGGGTGCAGCACTCATCTCACTTTCAGATTGAGGAGCCAGCGTTTGTCCACAGACAGCTTTCCGGTTCATGTGGCCAGCATTACACCGCTTCTGCCACAATGGAACACCATGACGAGTGCAAGAGCACACAGAAATGCAGTTTACCTTCCCACCACAGCAGTACCTATTTATCTACTAGCACTGGTATGCTTTTGAACTGCTAGGTTGGCAGAAGCTGGGACAGAGCAACTGGAGCTCACTCCATTGCACGGATTCAAACCACCGACCTTCCAATCAGCAAGCTCAGGAGGCTCAGTGGTTTAGACCACAGCACCAACATGCTTAATAGGATTGATCTGCAAAGCTGAGAGGCATGGACTTCCGCCATTGTTCCGATCTAAGTATACTACAATAAATTACAATACATATATAATTATTTCATTTTAAAGGTGCAGTGTAAACCACAATCTACAGTCTCCTGAGATGTGCAGGGCAGAATGTTGAATTCCTCTATAGAGTTCTAAGAAGAAAGCTGTTTGCAGTTGCTGTTGTTTAAAAGGGACTTGCATGATAGTTAATGCAACCCATGTGCTGAATGTTCTTGAATGTTCTGTAAGCTCAAACAAATTATGTTTCAGGGCTTGGTGGTTAAAACGCGATCTCGTTAACAAACAAAAAAGTATGTTTTGCCAATGAAGCCTAAAGTACTTCCAGTACAATAATAAGAAATTTCTTCAGATGTTTTAATAATTCTGCTGAATAATTTAGCAATTGAAAAGCAGTTGCCTGCCCTACGTACAACTTTCTAGCCAGGACTTTCCTTTTTCAAGCCTATTTCTTATAACCTTTTCTAGCTCTTGGGATGCCCTCCAGCCCTGTGATGTTATAATATAGCTGCAAGAGTGGCTTATGCAGAAGAGGAGGATGGCTAAAATGGGCAATCCAGTTCTTTTGTGAAGTAAACAGCCCTTGCCAAATCTGTTAAGCAACCCCTTCTGAAATGCAAGCTAGTGGCTGTAGCCACTGAAACTAAATAGATGGAGGCATTTTAGGAAGCTGACAGCCAGTATGGCAAAAGAGGCAAGGACTTCCTTCCCACCTCCCCCTGACTGTTTATGTGCAAGAGAGGAAAATAGATTGGTAGTTTTAGGAGACCCAGAGTCAAAAGGAGAGAGCAGACACAAAAGCTGAACCATCTTGAACAGTGCTGGAAACTCCCTAGAAAACTAATGGGTGAACAGGATCTTTGGGGCTGCTAGTACTATGATTTCACCTACATGAAAGAAATGCCATAAACCTTGTGACCTCACTCAAAGGAAACAGCAGGGGTATAGACTGGAACCCCTGAATCTTCTCACTGTTCTGAGATTGGTGTTAGAAACGGTGTTATATATAGCACTGGTGTTAGAAACGGAAATCTGACTTACTTTGGCAGTACAGACCTGCCTGCATCTCTCATAGTGGGTAGAAGAGTCAATGGGGATAAGAAGAGAGCCTCACCCAGGTTGCTGGCTGCTGGTCCTCCAATATGCTAATGGAAAGCCCGCAAGCAGAACTTGAGTGTAACAGTACTTGCCCCTTTTGCAGTTTCCAGCAACTGGTATTCAGAAGCACACTTGTCTCCAACAGTGGAGGAAGAACATAGCCGTGTAGGAGCAATCCCATCAGGTGGTGCAGGTAGGACTGCAGCCAATAGCCAAAGTCCATGGCCACACCGCCCCACCCCACCTGTGGCTACCCAAAGAGCAGCAGATGAAGACAGATGAAGCAGACCCAGCATCAGTGCCTGGGCCAGCATAAGCATATTGAGGACTTTATTTTTGAAAGCATGTTATAGTTGGAGGGAAACCAGCCTGGCATGTACACAGTAACAGAAGCTCAGTTTATTATTACATATTACATAATAAAAAAGTAAAAAGAAAGTAAAGGACCCCTGGTCCTAGGTCCAGTCAAAGGTGACTATGGGGTTGCGGCACTCATCTCGCTTCAGGTCAAGGAGCTGGCGTTTGTTCACAGACAGCTTTCGGGTCATGTGGCCAGCATGACTAAGCTGCTTCTGGTGCAACAAGTGCCAACCATGACAAGTGTCAGAGCGCACAGAAAAACCATTTACCTTCCCACCACATTGGTACCTATTTATCTATAGTGGTACATTGTTTCTCGATGTAATCTGTTCCGGGAGTCTGTTCGACTCCTGAAACCGTTCGAAAACCAAGGCGTGGCGTCCGATTGGCTACAGGAGCTTCCTGCACTCAAGTGGAAACCGCGCCGGACATTTGGCTTCCGAAAAACGTTCGCAAACTGGAACACTTATTTCCAGGTTTGTGGCATTCGAGAGCCGATTTGTGTGGCAACTAGGCCATTTGAGTACCAAAGTATGACTGTACTTGCACTTGGTATGCTTTCAAACTGCTAGGTTGGCAGAAGCTGGGATAGAGCAACGGGAGCTCACCCCATCAAGGGGATTTGAACTGCCAACCTTCTGATCAGCAAGTGATAACACCATAAATGGTGTTTATGGCTAAGTAAGGCTACAGCCTTACCCCAGTTTACCTGAGAATAAGCTCCAATGAATTTAATACAGCATCTGTGTAGACATGGTTAGGATTGTACTGTAAATCTGTTTAGCATCAGGGCAGCACAAACAATTTTTTAAAATTTTATTTCTTGTGCTTTAAGTAAGTTAAAAATATAGAGCCTTCCTGAATCATGTCATAAGGAAGCCGCTATATAAATTATGGAAGAAGTATAAAGATTTACTGGAACCAAAAACTCCCTGGTGGCTATCCCCTCTGGAGGCCATTGCAGTGAAAAGAAAAAGATAATCAATTTAAAGTGAAAAAAAATCAAAGAAATCAGACATTACCTAAAGGACTGGCTACAATATTATCAATTAAACGAGGTTTTTAAAACAGACAGGAAAAAGGGTTTTGCAACCGAAGAATCAAAAGTAGATAAAGAATTAATACAAAATAAGAAAAGAGTAATATCCAGAATGTACAGGATTCTTTTAGAACGGGAGGTGAAAAATGAAGAGGTGTAAGAAGTAATGATTAAGTAGGTGAAAGATTTTGGTAAAAATATTCAACTATCAGCATGGGAAAGAGTATGGAATAAAGAACGGCCTGTCATACACTAAAGGAAAAATTTTTGAAGATGTCCTATAGGTGGTAAATAAACTCCCAGCAAACTGCCCAAAATGTATAAAATTAGAAATCTAATGCTTGCTGGAGGTTTAAACAGGCAGAAGGGACACTGTTTCATAAGTGGTGCGGCTGCAAAAAAAAAAAAAAAAAGAATTTCTGGGATATTATTTATGAGGTATTGAAAAAAATGTTCAAGCAAACCTTTGTAAAGAAACCAGAAGCCTTTCTCTTGGGCATTTTAGACTCAGATATTCCAAATGAAAAAAGGAGAATATTCTTATATGCTACAACAGCAGCAAGAATATTAATTGCCAGAAAATGGAGAGGAGAATTAGTACCAACAAAAGAGGAATGTCAGGATAAATTATTTGAATATCTCAAATTGGCAAAAATGACAGAGACAATTAGGAGACAGCCAAACCAAAATTTCAGAAAGGAGTGGGAAACTTATAAAGAACAGTGTCCTCAAGTCAAAACCTGGACCATTGTAATGATAACTGTAAGACTGCATATGGACTACTGATAATATTTAACATTGGATTTATCATCCAGAGTGTAATTTTTTAATGAAATTGTTGGGTTTTATATAATTTTTATATAATATTTTAAATGTATTTATATATTTTCCTTAATTTTAAAAAAAATCTATTATTATTATTATTATTATTATTATTATTATTATATCTTAGTCTTCTTTTTATTATTTTAATACCTTTTCCTTAATTTTTCAAAAATATTTTTTTTTAAAAAAAATCTTTCCCCTTTCCCTTCCCCAAATTTCTAACCTCCATTTCCCCCTAACTCTTAAGAATCAAAATGGTGGTGCCCAGAAGGGAGCCCTAAACCAACACAGGCCACTTCCTGAGATCGCTGCTTCAGCCCTGACTTCCTACTTATTTTTTATTACTCATCTTTTAAAATTAAATAGGAAAAATAAAGAAAATAGAAATAAAAACCTGATTCCTTTATTTTTCTATTTTTATTTTTTAAGGGGGGAGTCCTCCCTCCCCCTGCCCGCCCATTTCTATTGTAAGGTGGGAGTGTGGTTGCTCACGAGGATAACAGCCAGGACTCCAGCCTGTCTTTTCAGATTTTATTGGGTGCAAAACTTATGTACAGTGCAGAAGCTTCAAACCATGTCTGCCTTAATCGCTAGCAGATTCCGGAAGTGCCTTCTTCCTATTTCCCCTCCAGCATGGAAACCCGGGAAAACCCCCTCTCCGCCTCTTTTCCTTACGTGGAAAGCTGTGAGACAGAAGCTGCACATTCCCTTCCCTGGTAGCAGTGGTGCCTTGCAAGACGAAATTAATCCGTTCCGCGAGTCTCTTCGTCTAGCGGTTTTTTCGTCTTGCGAAGCAACCCTATTAGCGGCTTAGCGGATTAACGCTATTAGCGGTTTAGCGGCTATTAGCGGCTTAGAAAAAGGGGGGGAGCGAAAAAAAATCTCAAGACTCGCAAGACATTTTCGTCTTGCGAAGCAAGCCCATAGGGAAATTCGTCCTGCGAAGCGCATCGAAAAACGGAAAACCCTTTCGTCTAGCAGGTTTTCCGTCTTGCGAGGCATTCGTCTTGCGGGGCACCACTGTAGCAGTGTTTTGGCTCCCCTTTCTCTCGTCTTCCGTGTCTCCTGAAAGCTTCCCCTTCTCAGACTCTGACGAACTGCAGCTGCTCAACAGAGGAGGAGGCTCTCTGTACGTTTCTGTCTCTCCCCCCTCCCCTTCAAGCAGATCCCTGACAACTATCATAACCTTTTCTTAAAAAACAAACCAAAAAGCTTTTTATTCCACATTTTTGTTATTGCTAGTTATTTCCCCTTCCTCTCTCTCTTTTCCCTCCCCACTTCCTTTTTCTCTTTAAAGAGAATACACACACACACAAAATTATATTATCTTTTCCTCTCTCAAAGGGGTTTTTAAATGTTGGGTTGAAATGAACGACAGACGAGTAGGTAGGTGTCATACGGGAGGCATCTCCTGAGCAAGACCCGGAGAGGTTTGAGGTCCACCTACACCCCAAACCGCAGAGGCAGACTCAAGGGGCCACGTGGGGTCCCAGCAACTACTGGAAATTACAGAAATGTCCGCGCCTGTGTCAATCAAGCCTTCCAGAACCTTGCCATTTATTTTGTACTTACGAAGAAGTTTCTGATGACCAATCCGCTGGATTACAGCTAACAGCTGTGGGGGAAAAGGAGAGAGCTCGTGCAAATGACTATCCATAATAGAAGCAGTATGGTGAGAAGGGAGCACCACCAAATGCGCCCAGGACTCACCCTTCTTTAACTGCATGGGCATATGGCTCCAAAGTTGAACCATTATTGTGCCAACATAGTCAGGATCCAGAACTCCTGGAATAACCTGGATTCCTTCTTTGGCCGCAGAAAATTTGGGTAAAATTAAACCTGCGACTTTAGGAGGTAGTGGGCCCGCCAATTGGGTGGGCATAAGCACAATTTCGCCAGGTAAAACAGTGTCTTTGGTTTCTTGATTAATTAAGTCGAGGTAAAATCAGAGCGTGTATCCTTTGAGAAGGTTTTAATAGTGGAGACTAACGGCGGAGGGCTCCCTATTTGTCCTGGCCCGAGAGTGGGGCCCCTAAGGAGTTTCCCGAACTCCGGCTGAGAGAATGGCTGCTTCTTGAAAACACAGACATTTTGGATCTAGAAGGTTTCAACAATGTATTTGGGTGGCATGCATATTTGTGGTATGATAAGATTAAAGCACATAAAGCATTTAAAAACCACATTGTCAGGAAAGCATTGTTTAATGTCTGGACAAGATATAAGGATCTACTTGAAAATAAAACCCCAAGGTGGTTGTCACCGATGGAAGCGAAGGCTCAGAAAAAGCTCAGTATGGAGGCCAAATGGCCGAAATATTGGGAAATTCTGGAACAAGAGGGAGACAAATTGAAATTGCAAAGCTTTGAAAAACTAAAAAACAAAGTGCGAGATTGGCTTCATTATTATCAAATAATGGAGGCATACAATTTGGACAAGAAAATTGGTTTCCAGGTGGAAAAATAAAAATTGGAAGCAGAACTGTTAGATCCCAAAACTAAGACTCTGTCAAAGATGTATAACTTGCTGTTGAAATGGAATACTCAGGATGAAACGGTGAAATCTGCTATGATTAAATGGGCACAAGATGTTGGACATATCATGTTCGCTGACTGGGAACGGTTATGGACCACAGGTAAGAAGTTCACGGCATGTAATGCCTTAAGAGAGAATATTATGAAAATGATATACAGGTGGTACATGACACCAGTCAAGCTTGCAAAAATCTATCATTTGCCCGATAATAAATGTTGGAAATGTAAAGAAACTGAAGGTACATTCTTTCACCTTTGGTGGACGTGCCCAAGGATTAAGGCTTTCTGGGAGATGATCTATAATGAAATGAAAAAGATATTTAAATATACTTTTCGGAAGAAACCAGAGGCCTTTCTCCTGGGCATGGTTGGCCAATTGGTGCCAAAGAAGGATAGAACTTTCTTTATGTATGCTACAACAGCAGCAAGAATACTTATTGCAAAGCATTGGAAGACACAAGATCTACCCACCTTGGAAGAATGGCAGATGAAGGTGATGAACTATATGGAACTGGCGGAAATGACTGGCAGAATCCGAGACCAGGGAGAAGAGTCGGTGGCAGAAGATTGGAAGAAATTTAAAGACTATTTACAGAAATATTGCAAAATTAATGAATGTTAGAATGATGTTGGAATGAAGTTAAGTGGTTTTAGCAGCAATGTTACAAAGGAGTATGTAAAAATGGATTGTTAACAGGTGAGAATCTTAAGTTATAATATATTAAGATAAAGGATTAAGATAAAAGCAAAGAGGGAAAGGATTTGCTGAATTAACTAACTGAACCGGAATACAAAAAAGGGAGGTGTGAGGAGGTCAGGGAAACAAGTAAATGAAAGACAAGACATGGAAAGATTGATTTGTATTTAATTGTTTTTTTTTTTGTATTTTGTAGTTTCTTTTTTTTTCTTTTTCATATTTTTGTAACCTTTTCTGAAAGGTTTAATAAATATCATTTTTTTTTTTTTAAAGGAGTTTCCCGAACTCCTGCACTGATTTGCCCAATGATAGCCTTTACCGCACTTCGGGCATTTCTTGGAAGGCTTAGCCTTATTGGCATCACCATTCCTGTTTGCTCCCCCGCCAGGGGCTCTGCATTGTTTAGCAAAATGATCTGGGCGTTTGCAATTGAAGCAGTTGCCCGTGGGCTTATTGCCAGCCTGGATGGCACCGGCAAGCAAGGACATCGCATGACTCTGGCTGCCAACATCTGCACAGGCTTGAATCATATCGGCCAGGTCATATTTAGGGTGATGTATGATCGACTGCGAAGCCTTCT
This sequence comes from Podarcis pityusensis, assembly GCF_964106645.2. NCBI lineage: Eukaryota > Metazoa > Chordata > Lepidosauria > Squamata > Lacertidae > Podarcis > Podarcis pityusensis. Next base: position 98,773,537 of record NC_138032.1, on the reverse strand, counting down.
TGCAGTCAGTACTTGCATTTTCAAAAGCCAGTTTTTTCATCAATTCATTTTGAGCTGTAGTGTCATCAATCTGCCTAGTGACTGATTCTTTCAATCTATCTATAAATTGATGGTAGGGCTCCGAATGTTGTTGCTTAATATTAACAAAGGAGCTAAGTGGTTGCCCTGAGACAGGGACTTTGCGAAAGGCGCGTTGCACACAGGTCGCGGTGCAACTAAAATGTAAAGGTGTTAATTGCGCCTGGGCTGGTATATTATCATACGGACCAGAACCAAAGAGTTGGTTGGCTGAATGCTGTGGATCAGCCAGGGCTACTGCGCAATGCTTAAATTCACTTTCAAAAACTACATACTGAGCCGGGGATAAAAGCATGCGCATCAGATCTTTCCAATCTTGAGGTAGCATTGTATAACCAGTTGCTATTCCCTCCAGCATTCCTATCACATAAGAGGATTTTAGGCCAGAATCAGTAATGGCTTTCCTTAATTCTCTCAGAATAGAATAAGGAAGCGTCTCATACATAATTTGTTGTTGCGCAGTGCCAGGGTTAGTATAAGAAATAGGGAAGGCAGACGGCAGTTCCCCGGGCCACCCCGCCTCCTCCTCCAAGGAAAGAATGCCTTTCTGTCTAGCTTGAAAAAGTGCAGCACGCACAGCTCCTGTAGGAGAGCACGCAGGGGTTGAGGCAGGCGAAGGAGGGAGGGAAGGGGGGATGGGGGGTGGATGTGGGCTGAGGCGAAGGGGGGGTAGGGAAAGTTGCGATGGAGGCAAAAGCTTTGGGTAAGGAGGTGGATTGTCTGTTGCGGCCAAAAGGGCAGGTGGTGGGGAATTGTCTGCTGCGGGTGCCGACGGAGACGCCTGGGGACCTAATCTAGCGACGGCATCCGCACACTTCTGCCAAGTGAGCAGACAATGAATCGGAGCCCTCGGTTCTGCGAAGAGGGTTTTTCCGATTTTTTGCCAAGTCTCCATCCCCAAAGACTCTGTTTCCGGGTACCAGGGGCACTCACAAGCAATATGACATAACAATCGTTCAATTTCTTTCAAGGAAATATGCGCACCTGCTACTCTCTGTCTGACTAAATGAAACAGTTCTTTAGCATGCTCTTTTCGGAACTTTGTAAGCTCCCCCCCATACTCACGGAGTAGCGCGCTGAGACTTTTCCAGTCGAGTGAAGTATGAGGCTGCGTAAAGGGATCTGGCAATCACATCGGGGTCACCAGATGTTGGGTTGAAATGAACGACAGACGAGTAGGTAGGTGTCATACGGGAGGCATCTCCTGAGCAAGCCCCGGAGAGTCCCTTTTATTGAATATTACAGCGTTTGCCACGTATGTGCTTGTTGCTGATTGGTTAACATAAGTACAACGCAAGGGTTGCATATAAGACATTAATCATTGCATATAAGGCATTAATCATCGATAGGTTAAAGGTTGGGAAAAGGAACGCGGAGTTTAGACAGGTATGGTTTCCTTCTTATCATGATCGATGTGGTGCTACTAATGGACTGCCCGTTCCAGGATGGTATGAAAGGAATGTACACAGAGGGATAAGTACAGATTGATATGGTGTGAACTCAAGGTGAACAGAACGTACCAGGGTGATGAGGGAATGTCTTAGCATCAGCACGGTTTGTGCAGCATGAGCAGGAGAAAAGCTTAGAAGCAAGACTTCCCATCATGCCGCGGTCATGTGCAGAAGCAGAGCTTCCCTTCATTTAAATATATTTTTTATTTCTTACTTTTATCATTTGAAATAAATATACTTCTTTCAGAAACCACCATCACCACATCTTTAGTTTCTTCCTTTGGGGGGGGGTGTTGCCTTTTGTTTTTTGGTTCTCTCCCTCTTTCTTCTCTTAAATTACCGCCCAGTTTCCAATCTTCCATATCTGGGTAAGGTAACTGAGAGAGCGGTAGCTGAACAGCTTAGTAGGTTTCTGGAAGAAACATCGGCTTTAGATCCATTTCAGTCCGGGTTCCGTCCTGGTTTTGGGACCGGCACGGCTCTGGTTGCCCTAACAGATGATCTCCGTAGACAACTGGATCAAGGCGGGTCAGGACTACTGATCCTTTTAGATTTGTCAGGAGCCTTTGACATGGTCAATCATGATCTTCTGGACCACCGCCTCGCCGACGTGGGGATACAGGGCATAGCCCATAAATGGCTGTGCTCTTTTATCTCTGGTCGGGGACAGAGGGTGGCACTAGGGAAGGAGATGTCGTCACGCCACACCTTGGTGTGTGGAGTGCCGCAGGGCGCAATCCTCTCCCTGATGCTTTTTAACATCTTTATGCGCCCCCTTGCCCAGATTATCCGGAGCTTTGGGCTGGGTTGCTGATGACACTCAGCTCTATCTGCTGATGGATGGCCACACCGACTCGGCCCCAGACACACTGATCAGATGCTTGGAAGCTGTGGCTGGATGGTTTCATGGGAGCTGATTGAAACTAAAGCCTTTGAAGACAGAGGTCCTATGGCTGGGTCGGGATGGCATGGGGATGAGGGACCAACTCCCTTCTCTTGCGGGGGCCCAATTAGTGCCATTGCCTTCCGTTAAGAGTTTGGGTGTAATCCTTGATGCCTCCCTTTCCATGGATGCGCAGGTTACAGCAATAGCCAAGGCGACATTTTTCCACCTTCGCCGCATCAAGCAGTTGGTCCCTTACCTTTCCCGCCCTGACCTGGCCACAGTGATCCATGCGATGGTCACCTCCAGGCTTGGCTACTGTAATTCGTTCTACGCGGGGCTGCCCTTAAAGCTGTCCCAGAAGCTCCAGCGGGTGCAGAATGCTGCAGCGAGGCTCCTCGCGGGGTCTCTGCCATGGGAGCATATTCACCCAGTGCTTTTCAAGCTGCACTGGCTCCCAGTGGAGTACAGGGTCAGATTTAAGGTGCTGCTTTTGACCTTTCAAGCCATTCACGGCCTAGGACCCTCGTACCTACGGGACTGCCTCTCCCCGTATGCCCCACAGAGAGTCTCAAGGTCCATAAATAGCAACACCCTAGTGGTCCCAGGTCCTAAGGAAGTTAGATTAGCTTCAACCAGAGCCAGGGCCTTTTCAACACTGGCTCCGGCCTGGTGGAACACTCTGCCTCATGAGACCAGGGCCCTGGAGGATCTGATTTCTTTCCGCAGCCTGTAAGACAGAGTTGTTCCGCCTGGCCTTTGGCTTGGAGCCAATTTGATTCCCTCCCCCTTTCTTTTTCCTTTCTCCTCCTGTGATGAGGCTGCATTTTAATATTTGTATTCTTTTGTATTTGTTGTATTTTAATCTTGTTTTTAAGTTGTATTCATTCAACTTCTTTTTATTATTGCTTGTTAGCTGCCCTGAGTCCAGCCTTGGCTGGGGAGGGTGGGGTATAAATAATAATAATAATAATAATAATAATAATAATTCCCCTCTCCATCCCCCCTCTCCTCTCTTTTCTTTTCTCCCCCCAAACAAACAATAATAATAATAATAATAATAAATCACATACCTACCTACATAAACCTCCCCACCCACTTTCAATAGTAATGCCCCCCGCGGTGGTCCTTTAAAGGTCAAGGTCAAGGACTCCTGACAGTTAAGTCCAGTCACGGATGACTCTGGGATTGTGGCACTCATCTCGCTTTACTGGCTGAGGGAGCAGACGTCTGTCCACAGGGCAACCCAGACGAGTTGGCAGGGAATCATCCTATAAAGTAGATAAGCAAAGATGGCTAGCTTAAAAGCAATTACATTAAATGTGGGGGTTGGGAAACCCTATCAAAGAAAATGCATCACCTCATATGTAAACACCATGAAACCACACATTGCCTTCCTACAAGAAGTACACAACCCACCCAAAGGAAGCAAACTCCTTAGTGATCCCCGCTTCAATCAACAATGGGTTGCACTTGGCTCAGGTAAGGCCCACAGAGTTGCCATAATACTCAAAGCAAGACACTATTTCCAGTTTTGCGGAGTTTGTAAACCAAATCATTCTTAAACCAGACCGTTCTTAACCCGAGGTACCACCGTATTCCTCTCCTCTCTTTTACTTTGACCAGCATTGGATGCAGACATGCCTCTACTTGCTCCAGCTTTAAACACATGCCTGAAGCTGGTTATAGTGTGATATACTGTAAAGTATAAGTATTTTGCCTGCATGGTTTTTACTGCTGCTGCTGTGAACCAATGCATGATTATAAGCAAGTAAATTATATATTTTTTAATTTATTTATCAAGTTGTTGCTTGATTCTTTGTTAAGTGAAGTAAGAAAGGGAGAGCTAGACTTGCTCAAAACAAGGTTTTACAGCCTAATTCCTATGCTTTTAATTTTGCTCCCAAGGATGGGATTTTAAAACTGTTTGCAACCCACGCCTTGGAACCCGGAGGGATAAGTTGCAATTAATATATCTTATCCCATCCATTAAAACCCAAAAGAGGACAGCTGTACAGAACAGGGAAATTCTGTAGATTGCATGTTTACCATTTATATAGCATTTTCAGTACTGTTAAAGATTCATATGCATAGATGCAGTAATCCTTACACGGATCCTCTTAAAGATAAGCCAATATTATTGTCTTAATGTCTGAAGGAGGGAGGTGCTGGTCGTGGTTTAAGCCTGAGAGCGGAGCAGCCTTGCTTGAGTTTAGGTAAAGCTGATGCCAAGGCTGGTTCTCCCGTTAGGGTTACCTGCGCAGTACTTCCGAAATGCACGTGAATTTGTAGGTATCGCCTTGAAAGCAACCCTGCGAGGTGAGCGGCAGGGGCGCCAGAAGGGGCTCCAGCCCCCTCCGCATTTCCAAACGGGGGCTGCGCCCTCCGAGGCTGAGGGGGCGGGGGGGGCTGCGGGCGCTCGGGCTGCCCGTCCCGGAGGCCTTGCCCGGCGGGGGGGGGCTGTGTGACGTCATGCACACACGACCCCCCCCCGTGTTGGGCCCCCCTCGGCGCGTCCCTTTTCCGCCCAGTTATGTAAGCCGCCTGCGTGGCTGGCCAGGTCGGAGCCTCCCCTCAGCTGGCGCGCAAGCGAATCGCCCAGAACGTGCACCGAGGAAATAAAAGCGCAGCCGCTTAAGAGAGAGAGAGGGGGGGGGGGAGAGGGAAGCCTCCTCCTCCGCCGCCGCCGCCGCTCTTTGTGCCGCTCTCGCCGCGCAGCCCGGGTCCCCGAAAGTAGTTCCGACATTCCTCCGGTCCAGAGCGTGAGATCCTGCAGCGCAGGCCCTGAGTCCCTGATTCGCGGCGAGAGCGAGAAAGCGAGCGAGGCGGCGGCGGCGGCGGCGAAGGAGTCCCTCAGGAATGCGGCTGCCGCGTCGCCCCCTTTCCCGGGGGAGCTTCGCGGGGCGGCCTTCGGGGCGTCTCTTCCCAGAAAAGGGGGGCAGGAGCGCCGCCGGGCGGGGGGGCTCTTCGCGGGCCCAGGTGTGAGGCGCTCCGCAGTTGCCGAAGGTGGAGGAGGAGGAGGAGGAGGAGGGATCTTCTCTGGCTTTGCGCCGGGGATCCAGGAGGCGGCGGCCGAGAAGGGGCTGTGCTGCTGCGCCTTCCCTTTCTCTCGGCTCCCCGAGGAGGAGGAGGAGGAGGAGCAGCCCGGTGGCTTCGCGGCGGGCATGGAGGACGAGGGCTTCTCCTGGCCGCGCTGGCCTTCTTCCTCCTCGCCGGGGCCGAGCGCCGAGGGCCGAGCAGCCCTTTAAGAGACACAAAGAGGACCGGGCTCGGGGCGGCGGTTCCTTTGGCGCGGCTCCCTCGCTTCCCGCCGGCCTCCCCTCGCGCCCCGAAAGTATGAGAGGGCGGCCGAGGCGCTGCTGCCCCCGCTGCCCCCGCTCGCCGCCGCCGCCGCCGCCGCCTCCCCCCCGCTGCCGCCGGTGAGAGCCCGAGGAGAGAAGATGGGCGCCGTCCTGAGGAGCCTCCTGGTCTGCGGCTTGTGCTCCCTGGCGAGAGGTGAGGCGGAGGCCCCCAAGTGGCCCCGGAGCTTCGGGCAAGGAAGGTCCCCGCGCACCCGCGTGTCGTGCGATTGTGTGTACGGTGCGCATCTCTGGGGGAGGGCAAGGCCTGGCTGGCCTGGAGACGAGGCCCCGGGAAGGGGCGCAGCTCGCTCGCTCCTTCCTTCCTTCCTTCCTTGCCCAAATCCTGGAACATGGAGGAATTTGCAAAGGGGAGAGCTTGCCAGTACACACAAACACACGGAAGACAGTTCTCTTTCCTTCAGTTTCATGGAGGATTGCTTTTAAGTCTTTCTTTAAAAAAAGAACAGCATACTAGTCTTTATTAGATTTTGTGATTTTGGGGGAATTAGAACTTCGGAAAATTGTTTCCATCATTTCCAAGAAATGTGTGGCCATTGTAAACAAACAGCCCATTCCTATGTCTGTCTGCTGGTGCTATTGATTGATAGTGGTGGGACTTCCTTACAGTGAATCATGTTTAGAATCGCGGACTGGATATTCTTGGTTTGGGAGTGTTGATTTTCCCTTAGCAAGGTCTCCGATCCTAGCTAAATAGTTACTTGGGAGTAAGCCACGTTGAAATGAGTGGAACTTACAGCAGTCAACATAGTTAAGATCAGGCTGGAAGCTGTAATTAATAATGCAATCCTGTACACAATTACCTGAGAGAGGCCTATTGAACTTAATGGAGCTTACTTCTGTGTAGACATGTACCGTATAGGATTGCACCGTTGGCAAATAACACATTTTAGATAGCAACTGTGTGGTCTGATCCACCAAGTTTAATGGAGTTTGCTTCCTTGTAATTGTGTGTGAGATAATATTTAGCCCGCAATCAGTTTGGAAAAGTTGAGTGACTCCTGAGCACACCTGTTTTCGGACATAAGTTCTGATGAATAAAGCAAGTGAAATTTACAGCTTGATCATGACCATGCATACTCAGAAATAATATGCAATTAATATCCCTTTATGCAAAAGGTATGAAATGTTCAGGTCTCCTGCAAAGAACAGTTTTTTTTATTGCATCTGTGAAGTCTGCATATCTTAAAAGTATTTTCAGCCATATGAATTAGTATGAGTTCATTTTGGGCAAAATGAAAAGGCTCCCCAGATTTCAGGAAATGTTAATTTCCATTTCAGAGACCAGACTGGAATAGATTTTTATATTTTTGTATCTGAAAATAAAATAAAAATAGGATATATTGGTCAGTTTATTCAGTATTTTATTTCTTTTTTGTCTCTTCCCTCATCTCCCACTTCCTGTATTGTGGTGAGCAGAAGCTTCAGATACTCTACAGCTGATTTGCTGAAGCTGTTTCACATACTGTTTAGAAGAAATACTTGTTCACAGACATCTCACAACTATTCTTTTTGCTGCAGTGGAAGTAGAAGAATGCTTCTTGTATTTGTGTGTAAAAAGGAATCCTGTCTCAATTTTTTACAATTCCTCTGCATTTGCTTGCTTTGATGAACATTTTGGGAAGTTGAACTGGATTGGAGGGGAGACCTAGAAAGGCATTTGATAAAAACAACAAAAAACCCATGTGCAAGTATATTCCTTTGAGGAAGGATAGTTGATTTATATGGCTCTCTGATTTTCAAAGGAAAAATGATTGTTTAAGTTAACTTTTTAATGCATAAAGTTTAGTCTAGTTCTGCTGTGTTGCCCATAATCAATAACCTGACTGAGAGTATAAAAATTAGCAGGATTTTGCCACAAATTATTCTTTTCTCCAAATGTTATGCTATACTTCCATATTTATGAGAATTTCTACAGACTTCCTCGTGTATTGTAGAAAAAACGTTTCTAAAGATGCTTACTTGATAATCAAATATGGATTTAATATGCTTACCTTACAATCAAAACTAGGTATATTGACTGCATTCGGATGATCGTATCTTGGATTAATAATAATAGAATCAGAATCATAGAAGGGGCCCTGAGGGTCATCTAGTCCAACCCCCTGCATTGCAGGAATCACAGCTGAAGAATCCTTTACAAATGGCCATCCAACCTATGCTTAAAAACCTTCAAGGAAGGAGAGTCCACCACCTTCTGAACAACTCTTACCATCAGAAAGTTCTTCCTGATGTGTAGTCGGAATCTCCTTTATTGTAACTTGAATCCATTGGTCCATTCGGGTCCTACCTTCCTTAGCAGGAGAAAGCAAGCTTGCTCCATCTTCCATGACACAGCCCTTTAGATAGTTAAAGATGGCTATCATATCACCTCTTATCCAGGTTAAGCATACTTAACTCTCTCAACCATTCCTTATAAGACTTTGTCTCCAGACCCTTGATCATCTTGGTCGCCCTCCTCTACACACATTCCAGCTTGTCAACATCCCTTCTTGAATTGTGGTGCCCAGAACAGTACTCCTGGTGTGATCTGACCGAGGCAGAATAGATCCTATCATGGATTAATTATGGTTTTCATGTTTATACTATTTTGCAAATCTTCTTGGGTCACTTTTGTGTAAAAATCAACAAATACAATAAATAATCATAAGCCCCAATATGAATGAGCCTTATGGACACACACACCTGTTTCATACCCCACATCATGCTTGCAAAGCCGTAAAGTCTTTAGTTAATTTCATCAGAACCAAGAAACGGTCTAATGGCTTCAGAAAAATCCAGGATAAACCAAGAAACTCGTTAATTGCTTCAGAACAAGCCAGGAGAAAAAGCTAACTTCAAGTCTGGTATAATATAATGACTTGTTCTGAAGCCCTTAACCATTGTTCCTAGTTCAGTTCAGATGAAATGGACAACTTTAGTTAACAGAAGGCCTGCATGCTTGCTGAAGTTATTAAATGAAGGCTCATTTGAATTTGGCTATACAGTGGTACCCCGCAAGACGAACGCCTCGCGAGACGAAAAACTCGCAAAACGAAAGGTTTTTTTCGTTTTGGAGTTGCCTCGCAAGACGAATTTCCCTATGGGCTTGCTTCGCAAAACGAAGCTTGCCCCAGGGACAGCGGGTCTTCTCTTTTGAAGCAAGGGGCGGCGGGGAGAAGCGATCTTCTCCCCGCAGCCCCAGGTCCGGGGACAGCGGGAAGCGCTTCCCGCTGCCCCCGGACCTCTTTTGAAGCAAGGGGCTGCGGGGAGATTGCTTCTCCCCACCGCCCCTTGCTTCAAAAGAGGTCCGGGGACAGCGGGAAGCGCTTCACGCTGCCCCCGACCTCTTTTGAAGAAAGGGGCTGCTCCCCGCAGCCCCTTGCTTCAAAAGAGGTCCGGGGACAGCGGGAAGCGCTTCGCGCTGCCCCCGGACCTCTTTTGAAGAAAGGGTTTGCGGGGAGAAGCGATCTCCCCGCAGCCCCTTGCTTCAAAAGAGGTCCGGGGGCAGCGGGAAGCGCAGCGCTTCTTCCCTGCTGCCCCCGGACCTCTTTTGAAGCAAGGGGCTGCGGGGAGATCGCTTCTCCCGGTGCTCCGAAGCGGGGCGGGGGGGCAGGAACACCTGCCCCAGCCGCCCCGCTTCGGAACGCTGCTCCGAAGCGGGGCGGGGGGCGGGAACACCTTCTGAAGGCGGGCGGGGGGCGAAAGTCTTTGTCCCCCCTGCCTGCCTTCCCAGGGGCTTTTAAATCGCCCCGGACAGCGGAGAAGTCCTCCGCTGTCCCGGGGCGATTTTAAAATGCCGCCCGCCAGCATTTTAAGATCGCCCGGACAGCGGAGAAGTCCTCCGCTGTCCCGGGGTTTTTTAAAATGCTGGGGGTGGGAAGAAAAGCCCTTGTCCCCCCCCCCCCAAGCCTTCAGAAGAGGTCCGGGGACAGACTGTCCCCGGACCTGGTCTGAAGGCAGTTTCCCTAGGAACGCATTAATTGATTTTCAATGCATTCCTATGGGAAACCGTGCATCGCAAGACGAAAAACTCGCAAGACGAAGAGACTTGCAGAACGAATTAATTTCGTCTTGCGAGGCACCACTGTACTGTATCTTCTATATGTTACATAATTTATATTGGATCTATGTGTGGGTTCAAGTGGGAATAAGAAATCGGAGTATTTGAACTCTGATTGTAAGGTGAATTATTTTATCTAAGAAAAAAATTGATGTTGGCTAGCTCTTTAGATTACTCAGAATTTCAGTATACAGTGGTGCCTCGCAAGACGAAATGAATTCGTTCCGCGAGTTTTGTCGTCTTGCGATTTTTTTCGTCTTGCGAAGCACGGTGTCGGGAAAGTTTTGGAAAAGCTTCAAAAATACCAAAGTCTTTAAAAACCTCAAAAAAGGCTACCACACCGCGTTCTATGAGTTGCTCCTCGAAGTCAAAACGGTGTTAAGAAAAAGGAAACAAACTTGCAAGATGTTTCCGTCTTGCGAAGCAAGCCCATAGGGAAAATCGTCTTGGGAAGCAGCTCAAAAAACCCTTTCGTCTAGCGAGTTTTTTGTCTTGCGAGGCATTCGTCTTGCGAGGTACCACTGTAAATACCTTTGGATTACAGAGAGTTTGTGGCTGTTGTGGCTGTATTTTACAGAGGACCAGTTAGCTAGTATATTACTGCTGAGAAAAACAGGAATTTGGTAGGGTATAGAGGGTTAAAGATTGTGTATGCTTGTTAATTTGCTGATGAATGATGTCAGGTTGCCAAAGGCTGGAGATCCAGTCATTGGGACCCCAGTATTAAGATGTCACATTTTTAAATATACAGGATGAACATAGCAATTTTTCATAAATATATGTGTATGGCCAGAAACTTTTACCATTAATATGTACTAGTTATCTTTTAGTTAGTATATTGTAAACTGTATAAAATGAGTATGCTTATATATAATGTATGATGTAGTGATATTTGGGTGGAGAGGGACTGATTTCAAATTCCCACTTGGCCATGAAACTCATTGTGTAACCTTGGGCTAGTCACAGTCTCCCAGGTTAACCCCAGCATACAGTATCTCTGTGAATATAAAATGGGGAGGGGTCACCCTGAGTGTTAGGAATATAATAGAATATTCATGCTGGATTGCTGCATCCTTTTTCTGCTGTACTACTAGGGCTGCTAGTTTTGACTTCAATGAAAATCAAGCTAGGAAATTGCTTTCAAAAGCAACAGTAATTACTTTGCCTTTAAATATGCAATCTGTTGGGACTGTATTTGCCAACTTGGCTAAAAACAGTTTTTAGACAGTCTTTTTTTACTTTGGAAAATATATTTCCTGGTGTAAGGCACCTAGGTAAACATACCAGACGTGGGAATGTTCTTTACTAGACAAACTGACAGCTCAATCCCAGGTATGCTTCCTTTTTAGTGAGTTCCAGAGTTCATTAGGGCTTTCTGTACTCCTTTACGTTAATTCCAGAGTGGGTAGTTGTGTTAGTCACCATAGCCTTGTGGTACTTTGGAGATTAGCATGTATTTTGTGGCACAAGCCTTTGTGCATTACAAACGATCAGATGAAGTTGGCTCTAGTCCATGAATGCTTATTCTGTTAATTCTCAAGGTGTCCACAAACTTAGTTATTCCTTGCATAATTACTTGGATGGAAGTCTCATTGAACTAAGTGGTATTAATTTGCATGTAAACAAACACAAGGTCAGCTATAAACCTGCCAGGGTAATATATATGAACAAAAAAGGCGTATAAGGATAATGCTCCCGGGGGTAGGATTCTTTCTATCAGTTGTTAATTTGGGAATTCACTGAGATTTTATTCCTGAGCCTGTGAGTGCTGTTGCATTATCCAGTAATAAAGCCTGAGTTGCCGCTGAATATATGTAACAGAGAAACACAGCAAATCCTACCTGTCCCATGAGTGGTACTATATAGGTGTCACATTCACACTGGATACTATTTTAAAAATATTAATGCTCCAATTTTCCTATGATGATATGTTGAAAAGGAATTTCCATTATGCCTCTAAATAGTGTTCAAAATTCTATAGGCGCCAGGTGCATTTTGCACCTGGCTATAAGTTACTTGCGACCAAGTGGAGATGCCTGGGTGCCAGGATGGGGCCTGACATCTCCACCTGGAGGTGCATGCCTGGGGATCATTGGATCTGGACTGTTTTCACACACTAATACCACATCCTGTAAAATTCTATCAGTTATATTTTATCTGCACAATCAGTGAATTTCAGGAACCAAAATGCTGCTTCTGTGCAGCCTGAGCAGGAGCAGTGAAAAGGTTATAGTTAATGGTTTTCACTTGTCTTCACTTAGCCCATCCCACTGACCTGCTCACAGTTGTGAAGAATACTCTTATGTTATGAATGGACCATTAAGAAAAAGATTTAGGAATCGGCTTGTATATATGTGGACTGTCCCTTAATCAAGTAACTTTTTTAGGTTAAGTTCTCAAAGTTCTTAACCTAGCTCAAGCTTGTCATCTGAACTAGCCAGATGTTTAACTGATAATCGATCACAACCAGTCCATAATTTGAAAAATAAGATTCTAGATCCGTCTTGCCCCAAAATGACAACTAAACATTCTGTTTTGGCGACTGCAACCCCAGTTTAAGGTGCCATTTGGCACCTGGCTTCTATATCTGAGTTTCTAACACTGCTCCCAAAGCCCCACAGCAAATTTATAGTAATTAGGTCATTCTTCTTCCATACCTTTTGCTGTCTCCTTGAGGTAGCAGCTTCTCGGGCTGTTACTTGTAAGCATAAGTGGGGAGTTGAATGAAATACCCAAATACTGTAAGTTTCACAGCTAGAAATCATGACCAGACACTGGAGAGTTTGTAGGTTTCACCTTTTCTCCCCTCTTAAAAATGCTGCTCATGCAGATCAGGCATCAAGAGACTATCAAATATTAGAGGAGCTTGCTGGTGTGGCATTATTTCTATGAGCAATGCAGCTAGGATGCTGGAGCAGGGATACAAGACTTTAAAATGTATTTCGCACAAATTACTCTCTGTGTAGTACACTCTCAACTTTCATCTGCCCCTCAGTGTGGCCAGTGGTCAAGGATGATGGGAACTGGAGTCCAAAATGCATGAAGGAAAAACAGTTAGGCTATGGTACTGTAACAAACATTTTTAAAAATAAAAATGGAATGGCTTTGATTGTATTTACGCTATGCTTTGATGTCCAGCTAGGGGGCAGAGGATGCTCATTTCACTCCAGTTTTATTTCTTTCTTCTACCATTTTAAAAAAGCACAAAATAAAGAACAAAAGATGTCTCATAAAACATCAGGAATTAAAGATTTCAAATATAAGAGTTGACAGATTGAGAGAGCTCCCCTTCTTTTTATCCTGTATGAACACTTGTTTGTATCTGCTGCTGTGAGAACAGAGTTCCACTTGTGTAATGGGACTTCTTTAACCTCTCCTCCCACTGTGTACCCCAAAATCTGCTGCAGTTTATGAGAATTCACAGGGAACTTGGGGAGGATGTTCCATTGCTCAAGTAGAAGTCTGCTGTGCAAGCTGTCACTGCTATTCAGTGATTTAAAGTAGAACTGCAATTTCGCTTTATTTACTAAAAGGTTCTGAGATAACTAATGGCAAAATTTAAAAGCAATCAGCTTAAAAATCAAAATCAGTAGAACAGCAAAATCAGAAACAGCAATAAAAGTAGAAATGTCTGTGAAAGAACAGCCAAGGTAGCAAAATGCAGCAGTTTATTAAAAGCTTCAGAGAATAGGGTTGTTTTACCTGGTGCTTAAATGTTAGCAACTTAAGTGCCAGCTGAGTCCTCCATGAGCTTCATGCCACCACCAGAAAGACCCTATATTGTGTCACCATCCACTTCACCTCAGAAGGTGCGCGTGCAGAAAGAAGGATGCCTGATTAAGGTCTTTTAGAGTGAATGAGTTCGTTTGGAACTTTAGACTTCCGTTGTTTAGAATTGTGTAGATGCTTGAACCTTGTGCATGCTGTGTGTTTAGATTTTTTTTAACAGAAGCTCCATTTTTATGAATATAAGTTCCATAAAACTTAAAATTGTAAAGCAAAGTTTTTAAAAGAAATTTCCCTCAGTATCTAGTTTTTCCTCTCAGGATCAGGGTTATTTCGAAAACACTTCTCTTCTGTCCCCTCCACTCCACCAATAACACCATTCTAATAATTATTTTTATTCATCATTGATGTGTTTTACTGCCACAGCAGTACAATTTGTCTTGAGTGTGTGTAGCTCTGTGTACAGAGACATGGAATTGCTGCCAGAAGATGTAAAGATGGGCCACTACTAGTTGTAATGGCTTTAAAAAATGAGAATCAGGAAAAAATCATAGAGTGGAACATCCTTTTTCAAACACACTATAGCTCTCATTACACCTTTGGGAACAATCTTCCTTATCCTTTCTTTTTAACTCCTTTTCCCTCTTGCCACACTTCTCTAGTGATGTGGGTTGGAAAACGTCCAAGTACAATATTTTTCCATGATTTTTTCTCTACTTTTTGACATATGTAGTTTCATAAAATTAATTATTATCATAAAAAATTGAGCACAATGCATGTCAAATTGGTCAACTGTAAAGGTTGAAATTGTAGCAAAACCTAAAATCAATGACTGACATAAAATAGTGCCATGCAAACAGGGCAAGTTTCAGAGTTATTTGAGATAGCTTTCACTGTCAGCTGCAGCACTTCTTCTGCAGCAACAGCACAGCTTGCTTCTCGGTGGCCCAGCTTCCATTTTTATTTCCCAGAATCCATTGCATGTAGAGTTGTTCTGAGAAAAATAATCTTGGTTTGATATCTGGGCTGCTTTCAAACAAACCACAATATACTGGTCACGTTAAGAGATTTTCCCACTTCTTAAACCCGGGGTTGACAAGGTTTACCTTGCCTGGGCTGGTTCACTCCAGCAGAGATCCCTCCGTGGGCCAGATCGTGCGTGTACATGAGCGCACACGCCTGCAATTTCCAGCGTCTGTGCAGACACGATTTCTGATGCCACAGAGGTGAGTCCTGGCACTGCGCTGCGTCGGTTTAGCACAGTGCACTGGTTAAACGACCCCAGTGGGCCGCTTGTGGCCCATGGGCCTTAGGTTGCCTACCCCTGGTAAACCATGTTTTTTGAAACAGGATGAGTGCGGTGGCTCCGTGCTACTTTTCTTGCCTGTCTCTGGAGTACTGTGTCCAGTTCTGGGCACCACAGTTCAAGAATATATAAAAGGATGTCACATAGAGAAGGGAGAAAGGTTGTTTTCTGCTGCTCCAGAGAAGCGGACACGGAGCAATGGATCCAAACTACAAGAAAGAAGATTCCACCTAAACATTAGGAAGAACTTCCTGACAGTAAGAGCTGTTTGACAGTGGAATTTGCTGCCAAGGAGTGTGGTGGAGTCTCCTTCTTTGGAGGTCTTTAAGCAGAGGCTTGACAACCATATGTCAGGAATGCTCTGATGGGTTGGACTCGATGGCCCTTGTGGTCTCTTCCAACTCTATGATTCTATGATTCTATGATTATTCAGGGACAGCCCCATGGAGGCCATTCTTTTCACGAAGTCCCGAATGACCCCTTGTAAGGTCGTGTCGGCATGGATGTTAAAATCCCCTAGGACAACCAAACTAGGTATCTCCAAGAGAACATCTGCCACGACCTGAAGTAGCTTGGGCAGGGAGTCCTTGGTGCAGCGGGGAGGTTGGTACGCCAAAAGGAATCCTGTATTCCGGGGAGGTGCCTCCGGTAATGGCGGAATTCCTCTGACCGGGAGGAATCTGCTCCGTGGGAATCTGGGTCTGGCTGCCACGGTGAAGGCGGAGACCCGTTAAAATCACAGGCGGGAGAAGCCTGTGAGCGTGGGATTCGGCGGGCACCTTTTGCGCCTCCCCCACTCGTGGGGAACCCCGGTTTTTGGGGCTCCAGAGCGACGTGGGGTGAGCGGCGCGGTGCATCGAATCGTCTGCTTCTTCCACGGAGCGAAGCTGCATAGCTGTTGCTGGAGAGCGCTGACCTTTTCCTGTGGACAATTTGACTTTAAAGTAATTACCCGTGAGTAGAGCTGAAGCGGAAGAATTGGATTTCTAAATGTTTAATTTGGTACCGTAACGGGGAGGTTCAAAACAGGAAGTCCGCCTCCCCCTTTTGTAAATAGACTGAGGCAATGAAGTTGCAAGCTAGAGTCCTGGAAAGCCTTTTGTAAAAGATTAAATTTCCATCGGTAAAGAACATTAAACCCCCTCTTGTAGGCAGGAGAAGAGAGGGGGAAGTTGTGGATTGAATAGTGGGAGAGAGTGAAGAGATTTAAAACACCGCCGCTCTGACCCTGGAAACGGGCTGCTAGCAGGACTGCCGTCTTTTGGAATGTTCATTGACAGCGTTTAGAACGTTCATTGACAGCTAGTTAAACAAGAGAAATACATTGTTTCTACTGTCTCTGGCTGCTTTAAAAAGGAGTAAAAGTAACTGAAAATTGAAACTAATTTGAAACTAATTTTGGATGGTTTAAAAGAGGATACTATTGACTATTACAAATAGAAACTGTTTCCCCCCAGTGGAGGCCTTTGAAACCGGTTGCTTTACAAGAGCTGGGCTAGGGGAATTTCCAGCTGCAAGTTAAAAACCGTGAGACTCTGGGACTGACCTTGAATCTTTTAAGTGTTATGGTAAATGGAAGAGGAAAAACAGACCAGTCAACTGCTGACAAAACATTAAGGTCTGGGAGGATTTGGCAACAATCCAGGAGAGGTCCATCATCAGGCCCCCCTGCTCCTCCTGTTGCTTCCTTTGTACCAGTATATTTAAAACCAAGAGGAATGTCGACAGAAGAGGCTTTAGTGGCTGCATTATATAAGATAAATGACTCACTGGATCAGCTTAACAGGAAAATGGACACGATAAATGCGAAAGTGGATGTTTCAATTACTAAAATTAACTTAAATACAGAAAGTATAAATAATACCAATACAGAAACCACCCAGAAATTGTAACAGGAACCTACTTGGATACGGCAAACTGCGGAGGAAGCCAGGGAAAATGCTGTTGTTGCTGAATGTAAAGTAACACAACTGGAGAGAAAGAGAGCCCCAGCCCTACAGAGGCAATTTGATGAACATAAGTTGACGCTTGCTATGACTGAATTTAAAGAAAAACAGACGAATTTGAGGATTAGAGTTCACCTTTGGTGGACATGCCCAAGGATTAAGACACTTTGGGATATGATTCATAATGAGATGAAAAAGGCATTTAAATATACCCTTTTGAAGAAACCAGAGGCCTTTCTCCTGGGCATGGTCGGCCAATTGGTGTTAAAGAAGGATAGAACTTTTTTCATGTATGCAACAATAGCAGCAAGAATACTTATTGTGAAGTACTGGAAGACACAAGATTTATCTATTCGGGAAGAATGGCAGATGAAGTTGATGGACTATATGGAATTGGCGGAAACGACTGGCAGAATCCGAGACCAGGGAGAAGAGTCGGTGGAAGAAGAGTGGAAAAAGTCTATTTATAGAAATATTGTTAAAATAATGAATGTTAGAAAAATGTTGGAATGAAGTTATATGGCTCTAGTAGAAATGTTATAAGGAATTAAGTATAAATAGATTAATAGAGTATTAAAGGGAAAAATAAGGTTAGAATATGTTAAGATAATTATAGGATAGAAAACAGAGGAAGATGGAAAGGAATTGCTGAAACAATTAACAGAAGTGGAATACAAAAAGGGAGGTGTGAGGAGGTCGTGGAAATAAGGGAATGAAAGATAAGATAAGATATTGAAATTGTTTTGTGTTTTAAATGGTTTGTGTCTTGTTTTGTTAGTGTTATGTCTTTTTTTGTTTTTTTGTTTTTTTGTTTTTGTTTTTTTGTTGTGTTTGAAAGGTTGGAAAATTAATAAATATTATTTTAAAAAACAACAACAAAAGGAATCCTGTATTGTCCCCATTGCCCAACTTCCAGAACATGCACTCAGAAAACTGGGTCTTCCCAATAGGACACCTGGTGCAAGCTAATGACTTCCTAAAAATCTCTGCAACCCCCCCCTCCCCACCCACATGACCTGGGTTGTTGTGCTTAAGAGAAACCTGGTGGACAAGCAGCGGCAAGAACAGGCCCATCTGCTTCATCCAGCCAAGTCTCTGTTACACATGCCAGGTCAAGTCCTCTATCCACGATCAAGTGCTACTCACAGTATGTTTTTGAACTGTTAGGTTTGCAGAAGCTGGGACAGAGCAACAGGAGCTCACCCCGTCGTGCAAATTCAAACCACCAACCTTCCGATCTGCAAGCCCAAGCTTCTCAGTTGTTTAGACCACAGCACCACCCGCTCCTGCTATTATGGCACCAACCATATTAATAACTTTATTATTGAACAATGTTTATATACTGCTTGATTCCAAGAAACCCTACAAGCAATTGCCAAAAATATAAAATGTTAAAATTCTTGATAAAAAGCAGTTAAAAACAACTATTTAAGAATATTCAAAAGATGATTAAAATCAACAGTAGCTAAAAAGAAATAGACAGGAATAACTTCTACATGTCTGGGTAGGATTGCCTAAACAAAAACATTGTAATGAAAAAGTACACAAAAGGTCGGTGATGTCTGATGGCAGTAGGTAGGGAGTTCCAAAGGTAGCTTCTACCGCACTAAAATGTCAATTTCTTACAAGTGCAGAATTAATATTATGTGGCAGCTGCAACTATGCCAATTCTATAGGTCAGAGCAGCAGACTGGTTGTATATGGACTAATTTGCCCATCATGTGATTATTACCTAATTGCAAATGAGCTTGTGACATATTCAGTGTGGTTCCTGGAACTGGAAAATTTGCTAGGGAATAAAGAGAGTTGTCTAGTTTTGGATGAGCCTTGTTTCCAGGCAACCAGGCAGAGAAACGTATTTTGGCCCCAAATAAGATAGGTGTGAGGTTTGTGCATGTGTTCCCTCGCATTCTCTTGTGTGTTGCTAACTTTTGATGACTGCATACAAACAAAATTGCTTTGCTGCATGAGACATTCAGTCTTCATCTGGGGCCAACCAGAGGTGTCTGGAAATTCATAAGCAACTTGTGGGTCATCAGAAGTATACTGCCTCTAAATGCATAGGCTCTGTTCAGCTATCCTCCTTAGTAAAGCGCCTTTGACAGATCTATTCTCTGTGAATTTATCAAATCCCACTTAAAACAATCTAAGCCAGTGCACATTTTTACTATTTGTGGCAGAACAACCTATCATTTAATGATGTGTGGTGTGAAGAAGTGCTTTTTGTCTTGTTGTCCAGACCCTAGGGCTGGTCAGCTTAATTGTGTGTCTCCTGTGTTGTTACCTTATGAGTGGAGGAGAAAGACTATATCCATTCTTACTTGCAAAGCTCTTACAGTGTTAAGAGTGAGTCATTGAAGTTGTTGTAACTATGATCACGATCACCTGTGATTTCAAATCCCTCATATTTTTTAGAAAGGTGATAACACTGGAAGTTCTTTTTTAATAAAAATTAAATTAACTTGCTAATTACTTCACGTTGTGACTTGATGTCTGTTGAATCCTTAATTTGTGCAAAGCCCAGCTTAATGCTTTTCTCTTCTTTCCTAGGTTCTCCTCTGTTGCTATATGCAAACCGGCGTGACCTGCGACTGGTAGACGCTGCACAGGTGAATGAGAATGCTACAGTTGTGGTGGGTGGCTTGGAGGATGCAGCTGCTGTGGACTTTGTATTCATCCACAGCTTGATATACTGGAGTGATGTAAGCGAAGAAGCCATTAAGCGAACAGAATTCAACAAATCAGGGAGTGTGCAAAATGTGGTTATTTCTGGGCTTTTATCACCTGATGGGCTAGCTTGTGATTGGCTAGGCGAAAAACTATACTGGACGGATTCTGAAACAAACCGGATTGAAGTTTCCAATTTAGATGGATCTTTGCGAAAAGTTTTATTCTGGCAAGAATTGGATCAACCCAGAGCAATTGCCTTAGATCCTGCAAGAGGGTAAGTTTTATTGTCCTTTAAAACTCTTGGTTGAGTGTGGGGCACCTTTTGCTAGCTTGGTAGAAGTTCCTAGGAAAAGAGTACAGATCAAAATTCATTTTGCTACAGCATTAGCTGCCAAAGCCTATATTCCAGTTGCAGTGTAATGGTGCTTATTACTAGGTGAACCTTTCTTGCAGAATGTCCTCTTTCTGAACTTCTGTTTGTGTCCTGAAAAGCTGTTCAGTTATCAAACAAACTAATAAGACTAAATATGTTAGTATATTATTTACTTGAGGGGTTGTCATGCACAGTGTCTATTCTGCGTGTGTCAGGAGTCACGCCTTTAGTATATCAGGACCTGCACTTTGGAACTTCATGCCTATTGACATTAGGCAGGTGCTATTATTGTATTCTTTTTAAAGCTTGTTGAAAATGTTTCTCTTTTGGGAGGCCTATTCACACACGATTGGCCACATATTTTATTGTGTTGCATTGTTTTTAGATGTTTTTAACAAGTTTAAAATATTTTTAACATGTTTTGTTTAATTTTTTTATGTTATTTTTATTACAGGAGTGTTTGCCATCAGCTTCTTTGGTAGGAAGGGCGGGATATAAATCTGATAAATAAAAATACAGTGGTACCTTGGGTTACAAGCACTTCGGGTTACAAACACTTCAGGTTACAAACTCGGCTAACCTTGGGTTAAGAACTTTACTTCAGGATGAGAACAGAAATCGCGCGGCGCCAGCGAGAGGTCCCATTAGCTAAAGTGGTACCTCAGGTTAAGAACGGACCTCCAGAACGAATTAAGTTCGTAACTTGAGGTACCATTGTATTTTAAGACTATTGTATTTTAATATTTTGTTGGAAGCTGCCCAGAGTGGCTGGGGAAACCCAGCCAGATGGGCGGGGTATAAATAATAAATTATTATTATTATTATTATTATTATTATTATTATTACTACTACTACTACTACTACTACTATCACCACTGTAAACACCTCCTATCAACCAGCATGGCCAGGGTTCTGGAATGATAGAACTTACAGTGGGAGGGCATCACACTGGCTACCCTTGCTCCAGACAATTAATTTTTAAACTATTCAAAGAACGGTGTGAATCCTTAGAGGTAGATTGCCACTACATTTTAATGAACCTAGAGACATGTTTCTGTTAAAGTCTGCTGGTGCATCAATGAGCTATCTACTTCTATAATGAGAAACTAATGAAGGATTGTTGATTGTGTGTCTAAGGCAGAGCTTTCCAAACTGTGTGCCACGACATGTTAGTGTGTTGGCTGCAGTGTGTAGGTGTGTCAGGCGAACGCTCCCTGTGCTCCTCTGAAGGCTGGAAAGGGATTAGTTTAACCTCCAGTTTGCTAGTAAAACTGAATTTCTGTGTTGGGAAATGATGCATGTCTAAAAAGTATGTCACCAACATGAAAAGTTTGGAAAACTCTAGTCTAAGGCATACTCTCAGTTCATGGTGAAATCGAACAGACCAGTATGAAATGTGTGCATGCTTTTGCACAGTTCCTCAAATCCTTTTCATTGTACAGGGATTCCTTGGCAGACTAATCAAAATGGAAAATGTTCCATGACATTGGTCAAGATGTGAGTTGCTTTCCATGTATGTTTTTTAATAAGTTGGTTAGACATCTTAATTACTGAGCTAAAAACGTGTTTTTTGGGGGGAGAAAAAAGTAACATAGTTTTCTGTGTCTATCTGCACATCAATTCCTATGTGACTACAACACTATCCCTTATTCATATGGTATTAATTGCAACTCATAAAAACCTACTGTGGGCTACAAGATTTATTAACTTCCTTGAAATTGTCATTTTAAGTGTTGCCAGCAGCTCATTAGTAACATTTTTGGGGCTTCACTCAGTTTTTTGTGTCTTCACCTTGTTGTCACTTTGACACTGAAGTGGTTTTGACAGGTGAAATGCTAAACTTGTTAAATGGCTCAAAGGTTGTGTAGAATTGTGTATTACTTTGCATGTATGGACACTTACCAAGTTCTGTGAACTTTGCATTGAATCATGACTAAATGATCTGTTACTTGCACATATGTAGCTGTACTGTCACATAAACATTTCGGGAAACAAGTTCCACAGATTTACCGTACGTGGAATTTTCTTTCAAGCTAACATGTTACTTCGTTGGGTATTCATTTCAGTTTTGTCCTTTTTTGTGTTCATTGCTTTAAAGCTGCATTAAGAACAAGCCTTGGTTCCTGAATGTAGGATGCAAATAATAATTGTTGGACTTCTAAAAGTTGTATGTGGTGTCTTGGCTGTTTCACAAAAAGAGTGTGTACTAAGGATGTGGTAGTTTCTATTTTGCAGCTAGGTTTACCAAGTGGATGAAGCTACTGATTTAGCAAAGTCCAATTTCTGCTCCTCACCCAGACTTGTTAGCATGTCCTCCAAAGTTGCTGGCGTTCAAACATTTTACTTGCCTGCATTTTGCACTTCATAACACTTTTTTTAGTAGAAGGCAGACAAGTAAAACATTTTACAGGCAAGATTAGAAATGCAGAAGACTGTCCAGCTCATTCAAAGTGGAGGAAGAGGCTTTGCCTCCTAGGAGAGAATGCAATGGGCTACATGTGGACGTGAGAATTGCGCCATGGACAGACATATTTAAATGGGTCTAGGAAGACTCCCTCACAGAGGGAAGCATTCACTACCCCAAAGAGCCCATTGCCCAGCCCTGTCTGGCCTTTGGTTTTTTGGGAAATGTGAGTTTTAGAATCTTTTTAAATTGTGTATGGAACATTTCCCAATACAGTCTTGTACCTTGGCTGTCGAACGGAATCCGTTCCGAAAGTCCATTCGACTTCTGAAAATGTTCAAAAACCAAGGTACGGCTTCCAATTAGCTGTAGGAGCTTCCTCCACTCAATTTCCTGGGTGTCAAGTACCACCTGTACACCATCTTTTGTCAGTTTTCCTTAATAAGATAACAGGTAGAAAAATTCATGGTTCCCCCCCCCCCCCTATTTTTCTCCATGCTGACAATTTCATGCTGTAACCAATATCTGTGGTTCATTTTGTCATTGTTGCCTTTACCATTGCAGCTTTGGTCTCTCACTCCAGTAGAAATTTATAAATTTTCAAGATTAATTCATCATCCTTTCTTCTTACAAGTTTTTCAAATTCTGAACTCATTTCCGCAAATCCTTTTTCCTTATTATCTCTTTTAAATAACTTGTTCATCTGAAAGTACTGAAACCAATCTACTGTATGATCCAAAAACTGTTCTCTTTTTTTTCAAACAAACTCCTTCTTCTTTAAACTCTATATGATTTTTGTAAGTGGTCCACTTCTCGTCTATGTTCAACCTTTTCAACTGAGATCACCTCAGTTGGTGACATCCATTTTGAGGTTTTTCCCTCTAAAAGATCTTTGTGTCTCTGCCAAACCATGTATATACTTCTTCCTATGACATGGTTTTGGAAACGTTTATGCACCCTTGATTTGCCATAATGCAGCTTTGCATGCCATCCAAAGCGTAGGTCAAAACCTTCTAGGTCTAAAGTGTTGGTATCCATTCTTTCATCCAGCAGAAGCACACTACCTCATAATAAAGTCTGAGGTCAGGAAGGGCAAAAACCCCTCTTCCTCTTATGTCTTGTCAGATTTTTATGATTAATTTGGGGGTTTCTCCCCTCCCAGATGTTGTGAACGTTGTTCACAAAGGCTTTCACTTTGTACTCTCTCTGCCCAACCTTGATTCCTGTTATTTCATCATTTTTTCATATTTCTCTAGTTAATACTTCTAACATTAGGATAAACACAGTGGTGACAGGGACATCTCTGCCTTGTCTCCTTCTTGATACTACATTTTCCCATAACATTACTATTTATTATTAAGTTTGTCCATTGCTCTGTATAAACTGCATTTATCTTGTTGGAGAATGCTGTTCTGAATGCTATAATCTCTATTACTTTCCTCAGGAAGACCCAGGACATGTTGTTAAAGGTCATTTCAGCATCTGGGAATACAGTGGTGCCTCGCAAGACGAAATTAATTCGTTCCGCGAGTTTTTTCGTCTTGCGAAGCACGAAATCCCATAGGAATGCATTGAAATTCAATTAATGCGTTTCTATGGTCAAAAAAAGTCCAAACAAAGCCAAATTTGGTACAACAAGAGTTTATTAAGTGCTCTTTAAAGTCACACATACTGTAAAGAGCATTTCAAAAATTGAAGGAACAATAAATTAAGTTTCTAAACATGACAGAAAAACATTTAAAAATCAACAAAGTGTACAGTACATTTTCTAAGACTGGGGGACAACTCGAAGAAGGTTCCTCTTCCACTCTTTGCTTCTTGCTGAAGAACCTGTCCATGGTCTGCTGCTTCATCCGCCTTTTCAGCACCTCCCTGAAAGGCGACATGACCGTCGTATCAAAAGTGTTCGCTTGGTCATGTGCCACGTGCTTTTTAGGGTGGTGCCGTCTTCAAAAGCCTGCACCTCCTTCCACTTCTGGCAAATGCCCCTCAGTTCTTTGGAGGACGGCCGTTCCTCAGTTGCTTCCTCCTCTTCCAGCGAGGCCTGCTCCTGCGCAACCTCTGCCTGCAGTTCAACCAGCTCCTGGGTGGTCAGCTCGTGGTCGTGCTCCTCCACCAGCTCGCTGACGTCCTCCTCTGTGACCTCCAGACCCATGGTCCTCCCCAAGGCAACAATGTCCTGCACCACTGTTGACTCTGGTGCATCAGAGTCACTTGGTGCCACACAGTCCGGCCACAGGCTGCGCCAAGCGCAATTCAAATTTCTCTGGCTGATCCCGTTCCAGGCCGTGGTGATCATCTTCAAGCAGGTGACGATGTTGAAGTGGTCCTTCCAGAATTCCCGCAGGGTGATGGTGGTGCAATCAGTCACCTCGAAGCATCGCCTGAAAAGCTCCTTGGTGTAGAGTTTTTTGAAATTGGCGATGACCTGCTGATCCATCGGCTGGAGCAGTGGCGTGGTGTTAGGCGGCAGGAACATGATGTTGATGAAGCTGAACTCCTCCAACAAGTCCACCTCAAGGCCTTTAGGATGAGCAGGAGCATTGTCCATCAGAAGCAAAGCCTTCTGAGAGCCAGTGTGGTGTAGTGGTTAAGAGCGGTAGTCTCGTAATCTGGGGAACCGGGTTCGCGTCTCCGTTCCTCCACATGCAGCTGCTGGGTGACCTTGGGCCAGTCATACTTCTTTGAAGTCTCTCAGCCCCACTTACCTCACAGAGTGTTTGTTGTGGGGGAGGAAGGGAAAAGGAGATTGTTAGCCGCTTTGAGACTCCTTAAAGGGAGTGAAAGGCGGGCTATCAAATCCAAACTCTTCTTCTTCTTCTTCTTCAGCGGCAGGTCGTTGTCCAGCAGGTACTGTTTGACAGCAGGGCCAAAAGCAAGATTGACCCAGTCCACAAACAGCACACGTGTGACCCAAGCCTTGCTGTTGGATCGCCACATGACACTCAGCCGCTCCTTGTCGACCTTGTGTTTCTTGAAGGCCCGTGGGTTCTCCAGGTGGTACACCAGCAGGGGCTTGATCTTCAGGTCGCCGCTTGCGTTGGCACAGAAGAGCAGGGTCAGGCGGTCCTTCATGGGCTTGTGGCCAGGCAACTTGGCCTCCTCCTGTGTGATGAAAGTCCTTTTGGGCATCCTCTTCCAAAACAGCCCGGTCTCGTCACAGTTGAAGACCTGCTGTGGAACGTAGCCCTCCGTCTTCACAACCTCCAGGAACTCCAAGGCAAAGTCTTCAGCCGCAGGAACATCAGAACTGGCAGCCTCTCCATGCCTGACCACGCTGTGGATTCCAGATTTTGCCTTGAACCGGTCAAACCAGCCTCTGCTTGCCTTGAAGACTTCTGGCTCGCCTGAGGTTCCTGGCTGTTCCCTGATGAGGTCTGCGTGCAAGGCCTTGGCCTTCTCACAAATGACGGCCTCAGTCACTGTGTCTCCTGCACGCTGCTTCTCTTCTAACCAGATGAGCAGCAACTTCTCGACCTCCTCCAGAACAGCTGGGCGGTTCTTCACGATCCTGGTGACTCCCTTGGCTGCATCAGTCGCAAGGATCTTCTCCCTCATCTTCAGGATGGTCCCGATGGTCGATGGGTTCCTGCCGTACTCCCTGGCGAGGTCCGTCACACGCATTCCACCGTCGTGCTTCCAGATGATCTCCTTCTTCATTTCCAGCGTCACCTTCTCCTTCTTCCTCTCGCCGGCCTCCGCAGCAGCAGCAGTCTTCTTGGGTCCCATGGCAGCACAGCTGTTACCTTCGTAAACTCAGAAAAAGAAAAAGAAAATCAGCCATTCAAACCCAGAACCAAGTCCTTGAATTCCAAACACCCAACCCAAAATCCAAAACCCCCCAAAAAAGTTTTAAAAGTTTAACTTATGAAATGGCTGCAAATCACCAAAGTCTTCAAAATCCTCAAATGGCTGCAAAAGAAGTTTTGGGAAAGCTTTAAAAATCACCAAAGTCTTCAAAAACCTCAACTGTTCCCCCAGCCCCTCCCCAACTGTTGCAAACCCCTCCCCAACTGTTGCAAACCCCTCCTCAACTGTTCCCCCATCCACCCAGCACACAGAAATTCAAACCCAGAATTTTTTTCAAAAAAACCCAACATGGCCCAATGGTCACAGAAAATCATAAAAATGCAGAAAAAACCACACAAGCTCCCAGATTCTTGCAAACCCCTCCTCAACTGTTCCCCCATCCACCCAGCACACAGAAATTCAAGCCCAGAATTTTTTTTCAAAAAAAAATAGACATGGCCCAATGGTCACAGAAAATCATAAAAATGCAGGAAAAAACCACACAAGCTCCCAGATTCTTGCAAACCTCTCCCCAACACCAAGTCCTTGAATTCTAAACACCCCAACCCAAAATCCAAAAACCCCCAAAAAAGTTTTAAAAGTTTAACTTACCAAACAGCTGCAAAAGAAGTTTTGGAAAAGCTTCAAAAATTCAGCAAACTCTTTAAAAAGCTCAAAAAGGCCACCACACCGCATGCAATGTGTTGCTCCTCGAAGTCAAGTCGCAACTGCACCTCTTCCAGCAATGCACCCTGGGTATTAACGGTTTTACGAAAAAGGAAACAAACTTGCAAGACGTTTTTGTCTTGCGAAGCAAGCCCATAGGGAAATTCGTCTTGCGAAGCAACTCGAAAACGAAAAAACCTTTCGTCTTGCGAGGCGTTCGTCTTGCGGGGCACCACTGTAGTTCTTGGGTTGGAGTATATCCTGATTTTGTTTGGGGAAGAGAGTAATGTAAGAATTCTTCCACAATGTTGGTGTCATTCTCCCTTGTAAAATTTCATTCATAAGATCTTTAAGGGGAGTGGATAATGTTTCTCTTAATGTTTTGTAATAGCGGCTGAAAGTCCTTCTGGACCAGGCTATTTGCCAGACTTTGCCTGCCATATTGATTTGTATGCTGTTGGTGGATTCTTGTTGTTTTATTGTTGGGCAGTATATGTGATAAAGGGGAGCCATGCCGGAGTTTTAATATGCTAAAGAGACTCCATAAGCCAACTTTGCAGGAGACAAAGCCACTTCCGGCCTGCCCAGGAGGTGGGGTTGCGGGCTTCACGCCCACCCCACGTGAGCGGGGGCTGGTTTCAGCCCCCGCGAGAGCAGGGGAATCCCGGCCGTGTTGTCCACCCAGCCAGCCAATCAGGTGGCTGGGGGGCGTGGCCTGCCCCATTTAGGGCCGGCGTGGCCGGGGCTCGCCCTCTTTTGCCGGCTAGCCCCCACGTTTTTCCCACCCTCCCTCCCTTTAGGTAGGTTTCTGACTTTGCTATGGACTTCGGTCTGTCGCCACAAGGGGCATGGTAGGAATTTTTCCCAATTGGCAATTTATAGCCATTCAGTTTTTCGCCTACCTCGTAGCAACTCGTCTCAACTTCTCGGCATTGGCGGTTAGGCATTGGTAAGAAGGGGATTAGAGGATGGGGGGGGGGGGAGGAACGCCATCACCTCCCCCCAGAGAATGAAGGGTGGTCCGATAAAGGACTCTGGGGGGCGTGGCCCTGTCCGAAGCCTATGGAGGTGTGGACCTAAGGCACGCCCCCGAGCGGTGACCCGGGGGAGCTCCTAGTTGACGTGCCTCAGCAGGAGACTCCCCCCTCTGGTGTTAACCCTTCCCGTGTCTCCAGCAAATGGGCTGGAGCCGGATAGTCGATAGGACCAATGCCTAAGCCAATGCCTCTCATTCCTGAATTCAATAAAGTTGTGGCCTAATTCGCCCATTTAACCTTAAATTCTGGTGTCTGGTGTCTTTATTTATCCTTGGTGGGGGGCGGGAGACAAAGCAAACTGTCCTGCAATCCAGCAGATTCCAAAGACAGCAGCAACCTATTTTTGACCCACCCACCTCCACCTCTCCCTTTGCCCCCTCTGCCTTTGCTCAGCTGTTAATGAGGCACACATTTTAGCTTGCTTTCCCTTCCTTGCTTCTAGATAGGAGAGGGTGAATCTCAACCTCCTCCAAGTGGTCATCTCCCTCCACCCCCTTAATTCAGAAGAGAAGGGGTGTGTATGGATGTGCTTTTAAGCAAAGTGAGCTTTGCTTCTGGAGAGAGGGAAGGGAATCAAGGAAGTGGGGGTTGCTTTCTTATTTTGACAACTAATTTACTTCCTCCATTTGTGGGCATTCCTGTCTTATTTACATAATGAGGCGCTGGAAGTCTGCTTTTGAGAGGTTTGTGACCTCTTCTCTTCCCCCAACCCCTAATATTTAGGAAAAATATCATGGAATAATATTTAGGAGGATTATATGACATTTTAAAAATTTAACACATTTAAGCCCACTTTGTAAGTCTGACTTCTCCTTGTTTTATTGTAATGAATCTCATAATATTGGAGTCCCATTGCCTGGGGCAAGAAAACACTCATGATAGGACATGGTGCCCATCAAGGGACAGTTGGAGGATGGTGCTCACATTAATCTTTTAATGCTTTAAGAGAGTCGCAAATTCTGGATATTAAAAGGAAGGCCTGCAAAATGCATTAACATTTGTTTGCCATGGTAAATGTGGTACAAAACCTTTCATGTAACAGGATTTTTGAAGGCTCGTCTGTACAGGCAGTCCTGCAAAAAAAGTTATCTTGTGATTGGAGAGGTACTGCTCAAAAATAATGAAATAGGCTGCAATCTCAATCCCATCTGTCTGGATCTATTTCAGTAGGATCTGTTTCTTGGTAGAAATGGTTAGGATTGTGCTGTTAGGCCTGTTCTTCTAAGAAGTTGGATATAATAGACATATTTAACTGCGACTGCAGTACCTGCTGAAGCAGTGACATAACATATTGAGCTGGCATTGAATAGGGACAAAGTGAGTGCAGCCATGTGCCAACGCAGCTGACGCCCACTATGCGATGAGCAGCAACAACATGAAGGCTTCTTTCCCTCAGTCTCTGCACAGCCCCCTCTAAGTTACATGAGGGTCTGGCGCCCTTGTATGTGAGCAGTTGCTGCGGAGATTTTTTGGTTTGAACATTAAAGTTTTTGGGATGACCTTGTAAAATGGGTGATAAAAAGAAACGGATGATCAAATCATAACAATGAAAAACAGATTAAAGCGTCCAGTTTGTTGAAAACTCTCAGTCGGGAACAATGGTTTTTCAAGAAAGCAAAGACAGAAAATGAGGCGGCTACTAAGGTTAGTTTTCAGATTTTTTTAAAAATTGCTGCTGCTGGGAAGTCTTTTACTGAAGATGACTTCATAAAGAAGTGTTTGCTGACTACACTTTCTGGATTATGTCCCGATCAAAAAGTGTTTTTGAGAATTAAGTTTGTCCTGTATGACAGTGCAGCGAAGAGTAGCTGATATATCCAATAACTTTAACGATCAGTTTAATCAGAAGGCAAATGAATTCAGTTATTGGCAAAATAGTTTAATCATTAATTATACCTTTACTTGGAAAGTGAGTTGCTAAAAACCTAACTTCGGTCCAAAGAAGTTTAGCCTATTTTAATTTTTGCCCCTACCTACAGTGGTACCTTGGGTTATAAACACCTTGGGTTACAAACACTTTGGGTTACAAACTCTATTAACCCAGCAGTAGTGCCTCGGATTAAGAACTTTGCCCCAGGATGAGAACAGAAATCATGCAGCGGCAGCGGGAGGCCCCATTAGCTAAAATGGTACCTCAGGTTAAGAACGGATTCAGGTTAAGAATGGACCTCCGGAATGAATTAAGTTCATAACCCAAGGTACCACTGTACTGCCAAGTTGTGCGTTTCTGTTCTGTGGGTTGACTTTTGAATGGTATTGTCTATTTTACCCTTTCTCCTGAAGCTTAGCAATCAGTAAGTGAAGCTATTCAGGGTACTGGCTTTTTCTGTCATGGCTATTCAATTACTGAATACCTAACCTCATTAGACTGAACTGTTTACTTTTGCTGGTCTTCAAAATGAGACAAACAATGTTATTCTCCTATACTTTTGTAAGCAGTACATATATTTGTTTTCTAGTGTGCATATTTTAGAACTTGTGCCGGAGTGCCAGAGGTAAGGTGGTGACAAGGCGGGGGGTCAGAGCTGGGCACTCAAAGCAAACGTTTTGTGGGTGCCTGGGCCTCCAGGGTCTCCGGAGCTGGCACCACTGCCATGGAGTTTTGAAGGTTGTGCTTCACATAATTGTTTTCAAACTCTTCTCACAATGTGGTCTACAAACCGGTGTTGGACAATGTATTGATACATTGCCTAGCCCTATTAATCAGGGTTGGGAAAATAATTCTAACTTCCTAGGCACCACCTGGAACCAAACTATTAGGTTGTTAGCATACTTAGGAATCAAACGTTTTGTGTCTCTTTTTGTAGGAAATGTATACTTTTTGTGCATTCTGCAATTTCCATTTTTATTCAATTTATTGATTTGTTTATTTGCAACAAAGAGCAGGAGAGTTTGCATAGACTAGCAGTGCAACTTCAGACATTGGTGGGAGACCCGTGTCTGGATGAACCTGGACTGTCACCTTTCATTCTCCTCTCTGATCCCTTTCTCATCTTGCACTGTTGATCCATAGGAATTTGAGCACTCTGGGGAATTCCAGTTTTCCCTCTTTGCCAGGGCTCTTCTTGGTTGGTAATTAACAGTGTGATGTGTAAATAGTTCCTTGTACAGTGGTGCCTCGCAAGACGAAATTAATTCGTTCCGCGAGTTTTGTTGTCTTGCGATTTTTTTCGTCTTGCGAAGCACGGTGTTGGAAAAGTTTTGGAAAAGCTTCAAAAATCACCAAAGTCTTTAAAAACCTCAAAAAAGGCTACCACACCGCGTTCTATGAGTTGCTCCTCGAAGTCAAGTCGCAACTGTATTAACGGTGTTAAGAAAAAGGAAACAAACTTGCAAGACGTTTCCGTCTTGCGAAGCAAGCCCATAGGGAAAATTGTCTTGCGAAGCAGCTAAAAAAAACCAAAACCCTTTCATCTAGCGAGTTTTTTGTCTTGCGAGGCATTCGTCTTGCGAGGTACCACTGTAATATGTTTCTTCTTTTTACAGTTATATATTGTTTCTAAAGACACTAGACACTTGGACTGGGGATGAATCTGTTTCTATTAGTCTGAATAGAATTGTGATAGAGCAAATGCTTTGCATACTGTAAGTTGCTGATTCAGTCTTTTGCATCTCTAGTTAAAGGATCTTGGGTATCAGATCTGGGGAAGAATCTTTCCCTGACAACTTGGAACACTCCATGATAAAAGGAGTAGGCCAGTTCAGACTATAATTCCCATCAGTCCCAGGCAGCATGAGCAGAAGTTGCAGTCCGAAACATCTGGATGGAATGAGGTTAGCAAAGGCGGGAGTAGCCAGTACTAGGCTAGATGAATCAATTATCTGACTGACTGAAATCAGCATCATATGTTTGCTTTATTTTTAAAGAAACATTTCTAACCCATTCTTCATCACAAGCAATATTCCTCCTTTGACAAACCTTTGTGGTAAATTCACATTAGTTGCTCTCATTAGCAGTGACATCTCATATTTCCCCACTATATAGAATTAATTTAAGATGCATTGCTATACTAATTTTGCTGATCTATTACTAATATTCTGCTGCAGTCTTCAATGGGAATGGCAAATGGCATTTGTGTTGTTGCTTCTTGGCAATGGAACAGGATGGGAAGTTGGAACTCATAATATGGTTCTCATTTAAGCAAGTTCTCTTTCCTCTGACATTCCCTTTTGAAGTTGAAATGAATGTTCATAGTCTGAAGGTTCTGACAAGATTGGCTGCTTAGCATGTCTCATAAGGAGTTATGCAGGGGATGCACACAATTATTGGCATGCATTTGGTTCCCTTCCCTTTTATTATTATTTTTCTTTCCAGATGACTTTTTAATATCTCCCAGATCACTTCTCTCAGCCTGCTATTGAAAGTCATGTGTTACATTAAGAAATCTTACACCATTGGTGAACATACATATAGCAGTGATATATAAACATGTTGCTCAATAGTTTTAAGCCTGTGGGTTTTGGTGTATCCTCATCTCTTGCTGGCCTATCCTAATCTTCTATTCGTTTTACTGCCTCAAGCACAGTCACTCTCTTTGTATATTTACAGTGGTACCTCAGGTTACAGACGCTTCAGGTTACAGATGCTTCAGGTTACAGACTCCGCTAAACCAGAAATAGTACCTCGGGTTAAAAACTTTGCTTCAGGATGAGAACAGAAATTGCGCAGCAATGGCGCGGCGGCAGCGGGAGGCCCCATTAGCTAAAGTGGTGCTTCAGGTTAAGAACAGTTTCAGGTTAAGAACGGACCTCCAGAACGAATGAAGTTCTTAACCCGAGGTACCACTGTACTTTCTTTTCTTACAGTGACCACAACCTGGTATGATCCAAAATGAAGAATATGCTTTTAAATAGGGGGCAATCTGCTTTTGCATATGTTTAATGTCCTCTTCAACTACAAGTCAAGGTGACAAAATAGATATTGCGTTAAACCCAATTTCTTCTTGTTGGTTGTTTCACAGATATTTTTGTCTTGTAGATATATAGTAACTCCTGTGAATAAATCTTAAAGGTAGAGAAATGACAGCTGTTAACTAGATTAGTTTCTACTCTGGAGATCTAAAAAGTCTAGAGTGAGGCGGTTGGAGTAAAGCCCAGATGAATCAAAACAAACGATGAACTAAATCACTTTAAATGAATTTTGAGAAAGATTTGTATATTGTACAGATACATATTACATAATAAGATTTATTTTTATCGTACAGTTTAAAATGCAACTGGAGCAATGAACCTTTATAAACAAGGGTACAACAAGACAAGCAACGCTTTGTATTCATCAATCGTGAGATCACTTGAACCCTTCCCTTCATTACACAGTCATTAGATGGATTTAAACAGATTTTTATAAGAAGAGGTAATGTGAGAAATGGCTTTTTGGCTTTGAAGAGAAATAATATTTTAGGCCCACCTTGTGTTGTTCAGTTATAATAGAACCAGAAAGAAGACAGAACAAAAAAAAAAGGGGAGGTGCACCTGAATATCTTCTTATAGAAGGCACCTTCATTTTCACAAGAGTCTACATAGATATCAGTGAATTCTTGCCATATTGCTGTGAATTTGTCCCTTTTTTAGGGTTGCCATATGTTAAGAGGTCAAAATCTGGACTCAAAAAGTCGCAGCACTTTTTTAGGGCAATCGTCCAATAGTCCCTCTGCTGTAGCTGATCCAGAGCCTGAACTAGAGCCCGGGCTGCCCACGCCAGAGCCCAGGTTGTCCAGAACCTGAACCAGAGCGCAGGTCACGTGTGCGCGCATGTGCGCGCACACACACACGCACACACATATATAAAGATCCAGGACAGTTGCTTTAAAATGTAACACACACACACACACACAATGGGCATGTAGGACCCCCAAGAGAAGACACGTCCAGGAATTCCTGGTTGTATGGCAACTCTGCTTTTTTGTAATTTTTATCTGCTGCCAAAGCTGGCATGTCCTGAATCCATTTATTTACTGATGGGCCTTTTTGTTTATTATAAAGGTACCGTCATGTTTGTCTGTGCCCCCCCCTTAAACTGATTCTCTCCACATTTGGAATGGGAATAGAAGGGTTCTCAGTCACTCACCCCCTTAAGAATATGGAGGTTTTTACTCCTCTTCTTGCCTCAACAAGAACTTAGTTTCAATATCCATTTAAATGTTCACTTAAACTCCTCTTCTTAGCGATCCTTTGACATCTGATAAATTCAATCTCAGTCCTTTACATTTCTTCTCCTGTATAATTTTTCCTTGCAGTGAGTGCTTAGACCACATTGGGGGGACCTCCTTTTTTCCTCCCATTGTGTTGTCAGATTAAAGTCTGTCAAATTTTACACTGATCAGGTAAGAATTTCGTTTGTTAATAAGTGGAAAATTTACCACTTGAT
This sequence comes from Podarcis pityusensis, assembly GCF_964106645.2. NCBI lineage: Eukaryota > Metazoa > Chordata > Lepidosauria > Squamata > Lacertidae > Podarcis > Podarcis pityusensis. The sequence continues at coordinate 98,739,440 of NC_138032.1, read as the reverse complement.
GCTCAGAGTTTCTCGCCATGGGGCAATAGATGTTTCTTGCGCTGGAGTTTTATTCCGCCCCGTTCCTTGTGAAGTGGCAAAGAGACCGGGGAGCTGCTTAAAAGGTGCCACCGAATCTTCTCCGGGCTCAAGACTCCCTCTTGAGCTTTTTGGGGATACGCAGCGCCTTCGCGTTTCCTCCTAAACCCCTTCCAACGTTTGGGTCCTTCTCTGAGGAGCAAACTCGCGCCCCGACACCATTATGCAGCAAACTGGAAGTCTCCTTGAAGACCCTGCCTGTCTCCAGTAGAGGAGAGTCATCCCAATCAGGAATGTCGTTCCCCCATCTGTAAACTGAAATTCACAGTAATAAAAATTTCCTTGTTTTAAATGCAAGAACAATAAGCCTGCAAACAACATTCAATAAAAGTACCTTAAAATGGAGAAAAACGCAACTATATATCACAAACAAAACTGACAAGTGTACAAAAGAATAAAAAGTCCATTAAAGCTTGGGTAACCGCTTAAGTTTTAAACAGCTATCATTACTGTCCTAGCTGCAGGAATTAACTGAGGTAGGGCATTCCAAAAGGTGGGTACTGCTGCCAAGAAGGGCTTATTCCTGCGCTGTCACCAAGTGACAATTCACAATTTTATTATTCTATTGTATAATTTAGTTGAGATTCCTGTATCACAGCGGGTTGGACTTGATGACCCTCGGGGTCCCTTGCAACTCTACAATTCTATGATTCTATGTTGTAGAATGAGCAGCAGGGTCTCCTTCGCTTTGCCTGTACCTGGGGCAGTGGTCTGCAAGTTGTGCAGGGCTTTAAATTACAGCAAAACCTTCAACATCCCTTGGGAGCTAATAGACAGCCAGTGCAGATATTTCAACACTGGTGTAACATATATATGTTACTTATAACTCATTTATAAGTTGAATACATAATTTTGTCTCCATTACATGCTAACAGCTGAAAGTCATTTGCATCTCCCCCCTCCCCACTCTTTGAGTCAAGTTCGTTATGTTGACATGATATAAATGAAAATTGACATCTTGCAATGAAGTGTTTGTGTGAATCTTTTTTTTAAAAAAACTAGATGTAAACTTAAAATAGCAGGAAACAAAATTTTCAAGGTTTATTTTTGGAGATGTTTAAAAACATAAAATTATTTTTAAAAATAGCAGATCAATAGAATTTAATTGTATGCCCTTTCCTCTTTCAATAAAAGAAACACAAAACTTCTCTTGACCCTGTTTGTTTTATAAGATTGAAGGAACACTTATTTATTACCCTTCCTCTAGTCCTAGCTTGATAAAGATTTCCCTTATTTCCCTTATTTAAATGGGTCTTGCAAATGAAACCACTTGTGTGATAAATAATAGGAGCTGTGGGTTTTTATTTCCTATTTGTCATATCTCTGAACTCCTATTTTTGTTGCCATCAATTTTGATTTTAATTAATTATTATAATGTTTTTATAATGTTGCACTATTTTAGTGTTGTTAGCCGCCCTGAGCCCGGCTTCGGCTGGGGAGGGCGGGATATAAATAAAATTTATTATTATTATTATTATTATTTTATTTTGTATGCATAAGTAGGTGGTGTTCATTCTTACTGAGAAAGCTGGTGAGTGACGTCATCAGGGACGTCCAACTCCCAAGAGACTGTGATCTACTCAGAGAATAAAAAACTGGCATTGAGCTTTTTTTTTTAGGGAGGAAAGGCAAAGTTGTTGAGCTCTTTGGGGGTTCTTTAGGGAGATGAGGAAAAAGTCACTCACCGAAAGATCGATCAGAGGAAACAAGCAGCCTCACAGGGAAAACTCTGTCTTCCGTTCTAGCAATCATGCACAAATGGAGGGCAGGGCTGGATCCTCTTTTTCCCACGCAAACCCAAACCTCCCGAGGATCGACCAGTCTATCGCAGTTGACCAGTTGGACACCCCTGACTTACATGAAGAGCATTGGCTACATGTGATAATTGCTTGCATTGTACAGTGGTACCTCTAGTTGCGGAGTTAATCCGTTTCAGGGTGCCGTTCGCACCCCAAAAGGTCCACAACTAGAGCGCTTCTTCCGCGCATGTGCGCGGTGCGATCGAGCACTTTTGCGCATGCATGAAGCACACAGATCACTTCTGCACATGTGTGTGTGGCGAACCCGGAAGTAAACACTTCTGGGTTTGCCGCGTTCGTAAGCTGAAAGTCCGTAATGAGCGGAACGCAACTAGAGGTACCACAGTACATGTGTTTTCAACTTGGATGCCGTGTGCATTTAATATTGAAAAATTGATGGCTGCTTAGTGATAGCTGTCAATGAACAGGATCCCTTGCTCTTTCCTTACATAAAAGCCACATCATTTATTTTGCTACCTGTTATATTCCTTCATTGTTCCAGAACCTTTCCAGAGCTTCCCACTTAATGGGGAGTGGAAGGAACTCAATGCACTTTGAGAAATGTATATGTATGATACAAATAAATGCAAATTCATTTGCTGTGTGTATCCCACATTGATTGCATTTTAAAGTGTATCTTTAAAATATATAGAATATAATGCCTGAAGAGATTAGCTGTATTTCCAAGAGACTGCCATTTTCTCATTAAGAAAAGGCGGAATATTAATAAATAGAAGGTAGAACATACAGTGATGACTCATTGTTGTTTTGCACTGCTGTCTAGGATATTGTTCAAGCTAGAATGATTTGCACCGTGTGATGCGGTGCATGTTTCTAATAGCCTAAGTGTGGAGAAGACTTTGTGCCGTTTATGTCTGGCATATGAAGCCTGAAAAGGCCCCACTGAGGTATATGAAAAAGCACTTTCTTAGTGTTCCTGATGTTGGAAGACATAGTGAATTTTAACAAACTGTAGAATCAATTTTCTAATCTTAATTCCAATCATGGGAGGGGCTGTGGCAAAATGTTTTTCAGGAACCTTCAGCTTTTATTTTAAAAAGAAAAAAGCAAACCTCCGAGTCTCACCCTTTTTAGTCCTGGAAATATACAGGAAAATGTTGTTGCTAAGATATTTGTTTGCTCTCAGCACTCCAGCCACTAAGACCAAGAGCATAGTTGCCTGTTTCTTTCTTAAAATTTATAACTATACTTCTGAATACCTAGCAGGTAGCAAGTATGCAGAAACCACTACCTTACTTTCATATTCATAGGACCATGTTTGGCGCATCCTATTTTGCCTCCTTGTCATTCTGCTGTCTGCTGCCAAAGCCTCCCTGGATGGTGTGGGAGTGCCCATGAAGTGGAGACCAGGATGGTGGGTTCTGGCAAGTTTCTGCACAATCTTGTGGAGTGCACAAGATCTCGGAAGATTTCAGTGGAAGCTGGCAACGGCGGGGTGGGCGGGACATCTGCCAGGGCGCTGCATCTTGTGGTTCTGTCGCTTGAGGCAGCTGCCTCACCCTACCTTATGGGTGGGCCAGAGCTGCATAGGGCCACCCAAGTTCGGTGGTATTAGTGGATGAAAAGATGATAGAGACTTTCAGCAGTGTTGTCCATATTATAACCTTGCCGTCCCAGTTGCACCTGAAAGGCCCATTCACTTGACAGTGGTTCTGAAAATGTGTTGATTTTTATGTTTTAATGTTTAATGTTGCCATTATTTTCAGTCTATTACTACCTAATAATTTTTCCACAGTTTTATTTTTCATGTGACCATATATTATCTGCTACTGTGCAAAGTTGGTTTGAGTACTGTTTGGCAGAAAAGTGGTATAAAAGCTTAATTAAAATGTCTATAATATATAGCTCAGGGTGAAAGAGAATTCACATAATCCGAGTATTGATTATTATTTGTTCCTCCCATTGATTGGAAGAAGGTCTTGAAGGGTATGGGGAAAATGTGCATAATATCTGATTTCCCTTTAAAAAACAATAGGTTCATGTACTGGACAGACTGGGGAGAAGTGCCAAAGATAGAACGTGCTGGGATGGATGGCTCAAGCCGCTCAGTTATAATCAACGCAGATATTTATTGGCCAAATGGATTGACCTTGGATTATGAAGAACAGAAGCTCTATTGGGCAGATGCTAAACTGAACTTCATTCACAAATCAAATCTGGATGGAACAAATAGGTAAGAGTTGTGTTTTGCTTTAAAAAAGGAAAAAAAACTTTGTGATATTGTATTCTAAATAAATACAACAGTGGGACAAGTATATGAACCAATTGAAGCCCTTGAATACCATGTTTATAGTTTGTTAAATTTCAGATGTTTGAGTTTAGAAGCATAATGTAGAGAGAGATCATAATGCAGAGAGAGATCAGACTGCAATTTGCTGAGAATCCCAAAGGGAAACTTCTTAACTTGCTTTATTCAAAAATGAGCCTAAATTAATCTTCATAAAATGTAGTTCTTCAGAGTCTCCCCTACAGTGCTATAGCAATGGTGCCTTTTAAAAGTACCGTATTTTAATCCCCTGCTTGGAAAATATGTGCATGTTGATCAAATGCACAGAAAAAAATAATGTAGGCAGTGCTCTGACTAAATTGGTTTGCTGGGGTGCCCAAAGTGTACTTTAGGTGGGGTCCAATAGCTTGGGCAAGCTCAGTGGAACTTTTGGTGTTTTCCTTTTGAATTGACAGATCTCTATCACATACCACAACCAACCTTTGAAAATTCTTCAATTTCAAAAGATGATTGCCATGTATTATTGGAGGCCCACACATTTTGGCCTGCTTAGGTAGCCAGCCGAAACCAAAATCTGATCTCTAACATTACACTGCACTTTGGAGCTACTTGTAAAATATTAAGAATTTACTGCTTCTGCCCCCCCCCCCCCGCAACCAGTGCTTCCAGTGTGAGTGAAAGAAGCAGCCCCACTTTCCTCATTAGATTAAAATATGTGCTGGCAACTGGCAAGTATCTGTAAATTTATCCATAGCAGAGTTCTGAAATCTACTACAGTGGTACCCCGCAAGACGAACGCCTCGCAAGACGGAAAACCCGCTAGACGAAAGAGTTTTCCGTTTTGGAGGCGCTTCGCAAAACGAATTTCCCTATGGGCTTGCTTCGCAAGACGACAGCCCATAGGGAAATCTCAGGGACAGCGGGGAAGCGCAGCGGGTCTTCCCCACTGTCCTCGGACCTCCTCCGAAGCCTGGCGGCGGGGCGGGGACACCTCCTCCCGCCGCCGCCGGGCTTCGGAAGGCTCCTCCGAAGCCGGGCGGCGGGGCGGGAACACCTCCCGCCGCCGCCGGGCTTCGGAAGGCTCCTCCGAAGCCGGGCGGCGGGGCGGGAACACCTCCCGCCGCCGCCCGGCTTCGGAACGGTGCTCCGAAGCCGGGCGGGGGGGAGGGAACACCTCCCGCCGCCGCCCGGCTTTGGAACGGTGCTCCGAAGCCGGGCGGGGGGGAGGGAACACCTCCCGCCGCCGCCCGGCTTCGGAACGGTGCTCCGAAGCCGGGCGGGGGGGAGGGAACACCTCCCGCCGCCGCCCGGCTTCGGAACGGTGCTCCGAAGCCGGGCGGGGGGGAGGGAACACCTTCTGAAGGCGGGCGGGGGGCGAAAGTCTTTGCTCCCCCCTGCCTGCCTGTCCCGGAGGGCTTTTAAATCGCCCCGGACAGCGGAGAAGTCCTCCGCTGTCCCGGGGCGATTTTAAAATGCCGCCCGCCAGCATTTTAAGATCGCCCGGACAGCGGAGAAGTCCTCCGCTGTCCCGGGGTTTTTTAAAATGCTGGGGGTGGGAAGAAAAGCCCTTGTCCCCCCCCCCCCCAGACTTCAGAAGAGGTCCGGGGACAGACTGTCCCCGGACCTGGCCTGAAGGCGGTTTCCCTAGGAACGCATTAATTGATTTTCAATGCATTCCTATGGGAAACCGTGCATCGCAAGACGAAAAACTCGCAAGACGAAGAGACTTGCGGAACGAATTAATTTCGTCTTGCGAGGCACCACTGTACATTGGTTGTGCCCTTTAAAGACTCATCTAAGCTGAGACTGTCAGAATATAAAATGATAGCCTTCTGCATTACAAATTGCAAACGAAGGGTGGTTTTTCTTGGAGTTATGAAATAATAATAGTTTGCATAACTGTGGCAATGTTCAGTTTGTCCTTGACAGCTGATTTTTCTTTTTGAATTGTAAGTTATTTTGCAACCCAGATATTCGAGCTCTGGAAGATTAGTGTGGCCTCATTTGCACATAACACTAAGATGAACATGGCTTAGTGTGAATGAGCAAACATGCAGCTATATTGCCACTTTACTTCCCCAGTCTTGCTGCTGCCACACAATGCAGAGCTAAGCTATGACTTGGCTTAGCATTATGTGCAAACTTGGGGTCATGGTTTATCTTGCTCCCAGTAAATCAACAGTGGTAAACCAAGGGCATACCTTTATATGTTGGAAACAATACAAACCATGAACCTAGGTTCACATGCCATGCTAAACTAAACCATATCTTAGCTGTGGGTAGTGTTGCAGCAACAACTGGGCCGGTGCATAGTGGCCACAGTTTTGCTCTGGGTACCCACATGCTTGCTTGTTCTTGCAATGCTGTAGTTTGCTTTTGTGTGAACTGAGCCTGTGTTGAAAATAATGTTTGAAAGACTGTAGGTTTGTAAATGAATGGTGCTGTCCATCACATATATCAAAAAATGGTGTTCTTGGGGACCTCTCTAGGCAGTAGCTTAAGGCTGAGAAGGTGTGAATCAGCTTAGTGTGCTTAAGACTGAGGTTTTTGAGAACTTTTAATAGTGGTATGATACTGACTTAGTACTCAAAATTCACTGCCAACCTTGAAAGATAAGTGCTGTTTTCCTATACAGTGGTACCTCAGGTTACATACGCTTCAGGTTACAGACTCCGCTAACCCAGAAATAGTACTTTAGGTTAAGAACTGTGCTTCATGATGAGAACAGAAATCAGGCTCCAGCGGCACGGCAGCAGCAGGAGGCCCCATTAGCTAAAGTGGTGCTTCAGGTTAAGAACAGTTTCAGGTTGAGTACGGACCTCCAGAACGATTTAAGTTCTTAACCCAAAGTACCACTGTATCACATTTAAGTTACAGCTGCAAAGGAAAAAGATTGAATTTTGTTATTTGTTTAGGTTTCTCGGTTGGTTGGTTGGTTGGTTGGTTGGTTTTTTGGTGTAACCTGCCTTGTGATCTCATGTTGCCAGGTGGGTAGCAATAAGAATATTTGAATTTGAATTCAGAGCTCAAATTGGGGGTGCAAAGGAAAATAATGGTCCACTTTGTCCTAGGTATTCATTTTAAAATTAAAACCAAATGCTACGGATCTGTGTGGTAGGGAGAAGCAGTTCCTGTTTAAACCATGACTTAAGACCCAGGGCTGTGACATGAATATTTATTATTACGGCCATACTGAAACCAGAATTTCTGTACAGTTCTTTACAAAAACGATAAAAACAACCAGAGTGGAATTTTACAATCAATATACTAATTAAATAGACTTAAAATGTATATCTAAGGAAATAAGAACTCCATTTAAGAATTTAAAGAATAAGAAAAATTAACTATAAGCTGTAATGGTTTATGACTGTGCAGCAGCTTTTGCTTTCTTTGACTTATGGCTATTGCACAAAATCTAGCTGCATTTCTAGTGACATATGGATTCCAGTCAGACAAGAGCTAATTTAAATAATATTCCTCCACTTTCCCTGGTACTTTTTGTACAAGTGGGCTTATGAAAGAGGCTCTGGGATCTGTATAAAATCTGCAGTGGAATGGAACACAGCCCACTGCTTCACTTTGACCCCTCTCACACGGGCAGACCCTCTCACCATGAGGAATCTTTCTGTATCTGTCTTCCAATAGTGCAGATGGCAAGACATGGACTTTAGACATGGACTTAATGCCTTTCTAAATTTGGGGATGTTCAAATTCGTCAAATAATTTGTAAGTGCCGGGACCATTCTGTTTGTCCAAAGCATAGGATATAGATCAGCTTGAGCTAAATGGGTTTGTAGTTCAATATTTCTAATTCTTTGTGAAATTTTCACTTTTGCTTTATCGTATCCCTGAGTTAGGATTTAAGTCAAAAGCTTTCACAGACGACATGGTCCTGACATTAGAACAACCTCTGGAAAATAGCCCAGAGGCACTGGAGTTTGGGAAATTAGCAGGCTTTAAACTAAATAAAGATGAAACTAAAATTTTAGTTAAAAAAAATGGATGGACAATCAAAAAATAATTTAGAAATAATCAATGGACTGAAAATAGAGAAAAAAGTGAAGTATCTGGGAATATGAATAACAGCTAACAACCATAATATTTTTAATGATAACTATGTGAAGAAATGGAAAGAAATCAAGAAAGATCTGAAAATACGGGGTAGAATGCAATTGTCCTTTTGGGAGGGAAATCTCTACTATAGAAATGAATGTTCTCCCAAAAATACTGTTTCTGTTTCAAACAGTACCAATACTTATTGATGCACGATGCAAAAAGAACAATCCAAATTTATCTGGCAGGGGAAGAAACCCAGAATAAAGCATATGATTATACTTTGAGGCATCGTGTTTGTGCTGGATTAAGGAATGGATCTTACTGAAGAACACCCAACTGCTAGATTCAGGAGGGCATGTGGACGGCACAGGTGTATGTGGTATGGCAAAGCCCAAATTTACAAGAGCTTCTCCAACTATTCTCCAACAATTCTCTCCCCGGTGCTTTTTAACATCTTTATGCGCCCCCTTGCCCAGATTATCCGGAGCTTTGGGCTGGGCTGTCACCAATATGCTGGTGACACTCAGCTCTATCTGCTGATGGATGGCCACACCGACTCGGCCCCAAACACACTGACCAGATGCTTGGAAGCTGTGGCTGGATGGTTTCGTGGGAGCTGATTGAAACTAAAGCCTTCGAAGACAGAGGTCCTGTGGCTGGGCCGGGATGGCATGGGGATGAGGGACCAACTCCCTTCTCTTGCGGGGGCCCAATTAGTGCCATTGCCTTCCGTTAAGAGTTTGCGGTTAATCCTTGACGCCCCCCTTTCCATGGAGGCGCAAGTTACAGCAACAGCCAAGGCAACATTTTACCACCTTCGCCGCATCAAGCAGTTGGTCCCTTACTTTTCCCACCCCGACCTGGCCACAGTGATCCATACTGTAATTCGCTCTACGCGGGGCTGCCCCTTAAGCTGTCCCAGAAGCTCCAGCGGGTGCAGAATGCTGCAGCGAGGTTCGTCACAGGGTCTCTGCCATGGGAGCATATTCACCCAGTGCTTTTCAAGCTGCACTGGCTCCCAGTGGAGTACAGGGTCAGGTTTAAGGTGCTGCTTTTGACCTTTAAAGCCCTTCACGGCCTGGGACCCTCGTACCTATGGGACCGCCTCTCCTGGTACGCTCCACGGAGAGCCTCAAGGCCCATAAAAGCAACACCCTAGTGGTCCCAGGCCCTAAGGAAGTTAGATTAGCTTCAACCAGAGCCAGGGCCTTTTCAACTCTGGTCTGGTGGAACGGCCTGGTGGAACGCTCTGCATCATAAGACCAGGGCCCTGCGGGATCTGATTTTTGCAATAACTCCCCAAGGCTCTCAACAATCACCTCAAGTCCACTTTTGTGAGAGACAGGAGTACTACATTGAATGCATATAATATAATTTGCAGGGCTTTGTTTGACAGACTAGGATATTGAGTGTGTTGCACTTGTAAGCTTCCTACCAAATAATTTATATAAAAAATAAAGAGAGTAGGGGCAAGGGCGCATCCCTGTTTTACTTCATTGAGAGAAGGGGTGGAGCAGGATAGATGACCTTTGCTATTACATCTCAGCCGCAAACGAGTGTTTTCATAGAGGCAGCATATCAAAGTCAGTAAATGACAGTCTATATTTGTTTCTTCCATCTTGTCCCACAGCCTCTGTCTTGGTATAAGTCAAAAGTAGATTTTAAATCAATGAAGGCAGCATAAAGCGCACCTCCAACTGGGGCTGTGTATTTCTCAACCAAGTGCTGTAGGACAAGCCCACTGTGGATTGATCCTTCCTGGAGCCTGCCTGCTCGTCATTTGGAATTTTTTCTTGTTCAAGACAGCCTGTCATTTTCCCAATAGATGGCTGACGTACAGTTTCCTAATAATGTTGGGTAGACTAATGGGTCTGTAGTTTGCAGGTTCTGTTCTTTTCCCTTTTTATATATTGGAAAGATTAACACTAGACCCCAGTCCTCAGGGATACATGCTGAAAGATCAATGCTTGTGAATAAAGCTACCAACACGGGCATCCACCAGTTGAAGCTGGATTTAATTACTTCAGGTGGAATACCATCGTTTTGGGGGGCCTTGCTTCTTTTGCGCATAGAGATGAGACTCTTAATTTCCAAGATGGTTACTGGGGGCCAGTTTGGAAGGTTACATGTATTTACCCTTTTATTCTGTGCTACCTCTTGCCCTGTTTGCCCAGTAGCATATATACTATTAAAATGGGATTCCCAAGTCCTTGCAGGGATACGATACTCCACTCTGGTTGTAAGGTTGGGCCAGCCTTTGGCAACCAGCTTCCAAAAAGTCTCCATGTCTTTGCCCTTTGCTTCTTTTCTTAAATTCCACCAAGCCTCTCTCTGGGCAGGGCCGTGACATAGTTACCTGAAGTTTCACCTTTCCCACAAACCCGTCCAGCGGCTGATAGTTATTAGAGGCCTTTCTCTGGTTGCCCCTTACTTCTGAGGTTTCCAGGAGAACAGAGCAGAGGAAACTATTGAGGGCAAAAAAGTTCCTTCAGAAACAAGAACTCTTGCTCAAATAAGGAGAACAAAAAGAACCACAATATTCAGCAAAAGAATTTTGCAGACAAAAATGAAATTAAAAAATGGAAATTATACATTTGATGAATGTATAATTGGAAATAAAAAATTAATTATACCAGAAACAGGAAATTAGCTAGGGAAGCAGCTGGACAGGAGACAAGGGAGTTAAAGGAATGCTGAAGCATTATACGAAAAGCTGAATTATTTGTTTGTTTATGTCCTCTTTGTGGAACATGTAGGGCAGAAACCTGTGCCTGAACTACCGTATTTTTCGCTCTATAAGACGCACCAGACCACAAGACACACCTAGTTTTGGAGGAGGAAAACAAGACAAAAAATATTCTGAATCTCAGAAGCCAGAACAGCAAGAGGGGTCGCTGCGCAGCGAAAGCAGCAATCCATCTTGCTGTTCTGGCTTCTGTGATAGCTGCGCAGCCTGCATTCGCTCCATAAGACGCACACACATTTCCCCTTACTTTTTAGGAGGGAAAAAGTGAGTCTTATAGAGCAAAAAATACGGTAAGTTTTTCAGGAAGGGAGTCTGAAAAGCTGAGGAATATAGTGGAATGGTTTTATTCCTCTTAGTTTTATTGCATTGTTGGTTAAGTAGATTCATAAATTTTAAATTTTTAAATTTCTTTGCATGTTGTCCTGAAATCCGTTTTTGAACACAAATATAGTGGTGACGCTATTAGGTGGCCTTATGGACAACTAAAAAAATGAACAAGTTGATAGCTCTGGATGTTACCCAGCCAAAAGTTCTTAAGAACTCAAAGGTGAAATTGCTGATCTTCTAACAAAAGCATGTAACTTAGTTGCTGAAATTGGCTGTAGTAGCCCGTCCAATATTATTTTTGAAAGGGCTCTGTGGTGAATTCAGGAAACTTTAGTCCTGCTTGCTTAATGTCTGTTCTGTGGAAATCACTATTAAATATAATCAGGTATATAGGAGAGCATGTGTTGCTAAAGAAGAATTGGCATGTCTTCTGCAAAAGCCTGTCTACCTTTCTGAAAAAGTCATTCAATAAATGCTGCTGAGTAATGTGATCAGCCATGGCATAAGAGAATGAGTTATGTTATGGATCACTAATAACTTTAAAAAACAACTGAAGAATAGGAATAAATTAACAGTCCCTCACAATGGAGGGATGTAAAAGGAGGATCCACACATTCTGTTTAGGGCCAGTGATTTTAAACTTGTTCATCAATGACCTAGAGTTAGAGCAAAGTGGGTATTGCTGACACACAGTAATTCAGGGTGGTAAAAACAAAACTGGGTTTGCAAAGAGCTCCAATTCAAGCTTCCTTCAAGGAGCTGAGTGTGCTGTACGTGGTTCTCATGAAGGGATACGATCTTGTTTGTTCAGAAATCAACATCTCTTCCTTAAATCATAGAAAAGCACAGCTGAAGTCCATTTGGGTGCCTTGCAAGCTCTTCCCTGCTTTTCCACATAGTTGCACTCAGGCAATTGTGATTAGTGTTTAGGAACAAACCTGTGTGCTTTTATAGTATGATAGTTATTGGTGAATTTGAAGTTTTCAGATTAAAGGCTGCCCTGTTGGAGAATGCAGTGTTGATAATACTAGTGATTTGCATATGTGGTGGGAACATCAGGTTATAAAATACGAAAGCATGCCATTGGGTGGTATAAGTAAGTATAGAGTGCTGTTGAAAGCCCTCATTGTATTATTGAGATTTAGAAAAGATACTGAGGAACCACAGGAGTTGATGCTAATCTCATTACTACTTCTTAAATAGAGCTAGCATGTGCGCACACACACACACACACACACACACACTCTTGTGCACCAACCACAAGAGTCAGTTTGGATCCCGGTTCAACATATTGAAAAATTGCCCAATTTAATCCAAGGTATTGTAAGGGCTGTCTAGTTCAGATCAGGTCTAAATCCCAACCCCCAAAAAGACAGAATTGTGACTAGCCAATTTATTATTATGGGGACCTTTTTTTTTTTTAAGGCTATAATGTGTTTTTTTTACTCTTGATAGAATTGGTTGACATTTGCAGACATAGTAGCCCTTCTTAAGTGAATGAAGCCCGCCAAATAGGATTATATATTTAATTAATTTGGACCCTGCCCTTCCTTCCAAAGGAAGCCAGGGAATTCTTGTGCTGATCACCTTTAAAAGGTTTAAAAGGTTTAGGGAGGAAAAGATGAAACTTATCTCATTCCTGCCACCCTCACAGGGTGAGGAGGGGTGCATGAGAGGGCTTTCTCAGGGGTTGCTCCCAGACTTTGGAACTCCCTCCCTGGAGAAGATGGACTGGTTCCCTCCTTGCTGTTGTCTGCTGTCAAGTGAAGACCTTCTTGTTCCAACAGGCTTTTGGGAACTGATTGCTTTGAATGAAAGGGTTGGTGCTGTTTTTATTGAAATTATCTGCATGTTTTTAATACATGATAGGTAGGTAGGTAGGTAGAGAGTTTTATTCTATCAACGTTTAATTGTTTTTTAATTATTGTTTTCCTCTCTATGTGGATGGCAGCTAACGGATTGAGGTTGAATCCCAACAAGACAGAAGTACTGTTTCTGGGGGACAGGGGGCGGGCAGGTGTGTGGGACTCACAGGTCCTGAATGGGGTAACTGTGCCACTAAAGGACAAGGTGCTCAGCCTAGGAGTCATTTTGGACTCACAGCTGTCCATGGAAGCTCAGGTTTACCAGCTCCATCTGATACACCGGCTAAGACCCTTCCTGCTTGTGTACTGTCTCATCAGAGTGGTACATGCCCTGCTTATCTCCCACTTGGACTTCTGCAATGGAACTCTACATGGGGCTGCCTTTGAAGGTGACCCGGAAACTACAACTAATCCAGAATGCAGTAGTTAGACTGGTGACTGGGAGCAGCTGCTGGGACCATTTAACACTGGTCCTGAAAGACCTACATTGGCTCCCAGTATGTTTTTGAGCACAATTCAAAGTGTTGGTGCTGACCTTTCAAGGCCTAAACAGCCTCAGCCCAGTATACCTGAAGGATTATCTCCACCCCCATCGTTCAGCCCGGGCATTGAGGTCCAGCTCCAAGGGCCTTCTGGCGGTACCCTCACTGCAAGAAGTGAAGTTACAGGGAATCAGACAGAGGGCATTCTCAGTAGTGGCGCCCAGTAAAATTGTTGTTGTTGCTGCTATTTATTTGGTAGATGACTTTTATCCAAATGCCCTCTCCTTCTGAATAGAATTTCTATGACTCCTTGTTATACATCTGTGCTGAGAGCAATGAAATAAGACGGGAAATGGCTAGAGCCCAAGTAGAGGAAGACTCATGCCTCATGTTGTATCTGACCAAACACAGGAGCATGGTCATGTGCGCAGGGTGTGCCTGGGCACAGCCTAATGGTTTTTTAAAAAACCCCAGGAATCATGGCAAGGAGGGAGAGAGCACACAGCAACCTGCTCCCTCGGCTGCCCAAGCAACTCACCATCATTTGTGGAGAGAGCTCAGTGGGAGTGAGGGGCTGCTTTTGCGGTGCGCAAGCAAGGAGGAGGAGGAGCCATCTGCCCTCCAGATCTGCCCTCCCTCTCGTCAGCCATGGGTCTTTTTCTGTGCATGAAAAATATATTATTTTGTCTTCTTGACCACTCTTGTTGTGGTTGTTTTGCTAGCTTTTTGACTCTTTACCTCTTTCTTGTCCTCATTTGCCTTGTCATTTCCCCCACCTTCCTTCCTTCCTTCCTTCCCGAAATAAATAAATGGAAAATTCCCCCAGTTGAAATGTGCTGTGCATGCCTATGCGCAGGATTGAGCTCATCGTTGACCCTGTTCTAGTGGTGGTGATGGTGAGAATTAACTGGATTAAATATTATTCTCTCTGGCTAGAATCTCTGTTAGAATATTAGATATCAAAATGCATCTCCTAAAATTCTCTTGTTCTGAATGTTTTATCACATTTTTCTTTTTTGAAATGCACCTCTTTGCAGTCCATAGTTAGTGCGACCTCTTTTTTCTTTCAGTGCATTTTGTATACTGATGTATAAAATATTAATTCAGATGTCAAGACTGCAATCCTATGTGCAGTGAATTGCAAGTGTAAGAATATATGTAACCATGTGGCATATATAAAGTAGTATTAGAGAGAGGGACAGCAAAGGTTGGAGTCTGCATTGTTGAAGTTGACAGAAAGAGAAAGTGTATTTGAGAAGAGGTGTAATACTGGGTGGAGGAAGACTAATCCTGGATGATTTCTGTAAGGAAATTTTACTGTATATATTCTGTAAATGTGTAAAACATTGAAAGTGTACTGTATTAGCTTCCTGGGTTGTTTTGGTTACAAACTGCTTTTTAATGCTGAAATATTGACACGTTTCATGACGTTCTTAGCAAATCATGAGTTTGCCTCTATGAGTTACTTCAAGCAGTGTACAACCCTAAAACTATAAAATCCTCAGTTAAGATTTAAAATAAACCTATTCAGGTTCTCTTAGCCGATTAAGGGAAGATAAGGTTGTCCTAATTTTAAAAATAAATTTAGGCAATTTAACAGTTCAGACCTAAGAAAAAGGATGGTTGATAAGAGTCCAATTAGGGCTTCTTTCCTAGATCTAAGGACTTTGCTTGTAGATTGAACATACGTTTTCCATTTGTTTTCCACCAGGCAAGCTGTCATTAAAGGGTCTCTTCCACATCCTTTTGCTCTGACATTATTTGAGGATACACTGTATTGGACTGACTGGACCACACGTTCTGTCCTGGCTTGCAACAAATACACTGGGGAGAACCTGCGTGAAATACATTCCAATATATTTTCTCCCATGGATATTCATGTGTTCAACCAACAACGACAGCCCAGTGGTGAGTTCTCTGTTCCCCCACCATTGCTAACTACAACTTTGAACAGATTGGTAGAAGTCCCAATTTGCCTTAGGGTGGAAGAGTTCATTATAGATGCTTTCCTTGGTACAATTTATAAGGCAATGAATTGAAAATATATCCCAAGAAACACTGGCACCAGTTCAGACAACACACCAAGTCATGGTTAAAGAACCTTAGCTATGATTAATCTCTGCATGATGGCTTGCTGTTGGCCAAAGAACAAAATTATGATTGACATGAACTGGTGAGTGAATCACCAACTCTTAATGTTTTTGATCTGAGTAGTAAAATCATATTATTTTACTCTCCCTGTGTTTGTGTTTTCAGTTTGTGGCAGGTAGCCAGGTTGCTTTTTCTTTTACAATTCTACACAGAATTGCAGAATTAGAAGAGAACCCAAAGTTCATCTAGTCCAACCCCCTGCCATGCAGGAATCTCAATTAAAGTATCCATGACCAATAGCCACTTTCTGAAGGAGTCTAAGTTCTTCCTGATGTTGAGTTAAAATCTCCTTTCTTGCAACTTGAATCCACTGGTTTGAGTCCTACCCATCAGAGCAGGCAAAAAAAACACCCCTTCCTCTTTCAAATGACAGCCCTTTAGATATCGTAGGCGGCTATCATATCAGTTTTCAGTCTCCTCTTTACCAGTTTGGTGTCATCTGCAGATGGGAAGAGCATCTCCTCATTTCCTTCATCCAAGTCATCTGTATAGATTTTGAACAACAATGGGCCCAGGACAGAACCCGGCGGCATCCCGCTTGTCACTTTTCCCCAGTATGGCGAGGAACTGCTAGGCAGCATTGGCCCAGCTCCTAAAGGTGTGGGGTGAAATCCATCCCAGCACCTAGTGGACCAGGGCCGTCTGGTGCTGCTGATTTGCATCTAGTAAATATGTGTCTGCTCAGAAGAAAGCCGCACTGAATTCAGATAAGGGTGTGTGGGGCTATAGTTTTTTATCTAGGCAGCCAGGGCTCCTCCGAATGACAAGACCTTTTTGCATCAGGTAAGGGGGGGACCACTTGCTTTTTAAAATTCTCTGATACATACAGAGCTGTGTGCCATTTGGACTGTATCTGTAGGTTTCCCCTTCTGTGTCAGTTAACTGGGGTCAAATCAGTATTGTTTACTTTTTATAATACATGGAAGATGGATCTCCCTTGGGAGTTTCTGGACTCTCCTTCCTTGAAGGTTTCTAAGCAGAGGTTGGGTGGCCTTCTGTCATGGATGCTTTAGCTGAGTTTCCTACATCGGAGGGGGCTGCACTAGAAAGATGACCCTTGGGGTCCCTTCCAGCTCCATGATTCTATGTTTTTCTGCTTCAACAATATTTCATTGTGTTCCTATAATTTTATAGAAGTCATGTTTCACCTTTAATGCTATTTTAGATTCAACTTCTAATTTAGCTAACAGGACAGTAAAATAATCCCCCCACCCCCGAGATAATTTGAACCCATGTGCTTTTGGCACAGATGTAGTACACACATTCCATTGTGGAGGAGTAAAATGTGTTTTTATAAATAAAACATGTTCTGTTTACAGACAGAACATTTAAATAGCTACCTTTCTACCGGTGGCAGTGGGGGCCACAGTCAGAAAAAAGTTGAGAAACACTGTCATGGGGGAAAAAGGAGACTGAGGGAGAAACAGCTTGTCAATTTAACTCCTTAGAGAGACAGAGGTGGCATTTATGCTTCTAATTACTTTGATCCTATGAAAGTGGATTTTCCCATGGTCAGGTGGCTCCCTGGGATCAACCTCTAGGAGGGATTGCTATTTAGGCTATTGCTTTATGTTCCTGACAAGGCAGGTCAGAGGATGAAATGTGGTGCAGAGGAAATGGAAATAGTTCCTGTTAACAGTAAGGAGGTTTCTGCTGTGCCAGAGTTTTCTGTGCAGCTGTCTTTGCTTTGCATATCTCATATCATCTGTCTGTGTGAAGGCAGACCAGTCATTACGATAATAAAGTCAAAATTGGGTTTTATATTTATTAATTTTATTTATAAAATACTATGCCCCTTAATATATTAAAATTTCAGAGCAGTTTACAACAGAAATACAATAAAAACAATAAAATGCAAATAGCATACAATAAAATTACCTCAGAAACTGAAAAAAATAAAATCACAACTGTATATCACAAACAAAACTGAAGGTTATGAAAATGAAATTCTCAATACAGCTTTTCTTCAAAAGGATGAAATGCAGCTTTGGAGGCTAACATTATTTTGCAGATGTGAGGAGGGAGGCTTGGGTTGGTGTGCAATGCCTTCTTTGTATTTTCCCCCTCCTGTGTACACATAGTTCCCCATTCACATAAATATACACCTATTCAAGTCACATATACCCTGTGTATGTGCACTTCCTTGCTTGTTTCTGCTGTCCATGTTTCTCTTCCCTTAAACACGTTATTCTTGATGTGCAATGTAATGTTTTTTAGTATTACTACACACTGATCTGCATGGTCTCTGTACTTGACAGCTACAAATCCATGTGGAACCAATAACGGTGGTTGCTCCCATTTGTGTTTGATGTCTCCTGTCAAGCCCTCTTATCAGTGTGCATGTCCCACAGGCGTGAAACTCCTTGAAAATGAAAAAACCTGCAAAGATGGTATGTTATAATTTTAAAAGTTATTCAGATAATAGAGTTTAAACTGGCAAAGAATTTGATCTGTTAGCATAATTGAATAGTGTACCTTTCTGGCAAGGATGCTACAAGTACAAAATGTACACTGCCACTTCAGTGTATGTTACAACAGTGGTTTCTCAAATTGTGGGGAGGGTGCAAGATACCTGGAGGAATGTGTGTGGAAAGTTCTAGGGAGGAAGAGTTAGTACCACATTAGACTTCATACATAGAGCTTTGTGGGGGGATACTGTGTGCTCACATGCCAAAGAACCTGTTGGAAGTGCATTGGGGGCTTGAAAAGGAGAGCAAGCTTAAAAGGGGGAATTTCTCATTTAATTTGATGGGCTTCAAGACTGGCAGCAGTTTCTGTGTGGGAAAGGCAGACAGCCCTGATTTAATGCCATTGCCAGACTCATAGGCCATTCTGGGCATGTTATAAACACACCCTGACTATGGCACCCAGATGGCTGTCACCTCTAATCTGTCACTTCCTGCTAAGGAACAAAATGCTTTTTCTGGAACTAACTGATAACCTGTATGAAGTATTTATCCTAAAGTCGAATTAATATGTTATGAACACACACACTTTTCACAGTGGGCTGCGATAATAATGTTATTGTTGTTTAAACCATGTTTTGTTCAAAGACCCATGGATCATCTCACAGACCTCAAGACTGGACTGTTGTAATGTGTTGAAGATTCAGAAACTACATCTAGGACAGAATGGAGTATCCAGCCATGCTCCTTACGAGCACTGCTGGCCGGGCACATATTACACTAGTTCTTGAAAGACCTGCACTGGTTGTCTTTGTCCTTCTGAGCCCAATTTAAAGTGCTTATATTGACATGCAAAGCCATAAATGACTTGGGCCAAATATCAGGAGAAGCACACTCTCTCTTATATGCCTCTCTTGGTATATATGTTTATTGTTCAATAAGAAGTGCAGGTGAAAGGGGGTAACATTAACCACTAGGCTTGCAGGGCTGATTCACAATGATGATCATCATCAAGTGTTGAAGATGTGTGTGTGGTTGGAATTTTGATGTCACCTCTGATCACATCAAACACAATGCTTTTAAAATGGTCTGTTCACATATTCTAGCTGTAAGTTATCAAGTGTTAGAAATGATAAAAATATAAAACACCAAATTACTTTTTCAACTAATGTCAAGATTTTACTTAGAAATGCAGATAGCTTTTTTTTTAAAAAAATGAGCATTTTATAGGTTCATCAGCTGTTTCTCCTTGCTCATTTCCCCCCTTTGTTTCTATTTAATCATGGCTATGTGAATCCACAGAAAGCTTGCTTAAAATAATTTGTGCCATATATATCATATTTTTCACTCCATAAGACACACCTGACCTAGTTTTTAGAGGTGGAAAACAAAAACAAAAAATTCTGAGTCAAATGTTGTACTAAACTGTTTAATAAACTACCGGTATATCAGAATAATATTTCAGCCATGTAAAGTGAACAGGAGTCAGCAGTGGCATTAAGAACCATCACTGTCATTAACAAATGAAGAGAGACTTTATCCCCTGGTAAGGGGGCAGGCAGTGGGAATATATGAGCTTCCCACATTGAGTCCCTTAGATCTAAGGACTGTATGGTTTGGCCCTACACAATTATTTTAATAAAGCCAAAAGAAGTGGGACTTTCTTCCTTTTTTTTCATTGCAGAGATCTCTGGGGGCTTTTATATGAGGGAGGAATGAGTGGGAAATCTGATTCAATTTCCATTTAAAGTCACACCTACCCAATTCACACCTTTGTACACAACAAAGCAAACCACAGCCGCCCTTCAAATTTCAAACTTCTGCAAAGGAAGGCACTACTGTCCCAGCAAGACCAGTGGCGGAGGGAGGGTCTTGTGTGGAGGCACGTCGCCTGTGGGGATGTGGGACGTCGCCCACACGAGCATTGTCCCAAGGGGGCGGCCGAGCATGGGGGCGGAGGGATTACACGGCTCCCGCTGTGCTTGCTTTACACCCGTGTAAGCGGCTCCTGTCCCACTTTGCTGCTTTAAAACAAGCCAAGGAGGAGGGTATTTGCTTCATAAGACGCACAGACATTTCCCCTTAGTTTATAGGAGGGGAAAAGTGCGTCTTATGGAGTGAAAAATACGGTATATCGTAAAGAAACTGAAAGGCTAAACTAAACTTGCAGAATTTGTCCCTGTAAATTACCAACTCATTAAAAAAGTTTCATTACTGCGACTTATAACTGCATAATACATAAACTAATTATCTTTATGTTGTCTGTCTAAATATTTTTTCAGGCAAGGGAGGAAGGATACAGTTCTGCAAAATTTGTTGTAGCTTCTTTTTCAAATATTCAAATCTTTACTCAAATATTCCAATCATTTATTTAATGACAATATAGCATTAGAGGCCTAGATTTGTTAGTACAGTATTCTTTCATCTGTTCTCAGTTGTCACTTTGAAAAATCTAACGGAAAAAGCAAATCCGTGTTTTCAGGAGATATAAATCCAAACAATGTTTTCTTTTCAGGTACGGAACAATCTATGCTGTTCTTTCAGTTAATATATCTGCCAAGAGCCAGTGCGATATAATGAACAGACTTAAATTGAAGAGACTAATATCCAAATCCTGTCTCTGTCATGAACCTTATTGGGTGACCCTGGGGCCTGAAATACAGGACAAAACTGTATCAATAGAGGATATAGCATTTTATATGGAAATACAGGACAATCCTGTATAGGTACGATGGCAACCCTACCTGTTACAGACCAGATTGGTGCTTCTGGACCACATGGCATAACTTTTATATTATTTCTCTGTTGTTCATCCCTGTTATTTATGAAATCAATTTATCACTTTTTTATTTCAATAAATTCCATATTTGGCTTTGGAAACATATCAGCACAACACTTTCAGTTAGGCTTACATTATGTCCCAAGACTTTCCTTGGTAGTCAAAATTGCATAAAGCAATCAACATAAAATATTACCAGTGAGAATGTGCTAAGTAATAATCCTGCAGAAAATTTACAACTGCTCTACAGGTGCTGTAGATCATTGTTGCATAGGTTTGTCGCAAGGACGGAAAGTGGAGGGAAGGTCTGGTCTTCTTCTGTGACAGATGTGACTTGCTATGCCAGCAACAGTGCCAGAGCTTGATGAATGCTAGATTTAGGATAGAGAAAAGAAGGTACTTCTTTATCAAATACTTCCATAAACTTAGGAATTGCTGTAACAAACTCTGGTGATGGTCACTGGCTTAGATGGCTTTTTGAAGGGGATTAGGCAACTGCAGTTCCATCAGTGGTGGCAAGATGGAAGCTCCAATGTGCAGAGGAAGTATTTATCTCTATAGCATTTGTCTTTGGGACAAGCACGTGCAGAGGGCCCATTGCCTTCATATCCTGCTTGTGGAATTCCTGGTACCATCTCACTGGCCACAGATGGAAAGAGGCTGCTGGAATAGGCAAACTTGAAAGGCAATTCTTATTTTGTTAAGTAGCATAGATGACTAATGGGTAGCCAAATTTGAATTTACTTCCCATTCTTCTCATCTGCCAATCCTTTGCACACCTAACATAGTTTTGAGTTATAAAACTGTAATCAAAATAAAAAAAATCCTTCCAGTAGCACCTTTAAGACCAACTAAGTTAGTTCTTGGTATGAGCTTTCGTGTGCAAGCACACTTCTTCAGATACACAAAAAACTGTAGTTCTTTATAGATAGGCAGACTGCTTCCCATGTGCTATTTAATCATGTCAGTGAAGTCAATTAAACTTATGTTATTGCTTTACAATTTGTTTTATTTAAATCAAACAATAAGTATGGGAAGATGCAGTATGTTTCCAAGCACAGTTCAAAGTATTAGTGCTGACCTTTAAAGCCCTAAACGGTCTCGGCCCAGTATACCTGAAGGAGCGTCTCCAACCCCATCATTCAGCCCAGACACTGAGGTCCAGCTCCAAGGGCCTTCTGGCAGTTTTCTCACTGTGAGAAGTGAAGCTACAGGGAACCAGGCAGAGGTTGGTAGTGGCACCTGCCTTGTGGAATACTCTCCCATCAGATGTCAAGGAAATAAACAACTATCTGACTTTAAGAAGACATCTGAAGGCAGCCCTGTTTGGGGAAGTTTTTAATGTCTGATGCTTTACTGTATTTTTTATATTTTGTTGGAAGTCGCCCAGAGTGGCTGGGGAAAGCCCAGCCAGATGAGTGGGGTATAAATTATTATTATTATTATTATTATTATTATTATTATTATTATGCAAAATTGAAGACCGCTGGAAGAGAGGCGAGTGCTGAAATATTTTTTATTTTTAACCCACATAAATGAAATCCAACTGACCAATGTTGGTGCCTAAACAATACCAACATCCATTTTCCCAAATGGAATGAAAATGAAGAGGAAGGGTTCTCAGTGAAATACGGGTAACTTAAATCTTATACTGGTTTTACTTATGGGGGGGGCTTTAAACAAATAAACAAAGAGTGGAGGAAACCCACTCTCTATTTGCTTATTTCCATACAACTGTCAGGCTGCTGTCAGCAACTCCCATGGCTGGTTGCCCAGGAACGTACAAAGACAAGGAATGTTCTTACCGTCTGCTTTTTATTCAGTATTTACAGAGAGAGGCTATAGAACCCAGCCTCTTGGATAATGGCATTGACCCAAATGAATCTCCAGCCCGCCCACCCCGTCTCTCCCACTTCCTCATTTGTTATCCTCATCACCTCCTCTATGGGTACTGGCAAGCGACCTCTGTCTTTGAGCCATTTGCTCTCCTACTTTCAAGGCTTGCCAGGTTCTGGGAGATGGTGGGTCTGGAATGCTTTCTAAAGACACTGTCCAGCAGCTGTTGCCCCCCTGGTGCTTCCTCTCCCTCCTCCTCCTCTCCCATTATTTCCCAACTTTTCCCCTCATCTGCCTCTGAGCTGTGACCTCCCTCAAACCTCTGTTGTAAATCTAAGCTGTCTTCCTCTCCCTCCTCCCTGGAAGTGTCAGGCTGGGGAGGCGGCCTCTGCCCAGTCCCTGACAGCCACCACCTGTGCTGCTTGAAGGCTTCGGCAGCATCCCAGAGCTGCCTTCCCAAAGCTGGTTAAGTGCGGCACTGTGCTTTGTTAACGAGGCGCGAGGGCTCTGGCAGGGTTCTAGAGGTTCCTTCCCAAAGCTGGGCAGGTGCTTACTGGGCTTTGAAAGGTGGCAAGAGGGCTCTGGGACACTGCCAGAGCCCTTGTGCTGCCTTTCTGAAGCCGGGTAGGCAGCCGTCTGCCATTGGGGGGGGTGCAGTTCCGAGGGTTCCTGGCTTTACCCATTTTTACGTATATGGACTCCTGGAACCAAACCCTTGTGTAAGACCTAATAGCATTTTTTGCAAGTTTATGGCAAGCATAATTTTTTAAAAATTCAAGTGTTCTGATTCTTTAAGTAACAGGAGTATTTTATTCTTCGGTGCATAAGGCTGGATCATCAGGAAGAGGATTGGGAGTGAGGGAACACTCTGTGAATTACTACAATTTATAGTGCCTTGGCATTGACAGATGATCCATATAGCCAAAGGTGAACCTGGCTGACCCCAGCAGAGTAGTTTCCATGTCAATTAACTTTTGCTTTCTCAATTTGCAGCATATAAAAACCACCTTGTATGCATGTGTATTTTAATTGTATCTGGGAGAGGCAGTTGTAAGCAATCACTTTCCCCCCTAGTTTCCTGTTTCTAGCCATTTTGGAAATCTTCAAAAGA
Organism: Podarcis pityusensis; assembly: GCF_964106645.2. Taxonomy (NCBI): domain Eukaryota; kingdom Metazoa; phylum Chordata; class Lepidosauria; order Squamata; family Lacertidae; genus Podarcis; species Podarcis pityusensis. The sequence goes on along the minus strand of NC_138032.1, from coordinate 98,715,557 downwards.
AATATTCATCAAGGAGCTGAAATTGCAAATGGCATAGTATTACTTAAATGCTATGTGAATTAATTCTTTTTGACTGATAATAACTGAGTTGGGCACCTAATTTCGGTTTCCACATGTTTTCAAAATAACACTTAGCAGTGGATGTAAGCCAAAAATCCTAGTTCATTAGTGAGCTGAGTCAAAATCATAGTTCAATACTCCTCCAGTGTCTCAGCTCGAAAGTGCCAAAACTCTTGTGCAGAGCAACAGAAATAAACTGAGTGTGATAGAGAAGCCGAGAGCAAGCAGTGTGTATGAATATGTGATGGCTACTGCTGACAACTTCATTTTACATAGGCTCTCCCTTTCATTGTACCAGATGCCGCATAAAGCTCTCCGGACTTTCCTCATGCCATGTTAGTGCTGTTGGGTGTGAAATAGTCTCTACCATAATAGAGGCTTGCAAAGTCAGGAATGGTATTGATCAAATAGATACAGAGACATTATTTCTCCGTCTCTCATAAAACTGACACTCTGGCCATTCTCACCCACTGAAGTAGGTTCAGAAAAAAGGAAATCCTAATGAACACAAACTTCAGCTAAGCTTATAGACTTCATTGCCACAAGTTCTGACAATGGCCACTGACTCAGGCAATTTTTGGAAAAAGATTTAACCTCTTCACTTCCTTTCTTATTTTAATGTACATTGAGCTGTTCACACATTATATACTGAGAATAACTGTCAGTCTGGTAAAAGCTTAAATGTACAGTCCATGTTTATGCTATTTCCATAATTCTGTGGTGGAAAACCTGTTTTTTGGGTTTGGGGGTTTAAAAAAAAAAAAAGGTGATTCTGCGGAGAATGCAGCACAGTTCTCTAATCTATGTTCACTGCATTTTAATTGTGCCTTGCTTTTGAGGGGCAATTATGTTTTAGTATACATTTATGAATACACTTCCTTCCTCCTGGCTGACACTAGGAATGTACTGCTGCTGGTTACCAAACTAATAGAATCCTATATTTTCATAGGAGGAGATGCTTTCAAGCTGTTTTCCAGAGGTGCCACTTGGCATTGTCTCTTCTCTCCCCTCAAAAAAATGAGTTTCAGACCATATGATTATTCCTCGGCAGTTTCAATATTTCTAGTTGCTGTGAGGCATACAAACTACAGCAAATCCTCTTACAATGTGTTGCTTTTTTGCAGTTTAGCCTGGAACATATCCAGGAGCAGTCCTTTGATCCTGGCTGTGAATCTATACTTCCCCCGTACCAAAACCTGAAATAATGCCCCTGAGTTTGCATTGACAAAGCCAGAATATATTAGCTGAATCTTCAAGCCGGCCGTTGGAGGCTTGTCTTAACGTTTTTAATGTACACTGGTACCTCTAGTTGCCTTCACCTCTGGTTACATATCCTTCGGGATACGTACGCGGCAAACCCGGAAGTATTTTCCCGGGTTTTGCCGCATGCGCATGTATAGAAGATGAGAACCCAAAGATTTGCAATGGTCTTTGTATTTCCTGTACTGCCCCAGTAGAATAAAAATTTGGCTGTATATTCAACATGCTGAGGCTAGAACACCATTGCAGATAAGTCCATGAAAGTTAGTAGTCTACACACTACTGTGCTAGGATTTTATTATTATTATTTTTTTATAGCACAGGGCTTGCCAACCTTTTTTGGCCTGTTTTGCAAACCAGAAAAAACTTGTTGTGGACATCTATTGGCTATGATAGAATTTGTATTTCAATTGGGGGGGGGGAACACTGTGGATGCCAAGAGAGGTGAGAGTAAAACAGAGACAAAATAACAGCTCCTGCTCCTGCTTGAAGATAAGCTGATGGTACTGTCTCCAGTGGGTAGGTGAAGCGGAGTTGCAGAGCACAGGCGACAGAACACATAATCATGTGCCCCACTCTTGGTTGCTTAATTGTGGCTAATGCCAATCAGGAAAGTCTGACGCTACTGTGCCTACAAATTCTTCATTTGCTTTTGTCTGTGTGGACTTGAAATTCAAAATGCTTTTCTGCTACCTGAACTATATTTGTGGGTAAATGCATTTTTAATGGTTCAGATATATGAGGGAATGTCTTGATCATTATGATACCAGAGTGCTCTTCTCATCTTAGCTTCTGAATGCTTAACACTATTCCAGACTTGTAAAGAAAACGCCCTTAATGTTGTTTGGGGTGGATTTTCTATTTTAGGCTACATTCCAACACAGCTTTGGAGTACTAAAGTGTCTCCAGATTGAACCATGGATGTGATGTTAGAAGAAGTCTGTTTTTCTGGATCAATATTTGTTTGAGAGACATTTTAAAAACCCCAATACATTAATAGTGGATAAGAGAAAAAGGCATTCCAGTGGCAAAAATCAATAATTTCTTTGAATTCCCCCCCCCCCCCAGTTTCTTTCTGGGGTTTTTTGCCCATTAATCCTACATTTTTGATGGATGCGGGGAAATACCCCAACATGCTACATTTACTGGGTGCACATGTTAACACATGTAACATTCAGCTGATTTTCCTGGGATTTTCTTTGTCTCAGATGCTTTATGTGTACAGAAGATAACTCGGAATAGTGAGCAGTTGAAATTTCAAGAAACCATTTACATCTATGCATTTAACTATGTTCTAGAAGGATGGTAATGTAAACTTCGGTGTAAACTCTGAAAAGGAAGGGGCAACAGGCTGTAATTTTTACTCCTTCCCCCAAAAAACTATGGTTAACTGGTTCTGAATTGTGTTCCTTTAGGTTCTGAACTGAATTTTTCAGACAGGTGCTGCTTTTGTTCATGTGTTGTAGCTGCAAGAGATGATAATATTTTACTTTTTGAAAATAAAAATGTTTAGTTGTACAGGGTGGTCTTTCGCAAGTGACAAATTACCCAATCCATCTAAACCACAGAGCCTAGGGCTTGCCGATCAGAAGGTCGGCAGTTCAAATCCCCGCGACGGGGTGAGCTCCCGTTGTTCGGTCCCTGCTGCTGCCAACCTAGCAGTTTGAAAGCACGTCAAAGTGCAAGTAGATAAACAGGTACTGCTTCGGTGGGAAGGTAAACGGCGTTTCCGTGCGCTACTCTGGTTTGCCAGAAGTGGCTTAGTCATGCTGGCCACATGACCCGGAAGCTGTAAGCCAGCTCCCTTGGCCAGTAAAGCGAGATGAGCGCCGCAACCCCAGAGTCGTTCGCGACTGGACCTAATGGTCAGGGGTCCCTTTACCTTTACTTGCTTGTGAAATGTGTAAAATTGACACATTGAGCGTTTTAGATTAAGGGCATGGTACAAATGTAAGAACTTCTAAAAAATTATTTGGATATCTTTGTTCTAAGTTTTTTAAATATATGTATATATATCTGTACAGGTGCCATGGAGCTGCTTCTGTTAGCCCGGAGAACTGATTTGAGACGGATATCATTGGATACTCCAGATTTCACTGATATTGTTTTGCAACTGGAAGATATTCGACATGCCATTGCTATTGACTATGATCCTGTAGAAGGGTACATCTACTGGACAGATGATGAGGTGAGGGCCATCCGGCGCTCTTTCATTGATGGGTCGGCTAGTGAGTTTATTGTCCAAGCACAAATTGCACACCCTGATGGCATTGCTGTGGACTGGATTGCCCGTAACCTTTATTGGACTGATACCGGCACAGACCGCATTGAAGTAACAAGGCTTAATGGAACCATGAGGAAGATCTTGATCTCAGAAGACTTGGAAGAACCTAGAGCTATAGTTTTGGATCCCATGGTTGGGTAAGATGCACTAATTTGCTATATCAAACCAATTCATTTCATGGGTTTCCAGCTTGCCCTGATTCAGAAACCGATATCTCAGTTCTGCATTACTTAGATTAAGGATAAGCAGTTGGAGACCTCAAGGCCACATCCATTCTGAAAGGATTTCCACTGTGTTTACAAATAGCCTGTCAGTCCCCTGACACAATACACTGTTATGCATCTCAGTCACTTAGCTGAGATGCAAGCAGAGGACTATTCTACAGTGGAAACAGCGTTGGCCCTTCTTACACACCTCAGCTACTTCCATGGGAGAACTGGTAAATAGTGATGAGTAGCTGACATGACTGAACTAAGCAAAAGGCCAGCCTGGAGATTTGGACAATCAAAGAGGCCCCATTCTAAAGAGAGGCAGCTTTGATTTTCATGTGAACCCCCTGCCTATGTTTCCTAGTCAGCTTCCTAAATAGTTCTAGCAGTCAATCAATCTACAAATGATTGGCTGAGTCTGTAAAGAGACAGTACCAGAAAAGTCCAGGCAGAGAATTGATCTGGTTACACAATCGCCAAGTCATTTGTACGCTGTTTCTGTGGGTCTAGGTGTTTTTCTGGAATATGGGATGCTTTAATATGCAGGCAATCCTTGTTAAGCCTGCCCCACCCCTTTTCACGATGTCTTTGGGGCGTGTGATCACGCCTCATTTGGACGCACCTAAATCGGGAGTTGCCTGTTTTCTATTGTAATAAATCTCTGGAGTGGTTTAACAAAATTTTAACATTGATGCATTTTTTTCTTTTTAAATTATTTTGATCAATTTTTAATCCTCGTTTTATTTGTATGTTGCCTTTCCATAGTTAAAATCATGCTCAAGGTGGCTTACAACATGAAAAGATTTTAAATTGCCCTGAACCTTTTCAATAGATGACATGTTGACCATGTTTTAGGACAATATGGTGTAATTCCTGAATTACTTTTCAGTTAGTGTTTGAATAGCTACTCACTTGATCTCCCATATGCTTTATATGCAGTTTTATTCTTTCTGTCTTTTAAAATGTAAACATAAGCAGATGTAAGTCTCAGCCTGTAAGCATTAAATATTGTTCTATTTAAAACACTTTACTTTCCATTTGGGAGACTCTCCCCCCCCCCCAATCTCTCGTGTGTTTAAAAAGTGAAAGAACTGCATCTAGTTCTTGATATCCCTTTCAGTGTGTTCATAGTGATGACCACACAATGCTCAACGCGTATACACTTCTAGGTTATACATTTATGAGAAATTTACATCAGATTGCAAAGCAGTTTAAATTAACTAATCTGTTTCAGTGAATCTCTTTAGCTAAAGAAAGCAAAGGCCACAGCCCAAATTCCTATCATTTTATTGCAACATTTCTGTTTCTCCTTACAGCTATATGTACTGGACTGACTGGGGAGAGAACCCAAAGATTGAGAGAGCTGCATTAGATGGATCAGACAGAATTGTCTTGGTGAATACTTCTCTCGGCTGGCCAAATGGCTTGGCTCTGGATTATGTTGAAAACAAGATATACTGGGGAGATGCCAAAACAGACAAAATTGAGGTCTGTTATTTCTGTTTTATATCAATCGAAAATCCCAGATTTGCTGCTAGCTTCCTGAGACAGCCTATGATGAATTTGTGTTGAAAACTCATTAATCAGTACAACTAGAAATAGCTAGTTCAGGATCATAATTAATTATTGGTGAATTTTAATATCAGCATTCTCTGTTGCCTTTCTCTGAGCCCTTTAAGGATTATCTAAATTATATTTTATTTTCTGTTGAATAAAAGGTCAGTGCTGGTGAGTCAGAACAAATATATAAAACACAGAGTGTATTCACAAGGAAAGTGCTAGATATTACTGTCATTTCACAGAAATACGTAGCTTTTACCTGCTGTAGCTGTTGTGCATTTTTTTCACCAGCTTGGCTCCCAGTTCTGAACTTCATTGCTTCATACACACAGCTCTTAAAGCTGTAGACTATAAAACCCCACATTGACTGAAATTCTGAAAGTAGAGAAGCACCCCTGGGATAAACACAGAAATTTCCCGAGTTCTTCTGAAGGTTCAGAAAGGTTATCATCATCTTGGAAGCCTTTCCTCCACCTCCACAGAAACAGATGGCTCCATTCGTTCCCAAAGGAGAATTTGGCAGTCTTATAATATCCTCTTATTTTGAGGCATGCTTTTATAAACCCCAAAGTTCTTTTTCAAGCTTGGCTCAGGAGAACTTTGCTAGCAATTCCTATTGTTTAGTTATTGTAGGTTTGCTTCTTACAAATTCTACTTTTGCATATGAAGCAATCTGCTTGCTCTTCCTGTATTCCTGGCTGAATGTTAGACCCCCTTAATATATGTGCATATCTACGGCTATGTCCACAGCTACTTCCATGCCATTGAAAAAGCACGCAGGGTTTTCCACTCCTGTGGTTACTTCTGACAATGACCTGGTCTGCATGTCATGAAACCATAGTTAGACTGAACTATGATTTACGTGCTGATGCATGCTACTGAAATCACAAGTGCTTTGATCCACTCCTGCTGCTGTTGGGAAACAAACCATACTGGGGGCTTGGTGTTGCATCTGCACCAGGGTCAAGTTCAGACAAAAAGCTGAATGGTGGTTTAGCTTGCAGCATCAACAGGGGTTTCTACACATTTATTTCATGGGGCACTGGGAACAGTGGATTGGGTATATCTTCTCACATGACCTCAGGCAGGAGCAAAGACGTTTTCAATTTTGATCTCATTTTATTGTTGCTTTATTTTATCTAGTCTTCCTTAGTTTTAACTCCTGTCTTTGAGTCTTACGCAAATATCTATACAGTGGTACCTTGGTTTACAATCTTAATCTGTTCCTGAAGTCCAGTCTTAAACCAAAGCGGACTTAAACCAAGGCGTGCTTTCCTATAGAAAGTAATGGAAAATGGATTAATCTGTTCCAGACTATGGAACAGCAACCCCTAAAACAGCAATTAGACATGAATTTTACTCTCTAACGAGGCCATTGATCCATAAAATGAAAGCAATAGACCAGGCTGCAATCTACTACCCAGTATAAAAACCCTTACTGCATCCTGCCCACACCGTCCTTTGCCTGTGAGGGAATGCCGGGGCAGTCACTTCTGGGGCTGAGCCGTTTGGCGTTGCTCTGGGGCCCGGAGTGGCGACTGCGCATGCGACACCCGGTACTGGGGAAGGGGGTGGTTGCTGCAGCAGCAGCACAGCCTTTGATGCTGCAGTGACAGCGGCGACAGAGGGACCCAGTGCCGGAGAAGAAGAAGGGAGAGAAAGAGATGCCAGCTGCCGTGCGCCAAAGCGCACTTTGGAGAGACCCCTGTTGGGACTTGGAGAGGAACGCGAGGGGGGTGTCACTTGTCCTTAGGATCCTGTGGTGGATAGAGCCGGGAGGGTGCAGGGAGGGGAGTCCGTGGCAGCGAACCCAATCTGGGTTGAGTTTCCTTTTGCTTTGCACACACCTCCCTCCCCAAGGAGTGGATATTATCGATCCGCCTTCGGCCTCCTTCTCCCCCGAGGTGCGCTGCCTTTAGGGACCTCCTCGTGAGTCAGCCTGGCGGCTCCACCGTGCGCGCTGTTGCCGATGTGGACCGGCAGCAGCTCACCGGGGTGTTTGGGCAAGGGATGGACTCCCTCTTTTCCCACCAGCCCTGTTGGTCTATCTTCTTCGCCCGAAGAGTCTCCCGCCTTCTTGATCAACTACAAAAAAAGATGCTTGGCTCCATCACAAAGGATTATTCACCTAGAAGCCCTGCTAGATATACAATTCAGGTCTCGTGGCTCTTCACCAGAGCAGATCAGCAAAATCTCCGCAGCGGCAGCTTTGATCTTAAAGACAAAAAAGATGAAGGTCAAACAACTGTCAACAATTCTAGGTCTCAGCATGTAAGCCTCTCAGATTATGCCTTGGGCGAAACACCATGCAAGAACCTTGCAGTGGTTTTTACTTCTACATTAATGGGCGATCATTCACAATGGCCCCAGGTCTTTTCTCTTTATCTCCTCAACTCATTCTGTGGTGGGTGCAAACCTCCAATCTTTGGCAAGGCACTCCATTCAGAAATCTGTGCAACACTCAGATAACCACGGATACCAGTTTACAAGGATGGAACATTGTCGATCTCTCTACACTCAAGGCCTGTGGAGGCCACTCACTTCATCAATTGGCTAGAGTTGAGAGCAGCCAGACTGGCAATTGTTTCCTTCTCTCATCTTCAACTCCATCACGTCCTTCTTCAAACAGACAACTCAACAACAAAGGCCCACATATCTCGTTAAGGAGACACCCATTTGGAATCTCTCCAGAAAGAATCGGCTCTTCTCTTCAGTTGGGCCTGAGTGTCACCCCCTCAGCCTCACGGCAGAACATGTCACCACTGACAGCAAGCAGTTTGGTTGAGCAGATCCCAGGTAAATCAAGGGGAATGGAAACTCAACGAACAGGTGTTCCTTCAGATTCAACACTACTGGGGTCCTCTACAAGTTGATCTCTTTGCTCACAAGCTAAACCGTCAGCTACCCCATTACTTCAGCAGGTTCCAAGACAACCAATCAGATGCCTGGGATGCCGTAATGACAACATGGCTGAAGGAACTCTTGTATGCCTTCCCTCCTCAAGCCATCATTCCGAGAGTCCTCTGGAAGATCAGGTTGGAAAAAGCTCAGGTGGTTCTTGTTGTTCTGGTCCCACAGGCCTTGGCTGTCAGAGATTCAGGCTCTTTCAGTGGCCCCACCATTTCATCTTGCATATTGTCCAATTTACTTTGCCAGGAACCATTGACTCATTCAGTCCTAGAGGGGTTGAAGATGACTGCATGGCATTTGAGCGCCATAGACTGAAATCTCGTGGTCTGGATGAGAATGTTATCTCCACCATTCTAGCTTCCAGATGTCCATCCACAAGACTTATTTATCAATTAACGTGATCAGCCTTTACCTCCTGGTGTAAAGCTTCTCATCTATGGCCACACAGAGTAACACTTCCAGATGTTCTCCACCATCTCCAACATGGTCTTCAAAATGCCCTACGGGCTAATACATTAAAACGCCACCTTTCCAGCATTTCTTTGATTTTAAGTTCTGCTGGCCGCTCTTCGCTGTCACAAAATTTTCTAATCAAACATTTCCTCAAAGGAACTATGTTACAGCATCCTCCAGTGACACACCATTTTCCGTCATGGAACTTGCATTCTGGCACAGCAACGGCCTCCATTTGAACCGCTATGCCAAATCTCCTTAAAGAACCTTTCTTTTGAAGTCCTATTTTTGGTTGCGATAACTTCGATGAGACGAGCTTCAGAACTGTCTGCCTTGTCGGAAGCAACACATTTATAAGGTGGTCTTGCGTACATATCCCTCCTTTCTACTAGAAGTTCTTACAAAATTCCATATTCAACAGGAACTCATTCTCCCGTCTTTTTGTGCTGATCCAAAACATCCGTTGGAAAAGGCTTGGCACTCCTTGGATGTCCACAGAGCCTTAAAAATGTTTATATACCGGACACAAATCATTAGAAAGACAAATTCTTTGTTTGTATTTTTTCATCCTTCCACCTTAGGAGGAAATTTAAATTTGATTCACCATGATCTGTAGGCCTACTTGTGCCTCTGCTACTTAAAGTTCAACATTTTTCTTGTTCTATAACAGAGCATAGCTAATTAATCTAATAAAGATTAATGCACAACTACCGTAATGCTGAATTTCCTACTCGTATGATTCTCACAAGCTTGAATAAAAACTAGGTGCATTTAGAGATACATGAGGATTTTGTCCAACCTGCATTATTAAGTCACCCAACCAAACTTCCAAGACTAATACATGGATCAGAATTCAGTTTTATTACATCTTCATATTCTGCGCGATAGCTCTTGTTAGGGTTTTTTTTAAAAAAATGCTCATTTTATGATAAATTGCTTTGAAATCAATGTGAATTGATGTTATGTTTTAAAACAATGCAGATCAATGTAGAAACTGAAATAACACACATGAATCTGGCATCAGGTATGGATTTGGGGTAGCACAACTGGTTCAGTTGCACTGGGCGCACAGCCTTGGGAGTGCTGAAACGATAATGTAGAATGGAGGGGGGCACAGGGCACCACTGAAATTTGAGACCCCAAAGCCCACCACTGCTGGCATAGTCCATAAATAGACTGTCCAGAAATAGGTGATGACTAGGTGCATTGCAGAACTACTGGATGATAGTACACAGCTATTACCTTGCAAAAGGAATATCCCCTTGAATCCCCGTTTTACCACAGCAGGCTGGTTGAAGCCACATACTGCATTATGTCTATATCACTCTGTGGTTTTAAACGGTCTTGGCATCAAAGTCACATGGGGGGGAGCAAAAACGAGTAGGATGAGTAGCTCCTTTTGCCTGAGTTTTCTTGGTGTGCAAAAATGGTTGTAGGATTAAAAGAGAATGAAAATTTATTTCAGTTTACAAAGGTAGAGCATCATCTCAAACGCTTGTTATAATGCATAATTTAACCAACGTTAAATATAGCAACCAAGTTGCTATATTTGGTTAAAGTAAGCATTATAACAATGTAACCATGTGATATACAACACTACAGTGGTACCTTGGTTTGCAACCGCTTTGGATTACAACCGTTTTGGATTACAACCACGTCAAACCCGGAAGTGCGTGTCCCTTTTTTTGGATTACAACCCATTTTTTTGGATTACAACCCATTTTGGAGGGGAGGCCCCATTGGTGAAAGTGCGCCTTGGGTTACAACCTGTTTTGGTTTTACAACCGGACCTCCGGAACGGATTATGGTTGTAAACCAAGGTAAAGGTAAAGAGACCCCTGACCATTAGGTCCAGTCGTGGCCGACTCTGGGGTTGCGGCACTCATTTTGCTTTACTGGCCGAGGGAGCCGGCGTACAGCTTCCGGGTCATGTGGCCAGCATGACTAAGCCGCTTCTGGTGAACCAGAGCAGCGCAGAGAAACGCCGTTTACCTTCTCGCCGGAGTGGTACATATTATCTACTTGCACTTTGATGTGCTTTCGAACTGCTAGGTTGGCAAGAGTAAACCAAGGTACCAATGTATTGATTCTGAAAACCTATAATGAACCTGGAGGCAGTTAAGTTTTATATGATTTTGCATGTAATATATAAAATCTTGGAGTGCTATAGACTAGAACGATAGGAAGTTATTTCAAAATACATAAAGTCACCTTTTTCTTTGCACATGCAGTATTACTCAGATAATAAGCTTGCCATATCACTAGAAAAACGGGGATGTCTCTTGCAAATCCAGATTTTGCGTGTGTTTTTTAACTGCTGCATGTGTGGTTTTTTATTATTTTCTTTCCGCTTACTGATTCATGCTGCACTGTTGCATAGCCCTCAGATAGTAAAGCACCAGCGGGGGGTGGGGGGTGCTAATGGAGACTGGTGGGGGGAGGTTCAGCAGGGAGCTTTTGTTTCCATTTTATCTGGCAGCCTGCAGCAGGCAGAGGAAGGCTGTGGCTCAACTGCTTCCTCATTTATCTCGATCAGGTTTCACTGATAAACGTCTATTGAATTGGATGGCTGCTATTGTGCTTACCAGTGGGGAAGATTTCTCATTGACTTGCTACAGGTTTAAAGCATATTTTCCCCTGCTGTGCCATGAGGTTAAAAATGTATGATATGCTCTGTTGAATTGACTTCATATTTATTCATTCCCTGCTCTAAGTTGAATATGAGTCGGGGTGAGGGTTTTCCCCTTTGCTTGTGCTGGTCACGTATGCTACCCATCTTCAAAGTATCTAGCATGGGTGTGGCATTTATATGTGTGTTGTGCATTTTTGCATATTAAGAGCAGGCTATATACCCTTGCAACTAACTTCCCAGCTTTTTGCATATGCATATGCTTTTTCTTTTTCTATTTATTATCTAACCATTCTCTGTTTTCTATTAATTACTTTGTTCTTCTCTCATCCAATCAAGATAGAAAACCATACACTAACACCCTAACACTAACACACCAACCCCCATTATCTTTAATTTTTAGTACTTTTAGCAAGGGGTTTTTCACTCAGATGTCTGAATCTTGCTCTGCCATTATTTTCCTCAGCTTGATGATTATACACAAAGAAAGTGTTCCCCCTCAACATATGCATTCAATCCCTCAGAAGCCAGATCACTACCCTACTGCAAAAACCTTTCCTTATAAATCCCCTCCCTGAAAGAGGGTCTTCCACACATTGTACTCAGAGAAATAAGGGTTTGCTTAAAGGTTAAGTCTACTGGCAAGTGCACCCTTATTCATTGTCAGAAATTTAAACTTTGCAAGTGCTTATCCATTTCTTGTATGCCAGATTTAGGAAGCCATCGGCTGCCAGTCTACCACCTATAGCTTATCAGTCCACTTCAATGAAGTGTACTCCTATAATTGTTCTGGGTTCAGTTGAGATTTCACACAACAGTAATTTGTAGAGCAAGATAATTTTTGCATCAACTTTCTGTTTTTATTAATAAAGATACTGCTTCTACTAACAGAAGCACATTGGCTCGTAACATACACAAACATATAGCCTAAAGTAAAAAATAGTGATTCTTAGACTTTACAAAGTCTAGATATTCACATTTCAGTAGTTCAAAACAAGAAGTGTTTTTCCATGTCTAGGTCTTGCCAGCTGTTGTAAGTTGTTGGCCAGCATAGGTTCAGGCTAGCGAGCATTAGGAGCTGGTATATTCATACTCCAGAGCACATTTCTGTAGTTTATGAAATAGTAAAATAAATAGTTTCTGATAATCTAAGCATATGAAGACTCCTTTAAAACAGTACAATTCCTTTTTGAACAAGGATGTTTTGGGTTGCACCTGCTGGTTCTGCATTTGCTCTGGGCCCTAGATGGGATTATGTGAACCTACAGACATCAAGGGTAGGGCCAGCAATGAATTATAATTTTTTAAAAAAATAATAACTAGGAGGGGCAAGATAGATATCATTAATGTTCCATTTACTATTTTCCAAGCGTAATTGAAATTTCTCTTTGTAATGCAAGGCATTTTATGTTTCCCCAGCTCCATAAATCCTAGACTGTGTAGTGAGGAACAGTAGTGTGCAATGATAAGGATCAGGTGTGCCTTGAAAACTGAAGTCATTATGTTTTTGCATCTAACATCATGTGTTCCTCAGAACACACTCTTAATATTCATCATTAGTTCCCACATTCTCTGCCGAAATATGGACAGTGACTTAATTCCAAAGGATAGAACTTGGACACACCAGAATTCCCAGTGCTGCCTAAACCGTAGCGGACTACTGTGAGGGAAAATCAGAAGCCTCGCCATTGCACCATGCTGCTTCTGAGTCTTGACTTACTGGGTTAAGGGGAGGGTGAGAGGCAATATTAACTGGGCTGCCTCACTGTTGTAGGAAGAAAGTCTTCACTCGCTCTGAGCTAATCAAGAAATCAAAGATACAAAATTTTAAGAGTAGAGTGAAGCATGCCTTTGCCTCCTATTTTAGTCCACCCATCCCCATATCAAGTATTTGGGGAAATTGTCCTGATTTTTAGACTCCCCCCACCCCTTATCTCAGAGACTTGAATTATGATGCACCAAGATTGATCCCATGTTGTACCTACTGTTCTCTGTTCCATCCCCCTCTCTCCACAACCCTTTCCAAAAAAAGAGATGAAAATGGATAGGCCAGAGCAGTTGACTCATTGCCAAACTGAGAGCAGACTGTTACACAGTTTGGTTTAGTAGGGGGGCCAGAGCTTCTGCAAGTATTAAGGGAAAAATGCAGACGAAACAGATACTCTAAACCTGCTGACTATTGTAATTCTAGAGCTGGTCAGACTATTTTGAAATGAGCAAATGAGTTTGTATATAGTGTGCATATTAGGTTGTGATTAGGTAGGCATTTCTCCAAATTATTTAAAGTCCCCCTCCCCTGCAGTGGTTATAATCCTAAATCCATTTGCTCTGGTTTGCATGGGTTTACTGAAATCAGTGGTCTCTTTGACTAGTAATAATCACTCATGGCGGGACCAACAGACCTTGAGATTTTGTTGGATATTTAAAAGTTTTGCAGTTGAAGGTGGGGAACAAACCAAGAATGAATTTTATAGATTCAAATATCAAAATTGTCAATATTGAAGTTCAGTTGAGACAATCCATATGAACCCCCTCCATCCTCCTGCACAGCAGGAGACTGCAGCTCACACATGTTCCTCCACATCATGGTATATTTAGGCTTTGCTTCAGTTGGAGACAAAGGAGTTAAGCCAAAGGATTCACATAAGGGGTCCTAGGAAGGAGATCCAAGCACAGGGATACAACATGAAAAATAGTAAAGTTATTTAAGACAGTATTTAGACTTTGGGTGGCTGATAATAATCAGAATTGCAGAAAAAATGGTTGTGGACAAGACAGAACAGATGGGGCATATCATGAGCGGCTGTGGGGGTACTTACACTTGCTTGGAAAAGAACAGGAGGCAAATAAAAAAAATTGAGGAGTATAACTGAATTGTATGGATAATGGGAGAAGAGAATGATTAAGTTCCAATGAGAAATATTACATGGAAAATGACTTGTATGCTGTTAGCACATGTATTTCAGAGCAGTTTTACACTTACTTTATGTTACAAACCTGAACTGGAACTTTCGGTTCCTTCTCCTGCTTCTGCTGCAGATGGATAGGACCTGAACCAATGACTTAAAGTTCAAGAAAGGAGATTCCAACATCAGGAAGAACTTTCTGACAGTAAGAGCTGTTTGCCAGTGGCACAGACTCCCTCAGGAGGTTGTGGACTCTCCTTCCTTGGAGATTCTTGCATTGCAGGGGTTGGGACTAGATGACTCTCAGGGTCCCTTCCAGCTCTACAGTTCTCTGATTCTAGTTGTGATGGCTAAAACAGGCCATTTCCCCCTTGTGGGGAGCTTAGTCACTCTAGGAAGAAATGTAGTGCGGGGAAGTCACATCTGTTTTCTGTCTTAGTCTGTATTGTTGCTGTGGTTTGAAGGGTTTTAGGAGTGGCCTCAAAATGTGAAATCCAACCACATAGTGGTTAAAATGAGCAGAAACCACTGGAGACACCAGCTGGATGTAGAAGGGTTTCTTGCAGATTGAGAGTTTTTCATTTTTATTGAAAAAGTAACTCTGCCTAGCACATTTCAAACAAAGTTACTGAACATTCATAGCTGAGCCTGTAATACTAATTTACTGAAGTGTATTTATTGTCTTATTTTCTTTCCTTCCCAAATATACTGTGAATGGACAGACATTTTGTCACCCTGGACCCACCTCTTTTTAAAAATATTATGGGATAGCACTTCCAATTCAGGTTAACAGCAGATTGCTGCAACCTAGTAACCCAATTAATTGCAAAGTTCTCAGTGGCCCCTAGTAAACCTTAAATTACCTCTTGGGGGATATCTATCTGTCTTGTCTGTCTGTCTACCTTCCTATCTATCTATTTCGTATACACATACTCTTCTTTTCGGCTGAAAAGGGGAGGGATTCAAAGTGTCATACAACAAAAGGGAAAAGGTACAATAAAAGGAAACAGAAGAAGACCAAGCAGCTTAGTAGACAGCTTTTGAAGCTAACTGAGGTGCCAGCCAGTCAAAAGAAGTGTGTGAAAAAGCCACTTCTCCCCTGGTAGTGTTTGCATCTCATTCATGGTTAAAACAGGTGCTTTTCAGGTGAGAACCAAGCCTTTGTATGGCGCAGTGGGTGGTGTTGGCGGGCCTCAATGCAGCTTGAAGAATGAGCCTGCCTGGGTGGTAACATTCTTCCAGATTTCTTCCCTGTGCACATCTTCTTGTCCCACCAGGAATCCATGCATGGAAATCACATTTAAATAGGGCAAGTACACATGTAAATAGAAGCAAGTACTAAAAAGCCTGAAAAGCATAATAGACTTCCCTTATAGGCTCTGAGAACCACTCATACTTACGACTTACTTCACCAAACCTTTATTAGGCATTACAAGTATAAAGGGACCCCTGACCATTAGGTCCATTCGCAGACGACTCTGGGTTTGTGGTGCTCGTCTCGCTTTACTGGCCGAGGGAGCCTTCATACAGTTTCCGGATCATGTGGCCAGCATGACTAAGCCGCTTCTAGAGAACCAGAGCAGCGCATGGAAACGCCATTTACCTTCCCGCTGGAGCGGTACCTATTTATCTACTTGAACTTTGACGTGCTTTCAAACTGCTAGGTTGGCAGGAGCTGGGACTGAGCAACGGGAGCTCACCCCGTCGCAGGGATTCGAACTGTCGACCACCTGATCGGCAAGCCCTAGGCTCTGTGGTTTAACCGACAGCGCCACCCGCATCCATTATAAAACACTCATACAATTTGGGGCTATGCATGACTTGGGGCTAGATGGCACAATTTCACTTCCATAGAGATAAATTTGGGAAATATATTAATTGGCTAGATCTGATTCTAGCCAATTAAAATCTAATTCTAATTCAAGCAACTTCAATTAACTATATTTAAATCTCATTTATGCTATTGAAAAGCATTTACTTTCTCCTTATGTATATGAGTCTTTGGTAGGGTTCCAGGCTTCAGTCTCTTTACAAACCAAATGCTTTATAATCCAGCTCTCACACATAATTCTTGTTGTTTTAGGAAATAAGAAGTGTGGGATCTACATGGGATTCTGTTGGTAACATAAGAGGAGATGCTCTAGTGTTGTGCACCTGATATTTGGAACGGAGGGGGAAATCTTTCACAGGATGTTCACAAGAATTGTCTCATACCACTAGGTTTTGTTTGCAAATCACCATCAATATATATAGCATTTTCAGAGGAGCAAAAACACAAAGGGCTTTCAGTCTTAAGCAAGGAACAGACAAGGAAGGTGATCTACCAGATTGACTTTCCTTTCATGTACAGATGTACACACATCCTGTTTTCAAGTTAATCATTACTTATGCTTACATTTCCTGAGGGTATGGATATATGGTAGTGCAGTTCAGCACTGGTGATTTTCAGTGAATTCTGAAACATGCCATGGATTTGTAACTTCTGCAAAGGGCAACCTGTCCAAAGGTAAAAAAGTGTGTTAGACAGTGCGGAGGGTGGGGAGTGGGCATTGCTGCCTTTCCATTGCTACAGGCATGAATACGTCACCCGTATGACGTAACTTTGTTAGTGTTTTCTGTAAAGGTGGTGTGTGTGTGTTTAATGTTTATGAGGAATTAAAGCCAAAAGAAGGAAAGAAGGAATGGCAGAGCATCGTATGTATATTCAGTGGATACTTCTTCTGTAGATGGATACTGTTACAGAAGCCCGGTGCCTGCCCGTCTCTCTGCCAAGCAGTGGCAAAAGCACATTGGGGCCACAGGCTCACACGCAAGGTGTGTGTCCCTTTGGAGAATGGAAGACCCAGGGGAGACTGTCATACACCTTCAGTCTGCATGGAGGGGGTCCAGATCTTACAGCATAGTCATTCCAAGAGGCAGCAGCATAAGCTGCTTGCAGCCAGCGCACTCCAAGGATGGATCTCCCCCTTTTTTCCTTCTTCCCAGAAGCCCCCTTGCCCTCCATCAGAGCAGTTGCCCTGGCAACTTCCAAATCCCCAGTCTCTGGTCCCACCTGGGGCAAGTCTTGTCTTGTTAACGACCCTCAGTGGCTCTCTATTGTTCCCGTAAGGCCCCTAGCTTGGCCAGGCTACCCAAGAATCCCTTTGCAGCTTGTATTTCTCTCTTCATACCACAAATATGCAAAATCCTAGCATTTATTAATTTTACCCACATCTATAACAATACTTTGGACTTACGTTTAATTTATAATGTTGAGTTGCACAGTTTGAAATTTAGTGAACTAAATGGTCTGATAATCATTGCTTTCTAGGTACTATCACTTATATTTGTATGTTTGTTTGTACCTGTGAAGGTCATGAACACAGATGGAACTAGCAGGAGAGTCCTTGTGGAGGATAAGCTTCCTCATATATTTGGTTTCACTTTGTTGGGGGACTATATTTATTGGACAGACTGGCAAAGGCGAAGCATTGAGCGAGTTCATAAGCAGACAGCGGACAGGGAGATCATCATAGACCAGCTTCCTGACCTCATGGGTCTGAAGGCTGCAAATGTCCACCAGATACTTGGTGAGTATCCTAGAAATCTGAACTGCACACTATTAGGTTAAAGAGGGTGTTTAGTAATCAGTTGAAAAGGGAGGTGTTTCAACTGAGGAACCTTTCTGTGTGTTTAACCACAGAGTGAGAAAGTGGGGACTTACTTCATATTTTTTTAAAAGCAACAAACTCAGTCAAAAAAAGTCCACGTTAACTTTGGTGAAAAGTTCTTTGTACCACCTCAGTATCCAAGATAAGGGACTAGATCTAATAGCAGCTCCAAACGGCAAACTTGATATTTAATTCATCTGGGGATACCCACCCTTTTCTCCATTCTCCAGAAAGAGAGTGCACGTTATGTTGTACGACAGTTTTCAGTTTACACTGGGTTAATGCCCCAGGGATAGTGTGCAAAGCAAAAAAAATCTTATAGTCATAACACATTGGGTTCAATATCAGGTGGGATTGCCAATGTCTCTTTTCCTGGACGCCCACCCCCATTCCGCTGAATGCATGCAAGTTGCGAGTTACCTGTACAGTTAAGTCCTGGGATTGTTTTTAAACAGCTTCCATAATTTATGCATGAAAGAGAAGGTTCCATAATTAATGCCAAAGAGAAGGTATCCACTGCTCTAAGCAGCTGATAAATGAAACTAAAAATGCAACCCTCAGATTATTTATTTATGTATGCAGTTTTTATAGGATTTCCCCTTAAAAATATATGCTCAAATGGGACACAAGGTAGCACTAGCACGGGATGACAGTAGTTTGAGCCATCTGTCCCTAGTGAGAATGAGGAGGACCAAATGTTGTTTATTGTCAGTGGCCTGTAAAAAAATGGATTCAGAAAGTATCCTGCGCCCCCCCCCCCCCCCGGTCATCATTTGGCAAGGATAATTACTCCCATAGTATCCTCAATTAGCTGCACGGAAAGGCTCCGCTGGTCTGGGAACAGCTGTACGCCATGGCAGCCAGACAGGAAGCGAGTCTGAATTGGTTCAGTCCACTTACGTGTGTGCGCGGATAACGTGAGTTAACTCTGTATTGCTGCACTTTTGGGAAACTTTGTGAGTGCCAACAGTCCTTCAGAATCGTGTTTATATTAGTCTCACATCAGAGAAGAATCCTAAATGGTTTCCCCCTTCTCTCTTCTTAGGTACAAATCCCTGCGCAGAGTCCAATGGGGGTTGCAGCCACCTTTGCCTGTACAGGCCTCAAGGTTTGCGCTGTGCCTGCCCCATAGGCCTGGAGCTGATCAGTGACATGAAGACCTGCATAGTCCCAGAAGCTTTCCTGCTGTTTTCTCGCAGAGCAGATATCAGGCGGATCTCTCTTGAGACTAACAACAACAATGTTGCCATCCCACTCACAGGAGTTAAAGAAGCTTCTGCTCTGGATTTTGATGTAACTGACAATCGCATATATTGGACAGACATTTCATTAAAGGTAATGCAGGCATGCAGTCAACACCCATTGACTTCAGGAAAAATTGAGCAAAGCCGCAACATTTTACTAGGTACTTGGAAGAGAGTTTTATCCCGTTGAAAGTTTTGAGAACCAGCCCAAATGTCTGCTGCTTAAGGGGAGTAAAAACGCTGAGGATATTGGATGCACCCACTCCTCTGTCCCTTTGGAGTAGGGCAGCCCCATGCAGGACCAGCCAAATACATTTTGGCACCTGAGGCAGACCACAAAACAGTGGCCCCCTCCCCGCCAGGGAAGAAGGGGGGAGTGAAGACCTACATTAGGAACAAGGGGGACTAAAGGTCAGGATCAGGATCAGCTGCCCCATGGATCCTGCCACCTGAGATGGTGTCTCACCTCTTGGGTGGAGCACAGATACTTCCTCTGTTTGTCGATACAGTGACATTGCAAGCAAGGGAGTATAGATGTACCAGGGTTCCTTGATACAGTCCATACTACAGCTGGTAGCTGTGGGGAATCCTAGAAATCTTTTCTGGCAAGACAAAGGGGGAGTGGAGGATGCCAGGAACGTTTACAAGGAGGATATGTCCCCTAGAAGCTGCTTGAGAAAACTTAACCCAGTGGCATCTGTGCACTAAATGCTGTGTGAATCAGATGGGGGTGGGGAAAGACTTGACTAAGAAGAGCAACATTGCACAGGACCACACTGGACCATAAATGTACTAAAGGAGTGTGCTGTTTACTAGCTTTCATGTCTCTTGCCTTCCCTCTCTCTTCTGCTACTTCCCATTGCAGACCATCAGCAGAGCATTCATGAATGGTAGTGCCTTGGAGCATGTAGTGGAGTTTGGCTTGGATTACCCGGAAGGCATGGCTGTGGATTGGCTTGGAAAGAACCTGTATTGGGCCGATACTGGAACAAATCGTATTGAAGTGTCAAAGTTAGATGGGCAGCATCGCCAGGTTCTAGTGTGGAAGGATTTGGATAGTCCTCGGGCATTAGCACTGGATCCTGCTGAAGGGTGAGGTGCTTGCTTAATTTTCTGTGTTAAGCTATTAAACCAGATGCTGACTCAATTTCAGCAAGGTTTGAGGAAATGCTGACTGTGCTGTGAGAATGATCATTTAGCCAGTGATTTCAACCTTGCTACCTTTCTGTTCTTCACATGCGTGCTGATGAATCTCTGTATGTCAGTCACAAACCCCTTACCTATTGCAGTGTTCTTGGTTATTTCCTACAGTACATTCTCAGTCCACATGTGGTGCAAGCCAGGCCTGCTGGGTCTCATCCTCGCCCTGGATGAGTTGAGAGTATATCCTGTTACATTGATCATGGCAGGAAAATATTAATTGTGGTAGACAAAAAGGAAATCTTCTTTACTTGTTGAATAACCCCAGGTAAACCCTAACTCATCAAAAACAAGGTTTGCCCATGCCAATGATTTTCAAACATGTAATGCCAAGAAATAATTAGAATAAAATAGGCAGTATAAGGGTATGATAATGTGATCCATAGAGTAGATAGGATCATATGTTGTTACACCAGAGGTAATGGACTTTACTGTACTACAGTTGCCATTATCCCTTCGTCTCTCACCATTGGCTGTGTTTGGTGGGAGTTGGAGTCCAACAATGTCTGGAGGGTCACAGGTTAGTCATCATCACTGTCCTCCTTACAACCCCATGACAGAAACAGTCTAGATCCAAAGCTACAGATTACTTGGCAACTAACAAGCTGTAATAGCTTATTAAATCTTCAGTTTATTTTGCAGTATAAAAAGATGTTGAATTTCCCCTATACAGTGGTACCTCAGGTTACATACGCTTCAGGTTACATACTCCGCTAACCCAGAAATAGTGCTTCAGGTTAAGAACTTTGCTTCAGGTTGAGAACAGAAACCGTGCTCCGGCGGCGCGGCAGCAGCAGGAGGCCCCATTAGCTAAAGTGGTGCTTCAGGTTAAGAACAGTTTCAGGTTAAGTACGGACCTCCGGAACGAATTAAGTTCTTAACCCGAGGTACCACTGCACATTTTTCAGGCAAAACCATTAAAAGATGAGTGCCAATAAAAACAATGTATCTTACTTAATATAATAACCAGGGCTTTTTTTCCAGCCAGAACTTACTAGAACTCAGTTCTGGCCCCTCTCAGGTGGGCTCCATTGCCATTATAAGAGAACAAGGGAAGTGTTCATGGTGAGTTCCAGCACCTCTTTTTCTAGAAAAATAGTACTGATAACAACTAAAATAACCAATAAAAATACAATTAAAATCATCCAGCATCCAGCATAGTGGATTATAATTACCGCAACAAACAGAAAAATCATTAGGTGGTCTGCCAAGACTCTCAGCAATTTTCAAGTGGCCTGTGGGGAAAATGCTTGAGAACCACTTGCTCTAGCCCGTTGCCTGCTGCCCTCCATGATCTTACTGTATAGTCCACTTTTCCTCTAAGACACTCAGACCGATGTACATACATTCCTTCTTTATCTTCCACAGCAGCCCTGTAAGGTAAGTCAGGCTGAGAGTCATTAGGTACCCAAAGCTACCCATTGTTGCAATGGCTGGGTGAATATTTAAGCCTAGGGATCTATTATACACAGTACAGTGAAACTATTTACCTCTCAAAAGAAATGAAAGTTATGTTGTGTGCTAAAACAAATGTTTAAGCATTATAGTTCTGATATATTTCTATGTTTTGTCTTTGGTTCTGTATGAGATAAATATGGAATATTTGATCTATATTTTCAGATTCATGTACTGGACAGAATGGGGTGGAAAGCCCAAAATTGACAGAGCTGCCATGGATGGTAGTGAACGTACAACATTGGTGCCAAATGTGGGACGGGCTAATGGGCTGACAATTGATTATGCTAAAAGAAGATTGTACTGGACTGATTTGGATACCAACCTAATTGAGTCTTCAAATATGCTAGGTACAGTTTTGCTGGTTTAGCTAGGATTCTTGAAGTCAGCTGAAGTGGGGATCAGGGTATTTAAAATACTGCCTGCTCCAGTAAACCCAACTGCTAAGGTCTCCAGTGAAATCTGACTGGCCGGCTAGCTGGCTGTCTCTTTCCCCCTCTTCCAATCTACTGTATCTGATCCATTCCTCTTGATGTTTCATTGTCTTGTGAAGACTGTCGTTCTCCAGTGTGCTCTCATGGTTAGTTATTTCAGTCCCTGTTTTGTGATTGACTGGTTCTGATACTAATTTAGTGCCTTTGTTTTCTGCTGACCCATATTTTGTTTTCTTACTTAGTTTTTAATGGTATGCAATGTTTTGAACTGTGGTGCTTTTGAGAGACAGAAAAGGGGATATGTACATTTATTGTAAAATGAAAACATAAAAAGTGCTCCCACCTACAAAATGTAGTCTCCAGATTAGAGTTGAAGTCTGAATGCCATGAACCAACCAGTTATTCATTAGTATTATATAGACATAAATTACTGTCCTATGAAAAAAGATTTATGAATATAACTTTTTACATTGTCAGAATTACTTTGTTCTGGTGTGACTAAAAGGTTTTCCCATAAATTTCTCCTTTCATTCTCCATTCATTCATTTGCAAAGTTTCACTTACGGTAATACTTGTTTATCAAAAGGAGTTCAGGGTGGCATGCATTATTCTCCTTCTTCCCATTTATCCTTGCAGCAACCCTGTGAGGTAGGTTAGTGATTGGATCAAGGTTACGCAGCGTAGGTTTGAAACTGAGTGCATATTTGAAACTGAGCTCCCAACTTGTAGTCCTACTAGCTAATCACTGCACCACACTGGCTCTCATGTTCATTATATCTATGAGTTACTGTAGATGTATTTGATTACAACTGTCCTTCCGAGTGTGGGAGAGGTGGGGAAATCTTGACATCAGTATATATTTTTCTTTCTAAAACAGGTCTTGACCGTGATGTTATAGCAGATGACTTGCCTCATCCATTTGGTCTGACTCAGTACCAGGATTACATCTATTGGACAGACTGGAGCCGGCGAAGCATTGAACGTGCCAACAAGACCAGTGGCCAAAACAGAACTGTCATCCAAAACCACTTGGATTATGTGATGGATATCCTAGTATTCCATTCATCTCGTCAAGCGGGCTGGAACGAATGTGCTTCCAGTAATGGGCATTGTTCCCACCTCTGCTTGGCAGTGCCTGTTGGTGGTTTTGTCTGCGGATGTCCAGCTCACTATTCCTTGAATTCTGACAACAGAACATGTAGTGGTAAGCCATAAACACAGTTAGGTGGTACAGAGGGCAAAGGGCTATGTTTTTGTGGTTCGTCTCAAATATTACAGTAATGTTTGAAGTTCAAACCAAAATGAGCTATAGCTGTAGTGGATGGAGCAGGAATATGCCAAATACTGAGCCATTTCCAATTGTAACATAGACAGGTTTGTTGATATAATTTGAATCATGCAAGATTTGAATATAGGTTGCATGTGTTAGGCTTTTTGTTTTTTATTCATGGCTGAAAAACTCATAAATTTTCTGTTTAGTTGTTTCCCTAAATGCTCAAAACACATTGTATGAATTAGTTCTCTAATCCTAACACTAAGCATAGGCCACTAGTAATATACCTATATTTCAGATTGCAGAACTCAGAGAGCCTAGAGCCTTGTTGGAGGCTATCCAGCAAGTTCATGGCTGACACCATGCTTGAATTTAAGATTTGAGCTTAATTCTTAATACTAAAACCATAATGGAGACTATCAAGATATCCAGAGCAAAATAGATTAAAAAAATTGTGTGTGAAAAACAATTTGTATGTTACACACCCCTCGCTGTTTAGTTAGTTAGTTTTGTTTTGTTTTTGCCAATTAAATATAGCAGCCCTAATTTGCTAAGTAGCATAAACATGTTTTTGTTAAATGAATAGTTTAATAATTGTTTTTGAAAATGACCGGTTGGCTTTTTTATATTTATGTTTAAGCCCCTACCAGTTTCCTGCTCTTCAGTCAGAAGAATGCAATAAATCGCATGGTGATAGATGAGCAGCAGAGTCCAGATATTATCCTTCCAATCCATAGCCTCAGGAACATCCGAGCCATTGACTATGACCCTGTAGACAAGCACCTGTACTGGATTGACTCTCGGCAAAACATTATCAGGAGGTCACAGGAGGATGGCAGTCAGGTATCTTAAGTGTGGGTTCTTTGGGTTTCCAAAGTGAGGGGGGGGGGAGGAATAGGGCTCTTTAAAATGGTATTCATGTTCTAAATATTTTATAAATGAATTTTGTATACTAAAATCTACTGAGTACATGTTTGCTAGTGGAATATGGTCATAGATGGAGAACAGATGTAAATAGTAGGAATACCTCAATTTTGAGGAGGAGATCATATTATATTTCAAACCTACCTATCTCTTAGTTTTATGAGTCTTTGGCGAATTAGCTAAAATTAGCACACATATAGATTTGTGAACAGACATCCCACAAAACTAGTAAAACACAACATTTGAGAGACCTTGCTTTAGAAGTAGAACCACAGTATATGTTATATTTTTTTCTGTCCCTATTAAAATGGGCATGAGAAGTCAAGCTGATATTTAAATATTCTGAATATATGTACTAAACTTCCTTCTGATACCTGAATATTAACTGCAGATTGTGTGTTACAAACAGTGCCAACCTGGTTAATTAAATATCAAAGACTGCATTTATCTGGACAGCTATTTTACTTCCTTGTTCACTTTAAAATAAAATAAAATGAAAATGAAATAAAAGATAACAGCAGGGGTCTTAAAGTGCATTCAAATGCTTCAACAAGCACTAAATTAGGAAACATTTCCTGTTACATTCAAAAATGAACTCATGCATGGATAGATACAAGGCACCAACTGTGGGAACCACATACTGCTGACACAGCAATCTCTCTCTATTGGAATTACAGTAGAAGCATGAAAATGAGAAGTGCTGCACTTTTAACGGATTATTGAATTTTTCTTGCTTGCTTGCTTTCTTGCTTTCTTTCTATACCCAAAGGTCTCAGGGCAGTACTTATATTTGATATAAGTTTATGTGACTTTTTGTATTGTATCAGATTGTTAATGTTTGAGGTTTTATTATGCTTTTAAATGTGTTGGACGCCACCCTGAGTGGCTGGGGCAACCCATCCAAATGGGTGGGAAAGAAAGAAAGAAAGAAAGAAAGAAAGAAAGAAAGAAAGAAAAAGAAAGAAAGAAAGAAAACATTATTATTATTTTACTCTGTTTCAACACTTGGCTGTAACTTGTGCCAAGGAACTTTGAGGCTCTGAATTATTTTAAAGCCATTGCTTTCATATAGTATTCTGCACTGTGTAGCTAATTCTCTTCTGGTTGCTTCCTTGGATCAGTCTTCAATCTTTTTCTTCCCACCCCAGAGCTTTACGGTTGTGATGAGTCCAGTTCCAAATCAGAACCTAGACATACAACCCTATGATCTGAGTATTGACATCTACAGTCGTTATGTTTATTGGACTTGTGAAGCCACAAATGTAATCAATGTTACACGCCTGGATGGAAGGCTGATGGGGGTGGTGCTGAAAGGAGATCAGGATAGGCCCAGGGCCATTGTTGTGAACCCAGAAAAAGGGTAGGTAGAGTGTTGCATGGAATGTACATGCTTAAAACTCAGCAATTAAAGCGCCAGGTTCTCTTTTTTATCAGCTCACCTTCTTGAAATAGAAGGTGCTTCTGTGACAGAGTAACTAATGGAAGAACGGTTGACAGCAGAGTGGAATGACATGTTGGGTGGACTTAGAGACTGGTAGAGGGATGGCAGTGGGGAGTGTGGCTGTGTAAGAGAGAGAAACGGGGTGGGGGGAAATAAAATGAGAGAGATTGCTATAGTTGAATAGTTAGGGGATAGCTGTTATGAAATTTGACATTGATAGTTATTGGATCAGGGAAGTACAACTTTAAAATATATCTACTATCAACATCTGAGATATTATGCTCCATAAATAACTATATGGGGAAGGACAGCCTTTAAGAAAAGGACATAAATGATCTAACTCTCTTTTTATAGGTACATGTATTTCACCAATCACCAGGAGAGGTCTCCTCCTAAAATAGAAAGGGCTGCACTAGATGGAACTGAACGTGAGGTCTTATTTTCCAGTGGGCTGAGCAAGCCTGTAGCCTTGGCAATTGACAGCCAGTTGGGGAAGTTATTCTGGGCAGATTTTGACCTCCGGAAAATTGAGAGCAGTGACCTTTCAGGTAGAGTAAAACAACAACTTCCTTTTACCAATTTTAATCAGTGTTGTAAGTATTTCATAAACTGGTAGGAAAGAATGGGTATTCTCTTGCTCCATTGCTGGTTTCCTCTTTCCTCTTTATATTTTCATTGTAGTGAATTAGCAGAAATTTCTGTGAGGCAAGAGAAGACTACGCTCAGTTTAAATATACAGTCATACCTCGGGTTAAATGTGCTTCAGGTTGAGCGTTTTCTGGTTACGCTCCGTGGCGACCAGGAAGTAACGGAGCATGTTGCTTCCAGGTTTCACCACTTGTGCAGACGCTCAAAATGACGTCATGCGCATGCGCGGAAGCCGCAAATCGCGACCCGCAGACGAGGGTTGTGTTCACTTCAGGATGTGAACGGGGCTCCGGAACAGATCCCATTCGCATCCAGAGGTACCACTGTACTAAAAGAATTGCTAGTGTGCCCATTGAGCATTTTCTTGTGCTAAGCTCTATGGAATTGGGTGATAACCAGCTCTGTAAAGCAGCTTATCAATATGTTTTAGACTATTATTATTTTCCAGGACTGAGCTCTGCATTAATCTTGAGAGTGTCAACTAAGGGATGGATTGGATCTTCTGGCTAGAATTTTTTGCTTGGTATCCACTCCTGAAAACAGTATTTTAGAGTTCATTATCTGACCAAACTCTCACTGGTTTTCTTAGGAAGTGCTTATATTGAGCTGCATTTCCAAGTGATGCCCATTGCAGTCTTGGATGTCTGCTATATAACAAGGTCTTCTCCATAGACAGAGCGTGTATTTGTAGTCAACTTCAGGTCAACACTGTTAGCCTGTCCCCTAGGGCTGGGCAGTACTTGGTTTTCAACATCGCAATATACCACCAGTTAGGATTTTTCAGTATATCATGATGTCTGATAGCATGCTTCAACTCATACATGCCAACTTCATGGGTCTGAGGACAGTTCAGTGCCCCAAAGTATGCTGGGATGGGGCTGAGCGCCCCCCCCCGCCATGTTGAGGGGCTGGCCCCAGCTGGGCCTCCCCGTGGTGGTGGATGGCCTTCCTGGGCCTCACAGCCTCCTCCCAACATGCGTAATGTTACATGTGTGTGACGTCATGCGCATGCAATGAGCCCCCACAATGTTGCGTGGAACTCTGTGCCTCTGCTTCAACTAAACCATTAAAGATTTCTGGGGGATATATTACTGTTCTATGCAATTTTGTGGGCATTTTTACAATTTAAGTAAGTGCCGGATTTTTCGCTCTATAAGACGCACCAGACCACAAGACGCCCCTAGTTTTTGGAGGAGGAAAACAAGAAAAAAAATTTCTGAATCTCAGAAGCTAGAACAGCAAGAGGGATCGCTGCGCAGTGAAAGCAGCAATCCCTCTTGCTGTTCTGGCTTCTGGGATAGCTGCGCAGCCTGCATTCGCTCCATAAGACGCACACACATTTCCCCTTACTTTTTAGGAGGGAAAAAGTGAGTCTTATAGAGCAAAAAATACGGTAGTTGATTTAATAAAAATATTAAATAAACTTCCATATAATATATTTAATATATTTTCAACTAAATTAAGAGTAGTTCAAGTTGCATCTGTTTCCGCACTCAGAGGTCTAAGTGGAATAAGCCCCATTGAGTTCAACTAAACTTTCCTGGGAGTAAGCCCCATTGAATTCAGCAGGGCTTGCTTGTGAGTAGAGACACATTTTCTTGCACTGCTTACTGACAAACACTCTCCCCATCGTTCTCACCTCATGTCACATAGTACCCAACCTCCTATTTCAGCATAAGGCAGCTAGTTAAATCTTCCTCCTCCATTTCCCCCTGCCACAGAAGGACCCCCCCCCCAAAAAAAAAACCCATCTCAAAGGGAGGGAGGGAAAGCAAGCAAAGAGATAGTAAAGGTAAAGGGACCCCTGACCATTAGGTCCAGTCGTGACCGACTCTAGGGTTGCAGCGCTCATCTTGCTTTATTGGCCGAGGGAGCTGGCATACAGCTTCCGGGTCATGTGGCCAGCATGACTAAGCTACTTCTGGCGAACCAGAGCAGCGCACGGAAATGCCATTTACCTTCCCGCCGGAGTGGTACCTTTTTATCTACGGCCAGCATGACTAAGCCGCTTCTGGCGAACCAGAGCAGCGCACAGAAACGCTGTTTACCTTTCCGCCGGAGCGGTACCTATTTATCTACTTGCACTTTGACGTGCTTTCAAACTGCGAGGTTGGCAGGAGCAGGGACCGAGCAACTGGAGCTCACCGGGATTCAAACCACCAACCTTCTGATTGGCAAGTCCTAGGCTCTGTGGTTTAACCCACAGCACCACCCGTGTCCCTTCAAGCAAAGAGATAGCCTCCTTTAAATAAAATTTAAAAACCTTCATTTTTAATATGAAGGGTCGCTATTTATTGGGAACCAACAACGTAAACACCACCAGAAAATCAAAATCAAAATACTCCCCCCTCATGGGTGTGGATCTTTGATTGTCTAGCCATGGGGGGTTCCTCCTGGATTGTTAGCAGGCTCTGCACAATTAGCTAAGTGCTGAAGAGTTTTGGGGGTGAGAGCAGGCAGTTCAGCTTAAAGCGTTTGTGCTGGTTTGTGCAAGTTTACAGGTGAGGGCTTATTGTCATCACGAGGGGAGGGAGGAGCAGGGAGAGATGGCGCCTGCTCTCAAGAAAAGTTCAGCTGAGCTGCCCCCTGGGAAGCTGTCAGTCTCCACCTTTTGTTCACATTTCACTCAAGTGTTTCAACCAGGCAATATACCTTATCATGATGTCATTTCAACATCAGTATTCAATGGTATAGCAGTTTATACAGACCCAAGAGATGGCCTTCTGAAACTTCCATTTGCACAAGCAAGCAAGTACACCCCCACAAAAATGGTCCTGATTGTCTCTTTTGAGAGACAATAATAGCTTTGTGACATGCAAAGTGGCCCCCTGTGCACTGGCTGTCAAAAAAATAAAAACAGGGAAAAGGAATTAAATAAAATCACTATAAATTGTTGTGGTGATTGGGAGGTTTAATATGAAATCAAGCTGGATTTGCGTTTGTTGGTGTCTTTGGTAACTTTTCTCTCTTACATCATGAATGTTGTCATGGATGTATGATCTGCGTTATTTTATTATTATTATTAATAATAATAATAATAATAATAATAATAATAAATTTTATTTATATCCCGCCCTCCCCAGCCGAAGCCGGGCTCAGGGCGGCTAACAACAATAAAACAGTACAAAAGTACAGCATAAACAACACTCTAAAATCATTCATTATAAAATTAATTAATTCAGGCCACTGGCAACCATTGGGCCAGAGCTCCGCGAAGATTGCCGAGGGAGGGAGTCAGGCTGTGCCCTGGCCAAAGGCCTGGTGGAACAGCTCTGTCTTGCAGGCCCTGCGGAAAGATGTCAAGTCCCGCAGGGCCCTGGTCTCTTGTGACAGAGTGTTCCACCAGATCGGAGCCACAGCCGAAAAGGCCCTGGCTCTAGTTGAGGCTAGCCTAACTTCTCTGTGGCCTGGGACCTTCAAGATGTTTTTATTTGAAGACCGTAAGTTTCTCTGTGGGGCATACCAGGAGAGGCGGTCCCGTAGGTACGAGGGTCCTAGGCCGTATAGGGCTTTAAAGGTTAAAACCAGCACCTTAAACCTGATCCTGTACTCCACCGGGAGCCAGTGCAGCTGGTATAGCACCGGGTGAATGTGGTCTCGCAGCGAAGACCCCATAAGGAGTCTTGCTGCAGCATTCTGCACCCGCTGGAGTTTCTGGGTCAGTCTGAAGGGCAGCCCCACGTAGAGCTGTTAATACTGTTACTACAAATTTGTCATGGCCGTGGGCAACAATCGTATGAGCATAAAAATATAATTTTCTCTAAGATCTAGTCTTTAAAAGTTGTTGTTTTTATTATGCTGATATAGTTCAATTTTAATTAATTAATGAAAGCCACTGTGATGGACAGCAGAACCAGACCAGAGCCTGACGATGCAGTCCCCCTGAAATTCCACCAGAGGGCTGGCGCCTCTCTCTGATTGGCTACAGAGTCAACTAGACACAGAAGGGGGAGGAGCAGCACTCTGGGAGGGAGAATAAAAGGAGCCGTTTCTGAGGGAGAGAGTGAGATACGGCTAAGGTTCAGGTTCAGGGAAGGCTGAGAAGATAGATGGGGCTGGATTTCAGAGGAGAGCTAGGGAGTAGGATAGGATTTGACTGAGGGAGACCTGGTTCTGAGTTAAGCATCCACCCTGAGGAGACCATCTGGAGCAAGAGGACAGAGCCACCTCGTGGGAGGTGGAAGCTGTGGGAATTCAGGCTCCCTGGGTCTCCGTCCAGCCAGGAGGGGAAGACTCCCAGGAACAAGGGGGGGGGGGCTGGGTCTGTTACTCCCAGGAACAAGGGGGGGGGGGCTGGGTCTGTTATACCATTGGGAATACCTCAGGTGTGGGGTTGTGAAGAGAGGGGAAAGGGAGGGAAAGTGCCCCTCGCTCGTCAGCTAGGAGGGAAGCTGGGCTGCTTTAAAAGTGTTTAACTGCCAAAGCTAAGTAACAGAAGCTAAAGTTTAAGAAGAGGGTTTAAGAGGGAAAATTGGATCAAGAAATTTCTTAATTTGGTAACGAAGCGGGAAGGTTCAAAACAGGAAGTCTGCCTTCCGCTTTTTGTATATAGACTAAAGCAAAAACTTTGTAAGCTAAAGCCTGGAAAGCTGTCAAAAAAGTCTAAATTTTCATCATTTAGAATTACTGAAACCCCCTTGGAAGTAGGAGAAAAGGGGGGGGGACTTTGTTCAACCCTAGCAGGAGAGGGAGTGAAGAAGAATAAGTTTCCACAGTCTCTAACCTGGGAACGGGTGTCAGAGACAGAAATTGTTGGAGAGGTTCATTGACTGTGAATGGGATATTTTGACAGATAGCTAAAGAAGAGAAACAAGCTGATTCCAGTGTTGCCTTTTGCATCCTAAAGAAACAAAATATCTGAAAAATATCTGAAAAACTAAAGTAATTTTCCTTTGTTGGACTTGCCTAAAAAAAATGGATACAAATAGAAATTGTCTCCTCTAGAGGGAGCTTGTCAAATTGTTGCTGCAGTACATTTGAGGGCTCAACAGATGTGAGATTAAGACCGTGGGAACAGGCTTTTCTGACCTTGACTAAAGATGAGTTGGAAAGAAGACTGGGTGCTTGCCTTATGTAAGACAAGTGCCCTGCTGGAACAGATGCATGAGAAGATGGACTTGATGAATGAGAAAGTGGATTTGACTGTTGCAGTTAATAACTGTGGGCAAACAGGGAATATTGATACAGAAATTATCCAGGGACCAACTCATGAATCTGTACTGACTGGGCAAGTGCAGAAGATAATGGAGGAGGATGCGGTTGCACCCCAAATAATAAAAATGGAGAGTCCCGAGGCCCTACAGGAGTATGAGCCGCTGTCATTGAAGATTGAAGTTGGAGTGGGCCAGGGGGAGTCTGGAGTTGAGGAGGTTCCCAACGTTGTAGAGACCTTGGAATATGCTTATACTTTTTGGACTATATTGAGGATTGTGGGGAGTGGGACTGTGGGGAATGGGCGGGTTTGATGAAGGGAGATGGAGACAATTCTGGCTTGGAACCCCCCAGAGGCCTACCCCTCAATGAGAAAGGAAAGAAACTAAGAAAGAGACCAACAAAAGACAAGGAAAAGGGCAAGTATAAACAAGAAGAAGAAGAACTGCAGAAGGACATGGAAGAGACTTAAGGGCCTCGGACATAAGGCTTCCAGGTTGATGGACTAGATGGAATGGACAGTAAGGACTGACACGACCTGAGACCAGGAAGAAGGGATGTTGGATGAAGATTGGAAGAAAATTTATAAAGAAAATTTTCTAATTGGGGAATTGGCTAAAAATTAATGAATATTAGGGAAAATGTTGGAATGAAACTATATGACTTTAGCAGAAATGATATCAGGAGTAATGTATATTTGACAGCTAAGATTCAAGCTTTAAGGTGTTTTAGGGTAAGATAAGGTTAAATTAATTAAGGTAAGGTGAATAATAGAATATGGGGAAAGATGGAAAGGATTTGTTGAGTTAATTATTAGATTAAATTAGGTTTATCAAAAATTGAGAAAGATGGAAAGAATTTGCTGAAATAACTAATTAAACTAGAATACAAAAAGGGAGGTGTGAGGAAGTCAATGAAACAAGCAAATGGAAATTTTAGATATGTAAGTTGGGATTTGTGTTGTTTTCTTTTTTCTTTTTCTTTTTTTGTTGTATTGTATTGGTTTTTGTGTTTTTTCTTTTCTTTTTGTCTATTATAGTGTTGTTTTTTAATGTTTTTTTAAATGTTTTTCTTCTTATAATTCTGAAAACTACTAATAAATATTATTTTTTAAAAAATAAAGTTTAAGAAGAGCTATACCCATAGAATTGTGTTTAAGCCTGTCATCTTTTTACCTCGTTTTAGTAATAAGTTAACTTCTACTTGAAAGAACACATTTCCTGACCTGTTTTGTTTCACAATCTTTTTTAATAAAACTTTTCTTGTTTGCTTGATCAGCTGCTGCCTGAGACTCTAAATCATTAAGTTTTCCCTCACACAAGTGCCCCCACATGATAGCCTGCGGTAAATTGAACAACTTCATGTAATTGGCATGCAGTGAGGTGTGCGCACTATATTTAATTACAGTGGTACCTTGGGTTACAGACGCTTCAGGTAACAGACTCCGCTAACCCAGAAATAGTACCTTGGGTTAAGAACTTTGCTTCAGGATGAGAACAGAAATCGCGTGGCGGCAGCAGGAGGCCCCATTAGCTAAAGTGGTGCTTCAGGTTAAGAACAGTTTCAGGTTAAGAACAGACCTCCAGAACGAATTAAGTTCTTAAGCCGAGGTACCACTGTAGTAATTGGTGATAAGCAGTAGGATCTGCTACATATTAGTTATGTAATTCAACATGTATATTAGAAAGACAGGTTTTACCCACCCACTGTCCTGGATCAGACAAACAGTTCACCTAGCACAGCATTCTGTTTCCCACAGGGGCCCACCAGATGTCTTTGGGAAATCTGTAAGGTTGAGGGCAAAAGCTGTCTCCCACTGCTGAAACCTGGCGGTTGGTATTCAGTGGCACAGTGTCTTGTAATCTAGAGTTTACGTATAGCATACAGGGGGTGTTGGGGGCTTTTGTTCCACCTTCTGGCTGTTGGCCATTGGGGTGCCTCAGGATGCGTCTTTTCCTCTTATTTGTCTGAGGGAGGCTGTGAGGAATCCTGAACAGGTATGGAGATTGCTTGCTTCCTTTCAGCCCAAAACTAATGTAATCCAGATACAGTGGTACCTCGGGTTGAGTACTTAATTCGTTCCGGAGGTCTGTCCTTAACCTGAAACTATTCTTAACCTGAAGCACCACTTTAGCTAATGGGGCCTCCTGCTGTCACCGCGCCGCCAGAGCACGATTTCTGTTCTCATCCTGAAGCAAAGTTCTTAACCTAAAGCACTATTTCTGGGTTAGTGGAGTCTGTAACCTGAAGCGTATGTAACCCGAGGTACCGCTGTATTAAGATGGGTTGGGAAATTTGTTCATCGGGATAGAGACTTGTAATCCGTTTTGGATGGGGTGATTTCATGAGGTGATGTTCTCCTTGGAAGACCAACCAAACACGTGAGTGGGGGCAGTGAGTAGTTACTTGGTGCATTATTTCTCATTGAACCCTTGTTGCCACATTTTTCAACTATATTTCTTCTCCACTCCATAGGAGCCAATCGGATAGTCTTAGAAGATACCAACATACTACAACCAGTAGGGCTGACTGTGTTTGAAAACTGGCTGTACTGGATTGACAGACATCAACAGATGATTGAAAAGATTGACACAACACTTCGAGAGGGACGTATGAAAGTTCAGGCTCGTATTACCCAGCTCAGCGATATTCATGCTGTTAAGGAACTCAACATACAGGAGTACAGTAAGTGTCAAGCAACATAACAGGGAAGAAAAACTAAATGACCCATATCATACATGGTTAAGATTTTGTTGGTTTCTTTATTATGCTGTTCACTACCATTGAGGGACCCCCCAGTAAACTCCTTTTTAAAAAAAAATAATATTTATTAATAGTTTCAGAGTTGCAGGGGGAAAAAATAAAGAAAAAAAACCAACAACACTACAATACATAAAAAAGAAGGAAAAAAAGCAAAACATAAAAACCGATAAAACAATACAGCAAAAAGATAAAGAAGAAGAAAAAAACAAACACAAATCCCATATCTTTAACTTCCATTTGCTTGTTTCATTTACCTCCTCACACCTCCCTTTTTGTATTCTAGTTTAATTAGTTATTTCAGCAAATTCTTTCCATCTTTCTCAATTTTTATTAAATAATTTATCTTAACAATTTAACCTATTAATTAACTCAACAAATCCTTTCCATCTTTTCCCCATATTCTGTTATTCAAATTACCTTAATTTATTTAACCTTATCTTACCGTAAAATACCTTAGAGCTTGAAACTTAATACTCAATTATACATAACTCCTAATATCATTTCTACTAGAGCCATATAGTTTCATTCCAACATTTTCCCTAATATTCATTAATTTTAGACTAATTCCCTAAATAAAATTTTTTCTTTATAAATTTTCTTCGAATCTTCATCCAACGTCTCTTCTTCCTGGTCTCAGGTCGTGTCAGTCCTTACTGTCCATTCCATCTAGTCCATCAACCTGGTAGTCTTATGTCCGAAGCCCTTAAGTCTCTTCCATGTCCCTTCTGCAGATCTTCTTCTTCTTGTTTATACTTGCACTTTTCCTTGTCTTTTGTTGATCTCTTTCTTAATTTCTTCCCTTTCTCATTGAGGAGTAGGTCTCTGGGGGGTTCCAACCCAAAATTATCTCCGTCTCCCTTCATCAAACCAGCCCATTCCCCACAGTCCCACTCCCCACAGTCATCAATGTAATCCAAAAAATATTTAAGAGCATATTTCAAAGTCTCTCCAAAGTTAAGAACCTCCTCAGCTCCAGACTCCCCCTGGCCCACTCCAACTTCAGTCTTCAAAAACAGCGGCTTATGCTCCTGTAGGGCCTCGGGTCTCTCCATTTGTATTATTTGAGGTGCAACCGCAACCTCCTCCATTATCTTCTGCACTTGCCCAATCAATACAGGTTCCTGAGTTGGTCCCTGAATGGTTTCTGTATCAATATTCCCTGTTTGTCCACAGTTATTGACCGCAACAGTCATCAAATCTGCAGCAACAATTTAGCAAGCTCCCTCTAGAGGAGACAATTTCTATTTGTATCCATTTTTTTAAGGCAAGTCCAACAAAGGAAAATTACTTTCATTTTTCAGATATTTTGTTTCTTTAGAATGCAAAAGGCAACATTGGAATCAGTTTATTCCTCTTCTTTAGCTATCTGTCAAAATATCCCATTCACAGTCAATGAACCTCTCCAACTATTTCTGTCTCTGACACCCCGTTCCCAGGTTAGAGACGGTAGAAACTTATCTTTCTTCACTCCCTCTCCTGCAGGCGTTAAACAAAGTCCCCCCCCCCTTTTCTCCTGCTTCCAAGGGGGTTTCAGTAGTTATAAATGAAGGAAATTTAGACTTTTTAAATGACTTTCCAGGCTTTAGCTTACAAGGTTTTTGCTTCAGTCTATATACAAAAAGCGGAAGGCGGACTTCCTGTTTTGAACCTTCCCACTTTGGTGCCAAATTAAGATATTTCTTGATCCAATTTTCCGTTTCTACTCACGGGTACTTGTTTTAAATCCAATTGTCCACAGGAAAAAGTCAGCGCTCTCCGGCAATGGCTGTGCGGCTTCACTCCGTGAAAGTAGCAATCAGTTCGCAGCACCGCGCCGCTCACCCCACTTCACTCCGGAACCCCAAAATGGGGTTCCCCGTGAGTAGGGGGGGCGCTCCTGGTGCCCTGCCGAACCCCACGTTCCCAGGCTTCCTCCGCCTGGGATTTCTAGCGGGTCCCCACCTTCACCCCTTATTAGGAACGGCTAAGGGAGCTGGGCATGTTTAGCCTGGAGAAGAGGAGGTTAAGGGGTGATATGATAGCCATGTTCAAATATATAAAAGGATGTCATATAGAGGTGGGAGAAAGGTTGTTTTATGCTGCTCCAGAGAAGTGGACACGGAGCAATGGATCCAAACTACAAGAAAGAAGATTCCACCTAAACATTAGGAAGAACTTCCTGACAGTAAGAGCTGTTCGACAGTGGAATTTGCTGCCAAGGATTGTGGTGGAGTCTCCTTCTTTGGAGGTCTTTAAGCAGAGGCTTGACAACCATATGTCAGGAGTGCTCTGATGGTGTTTCCTGCTTGGCAGGGGATTGGACTCGATGGCCCTTGTGGTCTATTCCAACTCTATGATTCTAAGACCCAGTTTCCACAGAGCCAGTTACTCCGGTCGGAGGAACTCCGCCATTCGCCGATGGCGCTAACCTGGAAGTCCCCCCCCCCCCCAGTAAACTCCTAATGAGCCATAGGGTTACCTGGAATATAATTTGGAAACCACTGATATATGTTGTATTTTATTTTTTAAAAACAGTTTTAATACATGAACAATAGGTTTCCACTCTTATTTTGCTCCGTAGGACAGCACCCCTGTTCCCAAGATAACGGTGGTTGCTCACACATTTGCATTGTCAAAGGTGATGGAACGACACGTTGTTCCTGCCCTGTGCACCTTGTCTTGCTTCAGGACGAACTTTCTTGTGGAGGTAAAGCTTCTTTTTATTTTGTTTCCATTTTTAAGTGGCATCATTCCCCCTATATAAGTCAATACACGGAGGGACGCAGGTGAGCTGTGGTCTAAACCACTGAGCCTAGGGCTTGCCGATCAGAAGGTCGGCGGTTCGAATCCCTGCGACGGGGTGAGCTCCCGTTGCTCGGTCCCTGCTCCTGCCCACCTAGCAGCTCAAAGTGGCGGGAAGTGGGAAGCCCAAGTAGTGCTAACCACGACTAAAATCATATTCTAAATCATGATTAAAACAGAGCTGGCGTGGGGTGGGGTGGGGAAAAGATTTGTACTAAAGAGGGAAGAAGGAGCGCACAAGCTTGCATCTTGCTCCAAACCATTGTTAAGAGAGATGCCTCTGCAGTCCAAGGCTAGACATTTAGGGCAGTTAACATTTTTTCTCTGTCTCTGACCTTACAGAGAAAGTGTGAGGATTTTGAAGTGTTAAACCAATGTGAATTAGTTAGCTTATTTCCACAGCAAACATGTCTACATGCTAGAACAAGGTATTTCAGCAATATTTTCCTAGACATTTAATTCTATGCTAAAATGTAAGTGTATGTGAGAAAGAGAAAGAAATAGGTATCTCCAAATTTATGCTCCATTCAGTCAATAGTAACTATAGTTTTGCTAACTAGGGTGGAATCTACACACAAATAAAAACCTTTCTGAATATGCTTTCTTTAAGTGTTTTTAAAAATACATTGAATTTTCTATAAGGCTCAGCATCACCATCTAGTGTCACATTGTATATTTCACTTAAAGCACACTTGAAATTTTTTATTTGCAGTTGTATAGCTGAGTCCTAGGTGTGAACAGCTGCATTGAGATTGTGGTGGTGACTGGAAGGAGCTTAAAAAGCCCTCACTCTGAAACAAGACCTATTGAATGCATTTATAGAAAGCACATAACTAGACACTGAGTCACTGTGGTGCACCCATCTGCTGTACATCATATCCCTTTTTAATGTTTTCATATAGACTTATTGTAGAACATTGGAACATGAGCTGCCTTCATGAACACAACTGGATTGCACTAAAAACAGAACCCTTCTTGTCCAACTGAAACATAAAGGCATAATAAGGAGCTTATTGCCCAGGCAGGTGCATTATATGACCCAAAAGAGCAGCAAAATAACCAGACTATACAACAGTGATGGGATAAAATCAGGCCAAAACTTTACTAGGATCAGTTCATAATTCCACAAGCCCCATGTTGATGGAATGAATCCACTGGGTTTGGACTACTCCAAACCTGTTCCATAGGAGTTGGCCAATGTTGAACGTTCCCGTGGTGCAAGCCAAGCAAGCAAGATCTCACTGGGGGACCAGGGTGCAGATTCCAACCAGGCAGATACCCAACCCAAGCTTGGGTTTGCTGTGGTCAATCCCCCCCTCAGGCCCCTGTGTTGATCCTGCCCATACAAACAATGTTCTTCCACCTAACAAAGGAAGGCCATAATTTCACTGAGGGAAAGTGGGGAGGGAAGCCCAACGAAGTGCCAGTCAGGTTGAGGGGGGGCAGGAATCCTTTCTGGCCCTGTCAACCAGCAACCCAAAATTGCTCAGTGTAGGCTCTAACCTGAGGGTGGGCAGACAGGATGCTCTCAAAACAAAATGGCTCTGAGTTCCAGGGAAAGCAGCCTTATATAGGCTTCCTCCCTCCCCCTTGCAAGGACTCATAGTACAGCTTTTTCCCATGAGCCATTGCACAGAGAGGATAGTGGGCAAAACCTTGCCCAGTATTTTGCTGCAATCTATGGGCCACAGTGCCGCCAAGCAAAGGCACTTATTGGGCATGGAACACCTAGCAGAGGCAAAGGAGAATTCGTGTGTGTGTGTGTGTGTGTGTGTGTGTGTGTGAACTTAACAGCCTAGTGCAGGGGTCAGCAACCTTTTTCAGCTGTGGGCCGGTCCACTGTCCCTCAGACCATGTAGTGGGCCGGACTATATTTTGAAGAGAAAAAATGAACGAATTCCTATGCCCCCAAAATAACCTAGAGATGCATTTTAAATAAAAGCACACATTCTACTCATGCAGAAACACCAGGCAGGCCCCACAAATAATCCAGAGATGCATTTTAAATAAAAGGACAAATTCTAATAATGTAAAAACATGCTGATTCCCAGACTGTCTGTGGGCCAGATTGAGAAGGCGATTGGGCCGCATCCGGCCCCCGGGCCTTAGGTTGCCTACCACTGGCCTAGTGAGATGAGTAGAAAAGACACAACTCAGCAGATTAGACCCAAGTGCTCGTTGTTCCCAACAATGCCCAACAAAGCAACTTTTGCCCTGTTAGTAACCAAGTATTTCATTTAGTGTATTGCCCAGAAGTACCCTAAAATACTGCAAAGTTTGTATTCTAGTTGGCATAAGAGTAATGGCTCATGGCTTTCAGTTTATAGAACCAAATGGCCCAGAGTACAACTCAGCTGTGCCATAGCTTGACAACAGGCTAGTGGATTTCTCGTTTTAAAATAAAGGGAGGAGAGACAGAGAGGGAAGATTTTACAAAGAGTTGTGTAGCTGGACATGGGATTGCTCACTCCCTCCTCAGATTGAAGCTGCCTTCTTTCTTTGGTTGTGGCACTTTCAAAACCATAGTGAGAGTAGCTGGGAGGAGCAGTAGGAGGGAGGGGTGGGGTGAGTCAGAGGCATCCTCACAATATCTCCTTGAGGATAATCCCAGGAACAAAATAACAAAATATATATAGACCCATTATCAGCACTAGGTTGCAATTTTTTTTATTTATTTAACACTGATTTTGTTTTGAACCCGGAGTGTCTATTGCTCTTGAAACCATGTAGATCTTGAGTAGAAAAGACATTACATTAGAGGCTGTTTCTGTTCTGCTGTGTAGACTCCAGAGTTTAGTTTGACTATACATCATTGCATCACCAAAGTTCAGTCA
Organism: Podarcis pityusensis; assembly: GCF_964106645.2. Taxonomy (NCBI): domain Eukaryota; kingdom Metazoa; phylum Chordata; class Lepidosauria; order Squamata; family Lacertidae; genus Podarcis; species Podarcis pityusensis. Next base: position 98,675,488 of record NC_138032.1, on the reverse strand, counting down.
TTGCAGTGGGAGAGACAGAGGTTGGTTGTTCACAATTCAAGCAGAGCCTTAGTTTTGGTTTTCCATAAATATGGCTTCTATCTTCCCATAGATATTTTTGACACTTGAGCAGACATTTATGTGCTGTTACTTCACAGTTTCATTCTTCTGAAAAAAACCAAAACTTTTTCGTAACAGAACCACCAACATGCTCTCCTCAGCACTTCACATGTTTCACAGGGGAGATTGACTGTATTCCTGCGGCTTGGCGCTGTGATGGGTTCACTGAATGTGAAGATGCCAGTGATGAAAAGAACTGCCCTATGTGCTCAGAGTCCCAGTTCCAGTGCGAGAGTGGCCAGTGCATTGACAGTATCCTTCAGTGCAATGGAGAAGCAAATTGTCAGGATAGCTCAGATGAAAAGAAATGTGAAGGTATTAATTTTTCCAGCTCATGAAAGAAACTGGAAAATTGATTTGGAGATGAAAAGGAAGAGGAACAGTGGCAACTTTTTAAACAATCTTGATATACGTATTTCAAACAACGAAAACCTCTTTAGAATGAATTGTCTGTTCTAACAGATACCTACTGCTGTATGTATTCTGTGCAGCAATAAGAAGTACAATTCTGAGCTTAGGAAATCCAGTTTCTTTACTGAGAGAAACTGAATTCTGAAACTTACTGAAACCTTGCAAATTGAGTGAATTTGCATAGTTCCTGTTCTGTAATTTTACCAGTTTGTGTATTCCAATTTTGTTTGCTGTTGGGAAAAGCAAGGAGTCACATGGGACAAGCATTAGAAGCCTTTTCAGTCCCCAGCCCCCGGCTCACACTTTTAAGCATATATTTACAGCCCAAAGGATTTAAAATTTGCAAAACTCAAATTCTTGAGAAGCTGAATTTTGCATTCAGTGCCATAGACTCTCTGACTTGTGAGGAGTGATACCTGCCCTCTTCCCATTGGCAACTCCCCTTGTCCCTTCTTCCTTCATGAAATTTTCTCAAATGGATGGAGGACGGGAGAGCTAGAAAACGAGTGATTTTTATCTCTCACACTCTCTCTCAAGAGCAACTCTGCTCTCTTCTTCTGCTAGTGGAGACTAGCCTGTTCCTCGCATGCTTGAGGTTTTAGGTAACCTATAGTGGGCTACAATAGCGGTTTCTGAATTGCCGGAGGGTCTCTAGAGAAGGTGGATTAGGGTCTTATTGATTCTCCCTATTTACACCTGCTACAAAAAGCAGTCACCTGCCAGGGCCCCCAGGGCCTCAAATTTGTACATTGTTCAAGTCAAATGGGCTTGATTTGCCTCCTGATTTAGAACTCTCACAATGATAGGCTTTGATACTATTCATTATCTTGATTTTTATGCTGAGCATTTGGCTAGTTGTTTCAGAAATTTGTGATACTAAGTAAACACATGTTTGCTTTTATCCTCCTCCAGTGCTTTGTTTAACAGATCAGTTCCGATGTGCCAGTGGGCAGTGCATTGGGAAAAACAAGAAATGTGACCACAACTTTGACTGCAGTGATAGCTCTGATGAACAGGGATGCTGTAAGTATGAAGTTTAAATACAAAACAACTACTATTTTGATCCAGTTCATAAGTTATCTTGCTTGTAAAATACAAATGATAGAAGTTAGCTTTATATTAGTTGAAATAAAGATAAATAGCTTAACTGCTGTTATTCTGGAATTGAAGTGAGAGAATGAACAGAATAAACAGACTTAGGAACCAGACACCATCCGTATATCACATTCTTTACCCCTAGCTACACCTTACAGACTCTCTACCATGCAGATGGCTCTTATCATGTGGAAAGAATCAGTCTTCCTGCTCAACCTTCCTGACAGACTAGGACACGAAGACTTCCCACATGGTTGAGACCATCCATGCAGTAGAATTTTAATGGTACAGCTGCACAATGCCATTTTTGCAACAATCCCATGGCTCCAAATGGCATGTGCTTCAGCTCTTAACTCTCATCATCTAGTTAAAGAATACCTTTATCCATTCTCAGGAGAGCTAAAAATGTCCCCTTTCAAGCATCTCTGCACAATTCCATTAATCCCATCAGTTTCTTGCTACCTCACTTCTCACTTAAGCTAGGAGCAGATATTTCATCACATCCTACATCTCCCACTAAAGATGTGTGGCAAGTTAAGATTCATAAGGGATCAAGGTATTCGATTTCTGGGAATGGAGTTGAGAGATGACCTAACCTGGGGAGAAAACAGCAAAGACCTGATGAAGAGAGCACAGCAGAGGTTATATTTTCTGAGAATCCTCAGGAAAAACAATCTCTCAAAGGACCTGTTGATGGCATTTTACCATTGTACTGTTGAGAGTGTATTAACTTATGGTCTGTGTGTGTGGTTTGGGAGCTCACGGTCAGGGAAAAAACAATGCTGTCCAGGGTTGTAAAGACTGCGGAGAGAATAATTGGGTGCACTCTTCCCACCTTGGATCAAATCTATGCTTCCAGGTGCCATAAGATAGCTGCAGAGATAGTGCAGGATAGTGTGCACCCCGGAAATGATCTCTTTCAGCTTCTGCCTTCTGGAAGAAGGTACAGGGTTATAAAGACTAGGACTAGCCGCCTGAGAAACAGTTTCTACGCCAGAGCCTAGGACTTGCTGATCAGAAGGTCGGTGGTTTGAATCCCCACGACGGGGTGAGCTCCCATTGCTCAGTCCCTGCTCCTGCCCACCTAGCAGTTCCAAAGCACGTCAAAGTGCAAGTAGATAAATAGGCACTGCTCCGGCGGGAAGGTAAACGGCGTTTCCGTACGCTGCTCTGGTTCGCCAGAAGCGGCTTAGTCATGCTGGCCACATGACCTGGAAGCTGTACGCCGGCTCCCTCGGCCAGTAAAGCTAGATGAGCGCCGCAACCCCAGAGTCGGTCACGACTGGACCTAATGGTCAGGGGTCCCTTTACCTTTAAGGGGTATCAGAGTTTTTAGGGGGCTAACCAGGTTGGGATAGCTGGCATAGCAGGCTTGTTGGGTTTTGAATGTTTTACGTAGATTTTTCAATTTCGTTGTTCCGTATGGGACAATGACAATAAAGATTATCGTAATCGTATAGAGTGGCAGGACTCTAAGGTTCAAGATATTTAAAATGTGTATTTGTTATCTCCTTACTTTTAGACACAACAGAGGAACCAGCCCCGCAAGCCACCAATACAATAGGTTCTATCATTGGTGTGATTCTCACAGTTTTTTTGGTTGGTGCTATGTACTTTGTTTGCCAGAGGGTATTGTGTCAGCGCATGAAAGGGGATGGAGAAACAATGAGCAATGACTATGTCGCACATGGACCAGCTTCTGTACCACTGGGCTATGTTCCTCACCCAAGCTCTCTCTCTGGATCTCTTCCTGGTTAGTCATCAGACATACAAGCATTTTGGAACTTTGTTGTCTCTTATGTTCTGTCTGAATGAAGCTTCTCATAGTTTTGCTGATGTGTGCCAACAAAACAATGTGAATTCTGGCTTCTATTTTTGGCAACTGTACTTGCAGAAGCTGCAACTAGAATCCTCAAACATTATTTTTATAGTCAGTTGGAGTTTTATGCACCACCCGCTTCTTCCACTGGCATAAGTGTGGCAATTCCTAGGCTCAAATATATCCCAATTAACAGTTTACTGAAGCCCTAATAGGCTGATAGGAGTGGTGCTGAAAAGTGATTAGAGGTAGACCCGGTGGTGTTATTGTGAACTCAGAACAAGGGTAGGTGGAGTGTGCCATGTGGAAGTATATGTTTTAAGACTTACCAAATAAAACATCCACTCTAACTTTCACCAGTCTAGTGCCTTAGAGCTTTATTGGACTGCATCTTCCATCACCCCCAGCAAGCCCAACCTAGGTGGCTAATGCTAATGGGAGTTGTTGTCCAGTATAGCTGGAGGGCACCAGGTTGGCGATTGCTGGTCTAGTCCTTTTGATTGAGTGCTGGCTTTCCTCCTCCATCTTCAGATCTTCTTGGCAGGAATTAACTGCCTTCCAATAGCACTGTGTGTAGTAGTCTTTCCTAAAGTACATGCATACGCCAGACCTGGACACATTATCTAATAGCAACTAAAGCTCAATTATGCAACCTGTGTAAGTTATGCAAATTGAAAACGTTTATATGATTTCTTAAACTTTGAATATTTACTTTTGCCGTCATTACCTTCCTAGTAAAAGTGGGTGTCCAGTGTGTGGGTGATAGGACAGACCAGGAGGGATCTCTTTTATAGACATTTACAAACAAACGAAAAGCCCAAGCACACGAACTGAGGGCTGTCAGCAAAAGTTGATAGCAGAGAGACTGGCAGGCAAATTGCTTCCCTTCAACCCAGGACCCCAATGAAAGAAGGGTCATGTAAGCTGGGAGTTGTCGCTTTACAGTTACTGTATTGTGTGAATAGTAGGAGTGGCCATGCAAGCAGGAAGCCCCCACAGAGCTGACCTCCAAAGCAGCAAGGTCACAGATACTGGGAAGATGTGTGGGCAGGGTGACAGTGAGGGTGGGGTGGCATAGGAGTGCTGGACTAGCCCCACCTCTGCATCCAAACCACTCTACCCCCACCCCATCTCGAAAAGTGGCAATGGCCCATGGCCCACTCGGTGGTTTAACAAATGTGTGTAGAAGTGGTACTTGGTGGAGATTCTTTAAAATGTGTAAAGCCTCCCTAAAAGAGTAGTTATTCATGTTATTTGGAGAAAATATGGGTGCTATTAAAGCTTGCTTGGGCATATAGTCCCTGCTATCCAGAATACTATTGTATTCTATATTGTCTTGTATACTATCAATGTTGTGAATATTGATTAGTTTTCTTTCTGTTTTAGGAATGTCCCGTGGCAAATCTGTGATCAGCTCACTCAGTATTATGGGTGGAAGTAGTGGACCTCCATATGATAGGGCCCATGTTACTGGGGCATCATCCAGCAGTTCTTCAAGCACCAAGGGCACTTACTTCCCTCCAGTAAGTCACTTCTGATAAACTATTCTTTCTGTAATTTGTAGCACTGCTGAGCCTCGCTCTGAAAACGGGACCATAAAGCCTCTTTTTGCAGCACAAGAAAAGGACAAAGTTAGGTCAATATTCTAACAAATCTGTAATGTAATATTGAGCAGGAAAGCTAAATATTAGATAGAAACTTATTATATAAATATTTTTTCTCCTTGGAGCTTTCAGTTTGAAGGCATAGTCTGAAGGTACACAATATAGCAACTTTTCTGAATCTAAGAAGATTTGAATCTGATCAGTGCCTTGATGGGAGACTACCATGGAATTCAGGGTACACTTTCTTAAATTCCACTATGGAAATAAGACATATAAATGAAGTGAAATAAAAGCAAATGCTTCTGAGCAGTAAAAATGAGTAGTATGCAAAACACTAGCATTTCCATATACCTACAGGATCACCATGCCTTACACGTGCCCACTCAGCTGCTTCGATTGGTAGAACTGGCACTACTACAGGTGCCACAAAATGCCCACTCTGCATTTGTAAGAACGTGATTGTTTAGCATGGCAGTGCCAGCACTTTGGAACTCCCTGCCTATTGCGATCAAGCAGTCACTTTCACTGTATTCTTTTCTGTGCCTGCTAAAAATGTTCTTGTTTAGACAAGCTTAGGTAAAGGTAGAGGTATCCCTGACCGTTAGGTCCAGTCACAAACGACTCTGGGGTTGCGCGCTCATCTCTCTCTATAGGCTGAGGGAGCTGGCATTTGTCCGCAGACAGCTTCCGGGTCATGTGGCCAGCATGATTAAGCCGCTTTTGGCGAACCAGAGCAGCGCACAGAAATGCTGTTTACCTTCCTGCCAGAGTGGTATCTATCTACTTGCACTTTGACATGCTTTCGAACTGCTAGGTGGGCAGGAGCTGGGACCGAACAACGGGAGCTCACCCTGTTGCGGGGATTCGAACCGCCAACCTTCTGAGTGGCAAGCCCTAGGCTCTGTGGTTTAGACCACAGTGCCACCCGCATCCCCCTTAGACAAGCTTAGCCAGATGCTTAAAAAGTTGAGGTAATCTTAACCTGTTTTAGTATTTTAACTTTTGTATGTTTTACAGTATGGTTGTGTTTTTTCTCAATTTTATTGTTTTATAGCTTTGAGGGTTTTGGTTTTTTTTACAATCAAGCAGTGTATAAATTTAATTAAGTAAATATATATGACATTGCTCAAAATTCTGAGAAACAAACACAAAAAAAATCTACACTTTTGAAAGGTTCAGTCGTGATTCAAAATGGTGTTCAACAGTAGACAAAAACCTGCTCCTTGATCTCAGCGACTGTCAAAATGGTTACAATATATTATGAGGTGTCATAAAGAACTGACTACAGGCCTAATCTTCCATGTTTTTCCAGTGGTTTTGCTGCTCCTTTCTCACCTTTATTCCCACTCTAGGTGGTTTAACAAACTTGTGTGCACAAACAGCTTTCCAAAATATATACTAAATGGTAAAAGCTAGTGCTGTGCTTACTAAGGATTGGCTTACTACTGCTGTGCTAAAAATATTGCTTTTAAACTTTGTTATGGTTCTGTTAAAATTGTCTCCCCTTCTTTCCCTCTCTCTCAAAAGATTTTGAATCCTCCTCCATCACCAGCTACTGAGCGTTCACATTACACGATGGAATTTGGTTATTCTTCAAATAGTCCATCTACCCATCGATCGTACAGGTAATTTTATTATTTGCATTCATTGGTACTGTAGTGTGGCATTTCAAATAAGTCTACTAAACCCGTCTAGTCCACAAACATTTTTACTCCATACATGGTGTGCATGTAGTCATTTGTAGTACACAAATGTCATGCGGAAAGAAAAGAGTCCTCCTCCCACTTCACAAAACTCCATCTAGAGACTGCCCGGGCTTACAGGGTGCTGTTTACAAGCTTGCCCATGTGCCAGCTGCTTTCTTAGCAGTGAATCAAAGGCACCTTTAATTCCCAATATTTGTAAGCCCATGGGCTGCCTTTGGGATGGCCAATTGGGTTGTCTTTTGGGGTATGCCTATATGCTTCCCGAGCCAGGACAGTATCAAAATGGAAGGCAGAAGAAGTGAACGAATATACCACTCCCTGAGCAAATAAGATTTACTGAAATTTCATGCAAAGCAGGTCTTTCCTTGCACTTACACAGGGAGCTGCCTTCATTTTTCATTTAATGCAAAAGCTGCCTAAGGAGAAAAACATAAAATGTGTTTGGACTTTTCCAAAATGTCTTTTTATTGTGCATTCATGATTATTTGTTGTGTTAATAATAGGATCAAGGCAGTTAAGCACAATCTCACTTTCCATACTGTTTGTGCCTGCAAAATGTTCAGGACTGACATACTGCTTCATTTTCCTATCAGTACATGTCCCATAGTTTCCTGCTGAAATCCTGTAACTTTTTATACCAGAAATAGCTCAGATAGCTCACTTGGTTAGAGCACGGTCCTGATAACGCCAAGGTTCGATCCCTGTAAAGGACAGCTGCATATTCCTGCATTGCAGAGGGTTGTACTAGATGATGCTCAGGGTCGCTTTCAACTCTGTGATTCTATGAAATGTTCTGGGTTATGTTGCTGCTTTTGTTTTGATCCTGCCTTTGTTGGGCACATATTTCCCTTCCAGATGGCAGTAGTGCTGTAGTGCTCTAACATTGGGGAACCATTGCAGGACAACTAATAAAGTGAAATTGATGTGTGGATGGTGCAATATCAATCAGCCATCAATGTACTTTTATTGCACCAACAGCATGTTGCAGGAAACACCCACACCCACAAAACAACCCTTTGCCTGCTGATCATATTGGCATGTTGCATGGTCAAGGAAATCTGAGATTCCTTTCAAATGTTGATGCGTCTTTCCTTCCTAACTCTTTTTTTCCTTCCCATCCCAGTTACAGGCCATACAGCTACCGGCATTTTGCCCCTCCCACTACACCATGCAGCACAGATGTTTGTGACAGTGACTACGCCCCCAGCCGTAGAGTGATGGCAACTGTGGGAAAGGGTTACACCAGTGATTTGAACTATGATTCTGAGCCTGTACCCCCACCGCCCACACCACGCAGCCAGTACTTATCAGCAGAGGAGAACTATGAGAGCTGCCCACCATCTCCATACACAGAACGGAGTTACTCTCATCACCTCTATCCACCGCCCCCTTCTCCTTGCACAGACTCCTCATGAGAGACTCCCTCCCTCCTTTGACTGCCTCCAACCCACCAGTGTAAATACTAACTGTCCTTATCAAGAGGGGGGAGGACATGAGGCAGGCTATAGTGTGTACAGCTGAAAATTATTAAATGAGGGTGGGGGTTATATTGCATATATCTTGTACAGAAAGGGGGTGGGGAGAGAAGGTTATTTATATATTTTCCTAAAACAGTTTGCTGCTTTGTGCCATAAGAAAATTTTAAAATTTGTATACGAAGTTTGTTGTTTATTTTTCCAAATGGAACACAAGAAGATGCCTTAAAATTTGTGAAGTGACTGAGCACATAGGGAAATAGAAGGATCAAGGTTGTGTTGCTGTTCAATGAGCCAAACACCAAAAAGGAAAAGAAGAGAGCTTTTGACAAGGAATAGAACTAAGGGAACCGACCATAAAGCAGCATATATAAACGTCTTCAAAGAGCTGAATAACCTCTGGCATTTGCTCTGATGGCCCAGCAATTCAAATTAAAGCTGAAGAAAACTGATAACTAATGGTACATAAACCGGACAGATAACTAATGGTACATAAAGGGCTTTATTCTCAGAAGTGAAATCATGGATGCTTATACACTTTTGAAAATGGCACCTTTTTGTTTAATTCACATTTTCTGAAGTAGCCAAGTTGCATCATTTCTACGTTTGTCCCTTTCTAGGTGTTCTATCATTTTCTTGGCTGTGGTTATGTTTCAAGTCGCTGTGTGTATGCTAAAAAGAACAATATAGGTGTTCAGTGGATTGTGGCTGTTTATTGGGTGCCACAATAACCTTCTGACAGGAGAATAAGGAGTGGGCCTCGAGCTTGCTTACTTCTTCTCTTAAGTCTCCCTGTTCCATTTTGCAGGGCCAGGAAGGTCACTTTGTTAGCATCTGTCCGCTGTAAGAGAATCAAGAGAAGGAGTGCACAAACTTAAGGACTGTTCCTAGTTCCACCACCATGTTAACTCTTTGGAGCTGAGTAAAGAATGAATGGGCCTTTTGTGAATATGTAAGTGTGTGTGGGTGCATGTGTGTGAGAGGAGTCTCCCCCCGCCCTTCCTTTCCTGGCAGTACAATAGGATTATGTTCTACCAGGTCAGAGCTATTCCCATCATAAAGACAAGGGTAATTATACCTGAATACCTTTTCCTGCCAGCGCTTTAAAATGTTTCAGTGCCCAGAAAAGGTGTTGTTGTATAAAACTATAATGACATCATCATCTAGATGTCATATTTATGAACTATAAAATTTTACTTTCAGTTCTTAGTTTAATGTAAATGAAATGTTATGTTCTTGCAGTACTTTCAGTGTCTAGTGAATACCGCAGTATACAATGCTTACATATATATTTTAAAATGATATTTTTCTTTATTAGGAAACATATAAGCGTTTTTCATTCAGAATGCACTCTGGACCTCCTTGGTTGTTTGAAACACGTCTTCCTGTTGAAGTTAAGTAACCCAGTCTTTGCAGTGCGATTTCCACTTCCTCTTCTATGGCAGAAATTCAGTTGTTAAGCATAAACTGCTGTGAACAACAGGTTTTTTTACCATCATTCTTTGCCAAAGTATTTTGTTATCCATCTATCTAGTTAGTTTCATTTTCTCTACAACCCTTCCCTGATTTGGAAGGGGTGCCAGGGCTTCATTTTACGGTAGCTTTACATGCTGGCAAGAAATCAACATGTGAAAAAAGCTTTTCTGAAGTTCAGGCTTTGGAACTTGGACAGCTATCACAAAGAGGCTACAGAACCTTTCTGCTAGAATAAAAATAATAGTATTGTTACACTGATTGTAAATAGATGTCAGGAAATCCCATTATTTTCACTAAGAGCTGTTTCATACATTTTGTGGAAATCATATTAGCCATGATTGCACCTGCATTACCACATTGGATGCTGAACTAAATGAGAAAAACACAAAATTGAGATGTGTGTTTTCAAAAACTTGGGAATACAGAATAGACTTGTCCCGGAAAGTTGCAATGGGCTACTCCTCCTTAGAGCCTCCTCATATTGTATTTAGAAATAAATCACAATTTCATGCTTTGTGTCATGTAGGAAATACTAGTATAATATCAGCATGGGCATGGCAGCCACAACTGCTATATAAAAGAAGCCCTTTTATGTCTGAAAGTTTTCAGGCTCCAAACATGACCTGCCTTTGAATCTGTAACTTTCATGGGGGGGTTTTGAGGGTTTGGTTGTTTTTTTTTTTGGTTTTTTTTTTTGGCTAACTTGTGCACTCTTACATTTCATTCTCAGAAGCTCACTTTTATTTCAACTCCATGAGCAACCTTGGCATTTGGAAATCTAATGGATGTACACTATGTGCCTGAAGAAGCTTTAAAGGAAATCTATTTGTATTCTAGACCTAAGTGCACTGACATGGAAGTAAACTTAAATGAGTTAAATGAAATTTGCTTCCAAAGTTATGCTTGTCAGGATTGCAGGCCAAATTTTGGAATTAGGCTTTGGTTTCAAAGGCTAGCTTGTACATTTCTACACCCCCCCCCCCACAAAAAAGTGCTGAATTACAGGAGCTTCATTTCACAAACTTGGAAGTTATCTAGCTGTCCATTTTGAATTTTTGAACAGAAAATATTTACCTGGGATCACCTGGAAGTTGCAGAATAAGGAAACTTCATGCAGTACCTAATCTGTGAAGAATACTTGAGGTTGAACAGAGGCTGTAATGCTGGTGGAAAGTGACCATTCATTGTTGACATCTTTAAGTGAACACCATTCTGACTGCGAATTAGCCCATATAAAATTGCACTGGGGAATTCAGAATATTGTGTTGCTTTATCTCGATCCAAATGTTTGTACTGCGTTGGCAACAATCTTCTTCTTGCAAAGTGTGTATTTGTGCCAATTTCTTTTACAAGGTGGTTGAGCTTATGCTGTGCTGTGCTATCTTCTTTCAGTGATGGAGCCAAGATTTCTTGCCTCCTGTGCAAATTCATTTAGATGACAGATAACTGTCAATTTTTTGTGGTGCACACAGGACAAACCCTGGAAAGAAAGCCACTAAACTTAGAGCAAATGCTATGTTGAGTCAAGCCAAGGATAAGCTGTTTCACATCTCTGTAGATCAACAGTTGCATACTAAAACAAATCAATCTAAGAGTTGAATTTACATTTGAAGATGAGCAAGAGCACTAAGAATAGAATCTTTGTTCTTGTTTATAAAATTGAAAGTGCAATAATATAATAAAATAAAAAGAATAGAATGAAACCATTCTAGGTGCCTAGCTTGTCAGCTTGACTTGCACCATTTCCTCCACCTCTGTGCAGTGTAGTGTCATGGCTTGACTTTTCCTGTAATGCTCTGTTCATCATTACCCATGTTTTGCCTATAGCAACAGAAGGGCTTTCCACCACCAAGAATCAGGGAGAAGGCTTGGCTAGAAAGAAATACAGGGTGGAGGCATCCAAAGTCACAGGAGAAAATTACATTTATTTGCGGGTGCTCTCCCACTTTCTTCAGCCTAACGTGTTTTGAGTTTAACTCTTCACCAGAGGTAGAGAGGTAGTAGTCTGTCACTTTTTGTTCCCTGAACCAAGGAGCTGCTTTCACTTAGGAGGTCATTTATACCCAACAGAAAACTTTCTCCTGGCTTCTGTTTTCCAGTTTGTCCATAGTTTTCATTAGCTGTCAGGATCCTTCCCCATATCATCCCCACAATTTTATGAAAGATTGTGTGAACAGGCTTCTTGTGCATATGGACCTATGTAAAGGGCAGCCAGGTCACAGGTTATGGAGTTTGGTACCACAAGATGTGGTGATGGCCAGCAACTCTGACTGCGTTCAAGGGGAATTGGACAAACCCAGGGAGGCTGTCGGGCTAGATTATTATGTCAGCATATAACCATTAAGACTTTATATGCAAAGTCCTATTGGTTATATGCTGAGGGCAGAGGCATCTGGTTAGCCACTGTGAGAAACAGGATGCTGGGCTGGGTGTGCTCTGATCCCGCAGGTCCTCCTCTTAGGGCCTCCACTCGCCACCAGGCGAGGACGATCCTTAGTCAGGCAGAGACCACAGCATTCCATATAATCAATATTATTTGTGTTTCAGTTACCAAGTGTTCACATTTGACAAGTGTTTTTAAAATAAATACCTGTAAACTTCCTGATTGTAGCCTTTTCCAATTCTGCTTTGGCAAGATAAAAGTCAGAAAGTCAAGTTAATCTTTCTCTAGTAAAGACTTTGTGAAATATTTATCAGAAAAGCGACCATGATGAGCACCTGTATGATTGATAGGAACGGGCAACTTCCATTTTATGATATAGTATCATTTAGCTTTAATTGCTAAAACAGTACTCTACATTAAATTATTTTACAGCCACAGAAAAAATATTTATATTTATTTAACTGGGTTCCCAGTAAATGAGTTCTGCAGAAAGCTATTTAAAAATAGTTTCTAAATGCAGTAAACAAAGTACAAAGTTTTTATGTATGAGACTACTTTTAAAGTCCATGGGTTTGTTTGTTTTTACTGAAATTAGACTGGGGGGATGCATGATGACAATCAGTCATGAATGCTACTTTTTATTTAAGAGATTTAGATTTTATTTTTTATTTTTAAAAAGCCAAATAGGAAGTTGAATGATCCAAACCATAGGTCACAATTACAAAACAGAATGCATGCAAAACTATACAACATGCATCCCACTACTAATGGGATGTTTAAGTAAATGTGCATAGAAACTGTAAATGCATTTTTTTATTTCCATTGATTTCAGGGGGACAGAAATATGTATGTTTCAGTCTTTCCCATTGCAATCAATGGGACTGAAAAGAGTGGGCTTTTCACCACACAGATAAGCTACCATTCTGTTACATGCTACAGGGTGAAATCTGTTAGTTGTTAATTGATGGAAAGCACCTGTTAACAGGAATGACTGGATTTCGTAAAACTGTACTTGTGATGTTTGCAGGTAAAGTGATAACTCCAAAATCTGTGTGCGCGCACAGGCACTCTGAAATTTGTCTCTGTCCATTTATGGCAGTTTTCATTAAGGAGGGCAATTTTTGTCTTGAAAATACTTGGTGTCAGCCTAAACCATGTTAAGGACATTTTTGTCTGGCATCCATTTTAAACTTTAAAATGGAAAATAAAAGAGATTTTTTTTGAGGGGGGAGTGGAGGAGAGTTCACTGTTGCAGTAGAAGCATTGGATGCCAAAAAGAGGTTAAAAGGATGCTGGACCAGAGGCCTCAAACAACAAGGCAGGGGAATCTTCCAGTCAAATCTACCATTGCCTTTAGTCAAACTGGGGAAGGGATGGAGTCAGTATATTTTCACATATGAAGATACCAGCCACCATAAGCTGAACAAGCCTTGTTTGCAAAGTGAAGGATCTGGTGCTGCTTTTAATATTTTAAATGCTCACATCTTGTAATTTTTATCTTTCTTTCACTGTCTTTAAAATCCAATTAGTGTGGTCATAGACTTATGTATGATGGTGCTTTGCAAGGATGTATTTGTTATAATGACCAACATTTGGTCAACCCTACTCACTCATTCACTAACACTTCTTTTTGAATTGTAAAATAAAAGTGCTTTACTCGCAAACTGTATATAACCCTTGTACAAAGTTCCCATCCCCCCTTTTCAATTATTACTATACATGGAGTTGTAACAAATAAAATGTTGATTTTTTTATAATAAAATTGAATGGAAGATAAATTTATTATATTGACAGGACACAGGAACTTACATATGGCTAATTAAATGATCTATGCCTTTTACACTGTGGAGGGGTTATTGTTTTTGTTCGTTACTATGTTTTGTGTTTTATATTGTAACCTACCCTGTGATCCTTGGCTGAAGGGCGTTAGTTAGTTAGTTAGTTAGTTAGTTAGTTAGTTAATAAGAGCTTATAAACCTGAAATGACAGAAGAGCCAAACTGGTGTGTACAGTGAACATCTTTCCCTGAAGTATGTGCTATACTTTAACTTCTTATTCAATTTCATTGAAACACTGCAAGATGGAAGCAATAAAATAAGCTTTAAGAGGCTGCACCTGTAGCAAGAATAGATCTGCAGATATGGATATTATACATAAATGCATCAGACTTCTTTTCCATAGGGAATGGCATTTCATAGTGAAGATGTCACTATAGAGAAGAGCTGCTGTAGCCACCCCCTATCTGCAATGATAATTTATTAAAGTCTTAAATATTGGCAGAATGTCTGTGTGGTAAGCCTGCTTGAAGACTTTATTGGGCTCCCATGATTTCTTTCTTGACCTTCAACATTTATTAGTTTTTAAATGTACAGAAAAACAAAAAGAGAGGGGAAAGAATCCGTCTCTTAGGAAACAACAATCCATCATGTACAATTTTCATATGCAGTCTGAATTACAAAACATAATTTCAAAAATCCATATACAAAGATAGTAGAAAGAGGTTAGTTAAAAATTATATCCGAAAACTACAGAAAACTAAGTAAAAATATCAGGCTATGTTTTCAAATTAATATCTCGGAAAGACCTTCAGACCAAAAGGGCAAATTAGCATTTTGAGATCTAGTACAATTAGGACAAATAAAGTGTCTTCACAAAAGAATATATAAGACAGGCCCCAGTGCCTGAACTATCTTTTGCAGGAACAGAGCCTGAGGAAGTAATAATGGACAGGCTCCAACTGGAGGACTATGTGTGGTTGGCAGAATATGGTTTTAGTCGTTAATCCTGCACACACATACCTTTGGGGGGAAAGCCTAATGGGGGAGGGGGGCGAAAACTCAATGAGGATTGACTAAGCATGCTCTGTCGCCTCAGACTGTGTGATGGGGGGGACAGAAGAGAAATCTGGGGGGAGCAGCAATAGAATCACATACTCTAGTTGTCGCCCTGAGGTGGAGCACTCTACTAACCTTTTGAACTTGGGTGGTCAAGTGCCTCTCTGCTTAAAAGTGAAATGCTATAGCAATTTATATTTGGAGAACTCTATGTATACAGAATTATAGGCATTTGTAGATCAAAAAATGGTCCAGCAAGGGCCAGTGAGCTTCTGGGTCTTAATGCTGCTACTGGTGAAGCCTTTAGATATGATAGCCTGATAGACGCCTATTTTTTCCTCTCCCAGACCTTTCAGAGGCTGAGAATACACCACAATGTTTTGTTGTAGTCCTGTACTTTTATAAATAGTCATGAGCATGTCCTGTGGCACTAAATTTCTGTTAGCAAAGTCACTTAAATTACGCAAATGAGCCGAGAGAGAAAAATCCTGATAACACTTTACTGAAGAAACTGAACAAAAATGGAATTTGCCTTTTCCAATTGCCACTGCATAAACTGAACTGACATTTTCAGAGGTTTCCAATGAATGCATAACCGCTGGGTTTACGTAGTCAGGCCACATATCAAGGGCAGGCAGTTGGGTGTCCTTTGGATGTTTGAAAAATAATTACCGTCAGACCCAGCCTCCATGGCCAATAGTTAGCGATGAGGCTCTTGATCTCAGGTTCGTAGGTTCAAGCAAAAAGATTCCTGCATTGCAGGGCGTTGAGCTAGATTATCCTTGTGGTCCTTTCCAACATTACAATTCTATGGTTCTCTGATGTGAGTTGAAGTTCAAAACAGCTTGAGGGTATGACGTTCCTGATCCCTGTTTAATCTGAGGAAAGTATGGTTAAGTGTTCTCCTCAGGCAATTTAAACTGAATTTGTTAGATTATGGCTGTGCCCCACACATTATATTTTCTATTGTTTTTGAAACCACCAAAAACTTTTTAAAAAGCAAAACCTGCAGAAACAAAGCAAAACAACCAGAAATAAAATCTCATAAAAATAAAGAAAACCAGCTGAAGTGGAAAAGACAAGAAAGTACCCAGAAATGAAACAAAGTCAAAAGGAGCATGAAAAACAATGGAATAAATGCAAATTCACTTGAAAGCTAAAAACAAAACAATGTTGGCTATTTGCAGACTAGTTGCACCGTAGAAGGCGTGCTGGAGAGACCACACATCACAAGGAACGCAAAATAACTTTAGCTAGGTTTTAATAACAAAAACTCCTTTTATACTAATTATAATATTATAATTATAATTTTATAAAATTATAATATATCAGTAAGCATGACCCAACCACCAGGGTGCCGAGAGAGCTAGGTGCTGCTCTTTATATACTATACCCAACAGGTTAATTACCACACCTTAACAGCGCCTGCTGTACTGCTTCACAGCTGTAAAACTGGGTCACGTTATTTGCTCTGGCCCTTAAAGAAATACACATCTTGTGGAACAATAATAAACCTTCAAATTTAAAGAGACCATTCAACACTCCAAACTCAAAAACTTGTGGAAAAGAACTAGAACCATTAGCAAACAACATGGAAGAATAAAATAACCAGAAACTGCAAAACAAAGCAATATTTAGCATATTAGCTTTCACTGTCTCTGTTTCTTGCTTGTTTATTTTCTTCATTTGGTAGTTTTTCTTGCTTTGGGGATTATCGGGTCTCATCAAAATGAAGTAATACCAGCAGAAATGCAAAAGCCAAGAAGAAACAGAAATGAAGCAGAGACTGCAACACGAAAAACAAGGATTTCAGTCAGACTTATTTCTTCAATTCAGTATTTTGGGTGGTATTCCTTCTGCTTTATAAGACCTTCAGACCAAAAGGGCAAATTAGCATTTTGAGATCTAGTACAATTAGGACAAATAAAGTCTTCACAAAATAATATCAAGGTCAAGTGGCAGGATTTAAACTGAACAAGTTAAAAACTAAGGTTTTAGAGAAAAATTTAACACCGATTGAAAGAGAGAGGTTTCAGAATGAGACAGGTTTGACTGTGAAATACCTGGGGATTAATATGACAGCCAAAAATGGGAACTTATTTAAAGATAATTATGAAAAAAGTTGGACGGAAGTGAAAAAAGATTTAGAAATTTGGTCAAATTTGAAGCTTTCACTGTTGGGTCGTATTGCTGTGATAAAAATGAATGTATTGCCTAGAATGCTGTTTTTGTTTCAAACATTGCAAATTGTGGACAAGATGGATTGTTTCAAGAAGTGGCAGAGAGATATCTCTAGATTTGTCTGGCAGGGCAAGAAGCCCAGAATAAAATTTAAGATATTAACTGATGCAAATGAAAGGGGTGGATTTGCCCTGCCAGACTTTAAACTTTACTATGAATCAGCAGCTTTTTGCTGGTTGAAAGAATGGCTACTTCTTGAAAACACAGACATTTTGGACTTAGAAGGTTTTAACAATGTATTTGGATGGCATGCATATCTGTGGTATGACAAGGTCAAAGCGCATAAAGCATTTAAAAACCATATTGTCAGGAAAGCATTGTTTAATGTTTGGATAAGATACAAGGATTTATTGGAAAACAAAACCCCAAGGTGGCTGTCACCGATGGAAGCGAAAGCTCTGATAAGGCTCAATATGGAGGCCAATTGGCCGAAATATTGGGAAATTTTGGAACAAGATGGAGATAGACTGAAACTGCAGAGTTTTGAGAAACTAAAAAATAAAGTGCGAGATTGGCTTCATTATTATCAGATAATGGAGGCATATAATTTGGACAAGAAAATTGGCTTCCAGGGGGAAAAATCAAAATTAGAAACAGAACTGTTAGAGCCCAAAACTAAGATTTTGTCAAAGATGTATAACTTGCTGTTGAAATGGAATACTCAGGATGAAACGGTGAAATCTGCTATGATTAAATGGGCACAAGATTTTGGACATAACATTATGTTTGCTGACTGGGAACAGTTGTGGACCACAGGTATGAAGTTTACGGCATGTAATGCTTTAAGAGAGAATATTATGAAAATGATATACAGGTGGTACATGACCCCAGTCAAGCTTGCAAAAATTTATCATTTGCCTGATAACAAATGTTGGAAATGTAAAGAAACTGAAGGTACATTCTTTCACCTTTGGTGGACGTGCCCAAGGATTAAGGCTTTCTGGGAAATGATATATAATGAACTGAAAAAGGTATTTAAATATACCTTCTTGAAGAAACCAGAGGCCTTTCTCCTGGGCATAGTCGGCCAATTGGGCCCAAAGAAGGATAGAACCTTTTTTATGTATGCCACAACAGCAGCAAGAACACTCATTGCAAAGTATTGGAAGACACAAGATCTACCCACTCTGGAAGAATGGCAGATGAAGCTGATGGACTATATGGAACTGGCAGAAATGACTGGCAGAATCCGAGACCAGGGAGAAGAGTCGGTGGAAGAAGATTGGAAGAAATTCAAAGACTATCTACAGAATTATTGTAAAATTAATGAATGTTAGAATGATGTTGGATAGAAATTAAGTGGTTTCCAGCTGTAATGCTTTTAAGGGATTATGAAAAATGGGTTGTTAATAGGTAAAAATTTAACGTTACTATTTTAAGACTAAAGATTAGGATAAATAAAGAAGGGTAAGGATTTGCTGAACCAACAAATTGAACTGGAATACAAAAAAGGGAGGTATGAGGAGGTCCGGGAAACAAGCTAAAGGAAAATAAGCAATGGAAAATCTGTGTGTTTTTAACTATTTTTATTTTGTATTTTTGTTATTTTTTTCATTTTTATTGTAATACTTTAAAAAAGCTTAATAAATATCTTATATATATAAAAAAAGAATATATAAGACAGGCCCCAGTGCCTGAACTATCACAACTTTCAAAGGTGAAGAACCACCATACGCATTAACAAGCGAACAAAGGGCCTAAAAATCTGAAACATGAAGATGAAACAAAACCACTAGAAACTCAAAAACTAATGGAAAAGAATCTAATGGAAACTAATGGAACTAGAATCACTAGAAACTAATAAGCAAGCAACATGAAAGAGCAAAATCACCAGAAACTCCGAAACCAAGCATCATTTAGCATATGAGTTTTCACTGGTTTGGCATTTCTGGAGAATTTGCTTTCTTAATGGCCATTTGCCCCCCCCCCTTTCTTCTTTTTTTTTCTTTTTGCTATTCTTTTAGTTCTGCTTCTTTATAATTGCCTTTTACGTTTCTGCTAGTTTCTTTGTTTCTACTTGTTTTGCTGGTTTCGGGTTTATCAAATATACCGCCTCGGGAGGTTTTGCTTTATTTTGGTATTCTGGTGACTTTGTTTCTTTTCTAGTGGCTTACTCTACCCCTAACCCTCATTCTAACCCTAACCCTAACTGTAATTCTAATCCTAACCCTAATCTGAACCCTAATTCTAATCCTAACGCTAAAACTAACCATAACCCTAACTGTAATGCTAACACCACTGCTTTTTTCTGGGGGGGGGGGCGCAGGGGGATTTTGGCCTCATTGAGGGGCAGCATTTCAATATGAGTAGGAAAATGAGAGTACCCCTAAACATTTTTTTTAGGGGGGGAGCACTGACTAACCCTAACCGTAACTTAAATTCTAAAACTAACCTGGACACTAATTTTAACCCTAACCTTAATCCTCATTCTAACCCTAACACTTACCCTTATTGTACTTCTAATCCTAACCCTAACCCTAATTCTAATCCTAACACTAAAACTTGTTGTGTTTCTTTTATTCCTGCTTCATTACAATTGCTTTTTGCTTTTCTACTAGTTTCCTTGTTTCTGCTTGTTTTTCTTGTTTTGGGTTCATCAAATATACTTCATCGGGAGGTCTTGCTTTATTTTGGGATTCTGGTGATATTGTTTCTTTTCCAGTGGCTTACTCGAACCCAAACTGTAATTCTAATCCTGACCCTAAGCATAATTCTAACTCCAACCCTAAACCTTATCCTTACATTAAGCTTAACCCTAACCATAACGCTAACCGTAACCCTCATTCTCACCCTAACCCTAATTCTGATTCTAAACTAACCATAACATTTAACCTAATTCGTACCCTAACACTTTTCCTTTGGCTTGGCTTGGCTTGTTTCTGTGCTGCTTGTGGTTTTGTTTCATTTCGGCCGGGCTTATTTATTCAATTTAGTATTTTTGGTGGTATTACTTCTGTTTTATCAGCTTTGATTTATTTGTGGGTTTCTTGCAAAATTGATGTCTTGGGGGTTGGATTCTTTCCGGTGTCTCATTTCACTCATATCATTTCCTTGTTTGTTGGTAGTTCTGTGTCAGGCTTCAGGGACTTTGGCTTCCTCCCCCACCCTCTGGCAGTAGATAAGCAGAACAAAGCGAAAGGAGTCTCTTACCAGTTAGAAGCTTTAATGATCAGAGAGAGAGAACAGAGAATCCATTTCTAGGAATGAAGGTGCTCCCAATTAAGGATTCCGCCCACTTCCCCCCTCGTCATCCACATCACTTCCGCGCCTTGCAACCTGATCTCGCAACCACTTTTTTTCTTTCTCTGCTGCCACCTTATCTTCTCTCCTTGACCTTGGGCTGAGCGGGTGTACGCTTTCCAGCGAAAGAGAGTCTGTTAACTTTCTCTCTTCCAGTTCTTCTTTTAGCTGTTCACCACCCAGTTCCTCCCAACTTCTGTCTTCTGAACTATGTCCCTCTGCAAACCACTGTTCCAAATCTGTACTGTCCCACTGCTCCTGGGAAGATTCAGGATCCTGATCAGGAGCAGGGGGAAGGGGAGACTCCCACCATTCCTCCTCAGCATGATCCCTGACATCACCCCCCCCCCCCGAGCTCTCCTCCTTCTTCCACCCCACTGGCTTGGGTCTATGGAGGTGGCTTGCATGAAATGCCTTTCACAATTCTGGTGCATGCACATGTTCTGCATACTCCCACAATCTTTCTGCTGGCCCATACCCCTTCCACCCAATTAGGTACTACAATTTTTCCCCATTGCCATCAAGAGTCTAGGATTTGCTCTACTTCGTATTCCTCCCTCTCCTTCCACTATGACAGGAGATGGAGGAGCTTCCTTAGGAGTCTGGTACGGGTGTGCAGGCACCACTGGTGACAACAGTGATCTGTGGAACACGGGGTGAATCTTCATGGATACAGGCAACTAAAGTCTAAAAGTCACAGGATTAATCTGGTCTATCACTTCAAATGGACCCACTCTCTGATGATCTAATTTCTTGCATCTGCCTTTTTGCAAATCGCGTGTTGACAACCACACTTGATTCCCCACCTTGATCTCACTGCCAGGCTGACAGTGAGCATCTGCTGCCTTCTTATAGGCCTCATTTGCACAGTCCAGATGCTCCTTTAGTAACTCCAGGATGGCTGCCAACTACGAATTCTTCTGCGGCTGGCACTGACAAGGTGTTGGTTGGTGATGGAAAGGAACGAGGATGGTATCCATAGCTAGCAAAGAAGGGGGTCTGCTGAGTTGAAACGTGAAGGGCATTATTGTTCGTGAACTCTGCCAAAGGGAGCTTGGCTACCCAATCATCTTGTTGGTAGTTTACGTAACAGCGAAGGTATTGTTGTAGTGTAGAGTTAGTTCTCTCCAGCTCTCTTGGGGTGTCTGGCAGAGGAAAGGCACAACTCCAACTTGAGTAACTGCACAAGTTTCTTCCAGAACTGCCAGGTGAATTGGGTCCGCAATCTGAAATGACTTGGAGTGAAAGCCCATGCAACTGAACACGTGGTCTAGGAAGAGCTGTTCTGTTTCTTGGGCTGTTGGGAGTCCCTTACATGGCACGGAGTGTGCCATTTTGGTGAACAAGTCCACTACTAATACTGTCTGCTGCTGCGACTTCAGTAGATCTGTTATGAAGTCCATAGCAATGGTTTCCCAAGGCCTTTGCGGGGTAGTTAACGGTTGCAGAAACCCTGCTGGTGCTTCTTTGGGCCCCTTTGCCTGCTGACAAGTCTCACAGGCTCACACGTCTTCCTTCACCTCCTCTCTTACTCTTGGCCACCAAATCTGCCGTGTCACCTGGTATAATGTCTTGTGCTGTCCAAAGTGATCCACTGTAGGGTTATCATGACATTGACACAAGACCTTGGCTCTAAGGTCACCCACTGGAACATAAAGAGCTTCTCCTTTGTACAATAGTCCCTCTTTCTCAGAAAAGCCCTCTGCCTCATTGGTGTCTCCATGCCTCTGGCGAAGACATCCTCTCAGGTCTGCCGTTGGAAGTCTGCTTCATCCCCCACCGATCCTGCAGCCAGCTCTAGCTGTGTCGGCTTCAAGATATGTCTACATACCGAGACTGGTTCCTTGTCCTGATATTCCAGCTTCTTAGAAAGGCATCCACCCCCTGATTCTGACTGCCTGGACTCTGAAATCAAACCTGGCAAAGAACTGCACCCAGCGAATCTGCCTCTGATTCAAACGCCTTGTCGTCTGCCAATACTCTAGAATCATAGAATCATAGAGTTGGAAGAGACCACAAGGGCCATCGAGTCCAACCCCCTGCCAAGCAGGAAACACCATCAGAGCACTCCTGACATATGGTTGTCAAGCCTCTGCTTAAAGACCTCCAAAGAAGGAGACTCCACCACACTCCTTGGCAGCAAATTCCACTGTCGAACAGCTCTTACTGATTACGATGGTCAGTGTGCACCTCTACCTGGTGCTGTGCCCCTTCCAGGAAGTGTCTTCACATTTCAAAGGCTTCCTTGATAGCTATAAGTTCCTTCTCCGAAATGGTGTAGTTCTGCTCAGAAGGAGTCACTTCCTAGAGTGGAAGGCACACAGAGGTTGCCATCTGGGTCTGACTGCAGCAGCCCACACCACTGCCCTGTCAGAAGCATCCGCTTCCATTATCAGCGGCCGGTCGTGTGCTAGGTATACCTCCAAAGAGAACATGGTTTTGAGCCATTCAAACGCCTGTCACGCCTCTGCGTGACACTGGAAGGACTTCTTGCCCTTCAAACAATCAGTGAGAGGTGTAATCAGCCTTGAATAGGCCAGCACAAACTTATGGTAGTAGTTTGCAAACCCCAAGAATCTCCCCCTCAGGCATGAGTCTGTAACCCAGGAAATCTACAGTTGAGACATGGAATTGGCACTTTTCCAACTTGGCATAAAGCTGATTGGGAGAAGATATGGACCAGTTGCATCAGCAACCTACTTCCGTGTTCAGAAGTGCATTGATTAGAAGTATGGGAGGACAGATATCAGAAGCAGATTCTGCCCCTGAGCACCCAGTTTCTCCTATCCAAGAGCAGCTGAGGTTTTACAGGACTTTCAAAATTTCCAGTAGGTAACATTTACTGGCCAAACTGTTCGACACAGACAGCTATAGTTAATTTTTAATGTGAAATTGGGCACCATATAAGAGAAAGCAGTGAGCAAGTTTTCTTTTCTTTAGTTTGTGAACAAAAGCTATTTTTTTAAAAAAGTGAAGCCTCCAGCTTCAGCAGTAGTCTACCTGGAAAATTAATACCCCTTGTTTTTGAGACTGCAGTTGTGGTGCCAGATATTCCCTACAAGTTAGGCAAATTAGAAAGTGTTTTACATAGGAGAAAGAATGGAGGCATTTTGCAGGAGTCCTTCCTGCATCTTTTCCAAATTACTGCAGATTTGGCTAGTGGAGGGTAGTGACAAATTTAAAATGGGCCAGTACAATGGAAAGATTTTCTGTATGTATTTTGAACTAGAGGAAGAAGTGTCCATCAGCTGGGTTAATACAGCTGCAGAACTCTGTGTATGCAGAGTCCATGTTTCTTAAAAGATTTTATGTGTATGTTTTATTAATGTCTTTTGATTTAAGTATATATATTTTTTATCATGGTAATACTAGATTTGGTTTGCAAACATAATTCCAACTAACAAGGAACCAAATTTGAATCTGGCTTTAAAAGATTTCCAAAGAATAAAAATTCAGAAATAAAAGGTTTTACTTTAATTGCAGGAAGATGGACTAGATGACTCTTGGGGTCACTTCCAAGACTACATTTTTATGCTTCTATGCGCAGGGTCACTGGCTCCCCTGTCCCTTCTTGGACCCACCCTGGGGGGCGGGGGCAATGTACTTGCAGGAGAGGTTCTGGGTAGGCATCTCTGCATGGAATCATGGAATCACAGAACCAGGGTCATCCGATCCAACCCCCCTGCAATGCAGGGATCTCAACTAAAGCATCCATGACAGCGGTCCTGGAGGTTCTGCTGAATATGATTAGAAGGGACCGGTTGGTTAAAGGTATACAGGTCGGAGCCAAACAGTACAAATTGAGAGCATTTGCAGATGACTTAGTATTGACGTTACAGGAGCCAGAATCTAGTACCAAAAGAGTTTTAGAACTGATTCAAGAATTTGGTCAAGTTGCAGGATTTAAATTGAATAAGTTAAAGACCAAGGTTTTAGAGAAAAATTTAACACCAATGGAGAGAGAGAGGTTTCAGAATGAGACAGGTTTAACAGTGGTTAAGAAAGTTAAATACTTGGGGATTAACATTACAGCAAAAAATGGGAATTTATTTAAAGACAACTATGAAAAATGCTGGGTTGAAGTGAAAAAAGATTTAGAAATTTGGTCAAATTTGAAGCTTTCACTGCTGGGCCGTATTGCTGCGGTAAAAATGAATGTATTGCCTAGAATGTTGTTTTTGTTTCAAACACTGCAAATTGTGGACAAAATGGACTGTTTCAAGAGGTGGCAGAGAGATATTTCTAAATTTGTCTGGCAGGGCAAGAAGCCCAGAATAAAATTTAAGATATTAACTGATGCAAAGGAAAGGGGTGGATTTGCCCTGCCAGACTTTAAACTTTACTATGAATCAGCAGCTTTTTGCTGGTTGAAAGAATGGTTGCTTCTTGAAAACACTGACATTTTGGATCTAGAAGGTTTTAACAATGTATTTGGATGGCATGCATATCTGTGGTATGACAAGGTCAAAGCGCATAAAGCATTTAAAAACCATATTGTTAGGAAAGCATTGTTTAATGTCTGGATAAGATACAAGGACTTATTGGAAAATAAAACCCCAAGGTGGCTGTCACCGATGGAAGCAAAAGCTCTGAAAAAGCTCAATATGGAGGTCAAATGGCCGAAATATTGGGAAATTTTGGAACAAGACGGAGATAGACTGAAATTGCAGAGTTTTGAGAAATTAAAAAACAAAGTGTGAGACTGGCTTCATTATTATCAGATAATGGAGGCATATAATTTGGACAAGAAAATTGGTTTCCAGGTGGAAAAATCAAAATCAGAAACAGAACTGTTAGAACCCAAAACTAAGATTTTGTCAAAGATGTATAACTTGCTGTTGAAATGGAATACTCAGGATGAAACGGTGAAATCTGCTATGATTAAATGGGCACAAGACGTTGGACATAACATAATGATGGCTGACTGGGAACAGTTATGGACCACAGGTATGAAGTTTACGGCATGTAATGCCTTAAGAGAGAATATTATGAAAATGATTTACAGGTGGTACATGACCCCAGTCAAGCTTGCAAAAATTTATCATTTGCCCGATAACAAATGTTGGAAATGTAAAGAAACTGAAGGTACATTCTTTCACCTTTGGTGGACGTGCCCAAGGATTAAGGCTTTCTGGGAAATGATATATAATGAACTGAAAAAGGTATTTAAATATACCTTCTTGAAGAAACCAGAGGCCTTTCTCCTAGGCATAGTCGGCCAATTGGTGCCAAAGAAGGATAGAACTTTTTTTATGTATGCCACAACGGCAGCAAGAATACTCATTGCAAAGTATTGGAAGACACAAGATTTACCCACTCTGGAAGAATGGCAGATGAAGGTGATGGACTATATGGAACTGGCAGAAATGACTGGCAGAATCCGAGACCAGGGAGAAGAGTCGGTGGAAGAAGATTGGAAGAAATTCAAAGACTAGCTACAGAATTATTGTAAAATTAATGAATGTTAGAATGATGTTGGATAGAAATTAAGTGGTTTCCAGCTGTAATGCTTTAAGGGAATATGAAAATGGGTTGTTAATAGGTAAAAATCTAACGTTACTATTTTAAGACCAAAGATTAGGATAAATAAAGAGGGTAAGGATTTGCTGAACCAACAAACTGAACTGGAATACAAAAAAGAGAGGTATGAGGAGGTCTGGGAAACAAGCTAAGGAAAAATAAGTAATGGAAAAATTGAGTGGTTTTTAATCATTTTTATTTTGTATTTTCTTTTTCTTTTTCATTTTTATATTGTAATATTTTGAAAATCTTAATAAATATTTTATAAAAAAATAATAATAAAGCATCCATGACAGACGGCCATCTGACTTCTGCTTAAAAACCTCCATTGAAGGATTTATAGCAGATTAGAAGAGGGTTTCTGACACCTGGTTCTGCAGTGAAAACCAAAAAGAACAGCCTGTTGGGTGGCTGAAACCGAGAAAGCTTTGTGGATAAGAAGAATTTATATTTTGTTTCAGGGTGAAAAGACTGTGAGCTCAATTTATCAGTGTTTTGGCCACATTGCTGTTGGCACTCAGCCACATGGGGTTGAAATCAGAGGGAGTGATGTGCAGGTTATCCAAGTGCAGCGCATACGGAGTGCAGTCGGCAGTCGGGTCCACCACCCGTTACAGTGAACTTCATGCTCCAGTCAGCTCAGGTTAGGTTGGGGGAGAAATTTGATTCTGGTTGTTGATTTTGTTTACATATCCTACCTTGTGGGACATCTTCAGGAGAAGAAAAGGCTGAGGAGTAAACCCTACTCAAATCTGAAGCGGAGTCCCTAAGGTGGTTGGATGGCGCCTTGTCTGCCTCCTTCCAGGAACTTTTGCAACTCAGCTGGTGCCAATTGTATTGTTCTGCTTTCCCTTGGGAGAGAGAGGGGGGAGTCTTGTCATCTGAGCAGCTCAGGACCTCCAGACCCACTGCCCAGGCTTGCGCCCAGGTCATGCAGCAAAAACAACTCAGGAAGCAGCAGTTACAAGTTACGGGTCTCAGCAGTTACAGCAGGCACTGTGGTTCTCCAGCAGGTGGGCTTCACTCCCATAGGCTCACTCCATTGTCTCTCAAGAAAGATGGATGCCAACAACATATAAGTATTTATAATGTAACAAAGTATAATAACGGATGCCAAATAAATCAAAAGTAGAAAGGGCAATCTAGAACTAAACATATAAGAACAAATCCCCGTACTAAAAGTGAATGTAAAACTTAATATCACAAGGTTGATTTCTTCTGTTTATTTCATAAAATTTATGCACTGCTCGATTGTAAAAAAAAAGAAAGAAAAAGAAACCTCAAAGTGGTTTACAAAAGATAAGACAAGAAAATCAAGAAAAATCTACAGCTATACCTTAAAACATACACAAATTAAAATACTAGAACAAATTCAAAATTTACATCAGTGTTTCTAAGCATCTGGGCAGGCTTGTCTGAACAATAATGTTTTTAGCAGGAGCCCAAAAGAGTACATGACCTGAACATGCAGGGAGTTCCACAGTGTAGGCGTTGCCACGCTAAACAATAGAGTTCTCACAAATGTAGAACACATAGGGTATTATGTGGCACTTGTAGTAGAGTCAATTCTGCTTATCAAAGTGATCAAGTGGGTGCACGTAAGGTAATTTGGCACTAGATCCTGGTGTGGGGCCCCAGTGTTAGTCCTGCTGAAATGTAAGACCTGCTGAAATGTAAGGTCCCCCAGTGAGCTTCATGGCCAAGTGGGGATTCAAACCCTGGTCTCCCAGGTCCTAGTAGTCTGATGCTCTAACCACAATGCCGCGCTGGCTCTCAAATATAAATATATGTGTTTGTACATGTGCAGAGGCATACCTAGGGGTTGGTGAAACCAGCCTGGCTAGGGGTGCAAATATCACCTCAGAAATCTGCCTCCAGTTATCTCCCCCACCCCCGAGGTAACACCATATTTACTTGTGCTGCTTTAGAACAGCATCACAGTAGTGGCAAGATCTTTGTTTGGTTGCCTGTGTGAGCTGTTGTGATCTCAAAAGGTTGCTCCTAGTGGAGGATAAGCTGGATCAGGTTAGATTCCCTCTACTGCCACAGTTCCTCTGGAGTCTCCCCCATTTGCCAGGTTGAGGTCCAAGCCGTGTGACACAGCAGGTCTTAGACCTGTCGGCAACTTCCTGGGAAAGGCCGCTTTGTGGAAGGCTCTGGCTGTCATTAAGCAAGAGTTTCTCTTGACCTGATGCTGTATTGGCCTTAGAGAGGCTCCTGCATCCTGGCCCTTCCTTTTTCATTTTCAGATTGTCGAGGTAGGAGAAGAAAATGAAAGCCACCACAACCATCACAGTAATTGAGCTTGGAGAAGCTCTGCTTCTTCTGCTGCTGCCTGGGCACCTACTTTCTGGCTGTCTTGCCTCAATATTCTGCTTCAAGCTATTCCTGTCACTCCCAGGGTCATCTAGTCCAACTCCCTGCGATACAGGGATCTCAATTAGAGCATCCATGACAGAAGTCCATCTGACTTCTGCTTAATAACCTCCAATGAAGGAGGTTCATTGGAAATGAATGCAAGGGAATGTTCACAGGGGGAAACTTTCAATTATTCTGTTACCCCACCAGGTCTCAAGTGGTATGGCTCAGTGATGCTACATAATGTAATGTAAACAGACTTATCTGTGAGTCTGGGCTACAGCAATGGAAGAAACTGTAGCTGACTAATCTCTGCCCTCCAAGCACCCATTAAAAAGGCAGGAGCCCTGTCCCATGCGGAACCCATCAATCCTACTCCTGAGATCTCCATTTTTATATATAGGTTTTATTATTGTGATTACGTTCCAATTACACCTACAAAGATGTCTCTTGCACAAAAGTACTGATAGGTTTCTCCACCCGAACAATGTGTCATTGAAACATGTTAACCAAAGGACTAAAAATGCCACAACCTGCTGTGACTTGCAAAATGTACTCCAGCATCGCAAAAGCAGCATGTTGTTATTGCACATGCACTGAACTATCAGTGCCAATATGAAACCAACTAAGTCTTTTGATTTAAGGGGGGGGGGCGATTGTTCAGCCATCCCCGATCCCAGTTCCAAATGAAGAGATGTCTCATAGGCTTTCATCATTCTACTTCTTCTTGGTCTGGTAATCCTAAAGCTTTCCCCTGGAAGTGAAAAGACAACCAAGTCAGTAAGATTTATACAATTCTGTATGTTTTGGGGTTCACAGCAGAGCAAGAATCTCTCCCCAGTGCTAAGGAGACCAAATACAGACTTAGGCCAATTAATGCACAACTTCTGATCCATGAGTCCAAATGCATCACGCTACAGATTTGCAACACAACCTGTTTCTTGTGCCTGCAGAAGCAGCAGGAGGCAGTGGATGCTGGTCCATTAGGGAGAATGAGGCAGTGGGGCATTGCAGATGAGCCTGCGAGAGATCCCTCCTGAAACCTGAGAGCTGCTGTCAGCCAGTGTAGACAATGCTGAGCTAGGTAGACAAATGGTCTGACTCCGTAAGACAGCCTCCTATGTTCCACTTTGCTCATACTTTATAGCCAAGAGGGTGAAGCTCATCCTGGGAAAATGATGGTTTTGGCGGATCAGCTACTGGAGATGGGAGGAAGAACAACACTGATTCCTGGACAAACCACTCTCTGTACCAGTTGCCTTGGTAATGCCGAGCAACTCTCAATACACTGCTGGATGTATGAACACTAATGTGCGTCTCTGCCTTGCTCACTTGACTCTTACAACCTATGTATCCACTTTGGACAACGCATTAACCAGCTTCAGACAGATGGGCTCTTGGGAATCAGAAAAGGGAATCAAGCCTTCTCTGAAGCAACTCAGAACTAACAGTGCTACTCTAAAGCTTTGGACCCACTTTGAAGATTTGGAGAGACACAGTCAATTGAAAAGGCACACCCCTCTTCCTCCTTGCCCCAAGTGCTTTCTAAAAGGAAAATGCCAGACAGAGGGAGGGAGAAGATGGACTGTAGTTTTGTGACTGACGAATCTAGCTCCTAACTAGTAAATGCTGGATATTAAACTCCCACCTCTGCCACACACGTCCACCCATAATTGTCATAATTGTCACAAGCACTTTCAGTGAAAACTGATGCCAAATTCAGTCAGAAAACTTTAAAAGCTTCAAACTGTTATTCATCCATATTGACCCCTGCAATTTTGCAAGGAATTTACCTAGAGGTATCTATATGATGTACCATATGTTTATGCCAATTGCCAACAACATGGTGAGGGGAGGAATCCCTTTTTCAAACAAACAAACAAACAAACAAAAACAAACAAACAAACACTTTAAAGGTTTATCTGTACCTTGTCTTAAACATGGCTCCACTCAGAAGAGGCTACTTTGCCCACAGATTTCATCCAGGTGTGACAAAAGTTTTAAAGTTCTTCAATAATTTTTTGTTTTGTTTTAATTTGTGAAGCAAATTCACAATACAAAATTTAAAAATCAACTCCAAGCCTCCCTTTCTCTCCCCCTGTTTTCTTCTGCCCACCAAGACAATGAACAGAGGTCGGGGAAGCTGGCATCAAAAGACAGCTGGTGGAAGAGGCATAACTGCTTTCTTGTCCCCACCTGCCCCATCCTCTTTCTCCCCAGGGGAACAGGAGGGCTGCAGACAGGCAAGTAGACAGGCAGAGAGAAGATCAATAAACAGGCCCCTCCTCCTGTTTTCCACCCCCTGCCCCACCAGTCTTCAGACAGATGCACACATACAAACACACGTGGCTGTTATACGATCCAGCTGTCTTTTAAAAGACAAAATTCACTTGCGGGGGTGGGGGGTGGGGGGTGGCCAGCAGATGGAGCTCAGCTGGCTGAGCTTCCCAAAGTCATTTCTCCTTCTTCCCTTCTTTGGTATCCTCTGGCACCTCCTTGGGGGCAGAGTTCTCCTCATAGCTGAACATCTCTGCCACTTCTCCCTTCACCAGAGCCACCAGGAGAGGGAAGCCAATGCAGGCTGGGACCAGGTAGAGCAGGGCTGGCTGTGCATGTTTGAAGATGGTGAGGCCCAGCCCCAAAATACCATATAAGCCACAAAACTGGTGTGGAAGTATGTGTGCTTGTTCCTCTTGAGGCAAAGCATGGCAGTAAAGCAATGAAGATTATTGGGATGACAATGCCCCCAAGCCCATCATGGCAAAGCTGTCAGCCTCCAAGTATTTCTCTAGCAGATCTTGGGGGGAAACCAATTTTATAGGTGCTTCAAATGACTTTGCGACCGTCACCATAATGTTGGTGCCAAAGACACAGAAGGCATCATACATGAAGAGCCCACCAAGCAGAATGCAGCCGATGCTGACATTGTTCAAGTTCAGCAGCTCCACCCCACTGAGAGACCCACTGAGACCTCCGGGCAGTATATAAATTCACTGAATAATAAATAAATAAAAATTGAGAGGGAAGGCCAGGCCAAAGAAGTTGTCGGCAATCCAGTGCTTTCTCAACAGGTACCAGATTTCCAACACTGCTACTCATGGCCAGGCAGACAAGGTCCACGGTGTCAAACTCGTGGTCGACAAGCTCTTCCTTAGTTTCCTCAGAGCCCTGAGTGAAGAGAAGCTGGTACTGTTTGTTGGGAAAATTCAGGGAGAGTAACAGGCTGATGTATTCGTGAGATAATATTTTGAAGAAGAGGTGGAGGCCTAAGAGGGTGCAGCTGGCAACGACAGGAAAGCGGGCAACATCTCAGTCGGCAATGGTCTCTGGCATATCCAAAGCACTCTTCCCCTTTGCGCAGGAGACGGAGCGCAGTGCCCCGAAGAAGATGGGCAGCAGGGCCATGAGCTGCCATAGGCCAGAGCATGCCCTTGGGGGTGGCAGGGGGCAGCCCTGGCCATGGAGGCGTCTCTGGCCCCACTCCTGTTCTGCACCTCAGTGTGCTCCATAGCCTCCAGTCAAAAAAACGCAGTCCCCAAAGTTTAAAAGTTATAGCCATTTGTTACCCCGCCCCAAGAGGCAACTCAGCTTTCTGAAGCTTTGGTTTCCCAGACAAAACGAGCATTGCCTAAAGCAGACCGAGGGAGATAAGCTCTGACTGAATCTGAAGCACCAACTTAGAATCCAATTTGGATCCCCCCTCCCCCCACGCCCGTCTTGAATATATACACTACAATCTTTTATCGAGGTGGTACCTCGGATTAAGAACTTAATTCGTTCTGGAGGTCCGTTCTTAACCTGAAACTGTTCTTAACCTGAAGCACCACTTTAGGTAATGGGGCCTCCCACTGCCACTGCGCCACAGTCGCACGATTTCTGTTCCTCATCCTGAAGCAAAGTTCTTAACCCAAAGTACTATTTCTGGGTTAGCAGAGTCTGTAACCTGAAGCGTCTGTAACCCGAGGTACCACTGTATCGTCATTTCACTGCTACAGCTTTATCTGAAGAAAACTGGGAATAAAAAATTGGTAAATTGGCTGAGAATTTTCCTAGCCAATGGGATTCAAGATTCCCCAAGAAGGGGTATAGTTGTTAAACAAATTTTAATCTGTAACCTAGTTATATCCTAACATAGTGAGAGAGCTCAGTGCAAGCTTGTAGGAATAAGAGCACAAATAATAATTTCTACTTTCAGAATGTCAGAACAAATGTCTGGTATGTAGCACAGAGTACCCATGCATTCACACCCAACTGTCATGAATGGCTGCTAGGCCCAGCAGCCCCAATGGAAAGTTCACAGGTAACTATTGTTTAGAAAGGGGAGGATGTGCCAGCAGAGGAAGCAAAATCTCTTACCCATCCACCTTGACTATGGATCCAAGGGCTGAAGTTTTCCTTGAGGTATTTTGCTCCAAAGCCCAGTATGGTGTTCATGGGATGGTTGTCTATAGCAGTGAGTCTAGTTATGACTTCAATAGCAAAAGCAACTTTGATACTTTGTGCTTGCACCTCAGAGTCTGCTGTAGAGTCTGCAGGTATCTCTTCTAGGAATTGATCGGCAACTCTACTGAAGAATCCATAGGACATCAGTTCTGAGGCACACTGAAAGAAAGTCCTGTCATTTTGAACCTGGAAATGAATGTAAGGCATTTGTCATTAGGAACAAACAGAGGTATTGGTTCTGTGATGGGACGATGAGCTGCTTGTGCGTAAAATCCAAGTCCCTCAGAGTTTGGTCAAGTTTGCAAACCTCTGTCTGTAACGGAGCCCCTTAAACATGGCTCTGTCAGTCGCTTGCAGATTCCGACAGTGGTTGCTTTCGGAATCGCTTCCAACATAAAAGCTCCTTAACGGAAACACGTCTTCTGGACTCTCTGCGTGACAGTTTCCGGCGAGGAGTGGGTGTCCCTACAGGAGGTCCTGAAACCTCCCCACTGTTTTCGCTGGAAGTGTCTCGGAGCCATCCCTCCTGCTCACTTTCCCTCAGCTCAGCTCTTCTCCCCCTACTGGTTCCCTCTTCAGCTGCTGAGTCTCTCCCAACCTGTGTGAGCCCTTCCACCTCCCTTCCTTCCGATGGCAGTTCCCTGACAGGTTCCATTTCAGGCACAACGATCTCTGAACACAGCAAGTTCAAGGAAGGCTTTTCCTTGTAAAATATACAAATAAGAAATAATTGCTCTCCAATTCTCTGGTAAGTGTGGATTTGTGAGACAACTTTTTTTTTACAGCCAACTTGTAAATGTAGTTCTGGAAAAGTGCTTTCAGCTCTCCAAAACCCCAAATAATTCTTTGGAAAAAGATTACTGAGGCCTCCTTAATGTACACACATTTTATGTGGATATAAACAAATCTGATGGATCAAATTGGGCACCACAGTGGATATAGGGCAGCTGGAAGGTGTGCAGAAGAGGGTGACCAAGATGATCAAGGGTCTGGAAGCCAAGACTTAAAAGAAACAGTTGAGGGAGTTGGATATGTTTGGCCTGGATAAAAGAGACTGAGAGGAAATAAGATGTCACATGGAAGATGGAGTAAGCTTGTTTTCTGCTTCTCCATAGGGTTCCAGATACAGTGGTGCCTCGCAAGACGAAATTAATTCGTTCCGCAAGTCTCTTCGTCTTGCGAGTTTTTCGTCTTGCGATGCACGGTTTCCCATAGGAATGCATTGAAAATCAATCAATGCGTTCCTAGGGAAACCGCCTTCAGACCAGGTCCGGGGACAGTCTGTCCCCGGACCTCTTCTGAAGGCTGGGGGGGGGGGACAAGGGCTTTTCTTCCCACCCCCAGCATTTTAAAAAACCCCAGGACAGCGGAGGACTTCTCCGCTGTCCGGGCGATCTTAAAATGCTGGCGGGCGGCATTTTAAAATCGCCCCGGACAGCGGAGGACTTCTCCGCTGTCCGGGGCGATTTAAAAGCCCCTGGGAAGGCAGGCAGGGGGGCAAAGACTTTCGCCCCCCGCCCGCCTTCAGAAGGTGCTCCCGCCCCCCGCCCCTCTTCCGAGCAGCGTTCCGAAGTGGGGCGGCTGGGGCAGGTGTTCCCGGCCCCCCACCCCGGAACAGCGTTCCGAAGTGGGGCGGCTGGGGCAGGTGTTCCCGCCCCCCCGCCCCGCTTCGGAACAGCGTTTTAAAATGCTGGGGGTCGGGAGCGAAGCGTTCACTGCCGACCCCCAGCATTTTAAAATCTCCCCGGGACAGCAGAGAAGTCTCTGCTGTCCCGGGGAGATTTTTAAATGCTGGGGGTCGGCAGCGAACGCTCCCGACCCCCAGCATTTTAAAATCTCCCCGGGACAGCAGAGACTTCTCTGCTGTCCCGGGGAGATTTTAAAATGCTGGGGGTCGGCAGCGAACGCTTCGCTCCCGCCCGCCAGCATTTTAAGATCGCCCGGGGCAGGCGGGGGGAAGGCAGGCGGGGGGAGCAAAGACTTTTGCCCCCCGCCGGCCTTCAGAAGAGGTCCTCTTCTGAAGGCCGGCTGTGGGCGAAAGTCTTTGCTCCCGACCGCCAGCATTTCCCTATGGGCTTTCGTCTTGCGATGCAAGCCCATAGGGAAATTCGTCTTGCGAAGCGCCTCCAAAACAGAAAACCCTTTCGTCTTGCGGGTTTTCCGTCTTGCGAGGCATTCGTCTTGCGGGGCACCACTGTACAAGAAAGTAGATTCTGACAAAACATTAGGAAAAACTTTCTGACAGTAAAAGCTATGTGGAACGGACTACCTCAGAAGGTGGAGGATGTTTTAAAGCAGAGGTTAGATGGCCATCTGTCTCCGATGCTTTAGTTGAGAGTTTTGCATTGCAGAGGGTTGGACTAGATGATCCTCAGGATCCCTTCCAATTCTACTATTCTATTATATTTTTATCCAAACCTACGGTAATCTGAATTCCACAAAAGGCTTTCTCCTGTCTTCCTTCCCCTGCAGCTGCTCTTTAAACTATATCTTTCTCCCCTTTCTACACATTCAACATTCTAGAAAAGCAATTCACAAAATTGTAAATAATAAAATAGAAAGTTCTGCAATTAAATGCTTTAAGATTCAATGCAAGTAAAAAACAACATAGTACAAATTGCAGCCTCAAACTGGTTACCTTTTCCTGCAGTTTATCTCCCGATGCTCTTAACAAGGCAACTATTTCTTTTATTAACTTTTCTTTCTCATCTGGTAAAACAGAAAAAAGAAGAAGCTAATTTTCTGGTTTAACACAGGATGTAAAATAATCATTTACATTCATTAAAACAAATTATTTCGTAAGCTGCCTCAAGAGCTTTAAGTATTTATGGAATGCTTTTTCCATGTGTTCTATGCATATTATCTCAATCAGAAGAGGTTGTCTGGCAATACTAGGGACACGGGTCCAAAACATTCTTGGGCTTGCTGATCGGAAGGCTGGCAGTTCAAATCTGTGTGATGGGGTGAGCTCCCGTTACTCTGTCCCAGCTGCTGCCAACCTAGCAGTTTGAAAGCACACTAGTGCAAGTAGATAAATAGGTACTGCTGTGGCTGGATGGTAAAAGGCGTTTCTTTGAGCTCTGGACTCGTCACGGTCCTCTGTACACCAGTAGTGGTTTAGTCATGCTGGCCACATGACCTGGAAAGCTGTCTGTGGACAAACATTGGTTCTCTTGGCCTGAAGTGAGATGAGTGCCGCACTCCATAGTCGCCTTTGACTGGACTTAACCGTCCAGGGGTCCTTTACCTTTTACCTTTACCTGGCCATACTATCAGCTGCCTCGTGTGGAGAATACTGACCATCACTGAAGGTGGCTGAAAAACAGTGTGATAGATAACCCATAGGGCACAACTGTGTTATATATTTGAATATGTTTAAATAAATCTGAAGGTGTGTTTCAGTTACGGTGCTTCCAGACAAAAGCCATATTGCAGATGTCTGTTACTTTTCTGAACACACATACAGTTTTTAGTAAAGGTAAAGGGACCCCTGACCATTAAGTCCAGTCGCAGATGACTCCATGGTTGCGCACTCACCTTGCTTTATTGGCCGAGGGAGCCGGCGTTTGTCTGCAGACAGCTTCCGGGTCATGTGGCCAGCATGACTAAGCCGCTTCTGGCGAACCAGAGCAGTGCACGGAAACGCTGTTTACCTTCCCACTGGAGTGGTACCTATTTATCTACTTGCACTTTGACATGCTTTCGAACTGCTAGGTGGGCAGGAGCAGGGACCAAGCAACAGGAGCTCACCCTGTCATGGGGATTCGAACCGCCGACCTTCTGATTGGCAAGCCCTAGGCTCAGTGGTTTAGACCACAGCGCCACCCAAAAGGCTTTGCCAGTACGCTGAAGAATGTGTGCTGAAATCCTTTGCAACATCCAGGGGTTATGTGGCAAGTGTGCAATGGTTCCTTGCCAGACAAATCAATCAAGAAAAGGTTTCTTCAAGAAAAAAAGTTTTTGAAAACACACTCTACAGAAATGCCATTTGGCTGCTGAGGAAAAGCAGGTTACCTTTTTCAACATCATTTTCGGGTTTGGTGGCACACCCACCATCTGCTTCTAGGCTCAGAGTCTCTTCCAGTGCTTTGAATCCTGTCCTTTGAGGGAATAGCGTGGAATTATCAACTATTTCAGCAAGCTTGTCTACCACAACATTGATGTCTGAATCACCTGTTCAGAAACAAATTGAGACAAATTCACTGGCTGGTTTTCTTTACACCCTGCACAATCTTGAAATTATCAAGCATGTCACCCTTAGAATCCTCAAATGCTTTAGCCTTTCTCCATAAGGAACATGCTCAAATGCTGATCCACTCAATCCGGTGCTGTAGATGGTCTTCTGGCAGCAAGCTCACCAACAAAGACCTTTCCCAGTGCTGCATGCGATCTACCACTGAGTCGCAGAGGCCAAGAGGACAGCTTTTTGGAACCCCAGTGGCATGGGAGACTATCTGCACTGTGAGTTCACCACCTGTGACCCTGCCCCACTTCTGAAAATGTTCCCTCCACCTCACGTAGGATCGGGGAAAGCCTTCTGTTGCCTCTGATAGGAAGTTGAATGGTGATGTGCTTAGGCGTGTGGTGTGTGCATGCCTGTGGTGTGCCATACTTCCTTGGAGTACCCTTCCTTGCCATACCCACCTTTGCCATGCAGTCTCCTGTGCGTTGGCAATGAGGCAATGTAGCCCTCAGGCTGAAAAGGGTTCCCAGTCCCTGAGGCAGACCCTCACAGAATTAAGAACCAGCCCTTCACAATGGACGTGCATCGCTTTGGTCAGAGAGGCTGCCAAGGGGAGCAGATTTCCCCATAAGAAGTCTTCTTCACTCTTTAGAACTGTGGTTCCCAACGTGGGGCACACGCCCCAAAGGGGGGCAAGTTGATTTTTAAGGGGGGCAATTCGAGATAGACCAAGTTAATGGCTTTTTAGGCTTCCTCCATGTGAATAGGACTTCACTTTTTGAATAATAAGAATTATATGTCATGGGGGGTGGGCATCAGGATTTTATAGATGCTTAGGTGGAGCATGGGGGGGGGAAGGTTGGGAACCACTGCTTTAGATAGTTTGATAGATTAGCTATGTTACTTCTATTTGTTTATTTCATAAAATTTAAGCCATTGCAGTGGCTTAGCTATCATCCCCTTAACCTACGGAACTGTAAGTAACTGCAGTTCTGGGAAGGGGCCTGCAGAACTGTTTTGAAACCAAGGCTGAAAACCAAGTAATAGTTGCCACTAATATGCTATTAGAGTGTTTAACAAATTGGGGGGGGGGATTAAACCCACCTTGCTCTTCTAGTGAAAAAGCAGAACAACTTCCAACACCCGCCTGCAGGCTTAGTGCACGCCCATTTACAGCATCACCCCTTCTGAGCGTCTTCCCAGAATCCTCTTCAGCTTGCGCCCTTAGACAGGAAGGAAAGAGAAAGTTCTTGCAATGGGACTTCTTCTTCTTCGTCTTCCTCCTGACTCTGGTCAGCTGTCCTTGGTCCTTGGGAGACGAGCCTTGATGTGCCTTCTCCTTACCTTGCCTCTTCTCTCTGCCTAGAGATGATCCCTCTTGGCCTTTCGCTTCCCTTTCTAAAAGATGCCCGTATTTGCTCGCGGACAGTCGACGCTGGGCATAAGCCATAAGCACTCTGTATTCTGTGCTGGTTCTATTGACATCATCCAAAGGGATTTCTTCCATACTGGAAGAATTTGTCAAATTCATGATGCACCTGCAAAGATAAAACAACAGCAACACCATTTTATTGGTATTACCAAGTAAAGGTAGGAATTTCTCTGGAGTGCTTTGCTATAATCAATTTAGAGGCGTTAACACATTGGCAAAAAGTGGGGGAAATCTGAGCAAGCCAAGTTCAAACAGGAAACAATTTGAATCTCCTTTTGTTCTGTCTTCTCACCCTAAAAATTTCAGCCCAGCTCTGAGGAGCAGCAAGTCTTTGTACACAGAGGAAGGGCATGGACAATCATTTGAACACCTTGTCAGGCTCCATGTATTCTGTACTCAAATAAAGTAAAAATCTATTGCAAAGTACAGTGGTGCCCCGCAAGACGAATGCCTCGCAAGACGGAAAACCCGCTAGACGAAAGGGTTTTCTGTTTTGGAGGTGCTTCGCAAAACAAATTTCCTATGTGCTTGCTTCGCAAGACGAAAATGTCTTGCGAGTTCCTGCGGGGTTTTTTTCCTCCCCCCCCCTTTTTCCCAAGCCGCTAAACCGCTTATCAGCTGATGGCTAAGCCGCTTAACAGCTGGTGCTAAGCCGCTTATCAG
Organism: Podarcis pityusensis; assembly: GCF_964106645.2. Taxonomy (NCBI): domain Eukaryota; kingdom Metazoa; phylum Chordata; class Lepidosauria; order Squamata; family Lacertidae; genus Podarcis; species Podarcis pityusensis. The sequence continues at coordinate 98,636,506 of NC_138032.1, read as the reverse complement.
CTGATCGTTAAGCCGCTTATCAGCTTATCGTTAAGCCGCTTATCAGCTGATCGTTAAGCCACTTATCAGCTTATCGTTAAGCCGCTTATCAGCTGATCCACTAAGCCCGCTAAGCCGCTAATACTTTAGCACTAATCCGCTAATGGGCTTGCTTCGCAAGACGAAAAAACCCGCAAGACGAAGAGACTCGCGGAACGGATTCTTTTCGTCTTGCGAGGCACCACTGTAGCACGAACTTTTCATCCCATATAGGGTATGAACTTTTCCTATTCTGCAATTTTGCATATTTATTTTACTCTTCTACTTCTGTTAGGCAGGGTCAGGGTCAGCACCAAAGGCCAGTCAGGCCACGCCAGGGTCTCTGAAGGGCCTTTCACTGTTCTTGCTGGGTACTTTTCATCAGCAGGTGGCCCCTGTGAATGGGAAGTGACTTTGGCTTCTGTTCACAAGCATCCCCAAGTAGGATGTTTTATCTCTGAAATCATTAGGTACAGGGCACTGCAATTTGGGTAACTTAAACTGGTGGGCAGTTACTGTGGATGTGGGTCACACCTAGATGCCTTTCCGTTGCTGAAGTGTGCCTAGAGATCTGGTGGAGGGTGCTGAGTGCTGCCACCACTGCTTTGGAAGCAGGGCTGGCCCCCACCCTAGTAGGGTTGTATGTGCTGAGGGAGGGGCATTGGCAGCACTATGCCCAGGGCTCTCTGACCAAATAAAACCTTATTTAACAACTTTTATCTAGGTGCTATAATTCCTCATCTTACATGCACTTTGACTTATGCAGTTTCAACCAGATGTAGTTGGTTGGCTGCATAAAATTTCATAAGCCAAGTCCCAAGCAAGGCACAACGCTTCAGAGCTCTTTTGGCACAGCGTCCACTTGGGGATAAAGGTAAAGGTAAAGGGACCCCTGACCATTAGGTCCTGTCATGGCCGACTCTGGGGTTGCAGTGCTCATCTTGCTTTATTGGCCGAGGGAGCCAGCATACAGCTTCCAGGTCATGTGGCCAGCATGACTAAGCCGCTTCTGGCGAACCAGAGCAGCACACGGAAACACCGTTTACCTTCCTGCCGGAGTGGTACCTATTTATCTACTTGCACTTTGACGTGCTTTCGAACTGCTAAGTTGGCAGGAGCAGGGACCGAGCAACGGGAGCTCACCCCGTCGCAGGGATTCGAACTGCCAACCTTCTGATCGGCAAGTCCCAGGCTCTGCGGTTTAACCCACAGTGCCACCCGCGTCCCCACTTGGGGATAAGGTAAAGGTACCCCTGCCCATACGGGCCAGTCGTGTCCGACTCTAGGGTTGTGCGCTCATCTCTCTTAAGAGGCCGGGAGCCAGCGCTGTCCGCAGACACTTCCGGGTCACGTGGCCAGTGTGACGAAGCTGCAGCTGGCGAGCCAGCACCAGCGCAGCACACGGAAACGCCGTTTACCTTCCCGCTATAAAGTGGTACCTATTTATCTACTTGCACTTAGGGGTGCTTTCGAACTGCTAGGTGGGCAGGAGCTGGGACCGAAAGACGGGAGCTCACCCTGCCGCGGGGATTCGAACCGCCGGCCATGCAATCGGCAAGCCCTAGGCACTGAGGTTTTACCCACAGTGCCACCTGCGTCCCTCCACTTGGGGATACCTGGCCTTAAAAGAGCTTTTAAGCTCTCTGGCTCGATTGCTAGGCAAGGCCCACTCAATGCAGAGCCTGGGAGACTCTGGGATGCAGACTCTCCCCCCTCACCCCCACCCCCCTCACCTGCTAGCTACAGGGTGGCTCTGGGGGTTTGAATGTACACATATACATTTCCACATATACACATGTGAATGAGTTTTGAGCATAAGCACCCCTACAGACAGATAAAATTGCTATGTTCTCTCATGTTTGTGTTGTTCCTGAACATTTCACTGCAAATGTTTGGGAGGCAATATTATTCAAGAAAAATAGCATTTCTAAGAAGTCTTAAAAATCATTGCCCCTTGGTAAGAGAAAGTACAGACTTACCATATATTTCAGAAAACCACTACCTGTCTCTGATCTTTGTAAGTCAGTCCTCACCTTCCTGCTTTCATTGACTAGAAACTAACATGGAACTGGCAGCATGCAGCAACTGATTTATTTTAGGATATGTCAGTTTGTTTGTAACAGATCCAAATTGGCATACCTGCTGTGGAACCAGATAAATGGCATAAAGGGCAACTGCTAATGATTTACAACAGAGCTTTCCAAACTGTGTGTTGCAACAAGATGTCAGCTGCAGCGTGTAGGTGTGTCACAGGAATGCTCCCCACATTTCTGGGGCTGGAAAGGGGTTAGTTTAACCTCTGGTTTGCTAGTAAAGCTGAATTACTGTACTGCAAAATGATGCATATCTAAAAAGTGTGTCACCAACATGAAAAGTTTGGAAAACTCTAATGCTTCTGAAATACAAAGTGCCTCACAGCCACTGCTTCTACTTATAGTCTCTAATTCTATACTAACAGTACTCCTCCAGATTTATTACAATTAAGTTTACATAATTTCAATTTATTGTTTTTACATGAAACTTTAGTGCAACAAACTCATGAGCTATGCACTTTTTCAGGGTAGCCTAAGAGAAACAGGATCATTCCAAGATCTTTCAACAATACTTGTTTAACACTCAACCATGTCTGGTCAAGTGGAAATTCAGCAACCATTCCAGCAGAAAGTGCCAGGAGACAGAGTTTCGCTTGAGGCTAGAGCCTGATTTTTTTTTTTATTTCCACATAATAGTTTTCAAAGTGCAAATAGATGAATAGGTACCGCTTCAGCGGGAAGGTAAAAGACGTTTCCGTGCACTGCCCTGGCTCGCCATGCTGGCCACATGACCTGGAAGCTGTACGTCGGCTCCCTCAGCCTATAGAGCGAGATGAGCGCCGCAACCCCAGAGTCATTCATGACTGGACCTAACGGTCAGGGGTCCCTTTACCTTTAATTGTTTTCCACTTATGAAATATCTGCATTCCTGAGAGAAAGGCAGTTCTGACTGACTTTCCCCAGCCCAGTCATATATTACTCAGTATGAAAGTTCAAGAAAGTTTCCTGTAAGACAGACAGTATTCAGGCTTAAGCAAATAAAAAATATTAAATCCTGTATATAAAATACTTTGGGTAATTACCTTCAGATAATGTTTCACAAACAGCCCCCGAAAGGATCACTTGTTGGTGGCCCGTGAATGCCGCAGTGTTGTGTCCGCTTCCTTGTTTTAATAAGAAACCAGCTCAAAGAGCCCAGCTGCTTCGAGGGCACTTTCACTTCCTTATTGGAACTTTGTTTGCTGAGAAATGAAAAGGGGTGGAGCTAAGAGCCTGGACACTTTAGCCCAGCAGTCATTTCCCATTTGTTAAAAGAAACACACCCACTTAAAGCCATTCTGACCTTGCGCCATTCATTCACCATGTATCTAGGATTATCTGCAAACTGGAAGTATATGTGCCACAAAGGTCCTTCTGGTCCGCCATCCTGTTTCTAACAGTGTCCACTCAGATGTGCCAAAGGTTGCAGGAGCAGGAGCCTTCCTGGGCTTGGTAAACAGAGCTACGCTGCCTCACATCCACATCCGACATTCATTCTCTAAACTAAAGCTTTCTATAGTCTAACTTTTATCAAAAGTCTGCAAGTTTAGACTTTTAACGATTTCTGCAGGAATAAGCATCTGTTTCCTGCAAACTCTGGCTGTGCCTCTGTTTCCACTACTGTACTTAAAATGTAAATTACTGTACATTAAATGAATGTAGGGCTGCGCTGACACCTAGTGAGCAAAAACGTTGCTACAACAAGCCAGTTGTTACTGTAAGAATACAACTTCTGGAATGTTACTTAGTAACTCCCTGATTTTCCATCAAAGGTATACCAAAATGCACAATTTTTCTGCTAAAAGACATGGTGACATTTGATCTGTGCTGATAATATTATGCTTATGGTGAGTTATAAAAAGTAATTATAATAAATGCTCTCAATGCACATCAGTGATAATTTTGGATATAGAGTGAGTGGCGCTTTGAATCTAGCTCAGGGGTCAGCAAACTTACTGCGCCTCAGGCAGGTGTCTCCAGCGCCGATCGCACGGTGGGCTGGAGGGTGGGGGAGTGCGTGCCCATACGCATGTGCACACGCTATTTCCGGTGCACTTCCGGGTCGGAGGAGCACTGGAAATAGCTTGTGCACATATGCACGGGCCTCCTCTGACCCGGATGTGCACCGGAAATAACGCTTGCACATGCGCGCGAGCTATTTCTGGTGCTCCTCTGACCCGGCAGTGGGCAGCAGGAGGCAGGGGTCTCCGTGGGCCAAATAAGCAAGTCCCTCAAGCCTTATCCGGCCTGTGGGCCTTAGTTTGGGGACCCCTGATCTAGCTGAACCTGGCTCAGAAATATTGTTTGCCCTCACACTCCTGAGATCTGAAATGCAAGTGGCACTTGCAGGGAAGGGTTTGCAAATGAAAGGCATCTTGTTTTGTGAATGGCAAGACTATCCCCCCCCCCTACAGGAGAATAGTCTTGATAATTGTCCTCAAGCAGAAACCCATGTATGAAGATTGGTGGGTTCACACATTTTTTTCATCTTATGTAGGGAAAGAAGTTTGGAGTGGACAAATTCTTAACACAATTTTTTTAAACACATGTTTTTGTTTAACTCTTTGGTGAAAGAGTTATGCAACACACATGTTATAATCAAATCTGGAAATCTCCACAGCTGCATTAAAGTTTGGGTTGTGTTTTTTTTAAGTTACGAGTAATCTACTGAATAGTACAGATAAGGTCCTCTCTCTACATATGTAGCTTAATCCTAGAAATAATGTGAACTTGGAAGCCACTCACTGCAACAGGATTTCCTGGGCCCAGTACATACACTGAATGTGGATTGGGGCCTCTCAATTCCCCATCTCCCACAATATATTGACAAAAACTGCTGCTTATGTACATATATTAACTGCAGCCTACCTTACATGGCTATGTCCTTTACTTATGTCACCTGCCCACCTAGCAGTTCGAAAGCACATCAAAGTGCAAGTAGATGAATAGGTACCGCTCCGGTGGGAAGGTAAACGGCGTTTCCGTGTGCTGCTCTGGTTCGCCAGAAGCGGCTTAATAATGCTGGCCACATTTATGATTAAATGGGCAGAAGATGTAGGTCACAACATTATGATGGAAGATTGGGTTAAATTATGGAAAACGGACTTAAAATTTACAGATTGTTCCCTATTGAAGGAGAATTACATGAAGATGATGTACAGATGGTACACAACACCAGTGCAGTTAGGGAAAATGTACAAAACTAGTTCAAATATATGTTGGAAGTGTAAGGAAAAGGAGGGAACATTTTATCATATGTGGTGGGATTGTAAAGTAATTAAAAAATTTTGGGAAATGATATACAATGAACTGAAGAAAATGTTCCATTTAACTTTTGTTAAAAAACCTGAGGCATTTTTGTTGGGGATTGCAGGGAAAGACCTGCCAAAAAAGTTGAAAAACATCTTCATGTACGCGACAACGGCCGCGAGAGTTCTGGTAGCACAAGGATGGAAGACTGAAGAAACCCCAGCTAAAGAATTATGGCAAGAAAAATTGATGGACTATGCAGAACTGGCAAAATTGACATATAAGTTACGGGACAAGGATAACTGTGACTTTAAGGATGAATGGGAACCTTTCACAAAGTATTTGAAGATGCAACAAAGCGAACTGGACTCCTTGGCAGGTTTTGAATAAACATTCACAATTTTTTTTACTGATAATAATTAGCTAAACAGTTTGAAGATCTACACAACTCTGCAACATGAAGAAAATAGTGTTATTGGAGAAACCAAAGACTGGAACTGAGGGAAGTCGGGGGGTGGGGTGGGAGGGTGGGTTCTGTGGGGGGGAGGGGGGAGGAAAAATAGGGGGGAAATAAGGATATGTTTTTGGAAAATATGTTTTGTTATAACTTTGAATAAATAAATTTAAACAGAAAAAAAGCAAAAGAAAAATAATGCTGGCCACATGACCCGGAAGCTGTCTGTGGACAAACACCGGCTCCCTTGGCCTATAGAGCGAGATGAGCGCGCAACCCCAGAGTCATCCGCGACTGGACCTAACGGTCAGGGGTACCTTTTCCTTTATGTCACATTATTTAAAGGTTGGACTGTTGCTGTCTGGGGAGGTTCAAATTCCAAAAAAGTTAACAAATCTTGGAAAGGTGTGGAGAAATATTTTGAGGCTGTCTGTTGCCTATTGTCAACAGAAGGTAAATCTTTTGGCATGCATAAACTAGTTTCAAAAATTTCAAATCAAAACCTTTATTGCATTAGCATACAGCCATAGCAAAATAAGACAAAAATACTAGAGACAAGCAACCAAACAAAATTCAAAGCGATATTACTGGCGTAATGACATTTAAATTACCCTAAGACAATAATGTAAAGATTTAGTTGCCAGCGCCAAGAATCCAAAATGCGGATGTATATAAAACATAAAATGGCCCCAAAATAGGCTCGGCACATTGGGTTGAAAAAGTAATAAAAAGAATTAAAACAGGTCCAGGTCTAGGACACACTACCCAGTCAGAGTAGCCCTGAGTTTCAGAGCCTGCACTATAAAGATTGCCACCCCATGTGAAATTTGGGGATTTGCGTCCACAAGAAGCGATTTCAAACAGTCTTCCTTAGATGTAATGGTGGACGGGATCAAGAGGAGGAGCTTAGGTCTTATTGGCTCATAAATAGGGCAGTAGAAAAAGAAATGTATGAAGTCCTCTACTTCATTCATTGTGCATGGACATAAACGCTGAGTAATAGGGGTCTTAGAGTAAATCCCCTGCAGGAAGGCCGTGGGTATAGAATGGAAACGGGCCATAGTAAACGCTCTTCTCAAATTGGGCTCCGTCAGGTCTATCAAGTAGTTGGCAAGTGATCTTACCACTTTCACTTTAGGGAGCCACATGGAGAGGCGAGCTGTAATGGACTGTGCCCGGTCCATGGCCTCGTCTCTTGTAAGAATCCAGGCCCGGATTTTATGTTGGTCCCAAGATGACAGCGTGTCGAGATCTGGGAGGGAGTAGCGTGCAGTAATAGTCTCCATGGCCTTGGACCATTTGTTGGTATGAGAACAAGTTAAAAAGGCTTGCCTAGCTAGTAGGGAACCTGGGGCATTGATTAATTTACAGTAAAAACTAATGATTCTAATGTGGGCTCTCGCAACAATGGAGGGGAGGCCCAGTTCTGTTCTTAACTGTGCAGCAACTGAGCCCTTGGGGAGGCCCAGTATCTTTCGTGCAAAAGAGTTTTGCAGAATCTCCAGCCATTGTAGTGTTTTTAAATTCCACCCCCAGATTTCAACCCCATACAGTAACATCGGGAGGACTTTGCTGATAAATGCTTTTCTGATTGGTGGAACCAACTGGCCGCCTTTTGCATAGAAGAATTTCTCCAAGGCTTTGATGGTTCTACGGGCAGCCAGGATGGTCATATTTAGGTGAGCTGACCAGCTAAGCCCATGCTGAAAAGTGATACCCAAATACTTGAATGCTGAACAATATTCAATAGAGTGGCCCTCAAAATTCCAGAAAGGCTTCCGAGTTTTCGTGCCAAAAGTAAGAATTTTGGTTTTGGCGAAATTGATTTTGAGGGAGTTGGTATCACAATATGTCATGAGCCCTCTGAGCATGTTGTTTAAGCCCTGCTTGGTTAAAGACAGTATCACCATGTCGTCCGCATAGAGTAATATGGGGATCTTGAGCTGTTGTAAAGAGGGGGCAGATTGATTTAGGGCCTTCATGGTTGTAACGATGTCATTGATGTAGAAATTGAATAGAAAAGGTGCCAAGAGGCAGCCCTGTTTGACCCCTTTATTCAGAGGGAAAGGATCAGATAGAGCTCCCAGAGGGCCGAATTTTACTCTGGCCGATATGTCATTATGAATTTCCATAAGAAGGTGGAGGAGTCTCTTATCTATGTTAGTGTAACTAAGCTTCTGCCATAGCCTATCTCTGGGGATGGAGTCAAAAGCGGAGGTCAGGTCCACAAAAGCCGCGTGTAGTTTGCAGTTGAACCTGTTTAGGTATTTATCAATCAGGGTAAATAGAACAAGACATTGGCCAGATGTGCTGTGACCTTTACGGAAGCCAGCCTGTTCCGGGTGGAATAGCTTTGTTTCTTCTGCCCACTCGATTAATTTCTCTAGCAAGAATCTAGAGTAGACCTTGTATGATATGTCCAGCAGGCTGATAGGTCGATAGTTACGCGGATCTTGTGGATCCCCCTTTTTATGTATTGGGATGACTATGCTCTGTTTCCAATTAGGTGGAATCTTAAGAGTAGCATTAATAGTGGTAAAGAGAGATGCTAAAATAGGGGCCCACCATGTCTGGTTCGACAAGAATACCTCAGGTGGTATCATATCCTCCCCCGGGGATTTATCCCCTGAAAGCGTACTGATTAGTTGTATACATCTCTCTGGGGAGACTGGCTCCCAGGTGGGCAAGGCAGATGCTGGAAGAGTGGAGACAACATTTACTTCGGGATCTGGGGCGGAATACAGCTGAGCAAAGTGAGAGTGCCAACTGGCTGCTGTGATGTTATTAGCGATGAATGAGGGGGGTCTTAAACCTGCATTAATTAAATTCCAGAATTTCTTGTCGTCACGGGTTTTAATGGCCACTGACAGTGCCGTCCAGCGTTCTTTCGCAAAGAGCAATTTCTTATGATGGAGCAGCTTCTTGTAGTATGAACGGAATTGGGCTAACTCCCTGATTTTGCTCTGGGTGCTGTCTGATTTCATATCAGACTGAAGAAATCTAAGCCTACTTCTGCACTGTTTGCATTCTTGGTCGAACCAAGTTTGATTCTTCCAGGTTAGAATCGCACGGGAAGGTTTCGTAAGTGAAGGAAGCAAGAAGGCTAGAATTTGCTGGAAAGTTGAGAAATGATTCACATTCATTGTTAACAGCTGAGCTTTCAGGGCTAGGATCTCAGGGGAATTTAGGAGGACTTTTATGTCTTGCTCCAGATAGAAATCCCACTTCTTACGTCCAGGAGCTAAGATCAGTGGATCCTGGGGGTGGAGTGAGCTGGGAAGCCCCAGCTGTGTGTGGAGGAAGGAGATGGCGATTGGCAGGTGGTCACTTTCGGTTCTGTTGAACACATTGAAACAATATGCCTTATCATTAAATGCCGAGGAGGACCAGATGTAGTCTATAACGCTTGCCCCTCTAGATCCTAGAAAAGTATAGAATCCCCCGGACCAGTCTTTGGGTGTGCCATGCAAGCTGTGCAGCCCGCAGTTTATGGTAAACTCCAGCAGTATGATGCCAGCCCTATTAATGGTCTTATCATGTGAATTCCACGTAGGAAACCACTCCTCTTCTATGAATAATTGCGACTTATCGGTGAATGAGCTTATATCTGCTCCGATTCTGGCATTAAAGTCCCCCATTATAAGGATCTCTGACTTTGGAAATTCAGCCACAGATTTATCGAGGATAAATCTTAAATCCTCCCAAAGCTGATTTGAATGAGAAGAGGAGTAGGTAGATGGATTGTACAAGTTTACACATATGAAGTCCCCAACCGGGCTGTTAGTGATATGTAAAGTTTGAATGCAATTACTCTCTAACCAAAAGAGAGGAGAGATATTAAGTTGAAGCTCCTGCAAAACAAATGTTACCAGGCCTCCACTAGGGCGCCCAAACAAATGTGTTTTGGTCGCAGGAATCACAAAGGCGTCATAGCCCAGTAGGGAAGGGGGGGGTGACGATTCTAAGCACCAGGTCTCTTGTATACCCATAATCTGGAATTTCGCTAAAAACTCTTTCATATCCCCGCCATCCTGTTTGGACGTCCATCCCGCCACGTTCCAGGATAGCACATTGAAGCAGTTTGAAGAGGGACTATGTGCTAGTCAGTTACTCTGGTTGCTGGTGGGAGAAGCATTGCCAAGGGTCTGAGACAGCGCCAGGCGTGATACAGCCGAAGGTATCGAAGGGGTGGTAATTTGATTGATGTGGCCAGCAGGGTCTTCAATAAAGCCTGAGCTGTCTCTTTGCGCAGTGGCTTCCTTAACGTTTATATATTGGCTTGAAGAGGTTGCGGATACATGAGGTTCTACCAAAAGAGGTTGACTGGCAAAGGACGAGGATATACGGTCATCTGCCTGGACCACACTGAATGAGGACTCCAGGTCAGGCATAGAAGAATAGGACATTGACAGATTACCAGGATGAGGGGTGTTTGGCGCATTGCTCTTTAAGGCGGAGGACGAGGTAGCTGATTGCAGATCTATTAGTAGAGGTGAAGGGGGTCTGCGTTGCGACGGTGTATGAGGAGCTTCCGCCAGGCAGACTGCCATATCATCCGTTATTGGAGTCCCAGTGATTGGCAGGGGTTTCTGGGGTGTTAGCCCCTTCATGACTGCGTTCCTTTGATTTAATAGGTTGCTATGACCAGGTTTTGAGGAGATTTTCTCTTGAAGTACATGTGTAAGTTGCTGCTTGAGTGTATTGAGCCTGTTTATAACTTCCTGCTGTTCTACTAATGGCAACTCGCCATAGGATGAAATAAGGTCCCTCTCCTCTGAGGCAGCCAGATGGCTGGGCCCGCTTTGGTCATGCTTCTCTGTAGCTGGAGTAGATAAACCAGGAGGCTTGGGCTGAGAGGGAGGGTGAGGTTCCCGGGTGGACAGCTTGAGTTTCAAGACTATGTCACGCCTGTCTGGCGAGCGGATACCTTTTTGTACGATGCTACGGAAAAGAGGTTTAATCCTGGTGTCATTAAAGACTCTCGTTGGGAAGATGCCCCAGGTGGCCAAAAACGCTTTATGCCTAAGCAGTATGGAGGGAATTTTTGGTGACTGGAAGGAGAGCAGTACTTTTTGGAACCGATGGTGGTAGTATAAGAGTTTCACTGTACTGAGATCTATTAGCGGAGGCCAAATCTGAAGGAGTTGCCTTAGATGATCTTTGACATCTCTCGGATTATTCCACCTTGGGGACCTGGGGTCACTGCTGCGTATAGTTAGACATATTTTGTTTGGTTGTAAGATCAGAGATTGAGAGTCCAGTTGAGTTTTTAAGAGGTGACCACCAGTACCACTTTCATGTCTAACAGGGGAGGTACACCTCTGTCCCTTTAAATCCCTCGGAGGCAGAGTGAGGTTGTGCTGCAGCTCCAGCAAATGGGCCTCAAGCTTTTGGTGGAGATTATTCACCTGCATGGAGATCCCATTTATGCTCTTAAAGATGCAGCGCAGGGTCCTGATTATTAATTGGAAATGATTGAATCCCATGCCATCGCCCAGGGCCAACTCGGACTCCCCCTTCGAGGTGACTCTCACTTCTTTGTCATTATCATTAGCATTATTCGTTGCCTTCGAGTTCACCCCCTCCACTTCTATATCGGCTGCGAGGTCAATTAAAGGATTAAAACGATTGTGGGTTTCAACCGTGTAGCTATCTTCCTCGTTATTTCTGCTACAGTTAAGAAAGAAAGAATCAATCTTGGACTGTTTGGGCCTCGGGGGAGGCATTGCCTCATCCAGGTCCCTTGGCCGCTTGCCATGGCCCATAGTGGAGATTAGGAGAAATATCCGCAATAATTGGAAATATCTTAATGCACCTTAGAGAGTATTGCAGGAGGCAGGGGAGTGGTGAGCGAAGAAAAAGTAAGGTAAAGTTCGTTGCTTACTTACAATTCTCAGTCATTTGTCCGAGTGTCCCCCAGAAGAGAAAATCATTTAGCAATAAGAAACCTTAAACAGGGGAGTTTCTCTTCGTGCCGGCGGTGCAGGTCTGAAGGATCGTTGTTCTATGAAGCACACAAGTTTGGCACCACCCAGATCAATCCAAAGCAATCCTCCTTCGTCAAACTTAATTAAAATCTGGCATCACACCAGTGGAGAGTCCAGCAATTACTTGTCTAGCAAAAGGCAAAACTAAAGTAAATAGCTTACTCCAGCGGTTGTAAAATCCAAGTCAGGAGAAGAGGTCGGAGAGAACTGGAAGCATAAACTAGTTCAATAATCACTTCCACGCCACAGAGAACTGCAATTAGTATTGCATGTGATCTGGCCCAATATGTCAATGATGGGTTTCTTTAAACTTCCTTTAAAAAATCTCTCATTGCTTCTTCTTCTTCTTCTTCTTCTTCTTCTTCTTCTTCTTCTTCTTCTCCCCCTCCTCCTCCTCCTCCTCCTCCTCCTCTTATCTACTTACTCATTCACTTATTTTTAACACTTTTATTCAAAAGTTACAATACAGCTTTGTCCACCACCATAATAGCACAGAATGATCACTCCTCATCACTGTCTGTTGCAACTTAACTGCAGCTACATTTGACAACATCAGCAATCTGGGCAGGTTGTAGAGTGTGTGTGGAAGAGGAGCTATACAGTTTAATGCCCCTGCGCATTTTATTTGTAGTGGGGATGGAGAGTTGGGGAAAATCACATCTGCTTTGGTTTCAGATAGTACATGGGTAGACCAATCTAAAAAGCCCAGGACACAAATCTTCACACTCCTCTAGCAGCTATGGTGGCTCATTTACCAGAAGTAATGTATTTAGCATTAACTCTGCAAGTGTATACTTGATTCTGACCAAACTAAGCCTGCTAGAGCATCGGGATCATTGCCCCCCCCCCCATATCACAGAATCATTGTAGGGTTGGAAGGGACCCCAAGAGTCAGAGTCATCTAGTCCACTCCCTGCAAATATGACCATAAAACCTTCACTCTCCCATTCGATTTAACAGCATCAAACATAAAAGAAAATGCTCAGTTTACTTCAGGTTTCAGAGAGAGAAACACCCCTCCCACTGTATATAGCTCTCATGAGTCACACTGTCACTAGTTTAATGCCCCTGCGCATTTTATTTGTAGTGGGGATGGAGAGTTGGGGAAAATCACATCTGCTTTGGTTTCAGATAGTACATGGGTAGACCAATCTAAAAAGCCCAGGACACAAATCTTCACACTCCTCTAGCAGCTATGGTGGCTCATTTACCAGAAGTAACGTATTTAGCATTAACTCTGCAAGTGTATACTTGATTCTGACCAAACTAAGCCTGCTAGAGCATCGGGATCATTGCCCCCCCCCCCCCATATCACAGAATCATTGTAGGGTTGGAAGGGACCCCAAGAGTCAGAGTCATCTAGTCCACTCCCTGCAAATATGACCATAAAACCTTCACTCTCCCATTCGATTTAACAGCATCAAACATGAAAGAAAATGCTCAGTTTACTTCAGGTTTCAGAGAGAGAAACACCCCTCCCACTGTATATAGCTCTCATGAGTCACACTGTCACTAGTTTAATGCGCATTTTATTTGTAGTGGGGATGGAGAGTTGGGGAAAATCACATCTGCTTTGGTTTCAGATAGTACATGGGTAGACCAATCTAAAAAGCCCAGGACACAAATCTTCACACTCCTCTAGCAGCTATGGTGGCTCATTTACCAGAAGTAACGTATTTAGCATTAACTCTGCAAGTGTATACTTGATTCTGACCAAACTAAGCCTGCTAGAGCATCGGGATCATTGCCCCCCCCCCCCATATCACAGAATCATTGTAGGGTTGGAAGGGACCCCAAGAGTCAGAGTCATCTAGTCCACTCCCTGCAAATATGACCATAAAACCTTCACTCTCCCATTCGATTTAACAGCATCAAACATGAAAGAAAATGCTCAGTTTACTTCAGGTTTCAGAGAGAGAAACACCCCTCCCACTGTATATAGCTCTCATGAGTCACACTGTCACTAAATCAAAACATTATAGATACACTGTGCTATCTGAACCTTAGTGTTACATATCATCAAGTGCAATAAGTATTAGCCACAGTAACAAATGCACTGTGTAAACAAAACATGGAAAACGATGTGTGCCTGCCCAACCTGTGTCCTAATAATAATAATAATAATAATAATAATAATCTTATACCCCACCCATCTGACTGGGTTGCCGCAACCACTCCAGGTGGCTTCCAATACATACAGCATAAAAACATTATTAAACTTCAAACATTAAACCTGACCCTAAACCTAAAACTACCCTAACCCCCAACCCTAACTGTAACCATTAACCCGTAGTCATTAACCCCTAATGCTTAAAGCCTAACCCTCTAATTCTAACCTCCAAGCCCCAAGCCGTAGTCAGCGGGGGACTAGCCAGGATTTTTGCCCCGGGTGAAGCTTCCAGAGGGCACCACTGAGGCTCCCAACTTTCCAGCATGTCTGCGCTTAAGCCAGAGAAATTTGGAAAAGTGAACGGAAGAGAGAGGGGAAAGTGAATGGCAGGAGCTGTTCCCATGAAGCTGAAGGAGGCTCATTTACAAGGGTAGGCAGGAAGAGAGAGCTGGAAAATCTGGAGAGGCTACACTTGTGCCCCAGTGAAGTGGAAGATGGGAGCCCCTGAGACAGAAATCCTGGAGAAAGGAAGAGGGGAAGCTGAGGAAGGGAATAATAGAGTTGCAGAGGGTACCCAACTCCCAGAAATATCCTTTCTCCATTTCCTTTTTCCTCCCCTCCATGTCTCAGAGATAATTTAAAGTGATGAAGAGATCAAACCAACTCACCCCATCCTTTTTTCTTCCTTCCTTTCTTCTTTGGAAACAGGAGCTTTTGTCATAATTAAACAATTTAAATGGCAAGTTCACAAGATAAGCACTTCCAAGTATCGCTTGCTTATATTATGTGTTTTTTCTCTCTCTTTCTCTCTTTCTCTGTGTTTGTGTGTGTCTGTTTGGATGAGAGGAAACATACATGTTTACATCATGTGAATACATAAAGCGAGAACTGCTACATAGAATCAGCTATAAAACACTTGTACCAATGAAAGAGATGTGATGCTGACATACAAAGCACTTTATATTTATCAATTCATGCAATTTTGAGGGGAAATGTGGCCACTTTAAATTGAGTCTTACACTGCAAGCCTGTACCGAAATCCACTGAATTCAATGGAACTCACTGCCAGGTAACTGGGTTAAGACTGTGCAGTCTTATACTGCAATCCTAAGCAGTTTTACTGAGACGTAAGTCCCACTGAGTTCAGTACTCTGGTAAGTGCCTGACCATTCCCTCCATCATACAGGCATGCATCCCCTGCCCCCAATAAATAAATATTATATGCAAGGAAAGAATAGCATTTCACTCCACTCAAGCTTTGAATGTGTTTCAAATAGCTAATATTGATTCATTTCACAGACTGTGCATGATCTACTCACAGGGAAGCAAGGGGTGCGTGACCATTTTCCCACCAAAGGCAGTTCCCTGACGAGCGCTGGTCAGCTAGGCGGTATTCAGATTGCAAGGGAAGGGCACTTTCTACCTGAAATTGGATTCACAACTAGCTTCATTCCATAAATCATAACTACTTTGCTTATCTTAGCTGTTGTTCTACTAATTATATATGTTATTTAGGTGTTATTTTCTATATTATTAGCTTCATACCTTATACAGTGGTAAAGGTAAAGGGACCCCTGACCATTAGGTCCAGTCATGCCCGGTTTTGGGGTTGCGGTGCTCATCTCGCTTTACTGGCGGAGGGAGCCGGCGCACAGCTTTCAGGTCATGTGGCCAGCATGACTAAGCCGCTTCTGGCGAACCAGAGCAGTGCACGGAAATGCCGTTTATCTTCCCGCCGGAGCGGTACCTATTTATCTACTTGCACTTTGACATGCTTTCGAACTGCTAGGTTGGCAGGAGCAGGGACCGAGCAACGGGAGCTCACCCCGTCGTGGGGATTCAAACCGCTGACCTTCTGATAGGCAAGTCCTAGGCTCTGTGGTTTAACCCACAGCCCCCCCCATCCTTATACAGTGGTACCTCAGTTAAAAAAATTAATCGGTTTCGGAATTCCGTTCTTAAACCGAAACCGTTCTTAAACTGAGGCGCACTTTCCCTAATGAGGCCTCCCGCTGCCGGTGCCCTTCCAGAGTTTGGATTCCGTTCTTAGACTGGGGTAAAGTTTGCAAACTGGGACACTACTTCCGGTTTTGCGGAGTTTGTAAACCAAATAGTTTGTAAACAGGGCTGTTCTTAAACTGAGGTACCACTGTATTAATTATGAGATTCTGTTACCAATTAATAAAAGGTAATAATAATAATACCAACAACAACAATAAAAGCTAATAGCTTGTCTGCCCTTCCATTCACTAACATCTGAAGAACCCTCCTGCTTTCTTTTGCAGCTGTCATGTGTGCTCCATCCTGTAGCCAGGCATTGCATCCAAGGAGGCCCAGTTCCATGCTGACGGCTGAGCTGTTGGATTTAACTTTGTGATAGTTGAATTCCTTCCACCAACCGATCCTCTCTAATCATGTTTAATAGCACTTCCAGAACCGAAATAAATAACAAAGGGGAAATAGGGCAACCTTGTCGTGTCCCTTTTTCAATTTTAAACTCTTCTGTAACCACATTATTAACTATCAGTTTAGCTTTCTGTTCTGAATATATCGCCCCAATCCCATTCTCAAAACCCCGTCCCACTCCCATCTCTTTTAAATTTCCCATCATAAATTTCCAGGAGATATTGTCAAAGGCCTTCTCCGCGTCTATAAAAATTAGGACTGCTTTTGTATTTATGTCTGTTTGCAAAAGTTCCAAGATATCAATAATGTTCCTTGTGTTAGCAAACAGATGTCTTCCTGGGAGAAAGCCGGCCTGGTCCTTATGAATTACTTCATTTAAAACTTTTTAAAATCTAATTGCCAGAATGTCTGCAAATATTTTGTAATCCACATTTAAAAGAGAGATGGGACGGTAGTTCTTAAGTTGTGTCTTTTCAGCTTCCGACTTTGGTATTAATGTGATAAACGCTTCCTTCCACGACTCCGGTGCCCTCTTCCCCTCCATAATTTCATTGCTGACCTCCATCAAAGGTTGTATCAAATAGTCTTTTAATGTCTTATAGTACTTGGAGGTCAGCCCATCTGGTCCTGGAGATTTGCCAAGTTGCATGTTCTGGATAGCTTGTTCAATCTCTTGTCGTGTTATTTTAGAATTCAGGATTGTCCTATTTTCTTGTGACAATTTAGATAGTCCGTTTTTTACCAAAAATTGTTTAATCTCAACATCATCTTGCGGCCCTTGGGTATATAATTTTTTGAAGTATCTCTGGAAACACTTTCTAATGTCCACTGGATTCTGGATGTTTTTTCCATCAACCTCTAAGTTTGTAACAGTATTTAATCTTTGTCTTCTCTTCAACTGCCAAGCTAGCAGTTTTCCACATTTATTCGCCGACTCAAACGTTTTTTGTTTCATTAATTTAACCTTCCATTCAATTTCCTGATTTATCAATTTAGAATATTGTGTTTGATAAAGTTTAATTTCTCTCAGAGTTGGCTGTGACTTCGGATTCACTCTTAATTTCTTCTCTAATTCTTTTATTTTTTCCAAGATCTTATCTTTTTTCTCATTTTGTGTTCTTTTCTTTACTGCATTCTGTTGTATCAAGAATCCCCTCATTACAGCTTTACTTGCGTCCCAGATTATTCTTTTTTCCACCATGTTATTCATATTTATCTCAAAATAGTCCTTCAGAACTTTTTGGGCCTTCTTGGTAATTTCCTGATCTCTAAACAAATTGTCATTCATCTTCCATCTAAAGGATCCAGTTGGTAATAATGTCATATCCATCTTTACTGCATTATGGTCGGAGCAGGTCTTTGGGCAGATTTCCACTTTTCTGACCTTAGGTGCCAGGCCTCTGGAAATCCATATTTGGTCGATTCTTGTCCAGGTCAGTTGGGCTTCAGAAAAGAATGTTCCCTCTCTTCCTAGTGGGTTCTTTGTCCTCCAAATGTCAATCAAATCCATATTGTCAGTCATTTCAAAAAAGGTTTTAGGTAGTCTGCCGTCTTTTGTAACATTTTGACTTTGTGACTTGTCCATGTTAGTTGATACGACCCCATTCATATCTCCCATCATTATGATGTTGTTATAATCTAGGTAGTCCAGCATTGTCTCCTGCAACTTCTTGTAAAATTCCGATTTCCCTTCATTAGGTGCATAGATTCCTAATATCAGCAGTTTCTCACCTTGATGTTGTATCTCAATAGCCAAAATTCTTCCATGTTCATCTTTAAATAGGGATTTAGGTGACAGGCTCTCTTTTGCATATATCACCACACCTCTCTTCTTAACTTTGTCGGACGATACAAATTCCTGGCCCAATCTTTTATTTATTAACACTTTTCTGTGGAGCCTCGTCACATGTGTTTCTTGTAAACAAATAATGTCCAATTGTTCTTTTTTTAATATATGAAATATTTTCTTCCTTTTTTCCGGAATGTTACAACCATTAATATTCCAGCTCAACAGTTGCAGAGACATCCTGAACTATCTGGTTATTTTTCAAGGGGTGGTATCTTCTCAGGGTCTTCAGGTTCCACAGATGCTGATGTTGGTACTGGCGTTGCCTCAGGCCCAGAAGGTAGTTCAATTCCTTTTTGAAGGTCCTCTCCGTATGTAGACAAGAATTTGTCTCTCTCTTCCAGTGTTCTCACTTTGACCTTTCTCCCTCTAAAGGTAAAAGATATTCCTTGGGGAAATTCCCACCTGAATGGAATTGCGTTGCTCCTTAGTAGTTTAACAAGTTCAGAATAGGCGGCTCTAAGATCAAGCAGTAGTCTTGGGATATCTTTATAAATTTCAATTCTTCTATCCAACACCTCCAGTGATTTTACAAAGTGTAGTCCCAAAATCTTATCCCTTTCCTCCTTTGATCTCAATGTTATCAAACAGTCTCTGGGCCTCTCCTTCTTTATAAATCTTCCAAGTCTGAAAGCTGACACAATTTTAAAGTCCTTTTCTTCCAAGTTCCAGAACTTGGAGAATTCTTTGGTCAAAAACTCAGTTAGATGTCCTTCTTCTGCCTCTTGTAGTGATCTAATCCTTAAGTTGTTCTCACGGTTTCGCAGTTCTATCATCGAGAGATAAATCTGGTGTTCCCCGACTTGTTTAGTGAGTGGTCTTACCTCTTGCTCTAAATTTTCAAATCTTTGTCTGGTGTCCTCAGTCAATTTCCGATTTTCTGCTGAGGCCTCCGTTAACTGTCCAATTGCTTGTGCATTCTGTACCACTTGTGTGGTTAATTTATTTAGACATTCTGTGTTTTTATCAATCTTTGCTGATTGCGCATCTGCTTTCTTGTCCAAAGCTTCCAATTTTTCAAAAATTTTGTCTAGTACAGAAACAGATGCTCCTGAGGCCATATCTTCCAGTTGTAACTGCTCTGCTTCGCCCTCTCCCTCCACTTCTGAGGGCAAAGTAGGCACAGATGATCTGCGTGTCTGTGAGGCTGAGGTTAGAGTTGTTAGAGTTGTTTGTTTAGCTCTCCCTCTTTTTCTTGTGCCACTCATTCCAACGTTATCTGTCAGTCAAGGTCACACTGAGTTGTTCCCATGGGAATGGAAAGGTCCAGAGCAAGCAAACAGCAAGGGAATCGAAAGTAAAAAGTGCATGTAAAATCACTGTTATAATCCAATCCTCTAGAGGGAGCTTAATCTGTCTTTCAGAGTCTAATTTAATGTCCAAGAACCTTCAAATACAAATGTTTAGCAGAGTTTATAAATGGTCACTTTGTTGCAGACAGTGCTTATTTATCTCCAAAAAGAATGTTTCAAATTTAAAAGGTCTCAATACCCTCAGATTGTTTCAAGTTCCAATATACAGTATCCAAATCTGCAGTGCTGACAGCTCCCTTAGTACTCAGGCAGCTCCTGACTCTGGGTTTCACCTTCTAATTTGTAATCCAATAAGAGGAGGAAAGTCAAGTGCAAATAAAAATCCCAAATCTTTAACTTAAAGTCTTTACTTTAAGATGCAAGTTCAATAGATGCTTAGATCTGTAAAACTTAAAGTCTCTTTCTTTCAGCCTCCACTCCTCCAGCTGATTGCTTTTTTTTCAAGTTCAATGGCTGCGGAAGACGGACTTCCTGCTTCCACGTCTCTCCGCTCTCAGCCAAGTTCAAGCCAATTTAAGTTTCCCTTTTAAAGTCTCAAATTCAAGTGATTCAGTCTTTTACTCACAAGTTAGTTGCTTTTTCGTCCGGATCCGTAATTTAGCAGGAAAAGGGATCAGCGCTCACCGACAGTAGCAGCGCGGCTTCGCTCCTCAGGCTGTGAAACAGCTCACAGCGCCGCAACCCCCCTCCGTGCTCCGGAGCCCCTTACGGGGTTCCTTCTGCACTTGGAGGGTCGCTCTAGGCGCCCACCGAGCCTCAAGACCCCAGGCTCTTGCCGCCTGGGGTTTTCCAGAGTGGGTCTCCGCTTCGCCGTAGCGGACGACCCGTTGCCTGCGGAGCCTCCTCTCCCGTTCAGAAGAGGACCGCCATTGCCGTTCGCGCCGCCCCCTCCTGCTTTCTTTTGCAGCTGTCATGTGTGCTCCATCCTGTAGCCAGGCATTGCATCCAAGGAGGCCCAGTTCCATGCTGACGGCTGAGCTGTTGGATTTAACTTTGTGATAGTTGACACATCTGATGTTGCATCAAAAATGATTACCACTCCTAATACAAGCATCTGGGCTTGCATCACAGAGATGTATGCCACCCGGGAGATTTATTATGAGCCAAGTAACAAACAAACAAACAAACAAACAAACAAACAAACAAACAGAGAAAGTGTGAGAGCACACAGGTAGCATTCCTATCTTCACAGATCGTTTAAATTTAGTACCAGAAATTCAGGTGGTGTGCCACTCTAGTCTTTTGCTTCCTGATAGTGCTTCCCAAAACTCAAAAGGTGAACACAATATTCAAGAGGAAAAGTCTAAGAGCGAAGGAAACTGCAATGAACCAAATCAGACCACTGGTCCATCGAGCTCAGCATTGTCTACACAGACTAGCAGCAGCTCTCCAGATGCTCTCCCAGCTGGACCTGGAGATGCTGGCAATTGAAGCGGAGACCTTCTGCATGCCAGGCAGCTGCTCTGCCGCTGAGCTGTGTCCCATATTGTTGGGTCCTCCAAATCTAAACTGAAGGCATTACATATCCCCCCTTTATTGGGGGAGGGGAGGGAATGTTGGAAAGCTGTACACATATGTTTCTAGCAGCATTTTCTAGAGACTCATGTATCCCATTTAGTATTGTATTTGAAACTACTAAAGGTGGAACTGCATATTACAAAGAGGTACTTCCTGATGTTGTGAGCCATTCCATAGCAGATCTGATTCCTATGGAAGGTGCTGGACTCTCCTTTGCTAGAGGTTTTTAAATAGGGTAGGTGGCCACCTAGCACAGGTGAAGGCATCACAGAGGACAGTTGTGATGGACAGCAGAGCCAGAGTCTGGTGGTGCAATGCCTCAGAATTCCACCAGAGGGCTGGAAGCCCTCTCTAATTTGCTACCCAGACAGATGGATAGAAAGAGCTTTGGGAGAATAAAAGGAGCAGTTTCTGAAGTAGTGTTCAAATAGGGAGATAGTTTTAGAAGGGAGTTAGAGAGAGAAGAGTTAAAGTGTTTGTTCTGGTCTCTGTGTGTAACATCCACCCTGAGGAAAATATCTACAGCTAGAGAAAGGAGTCTCTGAGCTTAGATCAGTGTTCTTTAGTGTTCTCTGAGAGTATTCAGAGAGGAGGGCTGAGTTTGAGCCAGGAGAAATAGAGCTGTGAGGATACAGCGACTTGGGTCTCATTCCAGACAGGAAAGGAGAGATCTTCTAGAAAGGGAAGACTCCCAAGCAAACCAGTTAAGAGACGTGGGGTGATCCTCTGGGTCTGTTGCACTGTTTGGAGTACCTCAGGAGTAGGATTGTTGAAATGTTGGATAACTGACAGAAAGTACCACCTTGTTTAGGAAACCGAAGTATTAAGCTGCAACACTGCAATTGTTCACCTTCTGTCTGAGTCTCCCAAGTATCAAAGTTTTACCTCACGCAAAAACCATAGGAAAACCTGTCGTGGTTTTAGGATGTACAGAGATGCCACAATTTGTATACAGTGGTGGAATCCGCTTCCACAGTCCTCTATCTGGAGCGCCCCCTAGCTGAAGCAGGGCCAAAATTGGCTTTCTGTCACTTGGGTCAAAGACCCAGTTTGGCACTCCCCCAGATGCGGGTTTGTGTATACACAGCCACAGCCACACCCACACACCTCAACACATTTATTTGTAAAGGGCATAAAAATTAGGCAATATATAATTTGAATACAAAGGAATCCGAAGAAGTATTATGACTGTATGACCAAAGGAAAAATGAGCATCCCTTCCATCCTATATCTGTGCATCTGGTGCAGAACCTTCCATTTGTCCTTATTGAAATTCATTCTGTTAGCTTGTACCCAGTTCTCCAATCTGTTAAGGTCATTTTGAATTCTGATTCTGTGGCATTAGCTACCCCTCCCAGATTGGTGCCATCTGCGAATTTGATGAGGATCCCCTCAATTCCTTCATCCAAGTCATTTATAATGTTGTTGAACAACAGCAAGCCCTGCGGCACCCCACTTGTCACTTTTTCCAGGATGGCAAGGAACCATTAATGAGTAGTCATTGGGTTCAGTCAAGCTGAACCTGCTCACAGGCCGACTGTTCTATCTAATTATCTATTCTAGGACCTTCCCTGGTATCGATGTCAAGCTCACTGGTCTGTAGTTCTCAGGGTCTTCCTCCCCCCCCCCCCCATTTTGAAGATGGGGACATTTGCCAGCCTCCAGTCTATACGGACCTCACCTGTTCTCCAATAATTCTCAAAGATAATAGACATGTGGGATGTACAGTACAGTCAAGTACAGCATGATTTAGTTCCTAGAGTAGACAGAGACAGGGGAATGTATAACTTCCTGTTCCTGCTGCAAGTGACTCAGCAGATGAGTGTGACTCTATAAAAGCAGAGTACTAAGCAAATTTAATAAAACAGAAAAACAAACAAACAAACAAAAAACTCTATAAAAGCAGAGTTACACAGCCATTTCGTCTCTCTGTTTGATTGAACTCTTAGTTTAGCCTTATCCATTTTGTTGTCTGCTGGCTCTCAGCCAGCAGCGCTTGAGTCCATCCTCACAAAGGATGTGAGCCACGTTATAAGTCTGTAACCTGAAGCTTAAAGCCTGCCTTCTAGGATGTGTACTGTGAACAACTTGTGAGTAAACTTATTGTTATATTTTTAAAAACAGACTTGTGAGTCTTTATTATATTTTAAGAGGCAGAAAAGGGGGCATCGGAGATAATCCATCTGGGCAAGCCAGTTTGGATTAGTCACTTTGTAGAGATTCAAATGAATCTATCAGCTAGCTTCTGGGAATATAGAGGGTATTTGTGGGAGTGAAGGAAGGATAATATTTAACAAATATTTCCTTGTCTATTATCCTAAACATCCCCACAAGACAAAGGCTCTGAAATTACATCTGCAAGCTCCTTTAGTACCCTTTGATGCAGCTCATCAGGCCCTGCAGATTCGAATCCATTTAAAGCAGCTAGGTGTTCCCTTACTACCTCTTTTCCCATCTTGGGCTGCAGCTCCCTCCTTATGTCACTTATTCTGTTATCACCAGGTTGGGCATCACTTTCCTTTTGGGTGAAGACAGAGGCCACGTAGCACCACCTCAGTTTCCTGGGCCTCAATGAAGCTCTTATCCCCAGTGCCAGGTGCCCTTTTGTCATTCTTTTGTTTTCTCCCTCCCCCTCAAGACCTTCTTTAAAGCTCTCCTGATCAGATTCTCAAGACTCTTGGCAAACACGTTCTTGCCAACCACTGTGAGGTTGCAGCCCATCTTTCGCCAGAAGTCCTTCCTCAAGGAAGTGGAGACCATGATCTAAGAAGCCAAATCCTTCCTGACAACACCACCTGCACAGCCAGTGGTTTATCTCCAGCATTTTCCTCATTGTAATACCTTTTAAATTGTTATACCTTTTAAAGCAACAACATCGTCTCTCTCTTTTTGCTCCCAAACAATGAACACAATGCCTTTGAATCAAACAAGGGTTGGCAGGCTATAGTAATGCAGTCTATCTCCATTCTATTGATACATCAGAGGACATCTCTGACACTCCCTTATAAGCTTCACTCTTTAACATTTGAAGAAAAATGCCATTATGATCAACCTGCTAATATCATCACTACCCAGGAATTCCTCAATTGAACCATTATGGGAGATCATGGGAAGGATTGAAAATAGACCCATTTTGAGTGAATTCATACTTCTGTTGATGACTTGGCTGGTGGAAAGAGCACATTGTTGCAAGCAATAGATGTATTTCAGCAGGAGACAGAGGGCTCGTTTAGACAATCTGGACATACAAGCTGTCACCTAGCATGCTGATATCTGTGACCCTTCCTGCCCACATTGTTGTGTGGTTCTGGCCATGCACACCCCTGAGGTGAGTTCTGATTATTACCATGTGAAGGATATTATCAGCAAGGCCAAAAGAAACTAAAGCACAATCCTAACAGTGCAATAGGAAAAGTAAGACATATTGAATTAAATGCTGCTTGCTTCCAGGGAACTTGAGTTAGGATTGTAGTCTAAGAAATGTAATCAACAAATAAATATTTAATATTTATTTTTAACATTTAGCTATTAACAATGTCTTCTGGGAGGGGCACAATTTTTAAGTAAACAAACAAATAAAAGCATTTTAAAAAATAAACAGTAAGATCAATGCAACTATTTCCATAAAACACACACAAGCTGTAGAAAACCATTCTAAAGCAGTATTAAAGCTCACCTAAAAATAATTTGTTCTCAATACTAGAACGGTTTGGTCTGTATAACCAAAGTTCTAATGACTTTTTAAATAGAAGGCTGGTCAACTTTGTGTTAAGAAACACAACAAATAAAACAGAATAACACAGTGAACCCTCCACATTAATTAGTTCAGGACTTCTGCTAAATCAAAGTCGGCATATCAATCCAAGATAAGCAGGAAGCACTGAATTGTCCTTCACTTTGCCAACAGTTGGTGGCACCTTGTGCTGATTTACTTCTCTTTGCTTTGGCAAGGATGACGGCAGAAAAACAGAATATGAGAGAACACTTTGCTCCCGGCTATTTTAGCAACAGGCAAGCTGAGCAGCTTTGCTATGAACAGGGTTAGCCAGCTTGGTCCTTGGTTGTTGGAGGGAGTTGGTTTGGTGGCAGGGGAGGATTTTGCCTTAGAGCATGGATTGTGAGGTACTGTGGGGAGAAGGGATGGAAGGATCTGACTGTCTTGGTTCTCTCTCAGCCCCCACCCCCACCCTGCAATCTGAAATTCAGTTCCGCACAACACTTACTTACTTACTTACTTACTTACTTACTTACTTACTTACTATAATCTTTAAGAAGGTTCTTCAACATTTTACAGTCAGAGATAGCAGTGCTTCTGAATACCAGTTGCTGGAAACCCCAAAGGGAGGAGGGCTCTTGTGGTCAGCTCCTGCTTGATGGCTTCCCACAGGCACCTGATTGGCCAACATGAGAACAGGATGCTGGAACAAATGGAACATTTGCCTGACCCAGCAGGATCTTATGTTATTGTGCAGTGTGAAGATATGGATGGGAATATACAGCCCTAGAAATGGCAAGACTAATTTTGGATCTTGGCCCATATGGCTTGACATTTTATTAATGTTAAAAATAGGTTAAAAATTGCCAAAAAGTTCCATAACTGGACCATCTAGGTAAATGATTAGTTTACATTTCCTTAGAACACTGATCTTGATCAAGATAAGTTGGACAGTTCAGCAGAAAATCCTCTCCTTTTTTCAGTTCCAAACAGTGCATGACTCAAGGCTAACATTAAACCCTGAAATTCCTTCTACTCTTGTCATCTGGAATTTTTGTTCTTTGCTTCACAGTAAATTTGAATTCTTCATCAAGATACATCTTTCCCCCCCTTCCTCAACCCTTGCTCCTGAAAACCATGAAGCTGAGGCTCAAAATCTTGTCAAATGAAGTACTTGATGCCGCAATTATATTTCCCCTTCTCCAAATGCTCTTGGGTTGTCATAAGACAATGAAATGCATATTTCCTTGGAGAACCATGGAACTTCTCTTCAAATTTCTGGGTTTCTTAAGCATTGTTCATTGTTTCTTCAAGTAACACTTAGTTAATCGTGGCCACAATTCATAAGCTGACTAGGGTTGCAAGCTTGCATTTCTTAAATTGTTAGATTAATCAAGAGGATTGCAGCAGGGAACATTTGGTTCTTACCTCAGGGTTCCTATCCAGGGTTCCTTGAGGAGAGGGAAGAAGTTTCAATAGCAAGTGGGTTTACTTCTCCTTCTGATGCAGAGATCTTCCCAGTCATGGGAACCAACTCCAGGGGGCCATGGGGGCCTGGGCACCCACAATAATATAATTGTAGGGACTGAGCACCCACAAAGTCAATGAGAAAAGTTGGCAGACAGCAGTGGTGGGGCTTCTGAGAGAGAAGCAGTTCAGCTCTGCCCTCCGTAGCCAGCGAGCAAGGCGCCCTTTTCTGAAGAGGCTCAGACACAGCAGCAGAATCTCTCTGCCTCCGAGTCTGAGCCCCTCCCCGTGGAAAAGGGTGCCTCACTGGCTGTGGAGAGAAAGAGGAGCTGTGGCTGCTGGCCGCCACACACATTGTGTGTGTGTGATGTCACATGTCCACGTTGCTGCAGAGGACACCCACAATCCTGAGGGCGAGATGGCCCCCCTGTCCCCAGCCAGGCTGCTTCTAGACCAGCCTAAAATACCTCACAGGATTGTTTTGGGGTTGAATGAGGAAGTGGAGAATTATGTGTGCCACCTTTAGCTCATTGGTGAAAAATATGGGATATAAATGTAGAAATAATAAATAAGCCCACTTGCTGTTTCCTCCCCAGGTTGCTTGTAATTGCCATCAATGTAATTGCCATCAGTGAATGTGGCAGAATTCTGAAAAGCTGCTGGGGGCAGCCCTTATAGGATGTGAAGTGTGGCTGGAGAGCATTCAGCTCCCCCCACCCCGCCTGTGCTTTTAATTGTCCCCAACTCCTCACGCTGTATGATTCTTATGGCTACTCTGATTTTAATATATAGTTATTACATGGAGTCTGAAACTAAGCTGCCTTTTGATGACACATGCCTGAGTGCAGGAGTACAGAAGAATCAAATGGATTTTCATAGTTTTTTGTACATCAGATGCAGAGCAGAGAAATTCAACAGAACAAGAGAACAACATAATTTAACTTGAATGTTAGCCAATGCAGCTTTTATGTTTTTACCATGCTTGACTGCTGTAGTTGTGAATCTTGAACTGCTTGCTTGGCTGGCCTGCTTGCTCTCTACCAGCTCACCTGTATATTTGTAAGCAGACAGATATTGCAAAGTCAGCCCATGTCTTTGGCAATTTCCCTTTCATTCAAAAGGAAACGGCTGCCCTGGAACTTCCTACCATTTGGGGGAAGTAGGAGCACTAAAACAATGCTCACTTTGTTAGACTCACCTGTCATTCAGCCTCTTCCCCTTCACCTGCCAAACACTGAAAAGGGATTGTTAAAAAACAATACATTCTGAACAGCTTTGGCTGCTAATCAATTACCTCAGGCTAGCAAACTGTCTTTATAAGCCAACTGAAGATCTGTTGGTCTCCTGAACATCTGCCGTTGACCCTGGTAACTGCCATTCTTCCAACGTTTTGAGACACTGGGAGATTCTTATGCACTGGGGTCTGCGGGGTTTTTCCTCACTGCATGTCTTGCAACTAAGTATGTCAGTTATAAAGGCCTGTATTGTGCTTTGTTTTTCTTTGTTAAAAAAAGAGATTGTGCTTTGTAAAATAAAAAAGTAAGTATGACCTCCAGCTGCCTCCCCCTTACCTGCATATACATTCAGCAGTTCTCTGGACCACAATTTAAGAATGGAAGAGGACACTAAATGGTTTATTCCTTTTGACCCTGCTGTGCATATTTATGTCCAGAGTTGTTGGAATATAGCTTCTAAGGACTGAAGTATGCCTGCCAAGGGCACCCACGTTTTTGTGCTCAAGCCTTTCCCATTGAGCATGAGCAGCAGTCTGTGGTGAGCCAGAGGTCAGGACTGATAGCCTTGACTGAGCTAAAATACTGGGGAGTCTGAACACATAGTTTGTGACTTCATTAAATGTCCCTTACTTTTCCTCTCTCCAGTTTTTAATATTGAAAGCTGTGCATAGGTGATTTTTGCCCTTCCTAATCTTCCTGCAGTTCTTGAAGCACTGTCAGGGACTGGACTCAAGAGGGTGAGATGCAGGAGGAGGAATGGTGGAAATCACTCCCCGCTTCTCCCGACGCTGCAGGAGGAGAAGGAGGCAGCAGCACTGACTTACAGCAGGGCTTTGAGGGGTCTGAGGAAAGTCACAGCTCAGAGATAGACAGAAGAGTTGGGAAGTGTTAGAAGAAGTGGGGGGACGGGACTGCGGCAGGGCAGCCAGATGACACATTGTCACTGGAGAGGATTTCTGATCCCCCGTCTCCCAGAATTCGGCATTTGTTAAGAGTGCAGGAACAATGGAATCAGACATTTGACCTCGAGCGGACGCCGTAAGGGAAGGTGCTGTAGCGAGGAAGGAGGGAGGAGGAGCCCAGTTAGGAGCAACGCCGTTGTTAAGGCTTGTTGCGTTCTTTTGCCTCTTGCTATTATGACTGAATAAACCCATTAAAAAGGACTATACCTTGTTTATCTACTCTTGCTGCAACTGGGGGAGGAATAGCCTTGACAGAAGCCTTGACAGGTACCCTGAAACATTTTAAAGAACTGAGTGTGCAGATCCCGCTTAACTTTAGACAGGCCCAGAATCCTTCTGGATTTGTTCATATCTGCCTCCATCGTACTTGCCACTGACAGAGTATATCTGTGAAAAACTATTGCAGCTTCCCATGTCAGGTATGGGTGACTCCCCACTTACATGGGGGTTACAGTCTGGGCCCCTGTGCACATAAATAAAATTGCATAAGGTGGTTTGTCTAGTTCTTAATTTTTCTTGTCATCTTTGCCAATTCTACATAGACATACAGACAAACCAAAAGTTTAACAAAGAATGGAATATATACAGATTATATTTAAAAGAACATTGTTCCCGTATGAAATCTTTGACATGCTTTGATTAACTTCTGCAATGTCATATGCTACAAAGATTATAATTTATGATGAGTTAAATGTCATACAATATGCAGTCAACAAGGAAACGAAGGACCCACGCTGAGGAAGACGGAAGTCTCAACACATGGAAGAAATTTAATTTATATGTAACATTTTTTTTGGTATTTGATGTGTTTTCTTTTTTTTCTTTTTGTGGTGAATAGATGCAATATTTAAAATCAGTAAGGATTTAAATTTTTTGAAAAGAAATTGCGTAAGGTGGGGCGCACCCTCTAAACACCCTTTCTGCTTCTCTCTCTTCAATTCATACCAAAATACTGTAGTTCCCAGGCTGGCAGGAGTCTGGGACATGCAGGAAAGTGGCTACTGCTGCTGCTCTATCCCGCCCACCGGCTGTTAGGTGGGGAGGCTGAACAGTGTAAAGTCTCTTCAGGGCTTCTTCCACCTTGACTGATGCCCTCTGGGCTCTGGGCAAGGTCTCCTCGCAAGCCCCAAGGACTCTCCAGCTCTCTCCACCATTTGGCTTTGAATGGTTTTGTATGGATTATTTACTTCTCTGTGCCACACATATACACAGTGCGTGGAAGTGTGCCTGCATTACAGCCTCTTCACACATTTTCCTTTATAGGCATACACCTAAAGATGCAATATTTCAATGTATTACTTTATTCATACAGTAATATGAGCAAAGAGCAATTCCATTCTCCTTCTATTACCATAGTTAATTCCCAATATCACTGCATAATAAGTTAATGTTGTGAACCTCCCTGATATCTGTGGATATTTGTATAGGGCAATATACAAATTTAATAAAGAAATAAATGAGCAAATATTAAATATTTTGTATAACAAATAGCAATATCTAATGTTGCTGTTCAAGTTATTGTTCAAACTTCTTCCAGGAAACATCCAAATAGGGAATTTCCCCACTGCAAAGTTTCTGTAATGACTGTCATATGCATTCATGCCAAGAACCTATTTAATAAGATAAATCACATAATCAAAGTGTCAAGAGATTGAAGTAATGTCATATTAAAAATCAGGGCTGCCATATGTCCCAGCGCTTTGTCCTGGATCTTAGGCAATTCTATCGAAAAATCAGTTTACTTTTTGAAATATGGCAACCCTATAAAAATAGCACTTAGCAGTCAATTGTTTCAGCCAAATCTATTAATTATGGAACAACTTTGAAAGTTAGTCAAAACTATGTTGTCTCCAAAGACAAAAACTTACGAAACACACCAAAGGAAGTTGTTATTGGAACAGCTTTTATTGGAGTACTTTACTTCTGTAGTAAAATAGTGGCATTGGAACTGAGGCTTACCCCCTGACAGCTGGGCTAAAAAGCAAGTTTCTTGCTTTGCAAATTTTAATTTATGAAGGCAGACCATCAATGTACCTGGCTTATATTTTCCTCTCACTTCCCCCTGTACTCTGTGACAGTGGGCAGCCAAATAAACACTGAAGAAGATCTTAAGTCCATTATTATCACGGTAATGCAAGAAACACTTTTATGAAATCCACCCAAGTCTGGGCTGTTTGGAAATCTCTGGAAATCTGCCAGTGTAAACTCTTTCCTAAAGCAAAATTTAAGTATATACTTTTGTCCCATATTAAAGTGAGCAAGCAAGCCTAGATTTGATCATGGTTACCAATATAATTTTGAGTAAAAACTTTGCTATCACATATTGCTGTCATCACCAGTAAATTTATCAGGCAGTGTAAAAGGTGAAGACTTGGACAAATGTTTATGTCAAAGGGGGAGGGAATGCAGACTTTTGCTCCCTATTACAAAATTAGTATATGTGTCCATGCAGACAGGGCATGGGCATTATGTTTATGATGTTTGGGAAGGGGTGTTCCTTGAACATGCCTACAGCTGTCTAAATGGTGATGTGGGAGCCCCTATTCAGACCTCAGCAGAACACGGCTGTAAGGGGGATTATGTGGGAGTGGGTCCAGCCCCAAACTTCCTCTTATGTGAAGGGTAAACTTCTATAGAGCTACTGAAAGCCCAGATGCAGCAGGAACCAGAGCATATGGGAGAGAGGTTGGTGAAGAGGGAAGCTCCTTTCACGTTCCAAAGATCATCGGTGTGCAAACAGTAAATCCACTTCCACAGTCACACAGTATACCCTTAGAGGTAAAGGACTGGTGCTCCTGTTACATGCTCAGTGGGAGAATTGTGCTATTCTCATGCACTATTTTAAAAATAAAATGCAGGGCCACACTGTGAAGTCAGTTGTGTGCAAGTGTTCAGGTAAGAGGGTATGATGGACATGTGCATACCAGTTGCTGATGTAGGAACAGTGAATGTCCATATCCAGAAGAGCACTATAGAGGTTCATGACAGTGAACCTGCAAACATGCATTGACTGTGGATGAGGCAAGGAATTACCAACATTCAGTGCCAACAAATCAGACACTAAACAGCATCAATGAATCCATGCTGGTATTAGCAGACAGTGGGGAACTGATGCGCTCTGAATAACATGGGGGAGGGGGAAGGAGGGAAACATTTACTGTGCTCTGGGACGCGGGTGGCGCTGTGGTCTAAACCACAGAGCCTAGAACTTGCCGATCAGAAGGTCTGTGGTTCGAATCCCCGCGATGGGGTGAGCTCCCGTTGCTCGGTCCCAGCTCCTGCCAACCTAGCAGTTCGAAAGCACATCAAAGTGCAACTAGATAAATAGGTACTGCTCCGGCGGGAAGGTAAACGGCGTTTCCATGCGCTGCTCTGGTTCGACAGAAGCAGCTTAGTCATGCTGGCCACATGACCCGGAAGCTGTATGCCGGCTCCCTCGGCCAATAAAGCGAGATGAGCGCCGCAACCCCAGAGTCGGCCACGACTGGACCTAACGGTCAGGGGTCCCTTTACCTTTAAGGTGCAAATGTGAACATAGTCCACATTAGACCTCTAGAGGGCAACTAGAAATCCTCTAAGTTCTCAAAACAGACAAGACTTTTTCATGGATGTTACAAGTTTATACCATTATACGAGAAGAAATGAGTTTGGAGCACAGACTAGAGCTTCAGATTCAATTACCTTTGTTTGCTGTGCATTACAACTTCAGTGTTCAGTGTTCTCTCACATGATTAGTGCGCTGCTAAAGGTGGCTATTAAAAAAGGTGGGTGTGGTGGAGAGAAGGAAGGTAAAGCCTCGAAAACCTTGAGTTCTTACCTGCAGCATATACTTGCTTAAGAAAAAACAACAGAACAACTTTATATATTAAAAATTTTATTGAGATGATGTAATTACAAGCATTTAAAAATTATTTGCAACTCACTGGCCCTGAGAAGAGGCATTCTTGTTTTGTTACATTCATTCAGTTCAATCACCTTAACCCCCACACCTTGAAGAAACAAAAAGAAGAGCCACCATCAACAGGCTACAATTTACTTAAGATTTTTTAATAAAAAAACCCAAGCAAACCGACAACAGCATTTCATTCTTAATTTGCACGTGGCTGCAGCCATTTAAAGAGAATGTCAAAGAAATCTCTGCCCTTATGTGAACCCAGGCGTCCTTGCAATGTTCATTTTGTATACAGTGGTACCTCGGGTTAAGTACTTAATTCGTTCCGGAGGTCCGTACTTAACCTGAAACTATTCTTAACCTGAAGCACCACTTTAGCTAATGGGGCCTCCCACTGCTGCTGCGCCACCGGAGCACGATTTCTGTTCTCATCCTGAGGTAAAGTTCTTAACCCAAAGTACTATTTCTCAGTTAGCGGAGTCTGTAACCTGAAGCGTCTGTAACCCGAGGTACCACTGTATAGGTGAGTTTTATGGTAGGGTTCTCCATTCCCCAATAACTTTTAAGCATTTCCCTATTCCTATTTGTTCTACCCATCACTGACTTCTGCTGGGGAGACAGGGAAGTGCAGGACATCTTGTGAACAGTTGCAAACCCGGCCCTACAGCTGCCATTTTCAGAAGCAGCCCCTTATTAATTGGTAATGGTTATAGTTTGGCCCCAGAGAAACACAAGAACTCACATTCAGTTCCTGAATATGAAAAGCACACCGTTGCAGCCGCAGTTTTATTTAACAGCCATCCAATGAAATGTGTCCCGTCCCCCCCCCGCCCACCTAGTTGTTGCTTCTGTGACTGTCTGGGCTGCTTACATGGATGCAAGAACAATGGGACCAGAGTGTGAGTGTGGATTCATAAGCTTTTAGAATTGCAGCCTTTGTTGTGACGGAAGGGAAAGTAGGCTTCCCCCTTGTAAGAGTCTGCCATTCATAAAAACATGTTAAGAATCTGCAACAACAAAAATGAACTGCCAAATTCAAACACAATAAATGTAATTTGAGGCCCCTTTCATATAAAACAGACAATGTGAAGCTTCTTAAGTCAACAATGAGCAGGGTTTGAAGCTCAATAGAAACAATTCCATAAAACATGTTGATCCACCTGCAGCTCTAAATCTGGGATGCAGCTGTTCTGCTGAGACTCCTTTCCATTAACACAGAGTGGATCGTATCTCTTGGCCGAAGTATGCTGCGCTGGCTACGTAACTGGTATGAAAATTAAGGGACCGGAGGAGCTACCTGTGGGGAACGAAGAGTGATGGACAAATGTGTGAAAATGAATGCTTTAAATGTATGTTCAAGGTTCTTTTATTTTCACATGTTGCATCTTAGATTTAACAGTTTTATCCCTTATCAGTAGTATGTTTCATTTCACTATTTAACATTTTCTTGGGATGGGGGGAAGAGTCCCAGACCAGTTTTTAGTGAATACTGCTGTGAATTTTTTATAGTGAATGACTTTTACTGGAAACTGGTAAGAAACCAGCCAATGACCAGGGCTGTGTGTTTTATATAACCTTACCATGCAAATGCAGAAACATATTGAGTATTTCACTTTAATTTTTCTTTTTAAAGAGCAAGTTTTTAAAGATTCAGAATAAATTTTAGAAGCCAGAAGGTTGGCGGAGCAGAATTACCAGTGATGGAGAGGTGGAGAGACATCAGCATAGCCATCCCTTTCCACCTTACCCCACTTATAGACACAGAACTCTTTATGCAAATTAAATCACAGCAAATATGCTTAATTTGAATATCAGGTCCAAGTGATACAATTTCAGATTCTGCATTCCTGATGCAGAATTGTAAGTCATTATGGCACAGAATACTGATTTCATTAGCATTTAAGATACATACAGCCCTGTGAACAGCTTTCATTGAGTGTGGACGCTGCAGCACAGACAGAATTATGTCATTATGTGTACAGATGAACATATGAACTTTATGAAGAGTAAGATATTTTGTGGTGGAGAACCACAGGGTAGCATACTGCTAACTTCAGAATAATTTAACAACCTTCTTGATGTTTAAAGGGCTAAGACCTCCTACCAACAGAGGTGCATACAAAACTCCTCTCAGCAAAAAAGCTACAG
Organism: Podarcis pityusensis; assembly: GCF_964106645.2. Classification (NCBI taxonomy): domain Eukaryota; kingdom Metazoa; phylum Chordata; class Lepidosauria; order Squamata; family Lacertidae; genus Podarcis; species Podarcis pityusensis. The sequence continues at coordinate 98,602,114 of NC_138032.1, read as the reverse complement.
ACCAATCTGGAGCTGCAAGAACCTAAAACATTTAAAATTAACAGGGCACGAATGCTCATCCTTTAAAATGAAATTCCATATTTATGGGTAAGATAGCCAGAAAACTTCACTTACAACAGAGCGAAACATAACCAATGCAAAGATCAGCCCAGAAATGCAATCTGTGTTTCCCCGCCAGCACATATAGTTGTGATGACAACCCATCAGAGCTTCCAGAAATGCAATTTTGCAATTTTAAGGGCCTTAAACCCCTTCCTTCTCTTTTTATGACAAACCTTTCTTCTGTCCTAGAGACTGTTGGCTGGCACAAAAAACAAAAACCCTCTTCAAACTGAAAATACCCTGGTGATGGCTCAACAAACTCAGTCAAGCAAAAATCCTGTCCTATTAGTATGGTTTTCATTTAAAGCTTCCTTGAGTTGGAAAATTGTGGAGATGCCTACTGACTTTGGCAGAGCTCTTCCCTTTATCTCTCCTTGTGGGACTGAGGTGCTTTGCAGACACTTTCAAGTCACAATGCTCACTCAAGATAGGCCACTCACGACTCTCAATTTCTTATACCTTTCACCATGGATCACCATCCAGAATCTTTAACCTTTGTGACAAGCATGAATAAAAATAACTCCAGCCATTTTCTCACTTCTTTTATGGCATTTGTCACCATTTGTTCCTATCTTAGAATCATCTTATGAGACTTTGCACAGAAAACAGTTGTACTACATTTCCATAGGAAAGCCTTCAGAATAAGCAAAAACTTGATGTTTTGTTCTACAAACGTTGCTTTAAAAAGGCCAAGTGGCATATTAATTAGAAAAGAAAATCCTCAACAAACCAACCAACCCAAAAACAAAACTAAACAAAAATATCCCCGGGTGAGGGAGACTCTAAAAGGAGCAGTGCAGTAGTGCTATATTTCCCCTCTCTCTTTCAAGTCTTGCTGCCAACACCTTGCCAATAGATTTGTTTTTTCTAAGGTACTCTGGGCTCTTGCACTGTCTCCAAAGTAAATGCTAAGTCCTGGGGTCTCATTTCCCATCTGACTGTGCCTCCACGTAGACTGCTCTTCCACAGACCAAAGTGAAGCAGGGGACTTGGTTCTTCAGCACTCATCTTCCTGGTATATTTGCTCATCCAGTTCCTGAGATTCAAGATGCTCCAGGCGGTCGGTGCGACCACTCATAATCTCATCTGGAGTCTTCATGAACCTGAAAACACAAGCAACATAGAAATGCATGGGTAAGGTATTTTGTTCTTACTGTACTGGTATCTGAAAAAGTGTGCCCATTTTATCATAACCTCTTTCATCTGCTCATCCTGTGCATACCATTCTAATAAAAAAAATGTACATTTTAGATAGCAATTTACTTCTGCATTCCAACAGTTCAATTTGAAATCTAGATTTTTTATCTTCGATTTTTTATCTACTTTCTTATCACACAAAAGAACATCATTTACTTGGTGATATTGCAAGCAACCTGTAAAAGCACCCTCAATTTGGTCATATGGCTTTAATTTCCAACCTCTGTCAGTTTTCATTAATATCTCTTCATAGGTGGCCCACCTCCTCTCTGGATTCACTTTCTTTACAGTTAATACCTCCACAGGTGATATCCACCATGGTGTTTTCCTTTCCAACAAGTTTTTGTTCCTTTCTCAGACCTCGTATATAGATCTTCTAACACATGATTTGTAAAACCTCTATGCACTTTAACTTTATCATACCAAAGATAAGAATGCCAACCAAATCTGTTGTCGTATCCTTCCAAATCTAATAAGTCTTTATTTTCCAGTGTAATCCATTCCTTCAACCAGCAGAGACAGGACGCCTCATAATAAAGTCTGGCACAGAGAATCCACCTTTTTCTTTCTTATCTATTAGTAATTTAAATTTTATCCTTGGTTTTTTCCCTTGCCAGATGAATATTGAAAGTACTTTTTGCCATTCTTTAAATTGTCCAGTCCCCTTGATTATTGGAATCGTTTGAAATAAAAATAACGTCTTAGATAATACATTCATTTTTTCTGCAGATATTCTACCACAAAATGACAACTTTAATCTATTCCATATCTCTAAGTCTCTCTTAATCTCCTTCCACACCAGTTGGTAATTATCATTAAATAAATTGATATTTTTTGCAGTCAGCCAAATTCCCAGATATTTTACTTTCTTTGCCACCAAGATTCCAGACCTTTGTTGCAATTCATCTATTTTTTCTTTAAGCATATTTTTAACCAACATTTTAGTCTTAGTTTTATTCAACCTAAACTCTGCTAGTTGTCCAAATTCTTCAATTTCCTCCAATGCTTCTGGTACACTAGAATGAGGTTCTTCTAATGTTAAAACCAAATCATCTGCAAAGACTTTAAACTTAAATTCCTTTACACCAATTTTGATACCTTTCACTTCTGAGGCTTCTCTTAACCTGTTTGTCAATACCTCCAAGACCGCAATAAATAATAATGGGGACAATTAGTACCTTTTATTATATCAAAGTATTCTGTCAGTATATTATTCACAATCATTTTTGCCTTCTGTTCAGAGTGTATTGCATCTACTCCTCTCAGAAAAGAAAAATATTATCAAAAGCTTTTTCCAAATCTATAAACATTAATGCTGCTTGTTTATCATTCCTGATCTCCAAATATTCTATTATATCCAATATATCTTACATTCTCTTTTAATTGTCGACCAGGAAGAAAACCTGCTTGATCTTTGTGAATCAACTTGTTAAGAGTTTCTTTTAATCTATTTGCCAAAATATCTGTGAAAAGCTTATAGTCATTATTTAATAACAATATTGGTCTATAATTCCTGGCATTCAAACAATCTGTATCTTGCTTAGGGATTAGCGTTATATATGCCTCTTTCCACATGTTCTTGATCTTCCCTTCTTTCAGAATATTATTCATCACGTCCCACAGAACAGATGTCAATTGTCCATTAAGAGTCTTATAATATTTTGATGTGAAGCCATCCAGTCCTGGAGCTTTACCTTGCTTCATACGTTTTATTGCCATTTGAATCTCCTGCATTGTTATTTGTGTATTCAATTGTTTCCTTTTTTCTAATGGGATTTGTTTTACTTTATAAATTTCCAAATATCTCTCTATTCTCTTCATATCTTCCTTCTCCTTCCTGTACAAATCTTTATAAATTTTTTGAAAGGCCTTCCTTATTTATTTTGGATCTTTTGTCACCTTATCTCCTATTTTGATCTTATTAATTGTATTTTGACTTTGACGTTTTCTTAACTGCCAAGTTAATAGCTTTCCAGTCTTATTCGCTGATTCAAAATTCTTTTGTCTCATTATTTTTATCTTCCATTCAACCTCCTGATTCACCAGCATGGAGAACTGAGTTTGCAACATTTTAATAGTTTGTTTTATTTGTTCGTCTTTAGGTTTCAATGTTAGTTTTTTCTCATTCTTCATGAGGTGATTCAGAACTTTCTTTTTCTCTTTCTGTCTTTTGGTGGCAATTTTTCTGTATCAAGAAGCCTCTCATTACAGCTTTACTCGCATCCCAAGCCATTTCAAGTCCAGTTTCTTTATGTAGATTCCACTAAAAGTAGTCTTTTATTACCTCCTTAGCATTTTCCACTATTGTTCGGTCATCAAATAAACTTTCATTCATCCTCCATCTGAAGGAGGACTGTTCTTTCCCTTTCAATTCCGTAAGTGTTGAATTATGGTCTGATAGTATTCCCGGTGTGATCTCATTTTTAATTACTCTTGGTACTAGTTCCTTGGATATCCATATATAAACTATTCATCCCAAACTGTGATTCGGTTTGGAAAAAAATGTGAACTGTTTTGTAGTTGGATATTTTAGTGTCCATATATCAACTAGTCCAAGGTTTTCAATCAAGTCAAAGAATGTTTTTGGTAACTTGCCTTCTTTCGTTGATTTCCTTTTTACTGATCTATCTAGTTCTGGCCGTACCACTCCATTGAGATCCCCCATTAAAATTATCTTCTGATCCATGAATTACAACAGCCTCTCCTCCAATTTTTTTCAGCCTTATTTTCATTTGGTGCATAAACTCCAACAATGATAATTTCCTCCCCCTTGCAGCATCATTTGGGCTACAATCACTCTCCCTTCATCCTTGGAAATCAACTTAGGGTCATACTTCTCCTTTATGTACAAGACTACTCCTCTTTTCTTATTTACATCTGAAGTTATAAAGTCTCCCCCAACCTTTTGTTAATCAAAACATGTCTATGTTTCTTTGTCACATGTGTTTCTTGCAAACAAATTAAATCCAAATTCCGTCTTTTTAAAATATGCTCAATTTTATTTCTTTTAGATTTATTATTAAGACCGTTCACATTCCAAGTTATAAGTTTCAACGTCATTTCTCTGGTCACTACAGTCAATAAAATTTAACTTAAGGTTGGGTAGCTTTATCCTTATCAATATCTTCTTCCTCTCCTTTTTCTTCTTCTCCTCCCTCTTCTTCTTCCTCCTCCTCCTCCTTATTTTCCTCCTTTTTCTTCTTCTTCTTTCCCTCCTTTGAATCCAGAGTGGGTCCAGCAGGTCCAGTGAGACCAGCGTCCACCTTTCCTAATTCTTTCTCATATCTTCTGATGAATTTCTTAACTTCCTGAACATCAGTTAATTTAAATCTTTTATCTTTGTAATAAAATGAGACCCCTTCTGGAAATTCCCATCTGTGTTGTATTCCATTTTTCTTCAACAATCCCATTAGTTGGTTATATCCATCTCTCTTTTGCAAAAATCTGGTAGGGATCTCCTTAAAAATTATGATTGGTTTCCCATCAATAAATAATTTATTATTATAACAGAACGTATTTCTTTCCAAAGGCTGGAGCTCAGCACGTTAGAGTTCTCCCAACCAAAACACAGAGTCTTCACCAGGGGGAAAAAAAAAATCTCCTCTTTAACTCCCACAAAAACCAAAATTCACTACAACGATAATCCCTGCCTTAGCACTTTATACAAAGTATCTGAGGACTTTCAGTTTAACACTCACACAGCAGGGTTGTTCACTTCTGTCTTTACTCCTGCAACTTTCTTTCCTGCACCATCTTCCTCACCGCTGTCGGGATGGAGTGCCTTTTTTCACCCCTCAGCTGTCCGGATCTTGCCAAATTTTCTCCAATATTTCAATGGATAGAAACATCCAATTACAGTGGTACCTCGGGTTACATACGCTTCAAGTTACAGACTCCGCTAACCCAGAAATAGTACCTCTGATTAAGAACTGTCCTTGACGGCTGAACCTGGAGAAAGTCAGATTTGGAGAGATGGAGTACTGTTTGGTCTGGAGATGGGAAGTTGGATAGATCCCCCTATGCAGGGATGTTTTGACTTTTCGGATCTGGCTTTGGGCCAGGGGGAGTTCGGAGTTGTGGGGGCCCTCAATCTTGGAGGGACTTTGAAACATGCCTTTAAATATCTTTTGGATTCTAGTGTCGACTATGGAGAATGGGCTGGCTTGTCGAGAAGGGATAAAGATATTGTCAAGTTGGAGTCTCCCCGAGAGAAAGGAAGGAAATTAAGAATAAGATCAGCAGAAGATAAAGTAAAGTGCAGGTATAAACAAGAAGAAGACCTGCAGAAGGGACATGGAAAAGACTTAAGATCCTCAGATAGAAGGTCACCAGGTTGACAGACTAGATGGATGGAACAGTAAGGACTGACAAAACCCGAGACCAGGAAGAAGAGATGACGGATGAAGATTGGAAGAAAGTTTTAAAAATTCATTTAGAAAATTATTGTAAAATTAATGAGTATTAGAAAAATGTTGGAATGAAACTATTTGGCTTTAGTAGAAATGTTAAAAAGAATTATGTATAAATATGTTTTGTTAAAAAGAATTAGGTATAAATAAGATTTAAGTTTTAAGCTTTAGGGTTTTTTATGGTTAGATAAGGTTAAAATAGATTAAGGTAATCTAATGACAGAATATTGTGAAAGATGGAAAGGATTTGCTGAGATAATTAACAACTAGAATACAAAAAAGGGAGGTGTGAGGAGGTCGATGAAACAAGTTAATGAAAGGTAAGGATTTGGGAATATTGGATTTGCTTTTAAATTTTTTGTTTATTTTTGCTTTTTTGATTCTGATGTATTGTGTGTTTTGTTTTTCTTCTTTTTTTTGACTTTTGTTTTTATTGACTTATATTGTTTAATTTCTTTTTTTGTATACTTTTTTTCCTTTTCTTTTTTCTTGCTTTTTCCTCCTTCTTTCTGTAATTTTAAATTCTTAATAAATATCTTTTTTTAAAAAACAACAACTTTGTTTCAGGATGAGAACAGAAATAGTGCTCTGGCGGCACAGCGGCAGCAGGAGGCCCCATTAGCTAAAGTGGTGCTTCAGGCTAAGAACGGTTTCAGGTTAAGAACGGACCTCCAGAACGAATTAAGTTCTTAACCCGAGGTACCACTGTACAACAGGCAAAAAGGGACTTTCAAAGTGTGTAATTGTAAAGGAAGATACTTGAGCAGCTGTTCTTGGTGAGGATACGGGGCCCCATTAGCTAAAGTGGTGCTTCAGGTTAAGAACAGTTTCAGGTTAAGAACGGACCTCCGGAACGAATTAAGGTTATCACTGTATAATCCAAAATCCATTTTTTCTCTTTGGAAGCTTGCTGCTTTCATCAGAAGCCAGAGACTGCACAACAAAGGATTAGTGGTGCTTTCCCTTTGCGCCCGCAGCTCAATCCCGTCTCCAGTTCTATTAATAAAACCCGAAGAGCAGGAGAGCATGCAAGGGCGCCGCTGGGTGCCACATCCCTCAAGGTAATCCCCTTGAGTTTCCGAGGTCTGCATAGCCTTTGCAGAATGTCTTAAAACCCCCACGTTGCTCGGAATCCCCTGGGGGGTATTCCACGCTTCTTTCTGATGGCCGCGGCTTGCTGGAAGTCCACCTCTACATTTCAGTTTTTAAAAGGGTTTCCCTCTCTACAATCAAGTGGTATATAAATTTTATGAAATAAATAAAATAGTTTGGTGAGCCCCAGCCTAGATGGTGCAGTGGTTTGATTCAGTATAAGGCTGATTCATGTGCTCCTTTTTTAAATGGAAAAAAGAAATGGTCCTCTTGTACCTGCAAAGGTACTGTTTCAGAATGGTTATTTCAGTGGAGGTGTTTACCATTTCTTTATTTCTTTTATTGCACACTCCTTTTATTCCCTCACCACAGCCCCCTCCCTTTGCCCTTCTCCTTTCTCATCGCCCAAGCCCTGCTCCCCAACTCCTCATCAAACCTCTTCAACTCATCTGCACTTCGCTCCACCTGTGCAAGACCTCCCTTCCTGGACTTCCCTGCTACTGCAAGCTCACCTGCCCACTCCACCTCTGCTCACTCATCCACAGGGCCACATCACCCCTTTTGCTCAAACTACCCACGTCCACACCCTTGAGAGATGCTCAACTCTCACTGGCTGCCCCTCTTGCTTCCCCTTCTGCCACAAGCCGTGCTCACTTGCTGTGCCTACCTGTCATTGATGCTTCCCTCACTCTGGAGCATGTGCCACCTGTCACCAGCGTGACAACGGACTAGTACAAATATTATAAAGAGCTATATGCAGTCCTGAAAAAGAAAACCCAGTCCCCTGTTTTGGTCTTAATAGCTCTGAATTTTTTGAAAATGCAATTTTTGGCTTCATGCTTACATTAATGCAATATCGCAAATTCACCACTTGCTGAACATAAGTCACAGTTTGATTTGATTAATCCTCCAAGTGCCAAACTGTCAGCTTTATATGCAGAGCTGCACATATAGTCTACTCAGTGGCCTCATGGAATACTTCAACACTGATAGATATTGAGATATTGGTTTTAATGCTGTGAACTGGTGAACCCATCCCCGGCCTTCAGATATTCAGAAGTTTGGTTTTTAGTCAGGTTAGCTACATTTCTGGAGGGCGATAACGATTCTATTTTATAGCTTCCTCTAACATTATCCATAAGGAAATTTAGAAAAAGAATTTCTTGCAAACAACAAGGATGAAAAATAAGGAATTATCACCTGAACAAAAGTCGTTGTCCTGGCTCCTTTCTGATAATATTTAGTTTATAATAATGGCGCAGGGCTCTAGACATTTTCTCATATGTCATATTTGTTCTGTTCTGTAAAGAAAGAAGAAAAGCATGAAGCAATAATTAAAACATAATAATACAAAGAAAAAGGTGGTTGATGTTTCTGTCTTTCCTTTTGTTCTGTTTCCCACATATATTAGTAGACTACGGAATTGGGGAGGGAATCACTTTATCTCACAATATAATAAAAATCTAATAACGTCATCGCACGGCCCCCAATTGCCTCATCCCAGTCCTTGTTATGCAGGATAGGGAAGAAAAAAGGAAGGCAAAGTGCACAACAGCAGTGGTCATGGCATGGGAGCAAGAAGGGAAGAAAAATGAGAGGGTTTAAAATAATGACAGAAGTTTGAATAAAGCAGCAATGGAGTAAACTAAGAGGGAAATGGTGGTGGTTTGAGTAAAGTATGGACTATTTGTGAACTTCTTGTCCTTTAGCTCTCACACATGAGGCAGCTGAGAACCATAGAATTGGAAGGGATTCCAAGGGTCATCTAGTCCAACCCCCTGCAATGCAGGAATCTCAACTCAAGCATACATGACAGATGGCCATCCAACCTCTGCTTAAAAACCTCCAAGGAAGGAAAGTCCACCACCACCTGGAAGAGGCACAAGTACAGCGAGAAGGGAAGAGCACTGAAAAGAAAAGAATGGTTGTTTTAAACAACAGCAAAGTTTGAAGTGGGGATGGAGAAGCATTGAGAGGAAAACTGATGTTTTAAACAACAGCAACAATTTGTGTAAAGCTAGGTGGGAGAAAAACAGAGGAAAACAGTGGTTTTAAACAACAGCAGAGATTTGAGTAAAGCAGGGATGAGTAGAAAACAGTGGCAATCTTAAACATTGCAGAGGTCTGAGTAGAGCATGCAGGGGAAAACACGGGGGGGGGGGGAGAAGTGGTAGTTGAGTACAGTGACAAGGGAGTTTGGAAAGGCTTGGTTATCTTAGCTTTTTGCTGTTCATTTCAAAGTACCCATCTCTGCTAAGTACCCATCTCTGCTATTTCTCCTTGTTAAAACTGGGGGGGGGGGTTGGGGGGGGGCAAGGGGAAAGCAACCCTCAGTGTATCTCCGTGCCTGGTTTACTAAACCCTGGGCTGCAATTTAAAACAGCCACTTTTTCCTCCTCTGTCCCGCTCTCTTCTTGCTGTACTCAAACTTCCCCCTCATCAGGGCTGGAGTCAGGCGTAGGTCAGCACAACACAATGAATCACTTGAGGCCAGTAAAGTGAATTATTCAAGGAAACAATCCACAGCTCCGGCCTAGTGGTCTCAGAAACTCTTTCTAGGTCTTGCCCTGATGAAGCAGTTGCAAGGACGGAAGGTCCCCAGTGCCCACTAGGACTCCTCCTCTCCAGGGTGTTTCCCGCGCAGTCTTAGGCTATGTCTGCACACAACCCCCCCTCTGCCCCTTTCATTTCTCTGTGTGTCCTAGGAGACCGGGGATGGGGGGAGCTCCAGCAGCAGCAGGAGACTCCCAGGCCTCTTCAGCAGCTTGCCTCTCTGTCTTCTAGTCCCCCTGCCCTCCAGCCCCCACTTCCACCTCAGAGTCTGAACGGTGCTCTGCCACAGCCTCTTCCTGTTCACTAAACCCTGCCACCTCTTCTGCTGTTGACACCTCCTCCTCCCAGTCTTCTCCTTCACACCACTCACTGTTGTCCCACCACCAGTCCCCTGGCTCTGAGCCTTCTTCCCCAGAGGGTTCCCCAGTTGGATCCCCCCCCCACTCCTCTGCTTCCAGCCCGTCCATGACAGCCCTCCTCCATTCCTCAGCTGCCTCATGTGACAGATAAAGGATGTGGAGCTGTCATTCCTGGTACCATTGCCTTCAACAAGAAGTTCTAGAATCAGTGTAATAACTTAGAATAGACAAGCAAATACCCACATATGTACAACATCCATTACTTAACTTAACCTTCTCTAACCGAACAGGATAACTGGCAGACTTGCTCTTAAGATTCTATTCATCTTAGAGATACAGTGATATATATCAGCAAGGCATGTGTGCCTAAAGGGGCTGCAGAAGAGGAGAGGAGGAGGCCTGCAAATGTGGGTGGTCTGTGTGCAAGGGGCAGTTGAGAAAATTAGGGAGGAGGCATGCAATGGGGTTGAAGATGAAAGCGGGGAATGAAAATGTATGCAGAAGAGGAGTGGTGGCAGAAGGTGAAAAGGGTGGTGGCTGCAAGGTGTGGTAGGAGGAAGGTGCAGGAATTAAGATTGTGTGCAAATGGCATTGCACAAAAGGAAGATGCATAGACACAGGAGTGAAGATGAAAACGGATGTAAAGCAGGGCTGCAGCACAGAAGAGTTGTGGCTTCACAAATGGGGCTTGAAAGGTGAAAAGCTCTATTTGTAGCTGCATGGTTTGACAAGGGAAAGCTCTAGGGATGTGGGGGGCTGGGAGGGAGGTTGGCAAGCAGAGTGAGTAAGGATGCAGCCCCTAGTCTACATAAAAAAAAATAAAATCCCAGTTATCACAATTCTGTTACACCCAAGCCATGGACCAAGAAACAGCAACATGCATGGAGCCAGATTGTGTAGATTCTTAGTAGCCCCTGTCTCAGGGACACTGTTGCCTTGAGATCAACACCTCTCCCTTTCTCTGCCCAACATTGCTAGGTTAGGTCAGCAATAATTGGTGTACTCGGGCCAAGCTGCTCTTTACCTTATGGTTTCCCCACAGCCTGGCCAGTCCGTTAGGATCCACTATCCGGAATATTTTGGATTCTCTGTCCTCCCATCGGATGAAGTTTTCGTACCGGCTGTCTGACAGCAGCTGATAGACATAATCCCAAAGGAGCCTGCAGTCTGTGAAGAGGACACAAAGGTTTTGAAAAGACCCACGCCTGGAATGAATTGGGCACCAGGAATGACGCTGACAATTCAGACTTCCACCTAAGAACACCAGAGTTGCCTCGGGAGATCAGATGAGAGGTCCCTTCCATCTCCCACCACCAGAAGCCAGTCAGACGCCTCAGGGAAATTATGAGCAAGATCAGGAAACAGACGACAGTTCCCTGTTGATTGTCCCCAGAATCTGGTATTCAAAGATATACCGTTTCTATATATGAAGGCTTTAGCTATCATGCACATTAGCCTTTGATCAACCATGTATTTGTCCAATTGTTTCTATTAAAAAATTATTACACATTTGAAATAATTTGTTTCTAGAAATTTTGTGTTTTTATCATGATCCTTGTTTGCTAATGTAACAGAAAATTCCATATGTATGTCCCTTAACACTTTTCTCCAACTCAGCATTTGCATAATTCTGTAAAAGCACTGCAATTACTTCAGAGCTATTAAGTAGTTAAATGCCTTCACTTTTGATAATTGGATTGAAATTTCACCCTGGCTAGATCTCTAATTAAAGGTCTAACAGATTATTTAAATTTTGATTACTTCTCCCCTCCTTCTTTCATGCCAGTATTTTTAGATTGGTTAAGCAAAAAGGTTAGTTCTCCCCACTCCTTCAGCTTCATGCAAGTAAATTTTACACCACAGGCATATTCAGTGAGAAATTTAGAATTCAAAAACTGGTTGCAGACCAAAGCTGAGAAATTGTCACACTTCAAAGACAGCTTTTTTTTTCTGAAAGGGGAAGGTTGAATTTCACACCCCATGGGATGGCATTCAGCATAGAATGTATTTATTTATTTGAATTTGTTTGTTGTCTCATCACACTAGTTTTCTAGGTGCCCTATAAATACACTGGTGGACTTACAGCCCCTACTTTATTTAAACATTTCTGTACTGCTTTTCCGCTGAACATGGTCTTTAAATAGCTCATGCCAATATGAAAAGATACAGACAACATATCATTTAAAAGATTCAAATCTACTTTAAAACAAGCCAGCAAACCATAAACATTAATTGAGAAAGAATATGCACAAATAACAGTCTCAAACCAGCTTACAAAAGTATGGCAGAAAAACACTACCATTTACTGATGGAGCAGATCTGGTAAATTTCCTGCAGGAATGAATTCCAGCAGTGACAATGCCTGATTTATAGCACCAGGAAATTTTACCTCAGACAGAAATGGGAATCAAATTATATATATTTCATTTATTATTATAGAGGCAGAATAGATCATTTGTATTATAAAGAAGAGCATATTGTATATACTCTTGAATGTCTTCCTATATATCATGGAATTCTACTCAATATTGATTCAGAGCAGATTCCAACACCTAGTTAGCAGAGTAAAAACTTAAACACGTTGCAGGATTCCCTCCCAAATAGACCAGAGGCAATCAATTGTATTTCATCCAGCAGAGCTTTACTGCTACTGAAGACAAATGAGCATAATGGTCACAAATCCAATACATTCAGGATTGGCCCTGCCCATAAGAAATCCACTTGCAGCAGACTTAACTTACAATAACCTATAATAAGTCTAAACCTCAATGCTAAGCATACTATGTACAGAACACTGCGCCAGAAGAAAAAAAGAGAGAGAAAGTGAAACCGAGGCTCCTTCTGGCCTTACTTTTAGAGTCAGCATGACCTTGACAGAGAACCAGTTTAAACCAGCTGTACTCAGCTTCTCTGAAGGAATAGCCCAAACATCAGGAACCTTCTGCTTGTTTCTTTCACACAGAGAAACTTCCAGAACCCTACACATCAGATCAATACTTTTTGTACTAAGAAATGCAAGCTGACACTAGATGCATGCATAAAAAAGGTGAGGCTGTTGTCAAGCTGCCGTTCACACGGCATAAGTGGCCACATCAGCTCCAGGATGGCAAATGGCAGGCAAGCAAGCAGCACTGGGGGCAACCTGCCCAGGAAAGCCATTTGAGAGAGGAGGGAGAGGGGATTCAAGAGCGGTTTAGCAAGCCACTTTATGAAGCCCCCACTCCTTTATTAGGGGGTGGGGCTTGGGCCAAAGTGCAAGGGGAATGGGAGGGCCTTGGAGCAAAGGGGTGGGGGAGGTATGGGGGAAGGGCAGATGGCAAAGAAGCTGGAGGGTAGTTGGAGACGTTGGAGGGTTGGTGAGCAGGGGGGGGCAGGAGGGGCAGCCCTAGTACTGCACAAAGTCCCTCAATTAGGATTTGATTAATTCTGATTTATCAAGTATTAGATTTAGGTACTGACAAAGTGATACTGACATTAACCCTATCAAGACAAAAGGTTAGAAGAAATTCAACACATGTTGTCTCCCTTAGTAACGACATTTTCTGGGGTACTTCCATATGGGGGCTGCATTTGCAAACTGGTCACTGAAAGATTGCAAACTGGTAGTTGGCAACAGGTTACTTATTCCATTTCCCTCAGTTAAATGGCGAGGAGTCCAAAGCTGTGTGGATGCTACACAATGTATGCAGGAATAACACCTTTAATAATAAACTAAACCTCAGGAAGAACTTTCTGATGGTGAGAGCTGTTTTGTGTGGTGTACTGGTTAAGAAGGACAGATGTCCTAGTGCTCACTGGAAGGACAGATCCTGAAGCTGAGGCTCCAATACTTTGGCCAGAGAAGACTCCCTGGAAAAGACCCTGATGTTGGGAAAGATGGAGGGCACAAGGAGAAGGGGACGGCAGAGGACAAGATGGTTGGACAGTGTTTCTCGAAGCTACAAACATAAGTCTGATCAAACTGCGGGAGGCAGTGGAGGACAGGAGTCCCTGGCGTGTTCTGGTCCATGGGGTCACGAAGAGTCGGACACAACTAAACGACAACAACAACAGTGGTTAAGAGCGGTGGACTCGTAATCTGGGGAACTGGGTTCGCGTCTCCGCTTCTCCACATGCAGCTGCTGGGTGCCCTTGGTCTAGCCACACTTCTCTGAAGTCTCTCAGCCTCACTCACCTCACACAGTGTTTGTTGTGGGGGAGGAAGAGAAAGGAGATTGTTAGCCACCTTGAGACTCCTTCGGGTAGTGATAACTTCTGAGTGTGGACTTCCGGGGTGGCGCCATCAGCAATGGCGAACTCCCTCTGATCTGGAGGGACTAGCTCCACGCGAAACGGGTCTTTTCCGCTACAGCGAAGCGGGGACCCTTTCAAAAATCACAGGCGGATGAAGCCTGTGACCATGGGACTCGGCGGGCACCCTTAGCGCCCCCCCAACCCGCAAAGGAACCCACTAACGGGCTCCAAAGCGAAGAGGGGGAAGTGGCGCGGTGCTGAGAGTCAACTTCTATTTCCGTGGAGTGAAGCCGCATAGCTGTTGCCGGAGAGCGCTGCCTTTTTCCTGGGACAATTTGGCTTCTAAAATAATCACCCGTGAGTACTTAAATTTCGGACAATTGGACTTTAAATAAGGACTTGCGAGCAGAAAGGAATTGGACTTAAAAATTTACTTCAATTTGGCACTGAAACGGGAAGGTCTAAACAGGAAGTCAGCCTTCCGTTTCTTTGTAGACAGAATAAAGCAAAGACAACGTAAACTAGAGCTCAGAAAATAGCTTCTAAAAGATTAACTTTCATCATTTTAAAATTGTTGAACCCCCCTTCGGAAGCAGGAGAAGAAGGGGGATCTTTTTCGGACTGTTTAAACCTGCAGAAGTGAGTTTAAAGTAAAGTAACTTTCCACCGTCCTGATCCTGGAGCGGGGTGTCAGGACTGACGTTTGAAGCTCATTGACCAGAGACAAACATTTTTGACAGATAGCTAAAAGAAGAGAAACATAGTGATTCCACTGTTCCCTTTCGCATTTTAAAGGAACAAATATTGACAAAATATCTCAAAAAGGAAACTTTGTTGCTAGATTTGTACTTAAAAGAAAGAACAAATAGAAGTTTTCCCCCTAGAGGGAGACTGTGAAACTGTAACTAACTTCAGGGAGCTTGCAGTTGGTACAGATTACAATCGTGGGAATAGACTTGTGACCTTGTAGGACAATGTACTCTGAAGCTCTGTGGTGTGCTCTCTGTAAAACAAATGCCCTACTGGAACAGTTAAATGAGAAGACGGATTTGATGACTAATGCGGTCAGAATTTTTGAACAGGCAGTGGGAAACTATATGGAGCCCACCCAGGAATCAAATCAGGAGTGTGCCCTGACAGAACAGATGAGAGAAGAGGATGTTGCTGAATTTTGGGCGCCAGAGATGGAGGGAGCTGTGGCCCTGCAGGAACATGAGGTTTTGGACTTGACAAATGAACTTGGAAAAAGCCAGATTTGGAAAGATAAAGTTTGGACTGGTTTGGAAATGGGGGGTTGGATAGACCCCCCTATGCAGGGATGTTTGGACTTTCCAAGTCTGGCAATGGGCCGTGAGATGTTTGGGGCTGTGGGGGTTCTTAATTTTGGAGGGATTCTGAAACATGTTTTCAAATACCACATGGAGTTTAGTCTGGTCTTTGGAAAAGGGGCTGATTTGTTGAAAAGGGTTAAAAACATTACCAAGCTGGAGTTCCCACGAGTGAAAGGAGAATATGAAGAAGAGCCGCGGAAGGGACATGGAAGAGACTTAAGGGCCTCGGATATAAGGTTATCAGGTTAATGCGCTGGATCAATTGGATAAAAAGGACTGACAAAACCCGGGACCAGGAGGAAAGGACGCTGGATGAAGATTGGATTGTTTTTATTTCTTTTTTTATTATTAGGATTGTTTTATAAAATTGATGAATGTTAGAAAAATGTTGGAACGAAATTACTTGGCTCTAGCAAAAATGTTTAAAGAATTAGGTAAGAATATTATGGTTATGAGAAGTTGGTAAAAATAAGATTTAAGTTTTAAGGTTTTCTATGAGATAAGATGAAAATAGATTAAGGTAATGTAATGACAGAATATTATGAAATATGGAAAGGATTTGCTGCGATAATTAATAACTAGGATACAAAAAAAGGGAGGAGGAGGAGGTCAAAGAAAGAAGGTAATGAAAGTTGAGGATTCGAGAATGATGGATTTGTTTTTATCTGTTTGTGGTGTATTTTTGTTTTTTGAATCTGCATTGTTTGATGTGGTTTGTTTTCTCTTTTTTTCTTTTTTTTCTTTTTTTGCTGTGGTTTTTTTTCCTGTAATTTTAAAAAATTTCAATAAATATTTTTTTAAAAAAGATAACTTCTGAGTGTGTTGAGAATTTCAGCTTGTATCTGCTCAGGGATCATGTCTTAGGTTCAGTCTCTGACTCGTGGTCTGTTGGAAGTCTTTTCAAAGTTTTGGAATGAAGCAAAGGGCTGTATGGTTTACATGATACCTCCTAAATGTTTGCTAATGCATTGTATATCTTTGCCATCTCCATAGTTTTCTGGGGAACTTGGAGGAATGAAATAGCTGGGGTGAAAGTGAAGGAAACACCAGAGCACATGTTAGGGCTTATTCCACAGCAGTGGTGTCAGAAGAGGGCTTCTCTGCTTCTATTGTGTCTATGCAATGTTGGCTGCAGGATGCTTTTAGGGGCTGGGAAGCATTCTGAATGTTATAATTCATTAATATAATTACCATTCTTGTTGGGGAATGTGAATTATGGGAATACGATGCACCGAACTAATTGCCTAAGTGCATGGCAGAATATAAAAAAGTAGTTTCATAGCTAGGTTGGTTGCATAAGGCTACAGGAATCAGGGAGCCTGGGAACTGAAATGCACGGCCAGGAGGCACCAAAGATGAAAGAACAAGGCAGATGGAACTAAGTGCTGCCTTGTTCTTTATTTCTTGGCTATGACTAGCACCAAGCAAATATTCATGACTTGCTTGGAACCCTGAAGCCAAAAACAGCAAAGAAGGAGCAGCTTCCCACAGCAGACAGGTATTTCCAGTACAAGACCTTTCTCAAGCATATGTTTTTTCTACAAATCCAGGACTGGTCAAAACAGAATTCATAAACGCGGGACACTGAGTCATACCTGAATCGCCCTGTGATCTTCATATGAAGGGTGGTATATAATAATAATAATAATAATAATAATAATAATAATAATAATAATTCTATATAGTTAGCATTTGAATTTGTTCTAGTAGGGAAAGTAGCCATTGTGTGTGTGTGTAGGGGGTGGAAGTTAATCCCTCCACCTCAGTGCTGTGGCCCAGACCCAATTTCACCCCACCCATGTTTGCTTTTCAAGTAAATTAAAAGAGAGATAAGCAATCATAAATCTCTCCTGTCTCATCTAGGTGATGAGTGTTTGCGGGATTAATTGTTAAAATAAATGGAGAGGGGAAAACTTGCATGGAAGTTTCTTATGACTGAAGGGATGTTTTGCTTTATTATACAGTGATATAGGTTGGTTGTGCTTCTACATTCTTATTTTACACATCAGATAGAACTTTCATTGATATACCTTGGCTGTTTGTCCAGCTAAGCAGACTTCCTAGCAGATTACGTTTCATTCAGACTAACCAGATTAGCTGGGGGAAAGCTAAGCAGTCCTGCCATTTCCTTCTTGCTTTATCACTTTGCGTGAAGTATCAGAACCCCCTTTTAGTTTCTTTTGAGTGTTGCTTTTTAATTAAAAGTCAGCAAAAAATGCTTCAGTGTTCAACAATGGAAAAATGTTTCATAGATTTCGTATAAAAATATTTGATGTATGCAAATGAGCAGCAGTCTCTTAAAATGAGACATGGCTTCAGCAAGCGCTGCAAAACTGGTTAGACGATGAAAGCCCTGCCTTTGAGGAATAGTTACGGTTTCTCTGGGCTGCAGGTAGTAAAATGCCACCTGATTAATTCTGTTGGTTGGGGGCAGGGAAGAGCAGTGTTAAACAGTAAGCCCTATCATCAATTTATCAGTTTAATGACCTGCTCCAGGTTTCTGTGGGCTCCTTTCAACCTCTCCCCCCCCCACCTCATGGCTTCAGTAGTGGTCACTGCTTTCAGTCCTCCCTCGTGAGCATGCCAGCACAACAGGTCAGCATTGATAGCAAAAGTCACACTACAATCTCTCCAATGCCTCAGTGATCTCCAATATGCAGTGGGAGATCTCCTCAGCGGTCCTTGCGCTCTGGGGCAAGTTCCCATTTCCCCATTCGAAACAAGGATTGTTCCATGATCCCTTGTCCGTAGTGGGCCCTCTGCTGCTCTGGGAATGTTGGAAGGAGCCCTGTTATCCCAGTCACTGACTCACGGTTCAGACTAATGAGACTGTTCTCCTGAGTTCTTACACTTGTGTCAATGGGCGCTATGCAAGTACAAGTAGACACAATAAGGGCCTGCATAAATCATAAATCCTCATCCACTAGTACAGACCCTGTGCACATCCAGTCACATTGGGCCAGTTCTCGCCTTCCACTGAAGACATGGCAGTCAAGCGATGGCAACAGCCGCTATAAACACTCCCCACTTCCATGCATTTATTAAATATATAGAAGAGGGCTAATGTTCCAAGCTGAAATATTTAGTATTTAGGTGAATTACCATATTTTTCTGTGTATAAGACCATAATTTTTTTGCTTTAAAAAATTTGGCAAAAATTGGGGGTCATCCTATACATGGATAGTAAACGCAGAGGGAAGAGTGCATGTGATCTGTGGCGGCAAGTGGGCAGGCGATTGCTGTTGGCAAGCAGATGTGTGACTGGTGGCTGTGGCAAGCGTGCGAGCAGGTGATTGGCAGCGAGCGGGTGGGTGGTTGGGTGATCGGTGGCAAGTGATTGGCAGTGGCGACCTCCCCCACAAAAACCTCAACAACTGAAGGGCAATCTCCCCCCCAATAAATATTGATTTCTTAATTTGGGGTTCAAAAATTAGGGGTAGTCTTATACATGGAAAAATATGGTGATACACACAAGTGAGCAACAGTCTTTTCCCCTCTTTTAAAACTGCTTCAAGCCTACAAATATGCTGAAGAATCTCTCTCTGGCTCAAGGATTTTAAAAGGCCTAGTGAACTTCACTCATCTGGAAGTCAGCCTTGAAAGGAAAGTATCACAGACCTCATTTCTGGTAAAAACTGGTATGGAGATCTACAGTCGTACCTTGCTTCTTGAACGGAATCCGTTCCGGAAGTCTGTTCGACTTCCAAAAACGTTCAGAAACCAAGGTGCAGCTTCTGATTGGCTGCAGGAGCTTCCTGCACTCCAATGGAAGCCGTGTCGGACATTCGGCTTCCAAAAAACGTTCGCAAATTGAAACACTTACTTCCGGGTTTGTGGCATTCGGGAGCCAAAACATTTGAGTCACAAGGAGTTTTAAACCAAGGTACAACTGTAGCAGTATTGACAGCTTAGTCCCAAAACAGCCACCATTTAATTCTCAACGTTGAGTTCAAGAGAGAAACAAGCAAGCAAGGAAGCAAACCCAAAAGAGCTGTTTTTGCAATAGCTGCAAGCATTGCAACCCCTTGTAGGTATAAGACTCTGGATTTCTCTACTCTGGAGGCTCTTTCTAGTGAATAGGTGCACTGCCCTCTCATGCTTCCTTTGAAAAGGGAGGGAGTTTCAAGGAACAGCAGATTGTTCGACAGCCTGTCACATTTTTGTTGTTGCTGCTGTAATGCTGCAAGGAAGGAATAGCAATTCAGTAGGCAAGGACACAACATTATTGAATGCCAATTGGGAAGGCCTGTTTGTTTGATTTGTTTTTGAGTTACTGCTAAGAGCTGCTTGCTTCCATAAAAAAGTTTTCACACAAACTGTGCAACGTGGTAACTACCAGCTCAGGAGATGTTGCTGCTGCTTCCATGAACCCCAAAATACAGAATGTTGTCGTTTCTTCAGTTCAGAGATGGAAATGGGCAATTACCTACCAGTTGTTGAATTTCTGCTAGGGTTGCCATATTTCAATAAAGTTCAGTAAGTGACAACAGGGGTTCTCATACATCCAGATTTTCCCAGACATTTTGCCGATTTCTGCCTGGACGCTGCTTCCGATAGCAGTATTCAGTGTATGTTCAGGAAACTCCAGATGTGTGGCAACCCTAATTTCTACCTTACATACACTGCTCACACAAGTAGACTGCTGATGTGAGCAGGTATCTGTGGAAGTGAGCAACTGCTTGATTAAACTGAGTCTGACTCTCAGATTCATGAAGGGTCACAACCCTACGGACTGAGCTTCACATTATAATAAATGCAGAATGGCCCATTTAAAACAGCAGGCCTGCATTGTACAATGTATAACTGTCACAGACCGGGAAGGAAAACCTGTGGGCAGGCCATTTTTTATTGTTTCACAGTGCTTACTAATGTTTAGGTAAATCGTAAAGAAGATTAATAATAACTTATTAGAACCCCTTTATGTTTGCACTGGCAGAAGAGAAATTCAGATCCCTCCTTCCTAGAGCCAATCCAAGCAAATAAGGAATGTGAATCTCTGTTAAATTTAATACAATAGAATTAAGCATTCTCTCACTGGAAGCCTTCAAACTTAACAGCAGTTAGATTTACCTGGGCCATGCTCATTCATTTAACCCGTTGCAGTATTAATTTGTTTGCTGGGAAACCATGACATGTAATAATACATAAAATGAATGTATTTTGAGGAATGATGTTCATGGGAAAACGCAAGGAAGATTAATCAGGAGCTGGTGGTCGTTACTTTGTCAGAAAGACCATCCATAACTTTGGGGATTTGGGTTCTAAGAACAATATGATGGCAGATCACCATAAAGTAAATACCTTTATTTACCCATTTGCTTCTATAGTACCTTCAACCTATGGACTTCTGTTTGTCTTCTAATGAAATTAACAAATTTCCCAAGCATCAGCCCTTGGGAAAATGTATGGTAGATACCAAAGAAAATACATGACTTGGAATATATCATACTAACCTGCTATCCTTCCAATTGGCATTGCATGCTCTTCAGGGGGAGAGACGGAGACCATGATGTGATTCATGTATGCTAATTCTTCCCGATGGGACAGGTTGATGGGTTTCACCTCTCTGTGCATCCCATCTTCAGACAACCTGGAGGCTTTGAAATCCACAGAGTGCCTGGGGTTCAGTATCAAGGGGTGCATGATGGGGCTGGGCATCAGCTGAATCACCCTTGTGTTTTCCTGGCGGGGACTGGAAGGCTTCTGAAGCACTTCGGAAGGGGTTGGGCAGTGGTTATTCTCAATAGGGGACACTGAGAGAGGGTAAGACTCTTGGCTATTGTTCTCCTGGTGGTGCCTCATTCCCGAGAGCCGATCAGCTGGTGAGAGGCGACGAATAGTGTTCTCCAAGGGGGATTTCAATGACCGCTGCTCAGGTTCTGGTGAAGGCCTGTGGTTGGCACTAATGGGGGATCTAGAGCGATGCAATAATTCAATGGTAGGAGGGTTGTGATGCATTGTGTCAGCTGATTGTCTTGAAGGTCTCTGGACAAAGTTGTCTGTATAGCAAAAGAAAAAGAAAGAAAAAAGTTGTGTATTCTGCGATAGGCAGGAATGGCCAACTGGGAGCTCATAGGTAACACGCAGGACTTTTTTTCAGCCTGAGCTCACTGGAACTCAGTTCTGGCACCTCTCAGATGGGCGCCATTGCCATTATAAGCGAACAAGGGAGGCATTCATGGTGAGTTCTGGCACCTCTTTTTCCTGAAAAATAGTACTGGTGACACATACTGGTGACGCAATTTTAACTGGAACCTTTGGTTCCAGCCAAATACTAACTAAGGTGGAGTAAACAATGCCCATATTTGTTCTCTCAAGGACAAAAACATTGTTTTGAAAAGATGAGACAAATATATTCATACCATGATAGGCTTTAAGATAGAGCATATGGACTGTGTTGACTCCCCATAAAAATGTTAAAATTCTATGCCAAGAAAAGCTGTCTTATATGACTTGCAACCATGATGCAAATTGTATCACATTTTGCATCAACTATTCTGCAAAATTTACCCTGGTTTTGCTAGACCTGTGGAGACAAGAACACTGGTGTCCTTTCTCCAAACCCTGAAAGCACTGTTCTCTCAGGCTTCTGAGATGTCAGCAGTGTAGCTATAAGATCTGGAAACTTGCTTAAAAAAAAAAAGAAAATGAAAGAAAGTAAAGACTCTCAGAAAGGAGAGCCCACTGTTCCATACTTTTTGTGGTCCTCTGCAATTATGGCATACACAGAGTCCTATACCACTTTACACTTATGATAAAGTTATGTTGTTCAGTAAAAAAATTCTGTTATACACACCCAGAACATTGTGGCTATCATCCAATTAATTTCGATTAAAAACAGATCCATTTATTTCAATTAATGAAATAGTGGAAATTGCATGATGTCTTGATGTGGAAAGTACACTGTTAAAACCATTTATTTAAGCCTTGCTCCACGTTCATCACTTAATAGAAATAATTAAAAATGTACAAAGCAAACATATGGCCACATTAAAAAAACATCCTTAATGGAGCTAAAACAATTTTCAGCCTTTTCATGGCACTCCAAATCTGCCACACCTTGCCGTATGCATCTAGATTAGGTTGTTGTATTTGCTCCTTCTCTTCCTCAGTCTGTGGCTACCACTGCTGTCTTAAAGGGTCTGTTCAAAAAGAACAGAGTGGTGCCTTACTTCTAAAATACAATTGCCATGAGGTGCAAGCAAAAGGCCTCTTTGAAGCCCTGTGAACTCGGCTTCCAAAGTTCTGCTTCCCCCGCACAAGCTCTGTGACCTTAGGCTGACTCCAGGCCCACTCATCAGGCTGTCCACCTCCCAATGGATCTTGCCAGCAACCACCAGTTTCCTTGTTACTGCTCAGGAGGAAGCGACATTGGTGTGGATTTTATGATTCACATGCCCCAAATCATAAACAAGAAAGGTCTGTCTTTGTCTGACTACTCAGGTCAGTAATAACGAAATGGGCACAAGGAAGTGAAACTTCAGAGCCAGGCCATGCCCTGTCTGCGGTGACTGAACAACAATGTCTTAAAACTGGTCTTGCAAAGAAATAACCCTTTAAGCATATTTCAGAGCCACCAGATTACCTAGTTGATGTGAACACAGCAAGTCATGATTTTTGTCCAAGGAGGAGTCGGGTGCAGCCGACAGAGTGGGGGCTTGGACTGCAAAGTTCCAACCCTGAAGCCCATTGGGTGGCTTTGGGTACTGCTTCTCTGCCTAGACTACCAGACAGGGTGGCTATGAGGGTGAAATGGGAAGCTGCTTTGAGTCCTTAGGGAAATAGTAGGCATATAAATGAGTTTAAAAAACAAAAACAAACAAACCCCAAAATGATGTTGTAATGTGTAGAGTACAGCTGGGCATATAGTTCGCTGGATCTCATTAAGATTTCCAGAAATCTCAATTTTAAAAAAAGTTTCTACTTCACATGGCAACACAGATACGCTCAGAAAAGCAGCAGAAATTAGGATGAAAGAAAATGTCTGTACAGTGGTACCTTGGGTTACAGACACTTCAGGTTACGTGATTTCGGGTTGCGCACCGCGCTGAACCCGGAAGTACCAAAACGGGTTACTTCCATGTTTCGGTGCTCACACATGCGCAGAGGCACTACATCACGCTTTGTGCATGTGCAGAAGTGCCTAATTGCAACCCACGCGTGTGCAGACATGGCGCTGCGGGTTGCAAACGTTCATCCCACACGGATCACGTTTGCAACCCGAGATTCCACTGTAGTTGTATGACCATACAGAACTCAATGTGAATTACTTTTGAGAATTATTTCTGGGTGGGATTATAGACTTGCATTGTGTTTCTCTTTCTCTTTCTGCATCTGGGTTAAGTTTTTTGCATGTCAAGGTCACAATAACCAAGTAAGAAACATTTCACCATATGCAGTATACACGTGCACCCACTACACGTTATTTGCCATATGCATGGAAATAAATGCAAAATATTGATTGATAGGACATCACTTCAATTGATCTCACATCTCCTTAAAACTCTGCCCTTCTGTCAGGAAATGATAGTAAAGTGATGGCAAGATATGGTTCTCTGATGTGCTCTCATAAGGAAGGTATGAGCCTTCCAGAAGAAAAGGTGGTTCACACATCAACCTCTCATCAGAAGAAAAGGTGGTTCACACATCAATCTCTGGAAGGCATTGGAATTTTGCCAAATAAATGTTTCTGTCATGAATGATCAGGCTCTGCAATGAAATTGGTGCCATCTAGAAGGCTTCCTGATCTAGAAGGCTTCCTGGGAGTGCCTGATCACCTCATCTGTCTCCTGAGAAATCTCTATGTGGGACAAGAAGCTACAGTTAGAACTGGATATGGAACAACTGATCTAGAAGGCTTCCTGGGAGTGCCTGATCACCTCATCTGTCTCCTGAGAAATCTCTATGTGGGACAAGAAGCTACAGTTAGAACTGGATATGGAACAACTGATTGGTTCAAAATTGGGAAAGGAGTGCGGCAAGGCTGTATATTGTCTCCCTGCTTATTTAACTTATATGCAGAATTCATCATGCGAAAGGCTGGGCTGGATGAATCCCTAGCCGGAATTAAGATCGCCGGAAGAAAAATCAACAACCTCAGATATGCAGATGACACAACCTTGATGGCAGAAAGTGAGGAGGAATTAAAGAACCTTTTAATGAGGGTGAAAGAGGAGAGTGCAAAATATGGTCTGAAGCTCAACATCAAAAAAACGAAGATCATGGCCACTGGTCCCATCACCTCCTGGCAAATAGAAGGGGAAGAAATGGAGGCAGGGAGAGATTTTACTTTCTTGGGCTCCATGATCACTGCAGATGGTGAAAGCAGTCACGAAATTAAAAGACGCCTGCTCCTTGGGAGAAAGGCGATGGCAAACCTTGACAGCATCTTAAAAAGCAGAGATATCACCTTGCCAACAAAGGTCCGTATAGTTAAAGCCATGGTTTTCCCAGTAGTGATGTATGGAAGTGAGAGCTGGACCATAAAAGAAGGCTGATCGCTGAAGAATTGATGCTTTTGAATTATGGTGCTGGAGGAGACTCTTGAGAGTCCCATGGACTGCAAGAAAATCAAACCTATCCATTCTTAAGGAAATCAGCCCTGAGTGCTCACTGGAAGGACAGATCGTGAAGCTGAGGCTCCAATACTTTGGCCACCTCATGAGAAGAGAAGACTCCCTGGAAAAAACCCTGATGTTGGGAAAGATGGAGGGCACAAGAAGAAGGGGACGACAGAGGACGAGATGGTTGGACAGTGTTCTTGAAGCTACCAGCATGAGTCTGACCAAACTGTGGGAGGCAGTGGAAGACAGGAGGGCCTGGCGTGCTCTGGTCCAGGGGGTCACGAAGAGTCGGACACGACTAAACGACTAAACAACAACAAGAAGGCTTCCCAGGGCTCATGGAGCCCATTCGCTCAGACACTGCACATTGCATGATAAGCCATGGTCATTTGACACAATTCCTGCATGCAGTCCAACAGAGAGACATAGCATTAAACATTGTTACACCATTAAGCCAACGCAAGGATTACATTTCAAAAGAATGTGTTTCTTTTTCTGCATTAAAAAAGATCTGAATTAGGGAAGACACAGCCTGTGCGTCGCCATCTTCAGTGACACTTGGCAGGAGGGCCAGGGAGGGCCCTGTGGACTGCCGGTTATCAGCCCAAGTGCTCGCTGAAAACATGGCTGTGCACCACAGAAATGGAATAGCCTGTGGTCTGTAGGTTCTGCGTAACAGCCTAGGAACTATTTTATCCTCAATTAAAACTGGATACACTCTTCCATCATAAGCCTAAAATGTATTTTTAAACGCACATGAAAGAGCTATCATTATTATTTATTAAATTTATCTACTGCCCTTTATCCAAGGATCACAGGGCAGTTTATTACATAAAAACACAAAAAGACACACATAACATAGCAACCGACCAAAACAATACCCCTCCCAGTTAACCCTTCATCTGCAAAAGAGCCCACCTTCTGTATTTCTGCATTGAATCCCTAATCAGAAGTGCCCCTCCTGAGTGGAAAAATTGCAACAGGACATCTTCTTTAAGGACAAGTAATTTGTCTTCATATTAGGTGTGGCTGGCTCACTGGATCTTTCCCGATACAAAAATTATTCCCCCATCCTCACTGAGGCTGATTGGAAGGAGGCAAGACCAGAACAGTAAATTGTGCAGAGATGCAGGCAGCAGTCTCCTTTGTAGGTGGGATTTTGGGGCTGTTTGGACATAATGGCAAACCATGCCTAGGAATTAGAAGCACAAAACCCTTGAGGTTTTTCAGCAATTTAGTTCTTCCAGTGCACCAACAGTTCTTTTCTCCTACACACAACACTCAGGAGAGAAACAGAAACCATACTCAAGACTGAATTGTAAAGATCGCCTGGAGAATGCTTGCCCTTTCCCTCATATGGCCATTCAAAGTGAGCTGGTTGGAGCAGATACATACCACAGAACCCAGTGAAGAATTAAACACAACAACAAACCCAACAGGCAGTGCAGGGCTATATTTAGCTGTGCGAGTTCTTCCACCAGCAGGAAAGAGGCAGCACAAGTGACTCAAAGTACACAAGAAGCCCTCATTACCTGCCTGTGAAGTCTTGGCACAAAGGGCTTCCCTCACTGCCCAGAGTCTGTGGCTGGAAGTAATCCATAATTAAAACAAAATGCTCCTCCTTGGCTTTTAATTTCTACCAAGAGGTGCCTTTTTTAAAAAAATGCATGTGCGAAAGCTTTATTTTAGTGGTTGGAAGCAAAGCTGAGGGGAAAGGAGCAAAGAGCAAAAGTATTCACCAAGCACTTGGAGAATACAATAAAACAAGGGTAGAGTATGGATATAAGGGACTGGAGGTGAAAAAGACCCCGGACTCCATTGAAGCGGAAGGTGCCATGGCACACCTGAAGCTGCAGAACTAGCCAGCACCTCTTGGTCTTGGCATTCCTATCTGACATCACACACTTAGAACAAAAACCAGTCTTCCTTCTTATGGGTTGTGTCCATAGAAGAAGCTGAACAATGTGCAGTCCTTGAAATCCAGCCACCACATGTTTTGTGCAGAGCAGTGGTGGGGAACCTGTGGCTTACGGGAACCACATTTGGCCTGTGAGACTGTGTTGGCTAAGATGTGCCCAAATATGACATCAGGCATGGAGAAGGTAAAGACACAACTGGGCTGAGCTTGTGGGGTGCCTACAAGTCTTCTGCGAAGTGTTCTGCACTTGACATTGCAAACTCTAATGACAGGTGCCTATGATCAGGTGTCCATCAAAGGTGACAGGCTTCTGTCCACATGTTGAAATCAGGCACTGTGCACCTGGTCTTGCAAGCTCAGGTGATCATCAGGTCTTATGAAGCGTTGTGCATGGAGATACGAAATCTCAAAGATCAGCTTCTTGTGAAGTTGCCTGCACAGTACTTTGCAAAACCAGACAATCTGTTGATTGTTGGTTCTTTTTGTCTTTGCCTGCATGGTTTGATCACAAACTGCATGAGCAAACAGTTACCAATGTCACTGTGATGTCAGGTAATTGGCTGCCAGTTCCAGTCCTGCATGTATCTCCGATGCAGCCCATACCCTGAAAGAACAGGGAAGGGGATCAAGATACCAGCTGGTAAGAGAGCCTAAGGGGCATAATAGCTGAAGTACTGAACTTAAACAAGGATGACCTGGCATCACAGTGACATCCTTCCTCAGAAATAGAGCTCTCTTGGGGAGCTTGATCCACAGTTACTGTGAGGATACAATTCAGAAAGGGGGAACCGTGTATGTCCATAGCTCTGTAGGATAAAAAGTAATAAATAAGATGAGGCAGGGAGTTCCCTAATGAATACATCTTGGGATCAGCTGATCATCTCTTCTTTGAACACGTACAGGATGTACTGTACAGGGCAGCAGTGGAGTGTCCAGCCTTTGTGGCACAGAAAGGAGCTCCAAGTTTTCAAGAACTAAGATGGCACAACTTAAAACACAATTTTGAACAACAGAACTTTGGAATAGTTAGAGAATCAAGCCTTATGGTTCCAATGTAATGTGGCTGTTTGTCATGAGAATGCCCCCAAGGAGCCTTGGGTTTGTGTCCTCCTCCTCCCACACAGAGATTTGCAACTTCTGTTCCTGGTTTCCAGCAAATCATAGTGGCTTACAATCTTGGCATAAAGGGAAATGTGAAACATGCAGTTTGGATGAAACAGCACAACTACATTTTGCTGAAAACCAGGAACAGGAGTTGGTCATTGTAATGCATGAGGGAAACAGGAAGCATGTGAGACGTACGTTTGTGCTTCCAATTCCAAAGTATGATTTGGCATTACGCCCCCAAAGCCCCCATGTTTCCAATTCAATTCTTAGACCATATATCTAGTTCACAAGATGCACTAGCCAGGCCTGTTGGGGGACTCAGCATCTTACCACATGAACTAAAAGGTGCCTTGAAATACCCTTGAGGTTGTGCATTGCAGAGAAGGATGGATTGTGGTGGGCAAAATCTCTTCTGAATACAGTTGGTATCTTTGGGGAAATTTTTCCACCCTTAATGCTCATCTTATTGCAGTTCTTTCCCAGTCCTGTTACTCCAGGTCCATTTTAACTGGAGCAGCCAGGAACTGATTCTACAGAGTTCTGCATGCAGACCATGTGCTTTCCCATGGAGCAATGGGCCACTGCCAAAATGATGTTTTGCTTTCTTTAAATAGAAACTTCATGTGAAAGGAAACTGAAGCACAGCGGACACGCATGATAAAAGGCCAATTCACATATTATGTAGTGGTTGCCACATACACACTTGTGCTTGATGCAGGTGTACCAGCCTGCCATTTCACATTGTGTAAGTGAAGCAAATAGGTCTACTCTGTAGAGCTAAACACTCTTTTGACAACAAAGTTATACTCAGGATCTGGCTGTAAGTCTTATTTGCATATTATGACAAAAATAAAATAAAGTTTACTGTTGTTACTTCAAACTCTGGCCTTCTTTGGTTTCCTTAGTAACATATTTTCTAACTGTATGGAGCAATTCTGAGTTCATTTTTAGAGGAGTGCTCTAAATTTGTAGCTACAACCATGGTCATAATGTAAGGGTTCGCCAAGTATCCCCCCAAGTATCCTATTTCATTCCACACAAAGCCCACAGCTAACAAACAAACAAACAAACAAACAAACAAACAAACAAACAAAGAGTTGTTGCTACCTTCATCATGGTTTTGATGTAACATGATATCTGGCTGAGCATGGATAGAGTTCCCAGGATGGAAGAAAGGTGAAAACAGCACATGAGAATTCCTTTGCTTCAAGATATGCTGAAGAAGCTCGTAAAGCACATCACCTAAAACACAAACAGACCATGCAAGTGAATGAAAGATATATGATCACCCTATGTTTGGGCAACTTTGGACTGCAACACAGGATGAAATATTTCCCCATACAAAAAAAAATTCTGCACCATAGAAAACTATTACATTAGAGCAAGGATGCCATCTCCTAGGAGTCAAGCTCTTTTGACCTCCCCTGATTATTTTGGGAGGGGCTGCCCCCCCCCCAACATTCAAAGGGAGTGGAGGAGGCCAAATGCGGAGCTGAGCACAGCACCACTTCAGGGGCCAACTCCTTCTCCTCCTCCCCCGCCATGGAAGGAAGGAGATGGTCAAAGCAGCCCCCTGCCAGTGACAGCGGAAGCAGCAGGAGCAGGAGTCACCAGCCACTGAAGCCACACTGCGGCCACCTTCAGCTCTGCCCCCTGGCTCCTCCCAATGGCCTGATGTCACGCTCAATGCCCCCCCTCCCCATTGCCACCTCTGCATTAGACAGAAGAACATCTTTCCATGACATCTAGCTTTTGAAATACAGCTGTCATCTGTGAGAAGGCTAGAGCCCTTCAACAGCCTGGGACCAGGGTACTTGAAGGACCACCTTCACCTGCACAAACCTGCCCCATTGCTTCCCACTGCTCTCAGAATTTACTTCAGCCCCCTTGTCCTTATTCCCAGTGGTGTGGTTGCTATGTCCCAAGAGACACGAAACAAATACCCAATTGTGTACCAGTCCTACGCAATTTGGTAGGTCAAATCCTGGCTAAGCGTGAATGACCTAGTGTGCGGGTACTCACAGCAAAATGCACAGGGGCTTCACTCCTGCCATGCTGCTGCTGTGCTATCCATACCTAAGTCCTGTTTCGGTTTAGCAGTAAGTTCAAATCTCACTCTAGACAAACCACAAGCACTAAACCAAGGCTTGGCTATAGCGAAGTCAAACCATGGCTTAGTTCTGGGTGCCACAACATTAGCAAGTCCAGAGCAGGAACAAAGCAGCTGTGATTTGTGTTAAGAATACCCACATGCTTTCTAGTTCATGCTTACCCATACTTTCGCTTAGCACTACATATGAATGAGGCCACATTATGCATTTCCTTCCTTTTTTCTTAGTACTCACCCGAATGTGGAGACCTGTATCGAAAATCCTCTTTGGTTAAAAGCAAGAGCGCTTTGCCATTCATCTCAAAAGTGTTGCTGTCAATGGGTCTTAATGAGAACTCCTTTTCAGCCCACTTCAGCCAATGGGCTACATCATCTCTGCTCCAGTAAATGGGCTGCAAGCCTACAGAAATGATTGAATAATCATACACTGAAAAACTGAAACCAAAATAAAAATATTCCACAAAATACCAGGGAGAACCTGACACAGTGATTTCACTATTTGCTGAGCATCATGTTATGGGGTTACACATATCCCCAGTGCTTTTCTTCTGCGGGGACACATACCCCTAAACCTTTTGTAAATCTTTGTACTTTTGTCCATTTACTGTATTTATTTTTTCCAATTTGAACTATAAAATGGTGATTTTCTTGAGTCAAAATGAGAGCACCCCTAAACCTTTTTTTTTAAAGGAAAAAAGCACTGCGCATCCCTAACCTGGGCATCTGTATCACATTTTGTGCCTTCTATGATGGTACAGAAAGTATCTTTTCAAGAAAAGAAGAAAGCTTCCCCTCCACCAACAACGGCCCAGGAGAATGCTCCCTAGTCCAGCATTGGGTTTCCCCCAGTGGGGAGCCCCACAAGCAGGACACCAGTGCAATAACACTCTTACCCCAGGAATCCATGGTGACTCCTAAAGCTTTTAAATTATGAATGAAAAATCGAAACACTATGGAAAACAGTAGTAAGTACTGGAATTACAGTATGGGATAAACATAGAGTATATCCAGTGCTTGTTTTCTGGGGGGACGCAGGGGGACGCATACCCCTAAACAGTTTGTGAATCTAAGTTTGGCCTCATTGTGGGGCAACATTTCAATATGAGTAGGAAAATGAGAGTACCCCTAAACATTTTTAGAAAAAAGCACTGAGTATATCAGATATGTTGGAAGTGAGATATGCTCTGTGTTTATCCCATGTTTTAAGTCCAATATTTACTATGTAACTCCATCCCCTATATTATTTCATTCTGATTCTTTTGACCATCCATAATGCATTTAAAATATCTGCTTCAAAATAAAATTCAAAATCAGGACTCCACAGTCCTCCCTTCCAGTGATTCCCTCTCACTATAACCTTTGATACGCTTACCTTTTTCCCTAGCCACATAAAAGTTGATATTATTTTCTATGCCATTCCTTTACCATTTGTGATGTAAAAACATGGGAATGTTATGCAGAAAACACGTTATTCTTGTTAAAACATTTATCTTGATTAGGCTTATTGCCCCCCCCCCCCATTTTTCCAGAATTCTACATCTTGTTGGATCTGTTGTGCCGGATCTAGCTGGGAGCTAATTATCTTTGAATAGTTCTGTTAGGTAATCTGTGATTTTGAGACCTGGATATTTTACTCTACTACACCAGCTAAATTCTTTTATGCGACTCTCATATTCAATCTCATCATAATATACATTTGCTGGTAATAATTCATGTTTTGTTATAATGATTTTTAATCCAGCCACTTATACTCCTGTTTCATTTTCCCAATTTATTTTGGCTGATTCTGTGTAGTGAAATAAGAAAGCTCCCATATCATCGCAGTGAAAGCTGATTTTATGCTCTATTTCTGCTATTCTTATGCCTTTCATTGTCTTACTTTGTCTTATCAATTGCACTTGAGATGCCTCTGACAGCAGGCAGCCTTGTCTTACCACTCTGCTAGGATATAACATTGGGAAACCTAAGTCATTGAATCTCACCCCAACCATATTTCTATATCTATCAGCTTACAGAAATATATATATATATATATACACATACACATCTTCATTGAAAGCTAAAAAGATACATAATTATATGTGCACTAAATATGGTGAGATGTGAATAAAAGAAGGAAAAAGAGAAAGAGAAACAGAACCGGTGTACAAGGGAAAACAAAGGGGGGAGAGGGAAAAACCCAAAACTGTATACGGTGATGCCTCAGGTTAAGTACTTAATTCGTTCCGGAGGTCCGTTCTTAACCTGAAACTGTCCTTAACCTGAAGCACCACTTTAGCTAATGGGGCCTCCTGCTGCCGCCATGCCGCCGGAGCACGATTTCTGTTCTCATCCTGAAGCAAAGTTCTTAACCTGAAGCACTATTTCTGGGTTAGCGGAGTCTGTAACCTGAAGCGTTTGTAACCTGAAGCGTATGTAACCCGAGGTACCACTGTATTTTACAAGGTTGTTATTGTACTTCACCAGATCTTAACCTATTACAGTATTTGTAAGAATGGATTCAAAATATCATTGAATTTGTCCATGGCAAGTCTGTGTTTATATGCAAGTTGTTCAAATGTTGTGAGTTTGTATAAGTCTTCAATCCAATCGTAGAAGGGAGCTGCATTTTTATTTTTCCAATTCATCAGTATCAGTCTTTTTGCTTTAGTTAAGGGCAGGGAGAGTCCACTCATATTGTCCTTTTGTAAGGTTCCATGTGCTGGGTATATAATTCAAGAGGATATTTTGCTCTGTAAATGTAAGGTTGTTCCGTACAGTTCTTTTTATACTTTCACTTACTTTCTGCCAAAAATATTTCAATCTTTCAGCTTACAGAAATTTGTTGGAAATACAATCCTTTCCAAAAAAAATTCCTTCATAAACCCCCACCTGAACCTGTCATAAGCTTATTCTTCACCCAGAAACCAAGAGATTGCATAATATTTAACACCCTTCTTAAACTCATTATTATAGCTCGTCACTTAATAAAACCTGTTTGATCTTTATGCACACATTTTTCTGTTACCCTATGGAGGTTAAAATTTTACAATCAAAATTCAATAGGGCAGACAACATTGAATCTTAATTATTCTCCTCTTTTAATATAATACAGATATGATTCTTATTTTGCATTTCTGGGGCAGATTTCCAGTTTAAATTTAGTTTAAAGCCTCCACTAATGGTGTTTCTATATTGTCAGTATTTTTTAATATATATTCTGCTATGAATCTATCTGGACCTGGAGATTTTCCACTCTTAGAATGTTTTATGGCTTTTCTTACCTGTTCTATATTTATGTCCTGTTTCTTGTTAATGTTTACTTCTGGTAAATGAGCCCATGGCATAAAATCTTTAATGCCTTCTCTTGATAGTTTCTGTGACTTACCAAAAAAAATTGAATTTCTCTGTGCTTATTCAGGGCAGTGATCTCCAACCTTCTACCCCCATGGACCATTTGACAAGTGCCAAGGCTCTTGTGGACTACCTAGTGGTTTTTGTTGCCTGCTGCAGCAACTGTAATGCACCAGGTGCCATAGGATTTCTAACTGCATTGTATACCATTGCTACATCTTTAGATCTTAAATCTCAAAACATTACTTTAACACCTAGAATCATAGAATCATAGAATCATAGAGTTGGAAGAGACCACAAGGGCCATCGAGTCCAACCCCCTGCCAAGCAGGAAACACCATCAGAGCACTCCTGACATATGGTTGTCAAGCCTCTGCTTAAAGACCTCCAAAGAAGGAGACTCCACCACACTCCTTGGCAGCAAATTCCACTGTCAAACAGCTCTTACTGTCAGGAAGTTCTTCCTAATGTTTAGGTGGAATCTTCTTTCTTGTAGTTTGGATCCATTGCTCCATGTCCGCTTCTCTGGAGCAGCAGAAAACAACCTTTCTCCCTCCTCTATGTGACATCCTTTTATATATTTGAACATGGCTATCATATCTCCCCTTAACCTCCTCTTCTCCAGGCTAAACATGCCCAGCTCCCTTAGCCGTTCCTCATAAGGCATCGTTTCCAGGCCTTTGACCATTTTGGTTGCCCTCCTCTGGACACGTTCCAGTTTGTCAGTGTCCTTCTTGAACTGTGGTGCCCAGAACTGGACACAGTACTCCAGGTGAGGTCTGACCAGAGCAGAATACAGTGGCACTATTACTTCCCTTGATCTAGATGCTATACTCCTATTGATGCAGCCCAGAATTGCATTGGCTTTTTTAGCTGCCGTGTCACACTGTTGGCTCATGTCAAGTTTGTGGTCAACCAAGACTCCTAGATCCTTTTCACATGTACTGCTCTCAAGCCAGGTGTCACCCATCTTGTATTTGTGCCTCTCATTTTTTTTGCCCAAGTGCAATACTTTACATTTCTCCCTGTTAAAATTCATCTTGTTTGTTTTGGCCCAGTTCTCTAATCTGTCAAGGTCGTTTTGAAGTGTGATCCTGTCCTCTGGGGTGTTAGCCACCCCTCCCAGTTTGGTGTCATCTGCAAATTTGATCAGGATGCCCTTGAGTCCATCATCCAAGTCGTTGATAAAGATGTTGAATAAGACCGGGCCCAAGACAGAACCCTGTGGCACCCCACTAGTCACTCTTCTCCAGGATGAAGAGGAACCATTGATGAGCACCCTTTGGGTTCGGTCAGTCAGCCAGTTACAAATCCACTGAGTGGTAGCATAGTCAAGACCGCATTTTACCAGCTTCTTTACAAGAATATCATGGGGCACCTTGTCAAATGCCTTGCTGAAATCAAGGTAGGCTACATCCACTGCGTTCCCTTCATCTACCAGGCTTGTAATTCTGTCAAAAAATGAGATCAGGTTGGTCTGACATGACTTATTTTTCAGAAATCCATGCTGACTATTGGTGATCACAGCATTCCTTTCTAGGTGATCACAGACTGTTTGCTTAATGATCTGCTCCAGAATCTTCCCTGGTATTGATGTCAGACTGACTGGGCGGTAATTATTTGGGTCCTCTCTTTTCCCCTTTTTGAAAATAGGGACAACATTTGCCCTCCTCCAGTCTGCCGGGACTTCGCCTGTTCTCCAGGAATTCTCAAAGATGACTGCCAGTGGTTCTGAGATCACATCTGCCAGTTCTTTTAATACTCTTGGATGCAGTTCATCTGGCCCTGGAGACTTGAATACATCTAAACTAGCCAAGTATTCTTGTACTATCTCCTTAGTTATTCTGGGCTGTGTTTCCTTTGCTGAATCATTTGCTCCAAATTCTTCAGGTCGGGCATTGTTTTCTTTATCGGAGAAGACTGAGGCAAAGAAGGCATTGAGGAGTTCAGCCCTTTCTGTGTCCCCTGTTTGCATTTCACCATCTTCTCCTCTGAGTGACCCCACTGTTTCTTTGTTCTTCCTTTTGCTACGAACATACCCATAAAAGCCTTTTTTGTTGCTTTTAACCTCTCTAGCAAGCCTGAGTTCATTCTGTGCTTTAGCTTTTCTGACTTTGTGTCTACACGTGCTGGCTATTTGTTTGAATTCCTCTTTGGTGGTTTCCCCCCTTTTCCATTTTTTGTACACATCCTTTTTTAATCTTAACTCAGTTAAAAGTTCTTTAGATAGCCACCCTGGCTTCTTTAGGCACCTTCCATGTTTCCATCTCATTGGTATTACCTGACGGTGTGCTTTTACTATCTCCCTCTTAACAAACTCCCAGCCATCATGAACTCCCTTTCCTTTTAGTATTATTGTCCACGGGATCTCACCCAGCACTTCCCTAAGTTTTATGAAGTCGGCTTTCTTAAAGTCAAGAAATTGAGTCCTAGTATGCTTGGCTGCTCCTTTCCGCTGTATAGTAAACTTCAGAAGAGCATGATCACTCGCGCCTAATGATCCTTCCACTTCTACCCCACTAACCAGGTCATCAACATTGGTTAGGACCAGATCTAAAATGGCTGTTCCTCTTGTTGCTTCTCCCACTTTCTGGACAATGAAGTTGTCTGCAAGGCCAGTGAGGAATCTGTTTGACCTTATGGTCTTTGCTGAGTTTGACATCCAACAAATATCCGGGTAATTGAAGTCCCCCATTACTACTATCTCCCTTCCTTTTGCATGCTTGGCCATCTGTTCCAGGAAGGCATCATCTATGTCCTCCGTTTGGCTTGGGGATCTATAGTAAACTCCCACAATGAGGTTACTGTTATTCTTCTCTCCCTTAATTTTGACCCAAATGCTCTCACTTTGGCTTTGAGGTTCTAAATCTTGGATCTCTTCACAGGTATACACATCCCTGACATATAACACCACTCCTCCTCCTTTCTTGTCTGGTCTGTTTCTCTGAAATAGATTGTATCCCCCCATTATTACATTCCAATCGTGGGACTTATCCCACCAGGTTTCAGTGATGCCTATTATGTCATATTTAGTTTGCTGTACCAAGAGCTCAAGCTCATCTTGTTTATTTCCCATGCTTTGCGCATTAGTGTACAGACATTGAAGTCCATTAATCATTCCCCCGTGTTTCTTATTTAAGGATTTTTTCCTCCCACCACTAGGTCTGTGTGCTGTTTGCTCCATTTGGTCTATGACATTTGGATGATCATCTTCATCAACTGATAGACTGCTACCTTCAGGAGCACTGTCTCCCTCCCCCACATTAGTCAGTTTAAAGCCCTCCTGATGAGGTTTCTGAGATTTTTGGCAAAAACATTCCTCCCAACCGTTGTGAGGTGCAGCCCATCGCTTGCCAGAAGTCCATCTTCAAGAAACTGCAGTCCGTGATCTAAGAATCCAAACCGTTCCTGTTTACACCATTTGCGAAGCCAGCTGTTCACTTCCACTATTTTTCCCTCTCTCCCTGGGCCACGTCGTTCAACTGGGAGGACAGATGAGATGACAATTTGTGCATTTAATTGCTTCAACTTCCTGCCCAGAGCCTCGTAGTCTCTTTTGATCTTCTGGAGGCTATTGCTCGCAGTGTCATTGGTTCCCACATGAACCAAGAGGAAGGGGTATTTGTCAGTGGGTTTTATGATTCCTTGCAGTCGTTCAGTTACATCTTGGATCTTAGCCCCGGGGAGACAGCACACTTCCCGAGACATCTTGTCAGGCCCACAGATCACTGCTTCTGTTCCCCTCAGTAGGGAATCCCCTATCACCACTACACGCCTCCTCTTAGGTTTGGTCGGGGTTCTTCCGTGAGCTGTCCGTTCCAAGGTCGCCTGCACATTCCCTGAGGACTGACTTTGCTGCTCGTCTTCATATACCTGATCAACTGTAATGAGGGAGAGATCCTCAAATGGAGTCTGCTCTTCGTCTTCCATGCTAGGGGAGAGGACCTCAAAGCGATTGTGTATTTCTAAACAGTCAGAGCGAACCTTGGGCCTCCTACTTCTTTGAGTCACGTTTCTCCATATATCTGGCTCCTGTGTTGGTGTACTAGCCTCCTTGTCAGGGGAATCCCCTGTCTGCTCCTTGGTGGAGACGTTGTGCTCTGTTGCTTCCAAGAAAAGCTCCAGCTCCCTAATTCTTTGGAGCGTAGCTACACGTTCCTCCAGTTGCTGGACTTTGTCTTTTAAGAGGGCAATCAACATGCAATTGCTGCAGGTAAAGCTGCCTGCAACCTTTGGCAAGATGGCAAACACTGCGCAGGAACCGCAGGCGACTGCAGCTGTTCCCTCCCCCTCCATCTTGAGAACGTGTCGTTGGGGCTGGCTACAGCGGTCCTCCTTCTGCTGTCTTGTCTTTTCTGAACTGATTCTGTTTGCGGCCATATATATATATAGAGAGAGGTTCAGTACAAGCAGGCCCAAATATTGTTGTTGTTGTTGTTGTTTAGTCGTTTAGTCATGTCCGACTCTTCGTGACCCCCTGGACCAGAGCACGCCAGGCACTCCTGTCTTCCACTGCCGCAGTTTGGTCAAACTCATGCTGGTAGCTTCGAGAACACTGTCCAACCATCTTGTCCTCTGTCATCCCCTTCTCCTTGTGCCCTCCATCTTTCCCAACATCAGGGTCTTTTCCAGGGAATCTTCTCTTCTCATGAGGTGGCCAAAGTATTGGATCTGTCCTTCCAGTAAGCACTCAGGGCTGATTTCCTTAAGAATGGATAGGTTTGATCTTCTTGCAGTCCATGGGACTCTCAAGAGTCTTCTCCAGCACCAGAATTCAAAAGCATCAATTCTTCGGCGATCAGCCTTCTTTATGGTTCAGCTCTCACTTCCATACATCACTAGACCCAAATATTATTGCAGACAATTTTACTTTCTACAATACTAAATTCTCTCTCTCTCAACTTCCTCTTTTAAAGCTCTAATTTTTATTCCTGTCTTCCTGCCTAAATTGTCCTCTATTCTGCATTTCAACACTTCTATGCAGTGCCTACCCTCAGCTATCAAGCATTATTGCACTTTATCTTTACAATCTCTCTGAAACCTGTTGTGCTAGTTTCCCTCAATTCTCTTTAATCTTTTTAATTGCATTACATAACTATATGTAATATTAGTTTATTGTAATATATGCCCATTTCGGCAACCTTTCCAAATAATATTTTCTTCCATTTTTTTCTTTTATATGCTCTATTTTTAACTCTAATCATTCCTGAAACCCCCAAAAATAGAATTCTAAATAGAATTCCTCAACAACTGTTCTTACTTCCTTTTTATGATTCTTACAAGACATTGTCTACTACTTTAAAATTTTCATAAACCTTTTATTTCCCTTTTTTCATACTCTTATTTCCAATTATGTTAGGAATTGTCTTTGAAAAGAGAGAAACAATCCTGCTCCTATACTAAAATGTTATCATCAAAGTTATGTGCCATGTACAAAACATAGACTGAAATCCTTATCTACATTCATATTTACACCTAAATATCTATGTAGCAATGATAACCATTAAATAATCGATCACACAAAAATGAAGCTAAATGTATTTAAATTGATTATTACATATACTCATGAATTATATACATTTCCGGGAGATCTACCCAATTTATTACAGAACCTTCTTTTATATATATTATTAACTGATGAGTTAACAATTAACAATTTTATCCAGCTCTTAAAAATATCTGTCTGACACTTCCCTTTACACTTCCAATATATTTTTAATGCCATTGGGGTTAGTCCATCAAAACCTATTAACATTAGCCCATCTGGAGACACACAATCAAAGCATGGTGATAACAACAACAATTATTATTATTATTTATACCCTGCCCATCTGGCTGGGTTTACCCAGCCACTCTGAACAGATGGATTTTGTGTACCCAAGCACCTGGTATCCAGAGGTATATGGCCTCCTGATCATCTCTAGCATCTCCTCCTGCACCAATTCAGCAGGCTCCAGGGCTTTCTTTCAGCCGGAACTCAGTTCTGGCACCTCTCAGGTGAGTGCCATTGCCATTATAAGAGAACAGGCGCTGGAAGGCTCCATTTTATGCTCCTCTTGCATGTTCACACACACCTCCAATTCCTCCTGCTCATGCGCACACATCTCTTACACCTTGTCTTCCACAGCAGACTCCCAAGAAGTGAAGAAATCAATCAGCAGCAGCTCCCCAGCTCCAGACAGCTCCTCCTACAAAGCAGTGTCTTCTCACTTGCCTTCAGCTACCAGCTGCTTCTCTTCGCAGTCCCGGCCCCTCAGCTGCCCATTTACACTCTGGATCTCTTTGGCCACTGTTTCCATCTGGGTGCCTTGCAGCTGGGTTTCTGGGTCACTTTCAACCCCCTCTTGAAAGTTTTTCTGTCCACAGAGGCTTCTCAGTCACTCTGCTAGCAGCTGTTCCATTTTATGCAACTGCCGGTGCTGCTGCCGGCTTTCTTGCTGCTTCGTTTTCTTAAGTTCCTCAAAGAGTGTTGCTATTCTTCCCTCCATCTTGACTCAGGCACATCTCACTCACAGGCCCTCCTCCAGGAAACAGAAATCCCACTTCTAATACCAGTGTTGCTCCCCACACCAATCTCTGAGCGGTACAAGATGCCAGTGGTTCCAGGCACTTTACCCAGGGTTCTTGTTTCCTTTGGGGAATGAGGCACAGCGGAGACTGTGTTATCTTTACGATATATGGTTTATTTACACATATATACAACCTGAATCTACAATGGAGGGATTCGCAGCATTAACTCCCCGAAAAGGTATTGTTTCTCCCATAGCTTGGATTCAAACAGAAATCAAACATTGCTCTGAAATGTTTTTCTGACTCTCTTCAGCTTGCTGCTTTACTTCTAGATCACATCAGTGCTAAACTCCGCACTCAACTCTGGCTTTTTCTGTTGATTTTAGATGATAATTTTGTTTTGTTTTTAAATTGGGCTGTGTGCTGAGGATGCTGCCAGTGTCTTCCTTGGAAGGAAGATGCTAATGGGGGTGGAGGTCGCTCTGTACATGCTCTGTACTTTTCCTTGTCACTTCATATCTTCTTATTTTTAAAGCAGGGCATGGCCACAGGTGGAATGGGAGAAGGCGAAATGTTCATGGCTACAAGGTGAAGCTTGTGGTTACAATATAAAGAATTCCAATAGTACCTCCAAGAGGATTCCTTCCCCACCACACCACACCCTATGCAATTGCTCTGTGGTGCTGGAGGAAGAAAGTGATTTAACCGGAACGCTTCTGTGTGAGGGGGTGGCTAGAATGCATTTCTCGTGGGCAGGGGAATGGAAAGCAGCTAAGAAACTAGAATACCCGAAGGCAAGTCCTGCACACCATAAAAAGGGGTGGGGGGGGTGGGGAGCAACCATCTCTAATTACAGCATCAAGACTCTGTCCAACCACGCAATCCTGGCAAAAACATACCAGCCTTGAAATTAAAGCCGGGAAGAAAGGGCAGGGGGCATTTCAGAACAGAAGATCAGGATAAAGGAAAGTGGGCTGTTTTGCCAGCCACAGATGCTCAAAAGTATGAGTCAACCCCCATCCCCAATCAAGAGAGTACATTTTACAGTAAGGGCTTGCTAACAAAATACTGTAAAATGTCAGCTTTGCTATTGTTCTTCTGTGAACTTTCAGGTCTTACACATCAAAGCTGCATTTCAAAAGTTTTACCAGTCATCATGAAGACTAGGAAATTTTAAAAAAATTAAAATTAAAAAGTAGTAGTTTCATTGGGAGGGATTCAGAAAAATTATGGTTTCAGGCACACAGAATGTATCACACAATCACACAGATTGTTGGTGTATTTCTGAATGTTTATATGTAACTACAAGGAGTTCATTAACTGGTTATATAAGATACTGAGATCTGAAAAACTGATAAAATCCATATTTTTTAGGCGCCACTCTTAGACCACTAGTTTCTAGCAATAAGCTACCAGGTTTCTACATTAGCTCTACTCCAGGTTTCTCCAAGTGTTTCCCATCCCCTCCAGATTCCATTAGATTTTAAAAGGCTCCACCTCTCACTCATCAAGTTCTGCTTTTGTTGTGCTTATCATTCCCAAAACACTACTAAATCTTATGCCAGTCTTTATTATAATTAATTTTTTTATCTATTAAATCTCTGAGGCTGACCATCCTTCCTCTACAGTTTTTATTTTCTCCAATTTCTAGGACTAAAG
Source organism: Podarcis pityusensis (assembly GCF_964106645.2). Lineage (NCBI taxonomy): Eukaryota > Metazoa > Chordata > Lepidosauria > Squamata > Lacertidae > Podarcis > Podarcis pityusensis. The sequence goes on along the minus strand of NC_138032.1, from coordinate 98,560,638 downwards.
TGGCTTAACTTCCTGATTAGGACCAATTTCCCTTTTCCCACTGGACGTTTTACTTGTTTTGATGCCTTAAAATTTTAGTCATATTGCTTCTCATAGTCACAATGTTGGATAATGTCACAATCAATAAATAAATTTCCCCCTCTGTTTAAATGGACTCCACTTGTAAGATGCGAGAAAAGCGTATTGATTAAAACACCTGAGAAGAATGTTCAGACTCAGAGTCCTTGCTATGAGGAAATAAATCTTCCAGCTCTCCAGAAGCAGAGCCAAGGGCTGCTTCCTGGAAGCAGTGACAGCCCCTTTCTGGAACCAGAGTGAAAATCACATGTTCCATCAATCCTGCTGACCTGCTGACATAACACACGGCTTGCATTTGCTTATCAGGTTTGCAAGCAGGACTCTAAATGAGCTCACTGGGCAGTGATCGCCTGCAGATTCATGAAAGTTGACCATGTCACCAATTTAAGGAAAAGGAGAGTGTGGTGGCCTGGAAGACAGAAGCTAAATTCCTATCCCTCTTAAACCCCTCCTCACATTAAAATTGCTCCACAAAGGGAAAATACGTTCTCTGTTCTGAAATTAAGCAATTTTTTTAAGGGCCAGGATCTACAGCTAAGGAACCTACCTGTTCCCAATATATGATCCTAAAATGTTAGCAGGATTGGACTAGCACAATATAATTTGACAAGGGATATTAAAAAGGAGATTTAATAGATTGGATAAAGGTATTTAGATGCAGAAAAGAGAAGAGATAATTAGTGGAACTAGGCAGAGGGGTGGGGGAAGTCCGGGGGCTGGAAGTACCCCCCATAAAGATACTGAGATTGTTTGTGGACTAATGCAAATAATAAAAGTCAGATAGTTGTTTCTCTCCTTGACATCTGATGGGAGGGTGTTTCACAGAGCGGGTGCCACTGCCAAGAAGGCCCTTTGCCTGGCTCCCTGCAACCTCACTTCTCTTTTTTTTTTTTTTTAATAATATTTATTAAAGTGTCAAAAGAAAAAAAGATCACATTAATAAAAAAAATTAACAATAAAAAGGAAAAATACAAAGTAGAAAAAAAAGAAAAAACAGTTAAAAACAATTCCATCTTTTCCTCACTTCTTTTACATTTACTTGTTTCCCGGACCTCCTCATACCTCCCTCTTTTGTATTCTAATTCAATTTGTTAATCCAACAATTCCTTTCCCTCCTTTTTAATCCTAATCCTTAGTCTTGATATATTGTAACGTTAGCTTTTTACATATTAAAAACCAATTTTTCCATATTCTTTTGTACCTATACAGCTAGAAACCACTTAACTTCAATCCAACATCATTCCAACATTCATTAATTTTACAATATTTCTGTAAATAGTCTTTAAATTTCTTCCAATCTTCTTCCACCGACTCTTCTCCCTGGTCACGGATTCTACCAGTCATTTCTGCCAATTCCATATAATCCATTAATTTCATCTGCCATTCCTCCAGTGTGGGTAAATCTTGTGTCTTCCAATGCTTTGCAATGAGTATTCTTGCTGCTGTTGTAGCATACATAAAGAAAGTTCTGTCCTTTTTAACACCGATTGGCCGACTATGCCCAGGAGAAAGGCCTCTGGTTTCTTCAAGAAGGTAAATTTAAATACCTTTTTTAGTTCATTATATATCATCTCCCAGAAAGCCTTAATCTTTGGGCACGTCCACCAAAGGTGAAAAAATGTACCTTCAGTTTCTTTACATTTCCAACATTTATTATCAGGCACATGATAGATTTTTGCAAGCTTGACTGGGGTTATGTACCACCTATATATCATTTTCATAATATTTTCTCTTAAGGCATTACATGCCGTAAATTTCATACCTGTGGTCCACAACTGTTCCCAGTCAGCAAACATAATATTATGTCCAACATCTTGTGCCCATTTAATCATAGCAGATTTCACCGTTTCATCCTGAGTATTCCATTTCAACAGCAAGTTATACATCTTTGACAAAATTTTAGTTTTGGGTTCTAACAATTCTGTTTCTAATTTTGATTTTTCCACCTGGAAGCCGATTTTCTTGTCCAAATTGTATGCCTCCATTATCTGATAATAATGAAGCCAGTCTCGCACTTTGTTTTTTAGTTTTTCAAAACTCTGCAGTTTCAATCTATCTCCATCTTGTTCCAAAATTTCCCAATATTTCGGCCATTTGACCTCCATATTGAGCTTTTTCAAGGCTTTCACTTCCATCGGTGACAGCCACCTTGGGGTTTTATTTTCCAATAAATCCTTATATCTTATCCAAACATTAAACAATGCTTTCCTGACAATATGGTTTTTAAATGCTTTATGTGCTTTGACTTTATCGTACCACAGATATGCATGCCATCCAAATACATTGTTAAAACCTTCCAAATCCAAAATGTCAGTGTTTTCAAGAAGCAGCCATTCTTTCAACCAGCAAAAAGCTGCTGATTCATAATAAAGTTTGAGGTCTGGCAGGGCAAATCCACCTCTTTCATCTGTTAGTATTTTAAATTTTATTCTGGGCTTCTTGCCCTGCCAGACAAATCTAGAAATATCTCTCTGCCACCTCTTGAAACAGTCCATTTTGTCCACAATTTGCAATGTTTGAAACAAAAACAACATTCTAGGCAATACATTCATTTTAACCGCAGCAATACGGCCCAGCAGTGAAACCTTCAAATTTGACCAAATTTCTAAATCTTTTTTCACTTCAGCCCAACATTTTTCATAATTATCTTTAAATAAGTTCCCATTTTTTGCTGTCAAATTGATCCCCAAGTATTTAACTTTCTTAACCACTGTTAAACCTGACTCATTCTGAAACCTCTCTCTCTCTATTGGTGTTAAATTTTTCTCTAAAACCTTAGTTTTTACCTTATTCAATTTAAATCCTGCGACTTGACCAAATTCTTGAATCAATTCTAAAACCCTTTTGGTACTAGATTCTGGCTCCTGTAACGTCAGTACTAAGTCATCTGCAAATGCTCTCAATTTGTACTGTTTAGCTCCGACCTGTATACCTTTAACCAACTGGTCCCTTCTAATCATGTTCAGCAAAACCTCCAGGACCGAAATAAAAAGCAGTGGGGAAATTGGGCAACCTTGTCGTGTCCCTTTTTCTATCTTAAATTCTTCCGTCACCACATTATTTACAATTAATTTAGCCTTTTGTTCTGAATAAATTGCACTTATACCGTTTTCAAAACCTGAGTTCATTCCCCTGCACCTGACACTGGATTCTTCAAGAGATCATCTGCTTGGAAGGTTCAGAAAAATATTTTCAAAAGTTCAAAGCACTCAAATCCTAGGAATTAAATGTGTGGTTACTACAAGTGCAACTCTCCTTAGAATCACAGACACATTTAGCTATTTAGCACATCCCTAGTTAATAAACATAAAAAGAGAAAAGAAACATGGGAAGTGTGAATGCATAATATCAGGATATGTATGTAAGAGAAGTGGGATTTTATAGGAGCCATGAGGCTGGGAAAGGAGGGAGCTTTTAGAAAAGCTTCGCCCTCCATGTTTACCTGACTACGATGCCCCTGAGGGTGCTGGTACTTGCCATGTGGGACAAATGGTACCTTTGGGGGGAAATTAAACCAGGAAAATGGTGTGCGGCCAGGGCTAACCTTCTCCCCGTAGTTATCTAATCCAGGGTCACTCATGGCTGCTTTTAAGAAGAAAAATAAAAGGAAGACCAGAAGTTCACAGAGTATTGTTTCCATTTCCTAAATTACACTATAGACATCTTTTACTATCTTTCTTTCCCAATTCTATTTTTCTATGCAAACAATGACTGCAATTAGCTTTACTATCTTGCAAGTTTAGTGGAATTGAGGCTCAGTATTTCTTCATAATAATGTGGCCTAAAGCAGGGGCAAAACTAGGCATTATTTCACCCAGGTCAAAGACCCAGTTTGGCATCTCCCATGCACATCGTACGTACACACACTGGGAGCCTCAATGGTGCCACACCCGGGGCCAAAAACCTGGCTAGCACCCCTGTAGCTATGGTTCTGCCTAAAGTAGAAACCTTGTGCTCTTTCTCAGTCAAGTGATCAAAGGTTGATGCCAACGGCTACAGTCTCCAACAGAGAATCCCCTTCCAGATCACTCTCATTGTATTTACGGCTCAATCCGCTTGACAATGCCTATTTTGCAAAAGTAAAGACCAACAAGGAAGGTGGACTGAGTGCAGAGCCATCCTTTGATAAGGCTGAACGGGGTTCTCTGTGGAGACCAGCAGCTGCTACCCAGAGGTGACCCAGAGGCTTCTGACCATGTGGAATCCTGTTTAGGGCTCCTGTGTCAACCAACCCATAGCAAGCCTCAGGAGGCTGTTCACATTTGGAACTACATTGGCTGAATTAAGATGGACTCAAGACAGCTTCTTCCACTGGGTGTAATACGATGTTGTGCTCTGGCCTTAGGCTGCAAATGCCTGGATGTCTGAAAACACCATACATCAATGGAATCAATTTTCCAAAGAGAGAAGGCACGTCTGGAAGAGAATTCAGAACATCTTGCTTCCAACATAACAACTCTTGTTATATGCTCATCTAGATTAGCTAGTTTTTGTTCTTTCCTCCCACAAGTAATTCTGACCCCACCCCCTCCTTAGTTGCTGTGGTCTGAGGTTTAGAATGCTTCTATTGTCTGCCCCCTCCAGCATCCTCTCTGACAGGAAGTTTCCCCAGCATTTTCCGTCATAGGAAATTTCCTGTGGGGAAGTGCTTATCGGGCAAACTAGTTCCACATTGTAACAAAAACAGCAAGTGAAAAGCTGAAACAGCATTTAAGTTCTTTTGGTAAGGAGGCTGAGGCAGCATTAAATTGTTTTGGAAATGAAGAATTATTGTTTTAATTTATTGGATCAGACCCTGGTCACATGAACGTTTACTATTCCAGGGACAGCACAGGTAAGGCAGGCATGAAGGGAAGCATCAGTTGTCTTGATAGCTTAGGAAACATAGACTCAATTTATAGCTGTTTTTGTATCGCACCAGACTGAACTGGAATTGGAATTATTAACAGATAGCTACTTAGTTTTTGTGCTGCAGTGATATTCAGTGGCCGTTGGGCAGGTGCAGTTTGTCCTACGCAGTGAAAGAAACATTCCCAAAGCAGCTCACTGCACTGATAAAAAATAAGAAATTAATATTTTACCTTCTGGTAGAAATAACACAATCATACATAAATGTCTACTCAAAAGTAAGTCCCATTGAGCTTAATGGGTCTTACATCCAAGTAAGTGGGTATAGGTTTTCGCAATTATTTGGAAGTAAGTCACATTGAACTCAGTAGCTCTCTTCTCCAATCAAGGTCGTAGCTGGGGGGTGGCGAAGTGGGGTGCAAAATCAGCTAAAAAATATGTCCATACATATATCTATAAATAAGAATATTAATTATTGCCTCATAAAAAGGTTTTAAATGGAGGGTGGATTGAAATTGGGGGGGGGGGGGGTTGGAGGACAGGCGGAAAGAAGAGCTAATTTGTCCGTGGCCAGGGGGTGCAATCTGGATGGTTCAGGGGCGAAAGATCCCCCAGCTACAGCTCTGTCTCCAGGTACAAATGTACAGGATTGCAGAGTAAATCTACAAAAGGCATAACCAGTTCAAACAATGCCCACTCTATCCCTGGAAGTTCAAAGGCAGCAATGAAGGTGTACATGTGCAAACTTGCAGGGTTGCCTTATTCTACTTATGCTCACTGGACTGCTTCAGTCTGTGGAACCGACACTGTCACAGGTGCTTGCAAGAAATGGATCTGTTAGTTGTGGCAGCACCTGCACACGGGAACTCTTTGTGTACTGAAATCAGGCAAGTGCCTTCACTGTACTATTTTCGGTGCCTACTTACATTTTTTTTGGGCAAACCTATCCAGACATGCAGAGGGTTGATATGTGTTTTAATCCCTTTTTAATACTACAGCATTGATCTTAATAACCTTTTGAACATTTCTAAAATACCTGTCTTTTACTAATAATTTAATTATTTTAATCATTTTGTAAGCCACTGATAGGTTTTATTACGATCAAGCATGATATAAATGTTGTAGAATAAAAATTAAAAATCCGTGGACCACATGCAGCCCTTTCCCACATCCCGCCATAGGTGTCCCAAGCCAACGCTTCCCGCTTCCTAAATGATCTCTGCCTGCTGCTCCATTTTGCTGCCTGGGAGCAGAGAACATGATTGCAATGGCGAGTAAGGCTCAAACAAAGTCACTGCTGTGCACCTTCCTCTCTGCGTAAATCACATGTCCCTACTCTGCCAACAGTAAGATAGGGGAAGTAGACTATAGTAAAGGTAACGGGACCCCTGACCATTAGGTCCAGTCGTGACCGACTCTGGGGTTGCGGCGCTCATCTCGCTTTAGTAGCCTGCAGGAATTAAAGCTTCTGCCGAAGTGCAGAACAGACACAGAATGGTCTGGTTACAGAACAGAGTTCCCTGAGAACCCCACCTTTCATTCAAATAGCAACAACAACTCTAGCCCTTATGCATGAAAAATCTCTGAGAAATCACTAAATAAAAGATCCAGGGGCCAAGGCTCCATTCTCTTCTTTGCTCCTCCCCTGAGTAGCAAAACCATTTGTATAATTTATATAGGTTGCAAAATATTATTTCCTTGGCACATAATTTAGATACCATACGCACAGATATATATTTTTAAGTGCCTTGCCTTGCTGTGCAAAGGGGACGACAGCACAACCACTGAGGAATGGATAAAGCAGGAATACCCCAGTTCATTTCTTGAGGGCCAGAAGTATGAAGCTGCCTGAAAAGCAGTCTTTGACAGACTACAATGTGGCAGAAGTAAAACCTTTACAGCCTTTGGATCTTTCGCACATAGAAAAGAATCCAGCTACAGCTAGGAGCCAGTTTTTCACTTCCTGCATATGAGCAACTTTCACCACAAATCCACAACTTTGATTGAATGCTTGTCCCTGCAACACTGAGAAGAGAAATATACAACCACATAGTTCAAATTCTATTTCTGGATTGTATCATAGCAGACATCTGATAATGATCCTTCCCTCCCGCCTTCTCCCCCCCTCCCCTCCACCCAGTTAACTGCAGCTGTGGTAAAGAGGCTCCTGCCAACAGACCCACAATGCACTCCTCCTCCACAGGAAGTTCCAAAGATCTCTTCCTGCACAGGAAATTTCCTGTGGTCCAACAGACATTCCTCTTAGCTTTTATCACCACCTTACATTTGTTTCGGCGCATATCTACTTAAGTAAGAATAAACAGAGAGCTTGCAAGTGGGTTACATAACTGGTCTGTCTTTCTTCTCCCATGATGGGCAAACTTTTACTGCAGAGGGAGATTCCAACTGTCCCTTACATGTCTTTTTAGTTGTTACATGTGAGCACTGTGTTAGGGAAAATTCTGGACTGAGAGACTACACAAAGCTCAGCTCGTCGGGGTACAAGTGCCCCGCGGGTCTATGCGGTCAGTAAAAGAAGGAAATTCCAGCCAAGCAATTTGGAGCAAAACAGCAGACAGCAGACTTAGATCCTTTATTGTTGCACAACAGGTTCAACAGCAGCGAGTGAACCCCAAGGATGGGGCGACATTGACTTTTAAAACTTCCCACCACATTCCAGAATACAGTTCGCACAGCATCGTCAATACATCATCTTTACATCACTGACATGTCACAAAAGGGAAGGGGTCGGCAGGGATTACACTAGCTTAACCTTGGCAAACATGTCCAGACAAGTCCTTGGTACAAGATTAGCATAAGGGCAAGACCCAGGTATAAGATGAGCCTAGGCAAACACTTCTGAAGTCCCACCACCCAAAGTACAAGAAAACTTCCTTTGCATGTCTGGAGCCTGAGGCAAGTCTGGTGAGGGGATTAGGCTTTCCTTGGCCAACAATCAGCTCAGCAATTGTCACCTCTGGGAACTTCCTGGTGTTGTTTCTTCAAGGGCAAAATAGCGTTGGAATGGAGGAAACTGGCAAAGGAGCTGATTTTATATTACAGTGGACGCTTGGGTTGCGAACGCGATGTTCACAACCCGCAGCGTTTGCAACCTGCGTCTGCGCAGGTTGTGATTCGGTGCTTCTGTGCATGCGCAAAGCGCAATTTAGTGCATCTGCGCATGCATGACCGCCGAAACCCGAAAGTAACACGTTCCGGTACTTCCGGGTTTCGGCAGTCTGCAACCCAAAAAAATGCAACCTGAAGCGGCTGTAACCCGAGGTATGACTGTATTTTTAAAGCTAGGTAACTTCCCTGAGCTGTCAAGTTGAAAGGATACATTCAGGCATAATATTTGTAACATTTAACAACTTTAAAGATGTGGGGGCCCCCCTGTAATTTCTGTGACAACTGTATCGTGTAATTTACTACATGTTAAAATGGGTGCTAAGCTGGTATTGAACTGAATAAAGGCTAATAAACGGAGGCTTAGTCCCTCTTTTGGATGGGGTTTCACTCCCCCTCAAATGTTTGCAGCTAAGACGTGCTCAAATTCAGCCGACTCTTGATGCCAAGGTGGCATGGGTGGCGTGACACATCTTTCATCACTGTAGTTCACTGCACTATCTGCAGTCCTTCCCAGACAGAGACGGGCTTGCTACAATTATCTATCCATACCATGTTTCCACAGAGCACTATACATGAAAATGCCTTCAGAAGCTTCAACCAGTCGGAACACAGCAGCCAGCCTCTTGACAAGCACTTGCTGGTCTGAACACATTTCAATGGTGTTAAATAAGATTTTAAATGTCTCCTAGTTTCTTTTCATAAACAACCATTCAAGACTGTCTAAAAAGTTTGGGAAGGGAAGCCTTCTGTTCCCCTAACCCCAATATGACCCTGTCCCTCCTAAAGATCACCTTCAGAGCAGGGCGCTTGTCCCTGGCCTTTCTGTTCCGTTGCGCCAGAAGTGGTTTAGTTCTGCTGACCACATGACCTGGAAAGCTGTCTGCAGACAAATGCCGGCTCCCTTGGCCTGAAGCAAGATGAGGCCTGCACCCCATTCAGTCAAATTTGACTGGTCCAGGGGTCCTTTACCTATACCTTAAAGACACATATTTTGGTGGATGACTGCATTAACATTGATATGTCTGCTAGTGCTTTACGCTGCAGTCATGAAGCCACTTACTTGGGGACAAGTGGGACCTCCTGCCGGGCGCGCAAGGCTTGCGGACACTCGCCCGAAGCACGGGGAGCCCTCCGGAGGGCTCCCCGTGCTTCGGGCGACAGGCTGCCGCCCCAAGCCTTGCGCGCTTGGCAGGACCTCCTGCCGGGCGCGCAAGGCTTGTGGACACTCGCTGGGGCTGCAGGCTGCTGCCCGCAAGCCTTGTGAGCCGGCGGTAACTCCCATCGGGCTTGCAAGGCTTGTGGATAGCTTCCTGAAGCCTGGAGAGCGAGAGGGGTCGGTGCGCACCGATGCCTCTCGCTCTCCAGGCTTCAGCGAAAGCCTGCATTCGCCCCATAGGACGCACACACATTTCCCCTTCATTTTTGGAGGGGAAAAAGTGCGTCCTATGGGGCGAAAAATACGGTATACTAAATGAAAGTTGTGGGGTAAGGGAGAAAATGTTGTATGCATTATAAAACTTTTAAATGAAAACTTTCAAAAATGATAGGGAATACCTGGCTGCATTACACATAATGATAACCCACAGTTTGTTTTAACAAGCCACGAGTTGTCTCACAGATTAGTCATGATTTGTTTCTGAAAAGTTTGGGTTGTCTTCCAGCTGCTCTTGCCTTGTGCCTTTGTGGTAATAATTACAATTGGAATGCAGAGGACAAAGTCAGGCTTCAGGCTTAAGCAAGTAGTCTGGTATGGAAATTGAGGAAATAATATCCAGGGAGTAGAATGAATGAATGAAGTAGTTGAAGAGGCCAGTTAAGTTTGAAGCAGTATCAATGAGAGTATCAAATATCAGGCAAAGAACTAATCTCAGTGCTTACTGATATATGGTACAATTGTGACCTGACCTCATTGAAAAGTGTAACTTCAGATGCAATGCAAATCAATATAAAATTATTATTATTATTATTATTATTATTATTATTATTTCATATTGCTTTACACTGCCTCAAAAGTTACACTTTTCAATGAGGTCAGGTCACAACATAGACATAGTTCTGCCAGTACCTTGTGCTCTGTTTTGTTCTTCAAAGCTAGCATTAGATCCAGGTGAGTAGGGTTGCAAACTGACCAGGAAAACAACAGCCTGGATTATTTTTTGTCTTTGCCTTAGTTGCTTAAAAACCAGAATTTGACTTAGTCAAGTGGGATTTTAACACAAAGCCATGATTTGTGTAGCCTAAGCACAAGCCAGATTGTAATTATTACCTTCTTTATGAAGTCAAAAGGCAGAATATCAACAACACTCAAGGTAATAGACAGACTTGGAACAGGCCAGGGGACTAATTTGTACACTAGGGCGAGTTCCACACTTGCTTCCAAAAACCTTAGGGCTGTTTTATTTTCCAGCAGGACTTTGTTTACCCCAATGGCCTCTCTTGGTTCTTAATTCTTTCCATTCTTTTGAGATTTCAGACATTATTTCCTTGCTGGCAATTTGCTATATCTTTCTCTCCCATTCTCAGACAGTGAAGCACAAAGGCACTGAAAATTAAAACACATATTTGCATCAACCTCACTCTCAGGCACCACTTGACCATTTTACAATGGACACACTTTTGCTTCTCTTAAGAGAAGGCTGTGAGGAACATACCTTGTTTTGCTTAATATTTGTCTCCTCAGGCCATACATACCTGAGAAGACTGGCCAAACACATTTTGGCACCTGAGGAGAGCAACAACATGCCTATAATGACAAGGACCCCTGGCTAGAACCCCTCTGACATGATTTTATATCTCCTCACAGACACAGATGTGACCTGGCGTCTTTGCAACTGCCACTAGGAAAATTAGAGCAAATTATATAGCCAAGGTAGCCACCAACTGTAAAGTAGATGAATTTATTTGACCCTATCTACATCAGGCTATAGAGGGACGCGGGTGGCGCTGTGAGTTACACCACAGAGCCTAGGACTTGCAGATCAGAAGGTCGGTGGTTCGAATCCCCGCAACGGGGTGAGCTCCCATTGTTCGGTCCCTGCTCCTGCCAACCTAGCAGTTCGAAAGCACGTCAAAGTGCAAGTAGATAAATAGTAAATAAAGAGGTACTGCTCCGGCGGGAAGGTAAACGGCGTTTCTGTGCACTGCTCTGGTTCGCCAGAAGCGGCTTAGTCATGCTGGCCACACGACCCGGAAGCTGTACGCTGGCTCCCTCGGCCAGTAAAGCGAGATGAGCGGCACAACCCCAGAGTCGGTCACGATTGGACCTAATGGTCAGGGGTCCCTTTACCCTTTACCTTACATCAGGCTATGCTCTATCTTTGTCACCAAACTCCAAGTATAATTGCACACTGTATTAATTGACATTGTTTTTTGATATATTAGTGGCCATGTGACGATTTTAGCTTATGAATTTTATTGTTTAATGTCTTGATTTGTATATTGGGGTACTTTTATAGCTCTGTTTAGAGTACGTAATGTTTTGATAATATAAATGTTTTAAGTCTTTTGTATCAATCTAGTATATTTTCTTTTAATTGTTGAATTATTCTGTGTACATTGCGGCAACCTTTGGCTATGTGTAATAAAACTGACTGACTGACTGCCCCCTGCAATTGTGCCTACTTCCACCTGGGCTCTCACATGGGCTGGGCTCTCCCTTTCCTTTCATATCAGCGATTTGTATATAGAGACGAGATCCAACATTACTGATTGAAAAAGAGATTGGGGCAGGCATGTGGGGGGGGGAGAGAAATTAGGTCAGGGACTTCTTTCTTGCTAATAAAATAAAACAGCCTTGGGACATCCTACAGAGGGCAGCCTCCCATCGCATTCATATGCCTACTACTTCGTGGGGTGAAGCAGTTGTTAAAAATGCACAAACTATCCCATATTCCTTCTACTCTTGATTCCATTTACAAGGAAATTCTGCCCCTTAAGGCTGCAGCCCTGGGATACTTTCTTGGGAATAACTCCCCCTGAACTGGTGCAAGAGACTTCTGTCCTCTTCTGTGTGCCCTCAAAATCCTTTCTGGAGGCTTGGGAACCCTCTGGAGCAGATTTTTTGGGCAGGTGGAAGAAGGGAAGGAAATGGAGATCCCATTGCACCAATGACAGATACAACTCACAGATACAACTTTTGAAATTTGGATTTTCGAACTGTGCGATTAAACATGCTTAACTTTGGGGAACCTGGCTACTGCAGAATAAATTACAGTGGTACCTTGGGTTACATACGCTTCAGGTTACAGACACTTCAGGTTACAGACTCTGCTAACCCAGAAATAGTACCTCGGGTTAAGAACTTTGCTTCAGGATGAGAACAGAAATCATGAAGCAGCGGCACAGTGGCAGCAGGAGGCCCCATTAGCTTAAGTGGTGCTTCAGGTTAAGAAGTTTCAGGTTAAGAATGGACCTCCAGAGCGAATTAAGTTTTTAACCCGAGGTACCACTGTACAACAGGCAAAAAGGGACTTTCAAAGTGTGTAATTGTAAAGGAAGATACTTGAGCAGCTGTTCTTGGTGAGGATACGGGGTGCCATAAATCCAGAGGATTGTATCTATTTTCATCAGTGAAATGTTGGGTTGTGAAGCTGACTTTGCAACACACTTGCAAGGCAAAGACACTTGCAAGGCAAAATGCACTAGAAGCATTTTGCAAGTCACTTTGGGTCACATATCATGAAAACGTGTCTAATAAATGCAATTTATGTAAGAGTAACCAGGAGCAGCAGCAGCAGCATTCCTTTAGCTTCCAGGAATTACGATTCCTGTATCTGGTGCTAATGTCAACTGTTTCAACATTCAGCAACAACTTTGGCAAAAAAATGGTTTACATTTTTGTAAAATATGCAAAGCTGTACAGGTGATTGATTACCTAGGGCTGCCATAAGCCCAGAATTTCCCGGACATAGCTGGGGTTCGTCCCTCGTAACCAGTGGAAATCGCTTAAATGTCTGTGAAAATCCGGATGTATGGCAACACATGTTGAAAGTGTAGATTTTGGCAGATTTTTTTTTTTTTGCTCACCAACTTTTGCGTCCGGATTTTCAGTATTTGATATATGGCAACCCTAGATTACCTAGTTAATATGCAAAGCACAGAGGCTAAGCAAGTTATTGATTAAAATATTAAATATGCGATAAACTCACATGTGGGGTTAGGCAAACCACTATTCACTTGGACTTTATCCCCTCTCCCCTATGATGTGAAATTAATTATGTTTATTTTTCACATTGTAAAGATGGTTTAATAAGATACATGAAGTGCTTAGAACACTTGAAATGTGCTATATGAATATTTGTGTCATCACCATCATATTAACATTATCAATTCTTAATTTATCAGTGTGAGCAGTTGGTGGGGGCTGTGAAAGAAAGAGTGTCACCTTATGATGGCTTCTGAGCAGGGAAGCAGGAACATCTTCCAGGGAGTGATTTAGTAATCTCAGAATTCTATCCCTCCCTAACACTCTGCTAATGCACATCATTCTTTCTTGATTAAAAAAACAGGGTCCCACCTAAAATCCTACTTAAGCAGAGCTTTAGGTGTTTGATTCCAAAAAGATTCCTAATTCAAAGTATATTTTTCCAGCTACAGAGGGAAGCCTTAATTCAATGCTACCCTTCACACAGAAAGAAGGTGGTGGTGGTGGAACTAAACGTATATTATTTATTTCTACTGACCTCCAAACCTGAAACATATTCAGCTGGGCAACTAATTTCTTTTAAGAATTAAAATTTATGCTGCCTCCAACACACATAAATCTGATATGCAGATGAGAAAGATGAATACAACCCCATTATCTCACAGAGTTCCATTAAATTATTGTATATTATCTGCTCTGTTACTCTGTGAATTATTATGGTTATTTTTGCTGTTAATTCTACATAGTTGCAAGTAAATAAAATCTTACAGCTATCATTTATATTTCTGTATTATATTATGTTATTACATGAATGGAGTGTTCAGTACTTGCATGGAGTTAAGTTGCTTGAAAGGAATAAAAGGTATTCTTCTGCCCTGATACTGATCCCACATGCTATGTTCTCCTTTCTTCACCATCAGAACTTCAGTTTAGATGATAATTTCTCCTCCCTGAAAGTACGACGTGTTATGGAACAATACTATATCAGTTCTCATAAAAGCGGTGGGGCTTTCACTACCTCTCTCCCTCTCTCACTTAACAAAAATTGCTTTACTCTGAAAACAGTTGGAACCAAGATCATCATAATGAAAGTTAAAACAAATCTGACTCAAAAAAATAGACCTCCAACTCCAGAGACATCTCCATACCTTGCTGCAAGACAGTTGTAAATTTTATAACACATTATCCAGCATTTCTTCCAAAAAGCTCAAGGTGGTCACATGGTTCTCTCCCAACACCTGCCTCTTTTATCTTCACAACAACACTGAATGGGTCCTGAGCCTTCAGTCCTAGTTTAGCAGTGTAACCCTGGCTTCCTTCTGCTCAGTCTCATCAGCAAGGCAGGATAAGTAGAAATAAAACGGGACCCTGAAAACAGCAGCTTTCTGTCTGAGTAGCATAATCAGAGAAAGCCAAGTATCTATACAAATTCCACACTTTTATGTGTAAGCGTGTTTATTTTTTAAAAAATAATATTTATTAATAATTTCAGAATTACAATAAAAAATAAAAAACAAAAAACAACACTACAATACAAAAAAGAAGAGAAAAACACAAAACATAAAAACCAATACAACAATACAGCAAAAGAAAATAAAAAAGGGGGGGAAAGACACAAATCCCAAATTGCATATCTATAATTTCCATTTGCTTGTTTCATTGACCTCCTCACACCTCCCTTTTTGTATTCTAGTTTAATTAATTGTTTCAGCAAATTCTTTCCATCTTTCTCAATTTTTATTAAAAAAATTATCTTAACAATTTAACCTAATAATTAACTCAACAAATCCTTTCCATCTTTCCCCATATTCTGTTATTCAAATTACCTTAATTTATTTAACCTTATCTTACCCCAAAATACCTTAAAGCTTAAATCTTAGTTTTCAAATATACATAGCTCCTGATATCATTTCTGCTAGAGTCATATAGTTTCATTCCAACATTTTCCCTAATATTCATTAAGCTAATTCTAAATAAAAAGTTTCCTTTATAAATTTTCTTCCAATCTTCATCCAGCGTCTCTTCCTCCTGGTCTCGGATCGTGTCAGTCCTTACTGTCCATTCCATCTAGTCCGTCAACCTGGAAGCCTTATGTCCGAGGCCCTTAAGTCTCTTCCATGTCCCTTCTGCAGTTCTTCTTCTTCTTGTTTATACTTGCCCTTTCCCTTGTCTTTTGTTGGTCTCTTTCTTGATTTCTTTCCTTTCTCATTGAGGAGTAGGTCTCTGGGGGATTCCAACCCAAAATTGTCTCCATCTCCCTTCATCCAGCCCGCCCATTCCCCACAGTCCCACTCCCCACAGTCCTCGATATAATCCAAAAAGTATTTAAAATCATATTTCAAGGTCTCTCCAAGGTTAGGAACCTCCTCAGCTCCAAACTCCCCCTGGCCCACTCCAACTTCAATCTTCAATGACAGCGGCTTATGCTCCTGTAGGGCCTCGGGTCTCTCCATTTGTATTATTTGAGGTGCAACCGCATCCTCCTCCATTGTCATCTGCACTTGCCCAGTCAGTACAGATTCATAGGTTGGTCCCTGGATGATTTCTGTATCAATGTTCCCTGTTTGCCCACAGTTATTAACCCCAACAGTCAAATCCATTTTCTCATTCATCAAGTCCATCTTCTCGTGCATCTGTTCCAGCAAGGCATTTGTCTTGCATAAAGCAAGCACCCAATCTTCCTCCCAGCTCATCTTTGGTCAAGGTCAGAAAAGACTGTTCCCACGATCTTAATCTCACAGATGTTGGGTCCTCAAGTATACTGCAGCAACAATTTAACAAGCTCCCTCTAGAGGAGACAATTTCTATTTGTATCCATTTTTTTTTTAAAGGCAAAGGAAAGTTACTTTCATTTTTCAGATATTTCAGATATTTTTCAGATATTTTGTTTCTTTAAAATGCAAAAGGCAACATTAGAATCAACTTGTTTCTTTTCATTAGCTATCTGTCAAAATATTCCATTCACAGTCAATGAACCTCTCCAACAGTTTCTGTCTCTGACACCCCGTTCCCAGGTTAGAGACGGTGGAAACTTATCCTTCTTCACTCCCTCTCCTGCTAGGGTTAAACAGAGTTCCCCCAAGGGGGGTTTCAGTGATTCTGAATGAAGGAAATTTAGACTTTTTTCACAGCTTTCCCGGCTTTAGCTTACAAAGTTTTTGCTTTAGTCTAAATACAAAAAGCGGAAGGCAGACTTCCTGTTTTGCACCTTCCCGCTTCGATATCAAATTAAGAAATTTCTTGATCCAATTTTCCGTTTCTACTCACGGGTACTTGTTTTAAATCCAATTGTCCACAGGAAAAAGTCAGTGCTCTCCAGCAATGGCTGTGCGGCTTCATACGTGTAAGCGTGTTTAGGGACTACGTCTTAAGGTGGCTTGGAAAGGCTGGGAACAAGAGCGGGAACTATTGTCTTTAAAACGTTGACACCCATAGGAGCCAGCTCCTAGGGGCTGAGGGGGCTATTTGAGGGGGTTGGGCCATTCAAATACAGTGGTACCTCAGGTTACATACGCTTCAGGTTACAGACTCCGCTAACCCAGAAATAGTGCTTCAGGTTAAGAACTTTGCTTCAGGATGAGAACAGAAATCGTGTTCTGGCGGCGCGGCAGCAGCAGGAGGCCCCATTAGCTAAAGTGGTCTTCAGGTTAAGAACAGTTTCAGTTTAAGAACAGACCTCCGGAACGAATTAAGTACTTAACCCAAGGTACCACTTGTAGTTAACAGGTGTTGCCATTCAAACTGTGTGTCTGCACCACGTCATGTGATCGATTAAGTGGGGTGGGGCTTACCTGAGCCCCCTCAATGTTTATTCTAGCTGGCACCCCTGTTAGCACCTCAAAGTGAGTATACAAATTGCCTTTCCATCACAGTACATATGCCTTTGAAAATGAAGATGGGCAAAGGACAAAGTCCTTTTAAACACAGAGAAGGTGTCTTGTTTAGTGAAAGGAACCAGAAGAGTGAAACTAGGGACAGGGCATTTCTGAACATGCCCAGAATGCCGAGTGCTCTTTTCTTTGCACAGGCTGTCCTCATCTTTTAGCTCCATTTCATTCTCAGATCTAACTACTTGCACATGTGAGCCAAATGGAAGCTGAAACAAGTTTAGGTTAAGTGTTTGTTAGCATACTAATAAGTTGTCTGTCTCGCCTCTGCATCAGAAACGGAACTAGTGTATGATAAAAATAATTATACCACATATCAGCTAAGCAAAAGCCTAGAACATTTTTTTAAATGCCCTTTTGTCACTGAAGTGCTAACACATTTTGATTTTTTTATTGCCACTGTGCCAGGTGAAGACAATTAAGATGTCATCGGGATCCTTAATGCTTGTGGAAAATAAATGTCAGACAAGTTCCCTTTGGCATACCAAACAATTTGTTCACAGAAGATGCTTAATCTCCTAATGGTTATTTACTGAAGTGGCATTTGCTATGCTAGAGAGAGAGGTATGTCAGAGGGTGGTTGCACTCCCTGAAAATGTTTTTGTATTAGTATTTTTTACTGACAATCTCAGCTCTTTAACATACATATGGGGGAAACTCTTGAGGTTTCCCACAATACCCAAATATGTGAACTGGGCCATTCTCTATGTAATGAGGAACACTGCCCAGCATAAGACGGCAACCTTCAGCCATCTTGCCTCTATAGTAAGCCGCTGCCCCCCCCCCAATTAATTCTTTCATTAAACCCAAAAATTTGAGGGGCATTTCTGCCTTCCCCAAAGAGACTTTTCAGCAGAAGAATGATGGTCAAGGGAAGCAGCTGTCACCCTCTGCTTGCCGGCCCCTTTCTTGCAGCAGACTGAACTGTAATAACTGCAGTTATATGGCAGGGACCTTTTTTGCCAGACCCAGTAGTCTGCACAATGTGTGGTTTCTCTATATTCCCTGAAAAAGAACTGAATACAGCTTAAAGTTGGGGTGGGGGGCTGGACATTTTGCTTTAAACGAACAAAAATGGGAGTAACAAATAGCCACATCCCACACAGGAAATATTGTGTCAGAACACCTCGTCCTTGTGTTTCTTGTAGCCGCTCTTTGTCATCATCATTCAAAAAAACCTACATTTGCAGTAATCATTCAAATCCAAACATCTGTAAATTTTTTTAAACATACACACACACCTCTTATGCCATCTGTTCAAATGGAACAAGTTACAATTAACCTTTTGCAGAGAGGGTGTTGAAAAGAATTCAACAAACAATGAAGGAAGATGGTAAAATGTGGGTTGAATGAGGTTACTGTTAGGTGGCTTTGTAGCTGGTTGACTGACTGAACCCAAAGAATACTCATTAACGGTTCCTCGTCATCCTGGGAAAAAGTGACAAGTGGGGTGCCGCAGGGTTCTGTCCTGGGCCC
Organism: Podarcis pityusensis; assembly: GCF_964106645.2. Lineage (NCBI taxonomy): Eukaryota > Metazoa > Chordata > Lepidosauria > Squamata > Lacertidae > Podarcis > Podarcis pityusensis. The sequence continues at coordinate 98,542,077 of NC_138032.1, read as the reverse complement.
GTTGTTGTTCAACGTCTTTATAAATGACTTGGATGAAGGAATTGAGGGGATGCTCATCAAATTTGCAGATGACACAAAACTGCAGCTAATGCCGCAGAAGACAGAATCAGAATTCAAAATGACCTTAACAGATTGGAGAACTGGGCACAAGCTAACAAAATGAATTTCAATAGGGACCAATGTAAGGTTCTGCACCTAGGCAGGAAGAACCAGATGCACAAATATAGGATGGGGACACCTGGCTTACTAGCAGTACATGTGAAAAGGATCCTGGAGTCTTGGTGAAACACAAGCTGAACATGAGACAACAGCAGCAGCAAAAAAAGCTAAGACTATTCTAGGTTACATCAACAAAAGTCTAGTGTTCAGATCAAGGGAAGTAATAGTACCATTCTATTTTGCCTTGGACAAAATATAAAGACTTGCTGGAAAATAAAACCCCAAGGTGGCTTTCACCTTTGGAAGCTAAGGCCCGAAAAAGACCCAATATGGAGGCCAAATGGCCAAAATATTGGGAAATTCTAGAAAAAGATGGAGACAATTGGAAACTGCAGAGTTTGGAGAAAATGAAGGATAAAGTGCGAGACTGGTTACATTACGCTCAGATTAAAGAAGTTTTTAAAAATGACAAGAAATTAGGGTTCCAGGTGGAGAAATCGAAAATAGAAACAGAATTGTTAGAACCTAAGAGTAAGGTACTTTCAAGGATGTATAACTTGCTGTTAAAATGGAACACACAAGACGAAATGGTTAAATCGGCTATGATAAGGTGGGCACAGGACATTGGGCATAATATTATGTTTGAGGACTGGGAAAGGTTGTGGAGTACTGGATTGAAATTTACTGCATGTAACGCTTTGAAAGAAAATGTAATGAAAATGATATATAGATGGTATATGACCCCAGTCAAACTTGCAAAAATTTACCACCTGACTGACAATAAGTGTTGGAAATGTAAAGAGTGTGAAGGAACATTCTTCCACTTCTGGTGGACTTGCCCTAAAGTGAAGGCGTTCTGGGAAATGATTTATAATGAACTGAAAAAGGTATTTAAATATACCTTCACTAAGAAACCAGAGGCCTTTCTTTTGGGTATTGTCGGCCAAGGGGTGGTAAAGAAGGACCAGACATTTTTTATGTATGCAACAACAGCAGCAAGGATACTACTCGCAAAGCATTGGAAAGCTCAAGATCTACCCACACTGGAAGAATGGCAGATGCAACTGATAGACTACATGGAACTGGCTGAGATGACCGGCAGAATTCGCGACCTGGGAGAAGAGAGGACTGAGGAGGATTGGAAGAAATTTAAGAATTATTTACAAAAACATTGCAACTTGAGTGAATGCTAAACAGGATGCTAGATCAAAATAACTGAGCACCACTAATTTAGATGATTTTAAGAAAATAAGTGAGATTGAGAAAATATAACTCTTTTTGAGAACTAGAAGATTATGAAACATAGAAGGGATATAAGAATGCAAATAAGATAATAAATTGCTGACAAAATGTTATAACGATGAAAGTGGGAGCGGGAGATGTGAGGAAGTCCAAAGAAAATGTGAAATTATGTTAAGATATATGTTACATTGTCTATTATGTTTATTTCTATTGTAAAACCCAATAAATATTTATAAAAAAAAAAAAAATATTTTGCCTTGGTCAGACTACATCTGGAGTACTGTGTCCAATTCTGGGCATCACAATTTAAGAAGGATGTTGACAAGCTGGAACATGTGCAGAGGAGCATGAACAAGATGATTAAGGGTCCGGAAACCAAGTGCTATGAGAAACAGTTGAGGGAGCTGGGTATGTTTAGCCTGGAAAAGAGGAGACTGAGAGGAGATATGACAGCCATCGTCAAATATCTGAAGGGCTGTCACATGGAGGAGGGAGCATGCTTGTTTTCTCCTGCTCTGGAGGGTAGGACTTGAACCAATGGCTTCAAGTTGCAAGAAAGTAGATTCCGACTAAACATTCGGAAAAACTTTCTGACAGTAAGAGCTGTTCAGCAGTGAACAGACTCCCACGAGAGGTGGTGGCCTCTCCTTCCTTGGAGGTTTTTAAAAAGAGGTTGGGTGGCCATCTGTCATGGATGCTTCAGCTGAGATTCCTATTTTGCAGGGGGTTGGACAAGATGACCTGTAGGTCCTCTCCAACTCTATGTTTCTATGAATGAAGGCTGAGACACCCAATGCCAGGGGCAGGCATCCTGCCCTTACTGCAACATAGTTTTGCAATTTTCCACAGAGAAATGAACATTAGCTGCCATAGGCAAAAGTCAAGGGATGCACTGAGTGATATCACTGGTGGTAATGGGAAAGTAGAGAACCCCAACCTTTAAAAAAGCAACCCTGGAGCATAGCTGTCTCCTGCTTCTTGAACATTGCTCAAGAATGTTGGGGAAAGCATCTTAGAGTCCCTGATCTAGGCACACAAATGCAATGACGCTGCCCAACCAAGTGCAAGCCTGGTCTCACCTAGAAGCATCTTCTGGATGCTTCTTACTCTTTTCTCTTAGGGAACAATGAAGGTGATAAGGGAAATGGACCACTCCCCTTAAAAATAAAAGCTCAACCGAAGTGTTGCTAATGAGCATGGTCTTTAGACAATTCCATCAGCATGAGCTTTGAACTGTTTAATCTGCCAATCAACAAAACAAGGCAACAGCACTCCTGCAGCATACCCAGGTAGGAGTTGGGCTCTTCTCTCTCTCTCTTGTAAAGTGCTCTGAAACCCATTTACAAAAATCTGAGGTTAAATAAATAAATAAATAACCCTCCCATCTTGCTGGGTTTCCTCTGCCACTCTGGGTAGCTTACAGCATATATCAAACATTAAATATATATCGTATATCAAACATTAAAAAACAAAATATCCTATATTAGAAACAAACAAACCAATAAATCAATAGAAACCAACAACAACAACAACAAACAGTTTACAGTTATACCCAAATTAAAATAACCACCAACCCCAACTAAACATTTAACCAATATAAACCTGACAAAAACAAAACAGAGAAACCAAAATTAGAACCGTTTAAAACAGTTTAAAACATTTTAGGCATTTGCCCCAACCCAAGAGTTGTTCCAGTAACTTCCCTCTAGCCTTGAGGAGTCTCTTTTAGGAAGGACACAAATCAGTGTGAAGGTAAGTACAAATATGTATCCATGAATACAAGGGAATAATACAAAAATGAAATTAAAACAACAGTGGCAATGTATTTTTTTTTTTTAAACGTACTGTGTATTTTGGGACTATGGACCACAATAAAGTTGTGTGTGTGTGTGTGTGTGTGAAAATAAAAAAAATACAGTGCCATGCATTCCAAATTCTAGCATAATAGGATGGTGGATTTTTACTCTTGTTGCTAACATAAAAAAGTGAGTGCCAAGTCAAAAAATTATTTGGGTTTTTTAATAGCATGAAGAAATATCATTTTGAGGCTAAATATCACACCTGTGGTCCAATGGCACACATTATAAGTCTCTCCAGTGTTTGGGCAATGTCAATCTGTCTGCAATGAACAAGTGGTCAATTAATTGTTTAGCTTTTTTTTAATATTTCAATATCCAAGTGTTTTTAGCTTCCTTCCATAAAGGGAAGCAAATGCTTCAGTAAATGGAAAGCCAGATGATGATCCCAGACAAAGCCACTAAAAGAACAAACTTTGTTGAAAAACTTTGAAATGTAATAAATTTAAAGATAGAAAACAAATCTTATATGTATGGGTAACCCTGGAAGATGTTTGGAGAAGGAAAGGCATTGCTTTGCTGCCAACTTTGGTAATCTTCAGGCAACCTTTGAAGCTTGATAATCCCCATTGGCAGTCTGGCCCCTTTGTTCTGAAACTAGATCTAAAGAGAAGAACTGAGAGCCTGAATCACTTCCATCATCATCCAGCATTTTACAGGATTTGCAGCTGGATAATTCCCCATTGAATGGTTGTTCCCCATTGCACACCAGGGAGTATTACTGCTTGATGCAATGCACCAGCCAATGGTGAAGGCTGCCTCACCATCTCTCCACCATAATATGGAACTGGGCACTTGCTTGCCTGGGAAGTCTCACAAAAGCCCAGTTCTACCAACAACAGCTTGCTGGTAATGAACTGGGTTCAATTCCTGGGAGTTCTGTTACTGCAAGGCATAGAGGTGCTCTCCTGGTTAAGTGTTGCTGAGAGGTGGCTGCCAGAACCCTCCTCCATAGCTTTCGGGACAATGGAAGTTGTGCGGCTGGTAATATTGCTGTGTGTGGATACTTGGGCTGTTTCCCAGATTGCTGCTTGGACTTCTTCTTCTGTCACAGCGGCTATAAGGAGCTGTAGCTCAGCTCCTAGTCATTATTTTGGAACCAGTCCGCTTTGTTCTGGCTCTTCTGTGCACGCAATCTTCCTCGACTCTGATGCACCTTGCCAGTGCCTCCCTGGTCTCGTATCTGGGGTACACATTATCTTAAAATGTCTTTTTCAGAAACTCGATGTGGACTTCCTTATAAATGGTCCTTTGCTGCCTTTCTCCTCTAACTTTGGAGTGGCTTCCTTCTTGATTGGTGGTTTTCATCCTGCAAAAACTCTGCCTCACTCTCTTCTGAGATGGTTTTCCCTTGAAAATGGACACTTGTTCGCCCAGGATCACTCTGATGACTCGATCATTTAGTATACCACTAAATTTGTGACCTGAGCAGTAAGACTATCCAGAGAGAAGCAGCAAAGAGGAAGAAGGATCAAGTAGGGTTAATGGATTACAGCTTCAATGTATGAAGAGCCCTCCACCACTGTTCCCTGGTGCGTAAGAGAGCTGAAAGTTAACAACAAAACAGTAGTAGATAGATGCCCGCCAGAGACATCTTTGGAATGTCTGTCAGGTTAGTGAGAAACAGTGCAAGGGCTGGACCTGAGCGAAGACTTCAGTTCAGAAACCAACCATTCAGTTCTGTTGAGAGCAGACTGGGATGGAAAGAGGAATTTGGCCCTTGATATAAACAGAGAGTTAACTAGACAAAGGGGACATCCTTATTCCTTAGTAACTATACCAAGTTTAAAGTGGGTGGGTGGGGGAGTTATGCATTAATCTGTTCTTGACCTTTTGGGATGAGACAGTCTGCAAATGGAACTATATCAATAACTGGTCATTATCAAATGAACTGTACCAATAAGAGCAGCATACTAATTTAATAAATAATGATGATGATATCTTCATATCTAGGGTTGCCATATGTCTGGGATTTCCCAAACATGTCCTCTTTTGGGGGGCCAGGATGCCCCTCCAGGTGGATTTTGGCACTGTACATTAAATGTCCAGGGTTTTTTGGGGGGATTGTTTATTTTATTGGGGGGTGGGGGGGACACGCATGCCACCGAAGGGTGGGAGAGGGCAGGCGCTCTTCCGGGCCAGCCCCTCTCTGCCCCCTTCATGCTCTGCGGCCTTTCCGGTCCTGCCTGGGCCTTCTCCAGCAGCGGTGGCAGCCCCCAACAGCTGCTCAAGCTGCACTGGAGGGCAAGGGCTAGTCAGGACCAGAGGGCCACAGAGTGACAAGCCTCCCTGCCCAGGCACAACCTTGCTGTTGGCCACTTGGAGGCCGAGGGCCGGGGGGGGCCTCCCCCTGGCACCGGCAAGCAGGAGCCTCGCACAAAAAGGGTCCTGGAAAACCATGTGACTGGGAGCAGGTGCTGGAAAGGAGTGCGGAAACAACAGGATAAAAAAAACTCTACTTCGTTGCGGCCTCCGTGTTAAGGGCAGGTCTGTCTGGGAAGGCCATTTTCAAAATATGGCAACCCTATCACATCTCTTGCCAAAACAGTAATGACGGAAGATGTGGATTCTCCTATCTATCAGTTCTCTAGCCCTGCTGTCCATCCATGGGAAGCAGATCTCCAGGTGCAACACCCGGCAGGTGAGGGAGGGTTGGCCAAGAGGCCTGGGAAGCAAACAGACAGGAGGAGCAGGGGTTGCCTCTGCTGTGTTGCTCTGGCACATGTCCAGAGTAAGAGATGCCAATCCAGTTTTCAAACGTGTTGCTACTTGTATTCATGAACAGAAAGTAATGTGTGTGGATTATGAAATCTTCAACGTGCTGGAGAAGGAAGTGTCCCCCTTTCCCCTGCTTAAAGCCCCTTGTATTGATTGAGGAGGAAGAGAGTTATTTGCTTAGCTTTCTCAACACCTGAAGAAATATGCAGCTATTCAAATGTGTAGCAAAGGATTCAGTTCCTCCATTTGCTCAGATCGTTTCTCAGGATTGTGTAATTTAGCCTAGGGAAAGTTCCCAGTTTGCACAACTCTGGTCAGTTGTTATGTATAAAATATGTAGATGGATGGTTTGCAATGGAAAAGAAAGAATCATCTGGTGGATACAGGCAGAAAAATCTAGCATTTTTCTTTTTGCTGATTACAAATGAGACCTTGAAGGTCATGCTTAATTCTAGGAGAATCTGTTGGGGTCATATTTACACCACGCATTTAAAGCACATTTATACCACTTTAATATATTGAGATCAATATACTGAGATCCAGTAGTCACTTTCATAGAATCACAGAATCATAGAATCATAGAGTTGGAAGAGACCACAAGGGCCATCAAGTCCAACCCCCTGCCAAGCAGGAAACACCATCAGAGCACTCCTGACATATGGTTGTCAAGCCTCTGCTTAAAGACCTCCAAAGAAGGAGACTCCACCACACTCCTTGGCAGCAAATTCCACTGTCAAACAGCTCTTACTGTCAGGAAGTTCTTCCTAATGTTTAGGTGGAATCTTCTTTCTTGTAGTTTGGATCCATTGCTCCGTGTCCGCTTCTCTGGAGCAGCAGAAAACAACCTTTCTCCCTCCTCTATGTGACATCCTTTTATATATTTGAACATGGCTATCATATCACCCCTTAACCTCCTCTTCTCCAGGCTAAACATGCCCAGCTCCCTTAGCCGTTCCTCATAAGGCATCGTTTCCAGGCCTTTGACCATTTTGGTTGCCCTCCTCTGGACACGTTCCAGTTTGTCAGTGTCCTTCTTGAACTGTGGTGCCCAGAACTGGACACAGTACTCCAGGTGAGGTCTGACCAGAGCAGAATACAGTGGCACTATTACTTCCCTTGATCTAGATGCTATATTCCTATTGATGCAGCCCAGCATTGCATTGGCTTTTTTAGCTGCCGCGTCACACTGTTGGCTCATGTCAAGTTTGTGGTCAACCAAGACTCCTAGATCCTTTTCACATGTACTGCTCTCAAGCCAGGTGTCACCCATCTTGTATTTGTGCCTCTCATTTTTTTTGCCCAAGTGCAATACTTTACATTTCTCCCTGTTAAAATTCATCTTGTTTGTTTTGGCCCAGTTCTCTAATCTGTCAAGGTCGTTTTGAAGTGTGATCCTGTCCTCTGGGGTGTTAGCCACCCCTCCCAGTTTGGTGTCATCTGCAAATTTGATCAGGATGCCCTTGAGTCCATCATCCAAGTCATTGATAAAAGATGTTGAATAAGACCGGGCCCAAGACAGAACCCTGTGGCACCCCACTAGTCACTCTTCACTTTGACTGTATTCTTTTCTCTGCCTGCTAAAAATGTTCTTGTTTAGATAAGCCTAAACAGATGCTTGAAAGTTGAGGTAATTCTAATCTGATTAGTAGTTTATGTTTTAAGGTATGGTTGTGAATTTTTCCTGATATTGCTGTTGTTGTTATTAATTTATATACCGTCCTTCATCAAAGGAAATCAGAGCAGCTCACAAGATAAAAATACAAGATAAAAGCACAAATAGTTAAAACAGAAACATATAACACCGGTCCTGAAAGACCTACATTGGTTCCCAGTACATTCCCGAGCACAATTCAAAGTGTTGGTGCTGACCTTGAAAGCCCTAAACAGCTTCAGCCCAGTATACCTGAAGGAGCGTCTCCACCCACATCATCCAGTCTGGACACTGAAGTCCAGCACCGAGGGCCTCCTGGTAGTTCCCTCCCTGCGAGAAGTGAGGTTACAGGGAACCAGGCAGAGGGCCTTCTTGGTAGTGGCGCCCGCCCTGTGAAACACCCTCCCATCAGATGTCAAGGAAATAAACAACTACAGTGGTACCTCGGGTTACAGACGCTTCAGGTTACACACTCCGCTAACCCAGAAATAGTACCTTGGGTTAAGAACTTTGCTTCAGGATGAGAACAGAAATTGCGCAGCAGTGGCGCGGCGGCAGCGGGAGGCCCCATTAGCTAAAGTGGTGCTTCAGGTTAAGAACAGTTTCAGGTTAAGAACAGACCTCCGGAACGAATTAAGTTCTTAATCCGAGGTACCACTGTATCTGACTTTTAGAAGACATCTGAAAGCAGCCCTGTTTAGGGAAGTTTTTAATGTTTGAAGTTTTATGAAGTTTGAAGATGATGATGATGATGATGATGGGAGCTGCCCAGAGTGGCTGGGGAAACCTAGTCAGATGGGCGGGATATAAATAATAAGGTATTATTATTATTATTATTATTATTATTATTATTATTACAACCCTCTCTCCTGTAAACATATTTGGCAGCAGAAGTGACAGCGGCCTGCGAGTCCTCAGTGGCAGTGGCAGTGGCAGCCTGCAAGGACTTGCAGTGGCCACGACACAATCAGTGGGGCTTGCAAGGCCTTAGCCAGGTGGCGAGAAGTGGCAGTGACCTGCAAGTCCTCCTGGTGGTGGTAGAAGTTGCGGCAGCCTATATCAGCGAGGCCTTGCAGACCGCCTCCATCTCTGCTGCCGCTACCGCAAGGCCTTGCAGGCCACCACTACTGCAAGCGCCCCGACAGGGCCTCGCAGGCTGCTGATTATTGTGCCACTTATGGCTGCCACCGCTTCTGCCCCCCGGCCATTGTTGATTCTGCCACCGCAAGGCTGCTGCCGCTTCTGCCGCTTGCAGTCTGGCAGTCCCTGATTATTTATATTCACTATGACTCAACACCGTACTTTGGATTGTCCTGAATACCACCATTTGGTAGCCAATCCCAAAACAAAAAATCCTGTTTGGATGCAATTTGGCTTGCCTGCTAACGAAAGTGACCATGAGGTGATTGGTAATATCATCATTTATCAATTTTAGACCTTTAAGCAGTAACAGTTCCCAGGACACTATCCTGTTCACCTCTGTGTAGTTCCTATCAATATATCATAATATTTAGCTGATATTGAAAACCAGATATCGCCCAGCCCTAGGAGGTACACATAGAGGATGAGCACAAGGTCTGGTCAGTTTATATAGGGAGAGATGATCCAGTACTGAACCATTTAAGGCTTTGTAAGTCAAAATTGGGCTCGGAAGGCAATTGTCAGCCAGTGCAGTCAGACCACGATTGGTGTAACATGCACAAACTGTCCTGTCGCAGTGAGCAACCTCGCCACTGAATTCGGCACTAACTGAAATTTCCAAACTGCCTTCAGAGTCAGCCCTATGTATAATATGGTGCATTAAGCCAGCTTTGAGTTTGTTTGTTTGTTTACAATCAAGCAGTGTATAATTTTTATGAAATAAATAGCTAAAATAAATAGTAATTGCTTCCTCGAAGAATACCGGGAACTGCAGTTTAGCCCTCACAGAACTACAATTCCCAGCACCCTGAACAAACTAAGGTTCCCAGAGTTCTTTGGGGAATGCCATGTACTGTAAATTATTGTATGGATGTAACAACCCAGATCCTATGTACAGTGGACCCTCTGGATATGAATGTAATTCGTTCCAGGGGTTCGTATGTACCCCCAAAAATCCGGAAGTAGAGGCGTTGCTTCTGCACATGTGCGCGGCGCACAGAGTGCTTCTGTGCATGCGTGCGCGGCGAAACCCAGAAGAATACACTTCCGGGTTTTCCGGGTTCACAACCTGAAAATTATGTTACCCGAAGGTAACATAACCTGAGGGTCCACACACCTCTCTTTAGCCATCTCTATTATCAATTATAGTATGCTACAAGTTTCATGCCAGATATATTAAAGCAAAGAACATATTATGAAATAAATACCTATGAATAAATTCTCTTAACTGAACTGCATTCTGCAATGTTGATACATTACAGACTACAGAAACTATTAATAAGCCAGCATCTGAAGCCACGGTTGGCTTGTTTGAAGGCCATTAGGGACAGTTCTCGGTTCTAATATAATGGGAAGCTATGCTTAACTGTAGCATCTTGGATCGTCTTCCTACTTGTGTGACAGGAAGGGCAAAGCAGGAACATGAAGCTTGTTCACATCTGTTTATGAAGCTGAGATATGATCATGTGACCATGGCTAATGTATATATATATATAAAAAGACTGTACACATTTACTGGAGACATGCAGCCCTAAACCAGCATGCATAATATTGCAATCTCAAAATCTTAGCATGAGCATTCTGCAAAATATATTGGACATATGGATATCTATCCTGAATTATTAGGCTTCTAGAATTTCCAGTCTACTGAAGAGAGGTGGCTTCAGAAGTTTAATCACAGATTACTGTGCTTTTTGTTTTGGTTTCTTCTTCTTCAAAGTATTTCCTGATTTTGACAGTAGCATTTTCCTACTAAACAGGGGGTTTCCTTTGTTTGCATCTTTTTTCACCTCAGTGTCATGAAATGATGAAAAGCAAACTTTGTGGAAGTTCTGATACTTTAGATACAACTGGAACTCAGAATAGAATACCGAGAATGCCAACCTTCTTTTTTGTGTTTTTATATGAAAACATTTCTAGCCCCCAAACCTGCAAAAAATAAGTTGGGAGAGACAAGCAAAAGGTTAAAAGAAGCAGAAGGAAAGCAATCAGCTACCTCTCTATTCAGTTTTTCTTTGCTCATATTTTCAGAGTCTACATTTCTGAGATTTTTGAAGGTCTGGCTCACTTTTTCCATAATGGTGGGAACAATACTGGCAGGGTCCTGGCCAGCTTCCTAGCAAGGGCTGGTTCAAGAGACCACAGCTACACCTAGAATCATAGAATCATAGAGTTGGAAGAGACCACAAGGGCCATCGAGTCCAACCCCCTGCCAAGCAGGAAACAGGAAACCTCTCCATCAAGAGATGCAATGTCACCTGCTAGTTTCCAGATACAATTCACAGTGCTGGCTTTGACATTTACGGATCTCCATGAACAGGATACCTGCCATAAGTAAAAGTTGTTTTTGCAGGTTAACATGCCTACTCCTCTAGGGGTACCTGTTAAGGCAATTTAGGGGGTCAACTGAGCAGATAAAATTGCTTTATACTGAGTAGGTCTTTCACAGGCCTGATGCCTAAGCATTTTTAAGCTGAGCAGTTCTGGGGGTTGAACCAAAAAAGCACCATGCAATGTCCCCTCCATGCCCTTTGGAATGAGAATCGAGAAAGGAGCTGTCTTCAAACAGACAGACTTTGCATTAGTCAATAGTATGTCAACAGCTGCCTTTTCCAGGAAATGTGCAACCAGGGCACTCCCTCTACCCACATTAGAGTCTTCTTTCACATTTTTGCATGACTAACTTCCTCAGAAAGGAAATTTCCCTCAAGCAAAACACCAGTTGTTCCTTTGAATAGTTCATCTGGTCATAACAAGGCAATATGTGTTAAAAGAGAGAGAGAAAAGACCCCATTTCTCATCAGGCCTTTCAGAAATACCTGCAGAAAGCTTTACTAGATGCATTTGAAGCAGACACTAATTTTCAGACATCTAGGGACAGCTTTGCACATCATAGTTTTCAGAATACACTTTAAGTGCATTTTAAGTGTACACTTCACATATAGTGCAGAATGTGAATACAACACAAATGTATTACAAAGAGAAACTTGTCATATAGTTGTTATTGACTGCACTTCCCTGATGAGTTCACACTTGGTGGCAAATGTGGGTTTGCCTCTGGGGCATGTGAAATAACATTCAAAGCAGTAACTACATTATTCAACTCTAAACCTAATTCCATAATTACGAAATTCAAATTCTAAAGACCAGATAAATTTCCTTACATTTATCTGTCATACATAACTATTTTTGCATTTGAAATGTCCTGCTCTAAATACTGTATGTGTGTACATATATGTGCTTATAGAGTTCTCTTCTGAATCAGTGATTGGTTAAAGAACAGGAAGCAGAGAGTAGGGACTTTTCTCACAATGGAAGGGTGTAAGACGTCCACACCACCACATCTAATGCTTCCCTCAGAGAATCCTGGGAACAGTAGTTTACCCCTCACAGAACTGCAATTCCTAGCACCCTTAACAAACTAGGAAGTAAGGAGCTTTGCATTTACTTCCCCAAAGCCCACAGCTCACAGAACGATACACTGGGCTACAATTTTTTACTTTTTGATTTCTACAACTGATTTAGGGTATTTTTGCAACTGATTTAGGGTATTTTTGCACTGCTGAATCAGGAAATGGCATCCGTTTCTCTCCATCAGGTCAGGTTTACTGTAAACTGAATGGTGGGTATTGATAAAGGTAAGTACGCGTAAATTGCATGTTGCTTCACCATTTTTCAAACTTCAGGGCTTGAACTTCCGTTTCTTGGAACTCCTGGAATGCTCAGCGGCAGGGAGGTCTCTCTTCAGAGTCCAACAGTAGTCAGCCATCATGACTGTGTCCCAGCGACCCTTGATACCTGGTCTCCATCTCTTTCATGTCCTGATGGAATCTCTCCCCCTGCTTGTCACTCATTGAACCCAGGTTCTCAGGAAACCGGTCCATATGTGAAAATAGGTAGTGCATCTTGACGCTCATGTTGCAGCCCAGGTTTCTGAAAGCAGTCAGCATGTTGTTGACAAGTTCTGCGTAGTTTCTGGCCTTATTGTTGCCAAGTTCTTCACTACCAGAACAAATGCCTTCCAAGCTTCCAGTTCCACTTCGTTCATTGACTTTCCGAACTCTGGATCTCTGATGAGCTGACGGATCTGAGGACCGTCAAAGATGCCAGCTTTCAACTTCTCCATGGTCAATCCTGGAAAAGCCTGGCACAAGTAAGTGAAGCAGTCACCATCCTTGTCCAGAGCCTTGGTGAACTGCTTGATTAAGCTGAGCTTGATGTGCAGCGGTGGGAAGAGTATTCTGTCTCTGTTCACCAGAAGGTCGTTGATGACGTTCCTTTTTTTGCAAGGCACCAATTCCTCCCGCACAAGCCAGTCCTTCTTCGTGTAATGCTGAGCACGGTCCCTACTATCCCACATGCACAGAAAATATGGGTACTTGGTGAAGCCAGACTGTTGTCCCAACAAAACGTTCACCATCTTCAGGTCAACACAAATAAACCACTTATGCTGATCATAACCAATTTTCTCCAGCACATACTTCACCGCTTCATAGTTCTCCTTCAGTGTACTCGAGTGAGCCAGGGGTATAGAGGCAAACTGGTTGCCGTTGTGTAGCAGAACACATTTCAGTGATCGCTTGCTGCTGTCAATGAACAGTCTCCAATCTTTGGGTTCATACTGTGGCACTCCAAGCTTGAGCAGAAGCTGCGCAATATCTGCACAGTACACCAAGTCCTTCTCTTCCGAGAAAAAACAGAGGGACTCTTGATGCCTGTTGTGGAAGAAGCTGATGCGAGCACTGTCAGAGAGGAGGTTTTTTTCCTTCAATCTGGATGCCAACAGTTTGGCAGAGTCCTTTGACAAGCTGAGGTCGCGAACTAGATCATTCAACTCCTTTTGGGAAAATGGATGTGGAGCATCATCTTCAAGAACCACTTCTTCTTCATGTCCTTCAACACTGGAGGCATCTTCATCACTAATGTCAGGAAGTTCTCCGAAGATAGGCACTGGAATTTCATCACAATGAGCTACAGGACGACGTGCTGATTGAAGATCAGGATACTTCGTGGGGCAGCTGCCCCATTAACTTAGTTTTGATCCCCCAACTTTATGCTTTGCTGCACCAATTTATGGAAGATTTCAAGGTTTTATGACTTCAAACTAATCCCTTTTCGACATAATCACCCAGAACTATCGGACCTGAATACTTCTTGTCATTAAAATAATCATTTCCAATCAAAACAATTATTCAACATGCCATTTTACCCCCACCTGTGATTCAGGTAGGTAGCCGTGTTGGTCTAACGCAGTAGAAATATACAAATATATATATATAAATTAAAAAATTGTCTAGTAGCACCTTAGAGACCAACTAAGTTTGTTCTTGGTACAGTGGTACCTTGGGTTACAGTCGCTTCAGGTTGCAGACGCTTCAGGTTACAGACTCTGCTAACCCAGAAATAGTACGTCGGGTTAAGAACTTTGCTTCAGAATGAGAACAGAAATTGTGTGACAGCAGCACAGCAGCAGTGGGAGGCCCCATTAGCTAAAGTGGTACCTCAGGTTAAGAACAGTTTCAGGTTAAGAACAGACCTCCAGAACGAATTAAATTCTTAACCTGAGGTACCACTGTATAAGCTTTCGTGTGCATGCACACTTCTTCAGATGGTGCTACTAGACAATTTTTTTAAAAAAAATTATATATATTTCATAAAAGTATGATGACAACAAAAACCTTATACTAGCCTTGGAGACTGACAAACATAGAGATCCATCCCTCCTCCAGGGCTGACAACATTTTTATGCTGGTTGCCCAGGCTGGACTGTGCTCAATTCCTCCTCTGCCAGCCTGCTCACTTGCCGGCCTGCAGTTCCTTATCACCAATGGTCAGCAGATTAGTCCATAAAAAGCAAGTCCTTTTATAGTCAAAAGGGTCTATGTGAGGAGAGTGGGGTGTGGAAGTCAGGTATGTATGGCAATGAACTAGACATGTGCCTCAGGCAGAGCTGGCCCATCAATGAGGCAGAGTGACGCAACTGCCTCAGGTGGTGGAAGTACTAGATGCAGCGCCCCGTTTGCCCACTGCTTCTCTTGGCAAAAGGGAAGGACTGCGCCTGGCCTCAGGTTGAAGTTTGGTGTAACAAGTTTATAAATGCTGGAGTCAAACTACTGCCCTAGGACTTTTGAGTCACGTGGTGGAAATAGCCAAACAAATTAAGAACAGTTCATAAAGGAAACCAGTATTTCTTTGGTAGGGAAAAAGGGAAAGGTTTACCTTGTGCAGATTTGCTTTTATTGAGAAGGTTCTTTCACAAAAGACATTTGCTCTTGATTGAAAATGAGTCAGACAAAGAAGCCATATTTAACTAGAACCATCAGCAGGTAATTGCTAACAAGGGAGAAACTGAGATCACAGTCAAGGGGCGTCTGTGGGAAGGATATGCTTGAAGCCTCAGAGTGAATCCTGTCAGGAGAGAAGCATTTTATTTTCATCCTGCGCGGGAGTGGAATGGTGCATGGGCTGAGCTCATTTGATAGCTGTTTTGAAGGGAATTGGACTGCTATGTCTTTAATTTGTCATTCCATTATGAACTCTTTCCCCATCCAATAAGCCTTCAAGTCAGGAAGCTATGTCTGCCCACACAGGAAATTCCTTTGCAGCAACTTCCCCAAAAAGGAAATTTCCCTCAGAAGTGTGGCCTTTGAGCGGAGGCTGTTTGAAGAGATTTCTTTTTTTCTTTTTCTTTTTTGCAAGCTCAACCTACGCTGCTGCTGGTTCTGCAGCCAGAATTTGGGAATGAACAGGTCCTCTTTCAGACAGGGCAAGCAGCCCCCCCCCCCCACCGTTACCCATGATTGTTTGCCCACAAACCTCTCCCTTCCTCCACAGACAGCACTTTTTAAAAAGTAAGTCCACCTCAAACTCTCTCTCTCTCTCTCTGGAAAAGTCTTTGCACAAGCAGTGTTGGCTGGGATTTTAGGAAAGTGAAAAAGGAGAAATAATAGCAATGATGAAGCAGGGAAACGGGGAGAATATCCTACATGCTAATCCCCTGCTTTGAAATCAGGAACAAAGAACCCTGTGCTTAGCACACTGACAAATTGATTGTAAAACAACTTACGGACAGGCAAATGTGTTTAGGATTGGAGCCAAATTGTTCCATTATATTTCCTAAGATCTGGCAGGACAGCATTTTGGAGTCAGCTTTCGGGGTTGTTGCTTTTTTAGTGTGTGTGTGTGTGTGTGTGTGTGTGTGTGTGTGTAAAGTGCAGTGTGGTTTTATTTTAAATAAACTTTCACATTGAGGAACTTTATTTTTAAAATGGGATTCTTTTGAAAGGGGAGCTAAAAGAGGGGAGCAAACCTATAAAAACTATTCTCACAGTCCTCTTGTGAATCTTGTTGAGAGCCAACACTTAATGAATAACAGAAAACATTTTATGAAGCACCTTAGTACAAGCAATATAACCAGATGCACTGCCAGACTTACAGTAAGTTGCAATTTTCCCATTTCAGGTCAGAAAACAAGTGTCTCTCCCAGCATTCAGTAAATGATACAAAGATAAGGAAACTATTCATAATCTATAGGTTTTTAAAAATATATATACAGTTGCAGTTTTTTGTGATTTCATTGAAGATTGCAGAACCAGGGGTAGGAGTTATCCTTTATCTTTTGCTCAATCTACACCACCCCCTTCAGAATTTTCATAGTTTCTATCAATCTCTTCTGCCTTCCTTTGCAACATTTCATACAATACATCACAGCCATTGTTACGCATTTCATTCAAATACACAAACACTTCATCCATTTGTGGAAACATGCCAGTTTTAGGACCCCTTGCGCCTATGGAAATACAATACACTGACAGCACATGCACTGAGAATTCTCCACTCACAGCTTGCAATGCACGTGCGAGAAATGCGTATCCACAATGCCACCTTGTTGCTCTGTTTAAGTAGCGGGGAGAAACACAATTATATCATGCAACAATTACATAATGAAAGGTAATTAACCAATTTTTGGGACTGAAAAAACAGGGTGTGGCAATTATGCGGTGAAATATGGTATTCTGTTGATCAAAAAATCTTCTCCCCTTTCAGGATCTCATTGCCTCACACTCTTGGCACATCTTTTCTTTGACTGAACCATGGTTTTCTCTTTCCAGTTCCCCAACTCCTTCCACCCACTATATCCCACTCTCACAACCATGGAGACTTCTTCTTTCTTACACAGCACTCTTGCTAATATGCACTCCATTTGTCATGTTCTCTCTCTCCTTCTAAGACGCTTCTGAACACCCTGTCCCTAATCTCATCAACTATGGAAAACCAAAAAGTAACTCTTTTAATATTTTTGCAGGCTTTCTTTTTTCAAAATGTGCACACCATACCTGATTTTCAGCACATCATACTCATGCATTACAGTTAATATTGGATTGATAACAGGCTTCTTTTTAGCATATACAGTGGTACCTCAGGTTAAGTACTTAATTTGTTGCGGAGGTCTGTTCTTAACCTGAAACTGTTCTTAACCTGAGGTACAACTTTAGCTAATGGGGCCTCCTGCTGCCGCCGCACCACTACTGCGCAATTTCTGTTCTCATCCTGAAGCAAAGTTCTTAACCCGAGGTACTATTTCTGGGTTAGCGGAGTCTGTAACCTGAAGTGTCTGTAACCTGAAGCATATGTAACCCGAGATACCACTGTATTTGTATCCATGAAGGCTTTAAACTTGCTTTAAGTAAAATTAAAGCAGAGACCCTTAGGACTCTGAATTCTGCCTGCAATGCTGTAATCTGGGATATTCTGCACTTGTATGGCAGCACAGCATATATATGGCTTGGATTGCCTTCTCCTCATGAAATGGAATCATAAATACTGTAGTAGAGTCAGTGAGAATAAAACGAAAAGCCTGGGCCCAAACCACAAAAAGGTCACAGAGATGTTTTTAAAGAAGCTGGATATTAACTCCAGTGCCTTACACAGGAAAAAAGAGGGAACAAGAAGTAACGGCATGAGTGGGGAATTTTGAAAAGATATCTCTGCCAAGTCATTAGAGGGAAGTGAAAACCAGCAAAAAGTGCAAATACTGAAAGGGGTAGTTGGCTTCGAGGAAATGAAAGAGAGAGAATAAGCTTGGTATTCTTGCAAATCAAGAAATTCATTTACCATCATCAGAAACTGCACCAAGACCCATTCAACATGCACTGCCTTTCAGACTTCTCCCTATTTGAATTTTATTTCTGTTGTTGAAGAACCAATGAAGTACTAGGTAGTTAGTTGTATTACAAGTAAGGGAAATTATATCCAGAATGATCCACCAAGTCACTTAGTTGTTTAGCTTTTTGTGGCTTAAAAAACAAATTCTCTTAAGGCAAACTTTATATGAAAGTTGGGGTTGAACTTTTAAAATGTATTACTGCAGCAGCTTTCATATTGTTGGATTACGATCTTAAAGTTTTTTGTGGAATGATTAGAGCTCTAGATCTTCCTTGCTTCCAGAGAGGATCAGAAGGTAGCAAGGACAGAGAAATATACAAGTGACCTTGTGATGGGGAAGTCTATGCTCTAAATGGCTTCTGGCCTTCCTTTCCTGCACCTTGTTCGCATGCAATGCTGAAACATGCTTCACCACTATCTGCGTGAGCAGGAAGGAGCCACCATGAGACTGGGGTTTGTATGTTGCCTCTCTTCCCTCCTTCACCAGCATTTGTTTTAATTTTAGTTTATCCTGAAATTTTGTCTAGACATAAGGTCCAGCAATCATGATTTAAAATTCTGGCCACTTTCAAAGCAAGCCACCACAGTAATTGAGGACTCAACTGCATTCCTTATAAGCGAGGATGTTACAATCAGGGCTTTTTTCTGCCGGAACTCAGTTCCAGCACCTCTCAGGTGGGAGCCATTGCCATTACTGTATAAGAGAACAAGGGAGATGTTCACAGTGAGTTCCGGCACCTCTTGTGCTAGAAAAATAGCACTGGATAAATATTAATAATATTAATTGTACCATAAGCGTTGAGGAAGCATCTTGACACTCATGGTAGAATTAATATCAAAGAAAAGTGAAATGGGATTTGAAGACAAAGCATCTTTTGGGAAATGTGTGCATTTTTTAAATAACAAGGTAACTGAGTCAAGTTGCTGAACTGCATGTGTTGTTGTTGTAGTGTGCTTGTGTGTTATATTAAATATATATGCACTAAATATCTTCAGTGAATATATATATATATATATATATATATATATATATGGAAATTAAATTCTGTGGGGGAAGTTGCTCTCCAAGGATTAAAAGAAAGAATATATACTGCTCATATTCTCTTAACAGCATTTATAACCATGGGGAAGAATTGCCCCTTCAGCCTCCTTCCTATTTTTATTATTATTATTATTATTATTATTATTATTATTATTAATAGTAGTAGTAGTAAAAGTATATTAATATACTGCCCTATACCCACAGGTCTCAGGGTGGTTCACAACATAATTGCCTGAACAAAATACTCATTGAGGGGTACACTAGCACCCTTTCAAAAGTCATCTATTTGTTTTACAAATAGAAGCTTATGGAAATTGTCCTACTGAGACTCTTGTACATGGGTAGGCAAACTAAGGCCCGGGGGCCTGATCCAGCCCAATCACCTTCTACATCTGGCCCGCATGTTTTTACATGAGTAGAATGTGTCCTTTTATTTAAAATGCATCTCTGGGTTATTTGTGGGGCATAGGAATTCGTTCATCCCCCCCCCCCAAAAAAGTCTGCTGACCTCTGCTCTTGTCTCAGGTGTGGGGCACCTGTGGAGCTGCAGGTGCTGTTGAACCCTTTCTCACTTCAGCCCCAGCCAGTACTGGCCAAACGTCAGGGATGACAGAAGCTTTAGTCCAGTGGCCTCTAGACAGCCACCAGCTCCCCATCTCTCCTCTGTTTGAAGACTTCAGCAGTTCTTCTATTCTCCAATCCTTTTGTTCTGTTGTGCTTTGAAAATTCTCTTCAGGACAGAGTGGTTCTTACTTTCTAAACTTGGTAAGGAGAGGCTGGTTTAAATATCATTCCACTGCTCTGCTGGCTGGAGCTGACGGAAATGGTCTTTAAAGCTCAGCATCAAAGCATTTGCTTCATAAGCTGGAAAGCCTCACGTCTTGTGCCAGCAAAAACCTCTCCCCATAATTAATTAATACTGTATTAATTGTGCATGTTCTGTGGAAATGAAGAAACATGGTGGGAAAAGCCCTCTACGCAGGTTTGGGGGAGGGGGGCGGACAAAACAAAAAAGGGTTCTCTCAAAAAGGATTGTAGAGGAAAACCTGTCAAGAAGTCCACACAAAGATAGTAAAACTATGCCTTTCTTAGGACCAACCAAAAAGAAAAAAAGAGTGAGCAATTTTACCAGAACTCTACTTCAGACTGCATGTTTCCTTTAAAAAGGGTGCAGTGAGGAGAAGAAAAATATGGAGATTATGCTGCAACCTGCACTGTAATGAACAGAAACACACCAGCACATCAGATTTCGTGTTACTCATTTTATCCACTTAGCAAGATAAACAACAGAGTAAACAGCTCTACAACAAGGATAACTTGTAAAAGGAAAACCTGTGCTTCTAATCCAAAAGCCATTCTCTCTTTAGAGGAACGTCAGTAAATAAATCTCCCTTCATTTTCAAAATTAACACACACAGAGAGTTATTTATAGCTGCCTTTACTGGAGCTACTTCCTTATCAGGAAGCATGTAGCTGGGAACTGGTGTCTGCCTTCCTTGAAAATTCTTTCCAGAGACACAGAAACCCAAAAAGGGAAATTTCCCTTCAAATACAGTGGGGGTTTTGTTGCTGTTGGCTTTAAGAAAAGAGGGGTTGGGAGGGGGGGTTTTATACCAGGCTGTATATAATGACCCAAAGCTCAGAGAAAACATTAAAATGTTCTTTTTAAAACTGAGACTGATCCAACTTTCTTGTTTTGAAATTAATTTGGACTTAAAATGCTTCATGTTGGCTCGATTACACCAGTGACAGGCTCCACATCAAGTTTAATTGTACACTACATTTTCAGTGTTTTAAGAACAATTCATGAGAAATAGAATTATCAGCTTAACAGTGGGTGTTTCTGCAATAATTCTTTTTTCACTCTTTACAGCATTACTTAACACACACACATAGGTGCCACCCATCGTCGATATACTCAGCATGCCAGCAGTGGCGGAGCATATGCCCACGCTGCCCTGCAGCCGGGGGCGGAGCAAGCCGCCCACGGGGATGGAGCGAGCTGCGCATGGCGGACATTTGGCGCGCCGCCTGCCCGTGACTCCCAAGCCCCTCCTAAGCTGTCAAAACAAAGGGGGAGGGGGAGTGCCGCCAGCAAAGTGGCGCAGCTCCCCCACTTACCCCAACAGCTCGGGGTAGGCTTGGGAGTCACAGGCGCACCAAATGTCACCCCCCTCGGTGGGGGCACCCGGGGTGGTCCGCCCCCCTCCTATGCCCCTGCATGCCAGAAGGACTTCAATTCAGGAGTTAGTACAGAATGTAGAAAAGCAATTCAAATGACACCCAGTGGCAATGCACAGCATGAAGGCTTTCCTCACTGAAAAGTAGATTCAGAAAGGCCTGTAGCATATAAATCTAATAAAACTGAAACAACACAGTGCAGACTCCAGAAAAAAGCCTGAAACAGTATCCAGTTAAGGCATGGAAGCAAGCTTTTGAAATAACCTCTCAATTAGGTTTGATGGCTACCAAGAGGTCACTGCTCCAGTAAGAATTGTATGATGTACTGCACAGGCACTTCTTAAAAATTCCTGCTCATGAATTTAAAAATGGGTGTAGGGGAACAGTTTGGGAAGGGAGTGAACTCTCTCCTTCCCCCTCAGCTTCCAAAATGTTCAACAACTGAGGCGCGGCTTCCTATTGGTTGTAGGAGCTTCCTGCACTCAAGTGGAAGCCACGTCGGACATTCGGCTTCTGAAAAACGTTCGAAAACTGGAGCATTTACTTTCGGGTTTTTGAAGTTCAGGAGTTGAAATGTTCCAAAACAGAGGCGTTCAGGAGCCGAGCTTTGACTGTACAGGCATTCACTCCTCATGCAACTACCACTGTGTAAGGGAAAGAGCTGGACTGCACTTGCTGACCGTGCAGGGTTCTAAATTGTGCAGGAACCTCCAATGGGGGACTAGCAAGAGGTAGCCTCTCTCTTCCCCTCATGCAATGGTAACAGGCAATAATGTTTGCCTAGGGCTCTGGTCTGCTCCCAGCTGGGCTGGGAGAAAAGTGCCTGAAGCATCCCCTTTAGACGCTTTGCTTTAGGCACAAAAAGGGCAGGCAGATGAACAACTGTAGGTGCCTCTGCCACGCCTAGGTTGGCCCTCAGGAGTGCAGCCTCTGGAGACCACAGCAGAGCCCATTCACTCATAGGGACCTGAGTGGTTTTGCTGACCCTGCTCCTCAAACACTGCACACACTCTGCTTGGAACAGTTCCTCAACAACCACACATTTCAGTATGCAGGCAGTAAACTAACACACATGTCAACAAGAAGCAAATCTGCTCTAAGTGCCAACTGAAGTAGGTCTTTGACTCTGGGTCAGCATATCAGTTCATTTCAGATCCAGGAACTCCTCATCACCCATATATGGGGAAACTGAAGCCCACTGCACTGGACCAGAACAGCAAGAATTCTTTCCTAGCCACTTTCCACTTCACCAGAATGTTTTGGTTGCTTCTTACTTCCCAAGGGCTTGATAGTGTGACAGAGGCAGGGCAGCAAGTACAAATTAATACAGGCCTACCTCAGAGATATTGGGAGTTCGGTTCCAGACCACTGCAATAAAACAAGTTACACTTTTTTGGTTTTGTTTCCCAGGGCATATAAAAGTTATGTTTATACTATACTGTGGTCTATTTAGCCAGGCCCCACCTGGCTGCAGGGTCGGGAGGGGGAAAACCTAGCTCTAGCCCAAGCCAGCTCCACTCCCAGGGCCAGAAGAGGGGCAGTGGGGGGGGGGGGCTTCCTTCCCCTGGAAGTGGCCAGGCTGCCTGCAGCTGTAAGGAGCAATATCTGTGAAGTGCAATAAAGCAAAGTATAATAAAATGAGGTGTGCCTGCATGTGGTCACATAGAATCTGCTGTTGACTTTTGCTGTGAGAGGTACATATACAGTAAGTGATCTGATGAATGAGAAACTGGAATGGTCACAAGCCTGTCTACTTTATTGCCCCACCTATTTTTATAAAGCACTGGAGCGCCTCAGCTAAAAATATTCAGCCAGAAAACCAATGGAACATTTTTGGCCCAAAAATGGCACCCCATCAAAACTAGACAGGGACACTTCTAGGTTTGGGAGGGATGATCTTCCTGCTGTGAACTCCACTTGCTCAGTGGCTCCCTCCCTTTGGGCAGTGGCAATTGGGCTCAGAAAGCAAATTCATCACTATCACCTAGAAGAAGAAGGTAGCAAGCAAGCAAGCAAGCAAGCGGAGGTAAGTAAGCAAACAATCTGCAGTGGCAGATGCTTTGGCAGGGAGGCATGTGAACAAGCCACAGCAGAGCTGTATGGAGCAGCAGTGGCTCTGACCCCCCCCCCCCCATGCACCTGGGCAGGCACACATGCAGAGGAGGAGGGCCCACCAATCCAAGGGTGCCCAAATCTCTCAGGCAGTCCAGTTGTAATTGATGGTGGCTGGTGGCTGGTCCTCAGCAGTGGTTGCCCCAACGGTGTCAACTCTAAGGCCGGGTCCTAAGCACCTATGAATCCCATCCTACTCCCACATTTTATACTTACACACTGGCTGTGACAGCCCCTCTTAGCTCTGCCCACCTCCAATAACAGCTATAGCTTGAAAGGGCTGCATCTGGCACATGAAGTCCTGGGCTTGTTCACGCTTAGCAGGGTCCCACCAGATTACAGTCAGTAAACACAGAAGTGGGGAGAGAAGGTGTGTGCCTTTAACTGCTCAAGAGAAAGCCTCTGGAGCCATGATATGCCACAGTTCCCTGGATGTATGTATGAATCCAGGGTCTATAGAAATAAATGATTATAGGCTATTCCCCATTTGTGCATTCCGAGTCATTGTGTGGGTCGACAGAGTGAATGTAAACCCAGCCCAGCCCCCTTCTGGTATAGACAAATGACTATATGCAGTGTCTTGCAGAACAGCAATAAGAATAAAATATTGGTGCAGCCTCTCAAATAAGCACACAGAGTTACTAGCTAACAACAACAAAATAATTACTAGCCCATCTGTCACAGCCCCACAGCCCCAAAAAAGGGTTGGCCGTTTTTGCCACAGCTGCAGCCTGGAAGAAAAACTGTCTGCCTTGTCTTCTGGAAGCATTTGCCAACCACAACATGTGATGGGTTGTATGCAAATTGGTACTAGCAGTCATGTCTAGCTCTAATTAATGATTCTGAAAATTACAACACAAATAGGAAAACCCGTTTTTAATTATACTAATTTTCTTTTTATAAGTGGTGGGAAACAATAGATCAAAACAATTACAACTTTGCAATTAGAAAATTATCAGTGACAGTTAAAATGAATTCCTCTCAATATGCCTGACTTAAGGAGGACTTCAGGCACATCTTTTTACACTTCAGAGAGGTCCAAACCAGGCCTACCTCAACCACTGCTACTACGACCCGAGATCAGTGTTTCCCAAACTGTGGCTTGCGACCCACAAACCACCACCAAATAATAACTACTTTTAATCCTTAACTGAAATGATGAATACCTCTTCCAACTTCTTGTTTTCTTGGCATATTCTTAATGTTGTGTTGATACTTACAACTGAATGTCAGAATGCCACTCCCACTCCAAATGGCCTAGAGTGGTTTATCCTCAGGGAGGATAAGGAAAGGCAAGTGAGGTTTTCTAGCCCTGTACCAAAAGGCCAGGTGATATATGCTTTATAATCCAGGCACTGCCCTCAGACCACTCTTCTTTTTCTTCTTCACCGCACCTTCCGCCACAGAATGGGCTTTGCTAGCTGCCCTTTGGAGGCCCAGTAGGAATTTGGTGGGGAAGCAGGAAGTCCCTGATTGGCCTTTGGAGATCTTACTTTTTGTGTACTTCATGCTGCTGGAAAATACTAATTGGGTTTGCAGCAGCATATACATTAATCTAGGCAGATGAGAGAAAATTTTAAAAACTGGTTGTTAAAAAACAGAAAAACACCTGAGGCATTACTAGGTTAACTTTCTTCAGTCACTTTCTGCTACCTTTGGCTTTGTGGCCCTCCTGGTGCCCTTTAGGGTTGGCATGCACACTTTGGCAAACGTTGGACAGCAGGGAGGGAGCATTTACCTCCAATTCTTTGCCGTGTTTGTAGGTGTAAATCCGCCAAGGAGAAAGAAAGGACCTGCCTCTACCTGATTCTTCCTTGCTATACGGACCACTTGCCCTGATGATTTGGTTTAATTGGTTTTTGCAGATCTTCTCATTTTATTATATTACATTTAATAAAATAGAACCATTTTAACACTTAACTTGCCTCTCAAGTTATTTCAGAGTCTGATGGCAAAGGCTTGAGTCTCACAATTTAACACTGGGGAGCTGCTCTCTGGCGGAAGAACTGCTGACCGTTTACTGCAAAGTGTGTGGACAGAATTGTTTCAAGCAGCTATTACAATTTGTGTCTGATGCATGTAGGATTAGTTAATAGATAAGCCAAGAGTGATTTGAAATTTGCTTAGTCAAAATAATAAATACTATCTTTATCAATAATGATCTGAGCCTATGCCTGACAATCACCAACCCCTGCATAAATGTACTAGTTGCAAAATAGAAGCTCAGTGATCCCACTGACACCTGCCTACACACACACACACACACACACACACACACACAGTTTGTATAACCATATGTTTTTAGAGTAATTTTTGTAGCTTATGAAGCAATATCCTGCAATCAGATGCCTGGTTTTCTTACATTCCCATAAACAAAACTGTGAATAACTTTGTAAGTGCTACAATTGTGTAAACTTTTGCTTGGATGTCTCAAGCAATGGTTGCAAAACAGGCAGTATTGAAATTAAACTGTACAAAACTTTTGGCTACCGGAGGTCTAAAGTCCAAAATTCATGTGCCAGTAAGACAAGAAGTCACCACACCAAAAAGTCTGGTAACCACTGCCCTAGACAGCTCTTATAGTCTAGGGCTGGTTTCTCTTCCACTCGCACCCAAAAAGGTTGGCCTGCTTTTCTCTCCTCCAAAACCCACAGCCCTCTCCCGCTTGCTCTCACTTTCAGAATCTCTTAGATGTCTTTAACTGCACCATTCACTAGTGGAGAACTGTGTTAGAAAACAAACCCCAGCCTGTAAGCATGTGCCTATGAAATGCCTTAACCCATAAACACAGTTAAGTAATTGATCTTCAGTACATACATTGCTATGCTATATGGGAACAAAAGAAATAAAAACTCCAATGCTGGGTTACATTTACTGCGAAGGCCATGGAAAAAGAGAGCAAAATAGAATTCTACCCCATCCTTTCCATCCTCCATGTACTTGTTAAAAATCAATGATTCAAACACACTTGCGATTTGGCACTACATCCAGTGCTTCTAAGGGAAGGGTTTTTGCTTACCTGTTTCTGGCAAACACTACAAAGTGCCCTCATATACTTTTTGGGCATTTCCAAGAAGAAATTGCCCCAGGGTATTCCACACACCACGTGAGAAAGCACTTAATGATACATGGTAAGACCATCTTGTGCAATAGCACAAAGAAACCAAAATTCTGGCAGCATTTCCCCCCTTGGGCTGATTGAGTGGGGAGAGGAGGCAGTTTCAGGGCATCATTACAGATAATGAGCTGAGGTTAAAAAAGTTAAAATGGGACATTGAAAAGGGACAAGAGGAAGTCTGGAAATCCAAATAACCCAACAGATTAAAGCACAGTGCTAAGGGGGCATAGCTTCTTAAGCGCAAGCTTTCACTCCTGCAATCTGTCCCAAACACCTGGTGCCCAACAGATAATGAGGGACTCCCATCAGCCATAAGCAGCAGGGCTAATTTTCAGGAATGATAAGAGTTGTAATCTAAAACATAAGGAGGGTACTGGGTTGGGAGTGGCTGCCCTATACTGATTTTAACATACAAAATTGTCCCCATTGAGTTTCTGAAGCACGTCTGGGAAAAATACTGGGCTAGATGAAGGTAAACAATCAGAATCTTAATCGAGGCAAGACAGAGATTCTGTGCAGGGGGAAACCAATTGCTCTATTCAACTTCTTTTAGATGGGGTAGTGCTCCCCCCGAAGGACCAAGTTTGAGCTTGTATGAGCTCTTGGAGTTGGTGCAAACAGAGAAGTCCAAGTGGCAGCAGTAGCAGGAGATAATTTTAATCTGCATGGCTGGTATGACTGCTGGAATCCCTATCTAGGGAGAAGAAACCTTGTGACAGTCGGCAATGCACTGTGGTACCTTGGTTCTCAAACTTAATCTGTTCCGGAAGTCCGTTCCAAAACCAAAGCGTTCTAAAACCAAGACGTGCTTTCCTATAGAAAGTAATGCAAAATGGATCGATCCGTTTCAGACTTTTAAAAACCCCTAAAACAGCAATTTAAGATGAATTTTACTATCTAATGAGACCATTGATCCATAAAATGAAAGCAATAAACAATGTACTGCAGTCACACAATCAATCAATCAAGCTCAACTGGGTTCCATACAGTCACATAAACAAAACAAAAAAGCCGCAAAAACAAAAAAGCAAAAGAAATAGCAAAAAACAGATAGACCTCAGCATAACACTCAAAACAGAAGTGGGGCACTCAAAACGGAGCACGTTCAGCTTCTGGAAAAAGTTCCCAAACCAGAACACTTACTTCCGGGTTTGCAGTGTTTGGGTTCCAAGTTGCTTGAGTACCAAGGCATTTGAGAACCGAGGTACCACTGTATTAGGGAATTCTTGGTGCTGCTTCTGAAAACAGTTCAAAAACCAACTGGTTCAAAATGTGCCCACTCAGCTATTGGTTGGGGCCAGGCAATTAGAACACATTACACATATTATTGTGTCAGGTACACTGGTTGCCAGTGTGTTCTGGGCCCAATTCAAAGTGTTGGGGCTGACTTTTAAAGCTCTAAATTGTTTGGGATGAGTTTACCTTAAGTGCCACATGCACCTGTATCAACCTGCCATCCCATACTTTAAGATCCGTTCAGGGGGAACCTGTGGAAATGCCAGATGTAGCACCAATGAGGTTGGTGAACGCATGGAACGCGGTCTTTCCAGGAAGTGTCTGCTCAATTATGGAACTCGTTTCCAAATGGGGTCAGGCAAGCCCCATCCCTTGTTAAATGGGCCTTACAGGTTTTATCTTTATGGCCTTCGGGTGCTGCTCTAGAATACTGGATGACTTTAGGTGAATTACTTCTTTATCTGGAATGATGCCTATATACTTATTTTGGATAAAACTGGGCATTTTAAGTGTTTTGAATGGTTATATTGTTGGATTTTAAGCATATGTATTTGTATATTACTGTAAACAGCTTTGGTAGGCAATTTTGCCTAAAAAGAGGTCTAAAAGCCTATAAAATAGTTAAATAAAATAATCTGAAATACTACCAAACAGTTAAACACAGACCTTACTGGTTGTGGCATGAGCAAAGCAGTGCACTACATGGTGCTTAAGTCTTCACACACATCATTTAAATGCATGTGCACTTGAATCAAGTGCCAGACATGCACACAATGGTAGGAACTCACACTAATCATTTTAATGTGATCTCCTAAAAGGCAAAATAGAGTAAACATTGGACACTGATTTACCAAGTGCTGGAAAAGTTGAGGTTGTTCATATTAGGTGTGCTCTGCCTAAG
The DNA here is from genome assembly GCF_964106645.2 of Podarcis pityusensis. Lineage (NCBI taxonomy): Eukaryota > Metazoa > Chordata > Lepidosauria > Squamata > Lacertidae > Podarcis > Podarcis pityusensis. The sequence goes on along the minus strand of NC_138032.1, from coordinate 98,513,556 downwards.
CAGAATAATCTCCAGGGCTCATTGCTAGCAAGTGGGACAATCTGGAGTAGAAAATGCACCTGAAAACACCATGCGACCAGTTCAGAGCACCCCGTGTTCTGCCAGTAAAGTAAGTCTTTGGGAAACACAAAGCCCAACATGCATCTTTCTGTCGATGGTGAAATATGTATCACATGACAGTCAAAGAACCAATCCGTGGAAGGAGGAAGGAAGAACAAGTGTCCATGGCATTTGTGAGGAAAGTCCATTGTTCTAAATAAAAGATATAAATACAACAACAACAAAAGAAAGGCGCCTCCCACCCCAATGATACCAGTACTGGAGGAACACTCACGCAGGTGGGCTGGGAGCCTGATGGCATCTTCCTCCATCCTGATGGCTCGAGGCACTGGGACATGTAATGGTGATGACGAGGAAGTATAAGTTGGTACAGGACTCACTGGAGGGGTGTATGAAATCCTTTCCTGCTGTGATGGATAGGAAAGAACAAATAGAATAATATGAAATTGGGGGCAAAAGATGATGAATTAAAATAAGACATCTTTGAAGAAAGGAACTCTATGGCAGAGAACTGCAGTCAGATAATAAAATTTTAAGTCTATGAATATTGTTGTATGTATGTATGTATGTATGTATGTATGTATGTATTATTTCTATGCCATCCTTCATCCAAGGATCACAGAGCAGTTTACAATATAAAAACATAACATAGTAACAAACAATAATAACCCCCCTCTCCACACATGCACAGTTTAAAAGGCCACAGGTGGTTTATTTAGCCAAAGGCCTCAGAGCAGAGGAATGTTTCTGCCTGGCATCTAAAGATATACAGTGGAATCTTGGGGTACAGTGGGGATTCATTCCAGAGGCCCCACCGCAACCCCAAAATGACACACGTTGAAGCGTGTGTCTGCGCATGCATGCACGGCGAGATTTAGCGCTTCTGCGCATGCGCGAGCGGCGAACCCAGAAGTAACCTGTTCTGGTAGTTCCGGGTTTGCCGTGGATGTTTTCTAAAAAATTGTTGCCCCACAAAATAATAACCTGGTAATGTTGTAAATGGATGCCTTCGTGTAAATCTGAAGAGACTTGCATGTCAGGCCTCTTAAGGCTATTTGCAGGTGTAGCAGTGCACATAGCTGGACATAGGATATGACATAAAAGTAACACATGTTGCATTTTGTTACTAAATTACTTGTGGCATTCTAGCATTTTGGGAGAAACATTTTCTCAATAGTGGTCTATGCTTTACACTTAACAGGAAGGTCCAGTAATGACTGGAAAATGCAGTTTGTTTCGTTTCTGCCTTTTTGTGTGTTCTCAGGTGTCAGAGTTAGCTCTCCTCTGGACTCACACCTCCAGCATTCTCACAGCAAGCACTCCTGATGAATCCCCTGAGGGCTTTCATTTCGACCATGTCGCCTCGCACCCTCCACAGCCGCCACAGGTTTGGACATATCATGAGAGAGATGTCTTTGCCTTGGCCTTTCTATGGGATTTTATTATTATAGGCTCTGGTCTTGCACTCTATGGAGTTGCTCACTTGCACTTAAAAGCAGAAAGCTACTTGCACCTTGGATACACTTGTCCAATTCAAACTGAGTCCAATTAAAATTTATATAGCCCCATGGTTCTCAATTTTTCAAACCAATCTGTGAAAACGCATTCTAAAAAGGGCACTTGTCCAAATTAGTCAATTTAACTCTATAAGGGATCATTCCTGCTAAATCAAAGTATATACACCTTCATGTATCTGCTGTTTCATGGATCCTGAAGCTTCTTCTTGGTAAAATGAGTTAGGGAAAGTCGGCAGAGTGCCATGTGGAACAAAGAAATGTGGTCGTAAATTGATCTAATCTAAATATTGGACTGGGCCGTAGCCTGATCTATTAGAAGGCATGTAGTGCATGAGAATCCGCCGTTGGGCTGTAAGCAATAAGACACTATACATTAAGACATTATACATTAAACATAAAAACAATTACACACACAAAAAACCCCCACCCTTGGTGGAAATAACACACTATCAGACACATTTCAGCATTCCCACATAATAATGCATAATACACACAACATACAAATAATTCCACACCAGTTGGATATCTTGAGGCAATCATGTGATTTTGAGACAATTCTTGCTGCTTTTACATATCTCTTCAATCCCAGGGCACAAAGTCTTGAGGTCAAAAAGAGAGAAAATGTATTTACAATTCAACCTGCCCCTTTTGTCAACCCCCCCCCCCCGGTCAGTCTATATCCTTTGGAAAGAAATTGCTGTGTCCACTCTTTTGTTGTTGTTGCAGGTAATAAGTAGTCTTGTGGTTGCGAGGAATTGGGCTGGTTTTTGTTTTTTTTCATCATTGGGTCTGCAGTAACACATCTGTAGAAATGATATCCTGTAAGGAGGCAGGGTTTTTGGGACTTAAAAACACAGTTAGAAAGGTAAGGGGTAAAAACCCAAAAAGGGTAGAGAATATCATAAGGGAAGCTGTAAACAATAAGAAAATCTTAGAGTTAAGCATTTTTATCCGTTTGAATATTATTATCACCTTTCCAAATAATGACTACTGTTATTAACTGCTCAGCTTACTTTCCTCCACTTAGTTTTGGTGGTTTTTGTTTGTTTGTTTTGCTCTTTTTTAATTTACAGGAAAATAATGAATTGTACACTACATCCATATGTACAAAAAGGGGGGGGGCAAATTCATCAAGTGTACAAGGTACAGATCTGACCAATACTAAAAATTTACAGACCATTTTTTAAAAATAAAAATAAAATAGATTTGACCACATGTGGTGGACATGTTCCAAAATTGAAAAATATTTAGGGAAATGATCTTGAGAAACTAAAAGGAAATGCTAAAACATACAATTTTAAAGAAACCTGAAGCCGGCTGGCAACAAGGTAAAAGAGGAATAAGTTTGATTAAAAACTACATGTCGCAGATGGCGCTGTGGGTTAAACCACAGAGCCTAGGACTTGCCAATCAGAAGGTCGGCAATTCAAATCCCCGCCACAGGATGAGCTCCGGTTGCTTGGTCCCTGCTCCTGCCCACCTAGCAGTTCCAAAGCACGTCCAAGTGCAAGTAGATAAATAGGTACCGCTCCGGCGGGAAGGTAAACGGCGTTTCCATGTGCTGCTCTGGTTCGCCAGAAGCGGCTTAGTCATGCTGGCCACATGACCCGGAAGCTGTACGCAGGCTCCCTCGGCCAGTAAAGTGAGATGAGCACCGCAACCCCAGAGTCGGCCATGACTGGACTTAATAGTCAGGGGTCCCTTTACCTTTACCTGACACAACATGATTCCAAAAAATACTTGGTTGTGCTTAGATTAATTTCAGACATTTCATGATTAAATAAATGAAAACAGATTGTTTGTTATTTAAGAGAAGTGTTCAAGCCACAAAGAAATAGAGGGACGTCAAATAATATAGCAGCGATTCAAACTAGTTTAGCAGAACAGAAGGAAGGAAAGAAAGACGAAAAGAAATACAAATGCAATTACTTTTCTGAGAACCTTGGATATAGAATATTTAAATTACTGTTTGTATCCCCTCACTTTTTTGTGCTGTGGGAGAAAAGAAGGCACAAACACTTTGTTAATGGGGTTGAGTCTTCTTAGGGGTTCACGTATTCTGTTGAAAGGGAAAATTATTTCCTGTGAAATTTTCTGTCAGGAATTCTGTTCCAAAAATGCATAGGCATATACACACAAAACAAAATCTATTATAAATGTCATTAAAATCCATTAAAAAAAACTACTTTAGAGACAAACTCAGTGTGGGAGTACTCTGATATTTACCTGTGGAGAGAATTTTGCATTTTAGATTTGGAACTTGGCAACCTCTTAACTCTTGATGGTCCAGTACTTAACCCTTTTATTTCTCTAAAGCAGCCCCTGGAGCAAAGGTTTAGGGCAATCTGCATTTTACACAAGGCACACACAAAGGGGTACTTCTCACTGCAGTGCCCTCAATGGTTCCAAGTTTTACATTAAGAAATTTGAATAAAATTTCATGTGCAGAGAATAGTTTTGTCACCTCTTGGTTTAAACCTCCTTTTTCTTCTCTCTCTCTCTCTCTCTCTCTCTCTCTCTAAAGCTGACATAGCCTCTGTACATGTACAGAGGTAATGATTCAGCAAATCTATTATACCATTTAACGAGAGTGAAAGAGGAGAGCGCAAAATATGATCTGAAGCTCAACATCAAAAAAACCTAAGATCATGGCCACTGGTTCCATCACCTCCTGGCAAATAGAAGGGGAAGAAATGGAGGCAGTGAGAGATTTTACTTTCTTTAGCAAACATTGCCCCCCTTTTGCCCCCCTGTAGCTCAAGACCTCAGATACATCATACCTACATCACAGAAGAGGCGGTCTACAGCAGAAAACCTGTCTGGCAGGTTACCTGAGAATGATAACTGATTGCATTATTTGGGCAGTCTGGCGATTCCTTTGTAATGGTAAATGTTATATACTGAACTTCTCACCCTGGACCAGCAGGGGGATACTGTAGATAGTTATGCAAATGAAGGATCGAAAGTGACGTTCACTGATTGGATAGTTTGTATGCAAATGAAGGATCGAAAGTGACGTTCAGTGATTGGATAGTTTTAGAAAATGGCAACAGTTACATTGTTCTGGAGCTCTATATAAGCAGGCTGACTGAGCTCCTCAGTCAGTTCTGTTCCAGCTTACAAATAAAGAGCTGCTTTGGAAGAATCGCTGTGTCGTCTGATATGTTCGCCCACAACTTAACAGTAAATACTCAGTTCCTGAGTCCAGGTCACAGGCTCACCCTATTCATATCTTAAATGTGCCCTTAAGACAGGATTTGTGAAAGAGACAGTGGGGAGATTTCCCATTTCCTTTGACCTTGCAGAGAAATATTTGAGGTCATTTTGGGAGAGAGAAAATGGTTTCAGGACTTTTCTGTGGGTTTCTGACATGTGGTTTACATATTTGTATGTGTTTGCTTGGTACATTTATGAACATCTATTTTATATATGTAAGACCTTAAAATTATTATAACAGGTGGAAGGCAGGCACCCTCTCTTCCTGCTTTGTTGCCCCTCCCCTCACTAAGATTAAGGAGAGATTAACAAGCAAGCACACAAAGCAACTCTTAAAGCCTAACTTCCTGCGTTCAGCTAATTATGCAGAGCTTTCTAACGATCCAGGAGCGACACCCCCCACCCCCAGCTAGGCAATCAAAGATCCAGGCAAAGTAAACCAATAACATAAACAGAGAACTGGAACGCGCTTCTTCCTTCCTTCCACTGTACCCACCCCTACTGGTGAAAAAAAGGAAGTGTTGTGTCCGTCCCCCCCAAATAGCTTTCCTCCATATTAAAAAGGAAGGTTGGTTGGTTGGTTAGTTATTTGAGACTAAGTCTTTGCTTGCTTGCTTGCTTGCTTGCTTGCTTGCTTGCTTGCACTCCCTCCCTCTGATAAAAAGGAAGAGATTGGTGGGATGGGGGTTTTTTTTGGGGGGGGGGGCTTCTGTTTCTGGGGGAAATGGAGGGAAGAAGATTTAACTGGCTGCTTTCTGCCAAAATGGGAGATTAGGTACTGTGTGAAAATGGTGGGGAGGGTGTTTGTTGGTAAGCAGTGCAAGCAAATGTGTGTCTACTCACAAGGAAGCCCTACTGAATTCAATGGGGCTTACTCCCAGGAAAGTAGAAGTTTAGCTGAACTCAGTGGGGCTTATGCATGTCTGGATTCCACTTAGACCTCTGAGTGGGGAAGCAGACGCAACTTGACTAGTAAATCACACTGCTCTTAAATAAGTCGAAAATACGGCAAAATATTATAAGACTCTTAGTGGACAACTGACACCAGTGCTATGGGAAGTTATTTTGGGAATAACATTATGAAAGAAGGGAAAATTCTGAATACCTGGAAAGAGGCATATATTACTTTGATCCCTAAGAAAGACACTGATTGCTTGAATGTAAAGAATTACAGACCCATTTCATTATTGAACAATGAGTATAAGCTATTTGCAGACATCTTAGCCAATAGACTAAAAAGTATTTTAAATGAGCTAATTCATAAAGCAGGTTTTCTTCCTCGTCGACAATTGAAAGATAATGTTAGGAATATATTGCATATAATTGAATATTTGGAGACCAGGAACGACAAACAAGCGGCACTAATGTTTATTAATGCTGGGAAAGCTTTTGATAATATTTCTCGGCATTTTATGAAAGAAAATTTGAAAATGATGGGAGTGGGGGAGATATTTTTGAGAGGTATAGAAGCTATATATTCATAGTAAAAAGTGAAATTGATAGTAAACAATACCTTTACTGATAATTTTGATATAACTAAAGGTACTAGACAGGGGTGCCCGTTGTCACCATTGTTATTTATTACGGTCCTGGAGGTATTAAATAAGAATTTGAGAGAATTGCCAGAAGTCAGAGGTATGAAGATTGGAGTAAAAGAGTATAAATTAAAAGCCTTTGCGGATGATTTGGTCTTAACATTAGAAGATCCACAATCTAGCGTACAAGAAGCGCTGGTGAAAATTGAGGAATCTGGGCAAGTAGCAGGATTTAAACTCAATAAAAGTAAAACCAAAACCTTAGTGAAGAATATGGTTAAGGAACAGATAGATGAATTGCAACGTAGATTGGAAATCATGGTGGTAAAAAAAGTGAAATATCTTGGAATTTGGTTAACATAAAAAAATATCAATTTGTTTAATGATAATTATGAATCCATATGGAAGGGAAATAAGAAGGAATAGATTAAAGTTGTCATTTTCTGGAAGAATATCAGTGGTAAAAATGAATGTACTACCCAAGATGTTATTTCTATTTCAAACAATTCCAGTGATCAAAAGGACAGGACAATTCAAAGAGTGGCAAAAAGTATTATCGAGATTCACCTAGCAAGGGAAAAGACCTAGGATAAAATTTAAATTGTTAATAGATAAAAAAGAAAGAGGTGGATTCGCCATACCAGACTTGAAACTCTATTATGAGGTGTCCTGTCTGTGTTGGTTAAAAGAATGGATAACGTTGGAAAATACAGATCTTTTGGATCTGGAAGGTTATGATAACAGATTTGGGTGGCATTTTTATCTTTGGCATGCCAAAGTGAAAGTGCATAAAGGTTTACTGAATCATGTGATCAGAAGGTCGATTTATGAAGTGTGGGAAAGAAATAAAAACTTACTGGAAAGGAAAACACCAAGGTGGATTTCACCCATTGAGGTATTGACGGTCAAAAAATTAAATATGGAGGGAAGGTGGGCCACATATGAAGAGATGGAAACCAAGAAAGCCATTTGATCAAAGAGTATATTAGAATATATTATATTAGAGTATATTAGATATATAATATATTATATTAGAGTATATTAGAAGTAGTATATTAGAAGTAGTAATATGCCACATATAAAAGAAGAACAAATGAAGATTTTAAATACTCAGATAACAGTGCAAGAACTGTTAGAGACAATAATAGAGTCAAAAAATGGCAAGTCAATGGGTCCAGATGGACTTACGGCAAAATATTATAAAAAATTAAGTGAGCAGTTAGTGAACCCCTTGAATGATGTCATGAATGAGATATTGACTACACGTGAAATTCCAGAAACATGGAAAGAAGCCTATATTACAGTAATTCCAAAACAAGATGCAGACTTGCTGCAAATTAAAAACTACAGGCCTACATCTTTATTAAATAATGATTATAAACTGTCTGCAAACATATTAGCTAACAGACTGAAAAAAATATTAAATGAATATATACATCAAGATCAGGCAGGATTTCTTCCAGGTAGACAAATGAAGGAGAATATAAGGAATATTCTGAATATAATAGAATACCTGGAGGTTAAAAATGAAAAGAAAGCAGAAACGATGTTTATTGATGCTGAAAAAGCTTTTGACAACGTCTCTTGGAAATTCATGACAAAGCTACTTGAAGAAATTTAATGTGGTCCTAAATTTTTAAAAGGAATATTAGCAATTTACTCAGAGCAAAAAGCAAAACTAATCATAAAGCAGGTGATAACAGATGAATGTAAGATACAAAAAGGAACTAGACAATGATGTCCATTATCACCACTGCTGTTCATCCTGGTACTGGAAGTACTTGCCAGAAACATAAGAGCAGATAAAGAGATTACAGGTGTAAAAACTGGGGAAAGTGAGTTTAAAAGCATATGCTGATGACTTAGTGATAACTGTGGAAGATCCAAAAACTTCACTCCCTAAAGTTATAGAAAAGATTCAGAAATTTGGGGAAGTGGCAGGATTTAAGTTAAATAGGAATAAAACAAAATTACTAGTTAAAAATTTGAAGGAAGAAGAAAAACAGGAATTGGAGCAAAACATTGATATAGAAGTCCACAAAAAGGTTAAATATTTAGGGATATGGCTAACATTAAGAAATATAAATTTATATAAAGACAATTATGAAAAAAATTGGCTCGAGATAAAAAGAAATTTAGAAATATGGAGCAGAATGAATCTCTCACTGTTAGAAAAAATAGCAGCGGTTAAAATGAATGTGCTGTCAAAAATGCTATTCCTTTTTCAATCAGTCCCAGTAATTGTGAAAGATGTTTAAAAAATGGCAGAGAGAAATATCCAAGTTTATCTGGGGGGGGGAGGGGGCAAAAGGCCAAGGATAAAGCATAAGATACTAACAGACATAAAAGATAGAGGCAGTTTTGCCCTCCCAGACCTTAAATTATATTATGAAGCTGCATGCCTGGTGTGGATTAGGGACTGGATGAAGTTGGAAAAGCAAGAAGCATTAGAACTGGAAGAACATGACAACAGATTTTGCTGCCACACATATTTTTAGTATGGGAAAGGGAAGTTACATAAAAGTTTCTATAATCATATAATTAGGAATTCATTAATTGGAGTATGGGAAATATATAAAGATCTGTTAGAACAGAAGATTCCTTGGTGGCTCTCACCACATGAAGCTTTACTGCTCAAACCACTCAGAAAGAAAGTGGCTTACGTATGCTGATTTGTTAAAAGATCAAGAAGGAAAATGGAAATGAAGAGATTATGAGGAAATAAGAGACCATTTTCAGAGTTGGTTACACTATCGGCAACTACATGAAATATACAAAGACAATAAGAAGAAAGGGCTTAGTTACACAACGTCTAGATTCCAAAAAGTCGTAGAAGGGAAGGTGAGGCTGCAGAAAGGTGCATATAATATTCTGCTAGAATGGGAAACAAAAGACGAAGAGGTAAAATCAGTTATGATTAAATGAGCACAAGATATAGGCCATAACATAATGTTTGAAGACTGGGAAAGATTGTGGAAAATTGATTTAAAATTTACAGATTGCTCTCTGCTGAAAGAAAATTATATGAAAATGATGTACAGATGGTATATAACACCACTGCAGATAGGAAGAATGTATAAAACCAGTTCAAATATGTGTTGGAAATGTAAGGAAAAAGAAGGGACTTTTTACCATATGTTGGTGGGATTGTAGCAAAAAATTTTTAAAAAGTGAAATAATATCTAATGAGTTGAAGAAATTGTTCCATTTAACATTTGGGGGGAAAAAACCTGAAGCATTTTTGTTAGAGATTGTAGGAAAAAACCTGCCAAGGAAACTGAAAAATATTTTCCTGTATGCGACAATGGCAGCAAGAGTCTTAATAGCACAAGGATGGGAATTGGCGGAAATGACTGGCAGAATCCGTGACCAGGGAGAAGAGTCGGTGGAAGAAGATTGGAAGAAATTTAAAGACTATTTACAGAAATATTGCAAAATTAATGAATGTTAGAATGATGTTGGATTGAAGTTAAGTGGTTTCTAGCTGTACAGGTACAAAAGAATATGGAAAAATTGGTTTTTAATATGTAAAAATTTAAAGTTATAATATATCAAGATTAAAGATTAGGATTAAAAAGGAGGGAAAGGAATTGTTGGATTAACAAATTTAATTGGAATACAAAAGAGGGAGGTATGAGGAGGTCCGGGAAACAAGTAAAAGTAAAAGAAGTGAGGAAAAGATGGAATTGTTTTTAATTGTTTTTTCTTTTTTTCTACTTTGTATTTTTCCTTTTCATTGTTAATTTTTTTTTTTTTTACTAATGTGATTTTTTTTCCTTTGAAAAAGGAAAAGGGAATGGGGGCAATGAGGATGATGTATTTTTGATAAATTGTTATGTTGAAACTCCTAATAAAAAAATCTTTTTAAAAAAAATAAAATGATACTACCAGAAAGGAAATACAAGGTAGTTTAATTTCTGACATTATTTATTTCTTGTATCCTATGGGAAATGTAAATATGAAACAGTCTAAAATCTGTGCCTATGCATCTTCCAGAAGTGATGGGACACATTTTTTTCCAAATTGGATCTTGGTGAATAGAGACAAGAGACAAATATGCTAGGAAGATCAGCACACTATTATGCCACTCCCAAGTCATTGAGGTGCAGTGGTCAATTAAATAAGTTAGTACAGTCTATCACAGATGTGCTACGTATTGTTTGTTTGTTTTTATCTTGAAAGTTAGAAGTATGAACAAGGAAAACAAAAATTAGCTGCTGTGGGCCTTGAAGCCCCAGACATCCAAACACTTCCAGCAGCAAGATGCCATTTCTCGGGGGAGCCCTGCTTCACTTGGGCAGACTAAGCCCATTGCTGGGTCTACACACACACCTTTTTGAAGGCTAAAATGTTATGCAGGAACAACTTATTACCATTTAAACTACTAGCACAAAGTAGAGAACCCATCAAAGGAAAGACGTAGCCAGCCTCTCCTTGATCATTTCCCTCATTCTGTGAGTTGCTCTATACCAGGAGTGGGGAACTGGATGCAGCTGGTGGGTCAGAGCCTGCGTTCTCCCACCCCCCCCCCGTAGGTAGGTCTCAGCCCACCTGCCAGTCAGTCACCGGCTGTCACTATGATGTCAGAGGAACAATTTGTCCTTTGTACTGCAGCAAAGGAAAAGGATGAAGAGCAGAAACATGCACACTACCTTGAGCTCTTTGGAGGAAAACATAGGATATAAATGCAGTATCAATGAATGAATGAATGAATGAATGCCCATCTACTCCTGGGCAAAGTAGCCAAAATCTAGTGACATTTGTAATACATGATCCTGTAACTGGTTTAGGACAGTGAAAAATACATTGCAGAAGGAACATTCTGGGGGGTGGAGTAAGATTCCAGACTGAACCCTGGTGGATTGCGCAAGCAAATCTCTCTAGAAGGAGGAAGTGCAGAAATACTTGTCTTTGGTCTTCTGTCCCCTTGCTGTTTTCTTTAATAGACCTTTGGTCATTCTGGATACTGTTTCTATAGCAATTCACTTCAGGATGTATAGCAGATCCAATTAAAACACTTTTAGCAAATAACGAAAATTAAAAACAACAGCAAAGAATGCAGAATTTTGGAAAGGACCCATATGCAAAGCAGCATTTGGAAAAAGATTAACATCTCATTTCCTGAACACAGGGAGCCAAGATTGTTTTATTGACCAGAGTGATTCCATGGAGTTCATTTCCTCTGCAATCTCCCTTTGAACAGAATTTGAATCTGCAAACACCAGGACAGGAGAGAGACTCTCATATTTCATTCCCTACTTGACCAAATTTACTCAAACAATCTTAAACTATGGAGGTGCTGCAGTTGATCACAAGGAAAGGAAAGACTATGACACCTCAGCTCTCTTATTTCAGTTAAATTAAAATGTTACCAAGAGCTATATTAGTGTTGCAAATGTTTAGCTGACTAAGAATACTTTGGTTGAATTAAAAAGTGCCCAAGATTAATCTTACAGCAAACTTATTTCACAGAATCATAGAGTTGGAAGGGACCCAAGAGTCATCTAGTCCAACCCCCTGCAATGAAGGAATCTCAGCTACAGAATCCAGGACAGATGCCCATCCAACCTCTGCTTCAAAACCTCCAAGGAAGGAGAGTCCACCACCTCCCGAGGGAGACCGTTCCACTGTCCAACAGTTGTTACTGCCAGAAAGTTTTTCCATATGTTTAGTTGAAATATCCTTTCTTGCAACTTGAAGCCATTGGTTCAAGTCCTATCCCCCAGAGCAGGAGAAAACAAGCTTGTTCGCTCTTCCATGTGACAGCGCTTCAGATTAAGGGAAGTAATAGTTCCGCTCTATTCTGCCTTGGTCAGACCACACATGGAATACTGTGTCCAGTTCTGGGCACCACAATTTAAGAAGGTTGTTGACAAACTGGAGGGCAACCAAGATGATCAAGGGTCTGGAAACCAAGCCTTATGAGGAGCGCTTGAAGGAGCTGGGTATGTATAACCTGGAAAAGAGGAGACTGAGAGGAGATATGATAGCCATCTTCAAATATCTTAAGGGCTGTCACATGGAAGAGGAGCATGCTTGTTTTCTCCTGCTCTTTAGAGTAGGATTTGAACCAATGGCTTCAAGTTGCAAGAAAGGAGATTCTGACTCAACATCAGGAAGAACTTCCTGACAGTAAGAGCTGTTTGCCAGTGGAATGGTCTCCCCCGGGAGGTTGTGGACTCTCCTTCCTTGGAGGTTTTGAAGCAGAGGTTGGATGGCCATCTGTCATGGATGCTTTAGCTGAGATTCCTGCATTGCAAGGCGTTGGGAAGATGACCCTCGATGTCCCTTTCAACTCTACCATTCCATGATTCTATGAACTCAGCTGAGTTTACACTGCAATAGGGAGTTACAAAAATCTCTAGCAGCAGAACTCTGCTGTCCCGATGAAAATGTTGCAATACAGTTGCCAGGTCTTTTCTGCACCACGAACTGGCGGTGGTAGAGGATGTGCTTTGCATGCAGAAGAACAATGATTCAACCCCTGACAAGGTAGGGCTGGAAATGTCTCTCTTATGAAACCTTGGGGCGCTACTGCCAGACTACCTCAGGCACAAGATACCGGAGGAGATACCTCCTGAGCCTCCTGGTCATTTCCTTCCATGGCTTGCCATAAAGCCCCCAAATTAGCCTGCTCCCCTCAGGTGCACTGGAGGGCACTATCCCATTTCCAGTGTTGAAGGAAGATTGAACTGCAAGGCTGCTCGGCTTCTGGTACACGGCATGGGAAGAGGTGCCATCTTACTATTTGACTATCAAAATGTCTTGAGTCCACATAGCAGAGCATACCAACTTAGACAGACCAACAAGGGCCTGATTTGGTACAAAGCAGCTTCCTATGCTCCTAACATTTCTCCAGTTAGAAGCCCAATTAGCACACTGGTTACGTGATCTGAACAAAGGGAAAGAACAAATTCCGTTGACTCCAGGGACAACACAAAAGCAGCTCTCCCCTTATCTTTGATATCAAGATTCTAAAGAGCCATTTAATTCTGCAGCTGGGAATGAAGAATTTGTCAGGCAGAGTGAATATGCAAGGGGGAAAGCTGAAGGCTGTCGTATTTTTGCTGCATAGTGTGTGTTCAGAACAAAAGCAGCTCTAAGAGATTTCAAGCAACCAGTTTAGCTTTGGGATGAACAATGTCAGCTGAGCTCTTGCTTCTTCACCTCCAGCAAAACCTGCTCAGAGTTCTCCCTCCTAAGACTGCTAATCCTATAGGTAATTTCCCTCCAGAAACTCTTACCTCTCAGGGAGTTGAGGTGCAAGGAAACAATATATACAAGGTGGGTGCAAGATAGCGTGACCCCATCCATTACCCAGAAGTCTGCAACTTTTTAGTGCAAATAAACTATCACAACTTACTCCAAATATTCGGGTCATTTTTGCACCGTTTATCAAATTATTGGAAAAAGCTCAATTTCTCAATTCTTTTCCTTCATTTATATTTTATTTTTTAAATAGCACTGTAACCTACTACCACCTCAAGCCTTAGGGGTAGCATAGATTCTTCTAGAACAATGCTGTTCAACCTTTGGTCCTCCTATGTTGCAGGGCTAAACCTCCCTTCATTGTGGCTGGAGATGACAGTTCAATCCAACAACATATGGGACCAAAGGTTGAAGAGCAGTGTTCTAGAGTGATGTTCCAGAAATGCCTTTTGGTATTCACCTTCTGAAAGGTTTTGCATGCATAGATGAAATACTGCTGGTCAGCTGAAATAGAGGAGACAGGAATGGGCTGCATTTCAGAAACTTAGAATTGTTCTCCTGGGAGAGACAGCCTCCCATACACCCGTTTCCCATAGGAACTATAAGGCTTGTGCCACTGTTTTCCTGTTCCTTTAGGGACATCAGACTCAAGCCTCATCTTGAAACTATTTGTATACTTGGCTATCAACACATATTAAGGAACGGTGAAAAGGCTACCATGCTTAGAAGACCAGGAAAGAAAGGCTAAAAAGTAAGTGTGGCCATACACAGATGAACAACAAGAAAGCACGTACTCAGCTATGGCCCACCTTAATGGTCGTGCTTCTGGATGCTTCCCCAAAATTTGGTGGGCAATTCACTGGTATAAATATAAACAAACTAAAGAAACAAATGAGATGCTGGCTCCATTTTTCTTCAGTATTAAATAAAACAACACCTCATTTTTAATCAGCAGAAGTCATAATGTTTATTCATGGAAAAAGTCCTGGAGGCTGTGAAACTGGGGTTTAGTGACATGGGGGGAAATTTACAACATGATCTATGGCGAGTTGCCCATGTCACATGCTTAGAATGATGACAGTCACCTCCCGTAAGTATTTCTGCATGTGCCATGATGAGAACGCAGCACACAGTAGTTTCACTTGGCAGCAATGTGGAATTTTTACTCCAGTGGTTTTTTTAATGCAACTTGTCTCCTACAGAGACAGCACAGTGGGGAAGCACATGTTTTACAGCAGCCTTTGCCAACCTAGTAATCACCAGCTCTTTTGAACTACAATTTCCATGAGCTCCAACATCACTACCACTATTCCTACTTATTAGTTTTCAAAGCTTTATCAAAGTTCTTTATAGCTTCTCACCACAAACATTCCAACTCACTATGCCTGAATCCAGACTTAGCATAAAATAAATGTAAATGACCCCTGGATGGTTAAGTCCAGTCATAGGTGACTATGGGGTGTGGCACTCATCTCGCTTCAGGCCAAGGGAGCCAGTGTTTGTCCACAGACAGCTTTCCAGGTCGTGTGGCCAGCAGGCCTAAACCACTTCTGGCGCAACGGGACACCGTGACGGAAGCCAGAGTACATGGAAATGTGGTTTATGTTCCCGCTGCAGTGATACCTATTTATCTACTTGCACTGGCATGCTTTCGAACTGCTAGGTTGGCAGGAGCAGGAACTGAGCAACCATTGTGCAGATTCAAATGGCCGACCTTCCAATCAGCAAGCCCAAGAGGCTCAGTGGTTTAGACCACAGCGCCACTAGTGTCCGTGTGCTCTGGCTTCCGTCACGGTGTTTTGTTGCAGCAGAAGTGGTTTAGTCATGCTGGCCACATGACCCGTGAACCTGTCTGTGGACAAACACTGTCTCCCTCGGCCTGAAATGAGATGAGCACCGCACCCCACAGTCGCCTTTGACTGGACTTAACTGTCCAGGGGTCCTTTAGCTTTTACCTAGCATAAAATGTGTCCCAATTCATTTTGGGGCAGCAAAAACATTTTCCTTTTCCTTCAGGCATGCTCACAAGCATACAGTTGGAGAACCTGAAGCCATCACTGATTAGATCTTCCTTAGAGACCATTCACAGGTTACTTGGCAGTTGAATTGTGTATGTCGTGTGTGTGTGTGTGTGTGTGTGTGTGCATTTTATGAAATTTTATGAATTTTATGAATTTAATAAATAAATGAGTCCAAGTTCTCACTGCATAAAGTTCTCACTTTATATACATAAGCTGCATATGAATGCTTACATGACAGCATGCCCCTCCATACAAAACAAAAACAATCACCACCTTGCTTTCTACAAATTTAGATGACAGGTCAGTGACAGTGGTTCACCCTGACATTCTATGATGTGTAGGAAAAATTTGTTTCACTTCTGGTGAGGAGCTTTCAGTCATGTGAGCAGCCACTTGCAGTCTGACATGACACAGCCTGGACACAGGTTTACCAACTTGGTGAGAACTGGGTCAGAGTGTTTGGTGACAAAAATAAATGGTTTTCAGTTTAATGAATGGAGCAAGTCACAAGTGTAAAATGGCAAACACAACTACACTGCAGAGTCTAAGCTGACCGTTCTTTGGGAAGTGGAAGTGGAAAATAATTCCCATCTCAGTGGCAATGGACATAGGGAAGGAGTTATGAGAATTATCAAGCAAATATACTTGAGTCTAGTGATGTAAAATTTCCAGAAATTTTGAAGCCACGAGGAAAAAACGTCCCCACCCCCGTTTCCCCACCCCCCCGGGGAAAATCGAAATTTTGGAAAAATTGAAAAAAAGTTCAGTGTGGAGTAGTTTTACAAATTGCACGAAACACAGTGTAGATAAAAAGTATTATGCTTGCAATAAAACAGGTAACCACCCCCTTTCCCTCAAAAGCAACAAAAAAGCAAGAAACCATCAACATAAAAAATACTGTAATCAGATTTGCTCCTTAGCACCAACAGCAAAAAAAGTTAAGGTCCACCTCAATATTTAAGCTCCATAGAAGGTCTACTCTTTTTTAAAAAAATAAGACACAACATATGCATGCAGTTTATTCTATCCCATTTTCTGAACTACTGCTATCGTTTTCCATTTCTTCTTCCTCTTCGCCATTTTTCTCATGGACTTCTAAAAAACGGCTTTGGGGAAAAACGTGGGGAGGGGAACGGACAGACACCTGTTCCCCCCTCCCCAATTTTTCTGGTTTCCCCCCAGGCCTTTCCATCTCTACTTGAAGACAGCCAGTGCAAAGAATAAGGCAATCTTTTTGCATGCCAGGCCCAGAAGTAACCAACATCCAGTTACTGAATAGTATGTTGCACTAAGGCTCAAACTCTGTTTAAAAGGAAAAGGAGTGTGGGTTTTTTAATTGAATTTGTTATTATATATTATAAAAAGCATGATGGTAAGAGAGCTTCTAAATAGTTTATAAAAATATACAACAGAATATGAAAATGATTGATAAAACACAGTTAAAAGCAGATATTTAAGAGTATTTAAAAGATTATTAAAATCAGCAGTGGTTAAAAGGAAGTAAATCGCATGCAGCTTCTACTTCTTCAGATGGGCTGCCCTAACAAAAATGTTTTGAGCAGTTGCCAGAAAGAGAACACCTGCCTGGTGTCAGTTGGCAGGGAGCTCCAAAGTGGGGGTGCTGGAAGGCCGGGGGGGGGGGGGGAATGGGAAAATTGGGGGAGGGAACACTTTTTTCAGTTTTTTCCCCAAAGCCAATTTTTAAGGAAAAATTGGAAAAAAATAGTGTGTGGAATATTCAAACTATATCATTTTCCAGGCCTTCCCATATCTACTTGAGTCTAATGCACACCCCAGTTTTCACAGCGTAATTTGGAAAGAAGGGTGCACATTAGACTTGAGTAAATACGGTGCTTTGCACACCATGCAAGCGAGAGTTTGCTTGGTGCTCTTCTCTATGATCCAGAACTATAGAACTGAAGCAGAATATCCAGCAGGTCTGAAGCTGGACCCTAAGCCAGAGAGCACTTCTCAATATGTACGTGTTCAGGCCTCGAAAACATCTTCAGGTTCAGAAGGGGAAACACCCAGAAGATTCTATATTTAATATCTGTCACTTCCAGGTAGATCTGGCAGTTGGGGGTAAAATCCTGCCTGACACTCCATAGTACCACTGCCAGCTAAATTAAACAATACTGAGGTGGATGGACCAAAAATCTGTCTCTGCATGAGGCAGTTTTCTGCATTCCTTCCAGAGGAATTTAAGAGCCCTGCTGGATCGGGACCATCTAATCCAGTGTTTCCCAGTCTTCTTCTGACCGTGCCCCCCATGGGTGGAACCAAGGGGGGCAGGGGGCAGCTGCCCCCAATAAGTAAAAAATCAATACAAATCAGAGGTTCTGCCCCCCAACAAAAGCCTGACCCCCCCTAACAAAAAGCCTGGCTACGCCCATGTCCCCTCCTACCAGTAGAAAGGTAGCTATTTAAATGTTTTGTTTGTAAATAGAACATATTATGTTTATATTTTTATAATTTATACAAAATTCCATTACTTAAAATGATAGGAACATAATGAAGTATTGTTGAAGCAGAAAAACATAGAATCATGGAGCTGGAAGGGACCCCTGGGGTCATCTTTCTAGTGCAGCCCCCTCCAAGGTAGGAAACTCAGCTAAAGCATCCATGACAGAAGGCCACCCAACCTCTGCTTAGAAACCTTCAAGGAAGGAGAGTCCAGAAACTCCCAAGGGAGATCCATCTTCCATGTATTATAAAAAGTAAACAATACTGATTTGACCCCAGTTAACTGACACAGAAGGGGAAACCTACAGATAGATTGTATTTTTGTAAGACGCACCAGACCATAAGACGCACCTAGTTTTTGGAAGAGGAAAACAAGAAAAAAAATATTCTGAATCCCAGAAGCCAGAACAGCAAGAGGGATCTGTCTTCTGGGATAGCCTCTTGCTGTTCTGGCTTCTGGGATAGCCAGGCGAAGCCTATTCAGGGCAGCGAGATGAAGGTTCCCCCAAGAGCCGCACTCCCTTTAAAGAGCGCGCGGAGTGTGTGTGCAGCTCTTGGGGGCTTTTCCCCGAGGAAGGAGAAGGGCAGCCCCTCTCCCTCCTCGGGGAAAAGCCCCCACACACGCTCCGCACGGCTCTTTAAAGGGAGCACTGAGCAGAGCCTCCCACCTGCATTCGCTCCATAAGACGCACACACACTTCCCCTTACTTTTTAGGAGAGAAAAAGTGCGTCCTATAGAGCGAAAAATATAGTAGTCCAAAAGGTGCACAAGGAGTTCTGTCTGTGTGTGTATGTGTGTGTGTATAGATGAGAATTTTTAAAAGCAAGTGTTCCTCACTGACCTGGTGCGACAAGATATTGTCACCCAAAGGAGCCCTGGCTGCCTAGATAAAACACAAAGGCCCCCACACAAAGGCCCGCCTGTGAGCAAGGCCAGGGCCGTCTTTACCTGGGGGTGCAATGGGTGCAGGACACCCGGGCACCGAATTCTGGAGGGCATATACTGCTATATGCCGGTCCCTCTCGATCAGCGGCAGTGAAAAGCAATGGAGCAAAAGTCCCTGCCCCCTCCTCCGTCGCTCTGTTACTCCGTAGTGTTAAATATTCCCAAAGAGTCAGGGAACAAAAGCAGTTTCCCCCCACTGCGTCATTGTTATGGGTGAGTGATTTCCCCTCCCAACTTTGGATTCCCCCCTCCCAAAAAACGGTTAATAAAAGTTCATTTGGGGGTGACTAAACTAAATTTGGGGGCGCTGGGCAGATTTTTGCACCCCGGCAGCACATATGCTAGAGATGACCGTGAGCAAGGACCACTGAACTCAGTGAAGTTTTCTTCTGAGTAGACTTTGTTATTTACTAGATGCAAGTCAGCAGCACCAGACAACCCCACTCAGCTAGGCTTTGAAGTGGATTTCACCCCGCGGCTTGCAGAGCCAGGCTTACGCTGCCTATGGGCCCTGCACCCCTTGGCAACATCCGAAGGCCCTGATCCACTTGGCACTGAGGTGGATTGCAACCCACACCTTCAGAGTCAGGCCCAGGCTGCCACCGGACCAAGCATTGGCGGCAGCAACAAGCAGCTCCGGCTCGCCCAGCCCTACCCATTGCCACCCCACCACCCCACTTACCTGACCTGGGGATTCTGGATCGCAGGCCCTACTGGTCAACATGGGAGGCCCAGCAATCACCCTCTCCCTCCAGAAACAAACCAGGACTGCTCCAAGAAAACGCATGTGGCACAAAGGAGCATTAGGCCCTCATGGGTCACCCCCTTACCCACTTCTGATTGGCCAAGCGGATAGCCAGTCAATCAGATTTAAAAAAAATAAAAAATTCTTCACTTCTCCTTTGTAGCCCCCAAGCCTTGTGCTGTGCCCCCCCCCCCATTTACGTGATTTTCACCTGTGGCCCTCTTGGAATATCCGGGGGGGGGGGCAGGGGCCATACGGCCCCAGTTAGAAAACACTGATCCAGTCCAACATTCCGGTCTTACAGTGGCCAGTGAAATGGCCATTGGGATGCAAGCCGGGCCCAAGTGCAACGCTCAGCAGCTGCTATTCTGAAGCAAGCAGCCTCTGACGGTGGAGGGAGAACACAGCTATCATGGCTATCTTCTACCTCACCCTATTCTACCAGTCCAAGCATCCCTGTCATCTAATGCTTTTCCTCCATAGACCACCATCACCCAATTACACAGTCTTGGCTGCAGACGTATGCAAATACAATAAAATTCCTATACAGAGAGAATTAGTAGGTCAGGTTCTAGCCTACTTTTCTCCCTGGCATGCTAATTTCCACAAACATGAGCATCCAGTCATGTGAGCTCCCACCTGCAGCCTGAAATGGTGTAGTAAACAAACCAGGCTTATTGACTCGCTATCGACCACTCCCACCATTTCCACCATGCAGTGCACAGAGAATGGAGCGTGGTGTTTGTCATGCGCCCATATTTGCAGCTAAGGGGCAAGGGTGTGGAACTGACTGATTAGGAGAAAAGACTTGGATGACAACACGCCTGGGGTGGGGTGGGAGAGAAGAGCTGTTCTGGCATGTGAGAGGAGACAGGTTTACCAGCTCCATGAGAACTAGTCCAGAGGCACACAACTGCAACCAGCCCATTTGCCCTGTTCAAGGTATTGCTTCCTAGCTCTGGGAGCTCCCGGGATAGCTCAGTGGGTAGAGCCTGAGACTCTTAATCTCAGGGATGTGGGTTTGAGCATTGCAATGGGTAGGACTAGAGGGTCCTTGTGGTCCCTCCCAACTGTACAGTTCTATGGTTCTACGAAGAAGAGATGCCACAGGACTAAGGGGGAACCCCAAGCACCTGGTAAGCAGGCTGTGTGCATGACTTTTGCGCTCTTAGGTCTTGGAATCAGAGATAACGTACACCATGAAAGCAGAGAACAGTATATTTTAGGGTCCTAAAAAAAACCCTTTGAAAAAATAGGATTGTAGTTAAATTACACAGAAACACCAAAAACAAAATAAAAGGCCCAACAACAGCAGCGGCATGACCCATAACATTCTTTCCTATTATGGAAGACAACACTCACCTTTATCATATTTGTCAGAGGTTTTTATTGCATCATAATTATCAGCTGGTGATTATTGTCCAGGCACTTGAATCAGTAATTATTATTTTCCCCCAAATTGTGGCATATTGGGCTGGAACGTTTTTTTAAAAAAAAACTATCAATCTTTTTAGAATGAAAAATAAAACGTCTAAATTCTGCATAAAGGTGCCCTGTTTTATTTATCACTTGATAGTGTAAATGTGATGTGCAAGCTTCCCCACAATGGCAGCCCCCCAACATTTACTCCACCAGGTTTCCATTGCTCCTCTGCAGTTGTGTTATCATAAATCTGACTGCGGCTAATGAATCTGTTAATGTCCTTAAATACTACTCCTACAATCCCTCACTGTAAGTCAAACAGTGAAAGTAGCATTAGGTTTGGGTTTAAGAGTTATCTGCCCAGTTTGGAAATTGATCTCC
This sequence comes from Podarcis pityusensis, assembly GCF_964106645.2. Classification (NCBI taxonomy): domain Eukaryota; kingdom Metazoa; phylum Chordata; class Lepidosauria; order Squamata; family Lacertidae; genus Podarcis; species Podarcis pityusensis. Next base: position 98,492,041 of record NC_138032.1, on the reverse strand, counting down.
TTGAGTATCTCATGCTGAAAAGTGACAAAAGCTTTCAAAAGACAGATAAATCACCTTTTCACCATAATAAGTGGCTTTTTAATCAAAGAGCTGTAACTCTGGTATGACATAAAAATAACTCCTTAAAATACACCCACCCACACCCCTCAAACCATTGTGAATGATGAAGGATATTCAGGTTTAAGTTGAACTTCCCTGGCTCCAACAGATGTTGAACGCTCCCCCCGCGCTTAAAAGAAAGAACTAATTGGAACAAACTTCTTAGTCACACAACTGTTCCTCTAAGGCAGTGGTTTTCAGACTGTGTTTCTGGGAATCCTGGGAATTTTTTTGCATGCTTAAGGCTTTGTGTATAAAAAGTTCAGTGATGACAGAAACAATCTCTGCTCATCTCAGGAAACAGTGTGGTCCAAATGTCACGACCAACATGGAACATGAATGGAGTCTCTGGGCCTTTCCCAATTGGACTTCTCACGTCATAGGCCAGCATGCAACTGAATCTGCTTGCACTGACCATGTTTATCACAGAATCATAGAGTTGGAAGAGACCCCCAAAGGTCCTCTAGTCCAACCCCTGCAGTGCAGGAATCTCAACTAAAGTATTCATTAAAGATGGCCATCCAACTTCTGCTTATGATGGATAAGACAAATCATGCATACACTACGGGCCATTACTCCTGTGCTATATTGCTATTCACTCCTCTGCCCAAGAGAGATAAAACTGCAGTATGACACAGTGGAGTTGACATATAGTGAGACTTGTAGTGGCACCTGTACCTTTATGTTCACAGACTGTGGCTGGAGGATTCATTTTAAAACACACACACACACACTTTAATGTTGGTTGCAAACTGGCAGAGTTCTGTGAATGCTCATGGCATTCATCTTGTTTGAGCAATAGTTGTGGAACCAGTTTCATTTATTTTTGGCAGTTCTCTCTCTCAGCTCTCAGACTCTTGTCAAGAACCAGCACAACAGAAAGCAAACAAGCATTAGACTTTCTTCTAGTTGAAAAAGAGCACAGCAAGGTTATTGTCTGCAACAAAATGCCAATCATAAACTTCAGCTCAAATATGACTCAGAAGATACACCACCCAGTATAATCCATAAACTGGGATAAGAATCCGGGTTCAGTTATTGTTGTAAGACTTACATTAGTTGCTCGGCCCACTTTTGCCGCAACTGTTCTGTGGCCCCCATAAAGTTGCCCAGAGGTTATTATAGTATGCAACCTAAGAACAGAGAAGGGGTAAAGAGGCACACATCCCTTGTGAGTGGGTAAAGGAGAAAGTTTGGTAGATAAATTAAAGACTAACAAATTTATTATGGCAGAAGCTTTCATGAACATCCTACATCAAATGTATGAACAGTTTTCTTGAGACACACATATTTATTTTATAGATTTATAGCCAGAAGCTATTGATGTAGTGTAAAGGTAAAGGGACCCCTGACTGTTGGGTCCAGTCGCAAACGACTCTGGGGTTGCGGCGCTCATCTCACTTTACAGGCCGAGGGAGCCGGCGTTTGTCCGCAGACACTTTTTCTGGGTCATGTGGCCAGCATGACTAAGCCGCTTCTGGTGAAACCAGAGCAGCGCACGGAAACGCCATTTACCTTCTTGCCAGAGCGGTACCTATTTGTCTACTTGCACTTTGTCGTGCTTTCAAATTCCTAGGTTGGCAGGAGCAGGGACCAAACAACGGGAGCTCACCCCATCGCGGGGATTCGAACGGCGACCTTCTGATTGACAAGTCCTAGGCTCAGTGGTTTAACCCACAGCGCCACCCGCATCCCTTGATGTAGTGTACAGTAATATAAAATGAGATAAAGTACAATAAATACAGACTCTATAAACAATTTCTGCAATGGTACAATCAATATTCCATAATATGGCCAAGTAACACTTCAGGGAAAGCCTGCATAAACAAAAATGTCTTTGGGAGCTGCTTAAATACCAAGAGAGGAGGCACCTGTCTAATTTCAGCTGTTGATGCCAGGGGGCTGGAGCCATGAATTCATGTACACACACATGATAGATATAGATGATAGATAGATATCCACAACTCCGGATAATATGGTACTTCATGCATATGATGAAGTTGACAGCAATCCATGGAAGCTTGTGCCCTGATCATTGGCCATGCTAGCTGGGGATAATAAGAGCTGCAGTGCAGAACATTTGGCAAGCACCATGACAGCTACCCCTGTTTTAAATTAATTATGTTACTATAAAACTCACACCTGACAATAAACGTGGTCTTTCTTTAAAGTTTAATCCCACTCGGTTCTGAAGGTTTGGGAGTTAAAAGCCAGGAAACGCATACACTCTGCAAATCAAAGCTAGGAACAGAGGAAGCAGCATTACACCAAGTTAGACGATTTGTTTTTCCATCTAGACTGTCTGCATTGCCTTTTTAGGCCCATGGGCCCATGGGGATATTCAGGCAAGTGGCGTGAGCATTGCTCCCTTGGGTCTTTCCCTTCCCTCAGAAGCTCTATGTACTTTTCAAGGAAGAAAAAATGAGCCACCCTCACCTCAATGTGGGCAGCAACAGGGTGGGAGCCAGAGGCTTTCTGAATGACAGGAGGTGACATCAAGGTGCCATACTGGCAACCTCTGCTCTACTCTGACAGGCAGACAACTCTCCGGGTGTCTCGGGCAGAAGTCCTTCTCACCACCTGCTACCTGATCTTTTTAACAGAAGATGGTACAGGTTGAACCGGGGACCTTCTGGATGGAAAGCACGTGTTCTATCACTGAGCTAGCCCTCCATGACATGTTAAAGTAAAAAAGGGGAGCCACTGAATAGTCACGAAATTCAGTTCTTAGAAAAAAATCCTCCAGCTTCACCACAATCATCAAAAGCAGTAAGCAACAACAAATCTTCCAGATGTTTTGGTCCACATTTAGGCAAATCTATAACATTGAAGGAATTTCTTAATTAGAGGGCAGTAACCAAACTTTGGCTTACCACTCGTGGCTTGTTTATGAGAAAAAGAATCACAAGCACCGCTTCACAGGTAATGCTAAGGAGGCGCTCTGTGGTTTGTTTCCCCTGACCAGTTAAGTAAGAAGTGGGCAAAACTGAGAGTGTGTCTCAGCACACTGCGCCACACTGCTCCATAGAGGAGCCCAATGAAGCAGCCCCAGAAAGCAACAGGAGGAAGCTGCCCAGAGTGGCTGGGGAAACCCAGCCAGAGGGACGGGGTAGAAATAATCAATAAATTATTATTATTATTATTATTATTATTATTATTATTATTATATCTGGTCTAATCCTGATATTTTCCACTAATGAACAATTAGGACCCTACCCCAACTACATAAAGTGCACCCAATACAGTGGTACCTCAGGTTAAGAACTTAATTCGTTCTGGAGGGCCATTCTTAACCTGAAACTGTTCTTAACCTGAGGTACCACTTTAGCTAATGGGGCCTCCCTCTGTCACTGTGTGATTTCTGTTCTCATCCTGAAGCAAAGTTCTTAACCCGAGGTACTATTTCTGGGTTAGCGGAGTCTGTAACCTGAAGCTTTTGTAACCCAAAGCGTTTGTAACCTAAGGTACCACTGTACATGCAACCACTTAGCTCTGCAGGGATCCACCACCAAGCACAAATTGCCAACATGCCCCCCCCAATCTACACTGGAGCCCAACTATGGAAGATTGTGGATTAGGACCCAACTGTGAACCTTCAATATTGTGTTTCAATGTTGTAACCCACCCAGGGAATTTAGGGTGACCAGCAGGTAATAAATTCTAAACAACAATAATAGTACTAGTAGTAGTCCCCACCCCAGGAATTGGAATGTGTGTGGGGGGGGGGAGTTCCCACTGAAGTGAATGGAGATTCCCCCCCCCATGTAAATTGCTAGTGGGGGGCGTCAGATCTGAATTGTGATCAGACCAAGAGCAGAAAGGGACCCCCACGCTAGTTTAACATAGTTTAGCCCTCAGTCTAGCCCCGTATCAGTCTTCACTATATAATCCTCCATTCCACCTGCCCCTGCCTTATTCAAATCCTCAGCCACTCTCTCCCGCACAAGCACACATGGAGACAAATGACTCTCTAAGCTCCTGTTCACACTGGAAAGGAGGAAGAGGGAGGAGGGCACAGTCCTCCCCTTACTGAGCAGAGGACAGAGCCCCTCTTCCTGTCCACAACTGGATGAAAGAGGTTCACAGCTCTTGTCAGCAGAGTCAGTGCTGTGTCGCCCTAGCTGCACATGGTGCTTGTTAAAAATTGGTTGTTGATAAGGGCATAAATATTCTCATAAAGGAATATCGTTTTCAACAAGTAAACTGCATTTATCAAGCCATGCCAGGACTGAAGCAGTAAAGACTCTTTACATCAAGGTATTGTTACAAAAAGGTCAGATAAAATCACGGGCCAAAGTTTTAGGCCTCAGCTGTTTCCCAAGAGGTCACTCTGAACTGACACACCTACTTCTCTGGACAGAATTTTCCTCCAGAATGATTTGGACTTTCCTTTCAGAGAAAAAAAAAGTCTTAAAATGTCCCACTAAGCCCTGAGTTTAGGAAGGTTTTTCTAGTATTGTTGCATGCTTTTTACAAGGAAATAATTAAGGCACCAGACATGCAACTTTCATTCTAGAATTTAAATTTAAAACATCTTGCCTATTAGAAAGCGTGTAAAGCTTCACAGGTATGTTAACAGGATTTGGATTCACTTTCCCCAAGGATGTCCCAGTAGCACCTGTGGCAAATCACATTTCATCTTCACAACTATCCTTTCAAGTAGAGCTAAGAGGAGAAAGGGAAGGGGCAATCTGGACTTGCATTTCAGGTCAAGGTTATATATGTTGTATATCATGCAGTCTTTACTTCCTTATTGTTCTTCCCCAAAAGGTTGCCAACCAATCAGGAAAAACATGCCACAACCTGCTCCTGTCCTTTTAACCAGCAGCTTGGTCTACAGAAGCCCATTCTCCAATATGGCCTCAAGCTGTTCGTTTGCACATGCACGTCTGCAAAAAGCAACAACAAAGGGAGGGTTCTGCCCCAATAGTTCTCCATAATTACACCTGACAATCCTGGAAATTAAAGGCCTTGCAAAGCAGGTCAAAACTGGACTCAAATGTCATACAACTGTGTAAACGCTTTAGAATGCACAGTGTTCATTCTGAGTGTTCACACTTTACTACTGCTATATATGCAGTTTCTCCACAGCTCAAAGGCCTCAGATTTTAATGTTTCTTTCTTCAGACTCAGACAACGGGGATCAAACAGGTTGGAATGTCCTTTGCCACAAAACTAGAAGCCCAGTCAATACAGTGAAAGAATGGGATGTACACTTTCTCAGTGGCGTAGTGTGGGTTGCTAGCGCACAGGGCCATGTGGAGGGGGGGTGGGAGGGAGGCGGAAAAACGGACGGAATACGCCTGCGCATTCAACTGCCCAATGACATCCGAGTCACCCAGGAGATCACAGCCACAGAGATAAGAAAAGAAGAGCCATTCTGTTGTCTGGAGAGGTCACTTCCTCGTTCACAAGAAGAAGCTGTTTTCAATGGAGCCCAGCGACAGAAGCACACAGCTGTATTGCGGCAGCACCAGATGTTGAAATTTTGTGCCCCTAACAATTTTGTGACCACTTTGCAAGTTTCCCTTCTGCTACCAAATCAAGAATTACTTTCTCCACCTCTCACTCCCTTTTTTAGTCAAGAACTTTTTGAACTCATTACTTAATTTTTTTGTTGATAGCAGTATTTTATTTTAATTTTGATATTGTTTGTCTTCCAGATGAGTTAAAGGTTTAGGTACCCCTGACCATTAGGTCCATTCGCAGACGACTCTGGGGTTGCGGCGCTCATCTCGCTCTATAGGCCGAGGAGCCGGTGTTTGTCCGCACACAGCTTCTGGGTCATGTGGCCAGCATGACTAAGCTGCTTCTGGCAAACCAGAGCAGCGCACGGAAACGCCATTTACCTTCCTGCCGGAGCGGTACCTATTTATCTACTTGCACTTTGATGTGCTTTCAAATTGCTAGGTTGGCAGGAGCTGGGACCAAGCAACGGGAGCTCACCCCATGGCGGGGATTCAAACCGCCGACCTTCTGATCGGCAAGTCCTAGGCTCTGTGGTTTAACCCACAGCGCCACCCGCGTCCCGTCTGCCAGATTAGTTACCTTGATTGGGGGGAAAAACAACAGGTATCAGCTGATAACTGAACATTTTAAAATGTGGTATACAATGGGTGGGTGAGAACCTAAAAATAATCCCTTTCTCTCATTTACTCTCACTCTTGTTGGACTCCTATCTCTCAGCATGGTCAGTGGCCATCAAGGATGGGAACTGTAGTCCAAACAACAACTTGGTTCCCCATCCCTCCCCTGCACACCAAGTGAAGTATGCACAGGAATAATGTGAGATGGGATATCGAAAGCTGCCAGGTTCTCTGTTGCTCTGTATACTAGCTTAATGTTCTGAACAAGAGTCCAGTGTAACCTGAAAACAATAAGTAAATTACTGCTTACGGAGCACTAGGGTGAAGGCTTAGGACATTACAGGGTCTGACCTAGCTTACAGAGTGAGTGAGGAAGTAGCAGCACCGGAAAAGCAGTCATCATCTTTCAGCTTCATAACAACTCTGGTGTAGCTTATGCAAAGAGGGGGTGTGAGTGGCCCAAGAGCATCATTGCCGCTCACCGGGATTTGGAGGTCTCCCAAGTCCAAATCCAACACAGTAGCATTTCTGTTTATAGTTAGATGCGCTTGAGTTCCTTCAGGAGAAAAGGTGGTTGGTAAGAAGAAGAAGAAGAAGAAGAAGAAGAAGAAGAAGAAGAAGAAGAAGAAGACATATGTGGTATCTAATCACTTATCCATAGTACTCGACAGTAGGGATGTCAACTAACCAGAAAAAATAGGGGCTGTTTGCTACTTTGCCTTTGACCAGAAGGTTGATCTGTGAAAGTCAGCAGGTGAAACTTCATAGCATGGAGATGAGCATCATCGTTTGCTTATTTGTACAGATAAAGTTAATGTTAAAGGACAAAACTGTAGAAACCAAGACTTTTGTTATGGGGGGCAGAACCTCAGCTTTGTATTGATTTTTACTGATTTAGGAGGGTAGCTGCCCCCCCCCCGGCTATGCCCATGGGCCAGAACATTAGCAGTTCTGCTCCTCAATCCTTAGGGCTGACAGACCAAGAGCAGTCATGTGATCTTTCCTGGTGGTGGCAAGAGTTTACAATAGTAAATAAAGAGGCCACCGTAACACAACAGGCAGGGAGGGTTTCATCTCCAAGACCTGATTGGTCCCCGTCCCCCTCGCACTGATTGTAATTATTGGGAAACACTAGTTGAGGAAGGGTGGGGTGGAATCTAGCTAGAGTTATGGAAACAGTAACAACAATGCAAGATTGCAATATAGAAATTAAAACCAGATCAAATGATACACTAACAACTGTTGCATCCCTGGGGTAAGATAAGGACGCAGCATTGCTTCTAAGTAGACTTCCCATACTCCTTCAATAAGTATTGCTACTAATATCCTGCCAGTTAATTAAGGGTGTGTCCACCATTTCTTTTCTTTGATCCTTTAACTGCTTCGCTAAAGCTGCCAGTAAAATGCAAGAATGGGTAATTCGACTCTGGGTATTTCAGCATCTGGTTTTTGAATCAAAGCCACTTGTTCCAAATACCAGATACTAAATATATCATATTTAGTTCACATTATAGTACAGTACAGTACTCAGTGCATTCAGCTTGAATGAAGTGAATTGGGGGCGCCCACCCCTAGTGTACGTACATTAAAAAATCCCACATACGAAGGTCCTAATATCATGGTTGATTCCTGGAAATCAATTCAGGCCTATGATAATCAGAATTTACCTACATATTTGCTTTAAAACAGTGTGACCATGCATGGACCTACGGCCTCCAAAGCAAGATAATCATGCAAATAGGCAGAAATTCATGCTTTCAGGCCCCCAATATGCACCTAGAGCATTTTCACACATTATATAGCAGCCACAGCCAATATAAGCTCCCCAATTAATCTATGTACAATTCTTGTATATGCATACATTTGTTACACATAAACTTACTGTATTGGCCAGAATATAAGCTGCACTTTCCCCTCCCCCAAATTCCAACCGTGAAAAGTTAAAGTGCGGCTTATATTCGCAACCTTACGATATCGCTGCTGAAACAGCTGCCCAAGGTCCTTCCAAGGCTGGAATGGAGAGTGGCCCCCTCCCAGGATGCTGCCATGAGGGCTGTCAGGGGTGCGGGACAACGGCGCCCGTCCCAACCGTGGCTCCCAAGCCTCCCCCAAACTCCCAAGGGGGAAGGGGGGAAGGCCACCGGCAAAGTGGCACAGCTCACCCCCCCCCCCGGAAGCAGCCCAGGAGCGCGGGGGAATGTACCCGTAGGATTTTCTCCTACATTTGCCATTTACGGGTGTGAGTGCCTGCAGAATTTTAAGGGAGTGGCTTGTATTCAGGTATTGTCTTTTTCCCTCCCCCCCCCGAATTTTAAAGGTGTGGCTTATTTGTGGGTGTGGCTTATACTTGGGCCAATACAGTACATTTTTGGTTTTACCTTCACAAATAATTTAACATATGACATGGTTTTATGATGTTCCAATAGAAAATAAGCAAGCACACTCCATTCTCAACATTTATTTGATGACACCTAAGTTTGCCATGTGGAAATCAGAAGCTTCATGGCAAATGCCATGACTGTATGCACAAGGAAAACGACCCTTTCCAAGCAGTTCCTTACTAAAATTACCTAGTATAAGAATACTATGGGGTAGCTGCCCTTCAGATGCTGCTGGATATTCAAAGCCAGGTCACTGGAGGTTTTTAAGCAGTGGCTGGATGGTCCTCTCTCACAGATGCTTTAGCTGAGATTCCTGCACTGCAGGGAGTTGGACTAGACGACCTTCTGTGTCCCTTCCAGCTCTATAATTGTAGCCTCTGGAATCTTCTCCCTCAGGATGCCCACAAGTTTTCAGAGAAGTTATAACCTCTCTCTTCTGCAAGACTTGTGGGAATTTGCTGGCTGTGTGGAATAATTGTCTTGTGTTAACACAATATACATTCCAGTCTCTCAAGAAAGCCTACTTTGAAAAAGGATTTACCTGGCCCCCCTGCCCACACTAAGATGAGTTAGTAAAGTGTGGCCTAAAGAGACACTTTTTGTAAAGTTCCCCTGCCTATTCACCCATCATTTGACAGAAGCAACTAAGCAAGAGTCTATTTACAAAGCTGATACAGCCATTAGTGTTTTATTGTTCGAACAGCATTTTATAATTTTACAAGTTTAAGTTCTTGATTTAAATAGCAACTACATATTTTACTGTGTTTTAGCTTTATTTGCAGTCCTGGAGGCCTCTTTGAGGCAGACAGGTAAAATACAAATGACTGAGACAAATAATCATTGGCCAAATCTATAACACACACAAACAGACACACTGGAAGTAAACCACCTGTCCTGATGTCTGGCAGTTGTCATACACATTGCCAACAGCAATGGCAGCTTTGTGGGTCAACATCTGACCTTGTTTACCTCCCTGTTACCTGGACTCACTGACATTTTTAAAAAAGAAAACTCATCAAATTCTCTCCATGCATAACTGGGTGTTGCCAACTCCAGAACATTATGGGTCACAATAAACAAAAAAACATATTATGTTCAGTCAGACAATGCAAAGACCTACTAATAATTAGGTTCCCCACCTCCTGACTGAAGGGATGCTTTTTGTGTCTTCAACAGCTCCATGCCAGGAAGAAGTTTCTTCCCTCATAGCCTATGCAGCCCTCACTGATAGATGATGCCAGTTATAACAGGGAAGGTGTGAGGTCTACGCTTCTGGGTCACAGATAAGGGTTGGACCAGCTCCCACAGAGAACACAGAAGCCAGACATCCCAGTATTTATTCTAGAAAAACTATTCACAATGTTGGCATAGATAAGGGTTTTAAAGCACACTGCTAGAAACTAAATTGCTATGTGTCCTGTATTCAGATTTTGTTCAGGTTAAATACTCTTTTGTTCCAAGTATATTTGCTGCTGAGAGCACACCAGAGAATTATATATTACTGAAAGATTATGTTGAGTCTGATATAATCTAAGGCAGGAGTCTTCAAACCTTTTCAGCAGGGGGCCGGTTCACTGTCCCTCAGACCTTCTGGGGGGCCAGACTATATTTTGGAAAAAAAATATGAACGAATTCCTATGCACACTGCACACATTGTATTTGTAGTGCACAAAAAACAATACAATATTTAAAATGAAGAACGATTTTAATCAACATAAACTTATAAGTATTTCAATGGGAAGTATGGACTTGTTTTTGGCTAACAAGATAGTTGATATCCAGTTCCATATTTGTCACTGCTAGTACAGTGGTACCTCGGGATGCGAACATGATCTGTTTCGGAGACCTGTTCGCATCCTGAAGCAAACGCAACCTGCATCCGCGCATGCGCGTGACATCATTTTGACCATCTGTGCATGTGCACGCGGCAAAACCTGGAAGTAACACGCTCTGTTACTCCGCGGAGCGCAACCCGAAAATACTTAACTTGAAGCATATTTATCCCGAGGTATGACTGTAGCAGCAAATGATGGAAGTGTTCATCAGTTAGTCTGGATCTGGTTGGAGATTTCAGATGTTTCATTTGGGAAAATGTCTGTTAACAGTCATAGGTGCTGCCAAAGACGGCTGCAAATTTGAGTGCATGGTTCCTGAGATTAAGATATGTCTCAGAGGGGAGAGATGCATAGAAATTAGTGAGGCTGCTTGATTTGAATGCGTCTTTCAGAGAGTCACAATTCTGTAGTTTGGCCAATTCCATTTGGTAAATCGGATCAACAATTTCAATGTCAACAGAAAATGGGTTCCAGAAAAGCTGTATGTCCTGTTCATGGAGATGAAGCTCTTTAAATCTAATCTGAAACTCCTTTTGCAACATTTCTAGTAAATCCACACATGTCTTGTTTGGGAATGCAACTGCTGGTTTTTCCGCCAACAGGTTTTGAGTTGTGAGGAGATGGCAGAAGTTTTCCTCCTTCACTTGTTTAATGAAGAGGTCTAATTTTGAAAACTTGCTTCTGGAGCACAGGTTGGTTCTCCACCGACAGGTAATGTTCCTGCAACCTGGTCAATAATGAATGGGGATAGTGGGTGTTTTGGAGGGCAGGCAGTTAAGGGAGTCACTGAGACTGCAATCCTAGACATGCTTTCTTGAGAGCAGGTCCTGCCAAACTTACCGTATTTTTCGCTTCATAGGATGCACTTTTTCCCTCTTAAAAACTAAGGGGAAAAGTCTGTGCGTCCTATGGAGCGAATGCAGGAGAGAGGCAGGCAGGAAAAGCCCCCAAGAGCTACACACAAGCTTTGCACGGCTCTTGCAGGCTTTTCTCCAGGAAGGAGAAGGGACTGACACAGCCAGTCAGCCCCTTCTCCCTCCTCGTAGAAAAGCCCTTAAAGGCTCCTGTGGGCTTTTGCGGGAGGTGGGGGAATTGCCATAGCGCCACACAGCCTCTCCAGCCAGGAGAGGCTGCGCAAAGCTAAAGAAGCCAAGGCAGCGAGTGCGATCCATCCTGCTCGCTGCCTTGGCTTCCTCTTTAGCTGGAAGCTTCCCCCGGCTGGAGAGGCTGCGCAAGGCTAAAGAGGAAGCCAAGGCTGCGAGCCGGATGGATCATGCTCGCTGCCTTGGCTTCTTTGCTCTTTGGGGTTGGGGAGTGAAATAATAATTTTTTTCTTGATTCCCCCCTCTAAAAACTAGGTGTGTCTTGTGGTCTGGTGCATCCTATAGAGCAAAAAATACGGCACTTTTGAGTAGGCATGCCTAGGGTTGCCCTGCAAAACTTAAGAGATCCAAACCGTTCCACCAGGCAATAAAATTGTCCCTTAAAAAAAAATGCAAGAAAGGACACATTCTAGAAAATTAACCCAGAGATGCATTTTAAAAGGAGACATTCTACTCAGTTAAGCCACACACCCCACAACACTCCCCTCCCTTCTCCACAGCACTGGATGAGCCCCGGTGGCTGCTTACCTGTGTCTTGCGAGCAGCAGGGGCTGGCAGTGGCAGAGGGATGATGAGTGGCATGCAAAAGGGCTCCAGAGATGGGCTGGCACCAAAAAAGCCCAAAATGAGCCTGCTTGCAGTGTCGGCCGCTCGAGCACTAATGCTGCTGCTGGCACCAACAAAGCCCAGCCCCCTTCCTCTCGGCTCTAGGCAGGGCAGGGAGAGGCCAGGAGGAGGGAGGGAGGAGGCGCCGCCACGATGTGTGAGAGAGGAAAAGAATGTGCTGCTCGCGCTGGCGCAGCCCGAACAAGCGGACCCAATTCCCGGACCATTAAGCAGGCCGGATTTAGAAGGCTGGTGGGCCAGATCTGGCCCGTGGGCCTCAGTTTGAGGACCCCTGATCTAAGGCATTGAGAATGGCTATTGTTGAGTTTTTTACCTTCCCACTTAATGATGGAAACATCAGCTGTTGGATGCAGCTCTTATTTTTACCCTTCCAACCATGCTACACAAGCAAAATTCAGGACATCTCACAGATAGTTGACAAAAGTGTAGGCAGAAGGAGCAGACAAACACTGTCACTGATGTTGCTCTTTAGTCTTAACTACAGTTATACAAAAACTATTCCCTTCATTACCACAAATAATCTGTGAAGAGTTTCAGAAATTCATTCTTTTCTAAACAACCCCTGCACGTTCGGGATTCTTGTTTCTTGCCCTCACTGTCTGTCTTTCTCTCCCTCCCTTCCTCCTCTCTCTCTCTCTCTCACACACACACACACAGAGAGAGAGAGAGAGAGAGAGAGAGAAGTTGTGCAAACTGATATGTACTATAGAAGCTGACTGGGACATGTGTTTTAAGTAGTTATGCAAACTGTGGCTAGAAATCCAATTTGAGAGTAATATAGCACTGGCAAGCATCTATAATCAAATGCATATACATTCCTTCCTTCCTTCCTTTTAGATATTGCTTGATTGTAAGAAAGAAACCTCAAAGTGATCTGCATTCAGTGGTATATAAAGGGTGGCATATAGATCTAATACAATGAAAATATTGTTTGTGGGATGCTGGCCCCAGGGAGACTCGCCTGGAGCCTTCACCAGATATCTTTTGGTGCCAGGCAAAAGCACTCCTCTTCTCCCAGGCCTTTAGTTAATTAAACAATCTTTGGCCTTTTAAACTGTGTTGAGATTTTTTGTTTGTTATTATGTTATGTATTTTTGAGTGTGTGTTTTTTACTGTAAACTGCCCTGTGATCCTTGGATGAAGGGTGGTATAGAAATTTAATAAATAACAATAAAACTTTTATCCATTTAGTTATTTCAATAGTTTGCACACCCAGGCACCAAACCCCGCCCCTCCACACAGTTTGAGATAACCGTCCACACACATGCAACACTGCTAGCAGAGGGCACAGAATATAATAACTGAGCACTGCTGTAACCCTAGGGGTGTCCACTGAATGCCTGAGGGACTCAGAATGAGAGATGGGAAAGGCTTCATATGTAGTGGAGCAAGATCACACAGACTGGACACACCCACCCATTTGCACCTGATGGCAGCTGCATAGTCAGCCTTAGAGAGAAATGGACGTAATGAGTGTCCAGCTATTGGCACTTAGACCCCTTTCTCAACAAAGCCAAACCCATGGCCACTACTTGATGCTAGATCTGAACCTGAAGCATGGGCCATTCTGTTCCTTTCTATGTACAGCTCCCACATCTCATTGCCAATTAGAGACACTCTTCCAGCACAAAGATTTCATCAAAGATAATGACTTCCCTCCGATTTACAAAAGCCAGGCCACCTGATAAGGAACTTGACAAAATGTTGTCCCCAGCGGATCCTTGTTTATAATGTTGACATTGATAACATGAAGTAGCAACAGTTAGGGAAACGGATGGACAAGATATTGAAAACTAAATATGCCCTCATACAAACCTGCCCAGATTTTGAGATCTTTGGGGGAGGCCCGTCTTTCAGTCCCACCACCCTCACAGGCATGCTGGGTGCAGACACGGGAGAGCACCACCTCAGTGGCTGCCCCCAAGCAACTTTGGAACTCCCTCCCTGGAGAAGCTATCCAGCCTGGCCCCCTCCCTCCTGGTTGTCCTTCCACCAACAGATGAAGACTTCCTTGTTCCAACAGGCTTTGGGGACCTGACTTTTAATTAAAGCGCTGGTGCCGTGCAATTCTTATTGTGATTATTGATATGGTTTGATTCTATTACTGTTTCATTGTTTTTTAATTATTGTTTTTTTCTATGTTTTTTGTGTGTCTTGTTTTGTCTGTAAGCTGTCTTGAGTCCCGTCAGGGAAAAAGGCAGGGTATCAATTAATATATAATGAAAAAATAATGATGATGGTGATGATGATGATGATGATGATGATGATGATAGGTGCACTCCTATTGCTTCCAGTAGGAACATAAACACGGCAGAGGCTGGTTCACAGGGGCAAATAGACCACTGTCTGACCAACCTCAGACCGCTTTGAAACAGTCTGCTCCTGCTTGTCTTAACCGGTCCAGAGGGTAGCCCTGGATGTCAGCTTCCTTCTTTGTCTCTGAAGAACTCAACAGGGGGCTCATACAGACTTCCGCTTGTCTCGCCGCTTTCCCTGAGAAAACCTGATCTTTATCACTGAATCAGAGTACGTGTCAATCAGGTTTTCTGCAGATTGACATTTGCTCTGATTTGTTGCCAAAGAATGGGTTTTCCCAGGGAAAGTAGCAGGGCAAACAGAAAACCCCTCAGACCCTTCTTTCCAGGCTTGGGATGAGTGGCAGTGTGGACAAGCCCAGGGAGGAGGATGGGGCCCATAGCAGAATTGGTTGCTTTCACCTGCTCTTGGCTCTGGCTCCATCCATTGTCGGCCTTGCTGTTTTCTGCTCTACCAGTCTCAATGTTCACTAGCCATCACTGGTGGGACATGCTTCAGAGTAGAAATGCCTAGGAGTGTGCTGTTAATGTGGCTTTAAATGTTATGCTTCAACAAATACAAAACTTTGTTTGAAAATTGTTTTCGTTGGAGTATTGGTGAATATTTTAAGACATGACTATGCAACAGCATGCAATTTCCTTAGGCTGTCATTTTCAGGGAGGGGGAAATGACCACTGAAAACTGTTAAAATACTAATGATAGCTTGTCCAAATAATTGTGCTTGATACTATGCATGTGTGTTTGTTTGTTTGATTATTTATTTATACAAGCACTCTATATGTCTCCTAGGGATACACACCGGGGATGGTGGGTGGGGAGTACAACTTTGAAACTGCCCAAGTTGACTGGAAATGTATCAGTTCCTCAAGTTGCTAATTAATTTTATACAATAATGCCTTTTTAGAAATGATTTTTTTCTGCAGAAAATTTACTGTAAACTTTCTATCTGACATCCCTGCTCACTTTAGAGTAGGCTGCCCACTGCAGCTCTAAATGATTTACTGGCTGGCTTTGCCACTTTCCAAGCAGTCTCCACTGAGGGAGGGCACTTCTGCTTCCTTTCTGCATCAAGTGCCATTAAAGTGTTGAGGGTGTACTTGATGCAGAGAAGCAGCAGGATTACCTGCCCTCAGAAAAGAGGCTGCTGCACCACTACATTAATCACTCTTCTGTGTTCCAGCAAGGGAGCGCACCCAGATCAGTGGCCCTTCACAGAGACACACAGCACAGGCTACTTCAACTATGCATAATCCTCCCATGCTGTAAAAGTAAAGCTTTTCAGGTGTAAAAATGAACTGTGACCAATTTTAATTCAGGGGTGAAAAAAGTTTTCTGAAATTTAGAAACACTGAACGAAACAGATCAAATGTACAATTCCCAAACATGTTTTCATTGACTCTACTTTAATGAATAATTGAAACTCCGGAATCACATCTAGGCAAATGAGGCAAGACTTCTCCCTTGACCTAGAGAGGCTGAATGCATGGCTAAACAGGCTTGGACTGTCTGTCAGCAAAAGCGGTCCAGAACTGCATAGATTTGCAGCCATAAAAAGGTGGAGATTGCTATGTAGAGTTCTTAGACCTTAACAGAAGGTTCAGAATATGCAGTTACCCTTTAATTATATTTAAAGCAAATACATCTGTATCAAAATCTCAACTCGGGAAACGACAGAGAAATACAGAACACAGGTTGGAAGTATTTGAAAAACATGTAAGGTTGCAATGTTGTATTTGTTCTGTATTACAAGCACAGTCTTAATCCAGGTGCCAGATGTTTAATCGCAGTCAGTCCATCATTGGAAAAATAAGACTTTGGAGCTGTCTTGCCCATAAATGGCAACTAAACATTCCGTTTTGGCAACTGTATCCTTGGTTTAAAAAGCCATTTGGCTCCTAGCTTATATATCTGAGTTTCTAACACTGGAACACCAGACTGTGTGGCAGGCACGGACCCAGAGATTAATTCTCCATTGGCAAGTGTCCCTCTCCCTGTGGGGCCAAGAAAGTGGGGTGGGCAAATTCAATGTGGTGAGCACACATTTTGGATGATTACTAAGGCTGGTCAAAAACTGTGGACCTGTAGGAGTAGGAGTTCTTATGGATAAACTAAGAGAGTTTGGTTTATTAGCAGGTTTTAAGATTAACCATCAGAAAATGAAAATGTTAACAGAATACCAGAATATTTGGATGGAGAAAAAAGTTTCAAACTGAAAATAATAAGTACTTGGGTATAACCACGACAAATAGGAACTGTACATGGTTTCAAAATAATTATGTCAAAACACAGGCTGAAGTTAAACAAGATGTGTCAAGATGGGAGAAGTTAAAACTGTCACTGCTTGGCAGAATTTCAGTGATAAAAATGAATGTTTTGCCTAGAACGATGTTTCTGTTTCAATCAATACCTATTGTGAATAATAGATAGTTATAGTAACTATCACGTTTCTTAAAAGTAAAATGGTTTGAAAACAAATTTGAATTTAATATAGTGAGATGACTTGGTAACCCCTCAGTCCAATAGGGAGACCACAGCTATAAATGAGGATACAGCACATTACTTGAAAAGAATGCTAAATCTCAGAGTCCAGAGACCCCTCTTCCCACCACGCCTCTTTCTCAGATAGGAAAACAGTCTTTAATTAAACAGATGGGCATGTTTTAAGAGATTACCAGTGTATGCTTTAACATGTTTGGGTTACTCATATTCCATTTTAATCCAGAATTCTTTTTCAAGAGAGACTATTAAATTGAACTGAAAAAAGTTTCAATAGTCATATATATATATAAAATTTTTCTCCACCTGACAAACAACAAAAGAACTTCAACCTAGTAAATATGGTGAATTATCCCAGAGTTTGTGCAATTAAAACAATAGGCCACCACACAATTCAGTTTCAACAAGAAGAGAGGAAGTGAAGAGTTTGGCCACAAGAACCGCCACGTCCTCACAGTGCCCTGGTTTCTACAAATTGCTTTTTTCCTCCCTGGGGTGGTTGCCATAAAAACCTGAGGACTGAGATTTCAAATTTCATCTGCCACCCACACTCTAATTAAAAAAACATTCATGTAATCTCTTGCCATGTCAAATTACAACTGACAAAACTACAGAAGAAAGAAAAAGTTCACCATTGTTGTTGTTGTGAGTTGGGAGGAGTATACCTGAGCCCCCTTCTAAATCCTGGATCCAGAAAGGGTTAAAATTTAAGCAAGGATTCAAATTGTTGAAATAGCCAGACAAGTGTCTTGGGAATGACCCTCCAAGTATGGGCGATTAAGGTAAGAAGGAAGTGACTCTGTGCCAGACAGCAAATGAGGGCCCTCCTCCCTCAGCTCCCTGGTAATTAGAAAGACAAGGACCAGAGTTGGAAGTGGAGATTGGTGTGAATTAGAAGCTGGAAGCAAGGCTGAGGGCTGGGCAGCTGGGAGACAGGGCCATGCTTGGTTTCTGCTGGAATTCAAAGCTGTACCTTTGGGAGAAGCAAGACCCTCTTGGTGTGTTAATGCTGTGAACCCCACCAACGTAGGTTCAGGTTGTAAATGTGTGTAAATAAGCCATATATCAGGCAGATATCACATTCTTTAATGCTCCTCATTTCAAGGAAACTGAACCCTGGGTAAGCGCCTGAAAGCCCTGGAATCTTGCACCACTATGAGATTGGGGTAGTGTGACGCATTATAATACTTCCAGTGTCAAGGATCATGGCAATCCCCTTTCCAAAAGACAGATTAAAGTTGCTTATAGGAGCAGAGGGTTTTTTACTTAGCTTTTTTGCAAGGATAATAAGGGTTGAAGCCTGGAGAGATTTCCAAGGGCCAGATGGACTTGTGGGAGATACCCCTGGGTCTGATGGTCCATATCTATGCTCAGAAAGGTAGACTTTCCTCTCCATCACAAAGCCTCAGCCAAACCTTCTCACACATTCTTAAAAAGCACAGGAACTCCAACTAGAAGAGGATCTTGCGGCCCGTATTTCCCTACTGATCCGAATGATATTTATCAAAACACGCACAAAGGAAGCCAACACCCACCCGCCCTCAAAATTTCAAGCCAAAAAGCTTGCATAAGGCAACTGTCAGGGACAGACACCTCTACCTAGAGGTGTGCACAACAGCTGCTATCAACATGTAAAGGCCCACCTACAATGTTTTTCCAAGGATGTGATTTTACGTTTTGGTAACTTAACCAAAAGACTAAAAAGTAATAGTACACAAACAGTCCTCCTCTGTGAAAATGAGCTTGTTGGTATGATCTCTTCCTGGGAAGGAGAAAGAAGGGCTCAACTGAGACATCATGTTTAACCATGGTTTGCAGTAATCATAGTTTAGAACACAACCCATGATTTGAGCTTTCAAAAACAAAACACATAAGCCATGGTTCAGAGTTGATGGTTTGCTTCTCTTTTCTCTTCTCTCAGTTTCCCACATCCATCACTTTTATCTTCATGATACAGCAGTCTCTGGAGGTGGAGCCATGGTCGTAACTATGATTTATCAATTCAGACATCACACCAAACCATAGTTAAGCTCATTTAAAACCAGTATGGCCACAATGAGCCTAAGTTTATACAACAAAGCAGTGAGGCCTAATAGCCAGTAACCACAAAAGAGGGGAAGGTAAAGAGGAGGGCTATAATGCCAATTGTAAAATAGGGGTGTATGTGAATAACCACACAGAAACAAAACACATTTGAATATGTATTTTAATAACGTAAAGCTAAAATCAATGGGTTGTAGCCAACTAAGATATAGTCAGAGCAGACCTACTGAAAGCAATGGAATGGATGGATTTCAATGGGTCTAGTGATAGCTAGCTAAATGGCTCAGTTGGTAGAGAATGAGATTCCTGCATTGCAAGGGGTTGCACTAGAGAACCCTCGTGGTCCCAACTCTACAATTCTGATTCTATACTTCAAGTGTGACTTAATTCAATTATGTGTCCAGGGCAGCTGTCTACCAGCTCCATCTGGTACGCCGGCTAAGACCCAACCTGCCTGCAGACTATCTCACCAAAGTGGAGCATGCTCTGGTTATCTCCTGCATGGACTACTGCAATGCACTCTACGTGGGGCTACCTTTGAAGCTGACCTGGAAACTACAACTAATTCAGAATGTGGCAGCTAGACTGGTGACTAGGAGCGGCCGCCGAGACCACATAACACTGGTCATAAAGGATCTTCACTGGCTTCCAGTACATTTCTGAGCACAATTCAATGTGTTGGTTCTGACCCTAAACCATCTCGGCCCAGTATACCTGAAGGAGCGTCTCCACCCCCATTGTTCAGCCCAGACATTGAGATCCAGCTCCAACGTCCTTCTGGCGGTTCCCTCCCTGCGTGAAGTGAGATTACAGGGAACCAGGCAGAGGGCCTTCTTGGTAGTGGTGCCCATCCTGAGGAACGCCCTCCCATCAGATGTCAAAGAAATAAACAACTATCTGACTTTTAGAAGACTTCTGAAGGCAGCTGTGTATCAGGAAGCTTTTAATGCTTGATTTTTTTACTATGTTTTATATATTCTGTAAGTCACCCAGAGTGGCTGGGGAAACCCAGCCAGATAGACAGGGTATAAATACAGTGGTGACTTGCAAGACGAAATTAATCCGTTCCGCGAGTCTCTTCGTCTAGCGGTTTTTTCGTCTTGCGAAGCAACCCTATTAGCGGCTTAGCGGATTAGCGCTATTAGCGGTTTAGCGGCTATTAAAGGCTTAGCGGCTTAGCTGCTAAAAGGCTATTAGCGGCTTAGAAAAAGGGGGGGAAGCAAAAAAAAATCTCAAGACTCGCAAGACGTTTTCGTCTTGCGAAGCAAGCCCATAGGGAAATTCGTCCTGCGAAGCGCATCGAAAAACGGAAAACCCTTTCGTCTAGCGGGTTTTCCGTCTTGCGAGGCATTCGTCTTGCGGGGCACCACTGTAATAAAATTTATTATTATTATTATTATTATTTGGATAGAACCAGATATCTAAAAGAATAATACCAAAGTTTTGCAAGTGTCACTCTTCTTCAGGGGATCACTTACAACTATTCTGTTGACTTATAAAAGAATGATAACAGAAAACGCCTAAGATTAAACCAGCCATGTCTATGGTGGGCTAAGTGGAGAGACAAAGACATTACAGATGTAGTAGGGAGATAGAATAGGGTTACCCGACGTCCCCGTTTCCCGGGGACTGTCCCCAGATTTGCGAATAAGTCCCTGAATGTCCATCCCCAGAATGTCCCCGGATTTCATCTAATGTCCCTGGGAAACGCAGCTGCGACAGTCTCAGCAGCCCGGAGCAGTTGGCTCTGGCTGGCTTCAGGAGCTGCTTGGAAGTCCCCATATGATGGTGGTGCAGGGGCTCCAAGATGCAGCTTCCGGGTACATTTTTTCACCTTTGGTGGACGTGCCCAAAGATTAAGGCTTTCTGGGAAATGATATATAATGAATTGAAAAAGGTATTTAAATATACCTTCCTGAAGAAACCAGAGGCCTTTCTTCCGGCCATTGTCGGCCAATTGGTGCCAAAGAAGGATAGAACCTTTTTTATGTATGCTACAACAGCAGCAAGAATACTCATCGCAAAGTATTGGAAGACACAAGATCTACCCACTCTGGAAGAATGGCAGATGAAGCTGATGGACTATATGGAACTGGCGGAAATGACTGGCAGAATCCAAGATCAGAGAGAAGAGTCGGTGAAAGAAGACTGGAACAAATTTAAAGACTATTTACAGAAATATTGTAAAATTAAGGAATCTTAGAAGGATGTTGGATAGAAACTAAGAGGTTTTTAGCTGTAATGCCTTAAGAAACATGAAAAAAGTTTTGCAATTGGGTAAAAGCTTAATGGTAAGGATTTGCTGAACTAACAAATTGAACTGGAAAACAAAAAAGGGAGGTATGAGGAGGTCCGGAGAAATATGTGTAGGGAAGATAGGTTATGGAAAATTAATGTCTTTTTAACTGTTTTATTTGGTATGTTTCTTTTTATTTTTTACTTTTTTGGTTATATTTTAAAAACTTTATTTTTTTCTCTTTCTGTATTCTGTATTTTTTGTATTTTTTGAAACGTTAATAAGTATTATTTTTAAAAAAATAATAGGACGCAGCTTCCGGGCTGCCTCCACCTTCCCTGACCCCAGCAACTAAGCTGTGAAAGAAGGCTTAATGCTGCCTATCGGAACAGCCCCGATCCCAACTCCTACTTTCGTGCAAGCATGAGCGGGGCGGGGATCTCTCAGCTGTGAAGGGAGGCTTCACCCTGCCTATCAGAGTTTGCGTGCAAGCAGGAGGGGGCAGGGATCTCTCAGTTAGGCAATGGGAAGCCTCCCTTCCCAGCTGAGGGATCCCCACCCCCTCCTGCTTGCACGCAGGTAGGAATGAGATCGGGGCTGCTCCAATGGGAAGTGAGGCATCGCGCTGCCTGAGCCTTGCCACCGCCGCCG
Organism: Podarcis pityusensis; assembly: GCF_964106645.2. NCBI lineage: Eukaryota > Metazoa > Chordata > Lepidosauria > Squamata > Lacertidae > Podarcis > Podarcis pityusensis. The sequence continues at coordinate 98,470,168 of NC_138032.1, read as the reverse complement.
CTCTCGGCCCTCCTTCTTCGCCTTCCATGCCTGACCCACCGCGCACCGTTTCCCCACCACCACTACCACCAAAGAACCAACAACTCAGGGGCTGCCCAGGCTCATGGAGAAAGGAGATAGAAGCCTCGGAGGAAGGGGAAACATGGCGGTTGGGGTCAAGGTGGCAGCCACCCCTCTGCCACTGCCACCACTGCAGTATCACCGTCCCGAACGTGTAGTATTTATTTATTTATTTATTTAGTCCCCGGATTCATTGAAAAAAATCTGGTGACCTTAAGATAGAAGGCAGCTGTAAGGTCCATCACAGCTTCCCTTTTTATGGTATATTTTGGGGGTGGCATGACAAGAATTAACGAACACACAGGCAAACGGCACCAATTGAGGGACATTTGATGAAAATACTGAACAAAAAAAGGGAAGAAAGTGAAGAAAAGCTATAAACAGAAGCAATAAAAATCAGACTGATGAACATGGGAATAGATCCACAGTCAAATATTTACTTTGGACATTATTACTCTCCTGTTATTACATCAGGAAGTATGAAAGAAAGCTTTCCAATAGTAAACACACAGACCTTTCTTCTAAACACAAAAAGCCTCAAGGCAGAATTCTTAAGCTTGTGTGTTGTGGACCACTATTCTGGCCACTAATAAGTTAGCTCATTTTCTGTAGACTCCTGCATTATGATTACCATTTGCAAATCCACTTGAAATGCTTCCGGATTAAAACTTAACACTCTGTCTACACTCTGAGGAAGTTTTGTGAGTCCACAGAGTAACAAAAAAGCTTTTTGCTCCATGTGATGCTCCTTTCAAAAAGTATCTGAAAGTTACAATTGGCTGTGAATGGAGCCACGTCCTGGGAGTCAGGAGGCCTAGTAAAACAACTACGCTGGCTTCTCTTTTCTTTTTTGTAAGTGTCCGGACCCAACTCAGAGTGAGCTCAAGATATCTGAAGGACATCCTTCTCCCAAAATCTTCCAATGAAGCATCCCCAGAGGTTTATCTAGTTGGGATCCGAGATGGGGATTCTCAGCCATGGGACTCCAAAAGGATGGCTCATCTTTTCCCATGATCAACAGGTTTTGGCCATGCCATAAAAGCCTGTCATTTTTATGAAACCTTTGGGCCATAATTTTTAAAGTCCTGCTAGCTAAATTGTTTTAATTTGCTGGAAGCTGCATTGATGACATTGGTTTTTAATAGCAATTTAATTTCATTTTTATTGTTCTGCTGTGCATTAAGTGTCATTGTTTTTATTTCTTATAACGGTTGTTTTCAGCTTCATTGCCTTTAGTCACCTTTGCCTCTATTGAGGAGAGATTGGGTGTAAATGATTTAAATAAAAGAAAAAGCTGGGTGTGCACATGTCATTCAGACATTTGTCAGTCGTGCTATTATTTGGGATTTGTATTTCACCCAAAGCGCTCAGTAAAAGCCATATCAAAGTAGAGAAATATTATGTATTGCACAACCCACACCACTGCCATGAAATAAATTTTGAACAGAAAGAAGCACAGTAAAGAGCACTCTCATTTCGCAAGTAGCACCACTCTCTGGCTCCTGAAGCCCCATTTTGCAAGTTATGGAACCAGTCCCAAGATGTGCTGCCAACTCATTTTCAGGTCAAGGGTTTCAGATTCTGTACCGTTAAGCAATCCCAGTGCATAGAACCAAACAAACCTGGAAACTGCCTATTTACAGCACAGCATCAAATCACGTGATTCTGCTTCAAAGGATCTTTCCGGTACTTTACTTGGCAGACTCTAATGTTTGCATCACTGATGCGATATATTGGCCTCTCTCTCGGCATCTTAATAAATAGTAGTTATATGTCTTCTCTGTTTTGCTCCATTAATGGAAGCCGGTAATAGCTGCCATGATAAGTCTTGAGTTTCCAGTTGATTTAAATTGCTATGTTGCCACATTAAATTAATTTAAACACTGGATGTTTGGCAAAGGCTATGTGCAGATATTTATGGTTTTATGTTTCCCAGCTGGCAGTTCACCTTTTGTTTCAATAGCCTACCATCTGCACTCACAAGGGCAGGAAGAATACAATCACAGAAAGAAAAAATAATATAGGAAAGCTTCTGCTTCAGGTGCTACTCCTGCCCCCCTCCCCAATACAAAGTTTCCCACACACTGTTGTTGGCTTAAGTCTGTCCCAAGAGACAAAGGAGTGCACCTCCAGGGGTGAAGTCATGACCTCCCTGGGACACAAGCTTGGGCAATGTGTCTGGAGGTCCTGGGCTTCCCAGACAACAAGGACACCCCCCCCCCCCAGCCTTGCAGATGTGGTTCAAAGGAAAGCAGAGCAAGACGTTTGGCACTAGCTTGGCTGTAGCAGTTACCAGGAGGCAGCATACAAGGCACCATCTAACCACCTTAGGGACTCCACTCCGGATTGGTGTAGGGTTTGCTCCTGAAGGCAGCAGAGGCATAGGATGAGAGTTTTTCTTCTCCTAGATGGGCTAGCTTCCCAGGTGGGCCACCCCCTACTTCCCTACACAGCACATGTAGAAACCACCTTCTTGACTGTTGGACCCACTCCTGATCTCTTCCACTCCATCCGTGGAGCCCGTCTTTGCATGCAGGGGAGCTCTGTCCCTCCCTGAGGGTTTGAGACCCATCAGCTTCCCTCACCTGCTTTAGTCAGCCACTTGACGCCATTTCCCGGGGTGCCTGGGGTGTTAGGGGAGGGGTAGTACCTCTGGTGGGGGACATGTCATGCTCATTTTGGGCTAATTTGTCCACCTTTGGTCCCCACCCTGCACTCGGCTCTCACCTGCGGCTTCTAGAAGCTTCCCACACAAGACAAATGGCATTTACATGCTTTACACTATGTTCCCAGTACAGTCGTACCTCGGAAGTCGGACAGAATCTGTTCTGGAAGTCCGTTCGACTTCCAAAGCACAGCTTCTGATTGGCTGCAGGAATTGTTATACCTCAAAAAAAAAAAGAAAAAGAAAAGAAAAGAAAAGAAAAGAAAGAAAAAACCCCACCCCTGTACTTATGGAGTCAAACGTCATACCATGCCTTTATCTGATTGTGTCTTGATGTCATTTGGGGAAGATCAATTTTATATCTGATGAAATTATTTTATTGTTATTAGGGATTTTGTATGGATGGGGGTTTGGGGGGGGTTGAGTTTGCTGAACTGATTTTACTGTTCTTTCCATCCCCTGTATTCTGATTATATACATTGTGATCTTTTCTGTGAACCACCCTGAGACCTCCGGGTACAGGGCGGTATATAAACTCAATCAACCAATAAGATGATAAGATAAGATAAGATGATAAGATAATTGGGCCTTCAAGGCAGTATTCTGTTGTCAACGACAGCCAGCAATGTCCTTCCCTGTTATATATCAATGTGTTATGTAAAGGTGTATCGTTTTTAAATATAGAATCAATTTAATAACCATATCAACAAACCTGGGATAGCTAAGCCAGTAGCTCCATTTGGCACGCCAGCTGAGACCCTGCCCGCCTGCGCACTGTCCCACCAGAGTGGTTCATGCTCTCGTTATTTCCCTGAACTCCTCTCTTTCCAGTTGCTTCTGCTGCTCATGGTCTGGGAAAGGCTCCCAAGTCTGGAGGGTGGGATGAAGCATGTGGAAAAGCCATTGCCTGATGGACAGAAAGTCTCTCTCCCCTCACAGTTCTTCCTCTGGAGCAGCTGTCTTACGAGGGCTGGAGGGTGGGACAAGGCAAGCAGAAAAGTCACTGACTGTTGAAAACTTCCTCAGGGCTATAGCTCCCCCCCGCCCCCAAATCTACCCCAAATAATCTAGCAAAGCAGATCCCAAGCAGAGGTCCTGCTGATTTGTGTTTGACAAGGGAAAGGAGGGGCTGGGGGGGCCAAGACAAGGAGATATTTGTTTTTTAAGGAACTATTGCTTGTGTTGTTCCCAGCACTCCCCATCTCAGCAGTATTTGAAATTTGCCAGGTGCCAGTAGCATTTTGCACCTGGCTATCGGCCACTTGTGACGTCTCCACCATCTGGAGGTGCAGCCCTGGGGATCCTTGGATCTAGACTATTTTCACACCAGCAACAAATCCTGTAGAATTCTGTTCCATAAATACAGTGGTGCCCCGCAAGACGAATGCCTCGCAAGACGGAAAACCCGCTAGACGAAAGGGTTTTCCGTTTTGGAGGTGCTTCGCAAAACGAATTTCCTATGTGCTTGCTTCGCAAGACGAAAATGTCTTGCGAGTTCCTGCGGGGTTTTTTTCCTTCCCCCCCCCCTTTTTCCCAAGCCGCTAAACCGCTTATCAGCTGATGGCTAAGCCGCTTATCAGCTGATCTTTAAGCCGCTTAACAGCTGATGCTAAGCCGCTTATCAGCTGATCTTTAAGCCGCTTAACAGCTGATGCTAAGCCGCTTATCAGCTTATCTTTAAGCCGCTTAACAGCTGATGCTAAACCGCTTATCAGCTGATCGTTAAGCCGCTTATCAGCTGATCTTTAAGCCGCTTATCAGCTGATCGTTAAGTCGCTTATCAGCTGATCTTTAAGCTGGCTAAGCCGCTAATACTGTAGCGCTAAGCCGCTAAACCTCTAATGGGCTTGCTTCGCAAGACGAAAAAACCCGCAAGACGAAGAGACTCGCGGAACGGATTCTTTTCGTCTTGCGAGGCACCACTGTACCAGACTACATTCCAGTTTTCCTCTCAGCCACAGCATATAATCACCTAAATCTGCCCTGCAATATGAAGACTAAAAGAATGGTTTGCATTTGCAGGACAACATGTTTTGATGAGTTGTGGGGGATTGGCTGTATACCTGAGTCACCTTCTAATTCCAGGATCCAGTAAAGAGGATTCCAACTAAACATCAGAAAGAATTTTGACAGTGAAACAGTGTCCCACGAGAGGTGGTGGCCTCTCCTCCCTTGGAGGTTTTTAAGCAAAGGTTGGGTGGCCATCTGTCATGGATGCTTTAGTTCAGGGGTGTCCAAACTTTTTTCAAAGAGGGCCAGATTTGATGAAGTTGACATGCCTCAGGGTTGACCAAAGTTGTTGAGCTTTTTTTAGGATTTCAACCCAGGAAATAAACTGCCACAGGGGCAGGATTAAATTGACCAACGGACCAGATTAGGCCCCCAGGATGGACTTTGGACATACCTGCTTTAGTTGGACTAGACCAGTGGTCCCCAATTAGGGGTCTGGGGACCCCTGGGGGTCTGCCGAACATACCCAGGGGGTCCACAGCACCATCCCCTGCCAGGGACTCACTTACCTTGTTAATTGCACAGTGAATGCCTTGTGAGAATGTTGCTGGATGACAAGTGAGCTGGGATTGGGTAGAAACCTCTGACACAGTTTCTCAGGGTTCATGTGATTGGAGGGGAGGGGGGAGTACAAACAGCTCACCTGCTTATCATTAAAAAAATGTAAGGGATTCCTTCCCCTTACTCTCTACTTTTTAACTGAAAATAACTTCTAACTACTTTCAGGTTTAGAGAAGGGAGGGTTTTCAGTGAATCTTGCCTTATGTGTTTCCATGTCCCTTCTTGGAAGCCCAACAGGGGAAATAGCTAAGCAAATTTCCACTATGATTAGCACAACAGCTCAACCTCTGATGATTTACTTTAGTGCTTGGACTGGGCGATGCTTTCTTTTCAACATCGTGAAATATCAGCAGCTAAATCCTGGTATATCACAATGACTGGAATTTATCTCAGCTGCTTCTTCCTGCCTTAGGGAGGAAGCAGCAGCTAAGATAATGGCCCAACTCTACACAGTGAGCGAGTCCCAATGCCTCTCAGGCTCACGTGTGAGCCAAGGAGCATCGGGCCTTTGCTGAACTGTTCAACTGGGGGGGGGAGGCCTCCTGGCCCCCAGCTGAACGAGCCAGCAGGGCTAGGGGCTCCGTTAACTGCTTGGCTGAGGGAAGCGGCAACTGAGGTCCCCCCCCCCCCCCGCTTGTATGAGAAGGTGGCAGGTCAGGGGCTCCTAAAACTGCTTGGCTGGGGCAAGGGCAGTCACATGCTCCTCAGCCAAGCGCCTCGCCAATACAGATTGTTTCTCCCTCTGCCAGTATGAGGGCAGAGCGGGATGGTGACTTCACTCAGCGGTATATCAACCACTGCAGCTCCTGAGTCCCGCTGCTACCAGCGCCAGCTGGAAGGAGCCAAGAGCAGTGGTGGGTTCATTTGCGACATTCTGCCGAGTGAAGCTGCCATCGCAGTCTGCCCCTCATACCAGTCCTGGGCGATGTATCAGTACATTACCCAGGCCGGTTTAGTGCAAAAGGCAGCCTGCGTGGAATGCTGTTTTCTTGTTTTCTGCGGGAAGCTCTGTGGCTACATTTGGGGGTGGAAGGAAACCGATGTCCGGCAGAATCCTAATAAGGTAAAAAGTTCATTGTTCCTATTGGGTAATCAACAAGAATAAAAACCTCACTCCAAATAAGTACTGTATTTAACTAATTACAGTGGTACCTCGGGTTACAGACGCTTCAGATTACACACGCTTCAGGTTACAGACTCTGCTAACCCAGAAATAGTACCTCGGGTTAAGAACTTTGCTTCAGGATGAGAACAGAAATTGCGCAGCAATGGTGCGGCGGCAGCAGGAGGCCCCATTAGCTAAAGTGGTGCTTCAGGTTAAGAACAGTTTCAGGTTAAGAATGGACCTCCGGAACAAATTAAGTTCTTAACCTGAGATACCACTGTAATCTCTTTAAGCCAGGGATGAAACTTGGGCACAGGAGGACTAACTAACTAAACTAACTAACTAAATAACTAACTAACTAACTAAATAAATAAATAAATAAATAAATAAATAAAACCAACATTACAAAATTACAGCTGTTTTCTACTCAGTCTTCACCAGTGCTTTATCAAGCCCTGACCAAGTCTTCCCCTATGTCTTGAAGGTGCAAGATCCCTCAGTTAGAGGAACCATATGCTGCAAAGTTTTGCTAAGATGTACCATATCAGATTATGAGTAAGTAATACTCTCTCATATAAAAAGCCTTCTGCATATAGAATGCTTGCAAGTTAGGGGCACAATTGCTTTTTTAATATTCAGTTGTAGTGGAGCAATGGAGAGAAGTCTGGGGACAGGCAATGTGTGGTAATATCACAATTTTTATGGTCTTTTTTTAGTATATCTAAAAGCATAGTATATGCTTATTAAGGGCTACCCCACATTTTCTTCAAAAAATTGCTTTGCACAGGTAACTACCATAGAGTGATCAAAATTTTCTGTGGCTTGGCTTTTGAAAAATAGGGGGTCCTCAGTAATTTGCTAATTGTGAACCACTGAATTTGATGATCTTTGGGGTCCCTTCTAACTCTACATTCTATATTCTATGAAATAAATGCCATTTTTCATGCAGAATCAGCCCAAAGGAGGAAAGAGTATGAATTCCTGTCCTTGCTTCTATTGCTTGTCAGAAGAAGACACAGTGATGCCCAATCACATAAATATGCTAAAAACTTACTTTCTCCACTGTTTCTTATGAGTGTCTGTCCCATTGGCAAAGACATGAAAATAAAATCAAAGATAACCAGGAAATCCTGTTTTAGGCAAAGGAATGACCTCTCTGCCTGGTGCAGTTGTTCTATGGTTGCCACAAACTGACTATGCCAGGTTCTGCCACAATAGGCACGGGGAGGGGAAGAGCTAATAACAAAGCTCTCAAGCCAAAAGAAGCCTATACCTTTGCTCCTGACCCCTCATCCTAAGATTTTGCTCCTGCCGCTGGATACCTTGGGTGGAACATGTGTCAGATGACCTCCCTATGCATCAATGAAACATGTCTGAGGTTACACAAATTAGCCGCACCCTACAACGTGAACACACCAGTGACCATGTTTTCTAGGTTCTCATATACATCAATATACATGCATAAGGTTCTCTACGTGAGAAGGGCTCTGGGCCTGCATATTTTGTACATGCCAAAGTACAAAGCTCCTTTCTCCACATAGGAAGCAGAGGGACACAAAATTCCTGCTGAACACATAGAGAACAGGGAGTCCGGTCACGAGACACGACAGCAGGAGGCAGTGCGAGCCTAGGCAGCAGCCCAGCCCCCATCCTTCCTTGAATGCATAGGGCAGGTGTTGTTTGAACCCTACTCCTGAGAAGGAGACTAAAAGCCTGCAACGTCAGATCAAACTCAGAAGCCCTGGCAGTAGCTAGAGACTGCATTAAAGCAGAGCATTTTTATTTCAACAGCTCTATTTCCAAGCAGACGTGAAGTAATTTCTAATCACAAAGAATACTCTATGGATATTCAAAACACATCATGAAAAGGTCTTTGGTGATTTGGTACAATGGCCTGGGAGGCTCTGGAGTCCTCTAGAAAACAGTTTTCCTAACTAGTGTAACTTTCTGTGTTCATCATTACTGTTCTGACGAAGTAATGCTTTCAGTATTTGACCCTGGTTTTACTAACAGGGCAAACACCAATGCTATGCTCCCACAGGCAGGTGCTATATACACAACACATTCCTATTTCAATAGTCTAGAGCAGGAAGAAGTCTGTTCCGCTAGCTAACAATTCTACACAATTGTAATCAATGTGTGGTAAAAACCTTACTAACATTTTTACTGGAAAGGAAAAACAAAATGGTTCTCTAAAACCACGCAATGGAGCAAGAAATATACTATACTTAACGTCACAGCTCTTTGGGGGTTTCATGTTCAATAATGCCCCAGGCACACCAGATAACAGGTGCCCAGTAGCCATAGAGCTCTTCCTGAAGACTTGTAAATAGCTACAATTGCCTGTGGCAAGTAAGAATCTCCTCCAGGCAAAAAGAAAAAAAAAAGCTGTCATAAACAGGAAGGGAGCGAGTGCTCTCCATCTTGTCCTAGGTTGCAGAAAAGACACAGGTGACAACACCTGCCCTTCACATATGAACATGGAAACACTTTGCACATAGACTCATCTGGTCCAGCGCCCTCTTCTCACAATGACCTATGAGATGCCCATGGAAAGCCCACAAAACAGAAACAAGGAGAAGGATGTCAATATGCAAGCATTTACATGCAGGTTCATCACCCCACCTGCAGACATCTAACTTTTAGAGACCAAGGGAGGAAGCTGTAACCTCAACAAAGGCAATCATGTTCACAAATTCTTCAGAAGACATCTCCAAGGACAAAAAAAGAACTAAGAGTACCGCAAAGCAGGGACGTGTGCTGATCTACCGGTACGGTAGTTCTTTTGGTCAGACATGATGCTATTTTTTTCATACTGCTAAGTGTCCTGAAGCTTAGATCCTCTGACACAAAGGGTGCAGATGGACATCTGGGTGGGGAAGGGACTTCAAATCCAAGTAGAAAATGGCTTTGCTACTTGATCCAGACTCCTTGCTCCAAGATTTAACTCCTTCCTCTGGAGACCTGAGAAGGCAGCTAAATTCCTAAAATGTCAGGACAGAAACCCAGTGACTTATCTATGTGGTGCTGGTGTTGTCTACTTTCAAACTTTGCTTACTGGAAAGCAGAGCTGAACCCCAAGGGTGCAAAAGTTGGGTGTCCCCAGTTTAGGGAAACTATGTGTAGCCAGAGTTAACAGTATTCAGAAATCTCAGGTGCCCTAACTGAAGACAGCTGCTATCCAAGACACCTCCACTATTCCTTAAGGATGGGAGGAAGGTTTAGAAAAAGCTGCTCATATGCTGGGAATACAAAGCCCCGAGGAATCTTAATCTCAACAGTATATTCCACATACCATTCAGAGAACATAGGCACATAGATAAACAGTGTTTGGGACATGGGAGTGTACCGCTTATAATTTGTAAAATTGCTCTGAGATAAAAAGAAAAAGAGTTCTATAAAGAACTGAAGGTTTCCATTTAATTGGGATATCCCAGATCATAAGTTTTTTTTATTAAGTTGCCTCCCAGAAAGCTCTCAAGTGGAATCTGTTGATTTGGTTTCTTAAATCAACTTCATCCAAGAAATACACTTTATCGTTTATATACTACACATGTCAAACATCACACAACACATCAATTAGACATTAGTATTTTAAGTGGTGGAAGATCTTCACAAACATCATAATTAATAATTCTTACAACAACCCTGAATGGCAAGCCATTATCATTTATCTCCACTTTGAAAATGGAGACAAAAAAGAGCCATTCAATAAATTCATACCAATTTATTTATTAATTAAGAGATTTCTATGCAGACTTTCAGCAAAACAAAATGTTTTCATAAGCATCATTAAACTGGTTTAACTCATCAGCCTCCATAAGCCTGACAAAAAGGTGAGCTTTTACCCGGTTTCTAAAATAATATAAAGTTGGGGTGAGACTCACTTCAATGGGGAAGCAGCCATTCCACAGATGTGAAGGTACCGCTTGCTGCAGTAACAGCACACCAGACTTACAAGAGGACCTTATGGAGGCCTGCTATACTATTTACAGCTGCAATCTTAGGGACAATTTACATATTACTGCACACACACACACACACACACACACGAACAGCAGGGAGAGATGAACCTGCAGCATAATGAACTGCCCTTAAATCTTCAGATGAAAGACAGTATACTAATTTTATCAACAAATATATGGTTCCTAAGAGCAAGTAGCAAAACACACAAAGGATAGTAATGTTTGACAATCCCTTACCACGTGCACTGCCAATTTTGAGGCTGGTGGTGGCAAGGGGATGCTGAGCTCTGCAAGATTCACACATGTGAGTCCAAACATCAGACCAAGTGGGGTGTTGGCTTCCACACAGGAGCAGCAGGATTTACATACCCTGAGTTAAACATTCAACAGCAACTGAAATAGATGCCCTGCAGGCAAACAGTTTCGAATTTGCCCTGGTCATATCCTGCTCCTACTGTAATAGCTTAGGAATATGAAGCAGTGATCACCCACAGAACTATGCCAGTGTCACTTCCAGACAATGATGTGGTTTTCTGGAAAAACTTGAAAGAATCCCCTAAACAGATTGAGATCATATTGATCATATATAACTTTTAATTTAGTAAACGGTAAGTGTGGCACGTTAATTTTTCATGTTTGTCTGAGCCAAACAATTTCATTAGGAAAAACAGGCAATAAAGCACCCTTAGCGTGCTTTAAAACTTATATACCTGAAAATTATATTTATTGGAAAACTTCCAGTAAATAGCATTTAAGCCATACTAAGTGTGCTTTATTGCTTATTTTCCTGATCAAATGTTTTGGTTCAGAAATTTGCAACACTTGTAAATATTTTAAGATAATTCAACAGCATGGACTTCCCTTATATTATTTAGATTTAAAGCAGGTGAAATATGGAGTCATTAAAAACCATTTAACATTAATTTTAGTATAACCAAAATGCTATGCACTAGGTATTTACTAGATACAGTCATCTGTGGCGGGGGGAAGAGGGGGCTAATTACAACTTTGAAACTGCCCTGTATGACAGCAGTTTTTGAAATTAGCCAGGCACCGGGCGCATTTGGCACCTAGTTTTTGACCACTTGCGACCAAGTGAAGATGACTGGGTGCCAGGATGGGGCCTGAAATCTCTACCATCTGGAGATGCATGCCTGGGGATCCCTGGATCTGGACGGTTTTCACACACTAATATCCCAGCCTGTAGAATTCTATCAGTTGTATGTTATCTGCCCAACTGGAATGAATTTCTGGAAGCAAACTGCTTTCTGTGCAGCCTAAGCAGGAGCAACCTCCAAAAAAGAGGTGGTTGGAATATATGTGGCAGTGTTAGAAACTCAGATATATCAGCTAGGCACCAAATGGCTTCTTAAACCAAGGTTACAGTCGCCAAAATGGAATGCCTAGTTGTCATTTTGGGGCCAGACAGCTTGAAAGTCATATTTTTCAATACAAGCTTTCGGTTCCACTCAGAAATTCATTCTGATTGTGCAGATAAAATATAACAGATAGAATTCTATAGGGTGCGTTGCTAGTGTGTGAAAGCAGTGGTGCCTGGTGCCTGGGCATCTCTGCTTGGTCGCAAGTGGCAAATAGCCAGGTGCAAAATGTGCCTGTCACCTGGCAAATTTTGAACGCTGATATGTGGACTGTTCCTGGATAAAGTGACTTTTCTTCTTCAAGCTCTTAACCTGGCTCAAGGTTGTCATCTGAACTAGCCAGATGTTTAACTGAGAATCAATTACAGTCAGTCCATCATTCAAAAAATAAGAGCGCTGTCTCGCCCAGGCAACTAGAAATTCCATTTTGGTGACTGTAACCTTCATATAAGGAGCCATTCTACAGTGTAGAACGCATCCCTGACTCTGCACCCCTCAGAGTGGAGAGGCCCCCCTGTACACAAGCAGAGACATCATTCCAAAGCAAAGAAAATGACATCATAGAATTCCTTGGCACAGGTCAGAAGCCTCATCACTGCTCAGGATGGCCAAGAGGTGGATGGGATGTCAGGAGCAACTATTGACTGGGTTATCTTGCAGGGCACCCTGAAAGTTGTTGAGCTTTTTTTGTTTTTTAACAGAAATGCCAAAAAGACTCGATTTCTCATTTTACTTGCTGAAGATCCGGTTGCACCTCTGGTTAAGAACTTAATTCATTCTGGAGGTCCGTTCTTAACCTGAAACTGTTCTTAACCTAAAGCACCACTTTAGCTAATGGGGCCTCCCGCTGCCGCCATGCAATTTCTGTTCTCATCCTGAAGCAAAGTTCTTAACCCAAGATACTACTTCCAGGTTAGCGGAGTGTGTAACCTGAAGCGTCTGTAACCCGAGGTACCACTGTACATAAGCTCTAGAGCTCCTCTATTCAACCAAGTCTCCTGTACATGTAAAGTCACCTCTTTTGAAAAAGTAAAAAAATACAGGCAACTCCCCATTTAGACATGCCAAACCTGGAAATGAATTTTAAAAATGCAAAAATGGCCTCAGAAGAGCCCAGAAGGGTTGTCCCCTGTTGCCATTATTGTTTCTTTTAGTATTAGAGACCCTGGCAAAGAACATAAGATCTGATGAAGCAATAAAAGGTGTAACAGTTGGGTGCAAAGGGTACAAACTGAGAGCATTTGCAGATGACCTTCTAGTAACAGTAGAAAACCCGTTGGTGAGTATACCAAGGGTATTAGATAAAATACCTGAGTTCGGACAGGTAGCAGGATTCAAGTTAAATAAAAAAAAAAGAAAGCATTGGTGAAAAATATGACAGAACAAAAAAATGAGCTACAACCAGCAACACAACTGATAATTGAAAAAAGGTGCAGTACTTGGGGGTATGGTTAACAGCTAAGAATATAAATATTTTTAAGGATAACTATGTAACAACATAGAAAGAGATAAAGAAAAATATGGATGTCTGGGGAAGGATGAACTTATCACTTTGGGGAAGAATTTCAGTTATGAAAATGAATGTATTGCCAAGAATGTTATTTTTATTTCAAACAATACCCATAGTCAGTAGAGCAGGACACTTCAAACAATAGCAAAAATATGTTTCTAAATTTATCTGGCAGGGGAAGAAACCAAGGATTAAATATAAACTACTAACGGATACCAAAGAAAAAGGTGGCTTCTCTCTGCCAGATTTGAAATTATAGTATGAGGTGTCATGTCTCTGCTGGCTACGGGAATGGATAATCTTAAAAAATACAGATATTTTAGACCTTGGGGGTCATGCTAATAGATTTGGTTGGCATGCATATTTATGGTATGAGAAAACCTAAGTGAAAAGGGTTTTTGAATCATTTGGTAAGAAAAGCAATTTATGGTATATGGGGAAAATATAAAAACCTGTTAGAGCAGAAGACACCAAGGTGGCTTTCCCCAGTGGAAGTGATATCCTTCAAGATATTACAGATCTTTGAAAGAATGGTTAATACAACCTTTAAAGGAAGTCTGTAATGAAATACTGGAAGGGAAAAGGGCGCCAGAGTCGTGGAAGGTAGCGTACCTCACACTTATACCGAAAACAGAGACTGAAAAGACACAGCTCAAGAACTACTGCCCCATATCATTGCTTAATGTGGATTATAAAATTTTTGCAGACATTTTGGCTAAAAGATTAAAAAAGGTGTTAGCAGAAGAAATCCATAAAGACCAAGCGGGCTTTCTCCCGGGCAGACATTTGTCTGACAATACGAGGAATATAATTAATATTTTAGAAAAACTACAAGTGAAGATTAATACTAAAGCAGTTTTGATATTTGTGGATGCAGAGAAAGCCTTTGACAATATTTCTTGGAGTTTTATGAAGAAGAATCTACAGGGAATGGGGGTAGGCCAAGGTTTTGAAAACGGTATAGGTGCAATTTACTCAGAACAAAAGGCAAAATTAATTGTGAACAATGTAGTGACAGAAGAGTTTAAGATTGAGAAAGGGACACGACAAGGTTGCCCAATCTCTCCATTGCTTTTTATATCAGTCCTGGAGGTTTTGCTAAATATGATTAGAAGGGACCAATTGGTAAAAGGCATACAAGTGGGAGCCAAACAGTACAAATTGAAAGCATTTGCTGACGATTTGGTATTAACTTTACAGGAGCCAGAACCTAGTACCAAAAGAGTATTAGAACTGATCCAAGAATTTGGTCAGGTAGCAGGTTTCAAGTTGAATAAGACGAAAACTAAGGTTTTAGAGAAAAATCTAACTGAGATTGAGAGAGATAAGTTTCAGAAGGAGACAGGATTGACACTGGTTAAGAAAGTGAAATATTTAGGGGTCAACATGACTGCTAAGAATGTGAATTTATTTAAGGATAATTACGAAAAATGTTGGATTGAAGTGAAAAAGGATTTAGAAATATAGTCAAATTTGAAGTTATCGTTGTTAGGCCGAATTGCTGTGATAAAAATGAATGTATTGCCAAGAATGCTGTTTTTGTTTCAAACATTGCAAATTTTGGATAAAATGGACTGTTTCAAGAAGTGGCAGAGAGATATCTCTAGATTTGTCTGGCAGGGAAAGAAACCTCGAATAAAATTTAAGATATTAACAGATGCTAAAGAAAGAGGTGGATTTGCCCTGCCAGACCTTAAACTTTATTATGAATCAGCCGCATTTTGTTGGCTGAGAGAGTGGATGCTTCTTGAAAACACGGATGTGTTGGATTTGGAAGGTTTCAATAATGTATTTGGTTGGCATGCATACCTGTGGTATGATAAGGTTAAAGCACACAAAGCGTTTAAAAACCATATTGTCAGAAAAGCACTGTATAATGTTTGGATAAGATATAAGGACTTGTTAGAAAATAAAACCCCAAGATGGTTGTCACCAATGGAAGCAAAGGCTCAGAAAAAACTCAATATGGAGGCCAAATGGCCGAAGTATTGGGAAATCTTGGAACAAGAGGGAGACAGACTAAAATTGCAGAGCTTTGAAAAATTAAAAAACAGAGTACGAGATTGGCTCCATTATTATAAAATAATGGAGGCATATAATTTGGACAGAAAATTAGGCTTCCAGGTGGAAAAATCAAAATTGGAAACAGAATTGTTAGACCCTAAAGTTAAGAATTTGTCAAGAATGTATAACTTGCTGTTGAAATGGAATACTCAAGATGAAACGGTGAAATCTGCTATGATTAAATGGGCACAAGATGTTGGACATAATATTATGATGGCTGACTGGGAACAGTTATGGACCACTGGTATGAAGTTTACGGCATGTAATGCCTTAAAAGAGAATTTAATGAAAATGATTTACAGGTGGTACATAACACCAGTCAAGCTTGCAAAAATTTACCATTTGCCCAATAATAAATGTTGGAAATGTAATGAAACTGAAGGTACATTCTTCCACCTTTGGTGGACGTGCCCAAAGATCAAGGCATTCTGGGAGATGATCTATAATGAAATGAAAAAGGTATTTAAATATACCTTTCTGAAGAAACCAGAGGCCTTTCTCCTGGGCATGGTAGGCCAATTGGTGCCAAAGAAGGATAGAACTTTTTTCATGTATGCCACAACAGCAGCAAGAATACTTATCGCAAAGCACTGGAAGACACAAGATTTACCCACCAGGGAAGAATGGCAGATGAAGCTGATGGACTACATGGAACTGGCGGAAATGACTGGCAGAATCCGAGACCAGGGAGAAGAGTCGGTGGAAGAAGATTGGAAAAAATTTAAAGTATATTTACAGAAATATTGTAAAATTAATGAATGTTAGAAGGATGCTGGAACGAAGTTATATGGTTTTAGCAGAAATGTTATAAAGAATTAAGTAAAAATAGATTGTTAATGGACCAAAGTGGAAAATTTAAGGTTAGGTTGTTTTAAGTTAAATTTCAGAACGAAAATTGAGAAAGATGGAAAGGACTTGCTGAAATAGCTATTTGAACTAGAATACAAAAAAGGGAGGTGTGAGGAGGTCGATGAAACAAGTATATGAAAGGTAAAGACATGGAAAGGCTGGATGTGTTTTTAAATGTTTTTGTTCTTTTGTTGTTGTTGTTTTATTGTATTGTTTTTTCTGTTTTTTCCTTCTTTTTTTTATGTATTGTAAGGTATTGTTTTGTTTTGTTTAATTTTCTATTGTTCTTTTTCTCTTTCTGTAATTTGCAAACTCCTAATAAACATCTTTTTAAAAAAAAATGGAAGTGATATCCTTGAAAAAGACTAATGCAAAAAGTGAATGGGCAACCTATAAAGAGTTGCTCATGGAAGTAGAACAACAATTGAAAATGAAAAGTTTTGAGGACATAAGACAGTTAGTAACAGACTGGCTGCAATACCATCCATTAAATGAAGTGTTTAAAATAGATTTCAAAAATGGATTTAGTAAAGAATTTTCAAGGTTTGAAAAAGATTTATGAAAAACAATGTGAAGTTACTTTCTAAAATGTATAAACTGCTGCTAGAAGGGCATACCAAAGACGAAGAAGTTAAATCAGTAATGATACAATGGGCACAAGATATTTGGTACAATATCCAATTTTCATCTTGGGAAAAGTTATGGAGGGAGCATTTAAAATTTACAGCGTGCTGTGCGTTGAAGGAGAATTATATGAAAATGATGTATCGTGGTACTTAACACCTGTAAAATTAGCAAAGATGTACAGAACTGATTCAAATGTCTGTTGGAAATGCAAGGAGAAAGAAAGCACATTCTACCACATGCGGTGGACGTGCAAGATAACAACAGCATTGTGGGAAATGATCTGCAATGAGTTGAAAAAAATGTTTAAAATAATGTTTGTGAAAAAACCAGAGGCTTTTTTACTTGGTATTTTAGGTGCACAGATTCTGAAGCAGCAGAAATGACTATTTACGTACGTGACGACAGCAGCGCAGATACTACTGGCCCAGAGTTGGAAGGAAGAGAAAAGTCCCAACCAGAGACGAATGGCTGATGAAAATGATGGACTAGGCCGAAATGGCAAAATTGACTGAGAAAATCAGAAACCAGGAAGAACTTTAAGAAGGAATAGGAAAAAACTACAATGTACCTAAGAGAACACTGTAAACAACTAAAAACTTTGGCAGGATTTGAGTAATGCTTGTAATGTACAAAAAAACTATAGTATAAATGGATGATTAAAAAAAAAATAGAGAAAATAAGGGAAACAGTTGGAAAGAAAAAGATTGATAATGGTAGCCATGGAAGGGTGGAGGGGAATGCTAAATGATTATGGTGATATTTAATGTTTGAACTTAAATTTGTTTTGTATAACACAATAAAAATATATTTTAAAAAATAAATAGAAGAGCCCAGAAGGGGCAAAAAGGCATAAAAACAGCACCTAGCAATCCCACAAGCCCTTGCCCTGACTGCTGAGGCTTGTGGGGAGTTGGGGTTTGAGCAAGGAGGTTTGGAGGGAGCGATTGTGGTGTGCTTTGGCAGAGTTTGGCATCTGGTAAGTGCTGCTGGTTTTTAACGGGGTTTCCAAGGGTTTCCCAATGGGTTTAGAGGGTGTTTTCCCCTCTAATTATTTTTCCAATGGTGTTTTAAATACACGCAATTTCACTGATGTGTGTGGTGCTCAGAACATAACCCCCGTGTAAATGGGGAGTTGCCTATACTTCCTTTCTGGAATGGAAACTTGGAAAGCCAATGACCAGCAAACAAGAAGAAAATCCTGTTTTAAACAGTCAGATCCATAAAAAGGTAAAGGGACCCCTGACTGTTGGGTCTAGTCGCGAACAACTCTGGGGTTGCGGTGCTCATCTCGCTTTACTGGCCGAGGGAGCCGGAGTCTGTCCACAGACAGTTTTTCCGGGTCATGTGGCCAGCAGAAGCATTTGCTGTTTCTGGCAAAACTAGAGCAGCGCACGGAAACGCTGTGTACCTTCCCGCCGGAGCGGTACCTATTTATCTACTTGCACTTCGTGCTTTCGAACTGCTAGGTTGGCAGGAGCAGGAACAGAGCAACGGGAGCTCATCCGGTAGCGGGGATTCAAACCACCAACCTTCTGATCTGCAAGCCCTAGGCTCTCTGGTTTAACCCACAGGGCCACCCGCATCCCAGTCAGATCCATAACCCTACCGAAATGCTTAGTTACAGTTGTACAAAAGAACACATTACTCAAAGAGCAATCCTACACATGTCTACTCAGAACTAAGTCCAACTGAGGTCAGAGGCACTCACAGGTTAGTAGATCTTAGTTTACCATAAACCTACTGTAAACAAACTATGTACTGTGTGCCCCAGAATGGTAAAGGAAAGATAAGGGGAAATATGTACTTAATACAGTTGGAGAACATAAAACAGTTTGAAAGTGAAACTTTCAGCTGCTATGTAATACTGTAAAGATTCAGTCAGCAGCCACCATAAGCAACATATACCTCACACACTGAATACCCTTTCAAGCTTCATTGGTGCTGATCATCCATCCCTAAAATGCCACATTACATAGAACCTTAAGTTTATTTGAGTGAGCATCTTGAAATGGAAATCCTGGGTGTGAAGCAACACAACTTGTCCTGAATAAAAATGTAAATTAGGGGAATAAAAAAGAAACTTTGCTGCCCGTATACGGACCCTTGCAATTATTAGGCATAGCTGCAGGGTGAAGCAAGCAGGGTGGGGTTGGGGGGGAGGTGGAAGATTCTCAAGGGCCTGCAGGAGCTCCTTAAAATGAGACATTTCACCACACGCTTGTTCAACAGACCAAGAAATAACCATCTTCAGAGCACTCACTGGGATGCAATCCTATACATACCTGCTAGGAGTAAGTCCTACTGAAATCAGTAAGACTTGCTTTTCAATAAATGTAGATAGGATCAGGCTACACAATTAAATTCCCCACGTAATGCTACTACACATGTTCAGAAATAAACAGTAATACTAAGCATTTTTATGGAGCATTTAGAATATTCAGTGCTTTACGTTCCATTATTTCAGTAATCTTTTAAAGCCACCCCTCTAAAAGGTAGGAAAGTAGATGTAGCCCAATATTACAGATGAGACAACGGAGGCTGAAAACTATGGCTTGTCTAAGGCCATCTGGGGAAGGTTTGAATTGGCCACTGCAGAAAAACAGCTCTCAAAAGAGAGAAATTGTGCCATTCCTGAAATAAAACTGTGTACAAACTAGTGGTACATATTCAATCTGTATTCATGACCTTGGTGCAACCCTATCAATGTCCCCTGGGAAATGCATCTCACAACAGAGGAAGGACTACTGTATGTTGAAATTGCTGCTTTGCAATTTGAAGCATATTTCCTCAGAGGGAAACCATCCAAGTTATATGGGACCTATTCCCTAATCAGCCTGGCAACTTATATGCTCACTTAGAAGTAAGTCTCACTGGGCTAAAGAGATCATTGGATCACAGCATCAGTAATTTTGAGAGAAATACATTGCTGGATTAAAAAAAAAAAAGTACAGAGAGTTAAAAGTTTTTGAGATGGGACAATACCTTTTCTGGCTAAATGGAAATGCATATTCAAAAATTTTCAAAAGCAAATTTTGGAATTAGCTCACTGAAACCATGCTTCCTTTTTCATAATCTGAATGAATCCCTTGGCCACTAGACACAGAGCAACCTATTTAATTCTATCAAATGTTCCAGAGAACTTTGAAGGAAGTTTGAAGTTTGTTAGAAAGAAATGCAACTTTGCAGCAGAAATATCAAACAACAAAACAGCCCCCTCTATTTATTTATTTTATTTCCTATCTATACACTGTTTGATTGTAAAAAGCCTAAAAGCCATTTACAAAAAGATAAAAAAATAAAACTGAGAAAAGTTCACAGCCCTATTTCAAAACATTATAAAGTTAAAATACTAAAACAATTTAAATTACCTGAACTTTCTAAGCTTCTGGGTAGGCTTGCCTAAACAAGAAAGCCTTTTAGCAGGTGCTGAAGAGAGTACAGTGAAGGTGCTTGCTTGATCTCACTAGGCAGGCTGTCCCAAAGTGCAGGCGCTGCCATACTAAACAATTGTATTCTTACAAATGTGCAGCAGTGCCAATTCTATCCATTCTAGGCAACCAATAAGTAAATTAATCAAGTAGCAAATGTATGTAGTAATAGCACCACAGTGCTCAATTGACATTTTAAAAATAAGCTGCTGACAAAGGTTGTTTCACATGCACACCCTCTCCCTTCCCTCCTTTGTATAGCGATCTCAAAATAATTTTGACATTAGCCTTTTAGCTGTCAGAATGTCACTCAGACTTAATCACCTGATGCTGGACGTTAGTAAGGCAGCCTATAAAACGTGTTAAGCTCAATATTTATAAAACACAGAGCTCCCCTTCCTTATGGGCTGCACACATACATACCTCTACTCTGAAGCAAGTCTCACTGAGTTGAATGGGGCTTACTTCTGAGTAAATAGGAAAAGGATCACATTGCACAGCCACTCAGAAGTAAGGTTACAATTAACTCTGTATGTACTTGGGAGTAAGTGAGACTTACTATCAAGTAAACATACATAGGCTGCTCAGGATTGGAACCTGCCATAAACGGCTTTATAGTTTGAAAGGGTGGAGAGCAGCATCTCTTTTTAACTGCAGCAGCTTTAGTGGAGAATTCCAGTTTGAAAGTGTGGAGGAACTTCTCCTCTGAATACTACAGAAAGTTCAGGCTGACTTCAGAGATCCCTGTGCAAAGCAACATACCAGCTGTGTAACAAGAGTAAACCCCACTCTGGGTTTACAGCCAGAACTCCCCTGCAAATAAACAGAAAACAAGCTTGATTTCTTCCTCCGTTTCTCCCGACGGATCAGGGTCGACCTCCTTTTTAGACGAAGAAACCCAAGGTTATAGGGAAGGGAGTCTCGCCAAAGGCAGAGGAGGAAGAAAATGAAGAGACCCGGGCGCTTATTTCCGCTCTAGGCGACTCCTTAAAGCGACCAAGGATTAAATACACAATTGCATCTTTAGTTTCGGGGGTTGGAACATACATTATCAGCTCTAAGTACGTTTTAAAACAGGGTTTTTAAAACGAGCTTTTACCTTGATACAACACTGTCCAGGACCCTCAGACATGTCTCAGAAGAGGAGGAAATAAAGAGACCAGGAAGTTCTCGTCTTTCTTTTTTTTCTCCCCTTTCCTCTTTCCTTTCCTCTTCCTCCAACCCCCGCAGAAATCCTTTCCCAGCCAACCGCAGGCGTTTTAAGAAGTTCCTCCGATCATCTTTCCAGAAAGACAAATCCACAAGGACTGCAGCCGATCTGCCCGGGGAGGTGCGCCCTGCATGGCTCACTTGGGCATTTGGGGTTCTCAGCAGATGCAAAAAGAAGAGGACGGGAATTGGATTTTTCTGATTCTTTAAAAAGAGCAGAAGTGTTTTGTGCTCCCGCAGAGCTGCAGTCCGCTCCTCCGAGTCCGCCCTTCCCCCTCCCGCTCTCTCTGCCCGTGAATGTGGGAATTCTCCCTTTCCGGGAAGAGAGAAACTGAAAGGCAGAACTGCGAAAAGCGGCTCTTCTTCGCTCATTGATCGGGAGAGTTTCTGGCTTGCAAAGTGACGTGAGTTCCCAGCACTGAGCTCGGCCTCTTAAAGGAGCCGGATCCACCAGGAAACTGAGAGAGCGGGGGGGGGGGGGGGCTGGCTCAGGTTACAGGGAAATAAATAAAAGGGATCTTGGGAGAGCGGGGGGGGGGGAGGGTCGGCAGGCACAACAGCGCGCTTCACGTTCGCGGAAAAAACAGCTGGAGGGAGCGGCGAGCTTGTTTTACATTTCCAGACTGCAAAATGACAAGGCGGCCCCTTTCAATCGGAGAAACGAGAAAAGAGCGCAAGGAGATGCGCGGGGCTGCCAAGCTAGGATGGCAGGTTCCTGGGTGCTGCCGCCGCCGCAGTCCTCCTGCCCACTGAACACGGAGCAAGCCTGCGGAACTCCGCGACACTGACTTCGGAGACAGGCGCGTAGGATCGCGCAGACTCGGCCAAGGGGGGCTGACGCGCGGCAGGCTAAGGGCGCGCGCCTTGTAAAGCTGCAAGAATAGACAGAGCTACTACTTGGGAGTAAGCCCCGCTGAGTTCGGCGGAGCCTCTGGGCTCCTGGGGGGGGGGGCTGCAAGCCGGAGGGCGGTGCGGGAATGGGGCAAGCAGATGCGCCCGGGCTCAGCCTGGCGGGGGGGGGGGGCTTCGCACGAACTTCCGCGCAACCCGGGTTTCCTTTCGAAGGAAGGAGTCGCGGAGCAGCGCCCCCCCCCCCGCCGAGAGCCAGCAGCACCACGTGGTTGGCTCCCAACTCGCCAAGGTGAGGGAAGCGGCACAAGGGCCTTTTGTCTGGGCTTTGCTCTGGCTGCCTCTTTAAGAGGATCCGACCAGGAAATGAGCGCTTTGCTTGCACAAACGGAGCGGGGGGGGGGAGACAAAGGCAAGAAGGGGTCAGAGGAGCCGAGGGAGGAGGGAAGGAGTCCGGGGGAGGAATCGCTAGGATCTTTATTGCTGCTTTAGTCTCTTGACAGTTGTGCAACGGGGTTTCCTTAGAATGTGTGTTTTTCCATCTTCTTCAGTTTAAAGAAGAAAGGGAAAGGGAAGTTAAGTCCAATCCTATGTATTGGAGTCCCATTCAGCTCAGTCGACTTACTCTGTTGCGCGGTGGCCAGGGCTCCCTGATCGCCTTTACTTGCTTTGTTCTACGGCTCAGAAAGTGCAAACAATGATTTAAATTTGACACAAGGTAGTAAAACTTTTACATGCAGCTTTCCAATGCCTTTTTGGACATAGCTTACTACTATCTTTATACATGGAGGGAAACAATTCACAGACTGGGAAAACAAGTTAGTGTATCTAACTTGTTGGCTGCTGTTTGAAAGCTGCTTGTTGTTGTTTAGTCGTTTAGTCGTGTCCGACTCTTCGTGACCCCCTGGACCAGAGCAGGCCAGGCACTCCTGTCTTCCACGGCCTCCCGCAGCTTGGTCAAACTCATGCTGGTAGCTCACTGTCCCACCATCTCATCCTCTGTCTTCCCCTTCTCCTTGTGCCCTCCATCTTTCCCAACATCAGGGTCTTTTCCAGGGACTCCTCTCTTCTCATGAGGTGGCCAAAGTCTTGGAGCCTCAGCTTCAGGATCTGTCCTTCCAGTGAGCACTCAGGGCTGATTTCCTTAAGAATGGATAGGTTTGATCTTCTTGCAGTCCATGGGACTCCCAAGAGTCTCCTCCAGCACCATAATTCAAAAGCATCCTTTGGCAATCAGCCTTCTTTATGGTCCAGCTCTCACTTCCATACATCACTACTGGGAAAACCATAGCTTTAACTACCTTTGTCGGCATGGTGATGTCTCTGCTTTTTAAGATGCTGTCTAGGTTTGTCATTGCTTTTCTTCCAAGAAGCAGGCGTCTTTTAATTTCGTGACTGCTGTCACCATCTGCAGTGATCATGGAGCCCAAGAAAGTAAAATCTCTCCCTGCCTCCATTTCCTCCCCTTCTATTTGCTAGGAGGTGATGGGACCAGTGGCCATGATCTTAGTTTTTTTGATGTTCAGCTTCAGTCCATATTTTGCGCTCTCCTCTTTCACCCTCATTAAAAGGTTCTTTAATTGCTCCTCACTTTCTGCCATCAAGGTTGTGTCTTCTGCATATCTGAGGTTGCTGATATTTCTTCTGGCAATCTTAGGCTAGTCCTAAAAAAATGCAGGAAATTATTATTCTGTCTAGAAGTCGGACGTGTGTGGAGGGAAAGAAGACCCAAGAAAATATCTGTGAACTTGAGATCAATACCAGGAAAGGTCCTAGAACAGATAATTTGACAGTCGGTCTGTGAGCACTTTGAAAAAGTATGCTATGACTACTAAGACCCCCTCCCAAAAAACGTGCCCAGGACAACGGCCCCCTCTACCCCCCCCCCCACACTCTACGCCACTGGACCTGCCAACCAGCAACAAATCCACCAAACAGTTCCCTTCTTCAATCCACATTTTACCAGCTTCCTCACAACAGTATCATGGGGGACTTTGTCAAAAGCCTTACTGAAATCAAGATACACTATGTCCACAACATTCTCCTGATCCACCCAGCTTGTTACTCCATCAAAAAAAAGAAAGAAACAGAAATGAGGCTCCCCATGATACTCTAGTGGAGAATCGGGTAAAATGTAGGCTGAATTAGATGACTGTTAGGTGGATTTGTTGCTGGTTGACAAGTGGGGGGCTGCAGGGATCTGTCCTGCACCCCTTGTTGTCCAATGTCATTCTAAATGACTTGGATAAAGGTGTTGAGGAGATGCTCATCCAATTTGCAGATGACACCAAACTGGGAGGTGTAGCCAGTCCCGCAGGAGACAGAATCGAGATTCAAGATTACTCATTCATTCAACCTTTATTGGCATAATTTCAATATTACTTTAACAGATTGGAGAACTGGGCCCAAACTAACAGAATGAATTTCAGTAGGGACAAATGAAAGGTTTCACAGTTAGGCAAGAAGGACTAGATTCACAAAGATAAGATGAAGGACACCTAGCTTACTACTTGTACGTGTGAAAAGGATCTAGGGGTCTTAGTAGGCCATATGCTTAACATGAGTCAGCAGTGTGATGCAGCAGCAAAAAATGCTAACACTATTCTAGGCTGCATCAACAGGAGTATAGTGTTCAGATCAAGGGAAGTAATAGTCCCACTCTATTTTGTCTCGGTCAGACTACATCTGGAATACTGTGTCCAATTCTGGGTACCACAATTTAAGAAGGATGTTGACAAGCTGGAACATGTGCAGAGGAGGGTGACCAGCATGAGACAGGGTCTGGAAACCAAGTGCTACGAGGAACAGTTGAGGGAGCTGGGTATGTTTAGCCTGGAAAATAGGAGATTTGACAGCCATCCTCAAATATCTAAAGGTCGGTTACAAGGAGGATGGAGGAAGCTCTGAAGGACAGTGCCTGAAACAGTGAATTCAGGTTACAAGAAATGATATTCTGACTAAACATCAGAGGTGGGGGGGGGGTGCGCCACCTGCACCGAGCGTCCCGGTGGGGTGTGTGTTCCAGGGGGTGTGCTGCCTGCACCAAGCACTGTCCTGGGGGGTGGCACGGCGATGTCACCCCCCCCAGGGATGTCACCTGGGGCAGGCCGCACCCACTGCACCCACCTTGCTCCGCCTCTGATAGTACACCATCATCATGGCTAGTTGCTATGTATGTCTCTGAATACCAGTTGCTGGAAAACGCAAGTTGGGAGAGTGCTATTTTGCTCCTGTCCTGCTTGTGAGCTTCCCATAGGCGTCTGGTTGGCCACTGAGAGAAGAGGATGTTTAACGAGATGGATCTCTGGTCTGGTCTGTGTGGGGCCTGCTTTCGAGGAATAACTGGCAGGTAAGTAGAGTGGCCGACCCACTGCCCTACAAGGTGATCCAGGTCCAGGAGGATGCCATGGTCAAGGACAGTGAAATCCATCAAAAGAATCACACTCTGTCTGTCAACCTAGTAGCAATTTGTGCAGGGAGAAGTTTCTATCACATAATAGAAACTTAGCTTATTTCAAAATCCAGTATTTACCAGTGATGACCCAGCCAAATTTGAGCACTTTTAAGTTCCACTTACTAAAATAGGAGAGAGAGATGTGCTTAACTTACTCACTGAAAGCAATGAGGCTTAAATAGTGAACTCCCTTTACTTGGGAGATATTTTAGGAGAGTGAACAATAAAATAAATAATAAAGGGAATATTATAATGCAAATCAGATAGAAAATAGATATGCATACGCAAACAAATATTGGAATTATATACTTATAAATGGGTAAAACAAACTGCAAAATAAAGAAATTTTGTGACTCTTCAACTTTTATAGGAATGAATGTTAAACTATAGGCACAACAGAAAGACTTTTACCAATCTGTTGTGCAAGTTTACTAAGAAAATGTTTGCTAATTTAAAATGCAAAAGTGGGCAGAATTTCTCCAGCTACTGCTAGATTGTCTGACCAGTAAAGGAGATAAACAATATGTTCTCTGTTACAAGCGAACCTGCAGTTAGAGAATTGGATGTTCTACAACTCTGTTTCTACAAGTACAGCCTTCCTTCGTTCTGTACTCTTGCACAGCACCCTTTCGCAACTGCTATGTGCATCGCCTGGAAATAAGAGGCTGGGTCTGGAAACTGAACTTCCACAAGCATTTGTGGCTGCACTATAATCATTTTTAGCTGCTGGCAATCTAACTTTCATGAGCATTACTATGGTTGTTGATATACTTATCCTCAATTAGCTAATATGTTTTCAAATAATATGCTAGCTAAAAGTTCTTACCAACTATACAGGCTTTGGTGGCTGGTGTACATTTGGTCCTGTGCATGGGGGTGGAGAGGAAAGGATTTTCTGGTCCAGTACTTTGTATGTGGATGGGGTTCTCTGACCCACTCACAGAAGAGGATACACATTTACATAAAATTTGCATGTGCAAATTTATGCCCTCTTTGCAGGTGGAGTGGAGGTCCCAAAAATAAATCATTAGCTACACACATAAAAAATGTGAACAAGTGAAGCTTTCCCAATAATTGCATTTCCATACTGGAAATAGCTTAATTTCTGCATGCCACATAGCTGATCCCTACCTTCCCCCAATGCCAGTCTTGAACCAAAGTCTAGTTATAATCCAGTGCCCACCTTCCTGGGAGTGCACCCATTAGAGACAGATAAACATGCACACCATTGCACTGGAAGTTGGTTGTACAGTGGATTCTTAATGAGTCTTCAGTTCCTGCACAGCTGAAGACACGCTAAGCCTCTCTGCAAAGTTCTCAGTTTTCTTTAACATCCACTCACACTTATTGGTATTTGCAGATATATATATTATATTTGCAGATAATAACTTATATTATATTATTGGTATTTGCAGATAATAACTTATAGGGAGTACCAGATCTCAGACAAACCCACACAGAAAATATGCATCCTGGTTGTTAGGAAAAAAAGGAAGGACAAACTACAGAAATTAAAAGGACTAGAAAATGAGCAGAAGTGCACTAAAGGAGGGGGGGTGAACATAGCTCTTTGGGACCCCAGAAATTCCTGTCACCTAGTGTCCAGACAACTCAACTCATCAATCACATCTCCGACTTTACTCATTGGAAAAAAGGACTGAAGGGCTGGCTCATCTCACTGAAATCCTAGAAGGGTACATGCACATTTTGCTTCATGGCTTC
The DNA here is from genome assembly GCF_964106645.2 of Podarcis pityusensis. Lineage (NCBI taxonomy): Eukaryota > Metazoa > Chordata > Lepidosauria > Squamata > Lacertidae > Podarcis > Podarcis pityusensis. Next base: position 98,442,711 of record NC_138032.1, on the reverse strand, counting down.
CTTTCTAGGAGGGCTAGACACACGCCTTTAAAAAAATGAAGAGGCCCCTGCTGTGTCTGAGGCCCCTGCTGGTCAATGGCCCATCAGCCACTTGCCAAGAGCATGGCCAGCAGTACCTACTTGACAGTGGTCCTTCTTGTACATTCCATTCCCAACCATCAGGCAATATCAGTGTGCTATTTTGAGGAAACTGATGCTGCTTTGAAGACAAGGGCTGGACAGAGAGGGATGCCACAAGTTATGCCAGGGAATTTGAGGCGAGGGACCAAGCCAGGAGTCAGAGCTGAAGAACACACTGAAACATGAGAGCAAGGAAAACTGGAGTTGCTCAGGCCAAGCGCCAGCTCAAACAGGAAGCCCTTTATATCCTTTTCTGTCCAGGAGGGCTCAATGGCCAACCCAAAGCCTGAGAAACTTTTGCACACCCTTCCCCTGCCAAAGATGCTTCCACTTGCAGTTCTGGTGGTTCACCACATGGGGCAGCTGTGCACAAAGATTAGGGTTCCTGGTTCTAACCCCAGCAGCTCCTGACATTGGTTGCCTACCTGCTGTCTCTCATGCACAACTAGTGTTATTTGTTGTTTGTTTCACAAAATGTATACACCACTTGATTGCAGAAAAACCTCAAAGCAGTTTACAAAAAAAACAATAAAATCATCACTAAAAAAATTACAACCATAATTTAAAACATACAAAAGGTTAAAACCACAATAGAATAGACTAAAACAAATTAAAACTCATACAAACTTTCTAAACATCTGAGTAGGCTTGTTTAAATAAGAATGTTTTTCTCAGGCACCAGAAAGAATACTGTGAAGACCCCTGCCTGATCTCAATAGGCAGGGAGTTCCAAAGTACTCGTGCCGCCACACTAATCGACCGAGTTCTTACAAATGCAGTGCAGGTATTAGGCGGCACCTGAAAAAGTTCCAGTTCCATCAATCAAAGCCGTTGAATAGGTGCCTGTTGGGTAAGGCAGTCTTGAAGATCAACTGGACCCGAGTTGTTAAGGGCTTACATTATGGACGAGGGCATTTCTCCAGAAACAGATACTACAGGAACAGAATTAAACACCTGACAAGAAAACTTGCTGTGACTGCCTTGAAAGCTCTCGCTATTAGGGAAGGATTCATTCCACCCTGAATTTCATTTAAAATAACATTCAACACCACATTTTGTGGTAGCCAATTTCTGACCAGTGCTTTTTTTCTTTAAGTGTGCACTTGAACACAAAATGCAGAATTGGAGGGGGGGGGGCAGCTAAAAAGCTGATAATGTAGAGCTCCGTGCCAGGAGGAGCGGCTCCTTGGCTGCGGCGCTTGTCCCTGGTGCAGCTCTGCCCACCCCACCCTCCGGGTCAGGCCTGAAGGAGAGCAAGCAAGTGGGTGGCAGCGTTGCCGCCGCCCATCCTCAGCCATGGCACATCCCACACCCGGTGGCAGCAGAGAGCAGCTTCCCTGCCCCTCTCCTACCCTGAACTGTTGTGCACCCCACCCCTCCGCGCCCTACCCCCCTTGGGCACAAAAGTGCCAAGATAAGTTTAGGACTTATCATCTTTAAATGGAGAACTACTTAGCCCTACATTAGTTTCAAGGTGAATTGGAGAATTTTGAAATACCTTGCAGGGTTTGGGAGAAGATAAAAATGGAGCAGAAGGCGAACCATGTTGGAGCTTCTTGGACGAAAGGTGAGATATAAATGTAGTACATAATAAACTCTGTTTTCCCCTTATTTTTGGTCATAGTTTTCATCAGGACCAAAGCATTGGGCAGGGGTAAAGGCAAAGGACCCCTGGACGGTTAAGTTCAGTCAAAGGCGACTATGGGGTTGCAGTGCTCATATCACTTCAGGCTGAGGGAACCAGTGTTTGTCTGTAGACAACTTTCCGAGTCAAGTGGCCAGCATGACTAAACTGCTTCTGGTGCAACGGGACACCATGATGTAAACCATAGCGCACAGCAATGCTGTTTAGCTTCCAATCAGCAAGCGCAAGAGGTTCAGTGGTTTAGACCACAGTGCTCAACGTTGAACCTATCAAGTGGTGATAGCGATGGTGAAGAGGACTTTATTCACTGCCTCTATGGCATCTGCAGAAAATAGCAGCTCTAACCTGTGTCCAGTCAGATTCAGAGTGAGTTTTCCACCACCAGCGCTCTAGCCATCTAAGCAATTGTTTCATTGCCCTCAGCTCTGGGGAAAACCATGGGGCTGTCTGGGCTCCATGCATCCGGAGATGGTGCTTTAGAGCCAGACAGTCAATACCTGCAAAATCATTGCAGGAGATCATGTGGCCCGTACTGGGCCCTGATGTAGCAGGTGGTTCCGCTAAATTGCGAACCACCTGAAAGAGTCTCCTGCTGCCGTTTTCCGCAGATGCAATAGAGGCGGTGAAGAAAGTCTTCTTCACTGTCGCTATCGCCACTTGGTAGGCTCGACATTGAGCTCTAACCCATGTCCAGTCAGATTCAGAATGAGTTATCCGCCACCGGCACTCTAGCCATCTCAACGATTGTTTCATCGCCCTCAGCTCCGTGGAAAACCACGGGGCTGTCCGGGGTCCATGCAATCGGAGAGGGCGCTTCGGAGCCAAACAGTCAATATCCCTGGTTAACTCTGCATCCCAGCGGGCCACCAGGGAATCAGCTGAAAGGCCATCAACGTGGGATAAAACATCCCCTACCACTCTCTGGAAACCATTTGGATCCATTAAGTGGCGGGGGCGGACCATCCGAATCGGTCCCACCTCCCTGCAGAGGGGAAGGGTCGCAGAGAAGTCCAGTTACACCAGGAAGTGATCTGACCATGGCACTTCTTTCGTTTTGCTTTTACTTAGTGTCAGATCACCCACATCCATAGAGGTGAACACCAGGTCCAAGGCATGTCCGCGGCTATGGGTTGGGCCAGACTTATTCAGGGACAGCCCCATGGAGGCCATGCTTTCCACGAAGTCTCGAGCGGCCCCTTGTAAGGTCGTGTTGGTATGGATGTTAAAAACTAGGTGTCTCCAGGAGAACATCCGCCACGACCTGAAGCAGCTCAGGCAGGGAATCCTTGGCACAGCGGGGAGGTCGGTACACCAAAAGGAATCCTGTACTGCCCCTATTGCCCAACTTCCAGAACATGCACTCAGAAAACTGGGTCTTCCCAATACCAAAATATTTTCTTTTGGGAATTATAGGGACAGAACTACCTAAACTGTATAGAAGCTGCTTCATGTATGCCACTACAGCGGCAAGAATGTTGCAAAGAATGTTACAGAAGTCCCAGCAAAGGAAGAATGGATACAAACCTAATGGAAAATGCAGAAATGGCGAAACTTACCAAAAGAATAAGAAATCAATATAACATTCTTTTATAAAAGAATGGAAGTGGTTTACTGAATATTTACAGATAAATTGTAAACAGATAAAAACATTGGCAGGATTATTGTAATAACCTGCTGTTTCATAAGAGTATATATTTAAAGAAGATGAATAATTGAGCAAATTAAGTTAATTTGGGTGAGATATGCAGAAGATATTAAAAATAAATTTAAGGAACCACAGAAAGAGGGGGAAGGAAGTCAAGTTTTGACATGTTAAAATGATTGTAAAAATAGTGAAATGTATAAACTTGAAAAATATAAATAAAAAAATAATTAAAAAGCAATGCAAGCTAGTGACCACCATATAATTTGACAATAAATTCCATAGGGGCATTATGCCTTGTGTGAGAGAATTTTTTTCCTTTATCTGTGCTGAACCTACTTCCAACTGGTTTTGTTGGATGACACCCGCTCACCCCATCCCAGCAAGCTCCAGTTTTATCAGAGAGAGAACAAATTCCCACCCCTCATACCTTCCACACCATTCATAATTTTACACACCTTTCTCCCTTGTGATGTCAGATCATCCTGTTTCATGGCAGGTCTTGAAAACAAGCAGTAGCTCGCAACTCTTGATTAATCTCACCTAATATTCTTTAACTACTGTTCAATTCAAATTTCATTGAATATTGTTCTTCACTCTCATGACCTCAAAATAGAGTTCATGATGCCTCATTATCTCAGGCAAATATGCCAGTGAGAAAAATGGGAGGGAAGTTTTGTTTGCGATTAATCTTGGATAAGGCTAGAAAAAGAGATCTTATCAGCTGTCCCACTTTCCAGCACTGCCAATTATGAAAAAGACTGAATTGCTCCTGGGGCAATTTGAGCAGAAGACGCAGAGGGAACACCAACTCAGCAAAACAGATCAGTTAACAAAATGGGACTGGTTTGGCTGGGATAAGCTATATATATATCTTTCTTTAAAAAGTGAAGTGTCTTATCTGCTCTACAAGCATATAATCAGGAATGAGGAAATGCTACAAGTTATTGATAAGTCTGGCCTTTCTTCGGACACTCCGAGTTCATTAGACTTTGAGATGGCATCTCGCCACATGAAAAGATTTCTGCATTTCTGCCTGCCTGCCTGTCTTGCTATGGCAAACTCCCCATTCAGACTCCTCGCAAATATCAAATGAAGACAAGCCTTTACAGCTCTGCGGCTACAGCCTCTGCACTCGGCCATAGTTGAAGGGTGCCTTCGTCAGATCCCTGAAGAAAAGAGAGTTTGCCCATGTGGTGATGATGTGCCTGAAGATTTATTTACCCACTACTTACTAGTCTGCCCAAACTGGAAGGACTTAAGACCAGTCTTGTTCAAAGACTTATTATTATTTATTAAATTTGTATACGTCGATCTCAGAACACAAAATTACAATATAAAAAACACAAAATACATAATGAAAACACAAAGACAACCCAAAAATCCCCTCTTCCACAACACATCTTGAAAGGGTGTCAGATGTCAATCAGCCAAATACCTAATTAAAGAGAAATGATTTCACCTGGCGCCTAAAGGTGTACAATGGAGGCGCCAGGCGGACCTCCCTGGGGAGAGCATCCCATAAACAGGGAGTCACTGCAGAAATGGCCCGTTCTCATGTTGCCACCCTCTGGACCTCTTTGTGGAGGGGGTACATGAAGAAGAGCCTCAGGAGATGATCTCAGGGTCCATTGGGGAGATTGTCTGGGTATTGATTAAGTTTTTATTAAGGGACAGGTCCCCCTTTATTCTAAAACAAGTGGCCTGTTTTGCCTTCAGAGCAAAAATTTCAAGGAGAATTCCCTGGATGCCAAGAACAAGGTTTGGGGCAAGTAGAGAACCCCAACAGAGATATAAAACAACAATATATGCAGCTAAGTAAAGAGTGGAAATATAAGCTGTTAGAACTTTGGAAGGAACTTAGAATGGCATATTTTAAAGTATCCCTCTTCCCCAGCATAGAAAGACCACCTTTGGCAAGTTAAAAATGGTTTACCTACAAACTTTCCAAAGGTCAGGTTCATGTGCTTTTCCATACAGCATTCAGAAAAAGTTGCACAGGCAATAAAGTGGTATTTAGTTTAGTCACAAAGTGGTGAAAGTTCCAAATTATTGGTACAGGAACTCAAGAATAGCTTGTTAGAGTCATGTGATCTGAGCTTGGAGCAACCAGCTCAGATCTCCTCAGACACTGAGCTTCTCTGGTAGACTGGAGTAAGAGGCTTGAATACCTTCCTCCCAAGGTGAGAGGGAGTGACCTAGGTAAGCCTCACAGGACAGTTTACTCTATGGCATTAACCCCTTCATGCATTAATTAGACTTAAACATGTTGGTTACATGAGGCTGCTTATCCAAAAAAAAAACCAAAACCATTTGCTTCATCATCTATACTATAAACCTTCATATACTGCTGTTGTCTCTTAAGAATCCCTTCTCAAGACAAAAATATATCTAACTTCTTCAACCTTTCCTCCTAAGACTTTGTCTTGCCCTCCCCATCATTGCTGCCCCCATCCATGCAGCTTCTCCATCCATCCAAGCAAGAGGCATTATCACAAGCCGGGATCCATGCTGGCCATGTAGAAGCACTCAATGAATGGGCAGAGCAGGGTCAGCGAGGAGCATGACCCTGCGAGGAAAGCCCCAAGAGCCGTACAGACAGGAACAACCTTAACCAGAGTTAAATCTTAACTAGCCTATTTAATTAATTTAATTGCAATTAGCCTAGTTGCAAGAGCCCACTTTCAGATCCATCAAGTAGCTACCCGTGTATGGGGTGCACACACATGTGAAATGACCTTGGCCCAGACACCCCTTTTCAGGGAATGGGGGCATGGATTTGGAGTGGGAGAGGGACGTGCCCACAGCTCCAGCCTCATAAATGCTTGTGCAAGAAGAACTCATGGTGCCAGCAACTGTTCTCTCCCCTGCTGGCTGCTTAAGCAAGGGAATACCCAACTCTTATTGAAGGTAGCGCTCACTACGGGGGGGTGTGGGGGTGTGGCTGCAGCTCCTCTTTCAAGCACAGTCTGAGGGCGGCCACTGCTGAAGCAACACCTGAGTTCTGCTCTCATGTCCTGCACAAAGCTGTGCAAGGTACTCTGGCCTTGTCTTCTGCTGAGGCTTGCACCCAGAAAGCAGAACTGTGTACACTCACAATATTCCAAGCAGAAAGGAAAAAATCAAATAAAATCACTGGGTTTTTTTGCATAAAGTAAGGTCAAGAGGTCAAGCACCGCAAAAGACAACAGCAGGTGTGTCACTCTACATCTAGAGCAGTGTGGGAGTGATCCACTCCCCACAAGCAGCCGCTGGTGATGAATAGGCACAGCAAGATCAATAGCATAAAAACACACCTCAAGAGAGACAATTACTTACGTTAATGAGCTGGCCGCTCCCAGAATGTGTTGAGACCAATCTCCAGAGTGTCAAATAATTCCAATTCAGCAGCTTGCATGTTGCAGTCTCTTTGCGAAATTCTAATTTTCCAAGTGTGCACTTGAAGGCTTGCTCTAGAAGTCCCTGGGGAAACACTGTTTTCTTAGTGTCACCCTCTTTTAATGGCTGTGTTGTGTCCCTTTATTCTCTCAGACAGAGGCTGACCTGTTTTGACCCACAAAACAAGAGAAGGGCATTGATCGCAAATGTTGGCATATATGACGTTTGAAAATGTGCAGGTAAACGTGCGCTGCTTGGTATGGCCAATATGTTTGGTCCCCTTAGTGTTGCCTAAAGCGATGGGGGGACGCGGGTGGCGCTGTGGCTAAAAGCCTCAGCGCCTAGGACTTGCCGATCGAAAGGTCGGCGGTTTGAATCCCCGCGGCGGGGTGAGCTCCCGTCGTTCAGTCCCAGCTCCTGCCCACCTAGCAGTTCGAAAGCACCCTTAAGTGCAAGTAGATAAATAGGGACCGCTTACTGGCGGGAGAAGGGACGCGGGTGGCGCTGTGGGTAAAAGCCTCAGTGCCTAGGGCTTGCCGATCGAAAGGTCGGCGGTTCGAATCCCCGCGGCGGGGTGCGCTCCCGCTGCTCTGTCCCAGCGCCTGCCAACCTAGCAGTTCGAAAGCACCCCCGGGTGCAAGTAGATAAATAGGGACCGCTTACCAGCAGGAAGGTAAACGGCGTTCCGTGTGCTGTGCTGGCTCGCCAGATGCAGCTTGTCATGCTGGCCACGTGACCCGGAAGTGTCTGTGGACAGCGCTGGCTCCCGGCCTCTAGAGTGAGATGAGCGCACAACCCTAGAGTCGGACACGACTGACCCGTACGGGCAGGGGTACCTTTACCTTTACCTTTAAAGCAATGGGGGACAGAACTGCCCTTGGGTTTTGCAGCAGCTTTGAACTCCACAAGAGAAAGGTGGAGATGGCAAAACTACACATGATGTTCATCCCACTACCTGTTCTCCAGTGCAGGATTTTGCTTTCACAAATAATCCAGACTGGGGCCTTGATCTCTGTGTGTGAGGCAAAGGGACCGTAACCCTTTGTCCCCTGTTGCAGTCCAAATTGCATCATAGATACCTGTCATTTGCATGGAGGGAGAAAATTCACATTAGTTTCAATGTGAATTGGAGAATTTTGAAAGCTACTTAGGACAGCTACTTAATATCTTCCTAGAGTACAAATGCATTTTCCAAATAGTTGGGAAACTTTGGAAATCTACGCCACCAAATATATCATACTAAATAATAGATTTATTTTATCAAGAATGTGTTTGGTGATGATATCATTGGACATTTCACACTTTACAAAAATTCCAAATTCCAAATGGAATACTGAAGTGTGGGTAAAGGTTGACAGCCTTTAATTTGAAATAATAATAATAATCAACAGTACAGTGATGTACAGTGATGTCTACTAAGTCCTTTTTGAATATTTTATTTATAATTTTCCAACAATACAGTAATTCACACATTAATAATAAACATCACGTTAACCATTGACTTCCCTTCCACCCTTCCATGGTTTCTTCTAAATACCAATTGCTGCTGCATATTATAATCAATCCATACCTTATTTTTCTCCTTTTATTCTCAAAATCCCTTTTACTGCTGAATTTACTCTAAACCTACTAACAATCTAACCTGTTTACAATACTTCTTCATACAGTCTACAAACATTTTCCAATCCTCCGTAAAAGCTGTTTTGTCTTGGCCTCTAATTCTACTGGTTAGACTTGCTAATTCTGCATACTCCATCAGTTTCAACTGCCACTCCACTTTCGTGGGAACTGCCCCCTCCCACCATTTGTGAGCATATAGAATTTGGGCTGCAGTAGTTGCACATATAGGTCTCCTAAGCCCTGTTTAGTTCAACAAGGTTTAATGTTAGCAGTATAATTTTTTATGAATACTAGAGGCTGATAGCCCTGCTTGTTTTGCTTGTCCTCCCCCACCAATCCCTTTCCCGTCCCGGTTTCTGATTTGTGCCTATTTCCATAGGAGCAATGTTGGAGGGTATGTTCTAATTTGCAACCACCCAACTCCCAACTCTGGCCTTTGTCTTTCTAACTGCCAGCGAGTTGAGGGGGGGAGGCATTTGTAATCTGGCACAGAGCCACATCCTTTGTTACCTTAATGGCCCATACTTACCTCACAAGGAAGCTAGCCTGGTTGTTCCAGGAACTGAATCCATGCTGTATCCAGGAATTAGAAGGGGCCCTTGCATACAGTCTACTCCCTGCAAAACTCATAACATTATCAAATGTTCTGTGCCCTAAAAACACCCAATTGATATTCAATGTTAATTTTGGTGGAATAAAATTGTTTTACTTCTTGGCAAACAATGACGTACACAAAAGCTCTGCAGAATGTGCAGCTCTACAAAGCACAGGAAATCCTTGCAAAAGCCAGGCATTAGTCACCCAAGAGACAATATAAAGCAGTAATTATGATGCTCTTTATCGTAACAGTTTCCAGATGGGTAGTATCTGTGCTAGTCCATTGCAGCAAAACAACATGCTCATGTCACCTTTATTATGACATAAGATTTTGTGGACGACAGCCCACTTCATCAGATGCACAAAAGCTAATGCCATAAAATTTGTTAATCTTTCAGATCCCACAAGTCTCTTTCTGTATAAGTTTGTGAGATGTTTTATTGTGTTTTTAATATCCTGTTGAGTGCTGCCCAGAGTCGCAGGGGCAACCCAGTCAGATGGGCGGCATACAAATAATAAAATTACTGTCTATTACTATTGCTATTATTACTTCACCTGTCTCTTGCCTTAGCTAAACAAGCCTAGATGACAGATCCAGACCTTTCAACATTCCTTCATCCCTACAGCTTCTTTACTAAACCTCTTCCCAAGGACTGGAACATGCTGGAAGAGGAGCCCTTACAGATCATCTGCACTACACCTGCCCAGGATGTCTATGTTGGTGGTCTATATCATTCTGCCAAGTGATTTTACTATACATAGAATCATAGAATCACATAATTGTAGAGTTGGAAGGGACCATGAGGATCATCTAGTCCAACTCCCTGCAATGCAGGAATATTTTGCCCAACGTGGGTTCTCAAACCCACGACCCTGAGTTAAGACTCTCATGCTCTACCAACTGAGCTACCCCTAATCTGCTACAGATGTTTGGTAAACCCTGAGATTTAGCACTGTGAGGAAGGGAGGAACTGTGCAAAACTTTAGAAACCTGGAGTAAGAAAAGGTCTAGGGGAGACGGTAATGTCATCAACCTCAAGGAACACTTCTTCATCAGATGAGTCCATAGTAATTGGATATGGCAGGCAGAGAAATCTTCAGAACTGGATAACATCCAGTAGCTTTTTGTTCACAGGACTGAGGTAGAGAGGTTCTCTTGTCTTTTGCATCAGAAGCTCTGGGGAGGTTCTTTTTCTTCCAGGATTCTTCTGTTCTCTACTGCCTGTGGCACTTGCATGATTCCCTCTTCACAGGCTGAAGCCCTGAAGCCAACAGTGAGAGGAACTTCAGTCTGTATGGGATAGATGCTTTCACTCTGTATGTCCTGCTTCTTAATTTGAAGTGTGTTTGAAAGTAAGGCATTTGTAGCGGTATTATCTACATGTCTGCTCAAAGGGATATCCCATCAAGTTCAAAAGGGTTTACTCCCAGGTATTGGAGTGTAGCTTAAGTTACTTACTGGCTGGTAAAAAGCACTGTGCCTATTGTCAGGTGCACATTGTTCCTTAATGAATGAGGAGTGAACTTGAGAATGTGACTCTGAACTTCAAACCATCAACAACTCCATTTGGTCTAAATTAATTTTCAGTTTATTTTTCCTCATTTATCCCATAACTGATCCAAGACATCATTTAAGGAGCACAGTTGTCACCTGAAGTCTAGGGTTTGTCAAAGTGGGTGCCAATAAGCCTGCCGGTAACTCCTATGGTGGCAACAAAAACCCACAATGTGTGAGAAAGTGTTAGTTCCTCTTCTTCAGTCCCTGATTATACTCTCCTACATGGAACATTCTTACATTTTATTGGATGCCAGGATTGAACACACTCCTATTCTGAACAGAGGATAAGTGCAAAAATGTTTCTCTCTGTGAGCAAGCATAGTGATGGTGGATGTTTTCCCATTGATGTGGAGAATGTCCACATCATGCTCTTAGATGTGGCAGCCATTATGTGCTACGCCATACCTCATAAGATTCTCTCAAAATTCCAAATGTGCCAAACATTTGGTGACCCATCATCTACATGAATAGGAGAAGCAGAGTTGGGTGCCATACACATATCAGAGACACTGTACCCCAAACCCTTGCAAGCCTCTGCCCAAGTGCTTTGTGTAGATGTTAAATAGCATGGGTTACAGGATGGAATCTTGCTGACAATTGAATAGTTACCAACTTCTGATAGCTATACTCTAGCAAGGACTAGAATCACTGCAAAACAGTAGCTCATTTTCTGAGGTCAGCAAGGCACTCAAGAACGCTAGCATAGTTGCTGGTATCAAATGCTGAGAGGTCCAGAAGAACCACGCTCCACAAAAATTGTGAAAGCAGCCTTCAACGAAAAACCAGGCCACAAAGCAGATTCATTGCTAGACTCATCCAGCAGAGCTCAGAGCTAGATTATCACCACACATTCAGGTACCTAGAAACAGCATGTTAGAAACATAGCAGTGTTATGTAGAAAATGAATTTTGTAGACACATGAATCCCACAAACAACACTCTCCCCAAACAACACACACACACCTAGTTACAGGTGTGTCCATTGTATTCTGTGGGATAGACATCAAATACAGAACCTCAAACTATCTAGTGCTATATGAAAGGTTATATGAAAGCAATTTCATACTATCATCAAATATCTAATATTTTCTCAAAAATGATAAAATATCAAATAGAGGCACCTGGGAGATATTTTCTGCCAGGGTTGGTTCAGCTGCAGTTCAGCACAGAAACTCAGATGAGCAGTAAGCTTGATTCTTTACTCAGACAGACGGAACCCAACAGAGAGCTCCACGGGCAGGACTAGCCTGATGAAGCAGCGGCCAGAACTGAGGATCTGAGTCTCTCACTTCCTGCATGCCCAACTGTTGCAAACTCCTTTGAGGAGGGGCTCTCTGTACCTTTTGTTCTGCTACATGTAACACCCTCACCCCCAATTCTTGAGGACAGAGAAGGGAGAAGGAAACAGTGGAACTGGCAGGGGCTGGAGATCTGTCACAGCCTCAACCTTCTCTTCCTCCTCAGTTGCCTCAAGTCTCACTTAAACCTGTTGCTTGCTCAGCCTCCAACCCGTCTGCACTCCCTCTTACCTGTCTCCTGCATCCCATCACCATTCTCCTGGCTCACAGCCTTTCCACTCTGATGCTTCCCTGAGGGGTTCCCTGGCTGTAGCCTCCCACCATTCCTCCTTGTCTAGCCAGTCCCTGACATCACCCCCCTCCAGGGTCCACCTCCTCCCTCCCACCAGTGATTGTGGCTTGTTCAGGTAGTGCGCATGAATTCCTTCTGAAGCAGTGGAGCATGGATGTCTTCCACACGCTTCCAGGATCTCTTGTCCAGTGCATAGCTTTTCCAGGCAACAAGATATTGCAGCCTTCCCCTCCTTTGCTAGGTGTCCAGGATTTGCTCCACTTCATACTCCTTCTCTCCATCCACAATGATGGGTGGCGGGTGGTGCCTCTCAGGTTGATAGGGCTGTGCTGGCAAGGATAACAGGGATCTATGGAACACCAGGTGAATCTTCATGGAAGGAGGCAGGTGGAGGCAGAATGTTACTGGATTGATCTGTTCTACCACCTCAAAAGGACTGACATGCTGAGGATCCAACTTTCTGCATCTCCCTTTCTGCAGCTGGTCCCGAGTGGAGAGCCACACTTGATCTTGATCTCTGCTCCAGTTTTTCGGTGCGTGTCCTCCGTCTGCTTTGTAGGCTTCTTTGGCATGTTTGAGCTGCTCCTGCAGCAAGAGTTGCACGGCTGTCAAATCCTCAGCTATTGGCACTGAAAGCATGGTAGCTGAGGTGAGGAGGTTCATGGGTGGAATCCATAACTGGCAAAGAAAAGGGTCTGCTGCAAAGAAGCATGCAGTGCATTGTTGCAAGCAAACTCGGTCAAAGGGAGCAAAACCACCCAGGCATCTTGTTGATAATTGACATAATAGCGCAGGTACTGCTGCGTTGTTGCATTGCTTCTCTTCACCTCTCCTTTTGTCTCCAGATGACTAGCTGAGGAGTTCCATTCCCAGAAGTTGTATGACCTTTTTACAGAACTGGAAGGTGAACTGTGTTCCTCTCTCAGACATGATCTTCTGTGGCAGCCTGTGCAGCCTGAAGACATGTTCTACAAAGAGCGGGACTTTCTCTTGGGCTCTTGGAAGTTCCTTACACGGCACAAAGTGCACCATCTTGGTGAACTACCATCCAGATCATGGCAAGTTTGGTAACTCAGTGATGAAGTCCATGGCTATGGTCTCCCAGGATCCTTGAGATGTGGGAAGTGGTTGTGGCAATCTAGCTGGTGCTCCTCGTGGCCGCTTGGTGTGCTGGCAGGTCTCACATGTGAGAACGTGCTCCTTGATATCCTTGCACACCCGCAGCCACCAGAACTTGTCGCAACAAGTGGTACAGGGTCTTGTGCGAAGTGGCCGGCGGCCAAGCTGTCATGGCACTGAAACTGTCATGGCTCTTGACACGAAACCCCCCAGCAGGCACATGGAGCACCTCTCCTTGGTGCAGCAGGCTATCTTTCGCAGAGAATGCCTCCGCCTTGCGGCTTCCCTCCCATAGTGCTGCCAGCTTGTCTCTGGTAAAGGCACCTGCTGGTGTCTGTTGTTGAAAGTCAGTGGCTGCCATGGCAGGCCTCACCGCTAGCTGTAGCTGTGCTGGACACAGTATGTCTTGTGACCTGGGTGACCTTGAGCATTCAGGCAAACACTTCATTATTGACCTATGGCCCAGGTTGTGCCTTTCAGGTACCTGTGCTCTTGAAGGCTAGTGTCAGGGACTGGCTGGATGAGGAAGAGTGATGGCAGCCAGTGGTCCAGGAAGCACCTGAGGGGTAAGGGGACTTGGAGGTGATTTGCCATGGAATCTCAAGGGCTTCTTATGCAAGCATCCAGGCAATCAGAACATTGTGCTTCTGTCTGTCAGTGACATAGAGCTCAGCCTCCTGTGAGCTTGTTGGCTCTTGCCTCTCTCACAGCTTGAGGTGGGGCCTGCTTTCCTGCAATCCAACCTCCCACAGGATTGTTCTGGGGTAGCAAATTGTGACTGCTCTACTCCTGTGGGGGTATGTGAAATAGCTAAGTTTGCTAGACTCTGAGAACGTGTGTGTTTGTGTGTATATGTGTGTGTATAATATAATTGTTTGATTAATAGTCATTTTCACTCATCAGAAAACTCTAGAAACTATAGTTCTGGGAGGGGGCTAGGAAGTCTCCAGAAGAGAATTCTCAGTAACCTTGTCAAACTACAATTCAAAATGTGTGTGAGACGAGGAAGGGGGTGCCTGCCTGCCTGCCTGCCTGCCTGCCTGCCAGAACATAAAACACACACCAACTTATACAAGTTTGTAGCACAGATATGTTCATAAATGCTATCCTTCTGCATGTCTTCCTTTTGGCTATTCCCTGGTAGAAGAGTAATTCATTCCAAAGAAATTGGAAAACTGGGATTTGCTTCAGTAAATCTGGCTACCCATGGGATTTCTAGAGTAACCACCTTACTAGACAGAAGAGGGAATTTCTGCAGGTGTAGGTGCACCTGCTGTAGTTCCCTCTTCTACACAGGCAAGCACCCTGCCCTGTTTTGCATCTGGTCACCATAAGGATTTTGTTCTCGCCATTGACTAAATCTGATTATCCTAGTTCAACTGGAACCTTCAGTGGTTTCCTCCCTGGGGAAAAGGAGGGGAAGTGCAATGAGAGTTGTGATGTCAACACTTTCCACACATTGTATATTTATACATTATTTGATGGCACTCCTGATATAATTGTTGCCCTCACGCAGAAGCCCATGATAGCATCTGCAAAGCTTGGGCACCAGTTATGAGTCTCCAGTGATGTTTCAATTGTTTCTGAGCCAGTGTGGTGTAGTGGTTAAGAGCGGTAGTCTCATAATCTGGGGAACCGGGTTCGGGTCTCTGCTCCTCCACATGCAGCTGCTGGGTGACCTTGGTCTAGTCACACTTCTCTGAAGTCTCTCAGCCCCACTCACCTCACAGAGTGTTTGTTGTGGGGGAGGAAGGGAAAGGAGAATGTTAGCCGCTTTGAGACTCCTTCGGGTAGTGATAAAGTGGGATATCAAATCCAAACTCCTCTTCTTCTTCTTCTTCTTCTTCTTCTCCTCCTCCTCCTCCTCCTCCTCCTCCTCCTCCTCCTCCAGACTGAGGTCACATGGAGTATCAATGATAAGAAGTTCTAGATTAGCCTTGACTCCAAAAGTCCCAAAGATCGTGGCTACAACAGGTGGCGCAAGATTCTTTCCAGTGATTAAGATAAAGCAATAGGAAGGGAAGTCCTGTTCCCAGTTCCCACTACCTGGCCGCTGGGAGTATGCTGCCTCTAAATAGGGAGGTTTCATTCCTTCCCTATCATTATATCTATAGATAAAGCTCCTGCCCCCTCACCAATTGCTTTTGTACACACAGGTCACTCTGGTAGTAGAAGGAGAGAGGAAAATTACAAAAGCTGCTACAAATCCAGTGGTAACTTTATGATCATTAAGTATTCTCAGAATATAACTTGTACTGCAATATGATTCTTTTTAAGAGGTCGGTTTATTTAGAAAAAGAACTATACTTAGCCATTATTTGCAGTTATCTGTCTATGCATATCTAACAGTGGCAGTATTTTCCACCTACAAGCTTTATAGCAGTGAACAGAATGTGGTTATTAGCTAACAGTTTTAATTTGTTACCTAGTCAAAACCAGCACCTTTTCCAGCTTTACTCCTGTATGGTTTAAGACTACAGTCCTGTTCCCACTTACCTGGGAGCAAGCCCCATTGAATTCAGTAGGACTCACAATTGCTTTGAAAGTTCAGCTGTGTTCACACATTCAGAATACTTTGTGGGGGCTTTCAGTTCAATCCTATGTGCATCTACTCCAAAGTTAACTCCCAGGTATGTGGCTATAGGACTGCGGCCTTAAACGGAGGAGGAGTCAGTAGCATGTCCATGACAGCTGAACTTTACAAGCCTCCCTGTGATTGGGGCCCCTGCCATATCAGAGTTCCCAATCATGAGAAGGCTTGGAAGGGTATCTATTCAAACAGGGTCAACCTGCGCTTAGGCATTTGCTCAGGTGACACAACAGGAACAGCGCTGGATTTGAGAACCCTTTCCACCCACCCACCCACTGCCAGCACGCAGGACTCTAGGGGTGCAGCCACAACTTTGCTGCTGTACGTCCTCAGAGCAAGGGATTGTGGGCACGTTGGCCTCGGATAACCCCTGCACTGCACCGCTATGCTTTGGTGTATCAAATGCTGTTTAAAATTTACAAGTTTAACATCTTACTACTGTTAAAGTCTACCAGTTTGCTGCTCTTAAGCTTTAAATAACAATTGTCCTGGCAGCAGCAAAGCAATGCCGGTGCTCTCTGAGGTCCCCTCATCCACAATGGCTCACCTCTCTGGGAAGACCCCCTGTTCCCTAGGGTTTTATGTCAGATGGGGTATTACCAGGTGGGAGCTTCTGGAAAGCCTTTTCACACACAAACTACTGTTGTTGATACAGAAGGAAACACAAAAGGATGAGGAGGGAGGATAATGTCATGCATGTGGGGGGGGAGGGGGCAGCAGCCGTATCTCTTCTTCAGGGGACACAGAATGTCTTGCGCAAACCCTGCTGCTGAATCTGCATATTGTTGGAAAATAACTGGGGAATAACAATTAATCCTGAAGTCCCACATGTGTGGGAAATTACAAAAAACCCCGACCAATTGCCTGAAATCTGTAGCTCTGTGGTCTTTAACCCTTCCTTTACAAATAGATATGCATTGCTAGGTTTGACTCAGACTTTTCCACACCTATAAGCCCCCTTAGACTTTCCTGCTTAATGTGGAGATGTTGTGGCTGGAGCAGGCCTGTCCACCTTGACCTCTCCACTTCAAGCCTTCATGCTTACTTTTGACCACATAACTGGAACTTTTGTCAGACTGGAAATATGTAAAATTTTGGTCAGGAATTTTCAGATAGCTATATCCCCCATTTTTTGTTTTTTGCATCAGTTGTCCCGAGATGACCGGGGAGCAGTTTTCCCATTGCACATTTATACAGTGGTACCTCGGGTTAAGTACTTAATTCGTTCCGGAGGTCCGTTCTTAACCTGAATCTGTTCTTAACCTGAAGCACCACTTTAGCTAATGGGGCCTCCTGCTGCCACTGCGCTGCTGCTGCACGATTTCTGTTCTCATCCTGAAGCAAAGTTCTTAACCCGAGGTACTATTTCTGTAACCTGAAGCATATGTAACCCGAGGTACCACTGTACTACGTTTTGTCTTATAGGAGGGATTGGCAGCTGTGAACCCTGTGCCAAACCTAGTCCCACTGAGCACAGCCTTCTAGTTTCCAGGCTGATAGAGGGATTTGGAAGAAGTTGCACCTGTTATAAAACAAAGCACTAGAAGAGGTTTTGTGGGATGAGGCTTGTGCATTGCTGAGCCAAAACTAGTTTCTGATTAAGATCTTATGAGGTTTTCTCCGGAGGAGCCACATATCAAAACATCTTGACCTGCCATGGCACTGAGCTGAGCTGTAGTATCTTTCAGGGCATTTT
Organism: Podarcis pityusensis; assembly: GCF_964106645.2. Classification (NCBI taxonomy): domain Eukaryota; kingdom Metazoa; phylum Chordata; class Lepidosauria; order Squamata; family Lacertidae; genus Podarcis; species Podarcis pityusensis. The sequence goes on along the minus strand of NC_138032.1, from coordinate 98,425,157 downwards.
GATGGAATCCTAGCAGCTCCATTTCACCCTAGGGCAGCTGTTCATATTTTTCATATACTGTCATCCAGCAAGGGTTCCCCACCCACGTATGGATCTAGGACTTAATTAAGCATGCTATTTACTTCTCTTAAGGACTAATTATTGATTCCATGCTCTGTTGTAATACTGCACCTGCAAAGGTAGGATCTACTTCCTAATTATCTTATGTGTGCAATCAAACCATTTCCTCCCATAGTGAGAAATGAAACTGTTCCATTAAAGACTCATGCGCTATTGTTCAGGCACAGCAAAGGACTTTAAAGTTCTGTTCATTTCTGTAAGAGAGTCAAGCAGATGTTTTTCGGATAGGACTGAGGGAGTACAATGTAGATTCAGAAAATGTTGCAAGGGAAGAAAGGGGTGGGGGTGTGGACCCTCCTGCAGAAGCTAAAGTGAAGAGCAGTAGCTTAGAGAGTATCAACTTTTGCTTCTCCTGTGCTAGTTAAGAAAATTAAAGAGATGAGATCGCTATCAAGAACATGTTATCCATTGATTCTGAAATTGAAAATAATTCAATAACTGAGTGGAATAAGTTATTATTGTTCTTAGGATTTATAGTCCTGATTTTAAAAAATACTTTAAAAAATAAAATTGGTTATTGTTCATCTTCTGCATTCCTTGAAGTTTATTACTGAAGTCTTTTCTTTTTACTTTATTGAGTAATTTGAATAAGGAAAAATGAAAGATTTAACATATAGAATGAGAGAACAAGAAGAATGTACGTTCAAAGAAGACTGGAAAATGTTTACTGAATATATGGGTGAAAACTGTGTTCATTTAAAAACACTGGTAGCATTAAGATAAATTCAACAGTGTAAATAAGTTTTGATGGATGTAACAATGGATTACTGAATGGTTTAGTTCATATATATATATGAGCTTAACGGTGGTTCAAATAAACAATATAGCCAGATATGTCAAAGAAGAAGAAGATAACTATTTTTTACAAGAGACCCATATTAAGTCTCAAAAGGAGTTATACCTTAGGAGTTTAAAAACCCACATCAACACAAAAAGAATAGTTATATACATTAAACCAACCATTGTTCACATTATTAAATGTAAAGAGAAAATACAGGAGGATATATTATGTTAAAAGGAATAATGATTGATTTTAAAAAGTAACTTTGGTTAATGTGCATGCCCAGAAACATAGGTTTCTCTGTAAGAAATTGTTTGATGAGATAATGGCCTTTTATATTGGAGGCGAATTTTCCCTGGCGGCAGACGACAGAACCACGAGACTGATGTAAAATACTCAAACAAGAGTTTTATTACAACTATACAAACAAGAAACACAAAGCATGTGGGCGTTCTCTTTCTGCAGGCAGTTGCAAACTGCAACTTCTCTCTTTATACACATCACCAGCTATGCCTAATTAGCCTGGAAAACCACACCCAGAACTCATAGAAAATGTCCTTAAAGCTATCTGCACCCTTTTCCTGTTTCGTGACGAATGATACCTAACATTTTATGTATTTGTGATATATGCAGGGGACCTTAATAGGATTATAAACCCAAAGTTGAACATGAGACCAGAAATACCAATAATATTCTACCTCAGAGCTACTTTAAGGGAACCAAACTTTATATCTGATTGATGCATGGATATGGAATAATATAAATTTATGAGAGAATTTATTGAGGACTATAGAAATACATTAGATCCGCAAAATGTTCATGAGGCAGAAAACATCTTGAATTTTACTCAAAAAAAATATTTTGAGAAAGGGCATATAGCTGATATGGTATTAGCATGGAAACTAACAAGAGAATGTGAAAAAGCCCTGATCCCACATGTATTTTTGAAAGAACAGAATAGAGGTCTGCCTCTGAAGATGGTTCGGAAACTTCAGTTAGTGCAGATTCAGCGGCCAGGTTGCTCACCAGAGCAAGACGGTTTGAGCATATTACACCGACCCTGGCCAACTGCACTGGCTACCAATTAGTTTCCAGGCCCAATTCAAAATGCCGGTCTTGACCTATAAAGCCTTAAATGGCTCAGGACCGCAATACCTCAAGGACTGCCTCTTTCCATATGAACCTATCCAGACCCTGAGATCATCTTTGGAGGCCCTCCTTCGTGTGCCCCCTTCTTGAGAGGTCCGCAGGGTGGCAGCATGAGAACGGGGCCTTCTCTGCAGTGGCTCCCCGTCTGTGGAATGCTCTGCCCAGGGAAGTTCACCTGACACCTTCATTATACATCTTTAGGCGCCAGGCGAAAATGTTCCTTTTAAAGCAGGCCTTTGGTTGATTTGATTGACATCCTGTGCCCTTTTAAAATGTGGGTTTAGGGGGGTTATTGGGTTGTTGTTTTTAATTTGATTATGTATTTTGTGATTTTATATTTTGATTTTGTTCCGTGAACCGCCCAGAGACTTCCAGGTATAGGGTGGTATATAAACTCAATCAATCAAATGCCTGAAACTCAGGATTTGCTAAGCATTGCAGCAGAGATCTTGTGCCATAATTCCTATTAGCTGAAGTCACCAAGTAGCAGCTCAGGGTTCGTCCATACTCTGTCTTGTCCCATGTTTCTTCCACCTGTCCTGCCGCTTTCCTCCAGGAAAACTCACTGCTTACCGTTGAATAGGAACAAACGTCAATAGGGAGAATTGTGAACTACACTAGCAACTTGGATCCTATTGGCTGAAGCTGCAGAGATCCTATAGGAACCTTTTGCTGGTGCCTGGAGTAGAAATTTGCTACCATTCGCTACTAGCTTCAGTACTGCCGTGCCTCCAGTCTGCTGCTGCCACCTGCTGGAACAGTTGTTCCTAAAAGACCCTAATTCACTTCTTGAATCCTTGAACTACTTACTGTATGAGTAAGGGCAAAGAACATAGACTTTTGTTAGCACATCTAGGCCTTGGGAGAAGGGGGAGAGTGTTCTTGAACTTGATGATATCTTTGTGGTTTTGTCTATATAATCTGTTGTTGATGGTGCTGTTTGTCAATTTGAATAATTATGGTTCTTTGGGTTGGGCTCAAGACAGGATTAAATACAAGAGAAGGAAAATAAAGAGTACAAGTCACCTAAAGAAAAGCCAAATTAAGCTCCATCTATTTCAATAGGGGAGTTAAACACATCTCATATGAGAAATCAATAGAATTTAAATGTGTTTAATTCTGACTGTACAGTATTTTGCCATGCTCATTTAGGTATTTGAACAGCTTCTCAAGAAGACAATACTATTCTACAAACTGATATTTGTAAAGTCACTCACATACTCCGTGAATGATCTTCCAATGATATTACATGCATCATTTTAGCAGAACAAAGTTCATTTCCATAGTTACTGACATGTTGGACATCATAGCACCCTTTGATTCAATTCAGAGCAGCCGGAAAAGTGGAAGCCAAAATCATTTGCTATAGAGTAGCACCTTGTTTTGCAACCGGGATCCATTCTGGAGCCCTGGTCACTAGCTGAAAAGGACGCAGGGCAAAGCGCTGCGTCTGCGCACACTCGTGGAGCGGATTGCACTTCTGCGCATGCGTGAGCAGCAAACCAGGAAGTAACAATACTAGTGCTCGCTTCAGTAGCATATATACTATTAACAATACTAACGTATACCAACTAATACAAAATACACTCCCCAACAAAAGCCCCTCAACAATCCCCCAGCCCACAAATACAACTATAAATAAATAAATATACAAACAAAAATAAATAAATATAAAGACAAAAAATCCAAATTAACGTATAACAAATCCAAAAATCCAAATTAACATACAGTGGTACCTCAGGTTACATACGCTTCAGGTTACAGACGCTTCAGGTTACAGACTCCGCTAACCCAGAAATATTACCTCGGGTTACGAACTTTGCTTCAGGATGAGAACAGAAATCATGCTCCTGCGGCGCGGCGGCAGCGGAAGGTGCCATTAGCTAAAGTGGTGCTTCAGGTTAAGAACAGTTTCAGGTTAAAAATGGACCTCCGGAATGAATTAAGTACTTAACCCGAGGTACCACTGTATAACAATTTAAAACAACTCCACCCAAGTTAAAACTCTGTCCTCTGTTAAAACCCCGACGTGCCAAGCCCCAAAAGACAACTTCCTTTGGTGTCATTCGCTTTTGGGGCAGCCCCGCCCCTCAGGTAGGCAGGCTTTATAGCAACTGGTGCACAGCTAGCTGGGGCAGCAGGTGTTTCCCATGCTGCCCGCCTGCCCAGGGCCCTGCTCCCTGCACTACTTGCAGAGCTGAAGGCAGGTCCTGGTCTGGAAGTCCCTCAAGAAGCCACAGGTTCAGCAGGTGGGGGGAGATGGAGAGTCCCCTAGATAGCAGCTGAAGGCAGGTCCAAAGTTTGCTCTTTTGTGAAATAAAAATTGGCAAGAGGTTTGGTGCATGTGATAATTCATAGCAGCTTGTTATCTGGCTTGAAAAGCATAATTTCTGGTGATCGGCCTTTAGCATAGGAGTAGGGCCCTAAAATATCTGGCAACCCTGCCTGCTTGATCACCAATGGGTCCCAAGAGAACTGCCATACTTGATTTGATTCAAAATCAGTTGGCACTCTGGATTTCAGCGCTATGTGTGTTTACATGGTTGTCATGACAATATGGCTTTGAGTCAGCTCAATTTGTTGTGAAGAAGGTTTCGGGTTCCAATATTGTTCATTGACTTTGTGCGCTGTGCTGTTGGAAAGCTTCTTCCCAGCTCTGGGATCTAAAATCCTTTCATAAACATAGATGCCTTTGAGCAGCCATGGTTTTGCATAAAATGTGGTGGGATTTTGGCAGGTGCTTCTGGTCAGGACAGAGACCTGCAGGGGCACCTGCCAAAACCCTTTCTTCTGCACAAATATTAAAGCTACCAGAAGCTCCATCAGTCACCCTATACAAAATGTAATAGTCAGTTGTGTGGGTTAGTTACGTTGAAGGACATTATGGGAGATGGTGATTACCCTTGTGGTGTGGCCTTTTCCCAGGCTTCCTGGAGCATCTGTTTTGTCACTTTTGGAAACTGGATGGTGGGCTAAAGGGAAAAGAATCTGAAAGTGATGTGTGCTTTGGACCACACCAGAAAGACGCCCCCCCTTAAAGAAAGGAGTATGCCTTAGATGCACTAGTGTTATAACTGGCCTAAAGTTTCATTTTTGTGCAACACACATTACTATGTGATAGGGTTGCCATATGTCTGGGAATTCCTGGACATGTCCTCTTTTGGGGTCCTCCATCCCCATCTGGGGGGAATTTTACATTTTTAAGCAAATATCCTGGATTTGGGTTGGTTTTTTTAAAATGTGGGGGTGGCTGTGGTTCAGGCTCTGGCTCTGGCGTGGGCTGCTTGGGCTCAGTGGCGATGGAGGGGCGATCAGGCAATTTCCCTAAAAAAGCTCAACAGTACACAACTTTTTGTGTCTGGATTTTTACCACTTGAAATATGGCAACCCTAGTATGTAAGCCCCCCAAGTGAATACTTAGGAATAAGGAAGTAGGAGATGGGCCTAGGCACAAACTAAGCTCTGGGGTTTCCAGCTGCTACTGGAGGACTAATCATTACGATGCATCAGGGCTGTATTTTGCCCAAAGTTTGTTTTTTGTGCATTTACATTGGCATGTGGGCAGCACTGAGACAGGGCACAGCTTCTAGGTGGTGCAACTGTGTAATTTGGGGTGATCCAAAGCTTATTTTTTTGGGTGGTGTCAAATCCATGCTTCCTTGTTTATAAGCATGGTAAGCTTGCTGTACAAGGGGATACTAGGTGATGGTGACATGTACGATTACTCAGTGTTAATGTGAGGTATGTAAACCAGAGTTTTTCCTCTGCAGGTTGCTCATGCAGCTCTTTTGTCTAGACATGCTGTCAAGACATTTTGTTAATAAATTGCACAACTTGTTATAATGAAGTGGTTAATTGTTCACAACTCTTTCTGCTAGAGCATCACTCCACATGGGCGTAGCTGCCCCACCATATCAAGTAAATAAGTAAAAATACTTAACTAAATGTAGAAATAATCAGAATAACTGAAATTGAATTGCTTGCTGAGGTCACTTGGATGATGGAAAAAGAGGAGACTGAGCCTAGCCATCTTCAAACAGCTTAAGGGCTGTCGCATGGAAGAAGAAGCGTGCTTGTTTTTTCCTGCTCTGAAGGGTAGGACTCGAGCCAAACAGAGGTTGGATGGCCATCTGTCATGGATGCAGAGGGTTGGACCAGATGACCCTTGGCTCCCTCCCGACTCTTAAGATTGTATGATTCTATGTTGTGGTGCATTCTAGCGAGGTAACTGGCAACCTGACAGAGTAATAGGCGTGGTTTCCGCGAACTGACCAATCGTGTCGCAGATAGCTCGGTTCTGTGTTCCTTTGGAGAATTGAGACACAGAGTGGAATCATAGAATCTTAAGAGTTGGAAGTGATCCAATGGCCTTCAACCGGCCTGCCCAAGATGGATCCCAGTCTTCCTTCCTTCCTTCTCCCTCCCAGCAACCCTTGCTCAAGCCTCTCTTTTCCTGTCAACTCACACCCAGTTACCATGGCAACCTTCAAAATGCCCAATCTCGACCAGGCAGGATTTCTTCCAGGGAGACAAATGAAGGATAACATAAGAAATATCATAGATGTTATAGAATACCTAGAAGTGAAAAAGCAAGCAGCATTGATGTTTATAGATGCAGAGAAATCCTTTGATAATGTCTCTTGGGAATTTATGAAAAAAGTACAGTATTTGAAGAAATGAATTTTGGAGATAATTTTAGAAAAGGAATTCAAGCTATTTATTCAGATCAGAAAGCAAAATTAATTGTTAATCAGGTGTAACAGTTGAACTTAAAATGCAGAAAGGAACAAGGCAAGGATGTCAGTTACCACCTTTATTATTTATTTTGGTTCTAGAAGTCCTGACGAGAAATATAAGGGCAGATGAAAGGATTACAGGAATCAAAGTAGGGAAAAAGTCATATAAATTGAAAGCATATGCCGACAATCTGGTAATTATAGTTGAAGATCCAAAAAATTCTCTTCCGATAGTGTTAGAAAAAATTCAGGAGTTTGGGCAAGTTGCAGGTTTTAAATTAAATAAAAATAAGACAAAGTTATTAGTCAAAAACCTAACAGCAGTAGATAAAAAGGAATTATCTCATGCTACAGGAATAGAGATTCATAAAAAAGTGAAATATTTAGGAATATGGCTCACAACTAGAAATATCAATATTTATAAAGATAACTATGCAGGGCAGCAGTTGAAGGAGCAAAAAGGGTTTTCTTGTGTGTGTGTGTGTGGTTCTTTGGGCTGATTAGCTGTTCTCCCTGTGCAAAGGTCAGAGGGGGCAGGGTTTCTGTTGAGGCAGGTGATTAGCTGTGGGAGGAGCTTATCAGAGCTTGCAGGGCAGCGGCGCACACAGTTTGATCCATCTTTTAGATTTAGGGGAGCTAGTCTCAAACGTTTGTTGGGGGAGACCTAGGTTTTTTTTGTGGGGGGAGTTATTTGTCCTGTCTTCACGCTTTTTATGATGGAGGACCGCTGTAGCCACCCCCAACGACACGTTCTCAAGATGGAGGGGGAGGGAACAGCTGCAGTCGCCTGCGGTTCCTGCGCAATGTTTGCCATCTTGCCAAAGGTTGCAGGCAGCTTTACCTGCAGCAATTGCATGTTGATTGCCCTCTTAAAAGACAAAGTCCAGCAACTGGAGGAACGTGTAGCTACGCTCCAAAGAATTAGAGAGCTGGAGCTCTTCTTGGAAGCAACAGAGCACACCGTCTCCACCAAGGAGGAGACAGGGGACTCCCCTGAGAAGGAGGCTACTTCACCAACACAGGAGCCAGATATATGGAGAAACGTGACTCAAAGAAGTAGGAGGCCCAGGGTTCGCTGATTGTTTAGAAATACACAATCGCTTTGAGGTCCTCTCCCCTAGCATGGAAGACGAAGAGCAGACTCCATTTGAGGATCTCTCCCTCATTACAGTCAATCAGGTATATGAAGACGAGCAGCAAAGTCAGTCCTCAGGGAATGTGCAGGCGACCTTGGAACGGACAGCTCACGGAAGAACCCCGACCAAACCTAAGAGGAAGTGTGTAGTGGTGATAGGGGATTCCCTACTGAGGGGAACAGAAGCAGTGATCTGTGGGCCTGACAAGATGTCTCGGGAAGTGTGCTGTCTCCCCGGGGCTAAGATCCAAGATGTAACTGAACGACTGCAAGGAATCATAAAACCCACTGACAAATACCCCTTCCTCTTGGTTCATGTGGGAACCAATGACACTGCAAGCAATAGCCTCCAGAAGATCAAAAGAGACTACGAGGCTCTGGGCAGGAAATTGAAGCAATTAAATGCACAAATTGTCATCTCATCTGTCCTCCCAGTTGAACGACGTGGCCCAGAGAGAGAGGGAAAAATAGTGGAAGTGAACAGCTGGCTTCGCAAATGGTGTAAACAGGAACGGTTTGGATTCTTAGATCACGGACTGCAGTTTCTTGAAGATGGACTTCTGGCAAGCGATGGGCTGCACCTCACAACGGTTGGGAGAAATGTTTTTGCCAAAAATCTCAGAAACCTCATCAGGAGGGCTTTAAACTGACTAATGTGGGGGAGGGAGACAGTGCTCCTGAAGGTAGGAGTCTATCAATTGATGAAGATGATCATCCAAATGTCATAGACCAAATGGAGCAAACAGCACGCAGACCTAGTGGTGGGAGGAAAAAATCCTTAAATAAGAGACACGGGGGAATGATTAATGGACTTCAATGTCTGTACACTAATGCGCAAAGCATGGGAAATAAACAAGATGAGCTTGAGCTCTTGGTACAGCAAACTAAATATGACATAATAGGCATCACTGAAACCTGGTGGGATAAGTTCCACGATTGGAATGTAATAATGGGGGGATACAATCTATTTCAGAGAAAAGACCAGACAAGAAAGGAGGAGGAGTGGCGTTATATGTCAGGGATGTGTATACCTGTGAAGAGATCCAAGATTTAGAACCTCAAAGCCAAAGTGAGAGCATTTGGGTCAAAATTAAGAGAGAGAAGAATAACAGTGACCTCATTGTGGGAGTTTACTATAGATCCCCAAGCCAAACGGAGGACATAGATGATGCCTTCCTGGAACAGATGGCCAAGCATGCAAAAGGAAGGGAGATAGTAGTAATGGGGGACTTCAATTACCTGGATATTTGTTGGATGTCAAACTCAGCCAAGAGCATAAGGTCAAACAGATTCCTCACTGGCCTTGCAGACAACTTCATTGTCCAGAAAGTGGGAGAAGCAACAAGAGGAACAGCCATTTTAGATCTGGTCCTAACCAATGTTGATGACCTGGTTAGTGGGGTAGAAGTGGAAGGATCATTAGGCGCGAGTGATCATGCTCTTCTGAAGTTTACTATACAGCGGAAAGGAGCAGCCAAGCATACTAGGACTCAATTTCTTGACTTTAAGAAAGCCGACTTCATCAAACTTAGGGAAGTGCTGGGTGAGATCCCATGGACAGTAATACTAAAAGGAAAGGGAGTTCATGATGGCTGGGAGTTTGTTAAGAGGGAGATAGTAAAAGCACAACTTCAGGCAATACCAATGAGACGGAAACATGGAAGGTGCCTAAAGAAGCCAGGGTGGCTATCTAAAGAACTTTTAACTGAGTTAAGATTAAAAAAGGATGTGTACCAAAAATGGAAAAGGGGGGAAACCACCAAAGAGGAATTCAAACAAATAGCCAGCACGTGTAGACACAAAGTCAGAAAAGCTAAAGCACAGAATGAACTCAGGCTTGCTAGAGAGGTTAAAAGCAACAAAAAAGGCTTTTATGGGTATGTTCGTAGCAAAAGGAAGAACAAAGAAACAGTGGGGTCACTCAGAGGAGAAGATGGTGAAATGCAAACAGGGGACACAGAAAGGGCTGAACTCCTCAATGCCTTCTTTGCCTCAGTCTTCTCCGATAAAGAAAACAATGCCCGACCTGAAGAATTTGAAGCAAATGATTCAGCAAAGGAAACACAGGAGATAGTACAAGAATACTTGGCTAGTTTAGATGTATTCAAGTCTCCAGGGCCAGATGAACTGCATCCAAGAGTTTTAAAAGAACTGGCAGATGTGATCTCAGAACCACTGGCAGTCATCTTTGAGAATTCCTGGAGAACAGGCGAAGTCCCGGCAGACTGGAGGAGGGCAAATGTTGTCCCTATTTTCAAAAAGGGGGAAAGAGAGGACCCAAATAATTACCGCCCAGTCAGTCTGACATCAATACCAGGGAAGATTCTGGAGCAGATCATTAAGCAAACAGTCTGTGAGCACCTAGAAAGGAATGCTGTGATCACCAATAGTCAGCATGGATTTCTGAAAAATGAGTCATGTCAGACTAACCTGATCTCGTTTTTTGACAGAATTACAAGCCTGGTAGGTGAAGGGAACGCAGTGGATGTAGCCTACCTTGATTTCAGCAAGGCATTTGACAAGGTGCCTCATGATATTCTTGTAAAGCTGGTAAAATGCGGTCTTGACTATGCTACCACTCAGTGGATTTGTAACTGGCTGACTGACCGAACCCAAAGGGTGCTCATCAATGGTTCCTCTTCATCCTGGAGAAGAGTGACTAGTGGGGTGCCACAGGGTTCTGTCTTGGGCCCGGTCTTATTCAACATCTTTATCAACGACTTGGATGATGGACTCAGGGGCATCCTGATCAAATTTGCAGATGACACCAAACTGGGAGGGGTGCCTAACACCCCAGAGGACAGGATCACACTTCAAAACGACCTTGACAGATTAGAGAACTGGGCCAAAACAAACAAGATGAATTTTAACAGGGAGAAATGTAAAGTATTGCACTTGGGCAAAAAAAATGAGAGGCACAAATACAAGATGGGGGACACCTGGCTTGAGAGCAGTACATGTGAAAAGGATCTAGGAGTCTTGGTTGACCACAAACTTGACATGAGCCAACAGTGTGACGCGGCAGCTAAAAAAGCCAATGCAATTCTGGGCTGCATCAATAGGAGTATAGCATCTAGATCAAGGGAAGTAATAGTGCCACTGTTTTCTGCTCTGGTCGGACCTCACCTGGAGTACTGTGTCCAGTTCTGGGCACCACAGTTCAAGAAGGACACTGACAAACTGGAACGTGTCCAGAGGAGGGCAACCAAAATGGTCAAAGGCCTGGAAACGATGCCTTATGAGGAATGGCTAAGGGAGCTGGGCATGTTTAGCCTGGAGAAGAGGAGGTTAAGGGGTGATATGATAGCCATGTTCAAATATAGAAAAGGATGTCACATAGAGGAGGGAGAAAGGTTGTTTTCTGCTGCTCCAGAGAAGCGGACACGGAGCAATGGATCCAAACTACAAGAAAGAAGATTCCACCTAAACATTAGGAAGAACTTCCTGACAGTAAGAGCTGTTCGACAGTGGAATTTGCTGCCAAGGAGTGTGGTGGAGTCTCCTTCTTTGGAGGTCTTTAAGCAGAGGCTTGACAACCATATGTCAGGAGTGCTCTGATGGTGTTTCCTGCTTGGCAGGGGGTTGGACTCGATGGCCCTTGTGGTCTCTTCCAACTCTATGATTCTATGATTCTATGAAAAATGTCGGAATGAATTTAAAAGGAACCTAGAAATATGGGGAAGAATGAATTTATCTCTATTAGAAAGAATTGCAGCAATTAAAATGAACACATTGCCAAAAATGTTATTTTTATTCCACACAATACCGGTAATAAGTAACATGGTATGCTTCAAGAAATGGCAAAAATATATTTCTAAACTTATCATGAAAGGGAAGAAACTAAGGGTAAAATACAAAATACTTACAGATAATAAAAAGAGAGGAGGATTCTCCCTGCCAGATTTCAAATTTTACTATAAAGCAGGTTGTGTTACTTGGATCCGGAACTGGATCAAATTAGAAAACATAGATTTGTTAGATCTGGAAGGACATGGCAACAGATTTGGATGGCATGCATATTTATGGTATAATAAAGTCAGGCACAGGCAAATTTGGCTCTCCAGATGTTTTGGGACTACAACTCCCATCATCCCTAGCTAACAGGACCAGTGGTCAGGGATGATGGGAGTTGAAGTCCCAAAACATCTGGAGGGCCGAGTTTGCCTATGCCTGTAATAAAGGGAAGGTACATAAAGGATTCCATAATCATATAATTAGGAAATCATTGGTAAAAGTATGGGGAAAATATAAAGATTTATTAGAACAAAAAAAGCCATGGTGGGTATCCCCAACAGAAGCAATTTCAGTTAAAAGAATAAATATGGAAGGAAGATGGCCTACATATAGAGAGCTGTTGATAGAGAGAGAAGGAAAGCTAAAGCTTAAGGATTTGGACGAGAGAAGAGAATATGTTTATGACTGGCTACAACATTGTCAATTAAATGAGGTTTTTAAAGAAGATAATAAGAAAGGATTTAGCTATACCATATCTAGATTCCAAAGAGAAATAATAGATGATAACACTAACTTCTGAAGAAAGTGTTTAATATACAATTAGAATGGGAAACTAAAGATGAAGAGGTCAAAGGGTAATGATCAAGTGGGCACAAGATTTGGGGCATAATATTCAAATGGAAGACGGAAAAATTATGGAAAGTAAATTTAACATTTACCGATTATATATTGTTAAGAGAGAATTACATGAAGATGATGTATCGATGGTATGTTACACCTGCTAAAATTGCAAAAATGTATAGAACAGGCTCCAATAAGTGTTGGAAGTGTAAAGAAAAAGAAGGCATGTTCTTTCATATGTGGTGGAATTGTAAAATAATTAAAAGGTATTGGGAAATGATTTATAATGAAATGAAAAGAATGTTTAAGATAATGTTTATTAAAAGACCAGAAGCCTTTTTATTAGGCATTTCAGGTCAAGATATGCCAAAAGAGAAGAAAAAACTGTTCATGTATGCTACGACAGTGGCTAGGATTTTACTAGCCCAAAGATGGAAAAATGATGAAATACCAACCAAAGAACAATGGTAAGAAAAACTGATGGAATATGCTGAAATGGCGAAGTTAACTGAAAGACTTTGAGACAAAGACAACAGAGATTTCAGAGAAGATTGGGAACCGTTTATGCTGTATCTATGGAATCAATGTAAAGAAATGGACTCACTAGCAGGGTTTGAGTAAACACTTACAATTAACAATACAAACATAGAAGCTATAAAGATGAGGTTAAAATGATAAGAATATAAAAACATTTAATTTAAGGATATAATACTGAAGTATAGTATTGCAAGCAGGACAAGTTTTTATGTAAAAAACCAGACGGGGAAGTTGAAGGAAGTCATGGGGGGAGTGGGGAACTCAATTTGTTACTGTTTGGCATGATGTAATTGTGATAATAATAAAAGAATTAAAATTCAATTAAAAATATATTTTTTAAAATGCCCCGTCTCTGTTCACACCTCCAGGCGGTTTTTGCAAATAAGGCTGTTTTATATGTGACAAGCAGGTCGCGGTCAGTTAACAGCCAACATATTTTCACTTCAGGGTTGTGTTTTTGTAGCGGTGCCAACATCTCTTGCAAAAATCTCTTTCTGGGGTTTTGACAGAGCCTACAATTGAGTACCATGGAACGGGAAAGATCTTCTCCTTCGCCTCCCCCACCAATGCCAAATCTTAAACGCCTTGCAGCGGCTTCCATCCAAGACCGGCGGGGGGGGGCACGGCGAGCTGTTGCTGCTTTTGCTTTCCCATGTATTTCTTCTCCGTAAAAAAGGCAGGCCTCCCTCGCAACTGCTGGTGGTGAGAGGCTGGCCCAGAGGACAAAGTTTGCTCGCGAGTTCGCATTCCGGGAGCAGCTTGGAGCCCGCCTCCCCCCGTGCGCTCTCCCCGCGGGTCTCCGCCTCCCGCGCCTGGACGGAGCCGCCCCGGGCCCCGCCCTCGGCTGCCTTCGCTTTCGTTTCCTGGCGGAGCGCGGCGGCTGCGCGGGCGAGCATGTCGGACCCGGCGGTGTCGGGCTTCCTGGCCAAGCTGCTGTGCGCGCACGGGGGCCGCCTGGAGCGAGCGGCGCTGGGGCGGCAGCTGGCGCTCCCCGAGGAGCAGCTGCGCCAGATCCTGGAGGAGGCGGGCCAGGAGAGGTTTCTGGTGCGCGCGGAGGGAGCCGCCGCTTGGGTGCTGGCCGTCTCCCCGCTGCGCCTCTGCGTGCGCAAGGAGTGTCCCGGCTGCCCGCGGCTCCACCTCTGCAAGCTCAACCTCAAGGGCCGCTGCCGAGCCAGGTGAGGGGTCTCCAGCAGCTCCACCAGGGCGTCGGAGAAAGTTCTCTTGGGGTGGGGATCCCACGGTCATGCGCCAGACCCGGGGCAGGGAAGGGGGCCCTTGAGATGGGATAGTGGAGGGAGCAGCCTGGCAGGCGGAGGCCCAGGACTTACATCCTGGGAGCCCACACAACACAAAACGCTGTTGCTGGATGGAGGCTTTATTTTCTTATTTATCTTATATTTTGGAAATGTACATCCAGCCCCCCCATAAGTTCTTTGGGGCCCCCCAAGAGAGTGGAACCCTAAGCTATAGCTTGTTTAGCATATGCATAAATCCGGCACTGGCCATACCAGATGCCTGATGGGTCTCTTGCTTTATTTAAAACGCTTATTGTCTTAACACTAAATAAAGGTGGTTTGGGGTAGGACTTGGGAGGGCAGATCCCCACCCAGCTGGGTGGCTCAGCCTCACATGATGTTGTTATTAAAATTTATATGCCCCCCCTTCAGCCAACGGTCACAGGGCGGTGAGGAGGAGGCAAAGGACCAAGCGCATCATCTGAAACTCCTTGGACGAAAAGGTGGGGGGATGGGCGTAGCGGGGGGGGGGCGCAGGGGGACAGAATCAAATCTGAGGTTCAGTCTGCCTAACAAAAGCCTCCCCCCCCCAAAAAAAAAATCCTGGCTATGCCCCTGGTGGGATGTAAATGCAATAAATGATTAAATCCAAGTGCTTTGGATTCCACTGTTACTAAGAGTTAATCCTGTACTTAAATCTCAGAAAGTTAAAAGTGCTTAACTCCCCCCCCCCATGGTGTTCTCCTTTCTAACCATTTATGTTTCTTTAAAATATTCAATATCTTCTGTAGATAATGAGAGCCAACAGTGCTATAATGACGAGATCAAGCCACCCACAAGTTAAGGGATTTTAGCATCTTACTGAAATCCAAGGGATTTGAAAGTGCTTCCAGTAAATGCCTTTCTGGAACTAGATTAAAATGGGGGTCAAATGCTCTTGACAATAGTTGAGAGTTGCAACTTGTAATGTTTATCCATGCCCACTCAGAAACAATCCTCTATCCTGAAAAATAATGCTATGCCGTGGTCACTAATCAGTTGTGCGGTACAGTATAAGGTGCTTTATAAATCAAAGTGTTTGGGCTATTTAGTTTAGCCCTGAGGGTGGAAGATGCCGACTAGGCAAAATAAGATTGCATGCACACATTACATTTAAAGTACTGTGTTTATGTGAAGCTAATGGGCCATCGAATCTAATGCACACCTCAAATTTCAAAACCTTGAAACCAAAAAAGTATTTGCTGGTGCCATCAAATCTAAAGTGCACCCTAATTTTCATGACATAATTTGACCAAAAACGGTGCGCATTAAATTCAAGTAAATATGGTATCCAGGGAACTCAGAGCTACAATTCCCAACACCCATAACAACCATAATTCCCAGGATTCTTTGTGTGGGAGGCAGGTGCTTTTAATGTCTAGTGTGGATGGAAATGTGTCTTAAATTGTAAAATCAAGCCTGTTGGAGCTGGACATGTACAGTGGTACCTTGGGTTACAGACGCTTCAGGTTACAGACTCCGCTAACCCAGAAATAGTACCTCGGGTTAAGAACTTTCCTTCAGGATGAGAACAGAAATTGTGTGGCAGCAGCAGGAGGCCCCATTATCTAAAGTGGTGCTTCAGGTTAAGAACAGTTTCAGGTTAAGAACGGACCTCCAGAATGAATTAAGTACTTAACCCGAGGTACCACTGTACTCTGCTTTGGCACTCCTGCATATAATACTCGACCCTTCATTTAACATTCAAAATAGTTGATAATTATGTTTATGGGTCTGATGATTCATCATTTGTGAATCCTGCAGCCCCCAAGTCACATGAGAACTGAAACTGAAGGCAAACAGAACTAACAGGAAGGAACAGAAGGGCAGAGTATACAGGTGTTCAGTTGCTAGGGAGCTGCTGCGTTTGGCTTAAGTTTCGATTCTCATGTGAGCTGGGCTGGGAAAGGTGGAGCCTAATCTGTGCTGGAAACTAAACAAGCCTTTTAAGTACAAAGGAAGGCAGATCAGAGAAGGAACATGTCCGACGCCGTTGTGTGCAGTTTCATCACAAAGATCCTTTGCTCTAAAGGAGGGCGCTTGGGCTTCAGTGAGCTCCCCTCCCTCTCGGGGCTGCCTGAGCACCAGCTAGAGGAGATCCTGCAGGATGCAGGGAAGGAAAAGTTTCTGGTTGTCCCCCGGGACTCCTTGCGCCAGGTGCTGGCGGTGTCCCCAGTGCGGCTCTGCCTGAGGAACAGCTGTGGGGGGTGCGAAAACCTCCATATCTGCAAGAACTACATCAAGGGCAGGTGCTTCAGGCCGGCTTGTGGCAGATGGTGAGTGTGAAGGAATGAGAGAATCTGTTGTTATGGCACGATGATAAACTGAATAGCAGGGAAATCAGCATCTTACAAAGGGAAAGCTTGTGGCTTGGTCTGTCAGTCCCCCTCCTTGCTCACCGCAAACACAAATGTGCCTAGGCAAACTGATTTGTGACAAGAAAATCCTCCAACTTTGAGGATACACCAAATTGCTGACTTTTTTTTTTACTGAGTGAACTCTGGCTTCTCAGATTTCAGCAGACATTGCCTACCAGTGTTTATCAAACGTGAGTCACCAGCTGTTGTTTGACTACAACTCCCATCATCCCTAGCTAGCAGGACCTGTGATCAGGAATAATGGGTGTATAGTTCAACAACAGCTGGCAACCCAATTTTGAGAAACAGTGGCCTACACACTTCCTTCAAGAGTATCTAAACGACTATAAAGTGCTGAACACCTGAGTTTTGTGAGGGTTTTGAGAGAAGAAATGCAAAGTGAAGTTCTCAAGAGAACTGAATTCTTTGCCCACTACCACATTCTATACTTTTATGTACACCTGCGGAATTGCAACATATAAGAACCCTGGATATGCCACAGTAGAAGTACTACTAGTAAATTCTATATGAATTGTATTTAGATAATTTTGCCCTGAAGCAGAAAGGGATGTCCAGTCCTTCGGCACCAGTGTCAGATTTTCCCCCCCTTTTTCTTTCTTTTTATTTGAAAACAATTAATTTTATACAGTCTTAACATCAGAAGGTTTTACAATGATAATAACCCAAATACAGTCAAGAGCATATCTCTCATGTTTTCAGTAAGCAATGGGTATGGGGGGGGGAGGGAGGAATTGGGGTGCATCTGGAAAACTGTTAAGGATGTATATGTGACTTAACAGGTTAAAATGATGGAGTCTAAAGAAGGAGAATAATATTAATGAAGAGCAAAACAAAGGATTATTTGAAGAATTTGGTACTACTGAAAACAGTGTCAGATTTTCTAGTGTCAGCATTGCATGGGATTCCAAATACAGTTTCAAATTCCTATGTGCTTCCAGCAACAGAAGTTTAGCTGTCTGGGTGACTACTAGGTAACAACTGTTTTTTCCCCACTTGTATTTTTTCATGAGTGCAACTCAAAGGCACAAACTACACAAGCCCTTGTAGTCAGTGTTAATGAATTTTTCCTCATTTTTTCTGAGGTGGAGATTTTGTGTGAGTCATAATATTGTTGGTCCAGGGTTGATTTGCTTTGTACAAAAGCCTTTTCAATTTTTTTTAACCTATATAACCAGTCCTGCAAGGAAGATTTCATGAGTCTCCCTCTGCTGATCCATCCAAGCAATGTTATACATTCTGTTGTCCTAAGAAGCACTGGGAAATCCTCCCCACTTCCTTAATTTAAGACTAGAATGAGAAAAACACAACATAGCCTGAGGGGTTGAAAGACAAAGCAGAGAGATCATGCAGTTAAACCATGGCTGGTGAACCTGTGACCCAGATCTTGTTGGACTCCAAGTCCCATCAGCCCCAGCAAGCATGGTCAATAGTCAGGGATGGTAGGAACTGGAGTCTAACAACATTATGTAAAAGCACAGGCTTCCCATACCTGATCTAAACAGTCAGGTTGTAGCAATTCTAAAACAAGTCGTCCCTTGATACAGTATGAAGAAGGTGGTTTTTTAAAGTCTGAGCTGTTTGCTTGTGCTTTTAAATACCATCCTCACTAATCTCTTGGGTTGTTCTTGTAAAGTATACTGTCAGTCAGACTTTGACCTCGGTTCCTCAGAATAAACACTGAGCAGAATTTGTTTCTAGGAGCAAAAATTCAGCTCCTGAATTGTTTGGGCCTTGAATCAGATTCCAAAAGGAGAACCAAGAGTAGACTCAATGGATTGGAATCTGCCAGAACTAATGCATTAGGTGCAGACACTGAAATGGTACCTTAAGCTGAAATCTCACAGCATGAGAATTGGGTGGAAGGTATTCAGTGCGATTACTAATTTACCAGCCTTATCAGTGTGGCGACTGATGTGTGTATCTAGGAGGAGGATTTGCATTTTGGAGCAACCTTGTGCAGTGCTGTGCAATGCTGACCACACAGTGGTGGAGAGCAGGCTCTTCCCTCCCCACAGCAATAAACCCCAGGCAGTGCTTTGCCTTCAGCTGCAAGAGTGAGTGGCAACTATTCTCATAAACGAGGCACTCAAGCGGTTGTGGCACAAGCTAAGCATTCTCTCTGCCATTATTGATGTTTGCCATGCTGAGGATCTTCAAATGTTTTACCTCACCGTGGTATTTTGTTTCTTGGTCACTTTAAAGTAGGGAATCTATGGCCTTTAAGATGCCTTTTTTCACAACTCCCATCGTTCCTGACTATTGGTCAAGCTTCCTGGGGCTGTTGGGAGTCCAAAAATATCTACAGGCCAAAATTTTCCCATCCTTGGTGTAGAGTATGCAAGAATTTGGAAAATGTGTTCAATTGAACAGAATAGATAATACAATTTTTTTAATAGTACATTATTTCAAGGAACTCAGGTTATTGTACAAGTTCAGGATTTGTAGCCTACAAAAAAGTGAAGGGTCCTTGGAATATGTAGGCTCTCACTCCACATGTGTATTCCCAGGTATTTCTGATACCTTGATTATGTTTTTTCTCCTTTTACTTTTATCCTAGGGCATGCAAGTATTCTCATGAAATTTTTTCAGAGGCTAACCGAAAAGTCCTGAAGGCTCATGAACTTTCTGGGCTCAATGAGAATGAACTGCGTGTTCTCCTCCTCCAAAATGATCATTTTCTCTGGCCTGATGTAAGTTATGAAAATACTATAGCATCACCGAGATGTTTGTTTGCCCTCGCCTATAGGTTGCCTTTTTAACTGGTTAAGGTGAGGAAACAGAATGGATGATGACAAGAAAATTGTAGTAGAGTTTCTGCATTATGAAGTTAGATGAGACAGGGTTAGCCACATTTGTTTAATCGCGTTTCTGTCAAGAACCTTCACTACAAAATATGTGCATGTGTAACATGGTCAAAATTCATTGACGCAGGTGACACATTACTTATAAGCATAAGAAGAGCCTTCTAGATCAGGCCATCTAGTCCACCATCCTGTTTTCACAGCGGCCAAGCAGATGCTTATGGGAAACCCGGAAGAAGGACTTCAGCCAAACAGCATTCTCCTCACTTGCGATTCTCAGCATCTGGAGGAATGCTGCCCCTGACAGGAGAGGCAAAGCAGAGCCATTGTGGCTCGTGGCTCTTGCTCGCCTCATCCTCCGTGAATCTGTCTAATCCTCTCTTAAAGTTATGCCACTCCCAGGCTTGTTTTTGTTTGTTACCATGGTGTGTAGTATTATATTATAGCCACATTTATAGCCACATAACACATTTATAGGAGTCTTGGTTGACCACAAACTTGACATGAGCCAACAGTGTGACGTGGCAGCTAAAAAAGCCAATGCAATTCTGGGCTGCATCAATAGGAGTATAGCATCTAGATCAAGGGAAGTAATAGTGCCACTGTATTCTGCTCTGGTCAGACCTCACCTGGAGTACTGTGTCCAGTTCTGGGCACCACAGTTCAAGAAGGACACTGACAAACTGGAACGTGTCCAGAGGAGGGCAACCAAAATGGTCAAAGGCCTGGAAACGATGCCTTATGAGGAACGGCTAAGGGAGCTGGGCATGTTTAGCCTGGAGAAGAGGAGGTTAAGGGGTGATATGATAGCCATGTTTAAATATATAAAAGGATGTCACATAGAGGAGGGAGAAAGGTTGTTTTCTGCTGCTCCAGAGAAGCGGACACGGAGCAATGGATCCAAACTACAAGAAAGAAGATTCCACCTAAGCATTAGGAAGAACTTCCTGACAGTAAGAGCTGTTCGACAGTGGAATTTGCTGCCAAGGAGTGTGGTGGAGTCTCCTTCTTTGGAGGTCTTTAAGCAGAGGCTTGACAACCATATGTCAGGAGTGCTCTGATGGTGTTTCCTGCTTGGCAGGGGGTTGGACTCGATGGCCCTTGTGGTCTCTTCCAACTCTATGACTCCATGATTCTATATTGAAAACCACTGTGCGATCCTCAGAAGGACAGTGTAGAAATTTAAATTTAAAAGTAAGTAAAAGCCTTCCAAGTTGCTGGCCTCACTGCTTCTTGTAGGACCAAATTCCCCTGTTAACTATATCCTTCACTATCTTTTGTTTGTCCTAAATCTTCGAACACTCAGAGTTTTGGGGCGTTCATGAGTTTTAGTGTTATGAGAGAAGGAGAAAAGCCTCTCTGTCCTCTGTCCATACCAGGCAACGTTTTATGCACCTCTGTTGTGTCTCCTCTTTACTCTCCTTTACACTGAAAAGGCCCAAGTGGAGTCTCTCCATCTTGTTGATCATTTTAATTGTCCTTTTCTGAAACTTTGCCTGGTTTATTTTTTGTGACTTAGCAAGATCATAACATTTCTTTCAGGGAAAAAATCAGATGGCCCAAATATCCAAACATAGAATATTTTGCCATAATTTGTGGAAATAACTAACTAACAGCATGTTCACAGCAAACAGTAAAACTCTCCACTGTCTTCAGTGCCCCTTGAAGAGGGTAGTCTCTGTAGGCACATGTATGCACACACAAGAGAGGGGAAGGCCGAGTCCTCAGCCACAAGGTGTATTCTCTCCCTCCGGAATTCTGAAGAGGCCTCCTCTTGCTGCTACTACGGTTTGGGTTTGTAATCAAATTGCAGACTAATATGCAGTCAGTATAACCCCTGCCACATGCCTTCTTCCTTATGTGGAGTTTCTGTTGCCTGATTAATTGCTTGAACACTTTTTCCATAGGAAGAAGGGAACTCCAAATGCAAAATTGGCATGTTGAAGAGAAGAGTTAGCTGATCTGCAATTATGCTTGCTGTGTTTTTCAAATATCACCCTGTGCTCTCCCTGCTATATATTCTATAATATCACTGGATGCTACCTACTAGGGCTGGGTATCAATATATCGCCCCAAACCAGTTTGAAGTTCATATCACCATACTGGTTTCAGAATTTTCGACCTGACAGTTCATCGCAAATCATGGTGTGTAGGTGTGCTATGCAAAAACCATGTCGCGGGAAAAACTGAAGCCAGCCAATGCCTCTACATAACTCCATCCATACTTCAGTCATCGTGATATATCAGTATAGCACAATGTTACCTGGTATGGTATCATGTATGTCTGGGTATATCGCCCAGGACCGGTATGAGGAGCAGACCACAGTGTCAGCTTCACTCAGCGGTGTATCGCTGGTGAAACCACCACTGCTCCTGAGTCCCTTTGCTAGCGACTTGCTCCAGCGAGTGTTGCTAGCAGAGGGTCTCATGAGAGGTGGCAGTTTTACAAGCAATATATCGCTGAGTGAAACTGCCATCCCACTCTGCCCTCATACCATGCAGAGGGAGAAAAAAGTGCACCGGTGAGGCACCAATACAGCTTGTTCCTCCCTCTGCATCTTTAATCTGCTCGGCTGAGGAGAGTGTGGTTGCCGCTCCCCTCAGCCGAACAGTTAAGGGCTCACCGAGCCCAGCACTGCCTCCCGCAGAAGTGGGGGGAGCAGCGGGGACGGCTCTGCTGGGGATACAGAGCCCTCCCCATCCCTGGCAGAGCCGCAAAAAGGAGCCCCGTTGCTCTCCCCACAAGGAGGGGGAGCACAGGGGATGACTCAGCTGGGGATCAGGAGCCCTCCCATGCCCCACCTAAGCCGTACAAACAAGCTGTGTTGTCCCACAGCCCACTAGGCACTGAGGTGAAACAGCCTCAGCTCCTGCGGTGAGGGCTGTGGCAATTTCACCCAGCGCCTTGCAGGCTGAGGCCAATGCAGCTTGTTTTTTCAACATTGCGGCATATCGTCAGACCACAATGTTTGGCTGGCGTTGAAAAGCTGAAATCGCCCAGCCCTAATACTGTGATGCTGACAACCAGATATCTCCCGGCCCTACTGTCTACACATTTTTAAAATATTTCTTTGCAACCATAAGCAGGAAGTCTTCAGCTTCTGTATGTGATACAGCTGCTAAGGATATTACCAAAACCGGTGTATTTGTCCACATTACATGCAATTCAGACCAGTGCAGTATTAATTGAAATTCTTGTGTGTTTCTTACTTTCACTTCCTGTTTCCAGGTATGCAATTTCTACAATAAAGGGGATGGGAATTGTGCCCAGCAAGATAATTGCACAAAGCTTCACATTTGCCGGTATTTCCTGAGAGGGGAATGTAGGTTTCCCAAGTGCAAGAGGTCTCACAACCTTTTGCAACCAAATGCTCTGAAGCTGTTGCTCGAAGGGGGAGTGGATGATGAAGTGGCCTGGAACATCCAGACAATCTGCGAACACAAAACTGCTGTACTGTCCAGAGAACTGGGTCCTCGCAAGGGTGAGTGATTTATAGGAAGGGGCTTGTGGGCATCATGTACTGCTTGCATCACTCTGGCGTGTGAAAGGACCTCATTTCTCCTCATCATTTGAAGCCCTTTCCCATTCTTTTAGGTAATTTTGCAAGACCTGCATCAAGTGGAGAAAAATCAAGTGCAGGAAATCCAAGAGAAGCCAGACTTGAGCAAGCATCTAGTATACCTAATCTCATGGACCTCAACCTCGGCCCTGACCAAGGTGAACCAATTTACTTTCTTAGCAAAGGATCCAAGTTGATTGAATTAGGCCTAAGATAGAATATCTGCATTCTCATGGCAAGATACAGGGATGAGCTTTAGCCCCAATATGCAGTATGAGTCCCCTTTTAAACTTACATTGATCAATTGCCAACTACATTTTTCAGCAGTTGCCAGAAATTTGGGTAACGCTGATGTTTTCATAGGTATGTGCCAATAAACTCAGATAATTTGGGGAATGGCAGAATATACAGTGGTACCTCAATTTTTGAGTGTCTCGGAAGCCAAACGTTTCAGTTTTTGAATGCCAAAAACCCAGAAGTACAGCCGTACCTCGGAAGTCGAACAGAATTCATTCCGGAAGTCTGTTCGACTTCCAAAATGTTTGGAAACCAAGGTGCAGCTTCTGATTGGCTGCAGGAAGCTCCTGCAGTCAGTCGGAATCTATGGAAGCGGCATTGGACGTTCGGGTTCCAAAGAATGTTTGCAAACTGGAACACTCACTTCCAGGTTTGTGGCATTCAGGAGCCAAAACGTTCGAGATCCAAGGTATGACTATAATGGCTTCCATTTTCGAATGCACCTCGGAAGTCAAATGGTCTTCCAGAACAGATTACATTCGAGAACCGAGGTACAGTGGTACCTCGGGTTAAGAACTTAATTCATTCTGGAGCTCTGTTCTTAACCTGAAACTGTTTTTAACCTGAAGCACCACTTTAGCTAATGGGGCCTCCCGCTGCCGCTGCACGATTTCTGTTCTCATCCTAAAGCAAAGTTCTTAATCCGAGGTAATATTTCTGTGTTAGCAGAGTCTGTAACCTGAAGCATATGTAACCCGAGGTACCACTGTACCACTGTAATATATCCCACAAACAGCGTAGATTGCATACACAAACTGCCACAGTATGTTACAGTGCTGAGTGCTACTGCTCCAATTTTGTCATTTTGTCACAGCCATTGTAATGGGTTTGGCTGCACAAATAAATAATATTTGACAGCCATGTTTTGCTCTACTTTAATCTTTTCCACCAACCCCATCCAGCATTCTATGAGTCCTCAGTTCTCCCCCGCATAATGGTGGTAGTGGTGGGTTCTCAAAGCCTGCCGATGTGTCCATGTTACATGTGGATGGTACTATTCTGGACTGGTAAGCGGTTACATATGACTACTGCTGCCACCACATATTTGGTATATATCTTTCTCTCACACACAATGAACAACTTTTGTTGCATGTGAACTGATCCAGACCCTGCAACCCTCCTTGTGTACCTCCTTGGCAAGAGATCTGGAGGGCAGCAATATGAGACGGGCCTCCTTGTGGAATGCCTGGCCTGGCACCTTCGTTGCATATCTTTAGGCGCCAGGCAAAAACACTCCTCTTCTCCTGACCTTTGGCTAATTAAACAATCTATGGCTTTTAAACTCTCTGTGTGGCGAGGGGTGGGTATTGTTTTTGTTTGTTATTATGGTTTGTATTTTTGTGTTTTTATATTGTAAACTGCTCTGTGATCTTCGGGTGAAGGGCAGTATATAATATTAAAATTTATTAATAATACCAACTTATATCAGTTTTATAACAATGTAGCTGTTGTTGCCTCTCAAAGAATTATTTAAACTAGTTTGATGCTGATTTAATTCTATTTGGGATCCCTCACTCACCCAACCCCAACACAGTTCCCCGGGGGGGGGGGGGAGAAAAAGGTGCCCTTGGTGCCATGCCCACTTCAGGTAAGATTGTGGTGGATCACACTCTGTCAGTCTTAAAATTAGGAACAATGCATTGTGCCTTGTAGCATAATTTAGGGTTGATTCCCTGTACTCCTAATTTGCATTAGCCTTATCCTGAACTGACAGTGTTGCTGGCTGCTCTTTGTCGGTGTTTGGATTTGGATTTGATTTCCCGCTTTATCACTACCCGAAGGAGTCTCAAAGCAGCTAACAATCTCCTTTCCCTTCCCCCCCCCACAACAAACACTCTGAGGTGAGTGGGGCTGAGAGACTTCAGAGAAGTGTGTGGCTTTTTCAAAAAATGAAATTTTTTATTCAGAATTTTTATAAAATACATATAACAATAAACTAAGAAATCCAAACAAGGTATAGTGGTGAGCATAGTTGCCTTCCAAAGCAAGGCACATATTGATACCTCTTTGCATGTTTTATCACGTGATTCTTCTTAAGCAAGGTTTACTAAAGATTATGTTCCTTTATTTCTCCCCCTGTCCATCTTTTACAGGTGTCAAAGCCACTCCTTACACTAAACCACCTCAGAACGCAGAGAAGGAGAAAAGTGATGAGATATGTCTTTTCTATGTCTGGCGGTTCTGCAAAAATAAAAGTAAGTCCCAACAGACAAGTCCAAGGCCAGGTTTCCATTTAGGCCTTCCCCAGGAGTAATAATGCTTTAATTTGCTTTGCCAACTTTGCTTACATTGCTTCCACCTGCCCCATTTGCCCACTCAAGAAATGGCCTTGGGTGCAGCAACAGGATCCAGTGTATCAGAACGAGGGGTGAGGGTGTCAAAGAAACTGGAATGCTGGGACGGAGAGGGGGGCTGGAGCTCTCTGCTCCCCCAACCATCACATTTGATAGTCATATTATTTGTCTGATGAAAGGATATGCCAGGTATTGATTTGTAAATGTTGTTGGCATCTGTCTGCCTCAAGGCTCAATGGAGTGTGTGCCGGGGGGGGGGGGGGAGTTAAGTCACACCGCTGTGTTACACTCCTGGGGTGTAAGCCTGGGCTGCCCACCCTATTTTTTATTTTTATCTTAATTGAGTAGTGATGCTTGCCATTGAACGAGTGACCGGTTACTGTTACGGGCTATTCAGTGGAAGCTTAACCTGAGCAAGACCTAACTGCTGATGGCAGGCTGCCTTAGGAATGAGGAGTCCGTGTTTTTGCTTGTCATGGATGAGATCAGCCTCCTGAAGCAGCTGCTTCCTGGCCCTGTCTTGCTGCCTGATCTTCACTGGCAGCGGGGACTAGGAGCACCTCTTTACCAGCTCTGGTTGTAGTGCATCTTCTCAGATAAGAATCTGTCTAACTACCATCCTTGGAATCCTCCGGCTAGATTACTGTGATCAGTGTGAGATGGAAGGCACGTATATCCCTAGGTTTAAGTCACTTGTTTGCTTTTGAGTCTTGACTCAAGTCTTGCTTCCAGTTCAGGACAATGGTGCCTTGTCTTTCAGACCATGAATGTTCTTTGACTCTGCTCTGATACTCTGCCCTGTTCCCTGAGAAAGGGGTGGAGAGGCTCTGCTTGATGTTCTGTTATTTCCTCAAATAAAACGGTACGAGTTTCTATATAGTGGCATCCACACTGTGGCATTTCCTACAAAAATAAACAAGGGTTGGATCTGTGTCCAGACCTTCTGCTCTGCATCAGTTCACGTGCTCATTTGTAAGTCTGCTGTCCTGTTTCCACATCAATGTCAAAATGTCAATGTCAAAAATAAGAAGACATATAAATTCACTTTTTTTACAAAATATATTTTGTATACATTTACTAAAAAATAAATGTATATGCATCTTAACCTATAATACACATTTTGATACTTTTTTCATAATACATTACAATCAAAAATGGTTTGTTTGTTTATGCTAAACAAAAGCATTAAAAAGAAAGTGAAAATACAATGTCCTCTTTTGCATATAAATCTTAACTTGTCCCCCACAGAGAAAGGTGAACCCTCCCAGCTCTCGCCTGGGAACTTCCCTTGCTTCTCCCATCCTCCCCCCCCCCCCCCAGGGAGAGCTTCTCTTCTCTGCTTCTGCCACAGGTCCTTCATCAACTTTCCATCTCCTTCATTTGTGTGTGCCGCGTCTTGTGATCGATTATGTGGGGTGGGGCGTACTTGGATAAAATACCCAGTATTTTATTCAATTTGTCACCCGTGCTCTTGGGTATACATTTGCTGATTCTGCTTCTTTGCTCATATGTTTGTGTTTTCTCTTTTTAGCATAATTTGGCTTTTTATGGCTTTTAATAGCAGCTGTGTTAGCCACTTTCAGCATTTTGTTAAGGAAGATTTAAAACATACAATGTTTTACAGACATGCAGAAGTTGGACTCTGATTAGTTTTGTTTTATCACCTTGCATATCAGTTGAAGCAACCTGTGACTCACTTTTGCTTGTTCTCTTTGCAGCTAACTGTAACATGATTCATTACGATATGCCTTATCGATGGCAGGTACAGACTGCAAATGGTTGGAAGGATTTGCCCCGAAGAGAGGAAATAGAAAAAGCTTATTCTGACCCAAGTATTACCAGGTATAAAGCTGGTCTTGGTATTCCACAGATATGTGCAGACCTCTGCCAGTCAGCTGGTCCCACAGAAATGCTTAAGCTGAGTGGGCAGTTGCTACAATGGAGGAGGAGTGGTGGTGGTGGGGCTTGCCTGGAAACACTCCCTGCGCACCCCCAAAAGGGGGGATGGGATGAAGGGAAAAAGAGTCTCTCGCTGAGGGCGAGTGGCTTGGAAGGAAGCTATCTACAGTGAGGGGGGGGAGTATTTGATCCCCTGCTAAATTTGCCCATTTGCCCTCTGACGAAGAAATGACCAGTCCATAATTTTAGTGATAGGTTTATTGTTGCTGTGAGGGACAGAATAACAACAGGAAAACTCCCAGAAATCCAGAAGACAAAAGTCAGAGATTGATGTGCATTATAATGAGTGAAATAAGTATTTGATCCCTTTGCAAAAGATGACTTAGTACTTGATGGCAAAACCCTTGTTGGCAATTACACAGGTCAGACGTTTCTTTTCTTTTTTTAAAATAATTTTTATTAAGTTTCCATATTACCAAATTAAACACATCAAACCAATTAATCCAAATTATAACAATACATATCATATAATCCAATTGTTTTCCAAATTATAATTTTTTGTGGGGTGTACCCATGCTTCTTGATCGGCAGGAGTCCGGTCCTCCAATATTTCTGCTGCTTTCATATTTACAGTCCCCTCTTCTCAATCCTTGTCGTTACTCATTTTCCTTTTCATTCACCTCCGAATTACTCTGCAAGTGGGTTGAAAAAAACAGTCGTATTTGTGTTACTGTGTGGGCTTTGTACTGCTCTCTCGTAAATCACTCTCATCCAATAATCCAGGCATTTCCGCTTGAGCAAGCAATCGCCATCTTGCCATTCCAATGAAATACAGTCTAAAAGCCCGCTTGTTAACTTTCCCGACCTGTTGCATCGTAAATTAGTCTTTTCCAGGAGGGCTGCCCCTTCCAGTTCACAATCCCATCCAGATAACAAATCTTCGGCTTGTCCTCCCCAAGACCAAACCCCCTGCAACAAAGGTCTGTCCTTCCATATCATATCTCAATTCTTGCTGCGTCACAAAGAGAGCCTTTCTTCTTTCCAAATCCTTGACAGAGTAAAACCTTTAAATTCATATTATTCCCACACAGTTCATTTTTAATCCCATTTGCCAATTAGTTGTTGCGACGGATCTTCTGAGGGGGAGGGTTGTTAGGTAATCACATGAAACAAAAAATAAAAAGTCATTCCCCCCCCCTTTCCGTTCCGTTACATTCCACATACCAGCATGTCTGTAGTACTGTGATGTAATCTTCCGTCTCAATCTTCTTCATCTCAGTGGTAAAATTATTAGCAGATAAAAACCTCCTGCCTCTCTCGAAGCATGTGCGTTAACTTTCTCCAAATTTTTTCCTTTTAAGTAACGCAACTAGTTTCGCTCCTGGAAGCAGCTTCGGAGGAGTTCCGAGACCCGCCGAGGGTTATGCACCCAGTGCCTCTCACCCCCTCCTTCTTCCAAACTCGGGGGTGATTTATGGCAACCGCGGGTGAAAACTGCATCTTTCCCTTCCCTGGAAAGATGAGGGAGACTGATTTACTCCCCATAATCAGTCTCTAATTACCTCGTGCGAGCTGGATAGATGTTATTATCCGCCATCTTCCAAGGCGCCCCTAGCGGCCCCCGAGGTCAGACGTTTCTTGTAGGTGGCCACCAGGTTTTCACACATCTCAGGAGGTATTTTGTCCCATTCCTCTTTGCAGATCATCTCCAAGTCAGTAAGATTTCGAGGCTGATGTGTAGCTACTTGAACCTTCAGCTCCCTCCACAGATTTTCAATGGGATTTAGGTCTGGAGACTGGCTAGGCCACTCCAGGACCTTAATGTGTTTCTTCTTGAGCCACTCCTTTGTTGCCTTGGCCGTGTGTTTTGGGTCATTGTCATGCTGGAATACCCATCCTCGACCCATTTTCAATGCCCTGGCTGAGGGAAGGAGGTGCTCACCCAAGATTTGATGATACATGGTCCTGTCGATCGTCCCTTTGATGCGGTGAAGGTGCCCTGTCCCCTTAGCAGAAAAATACCCCAAAGCATAATATGTCCCCTTCCATGTTTGATGGAGTTCTCTCCATGTTTGATGATGGTGTTCTTGGGGTCGGGGCAGCATTCCTCCTCCTCCAAACACGGAGAGTTGAGTTGATGTGGTCTCATCTGACCACAACACTTTCACCCAGTTCTCCTCTGGGTCGTTCAGATGTGCATTGGCAAACTGCAGACGGGCCTGTACGTGTGCTGTCTTGAGCAAGGGGACCATGCGGGCTCTGCAAGATCTCAGTCCTTCGTGGCATAGTGTGTTACCAGCTGTTTTCATGGTGAATATGGTCCCAGCTGCCCTGAGATCATTGACAAGTTCCCCCCGTGTAGTTCTGGGCTGCTTCATCACCTTTCTCTTGATCATTGCAACTCCACGAGATGAGATCTTGCATGGAGCCCCAGACCAAGGGAGGTTGACAGTTATTTTGTGTTTCTTCCATTTGTGAATTATTGCACCACATTCTCACCAAGCTGCTTGGCAATAGTCTTGTAGCCCAGTCCAGCCTTGTGCAGTTCTACAGTCTTGTCTCTGACATCCTTGGACAGCTCTTTGGTCTTGGTCATGATGGCTACTTTGGAATCTGCTGGATTGATTGCTTCTGTCGACAGGTGTGTTTTGTACAGGTACTATAACGAGCTGGGGTTACAGCTAAGACCTCTCCCTTACAGCAGGTGCTTCTAATCTCAGCTCTTTACATACAGTGAAGATACCAGGTAGCCTGACATCTGGCTGGTTGATAGGGGTTCAAATACTTATTTCACTCACTATAATGCACATCAATCTCTGACTTTTGTCGTCTGGGTTTCTGGGGGTTTTCCTGTTGTTATTCTGTCTCTCAGCTACAATAAACCTACCATTAAAATTATGGACTCTTTCCCCTCCTCAGTTCATGAACAGATGGAATGAAGCCTTGGGGAAATGTTCGTTATTTCTTGCTTGATAAAACATGTTGGGAGGGTGTGACCAAGAGTGGAAAATGTGAGCGCTGACTACTATGTACAGGTTGAGCCCCCGTTAAGAATCCTGGTGTAGGAGAATAAGAGGAAGCATCCTCTGTAGTGTCATTGCACGAGGCTGCAGAGCTTGTAGGAGAGAATCTGGTTATTTTGAGAAAAGGCACTTTTTGCTTTAAGAGACCACAGGGGTCCAGTGACAGGGCAAAGTTGGAAGACCAGCTACTTGCCTTGGGGTACATTGTTACAGTATGTGCTATGAACCCACATACCATATTTTTTGCTCTATAAGACGCACCAGACCACAAAACGCACCTAGTTTTTGGAGGAGGAAAACAAGAAAAAAAATATTCTGAATCTCAGAAGCCAGAACAGCAAGAGGGATCGCTGCGCAGTGAAAGCAACAATCCCTCTTGCTGTTTTGGCTTCTGGGATAGCCACGCAGCCTGCATTCGCTCCATAAGACACACACACATTTCCCCTTACTTTTCAGGAGGGAAAAAGTGAGTCTTATAGAGCAAAAAAATACGGTACTACAAAGAAGTTTAGGAACTTTTGCTGGAATTATGACGTGTTTGTTATGAATATGTGTTAACCCATAACCTTAATGCCCACAAGAACATCTCACACCAAAGGAATAAAGAAAGCTTGATTTATTATATGAAATAGCAGTGACAGAATATATAAATGCTGCTAAAGCAGGCAGCAACTCCTACAATACACGCCCACCCACCCCTTGTTATGAAAAGTGAAAGATTATTTTAAAAAGCCTACAGAAACGTAGGTGTGACGGTTTTGCTAGCAGGACCCATACTAAGAGCAAGAAATGGAAAGGGAAGAATATACCTATCCTTAAGGCAGAGTGGGTGTGTGCTGTTCTTGAGAGTACTGAGAAGAAGAGAGTTCCTCTCTTTGGAGCTGGAATAGGAGCTAAAATAGCTACTGGCTACAGGAAAGTTTTAGTAATATTTTTAGCTAATGCCTTTTAATAGGGAAGGGATGGGCTTTCAAATGAGTAAATTCTGCTCATTTTTCACCTTTTCCATCTCCATCTTGCAAATTAAGAGTTTGGAAGAACTCTTAATTTCTTAAGGGGAAAATGACTAAAACTAGCCATCTTGTTTGCTTCCCACTCTGGTGTTTTGCTTTAACGGTGAAAAACTGTGATCTTAGTAAATGATTAACTGAGCCTTGTCATCTTTTTGTCTGTTCCTTGCCTTTGTCTTGATAGCCTCCTATTCAAGTGGGAGGTTGTACTTGGGAACTTAATTTGTATGGCATGAGGCATTTCCTGAATGTTGTGAACTGTCCTGAGATCTATGAGTATAGGGCGGTACACAAACTTAATAAATAGGATAGTTTTGAGAACAGGCTGGTACCAGAGTTCAAAAATGGTTCAACGTGGAGGGTCTCCTGTCTTAGAATTAATGTCAACCGTCTCGTTTTGCCATGGCCTAATAAACCACAGAAATAAGTTCAGATTCACGCCTTCTTGTTCACAAAATAACTTATTCAGAACATTCCCAGTCCTAATGATCAGGAAATAAAGAGCATATCCCCATGGGCTTACCTTCGTCTTCTCCATGCCAGTTCCATCATGGCAGAAAACTTGGGTGTTAGAAGGTATGAGGATAATATATATTGGAAGATCATTAATTGTGTAATTAAAATGTGCAGTATTGTATCTGTAAAGTTGGTACCCATTTACAATTAGACATGTTTCCTCTTTCACATTCGCATAGTATTTCAGATCCAGAATACATCGATTTCAGCACCATGACCACTTCTATGTCCCATGTTCGACGTCTGTCCACCCCATCATCTGTCACCAAACCTCCTAAGTTTGTAATGACAACAAAGTGGCTTTGGTACTGGAAGAATGACCTGGGCCAGTGGACTGAATATGGGACACAGGTCAGTATGAATTCTGTTTGTCTCTGGTATTGTGCAGAATGCCTGCTGCCAGGGTCTCTGGACTTCTTCAGACATTACTTCTTGGAGATAAATCTCAAGCCCATTAAGAGTCTCCAGTTTTTGCAAACAATGAAGACAAAGTAACATTTGATCCAGGCTCCTATTTGTTTGGTATCATAAGTGACCCCCCCCCAAACAACTTATGCAAAAATGCTCCTTTGCACTATAATCCTATGTCCCACTGTGCTTAACGGTTTCCTTCCCAATAATAATGTTTAGAATTATACAGCTGGGCTGTCAGTATATTCCATTTGCTGTTGCAAGATATTTTTTATTTGAGGATTTCACTATAAAAGCCCTGTGTGCATCTAGGGCAGTTGTATTTAAATGATCCCTACTTTCATTTTAACAACACAGTAGATTCTTTTCATTGAAGATAAGGTTCAATTTATAAATTTATTTTACACACACACACACACCTCTCTCTGGGAGGCTTCATAATCAAAGGTAAACATGCAGGAGTAAGGTATGAGGTTTATGGAAAACCCATACCACTTACGAGCTGTTCTGGAAAGGAGGGAATTTTGACATTCCTGCACTTAGACCATGGTAAGAATTGCCAACATTTGACACTCCTGAGCCCAAACCCCTTTCTCCGATTATTGCTGTTTCCCATTTCCTGATCTGCCAAAATTGTGTCGCTTAAGAACATAAGAGTCTGCTGGAAAATATACTTTTTATGGGTGGCTGGAAAAAGCAAAGCTCTTGTGGTGTAGTCTTTTGCCTGCTATCCAGCTGCATCTGTGTTAATGGATGGGAGGCAGAGGCCTGAGGGCTGAATGTGCTCCTCCTGGCCTCTTCTTCTTGGGACTCTGCCCAGGCCTCACTGGTCTTGCTTTGCACATTCCTTGAGTGTCTTTGAATTCTGATAATCTTTCTTGCATTCCTTGTTGGAGGGAGGATAGAGGGGTGGGGTACGTGTAGAAACTATTCCACTGTACAAAGGTAAAATTGAATCCTCCTGTTTGCTCACTCTTGCCTCTGACTCTCATCCACAAGTGGCATATAATGCCCAGAAAGAAATGCTGATGTATTATAGAAATCATAGAATTGCAGAGTTGGAAAGGGATGCTGAGAGTCATTTTGTCCAACCCCCTGCAATGCAGGAATCTCAGCTGAAGCATCCATGACAGATGGCCCCCCAACCTCTGCTTAAAAACCTCCAAGGAAGGAGAGTCCACCATCTCTCCTGGGAGTCTGTTCCACTGCTGAACAGCTCTTACTATCAGAAAGTTCTTCCTGATGTTGAGTCGGTATTTCCTTTTTTGTAATTTGAATGCATTGGTTTGAGTCCTACTCTGCAGAGCGGGTGAAAACAAGCATGCTCCTTCCTACATGTGACAGCCCTTTAGATATTTGAAGATGACTACCATATCTCCTCCCAATCTCCTCTTTTCCAGGCTCCCTCAGTCATTCCTCATAAGGCTTGGTTTCCAAGTTCTAAAGTCAGTTTCAGTACTTTGATTAATTTTCATCTGCACTAACGTGCATCCAGTAAGCTGTTTTAGCAGTGTTTGTATTTGCAGGCCAGTGGTATTACATAAGCATTTCATTTTAAATTGGGAAAACACTTGGCTGTGCTGATCCTAATGACTTTCATGTGGCTTTACTTGTCACATTTCACATTTTTCCTTTACAGGGTGGACAACTCCAGGAATCCAGTTTAGGTTCTGATGATTTGGAGAATTTATTTCTAGCAGTTCCAGAGGGCAGTGTCCAGTTCAAAGCTGGCTCCCAGCAATACGAGATCAGCTTTAAAGGTACTGTAACTACAATGGCCTGCAGTATATTCAAAGTTTCCCAGAATTCCATAGCATCTAAGAGACTAACTCCACCTTTGTATTCCATCGTAACATTTAATGCTGACTATGAAAATACCCACTTAAAGCTTAGAAATGATACATAAAGGAAGAATTGCAAGGGTGCACAGAGAATCTGCCATTCTGCTCTCAAATTCCCTTGGAGGTGTAAGACTTTTTAGTTGGCTTTTGGTGGCCAAAGAACAGCTGCTCGGCTTCACCCTTTACTGTTAGAAAAACAGAAAGTTGGCTTGTGTTCTCTGACTTGCTGAATTAAAACATGTGTCCTCTTTTTCAAGATATGAAACAGAGAAACTTGCAGTATCAAACCCAGAGAGAGGTTCGGAGACGCCCCAAGTTTGTTTCCTCTGAAGATGTAAAGACAAAGAAGGGGTATAAAGTCAACATTTTTATCAAATTTTGCTTTAAAAAGCAGACTATCCAGCGTATGAAAATATATCTATCTGTGCTTATACCCCAGAGAGACTGAATAATTTCATTACACACTTTGGGAAAATGTGCTGTCTTGTTTTTAGTCCCCTTATGCTACCATAGAGTGTTTGGCTTGTGTGGTTTCTGACCATGGTGCCAGACGATGATTAGAGCCTAGTTTCTCAAACTAGGATTTGGTAAGATGTCCCTGGAATGAGACATGTGAGGTAAATAAAGAACCCTGGATGAGACAGGCTGCCCCCACACGACCACAAATCCTTGTGTGTTAGCATTGCACCTTCTCTCTCTCTCTCTCTCTCTCTCTCTCTCTCTCTTTCTCTCTCTGTCTCTCTCTCTTTCTCTCGCTTTTCTTTCTGTCTTTCTTTCTTCCTCCCTCCCTCCCTCCCTCAACTGCTTGACATACAACACAACATTCAGTATGGGAAATTTCCTATATACAGTGGTACCTCTGGATGCGAACGGGATCCGTTCCGGAGCCCCATTCGCATTCTGAAGCAAACGCAACCCGCGTCTGCACGTGTATGAGCGGCAAAACCCGGAAGTAATGCGTTCCGTTACTTCCGGGTCACCGCGGAGCGTAACCTCAACCCGAAGCTACTTCAACCCGAGGTATGACTTGTACATGTGTTGATGAGCAGGGGAATCACCTGCAGCTAAAGACAAAATGTATTACTTGTGATAAGTGAGTACAGTGGTACCTCTGGATACGCACACCTCTGGTTGCATATCCTTCAGGATGTGAACGTGGCAAACCCGGAAGTATTTTTCCGAGTCTCACCCCGCACACATGCACAGAAGTGCTCTACTGCGCCACACGCTTGCACAGAACAGGCACCTCTGGTTGCAAATTCCTCGGGATCCGACCGGAGCTCCGGAACGGATCCCATGCGCAACTGGAGGTACCACTGTATTGTGAAAAAGAGCAATATACAAATCAAACATAACGTCAGCTGTCATGTTTACAGATAAAACAGTTTCTTATTGCAAGTGGCAGCAGCCATGGGGAGCTGCTGCATTTAGAGAAAAAGAAGCTGCAGTCAAATATGTTCTCTCTCTTCCCTCCAGCCACACAAATCAGGCTCCAGCGTCTACTCCATTCACAGACTATCCAAACACCTGGGATAAATCAGCACTACCTGCAATTGGGTACAAGGTAACTGATTTACTGCAGGAAAGGATATAATTTTTCTAGGCTGACACTTGTACATGTCATTAATGCGGTCTATGTCTAGAAAGAAGATAGTTACATTTTTCTTTAGTAAAATTACAAACGCAAACATACACACATGTGGGATCTGAACTAACAGTGACTGACAAGGAGCAAGACCTTGTGTAGAGGATTTCTTAGTGAAGATTTCTGTCAGCTGATCGGTGGGTGGGAGACTGGGAACCACTGATATATTAAATGATATTGTGTATCACATTAGGATTTTGTATAATGTATAACTGTTTAATAATATAATTTTTTTTTTTAAATTGAAGACAGTCAGTTTTCTCTGGGGCCATGGGAATACCTTCAACACATTGTGATACCTTTCATTTTAGGCTGTTGAAGTCATCAAGACGTCTCCTGAATATACTAAGATTGAGACTCTTTTTCAAAAGACAATGAGCAATTATGCCATCGATAAACTAAAAAGAATTCAGAAT
Organism: Podarcis pityusensis; assembly: GCF_964106645.2. Lineage (NCBI taxonomy): Eukaryota > Metazoa > Chordata > Lepidosauria > Squamata > Lacertidae > Podarcis > Podarcis pityusensis. The sequence continues at coordinate 98,388,759 of NC_138032.1, read as the reverse complement.
CCGTCCCTTTGGCAAATCTTCCAATGGTTTGTTTCTATTTTATCACATTATCCTAGTCAACAGTGCAAACCAGATGTTTAATCACTGATTAATCACTGAAAAGCAGCATATGATCAGGAGTTTTAAAGTATTCCAACAATTTCTCTCCCGCGTGGCTCATTCAAAATCTTCGTCTCTCAACTTGGGGAATTAAATTTTGAATGGCAAACAGCAGAGGGGCGAAGCTTAAAACTTTAACTGCTTCTGTTCTTTTTAACTACAATAGTCCAACTATAGTCAGGTTGTTCATGCACCTCATGTGTACAACCTCGTTGGTGCTGATAACTTTGCCTGCATCATATGAAGTTTGGCATGGACTCTTAAATCTTAGCACCTTCACCTTCTTGGGTAAAAAAAAAAAAAGCTTTGAGGACAAAACTGGATAACTCACTAATCCTGGTTCTAGACATGGGCACACTGTAAACAACAAAACGTAACTCACTTGCTTTAGATTAAATGTAGTTCCAGTGCTGTGGTTCCCTAGAAGCAAGAAAAGCACAGAATATGGCATAGAATTCAGAATCTGTTTCCACAAACATTTGCCATTTCATTTCACGCAGTCTGACATCAGTGCATCCGTCATGTGAGGTTATTAACACAATGCCTATCAAGGACGTCTCTGGGCTGACACTTTCCTAGGTCATGATGGAGATAATAATGCAGATGATAATAACAGTGCAGGGTGAGGGGTTGTAAACTGTACCATAAATGCTAATCTTTTCATATTGCTGGCAGAATGAAACACATATGTGAAAGTGTCATTGTATTACAGTCAAGAATTTATGGGGGAGACAGTTGTTGTGTAAAAAATAAATGAACAAAGTACTGTCTACTCTCATTGTGATAGCTCAGTACTGAGCTCTTACCTATGCTCAGGTGGACTTCCTTGGCGCTTTCCATTTGTTCTGGTTATCTCCCCTACTAAACTGGTGAAGATGGCCCTGAGGAGTGATTACTGCTTGACTCATCTACCTTTCACAGAGAGACCAGGGCATTGATAGAAACTGGCCAGCTGGAAACTCCCAGAGTGTTTAGGAATCCTTCAAATCTCATTTGATCCAAATTCATGGGGCAGATTTGGCCCATCACTCCAGCAGAGGGCAATGGTTGCTGCCTGCCTAAACGTCAACAGGAAGTGAGAAACGTTTGTTTCATTCTAGGCAAAAAGAACAGATGAAGAAGAAAAATGGGGGAAAGACAGTGGATGAGAGACTTCTGTTCCATGGGACTAATCCTTCTAGCTTGGAGGCCATCTGCAGTGACAACTTTGATTGGAGAATCTGTGGAACCAATGGAACAGCCTATGGAAAAGGTATGTAGAGTGCTAAATAAGATACCAGCAAGCTCACTGTAGAAGCCTGCTAAAAACTGAAATTAAAAAGCTTCAGGAGTTTCCAGGGAAGAGAGAGATAAACAAGGGTATTTCCCATTTGAAAGGATGTTTTTTAGATCAATGATGATTTCCCTTAGGGATCTGTTCCTGTCTGTGATGTGAAAGTTGAGGAAATTAAAATCTGAAAGAGCAGATTTTGGAGTTGTGATGGCCAGGTATGATTAAAAACCTGTCAACGTACAGTTCACCCTCCACCCCAAAAACAGAGAGGAGAGTGATGTGAGTGCTGACTTCACCTCTCTTCCAATTTAACTCCCTTTCATCAGCGGTGGCTGGGAGCCCTGTGACCTGTTCAGGTGGCATGGCAAAGCAGGTGGCTGAGTCATCCCTCTCCTGAGCCCTGGGCAATGATCAGGAATGTTAGGGCCTGTAGCTGAGCAACATCTGGCGCCACCTGGTGTGAAGTCCCATTGGTTTCAGGGGCACTTAGCACACACCAGTCTTTCTCACTGAAACAAGTGGGTTTTAAAAGGGCTTAAATTATGAGTTCAATGTGCCCTATTGTTGGTTTTAAAATATGATATGATAGGATATATTATTACATTACATTATAATTTATACCCCACCTTTTCCCCTGACAGGGATTCTTAGTGGCTTACAGATAAAAATAAGAACAGCTAAAAGCCTAGGGAGGGAAACAATTAGGCACTGAAAGATTTCTTTCCCTCCCCCCCCCCCCAATATATTAAAACTATACAAGTAATTACTATAAAAACAGCATAGCACCAGCCCTTCCTAGAAGAAGATTCAAATCCTGTAAGCTCTTACATAGGAGTAAGTTGCTCTGAGAAGACATGTAGAGTTGCACAAGACAGGTCCCTGCCCAGAGACGTTTACACTCTAAAATGTAACAAGAGACAGTTGAGGGTTGTACTGTTCATCTTCTTTCCATCCAGCTTACATGTTTCAGCCTTGGCCCAGTCATTGTTTGTCTGCCTCACCTCCTTGACATGGATGTTGTGAGGATGCAGTGGGAGAGCGTCCTGTTTTGGCACACTCAGTTCCTTGTGGAAAGGACAACATACTGATGTGATAAGTCACACTTTGGGATAAGCTGCCATTGTGGTGGAGAGACGATTGGTTCTTATCTCTGTTCAACCATGAGACTGATGAGCTGCCCTTGGGACAGCCATTGTTTAGTCTCCCAGCCTACATCAAAGGACTGGTGGTGTGAGGTGCCTTGAAACAAATGCAGGATTTAAACGAGAGTCACCTCATTTTTATATAGTTTGATTTTACTATTTTTCATAGTTTGATCTCATCCTCTATAAAATAAAATCAGTCAGATGCAGAACTAGAATAGTGGGCTGCATGTGAGGCAAATCAGTTAATGGACCGTTCACACTTAGTATTCCAATGGATACTTCCGGGAACTGTATGTTGGAAAGTGCTGCCTATCAATCATACGTGGGTTTCATAGCTTTTATGTGAGAAAAAAACATAGTCTGTTCAAGGCTCTGACTGACACAGACTTGTTCTACCACCTCATGCTCCATCTTATGGTAAAGAAGGGATTCTTTTTAAATGTCCCCTAGTGAGTTGATTGGTAATCACAGTCCCCAACAGTGGTGTAAAGGAAGGATTTCTTTAACAAGCTCATCGTTGCACTTCACAATGCCTTTCAAAAATACTTTTTTAGTATCCTATCCTTCCAAGAAGCCAGGTGGCTGTACATTTTTAAAAAAATAAAATTTATACACCGCTCGATTGTAAAAGGCCTGAAAATGTTTTACTAAAAATAAAACTGTAAAATCAAGAAGAAATCACAACCATACTATAAAATATGCAAAAGTTAAAATACTAGAACAGATTTAAATTACCTGAACTTTCTAAGCATCTGAGTAGGTTTGTCTAAACAAGAAAGCTTTTTAGCAGGCCCTGAAAAAAGTCCCCGATAGGCAACCATGCTCTTATCAGTGCAGAATGACCACTATGTGGCACCTGTAGTAATGCCAGTTTCACCTCTAGAAGCCATTGAGTGGGCAGGTATGGGGTGAGGCAAGCTCATAGGTAGTCTAGTCCCAAGTTGTTAAGGGCTTTATATACTAAGAGCAACACCTTGAACTTGGCCCAGTAGCAAAGTGGCCAGCAGCACAGATCTCTGAGCACAGGGCTTAGATGCTGACAAGGTCTCCTCCTACCAGCAGTTGTGCTGCTGCTTCTGCATCACGTCCAGGGCAGTTCAGCCATCCAGCCTTGAAGTAACCAGTGAGCTACTGCGGCAGGTACATGGCTGTTAGCCATTTGGATCCTCGCTACAACCGTGGAGTAAGTGTGACTGGCTGACCCCTGGTCCTTTAGTGAGCTTCCTGGAAGAGTGAGAATTTCAACCTAGGCCAGCACAAAATCTGCTCATTCAGCCGCGGGATTGGGTTGGATCTGTCAGTATATTGAGTTATGGAAGGGACTCGCTCAGCACTTCATGCGATGATTTCCCTCATATTAAAATATAGCACATAATGCTCAGATATTTTACTATACAGTTGCCATTGACCATGGACTGGCCCAGCTGACTAATTTCAACTAGTATTTTTATTCACTTTATTTAAAATGGGTGATAATCTAACATTAGTTGTACTCGGAATAGACCCATGGAAACCAAAGGAATCAAATAACTTCATTGTTTTCATTCTTTGAGACAGAGCCATAGCTAGGTGATCTTGCGCCCCTGGCAGAACCATCCAGATTGCGCCCCCAGCCAGGGACAAATTATCTCTTCTTTCTGCCTCTCCTCCAACCCCCCCTATTCAATTCACCCTCTATTTCAAACCTTTTCCTATGAAGCAATAATAAATATTTTTATTTATGGACATATTTTTGGCTGATTTTGCACCTCCGTCCCTGGCGGGGACCCACCTCACACACACCCTAGCTATGGCCTTGACTGGGAATGGATCTACTCTGAGAATGGCTTGTTTAGATATCACCTTATTTTATATACCATCTCAAACCATATCAAGGCAGCTTACAAATCTATTAATTCAATGTTAAAATATTTATTAAAATCTGGGGACTATTACTGCATGGAGTACCAAGTACTTCTAGTGTCTATGTTTTTAATTGCTCCACACAGGGAAAGCTTTCATTTAACTTCCTTTTGGTTTTAACTTTTTCCCAAAGACTTATCAAAAACGCTTGTGGTTTGAAATGTCTTCAGCTGCATAAAGTGTCAGCTGTCCAAACCTGTGTCAGCTCTGTTAACAGCACTCAACTGTATGTGTATGGAATTAACATTTTGAACCCCTGCCCCTTGCTTCTTCCTAGGAAGCTACTTTGCCAGAGATGCATCCTATTCCCACCACTACTGTCCACGGGATGCAAAGGTGAAGGCAATGTTTGTAGCTCAGGTTCTGGTCGGTGATTTTGTTGTGGGGAATGCAGCGTATACTCGTCCCCCAGAAAAATCCAGTGGCATGATCAACTGTTATGACAGCTGCGTGAATGATGTGGCAGACCCATCAATTTTTGTCATATTTGAGAAGCCTCAGATTTATCCTGCATATCTGATCTGTTATCGTGAAGACAGACCGTCAGGCTATGTAACCATAGCAAGAGGAACGACCTCCAGCAGGAGCAGCACCCAAGTGTATCTGCAGCAGCAGCACCAGTGGGTGCCTTCATCTCCGCCGGCCGCAACAAATTATGTCCCTCCCGTGTCGGTTGCCACAGCCACAGCACGCGCTGCAACTTCCACTTCCACTCCCACCTACCTCCCGAGACAGATGGCTGCCAACAACAACAACAAAGAAGAAGAAAAGAAATGTGTTATATCATAGACAACTAGATGGCATTTTCATTGCTGTTATGTGTAATTTACGTACTGAAGTCTTGTTTTGTAATGAATCAGATTTTGGGGAAGCAATAGGTCTCTTCGGATAAGTAAGAAATGTTGAATCATTGCTGTAGGAAGACAGGAATCAGATACTCAGTTTGTATCAAGTAGCAGTGTTAAAATACACTGCATGAAGGTTTTACGGAAGCAATAGATCTCTTCAGATAAGAAATGCTGAATCATTGCTCTTGAGGAAGATAGGAATTGGATATTCAGTTTTTATCAGTTGTCAGTGCTAAAGGACACTGCATGGAGAAAAATGGATAACTGAATAGTCCATTATAGACGAAGCTGTAAAATTGCAGCATTTTTAATGTATATTAATGGTTTCATATGTTAAATAAAAATAAGTTTAAAGCCATTGGAATGCTTAGATTTCAATGTCTTACGATCTTTTATGGATGATGTTTCATATGTCAAATATGGTAGGACACACTGATACATTATTTTCTGTCCTACTAGATTAATATTAATCTGCGTTGTACCAGGGATATATTCCGAATGGTTGTATCAAAAGATATTCCTGTGCATTACGGCACAGTACAACCTCCTGTCAAGCGTAAGACTTGGCTGGTTGCGATACTCTTTATTTCATTGGCCTAAGCTGTGAAAATTAATAAGCAGTGTTGGATGGCAAAAGGTTTCTTCCCTTTAGTATTTTAGCTGAGCAATATTATTACGTGCCTTTGATTGATACACATAATTATACATGAAAAATAGTTTCCTATTAATTAGCACAGCAGAAGACTTTTGACATGAAACTTCTTGTCCAAAGGTGCTCAGCAACTTAGCTTCAGTGCACAACCCTGATAGGATGCATAAAAAAGACTATACTTGGTTTTTGATTTTAATAAAATTACTTGAAATTTTATTGGTTTGTTAACAATTCTGTTCCCAGAACATCTGTGAGTGGTATAAATCTGTTTGTGGTTAGTGCCAAAAAGCCCCAACCTAGTGGTAACTGAGGCAGTGGGGTGGTGACAAAGAAAAGAATGGAACACTGAATAAGATAATAGTCCTGTTTTGAATTTCCATTCCACTCTTTCTCTACTTTTTAAAAAAGGTGAGGATCTTAAGATTTAGGTTGGCCAGAACCAATGCTACATGAATAAGCTTTAGTCAATGCCTCCCCATGACTATCTTTTCCATATCACAATAAGCTTGGGCCAGCCCAAATCCTACATCTACACCTCCAGAGAGAGTGCCTTCTATAAAAAGGCCATTATAGCATGTGTGGCCCAATGCTGCTTTCCGTGGTAGGTCATCGTCAACAAAAAATCAGAACCTTCCTCCGGAAAAGTTTAATGAGGGAGGAAATGACTTTACATCAGAGGCTACAGCTTTATCCTTTCAGGAAAACACCAGCTTTATAGATGTACAACACGTTCATGATAGGAGAGTCAAGGCTCAAATTAGGCCTTCATTCCCGAAGGGAGAATCTGTTTGCAGTAGTCTGGATGTATTGAGCATGACAAGAAAATGTGTTCACTAGTATTTCAACTGGGATCTTTCAAAAAAGGGGAAAATATTATAGTAAACTTTGTACACCAGGGTAAAAGACCCAGATTACAATTTGCTGTGATCTATCAGCGTTCTCGGGAGTCTTGCTTGACCTCATATGGCTATTACCTAGCCATATTCAAAATATAAATGGAGTAATACGTAACGCAAATGATAAAAGGGTGGCAAATGGAGTCTGGTAGAAATATATAGAGTACTAAATCTACCATTTTTAATATAAAATAAAAATATTTTTAATTCTATAACTAATCCATTTGCGAAGGCAGATCTGAAGGTAGGGAATACGTGGGCTCCTAAATTAGCTCCTTCAATCTCACCAGGGATACTTTTTGTACTGCATCCACTTTTCTTAGATGACAGGAAGAGAACTTCAGAAAGTGAGAGAACAAATGAGAAAAATTGGTATACAGGGTGTAAACTGGCTTTACAGTCAACAAATACAGGCGAGACTCCACTTTCACAGGGGTTACGTTCTAGGCAACACACACTAAAACGCCTCCAAGTGCCCTCTCTGCTGCTTTCTGGAATCAAGACCAAAAATAATGTGTCCAAAAATAATGTGTCCAAAAAATGTGATATCTTTATTTTTTTATATAGATGATTTTGTTGAACTATTGCATCCTTATATAAAATACTGATAACCCTTCTTGTAATTGTTATATATTGGAAATCAATAAATCTCTTTTTTTTAAAAAATCCCAACCCACAAGTACTGTATTTTTTGCTCTATAAGACTCACTTTTTCCCTCCAAAAAAGCAAGGAGAAATGTGTGTGCGTCTTATGAAGCGAGTGCAGGCTGCGCAGCTATCCCAGAAGCCAGAACAGCAAGAGAGATTCCTGCTTTCACTGCGCAGCGATCCCTCTTGCTGTTCTGGCTTCTGAGATTCAGAATATTTTTTTTCTTGTTTTCCTCCTCCCAAAACTAGGTGTGTCTTGTGGTCTGGTGCGTCTTATAGAGCGAAAAATACGGTAATCTCTATCTTTACAGTCAAGACTAGACAGTAAGAGCAGCCTTGTCTCTTTCCTTTCTTCCTCTATAACCTGTACTTTGTCCTTATTACCACATTCAAAAGAGATGCTGGTGATTTTATCACTACATATGAGATTGTGTTTGCTAGTTGCTTGTTTTTTTAAAAAAACATGGCTTTTCTATTGTATTATTTTTCAGTGACCAAAGAGGATTAGTTTTTGCAAGGTGTTAAGTGTTAATAAAAAAGAAATTCTGGGCCTCTTCAGATGAGCGCTTGTAAAATGCTGTTCCCACATCATCTGAGTATTCTCATGCTATCCATGTGTCACAGGAAGGCAGCACACGGCAGTTCTCATACCACAAACCTAATGTAGGAAGAAGCGCATAAAGTGTGAGGAGCTGGCGCAAAAAAAAAAAAAAAGAACCACTGGAAGATCATATGTATATGCTCATAAAATTTTATCTGTTGCTCTGAATGAGAGCTTCTGCTGAACTGTATATCCAAAAATTAAATTTTGTTAAAGAACTGTTTCATTTCTACCCTGGGAAGCAGCAATTATAGTGACAAATTTCCATTCCATTAATGAATTACATAAAATGTTCATTGTCCAAAACGTATGGTAAGACGGGCACAGGTAATGTTATTCAAACAGAAACATGGAGATATTTGTGGTCAATGGGAAACAATTTTTATGCATAAACAGAAGATAAAATTATTAATAAAATTATAGTTTGCATAATTATTCCAGTACCGCTCCCCCGCCCCCGCCAAAGCATGATTAACAAACACTCACTACAATTCTGGGCATTGAATGTTTTGCGAAAAACAAGGCTATTTTTACTACATGGCATCAATTCCTAGTCATAAAAATATTGTTGGAAATTACAGGCATTAATGAAAAAAATGTTATTTTATCAGATCAGATCCACAGTTGCTCTTGTTGATTTACACACAATTTAGTTAAGAAGAGAACATTGTAACTATATGATACGCATTTTCCAGTTTACAAATGATAAGAGAGCAGGGAAATAACGTAAAGCAACTATTGCCATAATCCCCTGCCCCCCAAATGAAAGAAAACACTTCCATACTCCAAGGTTGTCCACAAGATATATTCACAAGCATACCCGGGGCACTTTTGGAGATACCATGTGGAAAAATTTGTATTACAAAACTTGTGTATTCAACCTGTAGTCCCCAAACTATTAATTGCATCATGATAATAGTTTCTGAGGCTGCCAAGGCACAAAGGCAATGCAGTTTTTACAGTACTGGTGCATTAGTTTCCCAGTTATACCATACAACTTCATCCCATGCTATTCTGGAAACAGTCATAAATAAATACGCTTTAGGATAAGTATTTTTGGGTTGCGCTCTGCGGAAACCCGGAAGTAACGGAGCGTGTTGCTTCTGGGTTTCGCCGCTCGCGCATGCGCAGACGGTCAAAATGACGTCACGTGCATGTGCGGAAGCAGCAAAACGCGACCCGCGCACATGCAGATGCGCTTTATGAAAGTGGTGCAAAAGCTGAAGTGAAAAAATGCAACATAGTGTCTCCTCAATGTCGTTTGCTTCTTGCCATAATAGGAAATTGTTGATTAGTAAAGCTGATGACGAATCTGTTGAACAACAAGGCTTTTCCGAGGTTTATCCCAGAGCATGAAGGGCTGTGGTCTTCCGCAACAGTCGCTCAGTCAATGGTGAATTTGGTCTTAGCTCATCACGTTCTAGAAGGAGGCACCTGAAGGTGAAGAGTATAAATAATAATAATATATTTATCTGCTGCCCATCTGCCTGGGGTGTGGCAACCACTCTGGGTGGCTCCCAGCAAAAAATAGTAAAAACACAATACAGCATCAGACACTAAAACTTCCCTGAACAGAATCCTTTGACTGGTCAATGTTCATCTAAGTTAACAGGCCCACTCCATTGTTACTGTTTTTTGTAAAAGCCTCTCCATTAAGAGCTCAAGTTACTTAGTTTAATGCTTTTGAGAACTGCATCCCATTAGAAGCTCCAAAGTGATTTATATAGTAATAAAAATCACGTTAGGAGCAGTGCTACCTTACCACGGCATCTTATCGATATTTCATCTACATCTGTGAAACAAACAAAAACCCCTAGTGATAAAGCACTTACCAATTCTATGACATTAAATCTAAGAGTAGAAGATGTACTACAATGGTACCTCCACAGTGGTACGACTTTAATTCGTTCTGGAGGTCCATTCTCAGCCTGAAACCACTTGTAACACGAGGTGCGCTTTCACTAATGGCGCCTCCCGCTGCTGCTGGCGTGCGACTTCTGCACGGGGCAAAGGTCGCAACCGGGAGCATCTACTTCCGGGTTAGCGGAGCTCGTAACCCGCAGCGTTCGCAAGGGGGACGGGACATAACACGAGGTTCCACTGTACTATATAATACACCCAAAGAAGTGCAACATGAGGAATCTTGCTTGAGCAGTTATTCACACTATTGTTTGGGGCCCTCTGGCATATTATAGCAAACATTTATTTTTAATTTTTATTTGCAATATTGATATTACATACAAACAAAAAGAAATACAGTTATACAAATAATACAAATTACCTTAACTAACATGTACCAAAAAATGAATAATAAAAAGAAAAATACAAAAATACAAAAAAGAAAAAGTAGGAAAAGAAAAAAAAATATCAAGAGAAAAAGAGAAAAAGAGAATTTCTTTTTTACTTCCTTCAACTACTACATGGTTCCCATAATCTCATATTTTTTGGTTGTCATTTTAAACTTTGTGGAGAGATAATTTGTTTACCTGTGGAGTTTTTAATCTAGACTGAGCCAATCGTAATTTGGGGAACCTACCTTCTTCATATAATTTATAAAGACATCCCATTCTCTCCTGATTTTTTCACTTGATTGATTTCTTACTATTTCAGTTAGTTTCGCCAATTCAAGATATTTGCTTAATTTTAGTAATTATTCGCCTTTTGTTGGAATTGTATTGCTTTTCCAGTATTTTGCAATCGTAATATTATAGCAGTCATGACAAAATGGGTTCTTGAGGGTATTGTGACACAGAACCACTTTTAATGTTCAGAAAAGCAGGGCGAGATAAAGTGTGAGCGAAATATAATGCTTAGCTTCTTCTTTCCAAGTCTCTTTGAAAAGAGAGAAATGTGTGTTGTCAGAATGTCATGTACAAGATCTACATTTCTCTGCTTTGAGTGGAACGTGGTGAGAAGGGAGGAAGCGCAGACCACTCAATGTTTCCTCTTCTGCTTCTTTTTTGGAGTGTTTAAAATGCCTCACAGTGATGCTTCCTCCCCACTCAAAGTGCTTCTCTCCCGGCAAGTCAGGGGACAGCCAGCCCTATCAGACAACAGTGCACTGAGTCAGCGAGCTCAAAACTTACTAGTTCTGTTGGGTGCCAGGACTGAGTAGTGGACCTAGCCTATGCCGGATGGGGACACAACCCTCCCTGGAACACCTGAGAGACCAGGGGCAATGGAGCAAGTTGGAACCAAAGGTGTGAACCAGAGCACTCTTCCTAGTTTCCTGCTGGAAACATATCTCCATATATATCATCCAGAAGGGAGAGAGAAACACAACACAATGGCAATGTGTTGAACTGCCTAGAAGGGCATGATAAAAAAGTCCATGGCAGAAAAGGAGAAAGGGGGCTGAGTTTTGTTTCCTTACAGGATAAGCATATGGAGAGCAGCTTTCACCAGCCTGGTGCCTGGTCGGCAGGTTCTATCAGCTCCCCTCCCGTATTGTAATAGAACTTTATCAATGCCCCGGTGGTTTTCTGTGCTTTGAGCTTCATTGCAGAGTACACCCAGATATCTAAATGAAGAAGTTTGTTCTATAGACTGCTGATCCAAGCACCATCTGTAACTAGGATTGTGCCTGCCAAAAACCACAATCTTGGAGTAATTTATAGACAGACCTTCCTGTTTACAGTAAATGTTGAACACCTCCAAGATATTTTTGAGACTCAGTTGGGAAGAGAGAGGATCACTAAATCACTTTCATACATTAATATGGAGATCTTTCTCTTCCTAATATTACTGGAAAGGGGGAGTTTGCATTGGCTAAATAAGGCGCCAAATCATTAATATAAAAGTTAAAGAGAGTGGAAGCCAGAATGTGACTGTGCTTTACTCCTTGTGACATTTTAAAAGCATCAGTCAAACCACCACTTAAACCAGGGGTCAGCAAGGCTTACCAGCCATGGGCCGGATCACTCCCACAGAGATTGTCTGTGGGCCGGACCAGCGCAGCGCTACATCGGAAATTGCATCTGTGCATGTCTGTGGCACTGGAAATCACTTCTGTGCATGCCCAGACGCTGAAAATCGCGCCTGCACAGAAGTGATTTTCGGCACCTGGGCATGTGCAGAAGTGATTTCTGGTATTTGCGTGTGCGCAGATGTGATTTCCGGTGCCGCTCAGCGAGTCCCCACACTGCACTGCGTTGGTTTAGCACAGCATGCAGAGGACTTGCTGAGCGGGCGGCTCGTAGGTCAGTAAAATGGTCTTCGTGGGCCGGATCTGGCCCATGGGCCACATGTTGCCAACCCCTGATTTAAACCTACTCTGACCCTCAATTCTGTGTTGCTGTATAGTTATTAGATCAGTAGCAGAAGTCTGCAGCTGATGGTTAACATAAGGAGAACATTCACATTCCCCCTAAGGGGATATAAACAGGTAGGGCTGCCATAGTTTCAATAGAACAAAATTGCTTCAGCTGGGCAGATTCCATCCTTCCTCCCTTCACTGGCCATTGCCACCCACCCCCCACATTTATGAATACATCCCAATGCTTAATTCAAGTAATAAACAGAAATTTGTATTTTTCAGAAGGTGGCACTTACCTAGCAAGTTTTTGGTTAGCTTTAGATTTACATTTCAAAGCAGCATGAATCAGTAACTGGGCAAAAATATCTCTCTGGAAAAAAGATAACACCACAAGATAAGTTATGGGGGATTGGCATTGGGAGAGAAATCCCAATTGCTAACCATTTATCCATAAGTATAGTTTGGATTTGCTACTGTTTTTGTGTTCACTTGCCTGTTAGTTCCTTTAAATACCACATGGAACAGTAAATTAATATTGCAGCCCAAATTCCCTGAGTACATTGCTCAGTGATTCAACAAAGGCAACCAAGGGCTCAATATCAGACAATACCAATTTGCTTCTGTTATATAGTACCTGTCAGGCACGCCAAGTAGGAGGGCCCCCTTAAAATTTTCAATGAAGGGGACACTCCTCACAAAGTTCCACAAAGGCCATATGCACACACCATGGGGCATCTGAGCAACACATCAGCCTGCCCCGTGGTGATGTCAGCACACTATGGGGCATGCATGCACGGCACGACCACACTGCGGGATATACTGACATCATGCATGCACACAGCAAGGTGTGCTTACATCATGTGCACACTCCATGGGGAATGCATACATTGCATGCTGACATCGCGCGGGGTCAAGGCAGTGCACGCGATACCTGTTGCTACTGATCATAGGGAAACAGAATAAGACTGGAATTGTTGGGGAAGATCGGACTGCATATCAACTATCTATTATATTTGGTATATGGGTGTAAGCTGTGAAACAGGTAAGTGCCGGCTCAGTTCACCAGATGGCTCAGGAGAGCAAGCAATGCAAAATGCTTCAGATACTCAAACACACCATTCAAATGCATCATTCAGGCAACTACTCATTGATGCAGGGGTTATGTTCCAAGGCATCACATGTGAAATCATGTATATTGGGAACACCATTGAAAAAGCCTGAAAATAATAATACAGTGGTGCCTCGCAAGACGAAATTAATTCGTTCCGCGAGTTTTGTCGTCTTGCGATTTTTTTCGTCTTGCGAAGCACGATGTCGGGAAAGTTTTGGAAAAGCTTCAAAAATACCAAAGTCTTTAAAAACCTCAAAAAAGGCTACCACGCCGCGTTCTATGAGTTGCTCCTCGAAGTCAAGTTGCAATTGTATTAACGGTGTTAAGAAAAAGGAAACAAACTTGCAAGACGTTTCTGTCTTGCGAAGCAAGCCCATAGCGAAAATCGTCTTGCGAAGCAGCTCAAAAAACAAAAAACCCTTTCGTCTAGCGAGTTTTTTGTCTTGCGAGGCATTCGTCTTGCGAGGTACCACTGTAATGATGATGATGATAATGATAATAATTTATTATTTATACCCCGCCCATCTGGCTGAGTCTCCCCAGCCACTCTCTAAACCACTGGAAACCCTTGAAAAACCCTCTTGCTCAATCACCTTGCTCAAGAATGGAAGATTTGAGACTGGGCCATATTGACCAGGTCCAAAGATGCTTTTAAAGAAGCGGCTTAATAACTGCCTTTTCATAGCATTCAGAGAGTGGCAGCATTTGCCCTGAGTGATCGTCTTTCAACCAGCGTGAAAGAATGGTTGCTTATTATGTCTACATTTGTAGAGTTACAGAGAGACTATGAAGCAGAATGGAAGCAGCTTCTAGCAGGAAAACACACCTTTAGCCAGGGAGAGCGCACGCTGTCAAGCTCTGGGCATCTATGGAGCAAGATCACAGAACAGTTCTGCCATGGAGTACTCAACTAACCCTAATACAATGACTCTTTTTAGAACTTGTTTTCAAAGCTGAAGCTATGCCTTCACTGTGTCCTCACCCACTCCTGATGATACGACTCTGGCCTCCATTCTTCATGCTTTAATGTCACTCCACCAACAATGAACAGAACAGTCAACAAACTGAGTATTAAAAAAATTCCCTCACCTGAGCATTGCTCCCTCCTATTTCGACAATTTGGTAGCGAATGGGATACAGTAATTCCACTGCCTTGTCATAATTGCCATTATCAAACTCTACAAATGCTTTCAAAAGAGGCAGCCCTAGTTTTGGAACTAAGTTTAGCTCATGGTCTTCATCAGGTGCCCTGGAGAAGAGAAAGAGAGGGAGAAGCGGAAAAAGTAGATCAAAATATTTATAAACCAGTAAGTTGTTGGTGAATTTGCACATCCAGATATTCAGAACTCTGGCAGAAAACTGAACACCCGTTTAACAAAACGGTCCAGAATATACCGTAATTACTGTAGGAATTGTGTTGTAATTAGCTGCTTTATTTTACCTGGATGGTCATACACCACCAACCTGATGCATCAGTTTATATCTTTAAGCAGATTATATACAGCTGTTAAGCAACACTCATTTTGTTTGACAAAATAATACCTAATTAACACTTCAGTATGGTGTGGTGTGCACAGACAACATCTTAAAAGCATCGCACGGAGACACACACTTG
Source organism: Podarcis pityusensis (assembly GCF_964106645.2). Taxonomy (NCBI): domain Eukaryota; kingdom Metazoa; phylum Chordata; class Lepidosauria; order Squamata; family Lacertidae; genus Podarcis; species Podarcis pityusensis. Next base: position 98,373,714 of record NC_138032.1, on the reverse strand, counting down.
GGACACATGGAAGATAATGAGATGCTGGGAAGCTCCAGCCATCCCCTGGATTTATGGGACAAAATGCCACAGTGTCTAATTTGCTAATCAATTCCAATTCCCGAGTGGTCTTCCTCTGAAACTTTTTAAAATTAACTTTAAGGTCTGCTACAATATGTTGTGGGAGAAAGAAATGCTTCCCAGGCAGATTTCCAAGTGTTCCCTTTTCAAGTATCTCAACTGCGTCTGTCTATCTTCATATACAGATCAACCTGCTTGGCCTTCTGGAGGGACATTGTTGGCAGACAATGATCTATATTACAACAGAAGATGCACAGTTGATTAAGCCCGTAATGCTATGGTTACTGTTTATTTCCACAATAGTACTGGAATGCTTTGACTTGCTCACTTATTTACACTAGCCATCTTGCAATGGCTATTTATCACCAGTGGCTAGTTGGGGACTAGGTCACATCCATGTTGATTGCATTTTACTCATTTGTTTATATTTCATATCCCGTTTTGCAGAGATTGCACAGCACTGACTCTTGCATTGCTTGAAATTTTGGCCTCATTGTGTTTGTTTGTTTTTTAAAGGCACAATTATTTTCTCCACCATGACCAGGTATTCATTATTTACCCATCTTGGTGATCATTTTATGTATCTGATTAAATGGCTCTGGCCCACAAATGCTTATGCCACCAGTGCTGGGTTCAGGGTGGTGCGGGGGGTTCCCCAGCACAGGGTGCTGAGCCGAGGGGGTGCAAAACTGAGAAGATCAATAAAAGAAGTTCCATTTGGGGGCACCAAATTTTGGCCTTGCACAGGGCACCATATTACAGAAGATTACCAAAGTCCACCCCGGACACTACAGTAAACCTTACAGCATCTTCAAGCAGCAACAAGCTATCACTTTTGAATCTCTGTTCTGGGTTCAGATAGCAAGGGCACAATGTAAGGGAGGCTGCTCTACCCCTCAACGTGGGTCTTCCTCCCACTGCATACCCTGAGTGCCTTTCTGAGAGAACTGCATTACTTGCCTGCTAGGGCTTAGCATTAAATTGGGCAATAGAGAAATTTCCATAATTTAGATGACATCTTACTGTATTGTGCTTATTTTTTTCCTTCCTGTGCTTGAGCTGAGCTTTCATGGTATTTCTGGGCTATACATCTAAAATAAGCAAACTAACCATTTCCCAACACATCTGTTTTGTACCCGCTGATAGCAAGTACGAGAGTAACAGCCAAATCCTCTCCCCTCCTGCAGCAGAGAAAGCACCCCATCTGAGATAGACAGGGTAGACATGTCTCACTCAGCTCCACTTGGCTCTAAATACAAAAAAAGATCTCCTTGTAGATTCTCCTAGCGTGAAGCAAGGTTGGGCAGGGGTTAGGTGCAAGGTTGCCCTCAACCCTTTGCGCATCTTCTTGAAGTCTGGCAGCTCCATCTTTACATTGAGTAGAAATTCTAAGGAGGGGGTTTCACATGGCGTTCAGTGCCCACCCAGTCTCCTGAAAGGGGGCAAAAGCTAAGAAGAAGAAGAAAATGCATATTCATAAAACTGTTTGCTGCTTACTGGGTGACTTCATGAAGAGTTGCTAAGAGTTCATCAGTAGTTTTGTGGTCCTGGGCTCCTAATGAAGACATCAGAATATGAGCATCATTGAAAACCAGGATGTGATCTTTGGCATGTTTTTTTGTCAGCTGGTTTACTGCTTTCCACCTGTCACCAACCTTCAGACCTAGGAGAAAAGTTAACACGTTTTTTAAAAAGCAACTTAGAATATTAAACATGGCCATGCACATTTACTTCAGAGCAGACCCCACTGGAAACAGTGGGACATACTTTGGAGTAAAGAGGCATAGCTTTTGCTGCAAAGCCACTGAGTGCAAAACACTTTTTTATATGTCTATACTCATACATAAGCATTTAGGACTTCTCCAGAGTGGTTTTTTGATTTTGAGATTATTCTATAACATGTTTTTGACATAATAAGGCTGTATTAGTGGCTGATTTATTCTGCTTTAATTTGTTCTGCAATGCTTCCACATTATTGCTGTCTGGAGGACTATAGCACAACGAAACAAAAGTAGTACAAAAAACAACAACTCTCAGAATATTTGTTGTATGAAAAATTATGGGATTTCAACAGGACGATGCAGGATTGGAAATGAAGGAGCCCCAAGAGATTTGCAGGTGAAAGTCTTGAAAGTGGACTCACTTATGACTGTCCTGAACACAAATCACTAGGCATATGCAATAAAAACGATGTCTGGACAGCCCTTTACTGACTATATGGATTCATATCTCAGTCATTGTTGACTGGAAGCTGCCTCTAACCCAATTCAGTTGGTCTGGGTACCCAATACATTGAAACAAAACAAAAGAGAGGGAGGGGCAGAGAAAAGTAGCCAAGAAAATTGTGAGATTTGCTATAGTAGCTCATGCACAGTATTGATCAGGCCAGCTCTTTTTCAGTCCTTCTTCTGTTTAGCCAGGGAAGGGAGTGAAATGTAGAGCAAAGAGATTCAAATGCATAAAATAAAAACTGTTGCCAGCCTAAATAGGCAAGAGCACAGCCTCTTCGGAGTTTCTCTTTTACCTTCTAACTGAAGCCGATACAGCATGGAACAATTGTCAACAACATCCAGCATGGTTCCACTCAACTGGCACCTGGGAGCAATCTGTAAACCGCAAAGCATTCAGAATTTGGATTGGCCTCACAGTCCAGATTTAAGATTTCTAATATTCTCCTTAAACTGTGCTTTAGGAGACAGCTATCTTGCACTTTGCACTTCCTCCATCCCCTTGTGAACCTCTGAGCACCATCCATGTAAGAAGAGTTTGGTTCTCCTCCTCCTCCTCCTCCTCTTTACACAGACTCTTTTTTGCTGCTGCTTCTCTATCTCCAGTTCTTCTAATTCAATAAGGGACTGTTCTTTCACAAAACTGATTAGAAAGTCTCATTGGGAGAGAGAGAGCACCACATACTTTTGCTGTTCTTGTTGATCCAAAACCACATATAAAAATTAAAAGAATTAATAGAAGTTACATGTTTCTTTGGAAGACTGAAATGGCCCAACAAATGCTTATGGTAGGAAGAAAGACATGGGTGTTGATAAAGATACAAGGCGCTTTCTATTTCACATACACAGAACTATAGAAAAGCTACTTCTCAGATTGCCAGGCCAATGTGGATGAGGAAGCTAGGATGTGCCAGCAACACACCTCCTTTAGCAACCCATAGTGCAGTTAATGCCCAAATTGTGAGCTGGCCATAGCAATGCCACATGTAACAATGGGAAGTCTCATGTGAGAGATGAATGAAATAATGAAAAGGATTCTGTGAGCCCAAGGCTCCTCTCCACAGAGGAGCCTCTGAAGGGAACCTGCAATTCTGCGAAATCCCTGCCTGAAAGCTAACCTTCCCAATTGAGACAGAACATTTCCTACCCACAGAGGAGACTCAACAGTTGTACCTCTGTGTAAGTTGCTACCTTGAGTTTGCCTTCTTTCAATCAGAATGAATGTCCAGAGCAATAATTTCTACAAGGAGTTATTTCCTTCCGTTACATACTCCCAGGGTAAACCTTTCTAATGCAACAATGAAGAATACTTCCAAATTTACTTCAGAAGAAAAAAGAGTGCATCTCAACTATCAGAAACAACGTTTTAGTGCAAACTCAAGAGAGTTCAAAGCAGATGAACTATCCAACCCCCCAAACACTTGAACTATGCTTTCATCTTACAAAATCAAGGTTGTAAAGCAAAGCTATGTATATTCTGAGCTAAAACACTGTTTAAAAAATGTACCAAATTGGCTCAAATTCTGCAACAAAGTAGGCTGGATTATCAAATCTGCATCTATTATGTTGTATCTGGCTAATGTTGTAAAATCAAGCATGAGCCTGCAATCCTATACACACCTACCAGAGTGTAATTCCCCTTGAAGCCAGGACTTAGTTCTGAGAAAATATGTTCTTCCTGGTGCTGAAATTATAGTTATTTTAATGGGGAGTGAAAATGCCAGCCTATATACAGCAGAAGGAAAGGCACAAATATGGTTTCACGTGTCTGTTAAGTATGCTGCTCATACTTACATGAGTGTCATAAATTGTCAAAGCAGCCTCGTAGTCACCCTACAAGAACAAGGAGGATTTCATTTTATTCGTGCATTTGCAAACAGTCAACTCATCATATTGTAACTTCTGTAATTAACCATGCATTGGGATCAATAAATTAGACTACAGTGGTACCTCAGGTTACATACACTTCAGGTTACAGACTCCGCTATCCCAGAAATAGTACCTCGGGTTAATAACTTTGCTTCAGGATGAGAACAGAAATCGTGCGGCAGCAGCGGGAGGCCCCATTAGCTAAAGTGGTGCTTCAGGTTAAGAACAGTTTCAGGTTAAGAACGAACTTCCGGAACAAATTAAGTACTTAACCCGAGGTACTACTGTATCAGATTTCTGACAAACTGAAACATGTTTTAAATGTGCAGGTAAGAGAAAATGCAGTTTTGTTGGTGGGGGGGGGGCACTGCACATTGGCTACAAAGTCACCCCCCTTTGCCCCCAGGGAAACAGCTGCTTCGGTGTTGAGGTATACAACCCAAGGTACTGTCTGCCACCAGAATGCAGTTCCTGGGAGTAGATTATCCCCAAGGGAGTGCAGCTCCCCATGGAGAGGAAAAGCCATACCATGATCTATAGCCATACCCACAAGTTGCTCCTTCATGTGTTGTTCTAATGGGGCTTCCCATGGCATCTGCTGAAGGTTCATGCCTATTTAGCCTGAGCAGTGCTGCAGAATGGTATGGAAGCACTTCATTTTCTAAACCCTCATTCAGCTGATTTTAGCGAAGATAATTGCAAGTGACTCGCAGGCAGACACAACCTTACTATAGAAATGGGCTATCGCGTGTTATCATGCTGTGTTGCCATTGGTTTTACTGTATTCAAATGAGTTCTATATGTTCATAAAATAATTATACATTGCTTTGAGCACTTAAATGGAAGGAAGTTGGCCTGGAGATCAAATTTACTGCTTCTTACTAATTAAAGTCTCTAACTGTAGACAGACACAAGAGGCACCCTGTCATTCTGCAGAGCATTCAGGGCAGAAAAGAATTTAAAGACCCTAGCAAATATTTTGACCTCACCATGGATCACTATCTGGTTTTCCCAGCTGTAAAGAATAATTTATCACATTCCTGCACTGGTTGGAGGTGATGAGAGAGTGCAAAATATGAGGCGGTAGTGTACTTGTTCCCAAGTATGAGAAAACTTCAAGTCAGGTATCCAATACGAAGAAAAATGTCAATGCTCTCTGTCCGTAACAATTTTTGTGTGAATGTGAGAAACAAATATATTAAAGAAACTAAAATGAGATAAGGAACTTAAGTGTAAGGGTAGTCAAAGGATGAAAGGTGAAAGGATAGCAGCAAATGAAATGTATTGAAAGGATTTTCTTACAGACTCAATACAGTTACAGAAGCATCCACATACCTTTTCAATAAAATACAAAGCCCAGTGCCAGTAGTTATGGCAAGCAAGCATGTCGCTATCCTGGAAAAGATGAAAGAATGATGAATAAATGTTAAACATAGTTTTTTAATGGTCTACCATTAAAAAGTTACAGAATGTTAACATCAGAAAGTAATCATAGATTGTCTAAGGGAAACTCTAGCATTTAGACTTGGCTAGTACAGTGTTACCTCGGGGTACATACGCTTCAGGTTACAGACTCCACTAACCCAGAAATAGTACCTCAGGTTAAGAACTTTGCTTCAGGATGAGAACAGAAATCATGCAGCAGCAGCGCAGCGGCAGCAGAAGGCCCAATTAGCTAAAGTGGTGCTTCAGGTTAAGAACAGTTTCAGGTTAAGAACGGACCTCCAGAACGAATTAAGTACTTAACCCGAGGTACCAATGTAATGAAAAAAATAGAGAGCTCCAATATAATGATCAAAATTAGGTTTTGAGAGCAAAACATTAAAGCATGCCAGAGGAAAAAAACTTTCCTATATTTAGGAACAAATAGCTAATTTAAATAAAGCATCTCATTCTTAGAACTGGAACCTGGCAAACACAGTGACCTGAGAATATGAAATAAGGATTAACAAACTAGAATCATAGAACTGCAAAAACAGAAGGGACTCAAGGTCCTGAGCTGCCACAGGAAACTCTGTAATAAGGACAGTCAGCTTAGATGCTCAGGGACTCAGCCTGGCCCACTGGGGAGCTGGTGACCTCTTCCAGACCTCCTGCAGCCATAATCTTTCCACTAACCCTGTGTTGTTGTTTAGTCGTTTAGTCATGTCTGACTCTTCGTGACCCCATGGACCACAGCACACCAGGCACTCCTACACCCCTGTAGGGTAGGCCAATTTTCATGTGACTGATGGAAAGGACTGAGGTTGAGAGAATACTGCCTTGTCTATCAATACCTTCAGCATGTCAGTTTGCATTTTTTGGTGAAGAAAATATTGATCTATTTGGTGAAGAAAGTATTGATCCTATTCTAATTGATTCAAGATCAAGAGTGTTCTGGAAGCTTCTCTGTGTGATACAAGCTGGAAGTTTCTAGCTGACAAGCAAGCTTCTATTCCAGGGGTCAGCAAATTTTTTCAGCAGGGGGCCGGTCCACTGTCCCTCAGACCTTGTGGGGGGCCAGACTGTATTTTGAAAAAGAAAGAAAGAATTCCTATGCCTCACAAATAACCCAGAGATGCATTTTAAATAAAATGCCACATTCATGTAAAAACACGCTGATTCCTGGACCGTCCGCAGGACGGATTGAGAAGGTGATTGGGCCGCATCCGGCCCCCGGCCTTAGGTTGCCTACCCATGTTCTATTCTGCCTAGAAAGAGGAAGAAGATTCCTGATGTTTAGGTTATTCCTTCAGAGAAGCTGAACAGCTGGTTTAAACTGGTTCTGTTATCTCTTTCACTCAAGGTCCTGCTCGAGGCCAGAAGGAGCCTGGTTTCACTTTATCTCTCTTTTATTCTGGTGTGATGTTCTGTATGCTTAGAGTTAATGTTTTAGTCTTATTATAAGTTATTGTAAGTTTAAGTTAAGTCTGCTGCAGCTAGATTTCCTCTGGGCAGTGCCAATCCTGAATGTATTGGATTTGTGACCATTATGCTCATCTGACTTCAGCAGCAGTTAAAACTCTGCTGGATGAAACACAATTGCCCCCGGTATATATTTTTGGGAATCAAAACTGCAATGTGTTTCAAATTTTACTCTGTTAACTATATATTGGAAGCTGCTCTGGATCAATATGAGTAGAATTCTTGACTACAACAGTTCTCAAAACATGTGGTGCTTAATTCCTTATTAAAAATGTAAATCCATAGGAAAGTTTGAATTAAAAATTCATAGAATCATAGAGTTGGAAGAGACCACAAGGGCCATCGAGTCCAACCCCCTGCCAAGCAGGAAATCAGAGCACTCCTGACATATGGTTGTCAAGCCTCTGCTTAAAGACCTCCAAAGAAGGAGACTCCACCACACTCCTTGGCAGCAAATTCCACTGTCAAACAGCTCTTACTGTCAGGAAGTTCTTCCTAATGTTTAGGTGGAATCTTCTTTCTTGTAGTTTCCATGAAAAACATGTTCCAACACAATGCCCCATTTCAAACAACAAGGTATAAGAACAGGGAAACTAATCAGGTTTCCCAGAAGTTCTCTGAAATTGAAAGGTTTTGGCCATCTTTTCAAAAGATACATGTGAGCACCCCAAATTACAATCTGAAAAGGCCCTTTTGTCTCTGACTTACCTCAGAATGACAAGGCACCCAAAGCGTAGCCTCATCAGATGTGCTGATATTTATACACTAGTGGCTTTGCTCCGGCTTGCTCCATTTACACCCCCCATGCCATTCCCATTAATCACCTAGAGCTCCTCCCCCACCACCACATGCAATGACTAAGCACACAAAGCACTATCACCTTCACCCCTACTTCTTCCATCCTCCTTTTTTTCCAAACTCTCCCTTGCACACAGATCACCCTTATTTCCATGCCTTCTCCATGCAGCCTCTTTTGCACAAACACACATACAACACACTTACACAAGCTACTGTATTTTCAAGATGAATAGATTTTTAAGAGCAAGCCTGTCAATTAACCTATTCAGTTGAAGAAGATCAAGTTCAGTCAAGTTCAGTCACTTGTTAATCAACTATCTCTAATTACTACACTGAATCTGGAACTTCATGTGGAAGACAACACATGGTACCAGGAGTGAAAAACCAGGTTGTACGAAGGTACTATGGAATATTTGAAGCGAACAAAACAGACCTGTGGCGTTTGCCCTCCTAGGTGACAACATGCTGGGTCCTAAGGAAAGGGTTAAATGAGTGTGAAGTGATTGACAAGTGGGAACCCAAGGGGAGGAGTTAGAGTTAGAGTTAGTGTTGTTGGGGAAGGAGTTGGGTGTTAGAGAAGAGAGAGGGAGGATAAGTCTGTGGGTTGGGATAGTTTGATGTGAGAGAGTGAGAGAATCTGTTAAGAGGAGTCAGATAGACAGTTGGGATAATCAGTTAGAAGTTATTAGGAAGGTATAGGCCAGTAAAGAAACTAAGATTAAGAAACTGACAAGAAAAATTATCTGAAACCATAAACTTGTTCATGCTTATAAAATAAACTTGTTTATTTGGTTTAATGTTAACAACTGTCTGTACTCCGTGTGTACCCGAGAGAAACGGGTTGGTGGCAGCGGAGAAGCAATCACAGTGGTGGCACAGGGATCAATAGACCGTCAAATGTCCGGTAACCCTGTGTGATCGCCACAAGACCTTTCCCCAGTTCCCTTCTTCGGATCATCATCATCATGATTTATTAATTAAATTTGTATCCCGCCCTTCATCCAAAGGTCTCAAGGCAGTAAACAGCTCAGAAATACAGAACAGCACCACAGACCTTGTTTGAAACTGCTGTGCACACAACCTTGTTCCCTTTACTCACGCCTCTGCCATTGTTTAAAATCACCACTTTGCTGCTCTTTGTTTCCTTTATTCAAATCTCTGCTTGATTCAAACCGTTATTGTTGTTTTATACCACCATTTTAAACATGCCTTCTCTTTTACTCCCCTCTCCCATGCAGACTTAATGCAAATCCAAGATTGTGACGAGGCACCACAAATACAGTGGTACCTCGGGTTAAGAACTTAATTCGTTCTGAAGGTTCGTTCTTAACCTGAAACTGTTCTTAACCTGAAGCTCCACTTTAGCTAATGGGGCCTCCTCCTGCTGCTGCGCCACCACATGATTTCTGTTCTCATCCTGAAGAAAAGTTCTTAACCCGAGGTACTATTTCTGGGTTAGCGGAGTCTGTAAGCTAAAGCGTCTGTAACCCAAGGTACCACTGTACTACAATCTGGACTGCATGATGGCAGCCTTACATTTTTATGTATATAGGAAGATAACTTGCTATGCGGAAGAACGTGCCATGGAGCAGGCCTTTCAGGATGAGAGTGTGTGAGCAACCACCTCAGAAAGCAATATATTTTACCTTCCAGTTGTTTTCAGTTTGCTTCATAAATGACAGCCCACTCTTCAGATCTGCCTTCATTTCGTTCACGTGAGCTATGGTGTGGACAGACCATGCATCTGTTTGGTTGATAGCTAAAGCCTAACAAAAGGTTAAGAGGAAAAAATTGTACTTGTTAGCTAATGTGCTCTGTTGCTAGAAAAGCATAAATAACACTTGGCTTGGTTTCCTCTTGGTTGAGTAACATGGTGGAAAGGTCATTCCAGATGCAACTAAAGAATATTAGGCTAGTACACCACAACGAGGAGCAGGTGAAAAGGATTCTAGAATGTTTCTGGAAGAGTCCGTTGACACCTATGAGGAAGTCACTTAAACTGAGGACATCAGGATAGCAAAACGAGGTTGCGTGAGATAAGGAAATGAAAATATTGTCTGCAATATCTCCCAAGCTGTGCCTTTTCCTGGCAGTATAAACTGGGGAAGCCAGGAAATCTCAAAAGAGGCCAAAAAAACTATTCCTTTTAGCTCTTGATGGGCCAGACTGGCATAACTACTAGAACTACTAGGGCGGTTCATAAAAAACTTTTTTTTTGAAAATGCCTGCTCCAAAGGTCTTATCTTACTACACTAGGGATTATATAGCTGTATCTGAAATTTCATGCATATCACTTAATACCTTGACCCTGCTCCACTGAATTGAAATTTCAGCCTTCACAACATAGGGAAATGGCCAAATAAACAGCTATTTTTGTGGAGGAGGGTCAAGATATTAACTGATATGCATGAAATTTCAGATATAGCTATATAATCCCTAGTGTAGTAAGATAAGATCTTTGGAGCAGGCATTTTTTTAAAAAAAAGTTTTTTATGAACCGCCGTAATAACTACCCAGCTTACCACCAATTACCTCTCTCACTCACCTACACAAAAAATAACTTGAACACCCCATATTTCAGCCTTTTTATTTTTTACCTCATAGGCAAGCTTCTCAGCACGATCAAAGAAATTGGTTTCCATCAGTCCAAAGGAGTACATGCCTTTTAAGTAGCTAAACAGAAAAGGTAAAAACTGACAGTCAATATGAGATTACTTAATAGCACCTTGATAAATACCTTAAAATAAAAAAGAGAATTTTACTTGATGAAACTACATAAGAACTAGCATTTGCAACAGGTTCTCACTAGAAATTAGTACATTCAGGGAATCGACACTTTATTCTTAACACATGAGAGCATGTGTCCAAATTTCACTTCAGTCTGTAAAGCGTGTCAGCTCCAGCCCTCCTCTGGTCCTGGATTCCTCAGAACCCCAGGTGGTCTCTTGTACTCAGAGGACCCTTGAGGGAGTCCCTTACTTGGTGGCATCCTTTTATCACAGGACACCTACTCTGTTTGGTTCTTTATATAGTTTATTTTCCTGACAGTCTTTCCTCTCTTCTCTGAAGTAAACAGCCACAGACCCTTCCATATGCCTTCTCCCCTCATATCTGTCTCCTTGCTCTCCTGGGTTCCTCGTCTCTTCTCATGGTCCTCCTCTTCCCTGCTGGGACCTGGGCTGGATGCTGACACTGACCTTTAAAGAGCTGCTGGGTGCTCTCTGCTTCCTTAGGATGAATGGCATTTGCATGTAGGTCCTTCTCCAGTCCCAAGGCCTCCATGTTGCATCCGACTGGCCAAGGAGCTGCATGGAGACTGACAATGCCTGCCAGGCACCTTACACACAAGCCTTCTATTTTCTCAGCCTCAGATCTTCTTTCTAGAGTCTTCCCCTCCATTTCTGAAGTTCAAAGGCAAGTGCCAACCATTATGTAGGTAAACAGCACCAACCACACACAAGAGGGAGGTATGAGTAAGGCTCAGGGAACTGTTTGTATTTGTGTTTACCTCAAACAACAACCACTTTAGGTGGGAAACAGCTCAATGAGGAAAGGATTATGTGGGATCAGGATGCAGATTAACAGTTGTCAGGTGGGGTTTATAAAACCATGGGGGATGGAATTGTTTACCATGGAGGAGGATGCAGATGACTGATGGGAACAGTGAATGGGAGCCCTCCAGTTTGTCACAGGTCTCACTTGCTTAAGAATATTAGTACTAGGGCGGGGGGATAGTTATTCTGAAAATTGAGCTTCTTATTATGAATCTTTTTCTAAAATCCAGGTGTGTTGATTTACATGTACTTTTAGATCGTACACTTGTAGACTGATCTGGACACCTTTTTTGGCTGAAGAGTAGGGTAAACATGTTTTAAAATAATAAATAAGTTGGACTGCAAGATCTGATAATATTTCTTATCTGAGGTTCTTGAATTTGAGCATGCAGTAGAATCAGAGAGCGCAGCAGAAGCAAAATGATCTTACCTACTAAGAGGAATGTCTGGTGTCCAATAAGGATAGACTCGAGCAATGGAGTCTCTCATCTGGGTTTGATGTCCCAAGTAGAAATAAGTGTCATGTGCAAATTTGAGGGCTAACAGGTCAGTTGGGTGGTTCTGCAGGATTTGATCCCAGGTGTCACAAGCTTTTGGGAGCTGCCTACACAGGGGAAAAACCCAAGGCATATAAATATCCTTCAAGGCGTATAAATATCCGTTCACATAGTTGGTGCCTATTTCGCGCAGATAACCAGGAAGAAATGCTGCAATAAATAATGTATTCCCCCCGTCCTTTTAGCCAACAGATTATAACCTTGTTTGGACAAGAGGGTTAGTAAAAGTTGTTTGCACCACTGGTAACTTTTGTGGGTTTGCGTGCAAGACTCTTTCATACTATAAACCAGTGTTCTTATATTTAAAGGTGTACAATGCTGCTATATAATGTGAATGAGATCTCCCATATTTAATTACTGATTACTTGTGACTTTCTTTTTTGAAGTACTATTTGTTTACTCAAGCCTGCACAGCCTATGACCCAGGCCACCACCCGCCTAGGGCAGCCTGCCAGGTGCCGGGGGGGGGGGGGGAGTTGCCAGCAGGCTCCTATGGGTGGCTGGAGGGCTGTGTATGTCCTTGTGGGACACAAGAAGCACAGGTATGACTTAATTTTAAGAGCTACATGTTAAAAGAAGTAGCCCAAAGGAACTGTTTCTAATCCCTCTGTGTCCGAAGGGAGCAACTAAAACTAATGGCACTAAGTGCTGAGAGCTACCATTTGTGGATGAGATTCCATACAATTAACAACAATAAGCTAGAAGCAGGTTAGACCCTTGAAAATATATTTTTCGTTTAAGAACTCAATTTGAAACATCATCTGTTATTTCACTCATTATACAGGGCTACCAAATAGCATTATAACATTATGCCTTATGGACAATGAGGAAAGGAAGTTATTACAAGAAAAGACGGGCCTAGTCTTTGTGAAAAAAGTTAAATATCTGGGGGTCAATTTGTCAGTGAAAAACTTGAATCTATATAAAGATAACTATGAGAAATTATGGAATGAAATTAAGAGAGATTTGGAGATTTGGTCGAGTTTGAAATTGTCATTAATGGGCAGGATATCTGTAGTTAAGATGAATGTATTGCCAAAGATGTTGTTTCTGTTTCAAGCCCTACCAATTATTGATAATGTGAAGTGTTTCAAAGAATGGCAAAAAGCACTATCTAGATTTATCTGGCAGGGGGGAAAACCCAGAATCAAATATAAATTACTAACGGACTCGAAAGAAAGAGGGCGATTTTCCCTTCCATATTTGAAGATGTATTTTGAAGCAGCAGCTTTTTGCTGGATTAAGGAATGGATACAACTAGAGGACACTGATGTTTTAGATTTGGAGGGATTTGACAATGTGTTTGGATGGCATGCATATCTATGGTATGACAAGGTAAAGGCCCATAATGGCTTTAAAAATCATGTGATTAGAAAATCTCTATATAATGTTTGGATTAAATACAAAGATCTTCTAGAAAGGAAAACACCCAGATGGCTTTCGCCAATGGAGGCAAAGGCCCAGAAAAAGTCAAATATGGAATCCAAGTGGTTGAGATATTCAGATTTGTTATTGGAAGATGATGAAGGATTTAAATCAAAACCATTTGACCAAATCAAAGATAAAATAAATTAGTTACATTATCACCAGATTAATGAATTGTACAAAATAGATAAGAAAAATGGTTTTGCTTTGGAAAAAACTAAACTGAAAATGAAGTTGTTAGATTCTAAAGTTAAAAATTTGTCTAACATGTATAATTTATTGTTGGAGTGGCATACAAAGGATGAACAAGTTAAATCTGTGATGATAGATTGGGCAAGAGATGTGGGACATAACATAATGTTTGAAGATTGGGAAAGGTTGTGGAGGAAAGGGGTCAAGTTCACTGCATGTACAATGTTAAAGGAAAATAATATGAAAATGATGTATAGATGGTACTTGACTCCTGTAAAGTTAGCAAAGATTTATCACAATAGTGATAATCTATGCTGGAAATGTGAAGAAAAGGAGGGTAAAGGTAAAGGTACCCCTGCCCGTACGGGCCAGTCTTGACAGACTCTAGGGTTGTGCGCTCATCTCACTCTAGAGGCCGGGAGCCAACGCTGTCCGCAGACACTTCCGGGTCACGTGGCCAGCATGACGAAGCTGTTCTGGTGAGCCAGCACCAGTGCAGCACACCGAAACGCCGTTTACCTTCCCGCTATAAAGTGGTACCTATTTATCTACTTGCACTTAAGGGTGCTTTCGAACTGCTAGGTGGGCAGGAGCTGGGACCGAACGACGGGAACTCACTCCGCCGCAGGGATTCGAACCGCCGACCATGCGATCGGCAAATCCTAGGCGCTGAGGTTTTACCCACAGCGCCACCTGCGTCCCCTAGAAAAGGAGGGTACCTTTTACCATATGTGGTGGACCTGTCCCAAGATGAAAGACTTCTGGGAGAAGATTTATAATGAGTTGAAAACAATGTTGAAATATACATTTGTTAAGAAACCAGAGGCCTTTCTTCTTGGAATAATAGGTTTGGAATTGCCCAAAAAAGATGCTAGACTGTTTTTGTATGCCACAACTGCAACTCGAATTTTATTAGCCAAAAATTGGAAATACCAACAGTGGAGGAATGGCAGATGAAGATGATGGACTTTTCGGAGCTAGCCGACCTGACCAGAAGAATCAGTGACCAGAGGGAGGAGGAACATCAGGAAGAATGGAAGAAATTTAAAGACTGTTTATCGAAATATGCTAAGATAAATTAAACAGAAATACTTGCAAAATAACAGATAGGCTAAGGACTTAAATATGTGAAATTATAAAACAATATGTTTAAAGTTAAGATGAAAAGAGACAAAGATGTTAAGGAGTAAGTAAATTTTATGAGAAACTGTCTTGGAAAACCGTTACAATGTTATATAATGAAATTCAGTCAAGGGAATTTGAGGAAGTCATTTAACTATGATATTAATATTGGACTAAGTTCAGTTTTGATTTGTGTTTGTTTGTTTGTTTAAAAATGTGGAAAAATAATATTTTTTTTGAAATATATATATATATAACATTATGCCTTAGGTCCAAGGGTAGATGTTGCAAAGCTATTGTTTGGCAAAGGAAAAAAAGCAAAATCAGAAATGTTTTAAAGGAAAGTAGGGAGGGCAGGTACCAGGGCTTTTTTTCAGCCAGAACTCACCAGAACTCAGTTCTGGCCCCTCTCAGGTGGGCTACATT
Source organism: Podarcis pityusensis (assembly GCF_964106645.2). NCBI lineage: Eukaryota > Metazoa > Chordata > Lepidosauria > Squamata > Lacertidae > Podarcis > Podarcis pityusensis. Next base: position 98,358,579 of record NC_138032.1, on the reverse strand, counting down.
GCCATTATAAGAGAACGAGGGAGGTGTTCATGGTGAGTTCCAGCACCTCCTTTTCTAGAAAAATAGCACTGGCAGATACACCAAATCAAGTTTTTTACAACAGACATTGCCCCTGAGAAAATGAAAATAAACTGCTTGTTCTGCAGATTTTGAAAGCTAGTTTTTACAGAAAAGGCAAAAAAGCTTTCCAACTTCACTGCCTAAAAACCAAGGACTTACCCATTAGCAAAGAGCTCCAATGCAGAAACATGTAATTTCTCTCGTTCAGTCAATGGCTGAGACTGTGACAGTGCCACCATTTTCTTTATTGCACCATCTAGTTTTCTGTCAAGTCGAGGTGAACTCCCAGTACCAATCAGAACCAAACCATTAGCAATCACATGACCCATTACTGCAGATAAAGTCAGAAGTAAAAACTTTACGTAAAAGATTATATCAGTGGACAAAACCTGCAGTCCTTTACCTAATTTCATGCAGATTAGGAGGAGCCTGGAAGGAGAGGAGTGGGGACGAAGTCAAAACTGATGGAGTGATGGAATGAGAAAGGGTGGCAAGCCCTCTGGAAATTATTAATTCAGACTTATTACAGGAGTGATCTGTGTGTCCGCTGGCAACTCCTTGGTGGGCAGGGAGAGAAAGGGGTGGCAGAAAGAGGGAGAGAGGAAGAAAGTGAGAAGGGAGCGCTCCCAGTTGCTTTGGGCTCGGGCATGCAGCCCTCAAAAGATTGCCCAAGAAAATGGGGCCCTCAACAAATAAAAGCTATAGTCATCTTTTAGTTATATAATAGGTTGTTCCTCAAACATATTTCTTTATTTTCTCAACTATACAGACAGCCTGATTGTAATGAACCTCTATGTGGTTTACAAAGAATAAAAACAAAACATTAAAAATATCAATAAAAGACTGTTAAAAACAGGTATTTAAATAAAAAAGATAGTTCAAATCAACAAGAGGTTTAAAAGATGTGTTTTAACCTCAACTTTTACATATGTGGATAGGCTTGCATAAACAGAAATGTTTTAGACAGGTTCCAAAAAGAGTAAAGTAAGGGAACCCGCCTGATGTCAATACAGAGAAGGTGGCCAGGTAAAATAAAAAAAAAGTTCTATCCATTTACCTCCAAGAATCACATCCAAAGTATTTTTCATCATATATTTGAATCCATGAAGACTAGAAACATTAGCTTTTCTTTTTTAAAAAAAGAAAAACAAAACTTAAGATCCGACTATGGTGAGAAACTGGCCAATCTAGATTCAAACTGTGGCTTACAATGCAAGTTTATTTTAAAGTAACCATATATAGTGTTAAGAGAAGTTTTTTCTGTTGAGATGAAATGACAAATCTCAGGTAACTAAAAGCTGAATGCATAAGTTTCTGAAGGAGAGAGGATGGGTAGGCAGATGAATGAGCCCAGGGGCCAGCTGAGTCCGAGTTCAACCATTATGGGCATCGGTGGTCCCAAAGAAAATAAGCATTGCACCTCCCTCCCTCCCTTCTTCTCTCTCTCACACACTTTTTGGGCCAATTCTTCACATTTTCTACAAGGAAACAACGTTAGGGCACACAAAGATGCACTGAAGTCGTTTTGCTACTTACAAAAATTAGGGTCAGCTGCCTGCAGTTTTGAGAAAGTTCCTTCAAGGCCCCCTAAACTATTATCGTTTTTCCAGGTGACATACTGTAAGAAATACAAACAATACACTGGTTAAGAATCCAAGAAGAGATAAGTTTCTTTTCATCATCTCATGCAAGTAAATCTTACATTAAGCAGAAAACAAATTTAATATATTTCCGCTTCTAGCTCATGTGGCAATCCACGGGAATATTCTTAAGGTGATTTTCTTAGTTCCATTAATACAGTATACAGTATACAGAATTCAGAACTACTAACCAACTTGAATTCTGTTAATCCAGTCTCTGGGACAGATAAGTCCAATTATTCCTGAGTTGAGCTCATGATTCCGGGAACTAAGATACTACTGGGGGCGGGGGAGGGGGGGCTGAGCACTGCATTTCCCTGCAAAGGCAAGAAGGGCAAAAAAGATTGTTCCTGACCTGACTGCAGCATGTCTATTGCTGCACATGGAAGCATTGTTGCTTCAATTGTTTTAACTCTTTTTAATTTGTGTGGTGGGTGTGTTGTTGTTTGTTTTTATTGAATGAGAGGAGATCTCGTGTTGGGGAGAGCAGGGGGGTCCCCCAATTGCAGTGGTTCAGGGTGGGGGGAGGTATGGTGTGGGAAGGGGTGCAGGCTGGGTAAGGGGCAAATGGCACAGGCAGTTATTAGTATTATTAAATTTGTTTATATCCTGCCTTTTTCCTAGACTGGGTCTCAAGGCAGCTTACAGATAAATTAGAAACGGCTAAAAATGTAGATTTATGTTGGGGGTGGGCAAATGTCCACGCTACATTTTCAAATAAGGTGCTTGGCATAAATACAGAATAAAAGACAAAGTTAAGTGACTGTGCCCCGTGCCACGTTCCAGCTCCTCCTCCAGCCTGGGCAATTGTGGTTGTCCTGTCAGCCAACCTTTGGGTCTGTTGATGAATGCCAGGCTGGCTCGGAGTAAGACCTCCCTCACCCATGACCTGATTGTGGATGAGGAAGCCCATCTGGTCTGAGCCTGCATCACTGAGCCTGAACAGAGCAGAGTTGATCTCACCCAGCTGTCCCCACCTGGGTACTTAGGGCAGCAGCATCAGGACAGATTTGAGTGTTGGGGAGGAGGAGATACTGTGGTCCAGAGATTTTTCTCTCCCTCTCTCTCTAGGCTGTTTGTACACTTGGTGGGAAATCTAGAGTGTGTGTTCCTGGCACTGGACAACCAGGACAGAAAAGGGGATTCTGCTGGTTTACCACCTGCCTTGCTGCCAAGCAGTCTCCCTGCCTGAGCTGACAGAGATGGTTTTAAAGGCAGTGTTGAGCACTCCCAGTTTTGGGGGACTTCCAACAGCCATACTGAAGCAACTGTCTCTGGGGTGGCTTAGGACTTCATGGCTGCCACGACTATCATGGGGCTGGTTCAACATGTCATTGGTGCATTGCATGTGGCAGGCCACACACTGAACCTTGATTTCTCAACCGGTCAGGAACGTTTTTATACCCGAAGGAGCGTCTCCACCCCCATCGTCCATTCTGTACACTGAAGTCCAGCGCTGACGGCTTTCTGGCGGTTCCCTCACTGCAAGAAGTGAGGTTACAGGGAAACAGGCAGAGGGCCTTCTCGGTAGTGGCGCCCTCCCATGAGATGTCAAGGAAATAAACAACTGCCTGACTAATAGATAACATCTGAAGGCAGCCCAGTTCAGAGAAGTTTTTAATGTTTGATGTTTTATCGTGTTTTTAATATTCTATTGGGAGCCGCCCAGAGTGGCTGGGGAAACCCAGCCAGATGGGAGGGGTATAAATAAAATAATAATAATAATAATAATAATAATAATAATAATAATAATATGATCTGAAAGTGGAGGATATGGACATCAGTTCCTTGTCAAGGTCAGATCACTGCCTTTTCAGCACCTTTTTTCCTCTTCAGAGCCAGGGGGCTTTTTAGGATGGTCTGCCCTTGGAGACTGATGGATCCGGTGGGTTTCAAGGTGATTCTGGGGGGTTTTCCAGTTACTATGACTGGTTCTCTTGTCAAAGTCCTGACCGACCTCTGGAACATCTGAATGGCTCAGGCTGCTGCATTATAGTTCATGAGCAACTTCTCTCATTTCACAGAGCCTGCTTGGCTCCTTGGTAGACTCCAGAACTTAGGACAACGAGACAAGCTGCAGCAAGGCTTGGATGCAAGTGGAGGAAAACTGGGACTGTCTCTGAAGATGGTTCAGAAACTTCAGGTGGTGCAGAATTTGGGGGTTACTTTGCTCACCAGAGCAAGACGGTTTGAGCATAGAATGCCAATCCCAGCTTGACTGCACTGGCTGCCAGTTAGTTTCTGTGCTGAATTCAAAGTGCTGGTTTTGAAATATAGAGCCTTAAACAGCTGAGGACTGCAATGCTCCTGCTCACTCCACTCATCCAGAACCTGGGAGACCAGGGCTGAAATCCCCAGCTAGTCAAGAAGCTCCCTGGGTGACCAGGCCCAGCTGCCATCTCCCAGGGTGGTTGTGAGGAGGATGAAATGGGGAGGAGGGGAACCAGGCGCACCACCTTGAGTTCCTCGGAAGATTAAGGTGGTATGTAAATGCAATAAAAATATTCATTTATCAAACAGCCATTGCCTTCACCTTTCTTCATACTTTTCGAGAGCATAGCAAAAGCAAACTAAAGGGAATTATATAATTAAAGGGGATCTTTATTTTCCCTTTATTGATATGAATTTTCCCTTCACACCTGAAAGACTAACACGGCCCCTCTGTAATTGCAATTTTCTTATTTCACCCCTCCAAAATATATGGGGAAACGTATCTAATATTTACAAAAGGTAATCCATTAGAATAAATATTGTTTTTATGTGCAATAATCTCTTCTTCTTTCCTACCTGAGTCAGGGCAGCATCATACATTTTACAGGCCTCATTACTCGTGGTTGAAAGAACAAGTCCCGCATCCTGCCAGGCCTGGAAGGCATAAGACACTGCTTACTTTATCTCTGATGTAGAAATATTAAAATTCTGGAAACTCTGAAGTCATAACAGAAAAACACTTAAAAAATTTTACACACACACACTTAAATTTTATATACTACTTGAGTGTAGTAAAATCTCAAAGCAGTTTCATAAATACATGAATTGTTAACTGTCCTCTTCAGATGAAGAGTGGTATTGAAATTTAATTAAAAAAAAAATAATTTAGAGCATTTGTACCCTTGCTCTTCAGCCAAAAAAGGCTCCCATAGAAACTTGAATACAATCAATTAAAACAAGACAGCTTCTTTTTTTTTTTTTTAAATAATATTTATTAAGATTTTCAAAGATAGAAAGAAAATACAGAAAGCAATAATTAAAACACGTTCATAGCCTTCTTTTCATATATCCGCTTTCTGGGACTCCCCCCTTCCCCCACCCCTATCATATTCCTTTTTCATATTGTTGGCTCCACAAGCTCTCAGTTCTGGATAAAAACTTAATTTGTTTAAACCATTATTTGAATTTAAAATTTCTGCACTCCACATCAATACCCTTAATAAAACACAAAAAACTTCTTTCCCAGGGCCCACCCCATTTTCATTCCACAATTTCCCTTTTTTTAATAATAGAAACACCCCACATAATAAAAATATCAGAAATAAGAAATAAAGAGTATAAAAGATGAGACAAAGCCAGTTCAAAAAAAAAAAAAAAAAGGTGACAAGCCTTTGGATTTTAGTTCTCCCCCCCCTGTCCCCGGTTTAATTTCCCCCTGACCACCAAACCATATTATCCGCCTGGAATTCTTACAATCCATGAATCACCTATTTCCCCCAACTCCTTGCTGGTTTTTTTTCCTTTTTTTCCCTTTCATAATTATTTTTAGAACACTTAACTTCAGATCTTTAATAAAGCTCCCCCCATTGTTCTTTCCAAATTATAGTCCAGTTTCCTCTTGTTCCGCTGCTGAAACGTTCTAATTCAGAAGCTTAGTAAGCCTGCAGGGATTATTGTTATTCAGGAACAAAAACTTGCGTTCAGTCCCTTCCTTTCTTCAATAGAAAATTCTATTGTCTCCTTTAGCTGAACACCCTGTAGACAAAATATTATTTCCGTTTTGCAGCTTTCCCAGAAGATAACCAGTCCTGTAAAATTCCAATGGTGTTTTTTTTTTTTTCACTTACGACCATCTTTGTAATGTCCCGAAATTCCTCTAGGGGGATTGTTATAACTTTGTCTTCTCTAGTCCAAAAGTCCGATTGTTATCCATATTTTCGCCATTTTGTATCCAAGTTTTAACGAGTTGTTGCAAATTGTAACAAATTTAGCCAGCAAAGTTCTCATAATAAAATCCTCTCTGCTTTCCGACTTTGACAGCTACTTTGACAGCTGTCAAAATCTCCGACTCTTTTCACCAGGCTCTCTCTTCAATCACCCCGGTTCCCAGGGGGGGGGGTTACGTTTCTTCTCCCTCAATTCATCCTCCAGCACAGTTCTTATAATTCCCCATCGTGGAATTCTTAGTGATTATCAGCAATACAAATCTTTTTGGACCTTGGTTTCCCCGTCCTTGTCTTGAAAGGTTTACAATAGGGGGGGGGACTGACTTCCTTTTTGGATCCCCCCCCCGCTCGTATCCAATTCAAAAAGAAATTCTTTTTTTCCTCTTTTTAAACCCAGTTTCCAAATTACTCACGGGTTGTTGTCTAAAAGTCCGAATTTTCAATAGAAGAAGTCAGCGCTCTCCGCCGGATGGCATGCGGCTGCGCTCGGCAGGGATAGCAGAGGACTCAAAGCACCACGCTTCTCCCCGGCACCCGATCCGTAGCCTTTAAAAAGGCTCCTTCACGAGTCGGGAGGGCGCTAGCGGTGCCAGCCGAGTCTCCATGTCCACGACCCTCGTGGCCGTGGTTTTTAAGGGTCCCCGCATCGCCGGTGCGGTAGGACCCAGCCCCTGCCGAGCAGACTCCCTCCGGAGCTCGGAGGGAGTCCGCCATTCGGCGATGGCGCCAACCCGGAAGTCTAAAACAAGACAGCTTCGTCCTGCGCTGCAGCCAAGGGGAAAGGGACAGGGAGGGAGGAGGAAAGAAGCAAACTCAGGCACCAGCTGGCAGAGAAAGGGCCGGGGGCCAGAGGCAGAAGATGGGGCTGGTCTGGAAGAAGCCCTGCCCACCATCACGCCCACCAAAGCAATGCTGGCTTACCCATCATGCCTAAAACTTAGGAGTTTCAGAACATTAACTGTATTAAGGTTCAACAATGCATTTTCCCACAGAGCCTCTAAAATCTCTCTTCTGCTATTACAGTGTCATCATGAGAAGGAAATGTGTAAGTGAGCATTTCGGTCAATGTATAACCAGATGACAAGAGAACCTCATGTGAAAATGCCCTTACATAGTTCGTGCAATTATCCTGTTGTCTCTGCAGGTTTGAGGAAGAAATTATGACCAAACACAAAGACATTTTATGTCCACGGACTTTTACCACTGTTTAATTTTCCAGTATGTTGTGTTTTATCTCTGCCTTTTTAGTTAATAGCTGCATTGTAAAACCTTTATTTTTCTGAACGCAGATTATTCAATTTACAAAGATTCAAAATCACTACTGCATTGAGCAGATTAAGGCTGCAATCCTAGCCCCATTTCCTGGGAGTAAGTACCGTTGAATTCAACAGGACTTGCTTCTGAGTAGCATCAAATAAAGCATTTCCAAAGGGCTGCTGCTAAAAGTTTTCCATTTCCACGGTGTAAAGAACACCTGCTCGCGCGCCCGCCGCCCTTTCTCTCGAGTAAGCGCAGCGGGACCCTGGCCACCAAGGCGCGCCGCAAGCGCAGCCAACCTTCTCCGTTTCCCCCGTCTCTCTCCGCGCCTTCGCCCCCCGCGCGCCCCCCATTTCTCACCGCGGAACTGAAATGCCGGGAGGAGCCGCGCCACTCACCTGGCAGTCGCGGAGATGCGCCATGTTCCCGCCGAGAGAGAGGCTTCGCTCTCCGCCCCGAATCCGGAAACGGCGTCGGAAAAGAACCTGGAAACCAGAAGTCACCACGGAGTGGCGAAAGGCGAGGTTGCGGCGCCCCCTCGCGACTCCCTCTCGGAGCGGGGATGGGCGCAAAGAGGGGCTTTGCCGGAGGGCCCGCCGGCTCCGGGGAACGAGCCTGGCTGCCCCGCGTCCTCGGGGGGCCGGGCGGGGCTGGCCGGACCCCGGCGTGGCGGGGAGGCGTCCGGCGCCCGGCTGCTCCGAGGGGCCGTGAGAGCCTCGCGTCCTCCGGGGCTGCCGGCTGACGGGATTGGCGTGGCTTGCGAGGATGCTCAGTTTTTTATTTTTGGAGGAAGTGCATATTTTATTACCCAGTTTGGCGGTGCTTGTCTTAAACGGAAAGCATTTAAATTTGGGCCACTTTAATTTCTTAAGTGTGCCGAGAATGTAGGTGCGTGCGTACTTGTCTCAAGTGTGTGGTGCATACACGTGTAGCTCTCAGGACTCGTGGGGCGGGTGGGGGGAAACGAGCTCAGGGCTTCCTTCTCAGGCTTTGCTCTGATGGAAACAACGACCTCATCAAGGGTGTTAGGGAAGCTTCTTTTGTAGCAATGGCCTGCTATTCTGTCGCAGAGGCCTTCATCCTCTCCCTGCCCTGTCTGGATTTCAAGGTCAGGCCCCCATCGGAGTATGGGAAGGAATACAGTGGCCCATAACTTGGTGGCCTTTTGAGGGTGAAACTCTAAAGTTGTGAGAATTGTGTAATGCCCGTGTGACTTGCTGGAAATGCGTAACTGGGGGGTGGGGGTGGGGTTAGGCAGTGTTCGGTTTTCAACATCACAATGTATCATCAGCCAAACATCATGGTTTGGCTATAAACCACCTCAGCTCTCCCCACGGGAGCTGAGGCGCTTTCAGCCCAGCGCCTTGCAGGCCTGCCGCTCAGCTCCCCAGATGAGCCAGCCCATCTCTCCTTCCTTGGGGCTCCTTCCTGAGGCTCCTTCCTGGGGCAGGTGAGCTGCCTCTTTCTTCCCGCTCGCCCCCCACTCCCCAAAGACAGAACAGGCGGCGCTAGCCAAGTGCACAGAACCTGACGTGTGACTGGGGGGCGAAGTCTGCAAGGCCCAGGGTGCAAAGCCGCCCCATCTGTGGCTTGCAGAGTGGGACTGCCTGAGGCTGCTGGCGGGCAAGCAGGAGCAGGATGGGGGCTCTTTCAGCTGGGGAGTCTTTTGGTGCTGTGCACACAGCTGACTGGCATGTCATTGCAGCCACACCAGCCTGGCACTGACCTGGCGCCTGGACACCTCCATTTCCTCACAAAGGGCTGGCACCCAGTTAATTTTGAACGCTGCCTGAGAGTTGCTGGAACAGAGTTCTGGCATGTTCCGGCTGAAAAAAGCCCTGTTTACATCTGTCCTGTTATGTACTGAGTTGAATAGGATCCAAAATGCAGCAGTCTGATCAGTCCTAGAACAATAGGATTCAGAATGCAGCAGTCTGATTGGTCCTAGAACAATGCAGCAGTATGATTGGTCCGCAGGAGCCACCCAATCCAGCTCCAGGTGGAAGTGAATCCGCAACCTGACAGGAGAATCCCAGAATTAGCCAATCACGTGTGGCCCATTGTGTAAATAATGTATATAAAGCAGATTTTGGGGGGAACTTTCATTCCTCCTCCCCACTATGAGCTGAATAAAGAGCATGAAATCCACTCTTGCCTCTGAGTATATTTCATGTCCCTCAACTTGTTTAATTTCCCTAGCTCTGATGTATAGCAAGAAGCCAGATGGGCTCTATAAAGCAGGATCATCACCTTGTCATGGGGAGTGGGCTTGAATGTTCCTGTTACCCTTATACCCAGTTACCAGACTTATACCCAGAGAGAACTTGCTGCAAGACAGACCCAAAAAAGAAAATAACAGAACACCTCTAGTCATCACATACAGCTCCCAAGTTAAAACAGTACAACGCATCATCAGAGATCTACAACCTCTCCTGGACAATGACAGTTCTCTTTCTCAAGCTCTGGGAGGAAGACCTTTCATTGCCTACAGACAGCCACCCAATCTTAAACAACTCCTAACCCACAATAATACTACAACCAGACTTAACACGGACACTGGCACCAGAGCCTGCAATAAACCCAGATGCCAACTTTGCTGCCACATACACCCGGACAACACCATTACTGGCCCCAACAACATCACACATACCATCTCGGGACTATTCAATTGCTCATCATCTAACATTGTGTATGGCATCAAATGCCAACAGTGTCCTTCAGCTCTCTATATTGGACAAACAGGCCAAACCTTACGCCAAAGAATAAATGGACATAAATCTGACATCAAGAATCACAAAACAGAGAAACCAGTAGGAGAACACTTCAATCTCCCAGGACATTCTATACAAGATCTCAAAGTAGCTGTTTTACTACAAAGGAATTTCAGAAATAGACTGGAAAGAGAAGCTGCTGAATTGCAACTCATTACCAAACTTAAAACCATGGAGAGACCTGGTTTGAACAAAGACATTGGATTCTTATCCCATTATACATGACTAAGCCATTTCTCACCTTCTCACCCCTTGCCTTTTCCTGTAAGACCTATTACAGTCGTTAAGAGTCGTCAGCAGGCTCATCTCAGCTATCTGCCAATCTCCCATTCCCACCACCCTTCTGAGTAATACCCCTCCCCACCTTCTCACTATATAGAAGGATCTGGCAACTTCTGTTTCAGTGTATCTGAAGAAGTGTGCTTGCACACGAAAGCTCATACCAAGAACTAACTTAGTTGGTCTTAAAGGTGCTACTGGAAGGATTTTTTTTATTTTGACTATGGCAGACCAACACGGCTACCTATCTGTAACTGGAACCATGGAAGGCACCACATTGAGCCGCATGAAATGGAAGTCCATCAACCTCACCAAGAAACTTGCACAGGTACAGACTGATATCTTCTTTCTTACTAAATGCAAGAACCTGGACATTATACCCAAGGGTCTTAGAATTAAGAACCCTCTACAATCCACGTATCCCACTGAATATGCAAGAAAACTATGCAACACTTTCTCTAAGAAGCTGCTCAAACATCTGATCAGCGTTCTCTACTCTAAACAGAAGCTAATAAAGGAGGAACTCCTTGTATTAGACAACTCTATCAGGAACCACCAAGCTTGGCAAGAGTTCCAAAAGGAAAAACAAAACATTTACCACTCTCAACTGGAGCTACTGAAAAAACAGAAAAACAAGAAACTCTCTAACCTTTCCAACCTACAGGCTACTAATCAAAACAAGATCAACAATATTGTCAATCTCTCACAGCAAGCACTCAGCCCAGCCGAGGAATCAGTCCTTTCACATGGACTGTCATTCTGCCCTGCCAAATCCCCACACATGATTCAGTTCTACGGGGACTTGGAAGCATTTTTCCGCCGTTTACGCCTGAAGGAGTATTTTCAACACACACAACAACAAGACAAATCAGAACAAACAACAACTTCACAACACAACACCTCTCAACCCACTGGAGAACAACAACCACCCTCCCAACAGAACACTGACCACCAACTACCTCCGAAAAAGTGTTACACAAAAAGGGACTCCACATGGACCCCTCCTGATGGACGCAATACCACACTGGACTTGTACATTGACTGCTTCCGCCACAGAATCCAAACAGATGTGACCAGAAAACACCATCGCTTACAACAAAATCTAAACCATGCTGAAAGGAGAGCCATAGATAATCTCAGAAACAACCCAGACATTATAATTAAAGAAGCAGACAAAGGTGGAGCTGTCGTCATCATGAACAAAACTGACTACATTCAGGAGGCTCACAGACAACTTTCCAATACCGCCTTTTACACAAAATTGGACTCAGACCCCACACAAGAATACAAGAAAGAACTGAACAAGATTGTTAAGGAGCTACCCCCACACATCCAAGAACAGATCCTCACCAACACACCAACAGAACCTCGACCAGGAACTTTCTATCTTCTACCTAAAATACACAAACCAGGAAATCCAGGACGCCCCATCATTTCAGGTATTGGCACTATTACAGTGGGTGTCTCCGGTTATATGGACTCTGTTCTGAAACCATATGCCATCAGTGCTCCCAGCTATGTACGTGACACCACAGATTTTCTGAGGAAAATACAATCTTTAAACAATCTTCCCAACAATACTATACTAGCTACTATGGATGTGGAATCTCCGTATACCAACATCCCACACAACGATGGTTTACAAGCTATAAGGAACACCATTTCAGATAAAACCACAGCGGACCTTGCCACCAAACTCTGCCAATTTGTCCTTACCCACAACAACTTCAAATTCGGTGATGACCTGTTCCTTCAGATCAGCGGCACAGCAATGGGCACCCGCATGGCCCCACAGTATGCCAACATCTTCATGGCAGATTTAGAACAACGTTTCCTAAACTCCTACCCACTCAAACCTCTCTTGTACCTGCGATACATTGACGATATTTTTATCATCTGGACACATGGTCAACAGACCCTGGACACCTTTCACCAGAAATTTAATGATTTTCACCCCACAATCAACCTTACAATGAATCAATCTATGCAAGAAATACATTTTTTGGACACTACTATAAAAATACAGGATGGGCGCATAGACACCACCTTATACCGTAAACCAACTGACCGACAAACATATCTACATGCCTCTAGCTACCATCCCAAACATACCAAACAGTCCATTGTATATAGCCAGGCACTACGTTACAGCCGCATCTGTTCCAATTCTACAGACAGAGACTCTCACCTAAGAGATCTACAGCAAACCTTTTCAGAACTAAAATACCCAGCAGATGAAGTTAGACAACAGATCAACAGAGCCAGACTTATACCCAGAGAGAACTTGCTGCAAGACAGACCCAAAAAAGAAAATAACAGAACACCTCTAGTCATCACATACAGCTCCCAAGTTAAAACAGTACAACGCATCATCAGAGATCTACAACCTCTCCTGGACAATGACAGTTCTCTTTCTCAAGCTCTGGGAGGAAGACCTTTCATTGCCTACAGACAGCCACCCAATCTTAAACAACTCCTAACCCACAATAATACTACAACCAGACTTAACACGGACACTGGCACCAGAGCCTGCAATAAACCCAGATGCCAACTTTGCTGCCACATACACCCGGACAACACCATTACTGGCCCCAACAACATCACACATACCATCTCGGGACTATTCAATTGCTCATCATCTAACATTGTGTATGGCATCAAATGCCAACAGTGTCCTTCAGCTCTCTATATTGGACAAACAGGCCAAACCTTACGCCAAAGAATAAATGGACATAAATCTGACATCAAGAATCACAAAACAGAGAAACCAGTAGGAGAACACTTCAATCTCCCAGGACATTCTATACAAGATCTCAAAGTAGCTGTTTTACTACAAAGGAATTTCAGAAATAGACTGGAAAGAGAAGCTGCTGAATTGCAACTCATTACCAAACTTAAAACCATGGAGAGACCTGGTTTGAACAAAGACATTGGATTCTTATCCCATTATACATGACTAAGCCATTTCTCACCTTCTCACCCCTTGCCTTTTCCTGTAAGACCTATTACAGTCGTTAAGAGTCGTCAGCAGGCTCATCTCAGCTATCTGCCAATCTCCCATTCCCACCACTCTTCTGAGTAATACCCCTCCCCACCTTCTCACTATATAGAAGGATCTGGCAACTTCTGTTTCAGTGTATCTGAAGAAGTGTGCTTGCACACGAAAGCTCATACCAAGAACTAACTTAGTTGGTCTTAAAGGTGCTACTGGAAGGATTTTTTTTATTTTGACTATGGCAGACCAACACGGCTACCTATCTGTACCTGTTACCCTTGTGAGTGAAGCCGTCCGGAGTCTCGTACTCCTGGTAGGGTCACCCAAGGCAGTAAGGTCAAGGGGAAGGAGTTAGACCAGGGGTCAGCAACCTATTTCAGCCATGGGCTAGTCCACTGTCCCTCAGACCTTGTAGGGGGGCGGACTATTTTTTTGGGGGGGGGGAATGAACGAATTCCTATGCTCCACAAATAACCCAGAGATGCATTTTAAATAAAAGGACACATTCTACTCATTTACAAACACACTGATTCCCGGACCATCTGCGGGCCAGATTTAGAAGGTGATTGGGCTGCATCTGGCCCCAGGGCCTTAGGTTGCCTATCCCAGCACTAGACAAAGAATGATCCAGGAAGTCCTCAATGGCAAAATAGGCAGAAGATAAGTGATATGTTACAATGGCTGTGAAGGCAAATGAAGGTTGCAGCATGCTATCGTAACAGAGCCTTACTGCAAAGACTGTGTGGTGGTCAGCATGCACTGATCTGATTCATGCACAGGCATCTTCCAAAACCCCATAACGGACTCACTGTTAATACTGTGTTCATGGAAGACAATCTTACTCTGCTACAAGTGATCAAAGAAGAAAAAGAAGAAGGTAAAGCAGGAGAGGGCACGCAGGAGTGATCATGGCCCAAGGGCATTTGTGTATTCCACAAGTCAGCCAGGACTTCAACATAGCAGCCATAAGGTCCTGAGCTGCCCCAGAATTAATGGAACCAACAGTTTTGGAGTCCTCAACTCCACCTCCAAGACTATCTCTGTCAGCTCAGGCAGGGAGACTGCTGGGCAGTGAGGCAGGCAGTAAACCAGCAGAATCCTTAATCTGTACCAACTGTCCAGTACCAGGCACAAGCCCTCTAGGTCTCCATTCAAGCAGGGCAAAGCCTGGAGAGAGAAATAATTCCTATAGACTACAGTAAATTCTATCTGACCCCAGAGTGTGCCCAGTGCTCCATTGAATACCCAGGTGGGCAAAGCAGGGTGAGACCATCTCCACCGTGCTCATCCAGACAGGTCTTGATAATGCAAACCAACTCAGCTTCCTCATCCATAATCAAATCATGGATAAAAGAAATACATCAGTAATAACAACTTTTGATACAAAATAGCAACAGGAGTGAATTTCAACTCATCTAAAACTTTAACCATATAATTCATATAAAAATTAAATTTAAAAATGTCAATATATATTCTTGCTGATGCTAACAAGTGTCTATATTTTATAAGTAATTTTAACCTATACAGTGGTACCTCAGGTTACATACGCTTCAGGTTACATACGCTTCAGGTTAAGAACTTTGCTTCAGGATGAGAACAGAAATCGTGCTCCGGCGGTGCGGCAGCAGCAGGAGGCCCTATTAGCTAAAGTGGCGCTTCAGGTTAAGAACAGCTTCAGGTTAAGAACGGACCTCCGGGATGAATTAAGTATTTAACCCGAGGTACCACTGTACTGATATATAGGAAATAGGCGACTATATTTACTGTTTATAATTTCTGACCCAGTGGGAGTCTAGCAATATTACTGCATGCTACTTTCAAATCCATGAAGAAGATTCCACCTAAACATTAGGAAGAACTTCCTGACAGTAAGAGCTGTTCGACAGTGGAATTTGCTGCCAAGGAGTGTGGTGGAGTCTCCTTCTTTGGAGGTCTTTAAGCAGAGGCTTGACAACCATATGTCAGGAGTGCTCTGATGGTGTTTCCTGCTTGGCAGGGGGTTGGACTCGATGGCCCTTGTGGTCTCTTCCAACTCTATGATTCTATGATTCTAATAGCCTATGGAATTTCTAAAATGCAAACAGCCAGCAATTTATTCAAGTAAATATACATAACCTTTTATTCATTTGTACAGCACAAACATAATCATTGCTTTATATTTAAAAAGATCAGGATCAACTTGAGATATATATATATATATATATATATATGGAATCAGGAATATAAAGAAAGAAATGTTACTTCTGTATTGCACGTGAACCTTAGTTGCTTGGGGCAACAAGTAAAAGATTCTAGAATTAAAACAATTATTGTGTGTGGAACTGTTGATGCTGGTAGTCAGCTGCTGCTCCTGAACCATCAAACCAAAGATGCTTCTTGTCTTCCTCTTCTGTTACTGTTCTCAGTATGCAACAGCTGTACCCTTTCGTTTTCTACCACCCCCACTGTTGGTCACCTGCTCAAACCCACAACACCGTGTCTATCAGAAGCATGACAACGAACTTCGTGTTTCATGCTTCTGGGATGAGAGAATTGACCTGAAGTATTCAAGAGCCCAAAGTCTGCCTTCAGAGATCAAGGAGGAAAAGCTGGACACGGTACCCCCTCCTCACTGTCAGTGGTACCAAGACTCCATCTTGGTAAAGAATACAAATCGCTGGTCAGGTGAGCTGGTGTTAGGTGCAGCTCTGACTCGGGGAGGCCTCCATCCACCATGGGCTTTTATTCGTGTCACAGTGCAGTGTGTATCCGTTTCGTGCCATGTAGCCACATGTGCTCATAAGAACCTGACAATTGAAATTTCCAGGCAGGATGTCCGTCTTTTCCTCCTCTCGCCACGTACTTTACCTATTCATGAGTGGCAACCAGTGCAGCTGGGTTGGTGCGCACGCCTCAAGAGTTCCACCTGGAGTTACCGCTTCAAGAGTCAAGGGGGTGTTCCTGAAGACCTCCTCATCCCCAGCAACCTCTATAGCGAGCCACTTGCACCTACTGTTTATCCTCATGCAGAAATGCACCAAGCATGTACATCATATTACAGCTACTACATAACTGTGCGCTACCAGCTCCGTGGATTCTACACCGCTTCACTCCATATTGAGAATGGACCTCCACTTGGACGTAGCCTGAGCTTCTATGTGCAGCCTACTCTGCTCCATGTGTTCAGCACCTCCTCCACACTGCTCAGCCTTCCTCACAGGACCCTCAATCTTTCATGGACTCTCCAACCCCTCAGCTCCAAAATAACAGCTTACACACTGGTGGATGTGCAGGGTTTGGAGGAATGGTCTGACTCCTACAGTTATAATCCTTTTGCTCTGCAAAGTGATTTCTGTGCTGTTCGCAAACCACAAAATTCCAGGGAGAAAGTGGTGGCCAGTGTCTATTTCCGTACTAATGAGAAGATGCCTGAAAAGCTGGCAGGAAAACTTGATTTCTTTAATAAGACTTTGATTTTCAGAGCAAGCACTGGAGCCGCAACTTATCTCACACTCAATCCACAGAAAACCAGAAGAGGCATCTACATTTTTAGCCATACACTGGGATTGTACTATTCTACACAGGAAGACAGCACTACTACCACCACTAGGAAGGGCTACAGCTCCCACTATATCTTTTACGAGGAGCAGAGCCTCTGTTACCTGATCATTGTTGAATTCATGCAGCTGCAATTGTCCAAGTTCAGCATCCATGTGTATCTGAACCGGAAAGGGACTTTGTTCAGGTCTCTAGGTGAAAAAGATATTGAAGTTCACGTTTTCAATGGACATTCTCCTGACAAAAGATTGGTCTATATTGTGTGGTTTATTCCCGTGCAACATCCACTGCTGCAGTGTGAGTGGGTCTTTAACCTTCAACTTTTTAATTCCAGGAAAGAGTACCTCCTTTGGAACAACACTTATTCTTACAGTAACGGTGTCAAAGATGCTGCCCATTTTCTCCCTCCCTCTGTTTTATCTATCCGACCTTCACAATACATGGGCTTTGTAGCCAAAGTGAATTGCAGCAAAAGTGGACTTGCACGTGCTGTTTTAAAAGCCAGTATCAATACTTTCGCGTCAAAGGTCCTACACCCAACAGTGGCCTGTCAGCAAAGTTACTGTCATGAACTGACAGCTATAATCCATAAACCTGATTTCTCTGATCCAATCATACATTATAGGAGAGAGTCAGCAATTACTTTGCAAGCAACTGCAAAGGCACAGTGCAGGACAAGTGCAGATATAGATATACTGTGGAAAATCTATAGCCTTGAAGCTGCATATTCTATTCCAGACTGGCCAAATCCTCTTAAGCTACCTGATGAGATAAATACAAGTGGAATCATATTTCATATACCTAGAAATGTCTTATTTTATGGCTTTCATCATGTAAATATGACCATGACAGTGTACCTTCCTGCATATAATATAAAAATCATGGAGTCTGATTCAGTATTTCTCCAAATTCTAGAAAATGACCTGGTAGCAATCATAGCTGGTGGTTTGTTCCGGACAGTTGGTGTTTCTGATCATTGGACTTTGGATGCATCTGCTTCTTCTGATCCTTATTCAGCCAACCCCCTTGAAGGAATCACCTTTAATTGGTATTGCACCAAACGGGAATTGGACTATTCAACAATGAGGTTGAGCCCAGAGGGAAAATGCTGTCCAAATCAAGTAGATATACGCTGGACACATTCAAGTGCTCCAGTTCAAAAAGTAGAACCTAATACATTTCAGGCAAACACAAAATATTATTTTATTCTAGTAATTCTGAAGCAGCACAAATCAGCCCATGCATTCCAAACAGTTCATGTGCTGCCTGGTTCTGTACCAATACTGGATGCCACTTGTTTAGAAAATTGTGGGAAAACCATCAAAGTAACAGAGCGATTCATTCTGTCCGCAAGATGTCTAAATTGTGCAAAAACTAGTCAAACAGTCTACCTTTGGTCACTTCTTTCAGCAGACTCTAAGGAAATACATTTTGATTGGGCTTCCAAAACTACAACTGGGAGATCAAAGCCATACATGCATATAAATTCATTGGCATTCAGATACATGGAAGACAAATTCTATACTCTTAGCCTGAAAGTAAGCACAAAGGGAAAACAATCAGCTGTTTATAGGCATTCATTTTATGTTAGCTCTCCACCTCGGACTGGAAAATGTATCATTTATCCAAGGGAAGGCATAGCATTCCGTACAAAATTCATTGTCCAGTGTACTGGATTTGAAGAAAAAAATGGACCTCTTACATACAAAGTGATAGCACATTCAGATCTAACAAGAATGACTGCAATATCTTCTGTGCAAAATAATACATTTGGAATAATAGTGTATATTGGTCATCAGCAAAAAACCCCTCCATCATTTCTTCCTGCTGGTATTCCATCTAAAAAGTATGCCTTAGACATATATGTTCAAGTATACGATGCCTATGGAGTATTTTCTGAAGTAACTTTGGAAGCAAATGTTTATGATCCAAGAAGTAAACCAACTGTTCTTCTCCGTGAACTGTATGGTTTAATCAGTGGGCAAAGTGGCCCTATGTCCTTTTTCCTTGAAACTAAAGATTACTTTAATATAGGCTTTCTTACCTATATGGTGGCCTCTGTATTAAATAATATTGAGACTCTGCCAACCAGTCAAGGCTCTAAAACTGATTTGCGGGAAATCCTCCTTAATGTGTCTGCAGTGATTCCTTTGACTGAAATACAGATGATAGCCCAAACGGTCTCAAGTATTTGTCAAGTGACACAGGATGCTAATGAAGTTAATAGGAAAGCACAACTGTTTGCGGTCAGAACACTAAAAGAGGCCACTGAAGCTCTCAAAAGGCTCAGGGACAAAGATCTAGGGTCACAGGAAGCAGAAGTCCTTGGCAATGGTATATTTACTGGCTTGTCCAATGTGTTGAGTGCTTCTCTCTTAAACCATAGAAATGTCAATGTCAATGCAATTAAAGAAATAATTTCTGTGACAGGAATATTAGCTGACCTCATCTTACAAGGTAAAGTCCCTGGGGAACATGAAACTAATATGGAAGCTAAAAACTGGTCAATTCACTTATGGAAAGGTGAAAAGTGGGAGGTTTCTAGGACTTTCTCTAAGGGAAGACAATTCAAGAACTACTTTTATCCTCAGCTGAAGCAGGAGAACCACATTGAGTTACCAGCAGATGCTGTGGTTTCCACAGTTCATTATGTGTTTGAAGAGAATCCCTTCCCTTGGATGGCAGATGCAGCAGATATTCATACAGTAGTGACTGGATTCAAAACGGTAGGAGTCAAAGCTAATGGTGATATCTTGGGGGTTACCCCCGAGGTGGTGGAAGTTATCATGGCAAGGAAAAATAAGGACTTTGCAACATTTAATCTGACAATTGGGCCAGATAAAAAGCTTTCCAAAACAACTGGTGGATTTAGTATTGAAGTCAAAGGAAACTTCAAGTATGTATTTATCCAGATTTTGTGCAATATGGAAGTTACTTTCAACATATCTATCTATCTGGGACTCAATGTCAGCCATTCTCCAATAGCTTCTTATATTGTTTTCCATGACAAACCTCCAGCACCACGTGAAATGAATCCTGGCATCACTAACTGTGCATTTAAGGCTGTGCGCATACTTTGTCTTCCTCAGTCATTGCTTCAGTCTCCACTCCAAGGCAATAAAGCAAGCAAGTGGAACATTTCAGTTGTACTACAATCACACCCAATTGTGAGAGGACAAACCAGAAAGATTGTCCGCATTGCTGTTTATACACCCAATTGTCTAGGTATGGATGGCATTCAGAAACAGTGGAAAGAAGGATTGTGCCGTCTGGGCTCTCAGACCACCTGGTCCAAGATACACTGCATCTGTGAAGCAAAAGCCCACAGCACAACAAGAAGCAGACGCCGATCACTGGAGGCTTCTCATGCTGTCAGATTTGTAGCTGGCAGCTTCATTTTGTACCCTAATCCTTTGGATATAAACAAGGTCCTCTCAGCAGACTTTGACACAAACCCAGTGACAATGCTGGCTGTGTTTTTCATTTTTTCAGGCTACATCTTGTGTACTACCTGGGCCATGATCAAAGATAAAGCTGATTTGAAAAGAAAAAACAAAATACTAGTTTTACCTGACAATGACCCCTACCATAAAGTGCGCTATGTGGTCACTGTATACACAGGAAGTCGCTTGGGATCAGGAACCACAGCAGATGTTTTTCTTGAATTGATAGGTAAAAATGGTGTCAGTGATGTACATCACTTGAAACACCCACAGTTTCCAACTCTCTTTCGTGCAGCTGTTGACACATTTCTCCTAACTACTAAATATGATTTAGGGGATCTTCTTTCTCTTCATGTCTGGCACAATACAGGGGGTTCCTCCCCTAACTGGTTCCTAAGCAGAATCAAAGTACAAAATATGCACACTAAAAAATCTTGGCTGTTTATATGTAGAAACTGGTTAGGTCTTGGCAAGGCTGATGGCAAAATAGAACGATCAATTGTTGCTAAAAACCTAAAATCAAGCTTAGATAAAATGGATTACTTCTGGATAAGCTTTGCCAAGGACTTGGAAGACAATCATATATGGCTCTCAATATTTTCTCAGGTTGTCACCGGTTCTTTCACGAGGGTACAAAGGGTATCTTGTTGCTTAGTAATAATGCTGTGTAATTTGCTATTCAACATCATGTTCTTCAGTGGTGCAGATGATCGGGAGATTCTTTCAGTGCAACTACGGTATCTGAAATCTATGTATATTGGATTTGTGAGCGCTTTGTTTTCTATTCCTTTACAACTGACCATACAAATCTTGTTTACATATTCCGAGGAGAAGCCTTTGCTGCATAACACGAGAAATGGGTCAAGAAGAAGCCCCTCTCTTATGCCTGAAACCCTTGAGAAAGAAGGCAAATCAGCATATTCAAATGGGAAAGACCAGCATCTGCCATTATCAGAAAGCAATGCTAGCAACAATAATGCAACAGACAAGGACACAAGTACTACTTTCGAAAAAGAGGAGCCGCTGCACCCAGAGTTCATGTTCTTTAATAAAATGCCACGCTTTTCATGGTGGTGCAGATATGTCTCTTGGACACTGGTCTTTCTCATATCTGGAGTTTCTTCATCTTTCATTATATTATATGGTTTGACCTATGGCTATACAACATCAATGGAGTGGTTTATAGCATCCATGACATCATTTTTTGAGAGTGTGTTTTTGCTGCAAACCATGAAGTTGTCTCTCATATCTGCTATGAGTACTATAAGTCTCAAATACTGTAAAAACATCCCCTGGATAAGCACAGAACAGTACCAGAATATGAAGCTGATCCAATCAAGTGTGGATGAGAAAGATCTGAGAAAGATTCACCATGATCTTTCCAAACTTAGACACAGCAAGGAATATGAACCTTTAACAGAGGATGAAGTCATAGTCTTGAGGAAAAGAGTAAGGGCTCAACACTTAGCATTTGTCTTTGTAAAGGACATCGTAATTCACCTTGTCTATTCATCCTGTGTTTTCATTGCTGCATTTTCCGCAGAACCCACCACCACTTTTTATTACAATAAAGCTATATATAATCAATTCTCGTTTGGTTTATCAGATGTAAATAAGCTGGAGCATATTTACATGTGGACGAGCAACGTCTTTCTGCCCTTAATACATAATGACTACCACCCTACCTATGTTTCAGAATCTTGGTCTAAAATTCTTGGTTTGCCCAGAATGAGGCAAGTAAGAGCGAAGAATACTGAAAAGGAATGTTTCCCTGCTCGCAACTTTGCGCAAGGTCATATGATTAGTGAAAGCCACTGCCGCTATAAATATAACAGTGATCCAGAAGATCAAAGTAACTATCTTGGGTCATGGACAATCCCAACCAATCAACCAACTTCCAAGCACTCCAGCAGTTTTCAAGGATTTACATACCAGTCAGACATTGACCAATGGGAATATAAATCATATGGTGTTGTAGATTCATACGGGCCTGGAGGATATTCTTTTTATTTTTTTCCTGGAGAGCAACGACCCAATACAACAATGAGGATGGATGATCTGCAAAGAAACAACTGGCTTGATAATCGGACCTGGGCAGTGATTTTTGAGTTAACAACTTTTAATCCAGATGTGGATCTATTCTGCAGCATTTCTATCGTATTTGAGACTACTGATATAGGTGTCGTTAATTCAAGTTTGGTAGTTCATTCTTACAAACTCTCTATTTTCCAGTATGAACCCACCTCTAAGAGGGTTGTGTATGGAGTTATAGTGTATATTCTTGCCTTTTATCTTGCTGATGAATTTAACATGTTACGTCAAGAAAGGATAGGTTATCTTCAAACAGCAACTAACGTAAATAACTTCGCAATAAAGACAACCTCTATGTTTTTTCTGTTGTTAATTGCACTGAAATTTAAGCTGGCATTTACATTGTTGGAATTTCATCTACTTAATCCAGAACAATTTGTTCCCTTCCATGTAGTTTCCCAAATCGATCAACTCTACATGATGATTTCAGGTTTTTTGGTCTTCCTTCTGATTTTGAAACCATACCGATATTTCAGATTCTTGTACAATGTGCGCCTTGCAGAAAAAACAATGTCAGTAGCTTTTCCTGAGTTTGTTAATTTGACTCTGTTTGCGGCCGTATACTTTTCTGTATTCACATCATTTGGGTACCTAACATTTGGCCAAAGTGAGTGGAGTTTTCATACTTGGATTCTTTCCCTCCAGACTGTAGTTTCATATTGTTTTGGAGCAGTTAAACTAGCTAGTTTTTCATCCAACCTGTGGCTAGGGATATTTTTTCAGGCTTCATGTATGTTTACAATGATGTTTATTTTCATCAATTTATGGAGAGCCCTAATAATCTCTACTTATAACTCAATGAAACAACCTACTTATGAACAACATTCTGATGAAGCAGAAGCAATAAACTTTGTGGTTCTGAAGATCCAAAGTATTTGGTTTTCCATCACCCGTCAGACACCACCCACAAGTGACAGTGATCATGTCAGCACTGTAATATTTGGAAGATCTGTGGTCAAGGATGACTATGTGTGCGGCTTGAGAAGCAGGCAAGTAAATGGCAAGAAAATTGTTTATCTTTCTGTTTGAGAAAGACAGAGTAAACGTTGAATAAATTGCATAATATTTCTGTCCCAAGCTGATCTCCACAGTTTCCATTCTCTTCCTTCATAATTATTTCCACTTCAGATGGTTGTCTCATAATTTAAAACTGATTCTCCTTGGTTTCAAGTACGTATGAACTCTTATACAAAATTAGGAAAAGGATATTTAGTTCAATGTCCTTTAATAGACCAGTCATCCCAAGCAGAGCCTGCAGGGGTGGGTCAGATGCCATGTGCCAAGGGGGGGGGGGAGGCTAAGCTCACCTTTTCCACTCACTCACTCTCTCTCTCTCTCACACACACACACATATACACGCACAGCTTTTGTCCACTCAGAAGGTCTGTCTGTCTGTCGATCATATCACAAAGCCTCCTCCCCCTGCACTCAGCCCCACATGCATAAAGATACACACACAGGCTATGTACACAAGGCATTTTAAAGTGGATTTGATCTATCCAATATTTGCATTTTTTAAGGATTCTCCAAATGAGATTGTCCTCATCCAACTGGCAAACTGCACTTTACCCCCCTTTAATTTGAATTCTTCCAATCTGTGGGAAATGTGGTAAGGCAAAAAAATCCAGCATAGAATCAAATGTTACCCAACTGGTTGTACTGTAGCACATTGTATGGGTAGGTTTTTAAAACATGTTCAGGGATGTTTGGGTGGGTGCCATTTTATCACCACACTCCCCTGCTTTCATTGGTGAGGCATTCCTGGTGAGCTGCTGGTGAGACTGAGCACAGGATCACACTTTTTTAAAAAGACAACTGGCTATTTTGTTCCAAGTCTGGCATATCAGAAAACTTGTATCTCATAAATGAATGAATGGCTAAATGCACAGGCAAACAAATACTTGTGCACATGCCCACAAGGGACCTTGGGTTTCCAGAACTCTCAGAGGATTTTGTTGTTTGTTGTTGTTGCCATCTGTCTGTCTGAAGAGACAGTGCGCCTCTGGGGGCAAAGTCAAACTGTTGAAGAATCACAGCATTTGCTCATAACTGCTGCCTCCCATGTTTTGCTGCATCAACAGCACCAGTGTGGCTTGAGCAGTGCATATGGAGGTCCTGGGCTGCCCAGACAAGACCTCCTTCTTGGCCTCGGTGATGTGGTCCAAAAGAAAGCAGGGCAATGCGTTTAGCACCAGCTTGGCTGCAGGAGTTGCCAGAAGGAGGCAGACAAGGTGCCATCCAACCATCTTAGGAACTTCACTCCTAGTTCGTGTAGGGTTTATTCCTTAGCCTTTTCTTCCCCTGAAGATATTCTGCAAAGCAGCGGTTGTTTACTATCAGTTTTCCTTCTCCTAGATGAGCTATCTTCCTTGGTTGACCAGCCTCACACTTCCCTCTATAACATGTGCAGAAGCTGCCTTCTTGACTATTGGACCCACAATTGGTCTCGTCTGCTCAATCTGCCGGAGCCTGTCTTCGCATGCAGGTGAGGCTCATAGGCTACCTGCACCTGGTTTAGCTGGCAGTCAGGCTGTTTCCCGGGGTGTGGACGCTGTCACATGCTGACAGCTTCTAAGAGCCACAGAGTGGGGACCAAGGGAGGACAAACTACCCCAGAAGGAGCACAACATGCCCCCCACTAGAGGCACTGTTTTTCACCTAACATCCCATAGAACCCTCTGGGAGGATAGGAAGTAGTAATTGAGGGGATGGGGAGACAAACAGTGTGAATACATTCCATCAAGCACTACCCACTAGTGTGGATTGGAAATATTGAGATAGAGTTCAACTGAAGGCGTGCACAAAAGTGCACATGGAAAAATCGGATCTGTGTATGTGCTTTAATACTCTGTTATATACATAGCCATAGTCTGTCACGTGTGCACTCACCCTAAGTGCACCAGGATTGTGAGGTTTAAACCTCCACTTGCACCTCTCCACTGCCATACCCTCCAACATTTCCTCACCCAAATCTGGGGCATCCCCTTTCCCGCATCATGCTGTCCCCCTGTCCCCACATCACCTCAGCCTCCTCAGCCTCTTTGTGGTCTCCTTGGCCTCACTGCGGCCTCACTGTGGCTGCCGGAAGTGGTGCATGCATTTCCAGAAGTGTGCTTTTAGATGTGCTGTCCCCGCTTCCGGGAGTGCAGTGGAGGCCGCCATGGAGGCCGCGGCAGCTTTCATGGCTGCCACATTGGAGGAGGCAGTGGCAAGACAGCGGAAGCAAGACACCCTTGATTTCAAACAGAAGCCACAGTGGCTTCTGTAAATCTCACACTAAATACAGTGGTACCTCTGGTTACGTACTTAATTCGTTCCAGAGGTCCGTTCTTAACCTGAAACTGTTCTTAACCTGAAGCACCACTTTAGCTAATGGGGCCTCCTGCTGCTGCCACGCCGCTGGTGCGCAATTTCTGTTCTCATCCTGAAGCAAAGTTCTTAACCCGAGGTAATATTTTTGGGTTAGTGGAGTTTGTAACCTGAAGCGTATGTAACCTGAAGTGTATGTAACCCGAGGTACCACTGTAACTCTGTACAGTATATAGTTTACAAAAACTCGTTAATAGTAATATACAGATTCATGAAACAGAGATTGAAATCTGGGTACCTTGTTGTTAGAGTTCCGTTGGAAGTGCACCAGCACAAGTCTACACACAGAGAGTTTCTCTCATGGACTTGAAATGCTGTATAGTACTGTTGGAATGCTGTATATTACTGTTAATGAGTTTTTGTAAACTATATGTAGAGTTGTTTAGTTTGTGGTTTATCTCTATGTATTCCTTGGGCTTCTGTAAATCTGGCCTATCCCAGACAGTGTATTTGTAAGCCATTTGTTCTGTATTTTAATTCCTTATTTTTGAGATTTCATTATAGGCTGTTCTTTTTTGTAAACTGCCTTTGAATTCCATTCCTGTGGAAAGCTGAGGTATACATGTTTTAAATATCACCATTTTTACCACTTACTCATTCTAATAGTGACCTCTAATAGTATCATTATGGGACGCGGGTGGCGCTGTGGGTTAAACCACAGAGCCTAGGACTTGCCGATCAGAAGGTTGGCGGTTCGAATCCCTGCGACGGGGTGAGTTCCCATTGCTTGGTCCCTGCTCCTGCCAACCTAGCAGTTCGAAAGCACATCAAAGTGCAAGTAGATAAATAGGTACCGCTCCAGCGGGAAGGTAAACGGTGTTTCCGTGTGCTGCTCTGATTCGCCAGAAGTGGCTTAGTCATGCTGGCCACCTGACCCGGAAGCTGCACGCTGGCTCCCTCGGTCTGTAAAGCGAGATGAGCGCCGCAACCCCAGAGTCGGTCACGACTGGACCTAATGGTCAGGGGTCCCTTTACCTTTACCTTTTTAATAGTATCATTAATGTGCATGACATAAATTCAACTTGAAGGAGGGGGAGGTGAAGGGGGAAAGGAGAAGTTATTTAGGCTAAATTTCTGTGTGATGTGTTGTGTACTCAGTGGTTCTGCCAAAGACTCCATAGGAAGAGTTGGCTTGAAAGAAAAGAGAGGCATCTTTTACCCAAAAGCCAACAGGTAGCAGTTGTAATATGTTCCCATCTCTCATGGGGTAATTTACAGAGAAAATTCAAGATCTGGGATTTCCAGTGCTTATGGGATTCATAAGATATAGAGATAAGCATACATGCTATTTAGATGGAATATAATCCTGGGAAATAATCAGTCAAGCTCCAGTTTTATCACAGTCATTGCCTTTTCAAAATTAAAGTCCTACCAAATATTCTCCATTAAAATTGTAATAGATACATCTGGGCAACGTGGCAGTAACACAGGTTTATACAAATCCAGGGTAATGTGATACGTGAGGACTATGAAGAGACAAGGACTATTGTGGCCACATTGAAAATGGGCATGAGTTGCCTAAGGCAACAGCAGAAAGGTTCTAGAATCCATGCAGACTTTCTTTTTGTGCTGTTGCTAGGAGATAACTGTTACTACTGAGTCAGGTTTCTTTTTCCTGTCAATGATGAGGTACCTTTTATGTCATGTCTTCCTCTTCTGCTGTTCATGTTGCTTGCAATACCGAGTGGCAGCTCCTCTTGATCTCCTTCCACCACCATTGTTAGTCACTTGTTCAAAGCCAGAAAATCGTGTTTATCAACGTCAAGATAACGAACTCCAGGTTTCATGTCTGTGGGATGAATACATTGAATTGTGCTACTCAAGAGCACGAGGAGTGAATTCTAAAAAGAGAGAGACAGACTTACAACCCGCTCCTCATTGCCACTGGTACCGAGATTCCATCCTGGTAAACAGTACAGAGAACTGGCTAGGTGAGTTGGTGCTGGGTCCAGGCCTGCCAGGGGAAGGTCCCTATCCACCATGGGCTTATAGTCGGATCACAGTACAGTGTACATCAACTTTGTGCTCTGCCCCCTTGTGCTTTCACCACAACCTGAGCATTGAGGTTACCGGGCAAGATGTCCGACTTTTCCTGCTCTGGCCACGCACCCTTCCAGTTTTTGAATGGCAGCCAGTGCACCTGAGTTGGTGCGCACGCCTTAAGAGTTCCTCATGGAGCTATCGCTTCAGGAGCCGAGGGGGTAGTCCAGAAGATCTCCTCATTCCCAGCAACCAGCACAGTGAACCACTTCCATTCGCTGGCTACCCTAATGCAGAATTGTACCAGGTCTGCGCATCGTACTATAGCTACCACCTGACTGTATGCTATCCCCATCGTGGATTCTATACCGCTTCAGTCAGTGTTCAGCATCGACCTCTGATCAGCCTTAGCATAGAATTATATGTGGAGCCTGCCCTGTTGCATGTCTTTAGTGTACATTCCAAATTGCTGAGCCACCCACATGGGACAATCAGCCTTTCCTGGAGTCTTCTACAGCTCAGCCAAGGAATAGTAGCTTATAAACTATTAAGCACGCGTGATACAAGAGAGTGGTCTCACTTCTACAATTACAACCATTTTGCTCTACGCAGCAATTTCTGTGCTGTTCCCATACCATATCACTCCAAGGAGAAGGTGGTGGCCAGTGTCTATTTTCGTACTAATGAGAAGATGCCTGAACAACTGGCAGGAAAACTTGATTTCTTTAATCAGACTTTGATTTTCAGAGCAAGCACTGGAGCAGCAACTTATCTCACACTCAATCCACAGAAAACCAGAAGAGGCATCTACATTTTTAGCCATACACTGGGATTGTACTATTCTACACAGGAAGACAGCACTACTACCACCACTAGGAAGGGCTACAGCTCCCACTATATCTTTTACGAGGAGCAGAGCCTCTGTTACCTGATCATTGTTGAATTCATGCAGCTGCAATTGTCCAAGTTCAGCATCCATGTGTATCTGAACCGGAAAGGGACTTTGTTCAGGTCTCTAGGAGAAAAAGATATTGAAGTTCACATTTTCAATAACAGTTCTCCTGAAGACAGTTTGGTCTCTATTGTGTGGTTTATTCCTGTGCAACATCCACTGCTACAGTGTGAGTGGACCTTCAACCTTCAACTTTTTGATTCTAGAGGCGAGTACCCAGTTCAGAACTATACTTTCACCTACATAAATCATGTCAAAAATGCAATGCAATTCATTTCTGATTCTTTCTTAACTTTCAACTCTGCCCTCTTCACTGGTTTTGTAGCAAAGGTGAAATGCATTGGAAATGGACTTATGCCAACTATTTTAAAAGCCACAGTCAACACTTATGCTTCAAAGGCCCTCAGATTTAGCATAGCTTGCCATCAAAAACCCTGTTCTATTAAGGAAATTAGTATCCAGAAGCCAGACGCTTCTCAGCGTGTGGTGTATTATACCCAAGGAACAGAGTTTACTCTGGCTGCTGATACACGTATCACTTGTCCAGGTCCTAATCAAACAAATGTCATTTGGAACATCTATAAAGTTCCAGATCTGACTACTACACCAGATTGGTCAAAACCTTTTAATCCACCTAGCATTGGAAGAAGAAATTCCACCATATTAAAAGTACCTGGTCCTGTCTTAGATAATGGCTTGTATCTCTTTAATTTTACAATGAATTTAACCTCTTTGGATACATGGAAGAGCATGGAAGGATCTGATTCACTGTTTGTCAAGATTGGATCAGATACCTTTGTGGCTGTCATTGCTGGAGGCAGTATCCGGACAGTTGGATTTTCTGATGAGTGGATACTTAATGGATCTGCATACTACAATGGTGAGGCAGTCCAACCCTCTAAAGGGCTGTCCTTTACGTGGTATTGCAGCAAACAAAAAACAGACTACACATCAATGACTCTAAGTGAAAACGGGAAATGTCATCCAGATCAGGTAGATTTAAAATGGATAACATGCTCTGTTCCAGTTCAAAGAGTGCAACCTGAAACACTTCAAGGAAATAATGTGTATTATTTTCGCCTGGTGGTTCAAAATGGTAGCAGAATAGCTCAGACGGAACAAATAGTACATGTGCAAGCTCCTCTTGCCATAATCCTAAATGTCACATGTATTGAAAATTGTGGTGAGTCAGTAATTCCAACAGAAAGATTTTGTCTTTCTGGCAAATGCCTAAATTGCAGAAGTGGCAAATCTCTCTATTACTGGTCACTTTACTCAGCACAGTCCAGTGAAATAAATTTTGATTGGTCTTCAAAAAGTGCAACTGGAAGATCCAATCCATATCTGCATATAAATGCTTATGCATTTGTATCCATGGCGGAGCAGTCATTTACATTTAGTCTGAAAGTCACCACAAAGGAAGGACAGTCAGCCATCTACGAATATTCTTTTTATGTGAATGGCCCACCTCAGATAGGAAAGTGTGTTATCAATCCAAAGATAGGCATGGCATTCCTAACAAAATTCATCATTCAGTGCAGTGGATTTGAAGACAAAAATGGACCTCTTACATATAAAGTGATAGCATCATCAAATCAAATCAAAACCAGTGCCGTATCTTCAGTAGAGAATAATGTTTTGGGAATAATAGTGTATGCTGGTCATGAGCCTAAAACTCCTCGTTCTTTTCTTCCAGTTGGTATACCATCTCAGAACTCTACCTTAATCATATATGTTCAAGTGTATGATGCCCTTGGAGCATCTTCTCAGGTAATATTACAAGCAACTGTGTATGATCAAAGAAAAAATAAACCAACTCGTGTTGTTCAGCACGATCTACATGGTTTAATCAGTGGACCAACCGCTGCTATGACAACTTTGCTTGCAGCTAAAGATTACTTTAATATAGGTTATTTTGTATATATGGTGGCCTCTGTATTAAATAATATAGAGACTTTGCCAACCAATCAAGGCTCTAAAACTGATTTGCGACAAATCCTTCTTAATATAACTATGAGGATACCTACAACTGATGTTCTGAAAATAACCCAAGTGATTTTGAGTATTTGTCAGGTAACACATGAAACTACTGAAGTAAACAGGGAATCACAACTGCTTGCAGTCAGAAAACTAAGAGAGGTCAGTGAAGCTCTAAAAAGGCTCAGGGCCAAAGACTTAGGTTCTAAGGAAGCAGAGATCCTTGGCAATGGTATATTTATCGGGTTGTCCAGTGTGTTGAGCGCTTCTCTCTTGAACCATGGAAATGTCAATGCCAATGCAATTAAAGAAACCATTTCAGTGACAGAAATATTAGCAGATCTAGTCTTACAAGGTAAAGTCCCTGGGGAGCAAGAAACTAACATGGAGACTGAAATCTGGGCCATGCATTTACGGAAAGATGAGAAATGGGATGTTTCAGGAACTTTCTCTGACAGACAATATTGCAGGAACTGCTTTTATACTGAACTGAAAAAGAGTAATCATGCTGAATTACAGGTAGATGCTGTGGTATCCACTGTTCTTTATGAATTTGACAGAAATCCCTTTCCATGGTTGCTTTATACAGAAGATATTGGAACAATGGTGACTGGATTAAAAATGACAGGAACCAAAGCTAACGGTGACGTAATCAGTATCACACCTCATGTGGTTGAAATGATCATGGCTAGAAAAGAGGAGGCCATCTTTGACTTGACAATAGGACCAGACAAAAATCTCCCTAAAACAACTGGTGGCTTTAGTTTTGAAGTAAAAAGAAGCTCCAAAGATATTTTTATCCAGATTGTGTCTAAAATAAATATTACTTTTCATGTCTTTATATACCTAGGCCACAATATCAGCCACCCCCCTGTAGCTGTGTATGCTGCTTCCCATTCCAGTCCTCCTACACCAACTAAAATGGATACTAATGTCACTGATTGTGCAGTTAAGGCTCCATATATCCTTTGTCTTCCTCAGTCATTGCTTTGGTCTCTTTTCCAGAGCAATAGAGCAGACAGACTGAATATCTCTGTTGTCTTACAATCACATCCAATTGTCAGAGACCAAACCACAAAGATAGTTCGCATTGCTCATTTTGCAGCAGCCTGCCTAGACCTGGATGGAATTCAGAACCAATGGAAAGAAGGGAGTTGCCATCTTGGCCCTCAGACCACCTATTCCAAGATACATTGCATCTGTAAAGCAAAAGAGCGTAGCAGAAGAACAGCCAACCCCAGGCCATCAAGGACCTCAGGACTTGGTATCCAATTTTTGGCTGCCAAAGTACTTTTATTTCCCAATCAAGTTGATATGAAAAGGTTCCTTTTAGCATTGAGTGGCCAAAATCCTGTAACAGGGTTGACAGTTCTTGCTATTTTTATAATCTACATCTCTTTGGCTATCTGGGTCATAAGAAAAGATAAAGCTGGCATCAGGGATCAGGTCATAGATTTGCCAGACAATGATCCCTTTCACGAGGTGAGGTATCTAGTCACAATATACACAGGAAGTCGTTTAAGATCAGGCACCAATGCTGATGTCTTCATTGAACTGATTGGCCAAAATGGGGCCAGTGATGTACATCATTTAAAACATCCACAGTTCCCAGGGATCTTTCAGGACGGATCCATTGACACCTTTCTCTTAACTACTGAGAGAGACTTAGGAAACATTTGTTCTCTTCATATTTGGCGCAATAATCATGGCTTTGGTCCTAACTGGTTCTTAAGCCGAATCAAAGTACAAAACATGGATACTAAACAGTCATGGCTATTTATATGTAGGAAATGGTTTGATCCTGGCAGGGATGATTGCCAAATAGAAAGGTCATTTACTGTTACAAATTCCAGTGTACCCTTAAGCAAGACTGATTATTTTTGTATTATGATTAGCAATGACCTGTTCAAGAACCATCTTTGGCTGTCTGTCGTTGTTCATTTAGATGATGACTCTTTCAGCAGATTCCTCAGGCTGACTTGTTGCTTAGCAATACTGTTAAGCTCCCTGATGTTTAACACTATATTCTTCAACGATACTGATCAACATATTTATTCAGTAGAACTACAGTATTTGAGATCTATAACAATTGGAATAGAAAGTTCTTTGATTTCAGTTCCTGTGCAATTGGTTCTGGTAACCTTGTTTAAGCATTTATCAAAGAAACATTCAGCCTGGAATGCAGCTCAAGCTCACCCAAAAGGAAGTTCCTCCTTTTCATCTGAAAACCTTTGTGAAGAAGGCAATTTAAAAGCTGCTCCACCCTCAGAGATGAAGTCCCAGCAATTCCCCCACAGAGACACCAATTCCAGCAATAATGTCGCAACAGAAAATGAAACATTTTCTGAGAAAATACATAAACCACAGTCTACTTGGTGGGTTTTATACATCGCCTGGATCATTGTGCTTTCTGTATCTGGTGTGCTCTCATTCTTCATTGTACTACTTGGCCAATCCTATTCCACTAAAACCTCTTTTGAGTGGTTAATAGCTTCCATTACCTCATTTTGCCTAACTGTGCTTTTCCTTGAGACCTTTAAGGTAGTTTTTTTTACAGCCTGGAATACCATTTATCCAAAATACTGCAGAAATATCCCATGGACAAGATACCAAGATCTTAAGTTTAATGATAGAACTATCCCTGCAAACGAGATGAGACAGTTACATGATAACCTTGTCAAACTTAGAGCTTCAAAGAAATACCAACCAATTAAAGGCGAAGAGCTTATAATATTGAGGAAGAAAGCAACTCTTAAGAGTCTAGGTTATATTTTAGCAAAAAATATGGTCTGTCACTTTGTCTTTTTAGCTTTAATTTTAAAGTATACTCATCCTACAGAAACCACCAGTAGCTTTCACTACAATCGATTTATGCGTAAGAAATTTTCTCTTGGTTTATCTGAAGTAAATAAAGTAGAAGATATTTACAAATGGGTGAAAAATATCCTTCTGCCGTTGATACACAATGACTATCAACCAACCTATCTTTCAGAGACCTGGTCCAAAGTCCTTGGGTCGCCCAGAATGAGACAAATAAGAGGTATACATTCTGACAGGGCATGTACCTATTTACATAGCTTTCAAAAAGCATTTCTGACGGATATTCACTGCGTACACCGATATGGAGGTGACCCAGAAGATCAAGCTGACTACAATGGGTCATGGTCAGCTCCAGTCAATCGTCCAGCTGCCAAACCCACCAGCTTTTCAGGCTACACTTATGAACAAAGCATTGCTGAGTGGGAATATGAGTCATATGGAGAATTAAACAGCTACCCATCCAGAGGATACAGCTTTTATTTTTTCACAGGAGAACCACAAATAAATTCAACAGAAAGACTGAAGACTTTGGAAAGGAACACCTGGCTTGATCACAGGACCTGGGTAACTATTATTGAGCTGACCACTTTTAATCCAGATGCAGATCTGTTTTGCAGTATTTCTGTCATATTTGAATTTTCATATGTTGGCCCTCTTGTCAGCAGTGTGTCAGTTCATTCTTATAAGCTCCCACTTTTAGCCGACCAAACCAGTAGTCAAGTTTTCTTATTTTTATGTATTGTAGCCATACTTATATTTTATATTGTGGATGAATATCGCATGCTGCGTCAAGAAAGGCTGAATTATATAAAAACAGCTGCCAATTTAATTAATTTTGGAATTAAGACATTCTGTCTAATTTTTTTGCTGCTGATTCTATTCAGATTGAAGCTTGCTTTTGAGTTAATGCAGTTTTATTTGTATAATCAAGAACAATTCATTCCCTTCCATGCAGCTGCTCATTTTGATCGAGTTGTCAGAACAATTAAGGCATTATTGGCTTTTTTCCTAGTTATGAAAACATACCGGTATCTCAGGTTTATGTTTGATGTTCGCTTGGCCCAAAAGTCATTGTTTGAAGCTCTTCCTACAATTACTAACTTGTCTGTAGGAGGGGCCATTTTATTTTTTGCATATATGTCAGTTGGGTATTTAGGATTTGGCCAACATGAAGAAAGTTACCGTACTTTGCTTTATTCCTTTACTACTGTGTTATCTTACTGCGCCTTAGCATTTAGGGGCACTGAATTTGCAGCTGATAGGTTTCTGGCAGGTCTCTTTTTAACTTCCTTTTTGTTTGTGATGATTTGTGTTATCCTCAATTTATTGCAAGCTATTATGATCTCTGCTTATACGGAGGCAAAGAGATCTATCTATCCAGAACATGCACATGAAGCTGAAATGATGGATTTTGTGATCCAAAAGATCTATAGTGCATGGGTTTTTGTGACCACTGGTAAACGGACCACAACACGGACAGTCATGTTTAACAGAATGCTGTATGGAAAACAAAGAAAAAACTATGTGCAACAGTTTAAAAAGGAAGAATAATAATAGAATAATTGATAAATAGCTTACCTTCCAGTTTGAAAAAGAGATTGATAAGAAATTGATTAATTTCTGCCATGTTTTCCTATACATTTCTTATACATTTTCTTGCTATATCATCCAAATACCCAAACTTGCGTTAAGGTAACATATCAGTCACCTTTCAGTGATCCCATCTCTGATATCTCTAGTGATTTCCATAATTACTGGCAGAAGACTTATCAGTGAACATATACATTCTAAATATACACTGATTCAGTAATTTCAGGAACTTCTCAGCATGCACATGTTTCTGCACAGGAGTGAGAACCTCTAAAAAGATGGGGAACTGACCAGTTAAATGTGAAATAGATGTTGCTATGCTTGGGAAGCCTTGGGGATGTGTTTGGCACACAGCTGCTGAATTGTGGTTATTATCCAGCCTGTATCCCTACCACAAATTTACCTCAACAGCTCCAAAGTTTTCCAAATAAAGATGAGTGATAACCAGAGATAACCAGCAGGCAAGATTCACTGCATATATAGAAACTTTTGATGGTAATGAAATAGAAATGCATGCCTTCCTCTCTGAG
Source organism: Podarcis pityusensis (assembly GCF_964106645.2). NCBI lineage: Eukaryota > Metazoa > Chordata > Lepidosauria > Squamata > Lacertidae > Podarcis > Podarcis pityusensis. The sequence continues at coordinate 98,323,131 of NC_138032.1, read as the reverse complement.
TTTTAAACTCAAATTTCATCATTTTCCAGGAAGCCAGTTTTCTGTGGCTGCATCCAGGTGTCTTAGTTTAACATTACCTAGTTGTTAACACAAAATAGTTACTCTATGTAGTTAGAAGTGTTTGTTCATACAATTAGTCTACACCTTTTCTTAAGAATTCCACTGTTATTGCACAATATATGTTTGATGTTTAAGAAGTTAAAGTGGGGTGGGGTTTTCTTCTTTAATGAAACCATAGTAAACATCCCTTAAGTGTTAACTTTTCCTGCTCATTTGAATAAATTCTATAGGTTTCACAAAGTTTTGGTCTTTGACAATTCCTCCTTGAATTGTGTTTATTTCTTTAATTTACATAAAATAATAAAACATAATTAAAATAAGGTTGCTTCTACCCATCTGACTGACACACAGTATTGCTCTGGAGAGGAATAGGTGGACTTTGGGCTTTAAAATTTCAGTGGCGCCTTGTGTGGTGCCAAATGTTGGTGCCCCCACTTTGCCTTCTGTTATTTATCATTGTTGCAGCACCCCCTGCACCCCCTCTTGGCTCAGCACCCAGTGCGAGCAAACGGATTGCGCTCCCCTAAGTCTGCCCCTGCTGTTGTGGCTGTGCCCTCTCCCTTTCATTCTGTCCCTGAGGGCTTGGCTGGGTGCTCTTCCTTCCTTTTCCTGCAATGGCAGATGTTTCCATACCCAGTGGCAGAGTGATAGGAGCCATGTGAAGCAGCTGTATTGTGCAGTGATGATAAGATTTGATACCTGATTATGAGACTTGAATTCAGCCTCCCAAATTTTACAAGTTGCTCTGCTAAAGTATAAATCTACTTAACACTAACAAAACATAGGTTCAAAAGACAACAGCAAATCACTCCTTTCATGCTTAAGGGAAAATAGGAAGAACCGGTGAGGTTGACATCAATACAGTGGTACCTCGTGTTAAGTACTTAATTCGTTCCGGAGGTCCGTTCTTAACCTGAAACTGTTCTTAACCTGAAGCACCACTTTAGCTAGTGGGGCCTCCCGCTGCTGCTGCACAATTTCTGTTCTCATCCTGAAGCAAAGTTCTTAACCTGAAGCACTATTTCTGGGTTAGCGGAGTCTGTAACCTGAAGCGTATGTAACCTGAAGCGTATGGAACCCGAGGTACCACTCTACCAGGAATGGTCCTAGAAAAGATAATCAAATGGTCTTTCCGTGAGCATTTAGGAAAAGATGCTGTGACTACTAAGACCCAGGATGGGTTTCTCAAAAATAAGTCCTGTCAGACAGATCACATTTCCTTTTTTGAAGGAGTTACAAGCTGTCTTTGCTTTCAGAGAAAGTTCCTAACTCCCCAAGGGTTTGAGACCCATTGCCTACCCTCACCTGTTTTAGCCAGCCAGTTGGGGTGTGTCCTCTGTCACACGCTGGCAGCTTCTAGGAGCCCCAGGTGAGAGCTAAGTGCCGGGTGGCGACACCAGAAGGAGCACAACATGCCCCCCACCAGAGGTACTGCCTCTCCCGTAACACCTTACGCATTACTTTAGCTGCTGGATCACACATAAAACTCGAATGTTAAAAAGAAAAAAGAAAAGCACAACACATTTGATGGCAATGGGGAGTGGAGTGAATGAAGCTGAAGGTATTGTTCTTGGGCCACAGCAATTTAAGGTTGTGTAGCTGAAGTTTTTGGGGGGCGGGGAGGTTGTTGGTTATGACAACTAAATGTTCCTCCAGAGCAGGGATGCCGACAGGATTTTGGGGGCCCAATAAACTGTTGGGTTGAAATCACGACAGACGAATGGTGGGTGTCAAAGGAGAGACGTCTGCCGGGACAAGTCCCGGGAACTCTCTTTTATTGAATATTACAAACATTGCCACAGGTGTGCTTGTGGCTGATTGGCTGATACAAACACAAAGCATCTTGTTGCTGATTGGTTAACATAGGTACAAGGCGGGAATAACATATTACATTAATCACTGATAGTTCAAAGACTGGGAAACGGAGCTGGAACTAGACAGGCATGAAACCTCCAAATTAAATTATAACTAAAGATTGATATTGAGAGAACATAACATGAAGGAATACAACAATCACGTCCCGTAAATGTGGTCAGCAATGCATTAAGAACAGGTCAGGATACACTGTTTCATGAACTCAATGGGAACTGTTCAGAACATTCTCAGACTTATGTGCAGAGGCAAAAACTTCCCAGAATGTAAGAGAGAAAAGAAGCAAGAGTTCTCATAGTAAGCATAGAAAGATTTCATAGTAAGACTTCCCACAATGCCACATTATGTGCAGTAAGAGAACTGCAGAAAGAAAAACTTCCCTTCATCTCCCCCTTTCTTTTCTTGTTTGCGAGGCATTTCAGGTGGATAAGGCAAAAATACTTCGGGATTAGTGGTGTGCCAGCGAATGCCCGAAATAAGCCTGCCAGGGTCGATGGGACAAAAATACTTCAGGATACGTGGTTTGCCAGCGCATGCCCAAAATAAATCCGCCCACATCTCCCCTAAGGTTTACTGTTGGTGTTGCCATTTCGCAATGTAAGCAGCAAGGAGTTTACTGGGTGGTGGAGGGGGGGAGAGAAGCCGAGAGAAAAGACTCATGAGGCTAGGAACGCATTGAAGGAAACAGCATAGTAAAATAAGAATACAAATTATGAAAATAGCATATTGAAAAAGATTACGAAGCCAAGTAAGGTTTGGCAACCAAGCGGTGAGCCACTGGGTGAAAGAATCCCAGAGGCCAGGAAAACCAATGTCCTGTTTAATGTGATGTGTAAGATTTTGCAAATGAGAGATTTGACTTTGAATGGCTCTTCAGAATTGTCAGTAATATTGAAACAACACATGTCATTCACTTGTTCGCAGCCATAATGATGAAACATCAGCAAATAGTGATAGCAGCACGATTTCATAAAAGTCCATTATATAGTTCACTCTGTTCTTTATTCAAAGGGTGAAGGGCTTGAGGAGTATAATTCAGAGTTTTTGCTGCATAACAAGCTAAAGAAGTAATGTTCATACGATTCCGTACAGCCAATCCAGGGACTCCTAAGAGAGAAACAACTAAAGAGATATATTCAGACCTACTGAGAAGAGAGACAAAAGCATCGCAATCATTAGTCAATTCAGTATTGCAGCGATAAAATGATGGACAAACGGCTTAAACAGCAAGGTGTGCCATGGCTGATGTATTGCTGGAATGTAATTAAACGTATAGCCAGGACACGACCAGAAGATTTCCAGTTGAGGGGAAGTGCAAGCTTACTCATTAAATTGAATGGTAGCTTGTAATTGCTGTAGCAAGTCTCTTCCCCACAGATTGAGGTGGATTTTCAGCACACAGGGCTGGATGTAAGCAATGGTTTCAGAGCTGTCAGGCAGAGAAACAGGCAGCCACTGTACACTTTTGGAAGAGGTTTGGGGGCCACCCACACCCCAGACTGCAGAAGCAGACTCAAGGGGCCACGTGGGGTCCCAGCAACTACTAGAAATTACAGAAACGTCTGCGCCTGTGTCAATCAAGCCTTCCAGCACAATACCATTGATTTTATACTTACGAAGAAGTTTCTTCTCACCAATCCTCTGGACTACAGCTAACAGCTGTGGAGGGAAAGAAGAGAGCGCGTGCAAATTAGTATCCATAATAGAAGCAGTAGGATGAGAAGGGAGCACCACCAAATGCGCCCAAGACTCACCCTTTTTTAATTGCATGGGCATATGGCTCCAGAGTTGAACCATTATTGTGCCTACATAGTCAGGATCCAGAACTCCAGGAATAACCTGGATTCCTTCCTTTGCCGCAGAAAATTTGGGTAAAATTAAACCTGCGACTTTAGGAGGCAAGGGACCTGCCAATTGAGTGGGCATAAGCACAATTTCACCAGGTAGAACAGAGTCTTTGGTCTCTTGATTGATCAAATCAATGGCAAATTCAGAGGGTGTGTTCTTTGAAAAGTTTGCAGCAGCAGAAATTAAAGGTGGAAATCTCTCTAATTTTCCTGGCCCGAGAGAGAGGCCAGGATGCAGTTTCCCGAACTCCTGCATTGATTAGCCCAATGATAGCCTTTGCCACATTTCGGGCACTTTTTAGAAGGTTTAGCCTTAGAGGCAGAACCATCCTTGTGTGCCCCCCCGCCAGGGGCTCTGCATTGCTTGGCAAAATGGCCTGGGCGCTTGCAATTAAAGCAGTTACCAGTAGGCTTAGTGGTTGCTTGGATTGCGCCGGCAAGCAAGGACATCGCATGGCTCTGGCTACCGACATCCGCACAAGCTTGAATCATATCGGCCAGTTCATATTTAGGGCGATGTATGATTGACTGCAAAGCTTTCTTGCAATCAGTGTTTGCGTTTTCAAAGGCCAATTTTTTCATCAATTCATTTTGAGCAGTGGTGTTATCAATCTGCCTAGTGACTGATTCTTTCAATCTATCTATAAACTGATGGTATGGCTCCGAATGCTGTTGCTTAATATTTACAAAGGAGCTCAGCGGTTGCCCAGAAACAGGGACTTTCCGAAAGGCGCGTTGTACACAGGTCGCGGTGCGAACAAAATGTACAGGTGTCAGTGTTGCTTGGGCAGTTATATCAGCAAACTGACCAGCACCATAAAGTTCATTGGCAGTATGTTGAGGATCAGACAGGGCTGAAGCGCTATGTTTAAATTCACTCTCAAACACCACATACTGAGCAGGGGACAAAAGCATGCGCATCAGGTCTTTCCAGTCCTGAGGTAGCATAATGTAACCAGTTGCTATGCCTTCTAGCATCCCTGTCACATAAGAGGATTTCAGACCAGAATCAGCAATGGCTTTCCTTAATTCCCTCATTACAGAATAAGGAAGCGATTCATAATAAATCTGCTGTTGAGCAGTTCCAGGGTTGGAATAAGAGATAGGGAAAGCAGACGGCATTTCACCTGGCCACTCAGACTCCTCCTCTAAGGACAGGAGCCCTTTTTGCCTTGCCAGAGAGAGTGCAGCACGCACAGCTCCTATAGAGCAAACAGGGGCTGTGGCAGGAGGAGGAGGGATGGGGGGGGAGGAATCAGGCTGAGGCGGAGGGATGGGGGGGGAGGATGCAGGCTGAGGAGGGTGAGAGGCAGGGAGGGATTGGCTGGGCTGCAAAGGAGAAGGAGGTAAAAGTTTCGGGTAAGGGGGGGGATTGTCTGCGATGGCGAAAAGCGCTGGTGGCGAGCGAGACGCCTGTGGTAATTTAGCAACGGCATCAGCACATTTCTGCCAAGTGAGCAGACAATGAATCGGAGCCCTAGGTTCTGCAAAAAGGGTTGTTCCGATCTTTTGCCAAGTCTCTACGTCCAAAGAACCAGCCTCTGGATAAAAGGTGCATTGGCAATTAATCTCACATAGCAATGGTTCAATTTCTTTTAAGGAAATATTAACACCCACCTCCCGCTGCCTAACTAAATAAAGCAATTCTTTAGCATGCTCTTTCTGGAATTTAGTCAAGTCCCCTCCCATACTCACGAAGTAGCGCGCTGAGACTTTTCCAGTCGGGTGAAGTATGAGGTTTGGCTGCGTAAGGGATCTGGCACGTCAGGGGTCACCAGATGTTGGGTTGAAATCACGACAGACGAGTGGTGGGTGTCAAAGGAGAGACGTCTGCCGGGACAAGTCCCGGGAACTCTCTTTTATTGAATATTACAAACATTGCCACAGGTGTGCTTGTGGCTGATTGGTTGATACAAACACAAAGCATCTTGTTGCTGATTGGTTAACATAGGTACAAGGCGGGAATAACATATTACATTAATCACTGATAGTTCAAAGACTGGGAAACGGAGCTGGAACTAGACAGGCATGAAACCTCCAAATTAAATTATAACTAAAGATTGATATTGAGAGAACATAACATGAAGGAATACAACAATCACGTCCCGTAAATGTGGTCAGCAATGCATTAAGAACAGGTCAGGATACACTGTTTCATGAACTCAATGGGAACTGTTCAGAACATTCTCAGACTTATGTGCAGAGGCAAAAACTTCCCAGAATGTAAGAGAGAAAAGAAGCAAGAGTTCTCATAGTAAGCATAGAAAGATTTCATAGTAAGACTTCCCACAATGCCACATTATGTGCAGTAAGAGAACTGCAGAAAGAAAAACTTCCCTTCAATAAACTCTTTGTAGATTGCCTTCCTCTGCTCACACATAGCAGACACCACAATCTATTGCAGAGTTTTCCCAACTTTTCATGGTGGTGATACACTTTTTAGACTTGCAGCATTTCATGACACAGCAATTCAGTTTTACTAGCAAACTGGAGGTTAAACTAATCCATAAGAGCTCGGGGAGCATTTGCACGACACACCCACACACTGCAGCCAACACACTAGTGTGTTGCAACACACAGTTTGGAAAGCTCTGATCTATTGGCAAGAACTTAGCCTACCTTACCTCATAAGGCTGTTGCAAAGATAACAGGTGGAGGGAATAATGCATATAACCTGGAGCTCCTGGTGGAAGAGCAAGATACAAATACATATTGCAGGTCATGCAAAGCAAAATAAACAAGCACAAACCTTAGAAAAGCCTTGCTTTAATTGAAATGTTTCATAGTCCTGATGATGCAGGAAAATGCAAAAAACAAAAAAAACAAAAAACAAAAAAGCATTTTGCTAACCCTGAAGCACTGCAATATCAATGTTAAAACGTTGCAACTCTCTTGCAGTGATGGCAGTCCTGTGCTCGGGATTCTCATTCTCTGTGTTATCCAACAAAGTCTGTATATTCCAGTTCCAAAGTTCAATTGTCTTTTATGACTGCTGGGTGGTGACCCTTCAGGGCTCGGTAATCCAGTCAGGGAAAAAGGGAGGCAGACTGTGTTTAGAGCACCTTTTAGAATCATAGAATTGCAGAGTTGGAAGGGACCTTGAGGACCATCCATTCCCCTGCAATTCAGGAATGTGCAGCTGCCCCATATGGTGCTCAAACCTGCGAATCTGGTGTTATCAGCAACGCACTCTAACCAGCTGAGCTACCCAGGCCTTTCCTGATTTTAAATTTGTATTCATTCTTTCTTTTGTATAGAGACTGGCCTGTTTGTCCTTTGTAGAACTCAGTGGACTCAGCGCTAACTGGGAATGCTTAGGTGGTGATAGAGGCCAGGGGGAGCTTTTACCAGCTTAGGGTCCAATTAGGTCCTTATCCAGCTTATCTGGAGAGAGTGGACTTTGCCCCAGTTATCCATGGGGGCTAGACTACTGTAAGGCACTCTGCAGGCAGCTGCCTTTGAAGATCATCCAGAAATTTCAGTTGACGCAATTGTAGCCATCTGTCTACTGGTTGGAGCCAGATTGTCAGAAGTAAAGGTAAAGGACCCTTAGATGGTTGAGTCCAGTCAAATTTGACAATGGGGTGCAGGCCTCATCTCACTTCAGGCCCAGGGATCCGGCGTTTGTCCGCAGACAGCTTTCCAGGTCATGTGGCCAGCAGGACGAAACCACTTCTGGCGCAATAGAACACCGTGGCAAGGGCCAGAGTGCATGGAAACGTTGTTTACCTTCCTGCTGCAATCGTACTTATTTACTCACACTGGTATGCTTTCAAACTGCTAGGTTGTCAGGAGCTGGGACAAAGCAATGAGAGCTCACCCCATTGCATGGACTCGAACTGCTGACCTTCCAACCGGCAAGCCCAAGAGACTCAGTGGTTTAGACCATAGTGCCAGCCACCCCCAGATGGTCAGAATACATATTGTACCAGTATTTCCAGACCCAATTCAAAGTCCTGGTGATTACCTTTAAATCCCTGAATAGTTTGGGCTGGGTTACCTTACATTTTGCCTGCAGCTGTATCAACCTATGTGTACTCTATGATCTTGGAGGCCCCGTTGAGATGTCTTCAAATAAAGATAAAAAGGTTGTTGGGCACATGGAACAGGGCCATTTTGGCAGTGGCCCCAGAGTTATGGGATTCAGTCCCACATTAGATAAGGCAAGCCCCATCCCTCAGTATTCTCAAATGGGTCCCCCCACAAATACTTTATTATTTCCACTTATTTATATGAGAAACACGAAGCAACAATCAACATTCAGCAATCCCACCCAACCCCAGCAGAGGCAGCAGTTGACTACTTACAATTAACTTGTTCTATCAATGCTGCACGTTGGGTCTTTTAATTTTTTTTTTTTAAAATGGCATATTTATTTCTGGTGTCATTCAGGCACTGGGTCGGGTGATATCCCTGGTCACATGACAAGGAAGGAGCAGAGATTTCTGAGAAGTGGGCCAGCACATCTCCAGCTTTCTTCTCTGCCTTGTTGACAGCCTTTTATTTGCTCTGCAATACTTGGGCCTTTTTATTTCCTGATCTTATCTTTGTTCTAATTGACTTTAGCCTTATCTGCCTTACTGATTATTCTGCCTGAGCTCCCTCACAGCCCTTCTCCTCACCCTCCAGAGTGGCTGTGCGCCTTCCCCCACCCACATTTAGTTTCCTTCTGCAGCTATTTTTTCCATTAAAACTTTATGAAATTACAAAGAACCTTTCTTCATTTTCTCCCTTTCCTTGCTGCTGCTATCGGGTGGGAGTGATCAGAGGACATGACGGGGGGGGGGGAGCCTCAGAGTAGTCCTACTGCTTGCCTGCAGTTTCCCACCCAAAATGCTTGCTGTGTGGTTGGTGGCCTTGTGCCCTCGCTCCTGGCACAGGTGCATATCTAGCCTTAGCCCTGCTGAAGGGCTATTTTATTGAGTTATTCCTCTTCTGTACCCAGGAAGGAGATCAGAGCAGGAGATGGTGGCAGCAACAGTACCTGAACCCTCTTGTGGGTCCAAGGAAAGCAATGCAGGAGTCTAAGCATATAGACTGTGCTGCAGAGACATTGTGCTTGCAGAAAAAGGCATGCTGTGCTGAGATAGAATCAAGAAGAGGGCGACCTGATAAAATCTACTCCTCTCCCTCAGCAAAAGGCTGCAGCGTCCTCTGAAGTGCCTGGGGCACAATTCCAAAAACTGGAGTGGGGGATTACTTCAGCCATCAGAGGAATTATGTAGTGTTTTTCATTCTTCCTCCTCTGAGGAGGATGAATTTATGGGGTTTTAAGAAACAGCTTCTTAAAACCATCTTCCTGAGACCTTAGGGAACTGCTGCTGTTCAGGTACTATGATCAAGGGAGGAGATTTTTATTTTTATTTTGATGAGCTGGGAAGCATGGATACTGGTTGCCCAGTGATGAGTAGAATTCTAGAATTCCCAGTCATTCACTCTATGGCAGTTGGGGCTATCAGGAGACAGTGGCTGCTTCTGGTCCAAGTTTTTTTTCTCATCCTCAAGATGCACCTTCTATTATTCTTCACTCTCCTCTTCTTAGGCTGGGGTCGTTTTCAATATGCAGCAGCCATGACCCCTTATTTACTGCTACCTCCATTGCTGGTCACATGCTCTGACCAACAAAACTACATCCATCAGCTACAAGAGGACAAACTCCAGACTTCATGTCTGCAGGATGGGCATCCTGGGCATAATCATTTAACAGCTGTAAGATTTGTTTCAAGGACTGGGAAACAGCAGACAGTATTACCATCTGCTCACTGCTGCTGGCACTGGAACGTTGCTTTCATGTGTAATATGATTCTTTGGTCAGGCCGGATAGTGCTGGGCCCTAAGTTAGCAAGAGGAGACATCCATCCATCCCGCTGCATCCTCACACAGTGTGCGTCACCTTCCTGCACAACACCTGCATGCCTTCACCGCAACCTGAGCATTGAAGTGTTTGGGCAGGATGTCCACCTCTTCTTGCTTTGGCCACTCACACGCCCCATCCACGAGTGGCAGCTGGTGCAGCTGGGCTGGTGTGCACACCTCAACACTTCAAGTTGGCGTTATCACTACAGCAGTCGGCAGGGTCGTCTCCTCCCCACCAGTTATCATCCAGATTCTGCCCACTTTGCCCACTACCATAGTGGTGAACTGCACCACAAGTGCAAATCCTTCTTCAGCTATCGCCTGACTGTGCATTACACACACCAAGGGATATATATTTCTTCCCTCCACATCAAGCAGAGGCCCCAGATTAGCCTTAGCCTCGATTTGCAGGTGGAACCCATTCTGCTACACATTTGCAGTACCCATTCCAAATTGCTCAGCATCTCTCATAAGATCATCAGCCTCTCTTGGAGCCTCCTACCTGTCAACTCCCAAAAAATGGCCTACAGACTATGGGATGTTAAGGGTAGAAGGGTCTGGTCTACTTTCTACAATCCGTATGCTCTACAGAACAATTACACTGTTGTGCATATCCCACAGCATTCCAGGAAGAAAACAGTGGCCAGTATCTACTTTTGTGTAGATGAGGCAGGCTCTGGGGAGCTAGGTGGAGAACTTGGTTACTCTAATACCACCTTAAATCTAACATCAAAGAGTGAGCCCCGGGCACACCTCACTCTCAACACACAGAAAATCAAGATGGGTACTTACATTTTTAGCCGCACACAGGGGCTTTACTATTTCACCCAAGGAGGAAATGCTGCCAGTTCCTCTGGCAACCTCTCAAGCACTCACTACTTTTTCTATCAGCATCAGTCTCTGTCTTATTTGATCGCAATAGAGTTTATCCAACTACGGTGGTACAAGTTCAGTGTACATCTATACCTTAACAGGAAAGGAGCCCTTCTGAGTTATTTTTCAAGGAAAGATATAGAGATTCACATTTTCAACAGTGGTCCTTCTTTTTTACAAAGTTTGGTCTATATTGTGTGGTTTATTCCAGTGCAACACCCTCTCTTGCAATTCAAGTGGGCCTTCAACTTAGAATATTTTGATTCAAGGAAAGAATACCTCTTTTGGAACAATACCTATGCTTACAGGGATCATGTCAGAAATGCTGCCCAATTCATTCCTCATACAGTTTTACCTTTCAACCCTGCCCTGTATGCAGGGTATGTAGCCCAAGTAAACTGCACAAGAACTGGGAATACTCAAGCTGCTTTGAAAGCTACAGTCCACACTTATGCTTCAAAGACTGTGGAATCCACAGTGACTTGCCTTCAAATGAGTTGTTTAATTAAGAAAGTGAAGATCCAGAAACCTCATCCTAAAAACTGTATCTTAAACCATATTAAAAGGGTACCATTTACTTTGTCTGCTGACACAGAGGTGAATTGTCCAGGTTCTAAACTACGAGACCTAACCTGGAAAATCTATAAAATCCCAGATGTGAATAGTACTCCAGACTGGTCAAAACCATTTAATGCACCTGGCATTAGAAGCAGAAATCCTCTCATGTTAGAAGTTCCTGCATCTATCTTAGATTATGGTTTGTACCTCTTTAATTTTACAGTGAAATTAATTGCAATGGATACTTTGGAGAGTGTGGAAGACTCTGATTCAGTGTTTGTAGCGATTGGACCAGGCAGTCTTGTAGCTGTCATTGCTGGAGGTGCTGTGCAGACAGTTGGGTTTTCTAGCCAGTGGACTCTGGATGGATCCGCTTCTTCTGATCCTGACGCAGCCCAACCCTTTGAAGGACTCACATTTACTTGGTACTGCACTAAACAAAAAACAGACTTTGCATCCATGATCTTAAGTGGAAATGGAAAATGTTATCCAGAACAAGTGGATTTGAAATGGACAGCTTCCTCTGACCCAGTTCAAACAGTTCTACCCAAAACGCTTCAGGAAAACGTTGTTTATTATTTTCTCCTGGTAGTTCAAAAAGGAAGCCGAACAGCTCAAGCTCAGCAAATGATACATGTGCGGTCTGACTCTGCACTGATGCTGAATATCACATGTATTGAAAATTGTGGTAGGTCAATAATACCAACAGAAAGATTTTGTCTTTCTGGTAAATGTTTAAATTGCAGAAAATCTAGCAGACCACTCTACCACTGGTCACTTTTCTCACCAAGTTCCACCGAAATACATTTTGACTGGGACTCTAAGACTACAACTGGGAGATCAAGTCCATACTTATGTATACGTTCTTTGAGTTTTGTGAATATGAGAGAACAATCATATATGCTTGTTTTAAAAGTGAGCATGTGGAAAGGAGAGTCATCAGTCTATAGTTACTTATTTTTTGTAAACTTTCCACCAGTACCCGGAAAGTGTGTCCTTAGCCCTGCCATGGGAATGTCATTCTTAACAAAATTCATTGTTCACTGTAGTGGGTTTAAAGATAAAAATTTGCCTCTTACATATAAAGTCAGAGCAGTATCAGATAAATGGACCTCTACTAGACTACATTCTCCAGACAATGGTATATTGGGGACAATTGTGTATTGTGGGCATCAGCCTAAAACTCCACCAACATTTTTACCCACTGGTGCTTTAACAGTATATGTTGAAATTTATGATGCACTTGGAGCATACTCCCAAATAACTTTACAGACAACAGTGAATAGTCCATTGAGAGGTAAGCAAAATGATGCCATAATAAATGAATTACATGATTTAACCCATGGACCCACAGCTCCAATAGCATCTTTTCTCAAAAGTGGAGACTATTTTAGGGCAGGTTATTTTGTCTACATGGTGGCTTCTACTTTAAATGATATTGAAACCTTGCAAAAATTTCATTCCTCTAAAACTGAACTGCGGGAAATCCTTCTAAATAGGTCTGCAGCTATCCCTACAATAGACGTAACAGGGACAAACCAAATGATCTCAAGTATTTCTCAGATAACACAGGAAACCACTGAAATAAATAGGAAATCGCAACTACTTGCCATCAGAAAACTCAAAGATTTAAGTGAAGAAGTGCAAAGGCACAGCAATGACAACCTAGGTTCTAAAGAAACAGAGGTTCTTTGCACTAGTATTTTTGCAGGATTGTCCAATGTCCTGAAAGCTGCTCTGTTAGAACATAGAACTGTTAACAAAAATGGGGTTAAGGAAACCATCTCTGTCAGTGAGATTTTAGCGGACCTAATTTTACAAGGTAAAGTTCCTGGAGAGAGTGAAACTATTATGGAAGCCAACGGTTGGAGCATCACATTAAGAAAAGATGAAAAGTGGGATGTTATCAGTGCTTTCTCAAAGAGAAAAGACTGCAGGAACTGCTTTTATCCCAAAATGAGACAGGAGAACAATGAATTACCAGTGGATGCTGTGATCTCCACTGTTGTTTATGAGTTTGACAAGAATCCTTTTCCTTGGTTGCCAAATACAGATAACATTGGCACAATGGTGACTGGATTCAAGATGATAGGGACCAAATCTAATGGTGACATGCTTGGAATCATGCCTGATACGGCAGAAATTATAATGACCAGAAAAAATGAAGAAACTGTCATCTTTGAGTTGATGATGGGACATGGCAGCAAACTCCCTAAAACAACTGGAGAATTTAGTTTTGAAGTCTGTAAGAATTCCAAAGATATTTTCATTCAGATTATGCCAAAACTAAAGGTCACTTTCCAGGCATTTGTATACCTAGGTTTAAGGAGCAGCAATCTTGCTGTAGCGGCTTTTAGTATTTTCCATAACAAACCTGCAATACCAAGGGGAAATAGCTCCAGTAATAATGGCTGTGCACTTCAGACTCCGTACATATTTTGTCTTTCCCAGACATTGCTCAGAACAATATTCCAAGGCAACAGTGCAAAACAATTGAACATATCCATTGTTTTACAATCCGACCTTTCTGTAAGTCAGCTAGTTGGCATTGTGATTTTTACTGCCAGCTGCTTACACATGGATGGAGTCCAAAGTCATTGGAAAGAAGACCTCTGCAGCCTTGGCCCTCAGACCAGTTGGCAAAAATTACATTGCGTTTGCACAGGCAAAAAGCGTGCTCCAAGGACTGCAAATTCTCAGCCAAGAAGAACCTACAGAGATAACATCAACTTTTTGGCTGGGGAAGTAACTGCATATCCCAGTCCAGTAGAAATGAAAAAGGTCCAGTTAACCCCAAACGACAAAAATCCTGTGACAATGTTGACGGTACTTTTCATTTTGATAGTATACATCTTCTTGGCTATTTGGACAATAAGAAAAGATAGGGCCGATTTGAAGAGCAGAGACCATGCCATAGTCTTGCCAGACAATGATCCTTTTGATCAAGTGTGCTACCTGGTCACCATATACACAGGCAGCCGTTTTGGAGCAGCAACCACAGCCAATGTTTTTATTCAGCTAATAGGCCAAAGTGCTGTCAGTGACGTGCACTGCTTAAGGCACCCCAAACACCCGACTTTTCTTCGAGGGGCCATTGATACTTTTCTCTTGACGAGTAAGAATGACCTCGGAGAAGTTTATTGCCTTCAAGTCTGGCACAATAATGAAGGTTCTTCCCCTGATTGGTTCTTGAGTAGAGTCAAAGTGGAAAACGTATACTCCAAACAGTCTTGGGTGTTCATGTGCCGGAAATGGTTTGCTCTTGACAAGGCAGACGGCCTAATAGAGAGGACATTAGTTGTTACTCAGCCAGCAGCGCCTTTAAACAAAATTGATTTCTTAATGATAAACATTGCCAGTGACCTGGTGGATTGTCACTTATGGTTCTCAATCTTTGCTCCTGTCTGTACAACTTCTTTGAACAGGCTTCAACGGCTTTCTTGTTGTTTAGCAATACTATTGTGCATCCTGCTTATCAACGTTATGTTCTTCAACGCAGATGAGGATCGAAACATGTTTTCTGAAGAGTTACAGTATTTGAGATCCATAATAATCGGAATCCAAAGTGCTTTCATTGCTTTTCCTTTGCAAATGATTGTAACAGCTTCCCTGAAATATTCTCAGAAGGAACCTTCACCACTGAATGCAATGGAGACCTACCCTCCAGAATACTCTGCTTTCATGTCTGGGGACTTTAGAAATTGGCAGGAGCGTCTGCAGAAGTGGTACCTTGTAGAAACTGGTTCAAACATCCCAGGACCTAATTTCCCAAGGAGGCCTTCCAGTGTCTCAGAATCATCCGAACTGGAACAATCAAAAAAGATAAAATGGCGACAGGCAGGAAAAAGTTGGACCAACTGCACAATTTCTGAGGGTGATGCAAATGTAATTGCAACAGAAGAGGACATAACCCAAGATTCTAAGCCCAATATCAATTCTAGTAATAATTATGTGAAGAATGATACGTATCCTCAGATAAAACCACCAAATATTCCCCACATGCTCTTTTATAGAAAGCCACAAATAGTGTTTTCATGGTGGAATCAATCTATTTTGTGGATGGTGGCCTTGGTCATATCTGCCATGTCATCATTTTTTATCATATTTTATGGTCTGCACTATGACTATGAAACATCATTCGAGTGGCTAACAGCATCCACCATCTCTTTTTCTGCATCTGTATTTTTGCTTCAAACTCTGACCATAGGGATTTTTTCAGCCTTGGAGACACTTTATCCCAAATACTGTGAAAATGTTCCATGGTCAAGCAAAAACACCTTCTTAGAGATTAATCTGGAAGATGCAACTATGGATGCTGATGATATGCGAGAATTGCATTATGATCTCGTTAGAGCAAGAGGTACCAAGCACTACCAACCCCTGGAAGAGGATGAAATCACAATTTTTAAGAAAAAACAGAAGATTGAACAACAAGCTTTCATTTTCATAAAGGACATAATATGTCACTTTGTCTTTTTAATTCTTGTTTTAAACATTGCTTACTCAATGGAAAACACTGCTAGTTTTTACTACAACCAGGATATTCAAAACAAGTTCTCTCCGGAGCTTTCAAGTATCACTAAAATAGAGCACATTTACAGTTGGCTTAGCAATGTCTTTTTGCCTTTGATCCACAACAATAACAAACCATCCTATCTTTCAGATACCTGGTCCAAAATCCTTGGGTTACCCAGAATGCGGCAAGTTAGAGCAAAGAATACAATAAAAGAATGTTTCTATCCACATAGTTTTGTACATAAATTTGTGATTAGTACAAGCCATTGCCTTCATAAGTATGGCCATGACAGTGAAGAGCAAAGAAACCACTTTGGGTCTTGGGCAAACACAGCCAATAGGTCTGTTTCAAATAATTTTGCCAATTTTCCAGGCTTCACTTACCACTCCCTCACTGATCCTTGGCAATATAATTCATATGGAGAACTAAACACTTATGGAGCAGGAGGATACACTTTTAATTTTTATCCAGAAGAGCAACTGCATAACTCAACAAAAAGAATCAATACTTTAAAAGGGAGCAGCTGGCTTGATGAAAATACCTGGGCACTGATAGTTGAGATGACAACTTTTAATCCAGATGTCGATTTATTTTGCAGTATCTCAGTTGTATTTGAGATTTCTAATTTAGGCCCCGTTAACACAAGCTTGATGATCCATTCATACACACTCCCCATTTTCAAGCAGCTAAGTGGTATGAAAAAGTTTGTCTATATAGCTGTTGGCTATATTCTTGTCTTTTACATCATCGATGAGTTTTCTGTGGTGGAGCAACAAAGGCTAAAATACATAAAAACTGTTTCAAATTTAATTAATTTTGGGATAAAGGGTGTGTGTCTCTTCTTCCTTTTGCAGCTTGCCTTCAAATTTAAATTGGCTTCTGCAATAACAGAATTGTTTTTACTTCACCCAGATGAATTTGTTCCATTCCATAAAGTTTCCCATGTTGATCAAACATTGCGGATAACTCTGGGTTTCTTGGTCTTCCTCATAGTCTTGAAAACTCTCCGGTATTCCCGATTCTTTTACGATGTGCGCCTGGCTCAGCGATCTATTTTAGCAGCCCTTCCTGGCATCTGTTCTATGGCTTTAGTGGTGGCGGTGTACTTCTTTGTATACATGGCATTTGGTTACCTGGTATTTGGACAACACGAATGGAATTACAACACAATGACTCATTCTGCTCAGACAGTATTCTCTTACTGTGTTTCGGCTTTTAAAGACACTGCCTTTACATCCAATAGGATTCTGGGGGGTCTCTTTCTAGCTTCATTCATGATGGTGATGATCTGCGTTTTGATCAATTTATTTCAAGCTGTGATTATGTCTGCCTATGAGGACATGAAGCAACCCGTCTATGAAGAGCCTTCTGATGAAGCAGAGGTAGTAAATTTTCTGTTTCATAAGATTCGCAGGGTCTGGTTTTTTGTAACCTGCAGGTCAGCATCCACAGCTGATGCAGAGCTTTTCAACAGAGTTCTGTTTGGGCATCCTGAGAGGAAAAGCACTCACCACCTGGGGCTCAAAGCCAGAAAAATAAATGGCAAAAAAATGGTTTATCTTGTCATTTGATTCTTAAGCTGACTTTTTCAAAACTGAATGAAAACTGCACATTTAAAAAGACAGAAAGGAAGAAGTAAGGAAAAATGGATTGCTCCAAATATTAATCAGTGCTAATTCCCAATGAAACTGCTTTTCAGTGCCGCCCTCCACATCATCCCATTTATTCACAGAAGCTATTGTGGAATGATTACACTTAATTAACTGCAAGCACTCCCATACCACTAGTCTGGATGAAGAACCAGTATCGGTGTAACCTCAGTTTCTTACACCTCCACCCCTGCCTCCCTCAACCTCTCTTGTCAGGTGAGAAAACAAGGAGGGAGAGTGTTATAAAACTGTAGGAAAGGGTTGGGGAACAGGTCTTTGGTGTATGTATCCTGCATTAAAAAACCCTGTTGTTGTTATTGTTGTTGTTGTTTCAAATAGAGATTTCATTTGGGTGACCTAATTTATTATCTCTTAATAAATTGTATACAGCAATATACAATGTTTGAGATGAGAGGGTGTGTGAGAAGTGTAATGAGTGCCTTTTTGCCAAAGAGGAAGACTGTAACCTTAATAGTAAAACTGTCCTGTCATTTGCATGAGGCGTTTTGTTTGCTTCACTATTTTATTTGTATGTCATTACTACATTACTATAATTTTACAATTACTTTGTGGCATTATGAATATCAGGCTGAATCAATTGCAGAGCCATGAGGGGTAATAACATTCAGGAATGAAACACATTGCCCTTGATTTCATCTTTTGTACCCCATATGTTTGTAGGACTACTGTGCCACGCATGTGCTTATGCAGATGCAGCTGAGCATGCAAATAGCTATGGTGTGCACAGACTGCACTGTACTCATGTTGACAAATGCAGCATATATGCTACTGAATCTAGAGACCAGCCCACTAATTCATGGGTTATTAAAGATATTTCAGGTGAACCCTCTTGTGTAAGGCTACCCCAACCCCTGCTCATGGCACCCCTAGCAACTGTGTCTTCAGCATACATAAGAAGTAGCACTACACATCTAGAGGGCGTCCTCTGAAGAGGTGTTCCTGATTGGGCCAGGACCATCACCACCAGCCTTTGCCCTGGAGCAGCGCTGCATGTGTACATCAGTTTGCATGTGCTGCTGGGTGAGTGGGCGGCCAATCGGTGTGTCAGCACTGGGAGCAATGGGGTTAGCCCATCCCATGCAACCCTGCAGCTCCTTTGAACCTGGTTAGGGATACTTAGCAAACTGAAATGTGGCACATATGTGGCCCAATAAATATTGAACACTAAAAGTCTAGTATGAGACAGGACATAAAATGCTCTGCCTATGCTACTTCCACACTAGCTGAAATTTTGTCATTTGATATTGACAGAGTATGGGGGGGATCCATTCCTTTTACAGATGTAAAGGTGCTTTGGGATGGAAATCTGCTGATTTCTTTACCTTCTCATTCCACTTTTATCAGAATATCATTTAGTACAGCACCATTCCTTACAGATTTATACATTTTTACATCTATGGTATCCAGGCAACACCAATGCATGATGCATAACTGAAAGTGCCTATTTTTTCCCTTCCTGCCTGCCCTTTCTCCATGCTTCCCATATGCTACACTTCATAGAGCATGTACAAAAATGACCAAGCTAGGAGTATTTTTTTGTAATTGTCTGGCCACGGAAAGCATCTGAGTGTACCATGGATTGTGCAATTGTTGTGTATAATTCTTGCTGCACTTGCACGTGTGTGTGCTTAAATAGGAGCTGAGCAGAACTTGGCCACCAGCAACAAGCCCAGCCGGGAATGTTTTACAGTGCTTCTCGTCTTTCCTTGCCCAGTGTAGTGGACTGAGTGGGCAGTTTGAGGCTACATGGTAAAGGGCAAAGGGCTTGCTTGACCCTTCCTTGCTGTCCCCCTTCCTACTGCCCCTTTCCTTTTACAGACTTAACACATCCCACCAGTGCCACAAGAGAATCACAACCAGTCAGACTTGGTTTCTGCAGGAAGGGAAGGAGGAACTACTGAGGAGGCAGCCCATTTCACCACAAGCACCTCTGATGCCTCACCTGTTTTGCAAACTTTACAAACGCCCTGGGACGTGCACACCAACAAAGAGTTGAGCAGCAAAATTCCAGGTTAGGCTTTTTAATGGTGCACAAGTCC
This sequence comes from Podarcis pityusensis, assembly GCF_964106645.2. Lineage (NCBI taxonomy): Eukaryota > Metazoa > Chordata > Lepidosauria > Squamata > Lacertidae > Podarcis > Podarcis pityusensis. Next base: position 98,303,840 of record NC_138032.1, on the reverse strand, counting down.
TGCTCCACTGCTACAAAGATGATAGATAGATAGATAGATAGATAGATAGATAGATAGCTGGATAGCTGGATAGCTGTGCCAAACCAGAGCTGAGGAAGCCTGGCAGTAGAGCAGCTCTCCCAAGAAATGCCACAAAACACGCCAGACATCAACCGCCTCCCCAAATCAGATGGTTCCACTTTGAAACAGCTGCAGCTTTGAAGCTTTTGCCCCTACGCCCCCCTTAACTGCACTAACTAGATCCCCTCCCCTGAGTAAGGGTGGGGAGAAATGGGATGCTGTTGACTCCAGCACAATGTTGTGTGGATGCCACCCCCAAAATTAGTGCCCTCCACCCTCAGAGGCTTTGCAGTGGCCACCAGAAATGTTTCTGGAAATAAGAAAAAAACTTATGATAGGAGGGGAAACTATTAAGTTACATCATCACATGTCTTAACAATCAGACTAAGAGCCAAAGCAACAGAATACAGAATCCTGGCTAAAATTAGTCAGTCGAGCCAAGTTTTCCTATCTGCAGATTTTATCGAAGAATTATTGTTTATCTTTACTGAAGAATTAGAGCTGAACCTTTACAAAATGATACCTCTTTAAAGTTTGCATTGAACTTACTGTTTCACACCTGCAACTCCCCAATTCTCCAAGTAGTGTGGGCATTTCCAAGGGCAGCTGCTACAGGGGTGTGTTTGCAATCAGAGTCAACATGGACAGTCAGCATCACTAAGCACTTGCCAAGACCCACACCTCAGCTGAGGGCCCACTGCCAACTCTTAGAGCTCCCAGGCCCTCCTGCTGCCGCTGCCTGCACACGCCTACCCACCCTCTCCAAGCAAGCCAGCTCTGAGAGGAGCAAGGGAAAGAAGCAGCAACCTCTCTTCCTCTCTAGAGAGACGTTGCCAATGAGCCTGCAGGGAAGATCTATTCAGGCATTCGAATTCAGGGCCAGCCCAAGACATTTTGGCACCAGAGGAGAACCAGAAAATGGCACCCCCCCCCCCCGCCAGGGGCTGAGTGAAGATCTACATCAGGAACAAGGGGGAATGAAGACCCACGTTGAGAACAAGGTGAAAATCTCTTTGCATTTAGTGTCAATGAAAATCACTCAATGCAAAATAATAATAATAATAAATAAAACCACCCCACGTCAAAAAGAAAAACTACCACCAGACTTTCAGAAGACATTTGAAGGCAGCCCTGTTTAAATTATTTATTATGATGATGATGTGGAATTTGATGAAAATGTATTTAATCCCCCCCGGCGTAGCTGGGTTTATTTTATACCTGTGGAGGAACTAGAACTACACTGGTTTTTTTCACCTGCGTGATTTAGTTTAGATTCGTGCCTTGCCGGGGGGGGGGACACATGGCCCTTGGGCTCCTTTCCAACTCTACAGTCTATGATTTACTCGGAGCCTAGACCTGTCCCTCTCAGCGGGATTTAATTCCAAGTATTTTTCATTGCTTGCAGACTTCACTTCCGCTAGTCCTATTTATAGCTTTGCTCGGAAATGAAGTCATGTAAGTGGGACTTGCGTCCGAGTTAGCGAACTATCTCAGAATGTGAAGACGTCAAGTCAAGGCGGCCGTGAGAAGCAGCTGGTTCCCGCGGGGCGTCTGCAAAGGGAGCCTTTCTCTCGCGCTCCTTGAAAAGGAGGGGCCGGTCAGAGGCACAGGAAGGGGCTGCGGAGCTGGGAGCCCGAAAGGGGGAGAGCAGCGCCGCGCCGCGGGCCTCTCTCTTTCTTTCTTGCAGGCGGTTCTGACTCGAAGCTAACTGAAATAGGGAAGCTACGTTGCAAGGAGCATTAGCTAAAGCCACGCCTTCTCTTTCTGCCGGCAGCTGCCTGGTCCTGTCCGCTGCTTCCTCGGAAGTAAAGATCTTTTGTTTGCAGCAGCGCTCGGGTCCGAGCAAAACGGGCGCGCAAAGAGTGCGCTCTCCGGGCGCAAAGAGACTTGGCGCCTCCTCGCTGGGCAGCGGCCCCTTCGGCCAGGGAGCTCCGAGCGTAAGTGACACTTGGGGCTCGACTGCTCTAGGGCGGAATCGGGGCCCGCCTTGCTGCAGGGGCCGCGCCAGGTGGGGAAGAAGTTTGGCGGGCGAGGGAGGAGACTCCGGCCCCTCGGCGCTCGGCCCTCGGAGGCGCGTCTCCCTCTTGCACGCGGAGCTGCACGTTGCACAAGTGTCTCTTCCTTCCCGCCGCTTCTTAGTCCAGCACAGCGGGTCCCTTCGAGGGTCATCTAGTAGTTTCAACATGCGCCCCCCCCATCCAATTTGAAACCATACCGGCCCCCGCTTCACTTTGCCAATGTGCCAGCAGTTTTATTGCTGCCAGGTCTACGAAAAACAGATGTGGAGAGAGACATGCCCTAAGGAAATTCCACGAGCAGTTGCTTGTCAATAATGGAATTGCAACTAGAATGTAATGGCCGGCTTTGTGAGTTTTCTCACGGGGGGGGGCGGGGGCGGGATGTGCACCGGGAAGTTCTGTTCCTGCCCTAGAGGGCAACGGTGCTCGCACATTCGCAGGGCATCCTCTGGCATTCATGGTTCTCTTACTGGGGCGGAGTGGGATTCTTGAATGAGCTCTTGACCTTGAGTGCAGGGGCTGCCAAACTTTGTGGACCAAGGGGCACATAGTGAAGTTTGAGAAAATGCTGTGGGTACCACAAACTGGCTGCTATTTGGGGTTTGTGGCATAACAAAATTAGAAGAGGGTCATTTGCTGTTGCTCTTCACACCAAGACAGCGTCAGGTGGTAAGTCTGCAAGGTCCTGCTGGAACAGGTCTCATCACCACACATGCCTCTTCCTCTCTCCCTCCCATTCACAGGTCACAATTCATGCTCTTGGTCTTTCTCACCTGCCTGCACCTCTCCATCTCTGTTTCTGACGCAGAGCACACATTCAGAAAAGAGGAAGCGCCTGCTGTCAGCTCCACAAATGCTGGTGCGTTACAACCAGCTGAGCATATCCCTGTCGCTTCTCCCCCAGCTAGTAATGCAACACCCCTTTTAAAAAATAAATATCTGATACCTTCATTTTACATTTGCAAATTGAGTTACTTAATATAATTACCAATAAATGAAAAAATGATGATGAGCACACCAACTCCAAATATTTACAGGCCCCGATCTTATTCATTCACATAGTAGTCCACATATTTCCCCTCCTCATTGACTAAGAGTTGATAAAATAGCTGACTTCCATGTTTTGCCGTTGATGTGCATGCTATGGTTAGCATATATGCAGCTATTACAATGTTTGTGCTCTTCTAACTTCTTATTTTATTGCTCTCTAACAACATGATTTGAGGGTTTTGTTGCATCCCATTTCCTACTTTCTAATACCTTGGAGACCCCTTTAATCATGTCTAAATGGAGGTGAGGAGGCAGTTTACACCTTCAGGGGTAGATGGGGGCAGCTTGATCCTGAGAACACTCTGCTATCCAAAGCTGTAAATATGCTAATTGGTCCTCCTTGGCATTTAAATAACCACGTGTGCGAACTCCCTGCAGCGGAGGAAGGCCACAAGTGCCAGTATGAATTTAATCTGGTAAAATTAAATAAAGGGTATGGAAGGCCTCCCTGACATAAACCCAAGATTCAGTTCAGGCTTGTCTGTGCAAAGTACATCTGTTTGTGCTTCCTTAATATGCAGAACAATTAGCTGATAAAGAGCAGCTGTGGAGAATTAAAAGCCACATAAAAATAGTCACTCTTAAAGGCTTGCATAAGAAGAGGAGAAGCAAGTAAAACACGATACCTGCCCACCTTACTTTGCTGTTCTCTTTGGATTTGTAACAGAGCTTCTGGAAGGAACCTCCATCCTTACTGGCTCCCAGCTCACACATTCACATGCCTGAAGATTCCCTCCCAGCAGTGCACGTGTGTTATGTGGGCACGACATGCATTGGCCTCTATGCCTTTAGGCTTGATTTGTGGGACTGTCCTCCCCTCCCCCCACAACACTTTTGAGGGTGAAGGACATTTGGCCCAGCATGTTCAAGCATCGTATCCCAGTGCTCCCACCCTGTGGAAATAACAACCCTCAGCATATAAACTGGGCGCATGGTGGTAAATAGCATGTCTTCTAGTGCAAATAGTTGTATGATAATTTCCCAGGTACACTAAGTTTGTAAGTGCTGAGAGTTTTGGTGCATAGTTAATACAGTGGTATTTTGGTTTACAAACTTAATCTGTCCCGGAAGTCCATTCTTAAACCGAAACTGTTCTTAAACTGAGGCGCACTTTCCCTAATGAGGCTTCCCACCACCGATCCCCTTCCACCGTTCGGATTCCGTTCTTAGACCGAGGTAAAGTTCGCAAACCGGGACACAATTTCCGGTTTTGTGGAGTTCGTAAACCGAATAGTTCATAAGCAGGGCTGTTCTTAAACTGAGGTACCTCTGTATTTAGTCCCCAGTTCAAATTACTCCTTAGCCTTAGCACTCACGTATCCTGCACATGCCTACAAACTGCAATATGGAGATACTCTCATCTACAAGATTGTAGTAATGAATAAGCTAAAACATGTAACCTGATCCCCATGTGCTCCTGTAACTAGTCAGTCATTCTTCTTCCTCTTTCTCTCGGCCTCCTTTCCTCTGCTGTCTCTTCTGTACCTGTTGGGGAAGAGAACTTTCCTCCTTGCTCTTTGTAAAAGGTGGCATCTGCTTTGAACACTCAAAAGTTCTAGGTTTGTCTTATCCCCAGCTGCTAATCCCAGAATATTTGGTGACATGAGTTCCACACATTTTCAGAGTAAGCAAATAATAACTCCCATCTTAATTCCACACTGGCTGCTTTGAGATGTTATGAAACGGCTGACTGTTTTGAGCAAATGAGAAGATCCCTATTTAAATCAAAAGCCCACCTCACCCCACCTTCTGTTCCCTGTATGGTGGCCAGCCAGATGCAGGCCTCACTGTTTGCATTCTGCCTCTGACACTGGAGGAAATTAAGACCCAGGACTGTGATTGGTCCCCCCTCCCTGGGTGTGTAAGAACATGGGGTGCTGCTAATGCAAGTCTAGCTTTCAGTTTCAGGTGCAACACGTGTGGACCACTCTGGGCAGTCCTGGACTAGCTGAGTGGCTCCACGTACAAATCCATCTGTTGGGGCATTTGGTCGGCAGCAGTCCCAGATGAAGTGCAGCAAGGAGTCCCAGTGCTGTGGCACTTTCGAGTGTGAGTTGTGTGGATTAACTGCCCCATACAGCTACTACGGACAGAAACCTCCAAATGCTGCCTGTGTTACGTAAGTACATCTCTTACCACTTACTCCCTGTGCTGTCCACCAATGATAGTATCTCCACTATGGCAAGCAGCTCCTTTGAATGATCAATGCCATGGAGCTGAGGGCCAGTGGCTAGCCCAGAGATGGGAATTTCAGCCACCTGGTCTCTTTTTGCAGTGATTTGCAGAGCAGCCGTGATGGGTGGCCCCCAGCTTCCCTTCCCTTCCTTTGTCTGCTGCTTTCTCCTTGCTACACCCCAAGCAGATTTTCCTACAGCTATATGAAATTAGGAAAAGTAACAGTTTATGTGTGTAAGCACCTCCCCACACCTGTGTCTTCTGAAAACGGGGTCTGCACCTGCACAGAGAAGGGGAGTCCCAGTCATGTGTTTTTTGCCAAATGCCAAATGTGTAGCTAGGACCGAAATATTTGAGGAGTCTTGCTTTCAAAAAAGTACAAAGAGCCTTGTGGCACCTTCAAGCTGAACTGATGTCGGGCCTCTTCCCACATAAAGTATGAATGTGGCAAACAGGCATCCAAGAACAACTGGTTCTTATAAGTTCACTTCTCAAGAGGTCCAGAGATTATACTTGGTGAGGGTCTCAAGAATTCCCTGCTAGAAATCTTGAGCTCTACTCACTGTTTCCTGAGAACTGAGAATGAAAGTTCCAGAGGGTGACCTATAGCTATGGCCTTACTGCAAAGTGATGCCCTCCAGATGTTTTCGGCTACAACTTCCAGTGGCCACAGTCAGCATTGGCCATGCTGGCCTGTGCTGAAGGGAGTTGTTGTCAAAACATCTGAAGGGCACCAGGTTGCAGAATCCTGCATTATGGATTCAAGAATGGCTTGCTAATAAGACAGCGGAAACTGCTGCCATCTAACATGGGACACAGTTTTATTGAGAGCTTGATATTTAATGGGGACCATGTTTCTATCCTTTACTTTTTGCAGGGAGTGGGGAGAAGGATCATTTTCAATTTACCTGTCAGTGATAAACAAAACTGTTCCTTTACCTCACAGTGACCCTTCACTGTTTTTCAGCTGCATTCAAGAGTCCCCTAGTTTCATGATGAGAAAATCTATTTTGGTCCCTGGAGCATTCAGCATCTGGTGTCTGCCAAAGGCCAGGAGCAAGTTGTTCTGTGCCCTTTTGGAGTGTGAGAATTGTCCTTTGGAAACAGCAGGGTAATTCCAGAGAGGGCACAAAACGGTTGCCGTCTCTGGCAGATCCCTTCTCTTGTTTTGCCCCTCAGCTGCTCACTCCTGCTTGCCTGTGTCTTGGCTCACGCACGGGAGTTGGTTGCTGAAGGCCAGAAAGAAAGCAACTCCTGACATCCCCACTGCTGTGGTTCTTGCTGGGATGGGCAGTGGCCTCTAGAGCCTTTGCCTTTGTCTTGAGAAAGTCAGCTGAAGAGGGGAGCTTAGGGAAGGATTCAGCTAAAGCTTCCATTCCTGTTCACTTTTGAGGGAGGTCTGGTATGCTGTTTCCCACAGTGGTGAATGGAAAGCCTGTGGGCTATCATGCCTCTCCTCTGAAAGTGGCTCTGCCCTGACTCAGTGCCATTAGCCCTTCAGCCCTTTACTCAGTACAGATCTAGTCCCTGCTGAATATTAGCCACTGACCTGGTCCTTAAGATTGGATATGGGAATGTGAGTTGTTCCTTGCCAGTGCTATCTCTTTAAAATGTGGAATGATTCTTTCCCAGCCTTCTGGAGGAATGCTATGTCATGAAGGATCCATTCACCTCTGACAAGGACAAATTCCTCATACTTGGATCTCAGTGCAGTTTGTGTTGCAAGCATGTGTGTGTTGGCACAGTAAGTAGCACGTGATGCCTGCTGCGTTTATATCTCTGATGTTAGTTTCATAGGCTGTGACCTAGAGGATGAAAACCAAGCCAAGTGGAACATAACCTTTTTTCCACCCTTGCTTTGCCATTACCTTTTATATACTACTTCAAAATACAGTTCCATAATTCAGTTTTTTTATGGCCGTCTGAAGGATCAACACCTAAAATGCTCCTTTTCTCTGGTCATTCTCTTATCAACAGTTCAGGGTCATTCTGTTCCCAGGCCTTCTGTGAATCTTCTGCCAGGCTCAACAGAAAGTCTTCACCAGCAGGTGAACAATTGGCCATCTCATACTTGCCCTTCAGCTGCTTGAATGTTCATAAATATGCTGTGGAACCACAGGACCTTAACTACTGGGTGGGTGTGTTCGTGATCTCAGGACAGTTGGTACCAGTCACACTGCCCAGTGTGAGCCTGTTATTTACATTGCTCACCATAGCAACATGCCATATCTAATGCCTGGATTATTTGACCATGAAGGGAATACTTATACTGCAAATGTATATTGGTTTTATGCCATTTTCATTTCTGTGTCTTCCTCCAAAGAATCCTAAAAATTGGATTTTGCTGAAGCATTGAGAATGTCCCTTGAGGAGCCCCTAGCACTTCTCCCCTAGGCTGTGCTTCTAGAGTTTTGGGGGGCAACAAGAATTCTGCCATTTATTTTCATTTGCACAGGACATAGCAAACCGCACAGCCCTTTTGGGAGACTGTTTCTTAGCTTTTGAGCTTTGGCTTCTTTTGTGATGAAGATCTGTGGGTTGCTTTGGTGTTGCAAGCTTCTCTGGATGTTATCTCATATAGCCACATTGCTACACGTTGTGTCATGACAGGCAGCCCTTACTTGAAGGAGTTGTGGATATAAGGAACCATTATGAGGCGTTGCAGGAAAAACGGATTTTCCCAAGTTGTGCAACTTGAGGAACTGTTTCATCACATCTGCTACATGCTAAATGTTTCCCTTCCAACTGTAAGATTCTCTGAAAAACGTAATTCATAACCCATTTCTTTCCCCGCTTCCAGTTCTCTAAAATGATATTGAGCTAAGGATTCCAGATTTGTTCAAAGCAAGTCTGATAGGAATTAGTTTGGGCCTCCTCCTGGAATGGATCTTACACCCTTCATTGGCCTATAGCAAAATATATTTATTTAGGCTCGTTATATAGACCTTGCACAAGTTGTAATTGACCAGGGAGCCCTATGCAGTCAGGCCAAGGCTCCATTAATGTTGGCCATAGGTCAACCTGCACTCTGATGCCCTGCATATGTTGAACTCCAGCTCCCACCAGCCCCATTCAACCTGGTCAAGGGTCAGGGGTGATGGGAGTGGTAGTTCCAAATGGTTAGAGAGCATGAGGTAAGCTTCCATAAAGGCTGCAGTGAAGATGGTGAGCAGGGCTTGAAAGCAAGAATAGTGTTGCTGTGTTGTTTGCCCACAGCTTTTGGTATTCAGCTTTTCATTGCCTCTGACCTTGGAGCTTCCATTTAGCCATTGAGAGACCATGGATTTGCAGATTTTTAAAAATTAAAAAGCAATCCTGTGCACATTTACCTGGGAGAAAGCTCTACTGGACATATTGGGACTTCTGAACAGGGTTGGACTGCACTGCCAGTGACCATCACCATGTCTTCTGACCACGATTTCCTTAAGTGGAGGAGGATTGTGAACATCATAATTCACCTGCTGGATTAAAGAGACCTTTGATCTTATATTTCGCTTCATTAATTAGTCACCCTCAATCCAGCTGCAACCGAGCTGCTGCCCCATTGGGTGTGGACCCAGCAGTGTATTGTACTTGCTGAAAATGGGTGTAGTAAAATGTAATAAACAAACAGGCTGCTTGTGAGGAACGTTTAAAGAGTTCATACAAGCAGGTGGAGCGCAAGCCACCCCAGATGGCAAGACTGGCTGTTAAATTTTAAGAAGTGGCTGGATCTGTATGTATCTTAATTGCCGAGCACAAGGGGGGGTTCAGGAGCAGGAGGAGCAGTTCAGCAGCATCCTCAAGTCCTTTGAGTTTCAGGTGCCACTGAAAGCTAAGAAATGAGTTAGTCACAACTATGCCTCATTAAAAGCACCTGGACTAACCTTTTGGCTGGATTGGGGCCATACATAAGAGTAGATGTAATGTGTTAAGTTTGGTGAGTTAAGGAATTTCTCTGTTCTTTTTCAGGACTGTAGCCTTTTCTACGCAAAAAGATTCTGCCTCCCCTGTCTTAAGTTACACTTAAATGAGTTTCCAGTGGAAATAAGGCAAGATTTGGAAAAGAAAACTCATTCTCAACACCAATCTTCAAAAAAGGGAGAGTCCAAGACTTCAAAGAAAAACTAGGTTGTTTTTGGCCCAAGTGGGTTTTTTGTAACAAATATAAAGCTGTGTCTGATGAATCTCTTCTAGAACAGTTTTTATGCAGTAGTTCAGATGGAGGATTTAATTTTAATTTTTGCAGTGTGTCAGCCTGGTGCCCACCAGGTGTTTTGGACTAGAGCATCCCTCAGCCCCAGGCAGCACAGCCATGGCAGAAAGCCCCAGTGAAGAAAGTGCAGCTTACTTCTGACTAAACAATAGGCATGCACTGAACAAGTTTGCACTGCAAGTAAGGAAACAAGCCTCAGCACCACCAGACAGAGCTGTTTTCCTGTTTAGACTTGTTGATTGATTAAACAGGAAAGTTTTATCACCAGATTAGAAGAATAATGAACTGTGATTACCATACATATAACTAACGGAGCATTTACGACTGTTCTATCACCTCTCTGCATATTTTATTAAAAACTTACCACCTGGGGGCAATGAAGGGTCGTCATGACTTTCAGCATGGCTCCAACTTCTCTGTGCTATCACCACATTTTAACAGTACCTCAGAATTTTTCCTGCTGCTAAAATCTTATAATTATGCCAGGGGATGTTATCAATAGTTAAATCCTCCAGCTCAACAATGAAAATTGTGTTGGTTAAATTGAACACCCGAGGCAGCTCATTTGCTACCCCTTTATGTCAATCATTGTCATAGCCAGTAGCCAGTAGGTATGCTGGAGAAGGGCTGGTTAAAAACATAAGAAATAAAACTACCAAGATCCTGCCTTATTCAATGTAGTTCAGGTAGAGCAACAATTCAGCAGTCCATATCTATCAGCCGATGACTATGGAAGCCTGCATTGAAATAACTACACTTAAAGGACCAAGCCCATTCCTAAGGCTCTCTAGAAGTTGCACAGGAACTCCCATAAAGTACAGAACAGGATACAGGGTACACCATTCTTCATTTTGCTTGCTATGTTAAAAGGAAGACTTCACCCTCTTTCAGTTGCAAATACAGACCTGCAATTGTAGACATTGCTTCTGAAAGCTGGAAAGTGAAGCAAAGGAAGAGTCCCAGTGATTTGGGAGGGGCAGATCTTCAGTGCCTTTGCTCTTCTCCACAACTGGCAAAACCAGAATTATGCAAGAAAGGATAAAATGAATACTGTTAGGGGGAAGCAAAGCCATGCAAATTATGTGGACTGCAGAAGTCTGCTTGTGTTGGAGCTGTATTTTAATAACCATTGCATGACCAGTCTTACCTCTCTTTAGCACACACAGCCTATCCAAACACATCAACAGACAATAGCTTGAATGACCTTCCTCTCTATCTTGAACATCTTGGCTATTGGATATTAAACTACATTTTAAGGGCGTTTCATAGATAAATATTGCATAGGTGCAATGAATTTAAGTGATGTAGTAGAGCACCACATAGGGGTTTCATACTATAAAGGTTTTGCTGAGAAATTGCAAATGGGTCATTGACAACAGGTGGTGGTTGTTTTTACACTTACCCCAGAAAAGAGAACACTAAATTAAATGGGGAAAATGTGGGCTGGCATTTTGATTACCATGATGTCATATGGATGCAGCAAAAAACCTTGTGTTTGAGAGCACAGATCCCACAACACACACATACCTGGAGGCATCCTAAAGGTGCAATCCTAAAAAAAACACCACTGGGAGGTGAGCCCTCTTGAAAACAGAGGGACACATCTCTAAGTAACGTGCATATAATTTTGCTACTGTGTTAAATGTCACCACCAGAGGGTAGCAAATAAGTCATGATATCGTAGGATTGTTTTTAAAAAATGCACGCTATATTTATGATTGTCCAACAGCAACCCTGTATGTTATTTTATCAAAGTGTAACTTTCAGGGATTGACTTGGCAAATGTTGACTTTCAGAATATGTCCCAATCCCAAGACTAAATAACTTGCTTAGAGTCAAACTTGCTTAGTGTCAAACAGGTCACTCATTACAAGCTTTCTTTAACAAGCACATGTTTTACTACCATCTTTAGAAGTCTCAAATGAATTGCGGGAATAATGAGCAAAGGAATCAAACATCCTAAATTAGGCTACCAAGAAAGATCAAATACAAAATCCCAATAATACATCTAATTGTATAGAAACTTTTAAAAAATAAAATAAAATGCAAAACTATTGAATTTTAGAGAAACTAAAATCTTTGGTATCTCCTCTTCACATCAGTGGGACTTCTGCAGGAACTTTTCAAGATTGTGGCCTGTCAGCTTAGTGCAAAATTTGCTGAACACATAGCATGTCTTCTATACAATGGAGCCACAAATTCTAGTCACACAAAAGTTCAGCAGCCTATGTGGCAAGTACTGTGTAAGCCTTGAACTTTAAGCAGTAGCATATGATAGAAATACGCATTTTAGAGTAGAAGGTGCAATTTGAGTGATTTCTGCTGTAGATTTAATCTTTGAACTACGAGCAAGTAAAGTGGAACTTACAAAACGTCGTAGTATGAAGTTCTCCATTTCAGGATACTTCTCTCTATTCCTCCACTTGTTTTCCATTCCTCCAACATTCAGCCAATATTGCATGCACACCAAACCCTTCAAGTCCTTAGTGTGATGGCTTTTGTTCCTAAATGTTTTGTACTTTTGCAACCGTGCTGGTCCCTCCCTTCCCCTGAAACAGCTCCTTTTGTGTGCAGCTGGTGACATTTTGACTTCAGAGACCAGTGATCATCTCTTTAACATCAGAAATAGAGGAAATAATCGTGATCGAGCATCTACTGCATGCATCGAAGGATGCTTCCACACAAGGCCTTTAAGGGAGAACAGCCATGCCCTGTTCACCTAGCATCACCTTTCCTGTTTCCCAAGGCTGCGTCTGTCTTTGAGAAATGTAGAAGAGGAGCACAATCCCTAAAGTTATAGATGCCCTTAGCTCTGCTGTTTCAAGTGTTAAGAGGTGTGGTTTGGATGTGAGCAGGTGACCCTTTCGCAGCTCGTCACACATTCAATATAGCCTTTGTTGCAGGCAGCATTTTATCACCTTTAATTTTAAAAGTTGCTCTTTTGTGTAGCACTGTAGTGCTTTGCTATATTAAAAAATTCTGCAACCTGCCTTTTTACACCTGTCTTGCCCCACCCTCCAGCCCTAGGGGTCTTCAGGGGGGAGCTGTTTCTCCCCTCACAGTTCTTCCTCTGGAGACTCTCTTTGCCATGGGGGGGGGGGGCTGGTTTCACCTGTGCTGCCCCACCTGCAGCCTGAGGAACCTTCAGAAGGGAGTTGCTGCCACAAGCATTATTTGCAAGGGTATTTTAATGCACTGAAAGATTATGAGTCATGGGGGTGTGGAGTGTGCCTGAACTTAACCCTGCTTAGCTTGTTTCTTGTCTCCTGTTGTTATGAATACTGTTTTATACCTCATAAATGCAGTATTGATTTGTTAATCAAATATGACTTAATTATTAAAGATTTTCTAGTTTTACAAAAGAACATGCGTTCTCTTTTTTCCAAATTGTAGAATCTTCTTTACTTTCGATGTGAGAATGTGTTGTTTTGAATACTGTTGGGGAAGGAAAAGGGGGGAGAGGGAGGTGGGGTGGTAATACTTAATAGTGGGCATGTGTGGTTTTACACCCGTGTCACTGGAGTTCTTTCTATTTGATTATACAGCCAAGACAATCAACCACGCCCAACTTCTCTCACTACCAAGGGAAATCATATATGACTTTTGCTTTAATTGTGGTGGCGTTTTCAGTTGTTGCTTTGTTAACGGTGTTTTATAGATTGCAATTGTTTCACTGATGATTTGTTACTTATTCTATGTTATTTATACTGTGTTTGTGATGTTATATTGTGTTTTATCATTTTACTGTTATTTATTGTTTGCAAGCCGCTTTAGAATTCATTTGAACAAAAAGCAGAAGAGGAATAAAGGTAAAGGTAAAGGGACCCCTGACCATTTGGTCCAGTCGTGACCGACTCTGGGGTTGCGGCGCTCACCTCGCTTTACTGGCCGAGGGAGCCGGCGTTTGTCCGCAGACAGCTTCCGGATCATGTGGCCAACATGACCAAGCCGCTTCTGGCGAACCAGAGCAGCGCGTGGAAACGCCGTTTACCTTCCCACTGGAGCGGTTCCTATTTATCTACTAGCACTTTGACGTGCTTTTGAACTGCTAGGTTGGCAGGAGCAGGGACTCACCCCGTCGCGGGGATTCGAACCGCCAACCTTCTGATCAGCAAGTCCTAGGCTCTGTGGTTTAACCCACAGCGCCACCCGCGTCCCTTAGAAGAGGAATATAATCAGTCAATTAAGTGCAAGATGCAATGCTTTTTCTTAGAGCAGGCATGACCCAAGTCTGTTTTGGAGGCCTAATCTGGCCCTTGTGGGTAAAAAAACTCCTGGGGTAAAAAAAGCTCAACAACTTCAATCCTAAAAAAAGGTCATCTTTGGTTGGCCCTCACGCATGTTCACATCATCAGATCTGGCCCTCTTTGAAAAAAGTTTGGGCACCCCTGTGTTAGAGGCGAACAAAAGCTGTCATTAAATGTGAGAGGTGTTGCTCTGGGGGTGATAGTGCCCAGAGTTTGTTTTTTTCCTACATTTTTCTTGTGTGTCATGTGTTTCAGAATAAGCTTAAGGGTTGTGGTTGTACTGTGTGTGGCAAAAGGGAGGGGTAAAAATGCTTTCAGTATCTAAAGTAATAACAATAAAAACTAAGATACATTTTAAATGAATATTTTATTTTATGAAAGACTATTTTAAACCATTAAGGAAAAAATCACACTGTGAAGTGTTTTTACATACATTCATCAGTCCTTACAGAGTTTAAAGTACACACAGATTTGGACAATATTCCAGCAGACTCATTAAATACATTTTTTCTTATTCAATCCTTTGTTGTCTGAACAGGAAAATCAAAATGTCAAAAATTAGAAAAATACATTGTCAATTAATAGGCCTTTTTATTCTAAAATGGATCGACCAGATTTAAATATTCTGGGTGAGTTCTTCTGCAAGCAGAAAATGGAAGAATTCAATGTTACTCCTCTATAAAACTCATATTTTACTAAAGAGATTTCATAGTAAAGGTAAAGGTACCCCTGCCCGTACGGGCCAGTCTTGACAGACTCTAGGGTTGTGCGCTCATCTCACTCTAGAGGCCGGGAGCCAGCGCTTTCTGCAGACACTTCCGGGTCACGTGGCCAGCATGACGAAGCTGTTCTGGTGAGCCAGCGCAGCACACGGAACGCCATTTACCTTCCCGCTGGTAAGCGGTCCCTATTTATCTACTTGCACCCGGAGGTGCTTTCGAACTGCTAGGTTGGCAGGCGCTGGGACCGAACGACGGGAGCGCACCCCGCCGCGGGGATTCGAACCGTCGACCATGCGATCGGCAAGTCCTAGGCGCTGGGGTTTTACCCACAGCACCACCCGCGTCCCCAAAGAGATTTCATACCCACATCTAAATGCTACTACATGCAGCTGTTTTATTACTGAATTTAACCTGAGTTAAGATTCCAATCCTGTAAGCCCCTTTCAACTCAGCAAAACCTTATTTCTGAGTGAACATGCTAGGATTGCATTGTTAGTGTTACTCTAAAGAAGGCACATAAGAATCCCCCATCATGTAGAGAAGCAACATACAAGAATATAGACTGTTCGTCCAGCCCCCTGCAGCCAGCCAGGCACACACACTATCCATTCCCACCAGTGGGGGAATGTGCAAATTCTCCTTTTTTCTTTTTTAAAGGAGCTTGTTTCATTTTCACTTCCTTTAACTGTAAATGCAGAGTATGACGTAAACCAATCTCATAAACCTGTTCAACAGTTTTTGCGAACAACATGATGCATTTCCACAGGCTATTGTACATCACAATATAATTCAAAATTAAGTTTAAAACAAATAATCCAAAATACGTGTGAAGTTATTTCATTTTTATACATTTGTATCAAAGAATGTAGTACTTTGATACTGTACTTAAATACTGCTATTCAAAATTTCTTAAGTCTCTGAACCTGCAGATCACTCCAAAAGGCACATGACAGGATAGTAGAATTAAGGAAAACATTTTAAAAATCAAGTTGCTCTGCTGCCCTGCTTCACAGCTTTAACCCTGTAACTGATCACTGGTAATAAATGAAAGCAAGAAGTTACCTGCATGTCTAGGATTTCCCATGCCTTAATCCTGGTAGCTTTTATGAAGCTTGAAGTTGCATTTAGCTTATTCAACCAGAATGTTGTTATCTATCATATGAACTGAAAGACTGAGCTGGTCAATAACCAGGACCTGAATTTAAAACCCAACACAAAATCCAGATGTGCTAGACGATGAAGTCTCCCTAGTTACAACTATTACATTATGAAAAATGTTGTGAAGCATTGCTTTGTTGTTTAATGCAAGGTCAATTAAAGCTGGAATGCTCTGCTCCACTACTATTTCTCAAGTGTTTTTATTTATAAAGCAAGTATAGTACACATTCCTCTTCCTAAAAGCTGTTTTGCCGCTTTGGTGGAAGGCCTAAGCATTTCTCAGCTCCCTGCCTCATGCTTAAAAGCAGGTGAAACATAGCAAGTCTTGCAATAAGTTAACCCTTGAGGTGGGATGAGGGAACACATTGAAGGGAAACAAAGCAAAACTGCTAACATGCCCCCTTTGTATTACCCAACTACCACTTTCATAGTGAACATAACAAGTCTTTTCCCTTCTCCGACTCAAGTCCCTAGAGAGAGAGAGCTATAGATTATTTGAAGTGCAGCTGTCTAGCAGAAAAGCACTATTTATAGAACTCAATACAATCATACCTCGGGATAAATGTGCTTCAAGTTAAGTATTTTTGGGTTGCGCTCTGCAGCGACCCAGAAGTAACAGAGCCCATTACTTCTGGGTTTAGCTGCGCGCACATGCATGCGCAGACGGTCAAAATGATGTGCGCATGCGCGGAAGCGGCAAAACGCGACCCGCGCAGACACAGGGTGCGTTCACTTCAGGATGCGAACAGGGCTCCGGAATGGATCCCGTTTGCATCCCAAGGTACCACTGTACTTTGATACTGTGCACATGGATGCACAAATTCTCACAACAGTGGCAGCTCTAAAAGTATCCCAATCATTGTGGAAATCAGACCATGGTGATGCTCCCTATATAGAGAAGTCAGATGAACCCAACCAGGCCATGCCCCCCCCCCACCGGTGATTTTATTGGTGGGGGAGGGGCTGCATTTCTCATGAAGCATGTGTCATGAAGCATGAACCCAAATTGTTTCTCTTCCCTCTGTTTTGAACAAATATTACTAAAATTCCTTAAAAGCTACTGAACTGCAAGGCAGAGCTGGGAAGTCTAAAGGCCACCAGCCCTCTCTTAAGGGAGATGTCTGGAGTTAAGTTCTCATCCCCAGTATTTCATTAAGTAACCCACATTCAAAATAAGGCAAAAAACCCCAGCTTCAACCGAATTCTCATTTGATAACTGATATAGTTGCATTAGGCGTATTGAAAAAACTGAAAACATCAGATTGTTCAAGTGGCAATCTAAACTGGGGGCATTTGAAGCAACCTGGATTCCCTTCATCTCATTTGCCAACTTGTCAGTGGGATCTCGTTTTGGAAAGAATCAATTAGATAAATGACTGTTCCTCTTTGCCCATCATGTCAGTGTAACCCTAACTGTTTTCTTTCATTGCCTTGGAAATCAACATGTTGATAGAATTATGATTAATTGTACATTTCCTAGGCATTAGCTAGTAAAGCTTTTAAAAAGCAACACAAGTCATTGAATTAGAAAGGATGCTCAGGGATTTCTTCCTTCACTGTATCTGTAATGAGTCTACCTTGCATTCATTGAGTAAGTGTCCATTAATCCTTGGGTGAAATCCTAAGATCTTTCCTTTAATAAGTCTCCATTTGTGAAAACTATTCTAAATGCAGACATGAGGTTTGATCCTTGGTCATTTTCTTAGTCTAACTCTTGCTTTGCTCCCCCCTCTCCCAATTATGATTTAACAAACATCTTTAGAAAAGCCTGATGACCCTGGAGCATAACAGATTCAGAAGCAGAGTCTCAGAAAGCAAGCTTACAATACAGTTATAAAACATCTGATAGAGCTTTTCACAGGTTGTTTTATTGCTGCCTAGAAAAAAATAAACAGTGCAGAAAAATAAAGTTATAGACTATGTTGTCAGTTAGGTACTCTGGTTCAAGCCCGCATTTTAAAACTGTTCTACACAAGGAGGTGTAAATTGTAAATATCAATCAGTAAAAGCCTTTGCAAGTAGAGCAGGTATCACCTATGCTGCTCAAGGCAACATATTAGAATGCTTCCAAATAAAACTAAAATCACAAATATTTAAGTTACCAACATGTTTTTATATGAGGTTTGTTTCCATTAGCTCCAAAGTAGACATAATTGGAAGCATCAGGCTCTGTCTCTATGGCTTGTCTCTTTCCTTGGGCAATCAAAAGTCACCATTAAATAGCACAACCTACCAAGGAATGGTGCTGTGCAACTCTCCCATCCATCTCAATGGTGCTGGCACATTAAGTGGGTTGCATAGCAATGTTGGCTTATTAATTGTTCCCTATATATTTTTTAAAAAGTTTTAATTACAAATTCAGTGCAAATTCAGTGCAAAACATACTTAAATCTAAAGTTTATAGCAACAGAAATAAGCTGGTGGGTCTAATTATGCCTACTAGACCACAGATAAAAATCCTAAAAACTGTAAAATTCAGGTTTATAACTATTGTAAACAGTTATATTAGAGTCTCCTTTACTCACTGAAGAACTAACCCTGCACATGAATGGCAACTGTAACTGCAACATAACTCTAAACAAGCCCATTACTCCTATAATATATAGCTCCCAATTTTTCATCTGTGAAAGTGTCCATATTATTGAAAATATTTGCATATTTAGAACTGTGAAAAATTAAATTTAACCCAATGCTTTCTTTAAAAATTGTTACACCACCAATTTTCTATAGGTTTGTTCATGGCATTATTTATATGAAATGGATCAAAACAATCACGTTTGATTAAATAATAGCAGCACAACATCAAATATATTTTACAACGGAGAAGCACAGCAAATTCAACATATATAACTATTTCCAGGTCACAGTGAAACATCATGAAATGAAACCCAGAGGAGTTACACATATAGAAAAGACAGAACAATAGGATCAGTATGGGCTCACTTCTCAATTACTCTTATTATCCCATTAAAATCAACAACATCAATTTGAGACTCAGTTTGAGGGGGACAGCACAACTGCACCATGCTGAGGTGGTGCTAGATGGCAAAGTGAAGAAATTCTACAAGGCACTGATAAGCAGCAGCTATAAATATGGGCCTAAAAAGAAATCTCGTCACAGGGCCATAGCTCAATCTATGCCTACTTCCTGTGGTCTCACTGAAAGTGAGCTTGTGTCAGTGTTAAAAGCCGTTGTCCATGTGGTGCCATTGCTGCCCAAGCTACGTGAGGTACTGCCCACCCTCCACTTCTTTTGGTGGAAGTCAACTGTGCTGATCTGTTTTAAGAAGCATTTTTGTTACGTAGAGCTCTCTGGTTTTGGTTAGCACAGGGGAAGAGAAGGGAAGTGGTATCTCCAGCGCAGAGGCCACAGAGAAAAATCACTAACTTGGCAGCTGGTGCTGAGAGATCTTTGCAGGACTGAAAAGCGTGTTGGGCCACATGGGACTTTACAGGAAAATTGCATTTGCCACTCCTATGGCACACAAAATCTTGCTGTAGTGTGAAAAATGTCAAGCTTTATGGGCTCACTTGGGGAATAGGAAAAAGCATACCCCAATGTGCTCGAGGAAGCGAGGGGAGCAGACTCAGCTCAAATGTCCATGCATTTAAGTGCCCCTCTCACATTATAATGAAGTAATAATTAGTAGCTAACAGTTAATGAAAGTGCCACAGGTTAAATACACAGAAATAATGCAACATGGATATGAGTGTGCAAAAAATAAAGTAGTGTGACTCCCCCCACAAGCTACACAATTTGCATGATGAGAGTAGATATTAGAACTGTTTCCAGTTACCTTGGACTTGCAACCCTGAGTCATATATTATAAATTTATTGAGCTAGTCAGCTTGCTGCCTTCTTTTTCATAATTTGCTGAGGTAGCCAATTTCATTTTTGGAAAACAATTTTTTCTTCAACGTTGCACCTTGAGTTATGGTCCCAATCCTGAGTACTCTGAATGATAGTGCAAGCAGTCTTCTAGTGCACTTTCTGACAGTGCTTCTCCTAAAATCCACTGACTAACATATTACTGAAGTTCTGTAGGCTCTCAAAAGTTATTTCAGCACTTGTAATTCATAGTTGCAACCCACAGGTATTCACAAAATACTAGAAATCTTCACATCATCCTACAACTGCATCCCATAGCATTCTAAATTATTCTAAATTACATGGAAGGCCACGAAAGGGAAGGCCACAGAGAGGAAGCAGAATGCTGGTGATTGGTCAGTTAGAAACCAACAGCAGCTTGCAAACTTTTAAAAACAACATGGTAAAAAAACCCCAGGTATGATCCTAGTTTGTTGACATTAAGCCAGAGTTCTCCAGCTTGGACACCAGAGTGAGCCCGGCCTTAATATAAGCAAGGCTCTTCATGCCACAGCTGGGGCACAATATGAGGAGAGCCAGAGGGCTCTAATATTGGTTTCAGTCTTAATAAGCCATGGTTTATGAAATACAAAGGATTTAAACGATCTGGAGAAAAACCAGCATATAGTAGCCAGGAACAGAAACCTGAGGCAGGCTACTGTTTCAGGCTATACAGAAACCAGGTCAAATTTTAAAAATAAGGGATTGTCATTCGGTAAAGTAATTAAGAATGTAAAGGGTGGAACTATTTGGATCTTGCAATACAAACCCAATACTTTTTGCAAAATCACAGAAAGCCCCTCTTGCAAATGCCATCCATGTATTTTAGTGGGAAGATATTTAATGGAAAGATGGAGTTGCCACAAAAATAACCAACTAAAGCAGATCTAGGATTTTTCTTCTTCTTCCAAAATCAAGGTGACTGATTTTGCTATGATCTTATAAAATGTTATCTTTGAAACAGGTGTTCTAATAAAGTATTTGCACAGAATACAAATGAAGTTTTAGCAGACACATGTGACTAGTTGCAGTGTGTAGCCTATAAAATAAAAGGTAAAGGGACCCCTGACCATTAGGTCCAGTTGTGGCCGACTCTGGGGTTGCGGCACTCATCTCGCTTTATTGGCCTAGGAGCCGGCGTACAGCTTCCGGGTCATGTGGCCAGCATGACTAAGCCGCTTCTGGCGAACCAGAGCAGCGCACGGAAACGCCATTTACCTTCCCGCCGGAGCGGGACCTATTTATCTACTTGCACTTTGACGTGCTTTCGAATTGCTAGGTTGGCTGGAGCAGGGACCGAGCAATGGGAGCTCACCCCGTTGTGGGGATTCGAAACGCCGGCCTTCTGATCGGCAAGTCCTAGGCTCTGTGGTTTAATCCACAGTGCCACCTGTGCCCCTAGCCTATAAAACAGTAGTATTTAAAAACATCAAATGCACACACCTAGAAATACAATGAATTAAAAACAAACAAACCCCAGCATAGTTTTTGTAATATCTGCAGCCTTTCATGTGCATCCATTAAAAATGATCCTCAAAGGAAACACTGTTGTGAGAAGTTGTGTATGCATCTGATATAAAGAGCTCTAGGGACACATCTACACTGCAGACATGTTTGATACCATTTTAAAGGTTATGACTTTCTCCAAAGAATCCTGGCAACTGCAGAATGGTGAAAGTTCTGAGATATCTGAATGAGATTCATTGCCCCCACCCCAAAAAGAGTTCTCAGGGTTCCAGAAGAGGGAAAGCCTTTATGATCGATTTTTGTCTATAGAATACAAAAACTATGTGTAACAACTTGCATTAGTGCTGAGCATCTGGATTAAACATAACCTTAATAAGCTACTTATTACAGTATTGGAACACCTTGGCCTCTATGCGGTTTGTCCCCCCCCCCCCCCCCAGTATTATTGCTTCGGTAGTGAAGAAAGGGCACTGAATTAGAAAATTATCCACAAGTCCAAACAACACACTACTCTGACTCCTATTCCTTGTTTCAGCGCTGCATGGAAGCAACATTCTGTCAGATACATCAACTTTGTTGTATCTATGGCTCACTATAAGACTAAACAGCAGCTTAACATGAAGTTTGCCCAGAGCAGAGCTGTTTTAGAAATTCAATGTTTCAAATTCAAACTCAAGCACCAGAATACACAAGGTATTATGAACTGGCTCTGCATGACTATAAGGTTTTTTAATGTTGTATATTGATCCTGCATAGCTGACTGGAAATAAGCAGTTTGGCATGAACCATGGAAGGGAGGGAGGGCCTGGTTGCACATCATGAAATATATTTCCCAATATCATTATGGCTTTGACATGCCAATGGGATTTCATTCCAGTTAAATAAATAAAACAACACAGCAATCTTACACAAGTCCCAGTGACGTCTGTGGAATTTATTTCCCAGAAATTGTGCATAGGATTGCAGCCTTAAGTAGGAAGAGAGCTTTTAAAAAATGCATCCTTTATGGAAAACAATTGAGGTAGGGACAGGAGCTAAAGAAACTACAGAAAGCCTACAATTTATTTACCTTTCAGCTTGTGCGCATTCAGTTTTACGCACTTGGCAAAAATAAAAATAAATAAAAGGGGGGCAGACATCTGGGGGAAAAGACTTTGGCAATCCTACCCGCCAGTGTGGGAGCCCAATGCACTTTGACTATACACAATTTTGGCTTTAAGCTCAATCCCCAGAACATAACCCCAGCATAAATTGCGGGCTTACTGTACTTTAGATGCAGGGCTAGTGACTAGGGTGCCCTTCAGATATTTTATTTTATTATTTTTAAATTTTCTATACCGCTTTATATTTTTAATAAAAAACCTCAAAGCGGTGTACAGCATATTAAATCAATAAATAATAAAACAATAGCCGGGCGATGTTCCTCTGGCCTCATGAGGAGCCTCTTCAGTAGGGCTGGGTGAGTGGGGGCCTCGCCTGCTAGGCCAGGTGGATTGTGGACCACAAGTCACATTACCTCTGACTTTTGGTCATGCTGGCTGGGGCTTATGGGAGATGTAGTTCACAACATCTGGAGAATACAATATTGGCTATCCCTGATTTAAGGGATAGGGTATGACCAGTAGCATCTGACTTATTTCAATGGCAGACATCTCTGCCCCCACCATGTCAAATCCCAATCTGCTTTTGAAACACCTTTGAGTTTCAAAATGCAACTCACCACAAAGCACGGAGGACTGCTCTTGGAGAAACGCTGTTAAAGCTTTAATGGACATCACATAAAAGCTTTTGGATCCTGGCCCAAACTCCTAGCTTTCTTACAGTAATGAAGATGATGGGAGAAAGGCTTAAAAGTGCAGAAACTTCAGAAGAAGTGTATGTTGTTAGTAAGTTCAGATGTACTATAAATGATATTACCACTGTTGCCCAAATTTCAAGTCAATCACAGCTTATTGCCTTTTTTTATACATACTATACAGTTTCTCTTAAGTACTTAAAAATAACTCCTGGCAAGAAAAATATGATATTGCAGTTACATACCTTTTAGCTCACTAATGCTTTGAAATAAAAGCACAACAGAGAGAACTGTGCAAAGTAGTTTGCTCCCATCTATTGCTTTTGTATTTTCACGTCATACGAAACAAAAAACAAAACACAACAAAAAACAGCCTTAGTACATATCCTTGTAGATTTCTTGTAGTAAAGGATGTAAGTGTGCATCAGATTCAGTCTTTTTGATAATCTGAACAAGCTGAGCATGTTCTGTGACAAGCTGTCGGAGGTCAGCCATTTTCTGTAGAAGCTTTGGGAAAAGGAAGATGTCATCAGGATGGTTGTTCTGCAAGTGAAGTTTTAGTACATGCACAATGCTCTCCTGCATCTTTTCAATGTGTCTTATGTTTACAAGGCCAGGGCGATCTGTTCACCAAAACAAAAAAAAGCACATCAAGTTATTGTAGAAGAGTTAATCTGTGACCATAAATTATATTTGCTTAAGACCCTACTGAAAGACCCACTAAAAGACCCTCTCCCTAATGTTAACTGCAAGAATGAGGGTGGTAGAGTTTTTAAGACTGCTAGACTAGGGAAAACCCACTTCAAATCCTCATACAGCCACAAACCACGAGACCAATATAAACAGAAAGCAGCTTTTAAACAGACAAAAACATGCTTTTATCTGTTAAACTGTTTTGCCTTGTCATTTATAGCTATCCTTTTGTCCATTTTTGCTCTCAACCAACTCAAACAACTTATGAAAGGAAATTACTAGAAACAGGGAAAGGTAAAATTCATATGAGGTCCATGAGGAACAGCAGCTAATCATTCATTCTGCACAGTATAACACAAGAAATATTCCAGTCTTTCCATCTGTTTCTCAACCACCCAAAATCCACTGTTATATTCTTTATCTTACTGTTATTTGCTTAAATAATTGCTTTATTGCTATTGTTAGCTGCCCTGAATACTATTGCAGAAAGGTGGGGAGGTAGTATAAATGGAAATAATCACTAATTAGAATACATAGGTATAGAAGCTTTAAGTCTTACCTCCGCAACAAATTATAGCAGCCACAAAAAGAGCTATATCACTGTCATCTAACTCCAATGCATTGAATTTCATTGCAAAATCAAACTTCGGTTCCATGATATCACAAAATGGCTTCCTTAAACTTTTGAGGAATTCTCGAGTTATAAAACCATTTCCGTAGGCTACTAGCATTCCATCTTTGTTCATTACAGAGGCTAATGTGGCAAAAATGGCTTCATAAACTCCGTATTTTAATAGTGTCACCTGGTCATTCAAGTCTAGGTTAGAGAAGCCAGGGATGGATTTGGCAAATTCTGTAAGTTCTGTTACAGCTTCGACGGAGGTACATTGGCAGCAGTGGAAAATTCGAACTTCTGCCTCCTTGTTTTGTATTCCATTGGCTACCAGTTTTGCCACCAGTGTCTTCTCTGCCATACACAATGTATCCATATCATGTATAACAAATGGCTACAAAGAGATAGTAAAAGTAAATATGTTAACTATTTACAAATATACTAATAGCAATAGAATATACTAAGATATTAACAGGAAGAAAACCAATATAATCAAAGCCACTACTGAAGGCGTATCTTCAGAAGCAGGTTGAATGGAAGATGGAATCCACCCATGTAATCAATTGTTCAAGAACATTCAGCATTTTGAAAGAGATAATGAATACACTGTAAGATGACACCACCAGAAGCATTTGCCCCATGTGGATTTGCTTGTATAGTTAAGTCTCACAGCCTAAGGTAGTAAGCTTTAAGACAAAGGTTTGGAACCCACAGCCTTGGGCACCACATCTCACAATGGCATCCCAACCCCACAGGGACATATTCTCAGAAGGCAAAGAGAGCCGCAGATGGAAGGCACATGCTAATGGCTTTGTAGCCAAAATGCCCACACCCACAAGCACGAGGGGGACATCTGTGAGCATGGGTGAACCCCAAGATCAGGCAACTGCACACAAGGAGGGGTAGAGGAAGAGTTATGCATGCGTAGGAGAAGGCACTTGAAGCACCTTCAGCAGGGACTTGTCAGCCAAGCCACCTGTTCATTGCACAAGCAGCATTCAAAATAGTCAATGAAAAAATTATTGTATTGGGTCTTGAGGGAGGAGGAAACAAGACAACTAGTGTGGGGAAGGGAGCAGGAGCACATGGAGATATCACACAAGTTTGGTTGGGGCTCTAGCACATGCATTTATTTCCCTATAAAAACGATTTAAAATATTAGGGTGTTTTATATTTTTAAAAAATATATAAAAATCAAAAAGAAAAAGTCTATAAAGATCAGGATAATGGTTGAGGTTGGAAAAAGTTCCCCTGCCTATCAGAAAAAATAGGGGGTTTGGGTGCATAGGCTGCTGGTGCTGGTATAAACACCTAAATGAGCATATTAATGTCAAAGGGTCAAATCCTTTTTGCTCAAAAAAGAAAAGGAAAGGGTCCTTGTTTGATCTGTGTTGACAACACTGCTATTGTCACTGGGATATTTAAAAAGTGATCACAGCCAATGTTCTTAGAGTATATACCTTTTGCATTTAACCATTTAATACTGACTCTGACACCACCTCCATCTAATACATCACGCCTTATCTTGAAATGTATCCAGCCTTACATGAGAGACCCACAGTAACAACCGTTATATAATGCACCTGAGATCTTTCTATAGTTTAGGACTGGTATTGTGGGAGAGCAGGGCTCTTGTGCCTTAAACACCGATAACAGAAGAGGCACTATATTTGCGGCAAGCAAGAATACAAAAGTTTTTGCTAGCATGGAAGTACAACTACGAAAAAGCTGAGCTTGCTGACATCCTGCCAATCAGATAGCTTTTTACTTCTGTGTGTGCCTCAATTTATCTTTTCTGTGGGTCAATGGTCCTTCATATAAAAAAGGTTTCCTACCAGTTTGATATTTACCAAAGGAAAAAGATGGGGACAATATGTCCCCTGACCTAGTAACATAGCTGTCAACATTTCCCTTTTTTAAAGGGAAATCCCCTTATTTCGAATAGGATTCCTTGCAAGAAAAGGGAAAAGATGACAGCTATGCCTGGTAAGAGTCTTCTCACTTATTTACTTATACATCTGCAGCTACACAAGTAAATTAGCATATTCCATTGTTATGCAAATATGCTTATCTTTTGAGGGGAGGCTAGAGGATCTGATCTGCAGTGCACTTTGCCCAGAAAATTATGTTAGCACCTTTGCCTCTGTCTGGAGGAATGCCTTTGAACAGGCAGTACTAGAGTCACTGACTGAGTTCACTCATATGCTGCTTTTCCACAATGAGCTATGAATCATAGAATCATAGAGTTGGAAGAGACCACAAAGGACATCGAGTACAACCCCCTGCCAAGCAAACTTTCAAAACAAATACAGAGTATTAGAAATATGACTATACAAAATACGGAACATGTCAGAAAATTCAAAAACGACAAAACAATTTGGCAAACACAAAATAAATTCAATATAAGTAACAACAACCATCTAGGTTGTTGAATAGGTACATTGAATAGGTACAAAGCAAAACAAAAGTTAACTGCCAATAAAGATTCTGCACTCCCAGGAGCCTGCCTTAAATGCAGCTCAGAGGGAGGGGTAGATGGCACACAGCTGGCTCCCCCACCTCTCCTCCAGAGGAGGCTGACAGCAACACAAGGCAAGCGTTGGGGAGAGCAATGATGGCAAGTCTCTTCTCCAGCCTCCTGGAAGTACCAACTGGTAGTGCGGGTCTTAAAGCACTTGGCTATTGCACTGCTGACTGTGCCACTGAGGCCTGCTAGAGTGAGGGTGCTTTTCCATTACTGTGTGTGTTGCAATGCAGGGTGTGTCTTGGAGGGTGTACAGGTTCATTGGCTGCCTGTGTGTCATGTGGATGTTGTCACTGCCACAGTCCTGATTACTGGACTGTGGCAATGTTTCTGCAGATGCTGTGGGCATTTGGTTGTTTTTCTGATGTGCTTATTTCTCCTGATGTTGTACTTCCCTGCTCCTGACTACATGGACATAGAATTTGGAGCCTGCTTCAATAGAGGTGTACACCTAGCATAAGGCAAGTACAGGATTGCAAAATGTAACTACAATCCGATGCCCATCTATCTGGAAGCAAGTCCCATTGCCATTAATTGAATTTGTTGCTGAGTAATCCTGGACAGAATTGCACCCATCAACCAAATATTTCAATTCAGTGTGGTAAAGACTCCAATTCAGTTTATTCTGGAAAACCCACATCATTAGGACTATTCAAGTGGATTAAAAAAAAAACACAACACATTTTTCTTTCTTTGACACTCTAGCAACTCTGGCAAAATTACAACTTACTTTTGAAAATTGACCATTCAAAATCAGTTTACTATGTACCACCAGGGATTGTAAGAAGTAGTCGTGAAATACTGAGCAATTTATTATATGCATACATTGCCTGAATACTTTCATAGTTACATGTGATCTTAAAATAATATAATCTTTACTGCAATGAGGGCTATTGATTCAAATAGACACACCACCTTTAAATGGTGAAATAACAATCCCAATTTTCTTTTCAATCCTGTGTTCATTTTTTTTGCTTTTGATGTAAATACAATTAGAGAGGAATGATGTAAGGCCATTTCAGACCATTTCAAACTAGATGTTGTAAAACTTTGCTGCTTTTGCTGGAGAACTAAGGTATTGCAAGCGTAGTCATTTCTAAAACCCAGTTAATCATTTCCCAATGCAGTCAAAGAAGTTCATTCGGTAACAGAATCTCTCCCCCCCCCCCGTCTCTCTCATTCACCACCCCTGCCCCCACAAACACACCCCAGGGGATCTCTCCCCCCCTCAGCCAAATATGCTTCAGGAAGTGTCCAGTGTAAATTTGGCACCCTTGACGTGAAATGAATGAGGCTGAAGGATGTTTAACTTTGGCTGGATTATGGCATTAGTATTTTTAGTGGATTCGTTTTCGACTTACATCCTCTAAAAGAGGGGGAGCAGGGGAAACAACCTTCAGGACAAGATCCAACCAAAAGATAAGCACTTCTAAATCCCGTTGGACTTGTGAGAAAAAAATTATGTGTTTCCTTGTGCCAAGCAGATAAAGTTTCACATATCTCCAATTTATCTCTTCCACCTCCCTTTCCTTCTGTCCCTCTCACCCCCAACGCAAAACCACCTAGCCTAGTATGGCTACCACATAGTACAACAGGCTCAAAAGTAAAAGGGACCATTTCAGCATACAGGCTGCAACTTTTCATACTCATCTACAGGCAACATGACAAGGGGCGTGTGTGTCCCTATAATTAAAGCCCCATATCCTTTATTTCTTTTTCATTTGCTTAGAAGCAGTTGAAGAGGTTACGTGGTATGAGACTGCCCAGTTCAGCTGTATACTTCTATGAAAATGGCTAAATACGCAATAGTCAACTGCCTAGCAACAATACTTCAAAATGCCAGAAGTTACTCATACAAAGGTTTTAACAGATCAAGCAATTAGTCATTAAAATCTACATAAATTTGCACTGAAATAAACTAATATACTTTGAAGAAATTTCCATAATGCATGTCACCAAATAAGCACCTCCCACACCTGAGAGAGAGAGAGAGAGAGAGAATGGGAAATGCCTCTTCTAACACAGCCGGTTCCATCCGCAGTTCTTAGAAGTGCTTTTACTTGTCTTACATACACATTAGCTCACCATTTGCTTAGTTTGCTATTTTTAAACTTTATGATGGCAAATACTTACTGGATTGTTGCTGGTTTTTCCTGCAAGTATGAGTCTGGCTTTGACCTTGTTCATATTAAAGTTTTTCAAATACGCTTCATAAATTCTCTTGGCGAGTGATTTAAGATCTGCAATTTCAGAATTTTCTATACAATGATCACCTGTTAGAATTTCAGCTTTCAACTTTGCCTTCTCTGACCTTGGCATCCGTCCAAATCGAATCGCTGAGGAGAAAACATATTTAAAGTGGAACAGCAAAAACATTTGTTCTCCAGTTGTAAGCCTGATCTTAAGCTCAAATACTAGCTTACCAGGATCCTAGCAACAGCAGCACAAGGAGTAAACTAGCCCCACAGGCTGAGACCCCATTCCTATCTATTTGTGACCCCATAAAGAATTCAAGATACCGGGTCTGCTCGTTCCCACATCTTTTTGGGGAACGTCTACTCAAGTCCATCAGAAGTGGGAGAATGACTGCATCAACGCATCATCTCCTTTTACTAAGAAGCACATGGTAGCAGTGCCACAGTTTTTACAGCCTTTGTGGGTAGCTAACCCACAACTCCTTAATTATGTGAATTGCTGGAAAGCTGCAGCTAAACTGAGAAAGAAGGCTTAGAGAAGGTGTGTGAAGAGGAAAGAAACACTGCAAAAACAGAGACAGAATAAATGGATGGGAGAAAGATGAGGCTTTGGAGAAACCTGTAGAGTAGGGAAAGAAAAAGGGGCAACAATGAGGTGCAGAGTGATGCTTTGTATAATGAGAAGAAGAGGGTGCAATTTGAAGTACAGAAAGAAATAGGGTGTTAATGTAGTGAGTTCCCACACACTGCATTAAAACTGCAATACAAACACTTCCCACAGATAAATGCATCAAAAACATCTTTCTTATATTAATAAAAACCAAGAAGTGGTTTATTTGAGTTGTGTATCACCAACCAGACCATAGTCCAATATAGCAGCCACCAGTACTGTCCCTCCCTAAACTGAATTCCTATCTGCACCAACAGCACACAAACTGTGTAACAACTGAAGCGGAACCTAACATTGATTCAGTCACTGGCGTTATCTCAGAATGGCGCACCTTCAGATTCAGACCTAGCAACATTCTGTGTCCTATTGTAGCAATTTTACATTGAAATTTGTGAATGAATTTTAACTACAATGTTCAATATGTGAATAGTTTGAAACTGATTAGAGGCTTGTAGCCCAAGATAGGAAAAGAGGTGGTAAGGGAACACCTAGCTGCTTTAAATGAATTCAAATCTGCAGGGCCTGATGAGCTGCATCCAAGGGTACTAAAGGAGATTGCAGATGTAATTTCAGAGCCTTTGTCTATTATCTTTGAGAATGATTGGAGAACAGGTGAAGTCCCTGCATACTGGAGGTGGGCAAATGGTGTCCCCATCTTCAAAAATGAGGGGGAAAAGGATGCAGGTAACTACCGACCAGTGGACTTCAATACCAGGAAAGGTCCTAGAATAGATAATCAAATGGTCGGTCTGTGAGCATTTAGAAAAGGATGATGTGATTACTAAGACCTAGCAAGGGTTTCTCAAAAACAAGTCATGTCAGACAAATCTCATTTCTTTTTTTGATGGCGTCACAAGCTTGATGGATCAGAGGAATGCTGTGGACATAGTGTACCTTGATTTCAGGAAGGCTTTTGACGAAGCCCCCCATGATATTCTTTGTGATGAAACTGGCAAAATGTGGGTTGAATGAGGTAACTGTTAAGTGGATTTGTAGCTGGTTGACTGACCCAAAGTGTATTAATTAATGGTTCCTCATCATCCTGGAAAAAGGGCACCACAGTTTAAGCTGGAATGTGGGCAGAGGAGAGCAACCAAGACAATTAAGGGTCTGGAGACCATGCCTTAGGAGGAACAGTTGAAGGAGCTGAGTATGTTTAGCCTGGAAAAGAGGAGACTTAGATGAGATATGATAGCCATCTTCAAATATCTAAAGGGCTGTCACATGAAAGATGGAGCTAGCTTGTTTTCTTCTGCTCTGGAGGGTAGGACTCGAACCAGTGGTTTCAAGTTACAAGAAATGATATTCTGACTGAACATCAGGAATAACTTTCTGAAAGTAAGAGCTGTTCAACCATGGAACAGACTCCAATAGGAGGTTGTGGACTCTCCTTCCTTGGAGGTTTTTAAGCACAGGTTAGATGGCCATCTGTCTTGGATGCTTTAGATGAGGCTCCTGCATTGCAGGGGATTGGACTAGATGATCCTTGGGGTCCCTTCCAACTCTACGATGATTCC
Source organism: Podarcis pityusensis (assembly GCF_964106645.2). Lineage (NCBI taxonomy): Eukaryota > Metazoa > Chordata > Lepidosauria > Squamata > Lacertidae > Podarcis > Podarcis pityusensis. Next base: position 98,272,873 of record NC_138032.1, on the reverse strand, counting down.
ATTCTTTTCCCTTTGCTACCTTGCAATATCTGGAATTGCTCATAACAGTTCTGTGTTTCTTCACCTTCTGACATCAAACTAGATCCGAAGACTGGAGAACAGAAGGAGCATGGCATTCAATAAATGCTTGCGCAAACATTCACGCAGTGTTATATTTAGTAGGCTCCTATAGCAGTTCTCATGTTTCTGTTTGTGCAAGTAGACCATCAACTTTAGATTTGACTTTTCTAGCACAAGATACAGAACAATATTTGCATGAGCAGAAAATGTATTCCATATCTGGATGGGAACATATGAATCCAAACCATGTTTGCTTCAGTCCTGTATTTGCATAAGATGTCGTACCAGCTATCCATGCAGAATCATTCTCCAACTTATTTTTTGTTGAAGTAAAACAAAAATTATGGTCACTCTTACCTACCATTATGAGACATTCCAACTGAAAGGCACTTTTGAAAACGGCAGTACTGACATTTATTTCGATTCTTTTTCTGAATTTTGCAGTTGCGATCACACTTGTCGTATATAAGTTTTAGTCTGATTGTTCGCCTAAAAAAGCCCTGTGAAAAGTTTAAAGACAAGACATTAGGATATAATAAAAGCTTCTTATATTTGAATTGCATTACAATCCTAAACCTGTTTTTTATGAAAAAACACTTCAAGACAGTAGGACTTACTTCCAAGTAAAAATGTCTAGGATCGTTCTATACATTCCCCCCCAATTCAGCTATACAGTATGTAGATGTTAGAGTAATAGTAGCAAATTTTATGTAAAATATTAATTTACACATAATACTACATTGTGAAACTCCTCCTTGCTCTGATGAACATATCAACCTATGGTTAACACAGACATAAGAGCCAGATTTTCAGGCTCTTAATTCTCCCCATCTCATATATACTCAGGGTGTTAATGTTTTCAGTGGATCTGTTCAATACCTTACCTAAAGGATAATTTACATGGTAACTGGTTTAGTAGTATAAGGATGTCTGTGTTATAAATTATGTTCCTTTGTGTATGATCCCTGTTTATAAGATCATTATTAGCATCCATACTTTTTTGCATTTCATTTCCTTCTGACATATCTGCTACTCGGGATAATACTTTGTACATCTGATGAAGTAGACTATAGTCTAAAAAACTTATGAACCAATGTAGGTATTAGTCTTTAAGGTGCCAAAGGACTCTTTGTTTTTATTATTCCTACCATCATTTCTGGTTTTGCCAGGGCTTTAAAAATTGTAGATAGATAGAGTCAACGGAAGCCTCAGCTGGACAAAAATGTGTGTACACATTTTGTGCAGGGATAACTCTCTCCAACCACATTCAGTTCTCTTAAACTATCTCTAGCCCTTATTAGAACAGGAATCTAGCAATTTCAATCCGATCTTAAATTCCAAACAAACTGTCCACTAAATTACACCACCACTCAAATTATTTGCTTAGATTACATGAAATAATTGGGACATTTGAAGCTTTTATAGAATCAAGACATGTGGGAACCTAAATTATCGTGTCTTATCAGAAAAACAGACTTCCAACTTTACACAGGTAAATTCCAACACAATTAATGCAAATCTTATTCAACAACCTTCTGCAGCTCTGCCAACTCCCCAAAGGCAAGTCTGATGAAGCGAAGGTGGTAAAACATCCCACACAGTTGCACCAAGCTTTAGAGATGCAATTATGAGAAATGATTCCCACCCACCTCTCCAGCTCAAAGCTAGAAAGGAGCTGCTGTTTGGCCAGTGGGAAGAAGAAGAAGAAGAGTTTGGATTTGATATCCTGCCTTTCACTCCCCTTCAGGAGTCTCAAAGCGGCTCACATTCTCCTTTCCCTTCCTCCCCCACAACAAACACTCTGCGAGGTGAGTGGGGCTGAGAGACTTCAAAGAAGTGTGACTGGCCCAAGGTCACCCAGCAGCTGCATGTGGAAGAGCGGAGATGCGAACCCGGTTCCCCAGATTACGAGACTACCGCTCTTAACCACTACACCACACTGGCTCTCAAGAGCCTCTCTCTCAAGAGTGGGAGACCTGTGCATTCCAAAAGCCTCTGTCACCCACTGCCAATATTAGCCAAAACATTCCTTTTCTAAAGAGAAAGGTGGAGGCAGATGTTTGAGCAAAGCTGTGGGCAGGAGTGCCTCTGCCAGCAACCACCAATGGCCATATGAATGGCAAGCAGTAGACAGGCCAAGTGTTTCTACACCCAGCCAACCAGCAAAACAAGTCCCAGAGGGGAAGGCAGGAGTGGCTGTTTGGGTTGCATGGTGCCACTATACAAGATCCTGCTCCCCTCCTCTAACACTATTCTCAGAGTTAAAAGCATGGCAGAAACTATTCCCACAGTGAACCTGGTTTTCCAAGCTCCTCCAATGCCTAGTGTAGGTTGTGGAAACCCTGCCACCCTGTCTCCAGCTACAGACTTGGAAGGCAGAGGAGGGAAGCAGGCAATGGACCCTAATATTGTATGGAGGATACAGAAAGAGGTCAGGGGCCAACAGCCCAAATTTATGCATATCTGCAGTCCAAAGCACACTTACTTATAAGTAAGCCCCACTGAACACAGTGAGACTTGTTTCTGAGTAGATATGCATAAATCTGTTCCAGCAGGATCTCAATTACAAGTTTTGCCTCGGTTACCAAGGTCTGCCCAAGTTTATGGAGCTCTGAACATAACAAGTTAAATGAGATACTTTGAGTTAATAGCATAGTGTTAAAATAGATCGCATGAGGCATGTGTACCAATAATTCTTTATATGGCATTTTTCATAGGCACTTCCAATTTTTCTTTATTTCCAGTTCTTTAGCTCGCTTTGCTACTAGATGAATCCTTATTTTGCCCCAGTACAAATCTCTCAATTATCTGTCAGTAAAAGCATTATGATACTCATTTCATAATGTATTGTATGCTAAAGCCAGCCTCCCCAAGAAGCCTTCCCCAACCTGGTGCCCTTCAGATTCTGGACTACATTTCCATGAGCCCCAGCTAGCCTGGCCAATGGTCAGGTATGATGGACATATGATGGAGGTATGATGGCACCTCTTAGACCAGCATTTCTCAACCTGTGGGTCCCCAGATGTTGTTGAACTACAACTCCCATCACCCCTAGCTAGCAAGGCCAGAGCTCAGGGATGATGGGAGTTGTCGTCCAACAACATCTGGGGACTCACAGGTTAAGAACCGCTGTCTTAGACTATGTCATTGTCCGTGCTAAAGATCGCCATGATGTGCTCCTTATCAGAGCTATGACGAGCACCGATGACTGCTGGACAGATTACTGACTAATACGCTCCATGATGGCTATCAAAATTATACCTCAACGCAGGCTACAAGGAAGGAGACCAAGGTGCAAAATGAACACTCAAGTGCTTCAAGATCCCATTAAGTGAGATTGCTTCCAAACAACTCTTAAGGACTATCTGCTTTCAGAATTCCCTCATAACATTGAGGAACACTGGACCATCCATTATTGCAGCCTGTGAACAAACTACTGGCTGAAATCTTCAAAGTGGGCAGAACTGAACTTACGCAACAACTTCACAAGCTCATCAAAAAAATCTGGGAAAGAGAAGAAATCCCAGCAAACTTTAGGGATGCCAAAATTATCAATCTCTTTTAAAAAAGGTGACAGAACTGATTGTGGAAACTATCAAGGCATCTCTCTATTAGCTGCAGCTGGCAAAATTCTCGCAAGGATCTTAGCAAACCATCTCTTAACAATATCCGAGGCGACCCTTCCTGAATCTGAAAATGGTTCTAGGAGGAGAGTGGACATGATTTACACTGCTTGACTGCTTCAAGAAAAATGCAGAGAGCAAAACCAACCCCTGTATATGGCGTTTATTGACCTGACTAAGGCTTTCAACACTGTAAATCATAATGCCCTGTGGACTGTCCTTCTGAAAATTGGCTGCCCAGATAAATTTGTAAACATCATTCGGCTCCTCCATGATAATATGACAGCAACAATCGCAGATAACAATGGCTCTCAAAGTGCACCATTCACAGTGGGATCAGGTGTTAAACAGGGTTGTGTTATTGCCCCAACTCTATTCATTATTTTCATTGCCATGATCCTACACTTTGTCAAAGGGAAACTCCCCTCAGGAGTGGAAATCATATATCGAACAGATGGAAAGCTCTTCAATCTGAGCAGGCTGAAAGCAAATAGTAAGGTTACAATAACTTCCATCATAGAATTTCAGTACGCTGATGACAACGTAATGTGCGCACACTCAGAGGATGATCTTCACACCATCCTAAATATCTTTGCAGAAGCTTACGAAAAGCTTGGCTCAACATCCAAAAAACCAAAGTGCTGCACCAGCAAGTACAAAATAACTCCTCTGCAGTGCCACAAACCCAACTCAATGCTGTAACGTTGGAAAATGTTGATCACTTCTCCTACCTACGCAGTTATCTTTCCACAAGGGCCAACACTGATGCTGAAATCCAGCATCGCCTGAGCTCTGCAATGCGGCTTTCTCCCGACTGAAGTGCAGAGTGTTTGAGGACCGGGACATTCGCAGGGAAACCAAAATGCTTGTTTACAAAGCTATTGTACTGCCAACCTTACTATATGCTTGTGAAACATGGACCACTTATAAACGCCATCTCCAACTCCTCGAAAGATTCCATCAGTGGTTTCTCCGAAAAATTTTACACATCACTTGGGAAGACAGGCGAACTAGTATCAGCATACTGGAAGAAGCAAAGATCACCAGTGTTGAAGCAATGATTCTTCAACATCAACTTTGTTGAACGGATCATGTTGTGCAGATGCCTGATGATCGTCTTCCAAAGCAACTACTCAATTTTGAACTTTAAAATGGAAAGCGTAATGCTGGTGGTCAACAAAAGAGGTGTAAAGACTCTCTCAAGGCAAATCTAAAAAAATGTAGTGTAAACACTGACAACTGGGAAACACTGGCCTGCGAGCGCTCCAGTTGGAGAACAGCCTTTACGATTAGCCTTTAAGATTAAAAAGATTAGCCTTTAAGATTAAAAAAGGATGTGTACAAAAAATGGAAAAGGGGGGAAATCACCAAAGAGGAATTCAAACAAATAGCCAGCACGTGTAGACACAAAGTCAGAAAAGCTAAAGCACAGAATGAACTCAGGCTTGCTAGAGAGGTTAAAAGCAACAAAAAAGGCTTTTATGGGTATGTTCGTAGCAAAAGGAAGAACAAAGAAACAGTGGGGTCACTCAGAGGAGAAGATGGTGAAATGCAAACAGGGGACACAGAAAGAGCTGAACTCCTCAATGCCTTCTTTGCCTCAGTCTTCTCCGATAAAGAAAACAATGCCCGACCTGAAGAATTTGGAGCAAACGATTCAGCAAAGGAAACACAGCCCAGAATAACTAAGGAGATAGTACAAGAATACTTGGCTAGTTTAGATGTATTCAAGTCTCCAGGGCCAGATGAACTGCATCCAAGAGTATTAAAAGAACTGGCAGATGTGATCTCAGAACCACTGGCAGTCATCTTTGAGAATTCCTGGAGAACAGGCGAAGTCCCGGCAGACTGGAGGAGGGCAAATGTTGTCCCTATTTTCAAAAAGGGGAAAAGAGAGGACCCAAATAATTACCGCCCAGTCAGTCTGACATCAATACCAGGGAAGATTCTGGAGCAGATCATTAAGCAAACAGTCTGTGAACACCTAGAAAGGAATGCTGTGATCACCAACAGTCAGCATGGATTTCTGAAAAATAAGTCATGTCAGACTAACCTGATCTCGTTTTTTGACAGAATTACAAGCCTGCTAGATGAAGGGAACGCAGTGGATGTAGCCTACCTTGATTTCAGCAAGGCATTTGACAAGGTGCCTCATAATATTCTTGTAAAGAAGCTGGTAAAATGTGGTCTTGACTATGCTACCACTCAGTGGATTTGTAACTGGCTGACTGACCGAACCCAAAGGGTGCTCATCAATGGTTCCTCTTCATCCTGCAGAAGAGTGACTAGTGGGGTGCCACAGGGTTCTGTCTTGGGCCCGGTCTTATTCAACATCTTTATCAACGACTTGGATGATGGACTCAAGGGCATCCTGATCAAATTTGCAGATGACACCAAATTGGGAGGGGTGGCTAACACCCCAGAGGACAGGATCACACTTCAAAACGACCTTGACAGATTAGAGAACTGGGCCAAAACAAACAAGATGAATTTTAACAGGGAGAAATGTAAAGTATTGCACTTGGGCAAAAAAAATGAGAGGCACAAATACAAGATGGGGGACACCTGGCTTGAGAGCAGTACATGTGAAAAGGATCTAGGAGTCTTGGTTGACCACAAACTTGACATGAGCCAACAGTGTGATGCGGCAGCTAAAAAAGCCAATGCAATTCTGGGCTGCATCAATAGGAGTATAGCATCTAGATCAAGGGAAGTAATAGTGCCACTGTATTCTGCTCTGGTCAGACCTCACCTGGAGTACTGTGTCCAGTTCTGGGCACCACAGTTCAAGAAGGACACTGACAAACTGGAACGTGTCCAGAGGAGGGCAACCAAAATGGTCAAAGGCCTGGAAACGATGCCTTATGATGAATGGCTAAGAGAGCTGGGCATGTTTAGCCTGGAGAAGAGGAGGTTAAGGGGTGATATGATAGCCATGTTCAAATATATAAAAGGATGTCACATAGAGGAGGGAGAAAGGTTGTTTTCTGCTGCTCCAGAGAAGCGGACACGGAGCAATGGATCCAAAGTACAAGAAAGAAGATTCCACCTAAACATTAGGAAGAACTTCCTGACAGTAAGAGCTGTTCGACAGTGGAATTTGCTGCCAAGGAGTGTGGTGGAGTCTCCTTCTTTGGAGGTCTTTAAGCAGAGGCTTGACAACCATATGTCAGGAGTGCTCTGATGGTGTTTCCTGCTTGGCAGGGGGTTGGACTCGATGGCCCTTGTGGTCTCTTCCAACTCTATGATTCTATGATTCTATGATTCTATGAAAGGTGTCATGGGCTTTGAAGACACTCAAACTCAGGATGCAAGGGAGAAACATGCTAAGAGGGAGGCACGCCTTGCAAATCCACACCGTGATCAACTCCCACCTGGAAACCAATGTCCCCACTGTGGAAGGATGTGTGGATCCAGAATTGGCCTCCACAGTCACTTACGGACACACTGTTAAAACTGTGTTTATGGAAGACAATCTTACTCGGCTATGAGTGATCGCCAAAGAAGAAGAGAGGGAGGAGGAGGAGGACATTGTAGTCCACAACCTCTAGGGTGCACCAGGTTGGAGAAGGATAACCCAGAGCATCAGAGGCTATCCCTCAATCCACACTTAAGCACATTCCTGCCCAAACCCATTACAGTTGTGCTCAGGTATGAACAAACTGAGGAATGCCGAGTCTTACTAAAGCTGAAGCCATTGTCCAATTTACAAAATGGTCAAATAAAACCATTCTCAAAACATCAAACAAAAGCCTGGTTTATGAGCAAAGTAGTTATAAACTTATTCCAGACTATTTTCAGTAATGTAATTTTCTGACTGAATTGTGTATAATAAAACAACATAGTTATGTGTCCTGTGCACAGGAAAAGGTAGTTTCCATCTTAAATCATAGTTTACATTTAAGTTGTAATACCAAAAAACTTCATGTAAAAAAATGACACACTATACTTTGAAGCAAAATTAATTAGAAGTAAGGCACATGGGTGTCAATAGAGTTTGTTTCCAAGTAATCATGCTTAGAAACTTACAGCACATTCTCCCCATGTCTCAGAAGCTAGCTTTACTGAATTCATTTTTTAAAAAAATAATATTTATTGAAATTTTTTTTAAAAATTACAATAAAAAAGACAATACAGAAAAAGAAAAAGAAAAAATAAGACCATCATTCTCAAATTCTCCACTTTCATTACCTTCTTTCTTTGACCTCCTCCTCCTCCCTTTTCTTGTATCCTGATTAATAGTTATCGCAGCAAATCCTTTCCATAATTCATAGTATTCTGTCATTACATTACCTTAATCTATTTCCATCTTATCTTATAGAAACCCTTAAAGCTTAAAATTTTTAAATCTTATTTTTACCAACTTCTCATAACCATAACGTTTTACATTACCTTAATCTATTTTCATCTTATCTTATAGAAAACCTTAAAGCTTAAAACTTAAATCTTATTTTTACCAACTTCTCATAATCATTTTTACCTAATTCTTTAAACATTTTTGCAAGAGCCAAGTAATTTCATTTCAACATTTTTCTAATATTCATCGATTTTATAAAACAATCCTAATGATAAAAAAAAAATAAAAACAATCCAGTCTTCATCCAGCGTCCCTTCCTCCTGGTCCTGGGTTTGTCAGTCCTTTTTATCCCATTGATCTAGCACATTAACCTGGTAATCTTATATCCGAGGCCCTCAAGTCACTTCCATGTCCCTTCCGCAGCTCTTCTTCATATTTTCCTTTCACTCGTGGGAACTCCAGCTTGGTAATGTTTTTGACCCTTTTCAACAAGTCGGCCCCTTTTCCATAGTCCAGACTAGACTCCATGTAGTATTTAAAGAGATGTTTCAGATTCCCTCCAAAATTAAGAGCCCCCACAGCTCCAAACATCTGACGGCCCATTGCCAGACTCGAAAAGTCCATTTTAGGGGGGTCTATCCAACCCCCCATTTCCAAGCCAAACCAAACTTTATCTTTTCAAATCTGGCTTTTTCCAAGTTCATTTATCAAATCCAAGAGTTTGTGTTCCTGCTGGGCCACAGCTCCCTCCATCTCTGGCGCTTGAGATTCAACAACATCCTCTTCTCTTAACTGTTCTGTCATGGCACACTCCTGTTTTAGTTCCTGGGTGGGCTCCACATAGTTTCCCACTACCTGTTCAAAAGTTCTGACCGCATTAGTCATCAAATCAGTCTTCTGACTTAACTGATCCAATAGGGCATTTACTTTACAGAGAGCACACAACAGTGCTTCTGAAAACATTGTCCTGCAAGGTCACAAGTCCTTTCCCATGGTTGTAATCTGTGGCAGCTGCAAGCTCCCTGGAATTAGTTACAGTTTCACAGTCCCCCTCTAGGGGGAAAACTTCTGGTTGTTCTTTCTTTTAAGGACAATAACAACAAAGTTTCTTTTTTAAAATACTTTGTCAATATTTGTTCCTTTAAAATGCGAAAGGAAACAATGGGATCACAATGTTACTCTTCTTTTAGCTATCTGTCTAAGACATTTGTCTCTGGTCAATGAGCTTCAAACGTCAATTCTGACACCCCGCTCCAGGATCAGGACGGTGGAAAGTTACTTTGCTTTAAACTCACTTCTGCAGGTTTAAACAGTCCAAAAAAGGTCCCCCTTCTTCTCCTGCTACCAAAGGGGGGGTTCAACAATTTTAAATGATGAAAACCAATCCTTTGAAAGTGATTTTCTAGGCTCTAGTTACGTTGTCTTTGCTTTACAAGGAAATGGAAGGCTGACTTCCTGTTTAGACCTTCCCGTTTCAGTACCAAATTAAGGTGAATTTTTAAGTCCAATTCCTTTCTGCTTGCCAGTTCTTATTTAAAGTCCAATTGTTCAATGTTTAAGTACTCACGGGTGATTATTTTAGATGCCAAATTGTCCCAGGAAAAAGGCAGCGCTCTCCGGCAACGGCTATGCGGCTTCGCTCCACGGAAAAAGCAACTGACTCACAGCACCGCGCCACTTCCCCCTCTTCGCTTCGGAGCCCGTTAGTGGGTTCCTTTGCGGGTTGGGGGGGCGCTAAGGGTGCCCGCCGAGTCCCACGGTCACAGGCTTCATCCGCCTGTGATTTCTGGAAGGGTCCCCGCTTCGCCGTAGCGGAAAGGACCCGTTTCACGCGGAGCTGGTCCCTCCAGTTCAGAGGCGATGGCGCCACCCCGGAAGTCTAGCTTTATTGAATTCAAAGGGGCTTACTCCCAGGTAAATGAAGCTAGGACTGCTAACTTCACAAAGCAATTTTCAATAAGATCCAACTACTAATTTCTAGATTAAAAAAACAAAAAACTTTTATTCAATAGCTCTAAAGTAATTAATTTGCTATTCTGGAATATCGTTATGCAGAGAATATTGTGGACAGTACCTTACAACCTTCACAAGCATGGACTCCATAATGGTAGCCTGAAGCTTTATCTCCACATATTCTACATTCAATATTTAACGATGCACTGGGCAGTTCATCTTTGCTACCCGAAACTGTGGAAAAATTCACAGAGGAGGGACTGGATGCTGGCGAGAGAGAGTCTGAAAGTTAAAAAAAAAAGTTAGCAAATACTAACAGCAAACTCAGGTGACTGAAAGCCTATAAGTTTGGAAGCTAAACAAGACAACTCAAAATATTTGAGAGGCACCTAGTTAAGCAAAAGAATATATATCTGTGAATTAAAAGAAATTACTTTTTTCCAACTGCATGACAGGAACCTGTGAGAAAATATGGAATTCTGATGGCAACTGAACTTATAGAGGATGGTTGGGTGGAGTATGGAAGAAAAGGGTTCTAATAAATAATAGACAAGCACACTGTATTGTGTCTACCAATCAAGTTTATGGCTGAGTGTGCCTGTCCCATCTTGGCAACCCCTGTTTAAGCCGGGGAGTTCTAAACAGAAGAGGCAAGAGCTGAGCAACAAGAGCAAACAGTCTCTTGGGCATGGTGGGTTTCTTTTGCAGGTCCCTTGGGATACTGGTGGACACACTGATGACCCCTGGTTTACACAAATCCCAAATCATGTTTCAGCAATATAGCAAACCAAGTATTTCAAATTGTATTAGGTGTCATAAGGGTACATAAAAGGTTGCTGCCATACATTAAAACAAAATCTGATTAAATTCATTCTAAATAATAACATTCTTACCTGTGATGATTGATCCATCAGACCCAGGTCCATTTCCCAGTGACTGGAAGTCTGTTACACTTAATGCTCCTGAACTATCCCCGCTTATAGATTGTGAGAGCTCTTGTATGGAATCCATATCTTGTAAGAATTCTTCAGATAAAGGACTACCAAGATCCTCATCCTTTAAGGGAAGGAGGGGGCAAAGCTGGCTTTCTGTGTCCACCATTTCGGTGAAGCAAAGTATGTCGCTCAGCATTTATTAGGCGTCTGAAAGCAAAACAAATATCTTAGCAAGGTAAGGTAAGCCACTTATTTGCCATATTTGTATGATTCCCTCTCAAAATACCCAGAGATGTAACTTATAGCATCAATGGTGCAAACCACGTTCAAATTTTCCGTATTCCCAGTGTATAACACAACTGAGCGTATAAGACGACCCCCAACTTTTCCAGTTAAAATATAGAGTTTGGAATATACTCGCCGTATAAGGCTACCCCTCTTCCAACGCACAACAGGTTAAGAACGTGCTTCAGGTTAAGAACGGACCTCTGGAACGAATTAAGTTCTTAACCCGAGGTACCACTGTATTCACATGTTGCTTATTCATAGAAGTGAAAAGCAAGTCATGGACTCAACATTCCTATGGAATGCCTGCCAAAGCCCCCCCCCCCCGGGGGGGCCTTGAATACAATAAAAGGTAAAGGGACCCCTGACCATTAGGTCCAGTCGTGACCGACTCTGGGGTTGCGGTGCTCATCTCGCTTAACTGGCCAAGGGAGCCTGCGTACAGCTTCCGGGTCATGTGGCCAGCAGGACTAAGCCGCTTCTGGCGAACCAGAGCAGCGCACGGAAACGCCATTTACCTTCCCGTCGGAGCGGTACCTATTTATCCACTTGCACTTTGACGTGCTTTTGAACTGCTAGGTTGGCAGGAGCTGGGACCGAGCAGGGAGCTCACCCCATCGCAGGGATTCGAACCGCCGACCTTCTGATCAGCAAGTCCTAGGCTCTGTGGTTTAACCCACAGCGCCACCCATGTCCCATTTGAATATAATACAATACAATAAAATAGCAATGCAGCAGAAAAATGGCAGGCACCAGAACATACCTGTGAAAAATGCAAACCAATGCTCATTTTAAATTTTTTTGAATATTTTAAATGGCTGTTTTTAACTGATTTTACCAATAAGTTTATTGTTTTATCTCTCTGTAAACCACTTTGAGGGTTTTAAAATATATAATCAAGTGGTGTACAATTTTTAGAAATGGAAATAAATAAAAAGATAAAAAATGCCTGGGGGAAAGAAAAAAATAGTCTAGTCAAGTCATGGGTTCATGTTTGCAAGTTCAATCACAGTCGTAAACTAGCATTATTTATTTTTCATTTATTTAATAAATTTGTACACCACTCTTCATTTGTAGATATCAAGGCAGTTCGCAACATAAAAATACAATATAAAAAACACAAAACACATAGTAAAAATTAAACATGTCATGGGGGATGTTTCCCCCCCCCCCCACTGGGCTCTAAATTGCATATAAATATGTAACTAATATTTTGGAGGTGATATCAGAATTCTCAACACTGCTACTATAACTTGGGATCTGAGATAACCAATCTCCCTTAAAACATCTCCCCTCCCCAAGAATTGCTGTACTGCCTGGCATTCTCACAAGTGCTGGTAGGTGTGCGCTTACATTTCTTGGTAAAGGATTGACAGCTCAAGAATCAAGCTAGCAAATTTGTGCATCATCATCATCAGCTGGACCAGATCAACAGCCCAGCTGTTCCCGCATCTTGTTCTTGCAGTGGCCAACCAGATGCCTGTGGGAAACCCACCTTCCGTTTCCAACAACTGATATTCAGAAGCCTGCTGCCTTCAAGAATAGCCATGATGACTATGCTCCATGCCCAACAGCCACTGGTAGCCTTATCCCCCATAACTTTGTCTAATCTTCTTTTAAAGCTATCCAGATTGGTATTCCAGATCATCTTTCTTCACTGCACTGCTAGCTACTCTGCCAGCTACTCTGTTAGGGAGTTGGACATGTTAAATCTCTTTCATTCTGTCAAATAAGAAAAATATTGGTTTTTTCCATTGAAATAGTTTAGTTTTCATTAATTATTATGAAATGTCCAAGCAAATAATTGTACATAGAGAAAATGGAATGCACATGCAGCAGTAAGGAAGTGTGAATGTTGCACATATAAACAAATAGGCAAGGAGGGGCAAAAAAATAGCAAATAAATAGATCCATTCATAGTTTTTTCGTGCTAGGAGTCTTTTGTTGGTGGGGAAAGGTAGTACAGGATTAGAAAAAAATGTAAAGGAAATCACCACCATAAGGTGGGTGCAGGCAGAGAGAAGGAAGACGATGCTTAAATCCAAGATCCCCCCCCCCCCAAATTCCCTGGTGATTCACGGTGCGTCTCATTTTTATTATGGAATGGTCTTTTAAATCCACAGGCTGCACTGCTCTGGCAGCCAAAACCATCCAGAGTCATATCTCTGTGGAGTTGTTTTCAACCCTCTAATCTCATGTTCCAATAAAGAAAGATTACCAACTGTCCTTGAAAGAGTAGTTAAATATTCACTTCTCATTTAGGACTTTTGACCTCAAGACAAAAACACCAGCTTCAACAATAATTCAAGTGCAGAATACTGTGTGATCACGCCACGTGTCCAGATCCCTCTCTCTCTCCTATATCTGTTATGTTATAACTGCATTGGTTTGTGGTCTTTACAAACCATGATTTAGCCTTCAAACTATGCTGAATCTCAGGTTTATGCAGATTCTCTATTTAGAGATAATCTTTTAGAACTCTGCCCCGCTCCCGGTTTTATTTCATTTTTCTTACTTGACTACTTTGCAAAACAGTTATTGAACTCTTGCCAGTTTTGTACAATTCTACCTCTTATGTATTCTCAAAGATACTCAACAGCACAGTGCTACTTGGTCTCCAATTAATACTTTGGCCTTGTTTTCACTAGTAGTATGGATCAATAAGGGCACCATTTGGGAAAACTTGAATGCAAAATTGAAATATGAAATACAGTATACACACATTGCTTCCCAGCAAACCATGCTAAAGTTTCTTAAATAATGATTCTATAGAAAACTTTAAATTAATTGGAGAGATATAATAATATGCAAGGAGAATTTAAGGGGGGAAAGGGAAACCAGAGGGGGTGGGGGGAGTCATTAAATGCAAATTTGGATTGGATATGTATAAACAAAAGAAAAATGCTGTTATTTTGAAACTTGAAAAAGAAAATATTAAAAAGAAAAAAGAAAACTTGTAATCCATACAGAAGTATAGTAAGCAATTCCACCCACAGTCACAGTTTTCTGTGCTGCCTCTGCTGAATCCACAGTGCTAGAGGCAAGTCATTGCTTTCATTGCCTCTTCAGCAGTAGGAAGCACAGGAACAGAAATTCCATGCAAGATTCTCTCCAGACGTGCATTTCGTTTATTCGGACTGTACCATAGTTTCTAGCTACACAAGAATAATGTATCACATGCTACATTTTCTTGTGAACTCAAACCCAGAAGAAGATCATTTAGGAAACTAGTATCATGACTTCACAGCATAACATCTGAACGAAATGTTAGTACACTCTGAAGTTCCTTTTTTTATTTAGCAATTAAATATGTATAGCAATTTTCCCAGTCCTAGATAAGTGTCTTACCTCATCAATATCCAGCACAACCAATGCTTATTATTCCTATTCACAGCAAAACTTAAATTTCCTTCAGTTCAATTTATTTCTCCCACTCCCGTCAATTTTCTCTCTCAGCTGTTTTCCTCCTCTCCTGCCTAGGAAGGCCAGTGCACTCCTCCAGCTTCCCCCCATCCCAGCTCTCCCTGCATCTGCACAGCTGCAGCCTCCACACCATCTGTAGCCCCTGCACGATTCATTACAAAATACAAACAGACCACAATTATTTACAAGTTGAAAAGCTACAGTGAAACTAACATCTGTTTGCGGAAGAAACTGCACAAGAATGAATTCTTCTTCTGGGCTGAAGAGAAAAACGATACTATGTCCTTTCACTGGTATTCTTTCTTGCTTTTACTGCCAATGCATTGCATCACTCCGTGTTACAATACAATATTGGGAAAGCATACACATACTTAATACAACAACTCATATCAGCGTCTTCTTCCTTGTTTGGTTATACACTTTATACATGAACACGTTTTCTGCTGCATTTTCTCAGCAGCAGATACAGAAGCATACATGCTCTCTCATTCTCTGTCTCTGGTCAACACTTGCATGTTCTGGCAACACAGAGGCAGGGAGGGAGGGAGGGCGGGAGGGCAAGGAGTCTTACTAGCACCTGCTCTCCTCTTCTTCCCTTGACCTGTATTTATGTGCAGTGGTACCTCGGGTTACATAGGCTTCAGGTTACATAGGCTTCAGGTTACATACGCTTCAGGTTACAGACTCCACTAACCCAGAAATAATACCTCGGGTTAAGAACTTTGCTTCAGGATGAGAACAGAAATCGTGCTCTGGTGGCACGGCGGCAGTGGGAGGCCCCATTAGCTAAAGTGGTGCTTCAGGTTAAGAACTGTTTCAGGTTAAGAACAGACCTCCGGAACGAATTAAGTACGTAACCAGAGGTACCACTGTATACAGAACAGTAGGAAGTTAAGTGAAAATAGCTCATAAAGGTTTTCAAGAATATACCCTATTCAACATATATCTACTTCAGTAAATAGCTTTATTTCTTTTTTATTTAAGTATTTATAAACCACACATTCATAGGAAACATAACAAGGACAGGGCCGTCTTACCCATAGGCACTAGGGGTGTGGGGCACCCGGACGCGGGCTCTCAGGGGCTCCAGGCTGAGAGTCCGGGGCAGAGATTTGGAGTCCGGGGATTGGGAAGAGCCGACAGCCACTGCTGAGTGGAGCAGAGGCTGTCAGAGCAGGGTGAGCGAGGCGATGAGGCAGCCCTCCTGCGCGCCTGGGATTGGTGGGCCGTTGAGAGGCCTGTTCAGCGCATGCTGCTCACACGAGGCGCCTGGCTTCGCTCAGTTGCTGCCACTGCCGCCACCTCGGGTTTGACTGTTGTTGAACTGGGCTCTGCTTGCACCCCCCCCCAGGTGCCCGGCCCTACTCTGCTGCTGCCTCGGGCTTCTCTGTTGCTGCTGAGGTGGCTGGCCAGGCCAGCTCTGTGCGCCTCACCAGCCCACCCTAAAAAAGGTCAACAACTCTGGGCAACCGGGGGGGGGGGGCGCCAGGCGGATCTTTGCACCCCGGCGCCGCATATGCTTAAGATGGCCCTGAACAAGGCAGTATATAACATAAACCATAATATAACAGCATCTGCAAAAATATCAGTACCATGTCAATATAACTTGGTTGGGGGGGGAATCAAATTCCAAATGCTGGTTTGAGAAATAGTTTTTAGGACCCTAAAGGAAAGCAGGTAAGGAGTTCCACAGGACAGGGTCTGCCACACTCAAGGATCACTCTTGCTAAAAGCTGGCTGAACTTCAGGGGCATGGAGGACCACCAAAAGTGGCCCATCAGAAGATTTCTGCGATCCCAAGGAACCAGGCAGCTCTTAAGGTACTTTGGAGGCAAACTGTTTAGGGCAGGCATAAGCAAAATCGGTCCTTCAAATGTTTTAGGACTACAACTCCCACCATCCCTGACCACTGGTCTTCTTAGCGAGGGCTGATGGGAGTTGTAGTCCCAAAACATCTGGAGGGCCGAGTTTGCTTATGCCTGGTTTAGGGCTTTGGGACTTAACACAAGAACCTTGACCCTGGGCGAATCAGCAACCAGTGGAGTTTTCTCAGCAAAGGAGTTAACATTTTGCCAGTAACCTGTTCCAGTGAGCGGTCTGGCCACCGCATTTCGCACTAGCTGCAGCTTCTAGACCCCATACAAAGGCACACATGAAGCACATTCCACTAATCAAGTACTGATATTACCAATGCATGGACCACTGAGGTCAAGCTACCCTGATCCAGAAGGGTGCGAAGAAAAATTGTAGCATATTTAAAGCAGCATATTTAAGAACAGAAAAGCAATAGTGTGTAAATATGAGTAACAGAATTTTGTAGCTGGGAGAGATCACAAGGGTCATGTGGCACAACCCTGCAATGCAATGATAATCACAAAATTGGAGGAATTCGAACAGCAGTTTATGAATAAGTATGCCATATGAGCTTGCATAAACATAAATTTGCTGATACCATCATCTGAAGTAGTTACATTGCGTAATTAGTAGCTCCTGCACAAATTATTTACTTTTTTGTTTTAGTAAAATCATTCATATTTACAAACACATTGAATACTCCTGAAAACAAAGTTGTAGGATACCCTACATACTCTCTCTCCTTAATTCCCTGCATTTCCCATCATCCCAGGAAAGCCTGCTATATACATCCTGACATCATAAGTAAGCTCCAGAGTAGTGGCTATAGCCCCAAGCAGCTGTCCGTCCCTGGCCAGTTTCTGCATCCCCAAATGCCACTCTCTCAGATTTAAGGATATCCTTAGACAAGTCACAAGCCCAGGTGCCAGTTCTTAAACTGCAAACATACAGGCTCCTTGATCTTCCACAAGGATAAAAGAGAGATGTAGTAGCACTTTACTCATCAAAAATATAAAATGCATTAAGATTAGATCTTCTAAACTAGTAAAATAAATACAACAAAATTCTATAATGTATTATTAATTTAATATTATACTGCTGTAATGCTATTTATAGGCACAGGACAGATAAGAAAATGTAGAAGTCTACATTTTTTCATTAAGAAGGAACACACAGTAACATCATTCTCCACCACCCAGGAAAAAAAATCCCCCAGAAGGTGAGGAGTAGAAACCCGTGAGAGGGAATTTCTTTGCGCATCCAGTCTCTGATTCTAAGCTGAATTGACTAGATAGCTACATTAGTCTCTGACTCTAAGACTTGTGAAATACCACAGCTATCCTAAATCATGTCATTTCCACAGCTAGACATTGCTATTCCTCGAGACTTGCAACGTGCCATTCTTTCCCATAGACCTGGGTGGTGCAACCTCTCAGGCCAAGTGGACTGCAAGAATACACTGACATAGAACCTGTGTGCCAGCACTGAATTAAATTTCCATATCGTCAATTAAAGTATGGAGAATATAATATTAGTTAATATACACGACTAATATATTTTATTAAATATATAATTAAATACACCTTTAATAAATGTAATATAGTTAATTATTAAACAAATTTAATATACACAATTGGGATGAGTACCTGACAGAAGCACAGGACAGAAATGCAGGAGAACTCAGGATCGGAACGTGTGTGAGAATCTGACTGCTGAAATCCCACCCAGAGAAGATACAAGTGCAGGGAAAGGGAATCAATGCATCCTCCAAACAAGTGACTTCCCAGTCAAGGAGGAGTTGGTACATTTTTGACAGAGTTTTCATTTAGGAGTTGACCAAATCTGTTTCCAATCAAGATGTTTCTGTCGCAAACCCCTTTTTAAATCTATTTTGAATGTTTCAAATAGTTGATAATATTGGAACCAATCCGCTATCCGTTCTCTTATCTCTTCAAAGCTTTTCAGCTTTAATTCATATTATATACCAGTAGTAGTTTAGTACCCAAATAAGGCTTTGCATGTATTACTACACCCATTTTTATCAAATTATTAGAAGAGATAAAGTCTAGTCCCAGTCTCTCGTTTGATAAAACTCTTTTATGTTTTTTTGCGACGTGGGCCTCTTGCAGGCATATTATGTCATGTTTTTGTTTTTCTAAAACATGTGCCACCCTATTTCTCTTTGCTTTTTCGTTAAGTCTATTCACATTCCATGTGATAATTTTGAGATCCATCCTTTATTATAAACTATGACACCTGAAACATTAAGTCCTTTCACAGCTACTGAGTGAGCAGTGCTCAAAATTGGGATGGGAAAGCTACGCACCACATGGCACCTGGAACCTGGGTTATGGGTGCCAAAACACAATGTGTAAATGCATTTCTTCCCTGCAGATCTCCCCGCTCGCTTTGTCCTTTTTTCTTACTTGGTGGAAGCTGCCTGGGTCTGGTTTTGTCTGAGCTCAGGCAGCGATTCTCGAGCCTCAGGAGCAGAGGGCTGCTCCTGGTGGCCGTGGGGGACAGCAGCAGAGGTGGCAGCAGGATGCCAATGGCCTTGGCAAGAGGTCTGGGGGTGCTGCCAAGGAAAGGAGCCGTTGGGGTTCATCATCAGCGCTGCAAATGTGGAGCTGCTTGTTTGGCTGCTTCAACTTCGTAAGCAGCTCTGGCAGCTTCTGCACTTCAGCATCAGCACCACCATGGCTCCAAAGAACCCCGTGACTCTTTCACCCCACAAGGCAGCAACAGGACAGCTCCTCTCCTCCTCTCCCTCTGCCAGCTCCTCTCCCCTTCCTCCTATTCTCTCTCTGTCAGGTGAAGCTCCCCCTCCCTCCCCTTCTTCCCCATCTCCAACGTGGGGAGAAGACTCTAAGGCCAGGCAGAATCAGCTGGCTTCCGCAGTATTGGAGAATAGAAAGAAGGGAACAGAATGAGGAAGCTTCGCAATGAAGTGCAGAAGCTTCTAGAGCTGCTTAAGAAGTTGGAGCAGCCAAATGAACAGCTCCACATTTGCAGCACTGAGTGGCAGCCCCAAACAGCTCCTCTCCTTGGCAGCATCCCATCAGCTCTTCTCCTCAGCAGCAGATGCCGCCGACTGTGCCTCTGGCCGAGACCCGTCAAGAGTTGCTGCCTAGGATGTTTCGGCACATGCGTCTTCTGGTACCGTGCTACCCCATCAACCAGGCAGGGCAGTACAGCAGCAAAAGAGGCATGTATTTTGGTGTCCTGATGCCCCACAGACCAACTGACTGGTGTGGTATTGCCAGGGGGAGATGTTAGGCACAAAGCAATGGCACCTGGACATCTGCACTGCCTCGCAAAAGGTCGGCTGCCAGTCAAAATTAGATGGGCTAATTTTGAACGCTGTGAGTGAGCCAACAACAAAATAAGAATTGAACTCTTGAGCTGATGTGAAACAAAACAGACCAGGAGTTCTGATATTATAAAAAATATTATTTTGTCAACTTACACCTATTCAAGCAAGTATATCTGTAATAGTTTCTTTCCACAGTGCCTTGAAGAAATCAGAGTGGTTTGCATAATATACAAAATGCAAATTTTACTTACCATTTACAACAGATTCTTGGAAAACTAGAAACAAAAACTGTATCCATAATATGTTTCCCTTCCATTTTCTTGGCAGACTTGCTTGTTGTTAAATTCACCATGTATTCTGGATTTCTAGTGTTTTCACTTAAAAAGAAAAAGAGTACTACATAAGATAAACAGAACATGGAAGGGGACTCTTAAATGCAGCTAAGGCACATGCAAACTTCCGCAAGTCTGTTGCCCCCTCCCCCAAACTTTAATAAGGTATGTCTATTACTATCCAATCTAGCAACTGCACTTTCAAAAAATCTAATCAGCAGGTAAATTATTAGTCCCATATATTAAGATCTATACAAGCAGATACTAGATATCAAGAACAAGCCTGGTTTTATCAATTTGCCCAAGGCTTCTGTCTAGGTATCTTTAATGTTAGCTCTCTGAGCAAAGTGCAGACTTCAAAGCTCTTTGGGACTACAGCTCAAGACACATAACTATTTTACAAAGATTTCAACTGTATCTTGAATATTGTATAATTCATGCTTAAGCAGTGCATTAAAAGTTGTGCTCTAAGCAGCTGTTTTCTTCCCATTTTTAACTTTTGCTAAATATCTTCAAGATTTATGTGCATGAGATCACTATTATTTCCTCCTATCAGCTCTCCTGCAAGGGAGCCTAGGAAAGCCTTTCTGTTTCAGAGGACCTGCCCCTTCCAGGTAGATCTTCTCTCAACCTTTTATGTCCATACCAAAAAGTTTTATTTTATTTTCTTACATTTTCTTACATTTTTTCTTAGCCTTTTCTTACATATTCTCCTATGTATACTATTTCTAAGGTTGCCATTTCCACCCTTAGACTTCGTCCTGTGCATTTAACAGTCCGGCTCACACAAAAAATAAGAAAATGAAATATTTCGTGGCCTTGGGGAAAAGGTTATGAGGAAAAAACCATCAGCTTAATTTCTATATGCCAGGCTGCAGCTAAATGCATAGGACTAGGGCCAAGAGGTGGCAACCAAAGCAAAAATCCACATTCAGAATCAAATTTGGGAAAAGATTAGATTAGTGATCTTGGTGAATGGAAATTACACAGTGGCCAAGAATGAAAATTAACAAAAATGACTGATTATCGACTTTAAAGTATTATTATGCTTAGGTGCAACCACCCAAATATCCAATGCAGCATAATCTTGTTGTGTTTTTACTACACTGTTACTTGCCCAAGGCTTAAAGATAGCAGTATGTGATACAAACTAAAATAATTCTATTTCTAAAAAGAGTGTGTTTTCTGACACCTTAAAGATTAATATCCTAGATGATCTAAATTAGCATATTTAGTTTACCTGTAATTAGTTTATTTTACCTTTATTTAGTTTTTAAAGCACTAAAAACTTTTGAAATATCAGACCAAGCTTGCCTAATACTGTATTTGCAATTGGTAGCCACAGTGAGAACAATATGAAATGAAGAAAAGTAAAGCTTGTTATAACTATGCTATTAACTACGCCAGTGGTTTTCAACCAGTGTGCCTTGGCACCCTGGGGTGCTTTGAATGATGGTTAATAATAATAATAATAATAATAATAATAAATAATTTATTATTTATACCCCACCCATCTGGCTGGGTTTCCCCAAACACTCTGGGCAGCTCCCAACCGAATGTTAAAAACACAATACCACATTAAACATTAAAAATTTCCCTAAACAGGGCTGCCTTCGGATGTCTTTGGAAAGTAAGATAGTTGCTTATTTCCTCCTCTAATGCCCTCTTGCATCTCTGCCTCCCAAAGGCTTGCACAGCTGTTTGTTGCAGCAGCCCTTGCTACAAGCTCCCCAGGCGAATGGTGCCTGGGGCTGGCCAGGGAGTGCTTCCCAGGGCCCTGTGGGGCAGTGTGAGGAGGCCCCTCTCTTTGGGGCAGGTGCGAGGGCAGCAGCAGCAACTGTCCAGAGGACTCCCCAGGAGAGGGAAGAGGAGAACACTCCACAAGGGAAGGTGTTTGAAAAAGGGTGAGAGGCTGTCAGCTCTGCAGGCAAGGGGTCAAATAACTGGGCTCCTGAGCCCCACTGGGGTGCCACAGAAAGAATGTAGTTGGTCAAGGGAGCAGTGGACTCAAATAGGTTGAAAATGACTGAACTATGCTATTAACTAGAAGCTGTCATCATGCAACAGTGGCCACACCCTGGGAATGGCTTCAACAGGCTGGCTAAACCAGGTGAGGGTAGCCAATGGGTTTCAAACCCTCAGTGAGTTGCAGACTTCCCCTGCATGTGAAGACAGGCTCCAGCAGATTGAGTGGACAAGAGTGGGTCCAACAGTCAAGAAAGCGTATTCTGCACACACTGTAGAGGGAAGTGAGGGGCAGATGGGGCTCATCAACCTGGGAAGGGAGCCCAACTAGGAGAAGGAAAATTCTGGTCCTAAGCCTCTGCCACCTTGTGGCTATACTCACGGTAAATCATGAGGAAAAATCCATACTTGCTGCCTCTTCGGGAGAATAAAAGGCTTAGGAGTAAACCCTACATAAATCTGGACAAGAAAATCGGATGGCGTCTTGTACACCTCCTTCTGGCAACTGCTGCAGCCAAGCTGATGCCAAACATCTTGCTCTGCTTTCCTTTGGACTGCATCAGCAGGGCTGAGAGGGTCTTGTTACCCGGGACTCAACTGTGTAACTGACCGTAAGTGGTCATTCTTAAACAAAGCAATTTGAAAGAGTAACACTTTGCATTGACCAGAATAACACTTTGCATTGATGTGGACTGTAGACAACAAAAGCTTATGTCATGAGCAAGAATAAATTTGTTTAGGGTGATATCCTACAACTTAATAAAAAGATTCCTTCCAGCAGCACCTTAGAGACCAACTGAGTTTGTTATTGGTATGAGCTTTCGTGCGCATGCACACTTCTTCAGATGCACACGAAAGCTCATACACTTCATCAAAGTCACAGCTAACCTTAGAAGACACAACAGAAAAACTCTGCAACATACAGGAAATATAATTAAAAATCTTATTTGTTGTTCTTTACTAAAACTTGTCAGAAATTTTAACAAGCTGTGCAATAGGTCTTCCAATTTGCTGTTTTACTTCTCTGTGGAAATATTAACAGCATTCTACAAGTCAAAAGTCTCACAATTGTAGTAAAAGATTAAGGATAAGTACATTCCTTGTTTCTGCTGGTGTTATGTACACAAAAACAATACCATGCCTTTGCAGTATCAGTAACACCCCTATGGTAGGCGCTTCATTTACATACATTAAAATGCTCATTTTAAAATGAATACACACCTAGTCACAAGAGGCCTAAATTTAAAAAATGACCTGAATAAATCCTATCTCTTACACACCCATCCCAAAGGGGAAAAAACAAATGGAAACTTAGGCTTAAAGGATGAGAGCAAAAGCTGGAAGGTATACGAGTCTAAATAAGTAACAGACAATTCTTACATTTAAATTAACTCCTACAACAAATTAAAGAAAATATTTGAAACATTACTTTCATTTACTTGCTACAACAAGCTTTTAATTTCTCCGCAGCTAATCTTTCCATGTTTGATTTCAATCTCAGCAGGTAAATTAAAACAGATTAAGAAAGTGTATTTTGTGGCAAAGTTTCCCATCTAGAATTACATCAAAACAACCCATCACATTTGGGCTAATAAAACTCTTGTGATGGGGGGGGGGGGGAATCCAACCTGATAAGGCAGCCATCATTACCCATGAGAAGACCAGAAGTGCAATGCTGGTCCACAGCTATATTTATTCCAATGCAAAAACTTTGAAATTCACATTATATTAATGAAAAAGGCAAGGGTGAAAAAGTAACAAATAGTTAATGTTTAAAAGTAAAGCAAGCAGGTTTAACATAATCTATCCACACAAATCCTCAATTCCAAAATCCCTACCTCCATCTTATTACTGCAGCAATGCAGGGCACAAGTAACTTGGCAAGATTCCTCCTCCCACGTCCCATGATAACTATGCCTTGCTTTCCCAAAATGGAAAGTGGGGGAGGGGAAGGAGAGAAGGAATATCTTATGTACTTGGATCATAGAAAGCAGGAGAGTCACCAAGGTCAATCACCAAAACGCATTTTGCTAACATAAGATGAACAATATGCCTCTGAACACAGAAAGATCACCAAGGAAAGTGTTGTTGCCACATGTTTAAACTTATAATTAGATGCTTTTGCAGGCCAATCTTTCTAGCGTTTACCTGGAAATAAATAATCCCACTAAAATGATGGAGCAGCCTTCATTATTTATGCATTGTACAGCACAAGTTCCAATTATAGTATAGTATAGTATAGTATAGTATAGTATAGTATAGTCATACCTTGGGATAAATACGCTTCAGGATAAGTATTTTCGGGTTGTGCTCTGCGGCGACCCGGAAGTAACGTTTCGTCGCTTGCGCATGTGCAGACGGTCAAAATGACGTCACGTGCATGCACGGAAGCGGCGAAATGTGACCCGCGCACGGGCAGTCGCATCTTATGTTCTGTTCAGGATGCGAACGGGGCTCTGGAACGGATCCCGTTCGCATGCCGAGGTACCACTGTATAGTACAGTATAGTATAGTATAGTATTAGTATAGTATAGTATAGTATTAGTATAGTATAGTATAGTATAGTATAGTATAGTATAGTATAGTATAGCATAGCAATGTATTTCACCTACAAAGTGTAGTTACAACCTACTTAGGTGTTATACTAACTCCAGTTATGAGTTGAAGGCTGGGTATAAGTGTCAGCTTACAACTGATAATTCAGAAAAATGGTAATTTTGTCTAGTCTGCCACCTAAATGCCATTTGCCAGAAATACTACATTTTTATAAAATAAATTATATTCATCAATCCACCCAGGAGCAACAAGTTATTGCTTTCAGTTATCTTCCTGAAAATAAACTGCACTACAGATTTTTTAAAAATGATACATAAGCCTACTTATTGTTATTTTTATGTCCTTCCAATGCCCTGGATACTTTTAGGACTACACTCTCAATAATTTCGGGGGAGGGGAGTGGGGTAAAAAATCTGGTAACCCTGCAGGTTAGAATAGAAACATTTTTCCTTGTCAAACCACAGAAATAAATCCCAATTTTGGCAGCAAAGCCTCCTGCTTTGTGGGTATGGATCGCTTCCAACTATTGTTTATGTCAGAGACACAACTGTTCTGCCCTTGTCTCAAGGATAACACTATCACCCATCCAAGACAACAGAATCAACCCACCTATGTTGGTGTGCATATGACCCACATCCAAAACCAAAGAAATACTTCACATATTCAACAGAAAGAATTACCACCTAAATTGTGATGGCAGCTTCTTACAAGATCTTTCTTTTGCGCCAACCTCTATGTTACTCTGTTATAGATATTTTAAGGCCCTTTACTCCAGAATTCACAGGCAGTTTCTTTTGAAACACCCTAGCCTTTGGTTAGGATACAGGGCGCAGTCTACCAACACAAAGTCCAACAGTCTGATAAAATGCAATTACATCATCCCAGCCTGAGCTTTTGATTCACAAGAATTGATACAGATCATCGTTCCCCACGTCATCTTGAAGAGGAGTTCTGTGAAACTCAATCGTTTACATAATCCTAAAAGAGTCTAGCCAATAAAATATGTAAGATACTGGTTTTGCTAGCCTATCACATTGGTACTGCACCCTTCCTTTAATGAGTTCAGGGCGGCAGACACAAATGTAGGTTGCCATACTTTATCCTCACAACAAGCATGCCAGGCTGGTTAGGCTGAGAGGGAGCAATGCGCCCAAGGTCACCGGCTGAGTTTCAGAGCTGAGCAGGGATTTGAACTGTGACCCCTTGATTCCTGAGACCAGGAAGAAGGTGGGGTGGGGAAAATCCACACTTTTATCACCACTAATCCCTGCATAACTTGCACATAGTTCTGAAGACTTTTTAAAAGTTTGAAATAAATAATAATTGCTAAGAGATCTTGACCTATTTTAACCTATTTTAACAAGAATATTGTTGGAACATTTCCCCCTCAAGCTATTTATGCAATACCATTAGAGTACAGTGGTACCTCGGGTTAAGTACTTAATTCTGGAGGTCTGTACTTAACCTGAAACTGTTCTTAACCTGAAGCACCACTTTAGCTAATGCGGCCTCCCGCTGCCGCTGGAGCACGATTTCTGTTCTCATCCTGAAGCAAAGTTCTTAACCTGAAGCACTATTTCTGGGTTAGCAGAGTCTGTAACCTGAAGTGTATGTAACCCGAGGTACCACTGTATCTGGACTTTACAAGGTGACAAAAATGGAGCTTAAACTCTGTGTTTAGACCCAAAAAAAGGAGAACAAATAAGACAAAGTTAATTATGCTGCTCTTAGGTTTTATTTCAGCTGAAAGAGAGGAATACGCAGCCAAACAAACATAGGGTTTCCACTTTTTAATCTTAAAAGGATTCCTATACTCTCTGCAGTCTTTGACAGGCAGGAATTCAACATGTGCAGCCTTCCCTTCCCAGGTGAAACTTTCCCAATTGCTACACCTGTTGCATTTCTTCTTGACTGCAAAGTTTGAAGGGAAGCAGGCAGCCCAACGATCCCTTCTTACTTCTGTTCCTATTAGAGTTTGTCCTCCCCGAAGGAAGGATGGAAGGAAGGAAGATTAGTAGCAGGCGGAAAGAAGGCTACAAACCTCGCATTGGGGAGCAAAGGAATACACATACCGTGGAGCAAAAGTGACAGGCAGCACCTCAAGCGGCGCGGATTTCCTCAGCCTGGAAACGCGGCCGGGACGAGGAGCTTCACCGGACGGCGCGCCAGGGGCCTTTCCCGCGTCCGCGCTGCGCAGCAACCACCTGGCCTTGCCCGCGGCTTTTATCTAAGTAAGCGAGGAAAGAAGGTCACACGCGCCCTTCTCGAGCCCGCCGGACAGACGGCGATTCAACCAGTAGAGCTCCTCCTCTTCCCGCCCGGAGAGGTCGGCTGCGGAGGAGAACTTCACTTGTTGACTGTGCGCCTTGGCGACGCCGCTGAAATGCACAAAGGAGCCGCGGCAGCAAAAGGCCGAGCCGCTCGCTGCGCTTCCGCCGAGGAAGGAGGTGGCACACCTGGCCTGGCCCGCCCGGGCTCCCCTCCGGGGCGCAGCTGCGGGTTGGGGCTCCCAGCCGGCCTGGCCCCCTCGGACTCTGCCCGGGCCGCCGCGGAGGGGCAGGTACCGGAAATGAGGTCGCCGTGCACACAGCAGCCCACGGCCCCAGCCCACGCCCGCGCACACCTCCCGCCAGGGCCGGCTGCTATTGGGCCGCGAAGGCCGGGCGGGCGGGCCGAGCCGGCGGGCGGGCGGGCGGCGGAGGAGGAGGAGGAGGCTGGGGGGGGGGCGCCCGGGGCGGGCGAAGCCCAGAGGCGTCGCTTGGGCAGCCAGGTCCGCGGGAGACGCGGCGCCCCCCAGGCAGGCAGCGGGGCAGAAAATGGGCTCAGCTGTATTTGCAATGCTCGGTTTGCGGGAATGTTCAGGGAGGCAGGAGAGGATATAGTGTTTAATTATATCCTTCCCAACTTGTGTTAACAAGTTCTACAATTTAGCAGAGTAACATGCCCCTTTTTAAACTTACATAGCGGTCAACGTTTTTGCCAGGCTTGTTTAAGCCTCTAAAAAAAGTTTCCTGGTAATTCCCCTTTTACTTCCTCCTAAAAAGAATAGACGACAGAGGCCGAGATGGTGGGACAGGGTTCTCCAACTACCAGCATGAGTCTGACCAAGCTGCGGGAGGCAGTGGAAGACAGGAGGGCCTGGCGTGCTCTGGTCCAGGGGGTCACAAAGAAGCAGACACGACCAAACACACACAGAAAAAGAATAGACACAACAGTCTTACATAAAAGTATAAAATAGTTTTCTCACTCATCTTACAGCTCAGTAAGAGCTGTTCGACAGTGGAATTTGCTGCCAAGGAGTGGGAAACACAGGCCTCCTCCTCCTCCTCAGGACACAAAAAGGAAGCAGCCGGCCTCAGGTGCGGGGAGAATTGCAGAGTTGGAAGGGACCCCAAGGGTCATATAGTCCAACCCTGAACTGCAAGACTCAGCCTAAAGCATCCACAACAGGTGGCCATCCAACCTCTGCTTAAAAACCTGCAAGGAAGAAGAGTCCACAACCTCCCAAGGGAGACCATTCCACCGTGGAACAGCTCTTGCTGTCCAAAAGTTCTTCCTGGTGTTTAGTTGGAATCTTCTTTAACAGGGCTTAGACTCCCATTGGATTTCAATGACTCTGTGTGCCATTCTTTTCAAGGTGCCCCATAACCAACTGGCTGCTTCCTCAGTTGGTGTGGGAAATGGCCTTCCTAACTTAAATTGAGTAACACTAGCAGCACCCAACCACTTTTGGTTTTTACCATTTTTGAAAGAAGAGCTGGCTGGCCGTTGTCCCTAAAAGGAAATAAATAAAAGGAAGAGCTAGCTGGTCACTGTTGGAAATCATATGTTGGACTAAATAGACCTTAGTTTCTTAAGATTCTAAACATAAGGGGAGAAGAAGACATATACAGCATTTTAAAATTAATTAATTATTTTGTCGGGGGAGGGGGGGCTGGAACGGATATGCAGTACACCCAATGCCTGAGCCAAAAATCCACCTATATCTGTAATCAATAAAGTTGTGGCCATTTCTAATCCAGATCATTGTCTGCTTGAGTTTTAAAATCACATCTTACACTTGGTCACTGCCTGTCAGGGTGGCATTGTGACTGGGCTTGCAAGAAACTAACTTTGTGGTGAGTTTCCCCACCTTTTCTCAGTAAGAAAATCACTGAGTTTATTAAAAATATTAATGGAAGCTAAATCTGGGTGCATAAAGATGAAGGCTAGGTGGTGATTCATTAGCATGGTATGCTGAAGGGGGGAGAGCTGGTGGCCCCCTCGCCCGCCTAGGAAACGGGAGCAGAGCCAGTAAATGAAGTGGGCATGTACAACTCATCCTATGTAGTAAACATCCCTGGAAAGTACCTTCAGGAAGATTCTATACTTTGGGAGAATTGTCCGAATACAGTGGTACCTCTGGATGTGAACGGGTTCTGTTCTGGAATAGAAAGACTGTGACCTTGCTGATGATGCTGGATCCTTGGCAGCGCTTGATAGCATTGACCATGGTAATCTTCAGGATATGCTCTCAGGAATGGAGGCACGCTGCCCATTCCCAGTGGTCCCACAAGGTGCTTGTGCTCCATGACATTTGTGGAATGGGGTCCCTCAAGGATCCCTTCTGTCCCCCATTTGCTCAACATGAAGCTGCTGAATGAGGACATCAGAAGATGTGTGTCATCAATACCCCAATCACACCCAGAAGAAGCTTTTATGTGGTGTTTGAAAGCAATCACAGACTGGAAAAAGGTTAAGGAATTTAATTTAATTTAATTAATTTAATTCTTAAGGAATATGTGTTCAATCACTTCTGGAAGGGACTGTACCTTCCCTAAAAGACAAAGTGTGTGGTCTGGGAATGTTATTAGACTCCTCTTTATTTCTTGATACAGTGGTGCCTCGCAAGACGAAATTAATTCGTTCCGCGAGTTTTGTCGTCTTGCGATTTTTTTCGTCTTGCGAAGCACGGTGTCGGGAAAGTTTTGGAAAAGCTTCAAAAATCACCAAAGTCTTTAAAAACTTCAAAAAAGGCTACCACACCACGTTCTATGAGTTGCTCCTCGAAGTCAAGTCACAACTGTATTAACAGTGTTAAGAAAAAGGAAACAAACTTGCAAGACGTTTCCGTCTTGCGAAGCAAGCCCATAGGGAAAATCGTCTTGCGAAGCAGCTCAAAAAACGAAAAACCCTTTCGTCTAGCGAGTTTTTCATCTTGCGAGGCATTCGTCTTGCGGGGCACCACTGTAGTTATGTAGCCTTGGTGGCAAAAAGAATATCTCAGCTGAGGCTGATTCACTGCCGGCAACTCCTGGACTGACATAACCTAGCCACAGTTTTCCAGTGATGGTAACTTCAAGACTGGAGTACTGCAATGTGGTTTCATGGGGCTTTTTTGTGTCAAAAACAAGCAAACAACCATCCAAAATATATAGTAGATGCAAGCAGCATTTGAGAGTCTCTTGGATTAGAAGGCATGGTTGAAATTAAATAACCTGCTTTAAACAGCTTGAGTTGGTCTATTTCCCCTCTCCCTCTGTCTTGACCAGATATAAGCAGTCAGCAAGAGTTGATGATCATGTCGTCTTCTTTTTTTGCAATTCATCTTTATTGGTTTTTAACAACAGAAATGCTTTCTTAACTTAAGATCACAGTATAAAGTTTCAATTTCTTGTTGATGTACATGTGTTTCTAAATCATAATAAAGAAAAACAAAGATATATTCTTAATCATTTGACTCATTAATATTCTAATTACTTCTGACTTCCCTCCCCTTCTTACTTGGGTCCTTTAGAGTTCTTGGTTGAATGCATATCAAAATAAATCTAGTTTATTGGTAACCAATTTTTTGCTACTTTTTGATGTTTCTTATTACAAGAGTTAATCTAAACCAGTCAAAAAATTTAATTCTCCACAGTGGTCTTTCAGTTATTGCTTAAATATATTCCAGTCTTTACTAAATTCTTGTTTCACTTGATCACTTCTCTGTCCTGTCAGTTTATCCATCTCAGCGTATTCCATCAGTTAAATCAGCCAAACTTTTTTTGATGGTATCGTGTCACTTTTCCAATTCTGTGCAATCAAAACTCTCGCTTCCGTGGTTGCGTACATAAATAATTTCTTTAAATTTCTTGGAATCTCCCTCCCAATAATCCCTAAAAGAAATGCCTCAGGTTTTTTGGGAAATGAAATTTTGAACATCTTTTTCAACTCGTTATAGACTGAATCCCAAAATTCCCTCATTCTTTTACAGGTCCACAGGACATTGTACATCGATCCCACCACCTCCTTACATTTCCAGCATCGGTCTGATTTATTTTTGTACATTATCAATAATGTAGAATCATAGAATCATAGAGTTGGAAGAGACCACAAGGGCCATCGAGTCCAACCCCCTGCCAAGCAGGAAACACCATCAGAGCACTCCTGACATATGGTTGTCAAGCCTCTGCTTAAAGACCTCCAAAGAAGGAGACTCCACCACACTCCTTGGCAGCAAATTCCACTGTCGAACAGCTCTTACTGTCAGGAAGTTTTTCCTAATGTTTAGGTGGAATCTTCTTTCTTGTAGTTTGGATCCATTGCTCCGTGTCCGCTTCTCTGGAGCAGCAGAAAACAGCCTTTCTCCCTCCTCTATGTGACATCCTTTTATATATTTGAACATGGCTATCATATCACCCCTTAACCTCCTCTTCTCCAGGCTAAACATGCCCAGCTCTCTTAGCCGTTCCTCATAAGGCATCGTTTCCAGGCCTTTGACCATTTTGGTTGCCCTCCTCTGGACACGTTCCAGTTTGTCAATGTCCTTCTTGAACTGTGGTGCCCAGAACTGGACACAGTACTCCAGGTGAGGTCTGACCAGAGCAGAATACAGTGGCACTATTACTTCCCTTGATCTAGAGGCTATACTCCTATTGATGCAGCCCAGAATTGCATTGGCTTTTTTAGCTGCCGCGTCACACTGTTGGCTCATGTCAAGTTTGTGGTCAACCAAGACTCCTAGATCCTTTTCACATGTACTGCTCTCAAGCCAGGTGTCCCCCATCTTGTATTTGTGCCTCTCATTTTTTTTTGCCCAAGTGCAATACTTTACATTTCTCCCTGTTAAAATTCATCTTGTTTGTTTTGGCCCAGTTCTCTAATCTGTCAAGGTCGTTTTGAAGTGTGATCCTGTCCTCTGGGGTGTTAGCCACCCCTCCCAGTTTGGTGTCATCTGCAAATTTGATCAGGATGCCCTTGAGTCCATCATCCAAGTCGTTGATAAAGATGTTGAATAAGACCAGTCCCAAGACAAGAGTTGATGATCATGTCAGGGCTTGTGAAAGCACAGGGCTTTGCAAGGACTGCTGGTTGGTGGTGCCTGGGAGACATGCCTGCCAAACAGGAGGAAGTGTTGCTGGCGGAATCTCCACCACAGAAAGCCACAATATGGGACATTGTGGGGATGGCTTGAGCCAGCCTAGGAAGCGCTGGGTCCTGAACTGGCCTCACTCACTGCTGTCATCATGTGTCCAATGTGAGCCTAATCACAGCTCCAGCTCCAGGTTGGTTTAACAACTTGCCTGCCTTCCGCTTTCCCGGCCAGGGAGAACAGCAAGATGTAGATGCAGCAGTTGGCCCTTCAACTCCAGGCAGCTCTTCCTTAATATTTTCAATGATCTTTCACTTACTGGAACAGACGGAGGCAAAGTTTACCTTCTCCCCCTTTTCTGGCTCTGGGGAGAAGAGGTGACAGAGATACCTTCCCCACTTGCTTTGAGGCTTGACTCATTGCTTTTTCATGACCTGAAGGGTGTATTATTATTATTATTATTATTATTATTATTATTATTACCACCACCTCCAAGCAGTTCAATGTGGCATGCATCTCCTTCTCTCCATTATAATCTCACGAGAATCCTGTGAGGTTGATTAAACTGAGTGAAAGTGATTGGCCCCAAATCAGCCACTGAACTTCATGACTGAGTGGGGATTTGAACCCTGGTCTCTCAGGTCAACCAATCAGTTGATGCTTTGTTATGCAAGAAAATCAGTATTCCCAATTTTGTGTCAAGCTGCACCCTCATGGCAGCCACTTTGTGTCTGGTTCCCCATGACGTTCTTTCAGAATTCCAAACATGCCACTACACCAAAAAAGGTTGGTGATCACTGATCTCATGTCTGGGAGATGCCAAGGGTGCAAGTGAAGAAGATCTGCAGTGAACATCATCTTTGCATCCTCTGAGAACTCCTCCACACTTGCCTTTACTTCACATTTCTGGGCACAGGTCTGGTCTTTCCAGGTCTGTGTCCAAGAACTTTTTTTGGTTTGTCTACCACTTTCCCTGCGAAAACCTGCTTTTTACCACAAATGGCACTCACTCTGCTGATTTTTCCCCCAGAGTGGTTCAAGCCCTGATAAAATGCTGGTCTAGTGGTGATATTGTGGATTACAGCCTTAGGTACTTTAACTTAATGATTTAGCAAAAGCTAAGCACATTTTAACCCTACTGGCTTCAATAGGGGACCTAATAAGCATATATTTATGCTCCAGTCTCTCTGAGACACCTTACAAAGCTGTCAAAAAGCTGCCGCTCTGACGGTCCAACCTCAGGAAAACACACTGCTCTGACATGGGCGCAGCCAGCCTTTCTGCTAGTGGGGGGCAGGCTTTTGTTAGGGGGACAGAACCTCAGATTTGTATTGATTTAGGGGAGCAGCTGCCCCCCTGAACACCCCTTGGCTATGCCCATGTGAAAAGCCCAGACCTAATTAAACTGCATAGACACCAACAGTGTACAATACGATACGATACGATACAATATCTTTATTGCCATGGTCCCATACAGAAGAAAATGAAATTGAAAACTCTATATAAGGCATTCAAAAACCTCTAAAAACTCTGCAACCCCATTTTAAAATACAATATACTCCTATAGATGCTCCTTATACTGCGTTTAAAACCAGAATTGCATTTGGATAGAAACTGTTTCTCAGGCCTAGTCTTTATAACCCTGTACCATCTTCAAGAAGGCAGAAGTTGGAAGAGATCATTTCCGGGGTGCGTACTATCCTGCGCTATCTCTGCAGCTTTCTTATGGCACCTGGAAGCGTAGATTTGATCCAAGGTGGGAAGAGTGCACCCAATTATTCTCTCTGCAGTCTTTACAACCCCGGACAGCATTGTTTTTTCCCTGGCTGTGCAGCTCCCAAACCACACACACAGACCATAAGTTAACACACTCTCAACAGGTTAGGTCATCTTTCAACTCCATTCCCAGAAATCAAAACACTGAGACCTGTTCCATGCACTTCCTCTCAATGATAAGTGGCTGAATATTCAATTTACATTTCCTAAGCCCACAATAATCTCTTTTGTTTTCTTTAAGTTAAGGAGTAAGTTGTTTTTCCTGCACCACTCCCCCAACTGCTCAACTTCCTTCCTATAAGCCACCTCCCCCTCTCCATCCATGATTAAACCAACCACCGTTGTATCATCTGCAAACTTAATGATCTTATTACTGGGGTATTTGGGGGCACAGTCAGTGTATATAAAAGTGGGCTCAACACGCACCCCTGCGGCGTCCCTGTATTCATGATGAGATCCGCAGAGACGTGTGAACCCAACCTGACCCTTTGGGAACGGTTTGATAGAAAAACTAATATCCACCTGCACAAACACGGTGGAAGTCCCAGGTCTAATAATTTGGGCACCAATCTATGCGGAAGAATAGTATTAAATGCAGAACTAAAGTCTACAAATAACAGTCTCGCATAGTTCCCTTGCTTCTCCAAATGAGTCAGGACACCATGTAAAGCCATTGCCACAGCATCTCTGGCCATCATAAAAGAGAGGGAATAAAACTGATCAACGGGGGCGGGGGGGGGGGGGAGATTCCTCCCCCCTCCCACAACTGATTGATGAGAATTCTCAACCAGGTTTTTTTTAATACAGCAAGCAATGTAGAGATTACTCATCCAGTAAGCATCAATAAAACATTTGCATAGAAAAGATCCACCTCAACTCTATTATTAAAGTGTGAGTAAAGTTAACAAAAAACACTTAGTCACACTTGCTGAGCCGGACTTCCTTCTTTGCTGCAGACCTTTTGTGATGACAATTATTGCAAACAAACGCTTCTATTTTTCAGAAAGCAAACATGACAATTTGGTAAGAGTTCAGCCAATGGAAATAGCACATAAATTCCTGCTTATTAAACCACATGGAGAGTTTTACATGGATGTAATTTTGGAGAGCTTGCTAACGTCCTTGATAAGGTTCAGTTACACATGGAGTAATGCTAAGGCATATACTTTTATTTTCTAATTCAGTAACATTTGTATTCTTGGAATGTTTTACACATTACATTTTCATACTCAAATGTCTGTGGTCATGAATAAGAAATGTACACATTTGTAATGTGAAAATGGATGCAACAACAGGCTTCATTTAATCATAGAATCACAGAATTGTAGAGTTGGAAGGGACGCCAAGGGTCCTCTAGTCCAAGCTGCTGCGTTGCATCCCCATCATTCAGCCTGAGGTCCAACTCCAAGGGCCTCCTGGCGGTTCCCCCACCGTGAGAAGTGAAGTTACAGGGAACAAGACAGAGGGTCTTCTTGGTAGTGGAATACCCTCCCATCAGAAGGCGATAAATAACTATTCAACTTTTAGAATGCAGCCCTGCATAGTTTTTAATTTTGATGTTTTATTGTGCTTTTATATTTGTTGGAAGCCGGCCAGATTTGCATATCCATTCTACAGATACAAAACGCTGGTACATCATACAGAAGACTTGATCTTCTGCATGAAAATTAATGTGCAAGGCAACACTTGATCTGTATATTGATTTGTATTTATATGAGCTGCCCACAGCTCATTAAGAATTTCATTAGTTTATTGAAACCAAAAGAATAGTTACACCTGCCTCTTCCCTAATGTAGGGCCTGCAAGACTTCCTCATGGGCACTGCTTTCCACTCCACCCTCTTAAGCAGCTGGAACCAAAGATTTCCTCTTTCGGTACTAGTTTCCTCTTTTGAAACTAGTCCTTCCAAAATATAATCTCATGTTCCTTGGGCAAGTGATTAATTGTTGTTACAATGTGCTGCCTGGAGAGGGATGGGTCCCCATAGGACCAACGTGGCCAGTCCACATTGTGTAGGATGGGAAACAAGAATAAGATAATCCTGCTCTCCACAGTGAAATTTCATGATACAAACAACAAACTCTGGCAATGAAATTAAGGTCATTTAGGGAGATACATTATAATATTCCTGGATGGATTTGATCTCTGTGGTACTGTGAATAAAACATCTTGGGGACACCTTGCTTGCCCGATTTGATGACTTTCAGAAAATGGAGGAAACAGATGGTATAGGCATGAACATTATTGCTTTTAAATTTCTGCATTTGATTGTATCAGTGTTCCACAAATGAATATCATTAATGACCTTAATCTCTTTGTTTTGATTGCTTCTGACCACATGCCAAGATAGTTGTACCTAAGAGTTATGCACACCCTTAGAAATGGATTCAATAATAGAAATGATGGTTTATTGAGCACCAATTTAACACCTATTAGGGAACTAAAATGAAAGAAGCCCAATGTAAACTATATTTAAACTGATAAAAGCATATATAAATAGGAATGTTATGTGAATGTAACATAATAAGATTGCCTTTCATAATGCAGTTTCATAAACACAGATCTAGAAATATATGTTGTCATATATGAATTTTGTAATAAGAACATGCCTCAACCAATGACTTTTTATTGCTAGTTTTGAAGCAACCAATTAGTTTTATTGCTGGCTGTAGCTATGACAGCTAAGTCAAACCTCCATGTTCAGAGTTAGTCTGTTTATTTCTTTTTAAAAATATATATAAAAGGTTTTCTTGGTTTACAAAAGTATGTGCATTGTCTCTTTTTCAGGTTGTAAAGTCTTTTCTACAAATCAGTTACATTTGATACGAGACATTAGTTTTGTATTCAGCATGGGGTTGGGGAAGAAGAAAGGGGGAGAGGAGGGGTGGTGTGGTGAAACATATTATTTTATATAATGTACATGTGAGGGTTTTGTGTCAGCGTCAACTAGGTAGGTTCTCTTTCTATTCGCTTTTTGCATTTCTTGGTGGTGAGAGGGATGGGAGGCAGGGGGGCGTGGTTGGTTGTCTGTTGTTGGATGTGGTGAGGTTTGCAGTGGGTGGGGGGGTCAAGTAAGCTATATTGATTCATATGCTGTCAATGGGTTCTTGTTGTAGTCCCATTGAGTTGATAAAGGGGAGCCATACTGAGGTGAAGGCAACCTCTTCTATTTATCCCCATGTCAGGTTCAGTCTGTTGGTTAGCTTTTCTAGTAAAGCTGTTTCCCATACGATTTAGTATCAGTAGTCCATGTTCACATCTGACAGGTCTCTCCAGGGTCTGGCTAGGATGCTTCTAGATGCTGAGAGTAGCTGGCTTATGAGCTCTTTATAGTGTGAGTGGAAATTATTATCTTGGAAGATGTTCAGCAGGGCGAGTTCTGAGGTGACTTCTAATAACTGCTTAGTTATTCTGTGTATTTCCTGTAGGACTGATGTCCAAAATGGTTGGATTTGGGGGCATTGCCACCACATGTGGAGGTATGGGCCTGTAATGGCAAAGCCTCTCCAGCATTTTGGTGAGGTTCCTGGGTGTATCAGTTCCAGCGGTATTTGGTACCATCTGTAAGTAAGTTTCAGAGTAACTTCCCCCCTTTTTTTGGATGAGATGGGTCTAAACCATGGGTAGGCAAACTAAGGCCCGGGGGCCAAATCCAGTCCAATCGCCTTCTAAATCTGGCCTGCAGATGGTCTGGGAATCAGCGTGTTTTTACATGAGCAGAATGTGTCCTTTTATTTAAAATGCATCTCTGGGTTATTTGTGGGGCATAGGAATTTATTCATCCCCCCCCCCAAATATAATCCAGCCCCCCACAAGGTCTGAGGGACAGTGGACTAGCCCCCTGCTGAAAAAGTTTGCTGACCCCTGGTCTAAACAGATATTTAGACCATATTTTAGCGTATTGAGTAGGGTTTATTTCATAGACGACTTCTCATTGTTCTTTGAGTGCATCAAGGGGAGTTGTGGGATTTTGGAGCAGTATTTTGTATATTGTGGATACCATCCCCTCTGCAGTCTGGAGAAGGTTTTGGAAGGTGGTCAAGGTGAGAGCTGGACCATAAAGATGGCTGATCGCCGAAGAATTGATGCTTTTGAATTATGGTGCTGGAGGAGACTCTTGACAGTCCCATGGACTGCAAGAAGATCAAACGCATCCATTCTTAAGGAAATTAGCCCTGAGTGCTCACTGGAAGGACAGATCGTGAAGCTGAGGCTCCAATACTTTGGCCACCTCATGAGAAGAGAAGACTCCCTGGAAAAGACCCTGATGTTGGGAAAGATGGAGGGCACAAGGAGGAGGGGATGACAGAGAATGAGATGGTTGGACAGTGTTCTCGAAGCTACAAACATGAGTCTGATCAAACTGCGGGAGGCAGTGGAAGACAGGAGTGCCTGGCGTGCTCTGGTCCATGGGGTCACGAAGAGTCGTACACGACTAAACGACTAAACAACAACAAGGGCCTACTGCAGGGGTTGTCAACCTAAGACCCATGGGCCAGTAGCGGCCCACAGGGCTCGTCTATCCAGCCCATGGTGACCCCTTCCACTCATTCTTACCAGTGCGGTGTGGTGTGGCACGGTGCGAGGACTGACTTCCAGGGTGATGGTGCCTGTGCGCATGTGCATGGGTGCTCCTCCGACCCGGATGTATGCCGGAAATAGCATGTGCGCACCCATGCAGGACAAAGAAGCGCCTGTGCGCATGTGCACACACTATTTCTGGCACACATCCAGGTCGGAGGAGTGCCGGAAATAGCATGTGCGCACGCACGCTCCTCCGACCTGGAAGAGCGCGTGTGTGCACACGCCCCGGCCCACCCTCTGACGGATCCATTGGTCCATCGTCCGGTAAGCTTGCTGACCCCTGGCCTAGTGGCTGCTGATTTTACTGCTGGATTGTTTAAGAAGGCATGTAGTTGATGGTGTGTTAGCCAAGGTGTTTGGGTGTCCCCTAGTTTGTCTTGTATTTCTTGTGTTGGTATGGATTTCTTTTTGTAGAAGTCTTTTAGGCAGTGTAGGCCTTTGGCTTGCCAGGTGTTTATCTGGAGATTTTGCACCATGTGATGGAATAGTGGGTGATAGGCCAGGGGGGGTTGTAACTGAGTGGACCTGTTCAGTGTTGTGGGGATTTTCTTTAGTTTGTTTTGGAGAAATGGTCCTACCCCGAACATGCCCAATCTTGTCTGATCTCAGAAGCTAAGGAGGGTCAGGCCTGGTTAGTACTTGGATGGGAGTTAGTCTGTTTCTGAGCAAGCGTTGGCCTTCTTAGGTGCCTTCCACAGCCAACAGCTCAGTAGGGGTCTCGCCACTAATGCCAGCCTTCTGACCTTGCTCCTTCTCCTGACAATTGCTGCCTGATCACCTCCTGAGGAAGTGAGTTGTGAGGAAGAGCAAGAAGTGGTGATTTTCTTTCTAGGTTGTGGTGCTGATTGAAAGAAAAATTGTAGCAGCAAGTAGAGGCCTCCATTGAGATGATATTGTACAAAAGAGTGAGCGATCTTTGCGTCCTGGCTGCAAACTTCCAAAAGGTGAGTACTGCGCCGTATGGGTCTTGGATTCAACCACCAAGGCAATTCATATGTTTTCACTGCAGTTTATTGTAATTGGATATCCAGGATGTATTAGCTCTGGTATCACTGCACCTAAATATGGTGTTATAGCACTAATGCTCAGTAACAGTATAAAACTTAGGAAATTGTCTTATTTTCTGAAATTATTATTTTGATAATAGTATATTGCAGCCAGAGTTCCACTGCATATCGGAGCAACTGCAATACGATTTGTACTGTTTACCAATTTTAGTCTTTTCACAGGATTTTATCTATGGTGAAAAGATGCAGCCAAGTGGCAAGAGATGCTGCTTCCCAGATGCCACAAGAGGGAACCTGCAAGCAGGACGTGGGCACAAATGCATTCTCCCCTCCTGCCATTCCCAGGAACTGGTATTCAGACAGCGGAGGCAGAACACAGCCTTTTGCGCCATGAATTTGCCTAATCCTCTTTTAAAGCTTCCCAAGTTGGGGGATATCACTGAATTTCATGAAGAAGGACTTTATTTTATCTGTCCTGAATCTTCCAACATTCAGCTTCACTGGATGTCCACCACGAGGTTGAGTGTTCTGGGGGGACGGACTTTTCCTATCCACTTTCTCCATGCCATGCACAACTTTTGTAAATTTCTATCCTGTTGCCTCTTACTCACTATTTCTCTAAGTAAAAAGCCTCAGATGTTGTAAGCTTGCCTCATAGGGGAGTTGCTCCATCTCCATGATAATTTTGTTTGTCCTTTTCTAAATATTTTCCAGTTCCACAATATCTTTTTTGAGATGAAGTGAGCAGAACTCTATACTCTCTTCCTGATGCAGGAATGGAATGGAGTATTCTGAACAGAAGCACTTCATTCTGCAACCAGTCCTACCAGTCTCCCCCCACTGGGCACCAAGCAGGTGGGGGAGGGGGCGCCACTATGTTGCTCTGAGTTGAGCAGAACAGAAGGTGAGAAGGGTGCTGAATTTGGGCCTCGCACAGGCGCCACTGAAATTGCATGCCCTACTTGCTAGTAGAAATATTTGGCAATGTATATTCAGTGCAAACTCTAGGATAATTATGAGCTTAACATTATGATGTGCCAACTTCTAATCAAACCAGATATCTGATTTTAAGCATATGAATACCTGTAAGGCATGGCAACTTAATACTGGAACACTAGAATGTATTTTGTACAGTACAAGGTTTTAACCAGGATGGTCCCATTCCAGCTATGATGTACTTTATCTGGATATCTACTCATGAATATTGGCTGCCTGTGAAAGACATTATTACCTGTTTGATGTGGGAAAGGGAGCTGGGTTCATTCCCCTCTACTTTCAGCCAAGAGACCAGCACTGACAGAACCAGATCCAATTATATGATTTGCAAAAATAACACCAGAATCTGGACATGGCCAGAACCAAATATGCAGTGACCATCAAAACATGCAGTTCTTTTATCAGTTAAGTTTAGAGGGAGGAGATAGAAAACAGCAAAGCGAGGAACGGTTGTTCACTTAGCTCCATTCAATCACCCAGTGTCCTTTCTAGCAAACTGTACCCACGGAATTGCAACCCTAGGGGAGAGAGGCACCACATATCTGGTCTTCTGGCCCTTATTTACCCACTGAGAGCCAGTGTGGCATTGTTGCTAGGATGCTGGGGACCAGGACTTGAGAAAACAGGGTTCAAATCCTTGCTCAGCCACCAAGGTCACTGTGTGATCTTGGGCTAGTCATAGTCTCTCAGCCTATCCTACCTCAGAGGGTTGTTGTAATGATACAAATAAAGGAGAACAATTTATCTCACCTTGAGCTCTTTGGAGGAAAGGTAGGATAGAAATGTAAGAGAGAGAGTGCGGCTGCGCTTTAGTGATGTACCGTATTTTTCGCTCTATAGGACGCACTTTTCCCCCTCCAAAAATGAAGGGGAAATGTGTGTGCGTCCTATGGAGCGAATGCAGGCTTTCCCGGGCTTTTTGCAGCTCCGCGCCACCCTCCAGACCCCCGCGCGAAGCCGCGCGGGGCTCCGGAGGGTGGCGCGGAGCTGCCTGCGCCCCAGGGCTTCCTGCAGCTCCGCGCCACCCTCCCGATCCCGGCGCGAAGCTGCGCGGGGCTCCGGAGGGTGGCGCGGAGCTGCCTGCGCTCCAGGGCTTTTTGCAGCTCCGCGCCACCCTCCAAACCCCCGCGCGAAGCCGCGCGGGGCTCCGGAGGGTGGCGCGGAGCTGCCTGCGCCCCAGGGCTTCCTGCAGCTCCGCGCCACCCTCCCGATCCCGGCGCGAAGCTGCGCGGGGCTCCGGAGGGTGGCGCGGAGCTGCCTGCGCTCCAGGGCTTTTTGCAGCTCCGCGCCACCCTCCAAACCCCCGCGCGAAGCCGCGCGGGGCTCCGGAGGGTGGCGCGGAGCTGCCTGCGCCCCAGGGCTTCCTGCAGCTCCGCGCCACCCTCCCGATCCCGGCGCGAAGCTGCGCGGGGCTCCGGAGGGTGGCGCGGAGCTGCCTGCGCTCCAGGGCTTTTTGCAGCTCCGCGCCACCCTCCAGACCCCCGCGCGAAGCCGCGCGGGGCTCCGGAGGGTGGCGCGGAGCTGCCTGCGCCCCAGGGCTTCCTGCAGCTCCGCGCCACCCTCCCGATCCCGGCGCGAAGCCGCGTGGGGCTCCGGAGGGTGGCGCGGAGCTGCCTGCGCCCCAGGGCTTTTTGCAGCTCCGCGCCACCCTCCAAACCCCCGCGCGAAGCCGCGCGGGGCTCCGGAGGATGGCGCGGAGCTGCCTGCGCCCCAGGGCTTCCTGCAGCTCCGCGCCACCCTCCCGATCCCGGCGCGAAGCCGCGTGGGGCTCCGGAGGGTGGCGCGGAGCTGCCTGCGCTCCAGGGCTTTTTGCAGCTCCGCGCCACCCTCCAAACCCCCGCGCGAAGCCGCGCGGGGCTCCAGAGGGTGGCGCGGAGCTGCCTGCGCCCCAGGGCTTCCTGCAGCTCCGCGCCACCCTCCCGATCCCGGCGCGAAGCTGCGCGGGGCTCCAGAGGGTAGCGCGGAGCTGCCTGAGCTCCAGGGCTTTTTGCAGCTCCGCGCCATCCTCCAGACCCCCGCGCGAAGCTGCGCGGGGCTCCGGAGGGTGGCGCGGAGCTGCCTGCGCTCCAGGGCTTTTTGCAGCTCCGCGCCACCCTCCAGACCCCCGCGCGAAGTCGCGCGGGGCTCCGGAGGGTGGCGCGGAGCTGCCTGCGCCCCAGGGCTTCCTGCAGCTCCGCGCCACCCTCCCGATCCCGGCGCGAAGCCGCACGGGGCTCCGGAGGGTGGCGCGGAGCTGCCTGCGCCCCAGGGCTTCCTGCAGCTCCGCGCCACCCTCCCGATCCCGGCGCGAAGCTGCGCGGGGCTCCAGAGGGTAGCGCGGAGCTGCCTGAGCTCCAGGGCTTTTTGCAGCTCCGCGCCATCCTCCAGACCCCCGCGCGAAGCCGCGCGGGGCTCCGGAGGGTGGCGCGGAGCTGCCTGCGCCCCAGGGCTTCCTGCAGCTCCGCGCCACCCTCCCGATCCCGGCGTGAAGCCGCGCGGGGCTCGGGAGGGTGGCGCGGAGCTGCCTGCATTCCGAAGCCTGGTGCGCACTGAAGAGCACGTCCGGGCTTCGCGCACCTCTCCACAAGCCTGGGGAGACCGGCTCGGTTCCCTAGGCTTGCGGATAGCAGGCTGTTCTGGGGGCTGGGGTCGGGGGAAGCTCGGGCTTCCCCCGCGCCTGCCCCGTGCCTGGGGAGGGAATTTTTTTTCTTTATTCCCCCCCCCCCCAAAAATAGGTACCTTGAACGCACCTTGTTTTAGAGGGAGAGAACAAGAAAAAAAATTTTTTTCCCTGTTCTCCCCCTCCTATGATCCGGTGCGTCCTATGGTCCGGTGCGTCCAATGGTGCGAAAAATACGGTACTTTGAACTGTATAGTTGTTATCACACCACAAAAGGGCTGAGATCAATAAGAAGCAGCTGAGTGTTCAGCTTAAACCAGTTCTAACTGTATTGCTTCCTAATCTAATTATAATACAGATTCCCAATCAAAACATGGAATCTGCGACCACTTGCCTAACAATCAACTTAGGTGGATCAGGACATAAACAAATGGTTCAAATTACATAGCAGAGCCGCCTAAATTTAGAAGCAGTGAAGTTGGGATTGCTTTTTAACTTCAGCATCAGTTGAGATGGAAAAATAGGATACCATTTTTAAGAATAAAAATATCTCTACTTCAATAATGGTTCTTGTCAAAGGATACAAAAGTCAGGATGTGTTTACAAGTTTGAGCTGTTAATATTTTACTTGTGGTTACTATACAACACTCATCCTAATACAGACTGGCAATTTAAACATTTGCAAAGTAGGTTGGTGCACTTAATAATCCTCTCGATACTGACACAGTTTTAACCACATTCAGAAGCAGGAACTCTTTGATGAAAGGATTAATGTTGTTATGTGGGGGATTTTAAAATCACTGGAACACATTTTTCAAACTCATACCAAGCCATATGCAAAAGAATGTCTGCTTGGTGTGCATTTTTAACTTTTTTGTAGTAAAATTCCAACTAATGTGAGTTGCCTGTTTAGAGGGCTGATGCTGAAGTTTCCCCCTCACCAAGAAAAATAACATTTGTACTACAGTGGTACCTCGGGTTAAGTACTTAATTCATTCCGGAGGTCCGTACTTAACCTGAAACTGTTCTTAACCTGAAGCACCACTTTAGCTAATGGGGCCTCCCAGTGCTGCCGCTGCGCCGCCGCTGCACGATTTCTGTTCTCATCCTGAAGCAAAGTTCTTAACCTGAAGCACTATTTCTGGGTTAGTGGAGTCTGTAACCTGAAGCGTATGCAACCTGAAGCGTATGTAACCCGAGGTACCACTGCACACGAATAGAATTTAAGGCAGTTAAATTTTCCCCATTTGCAATTTATGGGGTACTGCTACATGATGAATAAAAGTAGTCAGCATTTGATCATTCAAGGGCAGTGTAGCCTTATAAGGATCTTTTTTCCAGTTAAGTTGTTCTGAAGTTAGTATTTAACACACTGACAATCCTAGCTCTCTTCTCTAAGAAGGCTGTTGAAAAGGAGTAGCATGCATTAGAGGGGTAGGAAAGATGCTACAGACACCTGAAATGTGCCCCTCATAGTCAAATGCAGCAGTTCCAAGTCTACTCACTGGGTTAACACAAAAAGCAAGGTCTTGGTAGCGGCTGAAAGTCAAAACACAAGAGCAAGGTTCAGAAACATGCTAAGTTCACAAGGCTCAGCAGGGAGCTGGTGTACAGATATTGGCTCCAGCAACTGAAAACTTTAACCTCTCAGCTTTCGGAGTCCCACCCAGAGCACAGCAGTGTGAGAGGAATGCCCTGATCTGGACCTTGTGCAGAGTACAAATCGATAAGCCCTCCACATCAAGAAAGAGTCCCAGGGATTTGCTGCAAACTGTATTTAAACTTGTGACCAAAAAGTGCTGTAAATACAAATCAATACATTGCTCTTAAACAACTAGCAATGAAGTCCAGTTTTCTTTAAGATCTTACTTGGTAATATAGTCCAAGAACTACTAGTCTCTCTCTGGTCCCAGAGAGAGATTCAGATAACCAAGCTGCTTCTTCAATGTGCTGGCAGCTTCTGAGAGAGACTGAGACTT
This sequence comes from Podarcis pityusensis, assembly GCF_964106645.2. Lineage (NCBI taxonomy): Eukaryota > Metazoa > Chordata > Lepidosauria > Squamata > Lacertidae > Podarcis > Podarcis pityusensis. The sequence continues at coordinate 98,228,003 of NC_138032.1, read as the reverse complement.
CTAGGGCTGACTCATCAATTAACATAAACACTGAAACAAAGACTCCATCCTCTTTATGTAGCTTTAGCTGTAAAAGCACCTTTGGGGCTCTGCAAAACATAAAGGTAAAGATAAAGGTACCCCTGACCGTTTGGTCCAGTCGCAGATGCGCTCATCTCGCTCTATAGGCCGAGGGAGCTGGTGTTTGTCCCCAGACATGGCCAGCATGACTAAGCTGCTTCTGGCGAACCAGAGCAGCACACGGAAACGCCATTTACCTTCCCGCCAGAGCAGTACCTATTTATCTACTTGCACTTTGACGTGCTTTCGAACCGCTAGGTGGGCGGGAGCTGGGACTGAGAAACGGGAGCTCACCCTGTCACAGGGATTTGAACTGCTGACCTTCCGATCGGAAAGCCCTAGGCTCTGTGGTTTAGACCACAGCACCACCCGCGTCCCATCTGCAAAACATACATTCTGTGAATTCAAACCTCAACTAAGTTTCATATACAATGCATGCAAACATAGCATCTTATGCAGATTAAAATTATCTTTTGCAAGTAGCAGGTTGTGTAGCCTGCCTGAGGAGTTGGCCTACTCAAGAGTAGTACTTTACTCATGAGTCGCTCCTTACTTGTGAAGAGTCTTTGTTCCTCAGGCAGGCAACAGGATGCTTGGCAGCTGACTAAGCCGGTACCTTTAGGCATCTGTGATCTGCTGGACTCCATGACTTCTCTGCTTCTGATTCTGCACAGGGACCCTTTGTGTTTTGAGAAGGTGGTTGGGGCGCTATGATGTCTGAATCCTCGCTGCCTGGTTGTCCAGTGACAAGGCCTGCTGCTCCCTAACATTTGCCTTGGGGAGCTCCAGGATTCTTCCAGTGTAAAGAATATTTGTTGCTATTTGTTTACATTATATTCCTTAATCCATAATCTACAGGTATGCATCAATAATTAGAGTGCAATAGGATTGTGTAAATAATGAAAGTATGGACTCTAGAGGAAAAGGTAGGGACTATGTTTTCTTACCATGCCTTTGAAAGCAACTGGAGTAATACTCAATAATATGTAAATGTATTGCTTAAACTTGACATGGTGTCAAGTAAAAGTACTATTGCTCATTGCTACTGAATGCACCTCTGAAGTAAGAATGACAACTATTGCGGTGTTGTTTTTAAAGCAGGTTGTGTGAGAAAGGCCTGATCAGATGATTCTGATTAATTTTTCCAACTCACTAGTGAAACTTAAAACCAAGTGCTAAATTTTTAAATTACATGTCTCCTGCCTGCTGAGCCATTTCAGCATTAAACCACTTTTATTTCTACAATTCAAAATTTTAAATTATCTTGCTTTGCACTGCAATTTTTAACATCTAAATGAAGGAATAATTGTTGTACTGAAAGCTAAAGACACCAGAGACATGAATGAGGTAATAATGGTAAATGTGAGCATTTGAACTTGAATATGCTCTGGCTATACTTAACATTATTCCTTGAGCTTCGGGTTAGTACATTTTAAAATACCCATATATGTGTTTGCACTCACAGGTAAACAACCTGTTCTTTAAGGAGTCACTATACCAACACTTCAATTCACTAAATGTTAAAAATCCCAATGCTGCCAGTTGTATGTTGTGAACTGTATACAAATTTAATAATAATAATAAAGTTCTTGTATAAACATAAAGCTAAGTTATTCTTGTTTAACTGAAGAAATTCCACTACATAAACAACTCTTGCAAAAACCTTTATTCCATGCAGACACTTTATATGCAAATACTATAGTCAGTCAAAAGTAAATTCACTTCCACAGTCTTTTTCAGGTTTCAGATACAATATGTGGATTATATGAGTGATGAACCTGAGGCACTTTCATCCGACCAATGTATTGTACACTTTATTCCAACCGGAAGGGTTCTCTGCCTGCTTAAATGTAAGTAAACTGTAGAGTAATGTAACTGAGGTCAGTTCCAAACGGCCACCCACCAGCCTCCCCAGGGCTTCCAGAGGCAGAGGTCAGCCAGTAGCAAGGTGACCACAGTGGACACCACTCTTTTTTTGCCTGATGTCCCTTGTGCTATTCTGCACTACTGTTCTTAGAACTACTATTTTATCATATTAAATATGAAAAATAAACTAACAGCTATGTCACCCTCCACTAACATCTGGAGAAAAGCATTGGAAGCAACACTGAAAACCACTCTTCTTATCTTTGCTCCCCTCTGCCCACCAGATTGTCAACATCCTGTCAATATATTAATTCTTCCATTTCTGATTGCCCACCCAGGGAAAAGTGCTGCCTTGCTGTTTTCCTGTTACTGAGTACCACATCACTCACACCATCCTGGGTAGCTCAGCGCCACAGACTGAAATAAGGCTGCAGTAGAGCGGATGTGGCGCTGCCCCCACCCCTTGCATAGCCTTGGGGAAATAATGCAGGGGGGGCTGGGGGGGCAAGAACAGCAACTGCTCCAGCTGTCTAGACAAAGTATATGCAAGTCCTGCTATGTTTTAAACTTGTCTTTCTCAGGGTAAAAAAATCATAGATAAGGCAGTTGGATCTGCTTTCCCATGGATAATCTTCTGCCTCGGGGAAGAATGAGCCACCCCATGCATGGTGATGTGCAAAACATCTGCTCTTGCCTCCACAGAAGTTACTATCCTGCAATTCTGTAACAGGAGTACAGTATACAATCAGCAATTTTTAATTAAGAAAGAAGGGAGCATTTGCCACCTAGTGGCTGAAAGTTACATTTGGCAAAATGGTGGATACAAATCTTTCTAGGTCTGTTTTCTTCTGTCACACCCAAACAGTTCTAATTTATGACTGCCCCCAAATTTCAGCTGAAGAGAAATTCTGGAAGTTCCTGCTCAGGTGAGGGGACATTAGGGATTTAAAGAGAAGTAGAATACTTTCCCCTAATAGATATATTTTTGTACATATTTTTGGATTGAAGAACTTCAAAATTGAGAGAAGCCTATGTTTTGTGGAATATCTGTTTTTTTGTTCACATATTGGGTTTGGAAGTTACATTGGCATTAACCTGTGAACTAGAGGATTTTTTTCCAAATAGGGAAGCAGGCATTAGCACAATGTGTATGTTCCCCTTTCTAAATCAGCGCTGCCCTTTCTCACCATCTCATTTTGTCTCTCCCCACAACTGCCAAATATCTACTCTGACTGGTAGGGGTCTCAGACAGAGATCACATTTCTCCAATGAAAATAGGGACATCCTATTCAATAATAATAACAATATCCCACCCATCTGACTGAGTTGCATCAGCCACTCTGGGTGGCTTCCAACATATATAAAAGCATAATAAAACAATAAACATTAAAAAAAGCTTCCCTATACAGGGCTGCCTTCAGATGTCTTTGAAAGGTTGTATAGTTACTTATCGCCTTGGCTTGGTGGTCACATAACTCCAGACTCTCCAACATGTCTCCCATGAAAATTGGGACGTCCTAAGGATGAGGGGCATTCTGGGATCAAATAAGAAACTAGGATGGCTCCTGTAAATCTGGGACTGTCCCTGGAAAATAGGGACACTTGCTGAGGGTCTGAGATCTTTTAACTAGAGATGCCAGGAATTGAACCTAGGACTTTGTCAGGGGCCAGCCCTACCATTCGGCAGAGGGAGGCATGCATCTCCAGAAGAAGCAGCTGAGAAGCATTGGCAAGGGGTTGTAAGACAGAGCTTTGTGTGCTTCACAGCCTGCTTTATATACCCTAAGCTAGCTTGCTGTGAGGTACATTGGAGGATACAGCCCCATCACCAGTGTTGAAGTAAAATACTGCCAGTGTGATTCTATTTTGTACCTGGTATGAGTGAGGGTGTCATCTTGTCTGCCTCATGCAGCAGCAATATGTCTTTGATTACCCCTGGATTTTATACATGTGAACTATAGCTCTTTGCCAAACTACTCCAGAACCCCTACCCTACCTTGGACCACCACCAGTAAGGGCACACTTTGCAACGCACATGGTCTGCACCAAATATAAGGACTGCTTTGTTCTATCAGCACAGTGTTCATGTGAGAAGGTCACAGGCAAGGTATTACGGTAATGGCATGTAGACTCAAAACAGAAGTTCCAATTAGGTTTCATGGCAAACTGCCATTGATAGACCTACCCTCCTTAAACATATCTAATCCTTTTCTTTAAACCATCTAACATTAAGTATAGTGGGAGAGGACCTTTCTGATTATGACACCCAAGCTGTGGAATCCTCTCTCCCATTGTGATCAAGATTGTAGGCCACTCAGAGGACTTTTGTTATTTAGCAGCAATAAATCCAATATGTAAATAAAATAATGAATAAACTCACAGTGCAGCCTTATGTACATCTCCTCAGATGAATATGTATAGGATTACAACCTAAATACTTTACTGAAATGATATCAAAAAAATTTCTTAAGATCATTACATTCATTATCATACAGCAGAGATCGGCAAGGTTTACCGGCCATGGACCAGATCACTCCCACGGAGATCGTCCGTGGGCCGGACCAGCGCAGCCTGTTTCGCGCAGCATGCGGGGGACTCGCCGAGAGGGTGTCTGGGTTCATGGGCAGCTCATGGGCCAGTAAAACGGTCTTTGTGGGCCGCACCCGGCCCATGGGCCGCACATTGCTGACCCCTATCATACAGCATGCAGCCTCCTACTCACATTTCATTCTGAGTGAACAGAGTACAAAATATCCTAATGCTTTCTTTGCCCAATACCAAATGCAATAGTTATTTTTTATTCAATCACAATAACACTAGTGGAGAGAAATTCAGTGCTTTTATTAAGTAGCAGGCTTAAACACAGACTAAAAAGCCATGGAAGCAGTTTTCAAACAGTATAACATAGCATAAGCAATATAAAATAATCCCCACTTCAGTTATCAGAGACAATAATGGAGAGACTCCAACTAGGCAGAACAAAGCTGATATGAATGTTGAAGCTGATATCCAAATGCCTCACACCTGTTCCAGAAACCATTCCTGGGATGGTGTGAGGGATGTTATATCATTGGCCAGGGCAGATAAGCTAATAGACCAGGGCCAGCGTAGGTATTTAATCCTACAGATTTACTACTGTGGGCAGGCACTCAACCTTCAGCTGCAGGCACTTATCCCTGAAGCAGAAACAGAAAATCAAGACAATAATGCAAACCCAAAATGCATAAGAGTCAAGGGTTTAACCCTTTAGGATGTGCCAATAAGCAAGGAGGAAGTATCGTACATACCAATAATCCTATCTCCCCAATACACAAAATTCTTCCACAATAGGCTTCCCCTACATCCCCATTTAAAATTCTTGTGTGTATGTGTGTTAGAGATGCACCTTGGTTCCATTCTTGTTTCTTTCCATTAGAAAATGTCATTTCTGAGCTTTTTGTCCCAGAGTGTTATCCAGCTCCAGCATTTGAGATTTCATGCTGTTTAATTCATTCACAAAAGGCTCTTTGCCTGCAAAGTTAAGAGCAGACCAAGAAGCTTGCAGCTGATATCAAAGCTGCTGCAAATGGGACTCCAGAAGGGACTGACATGAAAATGAGCAGCTCTGCAGCCGAAATCTTAAAGGGAAAGGAGAATAAAGTTAAAACAGAAATATTTACAACAGCCAAGAGGGAAAGATGCATGAAGTGATTTTTTTGTATAAAGATTCCCAGAAAAAAAATGAAGAAATTGGGAGGGGGGAGCAGGGGGGAAAAGAGCAGCTTCTTAAAAAACAGAACAATAACAAACAGCATTTATGTTACCAAGCCCTTTGTTTTAAATTTTTCACATGTTACCAGGAGAGGTTTTCTTGACTATCTGAGCAGTGACCATTGGAAGCTAACAATGACTTATTCTGAGATTCCATCATAAATAATGATAACTCTATAATCCTCTCTGCAGTCCCTCTGTCCATGGGGCATATGCCACAAGCTTAACAGACACTTGACTTTAAGGTTTAATGGTCCGCTACTCAAACTTCAAAAGTAGTTACCATGGGAGAGGAGCAGCAGCACAGGTCCCCTCTGAGTCCACCTCACCCAGAATGCCTCTCACTGAGGAAGGACCCTTCATCTGAGTTTGCCATTCTGGCCTTGGCACTCCTGGAGAGTCCCACAGGAGCTCCCTTTGCTGCAGCGACAAAGCAGCAGTTGTGGTCCTTGTGTGGTAAATGGTGGTGGTTGGCAACGGGACTCCTCTATCCTTCTTTTGCACCTCTGAGGCAAAGGGCCTAGTGGGGCTACTGAGTGGCCGACTCTGCTTCTCACTTCCTGCTGCTTCTCCAGCCAATGCCCTCTTCCTGTTTCTTTTCTGCCCCTGTTGTGATTGTCATATTTAAGAAGTCTAGGACTGGAGGAGGAGAGGGAAGCAAGCCTGAGGCTCCTTCACAGACCAATAAATCATGGTTGAACGTGTTTCTTGTGTCACATGAGTACTGCTCATCTATAAGAGGAGAACCAACGTATCAGTTCTCATTATATGGCTTTCCTTAGAAAGTGACTCTCTTCTGGTAAGTGGCTCTATTTTTGAAGGTCTGGAATACAGGCCAATCTCTCATGGCCAAAGGCATGGTTGGTGGGGATTTAAAGCCAGGGTGTTGCCCTCGCCATGTGTATGCAGCTACCTTCACTCATCTCTGCAGATACGTCATAAAAAAGTACAGAGAGCTTTGATTGTGGATGGGCATGCTTTGGATTGCGATTATGAATGTGGGTTTCTAGGGTTTGTTTATATGACTTAACTATTGTGTCTTTGGCGCTATGTTGACAGGCTTAATCACTTTTTGCTGAAAGGTGCTTACATTTTTTAAATCAAGCTAAGTAAGATATTGTTACATAAAAAAAGAAACTATTTGATTTTCTAAGTGGGCATTCACTTTCAGGGTTGGATATACTGCATAGCTGGCGTATTTGAAAATTGCACTGTATATACATACCTGCATGTGTAGACACACTGTATGATGGGAAAAGGTGGGGTACAAATATTTTAAGTAAATAAGTAATAAAATGACCACACACAGGCACTTCAGTGCATGGGAAGGCTGAAGTCAAAATCCAGAGTTGGTGACAACTGGTGCCTTAAAAATTGACCCTTGTGGTGTTTCTCCATTTGCTGAAAAGCTCCCCAAAACCCTTTTAAGGCCTAGGATCTGGTGCCGGGTCTCAGCAATAGAAGATAAAAATAGAAGATAAAAAGTGACTGTGAGCATATGCAAAATGCCCTTTTCTTAATACTGTAATTACCACCAGCAACATTTTGATAAGGACTCCCTACTCAGAGCCCATGGGTTAACATTTCCTGACTTTTAAGAACAAATATAAATGGAGCAGGGGGAGGGGGTGCTGTTAGAAGAAGCAGGGAAATTCTTTTTTAAAAAACCTCCTTCCCCCGATGTCATTTTCCTGATCAAAATTGTCCTCAATGCTGTTTGCCCCTTAGGGAGAAAATACCTGTAAGTTTTAGCTTAACAAGCAACTGATGTCTGTTAAAGCAAGGATAATATACCTTTCAGTTTTAAAGTACATAAATTACCCTGCTGGAAACCCGCTTCCTGTTCACAATATTCTCTCTGCAATATTTCATATCGGTACTTTTTCAACAGTAATTTGAACAGATGGCTCACGGCATGAGCAGAAGGGGGGAAAGTCTGGCACCAGGGACACAAAGTCAGCCCACATTAGGCCAGGTCAGCTTGAAAAGTTGACCACAGTGGAAAACTGTGGAGCAGTCCAATGTCAATTCCAAACAAATTGTATCTTTGAGGTGGTAAGTAGAGCTTTGCAACCAACATTTAATGTTGTTTCTTTGCAAAAGTGAGAACATTATGAGAACTAAATAACCACCAAATTTACAGGTTGGGGAATCCTGGTAACTGACTTGTTACATATTCCCAGATCAGCCAACTTTGGGAGAGAGATGCATGATTTAAAGGTTATTGCTCTTTCTGTCACTTTTAAAAGTGATTTCTCCAGGTTGCCTTTGAGAGCCATTCCACATATGCTGCATTTTTCAGGGTATACCTAGGGTATACCATGCAAAATGGTAAAGTGTGAATGAAACGAACATACACATAATCCAGGTAACTTAACCAGAAAGCTGTAGCTGGCTGCAGCTACCATTCTTTTAGCGCAGCCAACTCTGCCACCTTTAGTGGTGCCTAAAATCCTGAAGCTGCTGCATCATCTTCTCTCAGAGTAGTACCACCTGTTCCTGCTTCTTGTTTATTCCTAATACCTTCTTGTTGGAGAGAGAAGTTTGGAAGAGAGATTCCTACTGTCCAGTAGCGGAGCTAAGCACAATGGTGATTGTTCTAAGCACATTAAAACTTGGTTAGATTTGCATCTGCCCTCATCCACCTTTAAAGAAATGTTCCCCACAAAAATACTTAGGCTAGAATAAATCACAGACACTTAGCTTTGCAAATAAGTGAATGCTTTACTCACAGAGATTCCAGATTTTACTGCAAACAGATCTCCAACTGCAGGCAGTAAAACAAGGGGAGGGGGGAGAGATTCTAAACAACTTTAAAAGAAAAGAACTTGGTTTCCTTACAAAAAGGATTGTGCAAAGATGCAGGCTATAAAAATCTCCTTTTTGGAGTAATTCAGTTCACCTACAGCATTTTCTGAGTTGGGAGCCAAGTCGCATGGTTCCTTCTTTGCTTGCTCCAGGAAGCATGGGCTGCTGTGAGCCTGCCAAACTACACACACTCTGGTAACTTGAACTCAAGGCTCAGGTTAACCCTTTAATGCACGCAAATGTAAGTAACTGTATATTACAATTATTCTCCTTCTATGATGAGCATACACTTCTGGCATAGATTTTATTAGGCAAACTGCTTACTCCCAATTATGGTGCCATTTATGCATCACCAAAAGAAGACAATGAATAGCATAAAGTTGTATATGCTGTTTGATATGTATAGATACAAATTTGGAAACAATTCGTATAATTTAGAAAGAAATATATCTTACCATATCAGAGAAGAGTGACTAGATGACCTGTGTGCCTGGCGCTGCTCCATCTGCTGATCAGATGCAGCAAACTTTGTGGATGGACAATTCCAGAGGCCTCCTGTTATCCCTTCTTATGGTTTTTTAAACTGGACTTGGGCTGGGCAACCATTCAAATAAAGGATACCTTCAAACAGAGGACTGCTGTGGGAGCCATGAAGTCATGGCAAAGGCTTGTAGCGCCACCTGGTGCCTCGCTGACCTCGGTGACCTGCATGTCCGTGCCTTGCAGTGTATTAAGTGCATAGCCTTATATGGAGTTATGTTCCCCCTCTGGGCAGTAATTACCCTATATGGCGATGGGTGGGTTTAAGCCATGACCGGATGTAGGTAACGTGAGACATTGGCAAATGGCCATGCGACAGGAGAGAACAAAGGATAATAAAAGTTACGGGAGAGGAGAGAAGTTCGAAAGGAGCTGCTCATACCATCCTGAAAATATTGCTGGCTCTCTGTGTCTTTATTTTATGCTAAACTGCGCCATTTGTGACGGCTGGCTTCCGACAGACTGCCTCTGTAAAGTAGGTCACTTGGCCAATGTACTCCCAATAGCTTCATTAGAAATCCATTAAAATCCATTGTCGGTATAATTATTATGCATGCTGATCCTATATTTCTTCATATGTAACTTCATATGTGAATTGGTGAAAATATTTTCCATTAAATGAGGGGAGAGGAGTTTGGCTTTGTTCCCTTCAGTGTGTAAGAGGGACAATCTTCCACCCTCCAGATCTTGTTGGACTCCTATTAGTCCAACCAGGGATTTTGGGAGAGCCCATAGGCTCCCTACCTCTACTCCAGTAGCAATTATTTAGGAATAAAACAAGGAGATAAACCATTGTAGCCATTGGGTGGGTGCTGAGGCACTCTGCACTAGAACTGCTTTTTCAAGGTTTATAAAATATATCTGTAGAGCAAAAAATGAAAACGCAGCATTGAAAACTCTCTCTTTCCCTTTCCCTTTCTGCTTGATTAGAGATTTATCCTTGTGTGTCTGATTATCAGATAGAGCTGGCAAAACCAGCTAAAGCTTACTAGTGACTGAAGCCTAGAAAGAAAAGGAAATGCTAAACCACTATATTATATTCAGCTTCCACCACATCAACATCATTTGGCCTGTTGGGTTTTTTCTTTAAACATCATATTTCATCATGTACTGCCAGGCTTAAAAACGATCGTAAATCTATAGAACACAGTAAGAATAACAGAGACAGCACTATGTGACGAAAGGGGGCTGTAATTCCACCCAGTGAGGTCATTCACTTCATAAATCAACAAAGGAAACTTTCATTTGGGAGAAGGAAGAGGCAGAAGGGCTGAGAGTGACTGAGGCTCAAAGTACACATGGCCACAGCAGACATATTTGTCAAGAATAAGTCAGGGTGATCTGAAGACCCAGCAGGACACTTGGTTGAGGGGAACTGAACTTTCTCATGGCTTATAGCATTGTAATCAGTTGCTAGAGCTCCCACTGACCCCATTTCAATGGGGCTCCAGAACAAGAACATAGCTCAATTGGGGTGGGGGGCTGCAGGGAGATAAATTTCAGCAGGAGGGGTTGATTCAGTGCCCCCTTCACTCTTAAAATGAAACCTCATCTGTCTGATACATGATTGGAGCATAGTTAGGTTTAAGCAAATGAGCTGGGGACTGTGGCCTTAGAACCTCAAAAAACGGTGTGGTTCCATGACAAAAGTTCCTCACTGACCTAGTAATCCCCGAATAGCTTATCAACAGCAGCAGCAGCAGCAACAACAACATCATTTATACCCCATCCATCTGGCTGGATTTCCCTAGCCACTCTAGGCTGCTTCCAGCAAATATAAAAACATTTCACTTGAATGAATACAGTTGTACCTTGGAAGCTGAACGCCTTGCAACTCGAACATTTTGGCTCCCAAACTCCACAAACCCGAAAGTGAGTGTTCTGGTTTGTGAACGTTCATTCGAACCCAAATGCCTAACGCGGCTTCTGCGGCTTCCTGCAGCCAATCGGAAGCCGTACCTTGGTTTCTGAATGTTTTGGAAGTCAAACGGACTTCTGGAATGGATTTGGTTCAACTTCCGAGGGTTAAAAAGAGACACCATAAAGTAATTATGGGATGCTAGCTGAACCAAGTATAATTGCAAGGTTGGAATGGTACTAAATGGTACAAAATGTTTAGTGAAAAAAGGTGTGAGGTAGTGAAAAGGGTATGACTTATTGGTCATTTCCATTCATATGGAAAGCATTTCTCAAAGCATTTAATGTAGAAAATACAACTCAAAGCATTTCACACAATCAAGTCTTACAATATTAATTCATGCATAGGTACATTTTTATGAGACAAGCATAAACCTCTCCATCTTGGTGTCAGGTACTGGAGCACGGATTTGCAGTTTCCACTAACCAATACTGCAGGGTGCAAAGGAAAAAAATAAAGTCCTTCTATTTTTAAATCAAACCCCAAAACTGGTTTTTGGAACTCTCACCTAGTCACAAGTCTGCCTGCCTGCCTGCCTGCCTTAACTAGCTACTGGTGCAGCATTTTTTCTTGCTCTAAGCTGGTATATTTTAATTTTAAAATGTTAAAGTGATATGGCATTAATTTGTGCAAATTTATTTGAAAGCTTTTAGGGTGATAAATCTAAAACAAATGCAGAGGTAACAACTGTCCAATCATTCAAATTACTCAGTCATAAACAACACATACGCAAAGCTCCATTAAAAGGATTATAGGGAGTTGTTCTCAAAGGACTGGCGAAAGCCATGGAGGACAGAGCTGTCAGAGCTACCAGTGGCTCCTGGCCCTGATGGCTCTGTTCTGCCTCTGCTCTTGGAGGCCTTCCTTCCAAGGCTGGGAATCACAAGCTTGTCGGCTTCCCGCAGGCATCTGATTGGTTACTGTGAAAACAGAAAGCTGGACTAGATGGAACTTTGGCCTGATCCAGCAGAGGTCTTGTAATGTTTGCACAGGATTTTGAAAAACAACAACACTAAGTCAGCCAGTAGGTGTCCCTGCATGCATATCAAGCGGATGGTTTTGTAACTGCTCTGCTTCTGTAATAAATGTGCTTCTGTAGCAGCAGTGAATCTAAGTATCTTGCTGCTGCACCTTGAGCAGCAATCTGACGTGCAGACATTTAATAGGGGAAGGTTTTCCTGGCATAGGGATAAAGTAACCGGGAAAACTTTATCCTCATCATTTCTGCATTACAAGCTGCTGCTTAAGGGCACAGGACTGAAAAAGGTGACATCCATAGCCCAAAGAAGGAAATCAGTGGGGGTGGAGGAAGGTGAGGCTTCTACAGTCTGCAGTCTTGCATTGCAGAATGTCAGGTGCTTTGCAGTTCCCCAGAAGTCCCAAACAGATGGAAAACATTGATTGCATTCAGCCTGTTGAGTTACCAGTTGTGCAATCAGGAGTAGCATTCAGACACTCCCAAGTGTCCCTATTTTCCAGAGACAGTCCCAGATTTACGGAAGCCATCCCGGTTTCTGATCTGATTCCTTAGGATGTCCCTATTTTCATCAGCAAAATGTTTTTTTGGGGGGGTATGGAGCCCTGAGCCGTCTACAGGCAGCGCTGTATAGGGAAGCTTTTTAATGTTTCATGTTTTATTATGTTTTTATGTATGTGGGAAGTTATCCAGAGTTGCTGGGGCAACCCAGTCAGATGGGTGGGGTAGAAATAGTATAATAAGAATAGAAAAAGACGTCCCTATTTTCATTGGAGAAATGTTGGAGGGCATGCCTTCAAAAATATTGTTGGCTTCTTATGCTGGAGCTGTGAGTGCTGCACAGCCTGCTTCACATACCTTAATAGAATCATAGAATCACAGAATAGAATCATAGAATCCTAGAGTTGGAAGAGACCACAAGGGCCATCGAGTCCAACCCCCTGCCAAGCAGGAAACACCATCAGAGCACTCCTGACATATGGTTGTCAAGCCTCTGCTTAAAGACCTCCAAAGAAGGAGACTCCACCACACTCCTTGGCAGCAAATTCCACTGTCAAACAGCTCTTACTGTCAGGAAGTTCTTTCTAATGTTTAGGTGGAATCTTCTTTCTTGTAGTTTGGATCCATTGCTCCGCGTCTGCTTCTCTGGAGCAGCAGAAAACAACCTTTCTCCCTCCTCTATGTGACATCCTTTTATATATTTGAATATGGCTATCATATCACCCCTTAACCTCCTCTTCTCCAGGCTAAACATGCCCAGCTCCCTTAGCCGTTCCTCATAAGGCATCGTTTCCAGGCCTTTGACCATTTTGGTTGCCCTCTTCTGGACACGTTCCAGTTTGTCAGTGTCCTTCTTGAACTGTGGTGCCCAGAACTGGACACAGTACTCCAGGTGAGGTCTGACCAGAGCAGAATACAGTGGCACTATTACTTCCCTTGATCTAGATGCTATACTCCTATTGATGCAGCCCAGAATTGCATTGGCTTTTTTAGCTGCTGCGTCACACTGTTGGCTCATGTCAAGTTTGTGGTCAACCAAGACTCCTAGATCCTTTTCACATGTACTGCTCTCAAGCCAGGTGTCACCCATCTTGTATTTGTGCCTCTCCTTTTTTTTGCCCAAGTGCAATACTTTACATTTCTCCCTGTTAAAATTCATCTTGTTTGTTTTGGCCCAGTTCTTTAATCTGTCAAGGTCGTTTTGAAGTGTGATCCTGTCCTCTGGGGTGTTAGCCACCCCTCCCAGTTTGGTGTCACCTGCAAATTTGATCAGGATGCCCTTGAGTCCATCATCCAAGTCGTTGATCAAGATGTTGAATAAGACCGGGCCCAAGACAGAACCCTGTGGCACCCCACTAGTCACTCTTCTCCAGGATGAAGAGGAACCATTGATGAGCACCCTTTGGGTTCGGTCAGTCAGCCAGTTACAAATCCACTGAGTGGTAGCATAGTCAAGACCGCATTTTACCAGCTTCTTTACAAGAATATCATGGGGCACCTTGTCAAATGCCTTGCTGAAATCAAGGTAGTCTACATCCACTACGTTCCCTTCATCTACCAGGCTTGTAATTCTGTCAAAAAACGAGATCAGGTTAGTCTGATATGACTTATTTTTCAGAAATCCATGCTGACTATTGGTGATCACAGCATTCCTTTCTAGGTGCTCACAGACTGTTTGCTTAATGATCTGCTCCAGAATCTTCCCTGGTATTGATGTCAGACTGACTGGGCGGTAATTATTTGGGTCCTCTCTTTTCCCCTTTTTGGAAATAGGGACAACATTTGCCCTCCTCCAGTCTGCCGGGACTTCGCCTGTTCTCCAGGAATTCTCAAAGATGACTGCCAGTGGTTCTGAGATCACATCTGCCAGTTCTTTTAATACTCTTGGATGCAGTTCACCTTAAGCCTGCTTGCTGTGAGATACATTGATATATTGATATATTTATTTAATTTCATAAGATATATCCACTGCTTGATTGAAAAAATACCTCAGAGTGGTTTACAAAAGATAAATATTCTGATTTGGGATACTCCTCCATATGATATTAGGCTATAGACTGTCTTCCTGACATGCTAGTTTTCTATGTGGAGAGATTTTTAGTTGTAGCAGGAAGGAAATTCTAAACATGAACCCTATATGCAATCTAAAGTGGTGCAGATTAGACAGGGCGTAATAGTAAGTAAGGGACATGGGTGGCGCTGTGGGTTAAACCACAGAGCCTAGGGTTTGCCAATCAGAAATTCGGCGGTTCAAATCACCCTGACGGGGTGAGCTCCGTTGCTCGGTCCCTGCTCCTGCCAACCTCGCAGTTTGAAAGCACGTCAAAGTGCAAGTAGATAAATAGGTACCGCTCTGGCGGGAAGGTAAACGGCGTTTCCGTGCACTGCTCTGGTTCGCCAGAAGCAGCTTAGTCATGCTGGCCACACGACCCGGAAGCTGTCTGTGGACAAACGCCGGCTCCCTTGGCCAGTAAAGTGAGATGAGTGCCGCAACCGTGACTGGACTTAATGGTCAGGGGTCCCTTTACCTTTAATAGTAAGTGGATGTGCATGCTACTACTATTTTATTTTATTTCTTACCTACGCTTCACTGTAAGCTCCCAGGGTAAAGAAGCGCTACTTCTTTTAACATATATGCATACTTGTATATAACCTTTTCTACATGTGACCTGGCAATTACTTTGTACCAAAACAAATGAGTTATTTAAGAAAGTCGGGCAAAAATAGCTGCAAAGAAAATTGCTTAAAATAATTTGATCTACAAACACTTACTTTAAAAAGTGGTGTAAAACCCTCACAGGTATGGTGGATCTATCCCCCTTGTTAGTGAAGTTTAACTCAGGCATTGAAAACCAACTCTGTTCCTGCATGGGGTGGGGCCAATAGTGATATAATTTATTCCTATTGCTGGGGCCACATTCCATTGGGTAGAGAGTGGCCAGGCCCAAGTGTGTGGGACCAAACCCCCGCAGACACAGACACCTTCTCTCTCACACACTGCACCTGAAAAAGCACACAGCACAGAAACCCGGTGAGTTGGCCAAGAATAAAGGGCTCTCTTCCCCACCGGCCAGATATATTGTGCTGCTGGAGCAGTGCTCTCTCTGTCCCTGTCTTGCAAGCTTGATTGGCATCTGTACTTGCAGAGGAAGCCTCTTCTGCCTCTTTGCAACCAGTGGGCCGACCGAGCAGGGATCAGGTGCCCGTCTTTGCCAGCCTGACTGGCCTGACGAAGCAGAGCACTTTCCCCTTACTTTGCCAGCACAATTGGCTTCCATACTGGCAGAGAAAGTGTTTTCACTCTTGCAGAAGCCAGTTATGGAATCAGACTGTGCTGCCGAAGCAGAGATAACATGCTCTCCTTTGTTGGAGAGAAGAAAAGCAGGGAGTGAAGCCAGTTAGGGCCGTGGTCTGGGGAAAGAGTCCAGCAGGCCACACTGAGCCAGCTGTCATGTCCCATCTGGCCTGTGGACAGGAGGTACGCATCCCTGTGTGACAATGTTAAGCATGGGTAGGCAAACTAAGGCCCGGGGGCCGGATTCAGCCCAATTGGCTTCTAAATCCAGCCGATGGACGGTCTTGGGATTAGCGTGTTTTTACATGAGTAGAAGGTGTGCTTCTATTTAAAATGCATCTCTGGGTTATTTGTGGGGCATAGGAATTCGTTCAGATTCCCCCCCCCAAAAAAATATAGTCCAGCCCCCCACAAGGTCTGAGGGACACTGGACCGGCCCCCTGCTGAAGAAGTTTGCTGGCCCCTGATGTTGACAGTGTGGGATAGAATTTGAGGGACTCAGGTGTGCCTTATTAACAAAAAGTAGCATCAATATTGTAGATGTGATGACAACTGCTTTGTGTGAGAATTGTTCTAGCTAAGGGATAACCAAAGATAGGTATTGTTGTTTCAAGATGTTGATTTTAAATACAGCATGTGTTACTCATTCTTCCAAGTGTTCATTACAGATGGGTACTAATAGATCAGCTGTTGTAAACTTTCAGCTGATTCAGAAAAAAAATGGGTTTTTATATTCAACTCCTTTCCCACAGGCTCATTAGGGAGGTAGACTTACAGCTGTTCTACGGATTATGCAGAATGGAGTAGAATTCTGGACTGCAAATAGAGGGTTTGCATTTCTTATGCATCTTTACATAAAACAGTCCCTGCATGTAGCCATCTAACTTATTGTGGGAGAAATGTTTAACATATCTCTGCCAAGTTTTCAGCTTGTTGGGAGTTTGTGTATGTGCTTTATATACAGGTGCATTCAGAAATGTGTTCCCTGCAGTTTGAAGTTGCACATCCCAGAATTCTACCACTCTGGTCTATCACTTCATTTTGTGCAATGTTTATGAAAGCTCTTTGCTTCCATTCATCCATTCTCTTCAAATAGAATCCTCCTGTTTGAAATTCTGAGCGAGTCTTCAGAACAGTCAGCTGGTGGAAGAGGGGAGCATCATGGACTGACTTGTTCTGTGCCGGCAGAGAAGTGAAAGGAGCCTCCTGCATTTCTCACTGGGAAGATGCCGCTCAGCTTACTTACAGTGCCAGCCTAAGCATGTCTTCTCAGAAACAAGCCCAGCTGAGTTCGTTGGGGCTTACTTCCAGTTAAGTGGTGGTTAAGACTGTTGCCTGCTCAGATAGCAGTGAATTTCCCCTGCCTAGTCACAAGAGAAATCCACCAGAGTAAAGGAGGTTTTCCAAAAAACAGCATATGAGCATGGGTTTGGTGGGCCAACATTCAGAACTTATGTCGCCCCATGTTTTGCCTATTGTATCAAAGAATGCTGCCATTGCTCTGGTTATGCATTGGTATCACCTGTTTGGATCCCTCCAACACAGACCGTGATGGAAAATGTATATTTATTTGTATTTATTGAGAAAGCTTTTACACTCACTTTTCTCACAGAGACTCAAAGTGCTTTTCAATAAATAATGCATCATAATGCAAATAGGATATTTCTGCTGTAAATGAATACTTTGAAATTCCACATATTCTCCTGCTGATGTTTGATGTCTCTTCTTAATGCATTTCTTCTTTCAGAGACTCTGCTGCTGGTTTCATTTGCTGCTATTTGAATGCCTACAGGGAATCCAAATTCCAATCCTGACAATTTTATCTGAATACTCTGTGGCTGATTGTCAGAAACAACCGAGAGAAACTTTGTTGCTGATACTCAATGCTCCAAGATAGCAGGATCACAATAAATGTTGTTTTCTAATGCTTGGCAAAGACTGGAGGGAGCTACTTACAAGGAATCTGTTGGTTAAAAGGGGAGTTCTTCTAGCAAGGCAGGGGTGGGGGGGGGTGGCCAGCGCCAAGCAGTTTGTTTGTCCCTCCATCTGGGAAACCCACCAAGCTGAACACAAGACATCCTTTGTGGCCTGCCAAAGGCTTTGCAACTCCCCTATTTTTGTAGTCTCTGACAGACATAAAAATGAGGTTTGTCAAGATCCTGTTCTACTATGATGGTGGGTTATGTGTGCTTTGATAGGTCACAGGTTGTGCTTCCTTCATTGTGCCCTGGTGGGAGGGAAAGGCAAAGAGGTAGCTCCATTGGCTGGATGAGAGCCATTAAAATGTTTCCCATTGTAGACTTGATCAACCTATGACCCACCAAGACAATTCCAGCAACACAGCAAAGTATTGCGGTTTGACTGATGTTTAACAGCATTCTCTTGCAAACAGGAAAAACAGTAAGTTCAGTTGCCACACATAATGGGTGATCTGTATGCTGCTTGGTGGGTCCCAAGCTGGGCAGGCCTGGATAAAATCTTGCACCTTTAATAAACAGTAATAATAGATACCAGATTTGATGGTGGGCAATGGGCCATTCTCTCCCCCCCCCCTTCTCACCTCCCAACCAGTTAAATAACTTGCTATAAGGTTACTAAAGCTCTTCCCAAGCTTTCCATTAGAGACAGGCAAAATTTCCAGGAACTGATCCAGATTTCACACCTGGTAAATCGACAAGCCTCAAAGGAGGTTGTGAGGCAAGTACCTTTTCCCTCACAGACTATTAGAAATGAATTTGAGTGCTGCTTGCAAACCTGTGGCATTCCCACCCGCCACCCTCCCACTTTCTGCAACCACCATTTGGCAAACTCAGTTACTAGTATTTACATATGTAGGTTTATGCGCAGATGTGAAGCTGATAACACAAGCAGTTATTCCATTTCTGTAAAACATGGCTTGTAGGCTTATGTACCTGAGGACATGCATTCACTAAGTTAGTTTCAGAAACGAAAGATCTCTTATGGCTCGGCCTCCTGTAAAAACACACCACAAGGGTCTGGTAGGACCTGAATCACTTGTGCTTAAAGTGTGACTGCCTGTGGTCATCAGCATTGAAAGAGATGGCATCATGGGCTGCTTCACGGGGTTAAATGAGAGGAGCCTTATTTTTCCAACCTCAGTAAGAGGGAGCAAAAGAGGACTGAAGCTTGTGCACAGCTCAGGTGGGGAAGAAACATAAGCTGAGGTTGGGAGCTGGGTCTCTCCGTTCCTGCAACTGCATCATTGGGTGCACATCTATGGAGAGCTGAGAGACGCAGGATGGGTGGACATGCCTTTTCCAAACTTGTAAGTGTACTTTTGACAGTAAAGAGTTAAATCCTCACCCTGGACATTCCTTGCCTGACAACTTAGTGACACCCACTGGAGCTGTTTGTAAGCCAAGTGGTCTTGCAAATATGCTGAATAGGAGGGTCAAAGTGTTACTCTTCAGGACATAACAATTTTACTCCACTCAATTGACACTTAAGGCAAATTTGTTACAGCCCAAAACATTTTATTGAACTTATGAGATAAATAAGATCTTTTTCTAAAATATGAATTAATTGACAGGCATAAAATTATATAAACTCTAAATATAAAATCCCAAATAATACTATTTTCACATATAGGTTTACTCTGGAGATGACCATAACATCTTCTCTAATTTATACTGTCCCATTTCATAGATTGAAGCTGGCTTAAAAGTCATATTGTCCTTGGGGATTGCATTTTTAGGTGGGGGTAGTGGTTCTCCAACACAGAATTCCCAGCATAATCATACAGTTCTCAAGATACTTTGGGAGGACTGTTGCATGGATTGTCTACTTGAAAGTGAAATGGGTTTTCTGGGCAAGCTGCAAAGCTGCTCCTCAGGGAAGGCAGTAGGTTGTATAGTTATCTCCTGATTGGGGCAAAATCACTACCCTGAAACCACACAACCTACTACCTCATCCTGCCAGAGCACTGGGTGGCGTTGATAGAACACAGCTACTTCTTGGCTTTTGCTTCCACAATTAAGAGAGAGAGTCTTGCATGTGGTGATGCATAAATGTATTTGGAGTGAAAGGCAAGGCTGCCATTTCCACTGGGTGACAACCAGGGGCTGCTGTTCAAGGAATCTAACAGAGCCAAAGAGGGGATGATGGTGCTCATTCCACTAGGCTATACCTGTATTTAGTGCTGCTGGCCATTCTCCAGGTGTTGCAGTACGGCACTGGCCTCATGCTCTCCTTCCTATGTCCACCAGCCCTTTCCCCACCTCCTAGTCACTCCTCAGGATTAGCAGCAGCCTTGCAATGCCTTCTGCTTCCACTCATGAGTCACCACTCCAGGTCTATTGTGTGGGATTTTCCTACCATGTGGTCTTGGTCTATACTTTACCTCTGCTGCCACATCGCAGCACCCTCTGATAACCAAATGGGCCCTCTCCTCTTCTTCACTGCCACCTGCCAAACGGGTCTATTCCTGTCTCAACTAGAAACCTGTAGTGGCCAAGTAGTGCTGTAATTTACATTTGGAGGATATTGTGATCTGTGCAAACTTCCTATGGAACTACTGTACTAAAGAAAGATGCTCTATTCCACAAGAGTTATTTTTTTTGCAAAACATTTTAAAGAAGACCATACTGTTTGGTTAGTCAAAATGTGTACACCTAGACACAGAGGCTACCCTTATCAAGTACAACTCAGTAAGAGGACATTATCTGGTTGGTGTGTTAGGCCCTTGAATCATGTCCTTGGCTCAACGAGGTCAATGGATGGGCTGATTCAAATACTTTAAGGTTCCGCTCTCCTGTCCCATACATTCGTATGCATCAGTAACATATGTTGTTTCCTGATACGGTGATGGAACGTCCTGTGCCGCTATCACAGCCACTTCAGGAAAGACAGTAGATTGTATAGTTATCTGACAGGCAGGGTATAACCCTAAAACTATACAACCTACTACCTCACCCCAAAGGACAGTCTCACTCTGATGCAGATGAGGTCCAACAAATCCCTGGGTTGAATTATAGTAACCTGCAAGACAAAAAAGATCTCTAGAGGGAGGAAAAATTAATGGTGTTGCTAATCAGTGCATTACTAGTTTAGACACAATACAATCTTTTAGGAATATTCTACAAATTCCACATTTATAACAATCATACTTTAGCTTTTATTGTTGGTAGTAATCCAGGTAGTGAATCTTTATTATTTATAACCTGACATTTAACTTAAAGTATGTATGTATGACTAACATGGGTTAATATCCTGCATTCTATGCACAGGGCATGGAGCTGTTGGGGTCTGGCCAGGCACCACCAGCCTTGGTCAGTGGGTGTTTACCTACTGGAGGCTACACAAAGCCCATTCTTAATAATATATCAGCCAGGGGGCCTGATAATTTTCTGAACACTGTGATGCCCCAACCGAGATGGCACCCCACACAAGTCACCCTGAATTTATTTTATTAATTCATATAGAAGCAAGCTTTAAAGACTATGTTCAGCATCTGAAAGAGATGCCAGAACCATACTGGGCCAAAACTAATGCATACATTAAAGCTCCATTTTGTCTACCTCTATCTTCCCATTTTGGCATCTGCTCTGGAAGATCTCAGAGTCTTTCCACGTACTGCTGCTTGATACCCTTTAACTGGAGACAGCATGGGCTGAATCTGGGTCCTTCTGTGTGCAAAGCTTGTGCTCTACTGCTTAATAAAGGCATCTTCAATGCAACTATCAAGGCATGCTACTGTGCCAACACAATTCATCAAACAAAAGGTGTCAAAAGATCCCATCTTTCTTTATGACCAATGCAGTGATTGCTCTAATGATTCATTAATTCCCAGATGTGTATGGTATTTATCTGTTGCATTTAGATTCCACCCTTCCTCCAGGAAGCTCAAGGTGTACATAGTTTTCAGCTCTCATTTTATCTCCACAACAATTCTGTGAAGTAGTTAGATTGAGAAAATGTGGGTGGCCCAAAGTCACCTCGTGAGCTTCATGGCCAAATGGCGCTTTGATTTTTTGGCCTTCCCAGTCCTAGTTCAACTCTCTAACCACTACACCACCCTGACTCCATGTCAGCCTGACCTAATCTGTAAGGACCAAACCCTCTGAAAACATGAAGAACCATTTGTGTGGCATTATGCAAGGCAGAATTACATGTTATCAGAAACTCTGGGCTAGATAAAAAATAACAGTCCTCTGCCAAATTCCATCCCAGAGCTTAGAAACATGTTGTTGGAGTCAAAATCCCATCAGGCCCAGGGACAGGAATGGTGGAAAGAGTCCAGCAACATTGCAAGACAGCGTATGGGCTACCCCAATATGAAATCATGAAATATGATTTACTAGTATCCTGAGAAACTTTATGCGGAGCATTTCACTGCCGGCAGGCGCCAATGATGTAGGGCTAGGACAGGGAAAGTCTCAAGGACACCCAGTCAGTTAACATGTTGTTGTTTGATACATGGGTCTTGACATGGGGTTGCCACTCTCACATTTTTTGATAATGTGTACTGTCACCCACAGGTGTGTGTGTATGTCTCATCTGCTGACCTCAGCTGATCTGATAATTTGGGGTTTAATGTGCTGTTCTGATGTACTGATATTATCCGGTCTGACCCAGACATACAACGGTCTTTAGAAGTATAAACTCAACAATAATTAACATGTCTGTTATCCGTTCAGCAGAATAATGTACAATGTTTAGAAAGATCAGTGTTTAAAGCAAGAATGTACTAAAGTTGCAGGAGATTCACACGGGCATGCAGAAAATACTTTTTTTTTTGTAAAAAAACCCCAAACCTCAGTCTTTAAGAGCAGCACTTAATTGCTCCACAGGTGAGTCATAAGCTCCATCATAAATATTAACTACAAACTGTTAGTCTTACACATGATTGTCCTGTGGTTGTCAACAATAAAAAGGTTTGGTTACATTAATGCTTAATGTGCCTGTTATGAAATGTTTTTGCTCAAGGGTGAAAACCAATTACTTTTGGGATTTTATAAATGCTTGTAAATTTATTTTAACTGGTTAAAATGTTGCTTAATAAACCAAAGCGGCACGTACGGAGTCCATCAGAGATCTATTCCCCCACCTCCATTCCCAGCAGTTTCAGTGCTGAGTGAACAACGCCCTTGCACTTTGGGAGAGGGGGACTGATGGTAATAAACACCTCAACAGTCTCTCCTCAAAAGGCACCAAGCCAGCTATTTTTGTTATGTAATAGGAAAAATGACAGTTTTAAGGTAGGAGAGATATACAACCCCAAAGGATAACAACTGCCAGGATCAGAAGCTTCATAAAAAATTATAATTATATGGCCATAAACAGGGCTGTCAACCTTTCATTTTAAAAAAAATCACCAGCCAATGGCAGCTTCCAGTCTGCCGGGGGGGGCAGCAGCATTGGGAATTTCCTTCCCCCATCAAGACTGCTGCACCAGAGTGTGTGTGTGTGTGTGTGTGTGTGTGTGTGTGTGTGTGTGTTTGAGTTCTCCCTCCCCAGCCCTCCCATGGCTGCTATTTAAATTTCTTATACCAGGCATATTAAATACATACATGCATGCATCTCATGAGTTATAGTGCCAATGTTAAAACCTCTTACACTGTAATATGCAAAAGTAAGTCTAGTGTCATCTTGGTTAATTTTAGAAGGGATCAAGGGTAATGGTATTTGCCTGACCATCATCAACAACCACCTGGAGTGGGAACCCATCATGTGGTAGGTATCCTGTCCAAATGCGTCTTGACAAACTCCTCCAAGTAAGCTGGCACCAGATGAGTGGGTCTTGGGCTTGCCGATCAGAAGGTCGGCAGTTCGAATCCCCGCGACGGGGGGAGCTCCCGTTGCTCAGTACCAGCTCCTGTCAACCTAGCAGTTTGAAAGCATGCAAAAAAGTGCAAGTAGATTAATAGGTACTGCTCTGGCGGGAAAGTAAACAGTGTTTCTGTGCGCTGCTCTGGTTTCGGTGTTCTGTTGCACCAGAAGAGGTTTAGTCATGCTGGCCACACGACCCGGAAAGCTGTCTGTGGACAAATGCTGGCTCCCTCAGCCTGTAAAGCGAGATGAGCGCTGCAAGCCCAGAGTCGTCTGCGACTGGACTTACCTGTCAGGGGTCCTTTACCTTTACAACATAGTGGTTACCTGCAGTGGATGGGACCCAAGCAGTGTCACCCTACACTTCGGTGAGGATGTCCAGGAGAAGTCAACTGGTAGCAGCAGTTTGGGGTGGGGTGGGGGGCCTAAGGGTGGCAGGGGTTATAGCAAATCTTGGCAAAACTTCAAATCAGTGTTGGGGGCAGAGGGACTACTAAAGTCTGAGGCAAACCCTGATGTCTTCAATCTCTTCCACCTTCCCTTGCCTGTAAGAAGGGGCCTTTCATAGTTCTGAACAAGTAGAGCCAGGCTGCTTTGGTCTAGCTCTGTGAGGTCAAGATAGGATTCAGAGAGGCTAGTTGAGTTTACAGTCTGAAAGCCAGGCCCACAGAGAAGACCCTCTATCCTTTTTCTCATACGGAATAATTCCTTATACCCAGTCTATTGAAGCAGATTGTTTCCAAATAAAATGGGACAGGATTTAAATGGGGAGCAATCCAGTCGAAGATAAGAGCTTTTAATTCCCACCAATTTCTCTCTCTCTGCGTATGCATGTACAAATGTGTCTGAGCAAGAGTTAAAGCATGTGCTCAGCTCTGGAACTGAAATCAGTGAAAATGATTTCAGTGAAACCAGAAGTACTTGACTGTGGCTGGATTGGGGCCTTATAATTTTTCCAGGACCCTCTTACCTGTGCTCCTCCGTTGCTTTGCTGTGTTAGTGCCAATGGGCTTTATGCCCACCGCCGCATGGTGCTGAAATGTGACATGTGCAGCTGAGGGAGGCAGTGGCAGCAGCAGCATGGCGGAACCAGTTTCCATGATCTCAACAGGAGGCTGTGATGGCTACCAGATGGTCTGAGTTCCGAAAGCGGTACCAAGCCAATTTTTGGGATGGATAAGAAACCTGAGGGGAGAAGAGAAAGAAAGAAAGAGAGATGGGAAATGTATTGAGGAAGAAAAACAATCACCTTAAATAACAATTCAAAGTAAGGCTTTGTGTACACTACCTGACAAGAAAAAAAAGGGGCCAAGCAGAGCGAGGACTAAGAAGAGGTTTCAGACAATTTTGTAGAAGTCATACACCTTTTGGATATCCAGTGGGCCATGAATGAAACCGAGCCAAGGATTACAAAAGAGTTAGAGAAACCATTTAAATTATTTATCTAGCCCAATGCATAAAACTCATAAGAAAGCCACAGTCTGTACAGTGGGAACTGCCCCCTAGCAAGGACTGCTGCCTTCAAGTTGCTAATTATATAAGTTGCTATTTCCAAATCTATCAAGTTTTCACCACACAGCAGTTTTAAAATAACACAACATCCTGGTAGTCAGAAGTAACATATAACAGGACCATAGCATTGAGCAAGATGAAATAAGGGATGCAAACCCTGGGTGTTTGGGCCTAGTGCAAATGTCTGAGATCCAGCCACCTGGAGGCGCAGAGAGAGCCTGCAAAGCACGTAACAAAAGAGCACTTTGTGAGACAGGACTGTAACTCAACTGCAGTAGGGATGCTGCTTTCCAGTGATTTCCATTTTTTTAAAAAACTATTCTGTTAGTCTGAAATGGAGTATGTGTGTCTTTAACTCACAGTATAAAGCTTTTATGTAGTTAAACCTTCATTAATGGAGTGAAACAAAGGCTTCAAAGTGTCAGAAAGCAAGCAGATCGCTGCTGCCATGGTGCTCAACAGCATGCTATTCTCAGTGTCAATTATTCATGATGCTTTTGCTGAGGGCTCTAATTTTACATAAGTGAAAGTAGCAAGGGAACCGTTACGACGATCAGCTAAGAAAAGCACGGAAAAATGGAAACTCGACTCAGAACTGAAGGTGCACTTTACTGCGCTATGTTTTACAGGATTTCCTGTTCAGAAGCTGCCCCCACAGAAGTGACTAACTTCTCTTTAATTTCAGTGGTCTTGATGAGGGATGTGTGCACATAGTACTGGTGATGGCACCAATCAACTGGCCAAGTGGAGGATGGTGATGGGAAGAAGACAATCCCAGCTCCAATCTCAAGCGCTGCTGCTGGTTTGCTAACCAGGGATGTGGTACACAGCCATGAAGATGGATTGGGTACCCGCCCCCAGCTACTAATAGTGCATATGCAGAATCAAAAAGAGCAGCTTAAAGAAAGAGGCCGTGACCCACTTTGGTCTTCAGGAAGGGTCCTGGCCTTGAGGTCCCACATACTGCTCTATGATGCCCGCAGGAGACATGGGCACAGCCTCCTCACCAGCAACCCTGCCTCATCTTCCAGAACTGCCTTTCAAAAGAAGGTCTCCAGTGCTCAGAGTTTCCAGTATTTCCGGCTACACATGTCAAAACTCCCCCCCCCCCTTTTAAATCATGCCTTCTTGGATAATGTTTTTCAGCTTCTTAAAACTACAGTTTTCATTTTTGAACTGTTACTCTTTTGCTTTGTTTTTGATTGTGACTCCAAGTTCTTAAGCATCCTCCCAGCTGGCATTAGAGAGGTGGATTCTCTGTGGCGTCCAGAGCCCTGCTGGTTCCAGCTGACGAGGGAAATCAGTGGGAAATCAGTCAGCCTTGGCTCCATCAGAGGCATGGTCCTACTCCTGGCTACAGAAAGTGGGAACGCAGCCTGTGGTGGCCTGTGCTCTGCAGCGCTTTGAGTGGGCCCATTTGGAGCCTCTGCGGCACCTCAACCCCCTCCAGCAAGGCAGTCCAGGGATTAGGACTGCTCTGCTTATAACTGGAAAGCCTCCTCAATTTTAATTTAGAGGGAAAAACCCATAAATAGAATAAGCAGAAAAAGAAAAACTGCTACTGTTGTGTATACTGTTCTCCATCTATGCAGTTTTCTTTCCAACTATTTATACCCAATCACCGTATGCCAAACGTCATGGATGCCTTAGCTGCATTGCAGGGGAGAAGGCACCCTTGGGTGCCTTCCAACTCTAAGATTCTAGGATTCTATGAAACTTTCTCTCTTCTAGTAACAATGATAATGAGTGCATGTTTTTATATGAACATTTATATGTTTTAGGAAAAAAGGATGCAAACTTCTTAGAATGGGCTGTTCTCTCTGTATCTGCCTCTGTCTCACTTTGTCTGTAAAGCTCTATATACATTGTCCATGCTATATAAACAAACAAACAAACAAACAATCAAATAACAGTAAAATGTTCGTGCATTTCCCACCTACAGCATAAATATAGTCAGAAAATTAAGATTCTATGATGTCCAGCAGGAAATTACAGAAATGTTTAGAGTTGCTTTCACTGTTCACACTTGTGGCAGTATATATGTCTGTTTCTTGTAGATGATGGAAAGGAGAATTAGTATCATTGTTATAATTATTTATTAAATTTGCATACCGGCCTATACCTGTAGATCTCAGGGCAGTTAACAACATAAAATTATATTATACAAAGCACAAAATACTTAACAAAAACCAATATTCCCCCGCTTCCACAACACATGTAAAAGGGCATCAGATAATAATCACCCAAAGGTCTGGTTAAAGAGGAACGTCTTCACCTGGTGCCTACAGGACATTTACTTTCACTTGGCTTTTACATTTATTTGAAATTGTCAGGATTTTCTGGAAATTCTATCCTGGACTCCTGCCATTTGAAAACTTGTAGTATGCATAACAGTAATACAGTATTAATATAGAACATTTCAAGCAAAGCAAGCAAGTATAATTAGTCCTGTGCCACAGTTGCTGAGGCAGAAGTAGAGTTAAAGCAGCTTGCCTTGGGCCAGCTAGAGAGTTCATAGCAGGGGGAGTCAAACTTTGGACTTCCCAAGTAGCTCAGTCTTAGCCCATAAACTGCACGAAACTGACTAGTACAAAACTACTATGAGTAAAAACTTCTAGTCTAGAATATGAGTCCAGTAATAATTACAATAGTCGGAAATACCAGCACAATGACCACTAGGTGTCATAAAACAATCTTACAAACAAATGAGCAGCAATTAGCTGCTCAATGCACCAATGTGCTACATCAGCAAAAAAATGTTTTGACATGAAATCTGTTTAAACTTGTCATGAGTCACGTGAAAACACATGTACACACTCTCTCTCTGACTCACAGTGTACTGGAGTAGCAGGCAAAGATCTGAAAACACCATCAAAAGTTTCTCTAGCCTACATCCATGTTCTCCCATACATGATTGTGTGTACTAAAACCTGCTTTCCAGCCTGTAGTTTTCCCTTCCATTCATGTTCAGGACACAACTGCTGGATTACACACCATATCAACATGCAATCTGAGATGTCTAAGATTTACTCTAAATGCTAACTACAGTACCTTGAAGCTATAATAATAAAGCAATAATAATAATTTTATTATTTCAACCCTGCCCTTCTAACTGGGTTGCTTCAGCCTTTCTGTTGTTTTCAAAGGTCTCGGCATCTGCTACATCTGGAACTTCCCATCCGTCCTAGGCAGCATGGACAATAACAGTCAGGGATGATGGAGTCCAACAACTTACGGAAGGCATTGCATGGGCTATCCCCAAACTACACTTTAAAAACTTTGATCAGAGGGGGCTCTTTTTTGAACCAAAATTTCAAGAGTATGTAGCTGAGAAGATAAGAGTCACAATCAAATGGCCTGTCTCATCTCCAAAATACTGGGGTTGTCAAGTTTTATACTGCTAGCACTCAAAGAGTGCCTCAAAATCCCCAAACCAGTCAAAGATAGTCTCAAAGTAGAATCATACTGCCCAATCTCATTGATAAATCAAGACTACAAGATATTCACATCAATCTTGGCTAACCGCATAAAATTTTCCTACACAAATTAGTAGCCCCGGACCAGGCTGGCTTTGTCCCTGGCCGCAACATAAAAGATCCCATTAGGAAATTACTGAACCTGATTGAACATAGCAAAACAACCAAACTCCCACTGATAGTTATGTCCTTGGACATCCTCAAAGCATTTGATTGTCTGGAATGGAAATACCTAATAGCAGTATTAGCCAACATGACATTTTGCCCCAACCGCCTACAAACCCTCAAACAAATTTACTCCCAAGCCTCAGCAAAATGCAGAATTAACAATATGGACTCCAATACCATAGCAATCCAAAGAGGCACAAAACAAGGATGCCCACTGCCCCCCTTCCTATTCATCCTGGCCCTGGAACCCCTGGCAATCCGACTCTGGGCAGCCCTCAACATCAAGGGAGTGGGAATAAAAGGCAAAACCTATAAACTAAGTGATGGTCATGACACCAGACCTCACAACCACAGCAATCATTCTTCACAATGGTGTCAGCCCCACAGGTGAACTTTGCAAAATCTGAGGCTATATGTTTCAACACCCTCCCTCATATCCAAAAAGAATTCACCTACATCATAAAAATAAAGCTCTGCTGAACCATATTCAGATACTCAGGGGTACAAATAACCAGAAACCTCAACAAACTAAACCTCCAAAACTACAATCCCCTGTGGCAAGAAATTAATAAATACCTGAAGTCCAACTTCACCCCCTCAGACTAAATAGTCATGATCAAAATGATCACCATCCCAAAATTAACCTACCTATTCCAAACCCTTTCAGTTTGGATTTCCCCAACCCAACTCTGCTAATGGCAGAAAAAACTGCCAGGAATAAGCTCCAAATACCTGCACC
The DNA here is from genome assembly GCF_964106645.2 of Podarcis pityusensis. Classification (NCBI taxonomy): domain Eukaryota; kingdom Metazoa; phylum Chordata; class Lepidosauria; order Squamata; family Lacertidae; genus Podarcis; species Podarcis pityusensis. Next base: position 98,198,606 of record NC_138032.1, on the reverse strand, counting down.
TTCCCTCCTCAGAAGAAGGATGGGGGAATTCCCAATATAGGACTATACTACATTGCCAACCAAATGTGCCACATAATCCCATACATCCTAGAAGACGAAAGGAAACAGGGAGATAGACACAATCGAAAATACCCCCACCACACCATACCAACTCCTCTAAAACTCCTCTGATGGTGTTTCCTGCTTGGCAGGGGGTTGGACTCGATGGCCCTTGTGGTCTTTTCCAACTCTATGATTCTATGATTCTATGAAAACAAACTAAGGAAAATCCCCACAACACTAAAAGGTTCACACAGACCATGCTTTAAGCATGGAAGGAAAAAGGTGGAAAACTGTTCCAACCCCATCCCCATTAACCCTCCTGGGCCACCACCCACTATTCGATCATGCAGCCCAAAACTTCCAAATGAAAACTTGGCAAGCCAAAGGTTTATATTGCCACAGACTTCTACAAAAATAATAAACGCATACCAACACAATAAATACAAGACAAACTAGGGGACAACCAAATGTCCTGGCTAACCCACTCTCAACTGCATGCCTTCTTAAACAACCCAGCAGTAAAAACAGCAGCCACTAGGCCCTTGAAAACCTTCTGCTGACAGCAGAGGGACATGGCAAGGGGACTGTATCTACAATATAAAAAGCGCTGCTCCAAAATCCCACAAATCCCCTCAACTCAATCAAAAAACAACGACTGTGGTCTAAACCTCCTTTTATCTTCATCTCAGCCAAAAGAAGGGCACTCACCTTGAAACTTATCTAACCTAACACCATATATGTTGGCGTTGATAACACTCAGGAACATCAAAAACATGCTGAAGAGGCTGTGCCTCTACAAGCACATGCATCCACTTGTGGTGGGATTGCCCCAAAATGCAGCCCTTTTTGGACATCAGTCCTATAAGAAGTATGCAAAATAACTCAACAGGTATTAGAAGCCACCCCAGAACTAGCTCTATTGAATATTTTCCAAGACAATAGCACACACTCACACCACAAAGAGCTTATAACCTATCTACTCTCAGCAGCCAGGAGCATCATAGCTAGACACTGAAGGGACCCGTCAGGAGTGAACATGAACCACTGGTACCAAATAGTAGGGTAAACAGCTTAGTAGAAAAGCTAACCAACAAACTGAAACTAACACAGGAGTAAAAAAAGAGAGAGGATGACTTCACCCTGGTGCTGCTCCCCTTTCTTACACACACAGCCCAACAGGACAACAAGAAGAACCCACTGACAGCATATGAATTGATATGGCTAACTTGACCCAACTAGCCCACCCCACCGGCAAACAGAACTCACTGCAGTCAACTGTAGACAACTAACCATCCTCTGGGCATCCTAATCTCTCAGTGCCAATGAAAACAAATAAATGAATAGAAAGAGAACCTACCCATGTGACACTGACACAAAAACCTCACACACGTACCATGTAAAAGAACAGAAGTTTATTACCCCCTTTCTCTCCCACCTTTGCTCTTTCTTCCCAACCCTCTTTTTCCCCAAACCTATACTGTATACAACCTCAAAGTCTCACATTGAATACAGCTGAACTGTTGAAAGAACTTTATGATCTGAAAATGGAAACGATATATGCACTTCTGTAACCCCACAAAATCTTTAATAAAAAACATTTTTAAAAAGAGTGCCTCAAAAATAAGATTATTCAAGCACATCCTGAAAATTAAGGCTTGTGCCATTAAAGTTAATTAAAGCACTGCCTTGCCCTAATGCAACAAATGCATTAAAAATGGCTTTCTGCAGGTAGGAAAGTTATGGGAGAATGCACTGAAAAATGTGGAATGAGTGAATGACACAAAGGAAGACATATACATAAGCCATTTTGGCATATAAGTTGTACAAAATTTTTTAAAAATCACCATAAGTGATCTGAAAAGCAATTCAGGATGAATGCATAATAAGCAGGTTGTCTGGAGAAGCCCTAACACGCCTCCAAATACGTGTCTACAGCCTAACCGCATAAAAAGACATATTTGCTCCAGTCTTTCATTCAAAAACGATCAGAAGGAATTGTATCAAGCATTTGGAAACCTACAATACCCATCCAGCAAAGTGAAGAGAAAGATTAACTAGGCCCGACTGGTATCTGCAAGCAACAGGACAACTGAAGTCTTTGTTCTTGGTGCAAACTTTGGTAATGAATATGACCTGTACCCCTCATATGACTGGCTGGGGAAATAAAATGCAGTAACATACAGGTCCTTTCAAAACAGTAGATCATAGTCACCAAGGAGAGTATTTAGAAAGCTATGCATGGTGAAATAATCTTGCAACTGTACTTTCATGCCTGAAGTCATAACTTTTTGTAGGAGTCCAGTAACACATCTGATAGTGCAGTTGCTTTCAATATGTAGCTCCCCATATCTATCCCCCCCCCCACCCGTCATTCAAGCTGTACAGCACTGACAGTACTGTACTGCCTGACTATTTTCATTTGGGATGTTCTCATGCCCTGCCCTGCCTGTACCTGGGTACTTTCTGTCTCTTTTGAGGCAGAAATATTGGGTGCTGCTACTTGTATGATCCCCTTCATGTCGTGGCAAAGGGGCTTGAATAACTCAGAGAAGCTATGAGCTATGCCGTGCAGGGCCACCCAAGATGGGCAGGTCATAGTGGAGAGTTTTGACCAAACGTGATCCACCTGGAGGAGGAACCGGCAAGCTACTCCAGTATCCCTGCTAAGAAAACTCCATGGACAAAGACACTCAATATGCCAGCAAGTTTGGAAAACTCAGCAGTGGCCAGAGGATTGGAGAAGATCAGTCTACATCCCAATCCCAAAGAAGGACAGTGCCAAAGAATGCTCCAACTACCGCACAATTGCACTCATTGCACACGCTAGCAAGGTTATGCTTAAAATTCTACAAGGAAGGCTCAAGCAGTATGTGGACCGAGAACTCCCAGAAGTGCAAGCTGAATTTCAAAGGGGCAGAGGAACCAGAGACCAAATTGCAAACATGCGCTGGATTATGGAGAAAGCTAGAGAGTTCCAGAAAGACATCTACTTCTGCTTCATTGACTATGCAAAAGCCTTTGACTGTGTCGACCACAGCAAACTATGGCAAGTTCTTAAAGAAATGGGAGTGCCTGATCACCTCATCTGTCTCCTGAGAAATCTCTATGTGGGACAAGAAGCTACAGTTAGAACTGGATATGGAACAACTGATTGGTTCAAAATTGGGAAAGGAGTACGACAAGGCTGTATATTGTCTCCCTGCTTATTTAACTTATATGCAGAATTCATCATGCGAAAGGCTGGGCTGGATGAATCCCAAGCCGGAATTAAGATTGCAGGACGAAATATCAACAACCTCAGCTATGCAGATATGCAGATGACGCAACCATGTTGAAGCTGTATCAGTGGACCAGGAGGCTCCCCAAGCATGTCCTGACCATCTGTACCATCTGCCCATCATCATGTTCAGTGGCAAGACACCACCAGCCCCACAAGTGCATCTGACCCAGACTTTGCCGTACCGGTCTACTGCACTTCAAATCGTCTTCCAATTATGAGGAAGACTGAGTGCCACATTGCCACCATTACTGCCTGTCTGGTAGGGCTGCTGGTTTTTAAAAGAGCTTTTCTAAGTTTTCCAGAGGTTTAGAGGGTGTTTTCAGGCTTTGTCAATGGATGCTTCAATTATACACAATTTCACATATGTGAACAGTGCCTTGGAACGTAACCCTCACGTAAATTTAGGATTTGGTGGATGAGGAGTGCCTCACCTGCAGACAACCATGCAGATGGTTACATAGCTCATTTATTTAGAAATATCTCAATCCTTTCCTTATCTGGCATGGCTTTTTCATGGCACATTAGAAGAACTACCTTGCCCTGAACATGGCAACATTCTAAAATTGTAGTCATCCCTAAACCCTTCCAGGACCTCTCTAAAATTTAATCACACTGACCAATTTCATTATTTAATCATTATTATAAATTATTTATAGCACTTTTAGTTGACCTTTTAAAGCAAATCCTGAGCTAATACGTCTATCCTGTTTTTGCTGGCCTTGTCCTTCGCTGCCAAATCTCAAAACTCCATTGGGGAACTGCTAATACAATAGAAATCATTACAGGAAGACTCAAAAACCTAGATAGTTCTAAACATCTATAGGACCTTTGACTGTGTAGAGATGAATTACTTAGTTGGCATAACAAAAAAGAAGAGATTTAAATTTTTAAAAAAATAATCTTTATTGCTTTTAAAACTTACAAGAAAAGAAGAAAGAAGAAAATAGGCAAAAGAAAAAGACAAAATAGAGCAGAGAAGAAAAAAAAGAGAAAGAAAAGAAAAAACAATACAATACAATACAATACAATAAACAATACAAAACACAACCTTAACACACTAAACTAAACAAAGCAAAAGAACAACAATTTAAAAACATATATCATACCATTTCATTACTCTATCTTTCATTCCCTTATTTCATTGACCTCCTCTCACCTCCCTTTTTGTATTCCGCTTCTATTACTTGTTTCAGCAATTCCTTTCCATCTTTCTCTATTTTTATCATTATGAATATCTTAACATATTTTGTACCTTATTTTCCATTAATACTGAAATACTTATTTATACCTAACTCCTTATAACATTTCTGCTAAAGTCATAAAATTTCATTCCAGCAATTTTCTAACACTCATTAAATTTACAATATTTCTATATATAAACTTTAAACTTTCCCAATCTTCTACCACCATCTCTTCTCCCTGGTCTCGGATTCTGCCAGTCATTTTCGTCCATTCCATATAGTTCATCAACCTGGAGATCTTCTGTCCGAGGCTCTTACATCTTTTCCAAGTCCCTTCTGCAGTTTTTCTTCATATTCTTTGATGCTGAGGGTGCTGAAGCGCAGGTCTTGGGGGGGCCCCGACCCAACCATGCCCCCATTCCCTCTCGACAGACCAACCAACTCTCCACAGCTAAAACCAGTGTCCATACAATATCTCAAATCATGTTTCAAGGCTCCTCCAGATACAAAGGCCCCCGCAACTCCAATCACCTCCTGACCCAGATTCAGGACCCAAAGGTCAGTAAATCTCTGCATGAAAGAGTCTATCCAACCTTCCTTCTTCAATCCAAACAGTGCTCCAATCTTCAAATTCTGACTTTTTCTATATTCATTCATAAAAGGCCTCCACTTATAGTCCTCAGTTTGCCTCTGTAAGACTGGGGCTTCCACTTGTATTATTTTAGGTTCAACAACACCAACATTCTCCTTCGTCCTCTCCCCAGTTTGTCCTGTCAAGGTAGGTTCCTGTGTCAAATCCTGAACCATTTCTGTATTAATGGTCACTTTTTGTTCCAAATTAATCACTTTTTGTCCCAAGTTCTCAAGTTTGGTATTCATAGCGTCCGTCTTCTTGTGAAGCTGTTCCAACGAATAGCTTATCTTACATAATACAGTCGCTAAGGCTCCTTCTGTCAACATTCTTAAAGTCCAAGGTCGATCTCTATTTCACACAGTTCTTATCTTGCAACTGGAAAAACACCAGCTCCACTCTTGTAACAGTTTCAAAAGCTCCCTCTAGAGGGAAACAGTCTCCACTTGTATCAATCCTTTCAAACACAGTTTAAACTATAAAAATAGTTTCTTTTCCTACTTTTTAAACACAGATGAGTACAATGGAAACAATATATTTCTCTTATTGCTAGCTGTCAAAAAATGTCACTCTTTCTGGCAGCCCGTTACCAGGTTCGGACCAGTGGTAATTTGGTTTTTCACTCTCTCCTGCAGGCTCACTAGGTCCAAAATTTCCCCCCTCTTCTCCTGCTTCCAAGGGGGGTTTAATAGTTTTAACCGATGGAGATTTAATCCTTTACAAAAATAAACTTTCCAAGGCTTTAACTTGCAACTTCTTTGCTTCAATCTGTTTACAAAAAAGGAAGGCAGACTTCCTGTTTAGAACCTTCCCGTTTCGATGCCAAATTAATGAATTTAAGGATCTAATTTTCTGTTCTACTCACGGGTAGTTGTTTAAAATCCAATTGTCCACAGGAAAAAGTCAGCGCTCTCCGGCAACAGTGATGCGGCTTCACTCCGTGAAAGAAGCAGTCAATTCGAAGCACCGCGCCACTCACCCCACTTCGCTCCGGATCCCCAACAAAAAAGAAGAGATTTAGCCAATATACTAGGTTATTGGAACAAATTCATGGAAAGGTAATTTTATTGTATTCTGCCCTGAGATCATTGTGATAAATATAAATATTTTATAAATATAAATTTTGTAAATATAAATATATAAAATATTCTAGATATAAACATTTTAAAGAAATATATGTATATAAAAATATGCATACCCCATAATTTTCCAATCACAGGTGAGACTAACTGTTAAAACAATTTTTTCTCAAAGAAATGTGTTGATACCCAGCAAAACTCATATCCTGTTTAAAACAAAAATAAGGTTTGGGAACCAGATGTAACACTTATAACTGAAACCCTTGAAAAACGGCCTAAACACAGATAATCCTACAGGATTTTCTATTTAGAGGATTAATATAATCTATGGAAATCACATTACAAAAATTAAGAAACATTAAAAATGGTTTCAACAGACTTTTAGACATGGAAAAGTATTATTATTTGGTAGCACAAGCCCAAAATTATTTAGTGTAGTTTGTCATATAGAAGGCAAATGATAGTTGCTATTTTGATAGTTGGCAAGTTTTGAGATTTCATATTTGACAACTGCAAAAAAAGATGGGTGGGATATAAACTCTCTGTTCGACTTCTGTTCTATGTCATATTTTGTCTCTAGTTGCAACTCAACTAGTTGCCTCTCCCCCATCCGGAACTCCATATTTAAAGGCATTTGACAGATTGTGGAGATAATCCTTCTCATTCTCTGAGAGAAACGTAGACCGTCAAAAAGCGTTAACAATCATGGAGGACTCTCTGTTCAGTAAATGTATTGCACAAAGGACAAAATCTGAGCCTTCTGAAAGCATGTTACAGGCAGGGGTCAAAGCTGAGCTTCAAGTTTGTCTGGAGTTATATAGGTCAGCCCCTGCTATGCAGATGTCGCATGAACCTCATGTCTTTATGTGCCCAACTCTTCAGTTGCAAGTACTTGTCTGGGCGCCAGAACTTGGGATGGACCAAGAAAGGGGGCTAGGTGAGGGTGGCAGAGGTTGGACTTCCCAGTCTATGTCTTTACAACCTTGTCTGTCAACTAAAACTAATATTGTTAGTAATTTCCATCCCCACTCAAGAAAAATCCTATCTGCCTTGACTGCACTTTTGCCAATGCCATTTAAAAAAATAATTTCATCCTCTCAGCTTAACATTTTTCTAAACCCTTTTCTCAAGGCAACTAGAAACAACTAGAAACAATGCATCTGAAAGCTAGTCCCTCCCTCAGATGCACTGTGATTAATGTCTATGTCGAATGGACCTGGGGCTCGCTGAAAATGTCAAAATGCTGCCTTGTGTAGTGTCCATTCCCCTGGGTACAGTGTGGTGCGGCTCAACTAGTCAGCTTGTGTATTGGACCTCCTAGATATGTGTTCCACTGAGGTGATTCTCCACCCAGAGTAGGAATAACGTAGATTCCTGTTGTAGATCTGCTGATTTGGTCCTGCCTTCCCTGTTGATACAGGAGTGAGCACCTGTGTTGTCCATTCAGATTAGGATGTGAGACAGACACATGCTATGGAAGAAGTGTTCAGTGGCTAGACGAGCTGCCCAAAGTTTGAGTCAGTTGATGCTAGTAGGCCCCTGAAAGTGCTCACACAAGGTCTCACACAAGGCCTTATGCGGCTGCTAGGCCACATTATCCCCCATCAAGATTTCCAGCTCTACGATTCTATGATTCTAACTCAGTTTGGAAACCTAAGAGAATGAGTTCATGGTGAGTTTCGGCACCTCTTTTTCTAGGGAAAAAACACTGTGGAAAGCTACCCCTCCCTTTGTCCACTAGGGGCACAAATAAGCCCAACTGAGTGATGCTACATGCACAATCTCTGCCTTATCAGGATTCCCAAATAATGTGGTCGCTTCCAAGCACGTCCAGGGAAACACACTTAGAGGAGTTAGGCTTGAATATCAACAATTCTAAACCAAAGGGATTTCAAAATGCTTAGTTTGGGTTGGGTTGTGAAAAAGGCATGTAAGTAAAGAGAAGTGTGAACAATTACGTACCCTAGACTCTCCCAATGCTTACCAAGATTTCCTAAATAACCTAATATTCAGCTCAGGATTATGACACAATATTGCACCAAGTATTGAAAACTGAGAGTACAAGCCAGTTGAAGTTAAAACATTTCAAAAACTCATGGATTCCAATGTGTATGCTTAAATATGTCATACTGAAATTAATGCAATTAAAAAACGCTCACTCGCAAGAGGTAGTTTGGGGACAATATAAACTTGTTGAGTTTAGAGGTAGTTTAGAGGTAGCAAGAGGTAGTTTGGGGACAATATAAACTTGTAGAGTTTAGAGTTAAGAGAGCAAATATATGTGTGTGCGCATGCTTTAACTATGCTGGTACAGAATACAGAATAAAAAAGAGGCAGATTCCAGCCAAAAATTCAGTAATTTGACTGATTTCAGTTGGAGTCAAACATGTGCTAGATCATGTCTAAAATTATTCAACATTACCTTTCTTTAACAGTGAATATTAGCTTTAGTTTATTATTTCACATTTCTATCCATATCCCCAAAATGAAACCCCAACTCGACAATTGGTTGCATGAGGTAGAGGTGTGCACCAACTGCACGATTTGGTTTGGACTCTGATTTGGCGCAGCCCAATTCAGTCTGAGGTACTTTGTAGACAGCCTGAGTAGATTTAAGTCCAAATCCCAATCCAGAAGAATAAAACTCTTCTGTTATCCCCTTTTACAGCTATAGAGATTAAAACAAACAAACAAACAAAGAAACAAACAAAAACAAAGAAACAAACAAACTGAACTCCCCCCCCCTTGATATAATTGGATAAAATTTGCAGGCACACCGACCCTTTCTGAGGTAATAATCCTGCTGTATTTCAAAAGGATGGTTGCAGTGGTTTTCTTGTGAGAGCAGCATTTTCCATGGAGTGATAAAAAAAGGATTAATGCCATTTCTCCTATTGTTTTGTTGCAATTTGTATGAAAATAGCACAAATATTTCTGCAAGTGCCCCTAGGCAAGAAACGCGACAAATATCAGAAGGACAGATGCAGGGGCTGTTGTTCATTTTTGGGGTGCCTTCAAAGTTGATTTGGAGTGGGTAAAACTAAGAGGGATTCAGTTTCATACTTGTGCTTTTGTGGGAATGGTTTTGGAATGAAAAAGGCATATGCTGTATAGGTACCTCTAGAAAAGTAACCTATATAATTTCAAAGGGGGTTCTCCAGTCTACCCCTTCACACTGTTAGTGCTGCTGGTTTTTGAATGTCTGAATAGGGCTCTAGTGTGACCAAGAAAAATAACCGAGGATGGGGCTATGCAGGATTGATTCTCGGTGCCTCAGGCACAGGTATAGCTAGCCCAGACTCCAAGTGTGTCCCTGACGACATCCCTTTACTATCTCCCATATAACCAAGGGACTGCCATTCTGTGGCACTCCATCAACACTAATGGAGTAGGGCCAATATAGCTTCATTTTTACTTACGTTACATCTCTGCATTTACTACCAAATGTGCAATCCAAATATGCAATGTGCAACTCCCATTATTGCTAGAATGTGATATTAAAGGCAGTGTTCCTAATTATTTTTTTAGTCCAAGCCCTTCAGCTTGTAGCTCTTTATTAACACAGTGCATCAAAAAGATACTAAAAGATTATCTTTAGGATTAATGGAAATCGTTGTCACTCTTTTAGCATGCTGGATAAATAATCTTATAGTCTGATGGTATGAACAACCAGATTATGAAAAGAACCCTTTTCATAATTATGTGACACAGTTCTGTAGGCTTTTCCCTTTTCCTGCTGTGAGAAGCTTATGGATTTCCTTTTTGCCTGTTTGTTTGTTATAAGCCTAAAATGATATTTGAGAATGAATGAGTTTGGTCCCATAGAGTTTTAAATGAACATTGAATTGTTTAGTACCTCACTGAAATAATTTCTTTCCCCCACTAACTACATTGTCACTTCAGGTATGTACAAAGTGTCAGCATCGCCCTAGAGCCAGTGCACCAACTGGACTCTTGCACCTCAACTCCGACTGGGCTAGGCGAGCTGGGTAGCACCGCCAGAGACCTCCTTCTCACAGGAAACGGTCACAGTGCTGTGGACTCACAGCTCAGAGCTGAGAGCACCGGATTCACTGTCTCAATAATACAGTCGTTGCGCAGCAGAGTTTTGCAGAGTCTTGCAGAGTATAAACCACTCGGAGAGCAGCTCTGTAAAATATCTTCCTTTTATTCTATAACTACAACTATGATACAAAACTATATACAGAGCTGAATATTCTAAGCATAAATCAATGCTACACTGAGAGTCTGCAGCTGCTCTAACAGCAATCTTATCTCTAGGATCTCCAACACTCTCACTCTCTCCGATACACTGACTGACTGACTCTCTCTCTCACACACACACACACAGATATGTTGCTGGGCAGAATAAGTAGATAGGCAGGACACGCCTCCTTCTCTCTGGAGAGTCAGCAGAGACCATCAGGAGATGATCAGGAGATTCTTGGGTATGGGAGGGGTGAAATCTCCTCATCCTCCCCCATTTCATCCGACCATCTCAAGAATCTTTAACATAACTGCAATTTACGCACAATACACATTGTGATAATACAAATGAATAAGCAGCTTCTGGAAAAATCTTCACACACATTTCTTCCTCTCAAATGCAAATTGACATCTCTAATTAGGCAGATTTGAACAAACCACTTTCAGAACTCAAATACACGCTTTCCTTCAAATATCAGGTAAGGAAATAAATAAAGCGTTTTGTGCTACTACTCTCAGCACACTTCATGCTAGGTTTGAAAACCCCACCAGAGTTGCTCGTGACCGCAGTCTTTGCAAACTCTTCAGAAAACCTTTTCGGTGGTACACCCTTGGTTGTTCTCTCGGATCTGCGCAAAACTCTCTGATCCTCTTGTTCTGGTGCTTCCTCCTCTTTGGGAGAATGGGGAGCTAAAGTATATGAAGCTGCTAAGTCTGAGTCAGCGTCAGACTCACCTGAGGCTTTTGGGCTCTGATAATCTGTGCCATCATCTGGAACTACATTGGCATCAGGATTATCATCACCAACAACACTTGCCTCCCTCTTAACTTTCTTTGCCCCTTTTGCACCATCATCACAAATGGGATGGCACTGAAAAACGCCAACTCTGTCCCATTGTGGATTGTCATCAATACTCCTGGTCAGCCTTATGGTTTTCGTGTCTGTGATCAGAACACGATAAGACCCTTTCTCATATCCTAGGAAAACACCATGTTCTCCACGCTTGCTCAGTTTGTCACCCTGCGAGGTGTGCACCCAAACCTCCGAACCAAAAATTTTAAAATGCTTTACACATGGCTTTCTTCCATGAAGCATCTCATATGGGGTGCAATTTACACTAGACTGGTACCTCCTGTTATACACGTGACAGAAAAACGAAAGAGCTTCAGCCCAAAAAGGATTGGGCAGCCCGAATCATGTAACAGCGTTCTGATTCCTTGCTGCAGGGTCTGGTTTACTCTCTCACACAAACCATTCTGCCAGGGTGATCTGGGCGTGGCCGTCCTATGCTCAATGCCCTGTTCAGAAAGAAAACTCTCAAACTCTTCTGAACAAAACTCTCCACCCCTGTCTGTGAAAAGACAACGTACATTCTCATTATGTACATTTCTGAGCCATTTACAAAACTGGCGAAACTTGGTAAAGGCTTCAGACTTTTTCTGCAGCATATAGATCCAAACATATTTTGAACAGGAGTCTATCAGAACCGTGAAAAACCTTGAATTGCCTCTAGAGAGCGCTAGAGGCCCCACTAAGTCTGCATGAATGACTTCATATGGTTTCTTGGCCTCTCTCCCAGACTCTGTACCTTTGGGAGCTTGCCTTGCCTTACTCTCAGCACAAGAAACACATTTCATGTGGTAGGGACATTCTTTCAACTTCATACCCTGAACCATATCAGGCATTTTTGCCACAGCCTGGAAATTCAAATGACCATAAACGCGATGGTAATAATGAATACATTGGTCATGCAACTTCTCATTCTTTTCTACAGACAAATTGCAACACTCTTTCTCAGTTGCTTCTGCAGTGCCTGTACCTGAAACAAAAGGCAATTGGTACAACCCATTTACACATTTTGCATACAGAATGAGCTTGCCATCTCTAAGAATTTCACAGCGAGATTTAGCAAACACCACCTTAAACCCTTGACGATCAAGCTGGGAAACACTCAACAAATTGTCCTGAATATCAGGCGCATACAGGACATTCTTAATAGTTGCATTCAGGCTCTTTAAGAACACAGTTCCCTGAGCCATACTCGTGAGAACTGTCCCATCTGCTTGATGAATTTCTTTCTCTTGCTTCTCAAGCTGAACAAAGAGATTCTTATCTTTGGCCACGTGGTTTGAACAGCCAGAGTCGACCACGAAGAAACTCCGCCCACGTTGACTGGAACAGCGAGAGATCAAGGCCTTTGAAGTAGCAGGTGCTTGGGGATTTCTTCCTCCTCCCCCTCTGCCTCTGAAGTTTCCCTTCTTCTTTGAAGATTTCTTGCACTGGAAACTCAAATGGCCTTGTGCTCCACACGAAAAGCACCGCTTCAGTTTCAAAGCTTTAACAGCAGCAGTTTCACTTTCCCTTTCCCCTGCTGAAGACTCAGGCACATTTTCAAGCACATTTTTAACAGCACAGTCCCGGCTTTCTCTAACAGCCTGTCTGCGATCCCACTCATTCAAAAGCACGCTAGACACATAATCTTCTGTTAGCCGGTCAGAAGGCATTGTGGAAATCTGGGCAGCCACTCCATCATAAGACTCATCTAGGCTATTGATCATCAGCATTGCAAACACAGCCTCTGAAATAGCCAGGTCTCGCTGAACAAGGTCCTGTCTGAGACGCTTTAATTGAGATAGATGGCTAGGCAAATCACCACCTTTCTCCAACTGCAGCCTGCACAGCTTCTTAAAGAAAATCACACTGGAACCAGCATTTTGTCTAAGATGCATATCTCTCAACTTATGCCAAACAGCTTGTGCAGTCTCTTGACCCTCTAAGTTCACCAGCAAGTGGTCTGAAACACTCAAAATAATTGTCCCTCGGGCTTTCATATCTGCAGCATGCCACTCAGCCCAATCATCATCATCCTTATCTGGAGGGTCATCTTCTATCGTGTGAAATAGCTTTTCCCTCTGTAAAAGCGCTTTCATCTTTACTTGCCAAACTGCATAGGTTTCAGGCGTGAGGAGAGGAAAGGACAGAGTCATCTGGCCAGAATGTGCACAGGCCATGTCTGCTATTACTTAGAGCAAGACACTTCCCTCGTGCAACACAGATAAAGCCTTGACTCCCTCAGCCACTCTCTCTCCCACTCAGAGCGCAATTAATAGGCAAACAGGGATGCTATCTTCTTTCTTTGGCAGTCAGCAACATACCTCCATAAATCAAGCAGCAGCAACAGCAACAGCGGCAGTTTGAACACTCTGCTCCAAAACAGCTCTGCTTCTGGGCACCGCAAATCAGTCCAGCATGCAGTGTCCGTTCCACCGTCCGGCAATCAGCAACAGAAACCTCTGGCGACTGGGACGCCTGGGATGACTGGAACAACGCCAGGTCAGACGACTGGAACAACGACTGGGCCCACAACCGATGTCAGCATCGCCCTAGAGCCAGTGCACCAACTGGACTCTTGCACCTCAGCCCCGACTGGGCTAGGCGAGCTGGGTAGCACCGCCAGAGACCTCCTTCTCACAGGAAACGGTCACAGTGCTGTGGACTCACAGCTCAGAGCTGAGAGCACCGGATTACTGTCTCAATAATACAGTCGTTGCGCAGCAGAGTTTTGCAGAGTCTTGCAGAGTATAAACCACTCGGAGAGCAGCTCTGTAAAATATCTTCCTTTTATTCTATAACTACAACTATGATACAAAACTATATACAGAGCTGAATATTCTAAGCATAAATCAATGCTACACTGAGAGTCTGCAGCTGCTCTAACAGCAATCTTATCTCTAGGATCTCCAACACTCTCACTCTCTCCGATACACTGACTGACTGACTCTCTCTCTCTCACACACATATGTGTTGCTGGGCAGAATAAGTAGATAGGCAGGACACACCTCCTCCTATCTGGAGAGTGAGCAGATTCCATCAGGAGATGATCAGGAGATTCTTGGGTATGGGAGGGGTGAAATCTCCTCACAAAGACCACTGGGTTTATGTATAAAGCAAAGCAAAACAAAACCTTGCATCTAATATATTTTACAAGGGCATCATTCAGTGTTACCACTGAAATGTTGCCTAAAGCAAAATAAGAAGTGAAAAGTATAAGAAATTTCATGAAGAAACTAAAAGCATTTCAGTACAATTACTAAAAATGTTCAGGGTGGGTGGGTGAAGTTCTACTGGGTATAACCTGATTTAGCCTACCATGAAATTAAAAATGAAATTTTATTTTGCCAACAAATTTTAAATAGATTAAATCAGTAAGACTGGCAATAATTTATTTGTGCAGCACTGCTTTTTGAAGCTTGAAAATAAAATTACCTCCTCTGACTTCATAGAAACATCCTACTAGATTACACAAAAGACAGAAGCCGTGTGTACAGCAGCTTACCCTAACCTGGCGCAATCCAAATATTTTGTGCTACTACAATTCATGATTGTTGGCTATGCTGGCTGGGGCTGACGCAAGTTGGAGTCCAATAGCATTCGGGAGCAAGGTACCGGATTGGGAGGGGCTAGTGTAAATTGGGAAGGGCTAGTGCTTCCACTTTGGGAGTCTCATGTTCTGTATGATTATGAACAGAAGACAGATCTCAAAAATGGTAACCTCATTCAGGCATTTGGGGTCTTGGTTAAAAAATCATGCAAGGAAGGAAGCACACAGCTCTCAAGTGGCAACTGGCTGCTACTGGACCCAGAGAGCACCCAGGACCTGTAGAGTCTTCTGTGCAATGTAGAGCCTTGGGAAATCAGGGTTCTACATGACATGAGGAGCCTAACTAAGTAGAAGCAGGCTCTTCACGTCATGCAGCTGCTCCTGAACTCGTGGAAGGCAATGAGAGAAAAGAGCTAGCATGCTCATGCGCACTCTTCCCTCCCTGTGTTTAACCAGGATGCTGAATAGAGTTCATAGCTATTACTCATGAGCAAAAGACTGATTCCTGGAAATGGTAGCTGTCTCTCACAGGGAAAGTGATTGCAAGATTATGCCATACAAATTGTGTGGTTTGTTATACAAGTCACCAGTTCTTTCTTAGCAGAAGAAACATTGGGGTTGACATCCACCACAAAGATGACTCAATGCATGACAACAAGCTGAGCAATTGAGTAATGGTCTATAACAATCATGCTTCAAGCTCAGTTATTAGAAAACAGTTTTAGCAAGAAGTGCAATGTACTGCAGTGTGGTGCTATAGCAATTGGGGGGAAAGAAAAGGGGAGTTTAATATACAATGTGTATCAGACCTCTTAGATTCTTTGTCATTAGGAGTTTCAAATACAGAAGTTCAATATTCTGTTACTCTGTCTCCACTCACCACCCCACCCCATTTGCCTGGGGCTCATCTTTTGTGCTATACAGTACTTGCTGGTGCTACACAAGCAAATTAGTGCTCCAGGCTATTTCTGAAATATTTTTGATGCAAAAAGTTGGGCTTCTGAGATTTTAAAATAGCAAAACATCTCCCTTTGTGGTGTTTCAGTTTTCTGTATTTGTTCACAACTGTGATATTATTATAATTTATTGAATTTGTTATTCCCCTTTATATTGCCCAGGGCACCCCAAAACGACTTATAACCAACCAGACAGACAACCATGCTCCCTGCCTTGCCCCTGCGATTGAGGGGCCCCGGGGCTGCATGATATCAGCGTGCCATGTGCACACGCCCCACAATAAACCCCACATAGAGACATTAACACCAACAGGAAATAGTTATGCAACTTCCAAGCCAACTATACACTTTCTTTTTCAGCACAACACAGAGATGTGGCCACATGACATCCCTGAGGGCAAAAAGCAGGACACACACCCAAACCCCACTACGAAACCTTTCTGCATTGCCTTCACTCTGAATGGGAGACAATCAAACTTTGTCCACTGCTATAGATGGCAAGTGGTGGAACAGTAATGAATATTATGGCTGAAATAATGGGAATGAATGGGAGCTAACAGGCTAGGCACACACAGACAAAATGGATCTTGCAATATATAAAGGGCCCTGTCTGGAAGCGTCCATGTACAAGGGTTAAACACAAACAGTGGTGGCTGCACCTAATGGGGCTGAGCGAAAGGCAGAAAGCCAACAGGAGGTGGAACCAGAGCCAACTAATTGGCCTTTTCTGCAGTGGCTGGCCATTGATGGTATGCTCTCCCCAGGGAAGCTCACCTTCATCACATATCTTAAGGTGCCGGGTGAAAACGCATCTCTTCAACCAGCCTGATTAACACTCTATGGCTTTTTAAATGTGTTTGTGGGAGGGGGTTTATTGGCTTGTTTTTCTTTTATTATGTATTTTGTATTTTTATGTTGTGAACTGCCCTGTAAATTTTAAATGATACAAATTTAATACACAACAACAACAAATATTCTAGTTTTGTCCCTGGTGCAAAGTTCTGTAATGGCAACGCTGAGGAGGAAGCTGAGCGCCAGTGCCACGACCTCTTGGGCTGGGTGTAAGTAAGCAGGCAGGTGAGGGCTGGCTGAGTACAGGCTGAGGAAGTTGAAGGCAACTTGAAGAGCAACCTCCATTGAAAAGGAAAAGGCAGCTTAGATATTACCAGCAGGGTTCAAATGCTGGAGTGGATAGCAGTGAGTCCACAAAAGTGCTCATCATAGCAGGTACCCCTCTTCCTTCTGGTAAACACCTTGGTAGTCCAGTTTAGAGAAGATGAAAGCTGTCTCCTCTTCCCAAGGTTGGAGCACTTCCTGTGCACATATTTTAAAAGGGAAAGTTTAAAAGAAGCAGGGAAACAAAAATGAGGAGGGTGGCTCCAAGGAGAGAGGGACACATGGAACAGGAGCTTCAAACTGGTGCTGACTGAGATATGGAAAGATAACCATCTAAAAATTTCTCTTTAAGAAAATAGCATTAAAATTCATTGCCCCAGGAAAGACTTTTTAATCAAAACTCCTTGGGCTTTTTATACTTTTTAAAGATTAAATCTCATTTGACATCGGCTTGAGGCTCTTTTCTCTAAAAAGTGGAAGACTTTTTAATGGCCAATTTCATTTTGGCTTCTGTGCTCCCTTGCTGGAGGAGTTATGTTGTTTTCACAATGTTAAATTTTGTTTTAGATCAGGTCTGCACAACCTGTGACCCACCCGGCACAACACAGCCTGCCTTGGACTGAGAAAACAGTCAAGCACCTGGCAGACGGCAACATATGACTGGTGGGCTGCATTTGCCTTGGTGGGGCATGTTGTGGCAGACCTTTTTGGCAAAGGGATGGCAGTACTAAGAGTATATTTACTGAACTAGGGCCCGTTTCTGTAACCAAGTTGAATTATTGCTATTTGAAAGGGAGATTAAGCTATTCACAGAGGGTTATAAATTTCACCACTGAGCAACTTACGTTAGTCACAGACACAAGGTAACAGCCTACGGAAGTATAGGATCTGACAAATGTTTAAAATTTGAGAAGAATGAGAGCTGACTGCATGAGGGAAAAGATCTTTTTGCCTAAGTTATTCTATTAACAGTCCGTCCCCCCCACTAAATCTGCCGCATCAGTTTCTGTCAATGCACTTTCCCGCATGGCTACCTGAGAAAGGGGCAGGCCTCTGAAATACATACTTAATAAGGCCACACATTTATGTGGTGTCTCTTCTGCATCACGAAATGTGGATTAGCCAGTGAAGCTTTCAAACTGGCTGACATGAAAATTAGTGCTTGGCAATGTTTGTGGACATCTGCTTGCGGCAACTTTCTGCACCCCTCGGACATTGGCTGGAGGTCTGGCATTTGAGTGCTTTGGCTGCACCACACCAGACCAAGTGCAGACGGGCGGGAATGCAGACGGACACGCAAAGCGTTTAAAATAGGAAACACAGCTTTTGTGCTAGGGAGGGTGGTATAACAGGTGCATGTATATTAGGAACTTATTTTAACAAGGTTTCTATTACACTCGGACTGCCAGCACTCTTTCTTACACACACAGAGAGAAGTTGGATGGGGGTTTTTTGTGTGAAAGTCAGACAGGATAACCTCACAATGACCTCCAATCTGGCACACGGCCATGAGGGAGAATTTTGAAGGACTGTCCCTCAGCGCTGCATTGATTAGATTTCTTCCCATAATACTCCCTCTGTTTCTGCTCAGTAAACCTTACTGATGATGGAGCAGAGAATAAAGGCAGATGCAGAAAATAAAAGCTGATCTCCATGTGAAAATGGGCCATAAAATTAACAAGACTCTTAACATCAAGGTAGTCCTCTATTCACTCTCCAGACTGGGGTGGGGAAATGCTATGCTTACAAACAAACAAACCCCAACCTCATTCAAATTCTCTTGTATTAAAGCACTGTCACTGTCAATTACTTATAAGAACAAGCTTCAAGCAACCAAGTCCTCGGACTAAAATTAACTTTTTGCATACATTGTTGGACGGGATTTATATACAGTGGTACCTCTGGATACAAACGGGATACGTTTCGGATCCCCATTCGCATCCTGAAGCGAACGTAACCCGCGCCTGCGTGTCATGATTCACCGTTTCCGCACATGCACGTGACGTCATTTTGAGCATCTGCACATGCAACCCAAAAGCGCTCAACCTGAAGCATATTTAGCTCGAGGTATGACTGTACTGATAAAAAGTACAGCTATCTGTATATTAGCTATCTATTTAATAATGAGAAGAAACTGGATGCGTGTCGCAGTAGGGATGTCTCTGGTGTTGTGTTCCAAATTTTCTAACCTCAACGTCAAAGGTGTTAGGAAATCAACTGTAAACTCCTTGGGGCATAATGGGCAAATACTAGCCAAGGAGATGATCCACACTTGCAGGAAGGCTGTGAAGGGGAAGGAACTGGTAAGGGCTCTTCTTTCCATGCCCAAAATAGGACTTGTTTCCTGAGTTTTGTTTCCCATGAACATGGTTGACCTGATTCCTCTATGGGCCTGATACAGCAGTAAGAGTCCTACAATGGGAAGAGTTTCATATACACTCAAGAGTCCTTTAGTTCTATTGTGTCTGTATTTCAACAAACCCTCAAGCCATTTCAACACGTGCTAATCTTCGCCAAACAGTGGTACCTTGGCTGTCAAACTTAATCCATTCCAGGAATCCGTTCGACTCCTGGAACCGTTCGAAAACCAAGGCGTGGCTTCCGATTGGCTGCAGGAGCCAGTAGAACACGGGAAAAGGATCTCTGAGTATTTGTAGACCACAAGCTTAACATAAGTGTGATGCAGCAGCAAAAAAAGCTAAAGCTATTCTAGGCTGCATCAACTGAAGTCTAGTGTCCTGATCATAGGAAGTCATAGTACTAATAGGGCTGCCACACATCCAGGAATTGGACTGTCAAAATGCAGGTTTTTGCTGACTCAGCAAAATGTCCAGGAAAACCTGGCTGTATGGCAACTAGGGTGATTTTTTAAAAAGAAAAATGCTGCAAAAGACTTTAGTTTTGGGGGGAGAGATGTTCTCCCAAAAAACTCAACAAAAGCTCAGTTTTGGAAATATGGCAACCCTGAGTGTGGTCAGAAGGACATCGTGGTGTTGGAGTGTGTGTAGAAGATGATTGAGGGCTTGGAAACCAAGCCTTATGAGAAGAGCTAGATAAAGACCTTTAGAGGCACTAAGCACTTGGTGCCCCCATATATATCTAAATCAAAATATAAACAATAATAAACCATATTTTGTATTTTTTAAAATGAAACAAAACCTACAGTAAGATGGAAAATAATGTTAAGTTTTGTATACTTCCACTTTATATTTGAAAAAAATATCCTCCTTTTTCTAATTGCAAAGTCTTTGATCACATCCTCAAAACTAATCCTACATAACACTTCTGCCTCTACCTAGCAGAGATATCCTGCCTGCCTTGTTGCACAGTTGTTCTGTTGGGATTTTAAATACAGTGGTTCCCCGGGTTAAGAACTTAATTCGTTCCGGAGGTCCGTTCTTAACCTGAAATTGTTCTTAACCTGAAGCACCACTTTAGCTAATGGGGCCTCCTGCTGCTGCTGCGCCACCGCCACACCATTTCTGTTCTCATCCTGAAGCAAAGTTCTTAACCCGAGGTAATATTTCTGGGTTAGCGGAGTCTGTAACCTGAGGCGTATGTAACCTGAAGCGTATGTAACCCGAGGTACCACTGTATACTTCAGCTGAGAAAATGAACACGCAGCTGAGCAATTTGTGACCATTAATGTTTAAAATCCAGCAATGGAAAATTACTGTGGTGCCCCCCCTTCTCTAGATGATAATAATAATAATAGGGTGGCTAACAAGCAATAATAAAAACAAGTTGAATGAATACAACTTAAAAACAAGATTAAAATACAACATTAAAATATTGAAACATTAAAATATTAAAATGCAGCCTCATCACAGGAGGAGAAAGGGAAAAAAAAGAGGGGGAGGGAATCAAATTGGCTCCAAGCCAAAGGCCAGGCGGAAGAACTCTGTCTTACAGGCCCTGCGGAAAGAAATCAGATCCTGCAGGGCCCTGGTCTCATGAGACAGGGCGTTCCACCAGGCCGGGGCCAGTGTTGAGAAGGCCCTGGCTCTGGTTGAGGCTAGTCTGACTTCCTTAGGGCCCGGGACCACCAGGGTGTTGCTATTTATGGACCTTAAGTTCCTCCGTGGGGCATACCAGGAGAGGCGGTCCCATAGGTACGAGGGTCCTAGGCCGTGAAGGGCTTTAAAGGTCAAAAGCAGCACCTTAAACCTGATCCTGTACTCCACCGGGAGCCAGTGCAGCTTGAAAAGCACTGGGTGAATATGCTCCCATGGCAGAGATCCCGTGAGGAGCCTCGCTGCATCATTCTGCACCCGCTGGAGCTTCTGGGACAGCTTCAAGGGCAGCCCCGCGTAGAGCGAATTACAGTAGTCAAGCCTGGAAGTGACCGTCGCATGGATCACTGTGGCCAGGTCGGGGTGGGAAAGGTAAGGAACCAACTGCTAGATGACCTAAGGACAAACTTATTTTGCTTAATGGTTAATTCAGCCTTGCTTATAAGGCACAGTTGAGGGTATTGGGTATGTTTAGCTTGGAAAAGAGAAGACTGAGAGGAGATGTGATAACCATCTTCAAATATGTAAAGGTCTCTCCCATGTAAAGGTCTCTTTTCTCCTGCTCCAGAGGGTAGGACCTGAACCAATGTCTTCAAGTTGCAAGAAAGGAGATTCCGACTAAACATCAGGAAGAACTTTCTGACGCTAAGAGCTGTTCAACAGTGGACTCCCATGAGAAGTGGTGGACTCTCCTTCCTTGGAGGTTTTTAAGCAAAGGCTGGATGGTCTTGAATGATCTAGTTGCAATCCCTGCATTGCAGGGGGTTGGACTCTATGACCCTCAGTGTCCCTTCCTGTTATACAATTCTATGATTGTATGTCCATGAGTTCTAGTGTTAGGACATCCACTCTATCTCAGTGGATGAGCAGCTTCTTTTTCCATAGACCACTTGAAAATTGTCGAGGGCCTTCAGGGACCACTTTATGATCTTTCTGCCTATTGTAGCAACTGAAATATGGCTGTGCTAGATGTGGTGTGATTTTAATTATATTTTTATTACTTATTCTATATTGCAGGAGTGTCCAACAGGTCAATCGCGATCTACAGGTAGATCCCTGTGAGGTTTTGATCACTGTCGATTGCTGGGTCCCTTTCCTTTGTGTTGGTAAAACAGAATCCTGCCCCACCCTCCACTGTTGCACGATCTGCAGAACGGAAGAGGAGTTCACTCAGTGAGGCTGTTTGTTTCCCCAGCGATCCGTTTGTCTCCCCTTGATCTTAGGCCCTGTAGCCATAAAAAAGTAGATCGCAGTCTCTTGGGAGTTGGCCACTCCTGCTATATTGTATTACAATTTAATTCCATAGAATTCAAATTGTAATACAATAAAATACCATGTAAGGATAAAAGAAGCAATTAGAATTTGATCAAAGATCAATATGAATTGCTAATGCAATGGATGTGCTGCCTGGTATGTCTTTCATTTTAAAAGATAAGGAAGAAGAAAAAGAAATTGATGGAGAGTATATGGTGATTGAGTGTGTGAATGTGTTTTTGTGTGCAATGTCGTGTCACAAATCCACCACAATATGGAGAGAGGAAGGGATAGGGCAATGCCCATAGAAAATGTGAACTTTCCTGCAGTGACAATGGATCAGAGACTGTATATGGGGGAGTTTGCCATCTCACCATGTAATCAATTATCAAGACTGGTAGGGAGAAATCCTTAGACGCAGCAGCTCCAACTCTGCACTCCATAGCAAAAGGTTGCAGGTAATATTCAGAGAAAAGCACAGCTGGTTTAGCGTCTCTGTACATTCAGGCGGCTCGGATGGAGAAATGAGTTAGAGGCCTCTCTGTAGTATTTGCTTCTTGCCAGGAACACATCAGTGCCAAAAGAAAAGAACCGTTGGTGGCACTTGCCCAAGTTTGGCTCCTCAGATTCTGGGCCTGGACTCCTTCCAGACACTGTAAAGTCGTTTGCAAAGGCAGCCAGTCAGCAACAATAAAAAGGCTAAACAAAACACACCAATCTTGTATTCCCATTGAAATGCCTTCCATGCCACAGTTTACTTTCTATTCCTCACAGTCTTTGTTAGTCATCAATCAGCCACAAAATGGCGATTTATTTATTTCTGAGAGGGGGAAAGACATGTAATAATAATGCACAATTAAAAAGGAAAAAGAGAGAGCCTATCTTTCAGTACCAACAAGGAGACAGTGTGGAAATTATATAGTTTGGGAACCAGGCTAACGTGTTTCTCGATTTTAAAGATTAATATTCTATATTCCCCTCAGTGTTTTTTCTATGAGTGCTTCTGTACTTAATTAGGATGTTCCATCTATGCAACATTGATTTTAGCAAATTTACATGTTTTACTCACAACGCTGGTAAGTTTGGCCTATGTTCCAGTACGCCCATATAAAAATATACCGAAATTCAGCATGCATTATGAATGGCCAGGGCAACCCAGGGACTGCGAGTCAATTTTTAAAAGTGCCTTATAGCGCAATCCCATCTATGCTCAAAATAAGGTGCACTGACTTCAGTGGGACTTACTCCCAGGTAAGTGAGTATAGGATAGCATCCTTAATGGGTTGCCATATTTTGAAGAGCAAAAAAGAGGATGTGGAGCCCCCTCGCCTTCCACATGCACACTGTGGACACGCATGCCATACCCTCCCACACATCTCTGATGAAAATAGGGACATCCTATTCCATTAGTAGTAGTAGTAATAATACCTGCCTATCTGACAGGGTTGCCCAGCCACTCTGGGCGGCTTCCAACATATATAAAAACATAATAAAACATTAAACATTTAAAAACTTCCCTACAGAGGGCTGCCTTCAGATGTCTTCTAAGAAAAAGATGCAATATAGAAATACAATATGAATACAATATAAAGAAATACAGTATGAAGATCCAAGCAGTATGGTGATCAAAGGAAAGGAACAAAGCCTTGGGGGGGGGAATGGGGTGCCAAGTGCTTCAATTCCTCCACACTTTCCCTCCCCCACCCCAACCCCCAACCCCACCCCTTTCTTTGGTAGGTGCTTCAGTCTGCTAAGATTTCAGGACAAACACATACGGGGAGGGGGGGCTTTCCCTGACCTTACATGAGAGCTGTGTATTTTAACTTACATTCAAGAATTGCGCTTAGAGGTACCCAAAATGATGTGGTTCATCTCCAAGCTAGCTCTCCAAATGCCCATTGGCCTTAGGGAAAGAACTTTTAATTAGGGCTGAGAGAGCGGAGGGGGGTGTTGTCAGAGTATATGGGAGACCCTAAAGGCAGAGGGGGGGGGCGCTAAGAGAGGGGCCAGCAGAGACCCCTCAGGGAGTCTTTCCCACCTGCTCATGGGCAGCTTACTGGGCACAGGCTTGGCCAACAGCTCGGAAAGGTCTCGGTAGCAGCCAGTTGATCTGCCCTTTGGATGAGCCCAATCCCAGCATGAACCATGTAAACTAAGAAGGGGGATTCTAAGAAGAATTCTGGGCTGCATCCTATTGATGCAGTCCAGAATTGCATTGGCTTAGCTAAAAAAGCCAATGCAATTCTGGGCTGCATCAATAGGAGTATAGCATCTAGATCAAGGGAAGTAATAGTGCCACTGTATTCTGCTCTGGTCAGACCTCACCTGGAGTACTGTGTCCAGTTCTGGGCACCACAGTTCAAGAAGGACACTGACAAACTGGAACGTGTCCAGAGGAGGGCAACCAAAATGGTCAAAGGCCTGGAAACGATGCCTTATGAGGAACGGCTAAGGGAGCTGGGCATGTTTAGCCTGGAGAAGAGGAGGTTAAGGGGTGATATGATAGCCATGTTCAAATATATAAAAGGATGTCACATGGAGGAGGGAGAAAGGTTGTTTTCTGCTGCTCCAGAGAAGCGGGCACGGAGCAATGGATCCAAACTACAAGAAAGAAGATTCCACCTAAACATTAGGAAGAACTTCCTGACAGTAAGAGCTGTTTGACAGTGGAATTTGCTGCCAAGGAGTGTGGTGGAGTCTCCTTCTTTGGAGGTCTTTAAGCAGAGGCTTGACAACCATATGTCAGGAGTGCTCTGATGGTGTTTCCTGCTTGGCAGGGGGTTGGACTCAATGGCCCTTGTGGTCTCTTCCAACTCTATGATTCTATGATTCTAAGAAGAGATTCAAACATGTCAACTTCTACATGTCTGGATAGCCTTGCCTAAAAGGGGGGGGGGGAGTTTTAAGCGGGTGCTGAAAAGAATAGACACCTGCCTGGTGTCAATAGTCAGGGAGCTCCAAAGTGTAGGTGTGGCACCTGTAACGGTGCCTGCTCTGCTGACTGAAGTGGTGGACTGGGCAAATATGGGATAAGATGACTCTGCAAGCTGTTAAGGGCTTTTTGTACCAATAGTGATACACAACTTTGCCTGGTAACAAATCGGCAGCTAGTGCCAATCCCTGAACAGAGGTGATATATGCTGACAGGGTCTCACTCCTGTCAGCAACCACACAGCAGTATTTTGCACTAGCTTCAGTATCCAGATCAAGTGCAAGGAATGCTCCACACAAAGAGCACTGCTGAAATCCAGCCTTGAAGCCACCACTGCCTGAACCACAGTATCCAAATTCTCCCAATTCAGGAACGGTCCCAGCTGCCACTCCAGGTACGGCTGCTAAATGTGCTTCTAGCCACTGAAGCTACTTCGGCCTCCAGTGACAGAGGTGTTCCAGAAACACCCCAGACTGCATACCTGCTCCTTCAGGATGAATGAAACATGAATGAAACTCCATCCAGGGCAGGCAATTGGACAGTTTCCCTGACATGGGAAAACATATAAACTAAGGCCAGTAGAGCCTGAAAACATATAAACTAAGGAAACCATTACAAATTAACATAAAAATTACATAGTTCCAGAGTTGTATGACTATCAGTTCCAATGTTAAGAAATGTACAGAATAGAGGGATCCAAAAGAGCCAAGGTCTCAACCCTTTGGAAAAAAAGCAGGCAACCACATGCTACCGATTAAACTTTGTGTGTTTGTCAAATTTCAGGGTTAAAGATTCAGCTGTTTTGAATTATTCCCTCAAAGGAAAATACCAGGACAGTGTTTTAAAAAGTGTTTGGGTAGAGTGGGAAGTTATCTACCCTCCTATATGTCAAAAGGGGTTAGGATGAGGGTGGTGCTGAATTCAAATACAGAAAACGGGAAATATAGAAAATATATGTTTGGTTAGATTTGTGACACACTGGAAGCATTCAGTTTGCAAATTATGTCAGAGCAGGCCTGCATAACTTGTGACTTCGCATAACTTGGGACCTTGCCATGTGCTTGACAGAAAAAAACTGTCAAACAACTTTAAAAAAATACCATGTGTGAAGGTATGTGGGGTATACAGTGGTACCTTGAGTTACAAATGCCTCAGGTTACAAACTCCACTAACCTGGAAGAGTTACCTTGAGTTGAGAACTTTGCCCCAGGATGAGAACGGAAATTGTGTGCTGGCGGCGCAGCGGCAGCAAGAGGCCCCATTAGCGAAAGGATGCCTCTAGTTAAGAACAGTTTCAGGTTAAGAATGGACCTCCTGAACGAATTAAGTTCGTAACTAGAGGTACCACTATAAATGATTTTTAGCTACGTGAGGCAAAATTACAGGGGCAAAACCCATGACAGTGAAGTAATGGTTTAACCAAGAAAGAGGATCCATTCCATGCTGTTTTGCTGTGCTCTATAGTGGTGGTCTGCACACTACAAATAGGAGAAAGTCCTTGAAGAACTCCAGCTGCTGAATGGCCCTCTTTAAACATACTACGTGCCCCTGTGTGTTTATAAAGTATCTGTTTCCTTTAGACAATACTTCTGCAGCATTCCATCTCTCCTGGCAGCCCCCAGGAATGCTATGGCAACAGGTGGGAAAAGCATGCACAGTTCTATCAAAATCTTAAGAGCCTGTGCGTTTGGCATAGTGCCCTCAAAGCTCATGGAACATCTCTAAAACCACTATGTTGATTACAGCCTGCATTTTGTGTTTGTTAGAAAAACCCCAAATCCTGTAATACCATATGCAACAAAACCTGAAACCTAACCCCGGTTCATAGAAAAGTTCACTAAAGGTCAATATCCTCTTGAGAAAAGTTTGCTTGGTGTGTGTGTGTTGTATGTTTGTCACGTTAGGTCCTGATCTGACATTTCTCTTTCTCTGGGTCTCTAGGAGGAATAAAATCTCCCAGAACAAATGAGGCTCAGCTATTTCAGCTCTCTTTTGCTGTCTGAGCCATCGCCCTGTATTGTCTGTCCCGCAAGCTCTATGGCTAAGGCACTCGGCGCTGCCATGGTCTTACCTTGACTGACCAGGTGCCATTTTCTGCTCCAAAACTGGTCTGGTGCCTTTTTCTCGAGGCTCTGCCCTTTGCTGGATTGTTCCTACTGGACAGAGTTTGTGTTCGTCCCTCAAAAACCATATCAGGTTCAAAAATTTCAAGTTAAGCCATATTCAAAACCGATCTGCAAATCAAGCTATCACTAGGGTTGGCCAGGGAGTGGCGGGGAGATCAATGCTCCAAAGTGGCAGTTTGGTGTTTTCAAAGTATTGGAGTTACCATAACGACCTAATGTGCCATTTTATATAAATCTTTTTCATAATCATGTATGTAAGCATTGTTGCCTTGACAACTAAAATAGTAGTTTTAATATTTCTTTTTCTTTTAAAAAATCAAGCTATTGTTAGATTAACTGAGAAGTGAATCTTGAAGACATTCAACACCCAAACTAAATAAAAATGAATTAATATTAAGCAACCCTTTTATGCCTTCCTTAAAACTAAACTTCCCCCAAACAAAAGTGATATTTTGACACAGCTTGCTTCTCTTGATCCTTCTCCTAAAATTGTATACTGGAGCCACACAACAACAGAAAGGATCCCAACGAATTTAGAAAAGAGGAGAGGTGGGCTTCACACAAGTGCAGTCTCCAATTGCTTGGGAAAGCCCTGGAGAGGAGGGGACTTTAGGAGCTGTGGAGAGGCAGGGATCTTCCGTCTCAGCAGCTGCCTCATGGGGGCAAGGCCTACCAGGTATGAGTTGCTGTGCTTATTAGGCCTGACACTCCACCAATTCTGTGCAGATCGTGTTTTTGCTTATAAAGAGTTAACTCCAGCTTCATTGTGTGGTTTACTGTTGGCCAATGACACCTTTAGAATTATCAACACACAATGAACATCACAGAGTCAAGAAGAAATATGGAGGCAGATGACTATCTCTCATATTTGTCCAACTCTTACTTTGCCTTGGGATTTTGACACACTCTAGGATGCAACTCAATCCTGTGGATTTCAACCAGAGCTGCAGATTTAGCCAATTCATGGGTTCCATCTTTAGATTACGAAGTATTTTGACTCAAATTAATTGGTTAAAAGGTGGTATTGTAAGGATTCTCAGAGCAGGGTTCAATAAGTCCAAAAACCCATCTTGTCCAGCATTCTGTTCTCACAGTGGCCAAGCAGATGTGTGTAGGAAGACCCCACAAGAAGGATCTGAGTGCAACTGCACTCTTCTCTCCAGTAACTGGTCCTTACAACTCTACCCAGAAACCTTTGCTCCCTAAACCACTCTTCCACCTGCCAGGTTCCAGACGCAGGTGGGGGGAACGTAAGTAACCAACTCAACACTTCTGACAACAAATAATCCATTCCCAATTTCTGGGAAAGTTCTGATCTAGTCTCTGCATCTCTGATTACTGTATGAGGGCACTCTGCTACCCTGACCAAGCAATGCCATGTTGCACATGCTGTGCACCTGAGTATTTTAGGAGAGAGGCTACTTTATGGCTCTGCTGAATTCAACAGACAGCAGTCTGTCCTCAAGCAGAATAGAACCAGGGTTGGAGTGGTAACAGGTTTTTCTAGCACAGGGGTTTCCAGTCTGTGGTCCAGGGACCACCAGTAATCCACAAGTTTCATTCAAGGGCTCCACTGTATGTCCACAGTAAATATTAACATTCATTTTTTAACTGAAATTTGTTGCTTATTTAATTTCTTAAATTGCCTTTTAGTGGATTACAATCTGAAATGGAATACAAAATGCAATATAATAAAATAAAATAAAATATAGAAGAAATAAATAAAAGAAATAAAACAAGCAATAAAAACACAATTAAAATCATACAGCATTAATAACAGGCAGAAAAATCATTAAGTGGTCCACCAAGACCATTAACAATTTTTAAGGGGTCCATGGGGGGTAGGTTTGGGAAGCAAATCTGAGCTAAAATCCTTTAGAACCACCCCACTTCCAGTCATTCACTTTCCAGAAAGCCCCCCCCCCCAACACAGAGATGTAGTTTGTAGATGTTATGATGCTGATCTTTCTCCAAATCACGGACAACCTAGATTAAAAACCAGAAGAAAGGTTTCCTCTTGGATGACCTTGCCTGGTCACCTGGTGAGACTTCCTGTTCACCCGAAGCAATCAGGCAAGTGGCTATTTACGCAAAAGGAAATATTATGTGGAACTAAATTTGGCATTTTATTCAAGTCCTGTAATGAATGTTTTAACTTGACATTCAGAAAGTGTGTTGCCTTTCAAAAGAAAAGCAGTAAAGCTGGCCAAGTACAATAAAGCCAAATAAAGGCCACTCATTTGTTTTTTTCATAGCAACAAACAGATCAAATGTTACTTCTTATTAAAAATGTGTTCGATATATTTAATTTTAACATGACGCCCCCCCGCAAAAAACCCCTAGTATAGCACCACAGATTTAAAACCACCAACTGATGCTTACCTTAGATTATTTCACTATTTCCCCCAAACCCCTTCTCACTTTTCTCCAGAAATTAAAATACTCTTTCCTCCAACAGAATCAAAGTTTCTTTTGAGTTCACAACATTTAACATTACTGGTAGTGGAATAATTTAGTTGCATTGGTATTACACTTCAGCCAAATGAGGGTAACATGTAATGCGCCCATATAAAGCTTATGCGACCATATCATCATCACTGTGACGCAATAAGGCTCTTTACTGCTTATAATTGCTCCACACGCCTATGTGAGAAGTAGCCTTTTAAAGTTTTTATACCCTGCACCTGACACAGAGAAGAGGTGAAGCCTTCTTCCCCTGTTCCATTTCTGTATGCCCAGCTAAGCAGAAGTGGTCAAAGCATTGCAGCACATAAAGGAGAAGCCAGGAAAAGTATGATGGGAGTCCAGTTCCTACCCAAGCTGGGTGTTTCCTCCCGCCCCACAAAGTGCACATCCTTGCGGTACCTAAGCAACTGCAGGACATCAATTCCATTATATCCATTACTCTGAAGGAATTTCATTTTGATTTAATTCCAAGTTCAGTAAAGTTAGGATGGTAGCTTGAAACAGGTAAAATAAATATTTTGCTTCTTTCCTTGTTCAGACTGTAGCTAGAAAAAAAACATTCTTTGAAAACATTGATATCCAAAAAAATTTCTCCTTCAAAAATACAGCATTGAAATTTAAACATTGTGGGAGGGTATTGTGAAAAAGTAGCTTCCACACAGCTAGGACAACATGCATTTTAATAACTTGTAAATTTTGATCTAAAAGGTACAGTTTGCTTACCTGGTACCACACAGATCATCTAACAAATGTAGACTGGCCTTGCTGAAAGGAACTTGGAACAGTGAGTGGCAGTGAATGGAGCCCACATATCTTGAGGGTGCTAAAAAGAAAAGAAAAAAATGGGAGAGAAAGAAAGAGGTAAGTTCATCTGGAGTGTCTGCCTTTAGAACTAGCTAAAAGAATATTAGTGGTGTTAATGAGTTTATGGGTGCCAGAACTCTTTAATCCCTGGACTCAGCAAGTGTCAGGCTAGCCTCCTGGTGAAGTGCAAAGAGAACCAAGGAAGGAGCAATGTGCGAGGCAGCAAGTGGGCAGGGCTCCTTCCTCAACCCGCAAATAGTGAGGAGGAATAAAGCTGAGAGCAGTGATGTGGCCTAGGAAGGAAAACAGCAAGCAGAGAGCCAGAGAGACCTTGGTTTGAATCCATGCCAGATCTCTGTTTGAATTCAATGTTGCGGGCACAGGAGAAACAAGACCCTTTTGGGGTGTTAGGGCTATGAACCCTTGCAGTGCAGGCTCACGTTGTAGATACGTATAAATAAATCATATATCACAGACACCACAGCCTCCAGGGTCCCTCATTCCAAAAGGAAACCTGCACCCTGGGTAAGTGCCTGGAACCCCTGGGATACCTCCACCCTCAGCGAGATGCAACAGGACTGTTTTATTGCTTCAGAAAACCCAGCCCACGTGATGATATCTGGGGAAGAACCCCAAAGGCACTGGAAGGAATCAGAAAATTTGGAGAAGTAGCAGGTATCGGATTAAAAAAGACTAAGTCTAAAATGTTGGTGAAAAATATGAGAGAAAATGTTAAAACTGAACTACAGATAAGTACTGGTCTAACAACAGAGAAAATGGTTAAATACCTAGAAATATGGTTAACAGCAAGAAGTATTAATTTATTTAAATATAATTATATTAAAATCTGGTAAGAGTTTTAAAAATACTGAAATATGAGGAAGGATGAAACTTTCATCAATGGGAAGGATGTCAGTCATAAAAATGAATGTGTTACCAAAGATGTTATTTTTATTTCAAACAGCTCTGGCAATGAGCAATGCAGGATGCTTTAAAGAATGGCAAAAGGATGTTTCTAGATTTGTCTGCCAGGGATGGGGGACAAGGATAATGTTATGTATTGAAGTTCTCACCCTGGCCACCAGGAGTATCGTGTATATAGTTTTCACTCAGGTCCACATCAGTTACTTTAGGCGGGAAACCCTGGGCTGTTGTTGCTACATTGTTGACAGCCGGCTGCCTATAAAAGCAGGCCGGCTGAGCTGTTGGCTGTTCAGTTCTGTTCCAGCTTACAAAATAAAGAGCTGCTTTGGAGAAATCGCTGCGTCGTCTGCTATGTCTACCCACTATTTAACAGATAAAATATAAAATTCTGATAGATGCTAAAGGAAGAGGGGGATTCTCTCTGCCAGATTTAAGATTATATTATGAGACATCCTGTTTTTGCTGGTTAAAGGAGTGATTGACACTGAGAAACACACAGGTTTTGAATCTAGGTCACGATAATAAATTTGGCTGGCATGCCTATTTGTGGTATGGAAAAACTAAAATGCATAAAGGTTTCCTGAATCATGTAATCAGGAAAAAATGTATAGAGTATGGAATAAATATAAAAACTTGATGGGAAGGAAAACACCCTTATGGCTTTCGCCTATACAAGGCACAGAGGTTAAAAAAAGGAACATGAGATAGGACTGGGTAACATTTAGAATTTTAACAGAAGTGGATGGTGAGATTAAATTAAAGAGGTTTGAGGAAGTTGCAGGAATGGTAAGAAGCTGGTTGCAATACTATCAGCTTAATGAGGTATTTAAACTGGATAAGAAAAATGGCTATGACTCAAACTTCCCAACCAGAAAGAGACCTGCTAGATAATAATAATAATAAAGTTCTGTCAAAAATGAATAAGATGCTACTAGAATGGCAAACCAAAGATGAACAGGTGATCAATTATACACTGGGCAATGGATATAGGACATAACGAAATGTCAGATTATGGAACGTTGAGCTAAAATTTACAGCATGTTACGTGATAAAAGAAAATTATATGAAAATGATATATAGATGGTATCTCACACCTAGTAAACTAGCAAAAATGTAGAAGTCAGAATCGGATACCGGTTGGAAGTTTAAGGAGAAAGAGGGTACCTTTTCCACATATGGTGCACTTGTAAGGTGGTGACAAAACATTCTGGGAAATGATTTTAAAATGAGTTGAAAATAATATTTATTTAAAAACCAGAAGTTTAGGAATAATAGGCTCAGAGGTACCCAAAGAACAAAGGAAGCTATTCATGTACGCTACCACGATGCTCAAATGACATATGCCCAGAGGTAGGAAGAAGAAACGGTTCCAACCAAGGAAGATTCACAACAACAACAACCGTTGGAAGTATGAAGAAATGGTGAAACTTACTGGAAGATTAAGAAGTCAGGAAGAGAGACATTTTAATACAGAATGGAGAAAAAATTATTGATTATTTGTAGAATTATTGTAAACAATTTAAATCATTAGCAGGATTGACATAAAAGTATGTAGTGAGAATAACTTAAATAGAATATAAAAGATAAATTAATTAGGTATGAACTGGATATGCAGTGATAAAATATATAACATAAGTAACCACAGAAAGTGGGGAGGAGGGTCGAGGATTTGATGTTTTAAATTTGTTGTATAAATGTATTTGTGTGGTAATATTTGTAAAATGGGAAAATGAAAAATAAAATTATAAAAAAGAAAACCTAGCCCAGCTTTGTCTTGTTCAACACACATTCCTTACCTTACATACTTTTTAAAAAAGCTGTTAAAAAAACCAAACTTGTCTTACCTGAACAAAAAAAGTGATATATGTAAACCCTTAAGGTGCGAAAATCCAAGACAAAAAGTTTTGCATTTCCAATATCCCTGTTTACCCCACTACTTACCATCCTGCCTTTTTTACTTGATTTTTACTAGAACTCAGAACCAATTAGAAGAAAGAGTATTGCAGGAGAAACCTGGAACCCTCGGGTGTAACTGGCTAGTCTTGAGGCAAACCACCGATTTCATATCAAGACAAGAATTAGAGGCTCAAGCGACCCATGCTGTCACCGATTTTGATGAGCTTCTACTTTCAAGAGTTGTCAACATGAGAGGACTGACATCTAAACTATACAGAATACTTTTATCCTGTGACTGGCTATTTACAGAACCTAAAGTGTGATATAGGGGATACAAGAGATGAGTCCAAATGGGGGAGGGAGTGGGGTGACCCTAGAATGAATAATTTCAGCACAGTTGAAAGAAGTCATTCTCAAAATAGTATTCTAGTGACATTATACCCCCCATAATTAGCTAGTACATTAAAAATAACTTCCCCAAAATGTTAGTGATGTGGGCAGCACAAAGGGATGCATGTCTATCTTTGGTAGAATGTCTCAATGTACTCATTTTGGGGAATCTTGAAAGAGGAGAGCGCAAAATATGGTCTGAAGCTCAACATCAAAAAAACCAAGATCATGGCCACTGGTCCCATCACCTCCTGGCAAATAGAAGGGGAAGAAATGGAGGCAATGAGAGATTTTACTTTCTTGGGCTCCATGATCACTGCAGATGGTGACAGCAGCCACAAAATTAAAAGACACCTGCTTCCTGGGAGAAAAGCAATGACAAACCTAGACAGCATCTTAAAAAGCAGAGATATCACCTTGCCAACAAAGGTCCGTATAGTTAAAGCTCTGGTTTTCCCAGTAGTGATGTATGGAAGTGAGAGATGGACCATAAAGAAGGCTGATCGCCAAAGAATTGATGCTTTTGAATTCTGGTGCTGGAGGAGACTCTTGAGAGTCCCGTGGACTGCAAGAAGATCAAACCTCTCCATTCTTAAGGAAATCAGCCCTGAGTGCTTGCTGGAAGGACAGATCCTGAAGCTAAGGCTCCAATACTTTGGCCACCTCATGAGAAGAGAAGACTCCCTTGAAAAGACCCTGATGTTGGGGAAGATTGAGGTCACAAGGAGAAGGGGATGGCAGAGGACAAGATGATTGGACGGTGTTCTCGAAGCTACGACCATGAGTTTGACCAAGCTGCGGGAGGCAGTGGAAGACAGGAGTGCCTGGCCTGCTCTGGTCCATGGGGTCACGATGAGTCGGACACGACTAAACGACTAAACAACAACAACCAAATGACAGCAAAGGATTTATGACCAATGCCATCACTGTCACTGCTAGTGTTTGGAACAACCAGAACAAAGATGGGGGGAGGACCTCAAGGTGCTGAAATTTGAATTT
This sequence comes from Podarcis pityusensis, assembly GCF_964106645.2. Taxonomy (NCBI): domain Eukaryota; kingdom Metazoa; phylum Chordata; class Lepidosauria; order Squamata; family Lacertidae; genus Podarcis; species Podarcis pityusensis. Next base: position 98,163,929 of record NC_138032.1, on the reverse strand, counting down.
TTGTTTCACAATGGCTCATGGGCTTGTTTACACAAAGATATTCATCACGTCACTGAAACATCCAGTGAAGACTTATATGTGTCAATGATGCATCTTGGAGACCAACTACTTTAGGCAGAACTTAACATCAATTCAAATATCACACACTGCACATGGATTCCTATGTAGAAATGACATGGAGAAAAGACAGAGTGACCCAGTCATCCCTGTTCCAAAGTCAATGGTTATAATTTCCTGATAGGCCAGAGCTCAGGCACTTCTCCGTTCAGTACTGCCTGGAAATTGAGGGAGATCAGATACAACTGCAGAAAGCAGGGTTCCCCATACTCACTGAGCTCTCTCTCCCCCTCACAGCAAGTGCCAAAAACATTTGCACCCCTAGCCTACTTCCTTTCTTCAACAAGCACCATACCTGCAAGGACCGGTCCACCCATGAGGCAAAGTGAGGAGACTGTCCCGGGTGGCAGGCTCCACAGGGGCAGCAGATTCTGATGTAGATCTTTATTCCCCCCCCCCCCCTTGTTCCTGATGCAGATATTCACTCACCCCTTCTTTCCTGGCAGGGAGGGAGGCACCATTTTGTGGTTCACCTCAGGTGCCAAAATATATTGGGCCAGCCCTGATACCTGGATAAAAGAAATTACTCCATATATGAAAATGAATCTGTTTTATTTTTCCCACTCCACACAAGTCTGATGAAGACCTTACAGATTCAAAAGCTTACAACATTTTAATCTATAATATGTTGGAAATTACAGCTTTGCCTATTTCTTTTCCACCTTTTACAAGTGGTTATGAAGTTCTGAAAGAAGCAGGACAAGATCAGTGACTGCTTATACTTAGAATATGGCAACGTAACTTCAGGGGAAAAATATTTTCTTGACAAGAGTCACTGTTAATAATACTCAAAGGAATGTGCATTATAATATATACAGATGTGTGTGTGTTGTGGCAAATATTAGTTGCAATTGCAACCGAAAACAGCAGAAAACAACAGAATGTAGTTGCAACTAAGTTAAGCTGTAGTCAACTGCACTGTTTTCAATGAAGTCATGAAAACTAACTTTTGCTAGGAAGTATTCAGGTTATAACCAAGGTTTTGAGATGATTTAACTGTCTTTTAAATAGATGCTAAATCAGTTAACTTAAAAGATAATTGCATATTACCAACTGCTTAACTTAGGTGCTTTCTGAGATATTGGAGGGAGAATTTCTGCAGTCACTCCCTGCTTGTGGAATGCTCTCCCCAGGGAGGCCTGCCTGGCGCCTTTGTTACAGGCAAAAACAGTCCTCTTCTCCCAGATTTTTTGCTTTTATATAGCCTTTTAAAATGAGGGTGGAATACAGTTTTTGTTTGTTGCTTTGGTATGTATTATTGTGTTTTCATATTGTCAACTGCCCTGTGATCCTCGGATGAAGGGTGGTATAGAAATTTAATAAACAACAACAACATGTCATACAATTTACAGTGCAATTCTATACATGCCTACTTAGAAGCAAGTCCAAATGAAGCTTTTTTAAGTGTGTACACTGTACAGTACTGAGGTCTTAATAAACTAAAGATAATTTTAGTTATTAAAAAGCTCATTTTTAATATTTCATTTTTCATTCCTTATAACAGAAAATATATCAGAAACGGAAGAAGGAGGAGGAGGAGGAGGAGGAGGGGGTGTGCATTAGCTAGCAAAAAGCAAGCAGGTGTGCCATTACACACCAGCCTCTACCCAGGATAAAAATTGCCTTTGCAAATTGAAATTGATTAAAGTTTTAAGTTTTGGGGGTGGGGGAGGAAACCTGAGAGACACATTCATTCTGGGAAATCTCTCAGGGGCCACATGTCAGTGGTGGCTGGGTTCAGAAACAAAAGTGGGTAAATAACAAATGTACACGTTACTTTTCCAGTAAGCTACTTTTCACACACACACGCAAACACCTTTCTCTATCCTCCATTCAGGCAAGCAAAGGGCAGAGTTCAAGGAGGCATTCCAGTCACATAAAAGCATTCGAGGAGGTTGTGAAGCCGGGCCAGGGAGGTGTGCGGTCTGGGGAGAGTCTTGAGGGCCAAACAGAGAGGGTTGGAAGGCCACATTTGGTACCTGGGCCTCAGGTTCCCCACTCCTGTGTTAGCTGATTAACCTGCTGTTTAAACAGATTTTTAAAAATTCAGCCCTGTTTCCCCTACATAATAATTAAAAAAATAATTTGCCAATATCTTTAGTAGTACAATGTCTGACTTGGAAAATGTAATGCATGCCAGATGGGTTTGCTTGTAATCCCTTCATCTATAGAAATTGTACCAAATTTAACCGCTGACACAAGCAGAATTTATTCCAGCTGAGCAGACAGGCCTACAAACATTACTGGTAGAAGTAGCTGAATGTGTTTAACATCCTTTTTAATTATAAGATGGGGAAATAATATTGTTACCTGATGGATTCAGGTGTTGATTTTTATTGCTTAGGAAACATAAGTAAGTTCACAAGTTCTAGGCAGGGTAATGTTGGTTGTCAACATGAAACCTGTCTTCCTCTGAAGAGCCAGATGTAAATAACCCTCGAGCAGCCCATTACTACTTCCATACATCTGAATGCCACTTTAAAATCTGTGAAATGAGTTTGGAACAGAACTATGAAACCAATTAGAAGTCTTTTATACAACTGTTTGGTGAATCAGCAAAATAATGACGATAGTGCCACATAACTTCACATGACCACACTTTTATATGTGAGTCACTCAAGTCTGCTACTGAGGTATGCTGCCAACATTACACTTCTCTATTTGCATAGTTTAAAACATATATTTTATTTATTCATTTTACAGTTTCACTTCATTTAAATTCAAAGGCTGTGGGCACAAAACATCTATATGATAATGATCCACATGTATGTGAGAGCGTGTGCTGTCAACCAATTGCTCTTGAATCACTTAATTGGCCCACACATCAGAAGGATAAGAGGAATGAGATGGTAATAGTCTGAAGAACCCTTGCCCCTTCATATGCAATGCATCCCTCCAATGCAATAGCTCATTTAAGAAACAAAACAAAAGGAAAATGGTCTCTTAAGGATCCCTGTGACATCAAATGTCAGTAGATTAGTTTGAAAATTCAGAACTCATATGGCAAGCTGGCCTTGCCCATGTCCCTGCACAGCTTCGACATACAAAACACACGCAATTATAGCACCAAGCCCAAGAGTATGAAGTGCAGTATAAAGGCTAAATTTCAAGTTGAAATCTTTCCTCACTTTAGCCACAAACTCACCAGGTGAATCTAGGCAAGCTACATCATGTAGGAAAACACAGCACTGTGGTATCTCCAAGCAAGAGGTATTCTAGTAAACTGGTTGTTCCAAAGTGGTGTGCCACTGTAACAGGAGGGAGAACCATGAGCATGCCAGTGAAAAGTTATTAAGAAAGGCCCCTGCAAAAGTCTGGGCATATCTAGCATTGGTCAACGCGGTGACTTGGGCAAGGCAACATTGTGCATCAGGGTTCCCGACACTGAGTGTTGCTGCTGTTCACTCAGAGGGAGGGCACATCTGATAATCATTTCTAAGATTGAGATATGGGAGACTTGCCTGTCAACAGCCTTCTATTAGGGCAGAGAAGTATTCCAAGTAAAGTGCAGCAAGAGATGCATGCTTGTGAACAGCGTGCAAGGAGTAGCAACTAAGGTACACTGGTTTACACAGATCATATTTGGAAATGTGCTTCCACTGGACAAATGGCATGGGAAAAATGGGAGGTGTCAAGGCCCTTGGCCCTGGCGATGATAGATCTGCTTTCTGGGGTCAAATCAGAAACTGGGACAGCTTCTCTAAATCAGGGATGTCCCTGGAAAATAGGGACACTTGGAGGGTCTGCCCTAAGGAGTCTAGGACCTCCCCTGAGGGAAGACAAAATCCCCCATTTATTATTTTCACAATTCCATTTGGTACAATTGCTTTTTGAATGGATTTTCCCAGGAGGTACCCCCCTCCCCACATATAATTATTCACACCTTAGACTTCTGGGCCCACCTGCCTTAATGGAGGCAGCCTCCACGACAGCAATGGATTGTCAGTGAACGAAAAACAAGGATGATAGAGGGTAAATCATCCTTGCAAATCTCCCCCAGGGACGGGGGAATGGGCTTCACTTGCAGTTCGCCTTAGTACCTGGCTCTTGCTCTGGCATGGAATGTGGGAGGCAGGGAGGCGCTGACTGCAAAAGCACTTTGCCTGGCGAAAACCCTCCTATGCCACCATTAAGAAGCAGAGGTTCTCCGTTTAGTTGGATCTTTAATTGGCTTTAAAGTACTGGCGCGTGATGGAAAAGGGTTGCAACAACATACTGCCAAAAATACCAGCTACATGGATTAAAGGCTTGAATTGAGATATGTACCAGCTGTGATCAAGCCATAAGCTGAGCATTTTAAGATCCTATTCATTTCAATGGGAAAATAAGAATATAGTCCTCTCCCATTAAGATCAATGAAAGTAAGTCTTAGGACTTATTGTGTTCCCCTAGGTAAAGGTAAAGGGACCCCTGACCATTAGTTCCAGTCGTGACCGACTCTGGGGTTGCGGCGCTCATCTCGCTTTATTGGCCAAGGGAGCCGGCGTACAGCTTCCGGGTCATATGGCCAGCAGGACTAAGCCACTTCTGGTGAACCAGAGCAGTGCATAGAAACGCCGTTTACCTTCCTGCCGGAGTGGTACCTATTTATCTACTTGCACTTTGACGTGCTTTCGAACTGCTAGGAGGCAGGAGCAGGGACTGAGCAACGGGAGCTCACCCCGTCGCGGGGATTCGAACCGCCAACCTTCTGATCGGCAAGTCCTAGGCTCTGTGGTTTAACCCACAGCGCCACCTGCGTCCCTGTGTTCCCCTAGGGTCTTCCGAATTAAGAGTCCCTTTCATTGCTTCATAAAAGTGAATAGATACTTTTGCTTCATTCACTTGTATAGAACCAGAAAAATAAGCGACAATCAGAGGGAGCACCACTGTCCCCACATATCAGAATGGAATGTTGTTGCCCAAAGGGGTTAGGGTGGGAAAGCGGGGGAAACTGAGCTTCCCCTTGAGGGGTTTTCCAATTAGCTTGGAAACTCTATAATTTCTGTTGCCTCAAGGAATTTCTTGGTCAGACTATTAGGTTGGGTTACCCAGCCTGCCTTTTCCACTGCCATAAGTCAACATCACCTCTGTTAAAATTTGAAGAGGAGTTGTGCATTATTTAATGCTGTATCATCTTTAACACTTGATTGGAAGCTGCCCAGAGTGGCTGGGGAAACTCAGCCAGATGGGTGGGGTATAAATAAGAAAAAATATTATTATTAGGGACGCGGGTGGTGCTGTGGGTAAAACCTCAGTGCCTAGGACTTGCTGATCGCATGGTCGGCGGTTCGAATCCCCGCGGCGGGGTGAGCTCCCGTCGTTCGGTCCCAGCTCCTGCCCACCTAGCAGTTCGAAAGCACCCCTAAGTGCAAGTAGATAAATAGGTACCGCTTTATAGCGGGAAGGTAAACGGCGTTTCCATGTGCTGCGCTGGTGCTGGCTCGCCAGCTGCAGCTTCGTCACGCTAGCCATGTGACCCGGAAGTGTCCTCGTCCGGCGCCGGCTCACGGCCTCTAGAGCGAGATGAGCGCGCAACCCTAGAGTCGGACACGACTGACCTGTACGGGCAGGGGTACCTTTACCTTTTTTAAAATAATAATAATAATAATAATAATAATAATAATAATAATTTCAATTCCTAGGCTTTCCCTTCCAATAAACACTTTTGTCCACCCAAGGTTTTAGTACCAAGTGACGATCTCCATTTAAAAAAACACCTAACTGAAACCTCAGACTAAGAGCAATATCCTTTTGAGTCAATGAAGTCAGGAATAGCATTTAATTTCCTTTTAAGATACACAAAGCTGTATGATTTTGATTTGCCTAGACTGGTGCATAAGCACGAAAGTGCAGTATATAAGTCTTTGTGTAAGAAGTAAACCCCAACAACCTCAAACTAAGAAAGCAAATAAAATATCAACATTTGTTGTAGTACTCTAGGAGTGCCTGAATAAAAAAGTGAACTGGAACTTAACACCTTCCTGCAAACGTTAATATAAGAATATGTTCATCTCTTACTAAAATAAACAGGAGATTGTGGTTAGTTTTTACATAAAAAGTTTTACTAAACATTGACAATTTAAAGATAAACTGGGCTGACAACAGAAAGTTTCGTAATGAGAGTATTGCTGCTTCCTTGGGAATGAAGCCAGATTTTTAGGATCCTATTTCACCTTTCAGAGAAAATGTTTGTGAAACGTACTTCCAAGGAAACTAACATTGTTCTGTAAGTGGTCATGGGGAATACTCAGCTGTGAATTGGTATCTGCTTTACCACTTCATAAAGAAAAATTAAATTAACATTTATAGCTATGCCAATCCCTTTGACTAAAAAAGCCAGCAGTTTTCTGAAATGAAATGTACATGCAGCAGCAAAGCAAGACTTGTACTTTACCTTGGACCTTTGTTCTTCTTTACTTGCTCTGGCTTTCCTTGTGGATCTACTTTACATCTGCAAATGGGTCCTTAAGTTATAAAAGGGCACCAAGATGCATAATGGGCTGCGTGGCCGAAATGGCTTCCGGAAGGAGGATGCAAATCTAAGCTGCCACCCCCAACTCTCTCTAGCCTGGTCAGCCCCCACCCCTCCGTAAAACTGAGATGGACTTCCACAAATAGCTGGAAAGTTATATTAAGAGACTGTCTGATGTGCTGCCAAGATCTTTGATAGTCTTCCAGAGTCCAGAGGTCAGATTCTGTTTATTTCGAAGGAATATAGGTACTTTGTAAGCCATCCGATATGTGATACGTTAGTGTACAAGAAAGCATCAGAAAATGCATTAAATACATGAAAAATAAAGGTGGTCTTTCCCATTTCCACAGCCACAACTAGTGATGTGATGTGAGAATATTCTTGAGAATATTCTCTGCTAGAAAATTATCCAGAGAATATTCTCCACAAACTGTAAACTCTAATGTAAGAACCAGTTTTATAACCACATTTAAAAAATCTAGTAAATAATAAGTCAAGCTGTGATATAGCCAGTGTAAGTAATGAATAATGATTTTTTTGATCTAGTTACATTACTGGAAATTGTGTCATTCACCATTGGCAGTTCTGAAATGTGAGATATAGAAAACATTTTTTTAAAAAAAGTTTTTAAAATGCTATTCATTTAATTTGATGAACATTTGAATTCATATGTATTTCAACTATATGTAATAGCCTTTTTCTATTTTGGTGTGACCTTATTCTTAGCAATTCTATACCCTTGGACATACAGTGTGATTTTTTTTTTTTTACAGAAAGTAGCTTTAATGCTTTGTAGACTTAAAGTACCTAGGCCTATACAATTATGTGTAACAGCATGTGAGGTGGCCTTGATTTAAACAGTGATGTTTCAAGCTGACGGGTAGTAGCAGGCTTAGTGATTAACCTGAGTCATTTGCGTTGAATTTTCAATTTCAAGCAAAAAATCAAAGAATATGAATTCACTGCACTGCCCCACTGAATAAATATCTGTACAGTTTTTGGTTGCCATCTGAACAAGTTTACCCATGAATAAGCATCTATATTAACTAATTATATCATTTTCAATGCATTAAAATGAATATTCTCCTATTTTAAATGAAAATTCTCTATTATTCTCATTAATCAAGAATATTCTTGAGAATATTCTTGAGAATATTCTCCAAAAGATTTTTCTCGAGAATTTAACATCACTAGCCACAACTGGATTAAAAGATATGGGATGAGCATATCACAATCTTAAACAGGTTTTGTAATGGTTTACTGATTTAAAACATTTGCATCTGATTGCCCCTGACGTGGGATGACTTACAGTAGCTAAATTCATAAAACTAAGAAAAAAGAATTTTCTTTAAAGTTACAAAAATATTTCTCATATAACTGTGAGAACTATTCATGCAGAGCTTAACTGAAATGCCCCTCATTTTCTCACCCCCTTCAAGAGCAGTGAAAAAGAGGAATGGGTTGGCTATTTTTGTAGGATGGGCCAATTTTGAGGTTGCAAGGGGATGAAACTTGCTGGCAGTCCTAGTTGCTGTTGGCTGACATCTTAATTCCCCTTGATGTCCCTGGGAAAAACACGACACCTAATGTAGCATTCTAGGGGTATTGAGAAACTTTGGCAGCCAGCAGGGGCGAGATACCTAAGGAGTGTTGGGGTGTTTTGTCCTCACCCTCAAAATTTGCCCCACCCTCAAAATGCTAAAGAAGGGACGTAGTTTTAGTTGAGAAATTTAGCTCAGCCCAAATAACAAGGAGAAAACTATCATTCCCTTCCATATACCTGTGTGTGTGTGTGTGTGTGAGAGAGAGAGAGAGAGAGAGAGAGAGAGAGAGAGGGACAAACTGAGCCCCTTCCTCATCCTTCCCCATCTAGCCAAGCTGGGCATGGGCAGAATAACTGGTCATTACTTCCAATGGAAGGGTTAGCTATAAGGCTCCTATGTAGGTCCAGTACATCTGTAGGATGGGAAGACCCAGAACTCAGTGCATGTAGAAGATCCTCTGTTTATTTTACTATTTATGTGTGTATATTCAACTTACAGACTGCTTAAGATAAAGGTAAATGGACCCCTGACCATTAGGTCCAGTCGTGCCCGACTCTGGGGTTGTGGCGCTCATCTCGCTTTACAGACCGAGGGAACCGGCGTTCAGCTTCCAAGTCATGTGGCCATCATGACTAAGCCGTTTCTGGCGAACCAGAGCAGCGCACGGAAACACTGTTTACCTTTCCGCCAGAGTGGTACCTATTTATCTACTTGCACTTTGACGTGCTTGCTTTCAAACTGCTAGGTGGGCAGGAGCTCACCACGTCGCGGGGATTCGAACCGCCGACCTTCTGATCGGCAAGTCCTAGGCTCTGTGGTTTACAGATTGCTTACCATATATATAATAGTTAGGTGTGGTATTGGTGGTGTTGTTGTTGTTGTTGTTGTTTTATAATTATTTATTGAATTTATATGCCACACTGTACCTGGACGTCTCAGGGTGGTTCAGAGAAAAATATTAAAATATAAAATCACAAAATACATAATCAAATTAAAAACAACAACCCAATAACCCCCCTAAACCCACATTTTAAAAGGGCACAGGATGTCAATCAAATCAACCGAAGGCCTGCTTTAAAAGGAACATTTTCGCCTGGTGCCTAAAGATGTATAATGAAGGTGTCAGGTGAACTTCCCTGGGCAGAGCATTCCACAGACGGGGAGCCACTGCAGAGAAGGCCCCGTTCTCATGCTGCCACCCTGCGGACCTCTCAAGAAGGGGGCACACGAAGGAGGGCCTCCAAAGATGATCTCAGGGTCTGGATAGGTTCATATGGAAAGAGGCAGTCCTTGAGGTATTGCGGTCCTGAGCCATTTAAGGCTTTATAGGTCAAGACCGGCATTTTGAATTGGGCCTGGAAACTAATTGGTAGCCAGTGCAGTTGGCCAGGGTCGGTGTAATATGCTCAAACCGTCTTGCTCCGGTGAGCAACCTGGCCGCTGAATCTGCACTAACTGAAGTTTCCGAACCATCTTCAGAGGCAGCCCTAATATTACCATTGCAGTAATATAACCTTGAGGTTACCAGAGCATAGACTACAGAAGTTAGGCTATCACTGTCCAGATAGGAGCACAGCTGGGCCACCAGTCAAAGCTGATGGAAGGCACTTGGGGCCACTGAGCCCACCTGAGACTCAAGTGACAGCAAAGGATCCAGGAGGAACCCCAAGCTGTGAACCTGCTGCTTCAGAGGGAGTCTAACCCCATCAAGAGCAGGTGATCTAGTCTAGGGAACCACCCACTAACAGTGCCTCCGTCTTATCTGGATTGAGTTTCAGTTTGTTGGCTCTCATCCAGTCCATTACCGAGGTAAGACACTGGTCCAGCACTCCCACTGCCTCACCTGGAGAAATAAGAGCCGAGTGTCATCTGCATACAGTGGTACCTCGGGTTAAGAACTTAATTTGTTCTGGAGGTCTGTTCTTAACCTGAAACTGTTCTTAACCTGAAGCACCACTTTAGCTAATGGGGCCTCCCACTGCTGCTGCGCCCCAGCACACAATTTCTGTTCTCATCCCGAAGCAAAGTGCTTACCCCCGGTACTATTTCTGGGTTAGCGGAGTCTGTAACCTGAAGCGTATGTAACCCGAGGTACCACTGTACTGCTGACAACATACTCCACACCTATGGATAACTCCACCCAGCGGTTTCATGTAAATGTTAAACAACATGGGAGCTGAAAAGCACTCCCCAAGTAACACCCTCCGGAAATGACCATCCAAGTAGTACTGGAACCACTGCAAAGTGGTGCCACCCACCCCTAGTTCAGACAGTTGCTTCAAAAGGATACCATGGTCGATGGTATCAAAAGCCGCTGAGAGGTTGAGAAGAATTAACAGGGTCCTGTTTCCTTTGTCTCCCACTCGACAGAGGTCATCATACAGGACGACCAAAGCAGTTTCTGTGCCACAACTGGAACTAAACCCCGACTGAAATGGACCCAGAAAATCAGTTTCTTCCAAAAGCGCCTGGATCTGGTCTGCAACCACTCACGCCAAAACCTTGCTCAGAAAAGGGAGATTAGAAACTGGCCAGTAGTTCATCACCTTCCGGGCCCAGCCTGCTGGTTTTTATCAGCTAAGAGGGGCAAGGGTCTAGGGCACAAGTGGTCGCCCTAACCGATCCGAGCACCTTGTCCACATCCTCAGGCCTTACCAACTGAAACTCATCCAACACAATGGGGCTAGACTGTGCTCTGGACACCCCATGAAATTCATCTGCTGTAACAGCAGAGCATCTTAAAAAGGAGACATCTCCTTGCCAACCAAGGTCCATATAGTTAAAGTTTGGTTTTCCCAGTAGTGATGTATGGAAGTGAGAGCTGGACCATAAAGAAGACTGATCGCCAAAGAATTGATGCTTTTGAATTATGGTGCTGGAGGAGACTCTTGAGAGTCCCATGGACTGCAAGAAGATTAAACCTATCCATTCTTAAGGAAATTAGCCCTGAGTGCTCACTGGAAGGACAGATCCTGAAGCTGAGGCTTCAATACTTTGGCCACCTCATGAGAAGAGAAGACTCCCTGGAAAAGACCCTGATGTTGGGAAAGATGGAGGGCACAAGGAGAAGGGGAAGACAGAGGATGAGATGGTGGGACAGTGTTCTCGAAGCTACCAGCATGAGTTTGACCAAACTGCGGGAGGCAGTGGAAGACAGGAGTGCCTGGCGTGCTCTGGTCCATGGGGTCACGAAGAGTCGGACACGACTAAATGACTAAACAACAACAACAACAACAACAGCTACAGCAACAGCAACAACAACAACAACATAACAGCAGAGTGAAGGTCTTGGTGGATGCAAGCAATTTTATCCTCAAAATGCTTTGCAAACAAGTCACAGTGAGCTACCATTGGTTCTATCACCTCCTCTGGGCCAGCCTATAAAAGGCCCCATGCAACCCAGGAAAGTTCTGCCGGACGACATGAAGAGGATGCAATGGAGACAGCAATGTATGCCTTCTTTGCTGCCTGCACTGCCACTAAGTAGGCTCGATAATGAGCTCTTGCTAGTGTTTGGTTGCATTCATTCGGATCTTTCCTCCACTTGCGTTCAAGACGTCTCCCAGCTTGTTTCCTCGCCCTAAGCTCTGGAGTATACCAGGGGGCAAATTGGGCTCCATGAAGTGGGAGAGGGCACTCAAGGGCAATCGTGTCAATGGCCCGAGCCACTTGGGTGTTCCAGAGGTCAGCCAGGGCTTCGACAGGAGCTCCAGTCGTATCAGCTGGAAACGCCCCCCCCCCACCCGAGCTGTTTGGAATCCCACTGGATCCATCAGCCTCCGAGGGCGGACCTTCCTAATAGGTCCCCCGCCTCTGCGGATGGGAAATGGTGCTGAAAGCCTAAATCTAATCAGGAAGTGCTCTGACCATGACAAGGGACTGATGTCAATGTCCCCCACTTTCAAATCAACCTCTGCCCAATCTAGAGTCTAGAGTGTGGCTTGCCATGTGCATTGGGCCAGTAACATGTTGGGACAGCCCCATTGTTGCCATGGCAGCCATGAATTCCTGAGCCACCTCAAAGCCAGCTGCCTTGACATGGATGTTGAAGTCTCCCAGAGCCAGCAGTCTGGGAGTCCTCAACACCGCCTCCGAGACCAGCTCTGTCAGCAGGGAGACTACTGGGCAGTAAACCAGCAGAATCCCTAATCTGTCCTGATTGGCCAACGCCAGGAACACACACTCTAGCCCCCCCCCCCACAACTGGATAGAGAGGCTGGAGATAGAGAATCTCTATAGACTACAGCAACGCCCCCTCCTCGACCTTCGAGTCTGGCCGGATGCTGCACTGAGTACCCAGGTGGGCACAGCTGGGTGAGACCAACTCCACCCTGTTCATCCACCCAGTTTCAGTGATACATGCCAGATCAGCCTCCCCATCCATAATCAGATCATGGATGAGGGAGATTTTATTCTGGGCTGCCCTGGCGCTCAACAGCAGCAGTCACAGACCTGAGGGCTGCCCCAGGTTGGAGGAGGGGCTGGCACACGGCTGTGTGTGCCCCTCACCCAGCCTGCCCCTCCTCCCTCACCATACCTCCCCCTACTTAGAACCCCTGTAACTGGGCCTCCCCCACTCTCTCCCACTCCTCTCCTCCCAGGCACATCCCATCAAGCGCCTTTACAACCCAGTTAAAAACCATTAAAGCACTAAAAAAAAAGGATATAAAAGGATATAAAAATCATTTAAAAGAGGAAGCCCTCTCTGCCGAGCAGCAGCAGCAGTCCTTAAGAAGCCCGTCAGGCCCTGCAATAAGGACTCAACTCAAAAACTCTAAAACAATAGTCAAGAGCTCTAAAACATGCAGCAACTCAATGCACACAAACAAACAATATAATCAGAAAATACTTTCATTTTCTTAAGAATAAATTACTCAAGACTACAAAGCACTAAAAATAATAAGTATGATCCAGCAATCAACAGTCAGAAAATGACTGGACAAAAGATACTGTACTGGATCAAACCTTTGCCACCAATTTGTAGTGGATCCCTCTCTCTGCCACCAATTGAAGCAAATCTCACCTCTGTCTACACTATATATAACCACCAGGGGTTATCATATGAGTTTTGTGTGAGAGTACACTTAGATTCTTGGAGACTCAGGCAGAAGTTTGACAAATAAGAAAGATTTAGTTTACAGAATGAAGTTGATAAAACAAAGGATGTGTCAGGAGATAAAAGGTCTTTCAGGAAACAGTTAACTTATTAATAATTACACTTAATCAGGTGGATGATACAGGCTTCTAAAGAAGGTAATAAATGCACAGCTTCTTTTAAATGTCAGCTGCTTTAATTCAGTTTTTACTCCTCAGTTAGATGTTACAGGTTTCTAAACAAAAGTTTATTTCCACTTCTTTCACTTCAGTTCCTAAACTTAGTTGTTGTGTAGGTGTTACAGATTAATACTTTGGTTCTTAAACACGGAGGTGGTACTTTCTGTCCGTTTCCCAACCTTTGATCAGTCATACTCCTGAGATACCTCTGGCAGTCTAACAGACCCAGGGGATCCCCACGCACCCCTTTTTTCCTGGTTTGGGAGTCTTCTCTTTCTGGAAGATCTCTCCCCTCCTGACGGGAAGGAGACCCAAGGAGACTTTATCCTCACAGCTTCTCCCTCTCCTGGCTCCAACTCAGCCCTCCGGTTAACTCCTGTCTGAATGCTCTCCCAAGACACTCAACGCCATCTTCCTATCTAAGCTCAGAGACTCCTTTCTCTAGCTGTAGATATTTTTCCCTGGGTGGATGTTACACACAGAGACCAGGACCAACTCTCCAACTCTCCTTTTCAGTAAGTGTCAAACACACTAGAGATGGATATTCCCGTATTGCAGGCAGGGAAAACATCCCAGAGACAGGCACCAACACAAAGTAGGCCCAGTAGCTGGAAGTTTGCAGGTTGCGGCACCGTCAACAACAGTCTCCTCGGATGATCTCAGCGATCATCCGATCATTCACACACACACACACAGCCCTCTGTTACTCTGCAAAACCAAACTATATTCAGTATTCATTTGTTTTGTTTTTGCTTTTTCTGACTTGAAAAGTAAAATGTAAGGAAGAAAATAGAAAGGAAGAAAAATCTAAAACACTGGTGGAAAGGAACAAATATGATCGTACAAAAGAATGATCAAAAAGTGCATGAGACAAATCTGTATTCAACTTCAAACAACTTATGATTTTCTTTTCTGTTCAAGAAGTTCTTGATATAAGGAGTTCCAGGATAGCTTTACCAGGCTAATTTCCCTGCAAGAGATGGCAGTGAGGGAGTAGTGGCACTTCTATAACATTTACCAAAGTGCAGGTGGAGCATGGGGGGAAGTGTGTGAGCCCCTGCGAGGCACCCCTCCCTCCCTCCCTCCCTCCCTCCCTCCCTCCCAAGCAGCAGCTCCCCCTCTTTTCTCCCCCCTCCCCTCTCTCTCCAACTCTCTTCTCCCCAACCTCATCCTCTATATAACATTAAAGTCTCACATCGAATATAACTGATCTGTAAAAATACACTTTATAATCTGAAAATAGAAACAATGTATGTACTTCTTTAACCCAATAAAATCTTTAATAAAAACATTTTTAAAAGATGGATCTTTAAAAGCCAGCAAGAAACCTCTTTTCAGCCTTTTCTCCCAGATCCAAACTGCAAACTTTCCTTTTAGCCACAGGCAGAAGAAACCCCCAGTAGCAACTGATGGGCCATTAAGGAAAGAAAGAAAAAGAGGGCTCCCTCTCTGCTTGGCACAGCAGAATATCATGACCTATAATGCTACGCAAGCCTATTCCTCTGACATTTTCAGTCAACAGATTCTACGAAATGCTCAAAAGAAACTTCTCAAAGGAATTGTATAGCTTGAAATTAAAACTTGTAAAAAAAGCCTGAGCACATGAACAATTTCATAAATATGTCACCAAATCAACTTGCAGGCAGCTAAATTTATCTGTTTTTAGGGCTGATGTTTTTAAAATGCTGCATTTTTATAATGGATTATAATTGTGCCAATTGAAGCTGCTTTTAAGTGGGTTTAGCAAGCAATCAATACCCGCCATTTCTAGACCAAAATAAAAGCTCTGGTTGTAGCATGGCACAAAAGAGACAGTCAATTATGTGGAAAGAAGCTTTTTGGTTTTGGTAATAGGAAGCAATTTTTAACGTTTTAAGGAAACCGCCCCATTGTCTAGACAAGAAGACAGGAGACAAAATCCTCACTGGCAGTCTAAACAATATCAGACTTCCCTTAAAATGTTACAAATTGTTTGCCTTGATGTAAATTGAATGCCATCTTGAAGAATTATTATAGACTGTATAATAATTATTATAGACTGTATCGCCAAAATTAAATTTATTGGTGTCTTTAAAAGTATGGAGGTTGTAGATACTGCCTGTTATTTTTCTTTTGTTTTTAGTAATCAATAAGGTAAAAATAAAAATATACTAACTTCAAGCATTCTGTTAGCAATTCTAGTACTGAAACATTTTTAATCTGTCTTCCCCTAGAAGAGACTTGCCATCAAAATGTCACTTAAAATTAGATTCAGAGCTAATTTGGGCATCATTCCTCAGGCAAACCACCTGAAGGATTTCAAGAAAATTCAAAATGGGTTTTGATGAATGTAGCAACTTTTATTGGGATGAGCACTGTCCCAGGCTGTCCTCGAATTTCACCTAAAATAAAATTCAAAATTAATCTGTGGTTCAGGCAAAATACCAGTGGGATTTCAAGGGAAGTGGAGTTTTTTTGATAAGACCAATAGCATTTCTCAGAGGACTTTTGCACATCTATACCCTGGGGATCTAATTGTCTTTTCCCCCCTTGCTGATCTTTCCCTTACTGACATTCTTCTATCAAACAGATGTTACAGAGTTAGAGTGAGAGGACACAGCTGCCCCTCCCCCAGCACAAGACCTAAAAGGTTTAGGAAGAACTTTATTAATGCTCAGGAACCACAACTGCATGGACAGTATGCAAGATAAAATACTTCAATGGAATTTATCATGGAAAATCCAATTGTCAACTCTCTTGGTACCTAACCTGCACCACTGTTAACACCTTATAATACTTGTTACTATTTATATAGGTAGAACCAAGTATTCACCAGAATATTAACATGTTATGTTCTGGAGGCAAAACAGTGCTTTCGGAATATGTTAGAAAGCATCTTCCACCACATCTCTCCTTACCTTGTTCCGTTACTTCCCCTATCGGCTGCTGCTTTGGTGCTGTTTTCCCCCTAGCTGGGAATAGCCTCATGGGCAGTTAATTCCAAGCCAATCCGAGAATCGTATTGGAAAATATTATTATACCAGGGCTAAACAGCATATCAGATCATAGAATCATAGAATCATAGAATCCTAGAGTTGGAAGAGACCACAAGGGCCATCGAGTCCAACCCCCTGCCAAGCAGGAAACACCATCAGAGCACTCCTGACATATGGTTGTCAAGCCTCTGCTTAAAGACCTCCAAAGAAGGAGACTCCACCACACTCCTTGGCAGCAAATTCCACTGTCAAACAGCTCTTACTGTCAGGAAGTTCTTCCTAATGTTTAGGTGGAATCTTCTTTCTTGTAGTTTGGATCCATTGCTCCGTGTCCGCTTCTCTGGAGCAGCAGAAAACAACCTTTCTCCCTCCTCTATGTGACATCCTTTTATATATTTGAACATGGCTATCATATCACCCCTTAACCTCCTCTTCTCCAGGCTAAACATGCCCAGCTCTCTTAGCCGTTCCTCATAAGGCATCGTTTCCAGGCCTTTGACCATTTTGGTTGCCCTCCTCTGGACACGTTCCAGTTTGTCAATGTCCTTCTTGAACTGTGGTGCCCAGAACTGGACACAGTACTCCAGGTGAGGTCTGACCAGAGCAGAATACAGTGGCACTATTACTTCCCTTGATCTAGATGCTATACTCCTATTGATGCAGCCCAGAATTGCATTGGCTTTTTTAGCTGCCGCGTCACACTGTTGGCTCATGTCAAGTTTGTGGTCAACCAAGACTCCTAGATCCTTTTCACATGTACTGCTCTCAAGCCAGGTGTCCCCCATCTTGTATTTGTGCCTCTCATTTTTTTTGCCCAAGTGCAATACTTTACATTTCTCCCTGTTAAAATTCATCTTGTTTGTTTTGGCCCAGTTCTCTAATCTGTCAAGGTCGTTTTGAAGTGTGATCCTGTCCTCTGGGGTGTTAGCCACCCCTCCCAATTTGGTGTCATCTGCAAATTTGATCAGGATGCCCTTGAGTCCATCCTCCAAGTCGTTGATAAAGATGTTGAATAAGACCGGGCCCAAGACAGAACCCTGTGGCACCCCACTAGTCACTCTTCTCCAGGATGAAGAGGAACCATTGATGAGCACCCTTTGGGTTCGGTCAGTCAGCCAGTTACAAATCCACTGAGTGGTAGCATAGTCAAGACCACATTTTACCAGCTTCTTTACAAGAATATCATGAGGCACCTTGTCAAATGCCTTGCTGAAATCAAGGTAGGCTACATCCACTGCGTTCCCTTCATCTACCAGGCTTGTAATTCTGTCAAAAAACGAGATCAAGTTAGTCTGACATGACTTATTTTTCAGAAATCCATGCTGACTATTGGTGATCACAGCATTCCTTTCTAGGTGCTCACAGACTGTTTGCTTAATGATCTGCTCCAGAATCTTCCCTGGTATTGATGTCAGACTGACTGGGCGGTAATTATTTGGGTCCTCTCTTTTCCCCTTTTTGAAAATAGGGACAACATTTGCCCTCCTCCAGTCTGCCGGGACATCGCCTGTTCTCCAGGAATTCTCAAAGATGACTGCCAGTGGTTCTGAGATCACATCTGCCAGTTCTTTTAATACTCTTGGATGCAGTTCATCTGGCCCTGGAGACTTGAATACATCTAAACTAGCCAAGTATTCTTGTACTATCTCCTTAGTTATTCTGGGCTGTGTTTCCTTTGATCAGCATGACCTGGATCATCACTGTCCTCACTCTGAATGAATAAAGAGTTTTGCTGCTTTTGTAGCAATCCTTGAAACAGCCTCAGAAAGGGGAGGCTGCTTTTTGAAGCTCCTGAAAGTCTGCAAAAAACAAAACCTAAAAACAAAGCCCCTTCTTCCTCAATTAGCCCTACATATTTTCCTAATCCATACAACAGCCTGTATGAAAGGTAGAACTGTTCCCTTCATATTGCAGATAGGATGAACATGAGGCTGCAGATGTTGACTTAATGTCTGTGAACTTGTGGTTGAGTGAGATCTGAAGATGCTGATAACTCATAACCAGTGCTTTTTTCAGCCGGAGCGCACTGGAGCATAGTTCCAGCACCTATTAGGTGGGCATCATTGCAGGCCGGCATTCCCCACACCCGCTTCCTGCCTTTACATATTTCTGAGAAGCCCCAAACAAGCATTGCAAATCTAAATGGAAGCTGGCCACCATGTGCAAGTCTACTGGTATGTACTGAAGTTCTCACCCTGGGCCAGCAGGGCGACACCGTAGATAGTTTTCACTCAGGTCCGCATATGCAAATAAGGGATTGAAAGTGACGTTCAGTGATTGGATAGTTACAGAAAATGGTTACTGTTGCATTCTAGTGGAGCTCTATATAAGCAGGCTGGCTGAACCCTTCAGTTCAGTCCTGTTCTGGCCTGTGAATAAACAAGAGCTGTTTAAAGAATCGCTGTGTTGTCTGATATGTTCACCCACAACATCTACACTTTGGTGGGGATGCGGGAGAGGGCCTTCTCGGTGGCTGCTCCCAGACACTGGAACTTCCTCCCTGGAAAAGCTAGATTGGCTCCCTCAAGCTTTTGGCAACAGGCTGCTTTTTTAATAGAAGGGCTGGTGCTGTGCTGTTTTTAGTGTAATTACTGGCATGGTTTTAATAGGTTTTATAAATGTACAGTGGTACCTCCGGTTACGTACTTAATTCGTTCTGGAGGTCCGTTCTTAACCTGAAACTGTTCTTAACCTGAAGCACCACTTTAGCTAATGGGGCCTCCCGCTGCTGCTGCACACGATTTCTGTTCTCATCCTGAAGCAAAGTTCTTAACCCAAGGTACTATTTCTGGGTTAGCGGAGTCTGTAACCTGAAGCGTGTGTAACCTGAAGCATATGTAACCCGAGGTACCACTGTATATAGTTTTACTTATAACAATGTTGACTTATTTTTAATGTTTTTTCCTACGTTTTTAGTTCTCATTTTTATATGTAAGCCACCTTAAGTCCCATCAGGGGAAAAGGCATGGTATAAATAAATAATAACCATAATAACAACAGAACAACAACAAACATAGGACTGACCAAAACTGGCACCCCTGTTCACTGTCCCAGTTGCAGGCAGTGGAATTTTGGGGGGAAGGAGGAAACCCAGGCAGATGGGCAGGGTATCAATTTATTATTATTAGTAGTAGTAGTAGTATTATTATTACTGGCAAAGGAACAAAAATGTGGGCCATGCCCACAGCGGCTCTCCTGGATAACTGGCAACTGCCATTTTTATTTCCCACAATTCCCAGAGAATGGCAAGGTGTCACCACACAGCAGCATTTCCAGTTAGCTCCCTGGAGGAGCACGCCCACCCAAGTTTTGGAGCAACTTTCATCCTCCAGATTTCCAGCAGGAGAACCGCTGGTTCAGTCCTAGTGAAAGCCACAAATCTGCTGTTGCTGATTAATGTTGAAGAAGCAGCAGCTCAACATTACTGTCAGATCAATCAAGGAGGAAAGTAGTGACAGAATGTTCAAGATGTTGTGCAAGCAAACCAACTGCAGACAATTAATGACACTCAAGAATATCTGCATGGCTAAAACTACATATGTGCCTTCTGAGACGAGTGCCCAGGACATGTGAAGCCAGAATGCTAGAAAGACGAAATGGGGACACATTTCACATATATCTATGTACATCTTGTCTCTAAACATTGCCCTCCTATTCCACTGAATGCCCATGTTCAAAAAAACGTTCACTCCTACTAACTAGATGCCTTTTTGATCAGTGTATGATCCTTTATAATGATTACTGATTGAACAGCCACTTGAGAACTAGATTTGCTAGAATCTTAAGGCGTATTTTGCTACCACAAATATCTATGTTGTGCTTTTTTAGGTATGTTCAAAGAGGTATACTGAATGACAGTCTGAATGGCAGAGTCCCCTTGGCCTTTGTCAGCTTCAGCATTTTTGTTGAGTAAAATGGCATTAAACTAGACTCCCCACACCTCACACACTAGAATTAGACTATGCTGATGAGCTCTCATTTTTTTTCTTAGAATGAACACAACACAAACACTGCAAAAGGGGGAAACAAGGAACAAAAGCACAAATGGTAGAGTAAAGGCTTGTGGAATTCACAAACTTTTCCAGAGTGATTTGCAAGATTACCCCCCCCCAAAAAAAGTGAGGAGGGTCCCCATTATGCACAACTGTTGTGCACTTCCTGGAGCTTCTCTGTTTCATCTGCAATTCATATTGTACACTGTCATCTCACCCACCTCCATTCCTGGCACTGAAATGTGATAGCTCAATTTCAGCCCCAACTGAGGATGCAGGAAACAGGAAGCCCAAGTCAATCACACATTCTGTCTCACCCCCTTTTGTCATGTTCAAAATAGTTCAGCAATCCTTTTATGCTTTTGCACCTGCTTCTAGTTTCAAAAAATGGCTGACCTTCATAATAGTCATAGCGCTCATGCCCCAGGAGATGCTAAGTTCTTTGAGGATCACAGCTTAACTTTAATTCTCCTCACAATAATTTTACACGGAGAGTTTGTGATTATAAGGCCCTTTCTAAAAATGTAACATGATGCAATATCTTCCCGTTCCTTTCAGATGTGTGTTGGTGGACTTGAAATTAAAAGTGTCTTACTACAGGGACTCTGCTACAAAATATTGCTTTCTCTTAAAATAGCAGTTTTGTCCATGTCAGATAACACTTACAACAGTGGACAAATTTTTTGATGCCCTATGTCATTTGAGAAAGTATTTGTTGCAGCCTCCTCCTTTTAAAAATGAAGGAAGATCAAATAAGTATAAGGGTCTCTGTTTTGTCCAAAAGCAGCAGCAGGAAACTCCTACTAGATACACAACACAATGTTTTGCAATAATATTTGCTTAATTTGTTTATTCCAAGCTATTTATACGCAGTTCAGTGCAAGACTCCTGTGCAATGTACAGTTGCAGACAAGAAATGCCATAAAAACTCCATCTAAAACCTTAAAACCGCAGCAGCCTTAAAAGTCAATAAATTCAGCAGAGTACAAAGACAAAACTAAAAACAGTTATAATAAATGTTTGACTGCTTGGGCAAATGAAAGAAGAGCATCTTTGCCCGGTGTTGAGAAGGCATCAAAGTGGAGACCAGGCCAGCTTTCCCAGGAAGGGCATTCTTAACACCTGCTTTCTGACCTGCTACCATTTGTCTTACCTCAGATGGTGAGGGAACTTGAAGGCACTCCTATGTCAAATGAAGAGAGTGGGTTGGTTCATGAGAAGGCAGCCAGGTCCCAAGCCATTTAGGGCTTTATAGGTAAGGTGCATGCAGTTTTACCTGTGTAACTTCAGCACATTTCTTTTTTATATAGAATATTTAGCACTCACCTTGGCTCTGTGCCCTATCCTATTCCCCACTCCTTTCCTCAACTCTGCATCTCCTCTTTATTCCACTTCCCCTCCCACAACACTCCAGTTCATTCATTTAACTTTTCTTTAGGTTCCTGTATCTCACTACCGATTCCGCCCTCTTCCTCCAAACACAGACTCTTCTCACTTAACCTTCCTAGTCCTCAGCCTAGAGCCTGTCTAAGCTTTAAGATATGTGTGCAGAGTTTATTGCAGCAAAACCTTCACCGTTTCCTTCCCTCATAGAAAGTGAATTGAGAACATTTTATTGCTGACCATTTCATTCTATGAACAGTTCAAAGGTTATTGAGCATGCCATATCACAAAATAATGCTGAAAGTCAACTTAAATGGCTTTTAGAAATGAGTTAGATATACTCATGGATGATATTCATCAACAGTTATTTGGCAGGATAGCTAAAAATGTTCAGAAGAGGGAGCATAGTTCATGCCCCCAGCAATCAATTATCAAGTCACCATGACTATCAAGTTAGTCAGTCAGTTTTTTGTTTGTAGGCAACTGTCATTAGAATAGAAATTATAAATCTAACTATCACAATATCTTGTTTGCATTTAGCAATGTTTAATGGCAAAACGGACGCAGGTGGCGCTGTGGGTAAAACCTCAGTGCCTAGGACTTGCCGATTGTATGGTCGGCGGTTCGAATCCCCGTGGCGGGGTGAGCTCCCATCGTTCGGTCCCAGCTCCTGCCCACCTAGCAGTTCGAAAGCACTCTTAAGCGCAAGTAGATAAATAGGTACCGCTTTATAGCGGGAAGGTAAACGGCGTTTCCGTGTGCTGCGCTGGTGCTGGCTCGCCAGCTGCAGCTTTGTCACTCTGGCCACGTGACCCGGAAGTGTCTCCGGACAGCGCTGGCCCCCGGCCTCTTAAGTGAGATGAGCGCGCAACCCTAGAGTCGGACACGACTGGCCCGCACGGGCAGGGGTACCTTTACCTTTACCTAATGGCATACCAGAGTGATCTGAAAGAACAGAATAATAATCATAGTTAGGATTTATAAAACCCTTTAGAGGACTCAAGAGCATCTCTAAATGCAGATGGGTGGTAGTGGGGATTGAGGTTATATAAAATAAAATAATACCAAAACCTCCAGCTTTGCAGTGTGAAACTACAGGCCTCCTCATGCAATCAGGGCATTAAGGGGCTGCTCCATTAGATTGACCATTAGAATGACCATTGACCCTTCTGCTCCTTCCAACATTAATGCATTGAACATGGCTATTTGCAAAGGCTTCCTTGGGAGCTATAGCTTTCTCTAATCGGGGTTCCAGCTCCCATGGATATCTACTCACACAGAGGTCTACATGTGTAGGACTTCCCTTGGCAGACATCCGGGCACATCCCAAGGCAGGGGACAAAGCCATTCAACTTGGGGATGGGGCCAGAAGTGTCACCTGTTGCCCCTTTAATCCCACAGACAGCCTTCGTATTTTTAACGTTTGAAGAGATGTGCTTCATATATCCAGTTCAAATTATATCTACTCCATAAGCTCACAAGGTGGCTTTAGGAAAAGAAGTGTTTCTCAGCTGCAACACCATCAATGCAAGCTATTGGCTGTTCTACCAGCCGTACAACTAAGCAAGGGTTTGTGGTCCTCTTGGTAGGTCTGGCTGTAGCACAGAATCAGACCTGCGCTTTATTTGCTTACTGTCTCAGACAACTACACACAAAACCCCTCAAACGCAAATGTTTGGAGGGAGGCATCTGCGTTGTAAGGCCCCCTCATAACCTCGATTTGACATATTCACCAAATATGTTGGCCTTCTCACACAACTTTTTAAAAGGACAAATCCATGCCCCAAGGAGCACACAGCCTAAAATTTGACAGCAAGAGAGTGGAGGCTGGCACATTGGATAAAAGGGGCAATGTCTCACCAGCTTGAGCTTGCCCTCAGCCAGTCTCCAAGTGTGTGCCCTCTTGCTGGGACTGCCCGCCAGCCGCCGCCTCCTCCTTAGACTCAGTATTACCTTTGTAGAACTCATCAGGGAGGAGGATGGGGACAAAACTAGAATTAGTTATTGGCAGTGCTTTTTTCTGGGGATACGCCAGGATACACAGTACCGGCACCTCCTGCCCCCCATGTTAAAAGTGTGGCACTTACCATAACAACCTCATGGTGAGTATTGGCACAATTTTTTTCTTTTTTTAAAAAATACTTGTTATTGGTACTATAGTGGTACCTCGGGTTACAGACGCTTCAGGTTACAGACTCCGCTAACCCAGAAATAGTACCTCGGGTTAAGAACTTTGCTTCAGGATGAGAACAGAAATCATGTGGTGGCAGCGGGAGGCCCCATTAGCTAAAGTGGTGCTTCAGGTTAAGAACAGCTTCAGGTTAAGAATGGACCTCCAGAACAAATTAAGTTCTTAATCCGAGGTACCACTGTAGATCCAAGTACCCGTATCTTCCACCCTACCAGTCCCAATGAGCTCCAACCACCATTGCAATAGAGAAGAAAACAGAGAAAGAGAGAGAGAGAGAGAAACAAAGAAGAAACGAGGGTAATGAATAGCAGAAAGAGGAGGGGTGGTAAGAAATGGTTGTAAGGAAATGCAGTCAGGCATATTTAAGATTTCACAACAATAACACACTTATTTTATAGAAAACGATATATACTGGGGCACGGGCTTCAGCTTCTGAGTGCTTGGAAAGCAGCACAGACGAACGTCCAGAAATAGGTGGACAGTATTTTACTGCACTGTTATTACAGGTGTACTCAATTTTGCCTTCAGTGAGGAAGACATAATTTTATGGCTAGTTTGCTGAGGGGGGGGGGGTGCTTTTCACACACATCCAGAAGAATGACTAACAATGTCAGACTGGCACTGGGAAATATAAGCAGATGATTAAGTGCAAAGGAAATTATCTGCACACCAACCGGCTCAGTAAACAACAACAACATCTTGTTTTTAACCACTTGGTGACCAGAAATGCCCTCCAGGTTGAGTGAGTGTGCTGGCAAAGGAGGGACAGAGCTCCCAGTTCTCCTTCTACAGCCCACTTGCTTTGCGTACTGACTGTGGAGAAAAGCTTTCTTGTTTTTTTATTTATTAAATTTGCATACAGCCCTTCATCTTATGATCACAGGGCCGTGTGCAACAGGAAAACATGTTGTTGGCTTTAGTCATCTCTGGCACTTCTCCTTCCGCAACCAAAGAAACTGTATCTAAAATTTCTGATTCTATTCCTGCAAAACTAGCCATTTATTTATTTGATAGCCAAAAAAGCAAAACTATATACTAAGAAAGGCAAGCCTATGGAAGAAAGAGCAAGTTGTAATTCAACATACAGTCGTACCTTGGAAGTCAAACAGAATCTGTTCTGGAAGTCTGTTTGACTTCCAAAACATGTGAAAACTAAATCATGGCTTCTGATTGGCTGCAGGAAGCTCCTGCAGCCAATCAGAAGCCACGGAAGCCCCACTGGATGTTCAGGTTCCAAAAGAACGTTCGCAATCTTGAGCAATCACTTCCAGGCTTGCGATGTTCGGGAGTCAAAACGTCCGAGTTCCAGGGCATTCGGGATCCAAGGTATGGCCGTAGTCATAAACCAGAAATAGTTAAGCTGATGACCACAAATTAGATTCTCATGTCTTAATTTTTTCCTCAATATTTGAAATAGTACCCAGGACAATGTGCAAAAACGCACTGCAAACTGGCTAGAGATTATTTGGGAGTTAAGAAGGATTTATCCAAGTCAGATTCACTGAAGAGGAATCCCAGTCGGGTCTGCCATGGCTCCTTTGCTTTCAGCCATGCTTTGGATTCCCCTCCCCCACTATTAGGTGTCTTCCTCATCCTATTGGAACATCTGGTCTGTTGCATCATGATCCTCTTCTCTGCTTGTGGAAGAGTTCCCACTGAAAATGCCTAATTTTTGTAGTTGTTGTGCACTGTCATATTCAATGAGGGAAAGGTGATACTCTAATTATTGATCTGAATTCAGCAGCATTATCTGGTACTGATATATATATATTTTAATGTGTAAGATCTTTGGCTCTATAATGAAAAGAACATCAGCATATGATATCTTGTGCCACTGTAGAAATTCTTACCTAGGCACTTTTCTTTCAGCAATTTAAATTGCCACAACTATATTGCCCACATGAGATATAATTATCACAACTGTACACTTAGCATAACAGATAAATGGGGAGATTGAGTGACTTGCCAAAGGTCACACAGGAAAGTGGGAATAAAGCTAGGAATAGAAGCATCATTTCCTGTCTTTTGGAACTGAGGCCACAAGGCCCACCTTCCTGTTTAGGATGCTATGTTGAATAGACATATGTTTTTTGTGTCATTACTTGCTTGGGAATGAAACTTTTTTGGCAAGGCTCTTCATGAACTGGATGCAGCTAATTAATCTGAATACATGTAATTTGGGGGGGGGGAGGAATCTGAAACCTGATAAGACATAGTATAAATGAGAATAGTAGAAATGAGATTAACTTGTATTCTGAAATTTAGAAAAATTGGAAAAAGAGCTCACGATAAAGCTTTGTAACAGTGGCATTCCAAAACCGTAAGGCAGGTCCTAGATTCCATCTCTTGGCTACACTGTCATGTGACAAAAAATGAAATCTGGGAATGGTCTAGGTACCTGAGGTAGACTGCAAATTGAGATGAATTCAGTTCCTAATGTCTCCCACTATGGCAACTGCCATGAGTGTTTGTGAAATGGTCCTTCCACCAGCAGAACTTGTGATCTACCAAGATAGACAGACAGCAAAAACAAAGACAGCTCTGCGGATAATCTGCATATAGCCTGTTAGCTGGTAAGGCCTGGGGTGAAGTGCAGGGTTTGGGTGTGCAAGTAAAAACTTTACTGGGAGGTATAGATATAAGGGTCTGGGTGTGGTGGCATGAAAATGATTGGAAAATTAGGTTTACCTTCCACATTTTTCTGGGGGATTTTAAATTTAATTCCCAATGGGGGGGAATTATGGGAAAATTGTAAAAACTAATGATAACTGTTTTTTCTTCTAGAATGATAAATGTTTTATAACGAAATATTTTAAATAAATAATTTAGCTGCTCTTTATTTCCTTTATAACTATTTAATAACTTCATAAGACAATTGCATTGTATTATTGTTATTCTTGTATACAGCTCTCAAATATTACTGTCTGCTTCAGATTATTCCATCTTCTGCAGTATGTGAAAGATATGTGTTCTGAAGCAGACATAGCAAATCAAGGAAATAAGGTACCGTATTTTTCGTCCCATAGGGTGCACCGGCCCATAGGACGCACCTAGGTTTTTTTTTGGGGGGGGGGGGAATAAAGGAAAAAAAATTTCCCTTTATTTCCCCCCCAAAACCAGGTTGGGGAATCCAAACCAGGTCGGGGAACAGCGGGAAGGCGGCGCTCCGCCTCCCCGCTGTCCCTCAAGCTTGTGGGCTGCAGGCTGCTGCCCGCAAGCCTTGCGAGCCTGCGGGACCTCCCGCCGGGCTTGCAAGGCTTGCGGATAGCTTCCTGAAGCCCGGAGAGCGAGAGGGGTCGGTGCGCACCGACCCCTCTCGCTCTCCAGGCTTCAGCGAAAGCCTGCATTCGCCCCATAGGATGCACACACATTTCCCCTTCATTTTTGGAGGGGAAAAAGTGCGTCCTATAGGGCGAAAAATACGGTAATACGGTACATGAAAGAATAAAGAACCTTGTTTCAAGCCACACAAAGCCTCAGTTCTCCGAACTGGATATAAACAAGGATAAACAAGGAAAATGGAGCTCTCCTGAGGACCTGCTGCAACGGCATTTGCTGCTGCTGCTGCTTCTTAAAGGTAAGGAAGGGGTTAGAGGTCAATGTGCTTTGAGACGGGGGTGAAATGGATTTGGGGAACAGGAAAGGGCAAAGTGTCAGGTGGATGGGGAGAGTGAGGAATTGCTTGCCAGGTGGGATTTTGATCTGAGCTAAAGAATAATCTCAAGATTTGCCTCTCACCCGAGGTGTGCTTTTATAAGCTCCCAAGTATAATTTCATATTTTGGTTTGGAGAACTTTGCTGACATCTCTAATTTAATATGTAAATCTGGTTCTGCATAGTTTAATCTACATATTCACTGTTGCATTTCGTACTCTGCTTTCTAGCCTCACAAATGTACAGTGGTGCCTCGCAAGACGAAATTAATTCGTTCCGCAAGTCTCTTCGTCTTGCGAGTTTTTCGTCTTGCGATGCACGGTTTCCCATAGGAATGCATTGAAAATCAATTAATGCGTTCCTAGGGAAACCGCCTTCAGACCAGGTCCGGGGACACTCTGTCCCCGGACCTCTTCTGAAGGCTGGGGGGGGGGGACAAGGGCTTTTCTTCCCACCCCCAGCATTTTAAAAAACCCCAGGACAGCGGAGGACTTCTCCGCTGTCCGGGCGATCTTAAAATGCTGGCGGGCGGCATTTTAAAATCGCCCCGGACAGCGGAGGACTTCTCCGCTGTCCGGGGCGATTTAAAAGCCCCTGGGAAGGCAGGCAGGGGGGACAAAGACTTTCGCCCCCCGCCTGCCTTCAGAAGGTGTTCCCGCCCCCCGCCCCGCTTCGGAGCAGCGTTCCGAAGCGGGGCGGCTGGGGCAGGTGTTCCCGCCCCCCGCCCCGCTTCGGAACAGCGTTTTAAAATGCTGGGGGTCGGGAGCGAAGCGTTCGCTCCCGACCCCCAGCATTTTAAAATCTCCCCGGGACACGGGGAGATTTTAAAATGCTGGGGGTCGGCAGCGAACGCTTCGCTCCCGACCCCCAGCATTTTAAAATCTCCCCGGGACAGGGGGAGATTTTAAAATGCTGGGGGTCGGCAGCGAACGCTTCGCTCCCGCCCGCCAGCATTTTAAGATCGCCCGGGGCAGGCGGGGGGGGAAGGCAGGCGGGGGGGAGCAAAGACTTTTGCCCCCCGCCGGCCTTCAGAAGAGGTCCTCTTCTGAAGGCCGGCTGTGGGCGAAAGTCTTTGCTCCCGACCGCCAGCATTTCCCTATGGGCTTTCGTCTTGCGATGCAAGCCCATAGGGAAATTCGTCTTGCGAAGCGCCTCCAAAACAGAAAACCCTTTCATCTTGCGGGTTGTCCGTCTTGCGAGGCATTCGTCTTGCGGGGTACCACTGTACTCCCATGCTAGGGCAGGGGAAAGTTATATACAATTTTAAACTAGCACTATAAAACAATACCAAAATTAGTATGAAAAAATAAATTTTGAAACATTGGTCTAAGTACCAGCCATGGCCTGGCCTTGCAGCACCTCTTAGGAGCAACAACAGCCCCCCCCCCCCCGCCTTTAGAGCATGAGTACATATACACACCTTAGTCCCCCAGGCCATTCTCAGGAATGGAAAGTCTGGACTCCTGATCCCTAGTTACCTTTCACCTTGATGCAGATGAGCTACATGTTTCTGTTTGCAAGGTACCCAGATGTCCCAACAACACTGCCTGGCTCAGTGGTGTGCACACACGGGGGGGGGGGGGGCTCTGCTGAACACAAAGCAACTTCCCATAGGAGTGGGCATTGCTCCTATGCTAGGATGGTGTGCTCTTTCTATTGGCAACAGCAAGTTAGCAATTACACTGACTGCACCAGTCAACCAAATGCTTTCTAAGTCTTCAGAGAACAGACCAAAGATGGAGATAAACACTTTGCTTAGTTACAAATATATCTTTTTCTATAGAATTGTAGAGTTGGATCACCTAGTTTAGCCCACGGAAATGCAGGAAATATGTTCTATATCTATTTCTTCAACCAGGCCTTTGAGTGTTAAACAATCTATGGCCTTTTAAATGAGTGTGTCTATGTGCGTGTTATTGTTCTTTTATTGTTATGTATTTCGTATTTTGTGTCTTTATGTTGTAAACCTTTGGTTTTACCCAGATGCACTTCCTGCATTTTGCTGAAGGAAGGATATCTCTGTTGTACTCCATACTAAAGAATAAAAAAATACGTGCCCAAGAAATTCAACTTTCACAACAGGAATTCCATGGAAATCGAGCAAATCTGCAATGTTTTTTATTTTATTTTGCACTGTATATTCTTCTTTTCTATTTATGGGAAGCAAAATGAGATACATTTGGCACTGAAATGTACGTTCCTCAATTCACGAAAATTTTATTCACCAGCTGCCACCCATTCTGAAGTGTATTGCTGCAGCTATAAAGGCCAGCAACTTTCTTATTTTTTAAAACAGTGCAGTAATTAACAAAATTCTGCACTAAATACAAGATCCTGCAGTCCATGGATCTGTGGTATAGAGATAAAAATAGAAACCTAGGGCTATTTACACACACACACACACACACACACACACACACATTTAATCTTTGATTTCACACCAGACTTATTGAAAATAATTTCCACATTTCAACTTGGAATCATTATTACATATTATTCAAACAAGTGTGTTTTTCAGAACAGCACATGCTCAGCACAATCAGGTCATTGTGGGTGAATCTGGGAGCCTACACGGAAAGGATGGCAGGGTTAGGGTTTAGGAGAGCCAGAAATAGAAAATTAATCTTACTTCTACGGAGGTACAGCACCTGGCACTGCCAATACAGTAAAAAGCTTTTATTAGCACCTGCCCACACTGATGCCTGAGGACAAAAATGGGATCAAAGCAGTAGGGAGTTCTGAAAATGAATTACTATGGCGTTTTCTTCACAGAAAAACCAACTTCCCTTTTTAATTAAAAGTCAAATTGACATAAGCTGGAGCTCCAAATAGGCATTGTAAAAATATTTATTTCAAATTTTCCATATACACACAAAGATAAAATCAATAGGAAAGTACAAAATTAATAAGTTAAAACAGAAATGATTAATACCAAGATGTTCTTTCTTGGTATACCCATACCTTTATTTCACATTCTTCAGTTACTTAACAAACGTCCAAGGACCACTTCACATGTTACAACTATATGTGTAAAAAACTGTACACGTAAAAACTGCCTGTGCAGACAGACAACTGTATCACACACAGAGATGCTCTATTTCCTGACTCAGGAAGGTGAACCTCAGCAAACTCATATTGAAATATATGAAGAAACATTTTAAAGCTCAAATATTGCCTAAGGAAAGTCCTGCTGAGTCAGGCAAAAGGCCCACATAGTCCAGAATCCTCTAACAGCAGCCAACCAGATGAGAAGCCCGCAAGCAGGACGTTAGTACAGAAGCACTGAGAGTAGACCACAGCCATCAAGGCTGGTAGCCAGTGTCTGTCTAATCCTCTTTTAAAGCCATTCAAGCTGATGGCCACCACTACATCTTGAGGGAGTGGATTTCATAGCATAATTATGCACTGAGATGAAGTTCCTTTTCTTGTCTGTCCTGAATCTTCCAACATTCACTTTCAAGGGATGGTCCTGGGTTCTAGTAATGAGAGGGAGGGAAGCTTCTATCCACTTTCTCCACACCATACATAATTTTATAAACTTCTACAATGTCACCTCTTACTTCCCTTGTCTGTAAGCTAAAAAGGCCCCAATGCTGCCACTTTCCCTCCATCCTTCTTGATCACTTGCTCTTTTCTGAGCCTTTTCTACAATATTCTTTTTGAGGTGAGGTAACCAGAATGGTACACAGTATTCCAAGTGCAGTCAGCTTTGCATGATGACATTATGATTTTAGTAGTTTTGTTTTCAATCCCCTTCCAATTTTTCCTAGCATGGAATAGTTTGGTTTTCCAAGCCTGACATCTGGGAAAGTCATCCTATACAAGCTCACCTGACAAGACCAAAAGACATCAAGAGGTCCTTGTTGCATGTACAGCTAGTGGAAAGCACAGATTTGCCTTTCCGTATTGTGTGACATTACCACAGGAGTAGATTACTAGGAGGGAGAGATTCCACAATGACATTCGGAACATCTAGTATCTGTTCCTCCACCAAGGTTGTAGGAGAACTTATGCCAGTTGCAGCCTCAATGTCAATTCAAGGACACATAGAGGATGATGTCCAATATCCCTATTAAATGCAGCACCACAGGTTGTATCAAACATAGAATCATAGAATCATAGAGTTGGAAGAGACCACAAGGGCCATCGAGTCCAACCCCCTGCCAAGCAGGAAACACCATCAGAGCACTCCTGACATATGGTTGTCAAGCCTCTGCTTAAAGACCTCCAAAGAAGGAGACTCCACCACACTCCTTGGCAGCAAATTCCACTGTCAAACAGCTCTTACTGTCAGGAAGTTCTTCCTAATGTTTAGGTGGAATCTTCTTTCTTGTAGTTTGGATCCATTGCTCCGTGTCCGCTTCTCTGGAGCAGCAGAAAACAACCTTTCTCCCTCCTCTATGTGACATCCTTTTATATATTTGAACATGGCTATCATATCACCCCTTAACCTCCTCTTCTCCAGGCTAAACATGCCCAGCTCTCTTAGCCGTTCCTCATAAGGCATCGTTTCCAGGCCTTTGACCATTTTGGTTGCCCTCCTCTGGACACGTTCCAGTTTGTCAGTGTCCTTCTTGAACTGTGGTGCCCAGAACTGGACACAGTACTCCAGATGAGGTCTGACCAGAGCAGAATACAGTGGCACTATTACTTCCCTTGATCTAGAGGCTATACTCCTATTGATGCAGCCCAGAATTGCATTGGCTTTTTTAGCTGCCACGTCACACTGTTGGCTCATGTCAAGTTTGTGGTCAACCAAGACTCCTAGATCCTTTTCACATGTACTGCTCTCTAGCCAGGTGTCACCCATCTTGTATTTGTGCCTCTCATTTTTTTTGCCCAAGTGCAATACTTTACATTTCTCCCTGTTAAAATTCATCTTGTTTGTTTTGGCCCAGTTCTCTAATCTGTCAAGGTCGTTTTGAAGTGTGATCCTGTCCTCTGGGGTGTTAGCCACCCCTCCCAGTTTGGTGTCATCTGCAAATTTGATCAGGATGCCCTTGAGTCCATCATCCAAGTCGTTGATAAAGATGTTGAATAAGACCGGGCCCAAGACAGAACCCTGTGGCACCCCACTAGTCACTCTTCTCCAGGATGAAGAGGAACCATTGATGAGCACCCTTTGGGTTCGGTCAGTCAGCCAGTTACAAATCCACTGAGTGGTAGCATAGTCAAGACCGCATTTTACCAGCTTCTTTACAAGAATATCATGGGGCACCTTGTCAAATGCCTTGCTGAAATCAAGGTAGGCTACATCCACATTTTTCCTATACAGTGGTGCCCCACAAGACGAATGCCTCGCAAGATGGAAAACTCGCTAGACGAAAGGGTTTTCCGTTTTTTGAGCTGCTTTGCAAGACGAATTTCCCTATGGGCTTGCTTCGCAAGACGAAAACGTCTTGCAAGTTTGATTCCTTTTTCTTAACACCGTTAATACAGTTGCAACTTGACTTTGAGGAGCAACTCATAGAACGCAGTGTACATAGTAGCCTTTTTTGAGGTTTTTAAAGACTTTGGTGATTTTTGAAGCTTTTCCAAAACTTCTTTTGCAGCCATTTGGTAAGTTAAGCTTTTAAAACTTTTTTGGGGGGGTTTGGATTTTGGGTTGGGGTGTTTGGAATTCAAGGACTTGGTGTTGGGGAGGGGTTTGCAAGAATCTGGAAGCTTGTTTTTTTTCCTGCATTTTTATGATTTTCTGTGACCATTGGGCCACTCTGCTGTTTTTTAAAAAAATTTCTGGATTTGAATTTCTGTGTGCTGGGTGGCTGGGGGAACAGTTGGGGAGGGGTTTGCAATAATCTGGAAGCTTGTTTTTTTCCCTGCATTTTTATGATTTTCTGTGACCATTGGGCCACTCTGCTGTTTTTTAAAAAAATTTCTGGATTTGAATTTCTGTGTGCTGGGTGAACAGTTGGGGAGGGGTTTGCAAGAATCTGGAAGCTTGTTTTTTTTTCCTGCATTTTTATGATTTTCTGTGACCATTGGGCAACTCTGCTGTTTTTTAAAAAAAATTCTGGGTTTGAATTTTGAAATGCTCTTTACAGTATGTGTGACTTTAAAGAGCACTTAATAAACTCTTGTTGTATCAAATTTGGCTTTGTTTGGACTTTGTTTGACCATAGGAACGCATTAATTGATTTTCAATGCATTCCTATGGGAAACCGTGCTTCGCAAGACGCAAAATTCGCTAGATGAAAAAATTCACGGAACGAATTAATTTCGTCTTGCGAGGCACCACTGTACAAGTCTGATAAACATGGAAAACGCCTGTAATACACAGGCCTCACTTTATGTTTCTACCCAGTCATCTATTGAACAATTTGCTAATCAAGAAGGAATGGAGGGAGAGCAGAAACAGGTATAAAAAGATCCACTTCCCTACTATTATTAGAATACAGTGGTACCTTCGTTGTCAAACTTAATCCGTTCCGGAAGTCGGTTTGACCCACTTCTGGGTTTGTGGCATTTGGGAGCCAATTTGTTCAGGAGCCAAGCCGTTCGACAACCAAGGCGCTGCTGTAATTGTGAACAGATTCCGTACGACTAGCCTTCTTCATAAGAGATGTTAAAAATCTGGACAGCAGTACACCAAAACCAATAGGAATGGATGGGTGCAAGTAGTTCTCTTTGATAAGCAGAGTCCTGACTCCAAGGCACTGGCATTAGCTAGTTCCTTTTCAAAGTACCAAAAAGAACTGATGAAGTAGGTTGCTGTCTACTAAAACTCATGCCATTTTGTAATGAAAAGATTATTTACAGTTAGTATCCAGTGCCAAACACATTTATCTTTATCACAAAAGACTAACATTGTATGTATGTGTCAATAAAGTGGAAACAGTACAGTGGTGCCCCGCAAGACGAATGCCTCGCAAGACGGAAAACCCGCTAGACGAAAGGGTTTTCCGTTTTGGAGGTGCTTCGCAAAACGAATTTCCTATGTGCTTGCTTCGCAAGACGAAAATGTCTTGCGAGTTCCTGCAGGGTTTTTTTCCTCCCCCCCCCCTTTTTCCCAAGCTGCTAAACCGCTTATCAGCTGATGGCTAAGCCGCTTATCAGCTGATCTTTAAGCCGCTTAACAGCTGATGCTAAGCCGCTTATCAACTGATCTTTAAGCCGCTTAACAGCTGATGCTAAGCCGCTTATCAGCTGATCTTTAAGCCGCTTAACAGCTGATACTAAGCCGCTTATCAGCTAATACTGTAGCGCTAAGCGCTAAACCTCTAATGGGCTTGCTTCGCAAGACGAAAAAATCCGCAAGACGAAGAGACTCGCGGAACGGATTCTTCTCGTCTTGCGAGGCACCACTGTAATGCATTTCAGAAAGTTAGTTTTCGAGTTAACAAAGTGGCTGAACATGATAGTAGCAGGGGATAGGCTACAGCTCATCAGTAAGAGGAAGATGAACCAAGTGAACTGGAAGTCATGGGCCTAATTCTGCTGATTCTATTATTCTACTTATGATTTGAAAGTCTGGTGATTGATGTGCACTACGCGGCTTGAACCCTTTGTCACTTGCCCTTAGTGACAAAAGCTCAATAAAGACCAATGTATAACAATAAGTCAATGCATTCATCGCTTTGCACCAAAGCCTGAAGCCAACTACCAAACAGTAATTCAATAGCAATCAGTCAAAGAGAAGAAATATAAAAAACACAACACATCTGCTATTATAAAGAATCACTGCAATAATCAGAAACATTTCCAACAATCCCCAGGCATGCATCTCCAGATGGTGGAGATGTCAGGTGCCATCCTTGGTCATAAGCAGCCGATAGCCAGGTGCAAAGAGTGCCTGGTGCCTGGTGAATTTTGAATGCTGCCTCTAAGTTCCCCCCTCCCCCAGCAGAAGAATGTCAGGTGGCAGCAAGAGAGAGGGCCTTCTTAATGACACACCCCCCCCCCCAGCTTATTGAATGCTCTATCTAAAGAATCTCACCTGGTGTTCACATTAACATATTTTTGGTGCCAGGCTTTTGAATGATTTTAAACATCTTTATTGCAGTTTCTATTGGCTATTTTTTAATCTGATCAATTCGTGTTGGTGCTGCTGCTGCTGGGGAAGAAGAAGAAGAAGAAGAGTTTGGATTTGATATCCCGCCTTTCACTCCCCTTCAGGAGTCTCAAAGCGGCTAACATTCTCCTTTCCCTTCCTCCCCCACAACAAACACTCTGTGAGGTGAGTGGGGCTGAGAGACTTCAAAGAAGTGTGACTGGCCCAAGGTCACCCAGCAGCTGCATGTGGAAGAGTGGAGACGCGAACCCGGTTCCCCAGATTACGAGACTACCGCTCTTAACCACTACACCACACTGGATATTGACTGTTGACACTTGCAACACATCCTGTAGAATTCTACCCATTATATTTTATTTGCACAATCAGAATGAATTCTAGGAACCAAAAAATCATATTGAAAAATACAACTTTTGAGCAGTCTGGCCCCAAAATGGCAACTAGGCATTCTGTTTTGGCGACAGTAACCCTGGTTTAAGGAGTCATATATTAGCCTAGTTTATATATCCAATTTTCTAACACTGCTTAGAGGCAGGTCTCTAAGGATGACCAAGTAGGTTTGTATGGCAAGAGGCATTCAATGAGGTATCTGAGTTCCCTAGGCACTTGAGGGTTTGTAGGTTATACCTAATGCTTTTCTGGACCAGATTACAGGGACAGGCAGGAGTCCAAAGGGTGGGCACAGGAGGCAGTGGGCAGGAGGATGATATCATTTGATCCCCATGGTTAATTAACTGATGTCTGACTCCTCTCCCACAAAATATCATCTTATTCCATGGATCAAATCACAGTTCATCATTAATAAAATAAACGTAACAGTTGCTTTGCACTGTGCTTATAATGATTAATTACAAGAGAAACTGAGTAATACCCAACTGCTGTATTTTAAAACTGCTTAAATGCTAAAGCTCTTGGTTATTTGCTTTCTCTAGGTGTTATATACAGACTGGATAACCATGGAATAATTCTCCTGTATGATCTCTAGCACTATAGTGCAGTCAGCTTAATTTTCTACTCCTCTCTTTACTGACTTTGCCTCTATGAGCAAGTGTGCCTTGAGAAGGTGTGTTTACAGAAAGGAGGGTGAGGAGAAGAAAGTACACTTGCAGGATAGGAGGATGCTTTTACCTGTGGGATTATCTTGCTGCCGTCCATCTCCTTTCAGTATCATGAACAAATCGAGCCCAAGGCAACCATTTGCCTGGAAAGAAGACCAGGAGGCCCTGAGCTGAAACAGTGTACAAGACCTCTCTTGTCTATATTCCTCTTCTCTTGCACCACCTCCATTCCTGTGCCCTCTCACCCTATTTGCTAAATCAAAGCCAACTTTGCATAATCTTTAGGGCTGCCAATTGACCAGAAGAAAATCCAGCATTGCCCGCTCTTGTGCCTTCAACACAGCTTGACCAGCAGATATTAGTAGAATAAACTTTTCATAGCATGGGAGATAAACGTCCCCGTGGCTTATCATTGCAAACCAAATGGCTGTCAAATACAGTTACAGGGACTGCTTGAAAAGTTGGAGGTTGATTGTGAAGTAACAAATGAAGCAAAATGTTATTCACAGAAAGGATGTTCACCTTAATATTATTGCTGATATGAGTATTAATGTTTGTGTGAAAAAATGATGGAGGACTGGACAGGCTTGAAAGCAAAAGATAAAAATTTATGTTTTATGCTGCTTCCCAGCCCCCAGGTAGTTATTGCTATTATATTACCAAATTTGGAGTTGTAATATTTTCATGGGCGTTACTTAACGGAACGGTTTTGCTCTATCTACTGAGGGGTCAACAGAATAGGTATAGGTGGTCAGGACAGTTACTGTTTTACATGGATCCCCAAAACTCAGAAACTCTTCATACATTGTTGGCCCTTGGTGGTGGGTGTGCAGCTCTCAAACAAAGTAACAGGGTGTTGCATCAGATTCTATGTAGTTAGATCTGATGTACTACAATCATGCATGTTTTAATATCCCCCTTTCTCAATCAGTTATGAATCTTATCCCCCCCCCCAATTTTACAACTCTGTTTAGAACATTCAATACAGTGGTACCCCGCAAGACGAATGCCTCGCAAGACGGAAAACCCGCAAGACGAAAGGGTTTTCTATTTTGGAGGCGCTTCGCAAGACGAATTTCCCTATGGGCTTGCATCGCAAGACGAAAGCCCATAGGGAAATTCTGGCGGTCGGGAGCAAAGACTTTCGCCCACAGCCGGCCTTCAGAAGAGGACCTCTTCTGAAGGCCGGCGGGGGGCAAAAGTCTTTGCTCCCCCCCGCCTGCCTTCCCCCCCCCGCCTGCCCCGGGCGATCTTAAAATGCTGGCGGGCGGGAGCGAAGCGTTCGCTGCCGACCCCCAGCATTTTAAAATCTCCCCGGGACAGCAGAGAAGTCTCTGCTGTCCCGGGGAGATTTTAAAATGCTGGGGGTCGGCAGCGAACGCTTCGCTCCCGACCCCCAGCATTTTAAAACGCTGTTCCGAAGCGGGGCGGGGGGGAACACCTGCCCCAGCCGCCCCACTTCGGAACGCTGTTCCGAAGCGGGGCGGGGGGGGGCGGGAACACCTGCCCCAGCCGCCCCACTTCGTAACACTGTTCCGAAGCGGGGCGGAAGGCGGGAACACCTTCTGAAGGCGGGCGGGGGGCGAAAGTCTTTGTCCCCCCTGCCTGCCTTCCCAGGGGCTTTTAAATCGCCCCGGACAGCGGAGAAGTCCTCCGCTGTCTGGGGCGATTTTAAAATGCCGCCCGCCAGCATTTTAAGATCGCCCGGACAGCGGAGAAGTCCTCCGCTGTCCTGGGGTTTTTTAAAATGCTGGGGGTGGGAAGAAAAGCCCTTATCCCCCCCCCCAGCCTTCAGAAGAGGTCCGGGGACAGAGTGTCCCCGGACCTGGTCTGAAGGCGGTTTCCCTAGGAACGCATTAATTGATTTTCAATGCATTCCTATGGGAAACCGTGCATCGCAAGACGAAAAACTCGCAAGACGAAGAGACTTGCGGAACGAATTAATTTCGTCTTGCGAGGCACCACTGTATGCAGATATCAATTCTGTCTTTCTTTTTCTTGTCCAGGCGTGCAAAATGCATTACAGTCGTACCCTGGATCCCAAACACCTTGCAAGTCGAACATTTTGGCTCCCGAACGCCGCAAACCCGGAAGTGAGTGTTTTGGTTTGTGAACGTTCTTTGGAACCCGAATGTCTGACGTGGGTTCTGCAGCTTCCGATTGGCTGCAGGAGCCTGCTGCAGCCAATTGGAAGCCGTGCCTTGGTTTCTGAACATTTTTGAAGTCAAACGGACTTCTGGAACGGATTCCATTCAACTTCCGAGGTATTACTGTATTTTCTAATGTATATTCTCTCTCCGTGTGAAAGGACTGACAGGGCTGGTGCAAATCCAGGCACCCCCTGTCTCCATGCCTGAATTCAGCAACTCCAGTGCATGGGCAGAAAGCAGCAGAGTAGCAAATGCATGGGATCCATCTCCTGTGCAGAGTGCAAATACAATACACACAGAGGCAGCAGAATTTTTCAGTAATAGTTTAGTGAGGAGGCTTAAAAGTGTAAAAATTGATCCTCAGTAAGGTACAAAAACTTCAGCTCATAAGGGAGTGTCCAGTTACAGAAGTAAAAACAGAGAGGAAAACAGAAAGAAAGGACTGATACAGAACTGCTCAGCAGGCAGAAGATATATTGGCCGCCGCCAAGCAGTGACCTTGAGTCCCACAGACTCGCGTGACTAAACAGATAAACAACAGCTGCAAGCGTGTTTTTCGAGAAAGTTCAAGAAAGTTCTGCACCAATAAAACTCACAATCCTTGACAAGAACCAGATAGCTTCAGCTGTTTTGGGCTAAAAGAGTCAACATTACAATGATGCAAAAGACTGACATTGAAATTCATGATTTGGCAAAAGAAAAAGTCATAAAGCTATTATCGGAAATTCAGGACCCAAACCTCCATGTCAAGTGCAGGTCTGTCAATTCATTTCAGTGGGCATTTAAGTCTGTGGTAGAGATATATTTTTCACAGTATGTGAAGAGCCTAGAACTCAGAACCAAACCAGACACAACAGAAGCAGTTCTTTGCATTGTTACCTGCATCTGTCACAACCACATAGAAAACAAGGTATGTGTGTTGGTCTGGCATTCTAATGCCTGAAAGGGAATTCTTAATAATGGCTAACAGCATGGGCTGCCACATTTATTGGTATTTATAAAATAAAGATACATAATGTGCCTCGTGCATTTATCTGCACATTGTAAAGAAAGTCTTTGCAAGTTTCTTTGATTTGAGTTTGTCCTTGTCAACACATTCACAATCAGGCATATGCATTTTATTGGGCACAGCCCTTTGCTCACACACACTTCTTCAGATTGCAGCTAAAATATTAGTGCTGTGCTGAAACCTGTCCTCAAATATTTTCTTATTCTGCAAAACTGCTTCACTTTCCATCCCTGCTGCCATTGGAATTTCTTCATAATTTCAGCAAATGCAGGGTTGAACATACCTTAGCATAGCACACATTTGGTGTGCACACATTCATTCCACTGAACATTTCTCCAATGCTCTGCAGCCTTCCGGCTGAAAAGGCCTCCTGGGAGGAGTTAGGTCATCACATCTTCCCGCTGGGCATGAATTGAAGCTGGGGAAGAGGGCTACTGAGTGCCTGAGATCACTGTGTGCACTGGTATTACTTTCAGGAGAAGTCTTTCCTTTAATTTTAAAATAAATATGCACAAATTTCTTTGAAAGTAAAACAAGAGTTCACTAGAATAAAAAAAGAACAGCAGTCAGGAACTCCATGGGTTCCCACACTGAAAGCAAAACTGAAGGAATCAGAGCTTTGTTTAAGGAAGTGGAGGCACCTAGGAAGGCTGCAGAACATAAACAATTGGAGAGATGAGTTGCAGAATGAAGGCCACCCTGAAAGACAAATGTGACAAAAACTCTACCCCCCACCCATGATAATTTCAAAATTTTTATCTTTTAAAGCAATTTATTTTCATTTTTTATTGATGGAGAATGTTGTGGGGGAGATACGGGATAAAATTAAGGACAACACTATAAAATATTGTGCTCTGTACACAAATTATTAAAACACAACCCAGATATTCACCACCATTTAATGCTTTTCACACTGCCTGTCTTTTAATGGCTTGCGTGTGTGACTCCTCATAAATGAGAACCATATAATTTTTATCTTTTGCTTTCAAGCCTGCCATTTCACAATTCAGCGCTGAGTCATCAAGTAGACTGATGTTCAATGCACGTGTTGGACCAGCCCTAAGATGTCACACACATATTTAAGTTCATTTTTAGCAGAACTGTAAAACTTGTTGCGCCCAAGCCATGCATCACCACGCATGGTCTCTAGGGTAGAGAAATTAGTTTTGCTATTTGCCTCAGAATGAAAAAACAGGAGATTGTCAGACCTTGGCAACCTATACAGCTGACGAGGCTGCATTTCTCAACCTCATGAGTCCATTGGTTCTGCAGGCCTGAACCCCAGCCATCCTTTGAAACTGGTCCTTCTCCAAATTTTATAATGCAGTTCGCTAGCCAAGTAATACGTTATAAAATGCATATCTTGGTGAAAATGGCATACAAAAATCCATTATATTAGGGGAAATGTGGAGAACAGAAGATTGAAAAAAATGAGCAGCCTGTCCTTAATGATTGATGGAATCAAATGCAACCTGACAGCAATGAAAACTTTTGTGTCATCCTTCTACAACTCCACGTCCCAGGTAGTCTTCAGCTATGACAAGGTATGAATTGCCATATGGTGCTTCAGCCCTCAATTTAGTGAACCATTTGTGGTTTTGCTCTTTCCGCTTTTGTGGTCAAATTCTACTCAGTCATGGAAATGACTGAGAGAACAAAAAAACAACAACAACCAACCACACATCCACAAAACCCCAAGCATAGGAAGTGGTAGGGATTGAAATGACCCTGCAAGATGCAATATAAAGTTATTAGTTACTCAACATACCTGCAGAAGATCTAACCCTGACCTTCTATGCCCATTCGGTGTGAGAAACAAGCATGAAGGATGACTCAAAATATGTTTTCTTTTTCATATTTATTTTACCTTAAAACATTTAATGATTTATTTATTGATGTATTTATTGATTGATGATGATAATGCTGATGGTGTTCCCTTAACATAGGAGGCAAATGAATCACATTCAGTTCCCTTAACATCAGCTTGGGTTTGGGACCAAAATGGCCTTGGCTGACCTTCTTCAAGAGACGGATGGAGCATGTCACCCGGTTGCTTTATCTCAAGAGCTTCTGACCACTCTATGCTCCTGAATGGTTCGTGTGAGCCTGTGGTACTCTTTTGCAGTGGCTCCATTCCTACTTGTAGGACCTAGAATCGCCCTGGGGCTTTTGTGTCTGCCCT
Organism: Podarcis pityusensis; assembly: GCF_964106645.2. Taxonomy (NCBI): domain Eukaryota; kingdom Metazoa; phylum Chordata; class Lepidosauria; order Squamata; family Lacertidae; genus Podarcis; species Podarcis pityusensis. Next base: position 98,121,935 of record NC_138032.1, on the reverse strand, counting down.
CTGGCAGTTGTGCTATAGAAACCACGGAAACAGTCCTAAGGAAATCTGGGGCATGTTTTTATCAATATGCTGATGACACCCAGCTCTATTTCTCTGTTATCTGAATCCAGAGAGGCTGTGATTGTTTTGAAACCATGCCTGAAAGATGGATGAGGGCTAGGTGCATCAAAAGTCAGTTAACCTTCCTGCAAAATTATATAATAAAGATACTGTGTGCAATATAAATAGGGTAAACTCAATGCAAAGAAACTTGCAAAAAATCATCTCTCTCTCTCTCTCTCTCTCTCTCTTCCACCAGCACACGCTGTTACTCTCATTGTTCACAGCTTCCTTGCCTTCCTCGTTTGAGGGAATATTTGTTGCTCTCAAGGGCTCTCCATTGCCAGAATGCTGGGGGGTTTTTTCATTCTGTACTTCCAACAATCCTTTCCCACCTTATTAGTAATAATAATATATGTTATTGGAATTATATTTCAGGAAATGTTTCTCTCTCTTTTTACAACTACCACCACCACAACTTTTGATCCCTGAAAAATATAGGGAGTATTCTACACATTTCTGTCTCTGCCCACATGGAAAAACAGGTTCTATGTATCATGCGTCAATCTGCACATGCAGACATGTCTTTAGCTACAATAATTTTGGGGGATACTGTTAATATAAATTCAGAAACATTAAGCAAGGAAAGCCCCATAACTGCTATGAGCAGTTTCTCCCTTCCAGACTGCTTTCAATAAACCAGATGTGGTGACTGCAGATCTGTGTGTCTTTGAGCCTGGGTGTACCAATAATCATGCAGAAACTAGGAACCTGGAGTTGATTTAAACCAAAAAAATTTTGCACGGATGAGGAGCACTGAGCTTCCTCCCTGCCATTACATTCCAGTAGCCATTCTTCCAAGGCACTTTTGCTGAGCCCCTCTGAGGCTAAAATACAGAAATGTACCGGGTGCACCAACCAGGTCCAAGGGCTTGGGATCTGGCCCAGTGACTTGAAAATCAAGGCTGGCAGATCACTTGAGGCCCCTCATTTTATTTTTATATTGACAATTCATATACAGCTTAACCACAAATGTATCTAATGGGTGTACAAAAAATGAAAATAAAAATCAGTTACAATTACAAAATCTGAATTCAGTTTAATAATAATAAATCAGTGCTTTTTTCTGGTCATACCCAATGGTACACAGTACTGGCACCTCTTTTTCTGGAAAAAAGCACTGATCTTTACACCCAACAGCAAGTGAGAGGAGCGGGAGGGAAAGGGCAGTGACACATCTGTCTCCCCAAGCGAAACTCTCTTCTCCCAGCCTTTCGAGTGGCTCCATGCGCCACAGCAAGCATGAAGTGAAGGCCGGAGCACTGCTGCTGAGCATGTCCAAAGGGTGGCGCAAGTGTGCTCTGGAGGAGCTCTGCTGCTCTGGACATGCCTCAGGGTGCTGCGCAAGCAGCCTTCCCTTTTCCTGCCAGAGAGTGGGGTGGCGAGCTGCAGAAGGGCAGCCATGGAGGGAAGAGGGGTCATGCTGCTCATCGAAAGGGTGGGCAAGCAGCAAGAAACGCTGCTCTGTGAGCAGAGATCAACTCAACCGCAGGCTGGAGGAAGGCAAAAATGGCAGGCACTCTTAGGAACAAGAGCCTCCAGCCCACCTGTAATCAGCATTCTTCTGCTGACCTTGCAAAGCCATTCCCAAAATCTGTGGGCCACTTATGATCAGCGTCTTCGTCGGTGCCCAAGCAACGACGCTAGCATTGGGAAAGAGCTGCATGCCTCTGAGCATGTGCAGAGTACCCTCCCTCTGACCCCCACTTGCAGCTGAGCAGGACCGGCATCCTTTTTTTCTAGAAAAAGCACTGTTAATTAATAATAATAATGTCTTTGAAGCTCAGTGACTGGGCAGGGATATAAGGGATCAGGTGGCCTCTGAAATATCCTGGCCCCAAGTTGTTCATATACAGGTGCCGACCATTCCTGCCCCCCCCCCATCACCAGAGCATGTATAAGCACCCCCCGACCTGTTCCACCCCCATTCTGCCTTCTTCTGGGTCCAAGAGGACCCATGCGTCAGCGATTGCATATCAACTGGAGATGTCTAAAATGACCGCTGCCCGTATATTAATACATGAACCACAAATCGGATCTGATAGTACAAGCTTTTGAGTGCCAGAGTCATGTGCTGTCATAGCCTCTTTCCATCAATCATCTAGCTACAGTGTTGTCTGTATGTGGCAGACCCATATAGAGTACATTACAATACAACCCTGACCATGTGCATCTTCTGGAAGACACTTCTATCCTTGCTGGTAGAGAAGGAAGCATCATAATAATTAACATATTGTTATGCCCACATCATCCCAAGGGCTTGGGAAGAATAAATCCAATTAATTAAAAAATAAAAATAACTGATAATCTCAATTTAAGACAGGCAGTACATATTTTTATTTCAAACTTTACTTTTCCAAATTTATTCTGTTTATTTTAACCACAATCCATAACAGTATTTTGCTGCCACGTTTTAAAAAATATGCTCCAGAGTTCTGAAAAAAAGCACTAAATTATTTTAATGACATATTATTCTATCTGTGCTATTGTTGTAGATAAATAGGCTACAGTTCAAAATATACTCTAACAGGTATGATAGCAAATATTATTTCTAATGTTTACTGCACCGTCTACAAAGCTTTTATTGTGCTATTTATATCTCTATGGTTTGACATTTTAGTCTGAGAAATTAGGAACTCGTTTATAAAATTTCCAAGGATGATGGGTTTGAAAAAAGAAGTGATTCTTTTAAATTTCTAGCGAAGTATTATACTGAAGTAACAAGGAATACCTTGAAGGCCCTAAGATTAGCTGCGGAAACTTATGGAAGACAATAACTTTTCTCTTTTACTTCTGTGTGAGGTAGCTGTGAAAAACCTTCTCTTGTGGGAACTGAACTCTTTCTCTCTACCAAGGTCTGGTATCAATTACTAGGGATTTAGAGACCCCATATAAAAGACAGTGCCTATTTGTTTTGAAATTTGTTTTGTGATTAAGCTGTCAGAATGTCGCACAAATGCCAAGGTAAGTTAATTTTTAAAATAATGCTTTAATGAGCTATGCAAGAAAGGTGAAACTGCATGTCTTTTTAAAAATGCTAATTGTTCAGTTTTTTAGTTGATTTTTCTATTTTTTATCATGCTGACCTTAACTAGTCATTTGGATAGAGCAGAAATATTTCATTTCAGATAATGTAATCCCTACACATTTTGAAACTATAAGCAAAGCTATGGAACTGCTACAAGTTTACCACATTCTCTATTTTGACCTGTATAATTTTTCACCACAGATATTGCAATAGTACCAGTCTGAAATAAAAATGGAATTATTCAAGAAAACAGGCAAATTTGGGGCAACCTTATTAACTTACTTTATTCCAGTTATATTTTTCTACCTACTTATGGCTGTAATCCTAAATACATTTTAAAATAATTCAAAGGTAGCTACTTCCAAGGAAATCTGCTTAGGAATTAAATGTAAAACTGGAGACGTATAGTACTCCAAATTAGATGGGGGGAAACCCAGGAACATTAAAATAAAAAACATTTAACTCAATCACAATACAAACTGTTGTGATGGGCAAAAAGAAAACCATCAGGGAATATGTAAGCAAGTGTCTGAGTTGGCTTAGATACTAAACTAATTCTGCATTCAGACAATCCTCCAAACCATGGAGTAAGTCATGGGGAAAGTTTGCAGCCTTGGCCTGGAGGGCTTGCTCAAAACTTGCTCGTTGACCTAGACATAGCAGCATTTGATAAGGCCAGAAAGTAATATACTTAGTTGTGAGCATGAGGAAAGGGAAAGGAGGAGCTCTCAAATCCCAGTCCTCCAGTTATGGTTTGGAGGACTGTCTGAATGCAGTCTGAAAGTGTAGCAGCTGTCAAAAGTGATAGTCACAAGTGTAGTTCCCCTGCTGTAACACAGTGGTACCTTGGTTTACGAACTTAATCCATTCCGGAAGTCCATTCTTAAACCAAAGCGTTCTTAAACTAAGGCATACTTTCCCATAGCAGTGGGCAGGGCCGTCTCACCCATAGTGGTGTGGGGCACCAGGGCACCGGGCTCTCAGGGGCGCCAGGCCAGGAGTCCGGGGAAACGGCTATGGCTGTGGGCGATGGCCGGGGGAGAAGAGGGGAGCCCCAGGTCCCCCTGTCAGAAACGGCGCCGAGCGAGGCTGAGGCGGGCGGAGGGAGTTCCCAGTGCCTTGCTCCACCCCATTTGCCCCGGCCGGGCCTGGCCTTGGTGCTGGTGGCAGAACTGCTGGCCGCAAAGTACTATCAGGACTCGGAGGTGGCCCAGAGGCAGGTACCGCTGGAGGGAGCCTCGCCACGGGGGACGGAGAAAACTTTGTGAGGCGCCTGCGGGGAGGGATGCTAGAAGTCGGGGCTGCTTGGGGGGCAGCAAAGGGGAGAATGAGCGGGGTCGGGGCTAGTCTTGTGTGGCTGAGAAGTTGGCAGGCAAAAAAAGGCATTTCGGGGGTAACTTTTGTTTTGCATTTGGGGAGCCCTTTTGTTTTGCAATCTGTGTATGGCGCAGCTGCAGAGCTGCCTGTTCAGAAGGGAAGCCTTGTGGCTTCCAAGTAAAGTGTGTATCCATTGCAACTTCACAGTGCTGTCCTCTCCCAAATCCCATGTGGGATTTTTCAGTGGGATATACCAGTGAATAGGCTGGTAGCCTGAGGTTTGCAATCGTCCATGTGCTGGGGAGCAAGTCCGCTTGAATCCCACGGGGTGCACTTCTGCCTAGACATGCATATGCTTGCAATGTAAATATACCTCGCATAGCATTTAATGAATGTAGCCAATTAACAGCCACAGGGAGGGGATCGCCTTCATTGCGCATCTTCTGTAACACTAGTCATCCAATGAAGCACAATGGTGGGAGATTCCTAGGCACAAATTTATTCACCCCGAACAAGCCAGATGCTGTTGAACTACAACTCCCACCAACCGAAGCCATCAGGTATGGGGGCTGGTAGGAGCTGATGGGAATTGTAGTCCAACAACATAATATGGGGTGTGCCACAATATCTGCCCCTGCGGTACATAGTCAAACTATGAGATTTGTTGCCACAAGATGTGATGATGGCTACAGGCTTAGATGATGTTAACAGGATGTGCGTGGCATGTTCATGAAAGGTCTGTTGTGGCTATTAGCTATAACAGCTACCTAGAAACCTCTGTGTTTGTAGGCAGTATATATCTGAATGCTAGTTGCTGGGGTGGCTGTCTTGTCGTGGTTGTGGGCTTCCTAGAGTATCTGGTGTGTGATGCAGAACTAGATTTAAGTATTTCCAAGTGGGAAGTGCCAGGCGCTGACCAGGAATTCAAGGAAAACAAAAGTCCTCTGGAGGTTTTTAAGCAGGGGTTGGATGGCCATCTGTCATGGATGCTTTAGTTGAGACTCCTGCATTGCAGGGGGCTGGACTAGATGACTCTTGGGGTCCCTTCCAACTCGACAATTCTATGCTCTCCAGTGCCAGAGGCATCATGCCTCTGAGACTGTGTGCACACCATACTTCAAAGGAAAGGGGGTGTAGGGAGAATCCAGGGCTTATCTGCAGTGTGGAAGGAAAGGAGGACATTTTTTCTGCCTTCCCACTTCCAGCCACTCTCTGAAGACTAGAGAAGAGACCCTCTTCAGAATATGAAGGGGGCGGGCAGGGGATAGCGTGGCTTTGTTTTTTGAAGCCTTCAGATCAGGACCAGACCATGTGAAAAATGAACATAAGGTTTCAGCTGCAGTTCATTCATTTTGAGCTTTGTATTCTTGTTATAAAAAGTGTGCCGTTGTTGCGCCCATAGCCTTGGTTTAGGGCACCATTTAGCTCCCGGCTTTCTTATCTCAGTTTCTAACACTGTTGCAGAGCTACATTACTCAAGTCACCAACTAGAACTATTTTGCTACACTTGCTTCTAGAACGTGAAGCAACACAAATAATTTATTTCAGACAGCAAATTTCAGAGGTTAATGTCATTTTTTGGTATCACCCTCCATTCTCCTACAGTGCTTTTAAAAAAGCTTCAGTCTCTATGTGGGGTGGGGTGATGCTCCTCTAAGTATCGAAGACCAGTCTTGAAGTTTTCTTTGGTGCTATTTCTCTTGGATGTCATCGTGCCATGGTTGCCACTGCTAAAGATCTGCAGATGCAGTTGGAGGAGTACAATCTCAGAGAACGAAGGGAGAAGCAGTGGGACAGGTTATTTCTTGCCTGTCTTGGGAGCGTTCACGTTTTTCCACCACCATCCCTCCTCTGTCTGCTAGGCTTCATCCGGTCCCAGCCACCTCCTGGCCCACCAGGCACTGGGTCATCTTCACAGCATCTCAGGATCTCTCCCTGCACCTCAACACCAGCACAATCAAAAGATCTGGCAATATGGTTTTTATGATGTGGTTTTCTGTATGATTTTTCTAAACCGCTCTGATTTTTAAAAAAATGAATAGCTATATATAAATGTTTTTATAAATAACATAAATGAAACTCTGTATTGCAGTGTAATGTATCTTTATTTTTGGTGTGGAATTTTATGGTTGCCATTCTAAGATACCTTGAAGACTTTTTTTGTCAAAAAGCAAATAAAAATAAGGCGATTTAAACTACAAATAATGTAACATGTCAAACATGGTGCACTTGCCTCTTGAGCCTTGAGACTGCACAACTTCTTTATCCTTCAAATATGTTTTCTCCCTATTTTTCAACATCTCGGATCCTACAACTAGATAATAGGGCAAAGTCTAAGAACATGAATACGGAGGCAACATTCTCTAAAACCACATTTTATTGTTCTTTCAATTAGTAAAAATAGTGATCAGATATTCAAAACACAGGTCCAGACATGTAGCTCCGAAATTGGACTTGGATCCCTGCATTTATGGATAGCATACATCTGCGCTTAATTTTTTTTTGCTTTACAGTAATGTATTAGTCCAATTAAAACTCAACAGAATAAAGAGACACAAGAAACTTCGGATTAGAGCCTGAGAATGGAATATGCTGTGGTTTACCAAAAGAGTAACTGACTAGCAAAATTTGCTGACTTTAAAAACAAACATGGGCAGCAAAGATGTACAGTGGTACCTCAGGTTAAGAACTTAATTCATTCTGGAGGTCCGTTCTTAACCTGAAACTGTTCTTAACCTGAAGCACCACTTTAGCTAATGGGGCCTCCCACTGCAGCCACACGATTTCTGTTCTCATCCTGAAGCAAAGTTCTTAACCCGAGGTACTATTACTGGGGTAGCAGAGTCTGTAACCTGAAGCGTCTGTAACCCGAGGTACCACTGTACTGTAATATGTACTATATCACAATATTGAATTGTAGGACTGTGGTATAGTTCTTAAAACTCTTTTTATACAACACAGAAAACAGACTGTGGTTTCGAAAACAGAGATGATGATAATTATAGATAATTCTATATCATTCTGCACCATATGCCAATTAAATACCAAAATGTAAAGTGTTTTAGTAGCTTACTTTGTGCTTTACATTTATTTATGACTTCTACATAACACAATTCCTACTTAAAAGAAAAAATAAATCTTAAATTGATTATTATTATCCATATCATGACACCTGCCAATAATGCTATGCAGAGGGAATTGAAATTACACGTATCCATAACTTTAGCTTGTGATGAATTACAATTTTAATTATGTATTACACATTATTTCCTATTAAATTAGCTACTGCATTTAGAAATATATGGTAATGTAGGAAAAACAACATCATGGTCTCAAAAAATGTACGGCTCAACTTGAAACACAAACGCAAGTTGGTTTGCCATGTAACATATGAACATTGCTTCTGCAACTATTTCCCTTTCATTATGTTGACTTTACCTTATTAGCCATAGTTAATTAGGATAAGGCAATGGTTGCAAAAACCCTAACAACTTTTATGGAACTTAAACACTGAAACTCAGAAAAGTAACAAATACAAAACCAGTATTTTTTCCAACAACAGCATCTTCATCCCTACTTAGAATTTGTGGCTATATTCAGAATAATTTTTACTATTTAACATACACCACTCCTGTGCCTGCCAGGGGATGATTTCCGTCTATCCCAGGTGAGCAGGTTGTGTGCAGCTGTGCGAATGTGGAGGGGCCTAGTCAGGAAGAGGAAATTCCGCACATAGATCAGGGAAGTTGGAGAGGGAAAGGATAGAGCAAGGGATTGAGCAGATCAAGCTCTTCATTTTGAAATGAGCTCCCTTAAAATCAATGGGTCTTACGTACCAGGAAATTTACTGAGGAATAGGATATAAGTACGCAAATCCTAAATAAATGTGGCTGACACTGCTAAAACTATAGAGTACCAAGAATGAACTGTTTTGTCAAAATAAACTTTTTGATACCTATTTTCTTCCCTTTACAAAAACTCTGTCTTGCAAAGTGAAATACTGTGTTTGTTGCAAGATGATCTAACTATGTTATAAAGAAGCCCTTAAACTGCAGCTAAGTGGATGGGTCTGCTCCAATACACGTCTTTATGTCAGAGAGCTTGGAACAAAAACATATAGCAAATGATAGCAAGAATAAAAGCAACGTTAAAAGAAAATCAAAGCATGCTATAATATCTTAGCAAAAAAAAGCTTACTAATTCTCTCAGCAGAAAAAAGGATGGCAAGCTGCAAGGGTCTTTGTTGTGCATCTTTCTGAGTCATAATTTAAATTCAATACAATACTCATTCCAAACTCCTCAAAGTACACATAATTTCTCATTTTGAAAGCCTGCATGCTGGCATGGCCCATCCTAAGCAACACGTCTTCAGAGTTATATGTTAAGATTAGCAATACCTTGGAATTCTCACCCCAAAATATTTTCAGGGCAAAAGGCATGCTTTAAAGGGGACATGATATGTCATAAAGGAGATGTTGTTACAGTGCCTCACGGCGAAATGGATTTTATATTATTCAGACAACCGGGCGAACTCTTGCCGTCCTAGTGTGCCACACTGTGGTTATTTCACTTCCTGCCCTCTCACTCAGCAAGAGGAAACAGGGCCCTGTGTGGTTGAGGGGGGCAGGCCAATGTGCTGTAAGGGCAGCCAATGGAAGCGCAGCAGGACGCCAAGGCAGGGATCAGCAGTTCAGCCCCTGGGCCCAGGGAGCATTTCCATGTCCTTCTGAGTCATATGAAAAGAAAAAAGTCAAAAAGCGGCCCTGCTGTGGGAAGGCATTATAAAGAACATTTGCAAAACGGTTCCCTCAGTTTGGCTCTACTCTAGTTAAGATGTTTTGATAGATTATCTATGGGGTTCAGGTCAGGCAAGTTTGCTGGCCAGTCAAGCACAGTAATCCCATGGGCATTGAACCAGGTTTTGGTACTCCCCAAATCTCTTTTCTGATGAGAGCAGCTTTTGCATCTCATTTGGAATCCAAGGACCCAGAGTCTGGAGGAAGAATGGGGAGGCACACAATGCCAGATGCTTGAAGTCCAGTGTGAAGTTTCCACAGTCTGTGTTGATTTGGGGAGCCATGTCATCAGCTGGTGTTGGTACACTGCGTTTCATTAAGTTCAGGGTCAACGCAGCCGTCTACCAGGAGATTTTGGAGCACTTCATGCTTCCTTCCACAGATGAGCTTTATGGGGATGCTGACTTCATTTTCCAGCAGGACTTGGCACCTGCCCACACTGCCAAAAGTACCAAAACCTGGTTCAATGCCCATGGGATTACTGTGCTTGATTGGCCAGCAAACTCACCTGACCTGAACCCCATAGAGAATCTATGGGGCATTGCCAAGAGACAGATGAGAGACATGAGACCGAGCAATGCAGAAGAGCTGAAGGCTGCTATTGAAGCATCCTGGTCTTCCATAACACCTCAGCAGTACCACAGGCTGACAGCATCTATGCCACGCCGCATTGAGGCAGTAATTGATGCTAAAGGGGCCCATACCAAGTACTGAGTACATATGCATGCTTCTACTTCTCAGAGGTCCAATACTGGTCTATTTGCAATCCTTGTTTTGCTGATTTCATTTAATATTCTAATTTTCTGAGATTGTTAATTTGGGGTTTTCATCAGCTGTACACCATGATCATCACAATTACAACAAATAAAGGCTTGACATATCTTGCTTTGCATGTCATGAGTCTATCTTATATATTAGTTTCACCTTTTAAGTTGAATTTCTGAAATAAATGAACTTTTCCACGATATTCTAATTTTCCGAGTTTCAACTATATATTTGAAAACTATGGCTGGTACACAAACGATCTGCAGTGACCATGGCTAAGGATAACAACTGTACCACACAAACTATACTTTATATATATGCTTATAAAGTGATGGGAAGGTTTTTCACTGATGCTTTTCTATACATATATGTCCTCACAGCTTAGCTTACTGACCTAAACCATGATTCTGTGCTGTATGTTTGGGAACTATTATTTACATCTGTATTAGGCCAATGTATACACTTCTAAAAGGAATCAAATCCACAGGAATTGTCCAGAGAAAGATAGTGTGCAAAGTAGGAAATAAAACAATTACAGCACTAGTTAAAAAAGGATTTTTTAAAAAAATTAAAACATTAAGGGAACCCACTTTGCAGCTGTCTCTCTTGTGCATATAATCCCTTATTAACTACAAAGTGAAGGCCTGCGTTGTCTGACTTAGTTTTTCTGACACAGGCATGGATTCAACTGAACCATGATTCAACAGAAGCCACAAAGAATGCTTGCAAAAGGGTGCAAATTACCACAAGGTACGTATCATTATTATCATTTATGTTTCTAAGCCAACTTTCTAGAATGTATACTCTCCAGGCAGGTCACAGATCAACAAAATAAAGTATTAATAAAAACCATGGCAAAATATTTTGTAAAACATAGTTGCTCTGAATAATGACTTCTGACAGAAACATCCTCATTATCTTGTGGAAGATAACCAAAAACTGGACCCCACAAGTCTCCTGACGAAGTGAGTTCCACAGCTGTGGCGTCACAGCAAAAGAATGCCTGCCTCTTCCAATCCAAGCCTGTCTAAATTCTAAAATTCATGGGATACTCTGCAAGATTTCTCCTGAAGATCTGTGACGAGGATGCTGTAGAGAAGGAACAGACAATATGGTACCCTCCTGGTATTGCTGAACTACAACTCCAATCATCCCTAACCACTGGCCATGTTACCTAAGGATAATGTGAGCTGTGGTGCAATATCTAGAGAACACCATGCTGGCTACCTACCTCTGTTACGTATAAGAGCTAATGCCCCAGTAAATAGGAAGGCAGTTTAACATACTGTTGTCACTTACAATTTTATTCTTAAAAACTGTTACAGAAAGCCAAGATTTACTAGTGCTTAATGATCCCAATCTGAGCATTTAATACCAATTTCTCAATCATATAAATGCAGCTTTTGATCTACCCAAAAGACTGGGTATCTATTGACTGTACACTCAATGCTGGAGTCATTCAAGGCCTAACTCAAGCGTTTCTCAAATTTCAATCACAGTTTTAGCTTTGCATACTCCTTACTATACATCTACCTAGCTTTATCAATACACCTAATATAGCAGTCCCAGTATGTCATCTTCAACAAGGATCTCTCGTTATGTTAATATGCAGAATTCAATGTCGCTACAATCAGGCCCTTCAGCTCTTGGGATACTGGGTGTCAATACCTCTTTCCATTGTAAAATGTGTGTGTTTCCTCAACCCAGCCCAGTCAGATACAGCTTTACAAAATACAGTTGAGTAAGATTTTAACCTAGCAATGCATGGCTGCACTTTCACACAGATAGCATAATAAAAAACCAACCCACTCATTATTACCAGTTGCTGCATCAGGATATGACCAGGGCAAGATATGATCATGGAATGCCCAGAAGATGCTATGATAACTTCCTTCTCAGGGGAAAGGCTCACTATTCTGAACTCAGTTCACATGGACATTTTACTACGTGGCAGCGCATTCCTATCTTTCCCTTTCCATCACAATACCTGATTGCTATGTATTTGGGATCTCCACGAACCTACTCTGTATACAACCCCTTTACGAGTACGACGAGTCTATCTTAAACAAGAAACCCTGTGGGTGTGAATGTAAGACTCTTGAGCATTGTTGCTGAAGAAAGGTACCTCCATAATAACAAGAATCCTGTGAAGATAAGACAGAGGCTAAGCAAAAGTATTTGAGAAGCTGTGAATTTTTAAGAAAATGGAACTTTTTTTGCAGGAAAAATGTGGATAATAAAGAGAATTCCATTTATCATTTTAAAAGTTATCTATGTTTTCTGAATATATAGATGATGTACAATAGTATATACATCTACTTGTTTTGAGGTTCTAGCAGGGGAGCGCAGCTATCGTATACCCTTGACCGAAGAACGGTACACTCCTTCTATCTGGGATGGTCGTCCTCTTCCACCGAGCACGCAGCTTCGGGAGGGACGCACATGGAGCGGTGAGGGAGGAAGGGGACACCCGCCTAGCCAGCCAGATCAGCCGAATCAACCCTGGCGATCAATGGGGTGACAGATGTCGCAGCCAGATTGCCCTCACATCCTTTTTTATATATATATAACTTTTTTTATATATAAGATAAGATGAAAATAGACTAAGGTAATGTAAGGACAGAATATTATAAATTATGGAAAGGATTTGCTGTGACTATTATAAATTAGGATACAGGAAAAGGGAGGAGGAGGAGGTCAAGGAAAGAAGGTATTGAAAGTGGAGAATTGGAGAATGATGGTTTTACTTTTCTTTTTCTTTTTTTTGTCTTGTCTCTTTTTTTGTGTAATTTTAAAAAAATTCTCAATAAATATCATTTAAAAAAAATAGTATATACATCTAGTATATACATTTAGTATGCATATATTTGTGCATACTAAATGTGGGGAAATTCTGGTACTACTGTACGTTATTTCTTTGTTTTGTGCATTTTTCAAAAATAAAATAAATGTACTATGGGGGGAATACACCTACCCTGATCTTGCTTATTTCCTCCCCCCCCCAATGCTTTTGCTGAATTTTTAACTACAGTTCCATTATACTTGGTGTAATAGGAAATAGTACTTTTCTAAAAGAAAACGAACGCTCTCAGGACGTCCATTCTCATCTATTATCTTCACATGCGGTTATTTATCTAACCATAATCTGTCTGTTTCTAGGAAGTGGTCACTTCAGGCCTCATTTTATTTTACTGCTGGTTGCCCTTCTGCTTTTTACGTATATCGTAGTGCCTTTAATAACATGCTTCTGCCATGATAGGAAGGATTCTGTGTACATCTCCCAGGCTGGATAGCAAGCCATGTGCAGGACTGGGTGCTGCCCCTGCAATTCCCACACGTGGATTTTTAAAAGCTAAAATCCTGGTGACCAGCCATTCCAGAGAGGAACCAGAGGAAAGGATCCAGCCCTTCCTGTCCTCCCCCAAAACTGCTGATCAGAGGGATTTCAGGTTTGTAAAACAGGCTGCATCACTTGTGCTTCACTGAGGTGTTTGACTGCAATTTTATACACAGATAGATAGAGTACTTCAGTAGGGCTATATTGCATATAATGGAGCTCAGGACTCCCAACTTTATCTAGCTCTGGTGTGAATTTTACTTTTAAATAAGGAATCCCTTCCTGCTCAGTACTTGGTACAGCAAAACAGGCAATGCTGGTAGATTTTCATGAAGGAAATACTTTTTTGATACACAGTATTTCCTTGCCAAACCCTTGAAAAGGACAAAGTTAGGAAAAGAAAGGTAAAATCCCAACTTATTTGTAGCATATTCAACACCTAATCACAATTATTATCTGTACACACTGTACATGCTATATATTACAGGAACACACTCACGCATGATCATAATTTCTGTCTTGGCACTAACCTAGAATTCTAGTCCTAAAAAGATTCCCTGAAATTATTCCCATTAATTTCAATACGCCTTTCTTCCACTGACTTGGCTTAGGATCACCGTCTCTGCAAGTACTTACTTTACAATGGTATGAAAATTGCAGAAGAGTAAATAACCTAATCATGTTGTTCCTGTTCATCTCTTACCAATTTATCCAATTTAATTCCTCTCACATCCCCCCAAATTCCCATAGTTAATTTAAAGAGAATATTATCTTAAGTATGCTTTCAAATGTGACTTTCCAACATAATAAATTACCCTCAGTATCCACAATAACTTTTCTTCATATAACACAAAAACAAAATAGCCATAAAAATCTTGGACATGGATGCAATTTACTGAAAGTACAAATGCTAAAAAGTGGTAGCGATTTAATACGCACACTTCTATTACAGTTGTTTGGGGAAGGCAGAGGCCTTTCTGAACAATGAAGAAACCAATGCTGTATTTCCTCCAGAATGTTTTATCTCTTTGGTCTCAGATTATCGGCATAAACACACACACCAGCTATAGATACAGATGTTATTATTTGCATTTTGCATTATGTTACCATTAAACAATTCTCCACAAGAGCTACTACATGGCTGCCATCCTCATATTGGCTAATGTCTCTGTTTAAAAAGTGTCTCTATACAAACCAGAAAGTATGTTCTACGTATTTGCAATTTCACAACCCCACCTATTTTTTAAAGTGTACTTAAATTTAGGAGATACACAAGCAGATGTATTGCAATTAAATACATTCTCCTCCTTGGCTAAACTGAAATCTCCCATACTTGTCTAAAAAAAAAGAGGAAGAAGCTTCGACATCAGAAACGAAAGCTCGATCAAAGTATTTTTTTCATTTAGCAAAGAACAATACTTTCTTTTTTATCTATGCATATTTTAATTGGGAATATGAATAAAACTAAGCATATTAGATGTTCAGCTTATGCACAGTATGAATATATCTAAAATGTACAGTGTTTGCCAAACTGGCTGACTGTCAAGTTCATCAAAAGAGCATCCATATCCACATGTTGTTTTGATGTATACATTGGTTTCCAGTAAAAAAAGAAAAAGAAAAGCATTTGCATAAATGCTTTTGTTATGAATAATTAAAAAGTAGACATCCATATATTATGACTGGCCATAGACGCAATACGTATACATAGTGCAGTGACATACTTCAGATTCCTCTGGGGATTTTACAAAAATAATGTAACATTTATGATTATAATATTAATCCCTCTCCTTATCAAATAACGTGTGGTACAGATGTGCCTAAATACATGTCATTGCACTACTTGGGCAAAGGTTATTGCCACTGAATTGTGTTACCAAAGAATATAGTTTTAAATGTTGTCGTTTTTTAAAAGCCTATTGGTTCCTCGATACATGTGAGCGTGCACCAGACAGACAGGCAAAGCTTCGCAATAAGGGAGAGTATAAAGCTTCCAGTTCCAAGAGAAAGGATGGTCAAATAAAAGTCAGAACAGACTACACAATCTGATTCAGTGCCATATCTCTGCAAAGTGCCATTCTGGTAAAAAGGCGTATCATCTATATAATAATTTCTATGTATCATGTATGTATACCTCCACCTACGCACCAAAAGGCAAGGAAACACACCACTCATGAAAACTTGTCAGTGAAGCAAAACCAAAACTGCCACAAGACATTTGCATTCAAAAACAAACCATGCATCTGATTTTCTGAAAAATGAAAGGTTGCTGGTTTTAAAACAGGTTGACAAAATGATAGAATGAAAACGATAGGCACAGAAATTGAAGGAAAAAAACAACAGTAACTACACAACATCCTTAAATCTAAAAGCCGTCATTTTTAGCAAGCCGGACTGAGACCAGGCTAGGCCAATGAAGATGTTGCTGGTTAGGTGGTCTAACTTAGTGAATCCTAGGACAATCCACCAATATCCAATCTGAGTGATTAAATGTCGTTTTCCTCTCGGCAATTTTACTCTGTTCCCCCACTCTGTTGTGAATGCTGCTAAATGTGAAATGTTGCGACATAATAATCAGAAGCATCTAAGGAAGGGACTGACTCTTACCCGGGGAAGAGTAGGAATCCAGCCACAAGGACAAGAAGCAGAGAGAGGACGACAGTGTGTTCACCTTGCAGTTCTGCGGTCTCCTGTGAAAGCAGATGGAAGACACTCGGTGATCTCCGTGGCATTTCTTGATTTTGCAAGTGCTCACAGGCCTGGCAAATATGGGAAGGCGGTCCTTACCTAGCAACCACAGGGCTCCAGCCTCGCAGCCACATGCTTTCCCCTGCCACCGCTGCCCCCCTGGCTGCCAGCTCCCAGCAACAACAATAGAAGAGGCAGAGAGGGGTGGCATGAGAGAGAAGGAAAGACACTGTGAGGGAGGGAGGTAGAATGAGAAAGGAAAGGGGGGAGAGGAGGAGAGAAGAGCGTGTTAAGCTTGTCTGGCAGTTAACAAGTCTTGAATGAAGAATGTTAGCAAACAGACAAACAGCATGCCTGGTGCATGCTAATGTCCCTGGATTCACCACTGACAGTTTGAATAATTCAGTAGGCAAGGAAAGAAAGAAAGAAAGAAAGAAAGAAAGAAAGAAAGAAAGAAAGAGTCTCTTCACCCCTTTTGAATGCATGCAGAAAAAGTATCTTTTCAACTTTTCCCTTCGCCCATTTTGGATGGCAAAATTCAATCATAATTTCAGATAGACTTTGTAATTCCTGATTGTCTGCTCTCTCCCCCCCCCCCCCCAATCCTTCTATCACCTATTTTACTGCTTTTTACCTTGAAGTTGGCACCTGTCCTGGAGGTAGCATTTTTAATGCACCAGCCCTGTGTTTCCATTAGGGTGGAGGATGAGAAGCAGAAGAAAATGCCAGGATGCTTGGGCAACCAAAACATGTAAATATTTCCACTTGTATCAGGCTAACTTTTCAAAGGGGGGCAGGTGAATAGCCTTTCCCACACGGGAGATTCTCTTATACATTCCAGACAATCCAAAAGAGAGAGAAAAAGGGGGGAGGAAGGAGAAAGCACCAGCATTCTATTCAGAAAAGGAAAAACATTTTAAAAATATCACATTTTCATAGCTGGGTTGGTCAAAAGAAATAAACCCCCAGATAACGAGAGAAAACAGCAGGGTTTGGGGGAGTACTTAAACCTCAAAGCAAAGTGCACTAAAGGAGATGAAAAAATATTCCAAATATTGTAAGAGGGGGAAGAGGAGTTAAAAATACAGCCAAGGGGAAGGGGAGCAGTGGTCCTTTTTGGCCATGTTTTAAAAATAATAATAAAAAAGTTTTTGAAGGCCATCTGAAGGGGAGGCGGCCCTTGAAGCAAGCGGCAAAGGACTCGCCTTGTCCTCCCCCCGCGCGCGCTCGCGCTCTCTCCTTCTCTCTCTCTCGCGACTCGCGCAATCGGGCCGAGGCGAGCGAGACGGGGCGCGCGGCGGAAGCCCAGGATGAAGCAGGCGCGGCCCAGACGTACTCACGCACATAGGCATCTCTCGCTCGCGCGCGCGCGCGCGCCGACACACACACGATTCCTTGCGCCAGATCTGCGACGCCCCGAGGTCTCTTTGCTCCGCTCGCCCGCCTTTGGCCGCCGCCCCTGCGAGCCAGCAAGAGCTCTTCTTCTGCCAGCCCAATGCGGGCTTGTGTTTGTGACGCGGCGGGGGGGGGGGGCTGGAGGACTGGTGCAATGGCAGAGAAAGAAGGGAGCCCGAGCGGCGGCGGCGGCGGGATCTGGGGCTGCGGGGGCTTCGCGCACACAGGCAGCAGGCGCGCGCGCGCACGACCTGCCCAGCTGCTGTAGAAAGGCGCTTTGCCGAATTCAACTTTGGAGGCGCCTCCTCCGCCTGGTCTCCCCCGCCCCGACTTGGTGCCAAAGAGGAAAAGGCACGCGAGGCGCACAAAGCCCGGAGAGAAACTCACTCCATCTTTAGAGAGAACGGGCTGCAGGTTGGCAGCGCAAAGCCGTCCGCAGGCCCCGCTGGAGAAGCTGCGCCCGAGGCGGGGAAATCGGGGCAGCCACGGGCGGAGGAGACGAGAAAGAGCGCTGCCGCCGGAGGAGGGGGGGGCAGCCCTGGCGGAGCCCTTGTTTTCTGCCGCAGCTGCACAGCCCGGCCGAGGCTGCTCGGCCCTCGCAACCAGCTTGGCAGCGAGTCAAGCGCCGATAAGCATTTGGGCGAGACAGCTCGACTGCGGGGCTGGAGGAGAAACAGCTGCCATGGGCGCGCCTGGAGGGAAGGGGCGAGGCGAGCGGGGGGGGGGCATCCTGAGGAGACTCGCCGCTCTCGCTCCATCCCCCCCCCCCCCAGGCTCGAGGGGTCGGGCCCAAAGCCCCTTGCTGGTTACCAAGTACTTTTGAGAAAGGGCCCTTTGGTGCCCGCCCCCGCCTGGCACTTCCTGCCGACTTCCCAAGCACAGATAATCCTTCCATTTCTTCGAGGAAACGAAGCCTCCGCCTCCTTTATATACGTTAAAAGATAGATAATGTATCCCTGTCTCTCCTCCGGCCTGGCTTGGGGCTTTTCCCATGTAGCGCTCTTGAGGGGCGCGTCCCCGGCGAAACTCCCCCTTGCCCAAGGAGGCTCCCCGCCCGCCCGCCCCCCGACCAGGGCGAACTTCTGCTGGCGACTGTTGCGCCCGAGGCGTCTGCGCTGCCGCCGCCGGACGAAGGTGGGCTCCTCTTCTCCGCGGGCGCCTTTCCTTTTCCATTTCCAACGTGCGCCCGCCTGGCGTCGGGGCTGGGGCTGGCTTCCGCTGCTTCGGGCGTTGCGTTTCACGTGTGAATGTGTCCCTGCCCGGGGCGACAGCTCTCTCCCCCCGCCCCCCTTGTCCCTCTTCGCGGCCTGGGCTCTGACTGGCAGCTCCGCCTGGGCGGGCGGATGGGCAGATCGAGGTCTTCTGCCTCCCGTCTGCAGAGCTGCTGCTGGGCCGAGACAGACGTGCATTTGAAAGTGGGGTGAAAGTGGACTGAAGGCGCCCCTTGTCTCGCTTCGAGGGGGGAGAAGGTGGTCAGCAGACCCTTCCGCCACACTTGGCAATGGCTTTCTTTCTCTTCTGCTTTGTAGATAGATCGACCCATCACACATATCTCAGCCCTGAGATATTCAGTCAAAGGGTGAGCAAAAAAGAAAGTGCAAGGCCTGCGCACCCCCCCCCCCACACACACAGCAGCAACAACAACTATATTTCTTGGTGTGCCTGCTTTGGCACACATCAGCATTTCTACCCATCCAAGTGTCCTTTTGCGTCACATCTCACCATTTCAATCAACCAATTGAAATCCCACTTTCATATTTTAAATAGATAGATACACAGATAGATTTCCCCCCTATTGGTGTATTTGTAAATCAGCGTATTTCGCACGGGTTCTCTCTCTCATACACACAGATACGCACAAGCTTTATAATGCTCGATTACCCAACACATTTTTTAAAGGATGCCTTGCAATATTCGAGCACAAAATCTCAGACTTCTATGAAGATACTTTGCCAAACCTCTCTACTTTCTCTTCAGAAAATGGTACAGGACTGCAGCCTCAGGGAGCAGTGAGGGAAGCTTTTGCCTGGATGTAGAATTGCCATCATTTCATTTTGACTCAACTCTCTTCAAATTCTGCTGACAGGATTATGACAAATATTTGCCCATGTACTACCATGAGGAAAATTCTCATTAAAAATAGCACCTTTTGTTCCTAAGAACTGACAGGAAAATATATCAACTGGAAGAAGTCAACTGTATAGTTTTGCTTTATTTCAAAATATTGTTCACTTCTGGGATACTGACCACCTTGCTTTTTACTTGACAGCTCATAGGCAGGCAACAGCGCAGCTAGTCCCCCTTTCCAAATGCAAGTTCATAAGAAGGTACTAGAAATTCACAGCACTGAAATTATCTGGTCTCCTGTCCACTTACATAGTTTGTCTATATTTAAGCTTATTTTGAAACAGCAAAGCTCACATTGTAACTACTACTAGTCTAGTGGGCATCTTCTCTAACAGCTAGTATAGGGAAAACAGCCTATTTGTCTTAACCAGAACTGCAGCCTGACAGTGTATATATAGCAGCGAGTTACAAATATTGCAATACATGCCAATTTCCCTCTCCCCCCCTCCCCCGGCTTTGTCCACATTTTGCCATTTTAAAAAGGCACCTGCCATCCTTAGAAAGTGTCTCAGAAAATTTGGCTTCCCACGGACCTTGTCTCATCTTTGCTTTGGTCTGCTGCTGCTGCTGCTGCTTGCTTGCGTTTGAGATGGAGAGGAAACACGAATGTTTTTAATATCTGTGTTGAGATACTATGGTACGAAAATTGTATAAAACCATTAAACCACCTATTCAATTAACACTCGTTTCCCATTATTTATTCTGAAGTAGAGAATCATGAATCAAGTATATAGTAGACTATAAAATATTTCTGCATTGACACAGATTTGTAATATTATCTTAAATGCTGGTTATCTGCCACTAATAAATTATATTTTCAGATGCAAAATGCAGTAGCGAGATGAATATATAAACCCCACCCAAATGAATTAAAACTTTTACTAGCTCTAGATCCACAATAACATTTTATCTATCTTTTATTTGTTTACATTAATCATGGGAGCATATGGTGGCAAGTTTACTTTTGATTTTATTCAGTAAGAAACAGAAATGTGAAGTATACATTCCTTCTAAATTATTGTATGATTTTATCTTTTGGAGATGACATAAACCAACACTTAAATGGTTCTGGAAAGTGAAAATAATTACCTGGATACTTCTGAAGCAATCTTCTCTGGTATGAGAATTTTAAGAAGACAGAGAATTTAGTAATTGTTTTTTTGTCAGTGAGCCACATTATGGGGTTGTTGTTTTTCATTTTCTTAATGTTTACTTCAAGCAATTTTTTTTTAAAATGTCTCTCAGTCTCTTCATGTCTGTCTGTGTTCAGGATATATATATCTTTAAAACACAACAGTTTTTTTATTTTTAAGGATTAAAAACTCTTGATAGAGACTTGAAATATTCTAGGAAAGACACGTTTCCTATTTCATAAATCAAAACTACATAAATGATTAATTTCAATATGGCACTTGAAATGGCAAATATTAAATGCTGCTGTCTTTTAATACTGAGATTTTGGGTGACACAAGCACAGAATTACTATACTTAATATTCTCTTGTACATGTAATTAGCTAAACATGTTTTTACTTGTGTTGTATTTCCTTATGTGAGATGCATCTGGGGGCGAAGGAGCCATCAGACCTGAAGCACAGCTGAGAACAGCAGCGCAGCCCAAAAGGCTGCTGCTAACACTACACTATGGTCACAATCCACACAACCACCATGGAAAGGAAGGAGGAAACTGTAGGGCTCTCCTTCAGCTCCCATCAATTTCAATAGGACTTCACTGTCTTATTTCGTAGGGAACTTTGCACCGAACTGGTAAACCTATATAAATGATACTTCGGATGTAGAACAAAGTTTCACCCCTCAACACACAATTTGTTTCCACATAAAAAATAAAAATAACAGTGCATTGAATTAGTCGAATTAGTGAATTAAACACAGAGTATTGAGAGGTTACTTTCCTTTTTAAAAAAATGG
This sequence comes from Podarcis pityusensis, assembly GCF_964106645.2. Classification (NCBI taxonomy): domain Eukaryota; kingdom Metazoa; phylum Chordata; class Lepidosauria; order Squamata; family Lacertidae; genus Podarcis; species Podarcis pityusensis. The sequence goes on along the minus strand of NC_138032.1, from coordinate 98,100,456 downwards.
GGGAGGGACAGAACACCTTACTTTAAAATACATTTTCAGCAAATCTAAAGCAGTAAAGATTCACATCTGCTCAGTATCAACACACATTGGCTATTAACACTGGATATTAACATTCATGGGTTTAAAGAGCTATTTGGTGTACCATATTAAAGTTAAATTTATTAATTTATTATATTAAGTTAAAAATAAATATATTTCATATATTTACTCTTAATACTACCTTTATCTTTTCACATTGCTTTAACTTTGCATTATGTTGTATCAAAACTCATTTCACTGCAGCACATTTGAACCCCATTGATATATAAGAAAGTCAATGCTACATTTTTAATACTTGCTATATTTACGACACATTATATATTCTGTCATTTACTAAGCTGCTTCATTAGTATCTATTTACAAAACAAACAGCCACTTTCAGTGTATTGGACAGTAATTCCAAAATAACGTGGTAAGAATTAACGTGACTGTTGTTATGCTTAGCTTGTTGCTATGGCAGTCCCGTCACTGACATCTAAGATTATGCTAATATTTAACAAAACATTTGCTTTTCCTTTAATATTTTATTCCCCATATAAGGCAATTAATAAATACAGGTTCAATAATTATAGACAATATTATTGGAGCTGTATTTCAAAAACTTTACCCTTCTCAGCCTTCTGTATGCTCATCTGCTTACTTAGGTGTGCAGCCTTGTCATGGAATGATGCCCAACTAATTTTTATAATTTGGATAACCCTTTGTATCATTGAGTTTTTATGCTAACCCGTTTAAATGCATTCCCCCCATTTGTACTGTTTGGAAGGTTCCAAAAAATACCCTTCCAGAATAGACTTTGCTCTTGTGGTATGAATACACCAGATACAATATTCCATATAATTTTGGACTGCCTTCTCTTTTATACTCTTCGGAGACACCTATTGGTGACTCCTTTGAAGTTTAAAGTATCTACTTGCAAAGAATTTGTAATGCAATATTTGCTGAGGGATGATATTCTTGAAACTACTGAGTTTGGTTTCAGGATATTTAGCAGAGATTTTAAAAGTCAAATCTAAAGTTACTTAATATTACTTAATGTTGGCTATTGAATCTTTTGTATGTTTTATGTGTTTTAATATGTCTGGATTACCAATGTTTTAGGACCCCCCCCCTTTATGATTTAATTATCTAAATTATGGCAATAAAGGCTGAATGAATGCATGAGACCTCCATTAAATATACTGGATGTGATTTCCCCCCTCATCCTTGTTTTTAGGATTTTCTGCATCTGTTCACATTTCTGCCTATAAGATGTGGGCTTTTGCCTTTCTCACTTTTATTTTTAAGGTAGAAATTTTACTTATTTCATTTTAAAAATGAAGCACTGTGATACAATAGTAGAACTCTACCCTAGTTTGATGCACTTAGCAGTACAATCCTATACATTGAGTTCAGTGGAGTTTACTGCCAGACAATTGTGTATAGCAGCCTAAAGAAGATAAGCATGGTGAAATACTTGACAAGTACTTTTGAAACCCTTTTAATATTTGAAACACAGTGATCTATAAACTGAAAACTACATAGATAATGAAATCTTATAAATTTACAATCTTTCCTCAGTGAATTTTGTGTATCATGCTAATAAGGGCACATGGACACACAAGCTGGGCCTGGCCACCTCATTTCCCCACTAATTGTAATCTTGCTTCAAAAAAATGACGCAGTAGGGCTGATAGCAAAAAATATTATTTTAAAAGTATTTTTAAGCAACTTGCACATTTATTTTCCTTTCAGCATTTACAAATATTTATGCATTGAACCATAACAGAATATAAATAAATATGTAAAACAAACATGTGCTATGTGCTAAAAACTGTGTGGTTCAGAAAATTGCTCAGAACTGCAGGTTGTAAATATTTCTTCTCAGTTCATTCTAGACCAACTTATTTCAAATTTCACCAGTAAGTCAACTGCAATGTTTTTAAAAAGCCTTCACCACAGTAAGTAATGTTAATTATACAAAGTACCAAATTCTGGACTCTTCAACTTTTAAAAATGGAAGCATTGACAAAGATATAATACAAATTGGTTGATACACTTACATTATATGCAGTATTATATTAATGAGTCATGAGGCTTTCATTCTAAAACTTGTGATAACAAACTTGAATGCTCTTGCTTGGGCTTAAGGCTCTTTCTTTTCAGTGGTGTTGCTTTTGAATAAGGAGCAAGTTTTATTACCTTGTTTCAATAAATAATTTAATCCCCATTTAGAAGGGAATTATAACACGGACTGTTTTGCAACTAGCTTCAACCTTCACTCTGCCTGCACTCCCATAAACAGAAAAGTCCAAGTACTGACTCCAGCAAGAGAGATCCCAAAAATGAGATTTAAAAGTGCTTAATTTTGGCTGGATTTGTGTGAGAGAGACTTATCACTCTCTCTCTCTCTCTCTTAGAAGGACACACTTAGCAGGCTACTAGTTTTTTTTAGTTTTTTTTTTAAAAAGCCTCTATATATGCACGTGCAGTTTTTCTGCACAGGTAGCGATCAAAATAGCTTTCTGATCAATTAGAACCCGTATTTACTAAACAGCCAAAATGCTTTATATTCTGTCAAGGTACACCAACATATATTGCTTTTTCTTTGTGTTATGTTAGATAGAAACACATTGACATTTTTAATTATAACACAATATACATTACAAAACATTGTGGGAGGGAGGGGGAAATAAAGAAATGTGGTGAATATTAATTGTTGTTGTTGTTTTTAGTTAGGAAACAAGCTATGCAATATATAACCATAGTTTATACACAGAGGGAAAATTACAATAATATATTTTCAAATATAACTTTTCAAATGGATGTATAATAAGAATAGGTCTCTACTATGGTGATATTAATTCTCTCGAACTCTTCACTCCCATTAATGGAAGCATATGAAAATAATAGAAAAGAAAATACCCAAAAAACCCTTAATTTGAAATTAATAATGGTTATACATGAGAGAAAGAAAGGAAATCTAATACTAAGAATATTTCCCCTTCAGATTTGCAGCAAATGCCAGGTTCAACCACTTAGACAAAACTTCTCTTTGCTTATCCTCTTTTTAAAACACATTAACTTTAACCACATTACATATTCTGTAATCTAAAGATATACAGATATACAACCTAAAGGATTATAAATATTAAGGAAAACACTTCATTTTGGATTTTTTGGAGTTGCCACAGCTTTAAAATTATTTAGTTTATTTATCATCTGTCTTTGATTAATTAGGTGGCCAATAAATTAAATTACTTGAGCTTGTGTACTGCTACATTTATGTGGATATTTAATTCATAGTTACTGAATGTGAGAGGCCTTGGTATTAAAGTGCAAGGGTCATCATCAGTACTTGCTATCTTCAATATTTATTTAAATATAGAGTGTCCGCTGTTAGAGTGATCAGAATGCAAAATGGCTTTAAAATAGTTAACAAGTTCAAGCCCCATCAGTATTGTGGAAAAAGTTTAATATATACTGACTATGAATTGAATTCAGAGATGTCTTGTATGAGCCGATGAGCATTTTGAGTAGAAAGCCCCATTGGGTGAGCAGGGTTCTGCTCAGTGTCTGGATCCATGTGGTTGGCTTCAACTTCTGTCACATGTCATTCCTAATTCTAGATGAAAAATGATTTGTTGTTTCACCCACAAATACAAATTATCTGCCAACTTTGGATGCAACCTTGAAAGAAAAGTATATTTAAATTGTTTCCCCTTAGATCTGGCAAAGGGAACTGTATGACCTGTATTTTGAAGTGTACTTTAATTTCAACCTCAGTAAGAACTACCAAGTAAGTCCATAAAAACATGCACCCCCTACATTTTCCTGGCCACCACAAAAATCAGTAATGCTTCTTACATACAAATGAGTAAACACCACACTTTTTGGTTTTTCCAGAGCAGAAACAACAGTTGACAATACTAATATCTAACGTCTCATTTAAGAAAATAAAAATGGCGATTTATTACCCAGGGTGTGCATACAAGTTGAATATAAGCAGAAACATTTTGCTAAGGGCTTAAAAATCTATTGTTACCAAGCCAAGTGCTGTAGAAATAAATGCTCTTTAAAATCACTCTGAGAAATCTATTAAAATAGTTCTTTTGGGTTAGGTATGACATACAAGCTAGTTTATAAAAATAACAACAGCTAGATGTTATGTGTATAATTTAAAAGAGAATTTGGAAGCTGTTCAAAGCATGATTGGTCCCTGAATACAAGCACAACCTTGTCATTTATAAAGGCACAATCCTTAGTTTTATCTGCCAGCCCCATAACTGAAATTAATGGGAGCCCTGCTGTACACGAAGAGCATGACAGTGACTTGTTTCTTTTTCAGAGCTTCCATTCATTTCAATGGAACATGTTCAGGAGGACTTCCTGAAGGATTACTTGATTACTCTACATTTACAGTATAAGTAAACAAATGTTGCTGGCAATTAAGTAAATGCTTGACTTTACCTCAAATACTGAGATCCAACTGTTGGGTAAATTGGGCATGACCATTTTCAAAGCACATGCGCACACAGATTCTCAGTAACTACTTCCTTACTTAAGAAATTTCTTCTTTCAGAAGTTTGAAAAAGGCTAATATGAGCAAGTATTCTGCAGTCAGGGATGAAGCTGGTTCTTTCTTGACATTAGCTTATTGTTTTAATGTTCGTTTGCCATCCTATGCACATTTACTTGAGAGTAACTTTTGACCACCTGTGAGATTCATTTCAGAGTAAAAATACCTAAGGTTCTGCTGGTAATGTCATATAAGGCAGGTTATGAAACTAACTAATTGAATATAATAATTGATTAAGTTCATTTGATTCAGAATTGTAAACCCTGGGGTCATCTAGTCCAACCCCCTGTGATGCAGGAATTCTGCAGACAGCCATTCCTGGGTGGGTTGGAACCACCAGCCTTCTGGTGAACAGCCAGATGCACTGACCCCTTGCGCCACAATATCTTAGACCAGGCTTCCTCAGCCTTGGCCCTCCAGATGTTTTGAGACTACAATTCTCATCATCCCTGACCACTGGTTCTGCTAGCTAGGGATCATGGGAGTTGTGGGCCAAAAACATCTCTGGTTGCAAGAATGGCTAACACTTCCACTTCTGCTGGAAGGGGTGCAAGTTGGCTGATAGTCACTCAGTCTACAGCCTCACTGAGCCCCCCAGGAAGCTTAGGAAAGAGCTGTAGCAGAAGTCCCTGGTTCAATCTCGGCCATCTACAGAGAATGTCTCCTGCCTGAAACCTTGGGGAGCCAGGCAGTGGAGGCAACACTCAGCTGGATGGAGCAACGGTTTGACCCAAAATGAAGCAGCTTCCAGGGGATCTGCTGAAGAGACTGTCCAAGAGACGGGAGGCTGCAGACAGAGGAGGTCACAAAGCAGAAATGCTCCCTCCAGCAGAAAGGCACAGCAGCCTCACTAGAAAGGTATCTGATTTCCTTCCGTGCACAAAATGTCAAATGACTTTGGAACCCATATTCCTACCCAATATTGACTATAATTTTCTATGTACCTACGAAATGAAAAAGTGGGGAGATATCATGCAAAGCTATTCTAAGTGATGTTCCACACAGCTGCAAAAGCTGAGACATAGTCCTGTCTCGACAAAAGAGATGTCACAGTAGCTGTGAAGACACAGCTACATTTTGATCCGCCTCAACCAAAATGTGACCATTTTCAGCAGGACTTGAGTTCTGTCCAGACAATGGAGCACTGCGTGAAAATGCTGCGTGGCTGAGTGAAGTTGGAACAACATTGCTGTTAGTACAACTGATGATACTATGGAAAAGAACTGGCTCAGTGAAGCTGTGAAGCTGAAATTCTTAATAATATCATTATGAGTCTTTATACAAGACTCATAGGCTAAATCTATTTTCCTGCTATACTGATGCAATACTAATGAGGAAAACTGGGAAAGGGCCAGAGGCCACGTCAGCAGATGCATAAAGTGGTCACCTAAATGGGTAAGTTATATATGCCCTGAGCAGAAAGCAATTTTTTTCCTCTTTCTTTTAATTTATTTATTTACTTTATTCAAACATAAAAAAACCTAAAAAACCTGTATGGCCACTTCAGAAAGCTGCTGGATATTTATTATCGGGACTTTTCATTGCTGTTATTTTTGCTGCTACAGATTAACTTGTCTGCAATTTATTATGACAGAATTATCCTTATGCAATTTCATTGTGCTTGTCACTATCATGATTTTTAGGCTATCACATAAAACAATTGCTATTGGCAGTGACAAAAGATTTCTTGTTAAGCTTCTGAAAATGTCAAGAAAACTGTATAGGAAAAAGTCACCAAAACTATAAGTCGGAAGCTGATCCATTATACAGAGACAGTTAACAGAATACATACAAAACCAAACCAAAACCTTTTTGATGCAGGAGGGAGAGAACACACCCTAAAGGAGGTAGAAAAACTTTAAATATTAATTAAATAATATTGTCTGTGGTCTGCTTCATTGCATCAATACTCTATATTACATATTGCATCAAAATATACAAAGGGGACTCCTTTTTGTAAAAGAAGGCATTACATTAACCATAGAAAGATCAGACCCTTTCAGAACTCCAAATTTGTGCCATGGAGCTCTAAGCACTTTATATATAGAAGTAATTCTTAAAGAAAAGGGGTTATGTGCCAGATAAAGCGTACTCACATCACAGAGTCTTTTTAACAGTAGAATAATTTTTGCAACTTTAAAATGAATATAATAAATATTTCCAGGTTTTTCTACACTCTTAAGTAAAGCAGGTTCCACAACCTTCCCTCCCCCCAGCATTTTTCAAAAAAGTATATCTTTTGCTTTTTTACGAAATGTTGAGGAAAAACCAAAGCTTGTGGTTCTATTTCCCTGTCCAAACTAAATTCAAAAAGCAAATAACTGAAATGTCCCACTGCCTAAGAAATGCAAGTGTAAAAAAGCAGTCACTTTTATATTGCATATATCCAAGAAGACAGTTGCCAAGTGTACGTTGCTTTTCCTTTGCTTGTAATTATCATAAATTTTAATTAGTCTCTACTTCTGCTGCATTTTCTTGTTTTGGATAAAATGATTGAACAGAGGTATTGTTTTACATCACATGCAGGTAGTTTTTCTTTCTGCATGTTACTTTTAAAAAATATGCTGTACAAAGCATTTTTTATCATAATGCTGGGAAATCTTCTGTTTCAATCCTTTATTCACTGTGCTGGTGAAATTATAGAACTCCCCTTCACCCAGGAGCCGCAATAAGTTGAAATGAAGAGGGATTTAAAACAAATAACCAGTAATATTTTGAAAGTTAAGCATTTTGTTTTCTCTAAACAGAACAGATTCTGAGTACTAAAAGGGCTATAAGCCTTTTGTTGTGCAAATTCTCAACATTTCTTCATAGCAAATGGCTACAATTAAATCAACAGCTCAGTAAATATATTTATAAATGACTTCCTTTAAAAAAGTAGTTTTATAATTGCATATGACAACTATCATTCAGCATTATCACTGCAAACTATAAGAGCTCTTAAACCTCAGTACATTCCTCTTTCTCAAACTAATCATTTATGAAGCTAAGCAGCCCTTCGTCTGCTGGATGGGCCACGAGGCAGCAAAGGCTGTGAGCAAACCAAGTGAAGCCTCTGAAGAACGTGGCCTCTCCCCTTCCTCCACAGCACCTGCATTTTGGGTGTACTGAACGTTTGCCTCTTCATGTGAATGGGAACACAGGTTGTTAAGAGACCTCCAATATTATCCTACTTCTCTTATTTAACCTCACTAATTAAATGTCAAGACTCTACATTTCTGCATGCTGAACAGCAAGTTATAGCTCATAATACAGTATTTATTGATATGAAATGGAGAATATCTTAGCTAGTACATTTGAGGTTCTATTTATACTACCAAATAGAATAAAAAAATTCTGGCTATTGCTTGGTGTGACAAAATTGGAGCCAACAGCAGTTGAATAGAACCGTCTCTATCCCGGGGTACTACAGATATGTCTCAGACTCTGCTTTCCAGACTGTTTTGGAATTTAATCACATAGTGGCAATTTCGCACCGATCCATGAAAGTGGGCTGGGTCTCAGTCAGTTTTATTGGACATAGCCAAGTGGGATGGGGGCTCTTACCAGCAGATCAGGGCTGGGCAGCGTTCACCAGGCCTCCAAACACAGAGGGGTGAGGGAGGCCGGAGGTTGGTCCCGTCTGCTGTGCGCTCCTCACCCTCTCATTTCTGGGAGTCACCTGCATTGGGAAACCAGGTGAGCAACGCTGCCCCATTCCAATATGACCCACTAAACCACTACTGGTTCTTGCAGAATAAACCCACTCCCCTCTCATATTGGACTTTCTGTAGTAAGGAAAGTGTGGCGTGGCAATTGCTTGACCCCGCATCATAGAAAGGAATGCTCTGTAAACAGCTGATATCATATAATCTTCCTGCAAACAAATCAGGATGAATGTTCAAAAACAGGTCTTCTGGAAGCAACCTCAGTTTGGAACTAATACAGAAAATTATGACATTAAACTTCAAAATAAAATGTGTGGTTTATGTAGATTTCCATCAGCTATTTTATCACACCTCACAGGAAATCCTTCACTGGGATCCACTTATGTAGATGTGTGAAGAAGTATGTAAAATAGGTTATTATAATACAAGTATAAACTTGATAATTCGGTATTGGAAGGATTCTCCTACATTCTGGTGTTTTTTTTTATGAGAATAATTTTTTATTAACCGACCAATCACATCAAATCAAACCAAATTACATAAATTCCAAATTACACAGCCAAATTTTAAATTTTTGTTGGGGGTACCCATATTTCAAGTTCCGAAGGGGATCCAATCAACTTCTTGCTTCTTGCTGCTGTTTTAATGTCCACAAATCTAACCTTATGATGTTCATACTACTATCCAGTCCTTTCTTATTGTTTTTCCACATCTCTTGTTGTTATTTTCATATATTTTTCCTTACTCTTTGTGACCTCTGATAGTCTCCACAAGCTGGTTAGAACATTTTGTAATCCTGCGTGGATATTATTTTTTTTATCCAGTAGCCATATCCAGACGTTTTCCATATAACATCACTTCCATACCTCAAAACAGTCTTAGCGTCATTAATCTTCACCAATCTGCCTCCTTTCTCAAAACCTCTGAGGAGATTCACTAGGAATGCAGTCTGAAAACAAGTCCGTTCTTCCTCCCGGCTATAAATCCTTTGGCAAGATGGCGACTCCGAATTATTGCTTCTCGATCTCCATAAAGCATACTTTTGGTTAAAGTTTATCTCCACACAGACCTTAATCATCCTGCTTGGGTCAGTTCAACCGACGGTTCTAATGAGGAGGGGTTCTTGTAAATCACATAGAAGGAAAGTAAAAAAGGTCCCCCCCCATTCAGTCCCGTTGTCAACATACCCAGCCTTTGGTGTATCTTCATCGTAAAATGTTCCTGTTTCTCCAACCCGTCGTCTTCTTTCGCAGAGGTCACTTAAATTAGCAGACTTCACTCCCCTTCTTCACTTGAAATATGTGCATTTGCTTCTTTTGTAATTAATTATTCCAAATTGCTGCAGCTAGTGCGCGATCAGAGACAGCGTCCAGGAGAGCCGAGGTCCACACGGGGGCATTCTGCCTAGGGCCCTCACCTCCTTCTTTCGAATTAGGGGGTGATTTATGGGCACAGCAGGCAGGGGCAGTGTTCCCCATTTCCTTGGGGCAACAAGGGAGGCTGCCTACTCCCATAACAGCCTCTTAATTACCCCGTGTGGGTCGGAGAGATGGGCCATCTTCCAATGCGCCCCCTAGTGGCCCCCCGATTCTCCTACATTCTGTAGGTTCCCTGAAGATTCTATGTATGTAATTTGTTATATTACGTAATATATGTTATTTTAGTTTTTCACTCAGAAAGTATTTTGTTATTTTTAAAATAATGTAAATGTCTTCTGAACTGCTTGTTTTCTATGTATTTCACTGTCTGGATCACATATGTGCAGGAAAAATAAACAGCTAACACTAATTCTATATGTATATAAGGATAAAATTTTGTTCTTTAGATTTTTTCCCCCTTTTGTTCTTTAGAATTTAGCTACAGTTCCAAAAGATACATTTCACTTAATTTCTCTTAATTTCCACAACTCCCATTTCAATATGACATCATTCTAGTAAAGCCCTAAGAGGGATGGTTTTCCATGGTATGTTACAATTCAAGATTATTATTTAAATGTATGCTGAGGAAATATCATACACCATTTCCCTGAAAAGCTGGAAGACACTGCACACACTTTTAAACAATATATTTGCAAGACAGATTATCTGCAAAGCACCGTAGTTCAGGTTTTTATGCTGCTTTAATTATATATATATATATATATATATATATATATATATATATATATATTACACACACACACACACACACACACACACCAGTGTTCCAAACAGAAACTATTATTATATAATTGTTTATCTTTGACAAATCACAGTGAGGAATTGAACAATTAAACTTTGCAAACAACCAATCTAGCAAAACTAGTTTAAAGTATTTTTCACAGAATGTTAACAACAACCTACTTCAATTTTGTGGGTGTAAATGTTGGGTATTGAAGTGTTTAAAATTACATAATCCTGATGCTCTGCCTTTCTATGCTCGCACGTGCCTAAATTAGTTCTCCATTTTGTGGTGGCCCTCGGAGAGCAATTCCTATTGAGAAGCGAACAAAGGCCATGACCTCTGGGTCAGAGTGTAATGCAGGAAGCATGACCTCCTCTTTGTTCAGATCAGCACTGTTTACTTTGCCTAAGTAAAGATCACCAATACATTAACTAAAGAGGATTAAAGGGGTCATATCCTCAGCGCAGACAAGTGGCAGCCCTCCTTAGCCACCAAAATCATTTGACTTTTGTTTTTTGAAACTTTATATACACACGTGGGAGCACACAAACATCCTTAAGTGGTTTTTAAAAGGGAGAGAGAAATAACTGAAACATTCATTTTTAATAGTTGGTGACTTACAGTTTTTAAGAAAAGCATATTCTGAATATACTTTCCTACATTCTTATTTTTCAAAATACAAATAGGATGATGATGATAAACAGAGCAATTTGCAAGATGATTTTTTTGGTTCTTCTAACTTCACACTCAATAGTCTAAGGCATTTATTAAGTTAGAAATATGGCTAGTTTTAATTTATATGTATTCTGAAGAAAAATTCACTGATAGCATTGGTTACACAAAAATAATTTGTCATCATTTGCATGCCATACAACTGCATAGCGGTAAAAAAATACACATTTGGGACCTGGATCCACAATTTTCCAATAAAGGGAAGCAATGCCAAGCGCAGCAGGAAGTAACGCCAAGTCCTGAATCCCAGGCACACCTGGATTGGGTTAACTGCCGGTCCCACTACCCCATTCCTGCCCAGGTTTGTTTCTGGGAGTGAAATGAGCCGTGCCAGTAATCTCTAGCCAGGAGCTACAGATCTGCAGTGCCCTATCGAAGTCTAGCAGCAGAATCTATGTGTTTGGGGCCTGCTGCGTGTGGCTGGGAAGTATTGAAGCTCCTGCCCCCCAGATACAGGAGAAGCAAGGCTTCTGGGCTGTGTCTCAATGCCATTCAACTCCAGGGGAGAGGGCAAAGCAGTGCCCTGCAGTGCAGGACAGCACAGGGAGATCTTGCACTGGGATCTCACTGTGAAGTGGTTCCTGTTTCTAAATAACAGAGGTGATTTTTTGTCTAGAATGAACGGATGAAACAAAAACCCTGCCTCGTCTGTTCCAATACCCTGCCTTCTCCAGGATGATATGGAAGCGCCTTCCAATTAATTATGAATTGTTGAATTGACCGGAAATAGGAATGAGCTCAGTGTTCATTCAGTTAAAATATTTCTATACCACTCTTCAATTAAAAGTAAAAATAAATCCAAGTTGTTTATTTAAAATAAATAAATACTCAATATTGCAAATATGCCCACCCAATCACTTCAATCTGTGAAACTGCTGCCGTGACAGGAGCCACATAATATGAATTCTGTGCAGGCAAGAAATTGCTTTTTTCGTTTGCCAACACCTTAACTTTGCAACTCTTTGCCTCTTAATATCAGGCAGGTGCCTCCACTGTGTGCACTTCCTACTTAAAACATTTTTTCAAAGCAACGTATCAAGATATGTAGAAATTACATGTGTTTTATTTCTTTTTAGTTACTATTGACTTTAAATATCTTTTGAATATTTTAAATACTTGCTTTTAATGGTTTTTATTGATAATTTTAACAATTTGTTTTATATATTTGTAAACCATTCAGAGGATTACACACACACAAAAGCAGTATATAAATTTTAGAATCATAGAATCATAGAATCATAGAGTTGGAAGAGATCACAAGGGCCATTGAGTCCAACCCCCTGCCAAGCAGGAAACACCATCAGAGCACTCCTGACATATGGTTGTCAAGCCTCTGCTTAAAGACCTCCAAAGAAGGAGACTCCACCACACTCCTTGGCAGCAAATTCCACTGTCAAACAGCTCTTACTGTCAGGAAGTTCTTCCTAATGTTTAGGTGGAATCTTCTTTCTTGTAGTTTGGATCCATTGCTCCGTGTCCGCTTCTCTGGAGCAGCAGAAAACAACCTTTCTCCCTCCTCTATGTGACATCCTTTTATATATTTGAACATGGCTATCATATCACCCCTTAACCTCCTCTTCTCCAGGCTAAACATGCCCAGCTCCCTTAGCCGTTCCTCATAAGGCATCGTTTCCAGGCCTTTGACCATTTTGGTTGCCCTCCTCTGGACACGTTCCAGTTTGTCAGTGTCCTTCTTGAACTGTGGTGCCCAGAACTGGACACAGTACTCCAGGTGAGGTCTGACCAGAGCAGAATACAGTGGCACTATTACTTCCCTTGATCTAGATGCTATACTCCTATTGATGCAGCCCAGAATTGCATTGGCTTTTTTAGCTGCCGCGTCACACTGTTGGCTCATGTCAAGTTTGTGGTCAACCAAGACTCCTAGATCCTTTTCACATGTACTGCTCTCAAGCCAGGTGTCACCCATCTTGTATTTGTGCCTCTCCTTTTTTTTGCCCAAGTGCAATACTTTACATTTCTCCCTGTTAAAATTCATCTTGTTTGTTTTGGCCCAGTTCTCTAATCTGTCAAGGTCGTTTTGAAGTGTGATCCTGTCTTCTGGGGTGTTAGCCACCCCTCCCAATTTGGTGTCATCTGCAAATTTGATCAGGATGCCCTTGAGTCCATCATCCAAGTCGTTGATAAAGATGTTGAATAAGACCGGGCCCAAGACAGAACCCTGTGGCACCCCACTAGTCACCCATTTATTCAATTTTGTTGAATAAATAAAATAAAAATGTTTCTTTAAAGCTGATGTTGGAGATTCCCCACAAAAGTGAAATCTTCAGAAATTGAAGGATATGCCCAGACTTTCACTACTCTGATCCATCTCCCACAAGAGGCTCTCTACAAGAAGTGAGTAAGGCTCCTGGCTCTCCAGAATACTTCACATTCTGTTTTCACTGTTGCGGGGATTTCCCCACAAGAGGCCAACTAAATTAAATCCCAGTGTACCTCACCTAACTTTTCCTCCTGCAAACAGTCACATCAAATCATAATATGACACATATTATATGGCTTCATAACAGTAAAGCATAGGAGCCTACTCTTAGCGGCTGAGAAGAAGAAGAAGAAGAGTTTGGATTTGATATCCCGCCTTTCACTCCCCTTCAGGAGTCTCAAAGCGGCTAACATTCTCCTTTCCCTTCCTCCCCCACAACAAACACTCTGTGAGGTGAGTGGGGCTGAGAGACTTCAGAGAAGGGTGACTGGCCCAAGGTCACCCAGCAGCTGCAGGTGGAGGAGCGGAGACGCGAACCCGGTTCCCCAGATTACGAGACTACCGCTCTCAACCACTACACCACACTGGCTCTGAGGGGTCTTGGGTCTTATTTCTCAGTTATTATGTAAATCTCTGGGTTATTTGTGGGGCATAGGAATTTGTTCATATTTTTTTCCTAAATATAGTCCGGCCCCCAACAAGGTCTGAGGGACAGTGGACCGGCCCCCTGTTGAAAATTTTGCTGACCCCTGGGCTAGGTTTATATAATAACTGAGAAATAAGCCCCAGTTGATGGGGAGTGGGGGAATAGAGATGGGGCAACAGCAGATCAGAATACAAAAAGACATTAAAAAGAAGGTGTTCAGTAAAATAATCTATCTTCTTACCTCAAGGAAAATTAACCCAAATCTACATCAATATCATCTATATGTATTAAATTGTGAGTGGTGGCTGTGAGTAATATGGTGGAACAACTTGCCGGGAAAAGGAATAAGGAGCTGTTTATGATTTACCAAGCAAGTAGCAAGAAGAAATTGAGATAACGTACTGGTATCTAAAATTTCTCAGAACTTGTTGAGGGAGGGGGAATTTTGTACTCATTAGCTGTAGCAAATGGTCAAATTTTTATTTTTATTTTTTTGCTCTCTGCTCTTTTAACTACTGTTGTACCAAAAAATTCTTTTGTGTTTTTTCATCCATTCTCCATCAGTTAATGAGAAAAGAAACTGCATTCAAAAATTATCAAAAGGGGTGGAATATTTTGGTGAAATACTAGGTGACAGTCTGTGTTCTGCCTCCCCTGCTTTGAAGGTGCCCCGGTGTTTGTGACTGTCCTTCATTTCCTTCTACAAATCATCTCACCAGTGGTCTGCACTCTCAGGGTTCCCACACTTCAGTTAAAGTCTGGGGAGCCTGAAGAGTGCTTGGGAAATTTTTGCTGGAAAGCAAAAATACTCACACTACCCTCAGCCACCTCCAAGCTCCAAGCTCACCACCTGCCCAAATTCTAAAGGAATTCTAAAATGTCCTGAGAACGAGGGAAGAAAACTTTCAAGAAACTGGAAGGTGGATTTCAACACTGGGCTCCTTAAAAATGTTGTTGAAAGCATGCTTGCAACAGTGTGAAGGCCTCAGCCTCCTGGCTTCCAGTCCACTAGCACATCATGGATGGCACACACTGCATCTAAAGTGGTAGCAAGCCACTTTGAACATTTGCAGGACTGTTAAGTGTGCTGAGAGTTGCCCGCACTGTCTCACCAGAGTGATGCATGCTCTAGTTATCTCCCACTTGGACTACTGCAATGCGCTCTATGTGGCGCTATATTTGAAGGTGACCCGGAAACTACAACTAATTCAGAATGCGGCAGCTAGACTGGTGACTGGGAATGGCTGCCGAGACCATTGGCTCCCAGTATGTTTCTGAGCACAATTCTAAGTGTTGGTGCTGACCTTTAAAGCCCTAAACGGCCTTAAGGAGTGTCTCCATCCCCATTGGACACTGAGGTCCACCTCCGAGGGCCTTCCAGCGGTTCCCTCCCTGCGAGAAGTGAGGTTACAAGGAACCAGGCAGAGGGCCTTCTCGGTAGTGGCGCCTGCCCTGTGGAACGCCCTCCCACCAAATGTCAAGGAATTTAACAACTACCTGACTTTTAGAAAACATCTGAAGGCAGCCCTGTTTAGGAAAGTTTTAATGTTTGATTCTGTTTTTAATATTCTGTTGGGAGCTGCCCAGACTGGCTGGGGAAACCCAGCCAGATTGGGTGGGGTATATGATGATGATGAGACCCCTATTCCCCTCAGAAAGCTACAACTCCTACAGTAGTTGAACAAACTCCTCATTTTTCTAGGGAACTCTGGGGAATGTAGCTCTGTGAGAAAAAAGGGCTCTCCTAAAAATCTCTAAACAAGCTACAGTACCCATGGTTCTTTGAGTGTTTAAAGTGGTTTAGATATATAGTGCAGATGGGGCCTATTGTATGGCAAAATGGATGTTCCAGGATGTGGGCCAGGCTGGAAGGTGGCAGGTAGAGACTTTTGTGGCACCAAGAACAGGCATGGGGCATTTATAGTGCTTTAAGAGCAGAACAATAACAGCACATTCAACCACCTCATACAATTAACAAAGTAAGTGCAACCCCCCCCCCCAATTTGAACATTTCTGTTAAATCCTCAAGGCTCCTGGAAAAGTATGGAAAACAGATTTGCAGTTTTGAAAAGAGACAAATAGCCCTGCAAAATTGTAGAGTGACTCTCAGCCCAGCCTAGCTTCAAATGAATAGTATGTGCTTCTCCCTTCCCTGCCTCGCCATTTATCCACTCCAAATTGCTGCACAAGTTGCCTTTTCAGCCAGAGTGGTTCAAAATATGTACCTATTAGCTACATATGAAAATTGATGCAGGAAAAGCTACTTGGGGGAGGCATGATTTGAGAATGGAGAAATGGTGGATGGGTGAAGCAGTAAAGGTACACATAAAGGAACACACATTCAGCTCTCCTGATATTTCTTGAAGATTTCATTTTTTAAAATCCTTTTTAAAAAGGTTAACGTGCAATACAGTATGGATTTCATGCCTGGGTTGTACAATCCTGGCTCAATAAGGCCGGGTACATACAAGCTTTGTGTACCTAGATGCAGCTCCTTTGCTCTCGTTTGTCTCCACTTTTTATTGTGAGCAGTAATACAAACCAGGAACTTGCAAAAAACAGTAGGTTCCTGTTACATGAGGACCAGGAACTATCTTTAATGGCTTGACTTTTTTATTGCAGCTTGTTTGGAAGCCATTAACCATAGATCCTGGTTCACATGTAACAGGAAGCTATAGTAAATGAAGCAGCTTCCTGGCTCATTTTTCTGTTTACATGAAGGACCTGCATATGGTGACTGTCATGTGCATTCTGGTTTCTGGTTTATTAAGCCAGATATGATTGCGCAAATGCATCCAATGTAACAAGCATGCTGATATCTATACTGGACTGTATTTGAAGACTTTTAGCTGAGTTAAACACACACCACATTATCCCATAACTTAATTTGCATTCGTTAATTTCATGATAACGGGTCACCAATATTTTGGTGTTCTTTGCTTCCACAGAAAACTTCATCCTGAGTCTGGGATCCAAACATTCTTTCTCAATACGGTAGTGATATTTTGGAAATTTTAATTTGCTTGCCAGAATAACAGTTTGGTCCCTGAAGGCAAACAGTGGTGAATCCCTCTACTCACAGAGATGCCACACTACTTTGTGAATCTTTTCTATTTAAAATCTTATTTCATGTACTTTTTGAAATTTGTGAACTCTGCCTCTTCAGTGCGGACATGCACATTTGTAACGATACTTTTAAAAAATGCATAATCACACAATGATTTCCTTTTAACAAAGTGAATCCGCTTCCTCAAATCACATGCTCACTGAATAGTATACTACTTGGAATATTATGTTGAAATATGCATTCATTCTTCACCTGGGAAGTATGTGTCAATATTTGTAGCTTTGTAGAAATTTCAGTTAATCAATCTGCTGCAAATAGAAACAGTCTATTTTCTTTCTATTGTTGCAAGTAGGTAAACTGTTACAGTATAATAATGAATCAAGACCACTGGCTTTGCTTTTTTTGGTGTTGTTACAGTTAAAGATAGGATTTATAGGGTTACCACAAGCCATTTAATACAGAATATTTTAAAAGGTTTGTGGCCATATTCACTTGGAATTAAATTCCACTGGTTTCAATAAGATTCAATTCCAGGTATGTTTACTGCAAGGAAGTAATATTATTCATTGGTTGGTCAAACTAGCTGGAAGGTCTGTCTTGAATGACATTTATATCTGCTGATAAATACCACTTTAAATTAAGGCCGTCTTTTGAAATCACTACACTTCTGCAGGGTAAGGGACCTTGCTATTTGATGTTTTCCCCTGAATAAGTACCTTTTAATCACAAGCTAGTCAGTATAATTGTATATAGAGCCCTTAACAACTTGGGAATGGTTACCTATGATATCGCCTTACCCCACATGTACCCACTCAGCTGCTTCGATTGGTAGAACTGGCACTACTACAGGTGCCACGTAATGCCCACTCTGCTTTTGTAAGAACGTGATTGTTTAGCATGGCAGTGCCAGCACTTTGGAACTCCCTGCCTATTGAGATCAAGCAGTCACTTCCACTGTATTCTTTTCTGTGCCTGCTAAAAACGTTCTTCTTTAGACAAGCTTAGCCAGATGCTTAGAAAGTTGAGGTAATCTTAACCTGTTTTAGTATTTTAACTTTTGTATGGTTTACAGAATGGCCATATTTTTCCCTTGATTTTCTTGTCTTATATGCTTGTAAACCACTTTGAGGGGTTTATTTAACAATCAAGCCTGCTCTTCTTTAAGTACTTTAAACACAAACTGTCACCGAGCAGAATATTTTATTATTTGCATTCCATAATCAACTTCATACATGCTATCCTATTTAGATGAAAATCCACACTACCTATAAGGATATGAATGAGGTTGCCCTTGTATATTTTACCACCTTAAGATTTACTTTTGAAATGTTCTCCTTTGTATGTACTAACACTGTCATATACTGACAAGCATGGAATACTTTTAGGTGAATGTTTCAGAAAGCTGATTCAGCAAAATTCTGTATACTGCACACTGAGTTAAGGCGGCAGGGGGCTCTGCCCATTACAAGGGTCAACATGTTTCTCTCCCTGCATCAGCTCAGTTGCACAAAAAAGAATATATTCAAATAATGTCCAAATTGGTTATGCTCACTTAAATCAATTTCTATTTTAGATCTCCAAAATGATAAAATGTAATATGGGATTGCAGAATTTATATTTTGCTATCTCTTGCTCTATATCTCAGCTCATCTAATCACTCTCTCTCTCTTTTTTGAGCAAACATGCCATATTGTTCAAGTCTAATATTCATGAAAATTATGGATGTTATATTTTAACAAAAACATTCTTCATTATCATACCATAATTGGTAAATATTGCCATTATTGCATATTCAGCATTCCATAGCACAGCAAAGGAAACTATTATTCTTTAGTTTAGAAAATATCCTTCTGCTGCTGCTTTTTTTTATGTAGCTGGTATATAATGATGCAAATATTCACTGATTATTACTGTGCTATTAATATGTTCAACAGTTAAAGTAATTGCTTATCTGACATGAATTATGAATGTGTTGTCAATAATATCCTAAATAATCACAACTATTTTAATGTTAATGTACTTTTCAAAAATAATCTTCAGTTTGGAAAAGGGCCAAGCTTGTATTTCTTCATGCAGTGGGGGGTGGAAATCAGTGGAGTTACCTATTATTTAAAATATGACTCAGGCTACAAGCATTGCACACCTTGCTTATGACTGCTGCAAAGGAAGAAGAACAGCTACCTCCCAGAAAATAGGATGGTCTTTCCATGTATCACTCTAAAACATGCAGTGATGGTTGCATCCAATTTAGGCATCTGGCTCTAATAATCCCTTCTTGTTGCAATCCAGTGCCTTCTGGAATGAATGGGGTAGAATGTATTATTTATTTTGTTAAATCGAATAAATAGCAGTCACCCAACGAAAATCATTCTCTGCATTAACCTTCTCTAGTTTGCACTCTTTTTTTCTGCAAATCGATACAATCTGCAGATATTAAAAATCAGCATCCTCAGTCAGAAGCAATAGTTTACATAACTATAGTATATATATATATATATATATATATATATATATATATATATAAAATCTTTCTCTTTATTTATGGTCTTCATTTTTTAGAGATACCAAAAAAGACTAGGATGTAGTGCAGTTCTGAGATCTCAGTCCTTGACCAAGGGGAGATGGGGGAGAGAATGGCAGTGTGGGAGGCCTTCCCATTCCCCAAACGAAGGAAGAGAGAAAATGGGGCTCCGTTTGGTTTTATGGCAAGACCTCCTATAGGCATCATTGTCTGTGAATTATTGTATTGAATTCTTAATATATTGCTCCACTTTATCTAGCAGGATACCTTTACAAAAGTTTATTGATAACTGCTGAGAGAAGAAATAAGCATATTTAGCACTGGGTGGGTGTGTCATGTTTTATAATATCATTTGACAAAAACACACCTGGCTTGGCTAGACCTGCTATGCCAGGTCTAGCCAAGAAACCCTTGTAGGGGGTTTCTCCCTTAATTATTCTGTCTCCGATTCTTAACTCCCACAATGAAAGGGTCAAAGTGCCGGCAGATTTCAAGTGTTTTGCCAGCTTGTAAGACAGTGTGTCCCCACAGGGATATTATTGGGCTTGTGCAAAAAGTTATCAAGGCTGCCTGAGAAAATACTCAGCAAAGCTAATTTGGGGCAGGCTAAAAGGTTGGCCTGTGAATACCCCAAGCCCTGGATTATTATTATTACTATTATTAATTGGATTTATATACCACCCTTTGTCCAAGGATCACAGGGTAGTTTACCATATAAAAACACTAAAATGCGTATCATCGTAACAATGGCATCAATGATACCTTCTCCCAGTACTTCCTAATTGTTTCAGATGTCAATTACATGTCTTACATAAAGGGGCTTAGGGCACTATAGCTTTCCCAGTAAATAAAATTTTTATAACAGACCTAGCCCCTTCCTTAAACCAGCATTCTTTGCATAATTATACTGTTTTGATCTTTTTTCAGGTGCTGCAAGCCTTCCATTGAAGACAATAAATTGGACTCATAATAAAATAAAATAAAATAAGCAGACATCAGAAATGGCCTAAATAGATCAACAAAGGCCTGATACAAAGAATAGCAGAAGAATAGTCCACCGCCAGATTATACAAAATCCTAGCCATTCCTGTACTACTTTCTCCTAGCAACACATTTAAACAGTAACTAATTACCACGTGGAACTGATCCTAGCACCTTCCGAAGCAAACTTACTGTACAGTTTTATACTGCTTTCAGTTCTGACCAAATGTAGTTGATTTACCTACGATACAAGTTGGTCAACAGTATTTTTTTACCCAAGCTTCAATGAACAATATATGAGAACTATTTTGAAAATCAGCACAGATGGGTTTTAAGTCATGGCAGAAGTCCAGGACTTCACCACGCTTGAAATGGATAGAATTTAGGAAGAAAAACGTTATCTAGGTTGCATTTCTCTCTGGATTGCAAATCTGTAGTGGTTCCATATGCAGGAAAACTGATACCGAATACAAACAAATACTAGCAGGTCCCTTATCATGTAAGGGAATGTCAAAAGTTATTATTACCAAATAGCTGTATATCTAGCAAATGAATTAACAATATTTACTGCATTTGTAATTTGACTTATTCGGTGTGTTTGATCTGTTTAGGACTGATAATTTTCAAAATGTTGTTAGGTTCATTTTTATAAATAACCTCGCTCCATTTATACTAAGGGTTATTTGAAAGGCCTTCAGTATCTCTCCTCTGTAGGTACATCATAAACAAATCTCATTTCTCTAAGATTTATTTTATCCATTATAAGATCCCTAGACAAATACTCTATTAAAAAATGCAGCAACAAGAGATTACCCTTTAAAAGCACGGTAACTTGACTACCATTCAAAACATTAATATAGTTTCTGTGATGCAAGATACTCCTACAGCAGGCATTTTCTTTGAAAATTATGCTTATTTAAACACAAATGTATTGACAAAAATGTAGGACAAGATGTAATTTCATTAAGGCTGCCCTCACTATGATTTATTTACTTAATTTGTTCAAAGTAAACACCTCTAGCATTTTGCCTTTTCTGAATCATATCTTTCATTTTATAACTTCCTGCATTTAAACCATCACCATGTTTCATGTGAGGTTTATAGAGGGAAAGGAAAAGAAAGGGCAAGTCAATAAATTAAGGGGAGGCCATTTGAGATACAAAGGGCCATGATTAGGAGACAAAAAAGGTAAAAATTGCCTTGCATAAATGTAAGCTGGAACGTTGGGGGGGGGGGATTTCCCGCCAGGAATTCTTAAAAAGTGCTTTCAATAAGCTAAGTCTGCTGTGGTTGTTTTTTAAATGCTTATTTATTTGTGTGTGTTTTTACAACTGTTACAAGGATTTCTATAATATAGCTGGTATCATTCTGAAAGAGAGGAAATGCTGCAGTGAGAAAAGTGGGCTCCGTCGCTGCCCCCCCCCCTCGGAGCTGGCACTCGGCCAGGCACTCCAAGCCCCCTCGCCTTGCGCCCCCCCCCGCCCCCTAACTCTGTTCGCGCTTCTTGCACCTCGAAATGACATCCAACTTTACCTCCCCCCCCCGGACATTGTCTATGTTACAGTGCAGAATTGGGGGGGGGGCGAGGAGCCCCCCCCAGAAGGGCCCCGAAGAAGGGGCTTCCCTCGCCTCCGGCGGGGAGCGGGCAGGCTGGAGCCCCGCAGCCGCCGAGAGGGACGAGCTCGGGCTTCCCAACGGCTGCCTTTCCCCGCCTCCTGTTTCTTTTCTTTTTCGGGCTTTGGAGCTTGACGAAGACCCCCCCGCCCCCCCGCCTCCCTCTCTCGCGCCCTTATTATGCCACCCTCGTTTCCTTCTCCTCTCCATTTCGAAGGCTCCGCGTCTTTGTTCGCCTCCTCTCTTTTTCCAAGCCTGCAAACAGGCTGATGTTCGCATATCAGGACGGGGGGGGGGGGCAGGAATGCTGCATCTCCCCCCCCGCCCCACCTACGAGCAATCTTCTTCCTTCTCCCCCCGCAGCCAAGCCTCTGGCCACCCCAGCGCCCCGCTCTCACTCCGGGGGCGCAGGGTTGCCAGGCCGCCCCGCTCGCCCCGCCTCGCCCTCGGCTGGGAAGCTGGCGGGCGGCCAAGTCTGCCTGTCCCCCGGGCGGGTGTCAGCCGGGGCAAGGAGCCCCCTCCGTCCGCGGTGGTCTTTCTCGGAAAGCAGAACATCCCCCAGACCCTTCGGAAGTTGGCTGGCGGGCATCGCCCGTCTCCCTCGCTAACACGGACATCAGGGAAATGGGCTGGCCCTGCGCTCTGCGAGGGGAAGCAAACCAAAACCAGCCTTTCTGTCTGCAGTTCTTTGGTTCCTTCGGGCCTGGGCGGCGGCGGCGGCGGCGGAGGGTGGGCGCCCAGGCACCCCGAGACACACACACGCAAGCTCTTAATAAGAAGAATTCAAAAGGAGAGGCTGGCCGGGATGTTCTGAGGGGGCCAGCAAGCCTTTGCTTCAAAACGCCACAGGACAGCCTGGAGGCTCATTAATAATTGCGGATGGCTTTCCATTTCCATATTTAAATTGTGGAGCAGTGTATGGTTAATTAAGGAGCAGAAAACATCCCTCCCTTCCCCCTTCACAAGCACACCGAGAGGGAGAAGGGGAGAGGGAATGCTTCTGACAAAGCTGAATTTCCAAAAGGTGAGATGGTAGCCAAGGCGGCGATTCCAGGGCCCTGAGGACAGAATGTCCAGAAGTGCGGCATTGTTGTAGCTGAGTGATGTCCAGTTGCCATCCTCCGGGCTGACGCAATGTGATGTTAAAGTGTCAAACACCTATAAGGTATACAAAGTATATATCTAGATTTTTTCTCTTGTTCCCTGTGTTCTTGGACCCAATGACATCTTAATTGCAATAAGTGACAAATTGCAGAGGCTGTTATTATCCTCCAAACCAAAGTTCTTTGCAACTACTTGTTTCATTTTTTCTCAAGATAATTCAGTCTCTCCAATTAAGTATATTTCCAAAAAGAAGACATTTACTGTGTTTGGATCACATCTGATTAATCCTCATGAGCATCTTGAGCTTGCTCACTTGTCTAGAACAAATATTATTATATAATACTATTAGAAAGAGTAATTACCTACATGCTTCCAATCACAGAGAAAATAGCAGCACAGGCAAAGTGATTTTCAGTGGGAAAACAGCATGGGAGAAAAGAGGTAACCCCAGCACCGCCACCACCACTCTGCCAACACCATCAACCTGCTTTCTGCAGCTGCTATTCAATTTGTAAAATTCAGACCTTTCTGAATTTTTAATTTAACTGCAGCTAATTTAACTGCAAGTATCCAGGTTTCTCACTGTCACTGCTTAACTTCATGAATTTTTAGCTCTGTGATATATTCCCATACCTTGAAAATCTCTGCCAAGTTAGCATGTAAAGGTCCTTCCATGAGGAGCCTTCCTAGATCCTCGTCACTCTTGCCTTGTTCTTTTCTCAGCTCTTGTTTTTTATACGTTGCAACACAGGATGGGCAGAACGACTGATTTAGGCTGCCTGCTACGCATGTTACATGTGTCCAGTCTGGAAATCAGTGCACTCTAACTGAAACCCATGGGCCCAACCTGATATTGGATGGAATTTGGGAACATCCTTAATGTAAAAACAACAACAAAATCTTGTTTTCTTTTCCCTCTTCACTGCAAGAATCACCAGTTTTATTAGATATAGCTGAGAGCTGCATATGTTTATTGACTTCCCTGCCCCAAAACACTTATAGTCTAAAATGTGACACCAGGGAGGCAACCGAGGGAGAGGGCAAGATGGAGGCAATGTTAAACCAAAGAAGAACATGTCTTCGGTTATACTATGTATTAGCACACAGAGAGTTCTAACAAGTTCTACCAAAGATGTCACAGAAAGGGAAGAAAGATAAAGAGGTGGCCTCGTGTTCCTGGAGCCAGAAGCAAAAATAGGGTTAAATGTGCTAAGAGCAGGAGATACTCAAATAGATTAGGCTGGTTGTGCTGGAGGAGAAGATGTCCGGGTGGAGATATATCAGGAGATAGCCAGGCGATCCTGGTTCTCAGATGTAAACTGATTCAAGTGACTTTGACAGTTCTTCAATGCTTTATTCTTATTCTTATTCCCAGCCCATACAGTGCTGCCTTCAGATGTCTTCTAAAAGTCAGATAATTGTTTATTTCCTTGACATCTGACAGGAGGGAATATTAAAAAAAAACAACAACCCCTGAAACATTCTTATTAGGTATTACTGGTTTGGATATCCCCCCCAAAACCAGGAAAACCTTTCTGTATGCCACCACAGCTGCGAGGGTTATAATAGCTACACATTGGAAAAGCAGGTATGTACCCACCAGATATAATTGGATACAAAAGCTAACGGAGTATCAGAAAGAATCAAAGATAAATCCAAACAGGAGTTTGTCGCAAATTGGAATTGTTTTAAGGAATACTTGAGTAATTGCTGCAATCTGAAAACGGTGACGGCCTTTGAGTAGTTTCTGTGGATAACAATTTTAAAAGGAAAATCGATAGATAAGAAAATATTATAAATAAAAAGACAAGGGACAAATATAGGCAATAAGTTTATTAGTACAAAATGGAAGAGACGGGAAGTCATTTATTTATGAGGAATATTACGATTTTAAAATTACATCTTTTTTCTTTTTTGTGTAGAGTAATACTTGCCGATCTATGATAATAATTATGAACATACTTTGAAAACAGGAATATGTATAATTGTAAGATGTAAAGTTATGATGTAAAGATATAGTTGTGAGTAATAAAGGAAAAACTAATTTTTAAAAAAGACATCTGACAGGAGGATGTTTCACAGGGTGGGCACCACACTTGTCTCGTCCCCTGTGGCTTCAGTTCTCGCGTTGAGGGAACATCCAGAAGACCCTCAGAGGTGGACCCCGGTGTCCAGGCTGAACGATATGGGAGTGGGACTCGCCTTCAGGTCTACTGGGCTGAGGCCGTTCAGGGCTCTAAAGGTCAGCTCCAACATGTTGAATTGTGCTTGGAAATGTACTGGGAGCAGTGTAAATCCTTCCCCTTTTTTGTCACTGCTGCCACAATTGGTGGGCTCTTTCTGTAAGCGTAGGCCTCAAACTGGGGATTACTCATCCCTAACTTACAGGTTACAATGGAAAACATCATTTTCCAGCTAATCTACTCTTTCGTTGTATTTGAATAGGAAAAGGTGGGTTTAATCAAAATTAAAGTCACAAATTACTCAAAAGTATTTTACTCCTCCACTTTTTTCCTTTAAAGTGGCTGCAATTGAACTGTATAATCTTGGTGACTAATGCTTTTATGCACCTCTCTGACATTTATAAACTACTGCTTTGCACGAGCTCTCGTGCAGCCACAGCCTGATCCTACTCATGAGTAAGTCCCACTGTATTCAATGTAGCTTACTGCCAAGTAGGTGTGCATAGGGTTGTAGGCTCACCATCTTTGGATGCTTGTTAATACAGTGGAATTTGAACACACTTAAAAGACCATTCATCTCTACAAACCATGTTTAAAATACAAATATTTTTATCACCTGATATTCTCAATATAGAGACAGAGCAATGGCTATAGAGTGTAGAAGAGGAAACCAGAACGGTTTCTCTGACCACGAGACTAGTGGAAGCAGCTGTCGGGTGACAAATCAAGGGGCTATTAGGAGTAATGGGCAGATCTGAGCCATGGGCACAATCCATGAGATGATTTTATTTCGCAAGACCCATAAAAATGAATGGGAGCTCTCCAAGATGGGCCTTGCCCCTTAGAACCGCCACTTACTCCGGAGGTAGTGGACTCATTTTCATTGAAGGCTTTTCAACAGAGGTTAGAAGCTGCACACACACAGGACAGAGAGTGGTATCTAGAAGTAAACCCTTTTCTTATCTTCTTGACTGGCAGATGTTATTCACACAGTGGGTTGCTTGATACCATTGCCTATTTCATGAATGATGAAAAGAAACTGGGAGCATACAGTTTTCCCTAAATGAGCAATCATTTATTCCACTGTATTCTTTACAGCGGGGAAGATCAGGTCAGGTGTGAAGTGCGCTGTCACAAGGTTTGATGATGGTCCAGGAATACCATCATAGTCTGTAAGGTTTTTAATTTCTTAGAAATATTACTCATTTATTTACAGAAGGGGCATGGCCAAGGATAGGAGGGATAGCCTTAAATGGACATGAATAATAAAAAAGGAATGGTGAGGCTAAAAGATGAGCAGTGTTTGTAGGACCTTTCTTCATTTTTTAATTTTTTTTAATTTTACTTCAGGCATTGATTTGTAGTGGAGACTCTTCAGCAATTGCTTTTTGTAGCACATGGCATAAAAGAATGACTGTCTATTATCTGAAAAATATGACTCCTTCATCTCTACATGCTGGAAACCATTTGTTTCCATGGAAACCATTGCTTGTAGCAACAGGTTCTCTAGCCTGTATCACCACTTAGTTTTCATGCCTGAGATTTTCTGGAAGTTGCTCTGATTGCATATCTTTATGTTACCTGCATTTCTATGCATGACTACTTATCTTCTGCACTGATGCATCGCTAACATTTTATTGTTTTAACCATTCTGCACAAAAATGCAAAATAAGAATGTGTGTGTGTGTGCTTCTTTTACATTGCCAGGAACTATTTATATTGTTATTGATATCAACACTCTTTAATGGAAAGTACAATTTTAGAACAGTTGTCCCAAGAAAAGTATAGCCAAGAACCAGGGCTAATGATACAGGCTATATTTAAGCAAAAAAATTGAAGCAGTTCTTCTGTATTATGTTCTCCTATTGAATTTTGTGATACATCCTAGAATCATAGATGAATCAAAATAAGGGACAAACTACATACTACAAGATCTGATGTCTTTTTCATCCCTCCAAAGGAGCTGCAGGTTGATGCTAATTTGACCAGGGAAACTGTACTGTGTGGGTGAAGGCTTAACCCCTTTCCCTCACCTGTTTCTCTGATCAAAATCCACCCCTCCCACAGCTACTACTAGCCTTGGTGAAGACCATATTTTTACCTCTACGATATCGATGCACATGTGTGTGCTGCGAAAAAGCACTGCAAAAACAACAACAACCTCAGTGTGATCTATGTATAATTGCATCAAGATTCATTTGTGTAATACTACCAATCTTGTAGGGACACGGGTGACGCTGTGATCTAAACCACTGAGTCTAGGGCTTGCCGATCAAGAAGGTCGGCGGTTCGAAGCGGAGTGAGCTCCCGTTGTTTGGTCCCTGCTCCTGTCAACCTAGCAGTTTGAAAGCATGTCAAAGTGCAAGTAGGTAAATAGGTACTGCTCCGGTGGGAAGGTAAACGGCGTTTTCACGTGCTGCTCTGGTTCGCCAGAAGTGGCTTAGTCATGCTAGCCACATGACCTGGAAAAACTGTCTGCGGACAAACATTGGCTCACTCGGCAAGTAAAGCGAGATGAGCGCCGCAACCCCAGAGATGTCTGTGACTGGACTTTACTGTCAGGGGTCCTTTACCTTTACCTTTTTTACCAATCATGTGCACTGGTAAAATGCCAAACAAAAATAAACTTTATGTACATACGCTGCTTTTGCAGTGTTTCTTGAATGCACACAAATGCACAAGTACATTGGTAAAAGACTGCACATTGGTGAGAACACTTTCTCTGTTTTAAATCAAGCATGGCCTGTGCACTCCTATGAGCAGAAGGTAAACAGACAAACTCTAGCCATTCATAGGTTGACAGCAAGAGGAACTTTACTTGCACATGAAACTCTGAATACTGGGCATGAGCTGTTAAGTACATGTAGACACACTGATTGCCATGGGACTCATAGCAGTTGCTGCTCTAAAACTTGCATCAGACACATGGAACAGAACATGGAAGGAACCTCAAAGTTCACCGGAAACACGGCAGCTTATTGAGGCAAACACATATTTTCTCAAATACAACAGAAACTATTTCTGGAAAGGAACAGCTTAAAGAAAATGTCATGCACTGATACTGCTGGTTTGCATAATGGAAATATATTCCTGCCCATAGTTCCCAATTGACAGAGACTCTGTGATTCTTTGCCAACTGTGAACTACATGCCTGCATCCTATAGTACTGCCCAGCCCTGCAGGTTAATTGTGTATAACACAGCCTAGAAGTATAGAAGGCGAGGCAGGGAAAGTGTGCCAATTATGACTCAATCATGTCACCTTAAACACTTGGGGGGGGGGGGGGAGAGGCAACTATTGTCCTTTCTCCAGTCTTAGCTGGTTCCCTGGGTGTCACAACAGCAACCCCTTTCCACCACTAATCCTGTGTCTCCCTTTACCCAGTTTCTGCGGTCAAAGGGAAGAGTTCTTTGAATGAGCAAGGAAAGCTGTGGTGAACTGTGCTTTGTGAGAAGTGATAAAGAAGACACAATTTGAAGGCACTCAGGTGTGCAAATACATGACAGATACTGACATCCAGTGATTTTCCTCCCCAACCCCATTGTCCTCCCAAAACTGCATGGGACACTAGCCAACAGGTTCAGAAGCACAAAAATGTTCTACATGTCAACAGGTAAACCACACACTCTAAAAAAATGTTTGGTTTATGTGTGAAAAAGGCTTCTAGAAAAATCCACCAACAGCTTCTTTTATAGTGGCCACACGTAATATCCAATAAGTAAAATCCAACAGAAATATGTTAGTGAGAGTTTTAGTCCTAAATCACAATCAAGCTGAATTTAAACATTGGATTTCTCTGAAAGAAACTACCGTATTTTTCGCTCTATAAGATGCACCAGACCATAAGAAGCACCTAGTTTTTGGAGGAGGAAAACAAGAAAAAAAATATTCTGAATCTCAGAAGCCAGAACAACAAGACGGACCACTGCGCAGCGAAAGCAGCGATCCCTCTTGCTGTTCTGGCTTCTGGGATAGCTGCGCAGCCTGCATTCACTCCATAAGATGCACACACATTTCCCCTTACTTTTTAGGAGGGAAAAAGTGAGTCTTATAGAGAAAAAAATACGGTATTTCCTTTGAAACCATGGAGGCTTAAATGTACTGGTCTGTGCTCCTGAGATTAAGAATTTCCCTGGGAATGATATACTCTGTGTTTTTATTAATCAATTTTTAAAATGAATGACTTGTTTCTTTGCTTCCATTGCTTTTGGAACAATGTAAAGTGTGCACATGCCTGCACATGTGCGCACACAAGCACACCACTCCACCTGGCTAATGGTCATTAGCTGCTGCAACAAAACTTGAGTTAATTGTTTCTTCTAGGAAGAAAGAAACAGGACTAATAAAGTCGATGGTGGTGTCACCCGAGTCACCACCATAGCACACACAAACACAGTTTCAATGCAGCCCAGTCTTTCCCAAGCAGACTGCATACAAATGCTCTTGGGTCTCTCCCTGCCCCCTCCCTCATTCTCACCACTTGTTTTCTGCTGCCAACCAACTGCAAGGAGCGTCTTTTGTTGTTCTCCTCTGCCCATCGATTATCAACACCATAAAAACTACAGCTTGGCACTGGTGGCCAGACGGATATGCTAATTCCAGAGCACCCAGTTGAAGTCTTGGCATCCAAATGGCCTCTGTCTGCAATTTCACCTTCCATTCAACATTTTCCCAAAGAGGTT
Organism: Podarcis pityusensis; assembly: GCF_964106645.2. Classification (NCBI taxonomy): domain Eukaryota; kingdom Metazoa; phylum Chordata; class Lepidosauria; order Squamata; family Lacertidae; genus Podarcis; species Podarcis pityusensis. The sequence goes on along the minus strand of NC_138032.1, from coordinate 98,070,295 downwards.
GGCAACTGACAGAACCTGTCTGCGTGCAATGAATTGAATGTCTGGGGTTTTGTGCCTTGTAATTTTTTTATACATGTTCCATGTGGTCATGAAAACAATATTTTTTCTATTCTAGTTTATTAATCTTGATTTAGATGAAGGGGAGAAAGCACAACATTAAAAAAGCACAATATTAAAAAAACACACCCTGATAGTCAGCATTACCTTATTTACTGTGCGATAAATGTTTCAACCTAAGTGTTCCTAAAAGCGCTGCTGTATATATGTGTATGCTTTATTATTAATGAGCATAATTCAGCAAAGGTTAATCAGAGCTATGAGTGGACGCAGTCACCTTATTCTGAGTCAGTTGTTGGTGGAGGAGGACCTTGTTCAGCCCGCTTTTTGCAGCAGCCCTACACTTGCTTATGGATCAGAATACAGCTCCCAATCAGATGACACACATCTCTGGATTTTGCAATGCAATTTTGGTGCACAAAGGTGCACACAAAAATATGCACATTATGATTAAAGTGCATGTAAAATGTGTTTTTAACACACACAAAAAGCACATTGGAAAATGTATACTTTGGGGGCAATGCGTACTAAAAAATGCAAAGCAGGACAAAATAGATCTATGATTGCCAGAAAAATGAGATTGGACCGATTTAAGGGGATCTGCCGATCCTTGAGGGAGACCATTTAATCCAGCACTGCTTTACCTGACTGGCAGAAGCTCTGTGAAATCTCAGGCTCTGCCCTACCCCACCCTCCATCCTCTTAACGCTCCAGCATTAATATATAAAAAATGGGGTGCATGAGTTGGATAGTTATAGCACCCATAGTTTCACACCAATGCAAGGGCATCCCTCCTCCACTCGCACATTACTAAATATGCTTTTCTGGCTGTTGCTTATCAAACTAAAAATAGCAGCTTACTTTTGTCAGAAAAGACAACCACCACAAGGGTGTTCGACTAAACGTTTCAATTTACAGTGGATCTGGCTTTACTTAGCTGCTACTCACACACATGTGTGAGGGTGGAAGGGAAGCCATCTGCTGCCATTTTGGGTCCACAAGCACACATTTGCGCACATGTGCACTACAGTCAAAAAGTATCAATCAACCTCTCCCCAAAAGGCAAAACGTCAAAATGATGCTAGTGCTTTAGAAGAGATAGGTAAGAGAAAATAGGTTTGTCTTCTGCCAAATATGAGCTCTACCCCCAAGCAATGGATTCATTCCATTGAAACATCACTTGGGGAAAGGCAGGAAGCCCACCCCCACATTATCTAGCAACATCTATACTTCTGGATATTTTGAGGTATTAAAATGTAACCACATATTTTCTTCAGAGAAATGTTGAAGGGTATGCAACCAATGCTCTTTAGAAGGCTTTCCTGCCATTTTTGAATATGAACAGAATGACTTTTTATCTTTCTAAGAATCCTGTCTCCTCCCCGGCAAAACCTCTTCTTACAACACTGAAAGCTGAAACGGTGCAAGCGATAGTCATAGATGAAAAAGCGAAAAATACTAAGTCATAACAATTCCCAGTTTTAAGTAGACCAGCAGAGCAAACCTAACCCAGCCTGGGGAGGAGGAAAGAGGGGAAGCGATCCCAGTGGCACAGCCACCACCTCATCCCAAGCCCTGCTGGTGTCTGCCAGCCGGGGAGGAAGTGAGGACAATTCTTGCTGCACAACCTCCAGGCGGCCGCAGCAGAGGGGCCCGAATTAGGCAACAGGCTGGCAAAGAATACAGTGGATACTTGGCCACCCCGTATCCATTCCTCAAGCGTCCCACTTTGAGCCCTACACTGGTTACAACCGGTGGAGGCTCCCCATATGGTAGTGTCCTGTCCATTCAGGTGGAGGACAGGCCAGAGACCAGTATAGAGAGGGGGTGCTTCATCATGCCCCCTTCTTAGAACAAAGGAGGGGAGGAAAGAGAGAGGTATGGATAGCAGAAAATGCTTTTATACCTAGTTAGGCTTTGCTTCAGTTGGGGTTGAGGAATAACAGAGTAGATAAAAAGATATGTGTTTTATTTAATGAATTAATAGCAAAAAATTATTAACTTTGCATATCGTACACAATAAGCAGGAATCATCTGCAGCTCTAGGAGCCCATTTTTGCCAAGAAAAGCTGCTTCTATGATAAAGTCAACATGACTTGAGAGGGAAATATGATTTATAATCATATCAATATCATGTTTACCTTGGACAATTAACACCCTCCTTTGCCTCAAAAAGCCATTAAGAATAAAAAAAGAAATATGTAAAGGGGGGAAATGTGAGAAGAAAGCAAGGTCTGCCTATGCTTGGATCACAGTCTAAGATTTCTTTTGATCTGATGCCACATCTAAAGCCAGTTTTAAGGAGCCTCCAGCACCCTAAAATATACTTGTGATTATGAAAGTATTTTCAACCACAGAAAGTACATATGACTTCAAACTAAAGAAAATTAAAAATGAAATAGCAGACTTTTTACAAATTGTTTTCCTCTAATCTCAAAATATGGTAATACCATGGTGTGTTGGGTCTGTCTTGCTCTGGTTCTCCTGGAATGCAGAATAATTCTATTCAGCAGTAGGCCTGGCTGCATTGAATGGGGCTGACTCTCGAAATATTGGGAAATTTTGGAACAAGATGGAGATAGACTGAAATTGCAGAGTTTTGAAAAACTAAAAAACAAAGTGCGAGACTGGCTTCATTACTTTCAGATAACGGAGGCATTTAAATTGGACAAGAAAATTGGCTTCCAGGTGGAAAAATCAAAATTAGAAACTGAACTGTTAGAACCCAAAACCAAGAATTTGTCAAGAATGTATAACTTGCTGCTGAAATGGAACACTCAGGATGAAACGGTAAAATCGGCTATGATTAAATGGGCACAAGACGTTGGACACAACATTATGTTTGCTGACTGGGAGCAGTTATGGACCACAGGTATGAAATTTACGGCATGTAATGCCTTAAGAGAGAATATTATGAAAATGATATACAGGTGGTACATAACCCCAGTCAAGCTCGCAAAAATCTATCATTTGCCCGATAATAAATGTTGGAAGTGTAAAGAAACTGAAGGTACATTTTTTCATCTTTGGTCGACATGCCCAAAGATTAAGGCTTTCTGGGAAATGATATATAATGAATTAAAAAAGGTATTTAAATATACCTTTCCCAAGAAACCAGAGGCCTTTCTCCTGGGCATAGTCGGCCAAATGGTGATAAAAAAGGATAGAACTTTCTTTATGTATGCAACAACAGCAGCAAGAATACTCATTGCAAAGTATTGGAAGACACAAGAGCTTCCCACACTGGAGGAATGGCAGATGAAACTGATGGACTATATGGAACTGGCGGAAATGACTGGTAGAATCCGTGATCAGGGAGAAGAGTCGGTGGAGGAAGATTGGAAGAAATTCAAAGACTATCTGCAGAAACATTGCAAAATTAAAGAATGTTAGAGTGATGTTGGATTAAAAATAAGTGCCTTCCAGCTGTTTAGGATTTAAAATTATGGATAGATTAAGATTAAGGATTAGGATTAAAAAAGTTTAAGGAAATGGAAATTTGGCTTTTAAAAGGTAAAATTTTAATGTTATATTATATTAAGAGTAAGATTGGGATTAAAAAAAGAGGGAAAGAAATTGCTGGACAAACAATTTGAACTGGAATACAAAAGAGGGAGGTACGAGGAGGTCCAGAAAATAAGTAAATTTAAAAATGGAGACGAAAAGGTGATATTGTTTTTAATTGTTCTACTTTCTTTTTTGTCTTTTGTTTTCTTGTTTCTTTATTTTTTTCTTTCTTTTAGATTATGTATTGTATATTTTGAATTGTGTACTTCTTTTTTAGGTTTTATGTTTAATTTTTTATTGAAACTTTAATAAATATCATTAAAAAAAAATATGAATGGGGCTGACTCCCAAAGGGTGCAGAATTCCATCCTAGATCTTCCTTTAATGGTTCTGGATGTTTCTTGACTAGACAAGTTACTTGCAGAGGCGGTTTGTCAGATAGACTGCTCTGCAGGGTGGGGGGGGGTGTGACTGTGAGAGTGAAAAACAAATTGCCAATTGCATGGACATAGAGAAGCAGACTGAGAACTGAGAGTTGCTAGCTGGAGTTAGTAGGAAACTGGGGGGGGGGGGCAGCCTTAGAAGTAGGGGGTGGGGTATGTGGCTGCACAGTTTATTCTCTGGGAATCTCTAGGATTGACAAACTATGCTTTGTATTATATTTGTAAATAAAGCAAATATATGAAGACTCTGTAAATCTCCAGGGCTCTCCTATTCAAAGGAAAACAAGCCCTGGATAGCTGCTCCTAGAACTTTTCGATATTGTACTCAGAAACAACCAACAATGCATAATACATTCCAACAGCACATGAAATATTCTGTATCCTATATCTTCCTATGGAAGAAAGTGCAATTATGGCAAAAAGAAGCACTAATCAGCTACATGGGGTGGAATCCAGCAATAAGTGCTCCTACACAAGTTTCACTGGAGAACACAGTGCAATTCTTGAAGGGCTCTTTTGCACTTCCCATTGATTTCCAATGAGTGTGGGTCATGCAGAGTGGCCATTAGTGGTCTGCCAGTGTGTTTGCACCATGCTGACCTTACCCCTCCTAGTAAGCCACAGCGACACTGCTGAAAAATTAGATCAGTGCTCCCACCCCACCAAATGTTATGGCAGCTACCCATCATCAAAAAGGAGGACAGTTTTGCATAATATATAGTGGTACCTCTAGATGCAAACGGGATCCGTTCCGGAGCCCCGTTCGCATCTGGAAGCAAATGTAACTAGCGACGGCACATCTGCGCTTTTCGCTGTTTCTGCGCATGCGCGTGGCGTCGTTTTGAGCGTCTGCGCATGCGCAAGCGGCGAAACCCGGAAGTAACGCGCTCCATTACTTCCAGGTTGCCGCAGAGCGCAACTCGAACATGCTCATCCCAAAGCACATTCAACCCGAGGTATGACTGTATGTGTTAATTTACATGCATCAAAGCAGTACTAAAATTTAAACAGAAGTACAATATCTCTTACTATAATTGGGAAGACTATAACCAGATGACCTATGTGCCTATTCAATCTATGGTAATGTCCACTGACATATTAACTGTTGAATATACTGAATTCCATTCTTATGGTTCTTACAGTGATATGGATTGGGCAGGCCATCAAGCAGAGTATGTCTTTGAATTGAGGACTGTAAAGCAGGATATATGCCACCATGACCAAAATCAGATATGTTCCACAGAACAGAGCGTTTTACGAGATCTCCATAAGAAAAGGTGAAATGACAGAATTTAACTCAGGCTTCCATGACTTGTGGCCTATCGGACAGGTCTGCTGGTCTGCCACGACAACTTATATCACCATGACCTTAATTACTGCACAGTCACAGACGGGCAGCAAAACCATGTTCACAAAGCCACCGCCAGGCCACTCAATGTAGCTTGAGGATGTGGGGGAGGCAAAAGGAGGCAGCGTCAGGGCCACCGTAGCAAACAAGAGGCAAATATATAACTCTCCAACTGACCGTAGTGTGAATTAATATGTTCTTAATTTTGACTGGATCATACTATTATTTATTACTCTTAAAAACAATTTTTATTTTGTACTGTCACTATTTCAAATCAAATATTTATAGTTTAACTAATTAGCTACAATATATTATCACATCATTAGTATTAGCATTATGCATGCACTGCTTTACAAAATATTATAAAAATGCATATAAGTCCCAGTCCCAATAAGTTTATAAGTTGAATTTCTCACAGCTACAAAATGTATTTTTAGCACAATCCAAGCATTCTTTCACCCTCTCGATTTTATATCATCCCCCTCTCCATTTATACATATTTTATGAGAATTTGCTGCTCATGATGCTAGCAGGCATGTCCAAAGTCGGTTTCAGGGGCCTAATCCGGCCCGCTGGTCGGTTTAATTTGTCTCCTTGGCAGTTTATTTCCTGGGGTAAAAAAATAAAAAAGCACAACAACTTCAATCCTAAAAAAAAGGCTGGCCCTTTGGTCGGCCCTCACGGCCCTTCACTTCATCAAATCTGGCCCTCTTTGAAAGAAGTTTGGACACCACTGCAGGAATTCTTAATATCAACATATCAATAACTTGCATTATTTATCATTTGGCAGAAATTAATGTTATGGGCTTGTTATGGGAGGTTACTACTGTAGATCTGATGGATAAGAGACAATTGATGAATTTCCTAAGTGTCTGAAACAAGGAGCGAATAAGGACATTAAAACAAGTGGTTTGCATTGAAGTAATTATAACTAGGATATGTCCACCAACATTATTTTTACTTTGATTAATTTTCCACATTGTCACTAAAAGCATGAAATGTAAATAAACTGGTACATTACCAATCCCTAAACATCAGCACTTTTTGAGAGACTGAAGAAAGCTTAACACAACTTAAAATTTAATAAACAAAGGCTACAATTTACTATCACAAGAAAATGCCATCTCTTAAAATTTTCATTTTTCTCTATTGCATTATACAACACTACCAAAATAGCTTTAAAAATTTAACAAGAAGGCCCTTAACCTCATTTCCTTGATTAAAATTGGCGTCCAGCAACTAATCATGGGGTTCCATACAATACATGCCTACTCAAAGTAAGTCCCAGGGCGTTCATCGGGACTCACTCCAAGGCAAGAGAGAACAGGGTTGTTCTCCTGTACTCAGTGGGGCTTACTTCTGAGCAGATATGTATAGGATTGTGCTAGGCATTGATTAATCTGCTAAATATTGCAGTCTGACTATAATGTAACACATACACAAGTGTGTGTTTAAAATAAAAATAAAGCACCAATTTTAAAAAGCAATAACAAAATTGGGAACTGTATTTTTTCAATAACAGAATCTGATGTTTGATCCTTTAAAAAGTTATGATGCATTTCTTTGCATGTGTATTAAATACGTAAATGGTGCATGTTCCTAAGTGAATAGTGTAACAGGACCTGATTGAGACAGCAGGAGAATAAAGCAATTGTACCTGAACATTTGTTTAGGGCAATGTTGTTTTGCAGCCTGTGCAGCTGAAGAGTTAAAGACATGGCTGAATTCTAATCTGTGAATGAAAGGCAGTGCCAACCTGGCAGCGATTCATATATTCAAATGGGTTTCCCTGGCCGTTTCAAATGGAGGCATCAATGTGATATTCAGCCAGGGTCTCACTCGTTTACAGAAGCAGCCACCCTACCAAGTGAAGTCTCACTGGCTGGAAAACAATTCATATTCTACAGAAAGCCTCTTTCAAGTAGATTCAGAATGGGAGAATCACCGCTTGCATTTAAATAGCGGCATTAAAACACCATGCTTGGCACATTTTCAGGTATCTGTAAGGAAAATCTCTGGACTGCAGATTTCAGACAGTTATGGGATGAACTGGTTTTTGCAACTGAAACTGATCTTCTCATCAACTCAGGAGAGGGAGGGCGATCTGACATCAAAACCAATGCAAAATACATTTCAAGCTCAGGCTAAGCCTCCTGCAAGCAGAGTTGCCAGCGTTTAATAGGATAGCATCTTGCCATGGTCTCCTTTAATCTGTGTGACACTTCACAGTTTCAAACTGCAGATTTTTCTTTCAAAACCTCTTGCTTTATCTAAAATTAAAGTCTAGTAATGTTTAAAATATATATTTTCTTTCTATCTAGGAACCCTCTATATCCAACATAGCAAAACTTAAGGCCATTATATAACTGGTACATTTATATCATTATATTCCACAAAAATCCTGTATTGTAAGGGGTTCCTCCTCCACCTCCAATGCCAAAAACAAAAGGCTGTCTGAATTAATGCATGCCTTAAATAAAATGTGCTATTTATCTGGCTTGTGAGACAGAAGCATGGCTTTTCTTCCTACATAGCTAAGCAGCCCCCCCCCCCCCCCGTTCAGCTTTTAAACCTGCATGAACTGAAAGACACAGTGACAACAACAGCATGGAGATTAAGCTCCTGCAAAGCTCCCAATGAAAACAGCAAATGTTGCCTTTTATTCATCTGGGTTCTTTTCTCAGAAGAGAAGAAATGTAGGAGGCACAGCACACAGGTGAGCAGTGCCCTCTCACTGTCTCTGGCTGTACTGACATCCAAGCAGATGCGGATTAGTATGGGCAAAAGGAAGAGGGTGAGAGGCAGAGAAGCGCGGGGGGGGGGGGGGGGACGGCAGGCTGGCATCAAGCCATGTCCTCCATCTTAGTCCCAGCTGGTACCAGGTTCCCAAGGAACAAAGCAGCTCCAGACTGCGCCATCATATATTCATGGCCGAGAAGAAATATACAAACCAGCCTGTTTGAATTCCTGACAACCATAGAAGAATGGTGCAAAAGCATGGTGATTTTTTTTTCCAGCCAGCCTCCACTGACCTATAAACCTTTGTGACTGGAACAAATGCAAATCAAGCTGACTTGCTTCACAAGCTACTCCTGAACGGCTCTGAGACGGAGTTGTGTCTCACAGACTAACAATAGCCCACTGTCCCACGCATGCAAAATACATGGTCTGGGGCAGGAGGGGTGGGGGTGAGCAGCTTTAGAAAAGCACTCGACTGAGACATGAAACCACAATCTTACAAGGGAACAGCCATCTTTCTTCATTCACGTTTCTTTGCATCAAATGCCTGCGTGCGTGGGCATGCCAGGGAAAGCCAAGAGGCTGCCCCAGCACACCGGGACAGCATGGCAGTGTCCAGAAAGAAAAACCAAGCTCAGGGTCTTTTTAAAAACAGAAGTGACTGCAAACATGAAGCAATGCTGGGGAGGGGGGAGACTGCCTTGCCGTGAAATGCAAGCATATGTGGGGTTTGGAGGAGGAGCGGCAATCTTTATCTCCCAGGTGCGCAGAGCAGGAAAGGGGCTGAGAGGAGAGACCAAAGGGTTGCTAACAACTAATGTGTGCAGCTGAAGAGTGGCAAACTTCAGAATGGAATAACGGGCTTGGCCTCCAAGGTCCTGTATGCCATTTCTCTTAGGTTTTAAACTCTCCCCTGTTTGGTTTTAAGGTGTTAAATTAGATGATGATGATAAGTTAAAGACCAAGGTTTTAGAGAAAAATTTAACACCAATAGAGAGAGAGAGGTTTCAGAATGAGACAGGTTTAACAGTGGTTAAGAAAGTTAAATATTTGGGGATTAACTTGACAGCAAAAAATGGGAACTTATTCAAAGATAACTATGAAAGATGTTGGGCTGAAGTGAAAAGAGACTTAGAAATTTGGTCAAACTTGAAGCTTTCACTGCTGGGTCGTATTGCTGCTGTAAAAATGAATGTATTGCCTAGAATGCTGTTTTTGTTTCAAACATTGCAAATTGTGGACAAAATGGACTGTTTCAAGAGGTGGCAGAGAGATATTTCTAGATTTGTCTGGCAGGGCAAGAAGCCCAGAATAAAATTTAAAATACTAACAGATGCAAAGGATAGAGGTGGATTTGCCCTGCCAGACCTTAAACTTTACTATGAATCAGCAGCTTTCTGCTGGTTGAAAGAATGGCTGCTTCTTGAAAACACTGACATTTTGGATCTAGAAGGTTTTAACAATGTATTTGGATGGCATGCATATTTGTGGTACGACAAGGTCAAAGCGCACAAAGCATTTAAAAACCATATTGTCAGGAAAGCATTGTTTAATGTTTGGATAAGATACAAGGATTTATTGGAAAACAAAACTCCAAGGTGGCTGTCACCAATGGAAGCGAAAGCCTTGAAAAAGCTCAATATGGAGGTCAAATGGCCAAAATATTGGGAAATTTTGGAACAAGATGAAGACAGATTGAAATTGCAGAGTTTTGAAAAACTAAAAAACAAAGTGCGAGACTGGCTTCATTATTATCAGATAATGGAGGCATACAATTTGGATAAGAAAATTGGCTTTCAGGTGGAAAAATCAAAATTAGAAACAGAACTGTTAGAACCCAAAACTAAGATTTTGTCAAAGATGTATAACTTGCTGTTGAAATGGAATACTCAGGATGAAACGGTGAAATCTGCTATGATTAAATGGGCACAAGATGTTGGACATAACATCATGTTTGCTGACTGGGAACAGGTATGGACCACAGGTATGAAGTTTACGGCATGTAATGCCTTAAGAGAGAATATTATGAAAATGATATACAGGTGGTACATAACCCCAGTCAAGCTTGCAAAAATCTACCATTTGCCTGATAATAAATGTTGGAAATGTAAAGAAACTGAAGGTACATTTTTTCACCTTTGGTGGACGTGCCCAAAGATTAAGGCTTTCTGGGAGATGATATATAATGAATTAAAAAAGGTATTTAAATATACCTTCTTGAAGAAACCAGAGGCCTTTCTCCTGGGCATAGTCGGCCAATCGGTGTTAAAAAAGGATAGAACTTTCTTTATGTATGCCACAACAGCAGCAAGAATACTTATCGCAAAGTATTGGAAGACACAAGAGCTACCCACACTGGAGGAATGGCAGATGAAAATGATGGACTACATGGAATTGGCGGAAATGACTGGCAGAATCCGTGACCAGGGAGAAGAGTCGGTGGAAGAAGATTGGAAGAAATTTAAAGATTATTTACAGAAACATTGCAAAATTAATGAATGTTAGAGTGATGCTGGATTGAAGTTAAGTGGCTTCCAGCTGTACAGGTTTTAAAGTTATAAATATATCAAGATTAAGGATTAGGATTAAAAAGGTTAAAAGAATGGAAAAATTGGTTTTAAATAGGTAAAAATCTAATGTCATAATATATTAAGATTAAGGATTGGGATTAAAAAGGAGAGAAAGAAATTGCTGGTCTAACAAACTGAACTGGAATACAAAAGAGGGAGGTATGAGGAAGTCCGGGAAACAAGTAAATGTAAAAGAAGTTATGAAAAGACGGAATTGTTTTTAACTGTTTTTTTCTCTTTTTCTCTTTTTTGTATTTTGTATTCTGTATTTTGTATTGTGTATTTTTTTTTCTTTTTAAATTTTTCTTGTTTATTAAAAAAAAATATAGATTAGATGATGATGATGATGATTTATTGAATTTATATACAGTCCTACCTCATGTTACATCTGCTTCATGTTATGTTCTTTCAGGATACGTCCCGCAGTGACCCGGAAGTACTGGAAAGGGTTACTTCCGGGTTTCGCCGCTCGCGCAGATGCGCAAAATGATGTCATGCACATGCGCAGAAGTGGCAAATCGCAACCCGCGCATGCGCAGACGTGCAGACGCAGGTTGTGTTCTTTTCATGTTGCTAACGAGCCTCTGGAACGGATCCCGTTCCCAACCACTGTACTGCCCTATACCTGGAGGTCTCAGGGCGATTCACATAAAAGGATGACAGTATATAAAATTAAAATAAGAACAAAAGAGCCACATTTTAAAAGGGTATGGGATGTTGATCAGGTTCACCCAAGGCCTGGTTAAAAAGGACCATTTTTGCCTGGCGCCTAATGGTGTATAATCACCAGGCGAACGTCCCTGGGGAGAGCATGCCACAGACGGGGAGCCACTGCAGAGAAGACCCATTCTCGTGTTGCCATGTAGATCAGTTTATTTGCCTTGTTTTACATGCTGCTTCAGTTGTACTGAATTGTTTATATTCTTTAATGGTGCATTTATTTGGTAATGGTATGGGGATTTGTGCCTGTAATTGCTCATGCTCTTTTTTTTGACTATTGTCTTTACCACTCTTCATTTGATATGTTTTGAACTGCTTTGAGCATCATTTTGTGCGGAAAGTTCACAGGAATACACAAATTATCTCATAAATGAAGTATCTCTGCCCAGGAATACTGCTTTTTCAGCTTTACTGCTCTCCAGTCACTCAAAAGTCTCTTGCTCTCTTGATTTTAGTTACATTATGTACTATGGTCTTCTTTTCAATTTGTAAACCCTGGACTCAGTAATTTAGCAACATTGAAAAATGTAAAAAATATTTAAAAGTCATTACTTCTTAATGTTAAAGGTGTTTATTAAATTATTACACTTGCAAATGCATTCAGGTGTGCTGAACTGATTCTCTGAGTGAGCAACATTTCAACTATGTGCACCTGGGTTCATTCATATAATGATTTGATTCTTTCTGTTCAGATAAATGCAGGTACGTGTACAAAATAGGCAGTAACAGCTATTTGTTTAATTTTCAGTTAAGAAGCATGGACTCAACAAACACTTATGGCATCAGAATGCAACTCACTATGGAATTTTCCAAAGTCTAATACTTGATGAAGCATAATATACCATTTTAAATGAACTGAACAGTACACTGATCCATTCAAGCACCATATCCAAGACTATGTACTTAACACAGAAATAATGATAAAATAAAATTATACACCCAAGCAATTCACATTCTTTCAAACAGTAAAATTTCCCCAAACTCTCCATATAAGGAGCAGGGAGAGTTGTGCAACCTCTTTGGACTAAATCCAAATTCTGAACCGAAACAAGCCAACTGGACTTGGTTCAAAGTGGGTCAAGGCAGCTCTGAATTTCGTCAAATTAATCCAAATTATTCAGACCAGCCCCAAACTCAAAACACTTTCTAAAAAAGCACAAAGGCCTTCTCCCAAGTGTTGCAAAAATTCAAAACAAAACCATTTAAGAGGGAGAGGCGTAGGAGGAAAGCTGGACTTTGCTCCTTGATAGATCCAGCTTCCAATCCAGGGCTGGAATCTCACCCAACCTTCTCTAACCCTAGTGCTTGGGAGGAAGAAGGGTGAACTATTTTAAAAAGCAGTTTGTCTCAGTGCTTATTTTTAGGGTTGCCATATTTCAAAAAGTAAAAACCAGAAATGTAAAGAGAAAGAAGGTTCTTTTCATCATATGTGCTGGTCTTGTAGTAAGGTTAAAGGTTACTGGGAAATGATAAATAATGAATTGAAAAAGATGTTTTAAAAAAACACCCCAGAAGCTTTCCTTTTGGGAATTATAGGGACAGAATTACCCAAACTGTATAGAAATGTATTCACATATGCTGCTACAGCGGCAAGAATGTTACTTGCTCAAAAATGGAAAGAAGTAGAAGTCCCAGCAAAGGAAGAATGGATACAAAAACTTATGGAAAATGCAGAAATTGCAAAACTTACTGGAAAAATAAGAAATCAATATAGCAAACTTTTTATAAAAGAATGGAAACGGTTTATTGAATATTTACAAATAAACTGTAAACAGATAAGAAAGAACATTGGCAGGATTATTATAATAACCTGCAGTTTTATAAGAGTATATATTTAATATATATAGTATATATATGAATAAATGAGTAAATTAAGTTAATTTGGATATGCAGAAAATATTAAAAAATAAGCTTAAGGAACCGCAGAAAGAGGGGGAAGGAAGTCAAGTTTTGAAATGTTAAAATGATTATATAATTATTGACATGTATAAAATTGAAAATCATAAATAAAATAATAAAGGAGTTTTTTGAACCCAGTCCAAACATGTAGCAAGGTCCCCCCCCCCCATGCACATACCATGATCCTATCCCACACAAATGATCTAATAAGTCTAAAATCTACTGTATTTCTTAAATTACTATGTGGTTCTCACTTGGACTTTTCTACCATGTTCCAAAACAGACTCGGCCCCCTTCTTTTTGCTAAAAAAGAGTCCTATAAAGCTTTACTGATATCTTCTTTTCTTTCTGATGAATTGAATCTGTATTGCCTGGATTTTTGAAAACACCTGCATCAAATAATGTAACACTAATCTCTCTCTCTCTCTCTCTCTCTCTCTCTCTCTCTCTCTCTCTCTTGGTAAACCTTATTCTGTGTGTGGCAATATTATTGATACAAGTTCACACCTCTGCCAAGGTGCTACCCACCTAGTGGGACGGAACTGCAATAATAGTCTCCTGGCAGTAAGCTCCTAGTATGTTTCTGAACACAATTCAAAGTGCTGGTGCTGACCTTTAAAGCCCTAAACAGCCTGAAGGAGCATCTCCACCCCCATCGTTCTGCCCGGACACTGAGTTCCAGCTCTGAGGGCCTTCTGGCGGTTCCCTCATTGCAAGAAGTGCAGTTACAGGGAACCAGGCAGAGGGCCTTCTTGGTAGTGGCACCCACCCCATGGAATGCCCTCCAATCAGATGTCAAGGAGATAAAGAATTACACAACTTTTAGAAGACATCTGAAGGCAGCCCTGTATCAGGAAGTTTTTAATGCTTGATGTTTTTATTATGTTTTTAGATATGCTATAAGCTGCCCAGAGTGGCTGGGGAAACTCAGCAAGATGGGTGGGGTATTATTATTATTGGTGTCACTGCTACTTACCAGGAGGGGAAGGTGAGGCAGTGGCAGAGTTGTGAAGGCGCCACCGGTGGAGCCCACCGAGTGGTCCCACAGGCGTATCTGCCCAACACCCACCTTGCCACTTTCATGCCCCTTCCCCTATCATAAATGGCAGTGCTGCTGCCAGGAGGCTATTGCTGTGGGCCCACCCCACTGGGCAAGCCACTCCCTGATTGGGGAGGGAGATGAAACAGTCTTAAGGAAGGCACTGTGACTATCTCTGCCAAGGCTCTCCCTTCAATGTTACTTGGCGGAGGGCAGACAGACAACTTCAGTGAGCAGGTACTTGAGCAGGCACTGTCCCCAGCAGACTTCACACCAACACACCTATATGGTAACAAATGCCATCGTGACAATTAAGAACCAAGGATGCTGTTAACTACATTAGTTTTCTCAAACTTCAAGCTGTCCACACTCGCCACCCATTTCCCCCCTCCTTCTTGGCTTCCATTCACCTGGACCATATTCTTGTGCCAGCTGGTATTTTCCCTGCATTTCACATATTGACGATAAACTGACATACTATGCCCTCTGCCTATTTTTGCACAAATCGTTCCTAATATAAAACAAACATACACAACTGATTATTAAACTTGTTGTGGTGTGAGTTGCTTGCGCCAATATCTATTTATGGAAACATAAATAACTAAACTCTTGCTGAGAAGCTGTTTTAATAAATTTGCATGGTTTGCATGTAAGATAGGATCAGTATCCTGATGATCCTCATCTCTATTCTTTTTGTCATCTGAGTCTAGTGAGGCTGTACAGGGGTTGCATTGCTGCTTGGATTTGGAAGTCAACTGCCAATAAACTGAAGCTGAATCCTGATGAGGCAGAAATGCTGTGGGCAGCTGGTCCTTCTGTCTGAGAATCAAGTGTATGGCCTGTTCTCAGTGGTGTTCTGCTCCCCTTGGAGAAAAAGGTACATATAGTCTTGGGGGCACAGTAATCCTAGAACCATCACTACTAGAAGTCTCAGTGGTGCAAAGCATATTTTAACAGCTTTAGCTGGTTCTCTAGCCACAACTATTCCTGCCTAAGGATGGTATTTCTAAGAGGAGCCGTGCTCTGGAAACCCCCCAGTGGGATTACTGTAATGCATTGCTCAAGGGCTGCCCTTGAAGGCATCTCAACCTTCACTTACTACAGAACACAGCTGCCATAATTTTAACCAGTGCAGGCAGAGTCACATAACACAGACCGATTCTAGATGCTGACACTTACTTTTAGAGCCCTAGATGCTTTGGGACCCAAATACCTGAAAGAACGCTTCTCCCTATAGCAATCTGCCTGTGCCTTAAGAACTCCAGAGGGGGCTTTTTTCTATGTTCCATCATTAAGGGAAATCACAATCTGGTGACACAAGACAGTCTTCTCTGTAGCCGTGCCCTCTTTGTGGACCTCTCCCTCCCCAGCAAAAGTGTGTCTCATGCCAACCCTGTAATCATTTGGGAGCCAGGCTAAGACATACTTCTTTGCCCAGACATTTTAAATATCTCAAAGGGTTTTACATGAGCAATTGTTTAACCTGCTCTAGTGCTGGTGCTTTTAGCAACTTTTTATTTTTATTACATGTTTATTATTTTATATTTGATGACCTACACCCAGGGGCGGGGACGCGGGTGGTGCTGTGGGTTAAACCACAGAGCCTAGGACTTGCCGATCAGAAGGTCAGCGGTTTGAATCCCCGCGACAGGGTGAGCTCCCGTTGCTTGGTCCCTGCTCCTGCCAACCTAGCAGTTCGAAAGCACCTCAAAGTGCAAGTAGATAAATAGGTACCGCTCCAGTGGGAAAGTAAATGGCGTTTCCGTGTGCTGCTCTGGTTCATAGCAGTTTGCTGCCGGCGCCACTCCAGCGCCATACGGACGGTTCCAGGATCCTCTGCTCACGACTGCAGCTGTGAACAGAGGATCCTCCACATGCGGCTGCGGCAGCGTGATGGCTGCTTGCGCCGCCATGAGCCCCTGCAGGGTGCCTTCTTGTCACCCCCGCAGACATGGCACCTGCCCCCCCCTGTTGCGACACCACTGCCTACACTGCCCTGGTATCTGTAAAGAATCTGTACTACAGATGAAGGGTGGGATTACAAATATTTTAATTAAGATATAAATAAAACCAAAAGTGCTTCTTTTAGCAAATATCAGCTATGTCAGAAGACAAGGTTTTTGTACAATAAGCTACCTTTTTAATTTCATGCATTTGCTGCTCAGCCTACGATTCCCAAACTGAATACCAGAACTAGAACACACCAGGGTGCTCCAACAGAGGCTGAAGTGAGCCTTGAAAAATAAAGCCACCATGTTGGGCTCAGCTACCACTCTTGGCCTGTTGGAAGTTCCATAGGGCATCAATGCCACCTCACTTGGTGACACTATCCTGAAGGGTATGGCGGGGGGTTACCAGAAGCATCACCACTGATTATGCTTTCCTACATTGGGTGGTTTTTTGTTTGTTTATATATGTGGTTTTAATATTTTAATTGTTGGATTGTTTGGGTTTTCTTTTATTATGTTATAAACTACCCTGGATTCCTGTAAGATAAAAGGTGGGATAGAAAACAACAACGCAAAAAATATGTTTCCTGCATGCAGAGAGTGAAATACAGTGTTGCACTGTATATTTGTAAGAAGGGGAGCAAGAGAGAATCAGAGCATTAAGAGACACTGGGTAGCGGTTGAATCCAGCACAATAGGTTAATTTTCAATGTTTGACAATATTAACTGGGCTCTTTGCAGTTGCAAGGTATATATCTGCCCATTATTCTCATTTCTCTCTCTCTCTGAATAATCTTTTCATGTGTGAATTATGCCTGCTTCCAATTTTAATCAGTGTGTGTGTGTGTGTGTGTGTGTGTGTGTTGTGCACTAGGTTTCAGAAGTTTAGGTAACACTTAACTTCAGTGTCCAAAAATCAGCTTTCCAGACCATGAACTGTGTGAGGTTTACACTTGCAGGCATGTTTCAAGTGTGCCAAAATGCTGCTCCATCTCACATAACTCCCCCCATTTCACAATTTGCCAGCATATTTCTGCTAATTATCGAATCTGCATGATGGAGGACATTGTTTGGACCCCTCACTGCTTGTCTCCTCCCTTTCCAATTAAACATGATCCGTCACTGAATATGTATCATTCCATTTGTAAATGACAAAGTGTTCCCTTCAAGTGCTAATAAATGCTTTGCACAACAGAGAGGGGGCGAAAATTGCAAATGATAAAATCAAGTTCAGAATTAACTACTTACACGTGCAGATGAACCCACTGACCATCATCTGAAATGATTAGATTGAAAAGCAAAATACATCACCAAACTAGACACAGTTCTTTAGCTGTGTCTTCATATCGTTTTACACTACTATTTAATTTTGCAAAATATTTCAACTTTTCCATATATCAGCAAAATGAATACTACATAGTCATACTTTATTGGGTGAAAAGATTTTGCATGCTCATCTAATGTGTATATGCTGATAGTCCTTCTCTAATTTTAGATGAAGATACTTTATGGGAAGGGTTTTTGTGGGATGGGGGGAGACATACAGACTAGGATGGAAGTGATAGGTTACCGTCTACAAAGGAGGAGATGGCTCCTTCGTTGTGGATATGAGAGTATTCAGAAGTCATAGCTTTTCTCACCCCTGAATAACAAGTAGCCATAGAGGTAAGACAGACTTGCTTGGTTGACAACTGCTTTTTAATAATGACCATATTCTGCACTAAACAATGACAAAAGGGCAAAAAGCATCGGTTCTTCCACAAGCAAAAGCTTCTTCCTCCCCAGTGTGAGCACAAGTTGAAGCTGGAGCACTAGCAGAAATGTCCTTTTTTGTCTACACCAGGGGTAGTCAACCTTTTTATACCTACCGCCCACTAATGCATCTTTCTTGATGGTAAAATTTCCTTGCCGCCCCCCAGTGCTCGGTGGAAGGAGGATTCAGCTTGTGCCGTAGAACCCCCTACCGCCCACCTAGAATCCTGAAATGCCCACTAGTGGGCGGGAGGGACCAGGTTGACAACCCCTGGTCTACACCTTTGCTGCTCATCCCCACATCTTGGCTCAGGCACAAGGGCAAGCAGTTGGAGTAGAAGAGAGGAGAATGCTGTCAGAGCCCATGTTGCTGTTCATAGTTGAAGTGAATGGGCTAAAGAACACTTAGTTGGATCTTGGCTCGGAAGAAACTGGTTGATGTTCCTAATGAGATCATGCAGGAGCCAGAATGGAAGCCCATGTTAGCTGGATTGGACACTTGGACAACCAGTTGCCTATCCCAAAGATAACATAGTTTTTGTTAGCAAAATAATTCCAAATACAAAATCGATTTTGTGTAATATGCCTGGAAGGCAATAATAAAATGGCCAGCCCAAAATATGTCACAGTGCTTCTCCAAATGGTATCAACTAATAATTCTTTTGATAGGTCTATAAAGTAATTTTTAAACTCCAATCCTAAATTATTCAACCAAATGTGAAGAATAGTTTGCCTATAGCTGTGATAAATAATTAGGAAAAGCGGAATGGCTCTATTCATTTGGGAGCACGCAACTGTGCATCAAGAAATGACTTCAAACACTAGAAGAGGGTGCAGCAGAATCAGTTACTGGCTCCCTAAATCCCAAAGGTAAAATGTGATAAGATGGTAAAAGGGAATCCCTGGGTGAAGATTAGCATCCTGAATCTTCAAGGATGGATTCCAAATCACCAACAATCCACCTTGCAGGGCACATCTGATAAGGTTCTCAGCTATGGAGCACTGGGCGCAATGAGTCAATTCAAATGTCTGAGTAAGAGCCCTGTGGTACCAGCCCTGTACACAATTCTACCACATAAAATGCATATGGGAGGTAGTTTGTTAGAAAATGCCCACAACTCTACTCTCAAAAGGATGAGGAGGATATTTAGCATTTGTATAGCAATTTTGAGTGTTCAAAGTATTTCACAAAGATTATTTGTAAAGTAGATGAGAATTATTATTACAGCTGTGGCACACTCCTTGGAGGCCAAATGAGCCGCCTCCTGGGCAGCCCCCCCCTCCATGCAGCGAATAGGAGGCACTGCTGGTCTCCTCCCACCCCTAAGGAGGAAATTTCAGGGGCTGCTCTCCTGGCAGTGGAGTGGGGGGGCCAAGGGGGCTGTGGCCCAAGGCATAAAATCCTGAGAGGGGTGCAACCAGGCATGCCCGCAACAGACTCCCTGCTGAGCTCCCGCAGCTTTCCGGAGTCCTGGGCTGGGCCTTCAACCTTCAGGGCTGCCTCCTTCTCCTTGGACACCTGCAAGTCCCTGGGCTGGCCGGGAGCTGAGGGTTCACCCAGCCTGCAAGGTGGTGAGGATGCAGGCAGCAGGCCCTGGGGAACGCTGGGCGCCGGTAGAAGCAGTGACCAAAGCATAGGTCGGGGAGGAGCCTGCTCCCAAGGAGGGGTAGAAGGAGGCTGCAGCGGAGGCTGAGTCACCAGGGTCACTGCAGTCAGAGCAGCAGCGCTACTCAGTGCTCCTGGTGCTGGTCTTGCCGGCAGCAGCGGTGGTGGTGGTGGGGATATGGCCAGCAGGCAATGCTCCCAAGGGCAGCCCCAAGCTCTCCCAGCACAGGTGGTCACCAGCCTGCCCCCGCCCCCAGCCTGCCGCCTCCACCTGCATGGCTGAGAGGGATGCAGGGGGAGGGTGGTGCTGCCACCTTCCACCAAGGAGTGAGGGAGGCAGGAAAGCACCCAAGGGGGGAAACACGCGCCTCCACCCCAGCTGCCCAATCCATTAGGGGGCACAAGACTTGCCCCGCCCCGGGCACCAGCAACCCACGCTATGCCACTGCTGCCTGAAGTTGAATTCAGTGGGAATCACTTTCAGGTAAGTTGAGGTTAGGATTAGGACCTGTCCTGGTTGCACCTGAGAGATTTATGGCAATTTCCATAACATGGTTTTCTCTTTTTTGCCTCTTCTTCACTTCCCGCAAACCGAGTTGCCATTTTCATTATCCACCATTACCCTAAAATCTCTAATATTAAGAAAAATATTTACATTTTTAAAAGTAAATGTGCAGCAAACAAATGGTCTATAATAAGTAGAAATGGATATGTATATGTGGAGTGCTGCATCTCTTTCCTATATTAAATTCTAATTCAGAGCTTGCCCCTCTTCTTGTTCTTCTTTTGCTTTCTCCCTGAAATTCCTCAGACATTTCACCTGAGGATTGCCCTGGTTTGGTTCCTACAATACAATCTTTTCTTGACCCATGGCGAAACAGACTGAAAGCAGCAGCGGGAATTCTGTGAAACTCAAGAGGTAGATGGATCAGCCTTGAGGTTTTTATTCTTGGCCAGAAAGTGACCATGAACTCTCGCTTCCCTCTCTGGAGGACGGAAAGGGAGTGCGAGGGGGCAAAGAAACTAGCCCACTGTACAAAGATAAATTGCTCAGCCCTTTCTTGCCTCTGACCCTTCCCAGAAAGTTACCCAGAAGTGAATGTAGCCCTCAGGTTGAAAAAAGGTCCCCCCCTCCCCGCATTATAGTAGGAGCCCCTCCAAATTCACTTGAATATTACTCTATGTGGCAACTCCATTCAAGGGTGTATACCAATTAAGTCTGCCCACCCTCATACACTCACAGCATAACCAAAATTCAGAACTTATTAAATAAACACATAGCTAATGTATGAAGCTTTTGTTTCAGGAATGTAGATTTGGCATAAATTCAGAGCTTCCTTTCCCGGCTTTGAAACCCTTTTATAAATTCTATTTGGGACCTTGAGCAGCTTGGCCAACTGCCAATTATGATTTAACCCACTTTATGGTTAGGATTCAATAATCTCTGCTTCCCACCCACCCACTCCTAGCAGGGCAGAGCTGAATCATGGCTTCTGCGCTTGGGAAGATGTGATCATAAGCAGTCACCTAATATTAGTATTCATCATATCCATCAATGACCTCATCTACTCCAGGGTATTATAGTCAGTTTTTCTTATCATCTCTCCCCCCTCCCCCACCTGCCAGAGTATTAACCCAACTACTGAATCAGCAATACACAGGCACCACAAAGCTAGTTCAAGTAATGAGCCAGAACATTTGCGGCTACATAGCCAGGCAGATCTATCCTGCCTGTGTGAGCCAGTGGCGCAGAGTCCAGATCTGTGGGGTTGCAACTTAGCATTCTTGACACTTTTATCTGTGAATCTTAAAGGTAAGTGGCAAATTACAAAATGCTCATTTAGAGCTACAAGTACAAATAGGAAAACATGTTGCACTTCATGTCCTCCCTGCTGTATGGTATAAATCACTAAGGAGGGAGCATGAAAGTCCGTTTTCAAGAAGGACACTCCATATTGGCCAGCTATAGCCATGCCTAAAAATAATGCTTATTATGGTGTCACATGTGGAAGGCATTTACTGCCCCAGGGTGGAAAATGTTATCCATTCTGTCATAGTCATAGCCAACAAACATCTTCTTTAATGGTCAATACAATAGGCCACAGGGAGCAATCTATAATATTGCAGATATCGCTGGGCAAGTGTATGACTGAAGGACTGAATCTCTCCAGATTTTTCTCCTGCTTCACCAGGGTGGGCAGAAGAGAGACACAAGCAGAAAGTCAACTGGAACAGGAAAGTAATTTGGGCAAGCTGTCCCAACTAATGCCACATCCCATTGAGATCAGCAATAAGGAAAAGGCTCTATCAATGCACAGTAAGTCTGTTTGTCATCTACATACAGTAGACTAATCCTCTTCCTACGCTATCTGCATGTTAGAAAATTCTGATCTCACATGGGCAAGCTGCAGTAGGCTGCAGAATACTGTAATCATAAACTGCCTAATCCTCACAGCTCCTGGCTGGACAGACAACAGAAAGGCAGCATGCATAGCAGGGAGGCAGAGTGACATTGTCCAGGCTGACTAAAGGAATCTACACCTTTTTCTGTTCTGCAGAAATATGAGTATTAGTGAAGATCCAGAGGTATAGACCAATCTGAAACATTGGGGTGGGGGCAGTTAAAATAGCTAAAGACACTGTGCTAAATAGCAGACACTGGTGGTGACAAGTAAGTAATTCGTGCACCAGCTGCTTTGAACTACTTGGTATTTTCTGATGGGTTGACAACGCACACATCAGAAAACCTAAGGCTTCAGCTAACTAAAAAGTAAAGGGGGGTGTCAGGGAACTGCCATCAGTGCCGGAGGGAGAGAGCAAAAGCCAGAGGGATTCCAGAGAGCGTCCAGGGATTGGGAGAAACAGCCCATCTTCTGGTGAAGAGAATCAGCGTAGCACCAGTGGAGAAGGGGGGCAGATGGGGGAAGCGGCGAGGCGGTCCCATGACTCCTTGCCTGGGACCAGCAGGGAGAGTAGGGGTCCTCCGTTGCCCACGCCCTCCTTGCGCAGAAGGCTTTTGCGCAGAGAGAGTAGGAGGAGACTAGGTGTCAAAGAGCTTCTTTGCTGGAAGAAGTTTAAGAAACGCCCACTGACAGATTCTGCCAGCGATTGAGTCAGCCACGGGTGAGTGGCGGTCCGGGCAGAAAAGCTTCACTTAGGCAACCCAGCCAGGTGTTTGCACCCAGCCGGGGAGATAAGCACCGGCTTACGCACGAGCAACCCCTAGAACCATTACAGGGGGAAATGCAAAAGTTGTGATAAGCTGGACATCACCTACCATCTGCACATCTCAATGGTGCCAGCACTTGCTTCGTCACTCCTGAGGGGACTCCTTTACCTTGTCATCCCCATATAATCTGATCCCGACTTGTAGCGATACATTTTAAAAAGTATTTGATCTAATTACAAATACCTCTTCTAATAAAAATCTGTGTTGTAATGTAATAAAGCTCTCTTGATTGTAACTTAACATTCTTTATTATTCATATATTATGTGTGTATGCAATAAGTTCCTTAGATTTTTCCTGGCATACAGGTTTAGTGGATATTTTTCTTTTCCCACATTCAGTTTTCATTGACTATAAATTAAACATTCCTAAGCAGTTCTGCAAGTACTGATGTATCATGGAAAAGACCAGTGGCGTAGCGTGGGGGGTGCCAGGGGTGCCGGCCGCACCGGGCGCAACATTTGGGGGGGGCGCGTTTGGCCGGCCCTCCTGGAGGAAGCAGGAACCCCACTGTCCTCGGACCTCCTCCGAAGGCTGGCGGTGGGGCGGAGAGACCTCCTCCCCGCGCCAGCCTTCGGAAGGCTGCTCCGAAGCCTGGCGGTGGGGCGGAGAGACCTCCTCCCGCCGCCAGGCTTCGGAAGGCTGCTCCGAAGGCTGGGGGTGGGAGGAGGGCTCTCCGCCCCACCGCCAGCCTTCGGAAGGCTGCTCCGAAGCCTGGCGGCGGGAGGAGGTTTCTCCGCCCCACCGCCAGCCTTCGGAAGGCTCCTCCGAAGCCTGGCGGTGGGGCGGAGAGACCTTCTCCCCGCGCCAGCCTTCGGATGGCTGCTCCGAAGCCTGGCGGTGGGGCGGAGAGACCTTCTCCCCGCGCCAGCCTTCGGAAGGATGCTCCGAAGCCTGGCGGTGGGGCGGAGAGACCTTCTCCCCGCGCCAGCCTTCAGAAGGCTGCTCCGAAGCCTGGCGGTGGGGCGGAGAGACCTTCTCGCCGCGCCAGCCTTCGGAAGGCTGCTCCGAAGCCTGGCGGTCGGGCGGAGAGACCTTCTCCCCGCACCAGCCTTCGGAAGGCTGCTCCGAAGCCTGGCGGTGGGGCGGAGAGACCTTCTCCCCGCACCAGCCTTCGGAAGGCTGCTCCGAAGCCTGGCGGTGGGGCGGAGAGACCTTCTCCCCGCGCCAGCCTTCGGATGGCTGTCCTGAAGACTTGTGGTGGGAGCAGTGGTGTAGCGTGGGGGGTGCAGGGGGGCCTGCTGCACCTGGCGCAACATCTGGAGGGGGTGCGGAAGAGACTCGAGTGCTAAAATCCACGGGTTAGGGGGCGCAAATTACTTGCCTTGCCCCGGGTTAGGGGGCGCAAATTACTTGCCTTGCCCCGGGTGCTGAGAACCCACGCTACGCCACTGGAAAAGACATTCACTGATGCTGTAAAGACTTCATTTTAGGAAAGTGGAGGAAAGAGCTGAATGAATGCAGCCAAACACTGGTCAGGGCTCATTATCGAGCCTACCTAGTGGCAGTGAAGACCATCCTCATTATGTCGTCCAGCAGAGCTTTTCCAGCATGTATGGGGCTTTTCACAGGCCGGCCCAAGGAGGTGGTAGAACCAACGGAAGCTCGCTGTGACTTGCTTGCAAAGCATTTTGAGGATAAAATTGCTTGTCTCCACCAAGACCTCAAAGTTATTGGCTTGCATAAGCTATTCTTCTAAATGGACTCTGTACATTCACTCAAATTCCCCATGAATCAACTGAGCCATAATGCAGCCACAGATCAGGTATAGTGAGTGACCATCGAGCTATGTAAGAGGTACAGTATTTATCTTGCATCCAAGACTACCCCAACTGCTTGGGAAAGAATTTTCTGTTCCTGCTCTTCCTTTGTTTGCTGAATCAGGTTATTGCCTCTTATAGTAAATTCGAACGTGTTATTTACAGAAAGCATGTGAAAGAACAACCCGCATTCATTGAGCTAACCACTACACAGACTGCATTCTTGTCAACCAAACTACACATGGACATTGTGCATGAAATATATCTGAAACACAAGATTTTCCCAAGTACAGTGGTACCTCAGTTTAGGAACAGCCCTGTTTACGAACTATTCGGTATACGAACTCCACAAAACTGGAAGTTGTGTTCCGGTTAGCGAACTTTACCTCAATCTAAGAACGGAACCAAACGGTGGAAGGGACCGGTGGGAGGCCTCATTAGGGAAAGCACACCTCGGTTTAAGAACAGTTTCGGTTTAAGAATGGACTTCCGTAACTGATTAAGTTCGTAAACCGAGGTACCACTGTACAAATATTTGATTCAAACTATATAGCCATCTTTCTCTCTCATCTGAACCCACTGCATATGTGGTACATAATTCATTCTTATTTATTAACCACCACCACCACCATCATCATTAGAAGTAGTATTAGCTTTCTTCCTTACATAGACCCCAGGTCAACTCTGTGAGGTAGATTATGGTAATAAACATTGACTTGTCCAAAGCCACCCACAGAGCTTCATACCTGGCTAGGAATCTGAACCCGAAGTTCAAGCCCAACAATCCAGTTATTGCATCACATTTCGACAATAAAACCTGTAGATGGAATTAGATGGACCCAAAAGGTAAGGGCACAGGGATTGGTGTTTTTTATTCCAGGAACCTTGCTGATGGGAACAAACTGAACTGATCAAATACGGTCCTGTAAGTGTGATAAAAATATAAATCACAATACAGACGAATGCTAAACAATGAAATGTATTCAGTGCACAATGACAGTGGATGCATTTGTCCCCTGTTAAACACTTGGTGAATATTTTCACATAAAGCCACTGTAACTGTTGAAGTGCCACAGGCAAGTTCTAAACCAGGTTTCAATTAAGCTAATAGATAAAATTCTTATTAACACAGAATATCAGAACTGTATGTCAGTGTAAATAACCTACAGTATCAAGATTACACATGTGCTTTAGCCCAAACGTCAAAAGCCTATCCAAGGGCTCATCCATGTTAAGTATAACTGTTAAATTGTACATTGAAATGCTATTGCTAGAGGTGTAACATCAGAAAATTCCATTGATGCTAAGCAAGAGCAGCAGAGTGCCTAAAAGTACGTTAACTTAGAATGTATCTCTGCTAGCTTTCATGTGGTGTTTAACTTAGATCACATGAGAAAGGTTTTCAGTTGCAAATATCCATTTTGTGGGAGTTGCTCTTTGTTCTCTCTCTCAAGCTACCAAAGAGAAAATTGACACGGCATGGAACTTGTTCCCTCTTGCCTCATCTGCCTTTGACATTTCCTGGGTCAGCTTCGGGTTGCACACAGGCGACACCACCATGTGAGCTATTCAGCTTCTTTCACCCATCCCAGGGATGGAGAAGGACTTGTAAACCACCGGAATTTTATGGAATGAAGCAGTAAAATGAAACGCCCTTGCCCATTTGCAATGGATCTTCTTCTAAGCACAAATCTTTTCCCATCATTTTTATTTCTATACATTTCTACTCTGCTCTTCTGTCCAAGGACGCTCAGACTGGCTAACATAGTTAGAACATCACTAAATATAATATAGTAAAAATAGTACCATGAAACAAATAAGAGAAACAGCGCAGCCTAGCAAACTGAAACACGTTGATTGGACTTTTACCTCCATGACAAAAAAATAATGCTGTTTGGACATTGCAAGGAGCTTTCCAAATGGGCTCTTGCCATATCTGCAAACTTTACAGCTATGGTTTTAAACAGTACTGCAAAGAACACAGGATTTCCATGGACACTTACTAAGATTTATTCAGTGAGAAGTTTAGCAACGGCAGCTAATGCTCTTTGAACACAAATGCTCTTTATGGTCAGAGATGATGCCCTAGTTCTCACTGAGGTAGTAAAACAATGTCTCAGCTGTACCATTTCAGAGTTAAAGGCGATGCCACACAATTGAATGTTCCTACATACAAGTAAATCCTTCCAAATAGAAAATTAGCGTGTCAGGAAAAAACAACATACAGGCACAGGTTTGCCCCCTCAGAGACACATAGGCCCCAAATGCAAAGTGTTGCTGCAGAATAATATTTTGTATGTTGTAGGTCAAACATGATTTTGATGAGACCCAAGAAACCTGGAGACTGTACCTCCTAAACTGCCTGTGGGTACTCTGAAAAAGAATTCAGAATCCTCTACCACACACAGTAGTTCTGTAAAAGGTCCGTTGGTTCGTTAGCAGACAAACTTTCTGTGGGTAGTACAATTTGAGATCATTACAGTGGTACCTCAGGTTAAGTACTTAATTTGTTCTGGAGGTCCGTACTTAACCTGAAACTGTTCTTAACCTGAAGCACCACTTTAGCTAATGGGGCCTCCTGCTGCTATCGTGCTGCCGGAGCACGATTTCTGTTCTCATCCTGAAGGAAAAATTCTTAACCTGAAGCACTATTTCTGGGTTAGCGGAGTCTGTAACTGAAGCGTATGTAACCTGAGGTACCACTGTACTGTACTTTAGAGCCAAAATGCTGGTCAGGAATAGTTACAGAAACTGAAGACATTTTTGTATCCTATGCTACTTAATTCCTCTCTAAAATTGCAAGCCTTGGCATTAAAGAAGCATAAAAATCTGGTTGAGGAAAATGGATACAGAAGTCATTCGGAATGTGAAGTACAGACACAATATGGCTAAATGTTATTATGAATCACTTTTCTAATTATTAGCACGCACACACACATATGGAATTAAAGTTTTAACACATGAGGCAGAGACTGGCTTCAGTGCTTTTCTACAGAAGAAGCAGATGTCTTATCACTTAAACTGAACCTGAACCAAATGAATGGTTTTTACTGAAGGATATATAAATCAAATCCTGCATCGCAAGAGGTTGAACTAGAGAAGCCTCAGGGCCCTTACAACTCCACAGTCCTATGACACTGCATGATTACAAAAGAAGTCATCACGATACAAACACAGAAATCTACTGTGGGGTTGGAAGCAGCCCAAACTGTTTTGGAGCTGCTCTATATCTTTCCAATTCAACTCATTATTCAGAACTAAATTAGATATGTTAACAATGAAGCTATGTTTTTCTCTGTTCACTATAATGAGGAATCTAAAAAATGGCTATAACACCCTCCCCACTTTTCATAGAAATCAATGAAATATGCCAGCATTGCAGATCCCCTCCACACTGGATTAAGCCTGCAAAACTGTAGGCAGATACATTAAGGGGTTTTCAGGAGCCTAACAAATTTCAGAATGATAGCTGGGGTGATCCTTTTGCAAGGGCAGATTGTACCATTTTGGCATGGGAACAATAGGAATCACAGATATGTTTCTTTAAGGGTTTCTGGTGGCAATAGACTTCTCCCACAACCAAAGATTTTTGAGGATGCAGCCGCTTCTCCCCAGTTTTCTTGCAGTTCAATCCTACATTCCTATGGAGAAAAGTAAGGCACTCCACATGGAGGAGAGTGGGCATAGTGAGGAGGACCACATTCCCCTCCATCCCAGTCACTGGCAGACCTGACAAGGGTCCCAAGGGGAGGTGCAATGTGTTTCTGTGTGCACTGAGGAATGCAGACTTACAGCACCTTTTTAAATTTCACGAGGCACCACACTTTTAATAGTGGCAATTGTCAGCTGAACAACATTTGATGGGCCTGGTGCATCATTAACGGTCTCACTGGACCAGACAAACATATCTGCTTGTCCTCCCTTGACATTGAGCTTCTACAAAGTTGATTCAGAATCTCACTAGATTGACTGAATTGGTATAATTGTTGAAGGAGTAAGATGCTTGATCTATTTAGTGGTCTGATGATTTATTTTGCCATCAGGATCACTGCATGCCTTTGTCTTCTAGGACCCCTTTCTCATCATATAAATAGACCTTTTGTCTACTGCCAGCCTCAGATGGACCATATGACGCTTTGGTCTAGCTTATGGCTTTTTAAACCATCAACTTTCTTTCTGTGGCCTCTGAGAAATAATAATTTTGAGGGAGTTTGTGAAGGATGTGAAAAGCAAATGTAAAGAAAACATATATTTATCTGTCTATCATTCCACACCTATTCTGTATTTTCAACATTAAAAGTCTTTTGGATTGTGTACAAAGAGCACAGTTCTTGGAATTGCTTGCTCATGTCCAAATCAATCCTCCTAAAATGAATGAGAAGATGAGGCAATCAACAGCTATTAGCTATGATTGCTAAATGGGTTGTGCATGCACAGAGGCAGCATTTACTCTGCTTACCAGATGCTGGGGACAAACCACAGGGGAAAGTCGATCACTTTCATGTCCTGTTTCTGAGTGCCCAGATTATCTGGCTAGTCACCACTAGAAATGGAAGGCTGAATGAAGCCGACCTTCGCTGATCCAGAAAGGCCATTATAGACACAATCCAGCTTGTTAGACTCATTTAAGTCTCATGGATTTATATGGGAAAGGAAAACAAGCTTATAGCCAAAAGTAGTGGATCTTAAAAGTTATTACTTCTAGCCAATTTCTGTAGCAATGTTCAATTTTGGTAGCAACACTGGTTGTGGTGGGATGCCCTAGGACCAAAACTCAGGCTGTCCTTGAGTTAGCGGAGCGATAATTTCATGTGGAAAACACTACACAAACATTCACCATTTTGTGCTGGTCTAGGACCTGGGAGACCAGGATTCAAATCGTCACTCAGCCATGAAGCTCACTGGATAATCTTGGGCCAGACACTATCTCTCAGCCTAACCCTCAGAGGAAAGGAGATAAATTTGCTACCATGAGGTATTGGGGGAAATGTGGGGTGTAAATGTAATTATATACTGCTGCTACTGTTACTACTACTACTACTACTACTACTACTACTACTACTACAGATATAGTAGACTGGATGGGGCAGCAACATTTGTTGTGTATGTTTCTGTTCCATTTAGGTTGGCCCTAGTGGCTTAAAGTGAAGCTACACAGGAGATGCAGGGTTTTCAATTGGGTTTGAAGGAAGAGAAGCAAAGAGGTGACACCACACAGCTGTTACAACAAGGAGGAGTGGGCAGCGCCATTGACATTTGAGTGGCTAAGAGTAGTAAAGTGGAAAAAGTGAAGGCAAAGGTCAACTTTTAAAGGTAAGATGATTTTCTGAACTGAGCCTTATTTAAAAAAAATATAAAAATGCCTATGTAGAGATGAAGACTTTTGTTTGCATGTTTTAATATTTTACCCTCCAAGATCCTAGATGGCACAGTTGCTAAAGTTACCTTCAAGGACAAGTTCTGTCCTTGCAATCAGAGTGTCTTGTGTGTGCTTCTGCTGTAGGCTGCATGAAGGGGCTGCAGACAGAATACATACTGGTAATTTATTCCTGCATGAGAAAGTTTCTTGGTTCATACTTAGAGACCTTTCCCAGCAAATTCTATTTTTGCCATTTACTTTTATACAAGGGAAATGGTCACAATTTTGACGGGTGGAGCAGGAAAAGGACCTGTATCTTCCAGGGGGCAGCGGATGGTGGCAATGTGTGAGACATAGAGCATCTTTGGCATCACCACTGTAGAGGCCTGTTTATCCAGGGTCCGGGCAGGGGGACTAGGGGCCAGGTTCTTCTAACTTGTGTCTTAAATGTGGTATTTGCACCCCTCCTGCCTAAGAAATGCACAAGTCCCTCATACAGAGATATATTGGAATTTCAGGCAAAGGGACAGGAAGCAGGGGGAAAGTTACACATCCTATTTCCGCACAACAAGAAATCATTGGAAACTACTCTAATGGTAGTATCCTTCTTTTTCTTTTAAAAAAATCCAACTACACATTTTGCTGAGGGCTAAAACTATGGCTGAACATGGACAGCGGACAGTGAATGTGAGGAAGTTTGCCTGCTTCATAAATGTGTGCTAAAAAGTGGTGTAGATGATTGTGGCTGGCTTTGTCTCATTCTATGGCTGCTGTTGCTCAACCCCAGTTACTGCCTTCTTCTGTTGCTATGGAATGAAGACCAATCACTTCCCAGCATGTTTTGCCCTTACTTCCTATATTTAGGGAAAGCCCAATTTGGATGTCCCCGCCCCCTCTATTAACAAATATGTCAGGAGAGAAAGTGGGGCTGTGCTTCCCCAGTACTGACCAGTAGTTGATAACATGGAACAGGAATAGCAATGGAAATTACATTGGTGTCATCCTGCAAAGTGCTCTCATAACTTCTTGTTATCGGGACAGGAAGTGGGATTTAGTGAGGGCTGCTATTCTCCTTTCTAGTTCCATCCTTACGATGGTGGCCTTGGTTCATGACAGAGGGAGCACATGGGAGAAAGCATTATCCAAGTTCCATAACTATTTCACAATGAAAAATACCAAAGTCTCTGTTGGCTACACTTGTTGGAAATATATTGTGAATGGAAAAACACAAACAGCTCAGTCTAAACCCCTAAACTGGAAGTAATTTATTAAGGCATGTAAGCCCACAAGGACTACAGAGAACAGTATAAAGCTGCATCCCTTTCACTTGCAGAGTTCTATTGTCAACTATTGTTTCAGTAAAAGTTGGATAGAGGAGAATTTAAACAGAGTTTCTTGAATTTGCCTGATTGTACAAAATTAAGTTTACAGTGTTAAATTTACATATCCAATGCTTGCACCCACTAGGAAAATGTTGATCGGAGGCACAGATCTTCATGTGTCACAGAGGATATCTGTGTGCAGAGAGGTGATCTATGATTTGATAGTGGTTTTGAGCAGATCCGTTGTAAAAACAACTATGAGAATGCGTAAGTATCTTTGAGTGATGCAGATCCATGTCTGTGCACCACAGCAGTACTGGAAAGCACCAAATCCACAATTTCTATGACTCATCAGTGGAGAAAGATGTGATCTGCAATCTGATGGTTCTGATGGTAGTGGGAAACTGGCGCAATTTCAAGAGGATCGCTTTTAATGGAGCCAGTATGTGTGCACACGTGTGTGTGTGTGTGTGTGTGTGCGCGCGCATGCGCAAATACGTCCATTCTCCCCCTGCTACTCAGTAAAAGATGACACTGCAGGGCTGCGCCTCCTACCTGACCTCCCTCCAATCATTGCCACATACTGGGACTGAGGTGGGCACAGTGTAAACACACACTGGGTGAGTCAATCTGGTGCCCCTGCCAGCACAACTTGCCGCCACTGCCACCACTCCCTTCGCAGGAGGGAGGTCAGGTAAGCAGTGTGGCCCAACCCACCTCTCTCTACTGCTGCTACTTTATCCTCCCTCTGCTCCCCCTCTGTCCCAGCTCCTGTGACATCCCCTCCCCTCCCCCTCCGTCTCCCACATCACTCCTATTTCTATCCTCTCCTCCTTTCCCTCCTCTTCTCTTGGTCACTCCACTCTCTGTGCAGCTGCTCAGGTGCCAACCTAAGCCTTGAAAAGTGGTTGCAACTGACAGGGGATGTGGGAAGGGACATCATTTCTTAGAAAAAAACATGTATCCAGTCTCACCTTCTCATGACAAAGGCTGAAGTGAAGGGGGGGGGCTCACAAACTCGTGGGATCCAGGGGACAGCCTCAAGAAAGCCATTGCACCCAAGGGTGGTGTGCTAGTGACCCTCACCCCAGAGCCTAGGCTAAATACGCATTGAATTGCAGCCTTTGGCTTTTACAGAAAATGCCAAGTTTTGTGGCACCCTAAAGACTGAAAAATTGAATGAGACACAAGCATTTGTGGGCTAGAGTCCACTTCATCCGATGCATCAAATATATCAAAAACTGGTTAGCATTTAAGGCATCACAAAACCTGTGCGTGTGTCTATTTATTTGAATGTTTGCACAGATACTCATTCAGTCACAAGACACACAAATGCACACAACTGCAGTATTCTTATTTCTCTATAACAATATAAAATAGAAAATCATGCTGTTGATACTAGATAACCTAAAAACCAAGGGCAGCATTGAAATCAATGGGAGGCAAAGTGCTTAACTAAACATTTTACATGAAGTGAAGCAAAATTAAAGTAAGCAACTGGGTAGGGTAATTGTAATTATTTTTTAACAAAAGGGGATGAGTTTATTTGATGTTTTCTGTATTGTTGCCTATGGAAAACAAGAAGTTAGAAATGCAGAAATTCTATACTCAGGCCTCAACTTTGTACATATCAATTTCTGTACTGTATTTCAGGTTGAAATATGAAATCATTACATTATTTAGATTTATAAAGAAAAGTAGAAGAGAAGCATTTTCCCTCAGAGGTGTTATTTGCTAATTAAAAATGGAGGCAGGTTTTATACAGTCAACCACATTCCTATTTATTTTAAGCTTTCCCCCTTTTAAAACACAAACACACACACACTTCACTGGCACTTACTAGTATTGTTTTCTCTTTATTTGCAAAGTTGCTTCATGAGGCTATTGAAATTGCATCCGCATTCACATTTACCAAAATTATTTCTCTGAATACAGAAGTGAAGGCTTCCAAGTTTTTACGTTTGAAAATAATACCAAAAATGTTACACTAATGTTACCTAACAAAAAAGAGATGAATTTTCTGGAGGGCAAAGCACCATGCTTTTATTATGTAACATAATCGATATTAAAACTAAATGAACAAGATCTCTAGTTCATAACTGATCTCTGGAACCTGTTAAGAAAACAGATCTCTTTGGACCTGTAAAAACTAATAAACTGAAAATACAGAGACTTGAAATCTTGTATATGAGTTATTTTCAGCTGCGTTTACAGGTTGTTAATCTGCCCTCACAGCTGAGCCTATACATGTTTACTTGGCAGTTAACCTCTTTGGCATTAGTGGGACTTACTCCCGTGTAATTATGCACAGGATTGCAAAACACTCTTCAGAAATATAAAACCTTATTGAAATGGGAGAATCATCTTTATAGAGGGAATAAGCCTATATACAATAACTAACCTACAAAATTAATATTCAGCCCCTACATGTGATGAATGTTATTTTACTACCGTATCATTTTTGCTAATCTAATGCATTGATCTCTGTAAATACTGTGTATCATGTAAAGAGGAGCTAACATTTTCAACTGTTGTGAAAAGAAGCATACTTCCTAAAACATGTCTTAAGAACAGTAGACACTGTTGCTTTAGATATCAATAGTCATTTGCCTATGACATGTCTCCACATAAGTAATGAAGTTAGGATTAGTGCATAAAGTAGATACATTGAAACTAGCAACCTTATTTTTGCTGTTTTCCTACTTTCTTGTCATTTGGAGTAATCACATATCAAATAACGTGATTTCCCCCAGCTTAGCTCTTACAAATTGGAAAAACAGACTGCGTTGTACATTTGTTTAGATTTGTG
Organism: Podarcis pityusensis; assembly: GCF_964106645.2. Lineage (NCBI taxonomy): Eukaryota > Metazoa > Chordata > Lepidosauria > Squamata > Lacertidae > Podarcis > Podarcis pityusensis. The sequence continues at coordinate 98,036,189 of NC_138032.1, read as the reverse complement.
CTAAAGCTAAATGCTTTATAAACACTTCAAAGCTACGCAAAGTTTTCTCTTTCTTCTTTTATAAATTCAAATGACAAGGGAAGAAATTGACAGCTGCTTCACGTTTTATGCTAAACCAAAGTAGAGAAAATATAGTTGTTTTAAATCAAAACCACTGTTGGATGCACTGAATTCTCTCATTCAGTTCAATGAGATAGTGGAGGGGTTTTTCTATTATCTCAGAATGGATTGTGCATCTGCTTTTGCAATTGTCTGGTCTGCATTAACACAAATGTAATATAAATTATTAATTTTAATTGTGAAATTTAAAAAAATAAACTTACTGCAAGTGAAAACCTCTTAGAGAATGAATTCATTGTCAACCCAAGCTTTGAGAAAGACTTCAGTGGAAGCAATGAATATTTTGTTCAATCTGATGTCATTTACTCATGTTAAAAAATATTATTTTACCTCACTACAATCTCTCCCCCCCCCCCTTTTCCCACAGAAACCTATGGCCTGATCTAACCACATTAACTCAGAAGTAAATCTTACTAATTTCAATGAAATTTACCTCCAGGAAAACTTGCTTAGGAAAACTGAAGAATACACTGAAATCCATCATAAAAAGAGGAACATTTCCCCTTGAAAATGGAAGGGGGAAATGTTATTGGTTAGATATTGTGTTCACGCTATAACCCTAGCTAATGCAAATCTGTTCTCCTGAGAATTGCATTTATTTTTTTGCCTGGATGGATTCCTGATGAGATAATGGCATTCAAAAAAGACCAAGATGCTATGTAGGGAATGCAGATAACTTGGCCCGGATTTGAACCTCCTTAATTACATTAACTAGGTGACCGAACTGCTTCACTTCTACGACTTTTGCTCTAGAAGTGCCAGGTTCTCAGTAATCAAGGCATCAATATGCAGTGTTTCAAGTTAACCCCAGAAAATACTTGACTGAAAGGATTTTGCCTCTTAGAAGGATGTGCCATATGACGGATGCTGAGTAGGGCCCTGCTAGCTTCTTATCTTCAGCCTAACTAAAGACTTGCCCAGTGTGATGTCCACTCAAGGCACTGGCGCACCAACACACGAGGCCTTCGCAATTTCCCTTCCTTGCATCTTCCAGGCACCATCTGCAAATTCAAGATTCTGTTTCTGATCACTGAGAGATGTTTTGCATTCAATAATTCTCGAAACAAACAGGCTCTGCCTTGAGTAAAGACATATTTGAACTAACCCTTGGGCTATTGCAATCAAAGATCTCTGGAGCCCATCATTAAAACTGGCTGGTGTTTTGAGGGGGGGGGTTATGCTGCTACTACAACTGTCAAAATATTTGCTGGAGAGGTGAAGAGGGCAAGAAAAAGAACATTTTTAAAGAAATATGCAAAAAGATCCAAAATCAGTATGACGATGAAGATTCACCAGCCACTACTCCTTTGCTAGCAGTGTCTGGCATCTTTTCAATAAGGTTTATAATATGTGTGTACACACACACACATTCTCCACACTTCAATGAATGTCAGGAAACATAGCAATATCTGGTACATACTTAACCACACATTTGGAATACAATTTATGTAGCAGATAACAGTTTAAGAAAAAGTGCCAGTTATCTAGTCAAAAACAGAAAGCCTTTCAAAGTCTAATTTTAAATTTTGTTTTTTAAAAATAAATAAATCCCAAAACAGATTAGTTATGAAACCAATTCCTTACCTTTTGTGTTATTTCTGGACAAGAATTATAATAAGTGGCACCTGGTACTTCTCTTGCTTTGATCCTGTATTTAAAAGAAAATAAATGTTAGTTTGGAAGAAATTATTGCCAGTTAAGCACAGAATATAATATGAAATGGGTGACAGTTTAAATTAGCCAACCACAGACCTTGTTTTAAAATGTAAAATTCACTGGGAAAAGTTTGATTTTAAAAGCAAGAATATGCTATCCTGCAACACACACATCTGAACGTGCAATCCAACCTTTCTCAGTCACAAAATGAATCATGTACAAATCTGTCTGTTTGCCATGAGTACAGTACAGTTCTTACCAACTTGCTCACAGTGGCCTTATCTGCAACTACCAAAGCTTCAGTATCAGTGTAAATAAATAAATGAATGAATAAATTAAAATTGCAAACATGCATCCTTAAATCATTAGCATGTTTAAAATCTAGAGAGGCTCAACTTTAAATTCCCTTGGGGGGGTCACCTTAGGACAGTTTACTCTGGGTATCTACCAAAAGTTGTGTGTGTGTATGTTTAGAGATGGATAATGCTCTGCAAATTATACAATCTGAAACATTAGAAGTTGTTAAGAAAACACAGTGGTATGAAACCATTACTATAAATTAACCACTTGTCATCATCACCAGAAACCTTAAATTTACACAATACGTGACAGATGTACGCAGTCCAGCACTGAGGAAGACCGAACCCTCTCCTAACTTACCTTGCATATCAAAAACAGGCTAGTGGAACTAAGAGCGCTAGAAATCTGAAGCCTTTTGTCCACTGTAGTCTGACTTTGTGCCGACTTTTTCCGTTTTGGTGCCATCTGCTGGCAGGCAGCATCCTCTGCACTGCTTTACTGCAGTACATAAAATTGGATTACACAACTATCATACAGCACAAATGTGGAAGATCGCAGCCCCCCTTCACATTCTATGTTTTCGTGGCCAACCAATCAGAGACGCCTACAGTTCCAGTTCATATATTTTGAAATACAGCAGAATGGATACAGAGGTCGACATATGACTTCTCTTGGCTCTGCTTCAGCAGCAGCTCAGTGTGGAAAAGCAGCGTTTGCAAAATGCATTAGGCTTCTTCATTTCCAATTCAAACTGCAAGGATTTTTAAACGATGAGGCATTAGCTGAGGCTTCCAGGCATATTACAGTTGCATTTGTAAGAGTACTAACAAAGCTTTCTATGGGACTTTGGGAGAAATATAAGGACTAGAGATAAACGATAGTTCACTTTTTTCATATACTGTAGAAATAATTGCTGCTTATGGTGGGTATCCTTTTGACTCTTGTAAAGATGGGTTTGCAGGTTTTCTGTTCCTTGATTCAAGAACCTGCGAAATCTATTTGATGCTTTCCAGTATCTTGTCAGCCTTAAAATTCAAGGAATAGTCCAAATCTTATTTCTCTCCGAAAAAATTCAATTCAAAGTAATCCATACAACAAGACAACATTGTAAGTATTTGCTCTGGCTCTCACTGGTGGACACAGCACTAGGGTGGAATCTACACATACAAAAAAAACACTGTGAAAATGCTTTTTTAAAAACGTTCTGAAAAATATATTGAATTTGCCATAGTTCAGATTTGTATATTGCACTTCACAACACAGTGAAAACATTTTATTTGCAGCTGTATAGATGAGTAGGTCTCTCGACTCTGTTTCTTCAAAAGGCTTCAACACAAACATCATGACAACATCATGTATGTGCTGCAGGGGTTAAGCTACATGGTTAAACACAAGTGAAGATTCCCAGTGTTTGACACACACCCAGGCGCTCCTATTGCAGAGAGGATCGGGCGCAGTCATTCATGCAGCTGGTGTCCCAAACCATGGGCAAGCAGACGGGCATGCCTCTCAATATGCTGTGCGTGTGTGTGTGCGCGCGCGTGCTAAATCTATTTGTGCCAGTGCAGTCATCTCCACATGACATAAAACAGCCATTATTGTGATTCCGTGCTCTACATGGACACTACCTTCATGGATACTTTGGTTCTGCGGTCACCATGAAGGACAAGGACACTCAAGGAAACCATGGTGGCCGCATAGCACCCACTATGGGGATTTCACTCCCCACAAATGGCAGTGCCAAAGGAGTCTCCATACATTCCCCAAGCACTCAGGTGGGTCCACAGGTAGAGTTCAGTCCATCTCGTGCCCCCTGCACTCCCAGTAGCTTTGCTTCAAAATGCTGACATCAAGTGAAAGACTGGAGTATAAATGACACCAGCCACTTAAATAATGGGCAAAATAAATATTGGCAGAAGCTATTAATATTGAATGCAAGCTAATGTATCTCAATTGGAACAGTCAACCTTTTAGCTCCTTGATTAATAACTGGTCAAATGTTACAACAGTCAACATGCTGGGTGCGAAATGAAATAAAGGTATCTATTTTTGCTGAAATACATGACCCTAAATGAATCCATTAAAAAAATTAATGTTACTGGAAATAAGTGGCTTTTACACTTACTTAAACATGGCACAGAGAAGGCAGCATATGATAAGCAGATAAATTGCTATTGCCAGAACCATTAATATTTTAAAAATCACTGCACTGTTGGGTGGGGATGAGGGGAAGGCAGGTGCAGGAATTTTAAAAATGCCTTGTGCTTTCTCCATCATAGCACATCATCAGATCTCTGAACTAGATGTCATATTATATTTCTCATTTAACCAAAATTTCCTGCTGGTTATGGCTCTGTGCCTGTAAAAGGCACCAAGTTCATTCCCTAGCATCTCTCCTTAAAGGGTCTCGGATTATGGGATGGGGAAACACCTCTTAAAGTCTTGGAGAGTTACTTCTAACAGGGCCTCCTCATATATTATAATTTCTAGGTGTACAACCTATTGTTTTTCAAGCACACCTATGTACGTGCTCATCAGAAGACCTTGACTGGCTGTGGCTTGTTGCTGTGTAATGGGCAAAGCAACCCACAGAGCAGACATGAACTGGGGCCAAAAATGGACCAAGGGTCCGGCTCGGGCCATTTCCATTAGATTTGTGACAAATATTGGCATAAAAAACAAAACAAAAAAACACACCCCACCATCTCAACTTTCAGATAACACTGCTCAGTATTTCTATTTTAATGTTTTATCAGCTTTTTGTGATATTTTGATTGTGCATTGTGCATTTACTTTTTGTTTGTGATTTTATCATTGTAACTTGTGTAAATGGCTTAGAAATCTTGTTTTATTGAATAGTAAAAACGAATCAATGAATAAAATCCCAAACTTGCCTTGTTGGAGTTTGAACTGGTGGTGGCTACCTAAGGAAATATCTCAATATGGCAGTGGAACAGTTTGCAGAAAATATTGTATGGTTGTGCAATGGTAGTGCATCTACATGAAGCTGCTGAAGGACATCATATTGCAAGATGTCACTAATATATGCCTAGGGAACAGTTGAAGCTCTCCTTTTTATCAAATCCAGATGATGGTGTTTTTAAATCGGTCTCAGGACATGGTAACATACCGGTCAAAGACGAATAAACTGGCACTCAATTCCATTAAGATGGAGGTGCTGTTAATGGGCAGTTTGCCAGCGAAGTGGTGTTCATTTTGTTTTGGAGGACTTGCACTCATCCTCAGCCTTGTTGCTGGCGAGAATGAGCAGCGTCTATGTCTCAGAGTGTTTTTTTACCAGGATACTGTGTAATCTAAACCTGGAGCTGGCTCAGTGATTGTGGTTGACTGAGGATACAGCCGATCTTGGGCCAGCTGAGACCTGCCCACTCCTCACCCTTTTGGGGGATTTTTGCAGGCTGCCACCCGGTGGGAATCTGGTAGCATTTCCACCTGCCTGTTTGGCAGATGGAACAGAAAGAGGTCCATGCCTGCTCAATTATGCTGGTGTCACTGTAGTTGGAGGCCAGCAGGGCTGGGCACAATCCAAGCGCTCACCCAACCAGCTCAGAACATAGGGAGATTGGACTGTAGTACTTGATTGATACGTCTACTGTACCAGCCTTCCTCTAGTTATCCATGCTGATAGCCTCTCACTTGGATTGCAGCAATGCATCATACATGGGCCTGCCTTTGAAAATGCTCCAGACACTTCAGTTGGTCCAGAATAGGGCCACAAGACAACAGAATATGGTCATATATGAAACCAGTGCTTTTTCACTAGCAGTGGCTTCCTGTCCATTTCTGGGCCCAGGCTTTTTAAACTTTAAAAACTTTTAGTGACTAAAGATATTTATTAAAGTATCATAACTTTACCTGCAGTTGCTGACTTTAATCTGTATTTGCTTTATGATTTTATTTGTTTTTGGTTTAACATGTACTGTAAGCTGCCCAAAAAAACTTCTGCTCTTGAGTGGTCTAAAATGCAGTAACTAAACAAACAAACTTCAACCTTAGTAATGATAAGAAAAGGGACTGAAAATAATACTTAATGCTACTGTGCAACTCGGTGGTCTGTTTATGGTCTATAATGCTGTCAAAAAGGGCTGTTGTAGAGCTGGGACAGGGGCAGTTCCCTATGAAGAAAGGTCAAAGCATTTGGAGCATTTTTATTCAGGCACAGGTTGATAAGTGCAGGTTTTAAACACAGTGTAAGGTAGTCTCTATGGGAGTATATTGCATTTAATTATGGGGTATCAGAGTTTTTAGGGGGTTAACCAGGCTGGGATAGCTGGGATAGCAGGCTTGTTGGTTTCTGAATGTCTGATGTAGATTTTCAATTTCATTGTTCTGCATGGGACAATGACAATAAAGATTATTGTATTGTATTGTAAGCAATGCAATTCTAGGCCCCAGATCCACAGGCTGGAGAAGGTTCAGAAGGAAAACTGCTGCACCTCCTCTGGCAGAGAACTGTGCCAGCAGTGAAGTGGATCACTTCACAGGCAGAAAGCTGCTGCTTGTGGAAGTAGCTAACCTTACGCCTGCAGACTGAGAATTCTGGCAAGGGGGTGGGGTGGGGGGAGACAGGCAAAGAGAAGAACTCTGCCCCTCCCCCCACAGCTCCTGCCCTGACCAGCAAGAATTTTGGAAGCAGAAGTGGATCTACCACTGTGCATCCCACTTCAGAGTGCAGATCCTCCAAATGTCCCAATTTTCCAAGGACAGTCTCAGAATTACAGAAGCCACCCAGTTTCTGATTGATCCCATAATGTCCCAGTTTTCCTTTTTCCTCCCCTCCCCATCACAGCGAACAATTGAAAGTGGTGTGTGTGTGTGTGTGTGTGTGTGTGTGTGTAGGTGCAAAATCAGAGTCCTGTTTAAACTGAAAATAAAATCCTTGCCTCAAATGAAGAAAATGGTGAAGCTGGCATATGAAGCCCTCCCTATACTTTTGAAGGAAAATGTCATCAATTCACTTTAAACTCTTCAATTGCAATGCTTCAGCAGCCAGTCATTTCTTAGGAAATATGTGAAGCTTATTGCAAATGGAGCCTTACACAGCAAGCCTTTACATCTCTCCTCAGAAGCCCTACGGTATTCAGTGGAACTTACTCCCAGGTAACTGGGTAAAGACTGGGCAGCCTTATACTGCAATCCTAAGCATTTTTACTCAGAAGTAAATCCCACTGAGTGCAGTAGGACTTACTCTCTGGTGTGTTTCTGATGATTCTGACAATTTCTACTTTTTATTGTTGTTATTATTGTTACCTGGCTTTTTCCCTGACAGGGACTCAAGCCAACTTACCTCTGAAAATTTATTTCATTCCATTTATCTGTGGAAGATATTGTACACAATCCCTTCCCTCACACATTTTTTCTTTACAACAATCCTGTGAGGTAGGTTCGGTGGAGAGGTTGCCATTGGCTCAAGGTGACAGATGTACCATACATGATGTCTCTGTGTGCAGCAAGATCAACCGCGGGAAAAGCTTTCTGGTGTAGAATAGGACGCCCTTATTTTCATCTGAGAAATGTTGGAGGGTATGAGAGGGCACTACAAGGAAGAACATGCTGGAACATATTATACACAATTACAATTAGTATGGAAACTTCTGATAAAAATAAATGTTTCTTCCTCCCTAGAATACTAGAATCCAAGTGTACCCAATTAAGTTTATTGGCAATAGCTTCAGAAATTACAAAAGGAAGTATATATATTGTAACCTACCCTGTGATCCTCGGATGAAGGGTGGTAAAGACATTTAATAAATAATAGCCAATTCTTCACATATTTTTCTTTATTTTTATTTTAAAAATATTTTTAGGCTGGTCATCATGCTCATGGATACTAGGACAGTATATACAGTTGCAATCAAAATTATTCAACCCCCACTGTAAATTGTGTTTATTATCAAAATTTCAGCTGTCTGCAATGAGCAAATCAAACAAAAGCGATTGAAATAGCTCAACACGGGGGCTCCGCTAGGGGCGCCACGGAAGATGGCCGACAATACCATCTCTCCAGCTCACATGAGGTAATTAAGAGGCTGAGATGTGAGTAATCAGCCTCCCAGGTTTCTTCCCGGTGGAAGGGAAGACGCAGTCTCATCCGCGGCTGCCCACGAACCACCCCCGAGTTCGAAAAGAAGGAGGGGGTGGGGGCACTGGATGGAAAGCCCTCAAGCGAGCTCGGATCTCCTGGACGCTGTCTCTATGAGTGCTCCAAGTTCCATTTCTTAAGATAAAAGATTGGATATAAGATTTATGGACATGCTTTGAGCGAAGAAAGGGTATTTTATCTGCTAATTAAGCCAGTCCCTGAGATGCTAAGAGTGACGGATTGGAAGAAAGATAACATCAAAGAATAACATCTAAGCCAGTATGTTGAAACGGAACGGAAAGGAGGGGGGATAAAACTTTTTCTTTTTCTACTACGGTACTACCTGGAAGAATATTTGGAAGAAGATAAAAGACTCTCTTGTGACACACAATTTAATCAGGATCCGCCATTATGAGACAGACTGTGTTGCAGAGATTAATAGTCATAGGGGGAGGCGAGCCCTTACTTTGTTATTATATCAGTATCTCAAGTTTGATTTGGCAATCCTCCCCTGGAAAGACTAATGTTTGGTGCAACCTGTCTGAGAAAATTAATGAGCAAACGCCTAGATTCTATTTCATCGGAACTGAGGAAAGATGGCGTCTGCCACCCGAGAAGGACTTTTGGATGGATTCAGCATAAATACCAGCGTGTGAGGACATATTGTAAATAAAAGACTTATCAGCTGCAAAAAAAAAGGGGGGGGAGTCATACAAAGTTCACACAGAAGCATAATATTGTTCATTTCAGCTCGCCTGTGGAAACAACTCAGAGGCTATGAAAGAAGAAGGATAATAACAAGATTTAAAGATGGGACTAGTGGACACTCAAAGCAGTAGAAATATGAGATGATTGGACCCCACTGAACTTGAAGCATTGGAACCCCCAACAAAAAAATTATAATTTGGCAAAATATTTGGACTTCATGATATATATTTGTATAATTTGGAATATTTAATGTGATTTGATTGTATTGTTAAAATGGAAAACTTAATAAAAATTATTATTTAAAAAATTGAAATAGTTCAACACAATGGATGCTTCAGGTTCAAATTCAGCTGAAATTGCAACTTACACTGGCTTCTCCAGTGTCACTATTATTCAACCCCTTCATGGCAAGCATCTTTAGTACTTAGTAGAGCAGCCTTTTGCTGCTATGACCTGCTGCAAACCAGATGCATAGCCAGACAGCAGCTTCCGGCAGCATTCCTGAGGAATCTTAGCCCATTCCGCATGAGCAATGGCCTCCAGTTCAATGATATTCTTGCATTTGCCTTCTTCAAATCTCACCAGACACTGGGGTTCAAGTCAGATGACTGTGATGGCCACTGTAGAACCTTCCAAGACTTCTTCTGCAACCAAGCCTTGGTGGAATTTGAGGGGTGCTTGGGATCATTGTCCTGTTGGAAGGTCCAATGACACCCAGGCTTCAGCTTCCTCACAGACAGCATGATGTTTCCTCCTAGGATTTCCTGATACTTCAATGAATCCATCCTGCCTTATTATCCTTTCTTCATCAAAGTGGCTGGGGCAACCCAGTCAGATGGATTAGATAGGCTAGTTTTAGCCTTTTGGTATTAATAATCCAGAATGCTTTGAGGTGAACTGGATCTTCCTGGTATTATCTCCTTTTTTCTCCCTTAAAATAATAACCACACAGAAACAAGTCTTGTAAAAGGTAGAAAAAACATTTACTCACTCAGTATACATCTTGAAGAATAGCAGATTCAGCAGATTTGTGCAGGCAGGCTTAAAATGCTAATTGAGTTACTAAGACATACGGTACTAAGGTCTAGCTTAAAAATGGAGTCTGAGCTTGAGCTCCTATTTGCAGTTGTTCTAATGTTGTAGCTGTAGGTATGATGGAGAAGAGCGGGGGTGGGGGTGTGCTCAGGCAAGGAGGAGCAGATATATAGCTATGCCCTCAGGCCACAATAGGGAAGTGATCCCTACGAGCCTCAGCCCCTTCATGTGCCTATCTGCCAAAACATGATTTTTTGGTTTGACTGCAATGAATATTCCACAGAGCCCTTGTAAAATAAGCATAAGATGCAAGTTACACACACATTCAGGAGGAAGGCAGGGGAAGGTGGCACTCAATCTCATTTCCCCCTCGTGACCACCCTGCAAAGAGCAGGACGGCTCCGTTTGCTGGGTGCTGCTTTGTGGGTGTGTTGTTGTTGTTGTTTAGTCATTTAGTCATGTCCGACTCTTTGTGACCCCCTGGACCAGAGCACGCCAGGCACTCCTGTCTTTCACTGCCTCCCGCAGTTTGGTCAAACTCATGCTGGTAGCTTCGAGAACACTGTCTAACCATCTCATCCTCTATTGTCCCCTTCTCCTTGTGCCCTCCATCTTTCCCAACATCCGGGTCTTTTCCAGGGAGTTTTCTCTTCTCATCAGGTGGCCAAAGTCCTGGAGCCTCAGCTTCAGGATCTGTCCTTCCAGTGAGCACCCAGGGCTGATTTCCTTAAGAATGGAGAGGTTTGATCTTCTTGCAGTCCATGGGACTCTCAAGAGTCTCCTCCAGCACCATAATTCAAAAGCATCATTTCTTTGGCGATCAGCCTTCTTTATGGTCCAGCTCTCACTTCCATACTGGGAAAACCATAGCTTTTACTATACGGACCTTTGTTGGAAAGGGGATGTTGCTCCAGTGCTTTTTTTCTGGGGGAACGTAGGCGGACGCATACCCATAAACATTTTGTGAATCTAACGGGAGAAGAAACAAAAATTTTTAAATTGTCAATTTCTTCTCTAGCACGGTGAATCGTCAGTTCCGCTGCTACCCCTGATGGTGGCCTCATTTCCTCTCATGGTGTTTCCTGAGTCTCAGATGGAAGCAAGCATTTAATGTGTGAAGTAGGAGCTGGAATCTAGCACAGTGATTGGTCAGTTTTGTTGTTACCACCTCCGATGGTGGCTTCCTTTCCTTTCCCAGTGATTTTCTTGAGTCACAATGAGAGTACCCCTAAACATTTTTTTAGAAAAAAAGCACTGAGTTGCTCCCATTATGCACCTGACACCCCCCCCCCACACCCAGCCAGGCTGATACCAGGAGTGGGTTAGGCTTGTTGAAATTTACCTGGTATGATGTAGCACAAAGTGGTGGCATGGAGAAGGCCTTAGCTATGAACTGTTTTGCACACGTGTCGGCTTTTTCACTTCTTTGCCCAGACACACAGGACACCCGCGTCCCTTCTGCTGAACATGTAGAAGTACCTATAAATAATTTAATATTAACATCTGCTACATATGGTGGGCTGCTTCACCATACATAATCACAGAGCACTGTATATCTTCCATACCATTCAGCCACTAATTGTAAGCAGAATTTTCTTATTTCTTTTTTTCCTTTGAAAAACAGTCCCTTTCCCCTGCAGTCACCATGGTGACTGAAATTTGCTTGGAGAAAATTTTTCCCAGAAAGAACAACTACTGTGTAAGTAAACTTTTCTCATAACATTTCTCATTATTATGGATATTGCTCCTGAAATGGGACCAGGCCATACAGTTATGAGCGAGGAGCAACCCGACTGGTCTTCCCTCTGTTCTACCTGAAAGACTAAAATTTTTATTTCTAATAAGAGCATGCAGGCTTCTAGAGAACACAAAGTTAAGCTCCCCACTCCCTTTAAAGCAAAAGCCATTGTTCCTGCCAGGAAAATTTGATATATACATTAGACTCTGAGGGAAGAAACAGAAGACTGAGCAGTAGCCTCCTAAAGGCAGGAGCTCTGTCAGGGCATGCAGTCCAAGCCGGGAGGACTCCTAGCCTAAATCCCCTCCTAATCGCCAAATTAGCCCGGAGGAGCAAAGGGGAATGTCGCGGGAAGTTTAAGAAGGCACTGAAGACTTCTTTCCAATTGCTGGCTGAAATCACAGAAGGAGAACCACAAGGCTGAGAGGGAAGCCTCAGCATGTTAACAGATCAACGTCTCAAGAACCAGCAGGAATGCTGAACAAAGTATCTTTACAGAACTTACATGGCATGATAAAAGTGGAATAAATTTCTGCCAGCAGAAATCCTGACCCTCTTAATTCCAGATTGCAACCACTGCCCAATATCTCACTCCACACAGGTTGACCTACAACTTGGAGGGGAGGGCAGTAACCAGGATGCTGAGCTGTCCCTTGGACCACGGTTGTGTCTAACAGAATGTTCCCCTTCAGTGCCTAAAGCACAAGTTGCCACCTCCTCCAAGCTGCCACCCTTCAGAAGTTTTGAACTACCATTTCCATCAGTTCTGGCCAGCATAGTCAATGGTTAGGATAGAACAGTTGGCACTTTAGCCCAAAACATCTGGAGGGCACCAAGTTGGGGAACAATGGCCTAACATGTGAAAGTAAATATATTGCTACCTGCTCCCCACCTCCCCAAGCATTGAGAAGTTCTGCAGGCTGCACTTGCCAGAGATTGACTTTGGGAAGACATATGACATTTTTGTCACCCATGATTTATTTACAAATGCACAAGACGACCAGGAAATCCATCACCCCTTATCAGTTCCCTCTCATAGCACCTTCTATGGGTTTAATGAGAACCATTGAAGCTCAAAGGTGAGGTAGTGTCCTGATCCCCTGGCCTACCTGGCAGACAGTGTGCCAAGACAAAGTTCCAAGTTCCAGATGCCAATCCACACAAGCCAAGTCAGGAAATGCAGTCCAGAGTCAGTCCAGGTAAGCAGTAAGTAGCTCAGCAGGCAATCTCAAAGTAGAAACCTGTGAAGGTCCAAGGCGAATCCCAGACAAGATTCCTCAGCGTGGCCAGTTGAACAAACACAGCCCCTCAGCTCTGCTGCCTTCTGATACTGTGTCTGCTGACTGCAGCATCTGGGCTTGATAAGCATATGACCCTCCCCTGCTCCAGCTTGCCCCAGCTGAGGAGTCTATGCCTCCTTCCCCACCTGGCCAGCTAGTGAACTGGGCTGCAGGCCCTGGCCTGACTCTGCATCCTGGAGTGCTCTGCCCGCTGTTCCCTATGTCTTGGGACCTGTTGTGTTCATGGGGACGGGGACCTCTCTGGCTCTGGGCCCCGCTGCTCGGCTTCCTGTGCACTGCCCCCTGCAGCGTCATCATCCTCTGTCCCTCTGTGAGTATTGTCTACAACAACCTCTCCTTCCCCATCCCTAGCCTGCTCCCGTGTGACCCAGTCCCAGCTGCACCTCTCAGCAAAATCCTGTTCCTCCCCAAAATCCTGCCAGTTCAAGATAGGTAGCCTAGGACTATGTTAGTATTTATAACATATACAATAATATATATATTCTAAGGTGTATAAGAATATTTTTTATACTTATTGGATTTACTATCCATGATTTTCAAAGAGGAGAATGTTGAAGATAACTTTGTGGCAATGATATTTTTTTCAGTTCTAGCTTATTATTCAGTATTTGTCATTTTAATATACGAGAGCCAATGTGGTGTGACAGATCAGGGAGACCTCATGTGCACTCAGCCACAAAGTTCCCCTGGACCACTCAGGGCTATTGTAAGGATAGCATCCAGCCACTCCCCCACCTCACATAGGCTGCTTTGACCTCCTTGGGGGAAATACAGGATATAAATGTGATAAATAAATGAGAAAGAAGCATGAGAGACGTACATCCAATGAAATTCTATCTCTGTTGGTCACCTTGTATGGGCACAATATATGCTCACTTTGTCGCAGGACCAGTTCTCCATAGTGAAATGGATGCATTTTTTTCTTTTCTTTTTATGCTGATGCAAAAGTGTTGCAGCTGCATTGGGATGGTCAATGGGTCAATTGACCTCTTGAACCAGCAAGGTGGAGGGTGCTGTGGTCTCTGGCTGCTGCACTGAAAACCTGGAAGGTAAAATCCCAAAGTCCCCTGCCTTGGGATGCAATAGCAGAATATCCATCTTGGGAAACTACAGGGCAGGAGAGCAGTGTCCCTGCTCACCAGTGCTTTTTTTAAAAAAAGAAAAATAGGTGCTGGTACTTGCCATGAAGTTGTTACACTACGTGCCACACTTTTTAACAACAACAAAAAATTCAATTAACCAATAAACTGAAACTGACGTGGGAACAAATAGAAGAAGACACCTTCACCCCGGTATGGCTCCCCTTTATCACATACACAGCCCAACAAGACAATGACAAGAATCCATCAACAGCCTATGAATCAATCTGGCTTACCTGACCTAACAAGCCCCCACCCCCCGCTCGTAAATGCAAACCCCACTGCAGACAACCACAGACAACCACCCACACCCTGGCCCCCAATACCTCTCACTACCAAAGAAATGTAATAAACGAATAGAAAGAGGACTTACCCAATTGACGCTGACACAAAACCCCACATGGACACCATACAAAAGAATATAAACCTCCCCTCCCCCCTCTACTTCCCCAACCTTATATTGTACTCAACACTAATGTCTCACAGCAAATGTAACTGATTTGTAAGAAGGACTACAACCTGAAAAAAGAGACAAGGTGTGTACTTTTGTAAACCCAGAAAATTATATATATTGAACAAATGAGGTGCTGGTACTGCATACCCTTGAGTGCCCTTGACCCTATGTTTTGGGACTTTGTTCATTTCACCTCCTTCCTTACAGAAGTGTAATAAAAGAAAGGTCATTATCAAACAAAGGTAACAAAGAAGCAAAGGTGACAGTTTTTAAGCCCCAGTGATTTCAGTGAGGAGAAATTTCAGTTGAAATCAGTGGGCTTTCAAAGTGCTTAACTGTTGGCAGGATTGTACTCATAATTCTTAAAAACCCTGAAGCATTTATAGGTTTAATGTCCTATATGGCAACAGCCTGAGAGCAAAACCACACTGAGCAGCTCAGATGCGCAAGAGTGATAGATAGATTTTACATTGTTTGTCTTGTTTAAAATGTGCAAAAACCTGAACTGACTAATAATTTTCCCACTGGAGGCTGTAAATCTGCACCTTGACTTGACTGAATGAGGGGAAGGGGGCGGCAGGCCTGGTAAGAGAGCCGTGAGGCACTTGAACACTTTTTACTTGATGCAAAGGAAAAGGGTTTCATTCCTACTTGGAATCCAAAAAGGAGAACAGGAAAGAACGTCTGAGCTCCATAGAGATTTGGTTTTTATTTGCCTACAGGACGTGGCAGATTTAAAAACTGGCTTTATTTTTCAGTATCCTTAAAGGACCTAACATTTCCCCCCTTTCTTTTTGGCAGGCAACTCTAACTGGAACTTTGAGTCCAGCCAAAGTAGACAATAAAACAGTCAAGAGGCAGAATGCCAAAATACAACAGCACCAGAGTCCAGAGCCTAATTCTCCCCCCCCCCCCATGATTTACACAGGAAGACATTTTAAAACACACACACACACACACACAGGAAAACTTATGTCCTGAAATGAACTCTTCATATGTTAAAACTGCTTGTAAATTAGCCCAGTGAAGTTAAACTATTTCAAAGAGAAGTTTTAAAGAAATCCATATGTTCTTTCATTTGTTTCTTTTGAAGCAGAGCGCGCTAACTTTTGAATGCAATAATTATCCCCATATTTCTAACTCAGAACAGTGTGGAGATTAAATAAACAGTGTTTAGCTATCTAACTTTTTCAGCTTAACCAGAGTGAAATATACTGGTTTATTTCTCAATACAGGGTAACTGTTTATACTGGCATTTAGGGACCTGGCAATAACACACAATAAAATGCAGGGACTGTGAATGCTTTAAGAACAGAAGAAGAGCTTTGTAGATTCTACCAAGATCCATCTAGTCTAGTCATCCCTAGCCAGATGTTGCATTCCTGCCCCCCCCATGCTCCCCTGCATGCATAAGCCCCTCCCATCCACGCCCTACCTCGTTATGCCCCCTTTTCTGGCCACTTCCAGGTCTGTGGCAATGAGCATGTGTGTGGTCGTAAAGTCAACGAGACACACATAAAATGGCCACTGTCGGTAATTCCCGTCAGGCCCATCCAGCACAGGCATCCTGATTGATGCTGATGAGAGCTGTACTCCAGAGTATCTGGAGGGCAACAGGTGGGGGAATATTGTTGTGGTCCAGCATTCTGTTTCCAGCCACAGCTAGTCAGGTCAGCTTCCCAGGGGTCCCGAGCATGTAGGGTTGGACAAATGTGCCAGCTCCAGGTTCTCTTGGTATCTTCTTTTTTTTTGCAAATGTGAGTTTATTTCTCCACATTTACGCAACAATCTGCAAAAATCCCCAAGAGAATTCATCACCATTTTTGTGTTAATTTCTCCTAATGAACACATTTTTGTATGCAGTTTTGACTAATGTACACATTACTGCCAAAATAATCCCACAATATACAGCATTTTTGTATGCTTTTTTCATAAATATATGCCTTCATATTCACCCTTTTCCCCAACATACACATTTTTGTAAAGAGTGGTTGGAGAATAGCACTGCAAAATTTGGAAAAGTGCAAATATTGAAGGACAGCTGGGTTTCAGTTCACGTTTTGATTCAAGAAGTGTGAATGAGGTAGTTTCTTATTAAAATACAAGCAGAATCAAATTTCTTTCCCATCTCTACTAGCAGGACACAAAGATGGCAGTCATCATCTCCTGTTTGTGTAGAGAAGCGCTTCCTTCTAACTGCCAATCAACTTGGCAAGGGGGTGAATTTGGCCCTGCTGTTATGTGAGAAGGTGACAAGTGGTGTTTGATGCTTTCTTTCCATGCAGTTTACGATTTTGTAAACTCAAACCTTGCTTCTAAGCTAAACCAGGCTTTACATGTACACATGTAATGTGTGAAACTCACAATCAGTGGCACTTGTTCTCTGTCTTTTCCCACACAAAAAAGCTTACTGTGGGGACCGTGTGAATCAGGGAGTGGGAAAGTTGTAGCAAAACCTCGGTGAGGTGGGGAAACCGTGGAGGAACTGCAGACTTTCCCATTCCAAGAGTTAAATACCACTTCCTCTCTGCTTCTTATTGCTTCTCCCAAAGATGCTTTCCTTTCCTTTCCTTTTTTAACAAGGAAGTGAATAAATTAACCTTTGTATGTAGCAGACACAATTTTATTTGTCACATTTTAGTGATCCCGTGAAACTGCACGTTCTGAGCATTTTTGTTTATCAGGGCTGGCAAACTGTTTTGCTGTAAAATATCAGGAGAGGAACACAGCAATCAGATCATACTTCACCCGAAAACCCTCTAGATTTAGTGAAGCCATTGTCTCTCAACCTCAACCCCTCATTTAATAATACAGAGCCAACAAAACTACCTTGTAAGGATTACAGAAAAATAATGATGATAATAATAATGAATGTGAAGAACCTTGAACACTTTAATAGTTCTATTTAAATGCACTTTTACTAGATTCTTTTATTTTTTTATTTTTAAGGGCAAATAAAAGCATTTTAAAATAATATGTAGGTCAATCCATTGTACAAGTCTTGCAGAATGAGGTGGTATAATTTGGGACTGTGGGTATATATCTTTGAATGCCTCACACATAAAAAAATCTCTGATATGCTAATTTATTACATGTAGAGAAGTGATATTTTTAAGTGTTTAATGTTTTCATAGTGATGTTGCTTTTAATGCAGGGGAGAGTGTCTGCATGTTTACACCTGTGAGTGCTGTCAACAGCTGCCAGTCATGGTGGCAACACGCAGTCTGCAAGATTAGAGACACCAGTTGCTGGGGAACACATGGCTTATTGGGCACTGTAGTTTTTCAAGGGCTGCTGGGAGTTGTAGCTCTGAGGGGGGTAAGAAACTAAGAAGGTAAGAATAGCTTGCTGGGTCAGTCCAACGGTCCCTCTCGTCCAGCATCCTGATGGAGGGTATTGAGTTATCCAACCCCCGAGGTGTCTGAAGGCAATCTTGTACAGTGGTACCTCTAGTTATGAACTTAATTAGTTCCAGAAGTCTGTTCTTAATCTGAAACTGTTCTTAACTAGAGGCATCCTTTCGCTAATGGGGCCTCTTGCTGCCGCTGCGCTACTGGCACACGATTTCCGTTCTCATTCTGGGGCAAAGCTCTCAACTCGAGGTAACTCTTCCAGGTTAGCGGAGTTTGTAACCTGAAGCGTTTGTAACCTGAGGCGTTTGTAACTCGAGGTACCACTGTATAGGTTTTTTAGATGTCTAATGTTTTATTATGGTTTTTTTGTATGTTGGAAGCTACCCAGAGTGGCTGGGGTAACCCAGTAAGATGTGTGTGATATAAATAGTAAAATTATCATTTTGGAATGGGACTCCCCTATTTTCATCAGATAAATGTTGGAGGGTGTGTACGTGATACATTTGGCCACCTGCCTACCCAGCAGTGTGAAAAGAGGGGTGTTGCCAATATAATACCAGGCCAAAACTCATGCCCAGTGAACTATGCTTAGCTTGGTGGGTAAGTATTTATGAACACCCATGTAAGTATCAGTTAGACAGCTTGTTCTCCCTTTCTTTTTGCAAAGTGATAGTCTCATCTGTGCCTCAGTCCCAGCATACCTCTGCCTAGCCCAAAAGCCTTTACTCAAGGTGCGGCCTTTACAGTTCAGGTGCAGCTTCCTCCATTTCCATGAAGAGAGGAAAAAACTGCAGATGAGCTTAAGGCCATGCACCATAAATACCCTCTATCTCCCCCCTTTTTTAAAACCTGAGGAAGAGTTCTGTGTAACTCAAAAGTTCACATACTGCATTGAAACATTAGCTGGTCCTAATACAGAAAATATTTCTGGTGCTAATAAAAAAATCAAGAGTCAGAAATGTTGGAGAAAATTTAGCAGAGAAACATTCTGTTATGTATTGAAGTTCTCCCCCTGGCCACCAGGAGTATTGTGTATGTAGTTTTCACTCAGGTCCATGTCAGTTATTTTAGGCGGGAAACCCTGGATTGTTGTTGCTACAATGTTGACAGCCGGCTGCCTATAAAAGCAGGCCGGCTGTGCTGGTCCCGGGGGGAAGGTTACCGTTGGCGTAGTCAAAGTCCGGTCCTGGGTCACTGGTCTGGAAACAGTTCACAAGGAGCGAGGCGAGGTCCGAAGCAGCAAGCCGGGCGGGGACAGGATCACTGGAAGGTCAGGTCTGGGTCCGGGCAAGAGCAGGTACTCAACAATGACGTTGCTCCCGCAACCTGGGACCGGGCTGACTGGCCTTTATCTTCTCTGAGGCCAGGGGCGGTCCCGGCCCCCAGGAGACCCGCCTCTCCTGGCCTTAAGGCGAGCACTCCTCCTGGGAGAAACCAGTTCCCTTCGCCTCTCTGCCCGGAGCCTCTGCAGTTCAGGAGAGGCTGAAGGGTTACTGGACCCAGGGGGAGACTCACTTGTAGGCACTGAGTCCTCAACCACCTCCGGAGCCAGAGTGGATTCACCTGGTGCCTGCTCCTGAGGAACCGGCACAGGTGCAGGCGCTTCAGAATCAAGGCCCTGCCCCAGTTCAGCCGGCCCTGGAGGCGGGGACTCCTGTGCAGGCTGGGATTCCTCCGGTTCAGCCTCTGAATCGGATTCCCAGGCCATCACACCGGCTGAGCTGTTTGTTGTTCAGTTCTGTCCAGCTTACAAATAAAGAGCTGCTTTGGAAGAATCGCTGTGTCATCTGCTATGTCTACCCACTATTCAACACTGGCGACGAGGATGGGATCGATGGACATCAGAGCACAGCCAGATGCGGCCATCCTCTGAACTGAGCTGAATCACTGAGCTGAATCACAGAGCGAAATCACTGAGCGAAATCACTGGACAGAACCAATTCAGAGCTGACTGTTCTGGCTAGAGCACTGTGTTCCATCCATCGCCCTTCACGCCGGCATCGGAATCATGGCTTCACTTGTGCCTCTACCGCCGTTCGCGCCAGCCTCTGAATCATGGGACTCCTACCTCGCTCGGTTTGACTGCTACCTCCAAGCCAACGAGCTGACAGCAGTATCAAAGCAACGGAAGTGGGGCCTATTCCTCAGCCTCTGTGGGCCTGAGGTGTTTGAGACGGCCTGAGCATTGGTTGCGCCTGAAGCAGTCCAGGCAACACCATGGGACACGATCCAAGAGAAGCTCCGCAACCACTACGCGCCAAAGCCGTCCAAGATTGCTGCCCGCCATGCGTTTTACCACTGGAACCAGGCAGAGGGGGAGTCAATCAACAACTACACCACCGCCCTGCGACAGGCTGCAATGCACTGCGAGTTCCGAGACTTAGACGATGCCCTGATGGATCGAATCGTCTGCGGGGTCCGGGACATCCATCTGCAACAGCGTCTCCTCGCCAAGCCAGACCTCACGCTACAGAAAGCCATTGAGGAGGCTGTGGCCTCAGAAGCTGCTGAACACTCCGCCCAGGAGATCCGCAAGTCCAGCAGCCCGCGTCTTGCTAGGAAGCCAGTTCCAGTGCATCACGAAGAGGCCAGCAGTGATGAGGCATCCTCCAGTGAAGACGATGACGTGCACCAGACAAAGCGGGAGCGCAGGAAGTTCCAACAGAAGTCCAAGGGCCAACCGGAATGTGCCGGCTGCGGAGGCAACCATTCCCGTGCCAAGTGTCGATTCAGAGACGCCATCTGTCGGAAGTGTTCCAGAAGGGGCCACATTGCTAAGGTCTGCCGATCGGCTCCGTCTGACACCCCCCCTTCACCGACTCACAAGTCCAAGGCTTCACTCCAGTCTGCCAAAGAAAGCTGTTTCGCTCTCACCAACTGCCGCTGCCCATCTGGAACCACGATTGGCCAAACCGACTCGCCTACGCGACGCAAGCTGAACGTCACAGTGCTCATTGAAGGAGCACCATGTGACATGGAGATCGACACCAGGTCTGCCCTGTCCATCGTGTCTTGGAGCACCATCAAAAGACTGGTACCCAGAGTGTCCAAAAGGCAACTCGACTCTCACCGCATACACCTGAGAGACTACCAGGGAAACGACATTCCCGTGGTAGGCGTTGGCCAGTTCCGGATCGCCTTCAAGGATTTTTCGGGCCTGCTCCGGCTGCTGGTGGTTGAAGGTCAGCGGCCAAGCCTCCTAGGGCTAGACTGGTTTGATGCCCTCGGCCTGGAAGTCACCGGCATCAACTGCATCTCTAACGCAGAGACTGAGGGTCTGGTCAAAGACTTTGCCGAGGTTTTTGACGGCACTTTGGGGCAATATACAGGTACGCCCATCTCCTTTAGCCTTGATCCACAAGTCGCCCCCATCAAGCTAAAGCCACGCCGGGTTCTCTTTGCTCTCAAGGCTAATGTGGACGAACAACTGGACAAGCTGATCGCCCAAGGAGTTTTGGAGCCGGTTGACCACGCCAAGTGAGAAACCCCCATCGTCACGCCTGTCAAGCCAGACGGGTCGGTGAGAATCTGCGCTGACTACAAGTGCACGATCAACAAGGCACTTCAGCAGCACGCTTATCCGGTTCCTGTTGTCCAACACCTGCTGCATTCCCTGGGTGAGGGTAAGGTCTTCGCTAAGTTGGACCTTGCCCAAGCCTATCAACAATTGCCCGTCGATGATGCCACTGCTGAAGCCCAGACGATCGTCACCCACCGAGGGGCATTCCGTTGCCGCCGGTTGCAGTTTGGGGTAAGTGTGGCTCCTGGCATCTTCCAAAGCCTTATGGAGCGTCTCCTGCAAATGCTTCCGGGCATGGTACCATATTTTGATGACGTCTTGGTGTCCGCAGACTCACACCAGCAGCTGTTCGAGCGCCTCCGTGCTGTGCTGACCAGATTCCAAGAGGCCGGGCTCAAGGTAAAGAGGGAGAAGTGCCAGATCGCCGTTCCACAGGTAGAGTTCCTGGGCTATCTTATCGACGCCTCCGGCCTTCACCCGACCACATCCAAGATCCGCGCTATCCAGCAGGCCCCCATCCCAAAGAACAAGACGGAGTTACAGGCATTCCTGGGGCTGCTGAACTTTTATAACATGTTCCTGCCCCACAAAGCCACGGTGACTGAGCCTCTTCACCGACTCCTCAGCACAAAGACGCCTTGGTCCTGGGGTCATCGGGAGATGGCGGCCTTCAACGCGGTCAAGGCTCTCCTTTCATCGGACAGTGTGCTGGTACAGTACAGTGAATCCAGGCCACTGGTCCTTGCCTGCGACGCCTTTTGGCATCGGCGCTGACCTTAGTCACCGTTTTCCAGACGGAAGAGAAGCACCGCTCGCCTACTTTTCCAGGACGCTATCTCCAACGGAACGGAATTACAGCCAGCTCGACAAGGAGGCACTGGCACTTGTGGCTGGAGTGAAGAGGTTCCATGAATACCTCTATGGCAGGACTTTTGACCTCATCACTGACCACAAGCCGATCCTGGGCCTCCTCGCCGGTGATCGTCCAACTCCACCGGTCCTCTCGCCGCGCATGCTGTGATGGACTGTTTTCCTGGCTGCCTACCACTACCGGCTCGTCCATCGCCCGGGGAAATCGATGGGCCATGCCGACGCCCTCAGCCGTTGCCCTCTTCCAGCGTTTATGGAAGACCCGGCTCCAGCTTCATCGCTCCTCCTGATTGAGGATCTTCCGGCAGCGCCTGTATCGGCTGCCACTGTGGCCTCCACATCAGCCCAGGATCGCACCATCAGCCGTGTGCTCAACTGGGTGTGGAGGGGGTGGCCACAAGGGCCTTTTGCATCGGAGTTCCAGCCCTTCGCAACCAGACAACATGAACTCTCGGCTCATCGCGGCTGTCTGCTGTGATTCCTCAAAGACTCCGTCAACGCGTCCTGGAGGCTCTGCACGTTGGCCACCCGGGAATTGTCAAAATGAAGGCGTTGGCTCGGTGTTACGTCTGGTGGCCTAACATGGACGATGCCATCACTGCCTGGGTGTCCGCCTGTCAAGCGTGCCAAGAATCGAGGCCTGCACCACCGGCAGCTAAGGGACACTCTTGGGAAACGCCAAAGACACCCTGGTCAAGGGTGCACATTGATCTGACCGGCCCCTTTCACGGCCGGACCTTTATGGTAGTGGTGGACACCTATTCCAAATGGCTGGAGGTGGCCCTGATGCCCTCCACCACTACCGAGGCCGTCATCCGGGTGCTGCGAGGCCTGTTTGTGACGCATGGGTGTCCTGATGTTCTTGTCTCCGACAACGGACCGCAGTTCACGTCAGGCACTTTTGAGCGGTATCTTTTGGGACTGGGCATCTGCCATGCCCTAACTACACCATTTCATCCATCCAGCAATGGGCAAGCGGAGAGAATGGTGCGCTCGGCAAAAGAGGCACTGACGCGCCTGGACCGGGGAGACTGGCACGAGCGGGTCGCTGAATACTTGTTCGTGCAACACATCACCCCTCATGCGGCCACAGGGCGGAGTCCTGCTGAACTGCTTATGGGCCGCCGCCTCAGGTCACCGCTCGACTGGCTGCACCCGGACTTTGCCGTGGCCGAACCCGCAGGCTGTGCCAACACACCACGGTCATTTGTTCCAGGAAACCAGGTCTTTGCCCAGAACTATGTGGGGGACATTCCTTGGGTGCCAGCCACAGTAGTGGGAGTCACTGGACCTCGCTCATACCAGGTAGCACTCGAAGACAGACGCTTGTGGCGCCGGCACATAGACCAGCTTAGGCGCAGGGTTGGGGACTTGGACACTACCGTGGTGCCCCCAACTGCGCTCGTGGCTCCAGAAGAGACACTTACAGATGGCGAGGCTCCACCTACACCTCCCTCGCAAACTGCCAGCGTGGAGCTGAACCAAGCCGCTTCAGAGGGTCTGCCAGACTTACCACAGGCTCAGACCACTCCACTTGCGGAGGCTCCACCCACAGCAGCGGATCCAGAGGATTTTTTTTTTTAATAGTATTTATTAAGGTTTTAAGTTTACAAAAAAGCAAAAGAAAAAAGAAAAAACACCAAATTAAACAATAGCAAAACAACACGAGAGCCAGTGTGGTGTAGTGGTTAAGAGCGGTAGTCTCGTAATCTGGGGAACCGGGTTCGCGTCTCCGCTCCTCCACATGCAGCTGCTGGGTGACCTTGGGCCAGTCACACTTCTTTGAAGTCTCTCAGCCCCACTCACCTCACAGAGTGTTTGTTGTGGGGGAGGAAGGGAAAGGAGAATGTTAGCCGCTTTGAGACTCCTTAAAGGGAGTGAAAGGCGGGATATCAAATCCAAAACCCCTCACAACACAGTAAAAAAAACAGAAAAATAGAAACAATTAAAAACAAAAAAGAAAAAAAGAAAAAACAAATCGAGCCTTCCCATAACTTATCTTTCATTTGCTTGTTTCCCTGACCTCCTCACACCTCCCTTTTTTGTATTCTATTTTTTTTTATATAATGATATTTATTAAAGTTTCACAAAAATACATGAAAGTACAAAACAAAGAAAAAAGTATAAAGTTTTAAGATACAGCAAAAAAGTAGAAAATAAGAAAAAACGTACAAAATAAAACAGTTAAAAACACAATAATTTTCCATAACCTATCTTCCTTGCTCTTATTTCCCCGGACCTCCTCATACCTCCCTTCTTTGTATTCCAGTTCAGTTTGTTGGTTCAGCAAATCCTTACCATTAATCTTTTACCCAATTGTTAACCCTTTTTTTTCATGTCTCTTAAAAGCATTACAGCTAAAAACCTCTTAGTTTCTATCCGACATCCTTCTAAAATTCCTTAATTTTGCAATATTTCTGTAAATAGTCTTTAAATTTCTTCCAGTCTTCTTTCACCGACTCTTCTCCCTGGTCTCGGATTCTGCCAGTCATTTCCGCCAATTCCATGTAGTCAATCACCTTCATCTGCCATTCTTCCAAAGTGGGTAGATCTTGTGTCTTCCAATACTTTGCGATAAGTATTCTTGCTGCTGTTGTAGCATACATGAGAAAGGTTCTGTCCTTCTTTGGCACCAGTTGGCCGACAATGCCTAAGTCAATTATCATTTCAGCAAATCCTTTCCCTCTCTTCAAAATTTTTATCCTGGAAATTTATCTTGATCTTAATATAAGTTTACTTTCCCTCTTTTCACCGCAAATCCTTTCCATCTTTCTCTATTTTCTGTCATATTATAAATAACATATTCTTTAACCTTATTTCCCATTAAAAGTAAATTACTTATATACACCCAACTTCTTATAGCATTTCTGCTAAATCCATAAAATATCATTCCACCATTTTTCTAACAGTCATTACTTTAACAAAATTTCTAAATTTCTAAATAAGCACTTTAAATTTTCCAGTAATCTTCCACTATCTCCTCTCCCTGGCTTCGGATTCTGCCAGTCCTTTCCGTCAGTTCCATATAATCCATCAACCTGGTGCTCTTATATCCGAGGCCCTTAAATCTCTTCCAAGTCCCTTCTGCAGGTCTTCTTCATATTCTTTGATGCTCAGGAGCAAATCTCGGGAAAACTCCAGCCTAGCAATACTTTTGTTCCTTCTGGACAGTTCAGCCAAATTTCCAAAGTTAAAAATATTGTCCATAGAGTGTTTCAGAACGTATTTCAAGATTCCTCCAATTCTAGCGACCCCCAAAACTTCAGGCTCCTCCAAACCCAAGTCCATGTCCCAAAAGTCAGTCAATCCCTGGATAGAGGGTTCTTTCCAATTTTCCTTCTTCAATCCAAGCCGGGACCCTAACCTCAAAATATGACTTTTGCTAGATTCAGTCATGAAAGACCTCAATTTATAATCCTCAATTTGCTTCTGAGAAATTAAGTATCCCTCTTGTACTACTTTTGGTTTCACATCGTCAGCTTTCTCCTTTTTCTCCATCATTTTCACATCATCCTGAATTGTTTCTGTATTGACACTCACTTTTTGACTCAAATTAATCACGTTCTGTTCCAAGTTGTCAATTTTAGAGATCGTATCATCTGTCTTTTTGTGGAGCTGTTCCAGCGAGTAGTTTATCTTGTATAATACAGTCACAATAGCTTCTCCTATCAACATTTTGAATAATCCAAGGTCAGACTCTAGTTTTTAGAATCTTATCTTGCAGCTGGAGATCTCCCTGTTGCACTCCTGTAACAGTTTCACATGCTCCCTCTAGAGGGAAACAGTCTCCGTTTGTATCAATTCTTTCTAGCACGACTCAAGCAAATAACAATAGTTTCAATTTTCGGTTACTTTTTCCTCCATTTTTAAACGCAGAAGAGGACAATGGAAACAGTACCTTTCTTATTTTAGCTAACTGTCAAATCCGTTCTGTCAATAAACATTCCCCGAACGTCATCTGGCAGCCCTTTTCCAGGTTCAGAGCAGTGGCAATTTGATTTTCACTCTCTTCTGCAGGCACACTAGATCCAAAACTTCCCCCCTCTTCTCCTGCTTCCAAGAGGGGTTATATATTTTTGTCCGGTGGGAATTTAATCCTTTATCAAAAGCTTTCAAAGACTTTAGCTTGTAACGTCTTTGCTTCAATCTATTTACAAAACGGGAGGCGGACTTCCTGTTTAGAGCCTTCCCGCTTCGGCGCCAAATTAAAGTGTTTCAAGATCCAATTCTCCGTTCTACTCACGGGTAGTCGTTTAAAGTCAAATTGTCCACAGGAAAAAGTCAGCGCTCTCCGGCAATAGCAATGCAGCTTCACTCTGTGAAAGAAGCGGTCGATTCAAAGCACCGCGTCGCTCACCCCACGTCGCTCCGGATCCCCAAAATAGGGTTTCCCCGCGAGTAGGGGAGGCGCAAAGGGTGCCAGCCGAATCCCAGGTTCACAGGCTTCTCCCGCCTGTGATTTCTATGGGTCTCCGCCTTCACCGTGGTGGTCAGACCCTGCTTTTCACGGAGCAAGTTCCTCCCGATCGGAGGAGCTCCGCCATTGCCAGAGGCGCCAACCCGGAAGTCTGGATCCAGGGGATTTGGTTTCAACGCCACCTAGGGTCGCACCACAGCCTCAGCAAGAATTGTGTGGCCCCCCGGACTTGGCTACCAGTCCCCGGCGGTCTGGCAGAGTTTCCAAGCGCCCAACTTATTTAAAGGACTATGTTGTTGAACATGTATCACTGTTGGTCTAAGTATGGGAAATGTAACCGATATGCTTTTGTGCCTGATTGAACCATTACGTGTAGTGCTGTATATAAGGAAACCATTACGATTGTAACTAACGCCTTATCTCGGTGGGGAGGGGTGTTATGTATTGAAGTTCTCAGGAGTATTCTCAGGCCACCAGGAGTATTGTGTATGTAGTTTTCACTCAGGTCCACATCAGTTACTTTAGGCGGGAAACCCTGGGCTGCTGTTGTTACAGTGTTGACAGCCGGCTGCCTATAAAAGCAGGCCGGCTGAGCTGTTTGCTGTTCAGTTCTGTCCAGCTTACAAATAAAGAGCTGCTTTGGAAGAATCGCTGTGTCGTCTGCTATGTCTACCCACTATTCAACACATTCCATAATAATTTTGTGTAATCTTAGCCCTGCTTTATGTCTGGTAGCATGACAGGATCCTGAGGGATGTAGAAATGTAAAACTTTCCTTCTTAATCTATGCCACTTCATATTCTATGTATTCTTCTGCAATGAGGTGTTCAGTTGATTTGTGGTGTGGGAAACCCTCATTTTAAAAGCAAAAATCACAGCCAAAAAAAGTATACCCTCCTCCCCACCAACCAGACCTACATTGGTGAGGGAACATTTATGAGGGCCTCAGAATCATCTCTGGAATAGTTCATATGAAAGACAGATGGTGGATCAATGTGTTACTGTCTGTGCCAATTCCACAGTCTTGTTTCCTCATTAACTGGCCTCTCTGCCCGCCCCCCATGGCACCCCTGGGCACAAGCATGGGCCTCTTCTGCTGTGGCTTCCCTTTTGTGGGGTGCTCTCCCCAGGGAGGCCTTCCTGGCAGCTTCTTTACATATTTTTAGGCATCAGGTGAAAATGTTTCTCTATAGCCAGGCCTTTGGCTGATTAAACAATCTTTTAAATGTGTTTGTGGGAAGGGGGTTATTGGCTTAGTTTTGTTTTCTTATATTGTCTTCTAATTTTGTATTTTTATGTTGTGATCTCTGAATGAAGAGTGGTCTACAAATTTAAACAAACAAATAATGTGGGTCTTCCCAACTAGGCTCTTCACGTGCTTAATTTCAACTATCAAAGAGTTCCCAACCACTCACTATGCTATTCGCTACCATTTCCCCCCATATGATCACATAGAAGGAGCTACATAACATAGTCCTACAGGAAATTAATGACATATTTATTCCGAAATTTGCTGCCAATGAAGCAGCTGGAACACAAGGCAATGGGAAACATAAAGAAATGTAAATGACCTATAATGAGAAACCAATATGTACTTGGCTTGGAAAGTTCAGGTTAAATGTACAGATATACTTTGGCAAAGTCCCAGTTCCCAACACAGAACAAACCTCAAAACCTGTTCAGATCTCAAACCTATTAAATTTGAAGTGGATTTGAAATTAGTCAAAACAATATTTGCCTATTCCTATTTATAATTCCACAAAAAACCATTGGCTGTCAATGCAACATATAGAATCAATATATGCCCTTTGGTGGACTGAAGACGAAACTCTGAATCTCTTGCTGTGGTGAAGTGGCCCAGTCGAAGCACAAAAGTCTTCTCTCTGTTTTCTAAATGGTTGTCATTGGCTCTGTACACTCAGTCCCATCTCAAGGAACTCTAGTTGCTGACTAAAGAAATAAACCTTTCACTCATGGGGGCCCACGCAGGCCTGATGCAGTTGAAAATAGTTACTGGCTAGCTGGTTTATTCATTTAATAGTCTTACCTTGCCTTTCTTCAACAGGCCTTCATTTCTAACGTGAAGTGGAAGATAACACATAATAAACATAGGATTCATCTTTAAAAGGAGCATCACTTACTGCTCCAGGAGAGGATTGAGGTGGGAGGAACAGAAACAGGGGGCACACAGATGGAGTCTTTGCACACAGCTCAGGTGGGGAAGGGACATAAGTTGTGGTTGGGGCCAGGCCTCTGGGTTGCTGCAGCTGCCTCATTGGGTGCAAACCTAGGAGTAGCTGAGAGGCTTAGGACTCACGGACATGCCTTTTCCTAACGTGTAAGTGTACTTTTGACAAAAAAAAAAAAAAAGAGTTAATTCCTCACTTTGGACATTCCTTGGCTGGCAGTGGTGACAGTGTCTCAAAGTGTGCTCCCTTTGCTAAATTAGGAAGGTCTCTCCAGCTGGGAGACTGACAGTGCTCTAACCGTAATCAACAATCCCAGGAGGAGAAGGAAACCTTGCTTTTCTCAGCTCTTGAAACTGAGCAAGTTATTTGAGCCTTCGCAACTTACGCAAAGTGGGGGAAGATGCATTAACAGCAGTATTGAGACGCTGCCTCTTCCACAATCCCGCTGGCCCCCCTGCCTCCACCTAGAATGGTTCTTTCAGAGGGCCTTAAAAAAAATGTGCTATTCTGTTGTTCTATTGGGTAGTTTTTATTTTATTTATTAACCAGATTTGTTGACTTCCCTTCATTACATGGTCATCACTGTGTGGTTTCCAGCATAACATGTAAAAACAGAATACAAATACAACAAACCCTGCAATGCCAGTAAAATGAAATCAAAATAAAACCATTACATGTAAGCATTTCAGCATAATGAAAAATCCTCTGAAAGTCACAATAGTGTTTTCCAATCATGACTTTGCATATCCATTTCATTGCTCCACTGATGTTTGAAAGCAAATTCTGAGATATCATAAGCTCATATTATCTTCTTGTGTTTTTGTTTTGGCCATCAAACAGTTGCTGGAATATTTTTGTTTAAAAAATGTTTGAATTCTAAATACTGGAAAAAGTGTAACCTCAAATCTTAAGTTCCCCATACATTATTATTTTTAGAAGGTTTACTTATAAAATAATAGAGAACCTGTAAGCCTCCACTTGCTGCTGAACTTCACCTCCTGTCATCCCTGACCATTGGTTATGCTGGCTGTGCTGTTGGGAATTGATACTAAACAACATCTGGAGAGCTACAGAGTCACCGTCCCCCTTATAAAGCTTTTTTTAAAAGCACATCTGTAATAGCCAGTGTGTTTTTTCTTTTAAAAAAAGTTTAGGTGTACTCTCATTTTCCTACTCGTATTGAAATACTGCCCCTCAATGAGGCCAAACTTGGATTCACAAAATGTTTAGGGGTATGTGTACCCCTGTGTCCCCCCAGAAAAAAAGCACTGGTGATAGCAACTAAATTGATGCCATAGCTTGATTCTGTGATAGAATTACTGGAGTTTTTGGCTCAAATAAATGGAGTCCCAGCAAAGGTTCTTGTTCTGTCCTGAACTGAAACAGCCACTTGTGTGAATACCAGTAATAAGAACATCACATGCAGTATAAATCTAAAGGCAGAGAAAATGTAGCAACAGCAGATTAGCATCCCTTTAAAGTTTCCCTACCTGTGTTGATTGTGGGGTAATGCCTCCTATTTTAAGATAAGGCAGCTTTTTTAAAACACACAAATTCCTGTAGACAGGTTTAAGGGTTAATTACATACAACCCAAGGGCTCATTATGTATGCTAAAATGTTGGTTTGGGTAACAAAAGAAGCCTTCATTTCTTTTGTTTTCTGAAAGTTGAGCCTAGACTATCAAAATTGCATTACGCTTCCCACCCACTTCTCCCCTCTTGCAGGCCCCCCCCCTCTGCCCTTGCTTTAAATTCTTCCACATGCACAGAGCCCATAACCTCAATTTCTGTTGAGAATTCATAGTTAAACAGCAAAAGCTTCTCAGTTTCTTCAGCACTGGAGGGGAACTCCGCCCTGCAATAAGCTCCAATTACTGGCCTTCGACTGGGACTGATGAAGGATTATCCTCTCCCTCCGCTATGGCCAGCTCTCCAGCCTAATCTTCAATTAGTTCAATTCATAGAGCATGCTGGCAAGGCCAGCCACTAGATTTCCCACGACTTGCACAAACAGCCTTTCTTTCACGCCCCCCACTCGTCCACTCCCCCCACCCACCCAAACAATGCACAGATGGTCTAAGGACTGTCTGTTGCAAACTTCAGTGCATCTGGCCACTAAACCCACCTAACGCACAAGCAGTGAAACAAAGAGGGGGTCTCAGATGCCCGACAGTACCGACTTGTTTCAGTAACTGCACGGCTGTCTTTTTCGGGGAGAGAGAGACAGAGAGAAAAGTTATTCAAGGAGTCAGAAAACAGGTGGATAAACAAAAACAACAAGCAACAAATCTCCTAGGCCAACACTATAAATTCTTCCTTCTAGTCACTTGCCAATGAGCCTGGAATACCCCTCTCAAAGGGGGGTGGGTGGGAGGGAGTTAATGTTATATTGAAATGAACATCTTGATGTTTTCCTTTCAACTGGAAAAAAGTCGGCACTGGTCTGGAAGAGAGCTCTATTCTTCACCCTTGTCTGTCTCCCCCTCCCCTGACAATGATAGGAAATGCTCCCTCTTTGCTCAAGACCAGGGGTCGTGCTCAAGAGTTCAAGAGCAGGGGTTGGCAACCTAAGGCCCATGGGCCACAAGCGGCCCATGGGGGTCATTTAACCAGCCCGTGGACCCCTGCCGCCCGCTCAGGGACCCCCGCCACCCGCTCGGTCGGCTCCCATGCACCGCACTAAACCGGCGTGGAGCAGAGGGGGGACCCCCTTCTGCGACTCTGGCCGGCTTCCCATTGGCTGCAGGAAGCTCCTGCAGCCAATGGGAAGCTGTGCACGCCTCCTCTGCACCGGAAATAGCATTTGCACAAGCACGCACTCGCGGCGTCTGCGGGACCGTGAACCGGCCCAAGCCACAAAAACTTTGCCGACCCCTGCATAAGACCAAGGCAGAGCAGAAGAATCCCAGGACATGGATTCAGCCATTACACTGAGGTCTAGCATGCTGTATAGAAGGTACAGCCCTTCTCAACAACTAGTTTTCCTGAAGCCCCACTTTGGGGAGTGACCAGGCTAACACATGAACTCTAACTGGGCCCACCCAGGACTTTCTGTGACTATGGATGTCACTTTCTCCTCTTTACCAGCGACTGGTGGGCAGTTGGCATCCCTGAGGGAGAGGGACTTGGCCCAGAGACATTCAGCTGCTGACCCCTAGAGTGTTTGGTGTCAACTCCAGGGATCTGGGTTCAAATGTCAGTTTGGACACCACAGTCACGGGATGGCCTTGTGCCAGTCACAAACACCTCCGATTAACTTGTTCCACAGAGTTCTTGGGAGGTGTGTGTAATATACACTTCCCTGAAATGCATGGAAGAACAGCATATTTTGTTCTTCGTGCCTTTCTGTGTATGCAGGACACATCGGTGGTGTGGACATTTTAGTCTTATGCCCCTTTTGTGAAAGCAAACAACCTCCTTGATTTGTGAGGTTTACCTCTTGAGAAAATATGCTGTTTGATTTAATGACTGAATTTGTTTTTTAAAAGTCAAAAACATATAACATTTTGAGGGTGGTAATGACTATGGTTATGATTTGGAAACTTTAGGAATGCCAATACATTTAGAGGGAAAAGGTAAAAAAGGTAAAGGACTCCTGGACGGTTAAGTCCAGTCAAAGGCAACTGTGGGGTGCGGCGCTCACCTCGCTTCAGGCTGAGGGAGCCACTGTTTGTCCACAGACAGGTTCACGGGTCATGTGGCCAGCAAGACTAAACAGCTTCTGGCGCAACATAACACTGTGACAGAAACCAGAGCGCACGGAAATGCCGTTTACCTTCCCGCCAGAGCGGTACCTATTTATCTACTTGCACTTTGACGTGCTTTTGAACTCCTAGGTTGGCAGGAGCAGGGACCGAGCAACGGGAGCTCACCCCATTGTGGGGTTTTGAACCGGCAACCTTCTGACTGTCAAGCCCAAGAGGCTCAGTGGTTTAGACCACAGCGTCACCTGCGTCCCTTTATTTTAGTGTAAAGGCATGGGAGAGTATGGAAGCCACTGCTTATTTGCATACTCACTTACATGTATGAGAATTTTAAATTGAAACTAACTTTATAATTTTAGGCTAGACTTTGGAACAAGGGGAGAGAGGTTAAAAAGGTCTAAAACAGCTCAGTGGGGAACCTGGTTTGCTTTCTAGGAATAAAATGATAAAGAAGCAGTTTCGTCTCTGCATTTTTCCTATGAAAGACGTGCAGTAGTAGACCTACATCTTTGGGGCCCTGAGGCCCTTTTGCAACCAGCAACAAGCTCTAGGTAGCCACTGTTCAATGGGTTCTTCCATGACAGATCACCACACCCTTACTGTTGTTTTCTGCTGCTCCAGAGAAGCGGACATGGAGCAATGGATCCAAACTACAAGAAAGAAGATTCCACCTAAACATTAGGAAGAACTTCCTGACAGTAAGAGCTGTTTGACAGTGCAATTTGCTGCCAAGGAGTGTGGTGGAGTCTCCTTCTTTGGAGGTCTTTAAGCAGAGGCTTGACAACCATATGTCAGGAGTGCTCTGATGGTGTTTCCTGCTTGGCAGGGGGTTGGACTCGATGGCCCTTGTGGTCTCTTCCAACTCTATGATTCTATGATTCTACAACATCTGTGCTACTGACTTTCAAACTTTGGGATTATTGAAATATATACAACGAAAACTTGATCAATCTGAGTTGAGTGACTCCGATTGGGTCTACTAGACCCCAAATGTGGACTAAAGTCATTTCTGGGGCCCCTCTGGGGTTAGGGGTCCTGAAGCTTGAGCTTCATTAGTTTCATAGTAGATCTGCCCCTGAAGACATGTGTCATTTTCAGTCAGATCCACTTAACTTAAATCTTAAGTTAACTGAAGCTACATTCCTCTAAACCAACTTTCCCCCCAGCCTTTTTCTGACCGTGGCCCCCTTCTGTCCTTGTTTCCTTCCTGTGCCCCTGGTATGGACGTAGCCAAGGGGGGGCCGAGGGGGCAGCTGCCCCCCCATAAGAAAAAATCAATACACATCTGAGGTTCTGCCCCCCCAACAAAAGCCTGCCCCCTAACAAAAATCCTGGCTATGCCCATGCCCTCCCCCATTCTACCAGTAGAAAGGTAGCTATTTAAATATTTTGTTTGTAAATAGAACATTTTTTATTTATAATTTATATAATAGATACAAAATACAATTACTTAAAATGATAAGAACATAATGAAATATTGTTGAAGCAGAAAAACATGGAATCTTGGAGCTGGAAGGGACTTCAAGGGTCATCTTTCTAGTGCAACGCCCTCCAACGTAGGAAACTCAACCAAAGCATCCATGACAGACGACCATCCAACCTCTGCTTAGAAACCTCCAAAGAAGGAGAGTCCAGAACCTCACGAGGGAGCTCTATTTTCCATGTATTATAAAAAGTAAACAACATTTATTTGACCCCAGTTATCTGACACAGAGGGAGAAACCTACAGATTCAGTCCAAAAGGTGCACAGGGAGTTCTGTATATATGGGATAATTTTTAAAAGTAAGTGGTCCTCACTGACCTGGTGCAAAAAGATCTTGTCATCTGGAGGATCCTTGGCT
Source organism: Podarcis pityusensis (assembly GCF_964106645.2). Taxonomy (NCBI): domain Eukaryota; kingdom Metazoa; phylum Chordata; class Lepidosauria; order Squamata; family Lacertidae; genus Podarcis; species Podarcis pityusensis. The sequence goes on along the minus strand of NC_138032.1, from coordinate 98,001,740 downwards.
GCCTAGATAAAACACAAAGGCCCATACACCCTTACCTGGGAGCAAGGCCCACTGAACTCAGTGCAGTTTTCTTCTAAGTAGACACTTAGTTATTTACTAGATGCAGGTCAGCAGCACTAGATGACCCTACTCGGTTAGATGCTGGGGTGGATTTCCCCCCCCCTCACTTCTCAGTTCCCTCTGTGCCCGCCAAGACTCGTGCTGTGTCCACCTATTTACGTGATTTTCACCTGTGGCCCCCTTGGAATATCCGGGGAGGGGCAAGAGGCAATATGGCCCCCCAGCTGGGAAACACTGCTTTAGACACTTACTTAAGAATAAGTCCAATTGAGTATAGTGGAAGTTACTTCTAAGTAAACATGTAGAGATTAGCAATGCCAAGTAGCTTTAGTCCTGTTATATTTAAATTCTTACAAATGCCAAGTCCCACAAAATGGATATTTGCAACTGAATACCTTTCTCATGTGATCTAAAGTTAAACACTTCATGACAGAGTAGCAGAGATACATTCTAAGATAATTATCAATCTGTTAGGCTTTCTGCAACACCTTTGTTTAGCTACAGTAGAAGTTTCCATGCTATGCATTTAGCAGTATGCATGCAGAGTTGTTTTCCATTTCAATGTACAATTAAGCAATTATACTTAACACACTGTATGTACAGCATCTTGCTAGTGCACAGGCTCCGCCCAGTATTGTTTTCCTCATGTTACAGATGGGGGTTTGAGAGGGGCAGACCAACATACCGCAGGGGGACATGCCAGATGGAATGGAGTCATCATTCATGCATCTGCCCCATTTACAAATAAAGCAGGATGGGATGTGTGTCTTGCTTCAAAAACAGGGTGCTGAACCCTCAACCATCCTGCATCTGACCTGAGTCAGGAATGGGTAAAAGTGACTGGAGAAAAGGACCTGCACACACAATTAAGGCCACCTACTGAGTCCTTGGCTGTGTGTAGTTCACACTTGGGCAGTTTGCTGCACCACTTATTATTATTATTGTGATATTTTTTACAAAAGGATTCTCTATTTTTTACCTTGGTTTTATTTCTTTTTCTTCTCTCGCTGAATCTGGAGCCTCTGCACTCCTCTCACCCAATGCTTGAATGTAGATCTCCAGCAATTTTATTGCCCCCCCCCCCCGCCAGCTATCTCTGGAGTTAAAGCCCACCCCACTCTGCCAGCCAGCATGGCAACTCCCCATTTCCATTGCAGAGGTTGAGGTTGTTGCTACAAATGGCTCCTGATACAACACTAGGCATTTGCAGATTACAGCCATGTGTAGAATCCCTTAATGTGAGCATACCCAGTGTCAGATTGAGAGACAAATTTAAAATCTTGCCCTGTCTAGAGCAGATGTGTTGACCTCAAGACAGTTTATTGACTATCTTGTCAGTTTCATGTGCAGGCAAGTATACCAACTGCTTTGGGACTTTTTGTGTTGAATCTGTAGGCCACTTTACATATATTTTGGTTTACAGCTAAGATACTTTAAGTATGGATCTAAAATATAGTGTCTATTGACTACATATGTGAACTGTGGCAACTGTGTGTGAGAGACACACACAGAGACAGACACACACACACAGAGCAGGGGCTGCTTGACATACCAGGTGGACTATACTTGTCTTTGCAGGTCACAGTTTGTGGAGGCCTGCTATTCCCACAATGTTTGTGGGAATCAGATATTTCCTTCATCATATAGGAGAAAAGTCTGCACATGACTTTGTTTACTTTGTGGGGAAAGTGAAATGATTCACATACTAATGAATATGTCATTCAGATGGTCTTTTGTTTTGTGTGAATGAAAGTAGTGGCTTCAGGCAAACTTGGCATGGAAAACGAGGGAGAAACCAAAAAACAGCAATGCTGCTCCTTAAAAGGAAATGTCTCAGTACAGTTTTCTGTATAGCCCAAGAGCAAAGGGATCAACAGCAAACACCCATACGTAACTGTGCTGTGATATGGACCTCTGGCACTGCTGGGTCTGCCCTACTGAATATGGTTCTAGTCACCATCTAGTCACAGGGGCCTTGTTCGCCAGTGCCCAGGATGGGTGCGCACGCCCAGCCCTCACTGCTGGTGGCCCACGAGGGGTGCTCTTCACCCTCCACACTCCTCAGCCCACATAAATGCCAGGCAGGCGCTCGCACACTGGGTGGGGGTGGGGCTTGGAGGATGAAGAGCTTCCTTTGCCACTTGTGCACCGGGTGGGGACAGGGCATGGAGGGGACTCTTCACCCTTCACTCCCCAGCCCTCTTGCAAGCTGGGCACGTGATGGGGATCTCTGGGGGGAGGGAGCACCTAGTTCACACAGACCCAGACTGTGCGCCCGGGGCCTCACTGGCACCCCTCACACTACGCCACTAGACTGGAAACAGATACAGGATACATTAGGCCAACTAAAATGAGAACAGGCGTCCTGTGGCGGGAAAGCAAAATCACGTTCTCACAGAAGTGCTGAACCTCCAAGATACTGTAGGAAGGGGCTCATATGACTGAATTGTCCCTCTATTTTAATTTTTTTAGAAAATCAACATGGAAAAATAGCATGTTAAGGATAGGGCTTCTAGCTTAGTCTTCTCCACAGCCTGTTAGTTTTCTGTGTGCTGGTATTTGGAACTGGGCCTAATGGCTGAGGGACAGGGAAGAAGTGGTGAGGGGGTATGGCGCCAACTCTTAGGCTTCGCTGCCTGAGACATGTCCTTCATCCCGCCTCCTTGGTGGGCTGGCTCTGGCTGCTAATCTTTTAGGTTGAAGTGCAAAGCCTAGTAACCGCAAGGTGCCACATCACAATAATTCCCCTGCCTTCCAAACAGGAGCAGGAAAGAGTTCAAGCAGCAGCCAGAGCACCATGAAGGGCATTAGGCAGTAACCGGAGGCTTCTGAATTAACACAGGTTTTGACACCACACTGGATGTTCAAGTTTGTGCCCCCTGGTGTTCAGTGGGATAGATGTCCCATTGGAATAGTCCTCTCCTTTAAAAAATACATTGATTGTACATAGGATAAGTAATACATATAATTTAGAACACAGAAAAATAACAGTAATCAACTTTACAAATATTAACTGAAATTGTTTAGTAATACTAGTATCTCAAGTTTTAAGTAATAAAATTTAACTACCCCACAATATCAAAAAACTTATTGTTGTACAAATATTAAAAAGAAGCAGACCACATTTCAACTTCAGCTGAATAAATGATGGACATAATTTAAATATGGAACTTATTAAATACCTAATCTTTGTGATTCAGCTGTTCGTTGTGTAAATTATATTTAATATATAGCATCCAATGTCTTCCAGAGAGCAAAACAAAATGGAAATAAAAGAGACAAAAACAAAAAAGAGGAAAATAAGTCAATTTTTCTTCTTCTTCTTTTTGGCTTATAGCAAGGAGAGAGGGTTGCCACAATCCGCTTTTCATTTGGTGGTCAATAACACTCTAAAATAGGGATCTCCAACCTTTGGGGGGGTCAGTGAACAATTTTGAAAAATTAGAGAAACTTTTGTGGACACCACACTTATCCTACAACCAAGCACACACGGCAAACTATTCTGTTAGCTACAATGGGATACTTGTTTCAAGCCTAATTTCAGCTAGGGTGGTGAGGACCCTGTGGGCACCAGGAAAGGCCTCGGGGGGCGCTGACATGGACAATCCCTGCCCTGAAAGATTGCAATTCCTCCTCAAAAGTATTTGCTTGATTTCTTCCTTGCTTGACCTACAGGGTCCGTGTAATTTTACTTAGTATTGCTAGATCTCAGAGTTTAATGTGCTGTCCTTGAATAGGTGTGTGTGTATCTTTTGTTTCTGCTAGTTGGCCTGCACTATTGAGCCACTATAATTATTGTAATCAATGTTATGGAACTGATACTTTGAGAGACATTGATAGGTAGACTTTTGGGTCTTAGGGTATGTCAGCCTAAAGAATAGTATTCATTTACTGATTTTTATTTATTTATTTATTTGGCCACAACTGTTTGGCTTCTAGGCAAGTCCACCAACCATGACAAAAAACCATCCTTTCTCCTCCTCTGCTTCCAGCAATTATCCCTACACATTTTTGCTAACCTAACTAGAGTCAAATGCCACTATGTTAATAATTTAATAGGAACCTCTACTGAGAATGTAGACAGTAATGCTTATGTATGCATGACCAAATATATTTCCAAAAGCATTTTTTGTGGGAGTTACTTACATAATCTGGATCTATATGCTTCTCATAATACTTAATGCTCTATGCTTTAGAAAGCATCAGTTTATGCTTCTCCCAAAATATCCAGCCCTCCCAAAAGCACATCTGCACAGCCTGCACATTGTTGACCTCTCCTCACTCCTGGTCAGGGGCAGTGGTGCCAGGAGGCTATTGCTGCAGTTCCGCCCCAAGAGTCCACTATTGGTTGGGGGGTACGGGGATCCATCGTGTGTGTGTGTGTGTGTGTGTGTGTGTGTGTGTGTGGCTTCTTTCCAAGTGTCAGGGGTTCCACTTTCTTTAATGGTTGCATTTATTGTTCTCATTATGGGATCAAAAAAGTCCTTCAAATGTTTTTAGTAGAACTTCTCTGTTTTTTAATGGAATTTCTTCTCTGCCTGCTGTTCATCTGCATGGGTAGGCAAACTAAGGCCTGGAGGCCAGATTTGGCCCAATCACCTTCTAAATCCACCCACGGACGGTCCGGGAATCAGTGTGCTTTTACATGAGTAGAATGTGTTCTTTTATTTAAAATGCACCTCTGGGTTATTTGTGGGGCATAGGAATTTGTTCATTCCCCCCCCAAAAAATATAGTCCGGCCCCCCCACAAGGTCTGAGGGACAGTGGACCGGCCCACGGCTGAAAATGTTTGCTGACCCCTGATCTAATGCCTCTCTATTGATGCTTTCTCCATGCCGTGCATAATTATACATACCTCTGTCATGTCTCATCTTACTTGCCCTTTCTCTAAACTGAACGCACCATACATTGTCACCTTTCCCCAGGGGGAAGTTGCTTCATCCACTACATTATTTGAACTGCCCTTTTCCAAATAGTTTCCAGAAATATCCTTTTTGGAGTCCAGTAATAAGAAATGTGCACAATATTCCAAGTGGGGTTGCATCATAGATTTGTACAACAGCATTATGTTTCTGGAAGTTTTATCTACAGTTCCTTTCCTAAGGATCCCTAACATGGAATTGGCCTTTTACAAAGCTGTCACACCCTGGGCCAACGTCCTCATTCAGCTCTCCACTCTGACCCTATATCTCATTCCTTGTCACTCACTGCCAGTTCTGACCCCATTAGTGTATATGTGAAATTCATATATTTTATTGCTCCAATTGCATTGCTTTACACCTCCCTACATTGAATTGGCCAGTTTATTTCCCATTCACCCAGTGGAGAGTTCCATTTTGCTTATAAGAACAAATTGTTCAGGGGGTTAAAACAAAAACGGGATTGCAAGAAGCTCCTTGGAGTAAAGGTGGAATATGTGGTTGTGGTTCACCAAGTATGGCTTTGCTTCTCACAGCATTATACATGACAAGATGGCCCAGTTCTGCATCTCAGAAAGACAGAGCAGCCCTCTCTGGCTTCCACATCCTCTTGCCTTTAGGGTTGCCACCATTCCTCAGGCCCTGCTCCTGCGCTTTAATAACAGCTGACCTGAAGAGATTAAACAGATGGAACTTTTTCCTGCCACTTTATCTTCCTGCAAGGAGGGGGGGGGGGGAACCTATCTGCTTTTTTGAGGTTTAAGCATCAGACATAGGTGGGCATCGTATGTGCAGCAAAGAGAGGGGGAATATGTACCCACCCCAAACACATGCTTACTCATAATCTTGTATATGTGGTAGATTCTGCAACTGTCTGGACCCAAAACCACAGTCTGTGGCAGAAATTCACTGATAATCATGGCTCTGGATAGTATCGTTTTTTAATTTTATTTTTAAAAAGAATATCCTCACCATGATATGGTTTTATATCTGCTTAAGCGTCACCACCACTGGCCAGGACTGAAACCTGTAGACAAAACACAAAACCCTCACAGCTTGCAAAGCAGTACAATTCTGCCTGTCTCCTCTTCGCAAGCAAGTTTGCAGGAGGACGCGGCAGGAAGCCCCACTAATCATCTGAGTGAAAGGGACTTCCTGCTGAAGAGATGGCACTTGCATTGTTCTGCATGTGCGCCCTCTAAATCCGTTATTGCCTTCTTTGTATACCCTCAGAACAAAGGTCTCACCAGCCTCTCACCGGGCACCATGCCATGTGAACAGATGGGTAGAGAAAGTTGGGCAGCCAGACATCCGTGTCTGCCTGTTCAGGGAGAGTATTGAGAGCAGAATTAACTAGCTGCTCTGACGGCTATTCACCCCTAAGCCTACATGACTAGAGAGAGACTGAAGGGAAAACAGGAATCCAGATGGAGACACAGCCACCCTCGAGATTTTAATGTGGGGAAAACAAATTTGGAAGCCAGCTGAAGCCTAAGTGCATGCTGGTGTTTCCTGGGAAAGGCAAGACTGGGGGAAGTCAAGGCCACAGCAAGGGAAGGAGTTTTCACACTGATGATTTGCAATTAAAACTCCCAAGATTACGATGAGAGATAAATGGGTATATATTTTGGGGGAAAATATTTAGGGAACCCTGAAATTTTAGAGGGTATCCTGATTGCTTTGTTCTCACCTTTATAGGAATTGTGCCCCGTGAGGACTGGGGTACACAAAATCACGTTTCTGTCCCACTGGAGATGCTGTGGAGATGGAGCAAGACCATGTCCATTGCCCCTGCTCCCAATCTTCAAGCATCCCGTGCCCCCGTTCTGAACAGCACTTATGCCTGTGGAGCATGCATGCTTATCACAGACTCTCCACCCAACTGGGGGCCTTGCACAATGTTCCTGATCAAATGGAGAGGGCCTATGCGTATATACAACTTGTGTGCACATGGGCTAATGCTCACACAAGGGGACACTGAACCTATGCAGGTCAGGAGCAGGAAAGGGGTGTGACCCCATTCAGTCACCCCCTATCTCACTGATGTGAGAACAGTGAGTAACAGAGGCAACAAACAGCTTTAGTCCTCACAGGAGAAGCAGTCCACACATCCCTCCACAATTGTAGTGAATGGAACCTGACATTGTTTTGTGAGAAAGTAAAGGTAGGTGAGAGGGACGTGGGTGGCGCTGTGGGTTAAACCACAGAGCCTAGGACTTGCCGATCAGAAGGTCGGCGGTTCGAATCCCCATGACGGGGTGAGCTCCCGTTGCTCGGTCCCTGCTCTGCCAACCTAGCAGTTCAAAAGCACGTCAAAGTGCAAGTAGATAAATAGGTACCACTCCGGCGGGAAGGTAAACGGCGTTTCTGTGCGCTGCTCTGGTTCGCCAGAAGCGGCTTAGTCATGCTGGCCACATGACCCGGAAGCTGTACCCCGCTCCCTCGGCCAATAAAGCGAGATGAGCGCCGCAACCCCAGAGTCGGCCACGACTGGACCTAATGGTCAGGGGTCCCTTTACCTTTACCTAAAGGTAGGTGATGACTCAAGGACATAGCCTCCTCCTGGCCCATCCTAGATTGCTTACCCCAGTGTGTGACAGAGCCATACATCTGGAACTCATATTCACACAATTAGGCTTATATCGCAGTCTGCTTTGGCAACACAGGAACAGTGGATGAACAAGGAGACAAGAAGGGAAGGTGAGGAAAGACGAAGCGCCAAGCTGTATGTTACATTAGCATTAGGTTACCAGATTCTTTTCAGTGAATCTGGGGACACTTTTCAACTTCCTGCTAAATAGATGGATTTTGTCAGGGGACTGATTTGTAAATCCGGGGAACTGTCCCTGGGAAACAGGGACGTCTGGTGACCTTACATTAGCACATAATTAGGCAGTGTGTGTGTTGTGTGTGTGTGTGTGTGTGTTTCTTTGTTGAAAAGGCAGTCCAGAGTAGAAATGTGGCATGCGGTGGGTGAGTGGGAGAATGGATTTAACCCTTTAGCCCTGCTGTGGTCCCAACAGTGGCGGGCCTTACTGTGGATGCAGAGTAAGTCAGGACCCCTCCCAGCGCACTCGCATCCAGGCCCTATCCAGGCCCAAACACACTTCCAGTGGCCATCCAGCGTCACTCCCACATGGCCCAGTCTTGAGGTCATGGAGGCTGGCTTTTGTGGCAACATAGTGAAGGTTCAGCCTCGGAAGGTAGGGCCTTCGTTCCCAGGATGGCGGCAGAGCATGCACTCTGCATGCAGAAGTCCCAGGTCTAGAACAAGATCAGTTGCAATGGTAAGACAACTGAGAGAAGGGAGGCAGACAGTTTGAGATGAAAAGCTACATAAGAATGTACATAAGGATCTTGGCTCTTTAAACCATTTTAAGGTTTAGAATTAGCTGTTGTCACTGGATGTCTTTGCTCTTACTCTGTGAATACATGCTCTTCTTCTTCTTCTTTCTTCTTAAATGAAAAATATTGGGGTTTTTCAAGATCTTTATAAAATGAAAAATCTCCCACCTCCACCCATTTGGTGTTGGATGGGCCAGAGAAGGCGTTCAAATAGTAAATAACATTCCCTCTGATTTATGTTTTATTCTTTTCCCCTTAGTCTCTTCCCTTCCCCCCCCTCCCCACCCCCAGCAGCTGCTACTGCAGCCTCAACTTTTAATAGAAAAGCTAGCAGGAGACAGCGATTCCTTTGAAGACCAAGCCAATGCCCTCCACCCATTGGCATGGGGTGGGTGCTGCTCCCTTTGAAAGGCTCTCTTGGCAGCCGCTCAGAGACCAATGATGGGAGCCATTTTAATGGGAGAAGCTTCTCCACTCTGTAATGTACAGTTGGCTGCCCCTCCAACAGCTCATTCAGATTTTACGGGAGTATATATAAAGTTATTTATGACCACCTCCTGGCTACTGACTTTTTAACAGGGGATTGTGACCCCAAAATAGTTACCTGGGGCTCAGCATCTTTTGTTGCTCCTGCAGACAGAGTTGAAACACAAAAAGAGTGCTTTGTCTGAAGTTAGTTATTTTACTTAAAAGGGGGGGGGGTGGCGGCAGCTTCTTTTAGGTTTGTCAGAACTCAATATGCCCTAGCAAAACCTGAAGTATTAACTGCAACATGTTTAATATTTAGTTCCCAGGCTTTATATACCACCTGCACCATCCAGTGACTCCCTCTAGTGGCTTTGAGGGTGGTCCAGGGTCTTACTTGACAGAGGACAAGTCTTCCGTTTCCACAGCTGTCTGGTCCAAGATGCAGAACCCCAAGGAGGGAGAGCAGGAAGCCTGAGGTTGCCCATCAACAACTGGCACCAGGACAAGCGACTGCACACACAGGCCACCTGGTCAGCCAGGTGAACTGATGGGGGTCTACTGTCATTATTACTTTTCTTATTATTAATTTGTTGCTTTCTCTTCTTCCTCCTCCTTCTTTAATTTTATTTCATCTTGTTCTCTTTTCCCTTATTTTCTTAAATTATGAATAAAAATAATAATAGTGATTTTAAAAAGGTCACTGGGCAGAGTCTTCTCCACAAAAGCTGCTCCCTGTGTCTGCCCCCTGCTATGGTAAGCTTAGGGACATTGGGTGGAATTAAATATATTACAAAGGAGATCGTTTCATCACCACAAGGTTGCCTGATGGAACAATCTCCCCTGTCCTGTCCTGTCCTCTTCCTGCACACTGTTCTGGGTGATCTCTGGACCCTCCAGATTTGGGGGAGGCATGAGGGGCACGTGGGGCAGGGAGAAGGGGAAACCCCACTGCACTAGCAGGAGTCCTTGCTCCAGCTTCCACTAGTGGAACAGCAAAGTTGCCCCCATAGGTTCACTTTTATAGGAGCTTCTCTGCAGCATTTTTCAAAAATGTCTGGATTGCTGAGGTGCTGCTGAAATGCTTCAGGGATCCCTGTTTTGCATGTTCAGACCCAGAGACCTCCCCCCTAAATAAATTCACACTTGACTCAAATTTTAGTTTTGGTTTTTGGCAGAATTTAGGAAACAACTTTATTGATCACAGAAGGTGAGTGGTTGCATACAGTGGCGTAGCATGGGTTGTCAGCACCCGGGGCAAGGCAAGTAATTTGCACCCCCTAACCCGTGGATTTTAGCACTCGAGTCTCTTCCACTAGATTAGTTAAAGAAACCCTTACCCCCTAAGCACATGTATTGTTTGCATCAATAGTCTCCTGTTTATGTAGCCGCATTTCTAATTCTTTCCACATTGTAAATGCACTCAAGTGATATGAACTGCGCTCATGCTCTAGTAATCTAGGGCTTAACTTTCTCCATGCATTAAATCCACTTGACTTTCCAAATGAACTTTTCCCTTTAGCCTTCTGAAAAAGCATGCGAGGAAAGCAATATGCAGCATTGTTTACAGGAGAAAACACCAACCATGTCCTTAATATAGTCTCACCATTCTCCAAATGTATGTAGAACCAATCCTTGGAAAACGACCTGCCATTACTGTCTCTTGGAAACCATGCATCCTTATTCTGCAGTTCCTCTGTCCCTCGCCTGACAAGTTCAGTTTTCAAGGTTTCATCCATGGTTTCAGGCCAATAGCCAATATCAGTAAAAACTTTTTGGTCAATATTTTCTGGCAGATTTGGCTGAGTATAAACATCCTTAGATGAAACTGTCTCTGCTTCTAATGCAGGAACAGGAATGTCCACCGACACAGGATCAGGATTATGAGTCTCCTGTGGTGCTGCTGATGGTCCTGCTGTAATTTCAGCAGTACTCACCAAAAACCGGTGAAGGCTCCCAGCTAACTTAGCTTGTTGCTCTGTCTCTATCTTTCTCCTTTTCCTGCCTTGTGCACCAGATTCTTTTTTGTATGGCATGATATAGGTGTAGTATTCTGCTAAAATTCGAAAAAAAGAAAAAAAAAGAAAATCACTTTCTTGCCTTGCTGCACTTTTAGCACCCCTTCATTGTATAACCATTTCTTTACTCTTAACATAATGTTTATTCACCTTCATGCCTATTGCCTTACTCTTTCAGCAAAAAAATAAAAATAAATTAAAGGTTGCTAGACCCACTGGCTTACATCAACTTATGTTGAGCTGGAGCAGCTACATATGGATCGAAATCTGTCTCGTCATTGTTGAACCAACCAAACTTCAATCCATCTGGTCAGCTCAACATGCAGAATGACCAGCGTGCCCCCTTTCACTGCAGAATGACCAGCGTGCCCCCTTTCAATGCAGAGAGACCAACGTGCCCCCTTTCATTGCAGAGAGACCAACGTGCCCCCTTTCAATGCAGAGAGACTTACCTGCAGCGGCGGCTTCTACTCAGTTCCCCGCGTCTCCTCGAGTCCTCCCGCCTCCTGCTTGGCAGCTCAGCCAATTGCATGCATTTGCCTTTCGGCCAATGAGGAAGTGGATCCCACTTCCTGATTGGTTAGGAGGAGGATCCGTGTGACAATAGCGAAATTTTTGCAAAATCTGTGACAGCGCTGAGAGAGAGTGAGTGAGCCAGGTAGGGGCAGAGAGCTGTGAGTGCGATCGCCCCCCCCCAGATGTTGCGCCCGGTGCGGCCGGCCCCCCCTGCACCCCCCACGCTACGCCACTGGTTGCATAGGCTCTGGTTCGACTAGCTCCCTGCACCCTTGCAGGCAGCGCTGACCCAAGGCACCAGCATAGCACCCGTACTCCCTGGAAGACCCCTGGGACTAGCTGGGACTGGGATTCTGGAAGGCTGAAATTGGAAAAGCAAGGCCCCAGAAGAGTCATAAACCTTGCTCCCTTCGCTCACATCCGAAGGACCATGAGCCTCAAAAACATGTGGAGGAGCCAGGCTGAGAATCAGGCTGCCTCCCAAATTGCTGGGCCAGCAACTCAAGTTCTGAATTGAACCTAGTCATGGCAGCAGGGGCTGAACCAATATTAGCCATAATTGCACTCAAGTGATCCAGTGTAAGCTGAGGGACTGCAGGGGCTGGAGCTGAACGCAGTGACTGAGATGGACCTCTAATTAAGCTCTTAGAAGGGAGAGAAGGACTGGGATTCCTTTTAATAGTCATCTTCACACAATACCAATGGGACCCAGGCAGACTAAGATGGCTCTCCCGCCAAAACAAGATGGCGCTCCCACCAAAACTAGGCAGGGACGAACCTCTCCTTGCAAAAGGAACCCAAAATGGCGGCCGGAATGAAAAGAAGGGGGTTTCCCACCCTCAGACAAATACCCAACCAGCCTTTCCTCAAAAGGGGCACACAGAAATCAATATTGCAATGGAGAGGGAACTCTTGATGCAGTGAAACTAGTCAAAGCACTGAACGAAAGCGCCCAGAGAGTGACAAATGCAAATTGCCCAAGTCACGTTAGCTGAAAAAACCCAAAGCTGCAGCCACAGCCAAATTACAGGGACACCAGCCGCTGTAAGGGGAGCCGAGTGGAGCAGCAAGCTCCGCAACTGGGAGCGCTCAGGGGCTGGAGCCCCTGTGGGACAAAGCCCCGCTAGAAAAGGGAAGGAGAAGGAAGGGGGGGAGAGGACAACTCAAAAGGGGAAACTAAAGGAAGCATTAACGAAAGGGGAAGAATAATGGAAAGAAATCACTGAGACGATCTGTTGAAGGTAAGTCTCTCGGCTGCACAAAGGACATGCTGTCAGCTTGTTCCGAATGCACGAGCCGAAAGAGGAAGCTCTGGGTCACTTGCATGGGCATATATAGGTCCCTCTATCCATTTAGACTGTGTCCCATTGGCCAGATTGAACCCAACATCAAGGGACCTGCCAATCGGGTGTCGTAGCTAACCAATCCAGCCCACCCACAACACAGGAGGTCAGTCTCCAGGTCTCACCGCAACAGGTGCCCTCTTTTAGGGAGGACATGATTTAGCTTGTGAGGCCTTGTGCAGATCCTGCTTTGCCTTGGCCAAATCCCTCTGTAGTTGTCAGTCAAAGCAGACTAGAGCTGGTTAGATGAACCAGTACTCTGGATGAGTACAAGGCAGCTTCATGTCACCCCCTTTTGCCCAATACACAATTTTTAACAAAGTGATTTCTCCTCAAATAATGCATTTTTATTTTCTTTTTCCCCATTAACACATGCATTTTTAGGAACGCTTACTCTGGTATATGCATTTTTGTACACATTACTTGACTGAAATATTCAGAGAAGTGTGACTTCTGAAGGACAGCTGTGTTCCGGTTCTTGTTTTGTTTCAGAACATGTGAATTAGGTAGGTTTGCTTTTAAAAAGAAACTGAATTGAATTCTCCCCCCCCCCCACAACCCTAGTTCTGTATAATTAGGAAGCTTGCATATTGCATTTTGAATTGGTCCTACTAAATGTGTTGTTTTACATATCCAATGAATCCAATAAATAATATGTCTACTTGGTGCCACTTGGAAGGGTTTTCAGTGGGGCAGAAATAAACAGGCAGCCAAGTAACAAAATGGTTCAGCTGTACACACCCTCAGATAAACTGATGTTGTTGTTTTAATTACAGTGTCAAGATAAATCCAGAATTCAGTCTGAGCCAGATCTCAACACAACCCAGATCTGAAATGTATTTTCAGTGCCAGAAAAGCCTTGGAAGCTAGTCGGAAGTGCCTCTGAGGATGTGAAAATGCTGAGAACCTTTTATCACCACAGTGAGGAGACAAGCAGATCACACCCTTCTGTGTCCAGGCTTAGCAACACAATTTTGCACATTGTTCTAGTATGTCAGTTAGATTAACAGGAAACAAATAATCCAGATTTTTCTTGCGCTGTTTAGGAAAGAGCAAAATATTTTTTAAAAAGAAAGTATTAAAATGGAACTCATAAAATGGATTTTTAAAACAAGAAAAATAATTTAAACATGGGGTCGTTAACTTAAAGTCAGCTCCTAAGAGTTCACCAGAATATTGGAAGGAACCCTTTCGGAGGAATATGAAACAGCAATTTTAGAAGGAGTATACTGCCCCCTGATGGGAAAAGGGGTTACTAAAATTCCGTCTGGAATCCAGCTTGAAGCTGCAATGGACTAACTGGCTTTCTTCAAAGGAATATGTTCTATGCTCCAACTGTTTCATTTCTCCTTTTCCTAACCTTGTGAATTCAGTTATAAACTACATTTTAGGCAGGTGCAACCTGAACTGTACATGCTGTTCTAAATTGGAGTGTGCAATAGATCTTGGCATTAAAATGCTGCCATTAAAATACCTGCTGTTTTATTTTGAATTCCATTCCCAATCATCCCTAAAAATATATATAATTTCCCCCCCTTTTTCACTGATGCAGCTCAATGAACAGATGTTATCAGTCAGTTTCCCACTATGATCAGGATATTTTTCCCATTTATAACTTCTTGCTATATATGTGCAGCAGGAATTGTCAGTTTTCCTAATTTGGTAAGATTCTTCTGGAGCTCTTCACAGTCTACTTAGAATTTATCATTGTGCCTTATTTGGTCCTATCAAAATATATAGATACTTGGATGATCACGCTGGATTGTTTGAGAGGGGTAGCTGGGTGTGTTATTTTTGCCTCAACAGACTAAAGCTTAGTTCTCTCTGAAGTGGTAAAACGTGTGTCTGGGCTGCACCATTTCAGACGGCCATTGTGGGGCTTACAGGTTCACTTGTTGCATGGGCACAGTGATGCTCAGCTGATGATGAGCCCGTATAAAAATATAAAGCTTTGCAACCATGGTCCAAAGGAAGCCAAACGAACACTGAGAAAGCGATTTTTTTTTTCTTGTATTTCAAATGCATTTGATGGTCATCTGATCTAGCTGAGATTCCTGAATTGCAGGGGGCTGGACTAGATGACCCCTGGGGTCCCTCCCAACTGTACAATTCTATAAGTATATGATTCTCTGAGTCTAAAGTGCCACACCCCAACACAGGCTTATGGCCTGAATAAGAGCAATGCCCAAGGAGGAGGAAGAAGAGATTTGGTTGTCTCCAAGTGGCAAAACTATCTAACTCCAAATAATATGGAATGGTTATGCATAATTTTGGTAGGAAATTCTAGAGACGGCAAGTTAACGAGAGAGAGTACAGTTGTAGGGAGGGAAAAGAGAGACTTTAACCTCCAGATTGTATTGTTTATCATGCAGTGCTATTTTTCTAGCACAAGAGGTGTAGGAACTCACCCTGAACACCTCCCTTGTTCTCTCAGAATAGCAATGGCGCCCACTGAGAACCAGAAGAGCCCTCTTATCCAGGATGACTAGCAACAGGCATCAATGTTCTGGGTCTGTCGCTGCTTTACAAACCTCCCATGATGAGGGAGACTGATCCCCCCCCCCCCATGTGCCTATTTGGCGTCTTAGCTTCTCTCCATTCCCATTTCCCCCCATCATAACATTCAGTGCCACTCCACTGCTTACTGTTGACACCAAGAGGAAGGAGCTGGATGGTGTTTTTTTCCACCCCCCCACCCCCACCTCCGCTCCGTCATTCCTCCCTAACCTCTGCTGCCTTTTTCTATTCTGGGCTTGTGCTCAGATATTTCTGTGTCTGTGCAGCCACCTTTAAGAAAATCAAGACATGTGCAGGTATATCAAGCCAGTTGTCATGTTTCACATGGGGGGGGGGGGTGAGATATCCACTTCTGCAGATTTATTTATTTTTTAAATACTCAGGTATTGTACAATAGTGATAAAGAATCTTCTGCAACTCCTTAGCATTATCTTATAAAATTTTTAAAGCACACAGAAAGGGAAGTGCCTTCAGTATAGAAAATGACCTGCCTTGTATAAACCAGCCATGTTATTTTTGATTCATTGCCATCCGATTCCTGTGATAAAGGTAGTAGAGAAACAAATCAATAATGATATAGCTGCAACAATAGGAAATCAGTGTATGATAACTTACTTGATTTAAAATTGCTGTTGGTCTCATGTATAAAAGTAGTTCCTTTGTGATATCTCATGATCCTGTTGATTTTGTTTTTATTTGATTTTTTTGTATTTTCAGTATCTTCTGCAGCCAGTATTATGTCAAAAAATTAATAAAAATAATTTGGAAAGAGAGAGGCAAGGGCTGATGTCTTTGCTGTGGTTACAGCCCTTTGTTGTGGTCATGTCCCACATTTACTATGTGGAAACTGTGTGGGCCATTGCCCCACTAATGTCCATAGTTCTCCAGAAACACACCTGCAGCCTCTTGGTGAAGGCTGGAGAAATTGCTTGTAGCTGTCCAGCGTGTCTTTGTCTCCTGCCATCTCTACTGGTCCATAAGCCACTGGGTTTGTCTGAGATGTGACCTGAACAGCAAGAGGCAAAGGTCTCTTCGCGGTGGTTTGCCGGTGGTGCTAGCAGCCTTTGACTAGAGTCCATACCAGGAACCACTGGCTGAAGCCAGCAGATTCTGGGAGTGGCTGTGTTAGCCTGAGCCTGCTCTTGCTTTGCTCCTGAGAACAGTAAGAGTGAGCATCAGCACAGGAACATTGAAAGCTAGGAGAAGATTGAAGAAACATTTACCCATTGCTGCTGCAAGCTGAAACCAATTGCATCAGCCAAAAGCTTAGGGGAGACTACTACTGGAATTTGATATTGCTTAAGCAACAAGAACTCTGCTGTTTCTTGTGATTCTAGTCTTGCTCTTTGGTTCTGACTCATTCTCTTGCTCCTGCCCTCTAGTTGCCTTCTGATCCCAACTGCCTTTCAGTTTCAGCTTGCTACAGTCTACTACTCATGGCCTAGCAAGATACATTTTAGAACAGGGACGCTTCCAAAAATTTCTTCATCAAAATTTCTCCCTGTATTTTGGAGTACCCCCCGAGGAGCACTTCAATGTCTCTTGAGACAGGCAGATGCCAAAAAAGTTTGAGTATTAAATTAACTAATTATTTCCAAAGTAGAACCAAAGCATTATAATTATAAATCCTTCATTGCACCATATTTTATGACTGCTATGCAGAGCATTGTGCTTGTGCAGTTTTTATTTTATTTATTTATTCCAATATTTATACTCTGCTATATCTTCGTTTACAATAATATCTTTATATAATAGTAACACCAAAAAATTAAAAACCAGAGACCATCAACTAACTTATGGAAATATATTTTTTCAATTGCCTGCATAAGCTTGGAGGCATAGAAACATTTTCAGCAGGAATTTAAAAGTTGAAGCAGAAAGCACCTGCTGAATATTTATTTCACAAAACTGGGCTGACGGCACTCAAGGCTCAGTTTTGTGTTGATGTCAAATGAACCTTGCCAATTGGGGGGGGGGTGACAATCAACAACACTGTTGCAAATGATCAAGCTGGTATAGTATGAGTTTAGGCAGTCCCTGAGCTCCCCTAGATCTAAGTTGTTCAGGGCTTTGTAAATAAATACAGGTTTTCTTCAGCTTTCAGTTCACTGAGATACCATATTTCCTCCCAAGATATTATTGATGCACACATACACCACACCATAGTATTGACTCTTGATGCAAGTACTGTTTGAGGAGATGTTAGCAGATGGTATGGAAACTGTCTCTGGAGTGGCTTCTTCACACATAGAACTGTCACTTGATGTTGCAGTCTTTGAGCGACGAGTGTGCGTGTCTCTCCAAGTGGCTCATGGTGACAAAACAAAGCCAAGAGAAAACATTCTCCTTTCTTACTTTAAGGGGGGAATTAATTCAAGTCTGTTGCTATTCTTAACCTCTAGATGGCAGTGCTATCCTGGAGGTCACAAATACGGCGACTAAGGAACGAAACCCGAATGCTGTTTCCTGTGCTCGTGTTTGCTGCCGCCAGATGGTGACGCGCTCCTCTCAGGGACTCCGCCCTGCCCCGCCTCGGCTGCAAAGGAGGGAATTAGTTTGGGCTGTTGGGAAAATAAGAGCCCTTGTGTGCTATCTATGCTCACCATCTCTGCTCCTGTCACAATCCTCCAAACATCTCAATCACCTTTACTTCATCCACCCAAGCCTATTTTAAGACTTCTGTTTATGTTTGCAGATCAAAACAAGAGACTGTTTCAGAGTCGTTAAGTGCAGTCACCCATTTCCTACCTCTGCTACAAAGTCCCACATCCTAAACATTATGGGTATTCCATAATATTACATTGGGATCCACAAAGCTTTGTATGATACTGGAAATGTTGCACAGATGGTGGAAGAAATGAAGGATAGCAGTTATTTGAATAGCAGTCTGAAAGAATGCTAACTTTAGAACCTAATAAAAAAGCTTCCTGCAGCTTCAGTAGAGAACATTCACTGAGAACTATCCATCTGCATAAATTTACATTTAACTCATTAATTCAATGAGCATAAGTTAATCATTCATGCCAAAGCCAGACAGTTAATCGATTTATTTTCTTTTAAAAACACTTACAGCTATCCAGTTGAAATCGATGAGACAGAACTGTTTGAATTTAGATGAATACAGTTGCAACTGTATTTATCACATTCCTTGCCAAGCATTCTCTTCCATGTGCTGCCAGGACACAATGGAATGGACACACAGGTGTGCTTTGCGCATTGGAATCAATGCAGCTGGAAGAATTCCCTTCTCTGTATGTAGATTGAAGATTAGATTAGGATATAATGGTGAAAGAGGAATGCGTGTGTGTGTGTGTTATTATTATTATTATTATCATGATTACTAATTGATTTCCTCCGTCTCTCTCTCTCTCTCTCTCTCTCTCTCTCTCTCTCTCCTTCTCCTCTTATATTTTTTCCTTTCTTGCTATGTAGTCTTTTTTTCAGTATTTCTCTTTAGACCAGTTTGGTTTTAACTGTGACATATGTTGAAAACTTTTAATAAAATGATTTTTTTGAAAAAAGAAATCAATGCAGCTTTCCCCTTAAGCATGTACTTAATATGTGCATAATGATAGTTGCACAATCTGGCCACAGGTTAAGTTCCGATATGTCATTGAGGAGGATTTCAGTATGTGATTAGCCCTCCTGTTGTACTTCATGCCATAAGTGCACATTCCTTCTTTACATTTGTTTATAGCACACATTCCCAATAAACAAAGGATGGAATCCTAAAGGGGCGTGTGTTTCAACTGAAATCAAAAGGACATATATATTTTTTCTTCTCGAGATGAGTTTAATGCCTTGTTAATTAATTAATAGCTGGTTGATAGTATAAACTTTCCGTATAAACTTTATTGCATATTTTAAAAACAATTACCAAACTCAAAGTGTCTTCCAAGACATATATGTGCATACTGAGGCTTGTGCTTGTATGCAGGCATCCACATGGCATCAACTTTGAAAATCTTTTACATTATGAATTCAGTTCACATCCACAGCATAAGTGGCAACCACTTATCATTTATTGTTAATAAATGATATAAATCAAGACCATACTGAGTCAAACCCATGTTTCTTTGTTATTCCTCTGATCACCCTCTGATGGTGAATTAAGTGCTCCACAAGGGCTATATTCCACAAATATTGGGTCCAGGGTTCTGTGGTGGGAGGGGTTTTTTTCCAGTTGGAAGCAGCTATTTGTCTTACTGCTGTCATAAGAAAAAGGACTAACTCTTTATGCTTGACATTTGAATTAATATCATTTTCCATTGACAGCAGAGCTAACAGGGGTTCAGGTACAAGATGTTGCCCCATAATGGCAAACAGTCTAGAAATCTTTAACTGGTGGACACTCCCACCACATGTGGAGGAAAGCACCTTTAAGCTCACATCCTCTCCAGCATAAAGCTGAGAGAGTGCCATTAACTCTGAAAAGGTGTAGGAATGCCCCATGCCATCTCACCTTTAGATGCTTCCTGAAGTTTAGCCAAAATGATATGAAGTGGGGTTTAGAACATAAAAAGCTCCATTTGTGTTCATCAGTTAATTGACCTAAGTCCCACGCTTCTCTAAAATTCTACCCATTGCCCATTAGTAGGTCCAATGGTGCTTTATAAAGTAAAGAAGCTTAACCTTTAAGCTCTATATTAGATGTCAGGAGCCGAAGTCAGGATTAGGTCAGCAATAAAAAACACCGGTGTCAGTGAAGTTAACTTTTTATTCAAAACAACCAAAACAGTGCAGGCCTCGTGATCACAGCAACTCTTCCTAGAAGGTCTTGCTCCAATGAGGCAGCTGTGAGGACTGAAGGTCCCCCTTCCCTCTGCTCCCTAATACTCCTCCTCCCCTGGATCCTTCCCAAGCAATCTCAGGCTCCTTCATCTAGTCCCATGTTGCTCTGCCCTCTTCATTCCTCTTTGTGTTTGGGGAGAGCAGTGGAGAGGGGACCCAGTCGCAGCAGGAGGAGAAGACTCCCTGGCTTCTTCAGCAGCCTGCCTCATTTCTGTCTCCTGGCCTCCCTCCTCTCCTGCCTCTGATTCCGGGCTGCTCTCTGCCCCAGACTCTTCCTGCTCACTAAACCCTGTTGCGTCTTCAGCTTCTGACACCTCCTCCTCCTTATCTGCCCTCTCTTCTCCCTCTGACCACTCATTGTCATCCCACCCCCAATCCTCTGGCTCTGAGCCTTCTTCCCCTGGGGGTTCTCTTGGGGTTCCCTAGCTGGTGCCTTCCACCACTCCTCTGCATCCAGCCAGTCCTTGACATTAGATCTAATTCCTAAGGATTCAAGCATCATTAGGGATTGAAGCCCTTTGTTTTTATGAAAAAGGGAACGACCAAACAAACAAATCTGGCATATTTGGATTCAATTAGTTCCAATATTCTCAAGTTGTTTCTTTCGATTTTCCTCAGTAATTGGACGTCCTCTTGAGAGAATGTCCTGCATCCTGAATATTCCTGTTCCTGACCTTTGTTTATATACTTGTCTGTATAGCAGAACCTTGGGTGCTCTAAAATGGGTGTAAGAAGGGAGATTCCAGGTACCAGCCATGCTTCCCACAGCTTCCAAACTTGAAAGGAAACCAGTAAGAATGGGTTGCCTCTTCTGCCCCCACCCCAGCTCTAGAGAAGGGAACAGTGTAATTCAGTAAACTACCTGCCTGGGCACTGTCACCTCAGAAACCTAAGAATACCTCAGAGACCAGAGAATCCACTAATCTGTACAGACAACAGATCTGTACACACACACATGGCAACAGTGTACAGATCTGTTGTCCTGGCAGCTTACAAACACAGTCATTTACTCTGCTCTGGGGAATTCATACTACAGTACTGCTACGGCCTGTTATGCATAAAGTCACAGTAACTGGAAGTTTCTCTGTCTATAACTGATTGGAATTAAAGTCTGGGTTGCCCGTGTGGTGCCCATGGGCACAGATATGCATGCAAAGGCCTTCCCTGACATCCACAGGGTGCCCTCCCTTCCCCCTTCTTGACTCTTGCTGAAATTAGATTTGAAGGGGGGGGGGGAGAAATATATTTCAGCCAATAGAATGTCCCATCCGCCCTCTAATTGCAATGTGAGGGAGTAATTGGGAGGGTTGCAGGTGATGAGGGGGAAGTTCCTTTCCTCAGCTGTAACCCCTTAAAAAACACCCTCATGTCCCAACTACAATTCAAAGAAGCTTCTCAAAAGCCTAACTGGAATGGAGACCAATTGATGAATTGGTGGGGAGAGAAGGAAATTGCCCCTTGAAAACCATATTCCATTCACTTCAAAATGACTTTTTTGAGGGTACAAGTGTGGCTGCAATATGTGTGCATGTGCTGCATGATTGTGGTGTATGTGTGGTACTCATAACAGTTTCTCGGGTTTGCAAATAGGACCATGAGCCCAGAAAAGCTAGTGACCTCTTCAGTATAAAAATGAATAAGATGTCACCAGTCGTAAATGAATCAATATCATTTTTACTGGCCTTCTGTGACTTTTATATAATTTTGTGGAGCTTGGTTTTTTGGTTTGTTTATTGCACACTCCTACAAATTATCTAGCAATTCCTTCAAAGATAGTGTTTCCATTTGCTGCCATTATTTTATATCAAGCAACTTTTGCTGTAATAATCACATATTAATTCTCTATCCTTAAGGGGTATTCTGTTGTCATATTTTAGGAGAAAAAACAGTGGGTCCAAACATATTTTATAGTTCAGCATTTTTCCATTGCATTTTTAAATCTTCCTCCATAGCTTCTTTAGCTTCCCTGCCCTTCAGTAAAAACAGTTTTAATTGTCTGACAATTCCAACCATTTGAAATGAAATTCTTGATCATATTTTACTTATAGATAGTAGAGTAACATTTCACCCCATTAACAGCTTGCAGCAATTTTATTCATCTTTCATGAAATGGAGTGGACAGTTCTCCCAAAGTGTCCTCATATTTGCCCCACAGGTCTACTGTCTCTCCCATCTTAGGTCCATTTTAAAACGCTTTACCCCATCAAATTCACATTCATAGTGTTGCAATATTTTACAAGCTTTGGGTAGAACCTGCTTCTCATTAGATATAAATTCTCTCTAAAACTGGTCATATTTCTTAGCTGCATATCTGATCTCAAAAATTATTCAAATAATATGGAATCTGATAAAATTCAGACCAAGGAAGATTTATGCCTCCTAATTTGTGTTTGGTTTTACTGTTCAATCTATTGTTCTCATTTAAAATGGATATACCTAAACAGCCCCTTTCTCCTCATATTTTCATAAATCTGTACTACATTCTGAAAGTGAACAGAGACTTTCATAGACAGTCTTATTTTATGTCTGTCCCATAATGAAAGAAAGCTTGCTAGTATCTCTATTTTTTTACTTCTTTTCTACTGAAGTTCTGATATGTGTTTCTTGTAATTGACATACTAGTGAATATGGGTTTCTTACAGTTGTCATGATACTAGATTTTTACATTTCAGGAGGAAATGCCACCTTCTTTTGTTTTAAGTAATTCTCCTCATTTATAACATAGAATATGTAAAGGTAAGAAAAGTATACAAAACAACCAAATTGCTCTGCTTCTTCTGTGCAAAGCACAAGAAAGCTTGAACAAACAAAGGTTGTAGGATCATAAAGTGGGGAGGCACCCTGAGGATCATCTAGTCTTGGACTCTGCAGCTGTCCCGTCACACCTGCAACCTTGACATTACCAGCCCCGTGCTCTGACCAACTGAGCTCTCCAACGTCTCTGGGTATCCATGCCCATGTCCTCAAGGATACAAAGAGGCCATGGAGATCAGCATATGGCGCTTATAGACATTAGCAGCAGTTTTAACTGTGTATAGAAATCCCTTGGAGGACCAGGCTTACCTCTCTGCTTTTCCCCAGGCAAACCCACTAAACTAAAGATACGTTGCCTCTCAACACTTCCAATAACTCTCTCCATTGCTCCAGATCCTCCTCCCCGCCCCCACCCCAGCAGTCTATGTATTAGCAAACATAATAAAGGTCCACCATACATTGCCTGGAGAGGCTTCCGGTGGTTTTCCCTTGCACTTCCCTTGTAGTGGGTTAGTTTTTCAGCTTCTGCAATATACTGGTTTCCTGTACCAATTGTCCACATTTAAATTTACAGGAGCTGAAAAATTTGTGTAATAACCAGACATGATGCTACAACCCTGAACAATAAAAGGTAAAGGGACCCCTGACCATTAGGTCCAGTCGTGGCCGACTCTGGGGTTGCAGCGCTCATCTCGCTTTCTTGGCCGAGGGAGCCGGCGTACAGCTTCTGGGTCATGTGGCCAGCATGACTAAGCCACTTCTGGCGAACCAGAGTAGTGCACAGAAACGCCGCTTACCTTCCCGCCAGAGCAGTACCTATTTATCTACTTGCACTCTGACGTGCTTTCAAACTGCTAGGTTGGCAGGAGCAGGGACCGAGCAAGGGGAGCTCACCCCGTCGCGGGGATTTGAACCGCCGACCTTCTGATCGGCAAGTCCTAGGCTCTGTGGTTTAACCCACAGCGCCACCTGCGTCCCTGGCCCATGAACAATACCAGACCTTTAAACAATATGCTAGCACTTCCCCCTACAAACACAGAGAGCAACAATAAATGGAAAGATTTACACATATGTTGCCCCGTAACACTTCAGACATTGTATATCTGAATGTTCCAGGACTGAATGCAAGAACACCCTCCCTGCACATACTGTAGAATACTAGCATACTATGGAGAAGCACATCATAAGATTATTCTTTCTAATATGCCAGTTTTCCATGGGTGGATACTCCTCCTACAAGTGGTACAATCCAGTGCTACAATCCAGTAAGAGCTGCATCACATAGAAGAATAGAATTGTAGACTTGGAAGGAGCCACGAGGGTCATCTAGTCCAACCCCCTGCGATGCAGGAACCTTTTGCCCAATGTGGGTCTCAAACCCACAACCCTGAGATTAAGAGTCTCATGCTTTACTGACTGAGCTATTCAAGAATCTACTGATACTACAGCTTGGCTCTTGAGGAATCATTCCTAAGTTAGCAGAAGTACCATGGGAACGACCTCCCTGTGGATTCTCCCCATGCTGCCCCAGCAATGGGGCTAACAATTTGGTGCCTTATGGGCTGTATCATCACACAGGAAGAAGAGTAGAGTTTGGGAAAGTATCATGGTATTCATATGACTACGGAATACAAATATTATCAGAGACGTGTGGAAGGTGGAACTGAAGAATAAATTCTAAGATACTGCATGACAAGGACTTGAGCACTCAGGGAATTTTCATCATTGCTGGAGAGGGCATATCAGACTAAATGCACCATTGCTCTAAACCAGCTTGACATATTTGTTCTTATATAGACATGCAAGCACATGCATACCTATTCTGGAAAGAAACAGTATAGTAGGCACTTTATATGTAACAGCACTGCACTACTTTTTTTGCAAATTGTTGCCATTTCACATGAGGGTGTTTATTGGTGTGTGAAGCAAGACTTTCAGCCCACCCAACCGAGTGCAAGTCTTCCATAATTTCATTTGCCTTCTGTGACGTTATCACATAAACTCACCTGACTGGGTAGTGCTATGATGTTATCGTGTTCACCACAGAATCAGCTTAAAAAATGGGGCCAAAGCAACAACTGATGTGGCAGAATAGCTACAAAGAAGTGTTACATGAACATGAAATGGCAACAATTGGGGGGGGGAGTAGTGTACTTGACATGAGCCAACAGTACTTGACACGAGCCAACAGTGTGACGCGGCAGCTAAAAAAGCCAATGCAATTCTGGGCTGCATCAATAGGAGTATAGCATCTAGATCAAGGGAAGTAATAGTGCCACTGTATTCTGCTCTGGTCAGACCTCACCTGGAGTACTGTGTCCAGTTCTGGGCACCACAGTTCAAGAAGGACACCGACAAACTGGAACGTGTCCAGAGGAGGGCAACCAAAATGGTCAAAGGCCTGGAAACGATGCCTTATGAGGAACGGCTAAGGGAGCTGGGCATGTTTAGCCTGGAGAAGAGGAGGTTAAGGGGTGATATGATAGCCATGTTCAAATATATAAAAGGATGTCACATAGAGGAGGGAGAAAGGTTGTTTTCTGCTGCTCCAGAGAAGCGGACAGGGAGCAATGGATCCAAACTACAAGAAAGAAGATTCCACCTAAACATTAGGAAGAACTTCCTGACAGTAAGAGCTGTTTGACAGTGGAATTTGCTGCCAAGGAGTGTGGTGGAGTCTCCTTCTTTGGAGGTCTTTAAGCAGAGGCTTGACAACCATATGTCAGGAGTGCTCTGATGGTGTTTCCTGCTTGGCAGGGGGTTGGACTCGATGGCCCTTGTGGTCTCTTCCAACTCTATGATTCTATGATTCTATGATTCTAGTGTAGTGCTGCTACATATAAAGTGCCTACTGTACTGTTTCTTTCCAGAATAGGTGTGCATGTGCTCCCCAGTGTGACTTGCACACCCCAAGGAATCAGTTATGTATGATTAGACCAGAATCAATGGGGGGAGCAGAACCAGGCTATCTGCAACACAACTGGTCAGTTAGTTAAGTATTTTTATTTATTTATCTGATTTAGGGGGGCACTTGCCCCCCTGGCTATTCCCATGTCCTTGCCCCCGGTCTCCTCACTTCGTGGAGCAGGTTTCTTCCATCACTTGTGTTCCATCGCAAGGAACTTGGAGCGAGCCACTGCAAACCAAGCAAGACTCTCTCTGCAGAGACCCGCCGCTTCCATTCCACATAGCCGCACCCTAAGTTCTGCTTCTTGGTCTTACTGGAGTGTGATGGAATGTTGAGAAGTGGGTTAGAAATATGCAGAAAGCTTTGAATAATTGCAGTTTCTAGGAGAGAGAGAGTTGTGCTTGCATCTGGAATGACGCACCATTTTTTCCCTCAACTCTGGGATAGCCTTGAGCAAACCAGTGTCACTGAGTTTCCCAGCTGTAAAGGGGGATTAAAGCAGTACTATTCTCATGAAGCAGGGAGAAAGAAATGCTGAACCGCCTGGTAGAACTGGAAGCTCTATATGAAAAACTACATTTCTTCTGGCTGAGTCAACAGTTCCCATTACCTTTTCTTTGAACTTTTTCAGCAGCATCAAAACAGGGGCCAAGCAGTAGAGTTTAGAAGATTGCTTGGGAAGCACAAAGTGCAGAGATGTATGTGCAAAGGCTGCCATGAGATCAGCCCTGTTAGATCAAATCACAGGCCTCTCTCGTTTTCCCACTGCAGAAGCTTCTAAGGAGGACGTGAGCACCATAGCTCTCCCCCACTATTGATTTCCAGCAACTAGTTTTCAGAGATATGGTGCCTCTGATCCTGGAGGGAGACTAAAGCTATCATGACTAGTAGCTTTATCCTCCATGAATTTTTCTAATCCCATTTTAAAGCCACCAGGGCTGGAGGCCAAATTCCCTAGTTTAGCAATGTGCTGTGTGAAGAAGTGCTTCCTTTTGTCTGTCCTGAATCTGATACCACTCAACTTCCTTGGATGATCCTGGGTTGTAGCCTTAGGAAAGAGGGGCAAAACTTCCCCTATCAACTGTCTCCATGCCAGACACATGCACCATGGTTGTGTCACGCCACAGACACGCACCCCTTTTTCTAAACAGTTGTAACCTCCTCTCATAGGAGAGGTGCTCCAACCCATTAATAATTGTGCTCCTAGTTCTACACTATCTTTTATGAGGCACTGTGACCAAAACTGTACACAGTTGCACCATAGATTTGAAGAATGGTATTATTATACCCTGATTCCAATGAGATGGAAATCTGAAACTTTGCTGTAATGTATCCTGTTTCAGGGCTCAATCACTTGTTTGTTTGTTGAAGCACACATTTTCAGTCTCACCATGGCATTTGGGTCAGTCGGGGTCCGGGGAGAACTCAATGAAAGTCTCTTTGGGCTCAAAGGGACTTTAGCCCCCCTGCCCTCCTAAAGCAGCAATGTGGACTCCCCTTTTTATTAGCCCTGATGTGCAATGATGGTGGGAGGAATATTAGGCTCATTCATATCATCAATGCAGATAGTAAGCTTCCTATACCTCCGTGGATTCTTTGCGTCCCATATGATGTTCTCCTCCAAATCACTGCCTTCCCAACACATTCCTTTCCTGTCCCCCCCCCCCCTTCTCCTTTTTGGTATATCCCTGGTATAAGAAAACTGGGGTTGAGGGAGGGAAAAGTGTGGGAAGGCAGTGATTTGGAGGAGAATGCGGTATGGATAACAGAAAATTAACGGCGGTACAGGACTGTTATGCTGACTGTCCACATTAAAAGACAGTGTGGATGAGTCCTGGAGCCAACTCCTATAGGTGAGGTCCCTTCACCCCCCATAAAATGTTTGAGGGGGCCACCCTCCCAAAGTGAATGGTCATTGCCATTCCAATTGTGCCATATGATCAATTATGGGATGGGGCATATCTGCTCCCCATGGACATAGCCAGGAATTGGGGGGAGGGGGCAGAACCAAGCTTCAGTTAAGTATTTTTATTTATTTGCTTGATTTAGGCAGGCAGCTGCCCCTTGTACACCCATGCTGTCCCCCAATATTTTATTCAAGTTGGCACCCCTGGATGAGTCCATTGTCAGCAGTGGTGCCCATCTGCCTCCCATGCTAAGCACTACTCTCGCCTCCTAAGGAAGGAAGGGGTTAGAGAAGACAAAGAGAGAGACTTAGCAGAAGATTATGCCCCCAAGATGGTCTGGGCAACCACTCTCCACACAAACCCTTTCCAAGTTTGGTCCCTAACAAGAATGGAGTGGCCCTCACTCAACAGCCCTGCTATCCCTGGCATCAGATCTTTCCTGCTTCTGGGTATACTCACACTCACTAAGAGAAGAAGTGGAGTAGACCCTCATAAATCCTTCCATCCCTTTCCTGCCATTGTACAGGTGTTGAGCAAGGATTGTGTGTGTGTGTGTGTGTGTGTGTGTGTGTGTGTGTGTCGGGGTGTGTGTTTAGTGGAATCACTTTATTATACCACTTATTCTATGTTCAGGAGAGCCAGAAGGTTGCATGGTGATTATGATTTTTAAAGATTAGGAAGACAGAAACAGTTGTGAGGCAGGCTGTAGGAATAGCAATCATAAATAGTAGACATTTTGGAAAGGGGGTGTTTGCAGTTTCGATTATTTGTTAGCAAAATGCCCATGATTGTGACAAGGTGATTGTGAGGGAAGGACCTGCGTATATCAGGGAATGCTGAAATAACAGCAAGGGGCTTTTGTTGATGAAAGATGGAAGCTGAGTTTTGGCCTGAGGTCCTGGATAGCAAGAGCTAGAACAGATTATGCAACAACAAAACATTGCAGACAAGCAGATACAAAAGTAAGAGGCATTACTAAAATTTGCTCAGGTTACCTAATTTAGAGGTTGTGGACTTCAGCTTTTCTCAGTGTAGAATTTGAATTGTCATGGTTTACAGCAGCCCTCGTTCTATTTCTATAGAAAATGGACTGAAGTGTGAACAGATGGACAGAAGGTGACGCCGGTAAGTGCAGACTCCTGCCAAAATATGAATGGGCCATGCTAGATTTATGATGTGAACATTGTGTGTGTTGGGCCATTAGAATATATATTAATGAAGTAATGCCTTTATTAGGCCCAAGCAATAGCTAAGCATACACATTCACACATAGTTATTGAAGAAATACTATTCCAAGGTTTGAAGGAAAAGAAGAGTATTAAAAGCAGCAGTTAATTTATCATAACCTTTTTGATTAATTTGAAAGGTGGACCCCTGATTAATCAAGGAAGCAGGCTGTTATTTGTATAAAGCAAGTATTTTACCTGGCTCCCCCATATTGCACTCCAGAGCAGTGGGAAGGGAAGCAGCATTAAATACTATCAACAGTTAGGTAGGGCAACTGCTAAGGGTAAGCAGGCAGACAGGCAGGCAGGTACACACACACACACACACACACACACACACACACACGCTACATTCTACAAATCTGAACTTGCAAGGCTGGCTGCAGGAGGTCAGCTTTCTATTGCCATGCTGGGTCCCTCTTATTCTGTTAAGGTAATACAGGGAACCCCCCCCCCCCCATTTACGTGTGGGTTACGTTCTGGGTCACTGTGCACATTGGCCTGCCCAGCTCCATTCCTCCCCCCCCTTTCTGGTGCCAAATGCAGCACACATGTGCATGGGCACACGTGCATCAAACGCGCAGCTTGAGAGTTGCCTGTAAATAGGGTTACACAATGTAGGCAATTGTTAATTAATTAATTAGATCAATAAATAACATCATGAGGAAATAAAAAGATGCTCTGATTAACTAGGCAGTGGATTTCTCAAACTATTTTTAATACACATACTTACAAAAATGTGTAGGGATGTGTATGGAAGGTAGGAGAGGGTATTTCAGATATTATCCTTCCTTGCTCAAGTTTGTGAGTACAGCAGAGTGCATCCCTTTGCAGCAAGATAGGAAGCTGTTGATTCAGCTGGTTTCAGCCTTTTTTATGAAGCAACCAGGATGCCTTGGTGCAGCCAGGATTCTTCCTGGTATTTCCCCCCTTTTATCCCACTTAAAACAATAACAGTACAAAACAGTCTTCTTAGAATAAAATAGAGTTTACTCAAAGTTCACATTCAGTAGCAATCTGGTGGCAGGCTTAGGTTGCAGTTACAGGTACATATTGCAGTTTAGATTAAAGTGAAGTCTGAACTATGGATGAGGTATGAGAGATCAGACTAGATTGCAGGAAGCAAAGGAAGAGGCAAGAGAGTAAGGGGGGGCGACATCACTAGCCTTTTATGAGTTATGCCCATCTCTACCTGGCCGCATCCAGAGGGAAGCGGCTCCCACAGGTTTGACAGGAAGTCCTCCCTGTTGGCCCCACATTCCTCTGACTGCCCATCTAGCAAACAGGAAATGTTGGGCTTGATTGCTCTTTCTGGATATCCCACAAAATGGTGCGCATTAGGTGCCATCTTCAAAGTGCCCTCCCACTAGCCTGCAAAGACTACTGTGACCTGCACATGCATTGCTTTGAAAGTGGATTGTTAAGTTGATTTCCACTGGATACACATTTAATTGGTTAATTCATCTCTATAATAATTATGCTTTATTGACTATGATTTATTTACTCTTGTGATGACCCTGAGAAAAATGGCCTCGTTAAGGTTCTAAAACCAAAGGAAGTCTTCGCCCATCCTAAGTGTTTTTACTGATGGAATTTGCATATGAAAAATATGTAAATTTAATCAGTTTTTTTTAAAGTCACTTCCCATGTATATAACTATGCTGTTCGATTGAATAACCCATTCCTATGTTCACTCAGTAGCAAACCTCCCCAAGCTCAATGTGAACAGGTAGGTCTGCTCCGGATTGCAGGAATACACGCCTTCCTTTAGGCGCCAGGCGAAAACGATCCTCTTCCACCAACCTCTGGGCTGATTAACATCCTATATCATTTTAAATGAGTTTGTGGGAGGGGGAGTTTGTTCTTGCTCTTATTTTTTATTGTGCATTATGCATTTTGTGTATTTTTATGCTGTGAGCTCTTCGGATGAAGGGCGGTATACAAATTTAATAAATGGAATAAAAGCAGTGGGACTTCCTTTTACGGATCGGGATGCACGTTTGGGTTTTAATCGGATTACAGACCCAGGATTAGTTTTTAGCTTGCTTTTAATGTTACTATGTCTGCTGAAGAGGGTGTGTGTGTGTGTGTGTGTGTGTGTGTGTGTGTGTAAAAGTTTGCCGAAGACAAATGCTTCGTTTGCAGACCCTATAATTATCTGTGAATCCCCCTCCCCTTTATTTTGTATGTGGAACTGGAGAGATGAGCGTTGGAAATGCAAAAGGCAGCAGAGGAGGTGTGCGCGCGAAGTGTGTGTGCGAGAGAGCGAGAGCGAGAGAGCGAGCGAGAGATCCTCCTACCTGCAGCTACAGATCGCAAGATACGTGGTGCTACCTGGAGAAGTCAGAACAAGTAGAAACGCATTGAACTTCCAGGCTGCGGCGAGGCAGTCGATCCCCAGCTACGCCTGCTCTCCTCTCCAGGAGACTCCCCTCGCGATCCTCGATGTGGTTGCTTTTTGCAATTAAAAAAAATGCAAAAGCCCTTCTCTCTGTCTTCCCCCTTTGTTGTTTTTTGGCCCCCATGGTTGCAGGGGGAGCCGATCGTTTGAACGCTGCCTTGGTGCCCCCCTGCCGGGTCTTTGGAGGAATCCCCCAAAGGCTTCCTGCTGCTGGGATTTAATCGGCAAAGATCCCTTTTGCGGCCGCTCCGCTCTCTCGGCCCCCTCCCCCCGCACAATTTTATATTATATGGCTCACTCCGTGCCCTCCTAGATCATGCACAGAAACTTCCGAAAGTGGATTTTCTACGTGTTTCTCTGCTTCGGAGTCATCTATGTCAAACTAGGGTGAGTACGAGACCGGGTTGCATCGGGGGCGGCGGCGAGGGGGGTGTCGGGATCCGAGGAGAGGTTTCTGAAGTTGTGTGTCAACAATGCCACATATTGCATTTTGTTGGTTAAGTCATTGCCCTTCTTTGCACCGCTTCTGGAAACGGGTTGTTGCAAACTCGCAGGCAGGTTTTCGGGCACCAAAGATGAGATCTCTGGCAGGGGTGGCGGGGACCTGGATGTCTGCTGCCTGTTCCAGCCCCGAGCTCGCCTTTAGAGAGAGAAAGGGCTTGTGAATCCAAGCCGCGCGTCGGTCAGCTAAAAGAATTATCGATTTCTTCCTCCCTCCCACCAGTTTGGAGGCGCTGGTCATGTGAGCACAGCAATTTGCAAAACGTTGCTGCGTCGCGCACTGTCTGGTCTACGTGCCTGAGTCTGCAAAAAGGGACATTTTACATATTGTTGTTTCGTTTGTTAACTGGTGTAGGACAAAGAGGGATTGAATAACTGTGGTTTTGTTTTGTGTGTTTTTTAAAAAACAATAACCCAGCAACACATCCCTAGGTAGCTCAGGCTGCAATTCCAAGTATAGATTTACTTAGAAGTAAACGCCATTGCAATGAGAGGAACTTTCTTCAGAGTAAAGGTAGACACTGTGGGTGAGACCATAAAGAAGAAGCTTGCGTTTCCTTTGGAACTCGGCAAGACTTACTTCTGAGTAAAGGTGCACAGGATCGCTGCAGCCTCCTGAGCACGCTGACTGGGGAGGAAAGCCAGCAGCTGAACCCAGTGGGTCTCCCTTTCCAAGAACGCAGAGCTAGGGTCAAGCTGCCGAGGCTGCAG
The DNA here is from genome assembly GCF_964106645.2 of Podarcis pityusensis. Taxonomy (NCBI): domain Eukaryota; kingdom Metazoa; phylum Chordata; class Lepidosauria; order Squamata; family Lacertidae; genus Podarcis; species Podarcis pityusensis. Next base: position 97,969,357 of record NC_138032.1, on the reverse strand, counting down.
GCTCGCAGGGGTTAACTCCTGAGCAGCCGGCTGACCCGAAGCTCGGCTTCCTCCTTCGGAAACGTGCTTGGGAACCGCAGCCTATTCCGGAGTCGCTCCCGCGGAATCCGGAGCGGGTCCATCCTGCCCCAGAGAGAGCGAGGGCATAGGATCGCTGCTTCCCTGACGATCAGCAAGACTCACCTCCCCGCCAGATCCCTGAGCCCATTTCCTGGGAAGCAATGTAAACTCGGAAGCGGAGAGGTGGGTGTAGGGAAGCTTCGGAGGGTGCGATCCTGTCTCCCTCCTCCCACAATTAAAATCCGTGGAAGGGATGTGTGTGTTTGCACTGGGGAGCGGGTGTCAGCTCCCAGTCGCTAGCCGGGCCCCACCGACCCTCCGCAGCATCCCTCGTCCCCGGGAGAGAGGGACCCGCCCCTGGCCGGCAGCGGGGGGTCGGGAGCGGCGGAGACGGCCCTCCCTCGACCCACTGCGCCGGGGTCGCTCTCTCGCCCTCCCCGAGACGGGATCCGAGGCACCTGCTGGGCGCCTGGAGGGGGGCAGCAGGCTGCAGGGGGGCAGTTACCGGGGGGGGGGCGCGGGGCAGAGGCAGGGGCTTTCCTTCAGCAGACCAGGCCGGCCGGTCTGCTCGCCCTGCCTGCCTCCCTCCCTCCCTCCCTCCTGCGTGTCGCGCGAGGCGGCCTGCCTGCCTGCCTGCCGCGAGTTGTATTTCCACATTCCTTTGCTCCAGCCGAGTTTCTACCTGTTGAACCGCACGTTAAAGATCCCTGCCTTTTATTCCGCCCCCCCTCCTTTTGCATAGCTGCGGGATTATTCCTCCCCCCCCCCCTTCTCTCTCTTTCTCTCTTTTACGGTCCAAAATGCGCAGAGTGAGTGCGGAGCTGCAATCCTGACCCTTTGAAGCTTCACCTGCCAATGGGCCGGGCGAGGGGCGGGGGGCGCTTGCTGCGCGAAGGCGCAGTCGGGCTGGCAGACTGGAGCAGGTGCTTTAGGGAAGCCCAGACGGCTTTGCACCAACCCTGCAAGGTAGAATGGCGCAGTCAGGTGCGGTGCGGCGCAGTCGCGGGGCCGGGCGTGTGGGCCCAGGGACTAGTCCTGCTAGCCAGGGATAATGGGAGTTGTAGTCCAACAACAGCTGAAGGCCCGAGTTTGAGAGGTCCTGGACTAGCCGTTTAGCCAGAGCCGCTTCAAGGCGGAGTCGGGATTCGAACCCGGAACCCCCTTCCCGACTGACAATCATCAGACCCTGCCATCGTATGAGCTCAGGGTGAAGTCTCGCTATCGGGCTCTCTCCCAAGCACTAGCCCCTGCGATATAGGCCACCAAGTACATATTTCTCTTGCAGGACCTCCTTGAGCTGAGTAACTTTGCTTGGGGAGTCTGGGCTTGGAAGCTTGCAGTCCTGATCTTCTGCTCATTTATGCCACATTGAAGAGGATTAAAGCAGGCATTGAACAGGGTTGAGGTCCTGTACACATTGAAGTAAATGTACAGGACCTGAACCCTGTGCACAGTTGCTGGAGTCGGGAAGGAGCCCTGCTTAACTCAGTGGCCTTTATTTCCTAGTAAATGTGGGTTTCAACTTGCCAGCGTACATAGGGCTGTAGCTATTTCTCGCCACGAGTAAGTTCAATGAGGCTTGCACCTAAGAATGTGTGTGCGGGACTGCAAAGAGGGACTGTGGCTTCTCTGAAAGTCTGTCACTTTCACACAGAGTTTTAGGAAGGGCTGAATCACAAAATGCCTCTGGTGATTTGATTTTGTGGAAGAATTCATGTTCAGACCATGGCCCTAGCAGAATGTGTGAACGCGTCCTGTGGAAACATCCCAGGCAGCTATAGGTTCCACCTATGATTTGGAAGGAGCCATTCCACATGTGCAGCACATCTGATGTTGCAGCCAACCAGTGCCCAACATGCACACAGGAACCAGTTTTTTCATATTGGACAAAGGTTCATCTTTGGTGTAGTGGTTAAGAGCGGTAGTCTCGTAATCTGGGGAACCGGGTTCGCTTCCCCACTCCTCCACATGCAGCTGCTGGGTGACCTTGGGCCAGTCACACTTCTCTGAAGTCTCTCAGCCCCACTCACCTCACAGAGTGTTTGTTGTGGGGGAGGAAGGGAAAGGAGAATGTTAGCCGCTTTGAGACTCCTTAAAGGGAGTGAAAGGCGGGATATCAAATCCAAACTCCTCCTCTTCTTCTTCTTCTTCTTCTTCTTCTTCTTCTTCTTCTTGCTGCCACCATGTCAACGTGCACCTAATACAAGAGAGAATGAAGAAGATGGACTGAGCAGATGTTCCAGGCCCTCACGCCAGTTTAAGCCCAAGCCAAATAAGAACTTAAGGAGAGAGAGTCCAGGTGGACCAGACATCTAGCTCATCATCCTGTTCTCCCACAGTGGTTAACCAGATACCTCACTTCAGAGAGCTCACATGCAGGACACGAAGGCATCCGCCATCTGTCATTGAGGTTCCCAGCAAATGGTATCCAAAGGCCTTCAAGCCTGAAGGCTTCCTTTTCCCATCATGACTAGTAGCCATTATGTGCCTATACTCCTTTGAGACCACCTAAGTCCGTGGCTGCATCACATTTTCTGGCTCTGGCAATGCATTCCATACCTGCATTAAATGCTGTCTATCCTGAATCTCCTGCTAATCAGTTTCATAGGATGACCTAAGTTCTAGTATTAGGAAAGAGGAAAAACGTCCCACACATCCTCTGTCACGTTTTGCTCTCAGTCACTGGTTTGTTTGTATTGAACGTAAGTTTCAACCAAACTTGTGCTTGTGCAAATGAAATTCCCTGTCGCAAAATGCGCCTAGAACAATGGGAGTTTTTAACACTGAGTATGAGATTTCTGTTGCATGGCTGGTATAGGATTTTAAAGGATGAGCCACCAGTCGAAAAAGGCAGAGATCTTCAAGATCAGATAGATCCCTCTCCTTCCTTGATTTTCTCTTTCATTTAGTATGAGTCTGAGACACATTGATGCAAACACCCTCTAAGGCTCTGTGTCTTGTGGGGTTCCTGCCACATCAGAACTATTGTGTTCCGCTCAGACAGCATTATGGGAGCAATGGTGTCCAGAGCCCACACAACAGCTGACCCTGCCGTAAACTCTATCACACTGTTTAGCAGAAGCAAGTCACAATTATTTCAAATGGATGTACATCCAACCCTGCGCTGTGCTTACACTGGGAACGTTTCATACTTTGGAATAAATTTGAATGAGATAAATGGGATTAACTTCTGATGCATTAGACTATGTCACTGATGAAAAGAGTTTTCCTGTGCATAAATGTGTTTCTCTTTAACTTTGCGTCTGTTCCTTGGTGCTGTAGGGACTAGTCCACACATTCCATTGTTCTGCACTTCCTGATACTGCTCTTGTGTATTTGTTTTTTAAGGAGATATGAAGGTCCTGTATGGCATTATACCTGTGATAGACCACTCACACCTGCAAGTGAAGCGCTCCCCCAATGATGCAGTCATTAAGTGATGAATATCTGTGAGCCAGCCCTGTTTCCAAATAAGATGCTGAGATGTTTAAGCACAGGGTTGCTTTTTCCCTCTGAGACTGTGTTATTGTTCTTTAGCAAAGTGCAGCATTTAACTGGTGTGCCCAGAGCTGATGGTGGTTAGTTTGTGTATTGTATAATCAAAGAGATGAAAGCGACTTATGAACAGTTCAGGGCCAACTGCAAAAGTATGTTCTTGCAGTAACCAGATAAACTAACTCTTTCTTACTCATCTTCATCCTGCTGCATCTCACCACTTTGTTCCCAAGGCATCAGATGCATTTATGTTGAAGTAGCCTCTTTGCCTAGGGATGCTACCAGCATCTCAAGGGTTCCAGGACTCTCTTCTTTTTGTTTTAGGGGGCTAAGGGACAGTTCACACATGTCTGCACATCTCAGGACTAAAGCTTGCCTTCAGGATCATACTGTGAACTGAATGTAAGTAAACTTCTGGTTACTTTTAAAAGAAGACAGTTGTGTCTTTATTCTTTTTAAGAGGGAACAAAGGGGATTTACCAGGAACAAATCCAATCTGGACAAGCCAGACTGGATTGCTTAACTCAAGAGATTCAAACGAATCTCCCAACTAGCTTCCTGCAATACACAGGAAAATGTGCTCTGCTACCAGCTCACTAGCATGAATGAGGAAGGATACTATACAATCAATATATCCTCTCCTGGTATCAATATGATCAGTCATATTGCTGACACATTGGCACACAGTTGTAGCTTTCTATTTGGCTTCTAAGTTGATATGTGTGTCCAGAAATCTGGATTTTCCAAGAATTACAAAGCCAGACAGAAAGGTCTCCCCCCGCACACCTGTGTTTTCTTCCGTTTCAGGGAGTTCATCCCAACTATTTACTGCAGCTTCTGCCTGCAAGTAGTTGCTCCTATTGAATCCAGATGGAGTTTCACGGGGTGGGATGAGTCTCTTGAACTCTGGGGATGTGGGTTCAAACCCGACATTGGGCAAAAGATTCCTACATTGCAGGTGCTTGGACTATATGACCCTCATGGTCCCCTCAAACTTTATAGTTCTATGATTCTATGATTGCAGATGACGACTTACCCAACGTCTATGTGTGCATGTGATACAACCATTTGAGAAGGGTGCTCTTCTGTATTGTTCTGTCAAGCAGAGAAGAAATGTATTTACTACATGTTTGCATCTTATCTGAACTACTGACTGGATGGCAAATTTTTCTCCAGCATTTAGGAGGAGGATTCAGAGGACCAGCGCACTGAAATCTGAACCTTAATGTGAATCACACAGACTTAGCACTCAAACATGTGAACTAATAGCACTGAAACATGTGCAAAACTCATTTTTCTCACTACAACTTGTTCCCATGTATCTGTAATTGGAGGAAGGAGGGGAGGGGAGTCTGGTGCTCAGAGAGTAAAGAATGTCATGAGCCCAGGCAGCTACCTGGTGGGATTTCCACCATTTAAGCAGAAAATTGAGCCATAGGCAGTGCAGAGGTGACTGTAGGTGAGGGAGATACATGCGAGAGGCATGCAAGGAGAATATGCTGCACTAAAGAAGAGCATAGATCAATAATAATGAAAAATATAGAGGGTCACACCACACCCAAACAGGTGACAATTGGAAAATTGGTCCAAACTAGCAAGCACAACACTTGATTGATTATTGGAAACTGAATGTGTGAACTGTATCCACTGATAAGCATGAAGTTTGAGGTGAATAAAAAGTTATCTCTGTGAAGGCTAATTCACATATTCATCAGTCAGTCTTATAGTAACCTGAGCATGCAATGTGTAAACTAGTCCTTGATTTATTTGTCTGCAACATCGTGGTGACTTGCAAGTATGAAAAAAGGCCCACATGGCTTCCAAGAAAATGGTTTTTCAAAAAGCCAATTCAGTACAGTGCTCTCTGCTACCTGTCATGGTGCAGTCACCTTTTAAAGGAAAAACCAAGTGATGCACCTGAATCTGCCCTTGCCCTCTTTTAGCTAAATGGAGAACTGGCAACGATGCTGGCAGGTGATAAAGGCTTTCCCCCTGGATTTATATGTGCAATGCAAATTGACACGTGCATTACCTGATGTGCGTCACTTAAGGATCAAGCTTGTGTGAATCAGCCAAGAGCTGCAGCCATTCCCTAGGAGTTGTATTGTGCGACACGCACGCAGCCTGGCTTGGCATATTTGAAATCACACTGTGGGAAGCGGATTCCAGAGGGAGCAGGGAAGGCGACGGGGCAGCTTCAGAAAGCAGGAGGCAGCCGCTGCAGAAACTATACTGGCGAGTTGGGAAAAACAGTTTGCGAGTCAGAGAAAAATCTCTCTCTCCTAGCTTCGTTCCTTGCCCATGTTGTTATCCCTCGTTTTGGGTTGGGGAGCAAAATGAAACGGGGAAAGCGGGGCACGCGGAAGTCCAGAGAAAGGAGAGCAGGCTGCTTTGTGTCGTCCTCCTTGCAAAGGACACAGGTGAGACTGAGAGGGCGATTCAGAGCCCCAGACAGGTGAATACTGATGAATGATGACCTCCTCTTTAGTCTGCAACTGCAAATGTACGGTAATAAAAAATAATAACCAGAAAAGAGAGAGAGAGAGAGCACTAGATCCTTCAGCAAGCCTAGGAGAGAGATGAAGATCCTTCACTTTCCCTAAACAATAGCGGGTGTAATTGACTCGGGCTGCTTGGAGGCTAGACTGGGGGGAGAGGCAATTATTCCCTCTTTCATCGAGCCTTGGAAAGACCAATTCTCCCCACCCCCGTGAAATCATATCCTTTTGAATGCAGTGATACCTCTTCTTCTTTCTTTCCTTCCCCCTCTCTCTCTCTCTCTCTCTCTCTCTCTCTCCCTCCCGCTCCCTCTACCAGTTTTTTTCCCCTGTACAAAAAAAGGAGAGGGGGAAATGATAACGCAGCAGCCTGGCTTTCCATCTCTCTCTCTTCTCCATCCTCCTGTTTATTCCACACTCCACCCCCACCTCGGTCTTTGATTTGCAGAATGAAGTGTGTGTTTTAGGTATGGGTGAGTTTTGTATTTTGGCCATATTTTTGGTCCATATTTTTGGACTTAGTGCTAAGATGAAGATAGCATTCAGTCTCGACCTTCAGCTGTGGTGGAGAACACCAGCAAAATAACAAGGTTAGGGTAGAATGAATTCAAGATCTCTCCTATCATCATCTTTATTTCATTAATTGATGATGATGATGATGATGATTGTATTACACATAGTGAACAATTCCATCAAGGTGAAAGATAGGCCCCCGCCATGAAGAGATTACTATCTAAATGGTATTGGAAGAGATAAGGGAAAGGAGAAGTCAGAGTAGCGTGGGATGAGGACGGAGAAAAGTCCTTGCCCCTTCCTAAACTCAGTTTTATGGAAAAGGTAGCTTTTAGGGAGGGATTCTTTGCTGGTCTTTAGCACCCCTAAAGTACTCCACCACACTGCCTCCGTTTTCCTTACAGCAACTCTGAAAGGTTGGTCAGTATTAGCTCCATATTGCGATGGTGGTTTCTATGAAACTTCCCGGCTCCAGCCCACGGTCGCGCAACCCCAGCCTCTCCTCGTTTACTCGACAGTAAATCCTCGTGGATCTTGGGGCGGCGGGTCGGAGAGCCTTACTTCCCAGTGACTTCAGACTCTGCATCCTTCCCTTGAACCCAGTCGTATTTCACACAAATAAGAATACAAATCGCGCTGTTAAACCCGCTCTATTAAACACTCCATTTCCTGGGTCAGCCTGTTGGCTTTGGAGGAGGAAAGTTAGATTCAGAACGACACAAAACCAGTTTCGGGCTCGGCGCTTCCGGTCTCCTTCCTCTGTCTCTCTTTGCCCACCGCCCTTGCGATGCTCAGATTGTAATCTCCCTGGAAAGGGGGAGTTGTTGTTTTTATTTGTTATTATGGTATGTATTTTCGATGTTTTTTATATTACAAACTTCCCTGTGATCTTCGAATGAATGGCAGTATAGAAATTTTAATAAAACAACAACAACAACAACAACAACAATATAGTGGGTTCAAGTCGGCTTGCAAGGCCATTCCCTCCAAAGCCAGGGGCCAGGGCAGGAGGGAGGCAAGGTTAAACCCTGCGTTGGCTGTGTGACCTGTTCTTAGGAGGGAACGGGGCGTGTGGCTGAACTGAGCAGGATTTACTCCCTGCTCATCGTCTGATGAACAAGAGCTAAATCCAGCCCCAGGAAGAGTAAAGATACCCCCCCACGCTTTTTAGAAATAGAATAGAAATAGTAATAATAGTAATAATAATAATAATAATAGTAATAATAAAAGGTTTCTGCTGAGGCTTCCCTTTCCATGAAAATGCTCCTGCTAGGAGCTGAATGAATGGGCTTCAGACAGTAGTTAGCCAGGCGGTCTTCCTGGATGAGCGGCCCCTGCCCAAACTCCAGATTTGGTGGGGTGATGTCCCGAATGGTAGACCAGGATCTTCAGCGCAGGGACAGATCCGGAGTGTATAAGATACTGACAGGTAGCCGTGTGTGTGTATACGAGAATATAGCGCGCTCTCTAGAGAACTATATTCAGTCCTACACACACACAGTTTTCTGTCATATGAACTCTAGATATTTCACAGCGCTGTGTGTGTGTGTGTGTGTGTGTGTGTGTGTGTGTGTGTGTTTGTGTGTGTGTGACAGAGAGAGAGAGAGAGAGAGAGAGGCGGTAAAAACTCTGATTTCCCATTGGCTGCTGCATCCCCAGGGTACTCCTTTCCGGAATCCCTGAATAGCACTGTGAACAACAATCCGGAGTGAAACACGTCACTATTCGGTTCTGAATGGGAAGGGAGCGATGGTGAAGTAGACTTTGGAGCGAGGGACGAAGGACGCGGGGCCCAGTGCAGCTGGCTGCACCGCCTGCTCTTTACTCCAGACCGACTGACTCCAGATACAATAGACGCGCGTCCTTCTGCCCTGGGAATAATTTGCACAGGTTAAAATACTGCAGTCCTAGAGACAAGATAAACCAAATGAACAGGGCTGGGGAGGGGGAGACGCCACTTTTTATTCTCTCGCCCACCTGCTCCACGCCTGGCCCGCCTTGATGACCCGCCTGCCTTGGTGGGAATTTGGGTAAATCATAAGGTGCATCATTTAAAGGGAGCAACGCCTTACAACCCACCAACGAAACTGTATCTCTTCTTTTCCATCGCAGCACTCAACAGATCTCAACAGTTTTCAACAGCGGCACTTCACCTTTCAGGCTTACACTGCCTATACAGGAGTATAGTCCCTACTCAGGGATTTCTTCCAGGCAAGTTAGTTTAGAATGACAGCCTTACGATACAGGCTTATAAATATTACTAGGCAGATCAATGCAGATTATTATTATTATTAAAAAAAGACTTACACCCACCCACACCCACAGGAGCCACCTGAGGTTTTCTTTCTAAAATGGATTTCGTTGCGTTCCCTTGCACACATTCAGGGCTATGCCAAAGTAGTAACAAAAAGCAAAATGTAAGCTTGCTTTCGGAAGGTGACGCAAGAACATATTTTTGCACATTGCTCTGGGAATCTGTTGAGGGCCGAGGCTCGGTCTCCGGATACCCTTGTCCATCAAACAGGACAAGACTTCCAGCCGGCTTCGCCTGGGAGCGCAGCTCCAGATCTCGTTAGGATCCCATATGTACAAATCTGTTCGCTCGTCTTAACGGTATCAGCTCATCGCACCAGCATGTCATATACACGCTCCCTCTGCCACTGTCATTTCTGTGGAAACGAGACTTTCACTTTCTAATAATAAAGGACTGCCACGAAATCGATCTCTCTCATTCTCAAGTTTCTGAAGAGAATTCTGCCGCTAAAACAGTACACTTCAACTTACCGCATGTCTGCTGTCATAAAATCGAAGTGTTCCCGACATTTGTTTTTCTCTTTAAAGAAAGCGACAGACCTGTGATTTGGTCTAGTTGTGTGCGCGTGTGGGAGGAGGAGAGTCTGTTCCTCTTCCTAAATTCTTATTCAATTGAAAGTCCCATTAAATTCAGTGGAATTTACCTCCGAGTAAGCCTAATCCTGCTGATTTGGCATGGAGTCCTCTTCCAAGCCAAAATTCCATAGGATCGGGTTGCGCGTCACTTGGAGTGGGGGAAGAGGTCCTTAATTCTAGCTCCCCTACCGTAAAGCTTACTTACCTTAAGCCAGTCCCCACCACTCATCAAAAGCTACTGGTATTTTTGACTGAATTCTTTTACTGAAATTTCTAAAATTGTGCAAGAATTGTATTTTGTGGAGGGCGGACCCCTGCAGATTGCCCCGAGATCCCTGGAGGAAGGGAGGACGGTAAGGATCGTGTGAATTCATTGTTCAGCTGGAGCTTTGACGCTTTTGCTCTGCAGCCAGTTTGGCCGAGGCCAATGCGACGTTTCTTAATAAGCATGTTTAGAATTACAGCTTCGTGGTCCGATCCTATGCCAGTAATGGGTAGTAGTCTGTCCCGTTCCAGCTCCGTTTCAAGTAAGAGTGCACAGGACAATCACCTTGATGGTGCAAGGGTCATTTAGGGTGGATCTGAGTTCATTCAAAGTACCTGGCAACTATTAAAAATAGTCTCCATGGGATTTAGAAGGGGCAAGTAACTCCTTGGGCGGGGCTGCTGAGCTCCCTCTTCAGGTACCAAACTGCCTTCCCTGCCCGTTGGGAAGCGACCGCTGATATCCTTTCCACCTTTCTCGATATTTGCGCACCCCCCCCCCCCCTTATCCCGTTTCTGGGTGGTGAGGGGAATCACTGACGGACGAGACGAAATTTAATCGTTCTGCTTGGAGAGAGAATAATAATTAACATTTCGCCCCCTGGGAGATTCACTTATGTCGGGAGAGGTTAGAATTAAAGAGTGTTCAGGTTTTACGCCCGCTTTGACGGCCAGGTGTCCTGACCGAGTCCAGGATTCAAACGACCAGCTAAAAACCCTCCGGGAGGGTCGCACGGGGTGAGGGTCGCCAGAAGCCGTTGTCCACGGGGATAGGTCACTCGTGCATCGCCGCCCCCCGCCCACGAATCGAAATGGGGAGTTCAGAAATGGAGGAAAGGCAGTTCTGGGAATCAGCTTTCCTCTGGCCGTAGAGGGAGAGAGCCAGGTTTTGTCCAAGAGAGGAAGGCTGGCTGCACCCATTCCATTTATATCCCACCTTTCCTGCAAGGAGCTCACGGTGTCGGGTCTGGGTCTCCTCCTCTCTGTTATATCCTTACAATAACCCTGTGAGGGAGCTGAGGCTGAGAGGCTGCTGTGACTGAGGGAGAGCTCAGCAGCTAGAGCATGAGTCTCAGGGTGGTGGCTTTGAGCCCCTCGTTTCATGACTGATTCTGGTCCACTTAGTCCTTCATTCACTCGGTCCTCGTCCAGCACTCACGACTCCACCGCACTCACCTAGGAGAAAGCCCCGTGGAACTGCATGAGGCTCATTCCGCAATCTGAACGGATAGGCTGGCACTGTGAGCTGCGAATCAGGAGTCCCTGGAAGGGGGATTTCCCCCAGTGCCACGAACCTGGTGCCACAACCTCTCCTCTTCAGCTCAGAAGGAGAGAGTTCTGACAGACCTGCTACCGCGCCGGGTTGTTGTCAGGGTTATAACAGGGGAATGTAAACGAAGCTCTCTGAACTCTGACCATTATATGGAGACACAATACGCAAAACCCCCACGCTTTACTACGGAGGGAGTCGATCTCTGCAGCTGTCCTGTTCCCCAAAATTCTGTTTTAATCTAATCTTTCTGCTTGAGGTGCAGTTCACGCACCTCTTTATATAGTGCCATGTATAAAGAGGAAAGAGCTTTAAACGGTTTGTGGGGGAGTGGGGAATTACAGGAGGATCCTCGACAAATTTCATTTCAGTTTTATAGCGGGCGCACCTCGTTAAACCCCCGCGAGCAGGGATCTTCCCGAGTCTAGGATTGCAGAGACCGATGGTATTCCAAGGCACGAGGGATGACGCTTCCTTCCTTTCGGAGCCTCTGGCTCAGCTCCCCTGCCAGTCATCTCGCTCTGCTTTCTTCTAGAAAAAGCAACCTTTATCAGCAGGGGGCCGGTCCACCGTCCCTCAGACCATGTGGGGGGCCGGACTATATTTTTTTTGGGGGGGAAACCATGAAGGAATTCCTATGCCCCACAAATAACCCAGAGATGCATTTTAAATAAAAGCACACATTCTTCTTATGTAAAAACACGCTGGTTCCCGGACGGTCCCCAGGCCAGATTGAGAAGGCGACTGGGCCGCATCCGCCCCGGGCCTTAAGTTGCCTACCCCTATTCTAGAGCAGGGATGGGGACTTGCGGACCTTGCGGGTGTCGTCAGTATATAAATCCAGGGTCGTAGCCAAGATTTATGTTCGCAAGGGCAGGACACCCACCTAACATCAACCTCTACCTGGCTCCATCTAGCAGATTCGGAATGAAATGTCACAGCAACAGTTGTTTTAAATTACTTTCTTTTGACCCTAGGTGCTCAGAAAAATGTCAAAATCTTTCTCCAATTTCTACTTTTAGTTCAGTATGTATTTATTTATTTATTTATTTATTTACTTACTTGATGGGGGGGCAGCTTCCCCCCTCCCCCTGGCAACGCCCCTTTATATATCCCATGAGTCCCAGCCAGTATGCCCAAGGGCCAGGAATGATGATGATTATATTTATTCGTGTACCTCCTTTCCCCCTAAATAGCTAAAATAGAACCCGTTAAAAACATAGAAAAAGTGCAATAATTAAAAAATAATTAATGATGGGAGTTGAGAGTTCAGGCAGGGCTTTCCCACCCCTGTTCTAAAGTCTGCAGCTCCCAGGGGCCGAAAGAGGCAGCCACATTTACAAGTACCGAGGAATCCCTCCTTTCCTGTTGCAGATTGTCACTGCTGTGAGCCGCTTTGGCAGCCAGTTTTGGCTGAAGGACCCCCAGCCAGTTCCTGTGCATGGAAATGGTAATCTGACATGCCTCGATTTTAGTGGAGGCCAAAGATAACGAAGCACTTTGTCCTGGGCGCTTCTCACGCGATTTGAAGCCACCCTTGCAGCGATCCCACTGTCACCCCCCGCCCGAGGGCAGGCGGAGGACCAAGACTGCGTGGTTAGCGAGATTTGCGCCGCGCTCCCGCATTGTGCCATGGCGCAGCTCGGATGTCTCGCTCCCTCTCTGGCTACGCACAACACCTTGTGGCTCGGGATCCTCCCTGTCTGTCTCACGAAGGTTTCATTTAATGTTTCTGGCGGTGTTATGAAGCCAGGAGCTATCCTTTCTAAGCGAGTCACATCTGGCAGTACTGACGACGTCAACAATACTTTTATAAATTTATTTATATAGTGCTTCTGATGGCAGATTCCTTCCCCGAGGAGTCTCTAATTTAAACTTCCACGGGATATTTAAATATTCAAAAGCAGGAGGGAAGGGAAATAAAAGGGTCAGTGGAATTGCTTTCATTGCAGAGGAATTGTAAGCTCTGTGGGGCAGAGATTTCGTTCCCTTCCGCTCCTGAACCTCTGCCAAGTGCCATGCTCATGGCTGATGCTGAAGAGCTTCCTTAATGATAACGGCGAAGAGCGAAGAGCAAAAGGGAAGCCAGGGCGTCCCATCCCGGCGCTTGGGCGCTCGTTTTTCAAGCCAGCCAACTTGGAAAGCGCTGCTCCGCCACCGAAAGGGAGCTCTCCAGCTTGCCGGATCAGTGTCATGCCATTGTCATCGTTACAACACCGCCGCCACCAACACACACACACACACACACACACACAGACAGGAGGCGGTTTGCCGGCACCGCTCGCCCAATGGCAGCTTGCAGTCTCTGGAGAGTTGGCGAGGAGAGAGGGAGAGAGGCGCAGTCTGCCCTCCAAATCCCTGGGAGCATCATCATTCCGCCGAGAGAAGCCACTCTCTAACAAGCTTCCAACCACTGCGAGATGACTGGCAGGGGAGCTGAGCCAGAGGCAGCAGCAGCAGCAGCAGCTGGAGGAGCAGCGACCATCGCTCTGTAGAGAGACAGACAGACAGACAGACAGACAGCACCACCACCACCCAGGAAATTAACCAGACACAGCAAAACTGAGCCAACAAGCCCCTCTCTTGCTCCTTCCCCCCAGCCCAATCCGGATCCAAACTCAAGTTCCCCATCTGAGCCTCTCCCCCCAGCCACCCTCCCACCCAAAGTGAGGGGGGGGACACCAACCGGGGGAGGGAGCAGTTAACCCTTTGTGGTCCCCCAAGGAAGACATCCATCCTAAGCCAAGGAACAGACCTTTCGAGAGTGCTCAGAGCTGGACAACGACCATGATCCTTTTCTCACCGCGCAGCGTTTTACTCTCAGTCTATTACCCTCAGATTTTCCTCATCCTTACCAGTGGAAGTTACTTGTAAGTGATCAAGACTTCTTTTCTTTTAAACCCCTTACTTAGATGTTTGCTGGTTTCCTAAAGGGCGCCTTCTAGGAGCTGGGAAAGTGGGGGAAAGAGACGTGCGCCCCAAAGATGGTTGCTAGGCAGGGTGGGGGTGGCAGATATGGGGGTTGTCGGGAGTGGGGTGGGCATGTGAGAGAGAAAGTTTCTTCCGAAAAGAAGTTGCCTGTGGCAGGCTTGGCTCTCTGGAGTTCAGAGGCGCCCCCAGAGGAATCAGAGGCTTTTGGGGAAGGTTGTGGCTGAGGGGCTCCGGCGAGAGATGCTGCTGCGAACAGGTGCTCCGTAAGGAGGGATCGGGTGGCGGAGCCAGCGAGGGCAGAAGCACTGCTGAGAACCGGGGGGGGGGGGGCTTCCTTTCGGGTAATGATGCCGGGGACGTGGGGCTCCTTGTCCTGAAGAAAGACTGCTAACAGGAGAAGCACCCAAAGGCATTTCCGAGCTAAGTGGGTTGCTCCGCCAGGCACAGTGACTCGGGAGTAAGTCCCATGGGATTGTGGTGGGGCTAACTTCAGAACAAGCGCGACTCGGGATGCTTGGCTGCAATTCCACTTTATTAAACAAAAGGAAGTTTGATTTTAGACGTCAAGGGGTTTGTGATTGAATCAAAATAAGATTGTACCACCTCCCCGCAAAGTAAGATAAGTATTGATGTCCAGGTACTTATCAGAAGTCTTGGCGATGAGGAACTGGTAGTGTAACACTGTACTCCTAAATTACAGGCATATCCCCCTAAAAATAATAATTGCATTGTATCTATGACATGATCCGGCCGCAGAGAAACTTGTTAGTGTCCCATTGGTTTCAACGAGAAGACAAGACCCTTCTGACTCTCCTCGCTCTCCTTGACAGCGATGGCACCTAAATTTGAACTCTGAACTCAAATGTATGCTTTCTGCCCCTCACTCTTGACTGAAGCGGCTCGCCCTCGTTCGCTAGGGCTGCCCGCTTCGCTCCGTCTCTCCTCTCGATTCAGACCAAGACGCGCAGGCCATTCCCACTTCACCCGGATCGCGAAGGTTACCAAACGATTTTATCTGGGAAATGAGGATCCGGGTGCAGGAAGGGATGGAGGTTAGGGAAGCCGAGGGGCAGAGGGACGGACCCCCACCTCCAAGCAAGCCCCTTTATTTTGATGCTGGAGATCGACTCCGAAGTCAGGCTTCCTGGAGGAGTGAGGACTAATTTATTCAAAATGAGCGAAGCGAGGCTGATTTGAGGCAGGAAGCTCGGATTCAGGCCCAGCAACTGGATCTCGCAATGGGCTCCATCAGTGCAGTGCGGCGTTCAAGGGCGATGAGGATGGGTCAGGCTGTCCGCTAGAGAAGGCTTGGCCAGCTTCCAGCTTCCCTATGCGAAGTGCTCCCGCGCCCATAATATGCCAGCCATGCTGCCAACAGCCGTGTCAGGTAGGCTGCTTTTATTAAGGGAGGGGGCGATGGTGAAAGAATAACGGTGCCCTTCGCCTAAGTCTCGCTTGGCAGAGATACAACGGGCTTATTGCTGAGTAAAGGGGCGCAGTTTTCGGCTCCCCTGGGAGTGCGCCCTGTTGGACCCCGGGGGGGATTGGCGGCTGAGGATCGCGTGGAGGGTTGCAGTGTACAGAAGCTCTTAGCTGAGGTGGGATTTGAACCGGGGACTCCCCACTGCTGCATTCGGCACATGAAACGCACCGTATTTCTGGATTAAGCATTTGCTTAACTTGCACCCCACTCCACTGGAGCGCAATGTGTCAAAAAGCTCAGCATGTCCAAACCTGTTCATTTCAACTGGAGAACTGGGGCTCTTTCTCCTCAGTCACTGCCATCGAAACCAATGGGGACTTTCTGGTCGCAAAATCCTATGCATCCTTACCTGGGAGTAAGTCCCATTGACTCTACTTCTGTGTAAACACGCATAGCCTCGAACTATATAGTGCTGAACTTATTGTGGCCTTGTCTTGCTTTTCTCTCTCCGATGTGCGTGCGACCAGGGGCCTATTATTCATCTCCCCATCCATCTGCACCCCACCCCACCCCTGTCTGCTTCAGTGGGTCTGCAGCTTTCTACTTCTGTTGTGGGAAACGCGCCCTCGATCCCCACGCAAGTTAGAAATCTACCCTTTAAAAAACAAGGAAAGAGGAAAGGCAGAAAAGAAACGCGTCTATTTCTTCCTTCTTAATTCTTAATGAAATACATATGCCTTGGCCACCTATTTTCAGAGAAGTCTGATTTATGGAACCGCGTTGCGTTTGCATTGCTGTTCGCGGGGATTAAATGGAATCGCTCCGGCCGCCGACTCTGCGCAACGCGGGGCGCAGCGAAAGAGCCGGAGCGAGTTGCTTACCGCTTCCCTCTTTTGTAAAAGGGAGCTTTTATTTTATATATATCTATCTACATGCAGGCATGTGTGCGTAGGAGAGGAACCCCCTTTAATAGAAACCTAGCCGTATTTTCTTGAAAAACTTTAGGAAATGACTATCCCCACCAAGTTTTTCTTTCTATAAATAGTTCCGAGTCTTGAAACAAAAGTTTTCTCAACCACACACCAGATGCTGGTGGTTTCCCTTGCAGTGTGACATAATTATAAGGTCCGAAGGCAAAAGCTATGGATGTATAATAATAATACGAAGGCAGCTCTGCTGATGGGGGAAACACAAGCGCAGGCTTTATTTAGAGCTCGCTTCGCGGAGACGGGCTACAGAGCGCAGATTTCTGGGGCAGTGAGAATTTGTGGTGGGAAAATTAATCCGGATCCCCTCCCCCGTCTCCCTTCAGCCCAGCGCGGCCCAGATGCTTCCCGCCCCGCACTTTCCCAACTCATCATTAGTCCTCCCCGCCCAAAATGGGCTGGGGGAGTTGAGGGATCCAGCTGAGCCCTGGTCCCTTATTGGAATCAAGCAGGGCAGAAAGGGCCAAGAGTTGAATTTAATGAAGAACTTGGATTCGACCAGATGACCACCTGGTCCATCGCTCTCTCCCAATATGATGGTATTTCCTTGTTGCTTATTCAGAGATAGTCTGCATCAAGAGTTTCACTTAGATGCCAGGGCTATAGGCTGTCGATAGGTCTATCCTCCATGAAGTTGTCTAATGGTGGTGTTCATTGGTTTTTTAAATTATTGTTGTTGTTTATTACCACCCTTCACCCTAAGGTCTCAGGGCAGGGTACAAGATTTTAGAACACAGTATTTAAAACAAGTTACAAGCACAGAAGTAAGGTTAGTCCAAAATCCATCTGAGGTAGTGCCCATCACCACAACGGTAAAACAATGGCAACGTCTCTAAAGTTGCTTGAGGCAAAGCCTAGAGGCAACAACCAAGAAAGCTTTCTGAGCGTTCACACCAGATGCACCTCAGTTGTTGGTGGAGTGGAAAGAAGCAGCTCTGCCAAATATCATAAAAACCCAGGCAGGCTTGTATGGGAGACGATGGCCTTTCAGATAACTTGGTGTCAAGTCATGTAGGGTTTTGTATGTTACTACAGTGAGTGTCTGTGCTGCCCAGGACTTTGTAGAAACCCAAAATATTGTGGTTTTTAAAAAAACGGATGGTGTTCTTTGTGTATTTGTACCTGGCACAATCATATTTGGGCAGAAGTCACATCCAAGCCTGATGAAAACTGTTGCCTGCACACCGGGAGCCCTTGTACTGAGTCTGACAGCAAGATCTCAAGAGGCGACTGAACCTATGCAAAAAAAGGGGGGGGAGGGGCAAGGTAACATTTTGGTCCACAATCTTAATTCAAAATGGTGCCCAGCACCCAAACATTTATGATTACTGCTGCCCCCACCTTGGGAACCCTGTGCCAAGTCTGGTGATGATATCTTGAGAGGAAGCAGAAACTATAGAGCAGCGTTTCCCTACCCCGGGGGGGGGGCATAAGGTCCTCTGGGGGCCCCCAGGTGAAAATCACATAAATGGGGGGGGGTCACAACACAGAGGGAAGTGAGGGGGGATTTATTTTTAATCCCAATTGACTGGCTATCCGCTTGGCCAATCAGAAGTGTGTAAGGGGGTGACCCACGAGGGCCTAATGCTCCTTTGTGCCACATGCATTTTCTTGGAGCAGTCCTGGTTTGTTTCTGGAGGGAGAGGGCGATTGCTGGGCCTCCCATGTTGACCAGTAGGGCCTGCGATCCAGAATCCCCAGGTCAGGTAAGTGGGGTGGTGGGGTGGCAATGGGTAGGGCTGGGCGAGCCGGAGCTGCTTGTTGCTGCCGCCAATGCTTGGTCCGGTGGCAGCCTGGGCCTGACTCTGAAGGTGTGGGTTGCAATCCACCTCAGTGCCAAGTGGATCAGGGCCTTCGGATGTTGCCAAGGGGTGCAGGGCCCATAGGCAGCGTAGGCCTGGCTCTGCAAGCCGCGGGGTGAAATCCACTTCAAAGCCTAGCTGAGTGGGGTTGTCTGGTGCTGCTGACTTGCATCTAGTAAATAACAAAGTCTACTCAGAAGAAAGCTGCACTGAGTCCAGGGGGCCTTGCTCCCAGGTAAGTGAGTGTGGAGCTAGAGTGTTTTATCTAGGCAGCCAGGGCTCCTCCGGATGACAATATCTTTTTGCACCAGGTCAGTGAGGACCACTTGTGCACCTTTTGGACTGAATCTGTAGGTTTCTCCCTCTGTGTCAAATAACTGGGGTCAAATAAGTGTTGTTCTCTTTTTATAATACATGGAAGATGGATCTCCCTCCGGAGGTTGGAGGTTCCTTGGAGGTTTCTAAGCAGAGGCTGGGATGGCCTTCTGTCATGGATGCTTTAGCTGAGTTTCCTATGATGATTCCTAGAATGATGATTCTATGTTTTTCTGCTTCAGCAATATTTCATTATGTTCCTATCATTTTAAATTATTGTATTTTGTAAAAATTATGAAATTTATATATAAAAGATGTTCTATTTACAAACAAAACATTTAAATAGCTACCTTTCCACCTGTAGGATGGGAGGGGTATGGGCATAGCCAGGATTTTTTTTAGGGGGGGTCAGGCTTTTGTGGGGGGGGGGGTCAGAACCTCAGATTTGTATTGACTTGTATTGATTTTTACTTACTTGGAGGCATCTGAGCCCCTGCTCTCCTTGGCTATGCCCATGGGGGGCACAGGAAGGAAACATGGTCAGAAGGGGGCCACAGTTGAGAAACATTGCTATAGAAAACAGACAGACAGACAAAGGAACAAACCACTTACCAAAATGTATATGAATGGAACCAGAACTTTGACATGCCCAGAAACAGACCAGTAGCCAATGAAGCTGTTCTAACATGGGAGTGACGTGCTCCCTGTAATCAACCCTGCTCAATGGCATTCTGCAACAGTGAAAGTGCAGCCCAGCCCAAAGGCTGTTACAATGGTCCAAATGAGATGTAACCAAGTCATAGTGTCACCAATGCCACATCATTTCCAAGAATGAGCAAAGTTGACATACTGATCTTAGCTATGCAAAAGTGCTCTGAGTCCTGGCCACCACCAAACCTGGACATCCAGGTTCAGGGCTGAATTCAAGAAGACATCCCAGATGGAAACCTCATTCTTCAAGAGGAGTTCAATCCCATCCAAGACATGTTGAATCCCTTACCCAGGTTTGCTTTTCTGCTGGCCACGAGTATCATGGTATTTTTTGGATTAAGTTCCAGTTTGTTCACCCTCATCCAGTCCATTACTGACATCAGACACTGATTTCAGAACTTGAACAGCTTCCTTGGACTTAGAAGGAAGGAGAAATAGGATTGAGTGTCGTCAATATAATGCTGGAACTGAACCTCCAAACTCTGGACAACCTCTCCTGGCAGTTTTAACCAGATGCTAAAGAAAATGGTGGGGGGCAAGATCTTGGGCTGGTGGGGCCTCAACTTTTGGGGGGCTGTGAACACATGTAAAATTCTGAGACTGTTGTGGGTGTCTGGTCACAAAATGTGTGCTGTAGAGCATGCGTGGCGGGG
Source organism: Podarcis pityusensis (assembly GCF_964106645.2). Classification (NCBI taxonomy): domain Eukaryota; kingdom Metazoa; phylum Chordata; class Lepidosauria; order Squamata; family Lacertidae; genus Podarcis; species Podarcis pityusensis. The sequence continues at coordinate 97,949,547 of NC_138032.1, read as the reverse complement.
GAGGGGTAGCAAAAGTGTTTTTTAATGGGCCCTCTTATATTTACATGATTTTATATGGGATTTTCTCTAAGCCACCACAAAACCATAGGTCACTCTGTCCCCATGGACTGACCTGTAGAAAATGTGGCAACTGTGAAATAGGCAGATTCCATGCTAAAGGATCATTTGGAAAAGATTAAAAATAAAACGGCCGGTATCATAATGCTGTTATACAAATCTGTGATATGACCACATTTGGAGTGTTCTGGTAGCCTCACCTCAAAAGGATATTTTAGAATTGGAAATGATTCAGACAAGGGCAACCCAAAATGATTCCGGGGATAGGGCAACTCTGCTATGAGGAAAGGTTGGGACTTTTTAGTTTAGGGAAAAGGCAAGTAAGAAGTGACATGATAGAAGTTTATAAAATTATGCATGGCATGGAGAAAGTGGCTAGATAAAAGTTTCACTCATAGTACAAAAACTTGTGGACATCTAATGAAGCTGAATGTTGGAAGATTCAGGATAGATAAAAGAAAGAAGTTCTTCACACAGCAGGCAGTTAAATTATGGAACTCCCACAGGAGGCAGTGAGGTCACCAACACGGACAGCTCAAAAAGAGAATTAGACAAGTTCATGGAGTAGAACTCTATCATTGGCCACATTGCCTGGCAGATATGGTCGACCTCCAGAATCAGAGAGAGTATGCTTCTGAATACCAGTTGCTGGAAACCACAAGAGGGGAGAGTGCTGCTGTGCTCGGTTCCTGCTTATTGGCTTCCCGTGGGCATCTGGTTGGCCACTGTGGAAACAGGATGCTGGACTAGATGGGCCCCTGGCCTGATCCAGGAGACTCTTCTTATGTTAGAATCATAGAATCATAGAATCACAGAGTTGGAAGAGACCACAAGGGCCATCGAGTCCAACCCCCTGCCAAGCAGGAAACACCATCAGAGCACTCCTGACATATGTTCTTAACCATCGATCCAACACTTGATGTCTATGGACTGGATTGTAAAAATCACAGACTGGTGCTTACTGGAACTACCTTAGCACATGGACATGGAACTGAGGCATGGATGCTTGTGGGTATTTTGGGGTACACCTGTCTGATAGTGATTTTCTAGGAATTCTATGTAAAAACCATGTGGGTTCATGAGGATCTGTGTTTTTTTATGCCACAGAGGCTCTGACAAATACGCTGGGTAGATCATTTTTGCAGTGCAATCCACAGAAACTGATAGTTTGATAGTGGCTTGGGTGGGGCATGCTTTCTAAAAACCATGTGGACCTGTGACTTGGATCCATGTTTCAGTGCCATGGTGCCCCAAAAGGTCTGCCTCCACACAACCTTCCACTGCCCACAGACATCAGTGGAGATGGAAGGGCACCAAACAGCCAATGAGGGCTGAGCTGTTTTGTGGGGTGGGAAAGGCTGACACTGCTGAAGGGAAAAAGAGAACATGGGATAGCAGGGAATGGCAGCTGGGATGCTGAACTCTCCATACTGCAAAATTTTGTGCAGTGCTTGCTATGTAAAATGGCTTTAATAAATTGCTGTTGCAGCTTATTATAAATATAATATATAATACATTCTGGAAAGTACTTATTTCCATTTTGCAACTCCTAGGCCAAGATTTCCTGTACACTATTTCCATACCTAATGGAAAATAGCCTACTGCATTTGTGGTATGTATGTGTATGTTGTGGACAATGTACTTTGCCTGGTTTAGTAATGGCAGCCTTTGAAGATTAAAACTTGGCAGAAGTCATCCAACTATTTTTTTGGGGGGGGTCTCTTTCTGAGAGAATTTTAGTGTTCTAAAGAGAATTGTCCCCAGTTGTTATGTAGGAATTTTGAATCAATTTGTTGGTAATTTATTTCTAGGTGTTATGTACTTTCTCATCTTTGCAAGTAAACTGTTATTATTTATGAATAAAGAGGTTGTGTATAGTTTATCACATCTTATTACATCACAACAGTTTATTATATCCTGCCTTCTCATTGGTGTACTCAAGGCAGAGAAAAAAATATACTGAATAAAGAAATTTTACAAAATCAACACAAAAGTATAATCAAGATAATAAAATTATAAAAGTATAACACACGTTAATATATGTTAATGTACAGTAATGACAAATTAATGTATATTAATGGAACATATTTTATAATTATTACAACATTTACATTTTTGTTCTGTTGTTCAGTCTATGGGATAATAATAATAATAATAATAATAATAATAATATATTATTTATACCTTGTCCATCTGGCTGGGTTTCCCAGCCACTTTTGGCGGCTGGATCCCACATTGGCTGATAAAATGCAAAATAGACAATGTATTTGTGTGATCTTAGAGAAAATTACAAAAGTGAAAAGACTAAAATATTTTTTAATGAAGACTAGATCAAACATGATAGCATGTATATACCATTTTATAAAACAAATGTGTGTGTGTGTGTATATATATATATATATATATATATGAGCATCGTGCAGATTTTACTGAAGGATGAGAGGTGAGGTTATGAGGGAATTGCGTGCATTTGTATAAGGCCTTTGTTCTTTGTTCCTGGTTGGCAAAAGAGATCATTGGGTCTAGCCACAGATAACTTTGCACAGGAGCAAGTTGTGAAATGATTATAGTGCACTATAATCAGTGGCGTAGCGTGGGGGGTGCAGGGGGGGGCGGCCGCACCGGGCGCAACATCGGGGGGGGGCCCTCCCACTCGCAGCTCTCTCGAGTGCTAAAATCCACGGGTTAGGGGGCGCAAATTACTTGCCTTGCCCCGGGTGCTGACAACTCACGCTACGCCACTGACTATAATCTCAATATGGTTGCAAGCAGCAACAGCAAAGCCTGCTTGCCCAGCTGTCTGTCTCAGCAACTTTCTCGTTTCCCTCTATCTTCCAAAAATATATATATGTGGTGTCTATTGAGGTGAATGCATTAGCTGCAAGCTCTTAAGTTGTTATAATGGATTTGTTAACCACCGTCCATGTACAGTACTGTACTTGGAATTTTACAGAGTTACAAAAACAAGCAAACAAAATACAGTTCTCTGTCCTGGGGAGACTATAGTCTCAATTTTGACAGTGTGCAAAACCACAGACAGGTGTTCAACCATAGTACAGGAAAAAGGGGGGACAAGAGTAACAGTGTTTAATTTTATTCTAATCTAATTTAATTTAATTTAATTAATTTAATAGTGCCCCACCCTTCCACTGTAAAAAGTGCTCAGAGTGGCTCACAACATATTAAAAATAACCAAAAAGGCATCTGCGTGTTGTGATGTACATTGGTTGCTTGCTCTTTGCTTTCATGGCATGCATAACAGTGACATTTAGCATGCTGAACTGATCAGATTGTCATATGCAGACGTAATAATAAGCACATAAAAAACAAGTGAGCTTCAATAAACAATACAAGTGGAAAACAATTTAGTGTAGTAGCTGAGAGTGTTTTTACTATGCCTCTAGGCAGTGACATATAGTTAGTCTTCTGTTTTGGGTGAGGGTGAATCCTCCCAGTTATGGTGACTAGAGAAAGCCTCAGGGCTATTTGATAGGTGTCAACTGTTTGACACATCCAGCTTATACAGTGGCAAAGACCTTTGTGATGAGTGTACAGTAGAGCATTCCAAATGGCAGCGTCAGCAGCAAGTGAGCCGCTATCAATGGCTTGCTGTGTGAGCTACTTTCACATGTATCGATTGAATGCTGACTTTGTATGGGCCTGTTTTTGTTGATTCCACATCCTCTAGTCATGGAACTTACTAGCAATAGGAAAAAAGAAATGCACTGAGATTTCACAGGTCAAAAGAGAAAGAGGAAGACCATGTCCTATACATGAGCTTTTGTATACTGCTTTAGAGTACTGGTGGTTTGGGGTTTGCTTGTTTTTTAAAAAATGCATGGAAACCTTGCCATGCAAGAGTGCTCTACAGCATGCAGGGAGCCCCTCTCAGATGCTGGCTAGGCCTGATGGAGGTCATGCTGCTTCCCTTGCTTTCCCAGAGGGAGAGGACAAGCCAATGGGCAGCAGTGGGACACTGAGGGGATCTTGCTCATGTGAAACCCCTTGAAACCTGCAGTGAATACTAGGAGGTGTGCATGCCTGGGGGTTTGGGGTACGGAGAGTGAACGGAGCCCACACCTAGCCCTCAATGCTGATGCCCCACCCATCAGAGCCAAGTGGGGGCCATGCTGTACCCCTGCCCGCCCCGGCCCCTGGCGGGCATGAAAGGTGCAGTCACACTGCCCTGCCAGCCCCACGCCACTTTGTGATGCCGCAGGGCTGTGTGAGGGGGATGCAACAGGCATGTGCCGTTTCTGTGGGGCTGGCAGGGCAGTGAGGAGCAAAATGCGCCCATGGCCACTGCCCCTCTGGCCCTCCCCGCATGATGCCACTGGCCAGTATGCCTTTAGGTGAGGGTGGGAAATATCAGACCTAGGGGAGAAAAGCAGGGCTGTCTCTGCTTGGCCCTCAGCTTCTGTCCAGGGCCCGTCTCTATCCCTGTCAGATACCCTCATGGTATCTGACAGGGATAGAGACGGGCCCTGGACCTACCATGCTTTTGCCAGGTAGGAACGTGTCCTTGATCTGTGATCATGTCTCTTACTTGCCTCTGACCTTTGCATGGCTAGAATGGACATTGGCTAAGGTAAATTCTTGGGGTGGTAGTGTGGAAAGAACAGACTGTGAACAACATGGAGAAAGTAGAAATTTAGATTTGGCAACTCCAAGTGAGAGGTGTTGCAGACCCTGGAGGATGCTGCTGGAGGAAAGCAGGAAGGGAAGGTGATGCCAGGCTGTCAGTGGGTTGGTACTGAGAGAAATGCCTTTCCCTGCCTGTGCTGATGAGATTTAAAGAAGAAGAAAATAAAGAGATCTTGAAACTTGTTGGAAAGGATCTACGTAAGGCGAGGACTGTCGCTTTTGGACAACAATGTACTTTTTAGAGTATTATGGGATGGACCTGCAAACTGGGGAGAGGAGGGGCTGAGTTAACCTTGAGATACCAGCAGATACCAGCAGATATGCACTGAATAACTGCAACAGCACTGCAGGCACACAGAAAGGGCTCAAGATAATCTTTGGAAATGGAGACGACTGATATAAATGGAAGGCCAGTGAAGGTTGTATACTAGAACTGTCGTACACAGAATGAATTGAAAAGAAGTATAATATTCTCACTTGAAGCTTTACAAAAGTATCCAAATGCCTTAAATAATGTTTCAGCATGAATGGAAATTACTAAGAATACAGCTGATGATTAAGTGATAATTTTGGGTAATGGATTATAATTGGAGGTACCTAATTTAAAATATTCAAAGCAGTAACATCAGAAGCTAAGGACGCATCAACAATGGCGAGTGGGAAGTCGCTTGAATAAAATTGTATTAAGTTGGTAATAAATTACAGAAATGACAGAACTGATACATGATCCTTTAGCCACAGGTAAAACATGTGAGCCAATAGGCTTTTGTTTTTAAAGCTGAGCAATGTTAGAAAGTTAATCAAATAACAGTTCTTATTCTAATTGCCCCTGCTATTTTTTATTTTTTTTTGAGTTTTTGCTGTCACCTAGTTATTTGATCTGCCATAAGACGGGACACAGTAGCAATGGTTGAGCAATCTGGCAGAGATAGTAGTAGAGGGGTAATAACCTCACCTCTCAAATCTTTGCAGCTGCTGCAGCTTTGAATGAGTTTAGAGGGAAATGGTGACTACAGAGTTCATTGCTACATTCAAGCTGACCACCATTGTTCCTGCAGTTCCTCTCTTCCAAAATGCCACCAAATATATTTCGTCCCATGCAGAGTGTAACATGTCTGCTTGCTTTTGTGGTCTCATCAAATGGAGAGTATATCTTGCCATTCAGATAAAAAGGCCTCAAACTCTGCTGCACATGCCTATATAAAACCTTTCAGAAATTATTTGGGTGGAGGGCAAAAAACTAAAGTGAGGTGGGTGAGATATATTTACACTAGACAGCAAGTCTGGATGGCGCAGAAGTTCATCTGGTCAGTCTGGTAGCTTTATGCATACGTGGAAGCCGCTTTAGAGGGGTCCAGCTGAGAGAATGTTGTCCTTGGAGCTCAGAGGACCGGCTTCAAAGTCTGGCCTTGTTGTGAGGCTTGGCAAAGTTGCTGTTCCTCTGCCTCCATCTCCTACTGTTTCCAACAGACTGGACAAACACAGATTCCATTCCCTGCTTTAATGGAGGGGCTCATGAGGCTCCTCTCAGTTTGCTAAGAGCTCCAAGGAGCCAGATAATTGGCCAAACTTGACACCAGCTGGCAACACAACGCAGTACTATAGTGAAATCATTCTGACACACCAGTTGTATGGTATGCCTGGTGGAACTGCGATTAGGAAGTGTTAGACTCACTTCTGTCAAGCTGGGGGCTGGCTGGGGTGAAGCAGGGACAGGAAACAGGTGAAGCCACATCAGTGTGCCTACAGCTACATGATAGAGGGTACACTTGGCATGCAGAAGGTCCCAGGCTGAACTGTTGTAAACTCCAGTTAAAAGGATCACAAGGCAGGTGATGGTGTTGGCTGAAAAGGAACAAGAGCAGCACTAGAGGAGTCCCTTGTTTGCTCAGACCACCAAGCAAACCTGGCCCCAAAGGCTTCATAGCACCAGGGCAAACATATCACATGATCGGCCCAATTGTTGTAAGAGCCCCATTAGCTCTAGTTCCTATTCCCTCCTGAAGTTCCCTTTGGCCAGAACCGGATGGTGGTTCACAGTCTGAATCCCTGCCTGACGTTGGTCAGGCCCCACATTCGGAATCCACTTCAGCCCTGAGTCATGACATGAAGCAGCATGTTGTCCAAGCAAAGTCTGGAATCCTCCATACATAAGGTCATACTCACACGGTCTGTTATGGGGTTGCTTGTCAGTGAGGCCAGTTAATGAGGCCAATCAACAATATGTGGTCATTACTTGATTAGGTGTGAGGTGGTTGGTGAACTACAGTGGTGCCCCGCAAGACGAATGCCTCGCAAGATGAAAAACTCGCTAGATGAAAGGGTTTTGCGTTTTTTGAGTCGTTCCGCAAGACGAATTTCCCTATGGGCTTGCTTCGCAAGACGAAACGTCTTGCGAGTTCTTGCGAGTTTGTTTCCTTTTTCTTAAAGCCGCTAAGCCGTTGATAGCCGCTAAGCCGTTAATAGCCCCTAATAGCCGTGCTTCGCAAGATGAAAAAACCGCAAGACGAAGAGACTCGCGGAACAGATTAATTTCGTCTTGCGAGGCACCACTGTATAGTCCATGTGTCATTCACCCCAATCCCAGAAGTCAGCGGAAATAATTTTGACTAACTGTATGAATGAAAATTTGCCACTATGAGATTACTCTGGCCCTCAATGATTCATGTGTGAGCAGGTGTATGTGACAAGCGCACCTCTGTACTAAGAGGAAGAGTTAGATTTTTCATTGATCAATCACGACTTTTCACTGGATTGATTAATTGAATAAATAGATAATCCACCCACATATTTTCATTTTTAATAAAAACAAAAATTGGAAATCTGTTCAAAGATCTGATGCTGCGTCTCATTTGGTCCTTAAAATGATAGATAACATGTTTTTCATATTCTTGTAGAACATCTCATTCCTTTCAAGCGTTGCCATGGCTGAAGGCACTCGCAAACAATGTACAGTTTTAGCTGCCATGAATGGAAATGACAATTAAAAAAAAAGACAAGGGCTTTTTTTCACTGAATGTTTTAATTTACAATACCCCAAATCTCAGTGCAACACCCCCCCCCCCAAGTGAGACACTGTCAGATGAGAAATGATACTTAAAAAACAAAATAGACTGTTGGGAGACAGGTCATATTTACAAAGTTCAATGTTGTTGGGTTATCTCTGCTTTCAATTACCCTTATAGCAAACTAGGTACAGTCATATTTTAGTTTCCCTCTACACATGGCTTGAACATTTCTTTTCCATGCAAATTCCTGTAAACTCAAATATCTCCAGCATGGTCTTACACAGATACATGCCAAGGGGCAAATGTGACAATGGTGAGGTGGTGAAGATAAAAGTATGAGATGATCGGTTTTCTCTAAAGCATTCAAGAAAGGAGGACCTTCATTTTCTTTTCTCTTCTGTTAAAGAGAACTGCAGCTTAGCAACACTTTCACTCATCATGTGAAAAATGGAAGCCAAGCTCTGATTCTTGTTAATTCTAAAGGATCCCTGTGAGATAGGCAGAGAAATTTGGAGGGGACTGAAGGTAAATATAAAAGACAGGAAATAAAAAAGGAAGGAGCACTTCTCTTTTAATTGTTAATTTCTACATATCTCATTTATCCTTAGTAGCTGATTGTCCCTGCTCCTTTCCTCTCAACCCCTAGAGACAATTAGCCATTAAAGGAGAGAGAAGAAATACCAGTATTATCAACAGAGGACACTGGGCTACTTTTGATATGATGAAGGTAACTGGTAACCAGGCTCTTAGGCCTTTCACATCTAATGCTCCTAACCCTGTCTGTATTACTAAAACTCTTTGAAATTCCTCACACGCTGACCTGGGAAGCAATCCTCCTTCAACTGCACTCTGAATTTCATTTTAGATTCAGTATCATAGCTTTGATGTGCTACACTTCATATTGCCACACTTATGTATTGAATGCCTGCTAGACCCCCATAAATTGTCAGGTTACAAGGTGGCAACCCAAGGTACAAAACAACAAGGTTGGTAAGTACCAAGAGGCCCAGGAACAGCTGCATGGAGACCCTATACTGCAGAAAGGTCTTATATACCCAGTTATTAGGAATTTTGCATTGCAGAATAGTAGAGAGGACGAGAAAAGTAACCTGCTCTTGCAGAAACATAGTGAGCACTGAAGGCTTTCATTTTTGAGCATTTGGCATAGAGAGGGGGGTGTCCAATACATTTTGGGACCTGAGGCAAACCACAAAATGGCCCCCATCCACTAAGGAAGATGGGTGAGTGCAGGTCGAAATCAGGAACAAGCGGAGAATAAAGATCTACATTGGGAATAAGGGTGGGAGGAGACCAGCAGGACCTCCTATTTCCCAAGAGGCCCCTGGGGAGGTGGCTTTGGGGGGCAGGCAGATCTGGCCTCCCAAGAGCACACTGCAGCTCTTGCTGCCACCATGGCAGCAGTAGCAGCGGGTGATGCATTCCATGGTGGCTGGATCTGCTGCCACTGTGGATCCTGCCACCCAAGGCAATAGTTCCTGGGCCTCTTGGTACTTACCAGCCTTGTTGCCTCAGAGGTGGGCTGGCCCTGATATTATCTATCAGTCATGAATTCTGTCAAATAGTGACATTTACTTTAATTCTGGATTGTGCATGGCAAGGCTTCCCCAACAAAAATATGGTTTGGCTAAATTGTTCAGCTAGAATAATTAGCAAGCCACATACGACAAAATAACAGCCTCTTGGGGGTATTAGCAAGCATGAGGTGCATGCAAGTGCTTCTAATCCACCCATTAGTGTGATTAACTCCCCATAACCACACCCTCAAGAACTGTGCTAGAGAGATTTTTGAATTCATTACTTTAGTTCAGCTCCTGAGTCTGGACTGAAAGAAATACTACGTTGCATGTTATTGTAATTTCTGAACATACCTATGCTAAACCAGATGATTACACAATGCCTTCTCCAAGACACCACCTGCCTTCAGATCACACTTTTGTTCTGAAAAAAGAGCGTAAGTGGGAGAAATGTATAGAAACCCAGGATCCAATGTTAAAGAAGTCCAGGCATAAAATTATACTTATCAAGTTGTTATGTGTAGGAAGTGTGGTGTGTAATATTGCCACATGTGTTGCCACATATCAACACATGTTCCCTGATGAGGTTCCCCAGGGTGCCTTACAAAACAAGAAGTGACATCAGTACTAAAATCAGTGATGTCCTCTGGTGCCCATGGTAGGGTGAAAGGCCTGGGGGTCAAAAGGAGATGGAGCCTGAGATAATGACAGTCAGAGCCAACTAATCCCAGTCACCATCCTGCATCTTCTGCTGAGCTCTACAAGGACAACTAAAGAAGAAGAAGGTGCCATAGGCTGTGCGACTCCCTGAACTGGGTGAAGGCAGACGAAGCTGGTGGCATCCACTAAGTAAAATATAAGATGATAATTTAAAATCCTAACACTGCCAAATTCTTTGCTTCAGACTAATCTTGTGTGATGAATGATATTCCACCCCTGCCCCCCCCCCAGGGCCTCAAACAACTTTTGGACTTGTTTTTAAAATGCACTGTTGAAAGGTATCCCATCAAACATGGACAGTGCTGAATGTTGAATTCTGCATTCTTTTTCCATGGTGTCTATCCTTAACTAATATGGCCACTCTGCCCAGCTGGACAAATGGTTCTCTCCTTTATGTCTGTACTTTGGCAGACAACCGCAGTGAAAGAGAGCGCTACTTTTCCTCTACAAGGTCAGCTGCTCTGGCTGCTTCACAAACTGTTCTTGCAGTCAAATAACTTTTTCTCAACCCCTGTCCAAATAAACTTAATATAAACATTACACTTAAGACATGATAGGGTGATAAACTATCACAGGCTTCCTGAGGTAAAAAGTGGAGCACAGTGCCTGCCTGTGACAAACATTGTGAAGAAGCCAAGACGTCCCCGTGAGAAGAACAGATCAGACCAGAGACAGGGCCTGTCAAACGACCTGTTCCAACTCTTAGCTTCACTGGTGTTGTTAACACCACTACAACGCCACATGGTGCTTTACAGAGTCCCATAGGCAAAAAAAGATAGAGCCTTGTCCTTGAGAAGATTAAAATCTAAATGTTAATGGTAGTGGGTGACCAGAGAGGCAGGGGAGTAAAAGAGGCACAAATGTCATTACAAGTCCTTAGCTGTTGTCAGGGCCGGCCCAAGACATTTTGGCACTTGAGGCGAACCACCAAATGGTGTCCACCCACTCCTGTCCAGAGAAGAAAGGGTAAGTGAAGATCTACATGAGGGAAAAAGGAGGAAGAAAGATTGATAGACGGCCCTTCTCTATTCCTGTCAGATACCCCCCCATGGAGTGCTTTTGCAAGGGAGGAACATGTCCTTGATCTGTGATCATGTCTCTTGCATGCCTCTGACCTTTGCACTGCTGGAATGGACATGGCTAAAGTAGAATCTTGGTGTGGAGAGACTTTGCCTCATGGGTGGGCTGGCCCTGGCAGCTCTTAAATGCAGTTTAAGAGGATTTAATGAGGATTTAGATGCTACTTCAAATGCTACTCAGAAGAGATGGGTTGAGCCTAGTCTGAAGGGTGAGAGAGGGGAAGGAGGGATGAACAGTACCACCATGTGCATTCTGAAAGTACCAGGATAAGGAGTCACAGGCAAGAAAGGGAGAAGCTGTTTAAGGGAGGAGACTCTGAACATGAGTGGATGTGGAAAAGTTGAAGCAGGACTTGGGCAGGGAGATGAAGGGACAATGACAACATTAAAGGAAAGGATAATGAGTTTGTCCAAGTGAAATCTTTATGTCCAATGGTTTATATAATAAAACATTTTGTCTGGAGTGCTGAAATAAGACCTTAAGAGAACAGCACCACTTGATGGCACATAGGCAGGTTGTGGCTGAGGCAGCTTTCGAAAGGGTGAATTCTCAGTTGCAGGGTCCACTGCAAAAATGGGAGCACAGAATGGAAGTCAGGCTAGTACCAATAGAAACGGGGCATGCATTTATTTGCTAACAAACTGGAAAGTGAAAAACATGCATGCATTTTAGATGTACATTCACCAGACAACAAAGCATTTTAGTACACTTTAATTTGGGCAAGTTCCCAATTAGCTGGTTACTCTAATATTGTAATTTTATATTTCTATTTTGTTTTCCTAACAACCTTGTAACATTAACTGTCTAATTTAGCTAAAATTTCAAACAACAACCCATTGATGTATGCAAAGAAGCAAGGGGACACAATGGTTCCTACTGAGGCCATCAGCCTGTGTGAGAAGCATTCAAACTCTACATGAGAGACTCATATGATTGAATGATCCTCCACCCACAAAATCCATCCACATCCATTTCATATAGAAGGGCTAACTTAGTCTTAACACAGACATCTCCAGCTGCAGTCTGAAGTGATACAGCCCAGAGAGGAAGACTTACTACCACAGTGAGAACTAGACCAGTATCCTAGTGTTCAGTTCACACAGAATATTTTATCCCAAAGTATAACTGAAGGACAGGGCCTTTAAAGGAATCATTGTTCTGAAGTACCTCAGTATCATGGACTTTCCTATTCTTCTGTCTCCGCACCCCAAATTAATGTGACCTCTCATGAATGCTCCTGTGACATTTATCAGCTGCCCTATTTAAGCCTCTGAGATTGCTGGTAACCTAAGCTCCTGTTTTGCTTTTCTTAATATTGCATAATGCGTGTTCCAAGAATTATCATATCTTGGGCTGCCTGATAGCTCTTGGGTTGCTATTGTTCCTTGTACTCAGTAACAAAACCTTCCTTAGGTTTGCAGCAGGACCTGGCATAGGTTGTATTCACTGTGAGACATCTTGGGGGATAATGGAAGTGATGAGTGATGCTACTTAATGCAGTGAAATAATTTCTCTCAGTTTGTAGTGGGGACAATTAAAGGTTGCTTGTGCCAAATCCATCCTTGGCATAATGCCACTGATTTCAATTAACCACACCAGCCTGTTTTCAAACTTTATAGCATCAGGGAATCCTTTCCACACTGATGTGTCTGCCACAAAATCCTTGCATGTTGTAGAAGATTTGGCAAAGTGTTCTTGGGTCCACATTCAGATCCTGCAAGGCGCTGGCAAGGCCTTTTGCTATATGTGAACTGGGGACTGAACCAAATATGATGGGGCATTGTCTGAAATGGCTGCTGAGGTGAAGTTTAAGCAGTCTCAGGAACCTGGGGAATGGAAGGTTAACTCTTTATCTGCCATGGTCCTGACAAAAACAGTCTTACTCTCTAAGACTGCTATTTGCATATTCAAGGACGCTCCCATGCTAAAATGAGGCCTGGTTTTGGATTTAACATGCCACATAGTGTCCAAAAGGGGGTTGATGACAAAATGCTATTCTAGTCCCTGAAGCACAGTCTGGGGAATAATGCAATGCTTGAGGGGAAATTTTTGGAACCCATGAATCACTATTGTAAACATCTTTAAATGATAGCAGGACTAGAATAATCAGAGCAGAGAAAGTTTAATAAAATGAAATAGGCCTGAAGGTGAAAATAAAAGGGTAAAGGAACATTTTGGATATGCACTTGAATTAGGGGAACTTTAATGAACCATGGAAGGTGGGGAGGGGAAGTTGTGGATCATGAGAGGATTTAAATAATTATGTATTTGTTGTAAAATTGAAAACTAGAAATACAATGCTTCCAAAAGTAATGCAGTCCTTGAGAGGACACTGAATTTGGTGATCCAGAGTCGGGTGGTCCAACATGTGGCTTCTGTTGGTGGCCCTTGCCCAAAGGAGCATTGCTAGGGGCAACAGCCATTCTCGTCCATATTTTCTCTATGTTTCTCCTATGAATCTTAGTGAAAGGGGTAACACTGGCTACATGGGGGTGGCGCTGTGAAGGAAATCCTGTCTCTCAGTTAGTTCTTGCAAAAATCATAAGCAATGGGTGCGAAGAGAGGGAGACCCCTGTATGGATGGAGGCAAGCTATGATTTGGCAAACTCTCAGCAAGAGCATGAAGACTCAGATTCGGGCTTGTGGGGGAGGCTTTGGTGCTTATCATTCATTTCCCCCTCTTGCCATTGTTGGACGCCATGGTGAGTCCTGCATATGCTTGGTGCACAGCTGGAAACTGCCGCCTGTCAGCAGCCATGTTGTGAGTTGGGGGCAATGAAGGACATTTGGCTTGGCAGCTGTCAGCAGACCCGCAGGAACCTCACCAGGGAGCAAGAACTACAACTCCCAGCATGCATTATGGCTAAGCTCAGGTGACCTGGGGACCCTTGAAATGCCTTTGGAATATTTTAGGATCAGTCCTCAGATGAGGAATGCACTGCTACCACTTCAGACTCATGTGTGTTTTCCCTCTATTTTTAAATTATTTGTTTTACTTGTTATTAATTGTTTTATATCCCACCTTTTCCTCCAAGAAGTCCAAGGTGGTATACACGGTTCTCCCCACTCCTTGTTTAATCCCTCACAACAACCTTGAGAAATAGTTACTGATACTCATTCTTCATGGGCTGCATTTATTTACTGGCTTCACAATGAGGCTCGAGTCAGTCTGAATAGGAGCCTTCTATCTTCTTCTTCTTCTTCTTCTTCTTCTTCTTCTTCTTCTTCTTCTTCTTCTTCTTCCCCACCTTTTTATCCAGACAGGGACTCAATATCAGCATTGTTGATGAAAGCGCATAATATGTTTGTGTATTAATTTTTGTTTAATAAATAAATATATTATATCTATTAATTGTGTATTTAGTTATATATATATTCACTTAAATGTATTGTCTATATTAAATGATATTACCTATATTACAGACACTTTAATTTATAATATGGTTCTGTGTTGGAAGTACTCTTGGGACCCACTTGGTCTGCGGGGTTGGACCATCCTCATCTTGGGTGATTTGGTTGGTTGGTTGGTTTTAGAAAAAATGTCTCTTTCCTCTCTTGTCTGTGCTCTTTATGCTTCCAACATTTGCCAAAGTAGGCGAAACATTTACCCTCTGCTGAAACTCCCAGTGAACTAGGTCTGCACAATGTGAAAAGTGTGGATTCTCTTCCATTCAATCCGGCCTCCTTTGGTGTTTCATGCAAAGTGGCAGTGATGGTGGTTGTTGGTTCTGTGGGCATTTGCTACTCCTTGGGACCATGGGGATGGATGAACATACAAGGTCAGGAAGAAGGCAGGGATAAAATGCAGTCTTGCCAGATTGGCGTCTGGTTAGTCTGAAAAGTTAGTTCTCTCTGTTCTATTAACTGAATAAGCCAAACAATGAATATGTGCATTTAGCTTCTCTCCTCATGTCCCTTAAAAGGGACATTTTTAAGGATTAAATGCAGTGCATTATATTATTTTACACAGTGCCTTTAGAGCTTAACTTTCCTCACCCACCCACAATGCAATACTGTATGAACTTTGCATATCAGGCCCATCTATGTGCCTCATCCATGACCTAAAAGGGCAACCTCTGGATTTGTTCTTCTCTCCCTGTACTTGTTTAAACCTTAGCCAACTTGCTACAGCTGACAATCAGATTGCCAATTGTGGTGGTGGTTTCTGTGATGTGGCGACTTGCCCACTGAGAACTGGATTAAGATCATTGACGCATTCGTAATCCTCTTTGCCACAAAACATCTGCCAAATGGTAACTGTTTCCCCCACTCCTGGTCATTTCAGACTTGAGCCATGTTTGGATCGATGATGAAAGTTTCCACATCCCAATAACAATCCCTCAAACAATCTTGTTTCCCAGAATATATATATATATAGGAAAGAGTAAAGCCACATTATATTGTCTTAAATTCCCTTTCACTGGCTATTTTTAAGGGCATGAGCTTGTTCTGTAGGTGTATGGTTCTCTAAACCTAAATATTTGGGTTGAATGTGTCAGAAATGACTGCCAAATAAGGAAGTGATGTATACTGTTGACCCAGTCGAACCTTGCCACAAAAAAGATAATTTCCTACAAAGAACAACAACAAATAATATTCAAGGTCTAAATACCCAATGTACAGGCAACAAAGGACTTGGGTCATGTCTGTAACCATGGCCAGCTAGTGTTGGAACCATGAGAAAAGGAAATCTTTAGACTAAAGGCCACACCACATAAAGAATCAGTAGACTGGGCAGAAACCAGCATTGGGGGAACAAAGCCAGAGTCTAGCTCAGGAAGTCATGTTGAGTCAGAAGGGCCAGACCGAGATGGAAGACTCCAGCAAGAACATTAGGGTACAACCAACCTAGCCAGGCAGCCTCTATAGTATACGTCACATTTTCCAAACATTTTTTGTTTCCTGCCCAGACTTTAATTAACACAGAGGTAACTCATCAGTAGCTAGTTAGATATGAGGATCCTAATGATATACCTTGCAAAGTAGCAGAACTGTAGGCAATAAAACTGCAGACCCTTTCCCAGATGGCACCATGATTAAAGCTGTTACCAGGCACAGAGCCTGCTCCTAAGACCATTGACTTCCGTTTAATAAAAAAAATATAATAGTAACAGACAGCAGTGCCATAGCTGGGGGGGGGGGTTTGCTGGTCTTTTTGTCCCAGGTGAAGCCTCCAGAGGGGCGCCGTTGAGGCTCCCAGCCTGTGTGCGTGTACACAAATGCACATGGGTGGGGGGCAGGTGACCCAGGTGAATTAAAGCCTAGTTTCTCCCCTGACAGAAAGGAGCAGTTGGGGAGTACTTCTGGATTCAGTTTGGGGAAGGCCCAGGTACCTCGGTGCTTAGAAGCACCTTTTACCAGCTGTAGCTAGTATGATAACTAAAACCATCCTTGGTAGTTTAGCCACTGGTGACTTCAAGGCTGGACTACCGAAATGCACTCTACATGGGGCTTCCCTTGTGCTTCATCTGGACACTGCCGTTGGTGCTCTTAGTACAGAGTGCTGCAGTGAGACCCTGTTTAAGCGGTATATAATTGTCTTAAATAAACAAATAAAATAAAAAACTCATCTGCTCAGAAATCTGCACTGGTTGCCAATTTGTTACTGGGCCAAGTTTAAGGTGTTACTCCTAGTACATAAATCCCTCCACGCTTAGGACCAGTTAACTTGTGGGATTGCACCCCCAATATATTCCCATGTGGCTGCTCTGTAGAACTGGCCTTGCTCCAGGTGCCACACAGTACTCATTCTTCATTTCTAAGAAATTGATATTTCAGTGTGGCAGCACTCACACTTGGGGGCTCCCTGCCCAGTCATCTCAGGCAGATGCCTTCACTGTACTCTGGGTTTTTCCTGCCACTTAAAACATTTTTTTACACAAGCCTATCTTGGCACGTAGTATGCTGACAGGTGTTTTAATCCCTTTTTGCATACTATTATTTTGATAGCCTTTGAATGTTTTTAAATCCAGTACATGCATTTTATACCTTATTGGACCTTGCTAGTTGTAACATACATTGAAAGTAATGCATTTATGCATTCTACCAAAGGAAAAGTGAGGGATCTTATAATTGAATTTTAATAGTGCTGGAGGCTTTTGCCTATTGAGAAAATAACCCATGATTGTTTAAATCAATGGATGAGCATAGCACAAAATTTACTAAATGGATTTGCAAATTAGCTGTTGGGTATTGTTAAATACTATCACTCAGAGAGATATTGTATTATTTCAAGTGCTAGTTGCTGTTGTAAAGTAATCATATGGCAAATACTGATGCTGAAAATAAAACATTTATTAAATATTCACCTATCCAAAATCATTTGGCTTTTCATTATCAAAATTAACTGAGGAGAATGCTGCGCAGCAAATTCATTTCTACTTTAGACTCAATATTCACAGTTCTGAGTTTATGTGAAGATTCTTCAGCATTTAATCATTTCATTAGAACAGATTTTAGGGACTAACAGGTAACAGGGACATAATTGATTTTTATTTTTTAAGCTGGGGCTGTTTTAATGTACGTTTTATAAATTCTATGCTCTAATGAAATAAGCGAATTGACTGGCCTTACATTGAGCTTCTGAAATTATAGTTACTGGTAAGGTGTTGCAGCCATACTTTGCCAACACTGGTACCATTTTAGGAATCTCTGCTATTGTGTTTGGGTTTTGCTACAGCAGTCTCTACATAGAGGACTTCTGTCATGTGCCTGAGTGTAAATCAATGTATGCACATCCATATAGCCATAGTTTGCATGATTTCTTTTGTTTTTTCTATGCTGTTGAAAAATTCTCATGCCCACCCGCCAAATGTGGCATTTGATGCACGTGTTCCATGTGGACGAAAGGGTGCCAGGATTCCTCCTCAAAAGAAGGGTGGGGGAAGAGTGGCTAATGTGAGTGTCATATATATATTGGTCCAAAAGTTCATGTCACATGCTACTTTAGGTCAGGGATAGGGAACCTGCTGTCAGCACCGGTTTTAGGGTGGCACAGGTGGTTTCCCCACACAGGGTGCTGATCTGCGGAGGCACAAAACTGAGAAGAGTCATAATGGATGACCCAAGTCCACCCCTGCTATGGTCCTTCAGATAATGCTGGACACCAGTGGCCCTTGGTTAGTGGTTAGGGATGAAGATATCTGTAACCTCACAGCATCTGGTCAGTCACAGATTCCCCATCCATACTTTAGGCATCTCTCTGTCCCTCCACCACTTGGTAAGCGGATGAGCTGTGCCTGCGTTCCGGAGCCTCTATTCATTTCACAAGCGGACATTATAGTGTAGCAGGAGTATTACAAGGGTACATTTGTGCTGGTTTCCTCAACGTTGAATTAAAAAAATTGCCTGGTCATTGTAACTGTACTTGGATGGAATTTCTAGATCCTTCCAAAACAAAAAACAACAACCCCCCTCCATTCCAGCGCTCGAACATTCCTTTTTTCCATTGAATAGGCTCTAGTTTCAGAGCATGAATGCAGGCACCTTGGCCAATAAACCTTTCACAACAAAATAGCTACTGCATTTTATTACTACCTCAATGCACTATCAGCGCACTTGCAACTTTATAAAGTAACCTGGGTAGTGGGTTTTTTTTAGTCATTATCTAAATTAAGCCCAATTATACACTCTGCTGCTTATCTGCATGTGTGTGCCCTCTGTTTAGCATGTACCTGAAAGAGAAGGAATCCATGCAAGACATGGTGATGACCACTAGCTTAGATGCTTTTAAAAATGGATTTGAGCAGCATTCCCTCAACTCTGTTTTGAACTCTGCCCTTTTCTAAACCATTTTGCAAGCTCTCATCCCATTGGCTGAAATCTCTTTACCAAACAAATAAGCAAGCAAGCACAAAAAATCCTCACATGGAGCTGTAGGCATGCCGTCCACTGCAGTCTGAGTAAGGATCTATGGACCGGGGGACTCATCCAGCTAGCATTAAAAGAGGAGCCGCAGAGCAAGCTTGCCAGGCCCCCTCCGAAAAGCAGCCAGAAGTCAGAAAGGAGAAATGCTGCACATAGCCAGCAGCTCCCACAGATAGACAATCTCTCTGTAGAGCTCTGAGGTGACAGTTGGGCTTGGATTGGATTGGGCATATTCATGGGAGATGATCCGCCCCAGCTTGCTGCTAATCAGGAATGAATGTTTAAATCGCCTTCCTCTGTGTGTGAAGCGGAGGGGATCCTGAAGCATGTGTCAGTGGATACATGATGTAACAGAAAACTGTGGTTTATTGCTGCATCTGAACTAAGACAGAAAATATTTCTTGCTGCGGTATCTAAGTAAGGTTGAAATCCTGCACACTTTGGATTAAACCTTTTTGACCACAGGAGCCTTTCTCAGCCTTGGGTCTCCAGATGTTGTTGGACTACAACTCTCACCATGCTTGACCACTGGTCTTACTAGCTAGGGATGATGGGAATTGTAGTCCAACAACATCTGGAGACCCAAGGTTGAGAAAGGCTGGACCACAGTGAGACTTCACTAAGCATAAGAATTGGGTTGTAAGGCTGTTTTAGCCTTACAGTATTTAGACTGCAGTATTGCAGTCCAGCAACATCTCGTGGGCACCCTGTTGTCTACTCCCGAACTAAATTTTCCCATGTGACTTCTGCTCATGTATTTCAGTTCTGAGAGAATTAGTCCAAGAAAAAGTGGTAACTGTGGGCATCAAAGCCACATTGGTATCTAAAGAATCACAACCGCCACATTTTTACAGAACATCATTACAATGACCACCAGCAACCCTATCAGAAATCTGGGAATCAGCAGGGGATAAAATATAACTATTGAGAGACAAAGAATGTTCAGATGATGTGACAGCATGCGAGCAGAATATATGCCTCTCGCAAATTGCTGTGCCATGGAATGGAAGGGAGGTGTTGGGGGGGGGGGGAGACACATATCGACTTGTTGCTGTTATATAACGTAATTCTACTTCTCCAAGTCCAACATATAATTATTGTTTTTATATGTATTCTTTTTTGGCCTTGCACACACACACAGAGCAGTTAGAACATCCAGTATCCCCATGGAAATTTGGACCCAAGTCCATGCATTAGAACCTTGTGCTCACTTTAGGAATAACAGAATGCCAGACCCCAAATAGCAAAGAACCTCATGACTTTGGGATACTTTGGATCCATATCTTAAAATGTTGCCTTACATCTCTCTTTACTGTTAGGGGAAGGGGAGAGAAATTATGCCAAAATGTCTTGCAGCATGCGGTTAGAAAAGACCCCTATTAAATATACATTAGAGCTCAATATTTGGAAGGGGAAGGACCGTGTCCATATCCATGGAAATGTATTCAGCAGAGAATCCCTGGTGTGCTGGCACAAAGTTTACCAGCACAAGTTTTCCCTGAAGGTAGCACTTCTGTTGTGTGAATATTGTAAGTTTGGATTTGGATTTGAAATCCCGCCTTTCACTCCCTTTAAGGAGTCTCAAAGCGGCTAACAATCTCCTTTCCCTTCCTCCCCCACAACAAACACTCTGTGAGGTGAGTGGGGCTGAGAGACTTCAGAGAAGTGTGACTGGCCCAAGGTCACCCAGCAGCTGCATGTGGAGGAGCAGAGACGTGAACCTGGTTCCCCAGATTACGAGTCCACCCCTCTTAACCACTACACCACACTGGCTCTCGTTTCTTGAAAGTTTCTTGAAAATCTCTCAACATGGCACACCATGGCACTCTCAGACACGGATTTGTTCTCCAATGCTCTCCGCTCTTTCATTTCATTTTTTTCATTTTTAAAATGAAGGTTTGGTGTTCTTTATTGTTTGGCTTGGGTGTTGCCTGTTTTTTGCCTGTGCTTTGTTGTTGTTTTTTGTGGTGGGGGGGTAATTTTTTTGGGGGGTGTGGATTTTGAATGTCATCAGTTTTCTTCAATGAAATGGATATTTTGGAGTGTCCACAACAGTTACCAAGTGGACCCTGGTCATTGGTCTGGCCAGTGTTAGAGGCTGTGGAACTTTACCATGAAATGGGGTCAAACAGGACTTTGGTAAACTTTGTCAATATGGTGCCCTGACCGAGGCCAAAATTTGGCGCCCCCAGATGGATTTCTCAATTATAGAGCTTCTCAATTTTGCACTCAGCCCCCTGTGTGTGTGTGTGGGGGGGGAATGCCTGCCCTGCCCTGAATCCAGCACTGGTGTCAACCAATGGGAGAAGTACAAGTACAATGGCAGGTACAATAGGCAAGTTAGCTCTATTATATCACAATGCATATAAAATGACATCTGAAATACAGTATTTGTCAATGCCCTTGGGGCAGTTTCAGAGCTGTGTCAATGAGCACACCAGAAGCAATTTAAAGCACACTGGATGAAGTGGGTTGGGTACTGAAGCAGAAAGGGGGCTGTGAGGTCCATTTTCATATTCACCTTAATTTCTTCATCTAAATGCCAGTGACAATGTCAGTGCCAGATTTGGAATTTGGGGTGTGGGCTCGTCCTCAATGGATCCCTGTAACTACCAATATGTCCCCTGATCCTTGGGGGCAGTGTGAAAATCAAGACTGGAAGCTCAAAGGTTTTGCAAAATAACGTTTTGTCACCATACCTGGGCAGTCAGTGAAAATCAAAAGGCTATCTGTTATGAGATCTGAAGTATAGGAATCCAGAATCAATCTGCAGGGCTGACCCCACGTGTCTCAATCTCAAATGCAAGCAGCTGCTCTCCCCCCTCCCCCCTCCCACTCCTCTCTTTTCTTTTCTTTTCTTTTCTTACATAGCTGACAGTTGCAGCCTTGAAATGCTGGCACTTCTGCTGATTGTCTACTTTCTTTCTATGATTGGGCCAATGCAGGAGATGGACATCTTTGTTAGCCTTGGGACGTTGGCAAATTCCAATTTCACCATGCTGTAACCTGGATTCTTTCGACGTCAGTGCTAATGGTGGTATTTTGGATGTGCTAGCAGCCCTGTTGATCAACACCTGAAGAGAAACGTGTTCTCTCAGCAACAGTCTGCTCTGTGTCAGAAGTGGTGCCACCAACGGTTTGTCATGTGTCACCTTGTGACTCTTGATACAGGTTCATTCTTGCATGGGGTGGTTATATTGGCAACAGGGCCAAGAGAGCAGGCATCAGCAGTCATGGCAGTGGATCTGCTACTAATCTATGTGAAATCAAGACTTCACACACGCCAGTCATCAAGAAATGGTGTGTGTGTGTGTGTGTGTGTAAATATGCCCCTAGTTTCCTGCATCTTTGCCCACCTGATTTTATGACTAACACTCTCCTAATTATGAGCCTGTAAGTATTTTACATCAGAGTCCTTACCATGTCTACTGAGAATTATGTTCTTCAGAATTCAGTAGGATTTACTCCTATGTAACTTGGGTTACATAGACAGCAGTCACAAAATTAAAAGACACCTGCTTCTTGGAAGAAAAGCAATGACAAACCTAGACAGCATCTTAAAAAGCAGAGACATCACCTTGCCAACAAAGGTCCGTATACTTAAAGCTATGGTTTCCCCAGTAGTGATGTATGGAAGTGAGAGCTGGACCATAAAGAAGGCTGATCGCCGAAGAATTGATGCTTTTGAATTCTGGTGCTGGAGGAGACTCTTGAGAGTCCCATGGACTGCAAGAAGATCAAACCTCTCCATTCTTAAGGAAATCAGCCCTGGGTGCTCACTGGAAGGACAGATCGTGAAGCTGAGGCTCCAATACTTTGGCCACCTCATGAGAAGAGAAGACTCCCTGGAAAAGACCCTGATGTTGGGAAAGATGGAGGGCACAAGGAGAAGGGGATGACAGAGGATGAGATGGTTGGACGGTGTTCTTGAAGCTACCAGCATGAGTTTGACCAAAGTGCGGGAGACAGTGGAAGACAGGAGTGCCTGGTGTGCTCTGGTCCAGGGGGTCACGAAGAGTCAGACACGACTAAATGACTAAACAACAAACTTGGGTTAGGATGGACCTTAGGCTGCACACCTAAACAAATTCATTTGGGAGTATATCCTGCTCAATTTAATGGGGCTTAGTATTGAGTAGAGGGATGCGGGTGGCGCTGTGGGCTAAACCACAGAGCCTAGGACTTGCCGATCAGAAGGTCGGCGGTTCGAATCCCCACGACGGGGTGAGCTCCCGTTGCTTGGTCCCTGCTCCTGCCAACCTAGCAGTTCGAAAGCATGTCAAACTGCAAGTAGATAAATAGGTACCGCTCCGGCGGGAAGGTAAACGGCGTTTCCGTGCGCTGCTCTGGTTCGCCAGAAGTGGCTTAGTCATGCTGGCCACATGACCCAGAAGCTGTACGCCGGCTCCCTTGGCCAGTAAAGTGAGATGAGTGCCGCAACCCCAGAGTCAGCCATGACTGGACCTAATGGTCAGGGGTCCATTTACCGTATTTTTTGCACCACAACATTCACTTTTTTCCTCCTAGAAAGTACGGGGAATGTCTGTGCGTGTTATGGAGGGAATGCCTACGGGTGGCATGCCTACGGATTTTCCTCCTCTAAAAACTACGTGTGTGTTATGGTCGGGTGCGCATTATAGAGCAAAAAATACGGTACCTTTACCTAGTATTGAGTAGATATCTACAGGATTGCACTATTAGTGCCATTTCAGAATGAAAGTGAGAGCTGACATACTGGAATGTCCCCCAATAGTGGAAAAATGTTCCTACATATGACAGAAAACTTGCATATTAGGAAAAGGCTAGGCTAGAAGTCTTCTCCTTCACATACTACTTTGTGTAGAGGCATGGTGATTGATGGTGGGGTATTCTTCCACCTGCAGACTGATGTGGTACAATCCTGATATAGGTATGCCACCTCACTAAGAAATAGAGCTTGTTCTTTCATCTGTTTTATGAGCTTGAGGGCCACTATAGGATGATGATCCCACCACTATAACATCCGGATGGTGTGGGTCTGCTATTGGCCTTTGGTCAGACTGTGCTTTTGAGAGGCCATTTAATATGTGAATCAGCATCGCTACAGTTGCCATGATTTCCACTTTGGCAGCAACATGAAAGAATTATATCCCATTGTGAGGAATCACTCACATGGAGATGATGGCTCTCCTCAGCAGTTCATCTATGGTACTTGAGTAGACCTATGCTTCCAGAGCAGCCCCATTCACTCCTGAGGCATTTTCATGGGGTGTGGTTGAGGACCCAGTGCGTGAAGAAGATATCACCCCTTCAGCCACTTTCCCCTCATGTTTTGAAATGCTAGACACATGTTTCATAACAGTGAAAGCTTAGAGAGCCTTAGAGCCTAATTATGCAGCAATTTACAAATAATCTACAATTATGTGGCCACATAATCACATTACACACAGGGTCATGCTTGTGAAGGGCAAAGCCACAACTGAGTTTGGGGAAGTTTGTGCCAAGGAACTCCTCGTGTCACTCTGTGGGTATTCTGCATATATAACCCTATTCTTCATAAAATAAGCAGCTACTTTGGGAACACTTGAAAGAACCTACAGTACTTTGTCATTAGACATTTATGACTGGCCTCTGCATGCTAAGCGAGCTGTTTTAGGACTCCACATCCAATAGTTTGGCAACAATGTGACATTTTTAGTCTTCAAACCTGAGGGTAAACAATTGAATTAGCTGACACTAATGCTGAGAGATCACTGATCAGCACAGCCTCTGTCAGCACCCTGCAAGCGAACCCTGGCCCCAGCTAGGCTCTGACTGGGCTCAGCAGTCATCTCATAGGCGCAGCAATATTGTTGCGTTAACCATGCCCTGAGGTAGACAAGGGAACTGAATCAGTTCAGACTACAGTGGGATCTCCCCCACTTTTCAGCCTGAAGACTTGTGGGAGGGGGAAAGGGAAAAGTATGAAGTGGGCCCTGCTGCCCCATCTGAAGCTGGAATGTTCTCCCCACAGTGGGCGGGTGGGATCACCTCTCAAACGCCCTACAAGCAAAACAAATGACCTCTTGGCACATCATATCCACCCTTACCTTTTCCCCTGCACTCTTGCCCGGGTCTCATCTGAGTGTTTGTTTGTTTTTTGCCTCACTGTTTTCCCCAGGAATACCTGTTCTTTAAAGTATCAGACAAAATAGCTATTCCGGTTTTCTGTACAATTGTTTTCAACGGTAAAGAGAGGGTTTTGTTGAGAAAGTGCAGGGGTTAAAAAAAAAAGTGTATGGAACTTTACAGCAAGGATCTGTGCCTAGAAACAAGAGGAAGTCTGGATGAGTCCTCGGTCCATTCCCTTCTGTGCTAGTTTGGGTGTATCATACACAGAGGGGTATTATAACATGTAATTCCCCCCACTTGCTACCTGAAGTGGAGCAGACCATTCTATCACTTAGAATTGTGCCATCTCATGAGCTTGCAAAGGGAGAAAGCTTGGGTGTGATTAGCTTCTTAAATTATTACATACACCAATTTCAGTTGACAAGCTTTTGGTCAAGCTGTCTACTTTTTACTAGATTAGTTTCAGAAGAATTCTTCCAGATGCCTTTTGGACTTTGGTCCTGGAATAGTCACTGTGGGGAAAATCTTTTCACCTGATATATCCTGTCCTTTCTACTAATTGCCTGCATGTTAGAAGTTAAACCACAACAAGCATTGCTACTTTCTGATTTAATAACAGTCTTGTGGCTCAGATGAAGAATACAGTGGTACCTCGGTTTAAGAACAGCCCTGTTTACGAACTATTTGGTTTACGAACACCGCAAAACTGGAAGTAGTGTCCTGTTTTGCGAACTTTATCTTGGTCTAAGAACGGAAGCTGAACGGTGGAAGGGCACTGGCAGTGGGAGGCCTTCACAACATAAGCTTTTCTTTTTAAGTAAATAGTATCTGTTGCTGTTTTATTCATAATTTTATTTATGCTTTACATATATTTGTTTTATTGTGTTTTATGTTGCAAGTCGCCTTCATATATTTCCAGATCAGAGTTTCCCAAACTTGTTTGTCCTACTGCCCTTTTCAGAAAAAAAACCTCAGTGCCCCCCTGGAAATCTATCTTCTTTAAGCGAACAAATTGAAAGATACCGTGACAAATTTGCCTTCTTTTATGTAGCGGGACGCGGGTGGCGCTGTGGGTAAAACCTCAGTGCCTAGGATTTGCTGATCGCAAGGTCAGCAGTTCGAATCCCCGCGGCGGGGTGAGCTCCCGTCGTTCAGTCCCAGCTCCTGCCCACCTAGCAGTTCGAAAGCACCCCTAAGTGCAAGTAGATAAATAGGGACCGCTTTATAGCGGGAAGGTAAACGGCGTTTCCATGTGCTGCGCTGGTGCTGGCTCGCCAGATGCAGCTTTGTCACGCTGGCCACGTGACCCAGAAGTGTCTCTGGACAGCATGGCTCCCGGCCTCTTGAGCGAGATGAGTGCGCAACCCTAGAGTCGGACACGACTGGCCCGTATGGGCAGGGGTACCTTTACCTTTTATGTAGCTATAAGGGATGCAGGTGGCGCTGTGGTCTAAACCACAGAGCCTAGGGCTTGCCAATCAGAAGGTCAGCGGTTTGAATCCCCGCGATGGGGTGAGCCCCCGTTGTTTGGTCCCTGCTCCTGCCAACCTAGCAGTTCAAAAGCGTGTCAAAGTGCAAGTAGATAAATAAGTACTGCTCCGGCGGAAAGGTGAACGGTGTTTCTGTGCGCTGCTCTGGTTCGCCAGAAGTGGCTTAGTCCTGCTGGCCACATGAGCTGTACGCCGGCTCTCTTGGCCAGTATAGAATCATAGAATCATAGAGTTGGAAGAGACCACAAGGGCCATTGAGTCCAACCCCCTGCCAAGCAGGAAACAAAAAAGCGAGATGAGCGCCGCAACCCCAAAGTCGTCCACGTCTGACCTAAACTGTCAGGGGTCCCTTTACCTTTACCTTTTTATGTAACTATATTTCTACAGACATCCTGTTGGCTCATCAGTCTGATCTTCCTCAGAGGTGCCATTACTGCAGCCCGCCTGCCATTGACCAAACAGGCAGGCAAGCTGTGATCCACTTCCTGGGCCTGGGTGAAGCTGCAAAGGATTCCCCCAAGCCCAGGAAAACCCCTCACTCTCAGCTCACCCATTGGATCCAGGGGAGGCATTGTTGCCATCCCACAACAGCGCCCAACCTGGCGGTCAGTGTCATTACACAACAGATGAAACATGCACAAATAGTTTTTCCTTTTCTTCTTCCACTGCCCCTTCTTCCACTGCCCCCTTATTTTTACTCAGCGACCCCCAACAGCATCAGAGGCTTCTACCGCCCCCTGAATTGTTCCAGCACTCCCAGGGGGCAGTATCACCCATCTTGGGAAACACTGGTCCAGATAATAAATATTCAAAAAATAAATAACAAATATAGTTGAATAGAATTTTCTAGAGCCTATAAAATGGGGAAATGTTTGGGTCATGTACTTATAGTCATATGACAGTTGGGGTTTATATGCATATATTTAATGGTAAATGTTCTTTATTGATAATATTTATTGAATATAAAATATGAATTTTAAATCCTTTTCCTTAAAATAAAAAAGAACTGGGGAAAGTCCAGAATGGATGGCAGTGGTGTGTTGAGGCTTAAAGGTAAAGTGAATGGCTTTTGTGGGGAGCTCAGTTAAATGGTGCTGGGTAAATTATTTTTAAAAAATGCCTTTGTGTGCTTACCATGATAAATGCTGGTGGTGGAGGCAGAAGCAGTAACTTTTTCTGGGAATCTTTATAAAGCAGTGGCAGAGCAGTGGAACCACTTTTTTTCTGCAATGATGCATTTTCCAGCAATGCAGCAGAGCAGTTTGTTACAGTCAGAAACCCAAAGTAAAGGGCAATTTAAAGTAATATTTTCTTCTTCCTCCTGAGAATGTATTCTGTTTTCTCCTATTTTCTTGGCTGATACCGAGGTTGTCAATGAGAGGGAATATTTGAAAATTTGTTTTTTTTTTTAAAGCAATTTATTAGGTTTTACAATAAAAATAAACATAATAAGCAATGTAACATTGATCTTAACATATTTTCACATTTTCTTTGGACTTCCTCACATCTCCCGCTCCCATTTTCATCGTTGTAACGTTTTGTCAGCAATTTATCATCTTATTTAAATTCTTATATCCCTTATATTTCATAATCTTATAATTCTCAAAAGGAGCTAAATTTCACAATCTTACTTATTTTCTTAAAAACTTCTAAATTTAGTGGTGCTCAGTTATTTTGATCTAGCATCTTGTTTAGCATTCACTCAAATTACAGTACTTTTGTAAATAGTTCTTAAATTTCTTCCAGTCCTCCTCAATCCTCTCTTCTCCCAGGTCACGGATTCTGCCAGTCATTTCAGCCAGTTCCATGTAATCTATCAGCTGTATCTGCCATTCTTCCAGTGTGGGTAAATCTTGAGTTTTCCAATGTTTTGCGAGAAGTATCCTTGCTGCTGTTGTTGCATACATAAAAAATGTCTGGTCCTTCTTTGCCACCCCTTGGCCGACAATACCCAAAAGGAAAGCCTCTGGTTTCTTAGTGAAGGTATATTTAAATACCTTTTTCAGTTCATTATAAATCATTTCCCAGAACGCCTTCACTTTAGGGCAAGTCCACCAGAGGTGGAAGAACGTTCCCTCACACTCTTTGCATTTCCAACACTTATTATCAGACAGGTGGTAAATTTTGGCAAGTTTGACTGGGGTCATATACCATCTATAAATCATTTTCATTACATTTTCTTTCAGAGCGTTACATGCAGTAAATTTCAATCCATTACTCCACAACCTCTCCCAGTCCTCAAACATGATATTATGCCCAATATCCTGTGCCCACCTTATCATAGCCGATTTAACCGTTTCATCTTGTGTATTCCATTTCAACAGCAAGTTATACATCCTTGAAAGTACCTTAATCTTTGGTTCTAACAATTCTGTTTCTAATTTCGATTTCTCCACCTGGAACCCTAGTTTCTTATCATTTTTAAAAACTTCTTTAATCTGAGCGTAATGTAACCAATCTCGCACTTTGTCTTTCATTTTCTCCAAACTCTGCAATTTCCAGTTGTCTCCATCCTTTTCTAGTATTTCCCAATATTTTGGCCATTTAGCCTCCATATTGGGTCTTTTTCGGGCCTTGGCTTCCAAAGGTGAAAGCCACCTTGGTGTTTTATTTTCCAACAAGTCTTTATATTTTGTCCAGACATTAAACAATGATTTTCTGACAATATGGTTCTTAAAGGCCTTATTTGCTTTAACCTTGTCATACCATAAGTATGCATGCCATCCAAAGGCATTGTTAAACCCTTCCAAATCTAGCACATCAGTGTCCTCAAGAAGTAGCCAATCTTTTAGCCAGCAGAACGCTGCGGCTTCATAATACAACTTTAAGTCTGGCAGGGCAAAGCCCCCTCTTTGTTTTGCATCAGTTAATATCTTAAACTTAATTCTGGGCTTTTTGCCCTGCCAGACAAACTTAGAAATGTCTCTCTGCCACTTCTGAAAGCACCCCGTTTTGTCCAAGACCTGAAGTGTTTGAAATAAAAACAACATCCTTGGCAATACATTCATCTTGATAGCAGCAATTCGGCCTAACATAGAAAGTTTCAATTTTGACCAACTATCTAAGTCTCTCTTAATTTCTATCCAGCATTTTTCATAATTGTCCTTAAATAGACTTAGATTTTTTGCTGTTATGTTTACCCCTAGGTATTTTACTTTTTTAACCACATTAAGTTCCGTCTCATTCTGAAACCGTTCTGACTCTGTATCAGTCAAATTTTTCCCCAAAACCTTAGTTTTCTGTTTATTTAGTTTAAATCCAGCCACCCGACCAAAGTCATTAATCAGTTGTAATACTCTTTTCGTACTGGGCTCTGGCTTCTGCAAGGTCAAAACCAGGTCATCTGCAAAAGCTTTTAATTTATATTGTTTCTGACCGACCTGAATTCCTTCCACCAACCGATCCTCTCTAATCATGTTCAATAGCACTTCCAGAACCGAAATAAATAACAAAGGGGAAATAGGGCAACCTTGTCGTGTCCCTTTTTCAATTTTAAACTCTTCTGTTACCACATTATTAACTATCAGTTTAGCTTTCTGTTCTGAATATATCGCCTCGATCCCATTCTCAAAACCCCGTCCCACTCCCATCTCTTTTAAATTTCCCATCATAAATTTCCAGGAGATATTGTCAAAGGCCTTCTCCGCGTCTATAAAAATTAAAACTGCTTTTGTATTTATGTCTGTTTGCAAAAGTTCCAAAATGTCAATAATGTTCCTTGTATTAGCAAACAGATGTCTTCCTGGGAGAAAGCCGGCCTGGTCCTTATGAATTACTTCATTTAAAACTTTTTTAAATCTATTTGCCAAAATGTCTGCAAATATTTTGTAATCCACATTTAAAAGAGAGATGGGACGGTAGTTCTTAAGTTGTGTCTTTTCAGCTTCCGACTTTGGTATTAATGTGATAAACGCTTCCTTCCACGACTCCGGTGCCCTCTTCCCCTCCATAATTTCATTGCTGACCTCCATCAAAGGTTGTATCAAATAGTCTTTTAATGTCTTATAGTACTTGGAGGTCAGCCCATCTGGTCCTGGAGATTTGCCAAGTTGCATGTTCTGGATGGCTTGTTCGATCTCCTGTCGTGTTATTTTAGAATTCAGGATTGTCCTATTTTCTTGTGTCAATTTAGATAGTCCGTTTTTTGCCAAAAATTGTTTAATCTCGTCATCATCTTGCGGCCCTTGGGTGTATAATTTTTTGAAGTATCTCTGGAAACACTTTCTGATGTCCACTGGATTCTGAATGTTTTTTCCATCAACCTCTAAGTTTGTAACAGTATTTAATCTTTGTCTTCTCTTCAGCTGCCAAGCTAGCAGTTTTCCACATTTATTCGCCGACTCAAACGTTTTTTGTTTCATTAATTTAACCTTCCATTCAATTTCCTGATTTATCAATTTAGAATATTGTGTTTGATAAAGTTTAATTTCTCTCAGAGTTGGCTGTGACTTCGGATTCACTCTTAATTTCTTCTCTAATTCTTTTATTTTATCCAAGATCTTATCTTTTTTCTCATTTTGTGTTCTTTTCTTTACTGCATTCTGTTGTATCAAGAATCCCCTCATTACAGCTTTGCTTGCGTCCCAGATTATTCTTTTTTCCACCATATCATTCATATTTATCTCAAAATAGTCCTTCAAAACTTTTTGGGCCTTCTTGGTAATTTCCTGATCTCTAAACAAATTGTCATTCATCTTCCATCTAAAGGATCCAGTTGGTAATAGTGTCATATCCATCTTTACTGCATTATGGTCGGAGCAGGTCTTTGGGCAGATTTCCACTTTTCTGACCTTAGGTGCCAGGCCTCTAGAAATCCATATTTGGTCGATTCTTGTCCAGGTCAGTTGGGCTTCAGAAAAGAATGTTCCCTCTCTTCCTAGTGGGTTCTTTGTCCTCCAAATGTCAATCAAATCCATATTGTCAGTCATTTCAAAAAAGGTTTTAGGTAGTCTGCCGTCTTTTGTAACATTTTGACTTTGTGACTTGTCCATGTTAGTTGATACGACCCCATTCATATCTCCCATCATTATGATGTTGTTGTAGTCTAGATAGTCCAGCATTGTCTCCTGCAACTTCTTGTAAAATTCCGATTTCCCTTCATTGGGTGCATAGATTCCTAATATCAGCAGTTTCTCTCCTTGATATTGTATCTCAATAGCCAAGATTCTTCCATGTTCATCTTTAAATAGGAATTTAGGTGACAGGCTCTCTTTTGCATATATCACCACGCCTCTCTTCTTAACTTTGTCGGACGATACAAATTCCTGGCCCAATCTTTTATTTATTAACACTTTTCTGTGGAGCCTCGTCACATGTGTTTCTTGTAAACAAATAATGTCCAATTGTTCTTTTTTTAATATATGAAATATTTTCTTCCTTTTTTCCGGAATGTTACAACCATTAATATTCCAGCTCAACAGTTGCAGAGACATCCTGGACTATCTGGTTATTTTTCAAGGGGTGGTATCTTCTCAGGATCTTCAGGTTCCACAGATGCTGATGTTGGTACTGGCGTTGCCTCAGGCCCAGAAGGTAGTTCAATTCCTTTTTGAAGGTCCTCTCCGTATGTAGACAGGAATTTGTCTCTCTCTTCCAGTGTTCTTACTTTAACCTTTCTCCCTCTAAAGGTAAAAGATATTCCTTGGGGAAATTCCCACCTAAATGGAATTGCGTTGCTCCTTAGTAGTTTAACAAGTTCAGAATAGGCGGCTCTAAGATCAAGCAGTAGTCTTGGGATATCTTTATAAATTTCAATTCTTTTATCCAAAACCTCCAGTGATTTTACAAAATGTAGTCCCAAAATCTTATCCCTTTCCTCCTTTGATCTCAATGTTATCAAACAGTCTCTGGGCCTCTCCTTCTTTATGAATCTTCCAAGTCTGAAAGCTGACACGATTTTAAAGTCCTTTTCTTCCAAATTCCAGAACTTGGAGAATTCTTTGGTCAAAAACTCAGTTAGATGTCCTTCTTCTGCCTCTTGTAGTGATCTAATCCTTAAGTTGTTCTCACGGTTTCGCAGTTCTATCATAGAGAGATAAATCTGATGTTCCCCTACTTGTTTAGTGAGTGGTCTTACCTCTTGCTCTAAATTTTCTAATTTTTGTCTGGTGTCCTCAGTCAATTTCCGATTTTCTGCTGAGGCCTCCGTTAACTGTCCAATTGCTTGTGCATTCTGTGCCACTTGTGTAGTTAATTTATTTAGACATTCTGTATTTTTGTCAATCTTTGCTGATTGCGCATCTACTTTCTTGTCCAAAGCTTCCAATTTTTCAAAAATTTTGTCTAGAACAGAAACAGATGCTCCTGAGGCCATATCTTCCAGTTGTAACTGCTCTGCTTCGCCCTCTCCCTCCACTTCTGAGGGCAAAGTAGGTACAGATGATCTACGTGTCTGTGAGGCTGAGGTTAGAGTTGTTAAAGTTGTTTGTTTAGCTCTCCCTCTTTTTCTTGTGCCACTCATTCCAACGTTATCTGTCAGTCAAGGTCACACTGAGTTATTCCCATGGGAATGGAAAGGTCCAGAGCAAGCAAACAGCAAGGGAATCGAAAGTAAAAAGTGCATGTAAAGTCACTGTTTTAATCCAATCCTCTAGAGGGAGCTTAATATGTCTTTCAGAGTCTAATTTAATGTCCAAGAACCTTCAAATACAAATGTTTAGCAGAGTTTATAAATAGTCACTTTGTTACAGACAGTGCTTATTTATCTCCAAAAAGAATGTTTCAAATTTAAAAGGTCTCAATACCCTCAGATTGTTTCAAGTTCCAATATACAGTATCCAAATCTGCAGTGCTGACAGCTCCCTTAGTGCTCAGGCAGCTCCTGACTCTGGGTTTCACCTTCTAATTTGTAATCCAATAAAAGGAGGAAAGTCAAGTGCAAGTAAAAATCCCAAATCTTTAGCTTAACGTCTTTACTTTAAGATGCAAGTTCAATAGATGCTTAGATCTGTACAACTTAGAATCTCTTTCTTTCAGCCTCCACTCCTCCAGCTGGTTGCTTTTTTCAAGTTCAATGGCTGCGGAAGACGGACTTCCTGCTTCCACGTCTCTCCGCTTTCAGCCAAGTTCAAGCCAATTTAAATTTTCCCTTTAAAGTCTCAAATTCAAGTAACTCAGTCTTTTACTCACAAGTTAGTTGCTTTTTCGTCCGAATCCGTAATTTAGCAGGAAAAGGGATCAGCGCTCACCGACAGTAGCAGCGCGGCTTCGCTCCTCAGGCTGTGAAACAGCTCTCAGCGCCGCAACCCCCCTCCGCGCTCCGGAGCCCCTTACGGGGTTCCTTCTGCGCTTGGAGGGTCGCTCAAGGCGCCCACCGAGCCTCAAGACCCCAGGCTCTTGCCGCCTGGGGTTTTCCAGAGTGGGTCTCCGCTTCGCCGTAGCGGACGACCCGTTGCCTGCGGAGCCTCCTCTCCCGTTCAGAAGAGGACCGCCATTGCCGTTCGCGCCGCCCCCGGAAGTCGGGAATATTTGAAAATTTGGTTCAGCCCTATAAAGAGATGACTCTTTCAGAAATTCAGAATGCTACAGCACCAACTATGTGGGTTATGCAGATAGATAATGCCAAATTTGAAACCACGAGTTCCTTCTGGAATAAAGCAAACCACTGCTCACAGTGGAGAAGTATTCTAGAGAATGTTGATATACAGTCAGTTTATTTTCTAAGTGGATTATTGTCTTTCCATTGTTTATCGATTGCACAGTGAACATGTTACAGCACAAGATTGGTTGCTAATTTAGCAGTGATGTGAAGTGAACAGTTGCAAAACAGATAATTCTTCTCATGGACTGTTGATAGCATATGAGATATGAAAACATTCATGTAGGAGAGGTACAGAAAGTAATATAGAGGTATACAAGTGTGAATCCCTGACAAATTTTGAGGGGTTTTTTTTGGGGGGGGGCACATTTTTTACATGTGTGTTCCAGTATGGATGATGTACCTGTGCTGCAGATGCATCCAACAAAATGCACACTTCATATTTCTGGGGTTGAAAACTTGGGTGTGGGGAGTAAACATGGAGGACGAATGACTGAAACTGCACATCCTCAGAGCCCAGTTCCCAGTAGCCCTTTATCCTGCGAATAGGCAGATTACTTTACAGACTTTTACTCTATGCAAATCGAGGGTCTCAGGATGTGGCCTGACAGAGACCCCTCTTGCCTCACTATTCTGTGGAGTAGGTAGACAAAATGACCCAGCAGCAGTGGTTTGCTTGGAATATGGCCCCTGGACCAACACAATTTGCCTCATCCGTCAAAGGAGCAATCTGCCTGAAGGGTTAAAGTGTCCCGGGGAGGGGGGAATTTGGCATGTACATGCAACCTTTTCCCCACCTTCTTATAGGCCCTGGTTTAAGGAAAACAAATGAATGGATGCTTGCTTCCCTTCTACAGCTAGGTTCTTCACACCATTATTTACTGTCAACATTTGCGGGCAGCAAAAGGGTGCTCAGCTCTTTCCTGCATATCTCAAGAGCTCTCCTGGTGTGTAAGAAGCCTGTCCTTTCTCCCATTTCCTCACCAAGCACAACTACATGTGGGATCCCGTTTGAAAATACTTGTTGGCATCAATCAGTCTCAGGAGACAATGTTTGCAAATGTTTTCTTTTAATATTACCACTGCTTTGAGAGGTGCTGTTTATCCAGTGCTTTGGGGGGGGGGGATGCAGCGGTACGCATACCCCTAAACATTTTGTGAACCTAAGTTTGGCCTTATTGAGGGGCAGTATTTCAATATGAGTAGGAAAATAAGAGTAGCCCTAAACATTTTTTTAAGGAAAAAAAGCACTGTGTTTATCTAATAAGGAATATGCTTGTTTGGACTTTGCTTTGGAGATGCAGATTACTGGCAATGTCTCTTTCTCATATTGAAATTGGGTTGAACTCCTTCCCTCAGTCCCTTTGTTGGAGTTGTCTTCCCTCTTCCTCTCTGATAGAGGCTCCAGGGGCTTCAAGCCACAAGCGAAGAGCCCTGTGGTTTGTGCCTTTCCGTTCACGCCAAAGGCTTGCACCTCTGCCAATGTTTCCAAATACCTGCATGGGGAGGAGAGAGCCTCAGGTGGTAAGATGAGACAGTCATCTATCTGCTGTGTGGACAAGGAAGATAAATAGCTTCAGTTTGCCATGCGGCATGGCAAGCTGCTGCTTTGAAACAAGTCCAAAGCCCCCTGGGCATGCAGAACTCAGCATGCTGACTTGCTAGATTCCAGCTCTGATTGTCTGCCTGCCTGCTCTGCTTTATCGGCTTGGTATTTGCAATCTGTTTTATTGCATCTAAACAAAGTTACTTAAATGAAATCATTTGGAAACAGTATTTCCTGCAACGAGCAATGTTTCAGTGTTTCATACCAAACCACTAAATTATGACTTCACACTGCAGCTTACTGAAGACCGCATCCTGCATGTAAATGGTTGGCTACATCCAATCCGTATAGTTCAAGCTATGGTTTTCCCAGTAGTGATGTATGGAAGTGAGAGCTGGACCATAAAGAAGGCTGATTGCCGAAGAATTGTGCCTTTGAATTCTGGTGCTGGAGGAGACTCTTGAGAGTCCCATGGACTGCAAGAAGATCAAACCTATCCATTCTGAAGGTAATCAGCCCTGAGTGCTCACTGGAAGGACAGATCCTGAAGCTGAGGCTCCAATACTTTGGCCACCTCATGAGAAGAGAAGACTCCCTGGAAAAGACCCTGATGTTGGGAAAGATGGAGGGCACAAGGAGAAGGGCACGACAGAGGACACGATGGCTGGACAGTGTTCTCGAAGCTACCAGCATGAGCAAATTGCGGGAGGCAGTGGAAAACAGGAATGCCTGGCGTGCTCTGGTCCAGGGGGTCACGAAGAGTCAGACACAACTAAACGACTGAACAACAACACATCCAATCAGATCCTTAAGGGGGGGGGGAGGCTTATTGTGAGAAGATTTATTTTTAGTAGCACAACACTGAATTTTCATGAGGTTCATTTTTTATGTGAGCTCTAGAGGCCTCTGAAAAATCCCTTTAAAAATAGTCTTCTGTATTTTTTCACACCTGTTTCACAGCTCTGGCATGCTGCTGTTTTGGTGTAGGACTTCACAGCTAATCGGGGAAGATGACAGTGTCACAGCACATAGCCATTCAGATTTAGCCACATGGCAACATCTCGAAGAGCAAGCAAAATCTTCCTCCTTTCCTCTACAAGGCAGAGATGAGGGAGCACCCCGTCACTTTGTAGGCCACTGATCTACAACTCTCCCTGTTAAAATTCATCTTGTTTGTTTTGGCCCAGTTCTCTAATCTGTCAAGGTCGTTTTGAAGTGTGATCCTGTCCTCTGGGGTGTTAGCCACCCCTCCCAATTTGGTGTCATCTGCAAATTTGATCAGGATGCCCTTGAGTCCATCATCCAAGTCGTTGATAAAGATGTTGAATAAGACCGGGCCCAAGACAGAACCCTGTGGCACCCCACTAGTCACTCTTCTCCAGGATGAAGAGGAACCATTGATGAGCACCCTTTGGGTTCGGTCAGTCAGCCAGTTACAAATCCACTGAGTGGTAGCATAGTCAAGACCACATTTTACCAGCTTCTTTACAAGAATATCATGAGGCACCTTGTCAAATGCCTTGCTGAAATCAAGGTAGGCTACATCCACTGCGTTCCCTTCATCTACCAGGCTTGTAATTCTGTCAAAAAATGAGATCAGGTTAGTCTGACATGACTTATTTTTCAGAAATCCATGCTGACTATTGGTGATCACAGCATTCCTTTCTAGGTGCTCACAGACTGTTTGCTTAATGATCTGCTCCAGAATCTTCCCTGGTATTGATGTCAGACTGACTGGGCGGTAATTATTTGGGTCCTCTCTTTTCCCCTTTTTGAAAATAGGGACAACATTTGCCCTCCTCCAGTCTGCCGGGACTTCGCCTGTTCTCCAGGAATTCTCAAAGATGACTGCCAGTGGTTCTGAGATCACATCTGCCAGTTCTTTTAATACTCTTGGATGCAGTTCATCTGGCCCTGGAGACTTGAATACATCTAAACTAGCCAAGTATTCTTGTACTATCTCCTTAGTTATTCTGGGCTGTGTTTCCTTTGCTGAATCATTTGCTCCAAATTCTTCAGGTCGGGCATTGTTTTCTTTATCGGAGAAGACTGAGGCAAAGAAGGCATTGAGGAGTTCAGCTCTTTCTGTGTCCCCTGTTTGCATTTCACCATCTTCTCCTCTGAGTGACCCCACTGTTTCTTTGTTCTTCCTTTTGCTACGGACATACCCATAAAAGCCTTTTTTGTTGCTTTTAACCTCTCTAGCAAGCCTGAGTTCATTCTGTGCTTTAGCTTTTCTGACTTTGTGTCTACACGTGCTGGCTATTTGTTTGAATTCCTCTTTGGTGGTTTCCCCCCTTTTCCATTTTTTGTACACATCCTTTTTTAATCTTAACTCAGTTAAAAGTTCTTTAGATAGCCACCCTGGCTTCTTTAGGCACCTTCCATGTTTCCATCTCATTGGTATTGCCTGACGTTGTGCTTTTAGTATCTCCCTCTTAACAAACTCCCAGCCATCATGAACTCCCTTTCCTTTTAGTATTACTGTCCATGGGATCTCACCCAGCACTTCCCTAAGTTTTATGAAGTCAGCTTTCTTAAAGTCAAGAAATTGAGTCCTAGTATGCTTGGCTGCTCCTTTCCGCTGTATAGTAAACTTCAGAAGAGCATGATCACTCGCGCCTAATGATCCTTCCACTTCTACCCCACTAACCAGGTCATCAACATTGGTTAGGACCAGATCTAAAATGGCTGTTCCTCTTGTTGCTTCTCCCACTTTCTGGACAATGAAGTTGTCTGCAAGGCCAGTGAGGAATCTGTTTGACCTTATGCTCTTGGCTGAGTTTGACATCCAACAAATATCCGGGTAATTGAAGTCCCCCATTACTACTATCTCCCATCCTTTTGCATGCTTGGCCATCTGTTCCAGGAAGGCATCATCTATGTCCTCCGTTTGGCTTGGGGTAAAGTATTGCACTTGGGCAAAAAAAATGAGAGGCACAAATACAAGTTGGGGACACCTGGCTTGAGAGCAGTACATGTGAAAAGGATCTAGGAGTCTTGGTTGACCACAAACTTGACATGAGCCAACAGTGTGACGCGGCAGCTATAAAAGCCAATGCAATTCTGGGCTGCATCAATAGGAGTATAGCATCTAGATCAAGGGAAGTAATAGTGCCACTGTATTCTGCTCTGGTCAGACCTCACCTGGAGTACTGTGTCCAGTTCTGGGCACCACAGTTCAAGAAGGACATTGACAAACTGGAACGTGTCCAGAGGAGGGCAACCAAAATGGTCAAAGGCCTGGAAACGATGCCTTATGAGGAACGGCTAAGAGAGCTGGGCATGTTTAGCCTGGAGAAGAGGAGGTTAAGGGGTGATATGATAGCCATGTTCAAATATATAAAAGGATGTCACATAGAGGAGGGAGAAAGGTTGTTTTCTGCTGCTCCAGAGAAGCGGACACGGAGCAATGGATCCAAACTACAAGAAAGAAGATTCCACCTAAACATTAGGAAGAACTTCCTGACAGTAAGAGCTGTTTGACAGTGGAATTTGCTGCCAAGGAGTGTGGTGGAGTCTCCTTCTTTGGAGGTCTTTAAGCAGAGGCTTGACAACCATATGTCAGGAGTGCTCTGACGGTGTTTCCTGCTTGGCAGGGGGTTGGACTCGATGGCCCTTGTGGTCTCTTCCAACTCTATGATTCTATGATTCTATGATTCTATGGTGGGCACTGGTCAAAACTGGTGGGCCACAACAGCAGCACTACCAACATATGATGAATTTATTTTAAAAATAAAAAATGGGTCCCTAAATGCATTTTTGCATTAAAGGTGGTGAGTCTTTGGTCAGAACAGGTTGAAGACTGCTGGGTTAACACTTCTTGACATGCTACAATATAATGGCAAGGTCACCCCCCCAAAAAAAGTTATTTCTTCCTTTAACAAATTCCCTTCAAAAAAAACTAGTGAGTGTGCTGATATTAGGCACCTGGTAGCCAATCCCTGGCTTTTCCTGCATTTCAACTAAAGCCCAGGAAAATATTGTGGGGTAACTATTCCCAGGAGTTGGCCAGGTTTTCCCCTGTGAAGGGCACAGACACAGGGGGCACAAAGATCGTGCTCTCTGGCTCAGAGTGGCTAGAAGTTGCCTCCCCCGCTGTAATCTGTAAGCATCTATATTGGTGCAAATGTAAAGGGGGAGGGGATTGCAGGGAAGAACCGGCAAACAGGGAGATGGTGCTTATTTTCTCCCATGACCCCCCCCCCCATCGTTCCTTGCTTAGCCAGCTTTTAAGATTCAAAATTAGCCTTGCTGTGGGGAAACAACAGCCTGGACAAGTGGTTACAAGGGAGAATTTGCAGGTGAGGAAAATGTCAATTGTCCACCTACAACCTGTTGACTCTCCCGTGCAAATGGCTCCCAATCCACACAATCACTTACAAATGAATGTTAGCTAGTCAGTACTACTGGGGCGGGGGGGGGGGGAGAGAATGGTCTCAATAGGCCTACAGCTCTACACGATAGGTCCTTAATTTTTTTAAAAAAAAATTCATAGCACAAGGAACAAAAATTTCAGTTCCATCTCTCACAGAGGTTAGCACACACTCTGAATCTATCACAAGTTGAACTTGCCACTGAAAACAGTGCAAACTGTGTGCCATAAAAGCTTTCGAAGTTCCAGAGTACAGATTTGAATGGGAACCCAGTGTTGTTCTGTAACAATAAACCTGGGTCCCGCACACTTCTTGGGAATTGGTTTGTAATGTTTAGATTGTATTAGCAGAGCAATGTGCCCAATGGATTAGATATCAGATCCCCGTGAACCTGTTGTTTTCCAAGCAACAAACAATCAAGCAAAACTGAACAATTTTCTTAATCTGCTGCTTATGCAATGAGAAGGCTGTGGAATTCTCTCTCCCCACCCACTGGCACCTCATTCTGGGATGGGAGAAGTTGTGTGAAGCATGACAAACACAAGCATGCTGTTTCAAAGAGCACTAAACCATACACTGTGAGGGCAGCATTAAGGTATTATTTCATGAAGCCCTTTCAGTGAAAGCATTCCAAACATTTGCTTTTATTTGTTAATGTTACTTCCTGGACAAATAACATGATGAACACCTATTGCATCTATTTTTTTTTTTTTTAAACCTACCACTGATCATTAAAACATTCTTGGCATAGTTTTCTTTAAGGTACTCAGTAAGTGGAAAAGCTTGTAAGGTGGTGAGAATTTGCATGGAAACTCACTGAAGCTCATACTGCACAACATGTGAGCTCCCAGCTGCCTGCCTGCCACTCACTAGCCACCCCTTGTATGAGCTGCCCTGAGGCTGAGATCCTGACACTCAGTGGATGGAGGCTGGACATTAGAGTCAACTCCTGTCTGGTTCTCTGAAATGACTATCCGTCCAAATACAAAGGAAGGATACATCTAATGGGCAAAAATAGAGACACACTGCTCATTATTTTCATATCAGCACTACTGTTTCTTATTGATGACATTTTTATTCTGGTTGCTGTATACCATCTTCATTGATTCTGCAACAGCCCATCTTCCATTGATTTAAAAGCCAGAAGACTTCTTGTTCTTTGGGGAAAAGCTATACTAGGAAAATGTCACTGTCCTACATGACTTTATCAGCAGTTCAAAATATATCATTGCAGCCCCGGTGTGTGAAAAGGCAGGCTGAGGGCTGCATGGGGCCTGAGAGATGATGCACATGCCAGAGGTGGATTCAGGGGAGTGCAACCAGTTCACTTGCGCTGAGCCAAGAGTGCACTGCAGGGGGCACAGAAGCAATGGCAAACAACAGAAGGCAAGCGGCAGAGGGGCACTGAATTTTGTCATTGCTCAGGGTGCCGCTGAAATTTTAAAGTCCAAAGTCCACCACTGCATTAACCTACACATGCAATAAACATGAAATGACCTTATGACCCAGTCCAAGGTTCAATTTCTAGATACCCCAGGGCGGGGGCCTAAATCCTGAAGATGACAACTCACTTTAAGCACATTTTAACGAGGCAGCACTCTCTGCAAAGGCATCAGCTGAGAAAATAGGAACAATCAAAGACTGGGGAGAGGGACCAGAAAAACAGGAACTGTCCCTGGTAAATAGGAACAGGTGGAACCTGTGCACGTTGTTAAGATCAGCTGGGACTGCATTTGTTAGCTCTTGGAGTGAGCCATCCAAGGGTGCCGTGAGCGATGCAAGGTGTGAGGCACTCAATGATAACAAATGGGGCGACACTCTCTTTCCAGGTCCACCACCAAGAAGTCCACTGGTGCTTTATGATGTGGCAAAGCTATATATACTTTCAGACCAGCCAGACTCTGACCTTGCCTGTTTGGTGCCCTTCTAGGCTCTGTTTGCTACCATGTTAATCTTCCCACTTGCTCTTTTGCCTGCTACCTTCCTGTCTCTTCATTCCAGGCTTCTTTGCTTGGTCTTCTCAGCTCAGTTCTACTCTGCCTCTGGACCATGGGTCGGCAAACTAAGGTCCACAGGCCAAATCAGGTCCAATTGCTCTCTGGACGGTCCCATGGACGGTCCCGGAATTGCTGCTTGGATCAGTGTGATCATTTGGGCTGCGCCATTTTTTTGCATTTTTTTTCCAGGCACTATTTCCCCCCCCTCCCCACACCACAGTGGCGCCTCCTCCCTCCCTTCTCCTGCCAGAGGAAGGGAGCTGGAGGCTTTGATTAGTGTCAGCCAATCCAAAGCCTTGCCACCCGTGTGCTGAGGCACAGCCCAGACTTGCCACCCGCCCACTGGCC
Source organism: Podarcis pityusensis (assembly GCF_964106645.2). NCBI lineage: Eukaryota > Metazoa > Chordata > Lepidosauria > Squamata > Lacertidae > Podarcis > Podarcis pityusensis. The sequence continues at coordinate 97,907,253 of NC_138032.1, read as the reverse complement.
TCTCCATCCATGGCCATGCTGTGGGCATTGTGATGGGGGCATCGCGGGGCTTCGGCTGGAGCTTGGCGTGCCTGCTGGCCCCGCACCTGGTGCCCGGAAAAGCTGGCCCAGAAAGGAGAGGAGCCGTCCCCGGCTCCCAACTGCAGGCAGAGTGGCGGAGGACGTAGGAAAGCAGGGGGAGGGGAGGGGCTGGGGAGAGAAAAGCCACCCTCTGCCACATTGCCTGAGGGGCGGTGAACCGGCCCCCTGCTAAAAAAGTTTGCTGATCCCTGCTCTCGACTGACCCACCTGTGGTTCTGCTCCACAGCTCTGCCCGGTCTCTAATCCTAATCCTGCCAGAACTCCTACTTCCACCTCTCTGCATGCTTCAGAATCTGTGCCTGACTCTCAGTGCTCCATGCCAAATATGAATTAGCACTCAATTTAAAGTCCGATTTCATGTTAAAAAGCATACTAGCAAGAACCTCCTCTAGACTCTTGTTACCATTGATCCTGTTACTATTCATAGGTCACTAAACTGACCTATTCTCATGGACTGGCTGGATGGTGAGGAGTGGTGGGATGCACCAGCTGGGAATCCCCCAGGGAACCCCCAGGGGAAGAAGGCTCAGAGCCAGGGGATTGGTGGTGGGACAACAATGAGTGGTCAGAGGGAGAAGAGGGAGAAGACTGGGAGGAGGAGGTGTCAGAAGCTTGAAGAGATAACAGGGTTAAGTGAGCAGGAAGAGGCTGCGGCAGAGGCAAGTCCTGATTCAGAGGCTGAAGATGAAACAGAGGAGGTAGATTGCAGAAAGATCTGGGGAATCTCCCCCCCCCCCCCCGCTGCAACCAGCTCCCCTCCCCCCTGGTCTCCCAGAACACGCATAGAAATGAAGAGGGAGGAGCAAGGAGAGGAGCCTTAGGCATGTGGGGAAGGAACCAGGGGAGGAGTGGGAAGGTGAGGACTGCAACCCTCTCAACTGCCTCACTGGGGTGAGACATACTGGGAAGAGTTGCTGGCATCACTAGGCCTGCGCTGTTTTGGTTTCTTGGAATAAGGAGTTCACTGTCCTTGGTGCTTTTTTTATTGCTGACCTACTCCTGACTCTGGCTCCTGACACCTGTGCTCCTCATAAGAGCATAAGAAGAGCCTGCCGGAACAGGCACATGGACCCTCTTTAGTCCAGCCTCTCGTTCCCACCGTGGCCAACCAGATGCCTGTGGGCACCAGCAAGCAGGACCCAGGCACAAGAGCCCTCGCCCTTCCTGTGGGTTTCAACTGGGCTTCAGAAGCACTGCTTCCTCCAGCTGGGGAGGGAGAGCATAGACATCATGGCTCATAGCTGCTGCTAGCCTTATCCTCCATGAATTTGTCTCATCTTCTTTTAAAGCCATCCAAGTTGGTGGCCATTACTGCTTCCAGAAGGAGGGCAATCCCTGTTTTCTAGTACCTGGTAAATCATTGTTCCCATTTTGCCTTTTGTACCTTTGTATAATCCCCCACCACATCAGCTCCTCAAGTTCCTAACTGCCTGTCCAGATAGCAATGTTGCTTTGATTTGCCTATGATAAAAACCAGAACTACTACAAGATCATGCATTAGATTCTTGAATTCTTACTTTTTTAAAACAGGAAACTGTTATAGGCCAGTTTACTATTGCATCCTGCTCCAGAAGCTAGTGCAAAATAAGCTCTTGTAGCCCAAGTGAACATAAGTAGATAGTTGAACGGGAACGGGAGCTTCACAATCTGTTTTGGTGAAAGGGGCAGTGCTTAAAACAAATCTTTGTGAGAACAAACATAGTTATACAACAGTGTCCTTATTTCTGCCTTTAAATGCTTATGTAACGAAATAGGGCCAAATATGTACACATGCACCCTTTATGTCTGAAAAACTCAAGTATTCATAAAATATCTCTGAGCTTGAGATTTCCCCCCTAATTTTTCAAGTCTGCACACACAACAAATCCCATCCTGATCTTTGCCTGCCCTGCCCTGCCCCCACACTGCATCCCATCCCACCCATCCATGGGCAATTGTCAGTCTCACGGTCAAATTTCCAAGATAAGTGAGATTTTTTGTTGACCCTCTGAATGGGTGGCCAGCTCATCACAAAGATTTGTCCATCAACCGAGTAGATTTGTGACAAGGGTGAATAGGCCTCGTTAAGGGACAGAACCCATGACCTTCTAATCCTGCCGCATGTGCGAGAGCATGTGTAGTTCAATGGGCATTAGAGTTGGGTGAACAATTTGGAGGAACATCTGAGCCATTCTAAGGATCAAGGCGTGTTCAAGGCAACCAGGACACAGTTTAAATCTGAGATACTAAGTTAGCTTTCATGTGGCTGCATTTCTTATTTCAGTTTGAAATGCTCCCCAGTGGTCTGTCTCTGTGTGCTGCTACCCATTGCATATCTACATGCCAAGAGAAGCTCTTAAACCCGCTTGGTTTAGAAACTATTTTTAAAGGACAATTATCTGTAAATAACTGCAGACGGTCTTTAACCCAGTCCTTTCCAAACAAGATCACCACTAGTTATCCAATAATTAAAGTTTCAGTAAGTCTTAAGTAAGTACCCACCTACAAAGGAGGCTGCCCGCTGCTTCTCTGCATGATTTGTGCACCATCAGATTCTGCTCAGGCCACAGCTCAGGGTCAGAGCACTTGCTTAACAAGCAAAAGGATCTCAAGTTCAGTCCCTGGTGTCTCCAGGCAGCTGCCTGGAACCCTGCTCCTTGGATGGTGTTGCTACGTGGGCACCATGCAGGAGCACAGCTGTTGTGTGGGCATTGCGTATGGAAGAGATGCCCAACCTGGGTTTGCTCCCTCTGGGTCTGTGCAGGGCTAAAGCAGCAGCCTCTGTGTGTCTGCTTTCACCTTGTAACTACTCAGCAAGATGCTCAGTGATTGTCAGTGAACTGCTGCTGCCTGGAGTTATGGACATACATCTCTAGTGTAGGTAGGAGCTTTTGGTCCTTTTAAGCAGGGCTGCCAACTTTTGAAAGTTAAAAAAACTCTAGTGCATTGGAAGAGTCCAGGGTAGGCAGGGCCAGCCCATCCCTGAGGCAAGGTGAGGCCTTGGGTTGCAGGACCTCCAGGGGCAGCAGATCTGGCCTCCAAGAGAAGCTTTGCCCACTGCGGCCACTGCCATGGGGCAGTGACAGTTGTGGGGTCCTCCTTGGAGGCTGGATCTGTTGTCCCCTCAGCCTCCCCCCCCCCCACTACATGCCATCCCTACAGTGCCCTTTAGGCGAATAGGAGGCTCTGCTGGTCTCCTTCCACCCAAGCTATACATGCTGCATTAATTATACTAGACCAACTCAGAATACTGCCCAGATTCCAAATATCACAAGCACAAAGCAAAAAATGAAAGTGCATCACTCAAACAGGTGAGTCCTGCCATAGGCCTCATGCGCCTTATTATTATAAAAATGTATATCCCATCTTTCCATTCACACCAGTGGCTTAGATGGCTTACATACAAATTGAAAAGTCCATTCAAAATCTATTAAAATCACTGACACCCCTTTCTTTCTCTCCCTCCCACACACATGCACAGCTTTACTCACAGCACCCTCGTCACTCTCTCAGACTCCCAGCCACCCAAATACGCTGGGCTTTGCCTGCTTTATAGGCAGGAAATGAATTGCCCACATGGCTGATATAATTATTTATATAGTGCCACCAGCTCTGCGCTGGATTATTTACCCAGGGTGATCTAAGCAGCACCGAGTGCAGAGAAAGAGGGGATCCATCAGTTTCTGGAAGGGCCACCTATCTAACCACACTTGAAAGGTTTTCAAACTAACCTTAAGTGTTTTCACTGACTGAGTAACCTATGGTTGTAATCAAGTATCACCAGACATCACCAGACATCAAGAGCGCGGGTATTTGATGAACATTTGCTAAATATTAGAACATTCTGACAACACTCAGTTTACTTTCAGTGTTGAAATTCACACAGTAGAACATTGAAGAGAAATTCATGATGGCTTCTGGCAAAACAAGTGTGCTCAGTTGTTCCTGAGAGGCTAGGACAAGCCACTGCAGGCTCTAAAGCATTGGTATAGAATGTATTTTGTGTGGTCTGTGCCCCCTGTGAAGTAAATGCTCTACTATAGCCCAGATGGAGCTTGCTGATAATCTTCAAAGGCAGCCACCCACAGAGCACATTAGGGTAGTCGAGTCTGGAGGCTACAAAGGCATGTGTGATGCTGGATGAGTCCGCAGAGAGAGAACGAAGGTCGTAGCCTCTTTACCAGGTGGAGCTGGCGAGAAGCACCTTTCACTGTGGCAAAACTCAATTGTACAGGTGCAGACTTGGGTCTACGCTGCCTCAAAATTCACCGCCTTGAGGACTTTGCAGTTCTGAAGCCATCCAGGTGTCAAATTCCCTCCAGGCCTCAGGCCCTGCCAGCCACCATTGCCTCAGATTCAGTCAGATCATAAATCTACTCAAATGTGTGCAGTAACTCCAGTTGTTCTTTCTAGTTTATGGCTGTGTAAATCTCATATTATAATCTCTCTCTCTCTCACCCACACACACCCACACACACCCGGTCAACATGATGTTTCTGTATGGATTTTTGAATTTTATTTTCAGCTGATCTGAAATGGTGTCTGGCAGGGAAGAGACCTTGGCCATGTAGGAAGTTTCCCCTGGTGAGGCTCATCCACTACACCCCTTGTTTTTTGACCCCTGTGATGTCCCCAAATGTGGGAAACTTGACTGCCTAATTGGTGCTAGTGCAGACCTACGCTTGGGAGACAGCTAAACTGTGAGCCTCTGAGCTGGCAGCCACCAGCAACGTCGTGTGGCATCTGCCTTTGCAATTCCAGACAGGCAGCAATAGTAGGTTTACTGTAGCAGTGTAATTAAACCTGGGCAATAGGAGAATCAGCTGTGGGTGCAATATGAATGTGAATGAGAAATCAGCATAAAAAATGCACAACATGTTGACATTATGGCAGGGGAACTACTGTTGACTTAAATACTGTTTCCTTTTCTGTGTGAAATTGTCAAGCATATTTTCAAGATGGTGGAGGAAAAGCCAGTTTGCTTGGAGGCTCAATAAGGGCAGCCAAGGCAGTGTTGTTGCAGTTTCTCATTGGCCAGCAACACGGTCAACTGCAGAGTATTGCTAGTGTGCGTTGGGGAGGGGGAGAAGTAAATCAAGAACAGGTTACATTGTGAAGCAACAGCAAACAGGTTTTCTGCACTGACACATCTGAGCAGAAGTAGTCTCCTCTGAGCAGAATTGAGCCCATTATTCCAACAGATTTCACTTCTCAGCAACCTAAAATACCCATAATGTCCCAAACTGTCTATTTAGCACCAATAGTACAAATATGTCTAGGTTTATTTCATCCTACAATTTTTATTTTTGGTTTATATTTGTTTATTTTATGTTTGTGAAGAAAGGAACAGGGGTGGTAGGGGTGAAATCAGAAATGTCTGTTCTTTGCACTGTGGAATTTTGTTGTACGTCTCCAGTTGATCTCTATTACTGTCAACTGCTTGTGGGGACCAGGGAATGTTTGTAAGAGGTATCCTAATCCAGTGGCTTCATCATATGAGCCACTTTGCTTCTAGGTCACATCACTGCAAGATCAACTCTAAACTCTGGTTTTCTCCTTCTAACTAACCTCCAGCTGGGAGAGGGGCCCCCTCTCACACAGACCCCCTTTCCTTTGTTACCCACCGCTCAGGCTATCCCCTCCACACAGGAAGCTAGCCTGGCTTATATTTTAGCAATTGCTGGATCCAGGGGTTAGAAGGGTCTCAATTCCCCCCCCCCCGCAAGTCATAACCACAGGAAACAAGTGGAGGAAGGCAGGGTGGGGCAAGGCCATGGAAAATGTAAGCACCTGAGTCATTAAGGGTCAAACTATTGGTTATGCTAAATATGTAGCATGCAGTTATTTATGTATTTGGGTGGGGGTGTCTGCATAGACGCGATTCCCACTGCCGCGGAAGCGAGTCCCCGTGTTGTGTTGCGCTGGTTTAGCGCGGCGTGCAGGGACTCACCGAGTGAACAGCTCAGTTCGGGGGTGGCTCGGGGGCTGGTTAAATCACCCCCGTGGGCCGTTTGTGGCCCATGGGCCTTAGGCTGCCGACCCCTGATCATGACTAAAGAAAAAATCATGTATAGTTACAACAAATTGGTGGGAGGGTGGTTGTTGTTGTTGCCAAATACTCCCCCCCCCGATGCCTATCCCCTTTTTGCCCCCTTTAATTTTATTTATTTATTTATTTATTTTGTTACGCATGTATAGCATGTAAGTTTCAGGCTTACTTACTGAGGTGTAAGGTTGACTGTAGCACTTTAGACAGCAGGTGTGGGGAACCACATTTCTAGACAGCAGATAGCAGGCTGGGTTTAAATCTTTCTACTAGGTAGATTAATATTTTACATAGAGAAGTATTATTGGCAGCCCCCCACGAAAACTTTAAGAAAAAATATGATGCCCACCCCCCACCCCAGCAGCCTAAACTACATTCTATTAGGGAAGACTTTGGTAGCGCTCTGTCTTGGGCCAAAATCCCCCCCCCCCGCCTTCTGTTCTGCTCAGTTCACTACATCACAGCTCAGCGCCTAGCGTAGGGGAACTGGTCATGCTGCCCTCCGTCTGTCTCTGATTCTAATCCATGTTCAATAGCAGTACAGCTCGGGATTGACAGCCCTGCAGAAGTCTGAGCATCTCTCCAGTAAAAGTATGAATGTAGTTTTTTTGAAAAAAGATTGCCATTTCTACTGACTGCAACACGCACTCTATTTCCTGAAGTATCCTGCAGCTCAGATCACAAGCTAGTCCCCAAAATGTGTGCCAACAACTTCTGAACACCCATGCCTAACTAGCACAATTCAGCTGTTCCTGTTGGGGAAACAACACTGTCGAAGCTTGTTAGAGAGCAAGAAAGGATTCTCGTGCGGAGTGGAAATGCTTTCACAAAGCCTAGTTTATACAGCTGTGACTAATTTTCACACTAGTAGGAAAAACACACACACAAAAACACATCCCAGTAGCAGACTCCTCTTCTGTCCTTTTCTTTGGCCCTTGGTTATTATTTCTGTTTCCTTCTTGTACTGTGACTTTTGGTTCCTCTTCTTTCTTCTGCTAGATTGTGGCTTGGATTCCCTCCCATCTCTCCGCTGGGTCCCATTTTTGCTCTCCTCCTGCACGGTTCCTTTTGTAGTAGCGTGGAGTTGTCAGATATATGGATAGAGTTGATATACCCCCAAAATTGTCTTTCCCTTAGACAAGGGCATGGCATGGGGATGCCAGGGATGTTGTGGACACAGGCACACAATTTTGAGGAGGCACAACCAGGCACTCCCACACAGGTGGCCAAGGGAGGAAGGCAAGGGGCAAGTCAGAGAAGAGGCAGCAGCCCTTCCAGCGAGACCAGCAGGGATGTCCGTCCATGTCCCTGCCTCCTATCATGCCATCACCTGCTGCCCCCCCCAACTCGAGCTCAGAAATCAGCAACAGACATCTCCGCCAGCCTGGGGGGCTTCCAAAAAGGTGGTGACGATGAGACCCCTTGCCTCAGCCAAGCCGCCTCGGAAAGCTTGCAGGGTTTCTCTGGAGCCCCCAGTGCCTTTTCCAGCTCTTGGCCCAGCACCTCTCTTCTGCGGCAGCTGCCACGCAACAGAGCTGCCCCAATCAGGACACCCCCCCCCCACAACAGCTGCCCCAGCCTTGGGGGCACTTCAGCCTCCAGCATAAGGCCACTCAGACCTGGGACTGCCAGGCTCGGGCATGTGTTCCTGCGCAAGTGTTTGCAAGGAAGGCCATGTTGCGTTTATCGTTTAGCCTGCCCCCGACTCAGCAGCAAGGGCTGGGCTGGCAGGGCGGCCCCATTCACCCTCTGTGCCCCACCCCCGGCATGCCCTGCCTCCTGGTGCATGCATGCGTCCCCGGCAACCCATGAAATGCTCCTGTAGTTAAGACACAAATTAGGTGCATTATACCACACTAACAGTGGGAATTCCACAGCACAGCACTTGGCCTTGCAGCTTTAGAATGCTTTAGCACATGGATAGGGGAGAAGCCAAAAAGAGAGGATTGCTTTAATGGCTATTGACATTACAGCATCTCTTAATTCCTATGTGAGCATTCCATGCTCTGGTAACAGGACAGCCTTTGTTCTGGGTATCAGATCTCTAGGAAGTAAAATCTGGTGTGGCTTAAGTCAGGGTCTTTTTTGTGATGGCACCACAACCGTGAAATGCTTCTTCCATGGAGGCCTGAGAAGCCATATGTTAGCTTTTGGTGATAGTTGGGGAGCAAAGCAGTTTTGCTCTTTTTAAAAAAGCTTTCAATTCTTAATTTTTGTTTCTTAGTTTTTGCTGCAGCTTCCTTGATAGGTAAATTGGAAGCTTCTCTCTTTGTGGATTGTTTGTATAGGCTACTGTGATATAATTGAATGGCATGTGTACTTTGAATGTTTTGAATGTTGTATTCCGCCCTGGGTGTTTCTTAAAAGAAAAGCAGTTAACATTATAAATAAATAGAGAATATAGTAGGCCAAAAACCATCTGACTCTTCAGAACAACATTCAGCTCATGCACCCTGAGGGTGGGGCTCAATGGCAAAGCACACACTTTGCTCATGCAGCCTGCGGGGTCGGTCTCTGGGCTGTCCTGCAGGGGCAGCTGCGCACTGGAGGTGGGTCACAGAGTCACCTTTCTCACGGCAGCATTGCTACGGCTTACCAGGCCTCTGAAGGTGCACTGGCAGAGTCAGTCAGGTGCTGATGCACCCACGCATGCCTGGCCTTGCCACCCCCTTATGCCAACCACTGGCTCTCTCAGTAAGTGGTGTCAACTCCACTGCCAGGAGGGTCTCTCTGTGTCCCACCCCCATTCCTGCTTTCCAGTCAAAAAAGATCTCTGTAGTTTGCTAGGAAGTACAACTGCTTTGAGATCCTAGAGAGCCACTGACAGGTAGAGCAGCACAGGTAGGGTGCCAGGAGGGGGCCGGAGCTCCTGCAATATTTCTGAAGATAGGGCTGCTCCCCAAGTTCCGTGGAAGCCGTGCGCGCACGCCGTGGGGCATCCACACGACATGTCAGCATGCCCTGCGGTGTGCGTGGGTGAAGGGCATGGGGACATCTTGCACTCATGCCATGGGGCTGACATCACACAGCCCTGGGCCCCCTCGATTGGGGGACAAGGCCCATGTGTGGAGTAGCTTGCAGTGGGGAAGGTAAGCCAGTGGCGAACTTGTTTTCTATGGTTTCTAGGCTGGGTGTTTGATGTTGAACGATGCCTCTCAGGTTTTCACAATTCAATGCAGTGTGTGGGGTGCTTCATGTCCCCCGCAGTGGTCTTCCTTCTTCTTGAGTTATAATTCCACCCATGCAGTTTCCTGTGTTCTCAAGCATGTGCTATCCTCAGCAAAGTTAACTGTATTCTTTGAAAAACAGGTGTGGCAAGCAGTGTTTCAGCTGTTTGCCAGAATACTATCCTACAATGAATTATGTTTAAACTGACTATTCAAATACAAGGTAGGTAACGTTAAAAAATTGGGCAAGAAAAGAGAGGTGCGGTAATAATAGTCATCCATGAGGGCTTCTTTCAGGATTGATTTTCCTGAGATAACACTCACCATAAGGGGTGAATTACAAGCTGAAGGAAGCTGAAATAGCACCGAGCAACACTGACAAAATTGGAAATTCTGACTTGAACCTCTTTTATCTTCAAATAAGTAACCCTGTAAATGAAAGCAGGATCTCTGGTATGCAGAGGTGGGTGAGGTGAATATTTCCTTAGAAACACAGAGTGACACACAAATGACCCAAAATAGTTGATATAAGAATCTAGTTGATATATGCCATCTGTGTAGAAATTCCTCATCTGCATAGAAAGCGGTTATTTTCTTCAGAAACAGACCCTGAAATAACTCATGAAGCTTAGCAGGAAACACAGGCCTTCCAGTCATTTGGTGGTAAATCCAAGAACTGGTCCACACAAACAGCAAATGACAGACTGTTACAGCTTTGCTGTGGGTGGGGGACCCACTGGCGGAGGAAGAGGTGTGCAGGGGGAGCGCACCGCCCCCGGCAGTGCAATCCTGGCAGGGAGCCATCGCGACTGCCCCCCCGCCCGCACTGGGCGCCATGAAGCTCCGCCACGGGGGGGGGGGGGGCTTAAACCCTGGAAATTTGCTTATTTGGGATGTGAAGGGAGAAATAGCAGCTGCAAAGGAATCCTTGGCTGGGTTATGTAAATCAGCATGGCTGGCTTAAAGGTAAAGGGACCCCTGACTGTTTTAGGTCCAGTCGCGAATGACTCTGGGGTTGCGGTGCTCATCTCGCTTTACAGGCTGAGGGAGCTGGCGTTTGTCCACAGACAGCTTCCGGATCATGTGGCCAGCATGACTAAGCTGCTTCTGGCGAACCAGAGCAGCGCACGGAAACGCTGTTTAACCTTCCCGCCAGAGGGGTACCTATTTATCTACTTGCACTTTGACGTGCTTTCGAACTGCTAGGTTGGCAGGAGCAGAGACCGAACAACAGGAGCTCACCGATCATTGAACGTGTTGATGGGCCATCAAAGAGGAATGCTTTGACCTGGGGAGTCAGATGTTACCAAGGTGATGGAGTGTGTGTTTGAAGTGACAGAAAAAGGGAGTTGCTGGCAAGAAGAAGCAGGAAGAAAGGCTGGGATCCATCGTTGGGAAGGCTGGCTGACTTGGAGAGATGCCTTGGACCCCAGGGCTGCACCGCTGTGAAGTACAAGCCCCTCTTGAAATGGCCATGCTGTAAGATCTGGACTCCCTCCATGCAGGTGAATAAATTATATTTCTTAAAGCTACGGCCGTCTCCACTGCGTCTCAATTCTCCAAAGGACCACAGACCCCCGGCGAGTGCCAGGAACCCCACGGGCTCCTGCCACTGCTGGGCAGAGAGAGGGGGAGGCACCCAACTTTTGTAACAATGCTAAATCAGTACCACTTCAGACTGTGGAATCACCGCATTGACTGCTCCTTTGTATTAAAACTGCAATGAAAACAAAAGCACAACTACACATAGACGAAGAGGGAAAGGGTTGTAGCTTAGCTTTCTTCCTTAGATGCTTCTCCCCAAGATTCTGGTGGAAAGTTGCTTTAAACAACACACTGCTGCCACCCATTTATGCAGAGGTTCATTCTAGGTGCTGGAAGAGGGGGAAAACAAGGTATGGAATGGGCCTTGCTGCAGAGGACAATTGGGCTTAACATGAAGACACTGGGATGCCCTCGCATGGATTGTAAGCAGATGGCAGAGCCTCAGGGAGTCCACCATCCACCCACTGCATCTTTGCATTTCTGCCAGGCTTGGAAGCCTCCTAGGGGCCAAGGATTCTGTTCTCAACAACCACAGTTTTCTGATTTGTATTTGTTTTCCCAAGCAAAGTGATGAAAGGATTTGTTCTATGATCACACCCTCTCTAATATGTAAACCAGGGATGGCCAGCTGGGTCCCTGTGAGCTTTATCTGGCAATTGAAGGGATTCCCCCACTCCCAGGTCTCTGATATCCATTCACAATTTTAATCAAAACATTGGTGCATTTTTTTATATTAAAAAAGTACCCTCTCTTGTACTTGCCAGGAACATAAAATTGCTTTCTAAAGTCCTGAGGGACAGAAATAGACATTTAGGGTAGAACTAAACACTGCCTTGGTATATGTGTGTTTTGGTGGTAAAAGACGATGCAGGGAAAGGATTTTCAGGGGAGAATCAGCAAACAAGGCAGAGTGCACAACTCTTCTCCCACCACGACTAGGCTGACTTTCCTACCCCCTCATCTACCGCCAAGTTCTCTTCCACCGTTTGAATCAGAATGGAGTGTGGAGAACAATGAAGTGGGGGAATAATTAAGAATCACTCCCCTTTCACCTTTTGATTCTCTCCTGGGAACAAAGCAGTCATTTGCAGAAAAAGGCAAATGCAGGCTGGAGAATCCCATGTTTTCTTCACATTACCTGTAGTTCTACCTACAGGTAGGTAGCTGCGTTGGTCTGCCGTAGTCAAAACAAAATAAAAAAAATCCTTCCAGTAGCACCTTAGAGACCAACTAAGTTTGTTGTTGGTATGAGCTTTCATGTGCATGCACACTTCTCCAGATACACCAACAGTTCTACTTTATTTTAAAATCTCTTTGGAGTGTTTGTTTCTAATGTAATGCCCTGGTCATTTGTATTTTCCCTTATATCTTCTTGCTCTTTCCCTTGTGGTCAGGGCTGTCAACGGGGAAGGGAACAAGGGCTACACCTGTACCAGGCCACAAGACAACAGGGCCCCCAGACTCTTAGCTTTCGTGTCTTTAAAAAAGAAAAGGAAGTCAGACATTTTTAATGAAAGTTATAAAACAAAGTGTGGAGACACTCTAAGGCTTTGGCAATTGACAAGCAACACCATTGCTAAGGACACTTAATTGCTGCTGCTAAGCAATTAGAGGAAAGAATGCTGATGATTCCTACCTGGGAGCAGCAGAAAAGAAAGCAGAAGCTTCTTGTTGCTGCTAACTTGATGCTGGACAGATGATGAAATCGAGGTACTTTTATTTGAGCACTTCCCTTGTTCCCACATTATTTCATTCATTTCCCACACGTGGTGCCTTGCAGAATAAAACACAATTGGCTGGCTCTGGTATGTTCTACTTAGAAGTTACTTAAAATAGATGAGGTTTATTTCCCACTGAGAAAAATTTGTGACACCCTCCACCCTGGATTTCCCATATCCTCCTTATAACCACTACTGGTCTGCTTTGCCACCACTGGGCTATTATTAATATACAGTCACGAATCAACAAATACAGCCATAAAATAAATAAACACCTTACAGCTGAAGTAAGTTAACATTCCTTTGGCCTTTTTTGTCTATATAATGATTTTTTTGTGTGTGTTTATCAAGGTCAGCAAAATGTTTGTGTGTTTGTTTGTGTGTGTGTATTGCATTGCTGAGAGTGAGAAACTGCACACATTCGTTGCTTATTATTTGTATATTGAACTTCCTCCAAGGAACACAAGGCTGTGTACATTGCTTCCCCTTCCCCCACCTTTTAATTTTCAGAACAGCTAGGTTGAGGGTTGGTGGTTCAGACACCAATGCTAGGAAGCTCTACAATTATATCATAGAATAATAGAATTGTAGAGTTGGAAGGGACCCTGAGGGTCATCTAGTCCAACTCTCTGCAAAGCAGGAATCCAACTAAAGCACCCCTGACAGATGGCCAGCCAACCTCTGCTTAAGGACCTCCAAGTGTGTTCCACTGTCAAAAAAAGTATGTTTAATTGATGCTATTTATAAGGGGTGGCATTTCTTTTATTTTTTGGTTTTGGTGTTTTGCTGTAATTATCAGGACTAGGAAACACTGGAGTTAAAGCAGTGAGTGACTTTTCTGGCTTTCTTTGCATGATCAGTGGGTGACATTATAAATTTGTATCTTGTTTTTATACCTAGGAGCTCAAGGTTATCCCTGCTTCCCGCCTTTATCTTTCCAACAGCCCTGTGAGGTGGACTAAGTCAAGTTAATATAAGCAGAAGTTATTGTCCATAGATCGCTGGAGGCAATGCCAGGCCCCGGAAATCCTCTTGGCATCCCTGCTTGTGTACTACATCGTCTTCTGGACCGATAATGGGGGGGGGGGGACCCAGATTATTTCAAGTGAGATTATTTTCAAGTTTAGTGATTAAAACAATGAGTTTTTAAAGAAAAGTGGCTTCCTGCACTTTTTTAAATGGATGCTAAGAACCATCTCTTAGTGGATAGCTCACATGAATTAAGAAAGAATTTTCCACCCTTTCCCATTGCGTTGTGTCACTGCATAGGCCTGCTACTACAGCTTTGCCGCGAATATAAGTCACACTAGACAGCAAATTCCATGGGCCAGCATAATAGACCCTATGTACCACAGCCCCATTCTTGTGGGACAAATTGCACATTCCCCAATTCCAAAATTGCTTTAAAAACTATGCCCCTTCAAAGCTATGAACAGCATTCTGCAATGTGTAACGTGCAATGTTGACTTCTGGAGATTTTTTGTGGGTGAACACATTCTGAAACCAACTGCAAGGTCAGTTTCATACTGGAAGGATTCTTTTGGGTGCACACAGGGACAAAGGCCTATGACTTCCTTCCCCAAGAGAACGTATTTATGGCTTCAAGTCTTGCAAACTAGCATCAGGTGGGTGAACCTGTTGACTTCTGGCAAAACTACCATGCTAGATGGCAGGGTCGGCCCTTGCAGATTCAGCAGCAAGGCTCCAGATGAGCAGCGTTGAGCAAGATTATCTAATTAAGAGTATATTGAATTAAGTTTTCTGCAGAATACTTTCTCAGGTGCTCATTGGGCTGTGGAGAAAGACTGCCTCAAAACGTCTGCCCCTTAGCTCTGGACTCCTGCTATCCCCTGAGCCAGAGGGGTCTGTCCCTGGGCACAACAAGGCACCAGATTTTTCATTTCATTTTACAATTTAAATTATTTAACTGCCTAAATACTGTGGGCAGAAGCTTCTGCTCTGTTAAATGAGGCAAAGGCTAGGCTGCCTAGTATTTATATCCAGTCCAGCCAATCTAGAGACTTTGAAGACCCTCCAATGTCCCTATTTTGCAGGGACAGTCACAGATTTACAGAAGCCGTCCTGGTTTCTCATTTGATCCTGGAATGTCCCGCTTTTCCTTAGGATGTCCCTATTTTTATTGGAGAAATGTTGGAGGGTATGGAGTTATGTGACCCACCCCCCAAGTCAAGTTGATAAGTAACTATGCAGCCTTTAGAAGACATCTGAAGACAGCCCTGTATAGGGAATTTTTTTAATGGTTAATGTTTTATTATGCTTTTATTATGCTTTTATATATGTTGGAAGCTGCCCAGAGTGGCTGGGGCAACCCAGTCAGATGGGCAGGGTATAAATAATAAAATTATTGTGGAATAGGATGTCCCTATTTTCATTCGAGAAATGTTGAAGGGTATGACTTTATTGTATGTGCTAATTAGGGATGGGCAAATCTGACAGTTCGTTTCCCTATTTTCCTCATTTTTTCTAGTCTTAAATAAAGTTCTCCACATTTCTGCATCGGTTTGATATATATGGCTCATGAAAATTCATAAGCATTTTAAAGTGTAATTCTCCTAATATACCTGTATTTGTACGCAATTGTGCCTAATAGACATTGTTTTGCTAGCGGTCTCCCTAATATAATCATTTATGTATGTTCTTTTCACAAATATATGCCTTTTTATGCAGCCTTTCCTCCATATGCATTTTTGTATTTTTTCTTTCAAGATTCAGACAAGTGCACATTTCAAAGGAGAGTTAGGTTTTGAGTTGCATATTGTTCTCAGAAGTACAAATTAGGCAGATTCACATTAAGATGTGAATTGAACCAAATTGTCCCCCATCTCTGTGGCTGGATCTAGACACATCAAAGAAGCACAGTGGTACCTCTAGTTAAGAACTTAATTCGTTCCGGAGGTCCGTTCTTAACTAGAGGCGTGCTTTCGCTAATGGGGCCTCTTGCTGCCGCTGCACCACCAGCACACGATTTCCATTCTCATCCTGGGACAAAATTCTCAACTCAAGGTAACTCTTTCAGGTTAGTGGAGTTTATAATCTGAAGCGTTTGTAACTCAAGGTACCACTGCATTTCAATTAAACACGTTGTAAATTTAAGTAGGGAAAATAGGTAGAGAAAAACTGGACTCCACAGCGCCACCTGGTGGCCAAATGTTACATTGCCGATGTTGTTGTCATTTAGTCGTGTCCGCCTATGTTGTTGTCATTTAGTCGTGTCCGACCAGAGCACTCCAGGCACTCCTGTCTTCCACTGCCTTCTGTAGTTTGGTAAAACTCATGCTGGTAGCTTCGAGAACACTGTCCAACCATCTCGTCCTCTGTCATCCCCTTCTCCTTGTGCCCTCCATCTTTCCCAACATTAGGGTCTTTTCCAGGGAGTCTTCTCTTCTCATGAGGTGGCCAAAGTATTCTTTCAGGTGTTAAATACCATCTATGTTGCATTTTAAGGTAATTTTCTTTCCGTATATAACACATAGTGAATTTCATATCTTCTTTCCACAATTTTCCCCATTGTTCAAACATAATATTTTTCCCAATATCTTGCACCCATTTAATCATTGATGCTTTAACCAATTCATCCTTTGTTTCCCACTCTAAAATCAGATTATACAATTTAGATATATTTTTTATTTTTCTTGTATTAAGTATTTATCGAATTTTGATATTTCTTTTTCAAATCCTAACTTTTTGTCTTTTGCTAATCTATACTTAATTTGAATATATTGGAACCAATCACTAATGTGAGCTTTAATTGCTGTGTAATCCTTTAATTCCAATTCTCCGTTTTCTCCCTTTAATACAGTTTTATAGGTAGCCCAATTTTCTTTCATATTTAATTTTTTCACTGTGACAATTTCTGCTGGCGATGCCCACCAGGGAGTTTTCGGTTCTAGGAGTCTTTTATATTTCTCCCATATTTTATATATAGATTTTCTGATTATATGCCCTAGGAAGCCTTTATGTACTCTCACTTTTTCATCTATTAGATAGGCATGCCATCCAAATCTTGTCTCTACTCCCTCTAAATCCAATACATCCGAGTCATCTAATTTGGGTCTCTCTTGATTATATATACACACACTGTGCTGCAACATTTAATCAATTAATTGGTTAGATTATTCAACTAAAGAGGTGTTCCCAATTAATGGGGAGCCAGATTTTAAAGCAGGATTTTAAAAGAGGCATTCTACCATTTCTCACACAGAGATCTGTATCATTTGAAGACAAATAACATACGATAAATATATATATACAAGGATTCATCAAACAATTGACAAATTCAGTAAGAAATAAGCCTGCTCCTACCTTCTAATGTTTTGGATAAGGATTGCAATAGTGATTAGTTGGTTGGCAAGCTCTTGGCACTTTTGATTAAACACATAATATACAGTATATTGTTGTTATGATTCATCAAATTATTGTAATTTAAACTGTTAGACTTCTGGTATTTTGGTTTTCCCAAAGTGAATCAGCGGGTGAAGTTTGTGGAAGCATTTATACGTATTCAGAACTAGCCGGATTATGCAGGGGAACATAATCCCTGAGGAATGTATGCAGGCAGGCCCTGGCTCACTTTGAAGGTTCTCTATAGGACAATAACGATAACAGAAATACCTCTTCAGACAATGAGAAATTGTGGATGTCAAAGGGGGATCTGTTGGTGGTGTCAACCAAGGCTCTCACCAGAAAGCACATGGTGGATATGGGTGGGTGCAGGAAGTGCCAGATTTACGTATAAGCTAAACAAGCTATAGCTTAGGGCCTCACTTTCATGGGGCCCCAAAATTTTTTTAAAGAAAAAACAACTGGATATACATTTCCAAAATATAAGATAAAAAACAAATGAAATAAAACCTACATACAGCAACAGTGTTTTGTGTTATGTAGGCTCCTATGCTTGTCGTGGTGAAGGGGCTTGAATAACTCAGAGAAGCTATGAGGTGGCCGTGCAGGGCCACCCAAGATGGACAGGTCAGAGTGGAGAGTTTTGACCAAATGTGATCCACCTGGAGCAGGAACCGGCAAGCCACTCCAGTATCCCTGCCAAGAAAACCCCATGGACAAAGACAACAGGCATATAAAAGTTATGACGCTGGAAGATGAGCCCCTCAGGTCGGAAGGCGTCCAACATGCTCCTGAGGAAGAGCGGAGGATAAGTACAAGTAGATTCAGAGCTGATAAAGCGGCTGGCCCAAAGCCGAAAGGTTGCTCAGTTACAGATATGCCTGGAAGCGAAAGGCAAGTCCAATGCTGTAAAGAAAATATTGCATAGGAACCTGGAATGTAAGAACCATGAACCTGGGTAAGTTGGATGTGATCAAAAATGAGATGGCAAGAATAAATATTGATATCCTGGGCAGCAGTGAACTAAAATGGATGGGAATGGGCGAATTCAGTTCGGATGACTATCATATCTACTACTGTGGGCAAGAAACCCATAAAAGAAATGGAGTGGCCCTCATAGTCAACAAAAGAGTGGCGAAAGCTGTACTGGGATGCAATCTCAAAAATGATAGAATGATCTCGATACGAATCCAAGGCAGACCTTTTAACATCACAGTAATCCAAGTTTATCCACCAACTACTGGTGCTGAAGAAACTGAAATTGACCAATTCTATGAAGACTTACAAGACCTTATAGAAGTGACACCAAAGAAGAATGTTCTTCTCATTATAGGGGATTGGATTGCTAAAGTAGGGAGTCAAGAGATAAAAGGAACAACTGGCAAGTTTGGCCTTGGAGTTCAAAACGAAGCAGGGCAAAGGCTAATAGAGTTCTGTCAAGAGAACAAGCTGGTCATCACAAACACTCTTTTCCAACAACACAAGAGACGGCTTTACACATGGACATCACCAGATGGGCAGCATCAAAATCAGATTGATTATATTATCTGCAGCCAAAGATGGAGAAACTCTATACAGTCAGCAAAAACAAGACCTGGAGCTGACTGTGGCTCAGATCATCAGCTTCTTATAGCAAAATTCAAGCTTAAACTGAAGAAAGTAGGAAAAACCACTGGGCCGGTAAGATACAATCTAAGTCAAATCCCTTATGAATACACAGTGGAAGTGAGGAACAGGTTTAAGGATGTAGATTTGGTGGACAGAGTGCCTGAAGAGCTATGGATGGAGGCTCGTAACATTATACAGGAGGCAGCAACGAAAACCATCCCAATGAAAAGGAAATGCAAGAAAGCAAAGTAGCTGTCCAACGAGGCCTTACAAATAGCGGGGGAGAGAAGGCAAGCAAAATGTGAGGGAGATAGGTAAAGATACAGGAAATTGAATGCAGATTCCCAAAAAATAGCAAGGAGAGACAAGAAGGCCTTCTTAAACGAGCAATGCAAAGAAATAGAGGAAAACAATAGAATGGGAAGAACCAGAGATCTGTTCAAGAAAATTGGAGATATGAAAGGAACATTTCGTACAAAGATTACCATAATAAAGGACAAAAGTGGTAAGGACCTAACAGAAGCAGAAGACATCAAGAAGAGGTGGCAAGAATACACAGAGGAATTATACCAGAAAGATATGGATGTCTCGTACACCCCAGGTAGTGTGGTTGCTCACCTTGAGCCAGACATCCTGGAGAGTGAAGTCAAATGGGCCTTAGAAAGCACTGCTAATAACAAGGCCAGTGGAAGTGATGATATTCCAGCTGAACTATTTAAAAATTTCAAAAGGTGATGCTGTTAAGGTGCTACACTCAATATGCCAGCAAGTTTGGAAAACTCAGCAGTGGCCAGAGGATTGGAGAAGATCAGTCTACATCCCAATCCCAAAGAAGGGCAGTGCCAAAGAATGCTCCAACTACCGCACAATTGCACTCATTTCACACGCTAGCAAGTTTATGCTTAAAATTCTACAAGGAAGGCTTAAGCAGTATGTGGACCGAGAACTTCCAGAAGTGCAAGCTGGATTTCGAAGGGGCAGAGGAACCAGAGACCAAATTGCAAACATGCAGTGGATTATGGAGAAAGCTAGAGAGTTCCAGAAAGACATCTACTTCTGCTTCATTGACTATGCAAAAGCCTTTGACTGTGTCAACCACAGCAAACTATGGCAAGTTCTTAAAGAAATGGGAGTGCCTGATCACCTCATCTGTCTCCTGAGAAATCTCTATGTGGGACAAGAAGCTACAGTTAGAACTCAGATATGCAGATGACACAACCTTGATGGAAGAAAGTGAGGAGGAATTAAATAACCTTTTAATGAGAGTGAAAGAGGAGAGTGCAAAATATGGTCTGAAGCTCAACATCAAAAAAATGAAGATCATGGCCACTGATCACTGAAGAATTGATGCTTTTGAATTATGGTGCTGGAGGAGACTCTTGAGAGTCCCATGGACTGCAATAAGATCAAACCTATCCATTCTTAAGGAAATCAGCCCTGAGTGCTCACTGGAAGGACAGATCCTGAAGCTGAGGCTCCAATACTTTGGCCACCTGATGAGAAGAGAAGACTCCCTGGAAAAGACCCTGATGTTGGGAAAGATGGAGGGCACAAGGAGAAGGGGACAATAGAGGATGAGATGGTTGGACAGTGTTCTCGAAGCTACTAGCATGAGTTTTACCAAACTGCAGGAGGCAGTGGAAGACAGGAGTGCCTGGCGTGCTCTGGTCCAGGGGGTCACGAAGAGTCGGACATGACTAAATGACTAAACAACAAACAACAAAGGCTCCTATGATGTAATTAATGGTCCCCGTCTGCTAGGCTGCTCCTTAAAGTATCACTGGTTTGCTCATTTCTAAATATAGGGTGCCTACATTTTGCATGGATGGGTTGCTATTAATATACTTCTTAATTGTATTTCAGTTCAACAATTACTTTGATAAAATACATATTTTGTTATGTGCAAATGGCTTTAAATACCTATTAAGTCCATCAGTTACCACATAGCATATATTCAACAACAAAAAAGCAAAAATTTGTTGTTGACAAAGGATAGCTGGACATATAAAGGGCCCTATTACCTTCAGTAGCTTAGGGCCGCATCAAACCTAAATCCGGCCCTGGGCGCAGTGTTGTCTGCAGCATCCCATCCAAGCTGATCTTTAGCTTGAGAGTTACAGGATGAGGCAGTCATGTAAATGCCACTCAAATCACTCAAAAGTTATGCAAACCAGGGTTTGTGCATAGCTGTCAACCTTCCCTTTTTTTGCGGGAAATTCCCTTATTCCAGCACCGTTTCCCACTGCTTCCCGCTGCTATCCCGGATTGTTAGATATCTCGTAGACTGTCCCCGTAGACTCATTCGAGGCTGCTGATCCCTTATTTTCAAATCTGAAAGTTGACAGCTGTGGGTTTGTATTGGATTGCATTAAGTAGAACTGGCTCAAGTTATATTGGCACCTGAGGTGAACTACAAAATGGTTCTTCCCTGTCCAGAGAAGAAGGGGTGAGTGATGATCTCCATCAGGAACAAGGGAGGAGGAAAATCTACACTAGGAACAAGGATGACTGGTGGTGGAATCAAATCAACTTTCTCTGACAATTGAAAAGGCAATCAAAGTCCATTGTGGGGGTGTCTGTGCTCTAAAGCATGCCAAGTGGGTGCAGAATCCAGGAGACCCCAGAGGGCACCCCCCAGGGGTGGGAGGAGACTAGCAGTGTCTCTTACTTGCTGAGAGGCTGCTTCAGAGGCAGGATTGGGGGGGGGGGGGCTGCTGCTGAGGCGGTGGCAGATCTCCAAGGAGTGCTCTTGCTGCTGAAAAGACAGCAGCAGCAGGTGATGCATTCTTTGGAGGTCAGATTTGCTGCCCCTGTGGATCCTGCCACCTGAGGTGGCCACTTCCCATTGCATTATGGGTGGGCCAACACTGGCATTTACAGCCGAAGCCCATGGTAGCGCTACTGGAAGTCTGCTGAGGCTGTTTAAAAACTGTGGCATTCACCAGCTGAGCTGGTTGTGTGAATGGGCATCACATTTCCATTGCTTCTGAAGTGAATACGTTTTAGTTTACATCTCATGTAAATACCCTCAAGAAAAAAAATTTCTTCTTCTAATGAATCTCAGAAATGATGTTCACTGCAGAAGACACATGAGCCTGGAGATTCGGCTCAGAGTCAGAGCCACAAGTAGAATCGCCCCACCACAGTGCAATATGGAGCAAGCTTATTGGATTTCCATTTCATCATTGCATGTGCCAACAATGATTTCTTGAAGCCTGAAGTGGAAAACAAAATTGAAAGCACAAAAACATATGCAGATGAAATCTAGAGCCAGAGAAGCTTCTGCCAATGCTCGGCCACTTATGTATGCTCAGAAATATTTACTTAGGAATTCTTAATTAAATAAACCATCCAGTAGTGAGATCCTATTTCAGATGTGTCACAGTGCCACCACAAAATATATCAGCCACTCTTTGTCTATATATATATACACATGCCATTGAAGAGTAGGTTCTCTCTTTACTCTGTTAACTAATTGACCTGGACTGCCCCTTCTGTTAATGGAATATGTGTGTGGCTAGCTTCCTTCAGTCCATGCCTTGTACTCATTCTTTGCCCACAGTGATTGGCGCTTTCTGACAGATAGAAGTAGCACCTCAGCAATCCTGCAAGAGCCCATTGTGTATACTAATGCACCAAAACTCAGTGACTATATAAGCAGACGTACAGATCCTGCTTCAAATGCCAGCAGCCTCTGGTGTGTCAGGCTAGAGACCTTTCTCAGCCCTGCTGCCTGAGAGATCCCTTGAACTGGAGATGCCAAGAACTGAACCTGGGCCTTTCTGCATGTAAAGCATGTTTCCTCTCCATGTATTGGGGGGTTAGAGTGATCCAGAGGCATACCTGGGGGTTGGTGAAAACGGCGCCCACTGAGGGCGCGGGTATAGGGGTGGTGGTGCAAAAATCAACTCAGAAATCAGCCCCTAGTTATGTGTGTAAGGTTGTGCATTTAGACAAGATGCTGACAACTGGGAGCTGAGCAGTAGGAAAAATGGCAAGGCGGTATGAAGGTTGACTGCTGGAGACTATGGAGTGTATGAGATATATGTGTGTGGCAGTGCGCCACCACTGTTGCAGTGAGATCAAACATGGGAGGAGCTTCCCCTAGTTCTTGCACCATGGCACAAAAGCGTGTGAATTTTTTCACCCTTCCTCCTCACCTCACCTTCACTTCAGATGCTTTGAGTGCTTTGGTTGCATAAAATGTAGTAATTTCTAATGTAGCTATTGGAGTAAAGTGATTTGAGGGGCAGGAGGTGTCGATACAGTTCCTTGCCAAGGGTGCCAGGGAGTTATCACAGACTGAGGTGAATTTGCAGGAATTGTTATGCAAGTCAACATTTTCAAGGGTGGAAGGGATTTCTGTGCATCTTCCTTAAGATGGTTGAGTTGGTGGCAAGGAAAAATAAAACAAAACGTTTCATCCCCTTTATTTCTAAGTACCTCTTTTCTTGGTGTTATTTACATTTTTGTTGTGTTGCTGTTTATGATTGCCATTCCAGCAGCTATAAGAACTATATTCCACTTTATGCAGCCACTGGGATACACCAGTATTCTCTGAACAGGTCATTTAGGCTTGTTGGGGATAATTTGAATTCAGCCAAATGTAAACCAATATTCCCAATGGGGAAGACATAAAACATGAATTGAAATGGTGCATTTTCAAATGATCTCAGGGACATGATCCAGGGAGTAGCAACTTAGCTGTAGCTTCCTGGCATGGAGACACACCCCTCGTGATTATAATGTACATAACTGTGTAAGGTATAAATATGAGAAAACTGGTCCTAAGAAGGCATTTAAGTCATCCTGAGCACAGAAAAAGCATCCCTTCCCCTTCCTTCGTGCTGTAAGTAAGATTTAAATGCCTCTCTAGTGTTGTAGTAGAACCTTAACATTAGATCCTCCATCCCCATATCAGCAGAGAACATCTCTTTGTTATTTTGAAACTAAATGTACATAGTCTATAATTCCATAAACTATTAACTGGGGATGGAATTTATATATCCTATGCAGTATTAAATCACATAGTAACCTGAATCCAATGAATCTGAATTTTTATATATTAAAAATATTATAATATGTTTCAGGCCCGTCGACTCTGCAAAGATATTGTGGGGGCTGACGCTCAGCTTCCATGACCAGTGGCTCTTCCACTTCCTCCACCTTCTGCCACCACCACGGGTCAGGGGCTGCTTCCCCTATGTGGCAGAAGAAGGAGGAGCCTCCATACCCCTGGCTCACGCAACTGCACGAAGCCAGGATGCCGCACATGACAGCATCACATCTGGGCGACACGGCCAGATGAACATTGAGGGGGCTCGCCCCCCACTAACAAATATTGGCGGAGCTCAAAGGGGTTCAGCCCCATGGAGTCTGCACTCCTGATGTGCTCCTACATTCTGGCACGAAGAGTTATTTCAATTAATTAATTCTTTATCCCACCATTCAACCAAATTGAATTCTCAAAGCACCCTAGATTGAGCTGGTTAGCCAAACTGAATAAAATCTCTCAATATTTTAACAAGGAGAGCCAAGCCAGCAGATGGGGAATGGTTAGAGCATGCCCAGAAGGGAACCTTGCCCGATGGGGGGAGAGAAGATTGTTGCAGGGGGGAAACTCTCTGTGGGTTCTACCGTAGGCCACCATATTTTGTCTATCTTTGTGGGGAAATGGCACTCTTATATTGCTGGGCTTTTTGTAAATGTGGTTGGGTGGGTGGGGGAACACAGAAAATTGAGAGAAATCTCGTTGTTGACCCATTCAAGCAACCTGTGATATTTCCACATTTTTTTAAAAAAAAGGTTCCATGTGATTTGCCATGGGGAGAAGCCAGGCTAAAACCTTTTTGCTTAACATGTTTAGTAATGTGTGTGTGTGGGGGGGGGGCATCCAGAGGTGTAGTTGCCCCAGTTGCATTTTGAATTGGTACATTCCATCAAGAGCCGTACAATGTGGAATTTGGCTCCAATTCAAGTAAGTAACTAATAAAATCTGGAGTTACTTCAACTTTTGTTTTAGGTCAACTTCTGTTTACAACACTAAAAAGATTAGGGACTGGTCATTAGTTCACTTGATGATAAACCAAATAGCTCTCTACTTTCCCCCAGTCACTTATTGCTACTGATACCCAAGCTATGCTGTATAGCTTAGTCTGATACTTTTATGCAGTGTAATCTGGTCACACATGGCACTAGAAGTCTTGATAAAACACGGCATTCAGGATTTCCTCTGATAAAAAAGGATATTGCACTGTGAGGAAAGATTAAATAGGTGCCAGTGCCAAAATACAGCACATTAATTTGTTTTTCAGCTGCTATGAAGCAAAAACACCCTCAAATCCAGCTGCAGATGTAGCTCACAATATGCCAAGACCTAAATGTGCAACATACCACATTAGAATGTGTGACAAACAAAATGAGGAAGCCTGCAAGGAATAGCTCAAGAGGAAGCCTGAAATTGTTAGGCACATTTATTTAATATAAATAAAGAATTTTCCAAACCTCAGTCTCATGACTCAGCATTTCTGCTGGCAATCATTTATGGCAACCACTTAAGAGTGAGATAAAAGCAAAGCTGGAGGATATATTGGTAAGGCTGAGCCAAAAGAGGACTAAGACCCCACCCCCAACAGCAGCTATATATTTTTAAAGGAAACAAATGCCTTATATTTTGTATATATTTGTCTAATATTTTCTAGCTCTGTAAGAATCTAAAGTTAGAACACAGTGAATAGTTGTAAAGGTGGGCAGGTTTGCATGGGAGCAGGTGGTCATTTGGGCACCCTGAGTCCAGACCACCTCAGGCTTAAAGGACAAGCCAATTGGAAGCCAAGGACATTTATTGTCTAAGGACAGGTGCTTGCATGCTGCCTTGTGAGGATGCATGTGAAGCTTGCATTCTGAGCAAAAAGGACATGGAATTATCGCGCAAAGCCACAGGTACCTATTCTATACACACAAATTTCTTCTTTGAATGGCAGCTGCCTCCTCTACAGCAGCACCTTCAAAGCCATGCCTTGCCTGGATCTCTGCATTCCACTGTGGTTTTGTACATGAGCCATCATGAAGCATACTCTGTTGGCATTCGAGATTAAATGAGTTGATCAGCAAATATTATTTTTGTATTATGTTAGTCACTGAGAATGGCATTGCAATAATGCTTTGTATGGGACTGTAATGCTTTGGAATTTGATTGGATTGCCTGTAAAATAAGTGCAAAATTTATTCTCCCTCTGATCACTGAAATCACCCAGAAAGCTAAGAGCCTGAGCTCTGAATCATAGAAGCCCTGGGGGGGTTTCAAGAGCCACTGCTATGAACTCTCTAGTTTGTGTAAATTTTCTCAGTTATGACAAGTACTTTAATTGCTATAAAGCAGTATATCAGTATATTATTGTCAAGAAACAGGGATGGCCTTATAAACTTCCTACATCACCAGGACCATAGCACTTTTCAGGGAATGTCAGTTCCATTTCAGATACAGATGTGAGAGATGCTACACAACAGTCATACATGGACATTCATCACTGCATTCCTTCATTCAATTCATTCATTCATGGACTGCAGCATCAAATGGTGGCTTCTATATGTGAATAAGCCATTGCAGAACATGGAGGTAAGCTGGCTTCTATACATGGGGCAGAATCAGGTAGTAGAGACTTAACATTGGTAGAATGGTCTGCACCACTTCAGACTACAGGTGTGTGGTCATATTCTTTCAAGTCTCCCTTTTGTTAAACAAACAGCCTTCCTGTATAGCGGGGAGGAGAGTGACCTATGGCCTTCACTCTTGAGATGCTAAACTTTGACTTCTGGGGAGGATTTTTTGGTCTGTTTTATGTAGGGGAGCAGTAAAAATGCAATTGCTCCCTCCATGCATGGTACAGAGTGGGACAGTCTGTTCTACCATCTCAAGCCTGATTCCGTTCCATGTGTAGATCCAGCCCTGGAAGTTTCATGTTGCTTCATGTACTCCTTCTGTTTTTAAATTATTCTTTTTGTAAGCTACTTTGAGTGACTGCTATTGGAAGGGTGGTATAGATATAAATAAAGACAATTCTCTCAGTGGAGCCAGTTCACACATTCAGCTATGGGACATCAAGAGATGTGCATACACAGTGTGAAGCAGCCTGATTGTTGGGCTCAGTAAGTGTGATGCTACACAGAAGCATGCATGGCTATGGAAGGAGGAAAAGTATAAGAGGGACAAAAGAAGCTGCCTTAAATTGAAACAGATAATTGGTTCATCTAGCCTAGTATCTGGTCCTCTGAGGTCTCAAGTAGGCATGTTTCTGCTACTGAAGAGTCTTTTTAACTGGAGGGATTTTGAATATGAGCTGGGGATGGGACCCAACCTTCTGCCTGAAAAGCGTATGGTCAGTCACTGATGTCTTAGGTCGCCTATAGTGAAAGTAGCAAGGATAATAAAGAGAGCCTACTGGACCCTAAGATGGGTTTGAAGCAAGAATGGATGAGCATCAGCTGATCAAATGATCAGAGATTAGGTCACATGGACTGTTGTGAAAGAATGGAAGCCAGGACCTCCAGCAGGAAGCATCTGTGGAAATAGAGGACCTATTCACTCCTCCAAGTCATAGACAATGCTTCATCATGACTGTGCCATCCTGGAGTGGTTTCCAACAATACACAAAGTACAATAATATATACAACATAACAAAAATTAAAAGCAATGAATAAAACCAACAATAGAGCGACAGCATGAAAACAATTAAGCCAGCCTGCAGGAGGCCCTGTTTGGTGACAGCGAGTGCCAGGACCAGGCCTGATCAATTAGAATCCTTAACAGGTCCAAGAATTCCAGAATCCAATGTAACAATGAGCATGTTAATATTCTGTTTGCATTTCTTTAATGCCTGGGAAAGGGAACTTCTGCTGCTGGGAAAGGGAACTTCAAAATAGATATGGTTATTCCCTATAACATTTCAACACTTGCATTTGCATAGTTCACTGTACCAATATACAAGGGCTCCAAGACTGGCTAAGGACTCCACTACTTTAAACGCTCCCATTTTCACTTTCCACAAAGCACAAGGAAGCTTAGAGGTTGCATAAGACATCCCTCAAGTTCACATCACACACCTTGTCTCTACCTGGCTAAGGTGTTCGTCAAGGATGCCTTGCTCTAAAGCACAACCTTGGAAATGGCATTACATATATTGTATTGTGTTTCAGTCTCTGCTGCAAGCTTTTTCTCTTCTTTTATTTGCTGCATGTAGTTAATGGATGGTGGACTTGCAGGACTGGTGCCATGAATGCTGTGGGCAGTGAGAGTACCCATGACTCATATCTAGTGAAAAACCTTATCTAATATAATGTTGAATAAAGACATTCCATCTAAACAAAAAGTTGTCCTGTCTGATGTTCTGTTCCTTCAAATTTGTTAGTTTAGCTAACAACATCTGTTGTACCACTCTGTAATGGATGAGAAGTCATCAGATCCCCATTAGTTTCAATGGGTCAACTCTGAGTAAAACTTAGTTGAATACCACCCCTGCTATTCAAGCTTCCTCTCCAACACTGTGGTGCTGTTTGACCTTCAGCTTTGGATATTAGAATGGAAACCACTGCGAGGCTCGTAGCGGCTGCCTATGTATTGCAGTGCAAATGTTGCATTTTATGGAATGAACTCCCTATGGAGATCTGGTGACCACTGACTATGAGGGGCTTTCACAGACAATTAAAGGCCTTTTAGTTTTCTACAGCATTTCTTGACTATTTAGTACTTTATTGATTCTGGTTGCTTTAGTTCTTGAAATTATATGACTATATGGATGTTCTGTTATTTATTGTAAAGGTTTCATGTACATTGCAAACTGCTTTGAGATAAGTGAAAAGCAGTATATAAGTTTTTAAAATAATAAATAAAGCATTACAATCTCTTGCTCTGGCGTTAAAGCCATAGCTTAGTCCTCCTGGTTCATTTTGAAGCACAACTAGTTTCCAGCAGGGTCAGCTCCCCTTTGCTAAGGGCACTGCAGGCTCAAAACTGTTTATCACTGAGATAGCATAATGCAGAAGACAAAAACTTTAATGAAAATTGTAAGCGTGTCTGCTGCAGTTATTGAAAATGTTTCTTTTACTCTGTCTAAATGTTTGAGACACTTCTGTGAAAAGTTCCAGACCGTTTTCCAGGTCTGAAAAACCTGACTCTGAAATTTGTGCTCGCAAGCTCCTATTAATCATTCATCACCTCGTGTTTATAATAATGAGCGTGAATGTTGGTTGAATAAAGTCATCCCCTACTTTTTATGTTGTGGTTTAAAATTAGAAAGGGATGAACTGGCTTGAAAGCATTCTGCAGTGAGGCGGAGCCAGTGCCCACTAAACTTAATCTGCCCTTCAGTTAGCAAGATTTCCAAAAATCCAAATCAGATTTTTAATATCTATTTCTCACATCTCCTCATTGCCTCGTATGATCACAGGCAGAAGCTGGAAGTGCCAGCGTTTTGTAAGACAGATTGCACATGTGGTAACTCTGGCCCAAGCAAAACTAGGCATTACCGAAAGTCATGCAAGGTTTCCAGCCCCACTGCCAGACCAAAGAGGTTGGGATAAGTGTGCGTAATTATAGGAGCCCCCTTCCAGCCCTTTTGCTCTTAGCCAGTTGCCTTGTCCAGCATGCTATGCTATCAAGGAAATGGAATTAATGGCTTCCATTAGCTCTAATGCTTCTTCTCTGCTTTCCTTTAGAGCTTTGTCATCTGTGGTGGCTTTAGGAGCAAACATAATCTGCAACAAAATCCCAGGCTTGGCCCCTCGGCAGCGAGCAATCTGCCAGAGCCGTCCCGATGCCATCATAGTGATCGGAGAAGGGGCCCAGATGGGGATCAATGAATGCCAGTACCAGTTCCGATATGGCAGGTGGAACTGCTCAGCCCTGGGAGAGAAAACAGTCTTTGGTCAAGAGCTCCGAGTAGGTAAGGGATTCCTTCAAGTCATGTTGGAGAGGAAAAGCATATTAACAGGCATACAATAGATGCCAAATGTCATTATCATCCTCAGTAGATCAGATAACCTCTCTCTCTCTCTCTCTCTCTCTCTCTCTCTCTCTCTCTCTTTCTCTTTCTCTTTCTCTTTCTCTTTCTCTCTACATGTTAATGTGGCAAGTCAAATGTCAATATATTGGCACAGATTAATGAAACCAAGTGGCATAACTCTGGCGCGTATGCAACGTGGAACCTTAGTAACCCTGTTTAAAATTGTTTGAGGCATTTCCCCTTTAGCCCAGAAAGCTCTTCAGTACTGTGTAGTCCTAGTGCCTGTTCCCCCCTCTTAGCATCTAAAGGGCATCAATTCATATGTAGATTAGAAATATTCGTTCATGTGAATTGGCCCTGCATCCTCCACTATGCTATATTAGTAGTGATCCGCAAGTCTCTTGGGCTCATTTTGAAATTGGAACTGGTAACTGACTGCATCCTTAGAACTGCCGCAGACATTTTTTAAAATGAATTTGAAACAAATTTTGGGTTCCATATTGGAGCCAATTATGGGGAAGGGTTTTCTTCTTTTTTGTGTGTGTTGGTAATATGCTGGTAGCATGTGAACATGGACCTAATATTGTACTAGTATGGAAAATGACTGTCTTTGCTGGAAGATGATGGTCTTCACATTCAAAGTTTCAGGGTGAACAACTATCAGTTGTATCTCTGGTAAGAATTGGGCCTTTTTCCATCCCTGAACTACATTAACCAAAATATTCACCAAGTTCGTGAACTTGTTCAGTGAACCTGGGGAACTCCCAAAAATGTCTGACTCTGATTGATGTGGTGCTTGGTGGCTTTTTATGGTTTAAACCAAACTCAGACTAAACATGGCCATTTCAGCTGTGTTTTGCTTTGGGATTGTAGGTTCATCTGAAGCCAAAGCAGAAGGTTAAGTAGAGGGGGAAGAAACCACAAGAATAATAATAGCTGGGGAAAGGGGGACTCTAGAACACCTTCAGAGGAATGTAGGATCTGCAGATTTTCAGTAATTTATGATTAAAAGACTGATTGAATAATTTAAGGGCTAGACTCTGATCTGCTCCTGTGATAACAGACTGCTTTAAGTCAGGGGTGATAACTCTTAGTTTGGGGGCCTAATCTCTGCCCCACAAGCATTTTTTTCTGCTTTCCCCAAGACCCCACAGATTTTGGCAGAAGTGGAAAAGAAAAGAAAAAGAAAGTCAACACAGTGTTGGGGTGGGCAGAACCCAGTGCACTGATGGGGAGGCAAACCACCCCCCTCCCAAATTACTTGAGTGAACAGGGTGCAATAATTGCCACAGCTCAGCTGAGGAAGTGGGGCTGTGTGCTCACATATGTCTGCCTGGGTGTACTCTCTCTCTGTGGGGTGTGTGTGTGTGGTCTTGTGGACCTCAGAGTGTTGGCCAAGGTTGAATATAGTCCCTGGGTCAAAAAGCATTAGCCACTGCTACCTTAAGTCTATTTATCATCTGGGAAGTCAGCAGCATAGTGACCATGGTTTAGTGGCAATGGACATCAGCTGCATGCAGGAAGCCCCAGCTGCAGTCTCTGGCAAAGAACTCCACCAAAGACCATGTGGAGCTTTGATGAACCCATAATCAGAGCTTGGTAAATGCCAATAAAGGAATTAAAATTCTGCATACAGGCAAACCAAGCTTTGTGTCAAGGAAATCTGAATTCTGCGAACCATGCAAATTATACACTCAACAAATGTGCTCCCCACATTTTACGTAAATGTGTGTGGCGTAGTTTATTATTTTCATATATATTTTTCTAATTTTGGGACAGGACAATGAGATGCTGCCCCCTTTGCCTTTGAGGTTACAGCAAGCATCGCTCATATATTTTGGATAGCAACTCCAGGTCTCCTCTCCCACACCCTCCACAAGCAGCATGTAATAAAAAACAACACAACGACATCAACCATTCAGGCCACATGTTTGCTCCCCACTCTCATCCCTTCCCTGTCTCCACAATCAGCAGCCCACAAAGTGAACTAAGCTCAGAGAAAGAGGATGGCACGGCATCATGCATTTAAGAAAAGAAATGGAGGCGTGAGTCTGTTGTTTTGGTGGTTTCCAGGCAACTTGAGTCATGTCTAGTTCTGGCCTTTCAAATCTAGCTTCACAGCCATTAGGTCAGAAACTTGCTTAAAAAAAAAAAAAGCTAAGATTTTATGGATGCTGAATTCAGTACTGAATACAGCATTCTGAACTTTTTCTATGCACCACAAAATACACCCAGGATGCAAAGACAGCATTTCCAGTATCCTTGTGATATGGTTCAAATTATTAAAGTCAGAAAGAAATCCTGAACCAATTCAGACCGCTTTTTGGTTAATGTGAAACACTCTTCTTCTTATTATTACTTTTATTCGGGTTTTGTTTTTTGTTATTTTTTTCTCATACTGTCATTTTGTCATATTATTGGCACTGTTATTTAACTATTTGGTTACTGTTAATGTCAGGTTGATGGTATGTTTATTATAAAACATCTGTATATTTATTATATATATTGATATATTTGTTTTTACTCCAGTAATTGGGGGTATGGGGTGTGGGAGTGAGATATGAAGAATGGAAGCTCAAAATAATCTGGAAGATAATAAAGAGAAGAAATTAGAGAATTTTAAACACAGTGCAGAGGAGTGCTAAACTTTACCTCATCAGAAAGGAGGGAAGATGTTTGTTGCAGGCTGATTTGTGTATGCCTATCGCGTGAAGGTGGTACCGTCACATAACCGTGCGAATTATAGTCGTGATCCATGTAAGGCACAGGTGGGCAACCCACACCTGGAGGGGTGGATGTAACAGATGTGGACATAAGCACTAAAGAAGTCTTAAAGCAATTTACCACCAAGTAAAATAAAATACAATAATAAAATCCCACTAACATATTAAAAGCAGATTTACCAATACAGCCGTATTGTTGGTGCTGCCCAAACATCTCAAAAAACAAAAGTGTGCCAAAACAATGACAGATTTGGTGCAAGGCAGGGAACCCTGAGGGGCGACGACAGAGGAGGCCATGCAGAGAAGAGGCCCAGGTGGCAAGATCAGGGTCCAGGAGGGTTCATATGGGGAAGGGTGGTCCACGAGAGAGAATGAGTGTGTGAGCAAGTGAGAATGGCTCCACTCACTGCTGACCCCCTCCCCCGCAGCAAGCAGCCCCCATACAGCCTCTCATCACTGCATCTGGCCCTTGAAGGCACGCAGGTTGCTCCCTGATAGTTTCCCATGAAAGCAAATAGGAACTTTAAGAAGAGGGACAGTTTTCACAGGGGAAATGCTATGTGGGGGAGGGGAGGTTGACACACAGTACCATGCTTCTGATATGAATTTCATATGCAGGAAAGTTGGTCATGGATCTCTGGTCTTCATGTCTAATTTGTCCCCAGTGAGAAAGAGGTAGGTTGAAGCACACAAGGACCAGCCATATAAATATATTTTCATACCCTCCAACATTTCTCAGATGAAAATAAGGGCGTCCTATTCTACACCAGGAAGCTTTTCCCGCGGTTGATCTTGCTGCACACAGAGACATCATGTATGGTACATCTGTCACCTTGAGCCAGTTGCAACCTCTCCACTGAACCTACCTCACAGGATTGTTGTAAAGAAAAAATGTGTGAGGGAAGGGATCATGTACAACACCTTCCACAGATAAATGGAATGAAATAAATTTTTAGCTGTAAGCTGCCTTGAGTCAGGGGAAAAGGTGGGCAGCAGCAGCAGCAGCAGCAACAATGACAGAAACTGTGAAAATGAGCAGGAACATACCAAAGAGTAAACTGAGTGAATTCTTACTTACTTCTGAGTAAAATTGCTTAGTATTGCAGTGTAAGGCTACCATAAAGGAATAAACACTCCATGCATTTCCTTGAAAAGTTGCTGGCTGTTGAAGCATTGCAATTAAATAATTTAAAGTGTTGGTGACATTTTCCTTCAAAATTATAGGAAGGGCTGCCAGAATAGTGATGACAGCTTCACTATTTCCTTTTATTTGATGCATGTACCTTTTTGCAGTATAAACAGGACTCCATTTGTGCACCCACACCTACACAGCAAAGTCTCTTCTTTCCAAAAAGGACAGGATGGCCGGGGGGGGGGGGATTCATCTGATCCCTCCATCACTTTTAATTGTTCTCTGAGAAGTGGAGGGAAGGAAAAAGGGAAAGAGGGACATTCCAGGATCAAATCAGAAACCGAGATGGCTTCTGTAATTCTGAAACTATTTCTGGAAAATTGGGACACTTGGAGGGTTTTCATTTTGAAGGCAGAAAAGAGGTCAGTAATGCTGCTTTAAAGAGAAGTCGTCAGATGGTGGCAAGGTCTGCACTCTCCTCCCACCAGATGCCACCCTTGAGTTCTAATGTGCTGCCCCTCTTTGCATCAGATTCTGAGCCTCAGGAAACTTAACATGTCCAATTCATGTACCAGACAGAGAAACTCTTCAGACATGTTTGTGCCTGGGCTGCAAGGAGAAGAGGCAGGGTTCAGCCACAGAGCACACGCTTTAGACATACAGAATCCCCTCTCCAATCTGTGGCATCCTTAGGTCAAGTCAAAGCAGATGGTCAGTATCAAGGCTGAAATAGAGAAGGCAATGGAAATTATTGGATCTCTAAATTTTGGGCAATAACTGGGAAAGGTCTGTCCAGATCAAATGGTTGGTTATGTTTATCCTAGAGAGTAGAAGATTAAGGAGAGCCCCTGGCAATGTCCTCAAAAGCCTGGTGGGCACTTCATGCAAGTGGTTGAACAGATGTCCTCACTGTTGCTCCAGAGGGCAGGACTATAGCCAAAGGATGGAAATTGCAGGGAAGCAGTTCTTCACTAAACATGAAAAGGAACTTTCTAACAACATGAACTGGTCAACTGTGAAAGAGAATTGCCTTGAGAACTGGTGGCTTCCCCTTTGCAGAAGCACATGTTCGTGGCTCAAGGATGATGTGGTTACATCCTGCTTTGCAGGTTCTTCATTGAGTTTGAACTAGATCAGTGGAGGTCAGAAGCTAGATCACAATTTACTCTTGTGCTTTGAAGTAAACTGGCAAGGATTTATGTTGTGAACTGCCTCAAGATCTGCGGATAAAGGGTGGTACACAAATTAAACAAACAAACAAACAAACAAACAAACAAACAAACAAACAAAGCAACCTGTCTCCTGTATAGCAATAATAAGATAAAAATGACATACACACCATGCAACAAACAAACAAACAAACAAACAAACAAACAAACAAAGCTATTGAAATGTGGGTAGGGGAGAAGGTAACCAGGAGTGGCTTTTTGTGTGGCAGGATTGTGACCTCAGTTCAGCTCTGGTGCTCTAAACAAATTCCTGGGCTCAAAATTATTTCATTTGAAACGTCTATCCTATGTACCAGGCTCTGGTCAATGGGTATCAAGGATCCAGTAACAAAACAAAAACAAAGTAGATCTCCAAAGACTGAGGCCTGCCCACCCTTGGACTAGATTATCTCATAAGCACGCTTCCAACTCTATGATTTTATGAGACCCTGGTGCCCAGAGTAAGCAGTTAACTCTTTCTCTCAGCTCATGTCCCTGACAAAAATGCTCCTTCCCAAACTGTTCTTTAAGCTGTTAGGGAAAACAAGAGTGCAAAATAAAAGGACACCTGGGTTGGGGGTGGGGCTTACACTATAATGGCATTACATGGCATTAAAATGAATACAAACTGGGATGTAAGCATGTATCTTTTACCAATAGAGCCTATTTTCGGCTTCTGAAAGAGCCACTAAGTCAGACTATGTCTAAAGATACCAATTATCCAAATATGTGTGTCAGGAAGGATGGCTGTTGGAATTATTTCAGCCACATTACATCAGGCCCGGGTAGCCAGCAAGCTGGGGCAATGCTAAGAGGCACCATCGGAAAGAGCTGCAAAGCGCTGCTGCTGTTTAGCTGTCCTTGAAGCAGTAAATCAGCGGAAAGCAATACATGCTGTGGAATTCCAGCTTTATCATCAGGCAGCCTGGAAGCAGGGAAAAACCAACAACAAGGTTTCTTGTGGAGAAAAGAGAAGCCTATCTAAAGATTATCTTGGCTCTGGTGAGATAAGAAGTGGGAGGGTATTGTTACTGCTAAGAAAGCAAAAGATGATAGATAATGAGAAGCTCAAGGTTCCAGTCTGTCATATGCATATCTTAAGGCCACAGTTGTAACCCTGCTTACCTGGAAGTAACCCCCTCCCCTTTGATTTCATTAGGACTTACTTCTGAGTAGACATAGTTCAGATTGTGCTGTGAGACACACCAAGAAGAATTCCTTCCTTCAAGCTATAACTAGTAGTATTGGATGGTCGGAGGTGCCTGGTTGGAGGGTGGCACACATTGTGTGTGCGTGATGTCACATGCATGATGCCTGAGTGATGTCTCGTCTTCTGGAGAAGGCCAAGCACTCTGGAAGAGTTGGCCATTGAAGCTGGGACACACAATGTGCGATGTGTGTGACATCGCATGCATAAGGTGCACACCAGACTCCCTCAGCATTCAGGGGGTCCTGGCCCCTTTCCAACAGAGATTGATGGGGGTGGTGACAAAATGGCCCCCTAGAGTTGGCGCACTTGTGGATGGTGGAGATTCAAATGTTGGTCAAGCAAATGCAAATGGTCAATATGTGTGTGTCGTGAATTAAGTAGAGCGTACCAGAAATTCAAACACCCCAAATCTAATGTGATTCTACAAGATAAGCCTCACCCCACCCTGAAAAGGCCCAAGATAAAATAAATGGAATTCTAAAAATTCTACCTGGAATTCTCTTCTTAATTATTATTAAATAAAATCATCTATAACTGGCCACATTTGTACCTTATGGACAGTGCTCTCAAAATTACTATGCAGTGTACATTAGGTTGAGAGTTTCTGGCTAGTTCATGCTTAGCTAATGAATTTCATAAATAAGTGAGGGGTCTGAATTCAGGCGTCCCTTGCTAAGGTCAAACACTCTATCCAGGCAGGCACGTCACTGAATAGTCTGTCATAGACTGATATCTGCATTTGGTATTACATGAGATTTAATTTCAAGTTTTGATGATGTTGAATATGCAATAGTATTTCATTTATTACTGTAATTGATAGCTGACATACACAATGCTACAGAGTATCTGATAGCATCTGATTGGCATGCAATAGTCTTTAGCATTGGACCATTTATATAAGGTTTCATGTTTGATACCTAACAAATTCAAAAGCAAGCAAAGCAATAACAACTAGACTAACACTTCAGTACTTACTGGGGAGTAAGTCTAAGTGAATTCAATGGAGCCTACTTCTGAGTAGGCATAGGAATGCTGTCTGAAGGACGTTAGATTCAGTTGCAAGTGTTAAATATCTTACCATTTTAAGTTCAGCAAAACATTTTTAGTTCTGTATTTAGCTTTTTAAACCATTGCAATTTTGTTTAAAGGGCCTTGAAAGGCAACAGCCTAAATCAGCCTTCACCAACCTAGTGCCCTCCAGATGTTTGGGGCTTCAGCTTTCATCAGCCCATGTCACTCAGGTTGATGGAAATCATAATCTGTGGAGGTCACCAAGGTGGAGAAGGCTGGTCTAGACATATGACTTACTTAATAAATCCCTGGATCCAAGAACATTGTGAGGTTTCTATTGTGAGGTATAAGAGCTAAAACAAAACCCTCCTCTTTAGTCTAGTTAGACACATGCCAGATAGTTGTCAGATTTCCTCAAATACCTTGTTCAGCCCTTTTGCAGCTAATTATGCCAAACTCTCTTCTGAACTCTAGAAGATGAAAAAAGTTTGCCTTCAGCACTTTACTGTGTTCTGACATGAATTGAAGCTGCAAGAGCCAGCTGAGCAAAACAAGTGAAATCCTGATTTCTTCACAGCCTATCTATAGACCTGAAAGTCTGGATGCCTAGTGCCTTATTATTTTTATTACTACTACTATTGTTGTTTATTTATAGCTCCACAGTTTTTATGGTGCTTTGCACGGTAACAAGTTAACAGCCCAGCCCTTTGCATGTTTACTTGCAGTTAAGTCCCACTGAGTGTGTAGAATTGCAGCCTAAATGACTAGTCCCAGAAGCAATGAGCTTACAATCACATACACACACACACACACACACACACACACACGAAACAGAAACATTGCTGTACATTAAATACATCAAAACATACACTTTTAGCAGGTTCTATTTGCTTTTCAAAATGCTCAAGCATTTGCTTGTGGTTCCTGTGCTGCTGAAATCCCTTCCCTACAATTATAGATGATAGGGTTGGTCATCTAGTCTGGTTCTTTACATCGAGTGGCAAATGCTAAACATAGAATTAAAATTCACTGTTACATGTGTTGCATCCTTCCTTTTCTTCTCTCTTCCTTAACATACGTTCTTTTTAGTAAACCACATGTTCTTTAACAAAAAAACACTGGATGGCATTTCCAAAGTTTGAAAGAAACACCGTCCATGCAACACAAATGTACCCCAAATACAGGGATTTTGTAAAATAGCATGCTTTTTGTTTTTTTGTTATTATGTATATGAGCATTTGGGCAGTCTTTTGAAAAATAAATCATTTTGTTATACAAAAACATACAAGGACTGTACATTAACTTTAGTTTGCGTCATGTATTATGGCAGTCAAGCCAAGAAATGTTTATATGACAGACAGCTATACTGCAAGTTTGCAGCTAAAAATAAACTCATCCCCACCCTAAATGCATTTTGGAATATGAATGTTTTTAAAGGGGTGGGGCCTAAAGGCCAAGCACTTCAAATTATTATTTTCATAACTCTCTGGATAAAAATGATTCCCATGCACCACATGGAATCAGCAAGGAGACTTCCAGCAAAATAACCCCAGAGGTTTTTTACATTAATCTTGGGGATCTGCACCAGGACGTCTAAGAAAGTGTGTTACATCCTACAAACTTTCTCGTGTGTAGCGGAACCTTCACCTATCACTTTTATACCCTAAGCAGTTGTTATGTTAAAGGTGTGATTACATTCAATGTGCAACCCCCTCTTTAAATAATAGCCCTTCCATTCTGTTGTGGCCCCAATGATCATTTCCTTGCTCTTAGCATCAGGGGCAGTTTCCTGCCTGGGTTGAATAGTAGTTTCGACCTAGCAACTTTGGTTGGGGCAAGACAAGCAAGTTTGAGTGAGCACACAAATGCCAATTTTTATTTTTATGACTTCCAAACCAGAAAATAAGGGGGCTAAACGGGACCCCAAGGTAAAGGTAAAGGGACCCCTGACCATTAGGTCCAGTCGTGGCCGACTCTGGGGTTGTGGCACTCATCTCGCTTTATTGGCCAAGGGAGCCGGCGTACAGCTTCCGGGTCATGTGGCCAGCAGGACTAAGCCACTTCGGGCAAACCAGAGCAGCGCACGGAAACGCCGTTTACCTTCCCGCCGGAGCGGTACCTATTTATCTACTTGCACTTTGACGTGCTTTCAAACTGCTAGGTTGGCAGGAGCAGGGACCGAACAACGGGAGCTCACCCATCGCGGGGATTCGAACCGCTGACCTTCCGATCAGCAAGCCCTAGGCTCTGTGGTTTAACCCACAGCGCCACCTGCATCCATGGGACCCCAATGTACCCCCAAAACAGGACAGTCCTGGTTTTAAAGGGACAGGTGACATTAACCTTCTTATTATTGTTTAAAGAAAACTTATTGCTAGTTTAGGCCAGAGATTATGAATAACCCAGACAAAAAGTACATTTAAATAAAAGCAAAATAAGACACCCCCCCCCCAGCAATGGCACATAAGATGAAGGCACATAAGAAGACAACCACAACGAGCATGCTAAATGAAAAAGGCTACTGGGCATGATTCTTACATAGCTGACACATACTATCAATTTACTTCTTGCCCATATTTGTTCCTGTTGCAGGAGGGCAAAACCGGCACCTCTCTTATAGCAGGGGCATGTGGATTCCTCTATGGAATGTAGTGCAAAAGAACAAAGGTAGCCAAAGAGAAACTCTCCTGTGCACAGCTCTCTGTGATTTTGGGTAGGTTGAAGGAACAGGTTACCCAAACCTGATTGTGCAGCTACCCTAACCAGGCCCCCAAACCTCCCAAATTCCTTCTTCAAGGATCCATTAGCTAAAATGCTATTCCTTCAAGGTGACATCATTGAAGTCTTGCACAGGAGATCTTCCCAGTGGATTGTTCCCTCTGTGATTACTATAAAGTCACTGTTCTGCATCTGCTTTGACATTCTCTGAATAAGACATGCTGCCCCTCAGGCTCTTTTGCTAGCACATTGATGCACCATGACATCCTGACACAGGTAGCAAGGCATGAACACATTTCTCCCCCTCATCTCTTCCATCTCCCATTTATTTTCCTTTGGCAGTTCAGGAAGGCTGCCTTCACGTTCTCCTTCGCCCGCCTGCCCACCACCGCCCCCCATTGTTTGCTTTCTCTTCTCCATCGATCAACTGTGTTACTTTACTGCAGGCACTGTAATATTAACTACTGTTCAAACAGAAGCACTTAGCAGGGGAGTTCGCTGGGATTCCTCTGACCTATTACTCAACAGGATTTTCTGCAACAACACGTTTTTGTTTGTTTTGGGGAGGGATTAGTGGCAATATTCCACATACTACTGACACAATGAAACATAGGTTTCATAGGAGGTAAAAGGAAATCTCTCTGTCAGACACCGCCTCCTTGATTTTTAAAGGAACATATGCAGATGTGATTGATTTTAACAGTTTCAAAGTCCAATAAGAAAGGTGCAGAATAGGAATAACATTTGCCTGTAGCAGATGGAGGGGTCTAGGACTGCCTACATTTGCCATCCTTGCTGCAGCAGCAGAAAGTGAACCAGCCCTCCGTATTTTGTGTCAGTTCCTTTATATAATTTTCACCTTTTTAGTATCTTGTTGGATATATATTTGAACACAAAGTTTAAACTTAAGATCTTTAAAATGTATATACAGATATGCCGCAGGCTCCAGGTGTTATAACTGGCATCAACTGAGAGTTTAGGGCACACTTGATTTCGGTGAATATTTATGATCTGCAGTGTGTGTAACAAGAAAGAACGTATTAAATATAGCCTTTCAATCTTTCCCAAGATGGCCACGTAAGCTTTTAAAAGTGAAATTGAGGAACTTGTACACTTTTCTTGCACTGCTCCTAGATATCCTGGATGATAAGATCCCTAGATATTTGTGCTGGTCAGCTTTGGGGCTTTTTTCCTGGGAGACAGGCACCTAACTACTGCCATACAGACTTAAATAACTTCTACATCACACAACTGTGAATTACTCTGCGATGGGAAACCAAAAAGTTGCCTCTTTTAAAGTAAAGGGAATTGTATCTTTGACATTCTCACTGCTACAAATGCACATGTAATTGTATACTAATAGTAGCTAAGGGACGCAGGTGGCGCTGTCGTCTAAACCACAGAGCCTAGGGCTTGCCAATCAGAAGGTCGGCAGTTCGAATCCCTGCGACGGGGTGAGCTCCCATTGTTTGGTCCCTGCTCCTGCCAACCTAGCAGTTCGAAAGCACACAGGGCAAGTAGATAAATAGGTACCGCTCCGGCGGGAAGGTAAACGGCATTTCTGTGTGCTGCTGTGGTTCGCCAGAAGCGGCTTAGTCATGCTGGCCACATGACCCGGAAGCTGTCTGTGGACAAACACTGGCTCCTCGGCCTGTAAAGCAAGAGGAGCTCGCAACCCCAGAGTCATCCGCGACTGGACCTAACTGTCAGGGTACTTTAATAGTAGCTAAGGTCTAGTCTTGGTAAATCTGTTTCTTTTCTTTTCTTTTTTTAAAGTTTTTTATTTATACAACAAGAAAAACAACAACAACAACAACAACAACAACAAACCCAAATACCAAATTACACACAAATTACAAAAGTAACCATAGACACATAATTTTCTTAGCAAACAATAAAACATCTATTGGTCTTAACACTAAAGACCCAACCTCCCGTCTATTCCATATTTCAAATTCATATTACTTATTGCCAATACACATTTTTTTCATAATTAAACTTATTCTCAATAAATCTAATTTCTTATATCTACCTTGCAACTATTACTGAAGTTCCCCGAATGCTGCAACAGAATTTAAACTACTATATTTATTTTTCAGTTATTCTTTGGAAACCTCCCATTTAGAAACAAATTCCTGTTTTGATTTATACTTTATTTTTTCTGATAAACCATCTAATTTGGCATATTCTGTCAGCTTTTGGATCCAATCTTGTATAGAGGGGATTTCATTACTCTTCCATTTTGCTGCGATCAAAACTCTTGCTGCCGTCGTCGCATATAAAAAGATACCCTTCCTCTTTTGTGGAATATCCAAATCTGTTATTCCTAGGAGGTAGGCCTCTGGTTTTTTATTGAAAGAGATCTTTAGCATTATTTGCAGTTCTGCATGTATACTCTCCCAGAATACCTGTATTTTCCTACATGTCCACCACATATGGTAGAATGTTCCTGAGTCTCTGCATCTCCAACAATTACTTGACACATTTTTATACATTTTTGAAAGTTTCCATGGTGTTAGATACCATCGATGTTGCATTTTTTGAAAGTTCTCTCTAATTGTGTAACAATTTGTGAATTTCCAATTGATCTTCCATAAATTTTCCCATTGGGCCATGGTTATTGAATGGCCAAAATCCTGGGACCACCTCACCATTGCCACTGTTACCTCCTCCTCCTTGACTGGACAGTCAAGGAGGAGTCGATAAGTTTTGGAAAGAGTTTTTCTTTTAGAATTTACCAGATCAGATTCGAATTGGGAAATTTCTGTTGAGAACCCATTTTGTTTGTCAGATTTAAATTTTTCAAATAACTGATGGTATAGGAACCAGTCTGAAATGTGTTCTCTTATTTCCTCAAAGTTTTTAAATTTTATTTGGTTATCTTCATTTTTTAGAAGTATTTTATATGTTGGCCAGCTTTCCTGAGTATTTTTCCGTTTTACTGCTATGGCTTCTACTGGAGAAGTCCACCACGGGACTTTAGGCTCCATCAGATCTTTATATTTTTCCCATACAGCAAAGAGTGACCTTCTTATTATATGATTGGTAAAAAAAATTTGAATTTTCGCTTTTCCATATATTAGGTAGGCGTGCCATCCCCAACGGTTGTCAAAACCTTCCAGGTCCAGGAGGTCCGGATCCTGCAACGTGCACCAATCTTTTAGCCAGGTGAAACAGGCAGCCTCGTAATAGAGTCTCCTCTCTCTTTTATGTCTATTAAGATCAGGTGTTTAATCCTAGGTTTCTTCCCTTCCCACAGGAATTTGGAAATTTCTCTTTGCCATATCTTGAGACAACCTGCTTCGCCCAGTATTGGAATCATTTGAAATAAAAAGATTAACTTTGGAAGCACATTCATCTTTATAATGGAAATCCTACCCAGAGATGTTAATTTTAGTTTACTCCAGGTTACAAAGTTTTTTCTAATCTCTAACCAAGTTTTGGTGTAATTATCCTGAAATAAGTTTATGTTCTTGGGGGTGATCCAAATACTGTTTCTCAGATGTACTGCTTCCAACTGCAGGTAGAGGATCATGTAGCTTGAATCATAATCACAGAACCATAGAATTGTAGTGTTGGGACCTTGATAGTTATCTAGCCCAATCCCTGCAATACAGGAATCTCAGCAGAGAAGGGCCTCTATAAAGAGTACCTCCATACAGAATTCTAGCAAACTAGGTTACTATCATCTTAGCTTAGCATGCTGTATTTTTCATGGCCAGGGACATTTTTTGCATAGAAAAGATGTGAGCCCACACCCACCATCTGAAGTGATATGCTGCGGACAAAAACTATCTCCAGGTAAAATAGAGACAGAGCTTACCGTATTTAACATGCCCCTGTGTATAAGATGACCCCTATTTTTTGGGACTCCCAATTGAGGAAATGGGGGGAGATTGCCCAGAGTTGTTTTTTTGGGGGGGGGGCGGGGATTGCCGGAAATCACTCAATGGCCTGACTGCCGCTGCCAATCTCACACCTCGCCAAAGCCACCAATCATCTGTCTGCTCACCAACGGCAGCCGCCAACAGACCGCCTAATTACCGCAGCAGTAGCCAATAGAAAGCAGGTATTGCCACAGCCAACAATAACCCACACAATAACCTCTGGCAATCTCCTGTTCACGGCTGCCAACAACCGCACGTCCCCCCTCTGCACTATCCGTGTATAAAACGACCCCTAATTTTTAACATTTAATTATAATAATTAAAAAACCGTCCTATACATGGAAAATACGGTAGTTTTCCTCCAGCCAGAATTTTCAGAAGTTGATTATAACACCTTGGAAGGTCAGACTCACAATGGATTGAAGGCACCTAAGAAGGTCAGGCGCAATGCCCAGTGTCTTCGAGGTTATGTGGGGCACTAAGATCACCTTGCCAAAGGGCCTACAGAATCTTGGTGTCCCCGTCCTCCTTTGTATCTGGTCAGCATACTTAAGTTGCAATCCTAGAAATTGCCCCAGTTCATATGTTTGGTGGCAGGGCACTGTCTAGTGGGATGGAAGAGCATTCCTTTCCACCACATGGATAACACTTAATGCGAACCCATCTGAATGGATGAACTCAGGGGTTGTGACTTGCATGGTACACATTTTTACAAAAGATAACCATCAGTAACATCACCATCTAGTAATATGACTAGTGGTGGGTTTTAATATCCAATTTCCATGAGGAATATTTGTTGTTATGTTTGGTGATATTAATATTTCCAATTGGATTGTTTGAATTAGAGATCAATCTGAGCCACAAAATATAGCTTTGAATGTTCTCAAAGTCCAGTAGTGTTCAGAGATGGGTTTTGGTTAGTCAATAGCTAAGTTCCAATATGGGAAACTTACTTTACCAAGTAAAAATATTGCTGGAAGATCATATAGATAATACTAAATGATCTTAACCAAGCATCTAGAATAAAGACACAAGTAAAAAATCAATTAGTGTATGGAAATGTGAAGATTGTACAAAGAAACATATACAATGACTTTAACATTATTTTATAATAATTAATTGTAATCAGAGAAGGTATGAGTCACCAACAGCAAGATACAGATCGTAGCTTTGATTATTGTAACATTTCAGTTTCTGTTGTATTCCTTCTCACAAATAAATGGTAGCAAACCTCTCCCCCCCCTTTTTTTTGTTAATAAATGACAGATCTCAAGGATTCCCAATCTATGTGACGCAAGTAGGAATCTGCAAGAGGGAAATCAGTAAGATTGGCAAAGCCCACTGATTTCCCTTGCAAATATTCTTATTACAACAACCTTCACCAACTTAGTCACGAACATCATTCTGGGAATCACATTTCTCAAGTTCTATCCTAATATTAGAAATAAATCCAAATGTTTGGAATAAGCAAACTGTTTCAGATTACAAGTAATCCATTGCCTTGGTTATTCAAAAATTTTGTAATATCTGAAATCATTGCAAATTATTTTCTGGGATGCTATTTTTGGAGATGGCATTCCCGCATT
This sequence comes from Podarcis pityusensis, assembly GCF_964106645.2. NCBI lineage: Eukaryota > Metazoa > Chordata > Lepidosauria > Squamata > Lacertidae > Podarcis > Podarcis pityusensis. The sequence goes on along the minus strand of NC_138032.1, from coordinate 97,862,272 downwards.
CCTGTTCCTTGATTGATGGGGAATGCAAAGGCAGGCTAGTTCTTTCTGGGCTGGAATCCAGACTCATTCATACTCCTCTAATTGTGATTAAGTCTGAATCCAATCCGCTGAAATAACATGGTGATCGGTAGCAGATCCCACTTCTGAGTACGCTTCTCGCATGCTGAAGGGCCATTGCTCAGTTTCTTCTCTTTCTATCTCCCATGCTGGGAGGGCAAGGAGGAGGAGGAGGAGGAGGAGGAGGAGGAGGAGGAGGAGGAGACATGGGGATGTAACCTCAGAGACAATTTGCTTTGACAGGAAGACCTTAATATTGGATTCTGTATAGTCCTAAGGCAGAGGAAGGGAACCTTTTTCTGCCTAATGTAATGTGTTCTTGTTTTATGTGGAGATATTTACATTATAAAAATGCTTTTCAATGAGAAATCTAAACCACTTCCTTCTTTTCACTTATTTTTATAATGTTTCATTATATTCTGCATGTTTGGTGTGTTTGTCAGCTGAGGTTGGGGGTTTGTCACATTTTTAATCATGGGCTGCTCTATTGTAATTCATGTCTATGTCTATAATTATTTGCCTTAAGGTTGACATTTATTTATATGGTCACCATTTCTTTGCCCCTGATGAAGATTGTCATTCACCAAAAAATTTTGGTCCCCCCCCCACCTCCATATGGGCTAATATCTTTGTCCATCAGTGTATCACTACACCCATTTAACACTTAAAATTATTTTTTATTGTTTATTGTATTTCATAATATATTATAATTACTACTACTACTAGATTTATATTCCACCTTTTACATACAATTATTGCTGTTATTTTTACCAAATTATGTAATACACATACACATATATATTTCTGTTATCATGTTATCTTGCACAATTACATTCAACCAGATGAACTCTATGTATGAACATAAATAGTAACTCATGTTATTATTTTATTTATTTATTTTAAATTTAGACTCTCCTGTAACCACATAGTTGCCCAGTTGGATTAGGACCTCTAAAACCAAATACTGGTTCATGTCATGTATCAGTTACTACCAGCTACTAAATGCTGTACTGTACTGTTAAGTAAATGTAATTACAGTATATTTCAGTTACAAACTACTAAACACTATTGCATATCATCGGCCAGCAAATACTGTCAAATATAAGCTGTCAAGCACCATATACTGAACATCAAAGTCATATATAAACGACTGAAATAAAAGTATTATCTCGAGTCTAATGTGCCATTGAATCTAATGTGTGCCTTAATTTTTGCAACATAATTTGACCAAAAAAGGTGAGCATTAGATCTGAGTAAATATGGTACTAATATTTAGCAAATATTCAGAAATTCAGAACATGGCTGTGAATATTCAACATGAAAATTTTCAGAGGAGAATATCTGAGCTGACTCCTTTCAGCTCTTGTTCATATTTTACAAGATTCCACAGTCAAATTGTCTATTCTTCCTGACTAAAGCAAATGATTTCATTTCAGTTGTGTTGACAGACATGTTGAAACTGAGCCATACTGTATATATTCTACCTCAGGTTACAGTCTGGATTTGCAAAATTAAATTAGAATTTTAGCTCTTTGAGACTGTGTTAACTAGAACTGATCCCTTTCAGCTGCGGATTGAATCGTCTTCTTTTTTACATTTGAAAAAGGCAGTAGCTGTCTGCATCCAAAAAGGAGCTGAAGGCTGGAGGGTCCCCTCCCCCCCCGGTCCCTCTTGGCTCCACCCCCCCACCACCCATTGAAGCCAGAGGTAGGAGAGAGGTTCTCCACTCATTTGGCTGAATGCGGGGCAAATCCTCACCATGATTGTGAACCCTGATTGTGCAGGGATCATAACTGCACGGAGAATTTAAAGCACCTTCACTCGAACAAGGGAACCACAAGGATTTTGTTCAGTTTGTATTTCTGGGAGAACTAATTTTATTTGTACTTTCTGGACTAATACGTGGGTCACAATGCATTCCTCAGTCAGAAAAACCCATAGCAAAGCACATATAAATAACACGTATTTAGGATAGAATATGTAAATACTATTTATTTTTTGAAAAAAAAACATGTTTAAAATAATGCACTTTTAAAAAAAAGCAGATTGATGCAGAAATGAGACTGAACAGATTTATGAATGAACACTACTGGATAGCTCAGTTGGTTAGAGCGTGGTGCTGACAATGCCAAGGTTGCAGGTTTGATCCCTGTATGGGACAGCTGCATATTCCGGCATTGCAGGGGGCTTGACTAGATGACCCCCAGGGTGCCTTTCAACTCTACAATTCTATGATATAACATGCAAAGCTGTCATGGGCTGGAAACAGACTGATCCTTCCGTCCCTAACTCAGGAGTGAAATAAGGACTGTCTGCTTGGCTGTTGTGATGTTGGGAGTGAAGTCTGTGTGCACATTTCTGTACCTTCTCCATGCTTTATCCCCACATTATTATTATATTGAATTTATTTGCATCCCACCTTTTCCCCAGACTGGAACTCAACACAGCTTACACAAATTAAAAAACCACAGATAAAATACAAAAAGCTGTCCTTGAATCCATGAACGGGGATCTTGACACAATATTTCTCTGGAGTGGTCCTAAGCTGGGCACCCCAGGGCATTGTGGGAAATTCAACTGGTGGCACACCGATGTAGGAGAGGGCCCAAACCGCCAAGACAATCCTACCCTCAAACCAGAATCCAGCCCATAGCTAATGTGGTGGTTTGCTGGAGACAACGAAGGCTTCTATCACTGCTGAGAAAACTTTATTTCCAATTAAAAAAAAGGAAAGGTGTCCTGATGCCCTGACTAGAGGACGTTGCCAGCCACTTGGAAGCTGTGTGCCTTTAGGGTGCTGTGCTGGCAGCCCCCGGTGCCAAATCACAAGGGTCCCAAATACCCGCCTCAGTCACGGCCAAGCAGCAGAATCCCTTCTCTCTCCTGCAAGGTGCTTCACGAGCCACTTGGGGATAGCAGCACTACCTACATCCTGACTGGGCAGACGGTTGAAATGCCAGTTGGCTGGGAAGCATAGGATGGATTTCATCGGGGCATAGCTACCTTCTCTTTGCTCCAGTCAGCTGATTTTCCCCCCACCTTTTTTTCTCTCCCTCCACCCCACAGGAAGCAGGGAAGCCGCTTTCACCTACGCCATCACTGCTGCTGGGGTTGCACATGCCGTCACTGCTGCCTGCAGCCAGGGAAACCTAAGCAACTGTGGCTGTGACAGAGAGAAACAAGGTTATTACAACCAAGAGGAAGGGTGGAAGTGGGGAGGCTGCTCCGCTGATATCAGATACGGCATTGAATTCTCCAGGAGGTTTGTTGATGCCAGAGAAATCAGAAAGAGTGCTCGGAGGCTGATGAACTTGCACAACAATGAGGCTGGAAGAAAGGTATTTTAGAATAGGAGTGGATGGTCTAATGTTAGAGGGATGGGCTTCCTTTTCACTGGTAGGCATGGATTCACATGGCTGGACAGATACACCTTATGGCAGTGTAAAAGATTCCCTGCATATACAAAACTGGAATGTCCAAAAGGGAGGAGGGGGGCAAATTTGATCACATTTGTATTCTAATGCAACCCTGCCTTATTTTCATTTCCCAAAACAACACGCAAATTGAAACACAGCTCTCTTCCAAAATTCACACTTCTCTGAATTTAGTGATATATGTGGGAAGAGTGTACATAAAATGCATATATTTGTGAAAATACTAGGAGCAATGCATGATTTAGGGGAAATTGCTTGCAAAAAAAAGAGTATGGTAATGTGCTGGTTAATGATGGGTCTTTATTCTCTTTTTAAAAATTCAAACTGCTGTAGGCATGTGGAGAGCTGAACTTAAAACAGGAAACATGAGAAACCCAAACAGACAGGAGGTTCTGGCCTAGTTGCCTTCCCAACATGCTAGCTTTCTATATGAAAGGGTTTTCTTTTCTGTATAGAGGATCATCCAGTCATGTGAGTCCCTATCTGCAGTTTCAAGTCTGTCACAGGTTATCTGTCTCAGTGAAAACTAGACTTGAGAAAGGGTCTCAGGAGGAGCCTGCAGGCATTTCCTCTCTCTGTGCCAGCAGTGCAGATGGTGCTTTATTGAATAACATAAGCAAAAGACACAGAGCACCAGTGTCAAAGTTGTCTATTACCCTTTGCTCTGGCAGTTAAAATACGGATTACATTACATTCAGCAACTGGTCTGAAAATTAGCATCTCCAAGAAAAACACACAGCAGCGAAAGCAAGTTCAAACCAACGCATGAAAAAATGTTACTATTGTTTAAAAAGTCCAGGCTCTAGTATGTTCACAAACTGCATCTGATGCCATATGCCTAATTTGAAACTGACAAAACATGTTACACATTTTGTTTTGATTTTCTTCTTGGTAAGGATTTTCTTTCTAAGTTGCAGGGGGAAATTCCATCAAATGGTGTTTGCAATGTGTCATTTGAAAAAGCAAAACAATAAACTGAAGAAGTGGTTTTTATGCCATTGTATTTCAGCACTTATTTTACAAAGGAGAAGTGGCATTTCAAGCATTTTAGTTGGAAAGAACATCATGAACCCAGAGGGAATCTATCTAGAGGAAGGGGAATAGTTTCCATGTTATTCTGAGAGAGCGAGTCACATAGTGGCGATTTGTTTTGATGAATCACTCTTGCGGTATGATTTTTAGCTAATTTTAACTGATAGCAGTGCTATTTTTCTAGAAAAAGAGGTGCTGGAACTCACCATGAACGCCTCCCTCTTTCTCTTGGAATGGCAATGGCACCCACCTGAGAGGGGCAGGAACTGAGTTCTGGTGAGTTCCCCCTGAAAAAAGCCCTGACTGATACTATCAGACATCTAATGAGTAAGAATGACATTTTAATAAGTAGATTAATCAATTAACTTTTAATCAGTGAAGGCAGTTTTTAATTGGAGGAGCTGCCAGACACAGCCACTTAATTTTTTTGACATGATTTCAGTTCTTGGGAAGTTTCTGCAAAATGGAGTGAGAAAGCAAATATTTAAAACATACTTTCCTCCAAACAGTGGCAGTTATTGCCTGTTAAATGTTAAACTATAGTTACCACAGCATCTCAAAAGGTTTCTGCATGGACACCATGGGCCTTGAGCATGTGGACTTAGGAGCCTTATTAATCACAATGTGTTAATATAGAAGAAGAAAAAATTGTCCAGTAGCACCTTAGAGACCAACTAAGTTTGTTCTTGGTATGAGCTTTCGTGCGCATGCACACTTCTTCAGATACATGAAAGCTCATACCAAGAACAAACTTAGTTGGTCTCTAAGGTGCTACTGGACAATTTTGTTTAATTTTTTTTATATATTTCTACTGCGTCAGACCAACAAGGCTACCTACCTGAATGTGTTAATATAATACATCCAATCATAACAAATGGATGAAAACCATACATGGACCCAGAGGGACTGAAAACAGTCCTGGTCCAGCATGGCAATGGCTTGGAGACAAAAGCTAACCCATAATGTAAGATTTAAAAACAAAACAGTCCATACTCTAAAAGGGCAAACCAATATTTGTACAGAAAGGAATGCTCCTAGGCAGTCCATTATGTCTTTGCACCCAGTGAAAAACTAATTAGACCACTAGTGAGAATTTAAAAGCACATGGAAATACTAATGCCATTGGTTATTTGAATAATGAACATTTGTTGGGTCAGTTGCTGAAATGTTTCCCTATAGAAGCCTACCCTCCTAGTCAAGAACGGCGATGGGGCTGGGCTTGGCAGGCCCAATGCCTGACAAGGGCTCCTGCTCCTTCCCCCCTCTCCTTTGCTTTCCTCATTGTTTCATCATCATAGTAATAGTAATGCTCAGTGGCCACAGAATGCTGAGTTTCTGTTTGGCAGTGAGGGGGAGGACGAGGGAGGCAGATGGCAAACCAGGAATGGAGTTTCCTGGAAGATGGCATGTCTGGTGATATTTTGTTGCAGGTTCTGCTTATACAAATAGATTATAAACCTGAGGTAGGGAGCTACTGTGTTTTCTTTTTCTTCTGTGATGTGTGTAGGTGACACTGCATGAATAATAAGAAAAATACGAATTCAAACATGGACAGTTTCAATGAACCATGTCTGGATTCCCGTCCATACATTATGCACAAACAACAACCATTTTTGAAATGCATAACAGCTACAAATTCAGTATTATTGCTTTGTTTAAACATGTCTTCCCTGTCTCCTGAAGGTTCACACCAGCTTTATTTGAAAAGTGTAGTGAGGTCTTAAATGCAATGTCATTTACTTTGGTATTACACAGAGATGAATTGCTTGATTGGATGAATTTAACGGGATGGGAAGGGAATTGTCTGTGTCTTCCTGTGAAGTGTCACGTGCCTCCCACACATCTTTGGCGTGGACGGCTGCATTTGCTTATGAGCTGCACTATGAATCCTACCAGCACATGCTGACTTACTATACTGCATGTCTTCTTCTGTATGCTGTTGGCAAACGAAGGGGAGCTATATGATCCCGTAGGATCAACTTGCATATTGCACACTAACATAGCCAAAATGGTGCCCTCCTGATGCTGTTGAACTCCCATCAACCCCAGCCAGCATGGCAAGTAATATGAGAGGGCGGGAGCTGCAGCCAAGCCACATCTGGAAGGCACCAGGCTGGCTAGTCCTGACATAGCCAACAACATTGTTTTGGATATGACTATTAGGGTTTCCATTGAATTTTGCATTTAATTAAAATATTAAGAACATTTGAACCATCTGAAGCATATAAAATACTGCAACAATTTTATTGGAGATAGAGCATAATAAGGTTGAATTTCGTGTGGGTGGGTATTGTCTGAACATCTTTAGGGCAGAAGAGATGAATCACACCATTAGGAACAATAACAAAATTTTGCTTTCACACTTCCACACCAAAGGCTTGAATCAAGCCAAGCGAACCACTCCTAATTTCAGTTAATTTTAATGAGAGAAAAGCACACAGCAGAGATATCCATCTGAAGCTAGTGGGAGTTTAAAAGTGCCGGATCGTGCCCTTGATCTTTATGCATGATATTGTCACAAATAACTTCCCCTGTAATATCTTAGAATCCACGTGATGAACTAGGAGAGGCTATTTCCCCCTTTCATTATATCTCCCTGCTTTTGTCTACAGGTGCTTGAAGAGAGAATGAAACTGGAATGCAAATGCCACGGGGTTTCTGGTTCCTGCACAACCAAGACCTGTTGGACTACGCTCCCTAAATTCAGAGAGATTGGATATATTTTGAAAGAAAAATACAACGCCGCCGTGCAGGTGGAAGTGGTGAGAGCCAGCAGGCTTAGGCAGCCCACCTTTCTGAAGATCAAGCAGATCAGAAGTTACCAGAAACCAATGGAAACAGATCTGGTATATATAGATAAGTCACCCAACTACTGCGAAGAAGATGCTTCCACTGGGAGCGTGGGGACACAGGGACGCCTCTGCAACCGCACCTCACCCAGCGCCGATGGGTGTGACATGATGTGCTGTGGGAGGGGCTACAACACCCACCAGTACACCAAAGTTTGGCAGTGTAACTGCAAGTTCCACTGGTGCTGCTTTGTGAAATGCAACACTTGTAGCGAGCGGACAGAGGTATTCACTTGTAAATAACAGCTAATGTTCCTACTTTTTAAAAGACACAGCCGCCACGTGTTAGAGTGGAACAAGACAACTACAGCATCATTTTGCACATTTAATTTTCTTGGAGGAGGAGGCCAGTCTCTTTCCTATTACTTCTTAATAACACATTCAAGAACGATGCGTTAACTTGCTGACTAGCTGCTTTCACCACATTGGAACCAGGGTCGATGGGATGAATTGTACGGTGACTTCGTTCAGTGCAAGCCAGTTCCTCTGTGGTTCCCCCCTACCCCGCAAAAAACCCTGCAGTCTGGGTTTTGTAGAGTTTTGCTCTTAGATTAAATTATACATATCACAGACAGCGAGTCCAGGAGGTTATTTTCAGATTTATAACGCACACAAATATGTGCAAATAAGGCCTTTATCTTATTAAAAAACAAATGAGGAATTTAACTGTACACAGAGAAACCTAAAATCCCAGCAGTGTTGCTGAAAAACTTTTATTTCTAAGAAAAGAAAAGAAACAAAAGCAGGTAAAGGGCAGCTGGTGAGACAATGATGTAAAATAGGGACTAGAGTGGAAGCTCAGCTATTGACTTATTTGTAAAACAAAGGTCAGGACAAAGGACAAAGCTCTGACAGCTGCAGGTGACACTGGAACCTTTTGAATGGACATTTGAAGAAAAAAATATTTTATTTATGTTTTTAATAGCATCAAAACAAATTCTCTAAGCACTAACGGGTAGCTATGTCTTTACTCTGTACTAAATGTAAACTTACTGGAATTCTAACTTTCTGATTTTTATTTCTGTTTTTATTTTGTATTTGGTTCTCCCTATGTCTTCAATGCTACTGATTTCATAGCACTCCACTGTTAGAAAGAGTTCTGTGACTGTACACATCAAACATGGCCTAAGAGCACAAGCAACTGGAGCATGGGAAACAGTGGTTTAAAATGTTAGGAACATGGCTGCTATAGATAACCCAGAATTCAGAAGGGGAGCAGCAGTTTCATCCCTGTACAAACCAAGGCAGCCAAGCTTGTATACTGTCCCTGCTTCCTCATTTCTCACCCCTTGACTACCTTTTATTGGTTGCAGCCATGTTTGGGGAGACACTTTTTCATGTGTCCACCCCATGCTGGAACAGTTAAGGGTCACCACCACTGCGTAGCACTTGACATGAAAGTATCATTCCCAAGCTTAGCTGGGTAATGGTTTCACATCAAGGAGCCATCAAGTAAACAAATATTAGTGCAGATCAGCATTGGGGATGACAATTTTGTATTAAGGTTCCACTGCCCACATAGTGGCACACTTTCAGGTATCACAGCCACACAGTGGGATGAACCCATGGGAGAAGCTGCCATGTTTAAATGTTACTTAATGATGCACTGGCTTACCTGGGCAGAAGTTCCTGTTTCTGTGTGAAGGAATGCCTCCTGTGCCTGACCTCCGCACTCTTCACATGTGCAACAGAGAAAGTCCTTTGGGAGACTCATACATGCAGAGGGCTAAATCAGATGGCCCCTCTTCAGAGGTTTCTGATTCTCCATGTGATGAGGGTGAGTGAGGCTTCTGAGTGCTCTAGCTCCATTCTCATAATCTTCCCCACTGTTGAGCTGGAGGGTTGACTTCTGCAGTGGTGAGACTTCTCTACTTCTCTAGGCTGTCCATGATCTCCCAGGGTTCTAAATCACAAGTGGAACCTTCTCAGATAGAGCAGACTCCTTACTGTAGATGTATGCTTCCAACTCATGGAGCAAAGAGATTACAGGAGAGAGTCAGCACATTCTCTCCCACTCTTCCTCTTTTGATGAGGAATTAGGACATCCAAACAGGGCTGCTATTCCCACCCTTTATTTTGTGGGTTATGGCTCACAGTTTCAGCCTCTTCAGGCATAGACAACCTAAAGTACTCACTCTATTAAGAGGATGGTGGCAGAGGGAACCCTGGACCCTTTCCATGGGAAGAGGATCTTTATAAGTCTCTGAACATTAGCTGAATGTATGAACTATCTTCACTGAATCGAAAGGATTTTGTCTGAGATGATGATAAACAAGGTTCTGTCTGTGTGACTTTTGCACCACCACTGGCCATGGTTCTTCCCATTCCTCCCAACAGTTGCAATGAATGTGGTTTGGATGTCACCAATGTGACAAGGAAGTGGGTGGAAATTTTTGCTGCAGGAATCCCAGTTCCATTGGCAAATATAAAGTCCATGCCGCCATTTATTCCCACATGCAGTTTGCCACTCAGTGCTGTAGTCCATCAAGTTCCCTCTGCTCAGTCCCACTGCCTTGCCTCAGAGGACATCCGTGGGAGCTGTTGTCTAGTGGGCAAAGGCTGAAGGGAGACACCAGGAAAGTGTGGGGCAGGAAATGTCACTTGAATAATTCTGGCAACAGAGGGACACTGTACCATTTCTGTGAATGTGGGGTGGTTTATTATTATTATTATTATTATTAATATTATTATTATTGTGAGAATCTTTTGCAAGGAAGGCGCTTTGAAAGCCTCTTGGGGCTATAAAGTGGGCTATAAAGTATTCTAAATATAAATAAATAAGTAAATAAGTAAACAAGAGCCAGCAGTTTTCTCATACATCACCTCAAGCAAATTCCTTTTCAGGAGAGACAAGTCAGACATTTAGCTGTGAGCCATCAACTGTTGCACAAACCAGTAAGTACATGCATGTGTGATTTGGTCATAAGGGCTTTATAGAGTTAACCTTGCAGCAACATTATTTCATAGAATCATAGAATCATAGAGTTGGAAGAGACCACAAGGGCCATCGAGTCCAACCCCCTGCCAAGCAGTTGGATTTGGGCAGTTGGATTTTCTTAATGTTTGATAATTTCCAGGTTAGGACAGGTTTTTTCTCTGAAAGGCATTATCATGTTCACACATGAAGATAATGAAAACAGCAGCTGCTGAATCCCACTTTACCCAATACAGCCAGCTAAGACATGGCCGATGTGTTAACTTGAGTTATTTTTAAATGGCACAGTGAACCGAAGGATGGTTGACAGCATTTAATTACCCTCCCTCTTCCCGAAGAGCCTCTTCATACCACACTTTTAGGTGCACGTCTGTAGCCAAAAAGCATGACTGTAGCATGCACATGTTTCCAAGGGTCCTGCTGGTAAACCTGACAAGGAGCTAGGTTTGGCTGCAGCTGCCTCTTAAGTCTGGATGTCCTACAGCGTAATGTATAAAATCAGGGCCAGCCCAAGACATTTTGGCACCTAAGGCAAACCACACAATGGCACAAAAGCAGTAACCCTCCACCAGGGCGGAGAGACCACTGTTGTGGTCGCATGGGGAGAGCTGCTGAGGAAGCAGATCCAGCCTCCAAGGAGCACGCTGCAGCTTTTCCTGTCACTGCAGCAGCAGCAGCAGCAGCAGGCAATGCATTCCTCGGAGGCTGGATCTGCTGCCTCTGTAGATCCTGCCACCCTTGCCTGTGGGTGGGCCGGTCCTGCATAAAATAGCCCTTAGTAAATTTCAAATAAATATTCAGAAATGAGCAAAGCCTTTATTCATGTTCCTTGCAATTGCACCATTGTGTTTCTTTCTGGACCTTTATCTTACATTTTATTGCTTTACATTGTATGGCTGGTTCCCACGTGCCTCTGCATCCACTGAAGAGTGCAACTCTGGCATGTGTGGATCACAGTTCAAAATGTTACAGTTACAACTTTTGTATCACCCAGTGTCAGTGCACATGCCTTCGTTTCCACTGACACCCATTTGCATTCAACAGTTCCAAGAGCTAAATAATCAACACGTAGTGAAACACATAGCGCCACATGGGGCATCTGAGCTAGACAGGATCAGGTAGCAGAATAGGTGATAACATTCAGTTTTCAAAAACCTGGTGTGAATCTGCAGCTCCCAGTTATGAAAATGTCCACCACTTGGTTGCAAGCCAGCTGAAAGGCCAATTACATTTTTTTACTGAAAATGAACATGAAATCCAGGTCCCTTCTAGTCTGTGGCAAATTTCAGCCTTGTGAAAGCACCCTTTCTGAATTTATCTCTAAGAGCTTAGTACTTGCAGATGATATAAAAAGAATAAAGAGACTTGGATTGCAAATATTCACCCAAGCAGGTGTTCCTGTCTTGGTATCAGGAAAGATGGATCATGAAGAGCCCGACTTAAAATGCCCAGTGTCCAGTACTGGAAAGAGCCCTGATCCATCTCTAGTTACACAAAGCAACTGCCGGGTCTAGATGAGGATATAGGTCCATAGGTAGCTCACAAGATGCATTTTAAATGTTATTAAATGTTAAGTTTTGACCAGAAGTTCATATCTGAGTGTTGGGGCTTGAAACCCTGCAGTCCCCAGGAATGTGTCCCAGGGACCATAGGAGGGACCATCCAAGAGGGACGCCTGGGAGATTCAGCGCCAGAAGCCTCCTCCCTGCTGCCAAGGCAGTTTGGGGGCATCCCTGAGCATCAGACACTCTCCCATTTCTCCAACATGCCTCCAAACTGGGGCAGTAATTCTTTTTTTAAAAAGAACAGAGAGCATAAGAGTGCTGTTGCTTGCCAAATAATTTTTATTCATTTTCCAAATTTTTAACAAATCAATACCAAATTGCATCAAATTTAATACAATTTTCCCACTCTCCATCATCAATGTGTTTCTTCATTCTTCTAATTACTGCTTTATATTACATTATTTATTTCCAATTCACATTCCATTCCTTATATTTAACCTTAAATTCCACACTTTTAAAATTTATATTTTCCTCTCCTTTCACCCTTCTCCCTCAGCTGTCAGTTTATCAATTCCTGCTCGTATAATTTATTATTCCCTTAAAAAACAAAACAGAAAGAAAAGAAAAGAAAAGAAATGAGGTTACTCTGCCGCTTGCCTCTCCATCTTAAATCATTACTTGTTGTTTTTATATTAATTCTTTCTTTTCATCTTGCTTTTGTATAAATCTGGATCCATCCTTTTCACCGCTGTTCTCCTTCCATCATATCCATTTCCTGTCCAGAACTGCGGTGTTGTAGAAATCCATATTTTCACCAGCTACACACTCATAATTTCTTTAACCACTGTTCATTGAGGCAAGGCTAATTTAAACTCCAAGGTCCTCATTTGTAATCTTTTCTTCCTTTTAACAGGAGGGGCTCATAAACACATAAAAAGTGATGTGTTTATTACTTTCATTCAGAAACCTCAAGCTCCCAGCAGCTTGTTTATTTCACATCTTCTCTGAAGAGTGCCTTAATTTTATGCCCAATTATCCTCATTTGAAGGAACTTTGCAGCACATGCACAAAAGAGACCAGAGCTTGCAATGGATGAAGTTGCAGTAACCCCGCGTCCTTCCCCCGCGACCTCCATCTCTGACCCCAGCAGGCATTTCCAATGTCTGTGAGTTCACCCCCCCAACATCATTGGGAGAGCATGCCAGCCCCCACTGCCCCCATCTCCATCCAGGTTCCCCATGAAGCCAGGCGCACCCGGAGAGGTGACTTGCCACACGGCTTCTCAGCCAGAAGTCCCATAAGAGTATTGTTGCTCCTCACTTCCACTTTGCTGTCATGAGCCTGGCAGGGCCCTGGATGAGATGGTGGAGCCATCACTCAGTCCTCTAGGATTACAGTCACAGAGTTGTTGGCATCTCTTGATTGCTCTGACAGTCATCAGATATGAGACCTCGTAGCCTATCTAGCTGTCGAATACCAAATTTATCCCAACTATCCAAAACAGTCAAACATCAACTACTGAGATCCAGTAAAATGTAGGAGATACTGAAATAAAATATAATAGGATGTCAGCCACAGATACTGAATATTTGACCAACTTTTCAGTATTCAGAGACTATTTAGAGAATATATGATTTAATAATCCAATGAGAGCAAATTCATTGCAGCTCTAGTATGAGCTAAATTCAACAGTAAAGAACATACTTTTCTTCTTTGTGTGTTTTCCATTGATGGTTCATATTGTAAGTTGGCAAGTGAGATAAAGGTGTTTTTTGTTTGTTTGTTTGTTTGTTTGTTTGTTTGTTTGTTTGTTTTAAATGCCCTAGGCGAGTTTAATTCCAATTTTTAAATAACCATTTGTGGAAATGGCAGCTCCATTTGTGGAGCAGATTTGCTGATGAGTTTCCATATGAGCACCCAAAAAGCCACATACCCCAAATGTCTTTCCAAACATACATGTATCCAATTCCAATTCCACTTCACAATAAATGACTGCAGCTCCTCTGAAACATCACCACCACACAGTTATGCAGATCTCTCAATAAAACTGCAACCCCCCCCCCCCCTTTGATTCATGAAATTTGATGTGTCCTCCGTGGATATCATATTTTCATATTCAGTCCTATGGCACAAGATATTGTAAATATATTAATAGTATTTGTTGAGTACAACTGAGTGATTCAATTAAGTTATATTATTGTATATCATTGAAACGTCTATAGAGTTATTTTAAATTATTTTGAACAACACTGAAACAGTATATGTGTGTGTGTCTATATTATAACATAATGCCCCCTTGAAAATCCTTTTCTCCATACTCAGTTATGCAACTTTTCTAATTAACCATATTAATTCATCCGTGCTCTGACTGTATGAGGAACTCTTCCATGTGCAAGCTGCAATGCACACATTTTCTATCCTTCACCCCACAGATGAACATAGTGGTCCTAATAGGAAGGTGATGCTCACTGTGTGCATCAGGATTCCTGCATCCACTTATAAAACAGTGCATTGATCACATCACCTTAGCACTTCCCATTCCCCTAAGTTCTGATTCGCCAGCTGTTTTGGGAGTGACCTTCCCCCCCCCCCAGCAGCCCATGTTTTATGTCGGGTGTTCATCATCTTGAAGTTTCTTCTGAAAAATTGAGATGAATTCCTAATGTCCAAAGACTTGCTCAAGTGGAGGTGTGTTTTGCAGCCAAGGGCCCATCAGGACTGAGCAATGCCTGCTGACCACAAAGGGGAAAAGAAAGAGAAAACACAATATTGGATGAAAGACAAATTGAAAGCTATGCCAGCCTTGCCTCAAAGGGTGAAGAGATTATGAACTGCTCTTCTGGTGGGAAATAAACTGTAGTTTAGCATCAAAGAGTTTGGGGGAGGGGGAGAGAATCCACAACCAATTTTGAATGCTACAAACACAACACTGTGGTTTACAGTAATTAGTAATGGCAGAACTCAAAACACTGTACATTAAAGAATTTGAAAAACAAAATAAAGCCTGAAGATCTGCTTCTTTCTTTGTGATAGTGAAGATTTATGAGAAGAAAACCTCTGGGTGTTAAAATTGATTTGGAAGCAATTCAACACGAACATAAGAAGTTGCCTTTTATCAGATTAAATTATTGGTCCAGCTAGCTCAGTGAAGGAGAAGGGCGGCAATACTGCCACCACTTCTGTGCCACTTCTGCCCCCTGCTCAGGGGGGAATTGACCCAGGAGAGGAGCAGTGGCTGGCTTGCAACTCCTCCCTCTCAGCTGGTCCATGGGTGGCTCTCAGGAGAAGGAGCTGCTGCTGCTGCCACCCCAGCCCCAAAGGCTGGGCCAGGCGAGGCTTCCCTCAATGAGACAGCCTGGTTGCGTCCCCTCAAAAAAAATGTGCCTGGGGCTATGGCCCCTCAACCCCCATACTATCCCACTGATACAGAGACACTGTGGGTACCCCTCTCTGCAGCTGAGTGCTGTGGGCTCACAGCAGCCGTTCATTGTTATTTTTGTTCCTAGGGCATGCCTAGCAGTTATGCCACAGAGCAGTAATGCTCCCAGGCACATGGATTGGGAACTGAATAAATGCTATGAATGATGTTTTTCTGATCATTATAGCTAAGTGACAAATGTAGATGAGAAACACTTGAAAAATCTACAAGCTGACAACAAAGTGTATACTTCTGTCCGCCTCCTACACAGATGTGTTTGGTTTTTCAGGTGTGAACCTCATAAGAATCTCAGAGGGACATTCTGGAGGGCCTGTCTAGTCTAGCATCCTCCTCTCACAGTGGCCCACACTGGTGTTCAGAAGCATACTGTTTCTGGCAGTGGACGTGGAACCCAGCCACCGTGGCTAAGAGCCATTGATAGTCTTGTCCTCCACAAATTTGTCTAATCTTCTTTTAACTCCACCCAGGTTGGTGGCCATGGCTGCCTCCCGTGGGAGCCAGACCCACAGTTTAGCTATGCACTGTGTGAAGAAATACTCTTTTCTCTGTCCTGAATCTTCCAACATCCAGCTTTGTTATGAGAGAGGGAGAAAAATGTTTCTCTGCTTTCTCTATGGCAGGCATAATCTTAAAACTTCTCTCATGTCACCTCCTGCTTGCCTT
Source organism: Podarcis pityusensis (assembly GCF_964106645.2). NCBI lineage: Eukaryota > Metazoa > Chordata > Lepidosauria > Squamata > Lacertidae > Podarcis > Podarcis pityusensis. The sequence continues at coordinate 97,846,358 of NC_138032.1, read as the reverse complement.
CTCTGTAGACTAAAAAGTCCCAAACACTGCAACCTTTTCTAATATGGGAGTAACTTCATCTCCTTGATTATTTTGGTTGCTTTTTTCAGAACCTTTTCCAATCCTACAATACAGGGGAGCCATCTCTGCAGAGCTGTGGAGTTGAAGCCCTCCCCAAACTTTCAATGAGGGGGCCGCACTGTTGGAGGAGGCCCAACAGGGCTTGTCACGGCTGCAGCAGGCTGGGCCCTCCCACTGCAGTGGTAGACTCTGTCAGGCAGAGGATCCAACGGAGCCTGTTGCTGCAGCGGGAGGGTCCGATGGCATCCGTCGCAGCTGTGTCAGGACTCACTGGGCCTCCTCCTGCCATGCGACATCACATGCATGCGCCAGGCACCTACAATGTTGGGCAGAACGCCTGCTACACCATCCTTTTTAAGGTGAGGTGACTAGACATGTACACAGTGTTCCAAATGCAGTTTGTATAGCGGCATTATGATGCCCGCAGCTTATTTTCAATGCCTTTCCTAATAAGCCCTCATGTGTAATTTGCTTTTCCCACAGCTGCTGCATACTGGGTCAGCATCTTCATCCAGCCATCCACTACAACCCCAAGGGCTCATTCCTGGTCAGTCACCGCTAGTTTAGCCCCCATGAAATTAGGTGAAATACAGGTGAAATTGAGACATATATTTGCACTTGCTTATACTGAATTGCATTTGCCATTTTACCACTCATTCACTCAGTTTGGAGAGGTCCGGGGACACTATGTCAACCAGACCCCTTCCTAGTCTCACTGGAACTATTGAGGCTTCCCTGAAATTATTTGAAAGTTTCATCTACAAAGGAGACATTCGCTTTTAATGTCTTTTCAGGTGGATTTTTTGCTATTGTGTTTCTTATGTCCTTGAAAAATTGCAGACATTTTAACTGAGGAAAAGGAGCCCTCCCTTTCACACTTTCTTTGAGTTTATGTTTAGGAGGCATTTATCTCTAGTTGCACCTCCCTAATGCCTATACCTAAGCCTTTGTCAAGGCACTTGATCTTATTTATGTTATCATCAACCATTCATTTTCATTCAGATTTCTCACCTGTCCTTCTCACCATGACATCCCAGGGTAAGTTTCAACAATTTAAAGATGCAACATTAGAATCACTTCAGACTAACTTCAGTCAAGAGAAAGTGTCAGATCCTAAAATATATTTCTCTCTGGTGTTAACGACCAGGGTAGAGAGGTGCATCAGTGTTTTGTCATGGAATGTCATCTGGAATCGTCTGCTCAAAGGATCATATTTTCTCAGTTGAACTAGGCTTTACATGCAAGCAAAGAAAATATCGCACTCTCTGCACATGAGCCTCTCTCTGCCCACATGAACACTGCACAATAGCTGAGGTGTCTGTTAAAAGGCACAGTTTAAACTTTTCCAAGAAGCAGCATAGTTGAAAGGTTTGATTTGTTGCTGATGACTGTTGCTAATCCATACTGGATTTCATGAATTTGATTTGATAAGACACTTACTTGAACACAGAACAAACCACATGGAACTTCAAATGCCGATTTCAGATCCCCACTCCCCGTCTGTATCCGAACCTGTATTTAACTCTTGTCAAATCCAGGCCACCAGGCTGAAACCACATGAGTAATTCACTAAACTCCATGAAACTACTGCTCATAAGCAGTTTCAGACCTTTGTGATTTTTGTTTTGATTTGTTTAAATTCCAAAAGAGAAATACGCATGAAAACTAGCATGCCTTTCCCTTTCACTCAAGACAATTTCACTTTTCTTTTCTTTTTTAAAGATACGCATGGCCTTGATTTCCAGTAGGTTCATATTAAAGTTTTCTCATTTTGCTAGAGAAGGAAACCTACTATGGCATGCAGCAGAGTGGTGACATTGCATGCACATGCCCTGCAGTGTCCCCGTGTGCTTGCTGCTGCAATTTGTGGGTGCCCAGCCCCTTCATGGGAAATATGGGTGCTCAGGCACCCAGGGCCCTATGGCTCCCATGGTAAGGCATTATACATCCACCATCCTAGAGACCTAAAAGGAAATGAAATGAAAAAAATGTTGAAATATACATTTATTAAGAAACCAGAAGCCTTTCTACTTGGAATAATAGGTTTGGAATTGCCCAAGAAAGATGTTAGATTGTTTTTGTATGCCGCAACTGCAGCTAGAATTTTGTTGGCCAAAAATTGGAAATTACAAGAAGTACCAACAGTGGAGGAATGGCAAATGAAGATGATGGATTTTTGGGAGCTAGCCAACCTGACCGGAAGAGTCTGTGACCAGAGGGAGGAGGAGCACCAAGAGGATTGGAAGAAATTTAAAGACTATTTAGCTAAATATGTTAAGATCACATAAATAGAATTACTTGCGAGAACCAGATAGTCCTAGGATTTAAATTTGTGATGTTGTTAAATACTATGTTAATGTTAAAATGAAAAGAAAGAAAGATGTAAATTGACTAAGTAAATTTTATGTGAAAATAGTTTTGGAAAACTGCTACAATGGAGTATATGGAAACTCAGCTAGGGGGATTCAAGGAAGTCATTCAACAATGTTAACAAAAGTGGAATTATTATAGCAAGGATAAATGTTTGCTTGCTTGTTTGTTTGTTTGTTTGTTTGTTTGTTATAAATTGGAAAACTAATTAAAAAATTGAAAAAATAAATAAAAGGCTGCACAAAAAGATTATCCAGCATGTAATCATCAATATGAAACTTCCACAAGTAGGGACTCTTTCACTTCACACTGTCATATGTACTGGGTAATAATGATTACCCCAAATAAAGGCAAAACTACATGTGACATTACATAGGGTTCCCAAAATTTGAAAAGTGAAAATCTGGACACAAATGCTGTTGAACTTTTGGGGTTTTGGGGGGTCAAATTGTTGAGGGTTTTTTTGTGTGTGTGTGCAAAATCTTAAAAAAAAGAGGTTTGGAGCTTTTTTAAAGGAAAAACTACGCTTTCGACATGGGTTGCCATTTGTCCGGGTTTTCCTGGACATCCCAGCGATTTCCGCCCGGACACTGTTTACGAGGGGCGAATCCCGTCTTTGTTTGGGAAATTCCAGATGAATGGCAACCTGACATTACATGTGGGGGGAGGGGTTGGGGGGAGTGTGAATTATTTTTAAAATGTGAACATCAACCAGAGAGGTCCTCAATGAGGCTTGCAAAATTGCTCTCTTCAAAGCTGCTGTTTGCTGCCAACTTGATAAGTTTTCATGTTGACACAAGGCAGAAATAGCCAGCAGGGTTTGGTCCACTGCAGGAGCAAACTGTCTGCATAGTAAGGACTTGGAATTTAAGTACACTCCAGGTTTCACCATTATTCTTAGCTTACCCTGGGGCTGGTTCAGGATGTGGAAGAGGATACAGATACGGGAGCCAGCCAGCCCCCGGCACAGATATGATGAGTTGCAGGACTGAACTTAATCAAATGCTCTGTGGGCAAAACAGACTTTCTCTAAACTCTTCTCGTTTGTGTGGAATGAGCATAAAATACACGACTGCAGCTGAAATCATGTATGATATACTAGTGGTCTGATTTATCCAATAACTCTCTGTAAAATATCTATAACAGCAAAGCAGCTGTCACTCAGCGGTGCTCAAACATACAGAACAATCAGTTGCTAGCTTCAGAAAATACTGTTGTGGAAACTAATGGGTGAAATATTTTTCTTGCTTTAAAAAAAAGGATGAAGAAGCAGCAGCAATGCAGAAAGACAGGTTTTCTCACTGCATCTTGTTCCAACTGATCTGGCACAGAGCCATCTCTGCAACTCAATCTGCTTTCAAAACATACAAAACCTAAAGGGTAGGCTAGCAAAACTGCCACACACGTGTGTGCGCATGTACATGTGTTTGTGCGCACACACACACACACACACACACACACACACGCACACACACACACACACACACACACACCTTCTAAAATAGGGTCTCCCTCGGCAGAGTGGAGGAATAGCCCTGCTGCCTCAAGACTGGTGCTGATACAGGTGAGAATGCCATGCTTGGCCACTGTCCCTTTGCAGAGGGAAGAGAGAAAGGTTGCAGTTACTTTTCCATTTGTGACAGAGGCAATGGGCCTCTGAATACCAGCTCTTGAGAATAACAGGTGCTACTATATTTATTGTTGTCATGGTTGTTAATTGGATTTTTTACCTGCTCAGCACCCCAAGGCCCCAGGGCAGGATGTGGCAATTTAAAACATGGCATTAAAAAGTTTAAACAAATTACAATCACAAGAACAGGATGGGGCCTAAAAAAACCCCACCACCTTTAGCAAGATCTGCAGTGCAGCCCAAAGGTTCCTTGTGTAGACGTAATAACCTTCAGGTAGGCTGCATGGCGCCCTCCTGAGAAGAGAAGACTCCCTGGAAAAGACCCTGATGTTGGGAAAGAGAGAAGGGGACGACAGAGGCCGAGATGGTTGGACAGTGTTCTCGAAGCAACAAACATGAGTCTGATCAAACTGCGGGAGGCAGTGGAAGACAGGAGGGCCTGGCGTGCTCTGGTCCAGGGGGTCACGGAGAGGCGGACACGACTAAACGACTAAACAACCACAACCACAAGGCTGCATTCAAAGAAGTGCTTGTGTGAGAGAACCTGGAACATCACTACAAACATAGTTTTATTCCAGTTTTAGGGTTCTTGCAAAGGATCTTAGTTTCCTGCTGGTGTTGAGAACAGAATGACCTGGGAGCCCCCAGAGAACTTCAGCTCTTAGGGTTCACTAGGGAAAGGGAATGACAATTAAGCCCACCGAAATCTATAATGTGGGCATGCCCTCTGAATCAACATTGCTCTCTCTCTCTGTGTGTGTACCTTTTAACAAGCTCTACAGATTTCTGTAAAACACCCCAGGCCATTTAAAAACAAAGTGAAACATTAGAGATATCATCCTTACCCTAAACTTAAATCTCTGAAAGGGGTAAGAAAATATGCAATTGGGGCGTTTCAGGCAAGTACCTGAAAGGGAAGGAATGAGGAAATGCCATTGCGGTCACTGGTTTCCCGTGGCTTTGCTCCCCTGTACATAACTATTACATTTCAGCTATTGGGGCAAATAAACAAACACAAAAAAACCCCAAAATGCTTCCAATTCTCCACGTGTTTCTGACTCAAGTGTAATCAGTGTCAAATAGTTTAGTTCTGGAGGAATTTATTCAATATTTGTGACTTCCCTCTTTGGAAATGGTATTATCTTTCCCAGCCACAGGTGAATCAAGGGCTAACAATAAAAACATCAAATGAGGCAGTATAGAGGATGTTTCCCCTCATGATAGTTGCTTTGGTGGGATTCTGTCCCCACCTTCCCCTTACACTCAAGGTTCGCTCACTTCTTACTTGTCAATGAAACCCATGTCAGAGGCAGCTTCTTCAGCCTGTTTAGATCTCCAACACTCCTTGACATGAGACAATGAGATTCTAGCTCATCCCAGTGCTTGAATCACATGCCCCTGTATTCAGAATTATCCTTAAGCTCCCTCCCTAAGCTTCTGGGCTCAGTCCTCCCCTCCCCTCCCACTTTGCTTCGAGCAGGCAGGCCTAGACCATGAAGTTGCTCATGTCATCAAAGCCAGAATTGTGTCAATAATTTATCGTCACTGTGAACCTTTGACCTTCTGCATAGTGGTTTTGCTCTAGATGTTACTGCTCTGCAACTCCATGGAGAACATAGTTTCTCTTTATTAAGACCTGAATCAAGTCTCTGTGGCCTTCATAAGCATCTGAGCATCATCATTGTTATTTACTGAATTTGTATACCAACCTAGAACCAAGAGGGAGGGGGGAGGAAAAGGGAGGGGGGAAGCAGTGCCAGAGCCTCATGTGTTGCTGAGAATGCTTCGCTGCAAGGACAGGAGGATGAGGCAACACAGCAGAGCCAGGGGCCCAGGGCAGGCACGTGCCCGAGGGGGGCGGGGCATGGAGGGTGCCCTCCCACGCACCCCAGTTCAGGGTAGGAGGGGGCGGGGAAGCTGTGGCTCACTCTCCTCCTGCTCTCCGCAGCCGGGTCAGACATGCCCCACAGCAGAGCTGCTGCGGCCAGGTGCGCCTCGCCACGGCTGAGGAGGGCTGCTCTCTGCCGCTGGGTCAGAAGAGCTGCTGCCATCGGGCACAAGGTGTGCCACCCACTCACCTGCCATTTTGTCACCCACCCACCCCTCAGTCGTGACATCTGGGGAGGGCCACACCCACCGCACCCCCTTCCTATGCCTCTGAGCAGAGCTCCTGGATTTGCATTTCCCTGCCTTATCTCTGCTCCCAGGTTGGTGCTGGTTTGCAAGGAGAGACTCCCTAGATTCGATGCTGGCCAGTGAAGGGACTGGCTGCTTCCCAGTCCACTAGGGGGCGCAACACCTGCCCTGACCCAGGCGCTGGCAACCCATGCTGTGCCCCTGGTGGTGGGCTCTACGCTCAGTGCTTCCCATGTGCCAGAGACAGAGCCTGGAAAGTGCTTTCCGTAGCAGTTCCAAGGCACCCAACAATCAGCTGGTTGTCAGAAGCTTGGGAAGCGCTGAGAAAGGGGCTTTGCAGTTGCTGCCAATCAGGTGTGCCACACCCTTGCCTTTCCACACTTGATGTTGTACATGGTTAGATGGGGGAGCGTGGCTTGCACAAAACAGCCTCAAAGCCCAATCTGGCCCATGGGCCACAGGATCCTCGCTCCCCTGCGTTTCACCCAGACTCCCCCTCCAGCCCCTCTAGGAGATGCTGGGATTGAATCTGGGACGTCTGCATGTCCTGCACATGCCCTGCCCCAGAGCTGCCATCTCTCTCCCATCATGTGGCATCTAGGGCTGAAGGAGAAATTTGTTTCTTCCCAAGAGCTGACTTATTTTCCCCACCCTAGACTTATATGTGAATTGGAAAGCAGCTATCAACCAAATTTCATAGTTGTCTGCATTTTATTAGGAATTTCAGTTAAAGGAAAAATGCACAAAATAAAGTGTTATTTTACAAAATCATTTGTATAAAATTGTGCATTTTAGGTGAAATGCATTGGAAAGCATATCAAATTTGTGCATTTAGAGGAATTAAAAAATGTGCATAATTCAAACGTGATTTGTGTATGTTTTAAAAATTCACAAAATTGGGATATAACAAAAGTATGTTTCATATGAGACGGAGAGAGTTATTTTCCATAGCAGGACTCAGGAGTGATAAGATCCAATAGCTTTATCCTCTACAAATTTGTCTAATCCTTTTCTAAAACTGTCCAAATTGGTTAAAGATCTTCAACATGTCAGTGGGAGAGGTCTGAGCACACGCTTAACTCCAAAATTATGTAAGTGAAAGAAAACCCTTCATTTAATCAGCAGTCCCCCCAAAGGGCTTGCCGGGCAGATGTCTTGGCTGACCAGCATCTTTTCAGAAAAGCTTCAGAAAAGCTTTATGAAGTCCTGGGAGAGGCAGCAGGTGAAGCTTCCTCTTACATTGCTTGTCTTGGAATCTGATGGTTGTAAAAAACAACTTGTGGTGAGAAGATACACTAAGGCACCGAGACGGGGTCAAAAAGATCGTCTCTCTAAATTAGAAATAAGTGCCAGAGGGCAAGAGAATGGGAAAGGAAGGAAATGTTTGAAGGAAATGCCTAAAGGAACTGTAATAGGGGATTGAGTGGGAGATGGAAACCGAAAAAGCTAACTTACCAAGAACCTGCACAAGAAGAAAAACGACAAGCATTTGCCTTCCTCTTTAATAGACTTCTGCAAGTCTTGCCCCTTGTTACTGGATTGAAAGGCTGTGTATTGAAAGAATTCCTATCAGAATGCTTGACACTTCTACTAAGATGTGTTTGAGACTGTGCAATCTCCCTTTCTCTGCTCTCTTGCTTTCTGCTTCCTAATAACACCCTACTTTAGCAATTAGGTGAAAATGTAAGCTAAAATGTTTCTGAATTAATTACAAATAAATATATGACAGGTGTTTCAAGTGAACATTTGGCAAACTATCTTATAAGAGAAACACAATACTTAATAATCAAGAAAATAAATTTATTGAGAGGTGGGCTCTGTTTTTATATTTCTGGAATGACAAAGTAAATGACAACATTTTCCCTTTTCATTTACTTATGGCATTATAGAGTTTTTGTTATGCTGTCTCTCTCTGTTCTTTTATGTCATTCTCGGGGGGGGGGGTTCTTTTCTTTTTTTCTTTCCCTTGGGGTTTTTTTTTTGCACAAGAAGCAAAGGTGTTTGATGTATAGTGGCTTTTGCTGCATATTGTTACAAAACAATTTCAATTTTAAAAAAAATTAAAAAGCAACAAACGAACATTTGAAAATGTGGGATTTGTTCTGCTAATTAATAATGAAATGAATGGGCTCCATTTGTTGTATTTTTTTATTGTTAATACAAAATGAATGCACACACACGCACAGCCTGCCAACTGGCAATACTATAATAAGCAGCGCAACCGCTTTTCCTGATGGAAGTGACCAAGGTTCATGATCGGGGGGGGGGCGTCTTTTGCTGAGGTCAACAGCTGAAATACGACAATGGCTGAAGCAAGGAGGGTTGCAGAAATGCCATTTAGCAAAGCCCTGTTTGGCTGGCTCCTTGAGAGGTAAGAGGTGCTAAACCTACCAGAGAGGTGTAGCAAAATTCCAGTGGTCTGGGATTGATGTAACCATGTAAAAATCAAGCAGAACAAAATGTCTAGCAATGGTTCTGAACATCTTTGTTATGTTAGCACTTTTCATTCAGTACAGTATTGCCCCTCTTTGTAAGGCTATTCAGACTTTATTGAAGAAGTCTCCTCAACCGTTTCATGGTGATGAATGAGTCGAGCTGGGGGAGAGCATCTACTGTACTGTGAAATTAACTCCATCTTCGCCAAATTCCAGCACAAAAGTCAACAAGGCAAAACAGACTCTCAGAATTCCATCACTGCAAAACACTAGAACAGCCGTATAACATTTTCCCTTCACTTTTAAGACTTGCTTTAGAAAATCTATATATTCATGTTTCTCCCGGCTTCGAAAGCAGCAAGACTGTACTAACCTCAGCAAAAGACACACACACACCCGATCATGAAGCTACTAATTGCTGGATGGTACTGTCCCACTGTGGGTTAAACCACAGAGCCTAGGGCTTGCCGATCAGAAGGTTGGCGGTTCGAATCCCCGTGATGGGGTGAGCTCCCATTCCTCGGTCCCTGCTCCTGCCAACCTAGCAGTTCGAAAGCACGTCAAAGTGCAAGTAGATAAATAGGTACCGCTCTGGCGGGAAGGTAAACAGCGTTTCCGTGCGCTGCTCTGGTTCGCCAGAAGCGGCTTAGTCCTGCTGGCCACATGACCCGGAAGCTGTATGCCGGCTCCCTCGGCCAATAAAGCGAGATGAGCGCCGCAACCCCAGAGTCGGGCACGACTGGACCTAATGGTCAGGGGTCCCTTTACCTTTACTGTCCCACTATTGCCTAAAAAGCATGTTTCTAGGATGGCTGTAGTACACTTTCTAGGAAAAAATGGGTAAAAAAATAAACTGTACAGTAACTGGAAGATCTCAAGGCTCTATCACCTGTAAGCATCCTAAGAATTTTGAGTTCCATGTCCTGGATGGGCTGGATGCCAAGGAGTGGTGGGAGGCACCAGCTGGGAAACCCCCAGGGAACCCCCAGGGGAAGAAGGCTCTGAGTCTGAGGATTGGTAGTAGTACAACAATGAGTGGTGAGAGGGAGAGGACTGGGAGGAGGAGGTGTTGGAAGCTCAAAGAGGTCACAGAGCTTAGTAAGCAGGAAGAGGCTGTGGCAGACTCCGAGGCAGAAGCTGAAGAAGAGTGAGGCCAAGAGGCAGAGATGAGGCAGGCTGCCGAAGAAGCCAGGGAATCTCCTGCTCCTGTTGTGATCAGCTCCCCTCCCCTGTGGTCTCCCAGAACCCGAAGAGGTATGAAGAGGGTGAAGCAAAGACAGACAGGATGAAGGAGCCTCAGATTACTTGGGAAGCATAGATGCCCGAGCACCCACAAAATTCCCCATGAAGGGGCCTGGCACCCACAAATTTCAGCCCCAGGGCCATGCACACTGCATGGCACCCATGGTAATGGGGCCAAATTGGCACTCCTGTTGGGAAGGAACAGAGTTCTGGGAATGCAGGGACCTTCAGTTCTCACAACTGCCTCATTGAGGCAAGACCTACTAGGAAGAGTTGCTGTGATCACTAGGCCTGAGCTGCTTTGTTTCTTTGAATAAAGAGTTAACTTTACTGACGCCTGGAGAGTTATTGCTGACCTGTTCCTGATACCTGCCCTGACATTTCATTAATAACATAAGGTTCACAGTGAGCAAAGTCCTCTGATTTCAGTGGAACTTTCTTCTATGTAACTGTGCATAGGACTATTGCCTACTTTTTTCATTACACGGACCCAGGTTCTCCATGTAGCTTGAGCAATGGAACCTCATGATCTGGGTGATCCAACGATTCATCCTTATAACATAATGCTTAAGCTTGTGAAATGGCATCTCTGGGGACTCCTTTGTGTACCTGCTTTGAAATACCTAACCCTCAATTCACGCAGAGAAGAATACAGCATGCCAGCATTCTTACCTTTGTTACACTGTAGAATCTAACAATATTTAACTGGTGAAGTCATTTTGGTTTCCAAACCTGTGTCACAAATATGCTTGGGAACTTAGGGAAGAAAAGAAAGAAAGAAAGAAACAATGCTCTTATTCATGACATCAGATCCAGCTCCATGGAAACATGTTGTGATGACAAAAACACACAGAGAGAGATTGCAAGGTCATAAGTCACACTCAAAAGAAGAGGCAAGAGAGAAACTGTAAGTTTAATGAATAACATGTATCAGCCTCAAAAGGGAAGGTGGAAAGCAAAGAGCAACAAAGCACCTGAAGTTAAATACCCTCCAAAGTACTTCAGATCCATTTCATCTTCAAGTGAAGTAGCTCTTCAAGAGTAGAAAGTTCCAGGGGGCTCACTTTGCAAGAAATCGAGGGAAATCACATATATTGCCACTGAAAAGGAAAGATTCCACAATGGATCTGTCAGGAATAGCAAGGATCTTTCCTCTCCTTGCTAGGAAGTTGCCAGCTTTTTTCTAGAAAGTAGGGATGGTGTGATTATTCATTATTTTCCCCTCCCAATGTGAAACATTAAATATTCTCTATTGCACATGACTGTCATGAACAGGCAGGCAGGTTGAGAATTGTGAAGAATCATTTAGGTTTAGGTTTGGAGGATGCTGAAAAATGCTATTCTATTTGGTGGAATTTTATCATAAATACAATAAACACACAGGGTACAATGTGAAATTTGGTTTTCCTAATGGTCTTAAGTATTCAACTGATTTAAGTGCTGATTTTTTGTATTTGTATATCTATTATTTTTATTGCGTTGTTTCGTATGACTGGCCCAGTTGTCACCAGGGCACCAGAAGGCCAGAGGTAAGGTGACAGCTGGCAGTGGCAGCAGGGGATGAGGGCTGGGCACCCCCAGAAAAGAAATTGAGGGTGCCCAGGTCCCTCGGGCCCCCTAGAGTTTGTGCCCTGCCTCCGCTGCAGAACACCCTCCCAAAGGAGAAATGCCAGGGCTGCATTTTTTGACATTTTAGGAAAGTTGTTAGAAATCTTTCTCTTTCACCAGGCCTTATCCTAGGCTCCTGGGATTCCAGCACTGTAGACTTGGCTTCCTGCATTTACCATTATTGTGTTTTATGGATTTAAATGTTGATGTTTTATTGATTTCCATTCCTGTAATTTATTGTTGTAAAGGGCTTTTTGAAACATAGGGCCCTGCAAAAAAAAAAAAAACACAACCCCCCCCCAGCCCCACCTCCTTAATTTCACCAGGGGCCATTTACTGACACTCCAGAACCAAGATGCCCCAAATGATAGCCTTCCTTCAGACCTAAGTGGCCCCTTAATTTGACTGATCTTCTGTTCCTACAGCCTCTGTTTCCATTGTGTTGTCATCCAGCCAAGGTCTTGAATGCCTCCTGTTAATGGTTCTGTGCTCCAACTGTTCTCTTTTACAAGGGAGAGTCTCTGTTTTTGGTTACTGGTAAATCATTGTTCATATTTTGTTCCTATTTTTGCTTCAGGTAAGAGTTGTTGTTGTTTTTACCTAAGCACCCTTAAGGTGATTCACTTTCAAAATTTTACAAAAAATAGCCAGCAGTTTTTCACCGGTTTATGTAATAACAAACAGACGCTGAATGGAAAGGCTAGTTTTGTTCAAATGCTTTTTGCTTTGCTCAGTATCCTTCAAATGTTTACCCAAAATTTGTCTCAAAATTTCATTTTTGTATACCTTTAGAAACACGACTGAGTCACAGGGCATGTGCAATTTTGCGACCCACCAAGCCAAAGGCAGCCCACCACATCCTCAGCATTTCTCAGTATCTAGTGAAGTCTGTGACTGAATGCCTCAATAAATTTGCTATGATTTAAGGCACTGCGAGATTCTTTGAATCCCTTCTCTTTTGGCTGGCTGCCTAGAGCTTCAAAAATAGGGTGGAGGTGGGGACAAAGGGTTGCTTACCACCTGACTGTCTGCAGTTCAGGGCTGGTGGTCTGTATTTTGCCTGGCGAGTCCCAGGCTGTGCACACTTGGTTTGGAGAGTTGAAGGCTTCCATCAGCGTCACACGTGGTAGCAGGGGCTGCGGAGTCCTTACCCCAGGGCTTGTCATGTGCTTGTTCATAAGAAAAGAATCACAGGGTCATGGTGCTTTAATCGGTTGGGTTCTGCTTTTCCTCTTTCTTCCTGCGCGTGAAAGACATAACAGGGAACTACCAGAGCAGAAGTAAGATGTGTTTTGTTAGTTGTCTGAAGCCCTGGGGCCCGGAACCGGATAAGTCCTGATATTATGCCTGGATTGAGCAAAAAATAAATCCATTTTGTTTCCTACAAACATTTAGCCATTAAAAAAAAATATGACATAGAAAAACAGGCCTCACTGTCTGCATGCCTTCTTGTAAAGCTTGCATTGTGGAAGTGTCAGAAGCATTAGCTCATTTGGCATACATTTTGCAAGCTAATGCTTCTCCTTTAATTCTCCCTGGGGACAACATGTCTGCTTTCCAAATAAAAAGAAAAAAACAGGCTGAAGAAGGTGAAGGGGTGTTGCCACAGAACCTGCTGCTTCTCTAATGATATATATGATACATACCTACTCTAATCCAGTGCACTAAGAAACCTTAGGGTGTGTTTATAAGGTCCTTCAACATTCTTTAGGTGCATCTGAAAAACAATCCTATGTTGTAAAAGCTGCTATACAAAATATGCAGAACTGTGTGTTAGAATGCTGGGCAACACAACTTCAGATTAAAGATGAGGTACAATTTTAGTGTAATGAAATATAATAAAAGAAACAAATGTAATAAACCAGCATGCCTGGGAGTCACCGGGGATACTTTGCTGATGTGCTAGTTCACTACATGGGAGCAGGGAGACTTTTGTTTCAAAAGGGAGAGCATTAAAGAAAATGACACCCCATATTGAATCAGTAGTGGTGCAGTCGAAATGCCTACTTGGATGTCTTGAGAAGATGGTGATGATTTTATTAGCCCTCACAAGTCAACTAATCTTTTTCCTAAATGCCGTGGAGATACTGCAGTTAAGGCAGACCCTAATCCTAGACTCTCCATTTGCTTGGTGTGAGGGGAAAGGAAAGAGGGGAGTAAAGCACGGGAGCAGCTGCAAGTCCGTTGGCTGGCCTTCTCTTGGCCCTTGGTCCCTTGGACAGTGGCAGGGGCCAGAATGGGCCTCTCTCCTCTCAGCTCAACAGAGATCAGATAATATGCCGATTCACACTTCCCACCGGTATCCTTGCAAGCCCAGAGAAGCCCAGAGAAGTGTAGATTTCCATGAGGATGATGACAAGCCTTTTCTTAAGTCTCTTCACAGAGTTCCTATCACCTTTCTGAGTCCAGCACAACCTTGCTCAACCTTATGATTCTGTCCTTATTGCCACAATCACTCTGCTCATTGCCTTCACTCCTCCAGTTCTACCACTCTCCTGTTGTCTTAAGCACCCCCTCATCCACCCCCACTTTCTTCCTCCTTTCCCCCCACTCCTGGCCAGAGAATGGCTGCAAGTTGCCACTTCTCTTCCTTCACAGTATCCATCTTTCCCATGAAGATTTTGACTGACATTTTCAGTCCTCGCTCAAAATGAAAACTAAGCCTATGCAAAATGAATTTAATTTGGATGGAGCCAATCTGTATTATTTTTGCTTCTCTCCCCTGCCCACCCCTCTGCCCCTCTTATCCCTCCCACTGTTGCAGTTTATCTTGTAAGCTCTTCAGGGCAGAGAGCTATCCTTTTGTACTTATTCTGTAAGGCACTATGTAAATTGATAACACTATAGAAAATTGATAGCTATAATAATAATGCTTTATACCTCAAATCCTCTGAATTCAAATATAGTTAAAACCCCATGCTCATTTTTAAGAGAAAGATAAATGCAACAGGAATTAAAGGGTAATGCAGATGCATTGCAAATTGCACACATCTGAGCAGACATCTTGATCTCAGTCTACCAGGATTCCCTTCCCCCCCCCCCCCACTAATCCTTATGCTAAGCAGCATCAAAGCTGAAATCATTCCTAAAACTGGAAAGGAATCCCTTCCCTTTTAAACCAAACTGGTGAAAACACTGTCATTTACCTTTGCTGCTATCCTTGTCTTCCTTCCAGGCAGGTCACAGAAGGGAACCCTTTCAAAGGAGCCCCAGCATAGTAGCAGCCCAAACCTCAGATGGAAAGCGTTGATGTTTACTTCATTGAATGCAGCAGCACAATGTGGAAACCACACATTTTAAAAACCCAACTTTCGCTACAACTCTATAAATCAGCCCAGATGCATTTTGAAATGTTTCCCAAGGTCAGCTGAAAAAGTTTTCTGCAAGCCTAAGAAAACTCTTTGGATGAACACAGTCTTTGTTCTTCTGATTTTATAAGCACATTCTGTGAGCCAGGCATGCTTCACGTGGTTTCTGGTTTCACACTGAACATGTTACACAGCTCTAATGAGCTTCAGACTTTATGCACCAGGAATTGACATTGGTGTTCCTGTGCACTGTTCTAGGAATACGCCCAGATTGGCTTTCATAAGCATTTCACAAGCCATAATACACGAGTTCAGAAAGTTAACATACACCCAAGCCTTTGCAGGCCGTTTTTCACATTGCAGAGATCAAAAACAGGTTTTCCATCAGGTACACACACAATGGGGAGCAGCAGCCAATCCAAGTTCCCATATCTTTGGTGTAAATCTTAAAAGAGCAGTGTATGAAGAACCTCTGAGAGTCCACCCATGGAAGCAACAGTTTGCTCTTGAGCACCATATATATATATATATTTGACTAGCATTATGCAAACCATCATTTTTTATTTGTATTCTCATACACTGCTCAGCCCTGTTCAGTTCTCATACATGGCTCCAGGCAGCTTTACTCTTAATATTCAGTAGCATGTTATGTCAGATACACAACAAAAATAGGACCAATATCCTGCAAAAGCCAGTGGGAGGTGCTGCGGACCTCTGCACGGATACGCATTGTGTCCTCTCTGCTTCCAAGTCCGATTTTTTACTTGAATACTCTGTTGTGTTACTTAGACATCCACAAATCCGCTCGCAGCTTTCCATGGGAGAGTGCACCCAGCTGTCGGGTGAGCAGAACATCTGGCAGCACAGAGATCCAGTTTCCAAGCAAGTGGGAGAAGCCTCTAGTGTTTCTTACCTTCTCCATAGCCTGGTCTGCACACGAATGGCTGACAATGGTGTGGTTGAGGACTGGTGGTAACCACAAAGAATGGCTGGCTAGAAAAATGAAGCCAACACTTGTGAGGCTCTGGGGTCACCCTTTATGAGGCTCTTCTGCTTCCACTTTACATGGTAACCAGAGCCATCTTTAGGCATTGTTCACACGAAGGGGGCAAATGTGGAGCAGCATAGCCCTCCCAGCCCTGCCATTGTCTTATTGGGGAATGTCATTTGAAGCAGGGAGACTGTTCTGTGCACTGAGGATCCCTGTATGATTTAGAACCCTAGGGGATCCAGGTTTGTTCTATTTAAATCATTCATTCATGTAAACCATTGATAGTCTGCTGTGTATTTCATCTAAGTCAGGGCTGGGTACATAATTCTTTCAAAAGCAATGGTTTCATTAAAAAACAGTACAGGTAATAATATTAATCTTCCAACAGCAGATGAATTCAACATCATTATTACAATATTCAGGACACAAAGGCCTGAGAAAAGAGCCGGGTTTTTCCATTTAGGCTGGCAGCAGACGTCCTTCAGGGATTCTAGATCACAAGGAAAGTCTCCATATGTAGAGGAATCTCTGTGCTTTGGAGATTCCACAGGATGGGAGTGGAATGGAATAAGACTTGTGGCAGCTAAATGTACTACTCTGCAACCTCTTTCATCTTGCTTGCCTCCTTCACACAAGTTACAACTTAGGATCTGCCAAGCTTTCACTGGGGTCTGATGAACAATCACAAAGTCTAAAAGGGAAGCACATGTCCACAGGGACCCAAGAACATGCCATGGGGGGCAAACGGCCCCCTGTTAATCTCTCCAGTGTGTGATACTCATCTCCTCTCAGACTTTACATCAGGGGTGGGGCAGCTAGAGAAATATCTAAGAAAATACATCTTTTGCACACCAGCAATGTTCTTTTTCAATCTCATGGTAATTTCCTGAAACTAGTCATATTTCTAGCACAGGAATAAAAGTCTAATCTCATCACCAGAGTGTTAAAACATAAAATTATTTCCACACCCACCAAAAATGACACAGAAAAGGTTCCCTATTTTCAGAGCATCAATGCAACACATACTAGACTTTATGGATTATGAGGGGTTTTTTTTTCTTTTTTTAAGAAGGATTTCAGCACATTCCCTCTTTTAAAGGAACTCAAGTACATTGGAATTATTTGGCTATTTCAACCAGTCGAATCAGCCAATGATTTTGGCTGCATCTATCATTTTGGCCTGAAGGAGGCCTCTGTTTGAATCCCTCTAGCCCAGGATAGCACTGCCACTGGCATCCAGCCAGTCATTAAGCCCACCCCCCAAAAATAAAAAAAATGTGGTTAGGAAAGCATAACATGACCAACCTTTCCCTGCTGGAAATTACAGTGGGTGTAGCTTTATAGCGTTTTACTGGTTAATTGAATGTTAAACTTACTACACTAAGCTATTTTACTGGCACTCCAATTTCTCCTTTCTGCGTGTCTATCCTGTACTAACAAACTATTATTAAGCCCTGGTTTCTGATCTGACAGATTAAACACCAAGAATGAGGAAATCGGATGGTATGCGAAATCAACAGGGGAAGTTGGCTGAACAAATATAGCTGTGTAATTATGCTTTTATTGAGTAGAGTTCATTCTTTTAAAAGTTCAATAATCAAAGGTCTAGAAGCTTAAATAAGAAAGGCTCAAGAGCAGCTGTCCAGGTATGCATGCTGTTCTTCCCCAGAATGATAAGAATGTGGTTTCTAATTTTATTTTATAATTATATTTACAGCATTTCCGCCCAGCTTGCAATAAATAAGTGAAAACAATTGAAATGCAAAATAAGACATAAAATCAAGAGCTTTGTGCACAAAAGGTACTAAGTTTGCTTTCCGAGTATCCCTAGGTGAAGCATAAAGCAGGCATCATCCAGCTGTGTTGGCCTGCTAGAACTTCCATCAGCCTCCTGCCATTGGTCAGGGTGGTGGCGGCTGATGGAAGCTGTAGTACATCTACATCTGTAATGCCACCGGTTACCTATCCCTGGTACAAAGCACAGAGATGTTAAGATATAGCAGAGAAAGATGGCAGGAGGAAAAGCGTGTGCTTCATGAGCAGAGTGGCAAAACAAATGCCAGAGGTGGTAGCTGCAGGTGCTTTGGGATTTTCCTCCTAGGGACTGGATTGCGACTGGTAGCCCCAGAATTCCTGGTGGGAATTTATTTTCATTTTCATAATAATGATAATAATGATAATTATTATTTATTTATACTCCGACCATCTGGCTGGGTTTCCCCAGCCACTCTTGGTGGCTTGAATATAAAAAACACGATAAAACATGAAACATTTAAAACTTCCCTAAACAGGGCTGTCTTCAGATGTCTTCTAAAAGTCAGATAGTTGTTTATTTCCTTGACATCTGATGAGAGGGCATTCCACAGGGCAGGTGCCACTACCGAGAAGGCCCTCTGTTTGGTTCCCTGTAACCTCACTTCTCTCAGTGAGGGAACCGCCAGAAGGCCCTCAGAGCTGGACCTCAGTGTCCGGGCTGAACGATGGGGGTGGAGATGCTCCTTCAGGTATACAGGATTGAGGCTGTTTAGGGCTGTAAAGGTCAGCACCAACACTTTGAATTGTGCTCGGAAACATACTGGGAGCCAATGTAGGTCTTTCAGGACTGGTGTTATATGATCTCGGTGGCCACTCCCAGTCACCAGTCTAGCTGCCACATTCTGGATTAACTGCAGTTTCCAGGTCACCTTCAAAGGTAGCTCCACACAGAGCGCATTGCAGTAGTGCATGGGAGATAACTAGAGCATGCACCACTCTGGCGAGACAGTCTGCAGGCAGGTAGGGTCTCAGGCTGTGTGCCAGATGGAGCTGGTAGACAGCTGCCCTAGACACAGAATTGACCTGCACCTCCATGGACAGATGTGAGTCCAAAATGACTCCCAGGCTGTGTACCTGGTCTTTCAGGGACACAGTTACCCCATTCAGAACCAGGGAGTCCTCCACACCTGCCCGCCCCCTGTCCCCCAAAAACAGCACTTCTGTCTTGTCAGGATTTAACCTCAATCAGTTAGCCGCCATCCATCCTCCAACCACCTCCAGACACAGGACCTTCGCTACCTTCACCACCTTCACTGGTTCCAATTTAAAAGAGAGGTAGAGCTGGGTATCATCCGCATACTGATGAACACCCAGCCCAAACCCCTGATGATCTCTCCCAGCGGCTGCATGTAGATGTTGAAAATCATGGGGAAGAGGACAGAACCCTGAGGCACCCCACAAGTGAGAGCCCAGGGGTCTGAACACTCATCCCCCCCCACCACTTTCTGAACATGGCCCAGGAGGAAGGAGCGGAACCACTGTATAACAGTGCCCCCAGCTCCCAGCCCCTCAAGACGGTCCAGAAGGATGTCAGGGTCAATGGTATCAAAGGCCGCTGAGAGATCTAGCCGAACTAGGAAACAGCTTTCACCTTTGTCCCTAGCCCACCGGAGATCATTGACCAGTGCAACCAAGGCAGTTTCAGTCCCATGATGAGGCCTGAATCCCGACTGGAAGGGATCCAAATGGTCCGCATCCTCCAGGTGTGTTTGGAGGTGTTCAGCAACCACCCGCTCAATCACCTTGGCCAAGAATGGAAGATTTGAGACTGGGTGATAGTTGGCCATATTGGCCGGGTCCAAATATGTTTTTTTTAAGAAGTGGTTTAATGACTGCCTCTTTCAGCAGGTCTGGGACGGCTTCCTCACAGAGGAAAGCATTCACCATCCCACAGAGCCCAGAGCCCAGCCCTTCCCGGCTTGCTTTTATTAGCCAGGGTGGGCAAGGATCAAGGAGACAGGTGGTCGGTTTCACTCATCCAAGCAGCTTTCCAAATCCTCAGAGATAACATATTGGAATTGATCCCATGCAACTTGACTAGACAGGACTCTAGAACCCTCCCGCCCTGGCCCTGCTCCCACGGTGGAGTCTACCTCTTTCCGAATCTGAGTGACCTTATCTGCAAAAAAAACTGTGCAAAATCATTGCAGGAGATCTTGATGTCCTTACCAGGCCCCAATGGCAAAGGTGGTTCTGTTAGATTGCGAATCACCTGAAAGAGTCTCCTGCTGCTGTTTTCTGCAGATGCAATAGAGGAAGTAAAGAAGGTCCTCTTCACAGTCGCTATTGCCACTTGGTAGGTTCAACAGTTTGCTCTAACCCATGTCCGGTTCAATGGAGTTTCCCGCCACCAGCGCTCTAGCCATCTCAGCAATTGTTTCATTGCCCTCAGCTCTGGGGAAAACCATGGGGCTGTCCAGGCTCCATGCAATCGGAGAGGGCACTTTCGGAGCCAGACAATCGATAGCCCTGGTTAACTCCACATTCCAGTGGGCCACCAGGGAATCAGCTGAAAGGCCATCAACATAGGATATAACATCCCCTATCACTCTCTGGAAACCATTTGGATGGTGGGGGCGGACCATCCAAATAGCTCCCACCTCCCAGTTGCATCAGGAAATGATCCAACCATGGCACTTCTTTTGTTTCACTTTTACTTAGTGTCAGGTGAAGAGGCTACATCCTAATGTTTTAATGTTGTATTTTAATCTTTTAAATTGTATTTTAATCAACTTGTTTTTATTATTGGTTGTTAGCTGCCCTGAGCCCGGTCTTGACTGGGGATGGCGGGGTATAAATAATAAAAAATTATTATTATTATTATTATTATTATTATTATTATTATCATCATCACCCATGTCCATAGAGGTGAACACTAGGTCTAAGGTGTGTTTGTGACTATGAGTTGAGCCAAACTTATTCAGGGAAAGCCTCATGGAGGCCATGCTTCCCACAAGTCCTGAGCGGCCCCTTGTAAGGTCATGTTGGCATGGATGTTAAAATCTCCAAGGACAACCAAACTAGGTATCTCCAGGAGAACATCTGCCATGACCTGAAGCAGCTCAGGCAGGGAATCCTTGGTGCAGCAGGGAGGTCGGTACACCAAAAGGAAACTTGTACTGCCCCTATTGCCCAACTTCCAGAACATGCACTCAGAAATCTGGGTCTGCCCAATAGGATGCCTGGTGTAAGCTAATAACTTCCTAAAAATCACTGCCACCCCCCTCCCCGCCTATATGACCCTCCCCGCCTATATGCGTAAGAGAAACCTGGTGGACAAGCAGTGGCAAGAACAGGTCTATCTGCTTCATCTAACCAAGTCTCTGTTACACATGCCAGGTCAAGTCCTCCATCCACGATCAAGTCATGGATGGCAGAGATATTGTGAATCATTGACCTGGCATTGCACAGCAGCACCTTAAGGTCATGTGGGCTCCCTTGGTGATTCTACTATCCTTCTGGTCAAGACCAGACCCATTGGCAGGGATAGTCTTCAAACAATGAAGGGTTAGCCATCCCAAATAACCCCCCCCCCCCCGTGGAACCTGCCCCAGCCATTCTGTTGGCTGGGGCCCACTCCCAGGCAGCCCTGACCCTCTCCCCTTCAGAACAGAATACAAGCTATACAATAAACCAATAAAACAGTAGAAACTAATTAAAACAACAACAACAACATACTAAAATAAAACTAATCCCCAGCCCCAACTAAATATTTATCCCACCCCAACAGAGCAAAACAAAAACAAAAAACCCAAAATTTAAAATGCCACAGATTAAAAACTATTTAAAAACATTTATAAATATTTTAAAGCATTTTCAACATTTGCCCCAACCCCCGAGTTTGTTCCAGTGAGTCTGGGCTCTTCAGCACTCGCACGAGGGCAACGTCCCTCTGGCCTCCCAGGAGTCTCTTATGTTGAGCAGGGTGAGTCTGGTCCCCGCCCCCTAGGCCAGGTGGAACGGGGCCTTGCAGGGAGCCATCTTCAGCCCTCACAGCAGGGCAACAATGGATTTACACCTCACTCTTCAACAAGTTCACAGGGCAGATAGCAAAATTTTGCTGCATACACTCCTCCCATTAAGAGGAAAGGCCCCTTTTCTGCACTTCCATACTTGAACCTAAATTTTCAGGCAGTTCAACAGAAATGCATCTCCTCCTTGGAGCTGCAAGCTTTGTTTCACATGCCTGAAAGTATCTCACTTGGAAGGAGCCATACATAGGGAAGTGGGAACATCGTAGAAGGAATTGCTTCAGGCCATTAAGAGTCATGTTGAGCAATATTGCTTGTAGCCAATGGCTATTACAATGTGAATTCATATATGTAAAGAGGCCATTAAGAAATGGGCTTCAGTGAATTACGGTATAGAGAGCTAGAAATGACCTTGGGAGAGAGGTTTATGGTGTGACTATTTGATGCTGCCCTTCCGAGGAGCTGAGGCAAAATCCAGAGGCGACATTTTGCAAAGGAAGCAATGGAGATTGATTGCTAGCTGGCAAAAATTCTGAAAACCAAGCTTTACACTTTACTAGTTGCATTTCTCAAAGGCTTCATCAGAGTGCAAGTCAAATCCAAAGGAGCAGGTGAAATCCAGATCTGAATGCAAAGAGACAGGGAGAATGCAGCCCTGAGAGAAGGCATTCTCTGTGGAAGCCCATAAGTTTTGGAACTCCTTCATTCTTATAGCTTACTGCAAATGCTGAAAATGCACCTCTTTATACTGGTTTTTGACACTTAAGGTATATATTTTTAGGACCCATCTTATCTTTGTGATTGTAAGTTGTTTTAAACTATTTTTAATATTGTATTTTAATGTTGCAACTGACCCTGTGACCTTAGAGTAAAGGATGAGTAATAAATTATAATAGTAATAATACCCCCTGGTTTTATATTCAAAACATTCCCTAGTTAGTGAGATGTCTTTGAGAACTGCAATTTGTCTTAACCGAGAGTAAAAGTTTCTCCTTTTCTTCTCATGACCATGAAAGATGGGGAGGGGGCAATGTGTGAGCCCACAACAAATACAGGCTCATTCACATAGCAGAAAATTGGTTGTTTTCCATTTTGCTGAACTCAACCATTGTGCACTGTAGAAGCTGGCCAGAAATATATCTGTGCTTCTGAGGAACAACCCCACCAGGTCCAACACTCTCTTTTGCCCAAATGATAACCAAGTCTTTAGCTTTTGAGAGGGCAGGCTATCCATCCAGACAAATCCACAAAGCAGTCTTTGACATGGTTCCTTTGCTATGGTTGCTGCGTGTTCAGCTTGTGGGTCTGGAGGACGTAGTCAACAGAGATGCTTCACTGCCCCTTCTCCAAATCCTAATTCCTTAAAATGCTACTGACCTTTATAAGACTCCTCCTCCTCCTCTTCTACTGCTCTCTTCAGTCTTTTCTTTCTTTCAAGTCCGGATGTGTGATCCTGCTCTTTCCCCGACTCCCCCGGTCAGAATTTCACAGAAATCCCCAGCAACACATAAATCTTCTATGGATTTCTTTAACCCACAGAATAGGATTGTTCTTTCCCCTCTGAAATGTTAAAGTAGTTTGCGGATTGGAATATGCCTGGGTGGGGCATTATTTTGTTTCCAGCCTGAAATCCGGCAATGGCTTCTAAAGTACAGTCCTCCACAGATTAGATCCAGCTGTGGCACAGGTGCACCGTGGCTGTTTGCTGAGGAAGTTTAGCCACTTAAAATGTGCTGCCCATGTGCGTCATTAAATGGAAATGTTTTGGGGCTTTTAAATATATGCTTTCTCTCTCTTTTGATTAGACAAAGCAATTGCTCTTCATTAAAGCCATAGTCAGTTGCAGCAAAACATCATCTGGCATCTTGATCCCTGGAACAGCAGGAAGCAATATTATTATTTTTAACCAGTAGTTTTCAAACATGTCAGGTTTGGGATCCACCCTTACTGTAACTCCAAGACTGGATTGTACCTCACTTATTATCCCCACGTAGTCTCCCATCCAGGGCAACACCTGCTTAACTTCACCAGTTGAACTACATCATGGATCCATTGGCACCTGCTTAGGGCAGTGACAGCTGGTGAAATTTTAACTCAGTAGGGATTCCATTTTAAACTTTGCTGTTTCCACACAATTGGACTTGATTTAGGAAAGTGTGTCATTTACACACATGCCTCCTCCCTGAAAAAAGGGTCCAAGTAAGATTTTCAGATGAGATTGGATTCTATATCTCATGTTTAGAAATTAAGCCACATCACGATACATGTTTCTGAAATCATGGACTGATTACAACTGGCAAAATAGGGGCCCTGTATTCTTCCTCAGGAAGGAAGTTCCACAAATCTGGACCCACCACTGAGCAGGCCCTTTCTCTAGTGTCTGTCAGCCAAATACAACTCTAAGAGAGTCTGTCAAATAGCTTGGTCCCAAAATGTAGGGGTTTTATAGGGGTTTTAATGGTCACCACCAGCACTTTAAATGGGGCCGAGAAATCAAGAGCTAAGTTTAATGCAAAGTGTAGCTAAGTCACCAAAGCACAGCTGTTCTTCAAAATTCTCATGCCTCCAAATTTCCAACCAAAACTATGAACAAAAATGTATGTGTTAGAGGGAAGTATGCATTAGCATATACATACTCATAAAAAAATGAAAAGCGCATTATATTAGGCAAAAATGCATTCAAACATGTACGTTAGGAACAATGCACAGTGAAATTCTGGTAAATTTTCAAGATTTTTTTTTTAAATTCACAAACTCAAGTGGAAATGTGGTGAACTGAACTTCAGAATGGAAAAATTGGAAATCAAGAGAAAGTGACATTGATTCTCAAGCCCTACAGAGAGTGTGTTGCAATAGTTTAGTCTGGATGTAACCAGGGCATGCCATGCATAACAGTGCCAGGGTCTGCTTCCTATAGAAAGAGTCACATCTGATGAATCAGCCCTCGGGTTTACAATACTAAAATGGGAAAAATGAAAAACATTCGCTTTGGCACATTAGGTGGAAGGCACGGTTGTGAGATCAATGGAGGAAACGTTTTAAAATCCCTCGTGCTCAGCATTCCTTATTTGACAAACTATCTGATCCTCAAAGTGAGACAAAAATATAGAATGTGCGGGGGGGGGGGATATGTCAGCTGGCAGCCATGGTCCTGAATAGGTATATAGTATGTAGGACTTGTCCCCTCCCTCCTCAGTTGGGCATGATTCTCTCCTTAATACAGTTAGAACAAGTTATATTTTTTTTTATATAAATTTTTTATTGGTTTTTCACATTTTATAAAGACATAACACACACGTAAAAGACAAAGACAAAGAACATGTATAATTTCAAAAATCTTACTTTCTTAACTTTGGTCCTTGACTTCCCCCCACCCCCCCTTCATACATCCCAATTCCCATAATTATGTCAGCAAGTTATTATTTTCCCTCCTTACCATGTTAATATTACATCTTTTGTAGAAGATTAAATTCTATCCTAAGTTGGACTCAGATTCCCTTCCATCGATTTCCCATTTTTTATTAAACATCAATCATATTGACTAGACCCAAAAATCGTAAGTGTTTTTAAAATTCTATTTTCCCCCCCTCCCATCCCCGGTTCGTCCCTTCCCAAGTACATGTCCACAATAACAGTTCTTAGCCTGGATTCCTCACATCCGAGGCCTTCAAGTCTCTTTCAGTCCCTCTCCGCCGGTTTTGTTGGTAGTCCTTTATGTTGGTCTTCGGATCTCGAAGGAGTTCTGTCCCAATCAAGCCAGGTTTTCTTCCCACAAGAAAACTTAGAGACAACTGCTGCAAAAGTTCCACCAGTCCTTCATATTCAGAATGGAGGCCCCCATCATATTTCTTCTTTCTTTTAAGTTCTTGAATTCCAAGTACTCCAGGGGCCTCCTCCTTCATCTTTCGCATCTTTTGCAGATTTGTAATCCGTGTAATCCAAGGGTCTTCTTGTTTATAATCCACATGTGTAGGCTTCTGGTTGGTACTTTCCATCTGTGCTTTCTCCTTTCCTTGTTTAGTCTCCTTCAGTTCTTGAGATATCTGTTCCGGTTCAGCTGCAGATTTTTTCTCATTCAAATCCTCAATACATTCAGCAGAGCTGCTTATTCCAGAAGTCAAGGTCGTGAGTTGTTTATTCATAGCCAGACTCTGCTCTTGTAAAATTCCCACAAAGTAAAACATTCTTTCTATTTCAGCTAGTAAATTTCCATCCGCAGCCATTGTAATGTCTCAGAATTCCCCCTAGAGGGAATCTGGTTACTTAGTAATTTTTTCCCAACAGTCCTTTGCCTCGTTCTTTGTTTCTTTGTTTCCAACCACTTTAATTCAATTGTATCACATTTAGTCCAGGGAGATCTTAAGTAACACGCTTTTTTACTTTAAATTGCCCGTTTGACAGCTTTGACAGCTGTCAAACTCCTTTCCTCTTCAACAGGCTCAAAGGCAGGACGCTCCCGGCCCGGAAGGGGGGGTTACACACAACAAGAGAAAAACTTCTAAAATTCCACTCTTACACTCCAGCTCAAAACTTCTTTTATCAAATCGTGAAAGTTAATGTCTTTTTAACTCACCCCAAAGGGGTAGGCTCTCCAACTTAGTTCTCCTGCTATTGCTTTAAATCGTCTGCAGAAGGGGGGGGGTGCGGACTTCCCTTTAACACATCCCCCGGTCGTATCAAATTCACAGATAGATATTTTAAAGTCCGAATTCCAATCTACTCACGGGTTGCTTCTTTTCGGGTTCCGAATTTAAGGAAAAAAGTCAGCGCTCTTCAGCCATGGCACACGGCTTCGCTCCGCTGGGGTAGCGGTCTACTCCCAGCACCACGCCGCTCTCCGTACCCTCTCCGTAGCCTTTAAAAAGGCTCTTCGTGGGTCGGGGGGGCGCTTAAGGTGCCCACCGAGTCACCAGGTCCGCAGGCATCCGCGCCTGCGGTTTTTGAGGGTCTCCGCGTCGCCGTCGCGGCAAGACCCGTCCCCAGCGGAGCCGATTCCCTCCGGAGCTCGGAGGGAATCCGCCATTAGCTGTTCGCACCAACCCGGAAGTCCCAGTTAGAACAAGTTAGGGTCTCACCCTGCCCCTCCTCCTCTTCCACCCATTTCCACCCTGACCTTTGGTCCTTTGCGCCCTGACTCGTCCTGCAGCTTGTTGCCCCACAACTGGCACAGTTGTGCCCCTGTCCTCTCCGTGGTGGAGCATCTGCTCTGCATGAAGGTTTTATTATCAGAGACTCCTAACTGAAATCCTGGAGAGCTCCTGCCAGCCAGTGCAGACAGTACAGAGCTCAGTGGACCAAAGGTTTGACTCAGTTAAAGCAGCTTCCTGTGCTTCCAGCTCATATTCCCCCCAGTGCCAGGCTGGGGCTAGAGAAGGTTGAGTTTTCATAGTATATGTACTGTATATGTACTGAAAGGGACTTGTCCGTTCACTTTTTTTAATTGCTTAGGAGTAACATTTAGGGAGGGAGAGAGAGAGAGAGAGAGAGAGAGAGAGAGAGTCTACAAGTGTGGTAATAGATCAACATTTTGCTCATCCCTTTTACATCTCATTAAATCCTATTTAAGACTTATTTTCCATATTCTCCCCTCTCCTTAATATCTCTTCTTTCTTGCCCACCCCTCTTTCCATCTCCCTCCCCCTCACCTCATCTCTGCTTTCATGAGGAGCCAACTTAACACAGTATCAGCAGAATCTCAGTTGCAACTGTGGCTTCCACCACAGAGTGACTTGATTTAAAAGCAAGGCTCAGTTTTAAAGATGGGGTTTGCAGTGTGTCCATATGACTAATCAGGGCTTGGAAGACATCTAGGCACACCATAGGGCTAACCTCATTGCTACCCATCCATAGCAAGTGGGCTCTTGTGTGATCTCATGCCATATCCAAACTCCTGGCACCGTCTCTGAATGCAGAGAGGAAAAGAAGACTGACCCTGCTTTGAAATGTTTACATCTATTTACACAAGGGAATGCTGAATGCATTAACAAGTGGTGGACAAAACCCCTGAATAGGCAAATAGAGACAGACAATTATGAGTCATAAGAACATTAGAATAGCTTGGCTGGATCAGGCGAACAGTCCATCTCCTCCAGCATTCAGTTTTGAGCAGTGCCTACCCAGCTGCTTCCAGGATGCTTACAAGTGGGTCACAAAGTCAACAGATCTTCCCTTCTCTTTACTCCCCAGTAATCCATAGTCAGAGGTCTAATGCCTCTGAACATGGAGGTTCTATTTAACTATCATGGATAATAGCAATTCACAGCCCTCCCCTCCTCCAGGAATATGACTAACGCTTCATTTTTCTAGAAAGCCATCCAGCCTAATGACCACCAGCCTGTAGCAGGGAATTACATCTTTAAGGGTGTGCTGGGTTTTCTTTCATCTGTCCTGAATTCACTGCCCAGCAATTTCATTCTCCAAGTTCCAACCTTGTGAGGGGGGGGGGGTTGCTGTATAATCTGCTTTTCTATGGATATAAATAAAAGCAATAGTTCTGAAGATGAAAGCATCCTTCCTTTCCCGTTGGAAGGTAGCACACGTATATTGTTTGCATAGGCACTATCTTAAAAGAGGCACACCTGCCCACATCTGTGAGAGAGTGCAGAATGCTTCTCCTATCATCTGCTGTTTTTGGAAGTCCTGGTTTATTTTATTTTTAATCTGCCCCCTAATTAATCAGAGGCACCATTTCCACCAATCAAAAGATTTTTATGTGATTAATCAACTAAATTTAAATACTCAGCTCCCATGGTGTTCTCTTCTTTTTAAAGAAGAGAAGCTAGGATGGGAGGCTGGGTTATCCTCTCCAGGCTCAATCAAGCATGGCTCTCTTCCAAGACCTTCCAAGGATCCCCTCTGACCTTGCTGAACCTAGAATCATAGAATCATAGAATCATAGAGTTGGAAGAGACCACAAGGGCCATCGAGTCCAACCCCCTGCCAAGCAGGAAACACCATCAGAGCACTCCTGACATATGGTTGTCAAGCCTCTGCTTAAAGACCTCCAAAGAAGGAGACTCCACCACACTCCTTGGCAGCAAATTCCACTGTCGAACAGCTCTTACTGTCAGGAAGTTCTTCCTAATGTTTAGGTGGAATCTTCTTTCTTGTAGTTTGGATCCATTGCTCCGTGTCTGCTTCTCTGGAGCAGCAGAAAACAACCTTTCTCCCTCCTCTATGTGACATCCTTTTATATATTTGAACATGGCTATCATATCACCCCTTAACCTCCTCTTCTCCAGGCTAAACATGCCCAGCTCCCTTAGCCGTTCCTCATAAGGCATCGTTTCCAGGCCTTTGACCATTTTGGTTGCCCTCCTCTGGACACGTTCCAGTTTGTCAGTGTCCTTCTTGAACTGTGGTGCCCAGAACTGGACACAGTACTCCAGGTGAGGTCTGACCAGAGCAGAATACAGTGGCACTATTACTTCCCTTGATCTAGATGCTATACTCCTATTGATGCAGCCCAGAATTGCATTGGCTTTTTTAGCTGCCGCATCACACTGTTGGCTCATGTCAAGTTTGTGGTCAACCAAGACTCCTAGATCCTTTTCACATGTACTGCTCTCAAGCCAGGTGTCCCCCATCTTGTATTTGTGCCTCTCCTTTTTTTTGCCCAAGTGCAATACTTTACATTTCTCCCTGTTAAAATTCATCTTGTTTGTTTTGGCCCAGTTCTCTAATCTGTCAAGGTCGTTTTGAAGTGTGAGCCTGTCCTCTGGGGTGTTAGCCACCCCTCCCAGTTTGGTGTCATCTGCAAATTTGATCAGGATGCCCTTGAGTCCATCATCCAAGTCGTTGATAAAGATGTTGAATAAGACCGGGCCCAAGACAGAACCCTGTGGCACCCCACTAGTCGCTCTTCTCCAGGATGAAGAGGAACCATTGATGAGCACCCTTTGGGTTCGGTCAGTCAGCCAGTTACAAATCCACTGAGTGGTAGCATAGTCAAGACCACATTTTACCAGCTTCTTTACAAGGATATCGTGAGGCACCTTGTCAAATGCCTTGCTGAAATCAAGGTAGGCTACATCCACTGCATTCCCTTCATCTACCAAAAGAGAAAATCCTGCCCTGGATCACTAAAAGAAGAACAGGCCAACATTCTTTACCCAAAGTGCTCATCCTGCAATATTATAGAAAGGAGAGGTCCAACCCCAAGCTTCTTCTTTTTTTAAAAAAAAAGGATACTAGAACAGACTAGGCTATGATCCCAGTTAATACCACTATATCAAAGGAGAGCTGTCCTATAAAATGTTTATTTTGTTATATATATTCTATATAATGAATAATATAATGAATAATATAATTTTTATAGCTTGCAGGCTCAGTTCGTAAGAAAGATGGCGGACAGAGACTACGGGTCTGAGTCAAAATACTGCCCACAACAGCAGTTATTAGCTGCAGATGAAATTTCACCACAATAACCAGGTTCACCATAGCTCGGGCATGCAGTTCCTCTGCCAATTCCCTATACTGCTATAATATCAGAACTCCTGAATATTAGGCATTAAAAACCAAAAAGGAAGAAGAAGAAAGTCATGAAAGGGATATCCTCAGGCGCATGCTCATAATGCCAACATTTGTGGGCCGGAGGATCAGAAGGGTACATAAAGGGTGTAACTACAGCCACAGAAATTTTCTCCATTCGGGCACAGCCCACCATTAGTGTGGAAAGGAAAATCCTGCACTTGCTTTCTAATAACAGCCATATGTGACCAAAGGTGCAGACTATTAGCTACAAATTCACTCTGAAAAGTGGATCAAACAGCAACTATACCACTATAAATAGAAAGTGTGGAAAGGCCCTAAAACTGAGCCACATATAAAAACTGAGGATTCAGAAGTTAAGAGGGAGAGTCCCAGAGAGCTTGGTTAAAACAGGCTTTTAAGAGGCACGTAAAAGTCATTACTATCTCAGCCTCACAAACTATTAAAGGGAGGACTTTCCAGAGGGCGAAGGCTGTCAACACCAAGAAGGCCCACTTCTTCACTGCAACCAAGTGACAATCGCTGGTCCTGGAATGGTCAGCAGAGTCTCCTCAGAAGATCTTGCATAAGCATCAATGACTTCATTAACAAACAAGTGTGACTTTACTTCCCTGCCCCCATGATTAAGATTTGCCATCATTGACAACCAGAATAAAGTTTTGGTTAAGGAGTGATGATGACACCCCCCCCCCAAAAAAAAAGTTCTATGAGCCATTGTCAGTTAAAGTGTTTAGACTTGGAACCCTACTCATTTGAGATAAGTTAGTTTAGTGTAAACATGGGCTTGAAATTATCCTTGAAAAGTTTTGCCCATAGCAACAAGTTTGCCGCTAGCAACAGATCTCCCCCAGCAACAGGGTTGCCCTTAGCAACAGGCTTCTTTAGACGGCAGACTCTGGAGGAGAGAAGTGTGACTGGTGTGGAAGCAGTCACTCTGTCCAGGTGGCTGAAGAGCATAAAGGAGGAATGATTTTCTGTATATAGTTTACCTTGTTTTTCTTAGACCAGTAGTTATATAAGCTGTACTGTTAATTGTACAATAAATACTATAAGAACTGGAATGGATGAGGTGCTTATACCCACATGGGAGTTCACCAACAGATGGTCCAAATTGAGGAAGAAGATTCTGAAAGACTTCCTGGGTGACTCTGCTGACTGAAAAAGGAATCACAAATGATTGGCAAACTGCACTAACAACCCCCTCCCCCCCCCCCCAAGAAAAAAAACCCCTGTTCTGTGTCTCATTGCCTGTTACAGTGTTTAATGTTGATGGGTGCTTTGGTAGTTGTGACGGGTGCCCACGACACAAAATTCCGAAAGTGCCCACAGGCTCCAAAAGATTAGTACCTCTGGTATAGTGAAAGTGACAGTGGTTCTGCAGGTTCTCTCAGTCACAGGTTTTTCCCATCCTTGATTCCTAAGATCTCTTGGTTGGAGATGCCAAGGACTGTCCACATATAAACTACTTGTTCTACCTCTTAACTATGACCACTCCCCTTAAGGGTCAGAATCCTATGTGCATTTCAGCCAAACACTCTTGCTGCAGGCCTGCCAACCTATGTGAACCTGTCAGAGAGCAAGAGGCATGGTACTAGAACTGTCTGAAGTTTCACAGGGCTGAACTCTTGCAAGTTCTTGGTCAGATGTTTTTTTTATGTTCCTTCAAAATATTG
Organism: Podarcis pityusensis; assembly: GCF_964106645.2. Classification (NCBI taxonomy): domain Eukaryota; kingdom Metazoa; phylum Chordata; class Lepidosauria; order Squamata; family Lacertidae; genus Podarcis; species Podarcis pityusensis. Next base: position 97,814,629 of record NC_138032.1, on the reverse strand, counting down.
TCACTGTTTGATGCAACATAAGAAAAAAACACCTGACCAAGAATTTGCAAGAGTTGAACTGCAGAAACAAAACTCTTTCCTTAGCACCTGTCTCTGATGAATGCAATCTCTTTGCTGCTGCAATACGCAATGACTATTGTGGTGCTTGATGAAGAGCTAAGATCTTTGGATGTAGCTCAGTGGGCTTTGTGGTTTGCAGTGTGGCGGCTTCTATTAAATAAGTGCTCTTTGATATATTTATGTCTCCCTATCCCTCCAAATGCACTTAGAGAATGGAAGATTGCTGGTGTGTCATAACCCAACTGTTTGGTTAAGATTTTGGCTGGCTGAGGACTGGTGTTCTTGCCCTGTAGAGAGGATTCCTACGGTTTGAGAGGTACCTTCTGATGACTGAGCATCAGTATGAGGGAGACATAAAATCCCTCTTGTAAGGAACCTCTAGTAAAAAGGCCTTTGCTTGTTAACCGCAAGTGGTCCCAACGGAAACATGGTCTTTGGCTTTGATTTCCTAAAAGGAAGAGGTTGTACTGCAGTTACAGTTTCAGGCGCTGTATAATCAGGGTCATTGTGAGGAATTTGATGTATTGGCTTCTGTTCTGTATGCTTTGTAAAACTTCCAGTAATAAAACATATAAAAAAGAAATACGTCCTAAACAGGACAGCAAAAGACTGATTCAAAGGACATCTCTGCAGTGTGAGGACTGTTTCGGCATGGCTAATCCTACTTCATTCTAGGAGGATGAGTAAATGAGCTCCGCATGGACAAGTAAGAAAAGATGGTTCCACACTGGTGATTTATGGTAGCACAGGAAGTAAGCCCAGCAACCTGTCTGCTCGCAGGGTGCTTGTTTCTAGTCGTTACTGAAGCCTCTGGGGGCTGGGCAAAGGCAAAGCAGCTCTCCCAGTGCAAATGGGATGTTTGCATTGGCCCAATGAGTTAACCATGAGCTGTTCTATGCCCCATATTAGAAAGGAATAGTATGTATAGTTTAAGAATTGCGGCAATATTTTGTACATGTACATGCGTGCGCATGCGTGTTCGCACACACACACACATACACACCTCTCTCTTTGCCTTTAATGTACTCCTAACTGAAGATATACAGGATGCATGGACTCTGAGGTAACACAGGCCAGGGAAGAAAAGTCTAGCACATTTGTGGTACCATTTATAGGGCAGCTATGTCCCCCCCACCATGTGCAGGAGGCTGTAAAAGTAAAGTAAAGTAAAATACATCTAGAATCACAGTAAGTACCATAATTTCATTCCCCCACCCTCCTCTCAAACCCTGCTCAAAACTTGCCTCTGCCTTTCAAAAAGCAGAGTTGATACTGCATCTTTTACTGTACACAGTAGTGGGTGAGTTGTGGGAGCCTGCCAAGAAGGAAAGACGCAAAAGGACGATTTTTACAGATCACAGTCCATGGCTGCCAGCTTTCCCCCACCACAAAACCCAACATCCCTCTGCAGGAACTCATCTTGGAATATTATGCTTGGACAGCTGCCTCATTGTAGTAAGGGCGAGGCATCTCCCCCTGCTCAGAATTCTAGACCCTTAGCAGGAAAGGGTGAAAAGGGTAGACAGTTTCATCATTTAGTTCACTGTCTTTGGCAGTAACTTGGGGATATTAACACCCAGGGGATAAAGATATCTAATCCGGCTTCCTTATTGGCATCTTTATGTTTAACATCTAGAGGCTTGGATATGTGTTATACTTGCCAAAGGACACACTCTTCCTTTCTAGAATCTAAAGGACTCTCTCCCCACACTCAAGGAAAGCTGGGGGAGTGTGAAGTGGTTGCTCTGCTGTTGTCTTTGACTGCATTCCTGTAAAATAATGACTGGTGTGTGCAATGTAGGTGTAGACAATTTATTCTCCCTTTCTCATAACACTAGAAATGGATCTGCAATTCAGAATGAAACTACTTCTTCACACAAGGCATGTGCAATTCACTTGCTCCCCCACTCCTGTCATTAATATATACTCTCTGAGATCTTAACATATTTCTCCCACCTAGAAATATATTTTGCCCCTTCTGTGCCCCCCTCCACCCACCCCTGGGGCTGCCGCTGTCTGGAGGCAAAGATGGATTCCAGGAGAACAGGTGAGGTCCCTGCAGACTGGAGGAGGGCATGTTCATTACTTTTAACGGGTCTTTTCTGAGTAAAGAGAAAGCCTCATCTGCAGCAGCTGCTCTGCTTGCAGCTGCTCTGCTTGCAAGGACGATGAAGAGGCACCAGTCATGAGTAAACATTGATGTTGTGCAAGAGAGGCAACAAGGCTGAAGGAGGAATATTGCACAGCACAAAATGTTTTTTTTGGGGGGGGGGGAATTCTTGCTGAAACTACTTATATTGTGCTAATTAATGGCAGTTCATTTTTCATATTTGCCTATAATGCATTTCAGAGAATTCAAATGGTGGTAAAAAGCTATTTATTTTTATTTATTTTTGAGGGGGGAGAAATGTGGGGGGGGGGGCTTAGATTCACTGAAATCTGTTTCAGCTGGACATAATGATGCCATCTCGTTTTTGCATGTTGTTATACTAAGACCACATCAAAACATGCAACTGCCCTGTAATATCCTGATTGCAATGTTGTTCTCATTCCAGTTGACAACCTATTGCTAATCGTGTATTAAGCTTTGGTCTCCAATTATGCACTCAAATATCCATGCAGACAGAGGCAGCCTGTTCAATTGCCTTGTAAATTTTGTAGTATGGTGAGTGGGGGAACTTTCCCAAGATGGAAAAGACAAAGTGAATCATTCTGCATTCATCAGCAGATCACCCAACACTATAATCCCATTAGATCTTGCAAGCACTCTGAACAAAAAACCGCCAAGGCACTCCAAGGTGTTCCAGGATAGTTATTTTAAAGGCTATATACTATTCCAAGTGCTGCATCCTGGCTGGGAGGGGTCTCCACTGGGAGAACAGGTAGGGAGAGCAAAATAAGTAAATAAATAAATAAATGTCAGGCCAAACTTTTATGTGAATGGATGAAGCAGGCTTGGGCTGAAATCATGGTTTATTATTATCCTGGTGACAGGTGTTGTATGCCGTCTTTGGAGGGGACGCTGCATATACAAATGCAGTTGATGTGAAGGTTGTCATTCAGACTGACAGTTGAGGGGGAATAACCAAACCTGGTTTCACCAAACTTGACTAGCCAAACTATTACACTCATTCAGTGGCATTAGAGTCTCTGCTCATGGAGAACTTTGGTTCCTGCCATCATTCTAGGAGTTCTGTGCTATGGAGGCCTGAAGAATTCTTGGCAGGGCAGGAAACACTTATTCTGGTAGGAATCAAACATCCTAATTGAAGGTGTTGACACTGTAGATAAGACTGCTTTGGCTTCCTGAAATTTCTTTTTGTGCCCTTTTTGTAATCGTTGGAGCTTTCTTTCCATTTTGTCCAGTACAGTAATCACTATCAGTCTCTCTAAAGCACTTGTTAACTACAGTCAGAGGCGGAAATTTCTTCTGCTTGTTTGTTTAATAGAATGGCTGGAGGAAAAGGTCAGGGGTGTGGCTGTAGACCGTGAAAAAACACTGGGGGGGGGGGGAGAAAACTTTGCCTGAAATAGCTTTATATTTTCAAGTTTACAAGTTCTGGCCAATGAAAACACAAATCAAATCCAAAGGCAACAGGGAGATGTTGCACTGAAGACAGACCAAGGAGAATCGTGTGCAGAAGAAGGGAAATAACAACGGATGACATCATTAGCCAATCATAGGAGGGAAAGGCTGCAGGACTGTGGGAAGTGCCATCCTCAAGGATTTCCATCCTGCACCCTAGTTTAGTTTTCAAAAGCTTTGCAGCAGCAACAAAAAAATCCCTCAAAACCCCACCAATAACTTGGCTATAGAAGTAAAATGATTCTGATTAAATTAAATTGTCAGTGGGCCTCTTCCCTGATCCATGCTCTAAGTATAAATGATAAAACCCTTTTCTGTATCTCTGAATACAGGAGTTAGAGTTGAAATGAATATTTGAGATTGGGCACACATATCCAATTTTACCAAATTTTGAAAGCAAATGTTCCATTTTTGAAATTTATTTTTTAAATTTGACATTTAGCTTGATTTTTGAAATGCAAAGACAAAACCCATTTGTTAATAAATAAAGTGGCAAGAGGGTTAATTTGTTTGGAGGAAATTCCTCCTGTTCCTGGAGGCTAAGTGCCCTTACCTTATTTTGTATAAACTTCAGTGACCCTTCAGTGTTCACAAAGGGCAGGTGACAGGCCTCATAGCTCCGGTCAGCTTGTCCCTATCCCCAGGCAACACAAGCTGAAATAAATCTTTAACAATAAGACCAGGCAGTGCATTGGCAATGACTATCTCCAGCAGTGTCAAAACAGCATCCAAGTTGGCATGGATATGAGCAATTTTATGTACAAAGTGTCTGGCAATTTGATCATCACAGTGGGCCTTCCAGGTTTCAAGTTGCTGCACTCCAGGGTTAGTTCCAATAAAGCCCCACCACCACAACCACCATGCAGAAAAATGCTCCTGTCTATGCTGACAGGATGCTGTCCTTTCTGGCTCCCTCCTTATCCCATGCAATAACATTTTAACAGTAGCAAAAATTGTGGAAGCTTCCAGCTAGAAATCAGCAGGTATTCTTTCAGTTTCAAAACAGTCTATTCAAAACAAACCTTGGTAGTTAAATTAGAAAGGATGACATTTTGGCCTAATCAACAGTGTTAGTATTAAGAAAACAATGCCCGACCTGAAGAATTTGGAGCAAATGATTCAGCAAAGGAAACACAGCCCAGAATTACTAAGGAGATAGTACAAGAATACTTGGCTAGTTTAGATGTATTCAAGTCTCCAGGGCCAGATGAACTGCATCCAAGAGTATTAAAAGAACTGGCAGATGTGATCTCAGAACCACTGGCAGTCATCTTTGAGAATTCCTGGAGAACAGGCGAAGTCCCGGCAGACTGGAGGAGGGCAAATGTTGTCCCTATTTTCAAAAAGGGGAAAAGAGAGGACCCAAATAATTACCGCCCAGTCAGTCTGACATCAATACCAGGGAAGATTCTGGAGCAGATCATTAAGCAAACAGTCTGTGAGCACCTAGAAAGGAATGCTGTGATCACCAATAGTCAGCATGGATTTCTGAAAAATAAGTCATGTCAGACTAACCTGATCTCGTTTTTTGACAGAATTACAAGCCTGGTAGATGAAGGGAACGCAGTGGATGTAGCCTACCTTGATTTCAGCAAGGCATTTGACAAGGTGCCTCATGATATTCTTGTAAAGAAGCTGGTAAAATGCGGTCTTGACTATGCTACCACTCAGTGGATTTGTAACTGGCTGACTGACCGAACCCAAAGGGTGCTCATCAATGGTTCCTCTTCATCCTGGAGAAGAGTGACTAGTGGGGTGCCACAGGGTTCTGTCTTGGGCCCGGTCTTATTCAACATCTTTATCAACGACTTGGATGATGGACTCAAGGGCATCCTGATCAAATTTGCAGATGACACCAAATTGGGAGGGGTGGCTAACACCCCAGAGGACAGGATCACACTTCAAAACGACCTTGACAGATTAGAGAACTGGGCCAAAACAAACAAGATGAATTTTAACAGGGAGAAATGTAAAGTATTGCACTTGGGCAAAAAAAATGAGAGGCACAAATACAAGATGGGGGACACCTGGCTTGAGAGCAGTACATGTGAAAAGGATCTAGGAGTCTTGGTTGACCACAAACTTGACACGAGCCAACAGTGTGACGCGGCAGCTAAAAAAGCCAATGCAATTCTGGGCTGCATCAATAGGAGTATAGCATCTAGATCAAGGGAAGTAATAATGCCACTGTATTCTGCTCTGGTCAGACCTCACCTGGAGTACTGTGTCCAGTTCTGGGCACCACAGTTCAAGAAGGACACTGACAAACTGGAACGTGTCCAGAGGAGGGCAACCAAAATGGTCAAAGGCCTGGAAACGATGCCTTATGAGGAACGGCTAAGAGAGCTGGGCATGTTTAGCCTGGAGAAGAGGAGGTTAAGGGGTGATATGATAGCCATGTTCAAATATATAAAAGGATGTCACATAGAGGAGGGAGAAAGGCTGTTTTCTGCTGCTCCAGAGAAGCGGACACGGAGCAATGGATCCAAACTACAAGAAAGAAGATTCCACCTAAACATTAGGAAGAACTTCCTGACACTAAGAGCTGTTTGACAGTGGAATTTGCTGCCAAGGAGTGTGGTGGAGTCTCCTTCTTTGGAGGTCTTTAAGCAGAGGCTTGACAACCATATGTCAGGAGTGCTCTGATGGTGTTTCCTGCTTGGCAGGGGGTTGGACTCGATGGCCCTTGTGGTCTCTTCCAACTCTATGATTCTATGATTCTATTAACATTTCAAGCCCTAAGCAGCTTGGGAGCAGCTACCTAAGAAGCAACCATCTCCCACTTTGGTCTACCCTAAGGTTACCAGGAGTGTCTGGCGTGCTCTGGGCCATGGGGTCACAAAGGGTCGGACACGACTAAATGACTAAACAACAACAAGGTTACCAGATTTCCCCATTTCCCAGGTACAGTCCATGGATTTACAAATCAGACCCCTGACAAAATCCATCTATTTAATAGGAAGTTGAAAAGTGTTCCGGGATTCATTGAAAAAAATCTGGTAACCTTAGTCTACCCTCTGCTAGGGACAGATAGTTGGTTTGGTTCACATTTTAATGCTACCCTGTCTAATCAGCACTAAATAATGCATGACCCAAAACATAGTTATCCTCCTAAATTTGCATTTCTCTGACTCTTGCTATGCAGTTCTTTAACCGAATGATGTGTCCAAATAGTCATATATTAGGGGAAAGGGTATATCAAATGTATAAATTATAAATGTATCCATGTATAAATTACTTTGTGCAAACATTTGCATATGTTTCATGTTTCATTGTGTTTTTAATACCCTGTTGGAAGCTGCCCAGAGTGGCTGGGGAGGCCTGGCCAAATGGATGGGGTATAAGTTTTGGGGGGTTTTGGCGGTGGAGCCCTGATTGTGGAATGGCCTCCACAGAGAGGCTTGCCTGGTGTTCACAATGTGGTCTTTGCCGCACCAGATGAAGATCATTTTATTGTCCTGAGCTGGGAGTTGAGTTGTGCGAGCCGGAAGCCGGAAGCCGTGTGATCCTTAAAGCCGTGTGAGCTCCTCCATCGCAGGCTCAGGTTATATATACAGTCGTACCTTGGAAGTCGAATGGAATCCGTTCCGGAAGTCCGTTCAACTTCCAAAATGTTCGGAAACCAAGGCACAGCTTTTGATTGCCTGCAGGAAGGTCCTGCAGCCAATCAGAAGCCGTTGAAGCCCCGTCGGATGTTCAGCTTCCAAAAATAGTTCACAGACTGGAACAGTCACTGTTTGTGGCATTCAGGAGCCAAAAAGTTCAAGAATGAAGCAGTTCAGAAACCAAGGTACGACTGTATGTGTAAATAAACCGCGTATCATAAAGGCACCATGATCTCATTCCAAAGAAACTGAACCAGGTAAGTGCCTGGAGCCCCTGGAATCGCACATCACTCAGAGATGGGGGGGCATGCAACCGTGCAAATGCTACTTGGTGTTTCTGGATTTATGCTGCTTTTTGTGTCTAAAGGTTTTCTTTGTAAACTTCCCAGGAAAAAAATGCTATTGGGCAGTACACGGATATCAGAATGAAGAACAATTAGGTTAAAATAACTGTTATTCAATAAGAGGTTTTTCATGTAAGGTTGTGGGGCTGGCATATTGCAGTTTCAGTGATTAAGTAGAATACTTCATATAACCGATTTAGCTGTATGCTTTTGTTTTCTTTGAGATGAGAATAGATTCTCTGTCTGGTTTGTGTTTTTTCTTTAGTGTATGCTCTTTTAAAAACAAAAACAAAAAACAAAAAAACCACTATTCAAGTCTTTAAAAAGAAATCGTCCGGGGTGATGCAATTTTATCTTTTGAAGTGAGGCCGAAACCAACCTGAGATCTTGGAGTAAATTACAATTAAGTTACTTTGCTACAGGATTTGGAGAACTGGGGACACAGATCAGGCACTTAACTGGAGACTTACAAGGCTCTGTAGGGCTTTATGAACTGTCTCCCAAATAAATACACCCTGGGGAAACAAAAGCTTTCCTCCGACACGAAGCCCTTGAATTGGCAACTTTAGCACATTCTCTTTGTTCACCTCCAGAATGGCCAGCAGGTTCAGCCAAAGGAAAGAGATTGTAAATTACAACAAAAAGAGAATTAGAAGATGTTGTTTTAATCAGGCTACAGAATGACTTCATTGCGGGGCTGTGTGGGGCCATGGTGAATGCAGCAATAAGCCCTCTACACACTGGTGGAATAGCTTTTACTGGCAAAGTCGGCACGATTTAGCCTCCATCAGAATAAGATCTTTCAGCACAGGCCTACGGATGAGTTCTCAGGCAAGTCCTGGCGTTCCTTTCCCTTTCTTCTATTGTGTCGACTTTGAATCACTCCTTCACCAGCAGAAAGGCCGTTTCAATTTGTGAGCAAGTTACTTAGCCCCCCAGTCCTCTTGCATGAATCCTTTCCCACTCTAACTCTAGTCTTCATATGCTCCAATAGTTTCCATTTACCAGGAATCTGCTAAATCACTGTCCTCTTTTCGCAGATGCCTTTTAAAAATGTTTCTAGCGCTTGTTTGCTGGAGGTGCCATTCAGCCTCTTCCTCAACTCTAGTCTAAATCTCTACAAATTAAATCTCTGAGTGAGAGCGGGGAGATGCACCTTCTCACTTTTATTCTGGGATTGGACTGTGTAATCAACACAGAACAACAGCAGAAAGCAGCTTCCTCATTTGCCCTCCTGCCCGATAACTTGTGGGAAAACATGCCCTTGTTGTGACATCATCAACTTGTGTGTTTTCTCATTTATGGGTTGCTGCAGGAGAGGACAGGCACAAAGTGGCCAGGTCATATCACAGGCAATATAGGGATCTAATGCTTGAAAAATACTTAAGTGTTCAAAGATTTTTGAAAATAATTTTTGGAGCAAATGGGATCAGCTCTGTGACACACCACTGATTTGACACTAACGGTGGAATTCAAATTAGCGCTGAGGAGAATGCTCTATCAGTGCAAGCATATCTGAATGATCTCCCCTCTCACCCCCTGCCAACCCTGCCTCCCAGCAGACCTTTTATGACCAGCTCTTGTAATGTGGCTGACACCTTTCTGTCACATAAATTGGAATTCCAAACATCAACAAAGAATGTGAGATGGCTTAATAGGGGAAATAAGACTTCCAAGCCTGCAAGAGGTGTGGAAAGTAATTATTCAGGTCCGTCCCCTTGACTTCAGTGATGCCAGGGTCCCCAGCTGCTTTTTTCAAAAGTCTAGAAGGGGCTGTCATTTGGCTAAGACTGGGAAACATCAAATGAGGGGCTTGTGGGTTTTATTAAAGGCCTCTCCCCTTCCTCATCATTCAAAAACTGTATTTATTGGGGGAATGGTGACAACAGAAGTCTTATTTACCAATAATCCCTGTTACTTAGTGATCCTAACTAACTGCAAATCCTGACACCATAAACAACTGAAAGCTCTCTATTGCCCCCCCCCCATTTCCTCCATGTCCTACTTTTTTGTCTCACCCTTCTCTAACTCCAAATGACTTTTAACTGCTTGAAATGCTTCTATTTACTGGCTATTCTTCACCAATATTCCAGAAGGGTTAGGGAGCTATTCATCTCCCCAGCCTTATAATGATTTGCACCCCCATGTATCAACATATAAACCCCAAATTTGCTTCCTGCAAATGTATGGGTGCATTTTCCAAGTCCCTGTGTCCTGCCCTGCCCTGTCACAACCCAAAGCTCATAGGTGAATCTGAAACAAGAGGGTCACATGAGGCAAGGCAGGGTCATTTCAGAACCCTGGACAGGGCACTGGTGGTGCCTTCTTACCCACCCAAGAACTGTTGCCCTTCTTGTTGTTTAGTCGCTTAGTCGTGTCGGACTCTTCGTGACCCCCTGGACCAGAGCACGCCAGGCACTCCTGTCTTCCACTGCCTCCCGCAGTTTGGTCAAACTCATGCTGGTAGCTTCGAGAACACTGTCCAACCATCTCACCCTCTATCGTCCCCTTCTCCTTGTGCCCTCCATCTTTCCCAACATCAAGGTCTTTCCCAGGAGTGCAAAGGCCTTTTGAAGGCTGGCTGGTGTGGTCCTGCAATTGGCTCCCCACCCCCAAGGAGATGCCTGTACTAATAAAGAGCCATTGCACCCATGGAGGTGATGGGGGCTGCACTGGGAGTGGTTCTTCTGAGTCAGAGGAATCTGGCAAAGCAATGTTTTCTGACCTGGAAGGCCTTGGAATGGTAAATGACAGCCTCCCAGGTAAATATTCCTCCACCTGTGTATTCCTCCAAGCTTGAGGGAGGATTGAGACCAGAGAACATCTGCAAAGCTGATCCATAAAATATCATCTGACTTATGGGACTTTGTTTGTACCATTCTTTTGTTTGTTTGTTTTATAAGATATTTATTAGGATTTTCAAAATATTACAAAATAGAAAAAGAAAAATGAAAAATACAAAATAAAAATAGTTAAAAACAATTCAGTCTTTCAATCACTTATCTTTCATTTGCTTGTTTCCCGGACCTCCTCATACCTCCCTTTTTTGTATTCCAGTTCAGTTTGTTGGTTCAGCAAATCCTTACCCTCTTTATTTGTCCTAATCTTTGGTCTTAAAATAGTAACGTTAAATTTTTACCTCTTAACAACCCATTTTTCATATTCCCTTAAAGCATTACAGCTGGAAACCACTTAATTTCTATCCAACATCGTTCTAACATTCATTAATTTTACATTATTTCTGTAGATAGTCTTTGAACTTCTTCCAATCTACTTCCACCGACTCTTCTCCCTGGTCTCGGATTCTGCCAGTCATTTCTGCCAGTTCCATATAGTCCATCAACTTCATCTGCCATTCTTCCAGAGTGGGTAGATCTTGTGTCTTCCAATACTTTGCAATGAGTATTCTTGCTGCTGTTGTGGCATACATGAAAAAAGTTCTACAGTGGTGCCCCGCAAGACGAATGCCTCGCAAGACGGAAAACCCGCTAGACGAAAGGGTTTTCCGTTTTTGAGTTGCTTCGCAGGACGAATTTCCCTATGGGCTTGCTTCGCAAGACAAAAATGTCTTGCAAGCCTTGAGGTTTTTTTCCCGCTTCCCCCCCCCCTTTATCTAAGCCGCTAAGCCTTTAATAGCCTTTTAGCAGCTAATCCGATAAGCCGATAAGCCTTTAATAGCCGCTAAACCGCTAATAGCGCTAATCCGTTAAGCCGCTAATAGGGTTGCTTCGCAAGACGAAAAAACCGCTAGACGAAGACACTCGCGGAACGGATTAATTTCGTCTTGTGAGGCACCACTGTATCCTTCTTTGGCACCAATTGACCGACTATGCCCAGGAGAAAGGCCTCTGGTTTTTTCAAGAAGGTATATTTAAATACTTTTTTCAATTCATTGTATATCATTTCCCAGAAAGCCTTAATCCTTGGGCATGTCCACCAAAGGTGAAAGAATGTACCTTCAGTTTCTTTACATTTCCAACATTTGTTATCGGGCAAATGATAAATTTTTGCAAGCTTGACTGGGGTCATGTACCACCTGTATATCATTTTCATAATATTCTCTCTTAAGGCATTGCATGCCGTAAACTTCATACCTGTGGTCCATAACTGTTCCCAGTCAGCCATCATTATGTTATGTCCGACATCTTGTGCCCATTTAATCATAGCAGATTTCACCATTTCATCCTGAGTATTCCATTTCAACAGCAAGTTATACATCTTTGACAAAATCCTAGTTTTGGGTTCTAGTAGTTCTGTTTCTAATTTTGATTTTTCCACCTGGAAACCAATTTTCTTATCCAACTTATATGCCTCCATTATCTGATAATAATGAAGCCAATCTCGCACTTTGTTTTTTAATTTCTCAAAACTCTGCAATTTCAGTCTATCTCCGTCTTGTTCCAAAATTTCCCAATATTTCGGCCATTTGGCCTCCATATTGAGCTTTTTCAGGGCTTTTGCTTCCATCGGTGACAACCACCTTGGAGTTTTATTTTCCAATAAGTCCTTGTATCTTATCCAGACATTAAACAATGCTTTCCTAACAATGTGATTTTTAAATGCTTTATGTGCTTTGACCTTATCATACCACAGATATGCATGCCATCCAAATACATTGTTGAACCCTTCTAGATCCAAAATGTCAGTGTTTTCAAGAAGCAACCATTCTTTCAACCAGCAAAAAGCTGCTGATTCATAGTAAAGTTTAAAGTCTGGCAGGGCAAATCCACCTCGTTCCTTTGCATCTGTTAATATTTTAAATTTTATTCTAGGCTTCTTGCCCTGCCAGACAAATTTAGAAATATCTCTCTGCCACCTCTTGAAACAGTCCATTTTGTCCACAATTTGCAGTGTTTGAAACAAAAACAACATTCTAGGCAATACATTCATTTTTACCGCAGCAATACGGCCCAGCAGTGAAAGCTTCAAATTTGACCAAATTTCTAAATCTTTTTTCACTTCAGCCCAGCATTTTTCATAGTTGTCTTTAAATAAATTCCCATTTTTTGCTGTCATGTTAATCCCCAAGTATTTAACTTTCTTAACCACTGTTAAACCTGTCTTATTCTGAAACCTCTCTCTCTCCATTGGTGTTAAATTTTTCTCTAAAACCTTGGTCTTTAACTTATTCAACTTAAATCCTGCAACTTGACCAAATTCTTGAATCAGTTCTAAAACTCTTTTAGTACTAGATTCTGGCTCCTGTAACGTCAATACTAAGTCATCTGCAAATGCTCTCAATTTGTACTGTTTGGCTCCGACCTGTATACCTTTAACCAACCGGTCCCTTCTAATCATGTTCAGCAGAACCTCCAGGACCGATATAAAAAGCAATGGGGAAATTGGGCAGCCTTGTCTTGTCCCTTTTTCTATCCTAAATTCTTCCGTCACCACATTATTTACAATTAGTTTAGCCTTTTGTTCTGAATAAATTGTACTTATACCGTTTTCAAAACCTTGGCCTACCCCCATCCCCTGTAGGTTCTTCTTCATAAAACTCCAAGAGATATTGTCAAAAGCTTTCTCCGCGTCCACAAATATCAAAACTGCTTTAGTATTTATGTTCACTTCTAGTTTTTCCAAAATATCAATTATATTCCTCAAATTATCGGACAAGTGTCTTCCCGGGAGAAAGCCCGCTTGGTCTTTATGAATCTCTTCCATCAATACTTTTTTCAATCTCTTGGCCAAAATGTCAGCAAAAATTTTGTAATCCACATTAAGTAACGATATGGGGCGGTAGTTCTTAAGCTGAGTCTTTTCAGTCTCTGTCTTCGGTATAAGTACGCCTCTTTCCAAGACTCTGGTGCCCTTTTCCCTTCCAATATTTCGTTGCAGACTTCCTTTAAAGGTTGTAATAACCACTCTTTCAAAGATCTATAATATCTAGAAGTCAGCCCATCCGGTCCTGGAGATTTGCCTAATTGCATATTTTGAATGGCACCTTCTACTTCCTGTTCAGATATTTTATAGTTCAGCATTAACTTACTTTCTTGGGATATTTTCTGTAATCCATTTGTCTTCAGAAATCGGTCTATAGCCGTTTCCTTCTGTGGCCCTTGTGTATATAGTTGTTTAAAGTACCTATGGAAACAATTTCTAATCTCAGTTGGGTTATGTATATTCTTTCCTTCCACTTCTAAATTTGTAATAGTATTTAATTTTTGTCTTTTTTTCATTTGCCAGGCCAGCAATTTCCCACATTTGTTAGCTGATTCAAATGTTTTTTGTCTCATTTGTTTAATTTTCCATTCTATTTCCTGATTCATCATTTCCATATATTGTACTTGATATAACTTTATTTCTCTCAAAATCTCCTGCGACTTTGGTTTTGCTCTCAATTTCTTTTCACTTTCTTTTATTTTCCCCAAAATTTTATCTTTCTTCTCATTTTGACTTCTCTTCTTTATTGCATTCTGTTGTATCAGAAACCCTCTCATGACAGCTTTACTTGCATCCCAGATTACTCTTTTTTCTACATTAGTATTCATATTTATTTCAAAATAGTCTCTCAAGGTTTTTTGGGCCTTTTTATAAACTTCTTCATCTCTAAATAGGGTGTCATTCATCCTCCATCTGAAGGAGCCAGTTGATGTTAGTTTCAACTCCTTCCTTACCGCATTATGGTCGGAGCAGGTTTTTGGGCAGATTTCCACTTTCTTTATCTTTGGTGCCATTCCTCTAGTTACCCATATTTGGTCAATTCTAGTCCATGTCATCTTAGCTTCAGAAAAGAAGGTTCCCTCTCTTCCCAAGGGGTTCTTTGTTCTCCAAGTGTCCACTAAATCAAAATTGTCTATCATCTCAAAAAATGTTTTCGGTAGTCTACCATCCTTGGTAACTACCTGTCTCTGTGCCTTATCCATGTTTGTAGATACTACTCCATTCATGTCCCCCATCAAAATCAGATTGTAATCCAAATAATCCAATAAGGTCTCATGCAACTTTTTAAAGAATTCAGATTTCCCCTCATTCGGTGCATAAATTCCTACTATCAAAAATTTCTCTCCTTGAATTTGAATTTCAATTGCCAAAAATCTTCCTTGGTCATCTTTAAAAATTAATTTCGGTGATAGTCTCTCCTTTGCATATATCACAACTCCTCTTTTTTTGACTTTGTCAGATGAGATAAACTCCTGTCCCAATCTCTTATTAATCAGTAGTTTCCTGTGTGACCTTGTTACATGTGTTTCTTGTAGACAAATCAAATCCAATTGTTCCTTTTTTAGTAAATGAAAAACACTTTTTCTCTTTCGAGGAGAGTTCAAACCATTACAATTCCAACTTAACAGTTGCAGAGCCATGATGGGGTTACTTCACTTTACCTCCAACTGCGCCAAGTGTCTGTTCTTGTTCTGGCAGTGGCATCTCTTTCTCTGGACGATGCAGTCCAAAAGATAAATTTGCTATGTCTAGTATTCCTTTTTCCAATGCTTTTGGCTCTTCTCCGGATTCCACTTCTTTCTGTAGATCTTCTCCGTGATCCTTCAGAAACCTGTCTTTGTCATTGACTGATCTTATTTTTATCTTTCTTCCTTTATATTTAAAGGACAGGCCTTGAGGGAATTCCCACCTAAAGATGATTCTGTTTCTTCTCAGCAGGGCAACCAGATCTCCGTAGTTGAGCCTTAAGTCCAAAAGATGTTTTGGAATGTCCTTGAATATCTCCACACTTGAATCGTAAATTTCCAAAGTCTTTTGGTAATGCAGATTCAAAATTTTGTCTCTCTCCTCTTTTTTCCGAAGGGTAATCAGGCAGTCTCTCACCTTATTCCTCCTCCCTCCTCTTCCAAGTCTAAATGCACTCTCTATCTTAAATTCTTCCTTCCCCAAATCCTGTTGCCAGAAATCTGCGAATTCCTGTGTAAGAAAATCAGCCAAATTGTCTTTCTCACGTTCTGGTACAGCCCTGATTCTTAAATTTCTTTGTTTCTCTTTCAATTCAATCATAGACAATGTCAAGCCATGGTCCTCCAATTGCTTATATACCGGTGGTATCTTCTCTTGAGTAGCCGTTGCTATATCTTTTGCTTCTTCAGCTATCTTTCGAGTCGAAGCAGATTCCTGTAGTAATTTTTCAATAGACTCTGTGTTGGTATTCACCTTCTGTCCCAAATTATTGATGCTTGTAGTATTCTGGTCAATTTTAGCTGATGCTTCAGCTACTTGTTTATTTGTTTCAGCTACTTGTCTAGCTAAATTTTCCAAAGATTCATTAATTTTCCCAAGCGCCTGTGCCAAAACGTCTTCGGACGACATAACTTTTGGTTTAACCTGTGGAGGTGCAGCCCCTGGTATTCCAGATGGTCCAGATGTTGAAGCCCTTCGCTGCAACGCAGTATCTGTCCGATAGGGTCTGCCAGACCTAGTAGTTTTTTCCTGTGCCAACTCTAACTTTCCTCTTCCATCTGCCATAACACTCTCATGAGAATTCAAGGTCGATCCCACGGCTGGAAATTTGTTTTGAAATGGAAAATCCCTCTAGCCCAGTTGTTATTGTAGCAATGTCAAGCCTCCTCTAGGGGGACACAGTAACAGCCAAAGCTTGCAACTTTTAAAAAAGAAAATAGTTCTTATAAGTCCCCCAATTCACATAAAAACAACAGTTTCAGTTGCACTTAATCAGTTACTTTAAAGCCAGGAGAAGTTCAGAAACACTGTATCTCTTTTGCAGAGTTAGCTGTCAAAAGTCCTCTGCTTACCGATAGGCTTTCCACAGAACGGCATTCCTTATCTCAGGGCAGTCCGTTCCCAGGTTTTAGGCGGTGGATTTTAACTTCCTTTTCCCCCTTTTTTTGCAGATAAATACAGTTCAAGCCTTTCCCCCCTCCTCTCCTGCAATCCGGAGGGGAGATCTCTTTCCAGATGTTAAGATTTAAGTCTTTTTTCAAACGTCTTTCCGAGTTTCCGCTTACAGTCTCTTTGCTTTGATCTATTTACAAAAAAGGAAGGCAGACTTCCTGTTTATACCTTCCCGCTTCGGTGCCGAATTAACTTGTTTTTCCCCTTTAAATCCAATTTAATCCTACTCACGGGTAGTTGCTTTCAAAGTCAAATTGTCCCAGGAAAAAGTCAGCGCTCTCCGATAACGGCTATGCGGCTTCACTCCACGGAAGAAGCAGTCGACTCTCAGCACTGCGCCACTCACCCCGTCCCTCTCCGGAGCCCTTAAAAGGGTCCCTTCGCAACTTGGGGGGGCGCAAAAGGTGCCCGCCGAGTCCCCACGTTCACAGGCTTCGCCCGCCTGTGATTTCTAAAGGCCCCCGCTTCGCCACAGCGGTAAGACCCGATCCCGCGGAGCTGGTCCCTCAGAAACTCAGAGGGAATCTGCCATTATCGATGGCGCCAACCCGGAAGTCGTTTGTTCCATTCTTTTGACTTCACTCACACAAGCAATGAAATTGCTTTGATTTTTTAGTATCTTTGAGGAGCTTTTTGTTTCAAAATGTTTGTAGCTGTTTGAGTAGAGAAATGAGTAAATCATCTTCTTGTTTTATTTTCATCACTGGAATGTCCTTCATTCTACAAGAAATGTAACTTTCACCTGTATAAATGTAATTCTTTTATCTGGTTCCATTGTAAAATACTTTTCGCTGGTGCAATGTAAGTGATTTGGACATTTGCTTCTGCTGTTTTGTCACCCTGTTTGACATCTGCTCTTGACCTGCCACTTACATCCTCTCTGTGTGACCTATTTCTCCCACACTCCTGCTTCAGCTTCTGCCTCCGATTATGCGCTTCTCTCTGCCACAGACTCTCCCATGTCACTAAGCCCTGTTACCTCTTCAGCTTCTGACACCTCTTCATCCCAGTCTTCTCCCTCTTCCCCTCTGACAACTCATTGTTGTTCCATCACCACTTCCTATGGCTCTGAGCCTTCTTCTCTTGCCAGCTGCTTCCTCCCACCAATCCTCTGCATCCAACCAGTTCATGACATCCTGCCGTACCCTCTCTGAGGGCAGAGGAGACAGCAAGTGGACCTCCTTTGCTAAACCTAGCCCCCCCCCCCCGAGGGTCTGCAAAGAATGATTTGGTCTTTCAGGTATTTGGGGCCTACGTCTACAACTCCCATCAGCTCCAGAAATTATGGTTAATGGCCAGGGAGGATGGGAGTGGTAGTTCTGCAACTTATGGAGGGCCAAATTTTCCGCACACCTGACCTATAGAGTGAGGGGCTGAAAATTAAGATCCCCGCCTTCTTTTCTGTGTTATTATTTCCCTTATATCTCCCTGCTGAGGCGTCCCGGGTATTCTTGAACTATAATTCCCATCACCCCAGATCACTGGCCATGCTGGCTAGGGATGATGGGAGTTGTAGTCCAACAACATCTGGTGACCCAAGGTTCAGAAAGGCTGGGCTGGACTCCAGACATAGCCAGTGAGAGGTTGGCCATAAGTCTGCGTCTGTTAAGAGTCTTAAGGAACAAGGTGGGCTGGATGTAGCAGACTTTCAAACAAGGCATGCAATAAGTGCTTGGTCTATTATATATATGAATTTTGGATTTTTTCTAATATGCCAATAGGACTACTTTTACTTCCTGTGTGAAACAACAAATAGTTTGCCAATCCTGATTTTTTTCTTTTAAAATACTCTGAACATGTACAGTTTTGCTCTTTAAACTCACTTTGAATCATAGCACCACCATTACAGGAATACAATAAATCTGACTCCTGCTGCCCTGCTGCTAAACACTTTACTTTGCAACAAGCACCATTTTACTGTAGAAAAAGGATAGTATGTTTTAAAAGAAAAATAATAAACTGAGCGCCTGGAACCATGCACATGCCTGTCTGCCCGCTGACTGTAAACGGTGTAAGAAATAAGAAAGAATGGCAGCCCTGGCTAGTCCAAGCCCTGCTTCTCTCTCCACTTCTCTGGCGCCTTCCAGCTCTCCAAGCAAAGTCACTTTCCTGCAGTATGCAAACAAGAACACAAAGAAAACTGGCTTCCATGTGCAAGGACTAGAACTGTGTGGAGGCCTTTGGAGACAGTGGTATGATCTACAATTCTGGGAAGGTTTTTTTAATTGCCTCTGTATGCGTTGCTTAAATTAACCTGAACCTAAGAGCAGCCCACCTGGATGAGGCCCAAGGCCCATCTGGTCCAGCATCCTGCACTCAGAATGGCCAAGCAAATGCCCCACAGAGGAGCCTGCAAGCAGGACAGGGGGCCACAGCCCCTCCCTCCCTGCTTGCACTTCCCAGCAACTGCCTCAAAAAGTGGAAGTGTTTTCCTGGCCAAAACTAGTGAGAGTGACCTTTTAAAAGGCCAAATTCTTTATCTCAGAGGCTATTGAATAACCACTGCTTGTCTTCACAGCCTAAGTACAAAGAAAACGGCGGGGGGGGGGGGGGGCATTTACAAGTCACAGCTATGAGAATCTCCAGGCATCTTCATTCTTCTTTACACATGCATTAAATAACATGCATGGGAAGGGGCTTTAGAGATTGGCAACCCAATCATTATTCATATTTACTCAGAAATTCAGTGTACATATTCCTAGTTTAATGTGCATAGGATTGTTGTCTAAGGTTACTTGCTTTTTAGAGATTCAATGAGCTGAAAGTTAAGAACAACCTTTTAAAAAAAAACTTTTGAATTCCCCTCCACCAGGTTTGATGCACGGATCTCTCTAAATAAAGTAATATCTTGCTCTTCTCCTGCCTTCCTTTAGAAGACTGGCAAAGGAATGCCTCTTCTGCTGGGGTTTTCCTGTAAAGGACCTGTGATATGGAACACAGGCATCGTGGAAGGATGCAATTGCTGGAACCATGGCCAGTTTGCTTATATCATTATTCCTTTAGTGCTTGCTGTTTCAATGTTTCATATCATGTATTTATGACTTCTTCAAATCTGTCAACCACCTTGTGACAATTTGGGAAAGAGCTGTCTAGATTGGTTTAGTGTGTTCAGAAATTCCCTGCCACGAAAATGGAGAAGGGGTGGACGAAGAGAGAAGTAAATAATATTTTGAGGGGAGGAAACCTTTGCTGTTGGAAATTAAATTAGTATTTGTAAACACTGTCAATGGGCAGGCAATTTCTACATGTTGTCAAGCTATATGAAACCTTCCCTCAGAAATCTCATTTTCTGGCCTCTAGACTTGCCAGCATTTTTTGATTGCCAAAGCAATCATCATTATGATGCAAGCCGTAAGATGCTAAATATCATTGCATGACAAATGCTGTAAATCAAATATAATTCCATGCCAACTATCAAATACTGCCCAGTATCAAATATCAAAAGTCAGTATAAGATATTTCAGACAGATATAAAATATTTTCTGACTATTAAGCAAAGATACTTGTTTAGAGAGCATCTGAATAATGTTCAACACCAAGTTTGCTGTGGAGAATTTGGGGGGGGGGGGGAATGATGTCAGCTCTGTGTGACATGCAACATGCTTCTATCTAATTTTGTTTAGATCCAATCACTGGAAGCCAAAGGGAATTACAAGGTAGAATTTGAAGAATTTCACCCAGTAGATACATTGTAATTTCACAATTTTCCAGCTTACAAACTGACCAGCAGGTTTACAATATATAGTATTGTGGCTGCTATGTTCTATCCTCAGCCATGGTTGAAAACATGGAGAATGAGTGTATGTGCATGTTCTCCTCCTCTGTTGCTTCCTGGTTTGTCAAACCAGCTTGCCATGACACCTGCCCCAGAAAACTGTGGTTTGAGCAATCCTCCAAATGAGAATTGCTAACCAGGATGGAATTGTGTTTGGAACTCTGGTTTGGTTTGCTCAAACTACAGTTTGCTAGATCAAATATCATGGCAAAGTAGTGTGACAAATCAGGAAGTGTCCCATTAAGCTCAACCTCCAGATGGAGGAGGGAAAACACACGCCCACAACTCCAAACGAATTATTCAAACTTTTTATTAGAACGAAGTCTCCAACTTGCTCTCACATTCGCCTGAGATCAGGATCCCCCCCCCGCACGCCTTTTGCCTATTCTCACCTCCCTCACTTTATATGATTTCCCAAATTGCTTTGGTTTCCTAGAAACCCTCTTCCCAATTCAATTTATGCACTAGATGCATGGCAGAAATGTTGTCTTCCAGGAAACGCTGTTACAGAGATCAAATGCTAAGCAGTTTAAGATTGTAGAAATGCCAACTGCCACCCCCACGCCAAATAGTAGAGGATTGTCTCAGCCCAACTGGATGGATTTCAATTGGCCTTTATTAATAAATAAAGGCAACAAATGAGACACAACTCTGTATATCATGTGGAGGAAATGAGACCGACTGTGGTGGAACTACTGTGGTGGATAGGCATTGTTTCCATGCACCCAGGCAGAAAGCAATTCCAAAAGAGGGTTGTACAGTGACAGCCAAGTTGGCTTATGTGAATCAATATCTAGTGAGGTCACACCTCCGGGTGTCTTTGGACAAAAGTGTCTAATCAAATTTAGCCGCATGCTCAAATCAGTTCATTAGGATGTTTTTCACAAGTCTTCTCCCACTGTCTTTTACCTTAACTCTTGCTTTGAGAGGTTTCATTCATCACCAGAGCTGAACTGAATATTCATAACTACTCAAGTTAACTGGCCCAAAGATCCAAAAGGGGATGCCAAGAGACATTTTCACAGGCATTTGCTAAACAATAAAGGGGAAGAAAATTTTATAAATGAGAGACAACTGCTATAGGAAAGATGTGCAAGGTCCTCCTTTAACAATATGCTATAGTAGAAACAGAGGAAGAAATGCCCCAGTCAGCTGTGCAGCCATCGTCCACGTTCTGCTGTAACATCTGAAGCCTCTAAAGATTCATTGAACACACAGACTCATCCCTGGCAGAGTGAAGCACGACCAGACATTGCCATTTGAGAGAATGATGTACAGCAGAGTGAAACACTTTCCTTGGAATGGGAAAACACATAGAAATACAGGTCACTTTCTTTGCAGATATGTTGTGTCAATGTATTTTTATTATTTGCTTATGCTACTTCTCCTTTTACAGTACTGAAATCACATGGCCATTCTTCTCTGTCATCTTCAAGCCTTGGGCATCTCTCATTTAGACAACTGCAATTTTCTCTTGCAGTTTCCAGTGTCTCACCTGGGATTCATCATGTCTATCCCTCACTGTACTGCAGAAATGATTCACCACCCTCGCAAAATCCCCATACTTCCTGTCCACTATAGAGTCCTAGGGCCAACTCTATAGCCTTCCCTCCCCATCTCTCCACACAGCTCTTCATTCCTCCCCTCCATCAGCTTCTATTATGGGAAGATCTCCTGTTCCCTTAAAAGACTCCATACTCTCTCCTCTATACTTGGAACTGCCTCCCAGATTATCTGCATGATGACACCCTTCTCAAAAATCACCTTTGGCACAACTACCTCATCCCATACCTTACTGTATAACTCAGCCTAGCTGTATGCAACTGAAAGAACAGCAGATTGCTACCCCTGCCTCAGTTCCCCCCTCCCTCTGTTTCCCCTTTGTCATGGTTTAAACCAGGCATCTTCAACCTCAGACCTCCAGATGTTTTGGCCTACAACTTCCATGATCCCTAGCTAGCAGGACCAGTGGTCAGGGATGATGGCAACTGTAGTCTCAAAACAGAGCCGTGGTTGAGGAAGCCTGGTTTAGATGGTAAATTCCTTGGAACAAAGACCTGTTGTCTTCTGTTCTATAAAGCAATATGCACACTGATTGTGCTATATAAATTCACAACAATAATTTCTTAGTCTTTTCAAAATCCTTCCCTCAATCAGTGAATGCAGCCTCCTTGAATTCCGATGAAGTTTCTCATGAAACCACCACCAGGTTCATTTCAACTAAGTACTATGTATTTAAAACCAGTGCTGGGCAACCAAAAAGGGTGGCCAACTCAGCCATAATTGTTAATAAATTTGCATCTCTTCTGTGTTCAGTGTTAACAGGGCAATTTGTCATCCACCACCAGCACAGATTTCTTGCCAACTAATGCATAATGGTTCCAGGTAGAAAGTCAATTAATAAAATGAATGTCCAGCATGTCCACACGTAAAATTTAACAATTTACAGAACTGATGACCATTAAACTTTTGCTTCTTTCCCACACAAGCTAACCAGCATAGCAAGACCTGTGACAACTACATTCTTGGGAGTAAGCAATCATGGTGGTGCCTTTTTCCTCTTGGAACTCTGGTATGCCATAATCCCCATTTTCTCACTGTTGTCCTTGATTTCTCTGCTATTAAAAGGGACACAGCAGTGGCTCTTTGGTTCACTCCACAGAGGAGGCCTGAAAAAGAACAGGGCTTAATCTCCTTTCAGAACTTTTTGGTGTTTTTTGATAACCCTTGAGGCCCAAAGAGAAAATAATGAAGTGTTTGTCCCTCACCTCCTGGGGTTTCAGATATGGGCATAGCCATACTCTTGGGATGAGATAATGGAGACTGAGAGAGAGTTCACACTCGCTCACTCCCACCCTTCTGTGTGCCATTAACTCATGGGAAAACAGAAAGCAGCTCAATAAATACAAATACCTCATTGCCACACCCCAGCATTATTAACACATAGCAGCAGAGTTAATCAAACTGGAGGGATCCATGGATACACCAGTGAAGCAGAAATTTTGGCTCCTACACACCTGTTTTCCATGAAGGTGCTTTGCAGATTGCACCATCTAGTTTCTTTTCCCCTTTTTTTCTTTTGGTAAGAGCTCTTCCCCCAACCCCAACAGATTTTATTGAAACTTTTCATCATGCAATACAACAAAAAGTCATCTAAATAAAAATAAAACAAAAGAGAAAAAAGAGAGATGAAAACCCAAAGCCCTCTCTCAAAGATGGATCTTAATCCTTGTCTTACACAGACAGGGGCAGGCCCCTCATCGGGGAGCTTCCCTTTCTTCTCTCATATATCGAACAGATGGAAAGCTCTTCAAGCTGAGCAGGCTGAAAGCAAAGAGTAAGGTTACCGTAACTTCCGTCATAGAGCTTCAGTATGCTGATGACAACGTAGTGTGTGCACGCTCAGAGGATGACCTCCACACCATCCTAAATATCTTTGCAGAAGCTTACAAAAAGCTTGGCCTATCACTCAACATCCAAAAAACCAAAGTGCTGCACCAGCAAGTACAAAATAACCCCTCTGCAGTGCCACAAATCCAACTCAGTGGTGTAACATTGGAAAATGCCGATCACTTCTCCTACCTAGGAAGTTATCTTTCCACAAGGGCCAACACTGATGCCGAAATTCAGCATCGCTTGAGCTCTGCAATGCAGCTTTCTCCCGATTGAAGAGTGTTTGAGGACCGGGACATTCACAGGGAAACCAAACTGCTTGTTTACAAAGCTATTGTACTACCAACTTTACTATATGCTTGTGAAACATGGACCACTTATAAACGCCATCTCCAACTCCTCGAAAGATTCCATCAACGGTGTCTCCGAAAATTTTTACACATCACTTGGAAAGACAGGCGAACTAATATCAGTGTACTGGAAGAAGCAAAGATCACCAGTGTTGAAGCAATGATTCTTCAACATCAACTTTGTTGAACGGATCATGTTGTGCAGATGCCTGGTGATCGTCTTCCAAAGCAACTACTCTATTTCAAACTTAAAAATGGAAAGTGTAATGCTGGTGGTCAACAAAAGAGGTTTAAAGATTGTCTCAAGGCAAATCTAAAAAAATGTAGTATAAACACTGACAACTGGGAAACAGTGGCCTGTGAGAGCTCCAATTGGAGAACAGCCTTTGCCAAAGGTGTCATGGGCTTTGAAGACACTCAAACTCAGGATGCAAGGGAGAAACATGCTAAGGGGAAGGCACGCCTTGCAAATCCACACCGTGATCAACTCCCGCCTGGAAACCAATGTCCCCACTGTGGAAGGATGTGTGGATCCAGAATTGGCCTCCACAGTCACTTACAGACTCACTGTTAAAACCGTGTTTATAGAAGGCAATCTTACTAGGCTACGAGGAAGAAGAAGAAGAAGAAGAAGAAGAAGAAGAAGAAGAAGAAGAAGAAGTGGTGGGCCAGAGAAGCAGCACGGGGAGGGGGGGGGCTGGAAGAAGAGGATAAAGGGGCAAGTAGTCCTCCTCCCCACCCCACAGCCCCAGCCACTGTGCCTACCTTCCCAGGGGCTGCCACCACCACCACCGCTGCTGCTGCTTCTCGTGGGTAGACAGAGGGAGCTTGTCTGCTCCGCTCTCTGGCCCACAGGAGCACCAGGGCAGTGGCAGGGGGAAGATGAGCTGTGCAAAAGTGCTGGCTCCGGGGAGAGGCTGTGTAAAGTGGTGCTCAGCCAGCTCAGCACAGCCCCCTTCCTCTTCTAGGCAGGGCGGGGAGAAGCCAGGAGGAGGGAGGGAGGAGGTGCCGCTGTGGTGTGTGTGATGGGGGGGAATGGAATGGCACAGGAGAAAAAATGGTGCAGCCCGAACAAACAGAATCCCCACGCCAATCAACGGACAGTCCGTGGGCCGGATCCTGAAGGCAATTGGGCCTGATCCAGCCCCCGGACCTTAGTTTGCTGACCCCTGTTTTAGAGCATTGATTTCCCATACTTTCTTTCGACAGCAATTTCCACATTGGCTTGAAAATCTGTTCCACATGCTGTAGGATTCTGTATCTTGTTCCAAGATGCACACTTGCAGTTCATGTGAGGCTCTGTTGGGCATTGTCCAGACCTGTGGGGTCTCACTACATGGCATCACATCAGCTGAGAGCATTTGCTAAAACTAGGAAGGGATACATCTGGGATGAAACACTAAGGAAGCAAACAAAATTAAGCAAATTCCTAATCTGAAAAATGTACAGTGGTACCTCTGGTTACAAACTTAATTCATTCCAGAGGTCCGTTCTTAACCTGAAACTTTAGCTAATGGGGCCTCCTGCTGCCGCCGTGCCGCCACACGATTTCTGTTCTGATCCTGAGGTAAAGTTCTTAATCCAAGGTACTACTTCTGGGTTAGGGGAGTCTGTATCCCGAGGTGTTTGTAACCTGGGGTACCACTGTAGTTGCCGTTATTTGTGGACAGAATCCTGAAACTGAATCATTAGCACATCATTATCAATATCCTTAGCTGTAACGCAAAAAGTAGGAAAGTGTACTTTTAAGATTTGTTGCCAAATGATGAACTCCACAACCTGGGTAGAAAATCTAGTACTACAGATGACACACTGGGAAAAAATCAAACAAATTAGCATGCCATCGTTTGTGGCTGAACCGCTATACCATTACTGGTATTTTGCTTGTGTAGTGATTCCATTGGTGTTTTGCATTACATGGCAAAACCATAGGTTCTTTTTCTAAGAAAAGAATTGCTTAATGTGCCAGATGGCACATCTGGAGAAACGAACCAGCAGCCTCAAATGATAAAAATGATAACTCTGAGGCGCACTGGCTGGGCTCCTAAAAGATGACACTCCTCTCAGCATTTCTCCTGAGGGAGAAAAATGTCAATTGCTGCATGATGTGGCCAAAGTTGCATGTTCCTATGGTCCATAATTTCTTAAATATTGGGTTTAACCATACATATTGTTGTGGGGGGGGGTTGGGGGGTAGTATGCGTACTCTGTCCATTTCCCTCCCTCCAAACCCACCCCCTCCATGCCGCCCTAGACGCTGGCAACCCATCCTATGCCACTGGGGCACAATCTGTGTTCTGGTCCGGATCCAAGTGGGCACTACAGTGCACGTAGGAGCCAACTCCCAGGGGCCAAGGGGCCCTCAGCCCCGCCAATAAAATATTAAAAGGGGCTACCCCCCAAAAAAGTTGGTGGACATTGCCCTTCTAATGTTGTGTGTGCATTGCGTCATGTGAACAATTATGTGGGGTGGGGCTTACCAGGGTCCCCCCAATATTTAATTCAAGTTGGCACCCCTGACTGAGTATATAGGAAATGATTAGCACAAGGTGCTTAAAAAACCCTCGTAATACATGTTTATGTGAGTCTACATTTGGCTGAATTGTGCTGTATTTGGAAAAAAATTCACTTGCTGCTTGGCTTTTGTGTGCAGGTGTTTTGTCATTGTATTTTCTTGTTTTAAAGTCTTGTACACTCGTTTGCGAGGGCAAAGTGCTTTTACAAGTGAGATTTTTAAACACACAAACAAACATGATTCAGTCTAACTCTTTCCTTCCATCTCCGTCTTCAGCCATTGCTTTCCTGCTTCTTCTGTTGGCCGACCAAGGAAGCAGAAAGGCAGCAGAAGGCTCCATTGAGCCCTAGGGCAACCCCCACCCCATCCCCTCTATGCAGTAAATCATAGATATAAATCTATGATTTCTGCATTGCAGTGGGTGGACTAGATGATCTTTGGATCCCTCTGGATTCCTTCCAACTATACAATTCTATAATTCTATGAACTTCATTAAAGCTACACATTTCTCCAGATGGTATGGCTTGCTTTAAAAGGAGAACAATAGATCCCAATATTTAAGGAACTTACATTTCCCCCCATTCAGACAGGCTTTTTGCAGAGCTTAGATTTCAATCTATGCCCTCTGCATACCTGGATGGAAGATAACAGCAAATTCCTGTGTAATTGTGGTGTTTGCCATGCCAAAGATGTGATGTAGTTTATCCTGAGATACCCACTGTACAATGGGCTGAGATTTGTCACATTTTCTGCCCCCATGCATCGGTTGGAGTTATAACTTTCATTATTTGTAGTTTCCCAGATGAAAACGTATTGCCTCTTGGGTGAACAATACAAAGGCTTAGGATGAAGCAATGTGTTGTATATCTTTTACAAACTATCGCATGAGTATCTTTATAGTTAGAGGCTACCATAGTAAACTATGGGTATCATCCAGTGAAAGCTAAGTATTCTTAAGTCTTATTGGTTTGATTTCAGTGATTAAGAACTTCATGAAAATATTTCATGATAATAATAAATGGAACTTAAAAATTGCTTGATGTGGGACAGAAAGGGTGGTGCCTTACTTATAGTAGCCTAAGTTAGGTCCACAAATTTTGATGACTCTAGTCTAAGCAAAACTTAGCTGAACACCATCCACTGTGTCCAAATAGCATATTGTTAACTGCCACAGGTGTTAGCTTTCACCTCCAGTTTCCAACAGCAGAAGGAGATGGAAATTAGATGGCCCCATGTGTGTAGAATGGATTGTTACCACTTCAGATTGCAAGTAGGGGAATCATTATTTTTAAAATGTTCCTCTATGTAAACAAACAAACAAACAAAACCAATCCTAGAATAGCAGGCAGCAAACGGGGGATAGAAACTCTAGCCACAATATGGCAATTTGCCAGGGAAATAACAATAAGTTGGGGCCAGAGCAAGCTAGTTACATTTTCATCAATGGGAAGTTAGCTATTCATTTCAATAGAACTGTTATGCCAACTTAAAATAATTGCTAACTGGCTGTGGATCCAACACAATACTCTCAACCCAATCTTCTGTTTGAAATACCTCTTCACCATTCAGTTGTTGTTGTTGTTGTTGTTGTTGTTGTTGTTGTTACATTTACATACAGTACCACCTTTTTCTTCAGGGGAGCTCAAGGTAATATACATGATTCTTCTCCTCCCCATTTCATCCTCACAACAACCTTGTGAGGTAGGTTAGGCGAAGAGATGGTGGCTGGCCCAAGCTGAGTTTCATGGCTCAGTGGGGATTTGAATCCTGGTCTCCCATGTCATAGTCAAACCATTACGCCACACTGGTGTCAGGTACAGAGACAGCAATGTGCCCAGTGCCATCCCATGAGCTTCACAGCTGAGCAGAGGCAGCCTGATGTTGGTTTTGGAGATGGGAAACTTGGGTTTGAACTTCTATTTCTCCTCTGTTTTCACTTGGTAGCAACAGGCAATTTGCTCTTTGGCCCTGTTTGGGTGGACAAGCTATCTTCTTCAAGGCTGCCACTGAAATTTGCAGCCCTGTGCTTTGGGCTTCATGTTGAAATGCTCCTCCAGTGTGGGAATGCTGGGTCGTGTGGATTGTAACCACACCACCAGGCCTCTGGGAGGCCCTTGCAATATGGCAGATGAATGTGGAAAGTGCATTTAGGAATTCCTGTAGACTTGGTATGTAAACTGCCACATCCATGATAGATTCAGAACCGGCATGTATTGCTGCTGCTACTGCTGCTGTTTTGCATGGACTTAAACAGAAAGGTAAATGTGCAAAATTAAGTAATAAATGCAGTGTCTGGCAGACCAAAGAAAGGCCAAGGGAAGGTCAGAAAGTGAACCAACCAGCATCTCCAACCTGGCCTCCACAGCAGGTTCCACATCCTCCTCCTCCTCTTTACCCAGACTTGCCTACGCCCTTGAGAAACTCCTGTCCCCAGCATGACCTACATTTCCAGCTGGTAAAGCCTTCTGGCATTCCCCACAATGTCATGAGGGAAATTGCAGAAGGCATTTTGAAAAGAAAAATATCTGGTCACCCTAACTTAGCTTCAGCATAAACAAAGACAAACTAAACAACACAAACATGTGGAACAAAAACAAAAGAATACCCAAACCACTTTATTGGAAACATGTCTTGAGTCTTAAAGACATTCATTGAAATTCAGGGACACAAAACACCCAAAAAATACCCCCAACATGTCCAAACTCTCTGAAGCATCCCTTTCGCTCCTCCAATCTGGGTTCCATCATCTTCTCCCATACCCAAAAACTTGTGGTGTCCGTAGGAGTATGAAACAACTTTGGTGTAACCACCAGAAGGAACTTTCCGTCTGGCGGAGGAAAGCCATGTGTTCTCCAGGAACCAAGTTTTGCAGTCATAAAATGTTTTTCAATAGCAACCATGTGACAGGCAGTCCTCCAGACTGAAAATAATAATTTATTTTTGGAGACTGGATATGTAATGCCACTGGGAAGTAATCATGGCTAGCCCCACCCTGAAGGCCAGATGTCAGGGACAGGCAGGAGTCCGGGGGGGGCAGAGGAGGCAGGGGGCAGGAGGATGATCTAGGGCCAGTGATTTGTGGGGTTCTGCACCACCCCTGAGGCAGAGGAAAGAGGAAGAGGCCAGGCAGTCAGAGATGGGGGAACAGGCAGAGGAAGAGATGCAGGAAGGCACAAACGGGGAAGAGACAGTCCCAGGGAGAGTCCAGTCTTTAGAATCTCCTCCATCCTCTCTCCCGCTGTCTCCAAGGACAAGGAGGAGCTTAAAGTGAGAAGAGCAGCTGGAGATGCTGCACAGAAAAAGTCGCTGGTTGCTTGCATGCACCACACCAGAGGGAGTTTAAGCATGCTGAAGGGGGTGTGGTCGTGCTCTGGCTCCAACTGTCTGGGGTCAGAGCACAAGTCTGAAGAAGGAGGTGCCCAGCTAGCTAACCTGCAGGAGTGGTGCATGTGATTCTTGCACCTCAGGAGCTGATGTAATGGAGTGCTTTGGCAGCAAAGAACTAAACTTCCAATTGCGTGTCCTCCTTGGGGCTGGGGGGCTGGGTGTGCTCAGGACACCAGGGTACATTAAAAGCAGAGCAATACAGTGCATTTGTTGCTGGACTGTGCCATTCCAAAGGCAGGTAAGGAGGTCAGTGAGAAAACTGCACATCAGAAAGAAGCGTTCCATTCAGGCTTCCTTTCTGACATGGTCGTTTTATATCCTGGCCACCTGGTGCAATCTGATGGCTGTCAAATTAACTGTGAGACATCATAGCAGAAATCTTCACAGAATTCAGTTGTCTTTGCTCAGAACCAAACTAATGTTCCTCAGTGCAATTTTATCCCTAACTAATGCCTTGTTCATTCATTCTCTACTATGGTACCAGTTGGATAGCTCAGTTGGTTAGAGTGTGGTGCGGATAACGTCAAGGTCACAGTTTGATCCCCATATGGGATGGCTGCATATTCCTGCCTTGTAGGGTGTTCGACTAAATGATCCTCAGGGTTGCTTACAATTCTATGATTCTATTATTTTCTGGATCCAGTATACTGTATGTGAATCAGGTCCCCCATGCAACACAAAAGAGAGGACAGAAAATAGCATATCCTGATTTAAGTGTGCAGATGAATTAAAAGAAAAGTGCAAGAATAATCCAAGCCAAACATCGCCATGATGTACGAGTGTAAACGACTGCTGGACAGATCACCAATTAATACGTTACATGATGGCTATTGATATTATATCTCAACTCAGGTTTCAAGGAAGGAAACCAAGGTGCAGAATGAACACTCAAGCCCTTCAAGATCCCATAAAGCAGAATTGCTTCCAAGTGACTCTTAAGGACCACCTGCTTTTAGCATTCCCTGATAACATCGAGGAACACTGGACCAAGCTAGAAACATCCATTATTGCAGCCTGCGAACAAACTACTGGATACCAAACCAAGAAGCACCAGGACTGGTTTGATGAGAATGACAGTGAGATTGAAGGCATTATCGACAAGAAAAGGAAGGCCTTTCAGATCTGGCAGAGATAGAAACTGCGCCACTAAGGAAAAAAACCTGTTCCAACACTAAGGCTCAGGTTCAAAGAAGAACCAGGGAAATAAAGAACTCCTGGGGGATAAAAGAAAAAGAAAAAAAGCTCAAGAGATCCAGCATTTAGCCAACACTCATGTCATTAATGGGCCAAAAATCATGGCATATGCTCAATAGTTAGTGCCACACTTCTACAGTGGTACCATGGTTTTCAAACAGCTTAGTTCCTGATCAACTTGGAAATCGAAGACTGCAAACCCGGAAGTCAGTGTTCCGGTTTGCAAACTTTGCTTTGGAAACCAAATGCGCTCCTGAGCTTCCATTGCAGTGTTCTGATGTGATATTTGGTGCTTTTGTTTTTGCTAATTTTTGTGTTTTTGTTTGTGTGACTTTTTTGTTTTTGTGACTGTGCTTGCTCTTCGTTTTATGGGACTCTGGCTTGTGACTTCATTTTTGTGACTTGTTTTTGTGACTGGAACCCAGTTGAGCTACTGATTGATTGTGTGACTGTGGAAATGGACAAAAGCTGATGACTATCATCATTGCAGGTAAGAAAAAAATTAAGTTAATTTTTTATCATCTACAGTACTGTCTTATTTGTTTTATATTACAGTACATTGATTATTCCTTTCATTTTATGGATAATTGTCTTGTTAGTAAAATTCATTTTAAATTGCTGTTTTAGGGGCTGTTTTTGAAAGTCTGGAACGGATTAATCTGTTTTGCATTATTTTCTATGGGAAAACGTGCCTTGGTTTTGGTATGGACTTCTGGAACGGATTAAGTTTGGGAACCAAGGTACCACTGTAAAAGATAGAGAAGCTATTGCATTGCTCTGGAAAGAACATTAACGGCATCTCCTTAACTGCAACTCCCCCATAGCTGCTGAGATCCTCTCACAAATCCCACAAAAACAAATTAGAGGGGAGCTTGCAGTATCTCCAAATCTGGGAGAGTTGTGTACAGCTGTTAACCAAATGAAAAACAACAAAGCCAGTGAAGCTGATGGGATACCTGCCGAAGTCTTCAAAGTGGGTGGAATTGAACTTACACAACAACTTCACAAGCTCATCAAAAAAATCTGGGAGAAAGAGGAGATCTCAGCAGACTTTTTGTACCTTTTTGTAACTTACAGTCTAGATTTTAAGTTGCTAAGCTTTTAAATTGGGCTGAGGTCTACTCTTGCACTTTTTCATTTAATTCATCTGCCTCTTCTTCTCTTTCTTCTTTGGTGATCACTCATAGCCAAGTAAGATTGTCTTCCATGAACACGATCTTAGCAATGAGTCCATAAGTGACAGTGGAGGTCAATTCTCGATCCACACGTCCTTCCACAGTGGGGACATAGGTTTCGGGCCAGGAATTGATCACGGTGAGGGTTTGCCAAATGTGCTTTCCTCTGAGCTCATTTCTCCTTTTCGCCCTGAGTTCGTGCTTCTTCAAAGTCCATGACACCTTTGGTAAAGGCTGTTTTCCAAATGGAGCACTTGTAGACCAGTGTTTCCAAGTTATCAATATTTCTACTACATTTTTTGAGATTTGCCTTGAGAGCATCTTTAAACCTCTTTTGTTGTCCACCGGTATTTCGCTTTCCATTCTTGAGAATAGAGTAGTTGCTTTGGAAGACGATAATCAGGCATCCAAACACCATGACCAGTCAAATGAAGTTGATGTTGAAGAATCATTGCTTAGACACTGGTGATCTTTGCTTTTTCCAGTACACCTTTAAGTTGGATTTGTGGTGCTACAGAGGGGTTATTTTGTACTTGCTGGTGCAGCACTTTGGTTTTTTGGATGTTGAGTGATAGGCCAAGCTTTTTGTAAGCTTCTGCAAAGATGTTTAGGATGGTGTGGAGGTCATCCTCTGAGTGTGCGCACGCTACATTGTCATCAGCATACTGAAGCTCTATGACGGAAGTTACGGTAACCTTACTCTTTGCTTTCAGCCTTCTCAGCTTGAAGAGCTTTCCATCTGTTCGATATATGATTTCTACTCTGGTGGGGAGTTCCCCTTCAATAATGTGTAGGCTCATGGCGATGAAGATAATACATAGAGTTGGTGTGATAACACAACCCTGTTTAATGCCTGATCCCACTGTGAATGGTTCACTTTGAGAGCCATTGTTATCCGCGATTGTTACTGCCATATTATCGTGGGGGAGCCAAAGGATGTTCACAAATTTATCTGGGCAGCCAATTTTCAGAAGGACAGTCCGCAAAGCAGTGCAATTTACAGTTTTGAAAGCCTTGGTCAGGTCAATAAATGCCATATAAAGAGGTTGGTTTTGCTCTCTGCATTTTTCTTGAAGCTGTTGAGCAGTGAAAATTATATCCACTTTCACCCTAGAAGGTCAAAAACTATTTTGGGATTCAGGAAGGGTAGCCTCGGATATAGTTAGGAAACAGTTTGCTAAGATCCTTGCAAGAATTTTGCTGGCTGCAGCTAATAATAAAGAGATGCCTCAACAATTTCTGCAGTCTGTTCTATCACCTTTTAAAAAAAGATTGATGATTTTGGCAACAAAGTCTGCAGCATTAGGAAAATAGGGCAGAATATAGGCAGCAAAATGCCTTGTAATGTATTGAAAGCTCTTACGATCAATGTTAAATTACATTGTTTTTGTAGTACAAAATCTGACATATTATCAAGATGTCGCTGAGAAGCTTAATGAGTGCAGCAAACAAAGTTGGACCATTACAGCTTGTTATTGGCTCTGTTCCTACAGCCTAACACAGTAAACCTATTCAGCGAAGGAGAAGAAAGGTGAACCACAGCAGATTGCTGCTGATTAGATAGCAGCAGGGATTTTTGTACAACTCCTGAGCCTAACTCATTGTTGAACTGTCTGAGCAGTGACATCCTGGAATTTCAGCAGCATGGCCATTAAAAAGGTCTAAAGCTATTTTTTAATGTGCCCCAGATCAGTGCCAATCACAGATCAGATACTGTGGCGCATCCAAATATTTTAAGGTGTTATTTGTATTCCTATTGTCTTCAGGGTATTAAAAACAGAACAAAAACATCTTGTATTAGAGATCTATTCACCATAAAATATTTTTAAAATATTCTTAATGAGCCACAATAATCTTTAGGTGAGAGCCTCTGGCAGATACCATCTTAATCAGGAGGTGCATTCTGCACAATATAGGAATCAGACCTTTAGAACTGTGGCAACTACCCTTTGGAATCCGCCCTCCCCCCTTGGATATTTATTTATTTATATTTATTTACTGCATTTATATATCACTTTTCCTCAAAGGAACTCAAGGGGACATGCGTGGTTCTATTCCTCCCTAATTACTCCTCACACTGCTTCTGTGAGGTAGGTTAGGCTGAGAGGCAGTGACTGCCCAAGGTCACTCAGTGAGTTTCATGCCAGGGAATTTGAACCCTGGTTTCCCAGGCCCTCATCAAACACTTTTACCACTACACCATACATATTAGTCAGGTATTGTCTCTATTGGGGTTTGGAGCTTATTTGCTTGCAAAAGACCTTTCTCTACCAACAAGCCTTTTAAGTTGAGATCTTTCCCAGTTTGCATCTGTACTGAGATTGTTTTTAGATGTTTTAATTTTTTCACCCACTGTGTCTTAACTGAACAAACCCAGAACCATTCCTTGACCAATCCAAGTTTGACTCAGTGTACTCTGTGCCAAAAGGTTGATCACTGAAAGTATCTTAGATAGCAGCTATAATTTGAACTAACTGCTAATAATCTTGGTGCTTTCAGAAAAGCCTCCACAGGGCTTACTTCCAAGTAATCGTCTTCCAAATCAGATTCTAAAGTGGATTAGAATCCATGTTTACAAGTGTAAGCCAGGAATGGAGTCTAGATTCAACACACAAAAGAATTTATCTGGATCCTGAGTAGATACTGACTGGGCCTGGCCAACTGGAACACATTTCACGTGTCTCGAAAAAGTTTCTGAGCACAGCTGAAATTGCTAGCTCACCTTTCATGCCCAAACATTTTGCGACTTTAAAGAACCACCTTCTCCCATGTGAACCTTTCCCTGTATTAATATAATCCTTAGAGGCCCATCTCTAGGTTTCACCTTCCAGGTATTGCCTAGGCACAGGGTCTTTTCAGTTGTGGCACGCAGGCTTTAAAATGCTCACCCCAGAGAGGCTTGTCTAATGGAGATTATGGTGTTTTTCTGCACCAGGTGAAGACATTTCTATTTCCCAATACCTTCTAAATCTTAGTTTTCATGCTGGCTACTAACTGTTTTGCTAGTTTCAATCATTTGTAATTGGTATTGTTGTTTTAAATTATTGTAATTAACAAATAAATACATTCTTGAAACATTTCCCCTGGTGCCTTCGTTACATATATTTAGGCACCAGGCAAAAACATTCCTCTTCTCCCAGGCTTTTTAAACTGTGTGTGGCAGTGTTATTGCTTTTGTTTGTTTGTTTGTTTGTTGTTATGGTATGTATTTTTGTGTTGTTTGATGCAAACCGCCCAGTGATCTTCTGATGAAGGGTGGTATATAAATTCAATATAATAAAATCATCATCATCATTTCCCTTCTTCGTGCAATTTCCACCTTGGGCCCAAAGGCCTCCGTTCCATAATTCTGAAGTACTTACTGCTTCATGGGACCATATTTAATACAAAGTCTGACTTCTTTGTGAGGGGAGTGGATCAGTTTGTGAAGCAAAATGCCCCCACAGCACTTCATGGTGGGTTGGGTCTTTTTTCTGCTACACGGAATTCAAGAAGGTTCTAAGATGCAACTTTTTTCTTTTTAAGGACAAGGCAAAAGAGACAAAGAATGCACATGTCCACTCCAGCAAAGAGAGAGAGAAAAGACAGGCTGGGACCAGTAACCAGGAGTGCTCAGGGCTTGTCAAAGCATTCCAGACTTCCTCTCAGAGGTGTCACTGCCCTTTGCTAACCAAAGAACAGACTTGTCAATGCAACCCTCTGGATTCTGGGGTTTCTATTTTGTCACCTATTCCTGCAGTCTCCCCAGGGGATCTGCTAAACAAGCCTCAAGTTTTTAAACAAACAAGACTTTAATTGAGAAGCACATGCAGAGACAGAAAGAACTAGCCAGCCGATTGGAATTAATAATAATAAAAAGGAGCATATTTAGAAGTGTTCATAAAAGAAGAAGGGGGGGGGAGGCGATGGGCCCCAAGAATACGTCATACCTGTAAGCACACAGTATTACTCCTTTCATAAGATCCCCTTGATGAAATGTGTAGGATTTGACTGCACCCTGTGAAGAGCTGCTTTTCCCAACAAGCTTTTCCCAGGGTGTTGAAAAGCTATCATTCATAAAAAATTATTGAGGGGGAAGGAGGTAGCAAAGGGGAGTTCAGAAGGCCACTAGCTCCAGTCGAAACTACAGAATAAGGTTCTCTGTAGAGCGAGCACCTGTTTTGCAGCCTCCACAAAAGCTGAACTAGAAAGCCTAAGATCCCAAACAGGGGGCAGAGGGAGAGAGAAAAATGTCTAAATGAGAGCTTGTTCTTGTGTCAAAATACGAGTTTTAACCCACGGACTGCTGCAAGTCTACTCTAGAGTGAAAGGATACACATTTGCAATAAATATGTATCAGGCAGAGACCCACACAAAAGTTGAGTGGAATCTAGCCTAAGGCAAGCTTTGTCAGATTCTTGTGATACCAATGGGAAGTTAAGTATTTGCTTAAGCCTTGGCCACTGAAATCAAGGAGACCTAAGAATGCTTAGCTTTAGGAGGCTAATGTCTGTTAGTACTAACAGTGTTTATTAATTAATTCAGTGGAAGGATCAGGTTTATTGTGATGTGAGGGGGTAACCTCAGGTTAGGCTGATACACTAATTACTACTCCTGAAAAGGACGTTTTGCCACAGTTGTCCAACTCCACTTTGGTATGATTCATTTAGTACACCAATTTAGTGTTCATAATAATGGAAGTAGCTTTGCTGTCCTTTATCTGCTGCAGAGCAGAAAACAAAATATTAGAATATTTGGCAGCAGTTTCATGTTGGTCCAATATGGAATTAAGAGTCAGTGGTGCTATTCAGCTAATTTTGCTCAGAATCAACCCACTGAAATTAAAAAACACAACTAAGTTGGATCCATTCATTTTACTAGGTCTACTCTGAGTAAAACTTAAACTTCCCCACCCACAGGCCTGTATCCAACATTTGCAGGACTCCCCCCCCCTCCCCTACCTGTGTGCCCCCAGGCTCTATGAATATGCTCTGAAGTGTTGGGAACCCCCAGAACAGATGGGGGTGGGTTTCATGGAGAGAACAAATGTGTTTACTTTTTTAACTGAAATGATCTAGATTTCATGGTTAAATAACTCTATGCATGTTTGTAGCTTAAGAGCACAGGATATCTTTTGTTGTTTGTGGAAAAACATGGAGAGAACTGGTCTGTAATATATTTGGCAATAAAATAAAAAGGTAAAAAGAACTTGCCCTATGCCATCAGGCAAATTTATATATGTTTCCATAGACTCTCAAATATCAAGGTAACATATTATTGATGATTGCACCACCACCCAACCTTGTCCTAGGACTCTGATATAACATTTGATTCCGTTTGTTTTATAATGAATTAAAAATGTTAAAATACCCAATTATCAAAATAAACTATTTGGATTGTTGCATTATGCTTTGAAATGAATTAGCATTAGACTGTTAGCATACTGATGTATTGATATGCATTTTTGCTGTTGCGTTGAAAAGTCTCTTTGGGCTCACAGTTGAAACTGAGATAATAAATACGCAGTGTCATCTATGTGCCTAGTGCTGTAGAGTACAAGAGCACAGCTCCTTGCTCCTAAGAACTTGCAGCGTGAAATTCGCAGAGGAGAAACAGAGGAAGGAGAAGTAAGCATGGGGGAAATGTGTGTTTGTTTTCATTTCCTCTTTAATTATCGTTTGCCTGATATTGCATGTCAGTAAACTTGAAAATGTTGTTTTACCTTGTTTTGATAAGAGTTCCTAAAGATCCGTGGAAAAGTTCAATACAAATGTTGGACTCTCAGTATAAAGAAAAACCCTGAAGATCATGTCAGCATTCTAAAGTGAGTTTGACTTTTTAAAAGTTCATACCTTGGGGGGGGGGGGGCAAAAGTTCTTTTTAGTTTTAAATTTAATGTGGAGGAAAGAGGAACTTATCCTTCTGTATAAGCAATTTTAATTAAAGCCACAGCCACCCAAAGAAAGCTTTCATAAATTGATTGTCTGATAGAAATTTCTACAGGTAATGCCAATAAAGTGCTGACCAAAACAGATATGCAATACTATTGTGTCATAATGTAAAGAAACTGCAAAAAAGCAAACAAAAAAACTCCATTGTTTTCCCCAAATATTTTCTAATATTTTAAGCCTTTCAAGGACAAAAATACTCTTCAGAGAAGCATTTTATCAGAACCTTGGACAGCACTGCAGAGACTGTTCGTCTTATTTTGCCCCAAGATGTTTTGCAGTTATTGTGCTTCGTGAAATTCTGAATTTACAATCTTCCACTTGGATCCAAATATTGAATTTCATGTAAGTTGCATTTATATTGTGGAACCTACCATGCCAGAATGACAAAATTAGAAGCATTTTAAGGAATATTTAACATATTTCAAAACAAAACAAAACCAGTTTTCAGTCAGCTTCAGACTGATTTTGCTTTTAAAGAATAATTGTTAGTGAAGGGAAATAATTTAGAAATATTTCTTTATAATGGCATTTTTAAAAAGCCCACAGCAAGTCAACAGTTACCAAAAGGCACAGTGTACAATTCAATTAAATAATGGATTCATACCTTTCTATCTAATTTTTGTAAAAGATAGTATACACTTTCTGCTAGGATTCAGTTACCCATTATCATGAAAACCCAAATCCTCACTTGCTTTTAAAGAAAAGGGGGAGAAAACTGATCTCTTTTGTTTAGCAAGATTGCCACAAGCCTTGATCTGACTACTCTCTTTCCTTTCAATCTTGTTAAGGCATTTTCCTATCATTAGTTGATGCCCTACATTAATCCTCAAGCCTGCAAAGAACACCCCTCAGAAAGCACAAGACCACGGAAGGAGGACAGGGAAGCTGTTGTGCTCAAAAGAATTAATCCATCCTGGAAAATCAAGAGCTGATCAACCTCAATACAGTAATCAGCATGTTTTCCACTGTAAAAGTCTTGCATTTTCTACTTAGAACTGAAATTTTACCCACTACATATTTTCAACAAACAAACAAAGGAGAAAATGCTTCTCTATCCCTTTGTTCTCCCTAGCCTCTTATTTATGGACT
Source organism: Podarcis pityusensis (assembly GCF_964106645.2). Classification (NCBI taxonomy): domain Eukaryota; kingdom Metazoa; phylum Chordata; class Lepidosauria; order Squamata; family Lacertidae; genus Podarcis; species Podarcis pityusensis. The sequence goes on along the minus strand of NC_138032.1, from coordinate 97,775,424 downwards.
AGATAATCCTCGGGGTTCCTCCCAACTACAGTTCTGTGCTTCCTGATTCCATGGGCATGTGCAGAGCCCACAAGGCGACACTCTTCAATTGCAGCCACTGACACAAAGGAGGAAAAGCAGAACCCCATTTTTAAAAATATTGCGTGCCATCTGGGTATACTTGTTGCACAGAATTTTTACTGTCATTCTGAACTGCATTTTCCTTCCAGCAACCATTTTCCAGAAACATGCTTTAAATATTAACTATCAGTTGCAAATATGTACAGTGCAACACTTTGCATGTCTACTTAGAAGTAAGTCTCAACACAATTATAGCCTCAGGTACACATAAGATTACAATGCTGAAGTTTCAAAATTCCAGTTGAATCTGTAATAATGTCTTTTTTCACATTCTCCACTAAAACTAAAATAAATATTGAAAGGGGTGAAAAGAAACATTAAAGAATAAAGTTATGAACAATTTTATTTTACCAGAGCACGAGTTCTTATGCATAATTTGAGATTTTATTCTCTTACAGCTGTACTTTTATTTCCCATGACAACCACAACAAAAGTATGGATTACCTACAGAGATACCCCAATGAAATGGAAGTAGTTTATACAAAAGTAGTCCAATTTCTCATTGGAATTATGTTTTTTGTTTAAGCACAATTGAAATGTTAAATGCATGGCAGATTGTTTTTACCCAGCATGCTCACATCACTTGAAAGAAGTGCCTGTCAACATATTTGTGCCTAGTTGGATGTTACTGCCGCCATGAAGCTGTGCTGCTGATCATGGGGGGAAATCACCACTGGAATTGTGTGATTCAACTTACAGGGCATATGAAAGCATCCCTGGTCTTCTTATGGAAATATTTCATCTATGCCAAATACTTAGCTGAACTTCCTTCTGTTCTCTCCCATGTGTTCCATTAAAAAAAGGGAATATATTGCTTGTGTATTCATTAAATCACATTCCTTTTCTGCATTACTGGGGTGGGTATGCGTGAGAGAGAAGACAGTCAGTGTTAATAACATGTGTTTGATTATTCCAACTTAAGACAAACCACGTTATTATCTGAGGGAAGCTGCAGTAGCTTATCTTAAAATAATACACATTTTTGGAACACAGCCCAAAGTTTGGAAACTGAAGGAAGCATATTAAAAATATTAAGAATTAATTTGTTCTGGTTTTTGTTTTTACCTGAGAAAATGAATTTGGGGCACAGGGAGTTAATTGACCACTGTCTCTCTCCCACCCATCTCATTCATGCCACATTCCACAGTGGCAGAGTTCAACAACAATACAGAATGGTATCCAAAATAGAAAGGCAGAGCTTTCCATTCTTCAGCCTCTCTTGAATTAATTAACTGGAAATGAGTTTTGTCAATGTTTAGGGAAGGCACGGGGTGAAAAGAAATTGCTAGAATTAATCACAGTGAGAAACTACCTCTTAAGTCTTCCAGAGTTTAGAAAAAGCTCATGAGAAGCAAAATAATAATAAAAGGGTAAGTGGGCTGACTTACCAAGGGAACAAATAAAATTCAAACAAACATCCAGTTCTCTAGAAACAGAGACAAGCCCTGTGACAGTTGAAACTAACACCTGCTGCTGCAGCAGCTTCTGCATTTTTTAATTCACTTTGCAAATAGTAAATTGCAGAAGAACTCTGATGTGTAAGTAGTGTATCAGTTTTTTGCAGTGATGATAAATTGATATTTGTAATAAATAAAAAAGAGTGACAAACAATTCTAATGGTTGCAATGTATGAGGGCATATTTCAGTAATTCCTCAGAAGACGGCTTCTCATGTTCACCGAAAGTAAGGACAGAAAATTCATGAGTGATTAAGAGTCTGATATGTTGTGTTTACACAAGGGAAAAAAATGCATTATTGCAGGCAGACATATTCATCTCCCACCTTTTCATACACTTGGAGGTAAGCTTCCTTTTTTGCAGCTTTAGATGAAAATACTAATACTAATAATACGAATACTAATAATATTGTTTATACCCCACCCATCTGGCTGGATTTCCCCAGACACTCTGGGTGGCTTCTAGCAAAATATGGGGGGGGGGGGATGTCAAACTTTAAAAACTTCCTGATACAAGCCTGCCTTCAGATGTCTTCTAAGAGTTGTGTAGTTCATCTCCTTGGCATCTGATGGGAGGGTGTTTCACAGGGAGGACGCCACACTGCCGAGAAGGCCCTCTGCCTGGTTCCTTGTAACTTCACTTCTCACCAGAAGACCCTTGGAAGTGGACCTCCGTGTCTGGGCTGAATGTTGGAGGTGGAGACGCTCCTTCAGGTACACTGGACTGAGACTGTTTAGGGCTTTATAGGTCAGTACCAACACTTTGAATTGTGCTCGGAAACATACTGGGAGCCAGTGAAGATCCTTTAGGACTGGTGTTATATGGTCTTGGTGGCAACTCCCAGTCACCAGTCTAGCTGCTGCATTCTAGATTAATTGCAGTTTCCGGGTCACCTTCAAAGGTAGCTCCACACAGAGCGCATTGCAGTATTCCAAGCGAGAGATAACCAGAGCATGTTCCACTCTGGGGAGAAAGTCTGCAGGCAGGTAGGGTCTCAGGCTGCGTACCAGGTGGAGCTGGTAAACAGCTGCCCTGGACACAGAATTGACCTGCACCTCCATGGACAGCTATGAGCAGGGAGTCCCCCATACCCACCCACACCATGTCCCCCAAGAAAAGTACTTCTGTCATGTCTGGATGCAACCTCAATCTGTTAGCCGCCATCCATCCTCCAACCGCCTCCAGACATCTAGCAGCTGTGAATTAGTTTGGTAGATACATTATATTTTTAATTAATGGAACAAAAGAGTGAAAAAATTATCAGCCAGGTATCCATAATTTGGGATTTGCAGTTTATTTGGTACTAACATTTTATTCATTCTAGGAAGGTTTAAAATTGACCTTTGATTTTGGTAAGAAATAATGCCAAGAATCTGGTTGAGAGTCTATTTTATACTACATTGGTATCGTATCCACAGCAAAACAGATGAAAACCATTCACACTGCAGTTGCTTATAGATGTGGTGTCTTTCCACTGGATCTCAAAATCAACTTCTGATCTCGTTTCTCAACTTTCAATCCCATGTTCTCCAGGACAGAATTGTCAGCCAGTCCCTGCTGCTCCATCCGTGCAATGAGTTCTTGGTTTCTTTCATTCTGTTCTGTGAGGTTGCGAATTGTATACACTGCCCACTGGCTTACAACTGTTGAAAAGAGTTAAGGAATTTATCCCATGTTCATTTCCAGTTAATGTATATATTATGCGGCACATGTTACAAATACTTGTATTTCAATAAACAGACTGATTAAATCCATATTGTCGTTTACAAAAGTCACTTTAACCACCCAAAAGTCTGTGTTAAGGGAATGTCAGTTCACAGATATCAGAAAAACAGGCCATGGTCCTGTACTCAGTTACGTGTATGCCACTGCTATGAAGGACAAAGTAGAAGCTCTCATGACTATGTACAGAATTATAGTTAAAATCAAATGTGTGACCAAAATATTCAGCATGAACCTAGTATGGAAGAAGGTTTGAATGCAGGAAATTAGGTTTAAGAAAAATGCATCCAGACCAGAATCTCCCCCCCCCCTTATATTTTTAATAGCATAAACATAAACAGAGCCTGTCATGCCAAAGGCCCAACTAGTCCAGAATTCTGTTCCCAGTGGCGAATAAGATGACAATGGGAAGCCTGCAAGCATATTTTCCATATTTTAATACGTTCTATCATGTATACTTTTATTTTAGCATTATTGGTTGTACTTTGTTTATAATATTTAAGTTATTTCTTGACATGTGTTGCTTCTGTAAAACGAAAAATGAATTACCTTTTTAAAGTCACCAAACTATAACTACTGGTTTTGGAAAGACACTTAGAGCTAGGATAGCCTGCAATGATCCATTCCTCTTTCATGGTGGTCTCCCTTCAAGCAAAGTTTCAGGCAAATGTTAGATCCAGGTTTAATAATTTCCATCATCATCAATAAACTACATCCTGAGCATTCCATTAAAACTATTTGCTTAAATGCTGCAAGCAAGGTGTTATGTCACAAAACGTAATTGCTCTCAAAAACACCTACAGAGGAGACAAGGAATTCCAAATCTCCATGCAAGAACAAAATGCCTGCAGGGCACCAATTATTTGCTACATGTAGCTTCACATACAAGAGAAAGCTGTGCATAACTTACTCATATCCTTCATAGTTTCTTGCTAAGTTCCACATGGCCATTCACCTGCAGGGCATAAGAAGAGCTGTCTGGAGTCTGGGTGTGGCAAGAATACCAGTCAAAAGAGGGAAGACTAGAAAAGTATGGAGGAGTATTGGTCAACATGGATCATTGCTGTGTATCCCATGTAAATTTAATAAACGAGAAAAGCCTAGTTTGAAGTTGGATCTTCGAGTATACTAGACTACTAATTTTTACTGTGAATTCCCTCTAACAATCTTAGACCAAAGCATGAAACACAACTGTTTACGACCAGAGATTTGCCCTAATTAACGACATGAGGAAAGGTTAAGTAGATGGATATAATGCAGAGGAGGGAAACATGTAGTCTGGCAGTGGAAAGTAACATCGAGTGCTAGTTTACCCAAGCTAATGCTATTTTGGCAATATGTTAATTCAAGAACAGATTTGAAGCAGAGCTCCACCGATTTTATTCACTACTAGCACAGAGAACATGAAGACCTTTTCAGAGAGCTGTACCATATTGTCAACTTGGCAAAAAAGGAAAGTGATCAATGGGATCTCCAAGTGTCACAGATTCTAATTATGGTCACATGACACTCAGCAGCACATTATTAGCATTTGATTGACTTGAGTATAGCTTTCTGGAAGAATGCTAGGAAGTTGCTTCTTTAAAAGCTGGTTGCAATGTACAATTGTCTGCTTTTAATATGAAAAATTAGACCATTGAGGATATTTGCCATGTTAGGACAATCCAAAAGGGTTTATTGCCCCCCCCCCAAATAAACATGAGTACCAAATAATATAGTTTTAATTATAAGAGAGTGACCCAGACTTGCGGCAGCAGGGCTTAATAGAGCAATGGAGCCACTGTCCCATCCACAGTCCCACCGCACATATTGGCTGGAGTGGAAGGGCAGGAGCCATGAAGGAGGGATGGATCAGACTTGTTGACACTACAATGGCAGCAGATCCCTAACCAGCCCAGTTCTGCCCCGTCCTGAAACACCAGCAGACACATGGAGGCACTTCTTGATGGACATGCCTGTGTCAGGCAACCCTGCTCCAGTCCAGTGCATTGGGGCCCAGAACAGGGGCTCTCAGTAACTAAACAAAGGGTTGGAAAAAGCAGGTTATCAATATAAACATCAACATGGATTCTCATTGTTTTAACAGAGCATTTTCAAGTTTAGTGTATTCTGCATGTGTTTATGCCAATAAACTTTTAATTTTTTTAAAAAGACCACCATGTAGAGAACATCAGCTTCATGAACTGGCCCGCTAATTAAGAGTGTCTTCACACATTTGCAAGGGCAGAGATCTTAAAATTAAATTACAATTAAAGTATACTGCTGTAGAGTGTGATTGAACAATACAAGTGCTATAAACAAAACAAATCCATGATATAAATTATAAAGTGTCACATGGCTTCTGTGTTTGTCATATCCCCCTTTTCCTACTACCAGTATATTGCCTGCTTGGGGGGCGGGGGGGGGAGGTTTGTGTGCTGTAGCCTGCTCACAGTTTTCTCCTTCCCTAGTGCACTCTTGCAATGGAGAGTCATGAATATGTATGATTGCTCTTAACATGCTGAGTGAGCCTGAGACTTCTGGATGGCTGGATGCAGACCTATACAGACTTAAGTGTCACGAGAGATTAAAGCGAGTCCCCAATTAATATTCACATTACCCTCTTGTTCTTACCCAAAAGACAGATAGAAAATTGAACATATTCTGAAGTCCATAATCCGACCAACACTTTAAGCACTTTATTGTATAATCAGCCTTAGAAAGAGAGTGCTTCTAAAGTTTCCATAGTTACTACAAATAGGAGCATGAGTCCATTTGTTGCCAAACCTCACAAAATAAAACAAAACACAGCAATCACAGTAAACCCAGTTTTGCAGGTTTGCTTTACATTTCTAGAAAACCAGACAAATGCATAGCACTGCAGTATGCAGAATTATGTTAATCATATGACAAGGTAATCACTTGGATCTCCTATGAAAAAATATAGGAAAGCCCCCCCCTCATAAATTAGTTCAGTTCTGTGTCTTCAATTACAATTTTACATATTTTACAGTAAAATCCTATGACTATTTACTTGATGCCAAGTCTTACTGATTTCAATTAGATTTTCCCTCAGATTTTGCACAACCCTTCCATTGCATTCCCAATCTCAGCCTATAAAGCACTAAAGATCACCCCTTTCCTAAACACTCAGTTGAAAAAAGAGAGCTCCTGTGTGTGCGCGCATGTGCAAGTGTTTGTGTTTTCTGAAAGAACTGCAGCTTATCAGGCAAACATGCAGTTCCCCCATCCAGACTGAGATCTTGTGCTAGTTTCCCACTGAAAATGTTGTGCTCTACAAAGTTCACACTGCAGGATCTTAGAGCACAAATAGCACTCAGGGAGGGGGTTGGTGGAAAACTTAACCAATGCCCCCACATGGCCACTCTTCCTTTAAAATAAGAGCTGGTATTAACTATACCTTTAATTTAAAAAGTGTGAGATACAGTTTGGCTCCAGTACAAAAGTGTAGACTGGCAAAGGGTAGTTAACTGCCTGCTGTTCCCCTTGAAATTCTCCCCAAATCATTTTTCTCACAGCTGGACTCCAAGGACGGCTCGTTTTTTCCTGCTCCAGAGTGTAGGACCTGAACCAACAGAGTTACAGTGGTACCTCGGGTTACATATGCTTCAGCTTACATACGCTTCAGCTTACAGACTCTGCTAACCCAGAAATAGTGCCTCAGGTTAAGAACTTTGCTTCAGGATGAGAACAGAAATCGTGCTCCGGCGGCGGCACGGCAGCAGTGGGAGGCCCCATTAGCTAAAGTGGTGCTTCAGGTTAAGAACAGTTTCAGGTTAAGAACAGACCTCCAGAATGAATTAAGTTCTTAACCCAAGGTACCACTGTGTAAGAAAGGAGATTTCCACAAAAAACCAGGAAGAACCTTCTGACAGTAATAGCTGCTTGATAGTAGCACAGACTCCCATGAGAGGTAGTAGACTCTCCTTCCTTGGCGGTTTAGAAGCAGAGCTTGGATGGGCACCTGCCAGGTATGATCTCATTGAGATTCCTGCCTTGCAGGGGGTTGGGCCAGATGACCCCTGGGATCCCTTCCAGCTCTATGATTCTATGACTTAAAGTAACCTAGGAGAACCAGTGGGTGCCGTTAGGATCAAGCTTCCATCCTCTTCCACTGATTTTGTCCTACAAATGCTGCCCCGCCCTGTTTTCCTTAGCGAGCACAAATTTTGGGACATTCATTTGCCCATTAGTTTCACACTCAGCAGGGCTGATGTAATGTCCAGTCAACAGGACCCGATTGTATACATCTGTGAAGGGAAATGAAATCTTCATAATATTGCAAGGGTTAAGGAAGTCCTAAAAACAGCTCAATCCAGCACCTGATACCACCACCAGTGAGGGGGTGTATGGCATCCCCTACCCCCCAGGGCACTTTTATAAGTGGGTGGGGCAGGGGCAGAGACCAGCACCCCAATGGCTGTGGCCTACTGGGCAACAACAACAACAATAAATGCTCCTATTGAAACAGGAACTGAAAGTTTTTGCAAGCAAATGGCTTCAGGTGATGAAGGTGAATTGAGACTTAGCCACACACAACATGGCAAGTTGGAAAGCATCACAACTCTTATATCCACAACTCCTTTAGAGGTAGGGATGGAGAAGGAATTAATTAGGCCTGCTTTAAACAGCAGACTGACCCAATGCAACAAGCCGGAACTTGCCTAAAGATCAGAATACAACTTCGCAGTCAGATTGCACAGTTTGCCAGATTTTGTGATGTGGTTTTGGTGTTTACGAAGTGTGTACAGAAATCCACATTTTATGTAAATAGAATGCACAAAATGCATAGTTTAATGGGGAAATGCATTGAAAATAATTGAAAAATGCAAAAAAAAAATTGGAAATGTAAAGAAACTGAAGGTACATTTTTTCACCTTTGGTGGACGTGCCCAAAGATTAAGGCTTTCTGGGAAATGATATATAATGAATTAAAAAAGGTATTTAAATATACCTTCCTGAAGAAACCAGAGGCCTTTCTCCTGGGCATAGTCGGCCAAACGGTGTTAAAAAAGGATAGAACTTTCTTTATGTACGCAACAACAGCAGCAAGAATACTCATTGCAAAGTATTGGAAGACACAAGAGCTTCCCACACTGGAGGAATGGCAGATGAAACTGATGGACTATATGGAACTGGCGGAAATGACTGGCAGAATCCGTGACCAGGGAGAAGAGTTGGTGGAAGAAGATTGGAAGAAATTCAAAGATTATTTACAGAAATATTGCAAAATTAATGAATGTTAGAGTGATGTTGGATTGAAATTAAATGGTTTCTAGCTGCACAGGCTTTAAAGTTATATATAGATTAAGATTAAGGATTAGGAATAAAAAGGTTAAAAGAATGGAAAATTGGCTATTAATAGATAAAAATTTAATGTTATACTATATTAAGATTAAGGATTGGGATTAAAAAAAGAGGGAAAGGAATTGCTGGACAAATAAACTGAATTGGAATACAAAAGAGGGAGGTATGAGGAGGTCCAGAAAATAAGTAAATTCAAAAGTAGTGATGAAAAGATGGAATTGTTTTTAACTGTTTTTTCTTTTTTCTTTTTCTTTTTGTATCTTGTATTGTGTATTTTTCTTTTTATTGTTAAATTCTTTTTTATCGATGTGTCTCTTTTTATCTGAAACTTTAATAAATATCATTTAAAAGAAAAAAAGAAAAATGCAAATTTTATATAAAAATATGTGTAAAATCCATACAATTTAAAGGCGGGGTTTTAATGCCTTCTTTAAACACACACACACACACAGAGAGAGAGAGAGAGAGAGAGAGAGAGAGAGAGAGAGAGAACGAACAGGACAGACCTCTGAGCACCAGTGAAACCGAAACTGTTGCAGAATTAGACTGCTCGATCCCTCCCTATTTAGAGGACATGGACTCCATTTTGTGGCTGAAGAGTGCGAAGACATATTGATAAAAGAGAATGTACCCTCCCCAGACATGGAAAATTAAGAAGAAAAGCTGACAGAGTGATGCCCGTCTCCCACACAGATTAAAGCCCAAGCTCTTTAAAAATAAAGGAAATATGCACTGAACTGACCTCTACTGCAAGCAAATGACAGCCAGAGCGCACATGACCGATTTATTTTCCGTCTTCCAGGAATTCTTCACCCAATAAAAGGTTGCGCCTGTTATTGCTACAACTCCCCCCTCCAGTCTTTGTCTCTTCCTCCCTATGACTTAATTATGTGTTGTGACCTCACAAGCTCAGCCTAAGGAGAGAAGTACTTCCAAGCTTGCACAGTGCTTTTGCCTCACCATTAAATAACTACCCCAAACTTATACCTCCCCAAAACTCAGAACTCGTCAGCAGGTTGGCCCTCCTGGTTTCCTTGTTCTTTCTCTCCTTTTTTCATTCCACAGCAAAAAAAAAATCCTATTTTGCCTCGAATCACAGAGTCACCGAACTACAAGGTGGGTACAACGACAGCATTTGGCATAATCATAGTTATGTAGAGCTGCCACAAGTGTATTGAATATAAACAGGTAAAGGAGGGGACACAAATGCAACCTGAAAGTTGGTACAACTGGAGATGGGGGGCACATTACATTTAAAAGTGCTTTGGAGCGCCTTAGTGTTTTTAAGGCTTTTAATCTTCACCTAAGGCAGCTTACTATGACAAAGCATAAGAAGCGCAATCTCCTAAGGCAGGCGCTCTTATATCATGTGCTTCAAAAGCAGAATGTCAGCTCAAAGCAGTGACTTGTGATTATTATTTTTTTTTTAAAAAATGGAAGGAGTTTCATTATTACACCTTAGGACAATTAAGTATTTTAAAGCTCATAAGTAAGGCACCTATTAGGCTTTCTTTGAAAGTCTGTCAAATTTATAAATGCCTACTTTTAGAAAATAAAACTTTTTGTAAAATAAAAGCAGGCACCAAATTCAAATGTATAATGCTAGCTTGTATGTGGCACATACATTCTTGCCACAGAGGCTGCCCATATTTTTAAGTGACGTTTTTAATAGAAACCTATAATTTATATGCAACTAAAAATCCTTTGGGTTTAAAAAAGGAGAAGAAAAAAAATCACACTCTTGGACAATATAAAGCCAAAAACATTCCATGCCTAAGATATTCAGTTTTAAGAGTTATTATATATCTATCTCCAGATGGGAACATATGCAATTAATTGTCAGTGTTTAAACACTGTCATGAAAATCCATGGAATCAGAATAACTGAATGTGATACAACATGCAACAATGAATTTTACACTCAGTTGCTTTATCCAGAAATATGCAGAGTTGTGAAATGTCACTTTAATTTATTTATCTGTCATTAACTCTCTCTACCACCTACATAAACATGCCAGCTGGGCAAAAATCTTTAACAAACAATATTTCGGTTCTAGTGGGACCTACAGCAAAATGTGGCTGACGATTCCTCGCTCCCTGTTGCAGCCGTGACCTGTTAGGACCGCGGCTTCCAAACTTTTTCCTTTGGGCCACACTTTCAGAATAAAAATCTGCTCGTGCCACAATGAATTTTTAATTGATAAGATATACATTGGAAAACAAAACACAGAACACAGCTGCCTTAGAATATGATCATGGGACATCTAGGAAGCTACCTAAGAACAATTCCTGTTCACAACAATAGGTCATGGAGAACAGTAGAAGAATAGCACATGCTCTTGCTTTCATTTTGAAAACATATCTATCCACATTCTGCAAATAAATAAAACACATTTTGATACAATACAATACGATACGATACACTGAAATGCTTTAATGTTTCTTTGATTGTCCCTGAATCTTCCTGCCACATCCTCTCCTGTCGCGCCAGTGTGGTGGTGGTGCACCTTTTGAGAACCACAGTGTTAGGGATTCACACACAAATCAGTTCCCTCTCCACCCGTTTTCCCTTTCCAACTAACATGGAACATTCTGTAAGTGCTAGTGTTACAACAAGCAGGCTCTGGCCACATTTGGCTGTTGCAGGATGTGGGGATTTACTTTTTGTATTTCTGAAAATCTTGGTGCTCTCACCTTGCTTCTCAGTGCTCCCGTTTTGGTTCCAAACCAATGAGCACCAACTTTACCATTAGGGCAGGTGATAGTAAAAGAAATGAAAATATTAAGAGGGCTTTTCTTTTAATGATAGTGTAGGGTTTTATTAAAATAAATTGTAGATTCTCACAATTCCTTCCATTTTAGCACTACAATACACACCAATGTTATGAAAGTATGCAAATATACAAATAAAAAATAATAAGTAATTCAATATCAAGAAATGGCAAACATGGTATAGATGTTCTGCCAGGTATCTTTTATAATAATTTTTTTCTGAAACATTGATCCCCATATGGGCAGGTTGTTTAACAGCATTCTAAGAAGGGCAATGGTCCCAATATCTTGGAAAGAATCTAGAATAATGGGTGTTTACAAAATGTGCCACAAGTTTGGGATTCTTAACTATTTTTTTATTGGGGGACTGGGGGGGGCAGCAAAATACTTTCTGGGTGGGGGAACCACAATGGTACTCAAATATTCAAAAATTAATACTAGAACGGTTCTTAACTGAGTTATGAACAAGCCTACTAGGTTTCCAACCCACAAACCAAATGCAGCCCATAGAAGTGAACTGTGGCTTGCCAGGGTCTTAGCAACACTGCTGCTTTTGCAATCCCAGATAGGCAGCAAACGGAAAAGGTTTCATAAGCCCCTGGTGGGGCTGGTGTGTACTCTGTTTGGTTTTGAGAGTTGAAAACTGTGCATGCTTGGCTTAAAATCCCAATGTGAAAGCTAAAACTATCCCCATTTATTTTGCCTTCCTCAGCAAAGAGCCAGTTTGTGTCTTGCAGATGCACCATATTACATCAAATGTATTATTTTTGTTATTTACATTATAATTTGTAAGAAACAATATAAACAAATGAATATTTCCCCCCAATGGGTACAAATCTATGAAAACATAGCTGTTGTCAAATAAAAGTACTTGTAATTCATATTTGATCACCATTTTAAAGCTACTGTATTCTATTAGTTGTCTGTTTTGTGGTAGCTACTGTAGTTCACTCCTTCAGAACTTAATCACATCCCTGTTTTTTGCTCTCCTCAGCAGCATGGATTGTTTTCACAGCATGAGGCCCGTCTCAAGCTACACTTTTAAATATGAAATGCTCATCGGTTTCCCCAAGAAAGTCTTTCCTGGCATGACACAAAACAAACTGCCATTGTTATAGACCATAGCAACTTGATTTCTCCTAGATTTAACCTGAGGTTTCATAAACCACAATTATACTAACCGTTGCCATGAGGTCAAAAGTATTTTGAATCTACCTCTGAGATGACTGTCAGACTGAATATAATGACAGAAAATGTTCTTCAAATGGGTATATGTAAAAATTAGCTCGCATTTATATTTTCAGTATTTTATCCAAACTAAAGGGTCTGTATGTGTGGATCAACCACTGCCATTGCAATAGGAGAGCATAAGAGAAACCACAGGTTTTCCTTTCACAAACGATGCCAATTTTGTCTCCTAAGTAGCCAGTTGAATGATCACCCAGAAAGGCAGGCCTGCTTTTTCCTCTCCAAATATTACCGACATTTTGGTCGCAAGAGGACTTGCCAAGCTGATGTTAACATAACACAGAAGCTTCACTATAAAGGTCTTTGGAGTCAAAGAGCCACTTATTTTCATCAAACGTTAAATGGCATATTATCATCAGAACCTTTTCTCACTACCTAACACAAGAACTGAATACAAGATCACTCAGACTACACTCCTGTAATTATCTGCTCTAAAGTAGTTCCAGGGACTCCTATGGGACTACTCTACAGTAAATGGCCCCTGTTTCTCCCTTCTAATGCTGGAGGAGTTTTCTTTTTAGAAGAGGTAATCCATTTGGGAGTAAGCTGGTTGCAACATAAATGAAATATTTTTAAAATGCATTGCATTTAAAGTTTTACCAACATTTAACAGACAGACTGGGATGAACTGGTGGAATAAACACTGCACTGAAGGAGAGTAGGGCTCACTTTCTAACTCAACTGAAAACTTCCTTTGCACTCTGAGGCAAATTCATATAATTTGTAGCCCTCATAGTATCCAAACTGAATTCAGCTCAGTGCCTTTGGTCAGAAAGTTGGATAGTTTAGCCACTAGCCTCAATTGCTGCCATATGTAGAAAGCTGGGAGATTTGTCATTACTTATTTATAAATGCATTCATATACACTACCCTCTCAACATCAAAAAATCAAGGTGGTGTACAACAATATGTGTATAATAAAATATAAAAACCATGAAAAATAGAAATAAAATGACAGGCTAGTCAAAAGGTTTTAAACAACTGCATAGGCCTGTCAGAAGGAAAAAAAGGATTCAAGAGACATCTGGAAGTCAAGAAAAGCCTGCCATATCTCTGCTGGAAGAGGGTTCCGTAGCATGGGACTGACGGTACAGGCAACCCCCCGTTTGCAAAGGGCTGCGTTCCAGGTTATTGCAAACGTCAGTGGTAAGTCATAAGCCCGTTCCACCCTGCCCCCTCCAACTGAATGCATGCAAAATGGTTGCTGCCTGCACTAAACACAGACTTCTGGCTGAGGCCTGTTGGGCATCTGAAAGAAGCTACCCATAGAAAAAATATTCGGTATCTACGGCATATATTGGAATAACAGAATTCACAATGATGTAGGACTATGAATCAGTTTGAAATGTTAAATATTAACAAAAGTGTGTGGGTGCATACATATACGTATATGTATATGCACGTGTGAGAAAGGCAGAGATAAGAAATAATATTCTAATTCATACAAAGATGGTGCTTCTCCTTTTATTCCATCATTAGAATTTATTCACAATCCATACTGGTAGTACCACACTATGTAACCAATACCACAAAGTATTCTCCATCCTTGTAGCATCTGAAGAGCAGTTAAACCTCTCTAAAGTTGCCACAAGAATTCTGTCCAGAGCTAAACCCAAAACAAATTTTGGGAACTCTCATATGTAAAAAGTTGAAGATTTTTCAAGGAACTGCGTAAGAATTTTGAAAAAACTCACTTCTGAGTAGTCCCCAGATTTCACTTTAAGCAACATTTGAGATAAATTTCAAGTGGAGCATTCAGATGAACAACCAAAGAATTCTGAAGGAAGTCAATAAGACTCATGAGATTTCTCAGGATGATTTTGCTTATTTCCTCCATTTCTTTCATGCCCATGATTGTCTCTTACTGTTAATTTTCCCTTCCCTTCTATTCTGGAATTAAACTTAAATTTTTGTGATATCATTTTGAAGAATACAATGGATGCTAGGCTGAGGGCTTTACTGGCTAGTCATAATAATTAAATATTACACACAATATTTACAAGGCAGATTAATTATTTACTGCATACTCACTTTCAAAAACAACCTTCTTTAACAAAGTTTAATAACCAACAGCCATCTTTCTTAGTGGTGGTTCCACTGGAATTTCTCCACGAGTCCTAACAACAGAAATATCTATTGTTCTTTCATCAGATAATACCAGATATACGAGTTGAAAATATTTTTTCCACTGGTCAGATTTAATAAGGTATGTAAAACTGATGAGCTGCTTACTAACTCATCTACCTGTTCATTTCAGCTGACTGGTCAGATGTCAGCTGAAGCAAAAGCTTCAAGACTAGCTACAATGACCAAATTTGGTTAGATTCCATTACAATCCGTAATCTAAAGTGACAACAATGATTCTGGGATATTTAGAAAGTTAGAGAACACGAGATAATGTTCAACCAGGTCCATTTGTTTTAAGACTAAAAATAATGTAGTTTCGCCACTTCAAAAGAGGCCATTTTTGTATCTAGTTAAAAGATTTAAACCTCTCTGTCAATTTGCTACCCCAGCCAAAAAAAAGGAGCCTCCGTGTTTTGTGTTTTACCCCCTCAAACTTGTTTGCATAGTATTTTATGATATTCTGATCTCATATTACAGTACAACATAGACAGCCAAAAAACACACAGAAAAAGATTTAAAATACGTTATGCAAAATGAAAACTGATGGCCTTTTAATAAAAGTGTAATTATTCTTTTTGTGTTAAAAATTAAAAATTAAAATAAATATGACAATAACCCTTTTCTGAGGCAAGCTATAATTTTTCCTAAAATAGGCAGTAGAAATTATAATGTAGGTTTAGTATTGGTGGTAAAAGGTTAACAAATGAGTATACCAGAACACTAGAGTCAGCGGTCAACTCTGACAACCTGGGATAGAATCCAGAGGAAGTTAAAATAGGCCAATGCTTATTCTATATACACTCCCACAAAGGTTCCACTGGGTTCAATGGGACTTTCTTTTGAGTTGTTATGTATAGGATTGCCCTTTGGGCAGAATAATTCTAAGTCAAGGTCTCACTGGATTGGAGTGGCAGGGACACCACTACATTCCAAACCCTGCCAGCTCACAACAGCCAGGATTGAAGGGAAGTTTCCTTGCTCTTTGTTTGTTTGTAGCTCTGGGAATGGCTGAATGACCCAAGGGGAGGACCCTTCTATGGGATTTTGGATCCCAAGCTACCAGTGCAACACCCTGTTTTGATGCTACGTTGAACTGTCAATGGAAGAACTGGCTGTTGCTTCTTACTGACCACCAACCCACAAGCCACCAATTGAGGGGAAATGGGCTAGGATTGTGCTATGTCGCTCTGAAGTCTTTACAACTGAAGTAATGTTTTCTCTAGAAGGGAGTTTTAAGATACTATGAGGCACAAGGACAACACACATTATCCCCAAAGCATTCACATCTACAACCCCACCTCCAGCTCAAATTACATCAGAAGGAGTAATTATTTATTAATTTAGAAAGTTATTGAAAGGATACAAGGATTATTGTCATCAATGCTGCAGTTATCCAGGATCAATGGGATGCCATCTAGATCATAAACCTGTAAGAAAATAAAAAAAATATTTTATAAAATATTTCTCCTAGGTGGGTAAAAATACACAAATATAACCCATTCCTAAATGGATAGGTTTTGTATATATTTATGCAGCAAGAACCAAGGTTAACTATGATGTATGTATTCAGACACAATGCCTAACAACTGGCCACAATCCAATATTTAAAACTAATGATGTGAAGCTGGTTTGGCAAGGTGTTACATCTATACTTTAGGCCGGATTCAGTTAATGAGTTCTGTTAGTGGAATCCCATGCAAGGACTTCCACGAACAAAATGGGGTTTCTCTCCTCCCCTGGCTTGGGGAGGTTGGAGAACCCCCAGAGCAGAGCACAGGAGAAGGTGGGGGGGAGAGAGAAGGGTCGTTCTGTTTGCCAAGCCAAAATCCTTGCATTGATAGCAAAATTACCACAGCATGTGTTAAATTCTTCGCTTCTGAAGGGATCTGATGTGGTAGCCTCTCAAGCGTTCTAAGCCAACTCAAGCTGCTTTTGAAATGGTCAAATCTGAATTGGAATAAGTATCATATTTGTTGCAAACCCCTGCCATACACACTCTAGAAAATATTTTAATTCCAACAGTTCTTCTATTGTAGCCTATTTAATTTATTTATCTCTATACAGTGCTTAAGAGATATTTTTTATATATTAAGCGGTTCAGAAATTAAATAATCACTCAATTTCAGATTAAACAATCTCAATGCATGCACAACTAAAACCAAACTTGCAACTATCCAAAACATCACAACACACTATTTAAACTAGTCTCCTACAGTATAGCAATATACTTTTAAAACATTTGGATATGCCTAGGCATGCCAACTCTAGGTGCAAAGCTCTCTTTGACATAGTAATTACCAATTCAGACAGTTTTCATTCCAGAACGTATACATCAGAAGTAAGTCAATTTCTAATGGAGAGTTGGGCAACAATGATAAGTGAACAATACAAGGGTTCGTTTCATTACATATAACAGGTCTAAGGATTAGCATGTGATCTGCAGTGCTGTCAGTTTTAATATAAAAAACAAAGGCCATTCCCAACCCTCACTACTGTGAAATGGTTTTATTATTATTATTATTACTTAAGGTAAAAGGATCCCTGACAGTTAAGTCCAGATGCAAACGACTCTGGGATTGCGGCGCTCATCTCGCTTTACTGGCCGACGGAGCCGACGTTTGTCCACTTCCGCAGACAGTTTTTCCGGGTGATGTGGCGAACCAGAGCAACGCACAGAAACGCTGTTTCCCTTCCCGTGGAATGGTACCTATTTATCTACTTGCACTGACATGCTTTCAAACTGCTAGGTTGGCAGGAGCTGGGACTGAGCAATGGGAGCTTACCCTGTTGCACATATTCGTACTGCCGACCTTCCGATCAGCAAGCCCAAGCAGCTTGCTGGTTGCTTGGGATCGAAACAGTGGTATAAACCACAGCGCCACCCGCGTTCCTTATTATTACTTAATCATGAACCAAAACAATACCTCCCCATGATAGGTTGGGGCAGGGCAGGGCTGTCATTAAATGCCTTCCACAATATACATATCACTCATAGCTACTATTCCCCGCCCCATTCCCATTTCCAATCACACTACATATTACAGTGGTTTAGAGAATTAGTTCCCAATCCAGAATCCTCCATTAAATTTCACTTCATCTGTGCCCTCACTGGGTGACCTTCTGCAGGCACCTCTCTCTCAGCCTTGGGCTTCCCTGCTTGACTCAGGCCTTGGTCAGTCGCGCATCGTGCCAAACTAGAGAGAGAGGAAAGGAGGCCTGGGCAAGAGGGAGCCCAGCCCCCTCCCAAGCCCTGCGCCAGAGGGAAATACCTGCCTCGCCCAACATAGTGTCTTAGAGGAAGGATCAGGGGCTTACACTGCCTTGCTCCTTTTGATTAAAAAACAAATCCCCTTTTAGCATTTGCACAAGGAAGAAGGCAATGGTAAGCCTTGCTTTTGTTGGCACACTTGTACATGCACACAACTGTGTACAAACAAAAGTGTCTTTAACAGACAAAAATTGTAGGATTTCTGCCCTGGGTTTACAAAGACAACTATAAACTGTGGCTTCCCTCTTGAAGCCTGTCACATGGACAAGCAGGGCCCCACAAAAAGGTGTTGTGCTGTATCCCTGTTGCAAATGTTGCCTGATCTTGTAACTGAGGGCTTGGGGTGGAGGGACTTTGCAAAGACAGAAGTCCCTGCTCTAACTTCAGTTCCAGTTTTTCATGCCAAGTGAACCAGCCTGGACGTCCAATGAGCCACAGCAGCTTCCAGTTAGCCTGTTAGATTTTAGAGATGCGCAACTTGCTGTCGTTACCTTTATATGTGGGATATTGTCCCCACACAAGGCAAGGTGGAAATTCATGTCTAACCCAAAGAAAGATGGGGCATTTATTCCCTGCTGTTTAAAGATCTCAGAGCTTAGGGTACAGGCATGTTGGCTTATAATATATGGCACTGTGGCTTGTGGCAAACAAGTCTATTATTGGAAGCTACCACATCCTGCAAAACTGCTGAAATACTTGTGGCTCTTTTTCCCAGGACATACATATGCTGGAATGGCAAAGGCTCTGATGTGACATATACGTCCCATACGAGATGGATGGCGTAAGTAGCAGAGATTCTTTCCCAGCCACAGCAGGAAGCCCCAAGCCCACCCATTGAAAGCAAAACTATGATCATTGCCTCTACCATACTTAAAAATTGCGTTGCTCTACTGACACTATGAAACATTTAAATATACACATATGAGGGGAAAACTTTTTCCCTCCTGCAAATGTAACGAGAATTTTGACCTTTTCCCTGCGAAGTCTATATATATTTAAAGTGTCATTCAATAAAAGTGGCTGTCTAGTGACACAATTGTATTAATGTGTTACAACAGATATCCCACTGAAATTTAAGCTGACTGTACTTATGTAAAATATTCGCATGTCATTAAGTTAAACAGAGCTCAATACACTCAAAACAAAGCAAGAAAATGAGTTCACACTCATTGAGAATATTAAGGACACCCTTCTTTTTCTTATTACTAACTTCCCCCATTCCTTAATCTCAATCTACTGCCCATCTTTCCCTCTACTACTTCAGCATTGGCATAGCCAGGATTTTTGTTGGGGGGGGGGGAACCTCAGTTAGCTATGTATTTTTATTGATTTTTATTCATGTACTTCAGCATAATTCATAATTTCACTCTTCTTCTTTTCACCTTGCTTGCCCTCAAGCTTATATGGTTGCTTAGTCTTCCTTTTGGTTGCTACTATTGCATATGAAAATGTGCATGTTAACTGCATTTACCTAATTAACATCACATCTAATCTTGCTCTCACATTGCTCTGATTCATTCTTTGAAAAAGCATTTTTGAAAACGTAATTTACTTGTGTGGATTTAGAAAACTAGCTTCAGCTTACTGACTGCATAAACACTACCAAACCCCATCTGAGATGACTGTGATGAGCATTATTACTGCAGCACAGTAACTGAACATGAACACTGGAAATCAGGGGTGCAGCACAGCTTACAGGGTAGCAAACCCTGACACAAAGCACGTGTTGGCCTTCCAGTTATCTGAGCCACTAAAGGACTGAAGTTCAGCAGGGTAAGTTACTGTCCTGTTAGCTGGGGAAAGCAGCTGTTGGTTACAGCGAGACCTACCTGAATAATATTTCACTGTGTGGAATAACTGTTATTTCTTATACTATGAAAAATAATACAATGAGATACATACATTCATGCATTAAAAATACATTTCAATTTTTTTGGGGGGAGTCAGCATTATCATCTGTAATGTTGGCAATAAGAGACTGGAGAAGTGACTTCTCAGGCTACATTCACAAACAAAGAAAAAAAGATGTGCTCTTGAACTATATGCACCTTACAGTTTTGTATTATTTTGTTTGCATCATTTCATATTTAATTTTCTTATTTGAAAAAAGAACTTGCTCTTCACACAGCTTCAAATGTTTTGTAATGAGAATGTAAGAACCTACCATTCCACGAATAATAATAATAATAATAATAATAATAATAATAATAATAATTTATTATTTATACCCTGCCCCAGCCACTCTGGGCGGCTTCCAACAGAATATTAAAATACAATAGTCTATTAAACATTAAAAGTTTCCCTAAACAGGGCTGCCTTCAGATGTCTTCTAAAAGTCTGATAGTTGTTTTTCTCTTTGACATCTGGTGGGAGGGTGTTCCACAGGGTGGGTGCCACTACCAAGAAGGCCCTCTGCCTGGTTCCCTGTAACTTGGCTTCTCGCAGCGAGTGAACCGCCAGAAGGCCCTCGGCACAGGACCTCAGAGGCACCCCACAAGTGAGAACCCAGGGGTCTGAACACTCACCCCCCACCACCACTTTCTGAACACGGCCCAGGAGGATGGAGCGGAACTACGGTATAACAGTGCTCTCAGCTCCCAGCCCCTCTAGACGGTCCAGAAGGATGTTTTGGTCGATGGTGTCAAAGGCCACTGAGAGATCCAGCAGAACTAGGAAACAGCTCTCACCTTTGTCCCTAGCCCGCCGGAGATCATCAACCAGTGCGACCAAGGCAGTTTCAGTCCCATGATGAGGCCTGAATCCCAACTGTAAGGGATCCAAATGGTCCGCTTCTTCCAGGCGTGCCTGGAGTTGTTCAGCAACCACCCACTCAATCACCTTGCCCAAGAATGGAAGATTTGAGACTGGGTGATAGCTGGCCATATTGGCCACATCTAAAGATGGTTTCTTTAAGAAGCGATTTGATAACCGCCTCTTTCAGTGGGTCTGGGAATGTTCCCTCACAGAGAGAAGCATTCAACACCTTGTGAAGCCCATCGCCCAGCCCTTCCCAGCTAGCTTTTATAAGCCAGGATGGGCAAGGATCAAGGAGACAGGTGGTTGGTTTCACTCGTCCAAGCAGCCTGTCCACATTCTCGGAGGTAACAGATTGGAACTGATCCCACGTAACTTGACTAGACAGGACTCTAGCACTATCCCGCCCCGGCCCTGCTGCCACGGTGGAGTCTATCTCTTCCCGAATCTGAGCGACTTTATCTGCAAAAAAAAAATTTCAAAATCACTGCAGGATGTAGTAGTAGGTGGTTCCGCTAAATTGCGAACTGCCTAAAAGAATCTCCTGCTGCTGTTTTCTGCAGATGCAATAGAGGCGGTGAAGAAAGTCTTTTTCGCCGTCGCTACCACCACTTCACTTGGTAGGCTCGACATTGAGCTCTAACCCGTGTCCGGTCAGCATCAGAATGAGTTATCCGCCACCGGCACTCTAGCCATCTCAGCGATTGTTTCATTGCCCTCAGATCCGTGGAAAACCACGGGGCTGCCGGGCCCCATGCAATCGGAGAGAGCACTTTGAAGTCAAGCAGTCAATAGCCCTGGTTAACTCTGTATTCCAGCAGACCACCAGAGAATCAGCTGAAAGGCCATCAACATGGGATAAAGCATCCCCTACCACTCTCTGGAAAACATTTGGATCCATTAAGTGGCGGGGGTGGACCATCCGAATCGGTCCCACCTCCCTGCAGAGGGGAAGGGTTTTTAAAGTGTTCTTTAAATATAGCCATGAAAGCAGAATTATGCTGAACCTAAACTTGAGTAGCATAGTTTCTAAGAACTCTCTGTTATACATGATAATTCTTCTACGTAGTCAAAAAGATTTTCAATGTAGAAAAATCATTACTTATAAAGCAGAACAATATAATTCTATATAAAATATTTGAGAAAAGAATGTCTAACTTTGAAGGGTCAACTGCCCTTTAGTTTTAATTTTAGTGTTTAGCACATACAGTACTTAAGTGCCTTAGATCAGAATCAGGTCAACTTATGCAATCAACAGTACAGACACCTTACTTAATTTGTTTAAAATAGCGTTGAGATAAGAAAAGTTGAAGTGGTCTTTGTAAGGAGTGTATGTAATAGAAGATTTCTCTCTCTCTCTCTCTGCTGATCTCATGCTGAGGTTGCAATTCCCAAGATTCACTTGCAGACTGAAGCAGAGATCTCAGCACCACAACCACCCAAGTAGTGGCAACTTCCCAGAATGACACACCCTACATCCTATTGCAATTATGATTGGACTTTATTACAGTTTCCACAAGTGATCCACACACACACACACACACACACACACACACTAACTGCAGTGTCATTGCTGAAAATACCTCTTATTTGACAGCTGGATGGTAACCTTTCATAAAAAAAACTGATGGACTGCAACTTTAGTAATTTTTGCATTGCTTTTACATTTCCATCGTTTTTATAAAGGAGGACCAAAAAAAGAGAGACCTGAACTATATGAAGGGAAATAGCTTCTTGGTGCTCTAAGATGAATGGATCTTACTTAAGTAGCATATACATATTGGTCAGGCTTTAATATGTTTAATATGTTTGTATAAACCTGTAACTTACTTTTGTGATTTATGCATCTATGAAATCTATATATTTACAACAAAGAATATACAATAACCAAGGTATGCAATGTTGTAGTACTTAAGCATTACAGTATAGAGATGACTGGAGCCTCAAGCGTTTCTGAACAGGGCAACACATGAAGCAAACTATCACTAGATTATATGCCACTTTTTAATGTCAAAGTTAAAGCTATCCAGGTTTCATGGTGTGCTTGCTTTCTCTAGAAACCTGTCAGCCTAGCAAAAACCAAAACAATAAAACCCTGCAGTGTGTGAAACAGCACTTATTTTTCAAAATCAGAGAAAGAAATACAGTACATTTCTACCAATTACTTGCCCTAACTAATCTAGAAACTGATTTAATGGAAACCTTTAAAAATATTTCACCTCTTAAAAACCATTTCACTTTTTAGTTGTGTTTCCTTTCTGCCACGTCCACCAAACTGTTGGTCTAAAAAAAGAAAAATACTGCCCTACGATGTGGGCCCTATCGGTTCATACAAACATTTCTTTCTAATCATTTGATGATTAATGGAATATGTGGGCTCATTCCATTGGAAACCATTACGCTTGGGATCATTGTGAGATCAGAGGCACAGCATTTCCCCCTTAAAAGGTGCAGAAGGCTCTTTATGGATGGTGGTAGCAGGGATTGGGGGTGGGTAGGGGGAATGGAAATCTTGTCACCTGTTCTGAAACAGGAGAGGAAGACCCTGCCATGACTGCTGTGTGCTGCATCCTCCACAACATCTGAGACAAGAGATGTACATCCAGATCTACCTAGCCCTGGTGCCAAGAGGGATACAGTGCATGCAGACTATGTTCAGCGTCCACCTCCTCTACTGATTAAACCCAGTTTGTGGATGCCAATCAAAAATGGACCAAAAGAAAAACCATCAAACAGTTTATCTGGGACTGCAATCCTCCTCTTCCCTATGGCCCAAGTGACCTCTTGCACACATCTTTGCTGGAAATATGCCTGAAATCAGTGCTATTTTTCTAGAAAAAGAGGAACTGAACATGAATGCCTCCCTCATTCTCTTAGAATGGCAATGGCACCCACCTGATAGGTGCAGGAACTGAGTTCTAGTGAGTTCCAGTTGAAAAAAAAACCCTTGCCTGAAATGCTTCTTACATGTACAATGCTGCCCTTATCACGGCCCTCCACCACCACCCAGCCATGAGACATCTAAATCAAGGTGAACATCATTCAACACATTTCTGAACATTGAGGAAGGCCCTGTTGCTCCACAACATATCATTCTGTGCATGCAAAGCATTAGCTAGCAAACCCCACGTGAGGAAGCAGTTCCTTCAGTGGTAGGTTTCACTGATTCCTTAATTAGGCAATACAAACAAAAAAGAAAATCATTCCTGATCCTGCTACAGTTGTGTGCTACTAGCGGACATGGATGGGAATGGGTATTTCCAAAAAGGCACACCTGACCTGTTCAGAGGGACCCAGGTGAGCCTATGCAAAGGGACCAGTGATAAACATTTGTATCTGTATGCTTACACACATAAGTCACCCTTACAGAATGAGTGCTGAAGTGGATTTTACTGTGATGATGATAATGAAGATGATGATGGTGATTACAGAAATTGTTTACAGGGTGTGTTTGACAGTTCAACCTTTCACTTAACAATTGTTAGTACTGTATGAGATAATCCAAGAGGATTTAATAGTTTCACCTCTCCCCCCCCCCCTTTCATAGGTTGATTTTGAGAACAATTACTCCAGGCAAATACAAACCCCACTGGCAAATTAAAAGATCCTATAACAACATTATCAGTATAATTATGTCCATTTTCTTCACGTCTTTGAGACTCCACTCTCTAAAAGTTTCAATTTAAATCAACATTTGTTCAGCCTTTAGTTTCCTCAGTACTTATACATCCAGAAATTAAATGAGGCAAGAGAACTGAAATCTAGCTGGACAGCTTGTTTTACAATTGACCATGTGTCCATCACAACCCCCTGCATCTTCCTAAATAAGAATGGAGACATTGTACAGCAATCCCCTCTTCACCTACAAAGTATCACTGTTAATTCAGCAAGATTCCCCTTCAAACATATTAAAAGTTGTCGAAAGATCTGTCCTTATTAAAACTCACCTATTCTCTAGTCTCACAATTACAAATGAATCTTTTAAGCAAGTATTAGTTGGTTAAAAATCCAAGTTTTTTTCTTACATCCATTCTGTATTCAGACTTTTTAAAACACACACAGCTTTGGACCAATTTACACATTACCATTGCTATATATGCTGCCACAAAACTGCTTCCTTGTGATTTGCTCCCACATAGCAGCAATGGATAAAAACACAGAAAATGTGGCTTGTGCACATCACACGGGCAACTCCCATGTTGGATCAGGGCAGGGGGATATCCTGGCACAGCCACTTAGCCACTGACTGCATGCCATTTCTTGTAAGACCTTAGAATAAAGTCAGCATATATGTAAGGCAGAAGGTGCCAAGAATGTTCATCAGACGGAGGGGGGTGCTTCTATTCCTGATAGAGGAGGATTCCCCCTACTGGAGACAGGCAGGGTCTTCAGTTTGCAAGGTCCTCTCCAGAGGGGAGGAGTCAACCCCTTCTCTCCCAGTGACCCTGCCTGGGTCTTTGTGTCTCTCTCTGTGTGTGAAGACAAACACTTGCCTGAGTGCTTGTTTTGTGTGGGTTTCCCCTTTGTCTAGTCCTCTCCTTCGTCCTGTTTGCTATATCATCTTTCTGAGTGAGTTTTTTCACTCTGTTTTCCTGTTGGCTACCTCCCCCAGCTTATTCATTTCTACTTCATTCTCTTCATTTTTCTCCCCCACCCTGTTCTCTGGGGAGACTGTAGGGAGCAGCTGGATTCTGACTGGATTGCCAACAGGCACAGGAGGAGTCCACAGAGGCGACACAGGGCCAGGAGCTTGCGTTTCCTGCCTCTTTCTAAAAAAAGCAGGAACGCCATTTTGTTTCAGCAACTCAGCGTTTCTGGGATGGCCCCAGCAGCTCCTAGAGACGTGATTGCTGCACCTGTTGGTCTAGCAGTTTCAACTGGCTGCATTATCACTGCACCTTTGGGTCCCAGTGCTAACTGGGAGTTTGAGGAGCTGCTGCAGTGTGCTCAGTCGCATTGCTTTTCCCACCTCTTCTCTGCATCTGTGCACAGGATGACTGCGCCTCTGCAGGGCAGCCTTTCTCCTTGCGATGTTGGCACAGAGGAGATCTATGCATTTGGAGAGTCCAGGCAAGCTGCCTTTGGCGATTCTCCAGGTTCTTTGCCAGGGCAGGTGAGCATGAGTAAGGGGGAAACCCCCTCTGATTCTGAGGCCTTTCTTAGTTCAAAAAAATTCCCAGGATTGCTTCGGACCTCTTGTGGAGGAGGCACACGAAGAAGAGCCTCAGAGGATGATCTTAGGGTCCAAGCAGATTTATACAGAGGTATGAACCTCATGCCCCTTAAGGTATTGTGGTCCTGAGCCGTTTAAGGCTTTATAGGTCAAAACCAGCACTTTGAATTGGGTCCGGAAACTAATTGGTACCCAGTGCCATTGGCTTGCCCCGGGGAGCAACCTGGCCATTGAATTAACTGTCTTCAGAGGCAGACCTACATATATCGTAATTGGGGGGGGGGGTGACATTCCACCCTCCTCTATCTTCCTCTGGTTCTATGCATTGCATATTTTTTTTACTTTATTGGCTGCTGTGGTTGATTTGTAGATTGATATGGGGAGGAGTTCTGCGACATTAACTTTTGCATTGCTGTCTAACCACATGTTTTGTGTCTGAGTGTCCTGTGCTCCAGCAGTGGGGCTGGCGTATGGGCAGCTGCTTGAGGGTTGAGGTGTTATTCTGCTCTGCTACTCTGCCTGGAGAGATGGGATGACACCTCCCCTCTAGAGGGGACATTGCAAGCTGAAGATTCCCTGTCTCCAGTAGGGGGAGTCATCCCTATCAGGAATGAGGACTGAAATTCACAGTAAGAAAAAAAACCTGTTTTTTATTGCCAAACAAAATTCCAAGTATTTCAAACATGACTATTCTTCCCCAAGGGAAACTATGAAGAAACAAACCTCACCAAAAACAACCTCACACAAGTTGTCAACAAGAAGTGAAAAACCACTGTAAAAAGCACTTATTTCAGCTCAGTGAGCTATTTTCACTGGTTTACAAATGTATTAAATGCTGTAACACCTACACAATGGCAATAATTTTTCTATATAGTGAAACTGAAAATTACACTGCCGCAGGTCAGATAATATTTCAGCCTATTAAGCCAGGATATGCACAATCATTTTTCTTGCACAAACAGCCCCTTCACTCCATTATTCATGTAAGAGGCAATTAAAGCAGGAAATAAATATACAGTTTATAGTTTCCCATTTTATCTAAAGCAGGAAACTATGGATACCAGTTTGGGACAATTAAACACTTTCTAAAAATGGTGGTGCAACACCTTGGCTTGTTCCAAATCTGCTAATCAGTTTCCCAATTCAGATGAAACAAGGAAATATGTTAATAAGAGCCTGCAAGTCACAAAGGGAAGAGAAAAGGGACTGTGTGGGGGGGCAAAAGGTCTGTGCACCTCTTCGCTTAATGAACTGAGATAGGACAATCTGAAGATTTCTCAAGCATCAACTAGTCAGTGGCTTATAAACCCACCTTTGAACTATGGGGAATTTGAGTCACTAAATGCTACCCCTGTTCCCAATGGAGGCTGAGTTTGCTGACAGATCAAATCTATTTTAAAAGATATGTGATGAATCATCTCCATCCCAATTTGCCTTGGAGAATAAAAAATAAATGGTGGCTTATATTTAGTGCAGAATTAGTTTCTTGAAATTAGTTTCAATGTTTGTTTTCAAAAGTATTAGCTCCTACAGCTCTGAAGCTATGCTTGAAAGTTTGCAGACACTGCCTCATGAAATCTCAAAAGTCAGCAGGGTGGCACAGTCAGAGCTATTACCCTCCCTATAAGAAGTGGAAATTTGGTATTTTTAGCAGTCCTACATGAAACGCCAGGAATTAATGGAAGTGATTTTAAATATTACAACTGACTTAAAGCACCCTTGCAGCATACCATATTTATTACTTACTTGAGCCTTTTTTTTGCAAAATTTCTAAGATATAAATGTCTTTTTGTACTATGAACTGCACATCGAATTGCTTACAGTCTTTAGCTTTTCTTACCTTGTCTTGGTTAGCCTTATTCTTGTAACATAAATTTCCAATCAAACGAATTAGATGTGACTTAAACCCCACAGCTGGATGACAGCTTTGTTCTTGCGCAGAATGAGTCACTGTGAAGATGTTTGTGCTCTGCTTCCCAGCAAGATGTGTAAGCTGCAAAGTTTCTAAAGAGAGAAAATAATTCTGTCTTATTTTTTAAAAAATTATCTTTATAATGCCCATGATACTTAAGTTGTTTTACTTCATAGTTATTAACATATAATTACAAAAGGAAATCAATCTACATCTTACTGCTATTGAAAGAAACACTACTAAAATCTGGAATAGTTTGTCCCAGAAGTCTCCCCAGGAGACTTCTTTGCAGATGGTCCTCTTTGCAAGGACAGAGAGCTGAAGGAGAATCTGGGCACGACCCAGGAAGGGGAAAGGTGGCCTGGGGAGGTCAGAGGGGTGATGTGTGTGTATTTGAGGTCTCCGAGAGTATCCTGGGAATCATTCCAAAAAGTAAAAACAGAAAATACATTAGACAAAATATTCCTGTTCAAGATCAGGTTCCTTTATGTGACATTCTAATTCATGTTCTAAATGCACTGGTTCAATTAAGGCTAGTATAATGAGTCATATTACTGCAGTTTCCTGAAGTTAGCCAACATTTCAAGCATCAAGCTGAATGTATTTTGCAGCATATTTAAATATGCTGCATAAATACTTTCAAACTTGCTGGCTAAGAATGTTTGGGAACCCTCAACATTAACATATGGTTTCAGTGTTCTATGCTATCCTGTGTTTAATTAGTCAGCAGGACTATTTGGGTGAAAATTCATAAAAGTACTTATTGATCTCTAAGCTCACTGGTAAACTCTTTTGCACCAAAAGTAGCAAATACTGCTCAGTGTACAACTTTAGAAGTTATTGTTTAGTCCTCTGCTCTGGTACAATAGATAAGAAATCAAACAGAGTCCTATAATTCATAAGCCTAGTTCACATGTCACGTAGAATCAGAGTTAAAAACAAACTACAATTTAATGTGAACCAGCTCTAGTGCACACCGCTGAAATGTTCTGGCTGTGCTCCTCTCCAGCTCCAGCTGCTGCCATAACACCAAGGTATTATAACATTTACTACCAAATTACTTCACAGGAGCATTCAAGTTTCAATTCTGTTTCACACATTCTGTACAATGTGAAGTACAGAGGCATGCAGAAAGTAGTGTGTGAAAATTGGTTCATATATGTAATTTTTTAATACAAGATACACAATATCTTGGAATAAACATATATAGCACCAAAGCTTATACGTTTTACCTGATGGTTAGCTAATCCTTTAGCAAACTTTGAATACCTTTTTCATCCAAATATAGATATTGGAAGACATGCTATCAATTTTCTGCTTTCTATTTTTAAGTTGTTGTCACAACTGTCAAGTGTTCCTTATAAAACCTAATTTCAAGGAAAATACAAAGCATTACTCCTTAGATTATTACATTTTTTAAAAATGTGTGTGCTTCTTACTTACTGACAGTCACCTCAAGCAAATCAGGGCAAGCCTGCAGACATTCCAGATGTCCAGAGTTTGATGTCATTTCACAAAGAACATCAACAAGCCGAATCGTGACTAGTGCTTCCTATGAAAAACAGGCAACATTTTGAAATCTCAGCTTTCACCTTCTTAAGAAGCAAATTTCTAGCACCTATGGAAGCAAATGCCTACTGAAATTGCCAGATGGTATTAGAGGATATTGCAAATGGTCATGGGGTAAGCTTTACTTGCAAACACAGTTCCTTGTCCCAATGTAGTATAAATGCATGATTATTCAAAACAAACAAAACTGCATGTTTTTTGGCACTGAAATTTTATTACCCTTGTGCAGAATTTTTTACAACCTTCTTTGGTACAGTGGTACCTCGGGTTCTATACGCTTCAGGTTACATATGCTTCAGGTTACAGACTCCGCTAACCCAGAAATAGTACCTCGGGTTAAGAACTTTGCTTCAGGATGAGAACAGAAATCACGCGGCAGCAGCAGGAGGCCCCATTAGCTAAAGTGGTGCTTCAGGTTAAGAACAGACCTCCAGAACGAATTAAGTTCTTAACCCGAGGTACCACTGTACTGATTTTTTTCTAATTCAAAAGCCTTGTAACATAGTCAAATGCAAATGAGCATATTGTACTACAAATATCCAATCAACCTCAGAATCACAAATACATAATCAAGAACAGAAATACTGCTGCAAGGGTGATACTCTAAAAACTAAACACAAACCTGAAATAAAGAAATACAGAAAGTCTCTAGCTACATTATTTTCAATATAAGATTGTTCTGCAACAGAATTAAATAGTTTGTGGCAAAGTAATTATATGTACATTAAAGTTCAATAAATATTCATTTGAAATAATTTGTAGTATTTGTGATTAGATAGAAAGGGAAATTATTGTCATTTGCATATTATTTATTCAACCTGAGAGCTGTTGCTTGGAATTGTCTAACTGCAGCTGGATTGATCTGCACCAACTGTGGTAATTGCAAATCATCATATACAGAAAACAGATTATATAAAATTTAAGACTAGAAAGCGATAATTATGGGCTACAGCGGCAGAGCCGTGTGTTATATTATGGCTTTCCTGAATAAGACAGGAATTACCCTTGCAACTGAAAATCCAGTCTATAAGATAGAGAAGTGTTAATGTTTGGATAAAGGTCATCATAAATTCAGGATTTTCTAAACTGCATGAACAAACCAGTTAACAGAAACAGCAGATCAATCTGTTCCTGGATTATATCCATTTGAGAAGATGATATGATTATATATTTTCCTCCTTTCCAAATATCTATAAAGAACTAGATTTCAGAAAGATATGGTTTCCAGCCTTCTCTTTTTCTTCTTCTTCTTTTTTATAATTTTTATTAGTTTCAATTCAATTTACAACACCAAACATTAAGACAACAGAAAAGACAGAACAAAAAAAGAGGGGGGGAAAAACAACAACAAAAACACAAAGAAAAAAGGTTTCCAGCCTTCTCCTTGACATTTTGTTCAACTCAGAAAGCTATTTTCCTTCCCACAGGGAAGAATTCAAACAAAGGAATCCCCCATTTGTAGCCTAAGAGAGTACAAGTAATTTTCAATGTGATCTAGCCACAAGTATTAGGACGAACTGTATCAGCTAATATATCAGCCGTGTGGCAATATTACAAGTTATTACTGGGACATGCATATCCAAACATCTCTGGTATTTCATGCACTTGATACTACAGACTCAATCACCATGATCTCATAAATTGGCTCACGCGCTGTTTGCCCACCCACAGAACATCCCTATTTGTTTCAAGACAGCAGAAAAATCCATGGATGCAGGTGATTTTTAACATTTCTTTTTTAAATGTCTGCTTTCCTATCAATAATGTCTCACAGGACATGTACGGAGCAACTGTCTGTAGTGAGCTGAACTGGTAAGTGCAAATGAGAGCCACAGAGCTCTAGATCAGATCACGTTTCATCAGGTTTACAACATCAGATAAAAATATACTTACCTCATCATCATCATTTGCTGCAAAAGCCAATATGAGCACGGCTTGACATTTCTCCTTAAAACAATTTACAAGAAATTTGGCTGTTTCTGCACTGATAACTGTATTGTTTTCACCAATTTCTGACTGTATCAATTCTAAAAACGAAGCCCTAGAATAAAAATGCAAGCCTTGCTTATTTACATTGAAGCATACCGAATGGAGGGCACAGTCAATATATTTAAATTAGACCACGGTTGCTAGGCCACCACAGATCTCCTGATGCCTCATGGAGTCTCTGACCAAAGAAATTCCAATCCACACCTTAAGTATGATTTTTACTCACCTAGTTATAAAAATGTTTATATACCACTACTCATTTTTTTAAAAAAATCAGAGTGGTTTACAACAATTAAACTGAAGTAAGAGGTAATATTCACTCAGTTTATCCTTCAGTCTATACCAGATGTGTGATATATTTCTTTTATTAAATTCAGGAAATGACCCATTTTTTGTTTTTCTTTCTTGTTTAAGACTACAACTCCCATAATCCTTGACCCCTGAAGATGCTGGCTGGGGCAGATGAAAGTTGTATTCCAAAACAGGGCACCAGGCTGGAGTCTGCTGCTCCAGTAGAATGAGCTGACAATTTTTGTCAGTATTGAACAAGTATTATGCTGGCCACTAGCAAAAGATTAACTACCAGGTTTCTTTGGTACATTCATTATACAATTTAGAACCATTGTGAGTATGTCAATTTGCAAACTGATCCTTATAACTTGAGCCCAATCATTTTGAACTGTGGGACATCTTCATAACATATAAGTCTGCATCCACCATTCCACATTTCAAGCATCCAAACATATCCATTCCATATATTCATTCTTTGATGTGTCACATATTATCTAGAGTATCTTAAATTAAGTCTCTTTCAATGATGTACTGGCAGAAAAATGTTTTCTGGCTCCTATATTTTGGGCCCTACCTCTCTGAAGAAGAAATTCCAAAATCTTTTCCCCAAACAATAACCCTCATTTTTTCCAAATTTAAAAGGTAGTACAGTTTGATATGATACATATCAATACTCCTTTAACTTCACAGGGAGTCAACTGCCTAGGTTACAGTATTCCCAATTCTTGTGTTACAAAATGTTAACAACCCCCACCCCAATTTAAGTTGTCCAATTATTGTTCAATTAATAAGATGCTCCCTTGAGACAAATCCTGATTCCCAAACTATATCCCAAGTCTTAAAACTTACTAGCCTGTAAAATGAAATTCTCTGATATTTCTGATATGAGGGGCTTTTAGAGGTTGGACAGAGCACTTGGTCCCTTCTTTGCCAGCCCCTCTGGGGAGTAAAAAGCAGACTAGTAAAAAGAAAAGAAGATGTCAAGCTAGAAACGCAGAAGGAGGCCACTCCACTGCCCCTTCTACTGCGTTCTGGCTGCTAGGGCTGCGGCCAGAAGTGGCAGGCTCTGTGTGAGGGAGCCCCCTGGCAACTTTTTATATTGTTGTTTGTTTGTTTGTTTGTTTCATAAAATGTATACGCTGCTTGATTTCTTTTGCCTGCTACTGCTGACAGTTCTACTGCTAGCACCAACAGTGAAACGTGATAACTGACAGCTTTGCTTGTTCCTTACAAAGCTGATGTAAAGTCTAGGGCCCAGGAACAAACTGTCAAGGTAACAAGCAAGTCAGAGGGTTGGGCATGGAAAGGGCAAGTACTGTGTTTACCAACCATTTATTCATGTATTTTCTTAAAGTACAACTAAAACTGTAACAAGGGGAAAGGCAATGGGCGGCAGGAGCTTAATCTAAACCCTGTAAAAATTATAGTTCAGGAGTGGCATCCTAGGGGTGAGAAGTCTGTTGAACCTTTTTTTCCTGCTCTAACTCTAGCAGGGCAGCTTTGGGGGACTGCAGCAAACCGCAACTACAACCGTAGTTCAGTTTCAAATTTAGGGTATGAAACTGACATCTTAAAACTAAAGAGTAACTTATACGTCTAAAAACCTCAGTGGAAGCTTACCACAGGTTCGACTTAAGGTTAAGTGCAGCATATAAACTAAATGGTAAGGGCAAGCCTCAAGCCAAGTTAAAAGCTCAGCTTTTGCTTCAGATTCAAAATCAGTAAAAACTAGTTGAGTAAAAAACATACTCACTTAAGACTGTAATCCTAACTATGTCTAATCAATAGGGCTAACTCCCATGTAAGTGGGGTGAGGAATGCAGAATAGATCATCATACGTTGTCCGCTCCCCAGAAAAAAATCCCGTCCACAGGGTGCTAATCTAACCTAAACCGCCTTTCAGGTTTCTGTTCACTAAATAGTGGTGCAGCCAGTTGCTGGCCCACATCTCCCTATATTTTTTTTAATGAGGCCTGCCTGATTTTGTTAAAAATATGTATATTGTAGATTCTGACCTATAATGTGCAACTTCTACCCCACCCATCTCCTTTTTGAAGAGCAGCACACTTGCTCTTTTCCATACACAGAATTTATGTGCTTGTTTGTGCAGATTGAGATATAAAAGAACACGGCACAAATGTATTGTCGCATTCATTGTGCACTTCCTTTGCAAGGTAGTGAAGCATATCTAAAGTTATTTGGTGCAAATCTGTTTTTTTTCAAATAGCTATTAAATGGCTGTATAAGTTGAGCCATAAAATACAACAGGGTGCGGTGCACTTATGAAATCAAGGCATAAGCATGAAATCTTGCCTTCATTTTCTCTTTCTGTGTGCGCATTTCTTACAGAGCAAGGGCGCCAACCTGGATTCTGCAACCCCTGTCTAAATCCCTGCCAGTTGTGGCTAAATTGTAATGTTAACCAACCAATTTAAAACCATTACTGACATAGAAACATGTATTTAGAGATTCTGTGCCAACTATGAAACCACACTTTTTTTTTCTTCAAATCATGTGAACAGGATACTCTATATGGAATGCTAAATGCTGAAACCCACATTGGTTTTTGGGGTTACCTTTCTTGATTGCTCAGTTTGGCATACATGGCTTTGACCAACTCGGGGCACTTCAGCAAATGGTTGGTAACAATCAAGAACCTGAAAGAGGAGGAAAAACAATAGGACAAACTGTTGTTGGTTGTAGGAAAACTGCAAAAGTTAGCTCCTTTGCACTGTGCAAAGTTACCGGTAGTTCACACAGGCATTTTATAATAATTGGTCACTAATCAAGTTACATTTCTATCAGTACCTGCTAAACTATATAAGAAGTAAACAACAACAACAAATTTAACTATTTTTTTCTTTGCAACCATGGACATCTGCAGTGCCGGATTTACGTATAAGCTAAACAAGCTGTAGCTTAGGACCCCACTCTCTTGGGGCCCCCAAAAAAATTTAAAGGGGGGGGGAAACTAGATGTACATTTCCAAAATATAAGATAAGTTCAACAATTACTTTGATCAAAGACATATTTTGTTATGTGCAAATGGCTTTAGATACCTATTAGGTCCATAAATTACCATATAGCATATATTCAACACAAAAAACCAGTGACAATTTGTTGTGGACAAAGGACAGCTGGACATATAAAGGGCCCCATTACCTTCAGTTGCTTAGGGCCTCATCAAACCTAAATCCAGCCCTGGACACGTGTCGTTAGAAATTCTAGCCTATAAATAAATTTGCTAATTGCTACTGCAATCCCTAACCTCCTAAATTCATGTAGGACCACGTGTGCAGCCTGGGAGTCATTTTAGACTCCTAGCTGTCCATGGGTTGCCAAAGCTTTGGTTCTGTCCGATCCAAAACACCAGGCATTCCACCTCAGACCCCTCAAGTATGCCAGCTTAGTGGTAGCATTGCAAAATATAAGAAATCCCCCCCCCCCCGCGCTTTCTGTCCTGGCTGGCAACACTTCAGAAGTTGGTCCATTGCGCCTCTGTTCCTTGACCCCAGTTTAAGAAGATTAAATAGTAAATGGTATTTTTTAAAAAATAAAATAAAATAAATGAATTGGATATTGTTCAGGCAGACTTAAACGTAATATAAAGTAAATGGGAGACACAAGAATACAATCATTTGTAAATGTCCAGAAGACAATAGGTTAAACATGCTAAATAGATAACTCAATTATGATACTGAATTTCATATGCACACAAAGAGTTGGATTAAATTCCCTGTCCCACGCAAGCCAGGACATCTTTGATAACAGAAGTAGGCAAATTCCTCTGTAGATTTTCCTAAACTACAAAAATGGAGATTCCCAATCTAATGTTCTTTCCGCATGCACCCCTTTGTCCAATGGATCATGCACTGCTGCGTAACAAACATTTGAAACCTTCAGGATTCAGTCTTGGACAAAGATGGAAAAAACAATCATAATTTTTTTTAGCTGTTGACTGTGAATTTCAGGTGACCAGGTAACCAAGCAGGCACTTGGTTTTTGAGACAGTCAGAACACTAAGGGTGCAATCCTATATATATTTACATGAGCATGAGCTCCATTCAAGTCATGTGCTATGATTTCGCTATAAACAGGAGAAGGGAAGATTTACCAGATTATAGGATTATTTCATCTCAAACCAAAATAGTTGCATTTCTTTAAGAAGCAAAATTACACCTTTTACAAGTAATAAATCTGACTGATTAAGAAAGGGGGTTGGAAAACAAACAGAATCACAACCAAGTTACACATTAAATCACAACCAAGTTACCCCCGAGGATGTGGACAGGCTGCTTGGACGCGTGAAACCAACCACCTGTCTCCTTGATCCTTGCCCATCCTGGCTAATAAAAGCAAGCCGGGAAGGGCTGGGCGATGGGCTCTGCGGGGTGGTGAATGCTTCCCTCTGTGAGGGAACATTCCCAGATCCGCTGAAAGAGGCAGTCATTAAACCGCTTCTTAAAAAACCATCTTTAGACCCGGCCAGTATGGCCAACTATCGCCCAGTCTCAAATCTTCCGTTCTTGGGCAAGGTGATTGAGCGTGTGGTTGCTGAACAACTCCAGGCATGCCTGGAGGATGCGGACCATTTGGATCCCTTCCAATCGGGGTTCAGGCCTCATCATGGGACTGAAACTGTCTTGGTCGCACTGGTTGATGATCTCCGGCGAGCTAGGGACAAAGGTGAGAGCTGTTTCCTAGTTCTGCTGGATCTCTCAGCGGCCTTTGATACCATCGACCATAACATCCTTCTGGACAGTCTAGAGGGGTTGGGAGCTGGGGGCACTGTCATACAGTGGTTTCGCTCCTTCCTCCTGGGCCGTGTTCAGAAAGTGGTGGTGGGGGGTGAGTGTTCAGACCCTTGGGCCCTCACTTGTGGGGTGCCTCAGGGTTCCGTCCTCTCCCCCATGCTTTTTAACATCTATATGAAGCCGCTGGGAGAGATCATCAGGGGGTTTGGACTGGGTGTCCATCAATATGCAGATGATACCCAGCTCTACCTCTCTTTCAAATCAGAACCAGTGAAGGCGGTGAAGGTCCTGTGTGAGTGCCTGGAGGCGGTTGGAGGATGGATGGCGGCTAATGGATTGAAGTTGAATCCTGACAAGACAGAAGTACTGTTTTTGGGGGACAGGGGGTGGGCTGGTGTGGAGGACTCCCTGGTCGTGAATAGGGTAACTGTGCCCCTGAAGGACCAGGTGCGTAGCCTGGGAGTCATTTTGGACTCACTGCTGTCCATGGAGGCGCAGGTCAATTCTGTATCCAGGGCAGCTGTCTACCAACTCCACCTGGTACGCAGGCTGAGACCCTACCTGCCCGCGGACTGTCTCGCCAGAGTGGTGCATGCTCTAGTTATCTCCCGTTTGGACTACTGCAATGCGCTCTACGTGGGGCTACCTTTGAAGGTGACTCGGAAACTACAGCTAATCCAGAATGCGGCAGCTAGACTGGTGACTGGGGGCGGCCGCCGAGACCACATAACACCGGTCTTGAAAGACCTACATTGGCTCCCAGTACGTTTCCGAGCACAATTCAAAGTGCTGGTGTTGACCTTTAAAGCCCTAAACGGCCTCGGCCCAGTATACCTGAAGGAGCGTCTCCACCCCCGTCGTTCTGCCCGGACGCTGAGGTCCAGTGCCGAGGGCCTTCTGGCGGTTCCCTCATTGCGAGAAGCAAAGCTACAGGGAACCAGGCAGAGGGCCTTTTCGGTAGCGGCGCCCGCCCTGTGGAACGCCCTCCCATCAGATGTCAAAACGATAAACAACTACCTGACATTCAGAAGACATCTGAAGGCAGCCCTGTTCAGGGAAGTTTTTAATGTATGATATTTTAGTGTTTTTTGGTTTCTATGGAAGCCGCCCAGAGTGGCTGGGGAAACCCAGCCAGATGGGCAGGGTACAAATAATAAATTATTATTATTATTATTATTATTATTATTATTAAATGCAAAATGGGGGTACCACCAAAAATGTCATTATCCATAACGCTTGCCCCATGCAATGACACCATTGCATTCTGAGTTTTTCTTCTCTCCACCAGCCTATGATAAGGAATGAGACATGAAAACTCACAGAATGACTTTACAACATGGCATAAGGGCTCCTAAATATTACAGATAAAAGAAGGCAAATTCACCAAGGGAATATGCCTTTTCAGCAGCATCCTCATGTTGTGCAAAGTATGTCCCTTGACACTCCAAATGGCCAGATCCACTTGTAGCCCCACCCACAAAGGCATTCTGTTTATATTATGCAATGTGGCCCAGCTTCAATGCTGAGAATAGGACCATTAGATGTGCTTTGCCCAGCTTCAGCACAAAAATCATTTCCACATGGTGTTTGTGATTATATTAGTCACAATTCCCATTCAAAAGTCAAATATAGTCATGGCTTTGAGAGAAAACTATTAAAAGAGTTCTTGTAGAATACCAGCATTGCTTCTACAGATGTCAAGTATCTGTTGCAACACTACAATTAAAGAACATTTTTTCCAGTGAGAAATAGCTATCAAACCCTCACTTGCACTTGGAACTTGTAACATGAGGAAACTCCAACTTTCCAGGAATTAAAAACAAATTTGGTCTTTTGGAGAGCACACAATTTTATAGGGGAAAAAATAAAACTATCCCTAAGTTAGGAAGGAAGGATTTTCAACCCGTAAGAGGGCTGAAAAATATTTTTACACACAGCTAGAGAATACTTTACACATTATAGCATAATGATTATACAATTCCATGACTCCCTTTTCAAACTTCCTCACAGCTTCTGGTCTCAACTACTGGCTTTCCATTCATGATTAGCTCCACAAGCTTGAAGTACCTATGAAGTGGGGAAGGAGAACCCTATTTCCTGGTCTTTAAACTTGTAGAAGTGATGTACAGAATCAGCTATACAGTTATACCTCGAGTTGAATGTGCTTCCGGTTGAGCGCTTTCGGGTTGCGCTCCGTGGCAACCTGGAAGTAACAGAGCGCATTACTTCCAGGTTTTGCCGCTCGAGCATGTGCAGACGCTCAAAATGACATCAGGCGCATGCACAGAAGTGGCAAAACGCGAGCCGTGCACGCACAGACGTGCCGTCGCATCTTACGTTCCGTTTGGGATGCGAACAGGGCTCCGGAACGGATCACGTTCGCATCCCGAGGTACCACTGTATTCATATAAGCTTATTCCAGTTAAGAACAAATACGAAGCAGGGCACAGTTTAGTTTCTTCTCCCCCATTATCCTCTCCTCCACCACAACTATATCAACAGATAAAAATGGTTCCTCCCCAAAGAATTCTGCTTTTTTCTGGACTTCGCATGTATAAACACACTTGGAATAAAGTTCTTGTTTCCTCACCTCAAAAGGGGTATTTCAAAACTGGAAAAGATGTAGAAAAAGTAAACCAAAATGATCAAGGAAAGGTTACAGTGTTGGGGGCTTACCGGTTGAGAGAGAAGGTGAGTAAGAAGAGATATGATAGAAATTATGCATGGTGTGGAGAAACTAGACCGAGAAAACTTTTCTCCCACTCTTATAATACTAGAATTTGGGGACATTTGATGAAACAGAATGTTGGAAGATTCAAAATGGGGAAAGGGAAGCACTTCTTCACACACTGTACTATGGAATTTGCCGTCACAAAATGTAGTGATGACCACCAACCAGGATGGCTTGAAAAGGGGTCAGACAGATTCATGGAGGTTTAGGCTATCAGTGGTTACCACTACAGTGGCTGTGTATTACTTCCAATATCAGAGGTGAGATGCCTCTGAATACCACTGCTGGGAATCACGAGTGGGGAAGCGCCCTTCTTGCAGGCTTGGCGTCTCCTACTAGCCATGAGGGCTGTGCACTAGGACCTCCCTTGTCAGAGCCAGTCTGCCTCTAAGACCGCAAGGGAGGACACCCTCAGGTCCTGCGTAGAGGCAGAGAGCAGGCATCTGCTTGGCCCTGTGAGACCAGGATGCTGGACTAGGCGGGCCACTGGCTTGATCCAGCAGGCTCTCCTTGGGTGCTCAGGAGGGAATGCTTGTTCTAAAATTATCTAAAGACAAATAATGCCTTTTCTTCAAATCAGTAATTTTAATATGACAAATGTAGCTGATTGAAGCTCACTGACAAACCCTTCCTTAATGGAGCACCAGTCCTAAATCTAGTCTGTAATTGAATATCCATAGTTTTTCTAAATTAGCTTTTATAACATATACTGGATAAATTATAATGCATCTTTGAAGCACTTTTCCCTATCCCAGATATACAGTATGTGTTTGCAGGTTCAATGTTTAAAATAGATAACATATGGTGTCCAAAGTTTTTTCTTTTCCCTTTTACAGGCAGTAGTTTTCAAAAGACACAAGGCTCTTCTCTGCTGTTGATTAGAGCAAACCAAAATAGAAAAAAATTATCTGACTTCTTGAAGACTTTTAAATTTTCCAGTGCCTAAGGCATGACTTTTCATCTGCTTGCGTGTAAAGAAGTGTTTTTTTATACGTAAAAGGGGGAGGGGGAGGGAAGGAAGAAATGCAACTCAGAGAAGCAGTTGGATCAGCTTACACTGCAGTTCATGACATTCCCATCTTATTTCTGCTATCTCCTCTCCCTCTACCCAGGAAAACATATGAGTAGATAACCACAGTAATGATTACAGGACTGGGATAATAAACAGGGTAGAAGACGACGGATATATATATATATATATATATATATATATATATACACACACACACACATATACACACACACACAGACTATATATCTATGATTTGGCACAGTATGTATTGCACAGAACTCACACTCTCAGTCAGCAATGCAATACATCCACACAAGAGCCTTGCTCTATTTTTTTATTATTATTATGGCCTATGCTAATCATTACAATATAAGGATTAGAGAAGCTGCCTTATAATTAACCACCCATAGGTGTATTTAGCACAAAACTATCCCCTTTACTATCTAGCAGCTATCAAAGATTTCAGCTAGATGCTTTCTCCACCCCTGATACCTGAGGTCCTTTTAACCGGATATATTGTGAATTGCTTCAGGAACACTTATATATGGAAAACCTTTTGTCTCTGACCAATCTACTTGCAAGTAAGCCACGCTAGGTTGCACATAATACAGGGTACAGCCAAGTGGACAGCATCCTATTTGCTCACATCCCTAAGCCCACATTTCTGCCACAGTGAGTTGTCAAGTATGACTCTTCAAGATCTACTGAGTCCCAAGACCCCTTGGCCAGGCTAACTTCTAAGGAGACCAAGTTAAATTGCTTTGTATTTTAAAAAGTAACCTGTATAACCATAGAATCATAGAATCATAGAGTTGGAAGAGACCACAAGGGCCATCGAGTCCAACCCCCTGCCAAGCAGGAAACACCATCAGAGCACTCCTGACATATGGTTGTCAAGCCTCTGCTTAAAGACCTCCAAAGAAGGAGACTCCACCACACTCCTTGGCAGCAAATGCCACTGTCGAACAGCTCTTACTGTCAGGAAGTTCTTCCTAATGTTTAGGTGGAATCTTCTTTCTTGTAGTTTGGATCCATTGCTCCGTGTCCGCTTCTCTGGAGCAGCAGAAAACAACCTTTCTCCCTCCTCTATGTGACATCCTTTTATATATTTGAACATGGCTATCATATCACCCCTTAACCTCCTCTTCTCCAGGCTAAACATGCCCAGCTCCCTTAGCCGTTCCTCATAAGGCATCGTTTCCAGGCCTTTGACCATTTTGGTTGCCCTCCTCTGGACACGTTCCAGTTTGTCAGTGTCCTTCTTGAACTGTGGTGCCCAGAACTGGACACAGTACTCCAGGTGAGGTCTGACCAGAGCAGAATACAGTGGCACTATTACTTTCCTTGATCTAGATGCTATACTCCTATTGATGCAGCCCAGAATTGCATTGGCTTTTTTAGCTGCCGCGTCACACTGTTGGCTCATGTCAAGTTTGTGGTCAACCAAGACTCCTAGATCCTTTTCACATGTACTGCTCTCAAGCCAGGTGTCACCCATCTTGTATTTGTGCCTCTCATTTTTTTTGCCCAAGTGCAATACTTTACATTTCTCCCTGTTAAAATTCATCGATCTCAGACAGTACAATTCTGCACCTGAAGAAATCCAGGTTACCATATCTAGTGAGGCCAAGATGCTCAGTTTAAGCAGTGTATATTTCTGGTACATGGGAAGAGGGCTCAAGTTGTTTTAGATGAAAAACAACAACTGAAGAAAGCTAGACACACACACACCTTCAACATTAATAAAATGTCCCATCCCCCCCTTTTTAAGGCCACTACTGTGCTAGAAAAAACAATTCCCTCACTTAAAACAACAGCATATACTATTTCCGTATATAGAGTATATCAGTCATCATTTAGGGAGGGAAATGCCTCTATGTAAGAAAACAAAAATGAGTATACTGGGGGGTTTGGGGGGGGGCAACGACTAAATATGCTAATAAATTTGAAACTAAGGCAACCACCACAGTATATCAAAGTAAAGATGGTATCTTGCCTTTCACATTTAAATATATAAAACCATGGCTAATTCTTTGAGAAGAATCTCAGAGACAGAAGACTTTTTAATAATCAAAATATCTGTTTCTGAGCACAATTCAAAGTGTTGGTGCTGACCTTTAAAGCCCTAAACAGCCTCGGTCCTGTATACCTGAAGGAGCATCTCCACCCCCATCGTTCTGCCCGGACACTGAGGTCCAGCGCCGAGGGCCTTCTGGCGGTTCCCTCACTGCGAGAAGCCAAGTTACAGGGAACCAGGCACAGGGCCTTCTCGGTAGTGGCTCCTGCCCTGTGGAACGCCCTCCCATCAGATGTCAAGGAAATAAACAACATCCTGACCTTTAGAAGACATCTGAAGGCAGTCAGTGTTAGAAACTGGGGTAGAAAAGCTAGGAGCCAAATGGCTTCTGGGACCTGGGTTGTGGGCGCCAAAACAGAATGTCTAGTTGCCACAGGAGGGTTCAGCAACACTTTTTATTTATCATTTTGATAAAAAATGAACTAATATGCATTTCACATAAGTGACACATTGTGAATATCACATTTTTAGCAGAAATTGTTAATACGTGTTTAATTTGGTGTTTACAATAAAAATATTGGTACCATACTTCAGTTTTCAAAACACTCTACTCTTTATTATTAAACTCCTTACCATATTGTCTATCCTTAACATACACTACTGTACAAGGCTTCAATGCACCTACATTTCAGTAGTCACTGAGTGTCAACCTGACACAAAAAATGGCACCCAGACTTTTTGAGGTGCTCGCAAATGAAGAATCTTTAGGCACAAAATGTGCCTGGTGCCCTGAAGGCAGCCCTGTACAGGGAGGTTTTTAATGTTTGATGTTTTATTGTGTTTTTAATATTCTGTTGGGAGCCACCCAGAGTAGCTGGGGAAACCCAGACAGAAGGGAGGCATATAAATTTAAAAATATATATTATTATTCCTTGTAAAATGCATTATGTACAAAATTATTCCAAAGCTTCTTTCTCACAGCAAAATCTAGCTATCACAACCCGTACCAAACTCCACTTGTGTCAAGTTGCTGAAAATCTACCTCTGTTATTCTTCCCAACAATACAAGCTCTGGAATAGGATAACTCCAATGCCCTAAGGAATCTTACTGATTCTGTAATGGCTTCTTCAGATACAGAGTAAAATAAACTTTCCATTTTAGATATTGCTTTTCCCTCTCATCTCCTCCCAGAACCATCTCCATCACTCAGCTGGGATCAATGTCCATTAGGTCCTCCTCTCCCTGAAATAATTTATTATAGCAGTTTACTAATTGGGCATACAACAAAATTCATCAAAAGGAATGATGGTGATGAATCTCGAGTTCAGGGTCCTAACACCGTAAGCAGCAAGGAGCTCAAGGCGGGCACAGCACTCGCCTCACTTTCCGCATTATTGTTTCTGACAGACAGAAAGCAGTCTGGATACTCATTGTGTCGTTCAAGGAGGCACAAATAAGTGTGAATTCAAATGATAATTGTTTTTCACTTCATGTATTAGTTCAAAAAGTGTGAATAAGAGAGTTTCAAATTTCTCACCATCCCTATCTGCAAGTGGTATTTTATTTTAGAGTCAAAAGAGCCCTGCAGACATGCAAAAAAAAAGCCCAACAACCTGCACATCCAAAAGGGTTTATCACATTCTCCTTCCTCCCACAACAACTTCTAGCAAGAGATGAAGAGTGTGAAATTATTGTAATTATGGCCCAGCTTGTTAGAAACACGTGACTTCTACCAGAGACTATGGAGCACATTGGGCATTCAGTTCTTTCAATCCCAGCCTTATTTTGGGCCAATATAAAGTTTACATATTGTTAAGTTCTCTTAGAATTAAAATCAATATTAAGTTATTACAATGTATTTACTAAAATAAGTTAAAAGCAAGCTGCACATCTCATCTGAGAAAAGACAACTATCAAAGACTTAAGGTAATGTATTGGGGAAAAGGAGAGGTATACAGACGTCCATTCCGATTCCGGGTACTTCCTGGATGCCTGCAGAACAGCAAGGGCAACGTTCAAGTTGCTTTCTTCCTGTAGTTCTCTTGTCCTCTCAGGGTTAAGACAAGTGAAAAGAACCATACAGCAATAGGA
This sequence comes from Podarcis pityusensis, assembly GCF_964106645.2. Lineage (NCBI taxonomy): Eukaryota > Metazoa > Chordata > Lepidosauria > Squamata > Lacertidae > Podarcis > Podarcis pityusensis. The sequence continues at coordinate 97,731,110 of NC_138032.1, read as the reverse complement.
AACCACTTTCTCATCTTGATGTTTCAAGCAATTCCTCAAAAACAAAACGAAAAAACAGGAATATTTATTGTTCTGGATTGTTTAGGCTATGTACCAACAGCCAATATGTAATGCACCCAACTCTTCAAATGGTGATGGGTATTTACTGAATCTAAGAATGTTGGAAGGGACTTTGGGGGTTATTTTATTCTAATGGATATCCCCAATTAATACCTCAATGTGTAATGCAATCAATCAATCAATAAAATACCATCCGAAGATCACAGGGTGGTTCACAACATAAAAATACAAAATAAGAACACAAAATACTTAATAAAACAAAAACAAAGAAAACAAACCAATAACCCCACTCCCACAAATACATTTAAAAAGCCATAGAATGTAAATCAACCAAAGGCCTGTTTATAGAGAAGTGTTTTCACTCACACATCCATCCATCCAAAAGTTTACCTGAGACTAGAAAGGTCAGGATTGGTTCCTGTCTGGTTATGCTAATCTAAGAATTGCTACTGAAGCAAGCAAGCACTGAAGATGTATTATTACGTCATCCTTTTAACACCAATTGCTTTGACACTCTTTGGAAACAGAGAGGGAATTCATACAAAGTTAAGCGCTTATGTTTATATGAATGGAATGGTAACTAGAAATGTTTAAATTCTGATGCTGTGTACAGTGTTTTTTACTTCATTGTTTGCTACCTTGCCCTCACAGTTTTGGGAAGCAGGTTAGAGTTGTGGCCAAGTAGAGATTTTTAAATGGAGATTTTTCTATTTAAATCCCCCAAACTCTGTCAAACTTTGTTCAAAAACTTTGTTGCCTCATGACAATGTTGCAATGGGCAATTTAAAAAGTAGTTTGCAAATTCTAAACAGTGTAATACAAAGTCATTAGTTTTTCATTGAGAAAGGAGTTTAAGGTTTCAAATACTACTATACATTTCTGGAACAATTTATTTGAATTTAGCATTTCCTCTTAGAGGTGACGTTAGACTAAAAAGTGGGGTTGCAACATTTATTTAATCAAAGTTACTCCAACCAATTAATTAACTAAAAGTAGGCCCCAAATTAATATCAGGCAGCAATTTTTTTAAAAATGTAACTATTTTAATACTATAACTGACAAAAAATGAGTTGGCCAGTGCAATATTAATATAACCATTTATTCTTCTCTCACATGCAAAAGGAAATGTGTTATCTAAAATGCTGCCATCAGGAATTTGTAAATCATCTAAAAGCAAGTAAAGTTATTCATATACTGAGTTATTCATATGCGATTAATACCCAAATTTATGCAGCTTTAATCAACAATTAATCAACTGACCAGGTTTTCTTGAAATTCATAGCAGTCCTATTAAAACTTAGCTGTAAAGAATTTCAAGATCCTGTTCTAAATTCATAACTGAATTTTTTTATGTAAACTGTGATATTTTGGTCAAGATAAACTTGTATTTAGCCAAGCATTAATGAATTAAAACCCATTGTACCTACCTGCATATGATTTGGCACAAAACGTTAAGCATATTAAGCCTACTGGTGATCTTGCAGCCTATGTCGAAAACCAACCCAATCTATGGTCAAATTTAGAACAAGATTTTTTTTCCCAGTTAACCTGATTCCTGTGATTAGCATACACAAATAAAGTACTACTCTCTCATTCTCCAAAAACACATTTTAGGGATGGTAAATAAGGTAACTTAAAATATAACCATATAATATTTCATTTGTTGATGGGCGGGACAAGATGCTTACAAGAAAAGTGAAGGGAAAGCAAGAGTCCAAATCCTGTGCTGAGAAGCTTTGTTTCCAGCTGCAATGTTTCCAAGAAACTGGAGGCTACAGCGAAAAGCTGAAGGGGAAAAGAGAGAAACATTTAATTACCCAGTCAAAGCGCCTGTGATGGGACGATGAGCTGCTTGTGTGTAAAATCCTAGTCCCTCAGAGTTTGGTCAAGTTTGCAAACCTCTGTCTGTAACGGAGCCCCTTAAACATGGCTCCGTCAGTCGCTGGCAGATTCCGACAGTGGTTGCTTTCGGAATCGCTTCCAACATAAAAGCTCCTTAACGGAAACACGTCTTCTGGACTCTCTGCGTGACAGTTTCCGGCGAGGAGTGGGTGTCCCTACAGGAGGTCCTGAAACCTCCCCACTGTTTTCGCTGGAAGTGTCTCTGAGCCATCCCTCCAGCTCCCTTTCCCTCAGCTCAGCTCCTCTCCCCCTACTGGTTCCCTCTTCAGCTGCTGAGTCTCTCCCAACCTGTGTGAGCCCTTTCACTTCCCTTCCTTCCGATGGCAGTTCCCTGACATCCACCTCCCCTCCAGGGCCCCCTTCATCCCCTCTCGCCCCCTCCTCTACGGGCGGTGAGGAGGCAAAACCCCGGAATGAACTTCCTTCATCTTCCGATGTCCCGAACACTTCTCTCCACCTGTTGCGGTTCCTGGTCTCGAAGTACTCCTCCTCCTCAGAGTCCATCTCCCCTTCCCCTTCCGATTCCGAGAATCCTTCCAACTCCTCCTCCTCATCGGTGGTCCCAAAGTATTCCCTCCGGAACCTCTCCACAGGCTGAGGTTTCCTTGGGAACCTTTGATGGAACGTTTCTATCAATACCTCGTCATTGATATCTTCTGCCATTACCCAAGTGTTTTCTGACTCCGGTTCTCCTTCCCACGCTACCAAATACTCCACCTGATCCCCCTTCCATCTGGCGTCGAGGATTTCTGCCACATGGCTGCTGCATTCCCTTTCTTCTATGACCGGTCCCCGAGTGGCCATCCCTTCTCGTCCCCCCTCATACGGTGACAGTAACGACCTGTGAAATACTGGGTGCAGTTTCATGTGGTTGGGTAACCGGAGCCTGAAAGCCACTGGGTTGACCTGTTGAATGACCTCAAAGGGACCCAATCTCCTGGGTCTTAATTTCTTACAACCTCCTTTGAACGGCAACCCTTGGGTTGACAGCCACACCCTATCTCCCACCCTTATGGTTTCACCTTCCCTTCGGTTCTTGTCTGCCTGCCTCTTGTATTCTTCCTTCGCCCTTTCTAAGTTGAGTTGGAGCTGACGATGGATTGCTTCCATTTCTTCTACAAAATGCTCGGCTGCCGGGACACCCCATCTCTCCCCTTAGGTCCAGTTTAGTAAAAATCTTTCCCTTCCTGACCCTTGTCAAAATGTCGTCAATCCTGGGCATAGGGAAAGCCACTGGTTCTGACACTGCATTTAAGGCCCTGAAGTCACACACAAGCCTCGGCTTGTTCGTGTTTTTTTTTATCCACAAAAAACACTGGGCTGCCCCCCACCGCCCTGGACTCTCTGATGAACCCTCTCTTCAGGTTCTTGTCAATGAACTCTCTTAGCTCCTGCATCTCTCTGTCTGACATGGCGTACAGCTTGCCTACAGGGAGCTGTGCCCCAGGGAGTAAATTGATTTGACAGTCAAAGGGTCTATGCGGGGGTAGTTGGTCAGCTTCCCTTTCGCTGAAGACGTCGCGGAGATCTGCGTATTGTCGTGGTACCTTCACGTTCTCCGTTACTTCAGTCCCTGCTAGGGTGGCTTGGGCCCCTGCCAAACCCTTTCCCTCTTTGCAGTGTTCTAAGCAATGTGCTGAACCAAAAGAAACCACTCTCTGATGCCAGCCCACCAGCGGATCATGTAACGCTAGCCAGCTCATCCCCAATATAATGGGAGCTCCTCCCAAGGTGGCCACATTAAACGCTATCAGTTCGGTGTGCCTTGCCACCTTCATTATCATTGGGACGGTCTGCAAGCTGACTTCTCCTCCCAACAGCTCCCTGCCATCGATCGTGGTCACCTGCAGGGGGTTGCTTAAAGGGATCGTCTGTATCTGGTGTTCAGCTGCAAACTCTTTGCTCATGAAATTGCAGGAGCTGCCTGAGTCCAACAGCGCCTTTATCTTTAGAGGGTGTCCGTTTGGCAGCTCTAGCGCCACTTCTATCACTAGGGCGGGTTTAGGAGGTTCTGGCGTGGGCACTTTCACTGCTCTTTGGCCTGGCTGCTGTGCCCCGACGGTGGCAGCCAGGCGTTGGCTTTTACTTGCTTCGGTATTTCTTCCTCTCTTCCCTCCACAGCTCCTACCATCCCTTGCCATTCCTTCCTCTGGGGGCAGACTCTGGCAAAGTGACCTGGCTGTTGGCAGAGATAGCATTTCCGGGCGCCTTTTCCCTCCTTCTTTCCCCCCTCACTGGGCTTTGAAACTGCGCGCGCGCGCGCTGTTCCGATTTCCATCGGCTCTGCCGGCGGGAAAGTTGGCTCTGGAATGTCTGGAATGCGGAACTCCTTCCAACGTTCCCCCTTCCCTTCCCGCCTCTCCAATGCTCTCGCCTCCTGGCGCGCTCCTATGGTCAGCGCTGATTTGGTCAGCTGGTCCATAGACTCCGCCCTGGGCGCCCGGGAAAGTTCGTCTTTCACAGCCGAAGAAAGCCCTTCTTCAAAGAGCATTTGAATGGGTTCCGCCGATAGATCCCACCCCAATTTATGGATCAACATGGTGAACTCAGTCCAGTACTCACGGACAGATCGGCTCCCCTGTTTGCAAGCCATTAACTGTCTGCGGACCACTCCCTGTTCAATATCGCTGGAAAACATCAGATCCATGGCGCGAAAGAACTTCATCGTGTCCTTTAGGACGTCACTATTCGCTGCCATCAGGGGTCTAACCCAGTCTCTCGCCCCCTTTTCAAGATGCCCAATCACGAAAGCCACTCGTGATTCCTCGTCAGGGAATTCATCAAACTGCAGATTGAGGGCATATTGCATCTCTGTCCGAAAGCCATGATAGTCTTTGGGCTCCCCCCCAAACTTCTGCACCAATCCTGGTACCTTTCTGACGAGCTGGGTGTCTTTCCCCTTTTTGTCTGCATCCTGAGCCCTCCTCTCCTCAAGCCTCGCCGTCTGCAGCGCTAGCTGGACCTCCAACACCCGGTACCTTTCTTCCAGGCTTGGACCCGCTCCAGCTCCTGCTTCTCCGGTTCCGGCTGGGTTGCTCATGATGCCTTCTCCTGCACAAGCTGCTCACGAAGACTGTCGGAATGCTGTGATGGGACGATGAGCTGCTTGTGTGTAAAATCCTAGTCCCTCAGAGTTTGGTCAAGTTTGCAAACCTCTGTCTGTAACGGAGCCCCTTAAACATGGCTCCGTCAGTCGCTGGCAGATTCCGACAGTGGTTGCTTTCGGAATCGCTTCCAACATAAAAGCTCCTTAACGGAAACACGTCTTCTGGACTCTCTGCGTGACAGTTTCCGGCGAGGAGTGGGTGTCCCTACAGGAGGTCCTGAAACCTCCCCACTGTTTTCGCTGGAAATGTCTCTGAGCCATCCCTCCAGCTCCCTTTCCCTCAGCTCAGCTCCTCTCCCCCTACTGGTTCCCTCTTCAGCTGCTGAGTCTCTCCCAACCTGTGTGAGCCCTTTCACTTCCCTTCCTTCCGATGGCAGTTCCCTGACAGCGCCTTACAACATATCAAAGCTATCCAAAGAAAGCCACAATAATCTAGTCCAGCAGCACATTAGTGTTGCAAAGCTATGCACATGTGGTTGGAACTAATTGCAATTTAAATCTAGGAGACTTACTCTGAGGAAACATGTATAGGATTAACATGTTCACAATCTACAAGCTTGCTACGTATTCACAAATTACTAGATCTACACCATGGGTAGGCAACCTAAGGCCCGGGGGCTGGATCCGGCCCAATCGCTTTCTAAATCCGGCTCGTGGGTGGTCCAGGAATCAGCGTGTTTTTACTTGAGTAGAATGTGTCCTTTTATTTAAAATGCATCTTTGGGTTATTTGTGGGGCATAGGAATTCGTTTAATTCCCCCCCCCCCAAAAAAAATACAGTCTGGCCCCACAAGGTCTGAGGGACAGTGGACCGGCCCCCTGCTGACCCCTGATCACCTATTTAGAAAAATTTCCAGAGTGGTGACTATGTTAGGCTGTTACAGCAAAGTCTTCTGGCACCTGAAAGACTAACAAATTGATCATTTTATAAGCTTTAATGGACTCAGGTCCACCTAATCAGATGCATGGAATGTTATCTGAAGGAGGCACATGGCTATAAAGTTAGAGAGAGAAATACTAGCAGTGATATCACAGGGACATGAAAGAATACAGACTTAATTCTTACAGCATAAATGGGAAAGGTGTGGATTCCCTGCCAGGTGAGCACACCTCTGGGGGGTGAAGGACAAGCAGCATTTGGCAGCCTTGCAGGTGCAAAAGGGCCTTCTCACCGCTGCCTGGTCCCCCTGCTTCTCACCTCTCCCTCCCTTTTTTTGCAGCTCTGCTACAGACAGCCACCCTGATGGCAGGGACGAAAGCCTTCCACATCTGCAGCAGGATGTCGCCACTGCCTCATTCAAATGGCCATGAACCCTCCGTGATGGTGCTGGGAGGCAGCAGTGCAGCTACGGGCAAGAGCAACATCCATCCCGGGTTTGCTGCCAGTCATCTTTACTTTTTCAAACCCATCAAAGAGCCTGAAACACGGGGGCGACTTTTAAATGTATCTCTTACAAGATGGCCTTTTTGAATCTGGTTTCCCATGCTCTCTCTTTTGCCTACTCTTCACTCTCCTCCCTAAAAGAGAAAAAAAACCATCCAAAAGAAAAACAGTGGTGGTACACAATCCACCTTCAAGGCATATGTGACCCAGGCTGTGGGTCTCAACACACTAATTAGACGAATGCTATAGGACGGTGATGGAGAACCTTTTAGAGACTGAGTGCCCAAACTGCAACCCAAAACCCACTTAGCGTATTTTTCGCTCTATAAGACACACTTTTTCCCTCCTAAAAAGTAAGGGGAAATGTGTGTGCATCTTATGGAGCGAATGCAGGCTGCACGGCTATCCCAGAAGCCAGAACACTTCCCCCACCTCCTGCAAAAGCCAGGGATAGCCGCGCTCCCTTTAAAGAGCCATGTGGAGTGTGTGTGTGGCTCTTGGGGGCTTTTCCCCGAAGAGGGAGAAACCTGCAAGCGCCGCACACATGCTCCTCACAGCTCGTGAAAGGGAGCACTGAACAGAGCCTGGGATGCACACAGGCTATGCTCAGCGCTCCCTTTGAATAATGTTAAAGCCCCCAAGGCGCGGCTCAGGAGGAGTCATAAGATGCACACACATTCCCGGTGCTTATGAGCGAAAAATACAGTATTTATCGCAAAGTGCCAACATGGCAATTTCACCTGTATATTTCTCTGTGTGTTTCATATTTCTTCTTTATGACTGCTGTTGTAATAAATAATCCTTCATGAAAGTTATTGCATTACATTCTTCATTAAATTATCTTTCCATAGATATATAATTTTATGGTATAACTCAGTGCTTTTTTTTCTCCATTCAGATCCAAATCCTTCTATTTATTCATTTATTGAATTTGCATACCGCCCTTCATGTGCAAGTCTCAGGGCAGTTCACAGCATAAAAATAGAAGATAAAAAACACAAAATACATAATGAAAACAAGAACAAACCAATAACCCTCCTCCCTTCCAATACTTTTCCCATATGTAAATATCTACATTCACAAGATAAAAGGCTAAACACAAACCACATGACCCAAAAAAGGGTCCCCCGTCTGCCTGCCAAAAATTAAGCACCTGTTTATTGCAAAATGCAACCTGCACAAGCGTGTTTACATGCACCCCTATCAGTCCCACGGGAAGTCGGCTGGCTGAAGTCCTGTTGATCCCCCCTCAGATACTCTTTATAATGGGAAACAACCCTCCAGAGAGGACGCCCATCCCTCACACCCCAGTGTTGCCCACCTTCTTGCTCTTAATTCCCTCACCTACACTTGGCCCCCTTTGAGTCCCCACCAGGCTTCCCTCCTCCTTATTCTGCACACCTTTACTTGGGAGTAAACCCCGCCGACCTTGGCAACGCTTCATTCCCGAGAAAGCGCAGGAGGTTTCTAAGGCCCCCACGCGCAAATTCCCACACCAGATCATCTCCCGTCTTGCGGTTGTTAGTTTTGTTGCACTCAAAAGAAAATTGGTTTCCAGGTGGAAAAATCAAAATTAGAAACAGAACTATTAGAACCCAAAACTAAGATTTTGTCAAAGATGTATAACTTGCTGTTGAAATGGAATACTCAGGATGAAACGGTGAAATCTGTTATGATTAAATGGGCACAAGACGTTGGTCATAACATAATGATGGCTGACTGGGAACAGTTATGGACCACAGGTATGAAGTTTACGGCATGTAATGCTCTAAGAGAGAATATTATGAAAACGATTTACAGGTGGTACATGACCCCAGTCAAGCTTGCAAAAATTTATCATTTGCCCGATAACAAATGTTGGAAATGTAAAGAAACTGAAGGTACATTCTTTCACCTTTGGTGGACGTGCCCAAAGATTAAGGCTTTCTGGGAAATGATATATAATGAATTAAAAAAGGTATTTAAATATACCTTCTTGAAGAAACCAGAGGCCTTTCTCCTGGGCATAGTCGGCCAATCGGTGTTAAAAAAGGATAGAACTTTCTTTATGTATGCCACAACAGCAGCAAGAATACTTATCGCAAAGTATTGGAAGACACAAGAGCTACCCACACTGGAGGAATGGCAGATGAAGCTGATGAACTATATGGAACTGGCAGAAATGACTGGCAGAATCCGAGACCAGGGAGAAGAGTCGGTGGAAGAAGATTGGAAGAAGTTCAACGATTATCTACAGAAATATTGTAAAATTAATGAATGTTAGAACGATGTTGGATAGAAATTAAGTGGTTTCTAGCTGTAATGCTTTAAGGGAATAAGAAAAAGGGGTTGTTAAGAGGTAAAAATCTAATGTTACTATTTTAAGACCAAAGATTAGGATAAACAAAGAGGGTAAGGATTTGCTGAACCAACAAACTGAACTGGAATACAAAAAGGGAGGTATAAGGAGGTCCGGGAAACAAGCTAAAGAAAAATAAGCAATGGAAAATCTGAGTGTTTTTAATCATTTTTATTTTGTATTTTTATTTCATTTTTTATTGTAATATCTTTTAAAAAATCCTAATAAATATCTTATTAAAAAAAAAAGTTTTGTTGCACCTCCCTTTGTCAGGGGAGGCCGCTGCTTCCGTGGCGGAGGCGCCCCCCTCTCCTTACCCTAACCCAGCCCTTCTCTCCTCCTCCCCTACCCCTGGCACGCAAGCTACGGCACTCGGGCTGCAGGCTGTGGACGTGTGCGTGCGCGTGAGCCCTCCTCCTCCTCCCACCTGTGCGCATGCCCACAGAGAGGGCTCTGAGTGCCGTCTCTGGCACGCGTGCCACAGGTTCGCCACCACTGCTATAGGATACTGAAGGCAATCACAAGACTGTCCCCACTGCAACTGGGAGGGAAGAAGAACTTTGCAGAGAGGGGTGAAAAGGGGTTCAAAAATAAATAAAAAATAGAGCTTTGTTACATATATGGTCTTCTATACGGAATAAAGCTGATGCATAAACAACTCCATTTTAAATTTTAGCATGACAAAGGGGGAGGATTAATTGGCACTGCAGAATGAATCCAACTGTTACACTTCAAAACAATCTAACATGCCAGCGTGTCCCTGTGGCACTACAGGCATGCTGCGGAGACAAAGGCTTTAAGAGCATGTAAATGAAACTCCTTTTTCCCATCTATAAAATAAAATAATACTAGACAGCTTCATTTTCTGCATATGCCTAATGATTGTAGATTTCCCTTAATAAATATCTTGTTCAAAATTCAAAACTAGGTTGTGGTACTTTGTTCACTGTAGAGGTACAACATCTGCTTGCTACTGCACTCTGGCTGGAAAGGAACCTGCTAGAAATGCAAAGATTATTTCCCTGGAGTTCTGCAGGGGCAACAACAGGATCAATGTACTTTAACTTTTACCACTATTTTCGTCTGCTTTGCCTCAAGTACTGAAAGTATTTTTCAACCTGTCACATAACAGAAAAGTTACATTTTATAGTGACTCAAAGAAGTAAACAGGAGAGACTATAGAGCAAAAATACAATCTAATGGAGGAAAAATATTACTGCAGGCTGTAGGGTGTAAAATAGCAATATTTCAAAGGGGAAATGTTGGAAGTCACTCACTACTAACTTTATTTTTAGGCAGCTTGGCAAACCACTGCAATTTGCAGTCAGGGAACACAACACCCTAAAATCTCCCTTCCAGAAGACTGAAGCCAGAGTATTTTGCTTTCTTACCATATTGGCCCGAATATAAGCCGCACATGAATATTAGCCACACCTTTAAAATTCAAGGGGGGGGGGAGAAAAAAAGACAATACCCAAATATAAGCCACTCCCTTCAAATTCCACAGGCACTCACACCCATTCCCTTTTATCGTATGTCTGCTTCAGCAGCCATATCGTAAAAGCCAATTTTTGTACGGTAATGTAAATGCATCAAGTATGCTAGTAATGCAAGCTATGTAAATCTATTTTCAGTTAAAGAAAACTATTGATTTTCAATGAAATATTAGTCAAGTTTGTAGCTAGGACTCCAAAAGAAGAAAGCCAGTAAATTTAAATAAGAATAATAAAAGAATTCCAGTCTATAAAAGTCTAAACATTAGCATACAGGACACTCTGGGAAAGACTTACAAGTTCTCAATTTCTTCAGTTGTTTACAGGCTGGCTTATAAACATACTATTACATATTAAAATATAGTTAAACAGATATTACTAAAAGGCAGCCCATTGCAAATGGAAGCGTCCTTTGCCAGGCCCTGGAAATAGCAAAGGAGTATCCGCTAGAACGGGACGGAGCCAGCTGGCAACCAAAGTTGCGAGAAGGGCCTGGGAACATTGCTCCTTTGGAACACACAGAAAGAAAACTTGAAGTAAGGTCACTTGGGGTTAGGCACAAAGCAACCTCTGACTTTTACTTTCTTAACTTTGTAAAACTGATTTTTCTTCAAATCTCAAAGATTTAAGAAAAACTGTTTAAATTAGCATAATGTTGCCTATCTTTATACAAAAGGGGACATGGAACCAACACTGTACATAGCACTCATGTAAGAGAATCAAAACAACTCTGTCTCAAGAAGCTTACAATTTAAATGTCAGTGCTAGGAGAAGTGATAAGAAGAAAGAGAAAGGCAAAGGTAACAGGAGACCTATGTGAGCAAATGCTTCTACATACAGAAACCACAACATACATACATACATACATACATACACACACACACACACCTGCAGGAATTTACAACAATTATCGTAACTATAAGAAATCAAAATTATATGAGATAGATCTTAAATGCTGACAGCCTATTACTGCATTATGATAACCTATTAGTACATTATATTGAGTGCTTTGAAACAAAAGGGAGTGGGAAGAGATAAGAGATACAAGTATGAACAAAAACTTGAATGACATGTCTGCATCAAGTTCCATTGCAGAAATTAGTAAATTTTGCCTTTAGACTTTTCCCACTTATGCCCTCTCTAAAGTTATGCTTACTTTTAGCAAAATTAAGTCATCCAGAGTCTCTTGAGCCAAAAGTCCACAGCACATCATTTAACTGCTATGTCGGTTCTATCCTTAACCAACAACTATCAGTTCTCAAGTCTTAAAGTTCTGTTTATTCTTCTTTGCTCAACTGTATTTTGTTCCCAATCATATTTTAGCCTGCATTTTTTTTTCTTTTAACACCCCCTTACCCCCCCCAAAAAAACTAGGCAATTCCACATACTTAAAAATAGCTTAAAGGTAAAGGGACCCCTGACCATTAGGTCCAGTCGTGGACGACTCTAGGGTTGTGGCGCTCATCTCGCTTTACTGGCCGAGGGAGCCAGCGTACAGCTTCCGGGTCATATGGCCAGCCTGACTAAGCCGCTTCTGGCGAACCAGAGCAGCGCATTGAAACGCCGTTTACCTTCCCGCCGGAGCGGGACCTATTTATCCACTTGTACTTTGACGTGCTTTCGAACTGCTAGGTGGGCAGGAGCAGGGACCGAGCAACAGGAGCTCACCCTGTCGCAGGGATTCGAACCACTGACCTACTGATCAGCAAGTCCTAGTCTCTGTGGTTCAACCCACAGCGCCACCCGTGTCCCTTACAAAATAGCTTACAACTTCACAAAAATCAAATCATTATGTGGATGGATCAACTCCAAAATTCTAACTGAAGTTAAATATCACCAAAACATAACCATCGTGCTTTTAAAATTTGAAAGGTATGATGATTCTATTATTCTGTGATATAAATTAAGATTCATCTCAAATGGAAGACTGATGTTAAGAATCTATATTTACTACTAGGAGTTCAGATGCTTGGCTAATGAGTCAAAAGCATCTTGAAATAGTGCAACAGTAAGATCATTTTTACTCTTGACTTATAAAACAAGCATAGAAAGACAAATGTTCCAAACGCCAAAAAAAGTCACAGCTTTGCACTCCAGCTTTTTTTTGGGGGGGGGGGGAGAAGCAGGATGGGAATAAATCCTCCAGTTCACATTATGTAGCTAGAGAGACACTGATTTTAACTGAAGACTGAATGGATTTAAAGACCCATGTGTGCTTGGCCAGTTTAGACATCAAGAAACTGGCCGAGTTGTGGCTCTGGGGACATCTCTGGGCAAAGGTCACAATCTTGTCTAACCAGTTGTCAAAGAATGTGTTATAGCCCCCTCTAGCGGCAAATCCCTCCAGTTAAACCAAGCTGTGAGCACCAATCCTTGTTTTTAAAATCAATTATAAAGCAGGTGATATACATCCAATTTTTGAAGCAAATGGGTGCTGAAGCTTAATCCCTTAATCTTACCTCCCTGCAAACTTACCCTGGGACTGATTCATACATGATCCTGACACTTAAATGACTCCTTTTTCTCCCCAGCTGAGCTCCAATACAAGTGGGAAAGGAAACGTCCGGCTCTCTGGCCCCCTTTCAACCTTTAAGTCAGACCCCTTTCCGTCACCACAACATCACCCCCTGCCCCCCCCACTCCCTGCTTGTGTCCCGCGTGAACTCTCACTCCCAGCTCTCCCCCTCATGGGCCCACCCTCTACCTACACAAACTCCCGCTCAGGCTCTCACCTGAGAGGAACTGAAATTGACAATCCCTAGTTGCATTGCCCCGCAAACTCCCATAAGAGGCTGACATTCTGTTTCAGTCCTTTTGAACAAAAATATATATAAATGGAATCAGTGTGTGATAACAGAAGCCGATTTCAATTCCCCCAGACCTGAAGAAAATAAATAAAAAGCAAGGCATTGTTTCTAAATTTAAACTCTTGAACTAGATACCATGGCAGGCAATTCCTTACTTTGTTGCAGGACATCCATAGAAATAAGCAATTGTTCCTTGCACCTAGCAGTTTGAAAGCACATCAAAGTGCAAGTAGATAAATAGGTACCACTCCGGCAGGAAGGTAAACGGCGTTTCCGTCCGCTGCTCTGGTTCGCCAGAAGCGGCTTAGTCCTGCTGGCCACATGACCTGGAAGCTGTATGCCAGCTCCCTCGGCCAATAAAGCGAGATGAGAGCCGCAACCCCAGAGTCGGCCACGACTGGACCTAATGGTCAGGGGTCCATTTACCTTTACCTTTAAGAAGAGTTCATCTCTATCCTTACAGAATGTGTAGCCTGGGACTCAGTGAGCATTCCTTCTAATACTTCCCTTTCTAATATCCAAGGACACAAAGTGATGCAGCAACACACCACAGGGAATAAGATGTCATGGCAGACTCTTCCATACGAGCTGCTCCTAATAAAACCTACCTAAAACTGAGCCATTTCTAGAGGAAGTTTTCAATTCCCCAAAGCAAAACACAGGGCAAGCATGTTCAGGTTTGTCTTACCAAGGTAATACATATTTACGTTGCCAGCAATCCAACTGTTAGCAGCAGACAATAGCTGTGTGTGACTTGGTCTTTGAGTAGCAGAGGCATTTTGGCCCATGCAGATACAGCGTTAACAAGAATTATATATACCTCAAGACAGTTTAATACAGTATATTCCCAGCCCTTATGTGTCACAACCTAACTTCAGGTTTTCTAAGGGTATTTCCAGTTTTGTGGCACCTTAAAATCTAACAAATTTATTGTGGCAGAAGCTTTGTTGAACTAGAGTCCACTTGCATGCAATGAAATGGACTCCAGACAATGAAAGTTTATGCTAAAATATTTTTTTGTTAATCTTTAAGGTGCCAGAAGGCTATTTCTTATTTCTGGATGATCCATTGGGACAGATCTTCTTGGCCATCTAGTTTGCTTCCACCTCACCACAAAGAAAGAATACAAAAACAAAACTTGCTTGGGATAGCTAGTCTAGGGTAATCTAGGTAGAACAATATGTGTACTTGATCTGTATGGTCACTGTAACTTAGTTTTAGAACACCAGAATAGAGGTTACCAACGAGGCACCTGCAGAAGGCTTCCCTGGCACCCACAGGGTCTTCTCCCCTCACTCTGATGAAACTGGGCTTGAAAGGAGGATTCTACTGTAGCCAATACAAAGAACAGGTGGTGGTATATGCTTGGTGACCACAAGAGTTTCTCCAGATTGCTAATGTGCCCAGAAAGGTTGGCGACCATGGCAATAGATCATTTTACACACAATTTAAAGGCCTTACTGTTCTGTATTTGCTGAAACGTAGAACATGCCCCCGTTTAATTGCCAGTGAAGTATGAAGAATAGTAACTTCAGCTTTCCACTTTGCTTCCAAGAGGAGAATAATTTTCTCTATATTCCTTTCTTAGAAAATTACCAAAGAAGGATATGTACCCTGATCAAGGAGTCTGCAGCTTAAGATTCACAAATGCTAGGTCATAGTGGATCTTGGGCTTAAAGGATTTTTAGCACAATATGCTACAATTTAGGACACCAATTTATATCAGGCTACGTGGCCATCTGAACAGTAAAATGATTATTGATTGGCCACAAGTTCATCTTACATCAAAATTCGATTGAATTCAGCCACAAACCACTTAAAAGTTAAGGCTAGGTTTTATCTGAATTGCACAAAAAGAAGGCCAATGCCTATTATAGATCCTAAATATCTAAGAGCAATCATATAGAGCAGACGGCTGGCAGGCTTGCAACCTGGGAGGGATGTGCATACAAAACCAGGTAATAACTGGTAATAACTGGTTCTTCCACATAGGAAGTAAACACATGACCTCTAAATTCTGCATGATGACAGTGGACCTTTTTAAAAGGCTGCAATTCTACAAGTCATGGCAGCCGCATGACCTACATATTCCCATGGGAGAACATGGCACACAGAGAAATCACACTTGTTGGTATAAGCAGGGACGAGCAACCTTTGACCCTCCATATGTTGCTGGGGTCCAACTTCCATCAGCCCAGCCATGGTGGGAGCCTTAGGCCATTAACATCTAGAGGTTAAGCTACCCCTGGGTCTACAACAAATGATGGGAAGACCACCAGACGATGTCACTTCCTGTGAGAGCTGTTGCCCAGAGGAAAACCCTCCAGGACCTTCAGAGCGCTGAACACTAAGATTGCCCACCAGCTTTGGGCTGGAAAGCAGACACTGTAAAGTAAAAAAAAAAAAAAAAGGCTGCAGCTGTAGCAGGAAAGGTGGTAGCCCTGAACACAAATTTTAAAAAATTAGCCGGCTGTCTACACATGAAATAAACAGATCCTTTAGTCAAATTGTGATCTACATTTCCATTCTATTATGCCTTAGGAACTGCTGGAGAGGGAGCCCCATCAGAGCCTTTCACCCTTGGCAAAGGCAAGAAGTTATTTAGGGACCTGGGAAGACTATGTGTCCTCTGGAATTTGAATCAGCAGTCAGCCTTGGAAGCAGTCTTTCACAGGCTAGATGGTTTCCTCTATTTGAAGGAGAAAAGCTTCTTTTCAGTCCATCCCTGATTTCTAATTTACAGTTGATTTTACTCTTCAGGTTTAAATGATTCCCCCCCCCCCCACTCTACAATGATTTAAGCAAGGTAATACAAAAGGTTTTTTCTGTGAATGAAACTGTAGGCAAAGAATAAAATAGTATTTTCAAGTTGTTAGAGAGATTCCATAATTTAATGATAAACTTTAATTTTGGATTTTTAATGGACCTGCACACTTGTATGCCATGCTTTTCTGAGCTGTGCAACAACGCTAAATGGCACCAGCCTTCTTACGAAGTTGGATAACTTGTGAGAGGGCCAATTTAAGGCAGAATATATTGCCAGCCCAAGCCCACAGTTTGGAGATGACAGCAGCCCCTGAGAATACAAAAACTGGAGAGGGTGTAGGACACCTAGTGTTAAATGCAAGTTTTAAAACATGCAAATGGTGGTAAGGGGTGTGCTGATAATTATCAGGGTTGCAGCAGGCATGTGGGAGGTTAACTCTTTTCTCTCCAGCTGAGCTACTAAGACAAATTTGTCCTCTGAAGGTTGTTTCTGCATTCTCTGATACTTTTTGGATTTAAAACCTGCAAGTTAAATGTAAATCTGCATTTAAGGTCACATATGATATGGCCCTTTGTTTTTAAAGGCCTCTGTTTACAGGGACCGAAGGCAGTTTTATTCATTCTGTGGTCTAAAAACCAATGCAGAAATTTCCTTACCTCTGTTCGTTTTTAGTGCCCCAGGGCCTGCAAGTATAATTACATTGAGGAACTGAGGGACTAAATTGTAGTTAATAAATTAAACATTATTGACTGCTTGAAGTTCCTTTAGGCTTCACCAGTCCCTGATGCATTAGAACAACAGTTAATCTTTCTGTTAAAGAACAAGTGTTCTCATTTCAGATACCTCATAGCAAACACAATCCTGGGATTAGCCCTTCATTTAAGCATATAATCAGGCAACAGTATCCCTTCAAAGAGCAATTGCATAAAATCAGCAGAAAATGAATGGTCTGAGTCTTAACCTGAACTTCAACCACACTTGGTAACCGAGAAAAAGAGTGAACAGGGCTGACCGGCCACCCACTATGAGTTATTCATAGTGTCCAGCTGCTGTATTACATGACCATATGACCTGCCAGTTCACAGGATGTAACAGATGTTGCACACTTAGATTTATAGAGATGTCTGGATGGACCAGCTGCTTCATTTAATTTCAAAGAATGTCAGTCTTCTGTGAAAATGAGGGATCCTAGCTTTGCTTATCAAACTCCAAGATTGCATCGCTGGAGTTGGGTACTCTACATTTTAAAAGACAGGCTGTTTTGTTGACACAAATAGGCCCAGAACTCCACTTCCATGACAGGATAGCAAGCAACAGGAAGGAAGGCGGAGGAGGAGTTCGTAGTCAATCATCACTGAGCCATTTATTGTTTACTCTGGTGTAAGGAGTCAACTCCTAGGGGCCGTGGGGTATTTGCCCCCCCCAAAAAAAATATTTGTGGGTGCTGCCCCCCAGCTGATGGGCATGGCCATTCAAAGAGTGTATGTGGGACAGGGCAGACCTGGCTACCACCCCAAAAAATTATTCAAGTTGGCACCCCTGCTCCCGCCTCTCAGGCAGGGATGTCTCACATCATCTGCTACCTGAACGCTCTTTTCTCCTTGTTTATTTTGTTTCTCAGCTGGAGGTGCCAGGGATTGAACCTGGACTTTCTGTGTGGACAGCATGTGTTCTCCCACTGAGCTAGCGTATCTTTATTGCTTCTTTTATTTCTTATACTGCATTTTATGGTATTGCACTCTGAACAGAAGAAAGCACAATTGAGAATTTTAGAACAGGGTTCCCAATCTTTTTGAGCCCAGGACCACATTTGGAAATCAAAGAAACTGTTGTGAGCACCATATCATACTAATTTTTCAGAAGGAAAACTGGTGATTTATCACCTTCTCTGTCCAAATAAAAACAGGCACTCCTGACCAAATAAGCAAACCTGCAAAGCTTGTTTAAGTCAAATTTAAAAATTGGGAGGGCCAGGGGACCACCTGAGGTGCCAGGATGTCTATGGGTGCCACAGTGCAGACCCCAGCAAGCCGGACCAAAAAACTACCAGCCTGCGGGATATGTATCTTATTACTATGGGGTCCTTTTGCTAAGTTTATGAATTTCATGCTCTGGGAGCATTGCAGGGCCCTCACATGGTCTTCCCAAAGGCCAGTAAGCAAGAGTTCAGAAAGCTCTTTCCACTTATTTATTTTAGCA
This sequence comes from Podarcis pityusensis, assembly GCF_964106645.2. Lineage (NCBI taxonomy): Eukaryota > Metazoa > Chordata > Lepidosauria > Squamata > Lacertidae > Podarcis > Podarcis pityusensis. The sequence continues at coordinate 97,713,054 of NC_138032.1, read as the reverse complement.
TAAGTGAAATCAGCTGAAAGCTGCAAATTACCTATATCGACATCAAAAGACACATCAAGCCATTTCCGTGGGAACCACGTGCACCTGCCATGAGTCGTTTGTGCAAAAGCCTGCTTTTGCTTTCAGGTCTTCTTGCTGTTGTTGGTTCATTTGCTTACAAGACAACCAAGTTTTTAGGACCCCATGAGCCCTAAAGATCACTTTCAACTCTCATATTTAAAAAATTGTCAATTTAATAATTGTTCCAAGAGCAAATTCATCCAATAACATCCCAGGAACAAAAAGATTAAATGTCTCACTTCAAAGCATGAAGTTGCATAGCATAAAGTATGACAGAACAAATATTGCCCACAGTAGAAGTGACAGTTTATTTTACAGCAGATATTTATAGTGTTGATAGTTAAAAGGCCACGAAGATTGCTTTTTGCTTGTTTGGTTGGCTGGTCAACAGATTGCAAGGCATGAAACTCACACACACCATCAATAAGTCAAATAAAAACTTGTGCATGTGTTTACATAAAATTTTGATGAGTGTAATGTATTTGTCATATGCCTGCAATTATTTTGAGAAAGTAATACAGTGCTATAAATATTATTCTGACAATGTAATTACAGCTTCTGCTTCAACCACAGTAGCAAAATACTGGCCTCAATTCCCTGTCCTGGAAGTGCAGAAAGACAAAGCGAAGATGTAAATAAGTAGCTTTTAAGCTATTTTTCTTATGTAATTAAAGAAAAGTCAGCACAGATTAGCATCATAGTCATTACTGCTATTACTTATTTGTCACTTCAAACCAAAATATCTAAGTGATTCCCTTAAAACAACAACTATACAAAATACAGTAAAATATAATTACAGCTGCAAAACACAAGCACAACTATGTAACTAAATAAACATTGTGTGGAGATAAAATACAGTCTAGTCTTAGTCTGGGAAGATCTGTTCAATAAGTGTCCAAGAATATACCAATTTGGTGTTTGTCTAAAATATTAAGGTACAGAAAGGGGACTACACAACTACGTGTTCAGTGGTGAGTAACAAACAACTGGCCCACTGATGCGCATGGTATTTTTTTAATTAAAAAAACCCCACAGCAGACCAGAGCAGACAGTCAGGTATATTATATTATATTATATTATATTATATTATATTATATTGTATTGTATTATATTATATTATATTATATTATATTATATTATATTATATTATATGATAATCAGGTATATCTCAGATAATCAGGTTCTGAGCTGTTTGGGGCTCCGTATGCCAATACCATAACCTTAAACTTAGCTGAGTAGCTTACTGGCAACCAGAGCAAAAGTTTAACAATGGTGTAGCTTGCTGGTGTTAAGTCATTGCACAGAGCAACCTAACATCCACCAAGTGCAGCTTCCAGATTAATCTCTAGGGCAGCCCTACATATAGCACATTAGTCTAGCCTTGAGGTTACCAGGGCAGAAAGCTCCATGGCCAGATTATCTCAGTCCAGGAAAGGCAGCTGGCACACAAGGCAAAGCTGGTTAAAGAAATTCCTAGCCACTGAGGATGCTAGGCTTTCCAATGACGATGGATCAACCCCATCCAGAGATGGTACTTGACCCAAGTTTCCAGATGCTTACCAACAGGGTTTGAGTCTTTTGGGGATTCAGCTTCAGTTTATTAGCCCTCACCCAGCCCATTACTGCATCCAGGCACTGGTTCAGAACTTTTACACATATACAGTACGTAACCAATCACACACACAAGCACACCTAACAAGCTATAATTAGCTATGAGGGGCAAGGGTTGAGATGGATGTCATCTAGTAAAGGTAAAGGTACCCCTGCCCGTACGGGCCAGTCTTGACAGACTCTAGGGTTGTGCTCATCTCTCTCTAGAGGCCGGGAGCCAGCGCTGTCCGAAGACACTTCCGGGTCTCTTGGCCAGCGTGACAAGCTGCATCTGGCGAGCCAGCGCAGCACACGGAACGCCGTTTACCTTCCCGCTAGTAAGCGGTCCCTATTTATCTACTTGCACCCGGGGGTGCTTTCGAACTGCTAGGTTGGCAGGCGCTGGGACTGAGCAACGGGAGCACACCCCGCCGCGGGGATTCGAACCACCGACCTTTCGATCGGCAAGTCCTAGGCGCTGAGGCTTTTACCCACAGCGCCACCCGGGTCCCTCGTATGTCATCTACTGGATGTCTATTTCAGGATGCAATGGCAGAGACAAAATAGCCCTTTTTTGCCCCTCATTGAAACATAGTAGGCATTATTGTGTACTCTTAAGGTGTGCTGGGTCACCTTTGCAATGGGTTTTGTGCCAAGAGCGCTGTAGCCATTGTCCATCTTGCTTCATAACTCATAGCTCCCTAGAGCACCAAGGTGTGTTTCAAGCTCCACAACAGTGGAGAGGGCACTCAGGAGAGAAAGTGTGGATAGCCCTACACATTTCACTGTTACAGGGGAAGACAAGGGCCTCAGTACCATTGCCAGTTCTCCCCATTAGATTCCATAAGTCTCTGGGATGGACCATCTGAATAGGTCCTGAACCCCTGCATGGGGAGATAATCACCATGAGACCAAACCTCACCAGGAAGTGGTCCAGCTTGATTGAATCCCATCTATTGTCGGACCACACAACGCAGGCTAAATCTGTCCTGCCCTGTGGGTTGGGCCACTGATGAGCTGTGATAGCTCCAAAGCTGTCATGGAAGAGGCCTTGGAATAGACACCAAAGTCCTAGGTTCCGCCAATACCACTTCCACCAGCTTGGCCAGCAATGCAGTCTTAGAGGCATATGTAATAGATTTGTAGAGTTGGAAGGGTCATCTAGTCCAACCCCCTGCAATATAGCAATCACAGCTAAATAATCCCTGACAGGTGGTCATCCAACCTCAGTTTAAAAACCTCCAAAGAAGGAGAGTCCACCACCTTCCGAGGGAGGCCCTTCTATTGAAGGGTGGTCAGTACACCTTAGGATCCCAAATGCAAAGGTTTCTGGGTGTGTGGAATAGAATATTCACTCTGCTGTGAATATTACAGTCTAACTATATTGTGAAACTTGCAAAAGGAAATCCCAATTTCAAAATAAAAATTAAGAGAATTAAAAGAGTAATAGTTAATTGCAAAAAAATTAAATTTATCATGGGGGATTTTCTCACAATACATTTATTAGTACAGTGGTACCTCGGGTTACATACGCTTCATATTACATACGCTTCAGGTTACAGACTCCGCTAACCCAGAAATAGTACCTTGGGTTAAGAACTTTGCTTCAGGATGAGAACAGAAATCGTGCTCCGGCGGCGCAGTGGCAGCAGGAGGTCCCATTAGCTAAAGTGGTGCTTCAGGTTAAGAACAGTTAGGCCACTAGGGGCGCATCGGAAGATGGCTGACAATAACATCTCTCCTACCCACACGAGGTAATTAAGAGGCTGTGATGGGAGTAAACAGCCTCCCGTCCCCCCCAAGGGTGTGGGGGGGACTGCCCTTGCCTGCTGTACCCTATACCACCCCCGAATTTGAGGGGGTGGGGGCACGAGGCAGAAAGCCCTTGTGCGGATCTCAGCGCTCCTGGACACTGTCTCTAGCTGCAGCAACTTCAAAAGAAACAATTAGGAGGAAGCTAATGCACATATTTCAAGGAAGAAGGGGGAGTAAAGACTGCTAACTGAAGAGATCTCTGATAAACAAGACGGGTCGGAGGAACAGGAATAAATCATGAGAAGACACACCAAGGCTCGGTATGTTCGGCAACAGGACTGGATGGGGGGGGGGACTTTCTTTTCTTTATGTGATTAACCAAGAATCCCCCCCCCCCCAAGTCAGAAATGCCGTTTAAATGACTTAAGCTGTGGATTTGAGACTGTGTGGAGATAATTTCCTAACCAAAGCATGTTTTAAGAAGATCGTGGAAAGCATAAGAGCTTTGGAATGACGCAGCAAAAAATAGCGTCGCCATATTGGCAAGTTCTGTCGAAAGACTTATGTCTAAGAGGAGGAACAGATCTGTTTTCATATTGTGGGTGAGACTCCTCAGAGGGACAAAAGAAGGCGGCAGATTTGCGAGACTAATGATGGAAAGAGTGCTGTTATTTATGAAAGTGATGATATAGGGAAACCATCTTGATATGATGATTGGATGAACGGAAAATTCACACAGAATTATAATTGGTGTTTACCTGCTTAGGGAGATTATCAGAAGAGATCATAAAGAAAATAAGAAAAATATACGAACAAGATGAGATGTGGAAACAGCAAGATAGGACTGGATAGAATTATGAATATTATTTGGACAGATTTGTGGATATTAACACAGCAGCAAGAAGATGATCGGAATTCCCCTTCGGAACTTGAAATATGGGTCCCCTCAACAAAAATTTAAAATTCGGCTTTGTAATTCAGAATTTATGTGATGTGATTTGATTTGATTTGATTTGATTTGTCGGTTAATAAAAATTATTTTAAAAAAAAAGAACAGTTTCAGGTTAAGAACGGACCTCCGGAACGAATTAAGTACTTAACCCAAGGTACCACTGTATTAGAAAAGGGATTTTCCTCAGGAATACAGCAGAGTACAAAATGATTATATTCCCCTTTCATACTTGCTATAAACTGATTAATTACCAGCTTCTTCCTCAGCTGATGCAATTTTCTTTTTTTAAAAAAACCTGCCTAATGGATGTAATGATACAGTTTGCATCACATACAGTTTGGTTTTAAATTGTACAGAATGATAATACAATTCACAAAGTCAACAATACTCCTAACTCAATCCATTAACTGAATAAATATTCTAGAACAATATTAAAAAATGTGATTTAAACTTCTTTATATATAATTGCATATTGGTCGTATGCAAATTGGTCATAATATAGAAGCTGTTAATTAAACAGCTTCTAAATTATGATTGCTAGATCTAAGTAAACATGAAAGCAGGAACAGTAAACAAAATGGGTTAAAACTTTTAGAGCAGGGACTTGGCTATTCCCTTATATAAAAATGCCTTGCTCTCATGGCAAATTGCAAATTGCAGTTTGACCTAACCAGATATTAGACAGCAGTTATTTAAGTCACAGCGCTTTGCGCGGTATTTCCTTTTCTGCTGCTTTATTCATTAATACATCGTTAAAAATAAACTCCTCCCCACAAGTCAGCCGCAGTGGTAAAAGCATCTGCCAGGCACATAAGGCATACCACTTCAGTGTGTGTATTACCGATTCCAAACTGTTGGGACACTCTGGACTTTCCTACCCACATTATGAACACCACAATAAAAACTTAAAATAGATGTTACTGGATGAGAGAGAAACACATAGCCATCAAGATAATTAACTTAAAAGATCTTACTGTATTCTTTCCCAACAGAGACTCCATTTCCTCAGGGTCTTGCGAAAGAATAATGGTAAACAACAATTGATGAACTCCTTTTACCAGTCCACAACAGAAAGTGTCCTTTCATATTGTATCACAGTGTGGCATGCTGGCTTGACAGACACGGACAGAAAGTCTGTACGGAGGGTGGTGGATACAGCACATGATATCATGGGCTGTCCCTTGAGTCTGCTAGATGACATTGCAAGGAATCGTTGCCTTAGAAAAATTATCAGGGATGACTCACACCCCGGCCAGCACCTCTTTAATCTTCTACCCTCGGGCAGGAGATATAGAAGTATAATCAGCCGTACCAACAGGCTAAAAAATAGCTTCTATCCGTGGGCTGTTAGGCTGTTGAACGGAAAATAACATAGCGCAATTGACTTGCGAAGTGGTGCGTTGTTCGATAAGCACAGAGAGTGTAATGAGATTAAGTGTTTGGGGGGGAGGCTTGTTTAATTTCATTGTACACAAATTGTACAATGACAATAAAGGTATTATTATTCCTGGTTAGAAGAAATGCAGGTCCCAAATTATGCCACTTAAATATAGGTAGAGTACATTCAGACATGCTTGAATTACAGGTGAAACTCGAAAAATTAGAGTATCGTGGAAAAGTTCATTTAAGTGCTGGTGATGGCCTATAAAGCCCTAAAGCACTTAAGTAAAACAGGGTGCTTTCTTCTGTATGAACCTGATAACTAAGATACAAAGCCTTTTCTGTGTCAACATCCAGGTTGTGTCCTCTCCAGAGAATTGGCTTGGCACCTAATCTTGTCTTTTCACATCAAGTTAAACCTTGTTTTGATTACATGAACTCTTGGTGAGAAATAGTTTGGAATTATTCTATCTTCACCTATCATTTAATTCCATTGCTGTTTTATCTGTTTACTCAGGTTTCATATTTCATTAATGAATGCTGATGTGCACCTCCTTGAACAGGGTAAAATGATCATTTAATATAATAAATATGGCAACAACAACAAAATCAGTTTCTCCAACTTTGAGGGACCTTGACAGTTGATGTCTTCCCTTAACTCCATCCTTTTGACTGGGATTGAACTTGGGGTTGCCTGCATGCAGAACACATTATCTAACACTGAGCTATACCACTCAGTTTCAAGCTTGCAAAATTAAAGAACACCTGCTCTCAAAGAAAAGTCTTTTGATTTTAGTCTGTTGGTATAGAGACCTGTAACAGTATCCATCATCAGCACATCTGGCACTAATAAGTGCCACAACATGCTAATCTGGAGGTCAGCCGGCACTCCCAGAGCATGATCTCATTGTACAGAGTTGCTGAGGACCGCAACTAGCAGTCCCACAGCATTTGGAGTGAGTGCAACAGCACCCCAAGGCCTTACACTGCCATGGCGGCAATTAGCTAGCAAGATGTTCTGGCTTTATAACAGAATAAAGAAATAACTCTCTCTCTCATAAAGAGCATACGGCTCCAGAGTGAAGGAAGTAAAAGTATCATCTAGTCTGCCTTAATATTACCTGCAATAATGTGTCCAGTTCTGGGTACCACAATTTAAAGACATTGGCAAACTGGAATGTGTGCAGAGGAGGGCAACCAAGATAATCAAAGGTCTGGTAACCAAGCCTTGAGGGAGTCGGTATAGTTAGCCCGGAAAAGAGGCTACTGAGAGGAGATACAATAGCCATCTTCAGATATCTTAAGGGCTGTCACATGAAAGATGGAGCAAGCTTGTTTTCTCCTGCTCCAAAGGGTAGGACGCAAACCAATGGCTTCAAGTTACAGTGGTACCTCGGGTTACATACGCTTCAGGTTACAGACGCTTCAGGTTACAGACTCTGCTAACCCAGAAATAGTACCTCGGGTTAAGAACTTTGCTTCAGGATGAGAACAGAAATCGTGCTCTGGCGGTGCGGCAGCAGGAGGAGGCCCCATTAGCTAAAGTGGTGCTTCGGGTTAAGAACAGTTTCAGGTTAAGAACAGACCTCCAGAATGAATTAAGTTCTTAACCCAAGGTACCACTGTACAAGAAAGCCACAGAGCATCAGGGGGGAAATCAGGACAGTTCCACAGTTCTAAGAGTTCTACAACATGAAGATGGAGGCTGGACATGTAAAGTCTTTTTGTTCAACTGGAATAGTGCTGTCCTTTCTTAGGTATGTGTGAGCACACAGGCAAGTAAACATGTTTGTAGGTTAGTAGCTTTGTGGGCTTATGTACGTAGCCCCCACAATATCTTACCTGTCAATAATGATTCCAGATTAGTTTCTAATTTGTGAAGTAATTGGATGAAGTGTACAGATGCCTCAATTAGCCCCAGGTTCCTGTTATAAAAGAACAGTTTTAAATTTAAAATTCTCTGAAATTTAAAAAAAAAGCAGAGAAGCCAGTGTTTTATACAAAGCTGTATCATAATATAAAGTCCTAAATTTGTAATACATATTGTAATGTAATAAATGAATTCTGTGGTGGTGAACTCCCCTAGGAGTAATTGACTGAGTAAGGTAAGAGTGACAGAAAGGGACTGAGTAGGAAGAAAAGCCAAGGGAAGGAAGATGGTTTTAAAAATACTAGGAAAGAACAGACTGTAGCTTAAAAAACAACAGGCCCAGAGAAGTCTAGGAAAGGGAGGTCATACTGGGCAATTATGAAAAGGAATGAAAATAAAAAGTCCTAAGGTGGAAAGGCACACCAAGAGAGAAAACAGACAGGAGGGGGGGTTTCATGGTGAGGAGCTGGCAAGAGATAAAGATTCACATAAAGATTCAAAATAACTAACAACTCATTCTGACCCCTCGCATGATTAAAGTGCACTTCTGCACGGAGGATCCTTTTCCAGCCATGAATGCTCCCTGCACAACTGACAATTCTAGAAAATCCGGGTTTTCAACTGTGCAGGGAACCTTCATGGATACACAACGCTCCCTGCTGCAGTGCACTTTAAATCCCATGAAGAACACCCCAGAATTCACCCGACCTCAGGGGCAAATAAAATGCACATCCTTGCAGCCAACAAATATTAAGTAATCCAGATGCAAGACTAACAAAAAAAAATCAGCTCTTAAATAATCACAAGACTTGGTGAAGATAATGTCTATGAAATCTCACTTCACGAGTATTTTAAAAAGAGCAAATCAAAGAAAAAAAGTTGTCAGAATAAATCTTGTGTTCATGCACCCTTGATTCTCTTGCAGATTAATTTACTTTCAGAGAATATGTAGATATATAATGATTACACACTGGTCAGTTAGCCTGAGCCACACAATTTAACAAATGTGGGCAATTCACTCACAAGGTTTCCACTCAAACGCCAAGAGTGCACAGCAAAGTGAAGTGAACTAGTGAGGAGTGAAATGTATGAGCCTGATTCAAAAGTTAAATCAGCTATGAACTCAGTTGGGTGAAACAAGTTACTGTAATTTAACATTTAAAAAACTATGCAAGTACGGGGGCAATAATCATACCTCATAACGTCCTGATTCTTGGTACACTGAACACAAGCATTCCGAAGGCACCTGAAACATTCTGATACCAACAGGAACAATGAATCTGCGTGTTCCAGTGTATTATTTTGCTTGCAGGTTACACCAATTTCATAAGATGCCTTCCTCAAAATTTGCAGGAGATCTTGGAATAGGCTTTCTGTTGCTTTTTCCCTGAAAAGAAAAATAAATATAAAGTAGACATCATCAACAGTACATTAAAAAATATATACATAAAAGAAGGATATCATTTGTACCATGCAATATTTTTTTAAAAAGCTAATCCAAGCTGTTTTGCATATTTTGTACTTGACAGGGATAGAAAAAATATAGCAAATAAAGGGTTGCCCTGGCTTTGAAATATTTACTATAGGTAACCACAAACTCATGTATTTTCTCCAGCCTCTACAAGCTTCATAAAATTGTGAAGAGAATTCATAAAAATTGGAGTTTTTCTAAATTCTGAACTTAAGTTCCCAAGGCAAGTCAAAAGGTGAATTATTCTGTCTGTTTCTTACACCCACTTTTCAAGTTAAGTAGAGCTTCTAGGCAGTATCCCATCAGGCTTTGACTATACCCAGAGCTGCTTAACTTCACCAAGGTAGCTGCATCGCTTGCCTTCAGAATATGATGAAACCATCTTGCTGAAACACAGCAGCTCTGGTATGATGGATGCCTGAACTGGAATATAAGGAGCTGACTTCAGACCACTGATCCAGCTAGCTCAGGATTACCCACAGTGAAGACAGAAACTCTCCAACGTTTCAGAGAGGAAATTTTCTTAGTGCTACCTGAAGAAAACAGGATTGAAGCTAGGAATTTTTTGCATGCAAAACTGGCTCTATCACTGAGCTACATTCCTTCCTGTGGTGCCACGGAATGAAGACAAGATGTGAAATTTTAAAAGATTAAGCCTGGACTGATGTGTATTTCAGTATTTCCCACAGACTTCTTTTCCTAAAGTGGAACTACAGACATACCTCCTTGCATAGCACAGCCCAGGGGCAGAGCAGAAGGTCCCAGGTTCAGCCTCCAGGCAGGGCTGGCAGAGCCACTGCTGGTCCGTGTAGCCAGTTGGCCTCAGTGTAAGGACACTTCCATGGCTCCTAGTATCCAAAGACCTGGGCAGGCATGTGCAAATGGGCTAGCAGTTTTATTACTACGTATTTTATTTTTCCCCCTGCTCCTCTCCCTCGCCCCTTCCTATAAATTCTAATTGTTATTAATACAAAATACATGTTAGTTATGGTCATTACATGTTACTACGCATCATTTCATAATCCGTATTAATTGTAATAATTTTGATAGATACACTTTGACACAATTTTGCTAATACACTCAGAAAAATTTAACTCCGTGTTTCTTGATGCTTTATTTTTAATTTTATGTAAATGTTGCATGTCATACACTTTAATGTTAAACGCTTTAAATATGAGAATGAATAGAAACTATGTTATCAAAAAAGAAAAAGCTCCTCTTGGAGTCAAAGAACTGGTTCTTAGTATGCTTCTTCTTAAACTGTCTGAACTAGGGTGAGGAATGTACACGGAACCTGCAAGATGCTGAAAAGCAGCATCTTCTACATAAGATTTGTAGCTTTATTATTATTACATCATCATCATCATCATATAATAAAGCGAGTGGTTGCTGAACAACTCCAGGCACGCCTGGAAGAAGTGGACCATTTGGATCCCTTTCAGTCGGGATTCAGGCCTCATCATGGGACTGAAACTGCCTTGGTCTCACTGGTCGATGATCTCCGGCAGGCTAGGGACAAAGGTGAGAGCTGTTTCCTAGTTCTGCTAGGTCTCTCAGCGGCGTTTGATACCATTGACCAAAACATTCTTCTGGACCATCTAGAGGGGCTGGGAGCTGGGGGCACTGTTATACAGTGGTTCCACTCCTTTCTCCTGGGCCGTGTTCAGAAAGTGGGGGGGGGGGATGAGTGTTCAGATCCCTGGACTCTCACTTGTGGGGTGCTTCACGGTTCTGTCCTCTTCCCCATGCTTTTCAACATCTACATGCAGCCGCTGGGAGAGATCATCAGGGGCTTTGGGCTGGGTGTTCATCAGTATGCGGATGATACCCAGCTCTACCTCTCTTTCAAATCAGAACCAATGAAGGCGGTGACGGTCCTGTGTGAGTGTCTGGAGGCGGTTGGAGGATGGATGGCGGCTAACAGATTGAGGTTGAATCCTGACAAGACAGAAGTACTGTTTTGGGGGGACAGGGGGCGGGTGGGTGTGGGGGACTCCCTGGTCCTAAATGGGGTAGCTGTGCCCCTGAAGGACCAGGTGCGCCGCCGGGGAGTCATTCTGGACTCACAGCTGTCCATGGAGGGCAGGTCAGTTCTGTGTCCAGGGCGGCTGTCTACCAGCTCCATCTGGTACGCAGGCTGAGACCCTACCTGTCTCGCTAGAGTAGTTAGTTAGACTAGTTAGTTATCTCCAGCTTGGACTACTGCAATGTGCTCTATGTGGGGCTACCTTTGAAGGTGACCCGGAAACTGCAGTTAATCCAGAATGCGGCAGGTAGACTGGTGACTGGGAGCGGCCACCGAAACCATATACCGTATTTTTCGCCCCATAAGACGCACCTAGTTTTTGGGGGGGGAAATAAAGAAAAAAAATTATTCCCCCCCCCAAGGCGCTAGGCTGGGGCGGGGGAAGCCCGAGCTTCCCCCGACCCCAGCCCCCAGAACAGGCTGCTCTCCGCAAGCCGTGGGAGCCCTCCCGCGGCTTGAGCAGAGCTACCCAAAGCTCCACCGGCTTGCGCAGCACTGCCTCTTATCCCGAAGCCCCGGCGCGATGAGCAGTCGCTTCGGGTAGCTTCCGGATAAGAGGCAGCACTGCGCAAGCCGGGGGAGGGCTCCACCGGCTTGCGCAGAGCTACCCGAAGCCCCGGTGCGACTGCTCAGCGCGCCGGGGCTTCGGGGTGCAGGCAGCGCTGCGCAAGGGTGGGAGTCGGGGGGCACTCCCGCAGGCTCCCACGGCTTGCGGATAGCTTCCTGAAGCCTGGAGAGCGAGAGGAGTCGGTGCGCACCAACCCCTCTCGCTCTCCAGGCTTCAGCGAAAGCCTGCATTCACCCCATAAAACGCACACACATTTCCCCTTCATTTTTGGAGGGGGAAAAGTGCGTCCTATAGGGCGAAAAATACGGTAACACTTGAAAGACCTACATTGGCTCCCTGTACATTTCCCAGCACAATTCAAAGTGTTGGTGCTGACCTTTAAAGCCCTAAATGGCCTCCCTCCTGTATATCTGAAGGAGCGTCTCCACCCCCATTGTTCAGCCCGGACACTGAGGTCCAGCTCCGAGGGTCTTCTGGCGGTTCCCTCCCTGCGAGAAGTGAGGTTACAGGGAACCAGACAGAGGGCCTTCTTGGTAGTGGCACCCGCCCTGTGGAACACCCTCCCTTCAGATGTGAAGGAAATAAGCAGCTATCCTATCTTTCAAAGACATCTGAAGGCAGCCCTGTTTAGGGAAGTTTTTAATATTTAATGCTGTATTGTTTTTAACACTTGATTGGAAGCTGCCTAGAGTGGCTGGGGAAACTCAGCCAGATGGGCGGGGTATAAATAATAAATTATTATTATTATTATTATTATTATTAGATATTTAGTTTTAATATTTGTCATTATATTCTAATCGATTATTGAATATTGCTTTATTTGATATAAGTTACTTATTTTAAAGTTATTGTGACTTTTCTGTATTGGATCTGATTGTTATTATTAATGTTTGACGTTTTATTATGTTTTCATACGTGCTGAATGCAGCCAGATGGGTGGGGTATAACTAATCATATTAGTGCTACTGTTGTTATTAGTAGCAGTAGCAGTAGTATTTATACCCCACCAAGCAACTTCTGCCTGCAAAAAGCCACAGCATCCAGCCAAGCGAGGAGAAGCAGCAGGAACTTTTGACGCCTTGTATTTCTAGGCAGCCAGAGATATAAGCGCAACTGCAGGGAGAAATGGGGGACTTGAAATTTCTGGAGGCTTCCTTACAAAATCGTCACGAGGAATTAGAGGAGGAGGAAGCGAGCCTGCAAAACCACACCCGCCGCGGCAGGAAGACACGCGGCAGCGCGTCCACACGTGACGGAGCCCGGCCCCAGCCCCCCGCGGCCCTCACCTGCCCGCCGGGTCACGAAGGAGGGCCGCGAGCTGCCCGAGGGTTGCCAGGCGACCGGGCGCCGCCGCCGCCGCGGCCTGCTCCTCCTGCTCCTCCTGCTCCTCGGCGCTCCCCGTCAGCCGCGCGGCCAGGCCGGCCAGCAGCGCCGCCGCTGCTTCTTCCCCGGGCGGCGCCTCCGAAGACGCCATGGCCGCCCGGCCCGAGGCCTCGCTCCGCCCCGCAGCCGCCGCTCCAGGCAGGCCTGGGCCTCAGCCGCTCGCCCTCCGCGGCCTCGCCAGGCGGCAATCCCCGCCCTTTCCTGCCTGCTTCTCGCGGAGGCGGGGGCCTCGTGGCCTCGCTCGCAGCAGCGCAGCTTTTTATTCCCCCCGCGCCCAAGGCTTATTTTGTGTGAGGCTGCCCCCCCCCCTGTCACGCTGCATCCAGCGGGGACCCCCCCCCCGGAGAAGGGGCGCAGCTCCTGCGCTGCTGCTCCTGCTCCCGAGACTCTCCCGAAGGGGCAGCAGGAGGGAGCCCAGCTCCCCACTTCGCTGGCAATGGAAGAAGACGAGTTCCCTTCAAAGGCAGCACTTCTTCCATCGCTGCTCCCGAGGAAAAACAGGAATTCAAGAGTTTGAACGCCAAGAAGGTTTTAAAAATGTATTCTGTGTTTTTACATGCAACCAGTTTATATTTCCTTCTGTGGCTGCTCTCCTATGACAGGGTGTGTTTGTTTTAATTTGCACATGTCTTTCCACCAACTATGAAAACTATTTACTGTAAGATATCATAAATACTAATATCGATCAGATTCTTCCTATGCTCAGGGAGCTTCACCACCACTATGGGCTGTGGCTGTCTTGCCGAAATCTAAGGCTTGTAGGTGCACAAAAATATATATATTTTGAAGCCAGCTGCCGTGGGGTTGAAACCCCTTGTAAGATCCCTCTATCAACTCAGGGTGTAGCCTTATGAGGCTTTGCCCTCGGGTGGGAAAAATATTGCGCCTGGGAAAGGGAAGTGGGAGTCAACAGACACTCAAGGAATAGTTTCGGAGAAAAGGCTTTTATTTCTACCATCCATGAACTGGTAGAAGGAGCAAGTGTGATAAGTCACAAAAAGCATGCACGAAGTTCACAGTCATGTGCACAAGCATATATACCCCTTTCCAGTTCCCTCCTCCTTTCTCCTCCTTCCAGAGTCCTGCCCCATGAGTTCCTCTGAGCATGAACAGAAAGCTGTCTTGGGACTATTGGACTATTGGACCCAGGAAAGGGGGAATGAGAAGCCAAGGGGTTTTCAGCATGTTCAGATATGTTTCAATCTCTTGTTCTGGCATGGTTCCCGGACAGAAAGTAAGTTGCAATGTGGTTCTTTAGCAAGGCCAGAAGGCATGAGAAAGGCCTGAGAAACAATGGACTGTTCTCTACCTTTGTTACAGCAGAGCGGAATGTTTCTGATGCTTAGCTGCTGAGAAAATGATTTTGAAAAGCTTTGAGAAGCTTTGAGCCTGCTTTGGTGGGGGGTGACTTCGGGCCTAGGTGAGGTCACCTGTCCTCGCCTTCAAGGGTAATGGAGCACAGTATTGGCTACAGGTGGGGGGAGGACACTACCAATAGGTAGAGGATGGGCTTGAATGCAGAGGCCAAAGAGAAGGACACACATACCTTGAAAGAACCATCTCCTTCTGCATAGGTGACTGTGGTTCACACTGAGAAACTGAGGGATGGAAGGCCAGGCTGCCCATGAACATCAGTGGATAAATTAAACAGTTCAAGCACAAGTGTTCATTGTGCACTCTTAAAACACCCTTGAGCACAAATGTGCCCACCCTACCCCACCCTCTTTTTTAGACCCCATAAAAGAGTCCATTAAAGACTGAGCATCCTCATCATGAAATACTGGCTTGAAAGGGCAAAAATCCAGGGAGAAGCTGAATTGGAAGAGTGGCTGGGAGCCTCCACGCTACAGTTTTTTGTTGCAGGGCCCCACTTGTCAGGGGCAGCATGAGACAAAATGGGAGTGTGCCCCCCTCCCAAACCTTGCCTACCTGGGTCTTGCAGCAGTGGTGACTTCCAGTGAGATCTCAGAGCTCTCACAAGGTCTCACGTGAAACCACAGCCACACAATGCCAGCAGGCCCATGATGCCCCATGGGATTCTGCTGCCCATGGCAGCTGTTTGAGTTTGCCACTTGTTTCTTTTCTGTTTGAAAACTGGTGTAGCCTTAAATTTGCTAAGTATGTCAATATGGCATTTGTCCAAAAGTGTTTTACTATTAAGCCTTCTTAATTACTGGAAATACATCATCCTGATGTGTGAGGACTGCTAATGGCAGGAGGAGCTTTGTGCTCCCACCCTGGCCTTTTAGATGTGTGGAGCTTTGTGGGTTTTGTAGCCGCTACCTTACAGGGCAGCCTAGAGGAGCATAGCTTAATGGCAGAGAACATACTTGTGATGAGGAAGGTGCCAAGTTCCATCCCAGGCAAAATGGTTTCGGGTAGCAGGGCTGGAAAAGGTGAGTGTCAGGGACCATCTTGGGCCGGGGGAGCAGTGGTGTGGCTCACTATAAGGCAGTTCCCCATGTACAGCTATGAGGTTGTACTGCCAATTCTTATGCATAGCTCTGCCCACCCACACCTCTCTAGTGTGTTACATTCTACACATTTCACAACTGCTGCCGCTCCCGCACCCAAGCTGAAAATAACTTTGCTGCTTCAACTTGAATCCATGATGACTTCATCACTGGATTTTCACATATGCATGCCTCGCCCTGCTCTTTTTCCATCTTCTTTCCCTCAAACCCTTCCACATCGTAAATGCCCTCCCCACTTGTTCCATAAAATTAAATTCAGTCATATTTTATTAACACAAGAAGACATTCAGGTGTTGCCAAGGTGTAAACAAGACCAAAAGCTCATATTGCTGTCAAAGACCGATAAGGATCAAACATTGGCCCAGGATGGGACTTTGCTGCATTTAATCCCCATACATGCCAGCTTGATGCAAGAGTACATCTTCACAATGGAGATAGGGTTTCACTTCCATTAGGGAACCGTCTACACAATAAAATGTATTTGAAAACTAGTCCATCTGTACTTTATAGTGGATCACGCCCAGAAGTTGACAGCAGCCCCATTCCTCCTTCCCAGTGCACTCTTACCAAAACACACACAAACAGTTCTTTTTGTGGCATGGCTTTAAAAAGAGGAGTTGCCGTGAGACACAGAGTTATTGTGGGATTTGATGTGTTGTGAGTATGAAAAGAATGGGATTGCTGCTGCGTGGATGTAGGATGTGCGGTTTCTCTGCAGTGGGAAATAAGGGGAGAAAAATTGTGGACTGTGGTTACTGTCTGGATCAGATCATGAGTGGGATGCAGAAGATAATTAAAAGGACAATCTTGCTCTTTTAGTAAATGAAGGTTGTACACAGAACTAGATGCCAGGCAAGTGAGGGAAAGGGTGCTGAGCAAAGGAGACAGGGAGAAGAAAGTAGGCTAGGCTGCTTTTCTAGGACACAAGATCGCAATGGGGTGGGAGGGGGAGAGTGGGAGGCAGGCATTTTTGAATGCGAGCTTCACTCCCATATCTATCAGCCTCACCTTCAGAGCCCTCCAGATGTTGTGGACATCCATCAGCTCCAGTCAGGTTTGCCCCCAACCCTGTTTCTCATCATCATATATGGTAAGAGGAATATCCAAGGCTCCACATAGAATCATAGAGTTGGAAGGGACCCTCAGGATCATCTAGTCCAACCTCCTGCGATGCAGGAATCTTTCACCCAACATGGGGCTCAAACCCACAACCCTGAGATTAAGAGTCTCATGCTCTGCCAACTGAGTGATCCCTCTGTTGGACACATTCCTGTGTCCAAAACCATACCATCCATGCACAAGCAGGAAATATCAGCAGGGGGAATGCCCCCCCCCCCAAGAATCTGCTGATGGATTTTAAAAGAGCATGTTAAATTGGGTAACGTGGGCATTATATTTTGTGTTAACCATGAGTAGGCAAACTAAGGCCTGGGGGACAGATCTGGCCCAATCACCTTCTAAATCTGGCCCACGGACGGTCTGGGAATCAGCGTGTTTTTACATGAGTAGAATGTGTGCTTTTATTTAAAATTCATCTCTGGGTTATTTGTGGGGCACAGGAATTCACTCTTTATTTCTTTTTTTTCAAAATATAGTCCGGCCCCCCACAAGGTCTGAGGGACAGTGGACTGGCCCCCTGCTGAAAAAGTTTGCTGGCTCCTGGCGTAAACCAAAGAAAATGGAAAATGTAGGATTATATGATCACCCTACCTAGAAATCTAAGATGCAGTGTAGGCTTCATTCCTGAAGAAAGGAGTGCCCAGAAAACAGGACTCCATTATAAATCATGTTTTTAAGTGCAGATGGCAAAGCTGCATAGCTGTTGCCTTAGGGAATCTGTCTAATTTGTCAGCTAAAATTTACTCTCTTGATAGAAAACTAGCCCATTCATGCTGCTTGCAGCTAATTACTCATTGAAAGAATCTGTTCAGGGAACTGGCAAATATATCCTGTAGGATTGTGGAGCTTTTACGTGAGGGAGGTCAGAATGATCCCCTCTGAAACATGGACTCTCTCTCCATGTGAATTGGTCAGAGCACATCCCAGCAATGTTAAAACATCTTCCCATCTATTTCTGGGCACACTTCAAGTGCCATAACCATAAAACCCTGTACAGTTTAGGACTTGCCCCCACAAACCTGTCTGATTGTTGAGGTTTTCCTCTTTGGGCCCTCCTGCCACCCGAGGAGGAGCACATAGTGGCCAGGCAGCAGGTCTCCTTGGTTGTAGCAGTAACTCTGTTGCTGAGGAGGTTCAGACCTTCTCAGATGCTGAGTTCTCCAATCTTCTAAAATCAGCTGGCTAGTGACCCAGTACCCTGGTTGTGAAATGCTCACCTCAGGGAAAAAAACATTTGGTTTGTTCTGGACTGCCAGCTGCCAGCTTTTAGTGGCTAATGCTGCCAGTGTGGTGTTAGTAATTAGCATTAGACTAGGACTGGGGATACCAAGGTCTCTTTAGGTCTTTTCTTCATAGAGCTGTTTTATTTTTACATGATTGTCCTCATCCCGCTATTTTTTAAGGCTCTGTTGTCTTTTATATTTTAAGCAGGACAGACAAACCACCCACCAACAGTCAGATTTAAGATGCATTTAGTCCATTACCAATACCATGTCAATAACTTCACCTGAATTTAATGAAAGGGATAAGAGTTGGGTGTCATCAGCATATCAACAACACCTCCAACTTCCAGGTTGATCTTGATCAGTGTTTCTTGTGAACGATCTAGAATCATAGAATTGTAGAGTTGGAAGGGACCCTGAGGATCATCTAGTCCAACCCCCTGCAAAGCAGGGCTATACAGCTGTCCCAGACAGGATCAAACCTGCAACCTTGGGGTTATCAGCACCACACTCTAACCAACTGAGTTATCCTGGCAGAGTTGTAGGGAAATGGTTCTTATAGTTAAGACTGTTCATGATAAAGTTGAGAGTTTGTATTGCCTTGCTGTTTACTGAAATGGTGTTATGGAACTTTTAAATAAGTCACTAGACATAGCTAATACGTGAATAAGTAGAGACAAAACAACAAAGGATTTGGTGGAATAAACTCAAAAGGAAGAAGTTGTATTTTCCACTATTTGATGGCACTCTCATAGTAACTTTAGTACATTTCCTGCTTCACCTCATTCACAAATGATTCTAACAGCTCTAACGAAAGACAGTCATGGTCCATGTGAATATATCTTTGATCTTCAACATGCACCACATACAAATTGTTAAGATTCAAGTTATCTGTTATTTACCAACAGTATTTAGAAATCAAGAGAGGGTTGTATGCAGTGCAATCCTATATGAACTTGCTGAGAAGTAAGTCTTATTGAGTTGAACAGGGCTTACTCTCCAGTAAGTATGTGCTTAACATAGTAGCCTTAAGAACTTCTTTCCAAGTACACATTATGCTTTTAAAGATCTAATAACCACATTTAATGTCAGAAGAATGCAAATTCTCTGCATTTTCTATTTCATTATTATCTACCCAAATCTTTTACTTTGACCTGGTGCTTAATACACTGCCTTTTTTCTTTTTCTTTTCTTTTTTGGTAAAAGCTTAGCATTTTCAACCCTCGTCTCAATCATCAATTCTTTACCTTATTGAATCAGAAACCGTTTTTGTAGCTTAAAACACAAAATGATCAGTAACTTAACATTTCAAAAGAAGTGTAATATGGGAAGAAAGGCAACAGTGTTTATTTAAAGGCAGTGTTAAGTGTTTGCTTTTAAATCAAATAATACCATATGTAATATCAAATAAAGAGGAAGTATGGTACCTAAATCACTCCAGCAAAGTTTAAAAAATAGTAATATGAATTAATGATTGACCCAAGGTTTATTCATCTGTTTGCTTTGGTATTCATAAAAATGCATCGTTACCTTAGTAACTCCAACTTCATACAGATTTTAGTCTATCCTTGATCTAAAGTGCACCCTCTTAAAGAAAGGCATACAGTTTCTCTTGAGAACACTTTTCCTTGTTTTCTTTGTTTGTGAAGGAAGAAATAATGAATTGGCTTCTCTTTAATGGACCATTTTTGATCTTTTCCTCCCCCCCCCCAAACAATATCTAACTTCCAACACTTGCTTTCTGGATGCTTCAGAAAACTCTAGAATGGCGTCCATGGCTCTGGGGCTTTTTCCTAGATAAGTGGGTGTCAGCTTGCAGCCCTAGTGTCTTACAGACAATTTTTGTGAAGCTAGAAAAAATGATTGCTGTTTGTACTCCACTCTCTTAAGAGATTTGTTTTTTATTTCCACCACTTTGTACTTTATGTACACACCAAAATGAGTAGAAAATGTGCCTTTCTTGTTTAGAAACAGCACAGAACACAATGTTGTCCAATAAACCTACTGGCACCAGTTTGATGGGGAAGGAGTTAGCGCCACCTCCTGCCCTGTTCCTGGATCTGTTGGCGATCCACTTCTCTTGTCTGTTGAAGCCTGGGAATGTTAATAATTTCTGCCTAACAGCAAGTGTGGAGGAAAGAGTCTTGGGAAGTAACAGGCAACTTCTTCCATTACTGTGTGCAGATACAGTGGTACCTCGCAAGACGAATGCCTCGCAAGACGGAAAACTCGCAAAACGAAAGGGTTTTTTGTTTTTTGAGTTGCTTCGCAAGACGATTTTCCCTATGGGCTTGCTTCGCAAGACGGAAACGTCTTGCAAGTTTGTTTCCTTTTTCTTAAAACCGTTAATACAGTTGAGACTTGACTTCGAGGAGCAACTCATAGCACGCGGTGTGGTAGCCTTTTTTGAGGTTTTTGAAGACTTTGGTGATTTTTGAAGCTTTTCCAAAACTTTTCCGACACCGTGCTTTGCAAGACGAAAAAAACCGCAAGACGACAAAACTCACGGAAGGAACTAATTTCGTCTTGCGAGGCACCACTGTACAGTTTGTGAAGATACAGGTGGGCTCTCCAGATCAATTCCTGGACCAAGAACCATTCGCCATAGCTTACATGAGCTAGTGCTCCTAGCTAAAATGCAAATGCATTTGGCTTCTGAACTCCATTATCAATAGAAGACCAAGTTATGTAAATTTTACATTCAGCCGGGTTGGTTACAGGTTATGATTTTACAACTCATTTGCTCCTGACATGAGGTAAAGTGCTCATTGCCCTTTAATGGTATAATACACATGAGCAGTTTGCCAAGTGGTTATATACACCCTGGCTTACAGAGGCACATATGAGGCAAGGTGCGGGAACTGCCTCAGGCGTCAGGATCCACGGGGGCAGCAGATCCAGCCTCCAAGGAATGCATGTTCACTGCCCAGGTGGCAGCAACAACAGAGGTCTGATCTGCCACCTTCTTGGCAGCCCTCCCAGAGCCCTCTCTAAGAGGGGGTGAATAGGAGGTGAATAGGGTGAATAAGAGGTGCTGCTGGTCTCCCCCTCCTTGCTCCCAATGTAGATCTTTATCCCCCCCCCCCATTCCTGATGCAGATCTTCACTCACCCTTCTTCCCTAGCAGGAAGAGAGGGCCATTCTTTTTTTCACCTCAGGTGCCAAAAGGTATTGTGCCAGCTCTGGAACGCACACTAGATTCTCCCCAAGAGAAGGTGGAGAGTATGGAGAACACTGGGGAACTGTGCCGTCCATTCCCAAAATGCCGTTTCCTTCTTCCCCCACCCCTGGATTCAATACTTTTAGTTTTATTGGAGGGAGAGGGAAATCTGATCGCATAATTTACTTTTACTTTGGCTTTCCTATATTTCCAATCCAATATCAATTACTACCCAGTAGTGTATCTGAAACGGGTTTTTGGTGCAGCTGTGGGGATGGGAAAATCAATTACTAATTGTTTCTAGGAATTCCAAAACTGTCAGACTAGCAAGTCTCCAAATTTTGCAAAGGCTCGAAAATTTGCTGCTGTGTGGCATTATTCGAAACATCAGTGCAAATCTGGCAGCATACCATGACTCTTATCAAAATTACAAAGTTTCTATCTTCAGTGATTGCTCTTTGGGTTGATGATTATCTCTGCTTGGTTTAAAAGCTGTTCAGCAAACGCGTTAAATGGGGGAGGGTGAACCTCAGGGAGAGGCTGAAATCTACTCCTCTAGCTCCACCTCTTGGAGAGACCAAAATCGGGAAAAAGTTAAAACAGCCAAATCTGTACTGTAGTGGTACGTCATTATCCTTACAAGTAACAAAATAGCACACATGCTGTGGATGGTGGATAAATTTGGGTAAACCCCGGAAGATAACAGCGAGAGCAAAAATCTTCCAGCACAAGAAGTTAAACCAACAATCCATTCCAAACACTATAATGAATGCCGTAGGTATCCAAGGAAGTGTTTTGAGTCATCTTTTTCCATTCAGTAAACTCAAATCTGGTGTATCTTGCTGGTTCCCTGACTGCCCTCTCCTTTTCCCTTCACCATAAGGAAAGGCAGCCCAACCATTATTAGAGTTTCTGCACCTTTGCTGTGTCTGGTAGCCCCATTTCTAAAATAATAGTCATATTATTATATATATTATTATATATATTATATTATATTATATTATATTATTATATTATTATATAATATGCAGATAAAATCAGCAACATGAAAAAACCTGAGAATGCAGAACTAAGTCATATGTCTGGGACTACTTGCTGAAATGAAAAATAGTTTTAGCAGTATAGCGAGGAGTTTGTTTAATGGTCAGATTTGCACCATTGTTTAGAAAATACATAAATAGGAATCAGTAGGAAATTATTTAAATCGATAACTTAAATCAACCTCTCTCTCTTTTATGGGACTGCTTCTGAATAGCCCCCAGAAGCTTGATTTAGTGTGACTCACAGCAGCCAGCTTGTTCAATGGAGTTTGCGGATTGGGGAGATGAAACTTCCCTGCTTAAACAGCTGCCCCGGCTTCTCTTCCTTTTCAGAAGACTACTTTTGTTAAACACTGGGAATTTGTTGGAAGCTGGTTCAACTGCCTTCTGATTTTGATTGTGGGTTTAACCTCTGCTGTTTTTAGGTTTTCGTAGCTCCTGTGGTGTGGCATTGTTTAAATTGACTATGGGCCTTCTCAAAGTATTTTGAGGAAAGGCAGGGTGAAAATAAATAATAAAATAAATAAATAAATCCCAGAAGAATACCCACAAATCACAAAGCCAGCCTAACCCTACTTTTTTTAAAAAAAGTTGGCAGGGTGCTTTTATGCATTGGAGACCTTGGTTTCATTGGTGGGGCAGTGTTGCCTATGGCCTTTCTACTCACATTTCACTTGTAACTTTCTGAGTAGGTGTTGTTTTGTGCAACAGTCTCATCTTTGTTCAGTCCCACTACCTTGTTGCTCTTTATTAGCCTCTAATCCCTGTCACAGTTTCACCTTTGCAATGATGAGGTCACAGCTCACGTTGATTGGGAAAGGAAGTGCTGGTGATAGCTGCTGACAGAAAGCTGATAAAGCTGGTTTTTTAGCAGCAATACATTCTCACTTGCAGGACTAATCTTTGTGCTAGAAACCAGCTTTTGCAGGTCACTCTTTTGACATTGGCTGCAGATATTTTCCCATGCTTAATCTTCCTTTGGAGCATTCATATACGCCTAAGTCCTTGCACAGAAGTGACTTCTTGGGGCTCAAAACAAGCGCCAAACCATTTTGGAGCAGATAAGCAAAGCACTACAAAACAAACTAGTGGTTTCTGAAAACTTACTAGCTAGTTGAGGGTTGGAGAGACATTTGCTTTTAAATGTGAACCTAATTCACCTTTTTGGAAGCAAGAGGAAAGAATGGCTATACATTTGGAAATCTTCCCTTCTTTGCACTCAGTTTATTGTACCTTTTGTACAACAGCAATTCCACTACTCATGAATACCAGTATAACTGGGATAATCTCAATTTTTTTTTTTTACCATGCTGTATTTTTATCAGTGCACCCATGTGTTTGTGCAGCAGCACTACGTATTGATGCACCGGCATATATGAAAAAAGTGCTTTTTTTGGAGTGTTTCATTAGTGCATTGCAACCACACTAATGCAACCCAGAGTGGCTAGGGAAACCTAGCCAGATGGGTGGGGTATAGATAATAAAATTATTATTATTATTATTATTATTATTATTATTATTAGGTAAAAGGTAAAGGTGAAGGACCCATGGACGGTTAAGTCCAGTCCAAGGTGATTATCGGGTTGTGGCGCTCATCTTGCTTTCAGGCCGAGGGAGTTGGCGTTTGTCCACAGACAGCTTTCTGGGTGATGTGACCAGCATGATTAATTGCTTCTGGCACAACGGAACACCATGACAGAAACCAGAGCACACGGAAACGCTTGTTTACCTTCCCACCACAGTGGTACCTATTTATCTACTTACACTGACGTGCTTTCAAACTGCTAGTTTGGCAGGAGCTAGGACAGAGCAACGGGAGCTCACCCCGTTAAGGGGATTTGAACCACTGACCTTCCGATCGGCAAGCCCAAGAGGCTCGGTGGTTTAGACCACAGCGCCACCCTCATCCCATTACTATTACTACTACTACTACTACTACTACTACTTACAGATCAGTAAAACGCTGCACAAACACTAATGCTTGTCATTCAAGCTACAGCTGCTGAAATTTCTTCTTCTATGGAGCTATTAAACCACGGGCAAGATACCACATCTGAAGGCAGAATAGGTCACCTGACGTCTGGTGATTGGCAGGTGGGCAGCTCTGTCCACCTGTCAATCTTAGCCTTTGAGGAGTGGGGGAGATAAACCAAAATCTAGTTCTAGGCCAAAGTTGGGAAGGATTGTCCAAAATGATCCACCAACTTGTGCAATTAGTGGGAGACCTGAAAGAAAGAATACATGTTACTATACAGGCCAATACATCAGTCACCATTTGCCATTAATCCAGATAACTCAAATGCACTCTGCAAATCCTTGTTTTTCCATCCCCCAAATAGGTTTGCTTTTCTTTCCATCTATGGCCTCTCCATAGTTGAACAGTACATTCCTGCCTATTGGTTTCTAATAAACAACTGTAACTAGGGGTGGTGATACAGTATGACTCATTATTGGCCAATGTTGCAAATGCCTCAGGGCCCCCAAAATATAAAATGATGATGACAGTTTGTTGGTGCTGAAAGGATAAATTGGCAGTGTTTACTTTGCAGTCCGTGACAGTACTAAAGTACTGATTAATGGTTCTGCTGTGTAGGTGGATTGTACCTTGAAACCTTGCAGTTAAGGTTTACCTGGAGTTTCACTCCCAGGACCTCCATTAGTTAAAACATTTGGATGAGTTAATTTACTCATGGTCATAGTTGATTGATGGATTGCTGTCCCCCAACATCTCTCTTTTTCTTCTGGCTCTAGATTTTATTGGTTTATAACTTGTGGTTGCCACTTTGAGTGTTACTATAGGCAGCATAAATATGAGACAGAAATGTTTTTAACAGTAATAGTTTGGCACCTTCAGGAGGGGTGGTATATGGATGGGGGATCAACACATGCTGATATTCCTGCATTGCAGTGAGTTGAACTAGGTGACTCAACTCTATGATTCTATATTGAAATAATAACAATAATAAATTTGAGGAAGTCCAGACATACCCCATGGGAGGTGCACAGTGTGCATGGATCATGAAACTAGGCTGTACTTGTTTTGTGCATACTTTGCTGCACATGAACTTATTTGCGGTACATGCAGAAGAGTGTCGTTTATATGTGGAATTCACTTTCCTCATTCCAAAACAATTTGGCAGGATCTTTATGACTCTCCTTGGTTTGTCTATTACTGTTGCTTTTAAATCTTCAGATTAAGCCTTGCCCCTCATTTTCCTCTCCTCTCTGTCGGAAAATTGTCCATCTTTTGCTTTATTTGCTTTCTCATCTGGAGCATCATTTCTTGAATACTTTCATCTTTGGGCCAAAGACAGAGTGGGGAAGGCTGAGCTGCTGGTTTCTGCCCTTTCAGTGTCATTGTTTCTACGCACTAGGTTTCTTCCTTCATTGATCTTTAACATTTCACTGTAAGCATTTGGAGCATCAAGTGGGAAGGAATAATTATTGTAAGTTCCATTGTCATTTTTACCTGAACAAAAATTATGCACATTCAGTGAAAGACACTGTAGATTTGGAGGGCTTATCAAATATTCAGGGCCAGCATTTCGCCACATAGGAATGGCAAAACATTCCATTCTAATTTCTAAATGCTACACAGCTGGCAACAGTTAAGACACCATCTAATACTTTCTGGTTAGCCTTCCTTAAAGCACATATCAGTAA
This sequence comes from Podarcis pityusensis, assembly GCF_964106645.2. Classification (NCBI taxonomy): domain Eukaryota; kingdom Metazoa; phylum Chordata; class Lepidosauria; order Squamata; family Lacertidae; genus Podarcis; species Podarcis pityusensis. The sequence goes on along the minus strand of NC_138032.1, from coordinate 97,687,320 downwards.
TTTCTAAAGCCTAAACTGCAGTTATGGAGTTATGAGGATATCCATTACACTGATGCCTTTTTATCATTATTACTGCTTCTGCCCCCAAACTCTGGCAGTCACAAAACAATTCAACTGCAACATATAATTTGAAGTCACCCCTTATCCGAGGACAGGGTGATCTTTCAGATCAGCCCTGAGGTCAGTGATAGGGCGGGGAAATCTACCGATTGTTCCACATTTGACCAATGGAGTATGATGAGTCTCTGAGATCATATGTCTTGAGTCATAGCTCATAGGCTGGATCAATGAATGAAAGGGTGAGGAACACATTTGTCTACAGTACATAAGTAGCAGTGTTGTCATTCACAAAAAGAAACATCCCAAGCCAGGACACCCAGCTGTGGAACACCAGCAACTATCAGGACATCTGCAGCATTGATTAAACTGCCAACCATGAAAGACCTTTTCTGGTAGATGAGGGAACACAGCCATGATAAGTTAATACTCTTTGTCAGGAGTGCGTGCAGGAGCCAGGCCCTGTGGCCAGTAGGGCTTTGCAGGACTGGGGCCTTCCTGAGTTTGTTCTGGAGAGGCAAGGCACGGCCGCACAGGTGAGGCCGCTTGGTAACTCACTGCACCTGGTGGCAAGAGCTGGGAAGGGATATAAGGTCAGCATTTCCCTGTGGCTCTTTGCCACAGCAACACGTTTCCTGCCTTGCTGTGTTTGGCTTCTTGCTTCCTGATCCTCGGACCGCGGCTTTGTGACTCCTTGCTTCTCGACCCTCGGACCCTTGACTTCGTTACTCCCTGCTTCCTGACCCTTTGATCCCTGGCTTCTGGACTCTCGTTCCTGCTCCCACCCCGCCATCTTGCTCCCGGTCCTGACGTCCTCAGCTGGGACTTTGATCGCCTGTAGACCAGATCGTGACACCCTTAATCTTTGGAGGCCAAACTGGGGGGGGGGGGGGCTTCACGGAGCTGGATTCAAATCTGAAGGCCACAATCTCAGATAGACTAAGATTAGGTATACCCTGTGTTGTTTGACACTCTTGGGGCCTTCAGAAGTACAAAAGAAAGAGGAATCCAGAAGAGGTGTTCCAACAGAGCTGGGTTAACCACTAAGCAAAATAAGGGAGGGAGAGGCGCTACAAAAAAATTTCATTGCCAGATTTTTAACATTAATTGTCACAAATTGCTCAACTGAGTGTTCATTTTCTCAATTGAAGTACAGTCATACTTTGGAAGTCAAACGGAATCCGTTCTGAAAGTCTGTTTGACTTCCAAAACGTTCAGAAACCAAAGTGCAGCTTCCGATTGGCTGCAGGAAGCTGTGCCAGACGTTGGGTTTCTGAAAATCGTTCGAAAACCAGAACAGTCACTTCTGGGTTCTAATCATTCAGGAGCCGATTTGTTTGGGAGCCAAGACATTTGAGATCCAAGGTACAACTGTATATTAAAAATCCCAAAAGAACAACCATGTAACAAGGCAGGCTGAATGCCTCATCTCTACTAAATATAGAAACAAATGTGTTATGTAAGATTCGTTTTGAGCATCTGATGAAAGACTTTGCAATTTAAAAAGTAGGATATAAATAAATATAAATTAATAATAAATAATATTACTTATAAGTATGATATGAATGATGTGATATGAAGATTCATATAGAGACAAGATTGATAAGAGAGATCTGTGTGAGAGACAGAATAGAGTGCTTTTTCTCAGGCTGAGAAAGATGGGAACTGTCCCAGGTAGGAGCTGGGAAGATGTGGAAGATTAAGATAGGTTGGGTTGGGGGGGCCTGTTCCTCCCCTCCCTCTTTTCTTTTCCTTTTCCCCCTTTTGTTCTTTTTAGATACTAGCTTTGTTTTATTTTTGTTATCCAAATATAAATAAAGTGGAAGTATACGAAAATAAACATTATTTTCCATCTTACTGAAGGTTTTTTTTATTTCAAAAATTAAATTTTATTTTATGGTTTATTAATGTTTATATTTTGAATTAGATATATATGGGGGCACCAACATCTTTTAAGTGCTTAGAGGTTTTAATCTGGCCTTGGGAACTTCAGCCGGCTTAAGAAAGGCTAAGGTGTCCATCTGAGAAATTTTCTAGCAAATTCTCACCTTTACAAGCTCAGTGCCCATTCAATAAAGGCTGTGTGTATGTGTGTGTATGTGTGAGAGAGAGAGAGAGAGACCGGGATCAGAACCACAAATGCAAGTTAATCATTTTCTGATTAGCTACCACACACTAAATGTCACAAAGTGGGCAACGAATGCGTTAAGAAACAAAGCATCCCGAAGTGGGCAGCTGCTGAAGATGCTCCTTTTCTGTGGCGCCATTTGGCACATGAGGGGATGAGGATTTGTGCTCACATAGAGATTGCTGGAGGCTTTGTCCTCAGATAAGGTTCCCCCTCAGTTTCACACAAACACACCTGTGGGGCTAGAACTTGCATGCCTCTGGATCCTGGCAGCTAGAGCGCTCATGTGCTTCCTCTGGTCCTACCTTTAACCACTGGTGGTTTAACCCACCTTTAACCCACCCAGTGGGTTCCTGATACTATGAAGATAAAAGTCATTGCCAAGCTATGCAGTACCCCAATGCATCTCTGAAAGGTCGCTGATGGGGTAACTTCCTCACAATATGGAATAAGATCGGAATGAATTTTCTGGGGTCTTTTTAAAACTAAATCTCCTACAGATCATTTCTCTGTCCCCTAACAAAATTAAAAGAGTGGTGAGCTGTAGCAAATCTGTAGAGATGAGTTGTTGAAAAGAGCCAAAGGTATCTAGAATCATAGAATCTTAGAGTTGGAAGGGACCCAGGGGTCATGCAGTCCAGCCCCTGCAATGCAAGAATAGAGGGGGGGGGCCCTGTGTGTTGAGATTCCTGCACTGCAGGGAGTTGTACTACAATGGGAGGCCCCATTAGCTAAGGTGGTGCTTCAGGTTAAGAACAGTTTCAGGTTAAGAACAGACCTCCGGAACGAATTAAGTACTTAACCCGAGGTACCACTATATTCCTCTTCCAGTTATGGCCCTACAGATGTCTTCATGCTTATGTCTGTCCTCTTACAGCCCCTAGCTGGAACAGGGTCGTGACATTATAGTCATCTTGCACTAGGTGCATTAGTGCATTGCCTATTTCTGCTTTGTGCTGTGGCATCCAGTAGTTCGGGTTGTGCTACTGTGGTGCCTTCATTTAAAGGAGGCCTGACCAACAGAGAATTTTGACAGAACAATATAGAGCATCATGTTAACAGAAAAACAAGCTGAAATTGCAGTGACCAAAATAGTGGGTTAAATGCCATGGAGAAATTCATGGATACGAGTTTCCCCATTAGACCCACTCAAATTACTGGCATTTATAAATAACAACTACAAATAATCTTATTATATCTTTGGGGAATTTGCCATTACTGTACTTTAAATCAAAGATGGACTTAAAACAGATGAACATTTTACCCTCCTAAGCATTTTTAAATAATCTAATTTACTTTCTGGCACAATACATGGGCACAAGCAAGTACAGTAAATGTTTAAAAATTTTGATCAGCCTATCTTCTTAGGACATCAGAACAAATCTGCTTGCAATTGTAAAATAATATTTTTAAAAGTATGTTACTTCCCAGGAACATGCTGTTTTCAAGGCCCTTTTCCATTATGTATTATTTGGTTAGAAAAGAAGGAAGTGGGGGAGGATGATGTACATTACGGTAATTGATTGGGAGTGATCCCAAAATGTTACAAATCTCTATCCTAATTAAGTAAATACACATATTAAAATAAATAAGTTGGCATGTACACTGCAATTAAGAAATGCTAATGGAACAAGAGACGGGGGATGGGGGGGAGACCTCTATAGGGTCTCAGGAATAAGGTTTTCCAAGTCCTGTTAATTAAAAATAAGCACAGCCCTTCTGCTATACATTAAAATGTTCATCTGCTTTTGAATATTTTTTTAATTTAAAAAAATCTAAAGAAATAGTAGATCTAGGTTATTACGTATCTCAAGTACCTGGGAATTATCTTCATTTGGTTCACCGGTGACCTGAGCATAGGATGTATTTTCTTTTCTTTTTTTAAAAAAAGCTGGCTACTATAGAAGCAAGCATTGCCTTGAAATTCTGGCACGTGTGAACATGAGAGCTTCAGGAACCCCAGAAATTCCATGAAAGCAGATAACACTTTCCACTTCAATCTAGCAAGCAATGCTCTGTATGTACACCCTCACTGTCCCAGCATGGTCATAAGATATAATTCTAGCTTCAGTGTCCTCTAAAGCTTTTAAAAGGAAAATTCTGCTTGCTCACTTGCAAGACTCTCCTCACAAGATTGGTTTGCTTGGAGGGGCAGCCTGGGGGGGGGTGTTTGTTCCCAACGACCAGAGGTGGTACCATCTTGGTGACGGAATGGAGGTCAGCCCAGCTAGCTCCTCCTACTCTAGCTGTCCAGCCTCCCCTGTTGCTAGGGGATATTTCCACTCCACAAAATGGGCAGAACGGGGAACAGTGGAACTGCCTCCCCTTCTCTAGTATCTACAGGAAAAGAAGTAGGGTCCCCATCCTCCCTCTCAGGCTGCTCCCTGCCAAGGACATTCTCTGCACTAGTATTTTTCAAACTTGGGCCCTCAGCTGTTGTTGAACTACAACTCCCATCATCCTTGACTACTGGACTTGCTAGCTAGGGATGATGGGATTTGTAGTCTAACAACAGCTAAGGGCCCAAGTTTGAGAAACACTGCTCTGCACCTACTTCTCCACATCTGCCTGGTCAGACCAATAGACCATGGATGGATGGCAATCTTCAGAGGTTCCACTAATGAGTCTTAACATTAACTTCCGTTTTAATTCTCTCCCTCACTTCTGTTTCTCTCTCTCTCTCTTTCTCTCTCTCTCTCTCTCTCTCTCTCACACACACACACCTTAACTCTTGACTGCTTATTCCTTATGATGCACATTGTGAATATTCAGTTATATTGTTAAAATTAAGGGAACTTGGATGAACAACTGTTAAAAAATGAAAAAGTTTATTTTCCTAAAAACGATACATGGTTGAGAGAAATTATAGATACAAACAACACTCATTTATTGAGTTTCATTACATTATTGGGTCATACTTCAGTATGATACATAAGAAGCCTCATACACGATTGCTCCAACCCAGCAAGAAGCCTTCCTGTGTGCATAATGGTGGCCTAAATCCATGCTCACCTGAGCCCTAGTGGGAGGACTCTTTGGGATGTGCCTCAATGTGATGTCCACCCACATCTGGAGCCACCAGCTGTTCTGCAGCCCATCACTGCAACTGAATTGGGCCCTTCGCCATGACTAATTTTAAAAATAATTTTAGCTTCTAAAACACCAATCCCAATCTAGTATGTATCCACAATAGGTACGTACTGTTTCTATGTACATATCTCTGCTGCTGGATCATGGCATAAAGGTTTCGAATTACTTGGTTCCACTGCACTGTTGATTTCATTCTAGTTTGTCACCAAAGAAATGGGGATCTCAAAAGCCACTAAAAGTAGTTTAGTCTACAGGATGGGAGTCAGAACCTGCCATCCCTGGACAGCGGTCAGGGCCTCCCACTCTGGAAGGGCCCCCTCCTTTTCTAGCCTAAGAGGTGTAACTCTAGAGTAGTATCTGGGATCTGCAATGCCTTGAGTTGTTAATGCCTTTGGGGATCTTGCAGATTAAGGAGTACCAAATTCACACATTTCCCCCTTCAGTTCTAAACCTTCATGATGCACAGCTAAAAGAAGATGGAGAAAAGGCCTGCAGCCCTACCTTAGGCAAGCTCAAAAAAGATTATTGCTTGTTCCTGTTGCACTTTTTTTTTTTTTTCTTTAAGCAGCAGGCTCTCATATCGCAGACTGCTTTTGAAACTCTCCTCTGTTTAAAAAGCAGGCTGCATTGTGACATGAGAGGTTGCTGTTTGGGGGGAAACCCAAAGTGCCATTTGGACTTTGGATCCAAGACAATGAATCATGAGCACATCCTTCTCTTAGCGGCTGATTTCACATCAGGTACCACATGTTAAGTGACATTTTCCCCAATACTGGGGTCATTTAGCCCCTCAATACCTTGGCATATACAGTGTTTATTTTTCTACCATTTACTTTAGTTGGGGCCTACCTAATGCTAATGCCTTTTAATGAAACTTTCAGATAAAAAAACCCCAAAATACACACCTATTTTGAAGCACTAGAGAACTCCACCCACCCACCCCACTCATTGCAAGAGAATATATGTGGAATATGTGTGGTGGGGGGTCATTTTTGAGGTCAGTTATGCCCAGTGCTATTTTCCTAAAAGAAGAGGTGCCAGAACTCACAAAAAACACCTCCCTTGTTCTCTTATAACGGCATTGGTGCCAGAACTGAGCTGAACAAAAGCCCTGGTTATGCCCCAAATTCATCAGAGGTGATTTCTGGATTTTTACAATGAAAAAAATTAATTTGATAGCCAGGCAAGGCATTCAAGAAGGTGGAAGTAGGGAGGGTGAGGGCAGGCAAGGCTCTGATCCTGCAAAATCTTGCATGCAGCACCCTGACTCAAAGACCTCAGCAAAACAGAATTTAAAACCCCATAGAAGGACAGGGAGCTGGACACACTATTTATTTGTATATACAATCCAGCTAGATCAGACTCAAAGGTTATTGCTCCATCCTACTTCTATTTTAGATAGTTTGCTATTGGTCCTTTAATTAAACTATAAACCAAAATGTTACTTGAAAAGAAAGCTATTTGGTCTCATTCCCAACCCCCGTCTCACCCCTCCATGCCCCCAAAGGTGTGCATAACGTTTCTATGAGTTTGTGGTAGAGTTTCACTTGGAAGCTCTCCTGCTTCCACCCAGGTGGCGAGGCGGATCAGAACCAGTACTCCGAAACAAAGATGTGCACGTTGACAACGTTGCGGTGTGAGACAACCCCTCCAATGACGTAGTTCATCTCCAGCTTCAAGGTAGCGTGGAAGGGGCCAATGATGGGTTTCACCTGGCGAACCACACCTGTGGGTTGAGGAGGAGGAAGAAGAATTAGTGCCACAAATATAACTGGGCTCAGCTCTGCCATACTGAGTAATGACCTTAGTCCTTCCGGTCAGGTCGTTTCCCGCAGGGGATGTGGCTATTCCATTCTGTGGCCTTTGGGTTATGGAGTGTCACAAGCTTCCAGCCTATCTCCCAGGCTGTGCAACAGGCCACAGTCATCATGCATGCCCTGGTCGCAGAATTATAGAAGAGCAGCGATGGGAGGGACCGCCAAGGGTCATCTAGTCCAATCCCCTGCAGTGCAGGAACCCCTTCAGGTTAGATTCCTGTAATATTCTGTACAAAAACCTACCTTTGGAGGCAAGTTTGAAAACTTCAGTTTGTCTACAATGCGATTACCAGGGTGTTGACAGGAAGAATGGGGCCTTTAAGAGAGGTGTTATGCTGTTTTAGCAGTCTGTTTCAGAGGACTGGCTTTTATTTTAAAGTAATTTGGGACCAGAGGATCTTAAGCACTGCTCCCAACCACATGAAATGACACAGTCATGAAGATCAATTCATTGATGCCCTGCTCCAGGTGGTGAAGACAAGAAGCTGTGGCAGCAAGGAAGTTTAGAAGACGCCATGGAGAAAAATGCCACTATGAATGTAGTTTCTAAAGAGAAGGGTTGGCTGAATATGCTGCAAACAAAGAGCCATTTGCAGATGTGTTCACAATGCCTCTGAGAACACCTGTGAGGTGGCTTCTCGCCCTTCACACCCCAGGCTAAAACCTTCCTCTTCCACGGTGCCTTTGGGTGAGCTCTGCTGGTCCTCATCTCCAGCAGAATAAGGCCTAAGTAGATGTAGCTGCAGGAGCAGGGGGCCTTCCGAAGAGCATGGTTAGTTCCTTTCCTGACTCTCCTGGTGGCTGACTTTTGGCTGTAGGCTAATCAGGGCAGAGGCCTCTTTTGCACTTCACTTTGTTTTGTTTGCTTTATAAAGCGCCATGCAGTAAATCAATATATAAATAATGGAAATAACAATGAAAAAGCATTAACAGTTAAAATTTTCCCCTTTATATACTACATACATGGTGTTTCAGAATAACCAAATTAACCAAATCCAGAAACGTGTCTATCTCATGGAAGCTGAACACAAAGTGAGCAGCTCAGAGGTTGAGAAAGTATTAAAGACACTGTTTTTGTTTTTTTCTTAAGCACATAGGGACATTAATGGGCTTTGTTTTCTTCCTTATACAAAAAGGTTTGCTCTCCACTACCACAAGTGATGAAAAGTTCCACGGACAGTGTAGCAGAAGATTTTTGTTTGCTTGTAATGCCCCCAAACCATTTCCCTCTTGGCTCCAGAGTATGTCACTTTCTCAAACTTGGGTGGCATTTCTAGCTAGCAATAAATCTTTAAACATTTATTATGAAAACTGTAGTGAATCTGAAAGATGCATTAATTACCTTTAAGAGCCTCTTAAAGGTAAAGGGACCCCTGACCATTAGGTCCAGTTGTGGATGACTCTGGGGTTGCGGCGCTCATCTTGCTTTATTGGCCGAGGAAGCTGGCGTACTATTGGCCAGTGAACCAGAGCAGCACACGGCAACGCCGTTTACCTTCCCACCGGAGCGGTACCTATTTATCTACTTGCACTTTGACGTGCTTTCGAACTGCTAGGTTGGCAGGAGCAGGGACTGAGCAACGGGAGCTCAGCCCGTTGCGGGGATTCGAACCGCCGACCTTTTGATCGGCAAGCCCAAGAGGCTCACTGGTTTAGATCACAGCACCACCCACATCCCTACTCAACTCTTAACATCTGCCTAATTAGGCAGCCCTTTAAAAGAAGTTTCCACCATTTATTCATAGAGAGATATTGGAGTGGGAAAGCTCTTACCTCACCCACTTGTTGCACATTTCAAGGTTTGTGTTTTTCAAGGCCAGCCCTCCCATGATGCATATTGAAGCACCTCCCTCAGGCAGCAGAATCTCAATGGAGCACCCCCCCCCCACAGGCCCCCATCCGCCATCACTGGAGAAGCAGCAGCAGGTTCTGGCAAGATCCTGCAAGAGCCCTGCAAAATCTCATGAGATCCTAAAGAGCTCTTGCGAGATCTCACAGGACTCTGCACAAGATTTTGCTGCGGCTGTCTTTTCTCACATCTCACTTTTCTGGCAGTGGCATGGGTGCCTCTTCCCCCCCCCCACACACACACAAGGGGGGAGCCCTACTTCCAGAACCTGGAAGCCACCTCTGCACAATCCTGGTAAGCATGCCGTGGGGGGGGGGCACCTTACCATTTGATCTCAGGTGCCAAAACAGGATAGGCCACCCCTGGTGCTTTCCTCTGTAGAAAATATACTGTTCACAATGGAAACAAGCAACTAAACTTGGAAAAAGACTGTAGCTTCAGAGAAGCTTTGATTGCCACAATGAACACCAATGTTCCTTTCCTTTCATTGTTAAGTTGGGATAAACAGATTTTTGAAATAATTTAAGAAGAAAACCCCCCACAAAATCCATTTACCAGAAGCTGCAACAGGGGGTTGCAGGTGCTGTCTTATTGATTGTTGAGTTTAATAATAAAAAGAAATTTAAATATTGTTTGTAAGCTGCCCAGTGGATATTTATTGCTGGCTGGTCATATATATTGTTCGGTGACTATTTTATATATAATTGCATATAATCTGCCTTTCAAACTGCTTTCTGCTATGAAAACCCCCAATACTCACAGGGCTCTGGCCTGTGGTTGCCTGACAGCATCTTCTGCTTCTCTCCCTGCAGTCTGCTGCTCTCCGCCATGAACAGAACACATGGCTAACTGTCTCCTACACTGTCAGTTTCTGAAAGTGCAAAATACAGAATAACGAAGGGTCACATATTCAAAACCCCTGCTGAGCTGAACATTTTGGTATAGAATTGCTTCTTTCAGTTATTAGAATCCAACAGTGGCATTTAATTTGGAAGGAAACGTACAGTTTAAGGAAGGATTATTTGATATGTGTCCCATTTAGATCTTAGTTGAGGTCATGTTTCAAAAGTGGAGAGCTCGGCAGCATGTATGGCATTCCAGAAGCAGTCTCCTACCAATTCCCTAAGAACACATTGGCTTAGGATCTGATGGGAGAGATAAACGTTTGCTTATGCCAGCTGTCAGCACCCTTTTTTTCTGAATGCCGTGATGACCTTAGAGTTTTGTCCTACTTAAATACTGACTAATATCTTCAGCATGCTGAGAAATAGCAGACTTTTCACCACATTCATTTTGCTTGCCATATTCCATAAACACAGCTCTCTTTTTAAGCATCCTTTCCCCCCCAGTCCCTAAAATGTTACACATAAGATTCATTTCCTTGGACGGATTCCCCTCTCTTATAAAATTGACTTGTATTGGCAGGAACTGAGATGGGGGTGGAGGGTTAGGGAATCTCCCTGGAATACAGCCCTGGCTATGGAAGCGCGTTCTCTCTTTGGCATTAGCTTCTAACCTATGACACATGAATCCATAGGATGCAATCATTTAATCCAGACAATTTCTTTCCCACTCTGCATATACCCTGGTCAGTAGGCAAGGTTGGATCCCTCCTTGATCCAGTCAGAGATGAAGCAGCCATGGCTTCTCCTGTCTATTCCTCCTCTGCTCTTGTTACCCTATTATCCTCTCCTGCCTGACATCTTGCTTATTGCAATATTCAGGATACTGGAGTGGAGGCGGGTCAAGCTGGAAGAGACATGGCTGCCTAGCATACATTTTGGATGCAGATGTGGAGTCCTAGTAGAATAGCAACTCATTTTTCGTCAGGGCTTTGTTTGAAACCACACAAAGGCTGAAAGGTCAGCAAAAATCAGATCACCCCCCCCCCAAAAAAAACACCACTAGTATGAACTGGGAAATGGAATATATATCAAATAATCTTTCCTTAAATTGTACATGTCTTTCTAAATTAAATGCCACTGTTGGATTCCAATAACTGAAAGAAGCAACTCTGTACCAAAATGTTCAGCTCAGCAGAGATTTTGAAGATGTGAACCTCTGTTATAGCATCAACACTGGGGACAAGTTAAAGAGGTTAAAGAGTCCTGGTAGCCCACTGGCAGCCAGTGCAATACTCTGCCAATTGGGGTCATGCAATGCCACCTTGCTGCCCCAAGCAGCAAATGGGCAGTGTCCTTGTAGCGATCTTCAAGAGAAGTCCAATGTAGCGGGCATCTCAGAAATACAACCGGGAAGTTCTCAGAGGCTGGATTACTGTAGCCAAGTTACCTCCATCTAAATCTGAAACTGGGCATAGGCCCTCCTCCCAGTGAGGCCACATGGACTTCCAGTGACAAGATGGGTCTCTTTATCAAGGCCCAATTCAAGGTACATAATGACTTGAAGAGCTTAGACCCAAAGTACTTTATGTGGTGGCGTCTCTCACCTGTCAAGCCAGGTTCTCAGATCTGATGGGGAGCCCTGTAGGGCATTCTCAGGGGCAGCACCCTGTCTGCAGAATTCCCTCTCTGTACAGATCTGGTGGCCCCAAACTGATTTTCATTCAAGTGACAGCCAAAGACCTATTTATTTGCACAGGCCTTCAGATCATAGAGTGGCCTTACTGAAGGGGGGGACCTCTGGCCTAATGGAGCCCCTCAGGCCTCCTCATTTGGCCCATAAGGCCATTTTTGGCCCATACCACACCCCAGCTGACCTTCACCTGTTCCCTGGGTCTTGCAAAGCCTCTTGCAAAGTGCTCCACAAGACCCAATATCAGCTGGCACTTGGTTCTTTCAGAGCATCTTGCAAGCTGCACATTTCCCCACATAGTTTGATTTCAAACCATAAAGGTGAAAAAGGGTCACCGGACATCACCGTCAGGTGATTGATAGTTGGATAACCCCACCCTTCTCTGAGTTTTGACCCACAGCGATAGGGGAGACAATTTGCTTCCACACCCCTGTCCTATTGAGCCAACTGCAGCACTGGTTACTTTATGCCTTTGATTACTGTGTTGTGTGGGGCTGTATTACATACCTCTCAACTGTCCTGTTTAAGGGGGACATCCGGGAATCACAGAAGCCAATCCCAGCTTCTGTTTGCATCCTGGGATTTCCCGTTTTTTGTTGTGGTGCAAGCCAGCAGGGTCTCACCAGAGCTCCGGTGCATCCGACTGCTGAGCGCCAGAAAGCCTTTCATTCCGGCACTCTGACACTTGGCAAAGGTCCAGTGCCAAAGGTCCAGTGCTTGGGCACAACCCTGCTGATGAGCACTGAAGTCCCATTTTGGGGGGGTGAAAATGTTGGGTTTTTGTTGCGATTTTCAACACCGTTTTTACTGTTGTGTTTTATGGGTAGCTAGCCGTCCTGGGAGGGGGGGGGGATGCAAGAACTAAGGCTAAAATAACAACTACAGTTACATGCACTGAAGTTTCACTTTCTGTGCTATGTCAGTTGCTGTGTCAAAGCAAGCAGGACAACATCGCTCTCCTGTCAACAGGTCCATTCCAGGCTGGGATGCTTCATCTGTCAACCATGCTGACAGGGCAGCAGGAGCAGACCTGCCTTTATTCAGACGCAGCCTGCCACTCTACCTGCAACAGGGCAAGGCCAAGGCCCTTGGGCCCAGCATGCAGCCTCACCTGAGGAGGCACATCAGTGGAACTCGACAACACTGCACTGGAACTCTGGTATACAAATGTTACAAAGCTTGGTGAGTAACTCTTGGTTCATGAAGGTGCCAAGATGCATATTTCCTGATACAGTCATGTGAATCTCAAGGGCTTGTAAGGCTCTCTTCAAGGCAAGCATGACAACACCATCATCCTAGTGCCTGGAGAATGACCTGGTCTTCAAGAATCAACCCTGGCAAAAATATTCGATAAACAGGGGAGACCAGGGCTCATAGTTTGAAGGCTCACTCTGCCACACTTCTGGTCAATCACAAGGCACTTCCAAACCATCACTCTCTTTGCGTGGAGGCAATCACACCCTGACAAATTGGTGATTGGGAGGTCTCGTGCAACAAACCCACTTCTCCCAAAGATTGGACTAGACTGTGGGAGTGAGGCACACATGTCAGGTCTCACAGTGAGGGGCCAGAACCAAAAGTGGGAGGCGAGAGAGAGAGAGAACTGGGCATTTTCTGCTGAGCTTGATATAAAGGTTGTTGGTTTTCTTGGCTAATAACTTTGGGCTCATCCACACTTAATGTGGAGCTGAAGCTTCCTGTGTCTCTTCTATTCTTATTCTTAAATATCCTTCTCATGAAATCCTCCTCATTCAAGTGACAGCCACAATTCCTCTCTGATAAATCTGAATTATCCCAATCCGTGAATAATTGAATAAGGGCAGAAAAGTCAGTACAAAATTGCACGCTGCATGTGGTGTAGGTGTGGGGTTTTTTTACATGTGTGGTGATGCTTTCCTGCCACACAGCCTGCTACCAAACCCGCTACTTCCATTTGGTTTTCATTAGCCAAAGGGAAAGGATACAGCCTTCCTTTTCTCACTGGCTGTTGCTGGAGGCACATCCATGATGTTTCTATTTTTAAAGCAGCTCTTTTGCACAGAACTGCTCTTGCACAAAAAGAGAAAATAAAATTTGGCCTTGCAGGAGGTGGCAAAGAAAGGAAGCAGCAGCCATAAAGGAAATTGTTCTAAAGATGTTTTATAGATGGTACATAACACCTAGCAAAATATTCAAGATGTATAAAACAAAATCCAAAATGTGTTGGAGGTGTAATCAAGCAGAGGGGACGCTGCTACACATGTGGTGGACCTGTAATAAAATTAAGAGCTTCTGGGATATGGTATATGATAAGCTGAAGAAAATATTTAAACAAACCTTTATAAAAAAAAAGAGACAGAAGCTTTTCTGCTGGGCATATTAGACTCCAACACTGCAAGTGAAAATAAGAGAATATTCCTGTATGCAACATCAGTAGCGAGAATCTTAATTGGAAAAAAGAGATAGTATCAACAAAAAAAGAGAGGCAAGATAAATTATTTGATTACCTTGAATTGGCCAAAATGACAGATACAATTAGGGGATGATCTAAACAAAAATTCCAAAAAGAATGGGGAAAATATAGAGATTATCTAACATTACTCGTTGCAAGTGCCAGGAGGGTGCTGGTTTTAAACTTAGCATTGTTTGTCTTCTCACGCTTCTCCTCATCGGGATTTCTGGTACTGCAGACAGATGCTGAAGGTATTCTTTTGGCTCATTTATGTTGCTGTAAGATATAATTACATTTCCCTCCCTCTTGCCCGCCTTCAAAATATGTCAGCCCCTCAGGCAGTTCACCTTCATGTCTGGTTTCTGCTTGTATTTTGTATCACTTAGCCAGTTTGCTAATAACCTTGCATCTTAAACTTAAAAGAGCCATTCTGTTGTTTAACTCATTCCTCGCAAATACTCCTGAGCTGGCAATATGCAGAGCTGCGGAGCATCGTCCCAGAATCTAGACCTGGAATCCAGCACAGGATCCCCGAGGCCACTAGATCTGAAGTGAAGCAAGCAGATCACTTGAACTATACAAAAGCAGGAGCCAGGGACCTATTCTGGAAAGACTGGCCAACCAAAAGGCTAAATGTTACCTGCCAATTGCATCAGTTGATCTTGCAGACCCCTGTTTCCTTCTTGTGCCAAAAGTGAACTCTGACATCTTAGCACACACAGTCCATGTCAATTAGATGGGACAACGCTCTTAATGCAACATTTGTGTTTGTATTCATGTCTCACTCAACTTTCTGGATTTACTAATTTTCTTCACCATACCATGAAATATTTTGCTTTGGTTAGTTTGGTTGCACTAATTGGGACATACTTAATAAAAATGTGTTGGGCCATATTCAACTGAACCATACCGCTAGTGGAAGCCAGTGCAAGGATTCCCAATAGTGCAACAGGACTTCCCCTCCTCCTGCCCCCCCGCCATCTCTAAATCTGCTCTGGAGGGTGGGGGGAACCCCAAGAACAGATAAAGGGGGCACGTGGGGAGAGGAGAGAGGGAGAAAATTACACAGCACAAGAAAAATCCTTGTGCTGATGGAACATTAGCCTTACACTGAATATGGAATTTGGAGAGTTCAAACCACACTGCACGTATTGCAAAGAATCTTGTGGCACCTTAAAGACAAACAAATTTGCAAATTTGCAAATAATTATGGGGACACACCCTTGCTGCACATTATTTAGCGTCATTTCAGCTTTGGTAAGTACATGGGAACATAAAAACTGCTGGATTGGCCCAAGGCCCATCTAGTCCAGTGTTGTTTTTCGAACGGTGGTCAGGTTGACTATTTCAGAAGTTTACAGGAAAGGCATAAAGGCAACACCCACACCTTTTTGACAGTGTATTCAGCTCTACTACCTCTGAACATGGAGGTTTCATCTGTCATAGCTAATATCCATTGATAGACCTATCCTTTTTAAAGAACCTCATCACCACTGCCACATCTTACAACTGTGGACCATCCAAACTAATCATGCGTTGTGTAAAGAAGTGCTTATTTTTACCTAATTCCACTGCCAATCAATATAGCTGGGTAGCCCCAAATTCTAGTTTCAGGGGAGACACAAAGAGAGGGAGTGGAGGGGGGGAGAGAGCAGGATCCTGTTCATAACTGAATAGCATAGTCATGGCACCATGGCTGTGGCAAGTGCCACTCCTTAACCATTTCTTGACTATAAGCCGCACCATGGCACACACCAGGCCACGTCTGTGTGATTCAATTTACCAGGGAAAATAAAGGGCTAATTCAGAGGATTGGGCCCGGAAGCCATTGCACAATCCATCCATCATTACCTAGAGATGAGAGCTGCAATTTTAAGCAGAATTTCTGAAGAACGAATCCTTTTCAGCTGCTGTGCATTCTAATTCCTGACCAAATTCCAAGAATAAGACTAGGAAAGGGGGCTTCTACATCATCTTGCCCCCAGTTTGGTCTTAGTCACACTTAGCTTTGCTCTGCTCTTTCCAGGCCTGCTCTGCTAGTTAAAGCTCCCCTTCCAAGCACCCCTTTTTTGCTCCAGAGTTTTCCAGTCTTTAAAGCTGAATCAGAGCAAACGGGAATCTGTGGAAATCCTCAACTGACATTTGCTCCAATTCGGTGGTAAAAAGTGGTGCATTGTGGGGAAAGCTCAGGGCAAGGGGGGAAAGCCCTTGGACACAAAGCAAGCATTAAAGCACAGGCCTCCTCTGCCTGCTAAGTGTGAAGAAGCCCTTTGACTCAGCTTCAGTTCAGCATCCCACTCTCTATTCTGTGCCTTCTCTGCAGAATTAATACCTACGCACAGTTCTGGCTATGCAGATGAAGAGAGGAATAATTATTTTGCTATGCTTTCATAAGGCTAATCGCAGGGCCTAATTTATGCCAGAGCACATCAGGGCACAGTTCCAGTATCTGTTTTTAGTGCCTAAACTGAGCCCTGGAAGAGTAAGGCACAAAACCAGATGGCTGTGGATGCAGAGGACCATTGACTCGCCACTGTCTCCTCTTGCTTTCGATAAATGCTCTCCTAATACGATTTTGGATTTGTTTGTCTACACTAAAAAGCACAAGTTTGAGAGGTTTACCACTATGTCCCCTGCTTTCTAGGCATGGGTCAGAGTGGTTTTCCTTTTTGCCCCACCTCTTTTCCCTGGGAATAGCTACACTTGACCGCTGAATCGGAGCAAGCGTCGACCCAATTCAGTGGTAAAAAGCAGGTTTTCCCAGTGAAAAGAGGCAGGATCAGAGGAAGCAGGGAAGAGCCCTGGGGTTTGATTGCTGCGGCAACACTGGGGGAAAGGGGTTCCAAAACACACCTGACGTCTCCTTTTTCTAGAAATTAAATGCCGTCAGACAGAAAGTAGATTGAAAGCCTGTGATTACCCAGCCATATGCCTGCTATAGGGCCATTCTTTGAATGTGAGCCCCATCATAATATCCTGACGGTGTTGGTTTCAGAAAAAGTTTCCTACTAACAGCAATGTTTAAGGGCAAAAGTTTCATTTTCCATTAACCAAACGTAAGTGTGTAAGTGCCTGGTTGGGGCCGGGGGGGGGGGGCGGGGAGGAAAAGGAGAGAAAACATCCTGCAGTTGAATGCCCTGCCTGAACACAGGTGGTATTACAGAACCCCAACACAGAGCAGAGGGAAAAAGCTGCATAGTGCTCTCTAACACCCCAGGCTTTAATAGGACCTTTTTGCACAAGCTGAAAACGAATTCTTCATTGACAGCTGGTTAAAAGGTACGAGGGGGGGCGGAACTAAACAAAACAAAAAGGTATGTAGCAGAAAGTCTGTAAAAAGGCTTAAGGAGAACAAGCTGAGGCTTTACTCCTGTTTACCCTTTCCCCTAGTTCAGCCGTGATTTAAGGCTACAAGGAATATCTTGCAGAATGAACTGCTAAACTTTGGGGCTCTTTGCAAAGGGGCCAGCCAGGTCTCTGAACCCAAGCTTAGAAATCAGCGGGAGAATCCTGCATGTCTAGTTCTTTCCCAGCCTGGTACAGCATGTATATTGTGAACATCACCAGCCTAGGCTAAAGTGAGCTAAATTTTGAGGGCACAGATAAATCACAGCCAAAATTCACCAGGGCTTAGCCCCAGAAACTGTTTTGTGTGCCAAAGCTTAGAATATGGGGGGGGGGGGGACCCAGACAGATAATTTTGCCAACCATAGTTGTATAGGTGTTCCCTATCTACTACCCCATTTCCATCAGGCTCTGCCCTGAGCCCCCAAATGTGGTGGGGTTTTGCCCACTGATCCCAAAGACAATATCTTTGGCCATTTGCTGTGTTGCACCCCTTCTTCCCTAGTTAGGCTCCAGAACTTTAACCATCAGAGCTTGGGAGACCTGGCAACCCCAGCTGGAAGGGGAGCTTGTCAGGCGAAGAGATTGAGCCATTTAAGCAAAAATACCAAAGAGTGATCCTCATACAGCCGAAAGCAATGAGACAGAACCTGAAATGTCTGTTTACATATCGGTATATATTGTAAACCAATGGTATGATAGTCATCTGTGCTTACAAAGCTCCTCTTTGTTTCCCCTCTTTCAACTCGGGGAGCTCAGTGAGGAGGGCACAGAGTGGCCATTCTTCAAAGTGGCATCCGCATCGTGGAATGCACTCCCCAAGGAAACCAATCTCTCCTGCTCCCCTGCAGCCGCCCTTGAACAGTATTTTGCCATCAGGCGAAGACATTTATGTTCTAAGGATGTTTCCTATGGACTGATCTGGCTTGTGGGGCATTTTTCACTCAACGGGCTGCTGCTTTTTATTGTTGGCTTTTAGTAATTCTTAAGTACAAGGTTCCCCTGGAGGTTGTTATAGTGGTACCTCGGGTTACATACGCTTCAGGTTACAGACTCCGCTAACCCAGAAATAGTGCTTCAGGTTAAGAACTTTGCTTCAGGATGGGAACAGAAATCGTGCCGCGACGGCAGCAGGAGGCCCCATTAGCTAAAGTGGTGCTTCAGGTTAAGAACAGTTTCAGGTTAAGTACGGACCTCCAGAACGAATTAAGTACTTAACCCGAGGTACCACTGTACTGGTTTTCAGGAAGGATTCAGTTGCATTCTGGACAATATCAGTTTGTGCAATTAAAGTGGATTAAAGCACTCTGGTGCAGCAATCCACTGGGGAAGGGTACACCACCACCTTTCACAGTTAGGAAAGTGAGGAGGAAATGCATTAAAATGTATTGTGGGGAAATGATTGGTTGATGGGAAAATGTATAATCTCCCAACAAATCAATTGGAATGGATGTTCAATAAAGAGCAGGCATTGTATAACTGCTGCATAAAATCAGGATAAAGGCTCAGTAAACAGGTCACCTGAAGGAGCTGTTTAATTTCAACTTGTGCAGGTGCCTTGGGTGCCATTTACAGTGGTTAATGCAGATAAAAAGAGCTACTCAAGATGTAGGGACTGCCTCTTCCCATGCCATGTGCTTCCCTTGCCCTTAGCATCAGAGATCTGATCATCTTCTCCTGCTGCTGACTGAAATTTGCCAGAGAGCCATGCGTGAAAGTGCTTTTTCAGTCTCTAGCTGCAC
Source organism: Podarcis pityusensis (assembly GCF_964106645.2). Taxonomy (NCBI): domain Eukaryota; kingdom Metazoa; phylum Chordata; class Lepidosauria; order Squamata; family Lacertidae; genus Podarcis; species Podarcis pityusensis. Next base: position 97,668,326 of record NC_138032.1, on the reverse strand, counting down.
CTCCATTGTACCTCCCAGGGAAGGAGGACAGCTACTGACATCTTTGCTTCTTTTCCTGGCCGGCAGCTCAGGGGAGTTTTGGAGAAATTGGTCCTTCGATCCTTACTATAGTTTTTCTGTCTGCTTTATTCCATTTGTTATCAGCTACTGTGGATGTCAAATTTTGGACAGAAACGTGGGGCAATTTTTAAACAGTATCTAAAAGTTTCAAGCCGCAGCCCAGTGTTGCCCAACCTGGTGCCCCTCCAGATGTTGGGCTCCAGTTCCTGAGCCTGGAGGGCCACGGGCTGCTCTGCAAAGCCACGCAGATAACAGCAGGCCTGGTCTTCAAAGGTTTGGGGTGGCAAAGCGTAGGGACTGGCATCCTGAGTGGAGCCCTTTTTATCCTGTTTCAGCAAATGGTTGCCATTCACTTCTGTGGGGAAAGCTAAGGCCCTGGCCTTGTGGGTGCTCTTGGTGAAGAGAGGGAAGCCTGACAGAGACGCTGCGAGGAGAGACAACGTTCAGGTCACAGAGAGAAATACCTTCTTTTCCGGGAGCCCCCTCAAGTCCTTCCATTGACCACAATGCATATAAACAAGGAAAGCAAAGAACCCCGTCCACCATTTTTACATAATCTTCATCGTAAACACAAAACAACCCTCCAGTTATTTAACTGTCGTTTTCATCAACAAACTCTGTTTAAGACGTGGGAGCTTATACTGCATTAACATGTTGCCTCTTGGCATGCAGCCTCACATTTCTGCTCGATAAATTATGAAATATACCTAGATTTATGATACAAGGATTTGGGTTGCTACAAGACAGGAAAGCCAACAGCGCCACCTTCAGGCTGAGCTACAAAAGGTGCCTCTCTACGTTGTGTGTGGCAGCTATTTCACCCCAGTGCAGCTTCTAGCAATAATTATTCAAGAAACTAATATCCATATAAGTTCAAAGCAAAAATACAGAAGGACTCTTGTTATCTGACCATCACCAAGATAACTAGTCCAACTCTTGCAATGTGCACAAAATAGCAGCCTGGTCTGCCCAGATACCACCACCACCAGCAGCAGCAGCAGCAGCAGCAACAACAACAACAACGTTAGTAGGAATAGTCACATTCAGTAGATATGTGCATCGCTTACACTGAAGCCTCTTAGGGAGGGTTACTGTTTCATTCTCGTTCTTGTCTTTATTGTGTGTTTTGTGTTTTTATCTTGTATTTTTATGCTGTGGATCTATGGATGAAGTGTGGTATACACAACGAATTAAGAATACACACACACATATATACAGCATAAAAATACAAATTAAAATACAATTGCTTCTCAATAGCACCATCATCCTCAAGCTGGATGACCAATGAACAGAAGTGATTGGAGGTTTATCGCGGCAACATCTAGACAGCCACAGGTTTTCCTTCTCTAGATAATTACAGATCAACATGCAGCTTCTTGTGTTGTTTTTGTTCAGTAACAATATTACGACAATTTAGGAAAGAGATAAACATGCTTGAGCTTCTTCAGCTTTGCCTGTGTACTCCATACATTCACTTGGTGGCACTGAACAGAAAAATATCGTTTTTCAAACAGGGGAGGCAAAAAGTATCATTTGATTTGATATTGTGATTTCATTTTTATATCTTTAATTTGCTTGTAAGATGCCTTGTAGGATTTGTAACCCTAAAGGCTAGGTGTATATAATGTATAAATAAATAAAAATTAATAAAGGATGCAATAAGCCAATGTTTATTGATTATTCCCTTGAGTTCAATAATAATAGGAGAACTTTTTCCTCACCCACAGTGATGCCATCCATGTAGCGCTTGATGATGTCAAAGGAATCCCGTAGATTTCCTTCGGTGATGTCAAATATGATGTCTGCCTGGTTGCCTGGGTATGCTGGCGTGATGGCACGAAGGAAAATAATCTCTGAGGGGAAAGATATCGGAAGTAAGCTAAAAATGGCAACAATAAAATGTTTAAATCAGTGCAGTGCAACCTATTCAGCAATTGCAAATCAGAAAAGTTAAAGCAGAGAAATAAGAAAGCAAGATTATACTTCAGGTTGTCTTATCCTTCATGAGACTTACAGAAAAGTCTTGCTGGGGTGGCAGGGCAGGAGCTGCATTGGCCAGTGACTTAATACCGCAAGAGGAGTACTAAGAACCTGGAATGGCAGACCCTCATCCTGCAGCCTAGAACAGGGCTCAGCAACCTTTCTCAGCCGTGGGCCGCTCCACCGTCCCTCAGACCTTGTGGGGGGCCGGACTATATTTTGGGGGGGAAATGAATGAATTCTTATGCCCCACAAATAACCCACAGATGCATTTTAAATAAAAGGACACATTCTACTCCTGTAAAAACACGCTGATTCCTGGACCGTCCGTAGGCTGGATTGAGAAGGTGATTGGGCCACATCCGGCCCCCGGGCCTTAGGTTGCCTACCCCTGGCCTAGAACCTACACAGGTGTGTTAATTAATTCCCTCCCTCCCATCATCTGCAACTCTGCAGAATCATCTTGCCCTGAGGGGAGGAGAGAAAAAGCCATTACAGCCTCTTCATTGTCTTTTCAATTTTATTGTGTTTTTTGTAAAACAACAACTTCATTTTTTGAACAACTACAACAACATTTTTTCCATTTCATTGATACTTATTGTAATAATATTATGTAAATCGCTTTTTGAAGTCGGCCTGAAAAGGAGTACAGTATATTAATACCTGAAATAAAATAAAACCATAAAAGGAAGCAATTTAGGCATAGGTCCCCTGCTATATGACTGCTGTGCTACGTTCCAGCAGCATGGACATTGGGGGGGGGGGGACCTAGCAATGGGTCTGGAGGTCCTGGGCTGCCCAGATGACAAGAGCTTCTCAGCCTTGCTATGCATTCGGCTTTTAGCAATTATTTCTGTAGGTGGAGCTTCTGGGATGTTTATACCATAGGCTACTTCTGAAGAGTGAGGGGAAGCGTTTACCTTCAGGCCTCGTGAAATCCCTGAATGTGGGCAATGAAATGACCGTGTGGGAAATGGTGTGAACTGGATCTAACATGCAGTTGACGTCATTCGGTCGGCAGGACTTAATGCAGCGAACAGTGTCTGTCTTCTCATGTCTGACTCTGAGGGAGAGAAGGGAAAGACAAATATGGAACATTAATTCAGTTGTGTCACATTGCAAGGATCAAACAAGCAAGGTGCAGTAAAGATGGAAATTCTTATTTTAGATCCTGATCTCACTGTGAAACACTATGCGTATGTATATTTTTCCTAGTCTCTGGGGTCTGATCTATGTTTCAGACATCCATCTTACACTGGACTAATTCTAAAGGCAACTTGGGTAGATCCAACTACCACTGGGTCAGAAAAGCTAGAAGTCACAAAAATTGTTTAAAGAAATTGCCCTGGACAGTCAAGTCCAATGACCACCTTGACAGCTTCTTCACCCTGCCCCAGAATCCAGGCTTTGACCTGATATGCCCCCCCCCCCTTGTCCTGCCTGCGTAGCAGAATTTTTGAAATCTGAAGTTGACAACTTCCACCAGTAGGACTGGACGGTTTATGAAGATCTGCAGTTTGGTGAAGACCAAGGTAGAGGTGATCGGCTTTGCTATGTTCAAGTAATGAGTTTGTGGACTGGGAACTCTTTTGACACTTTATGCTATCATAACTCCCTGATCCCTTGCGAGAAGGTGAACTATAAAATAGAAATAGAATAAAGCTATGTATAGAACTGTCTAATTATGGAACAAAAACAAAAATCGACTGAAACAATTTTCCTACATTTTCTGCTCAGAATGGTTTCAGTGTTTTGGACTTGGCAACAGTCATCCTTGGACCAGGGGCAAGATGAGAGTAAGATAGCATCTTGTTATTTATTGAAGCTGAAAAAAATGGTCATGGCTGAATACCAGCAGGAAGCAATCATTTCTTCAAAGGATCCATAACTAAAGTTTGGGGTTAAGGTTGGAGTTGGAACCAAGCTGAAGATGTGAAATGAAATTGTGCTTTTACCGGGAGGGGGGGGGGGGCTTCTGAGGTTGCTATGGGGTTTTAGTTGCAGATTTTATCTAACTCCTTTGTGTACAAGTTGAACTCTTTCCAGGTAATGTTGTGGGTAGCATAAGAATATTACAACTGAGCAGGTGTTAGCAGGGAGCCAAGAAGAATGGATTGGCTGCATGACTAATATGCCACCATTTCATTTAAATTTCCATTCCCACACCAGCACCATCAGAACAGATCTTTTTAAAAATGTTGCCAGCATTATTCATCCATAACCTAAAGCCAATTTGTCCAAAAAACTACTTAGGGTGGATTCTCATTAACAATTTTTTAACTGAATTCAAGGCACATCCACTCCCAACCCCCCAAAGGTTTTATGCTATATTGAACAAGTTTTGCAGTCAACTGCTCAACACTTGCTCAGATCCGAACAAGCCAAATCCAGGTGGCAGCCAAAAATAAATAAATCCAGTATGGCTTGAACTGGGTTTGCAAGAAACAAATAGAAGGTGGCCGTACCATACGCTCCAAGTGTTCTGGAATTACAAAAGCCATCCTGGCTTCTGATTTAATCCCAGGAGGTGACTATTTCCTCTCCCTTGGGCATCTCAAAGTGACTGCTGGAAAGCGGGAGAGGAGGACGGGAGAAGCTGCTGCTCCAAGGCCAGCTCTGAGGGGCAGGCAGAGGGCAGGGAGTAAGGGGGAGCTGAGCACAAGGAGTCTTGCTTAAAAAAATGCTTTGTGCATCTGCACCTAATTTTGCCCCTTTCTAAAATGTATTTATTAGTGTGTGGTTTTCTTTTTTGTAAAGAATAAAATAAAACCGTTGCCGTAGTGGTGGTGGAAATGCTCTGCAGGGGGCCACAAACAATGGGGGGGGGGTCAGTGGGAGGGAGGGAGAAATGTCCCTATTTTCATCTGGGGAGTGTTGGAGGGTATGCAGTAAGTGGAAGAAGCAAGGGTTGAGGGGGCCTCGTGTGGAGAAGCCAGAGCCCAACCTAGTGAAATGGTGTAGCGTATCAGGCTGCTAACTTAGCCCTTCCTTTTGGACCAGAAAGGGAAAAGGATACGCCACATCAGCCCCTGTATAGCAGGCAATCTTCAACCTCTGTGCTGGCCAGGCCTGGTGTAAACACGTAAGAACGTAAGAGCCTGGCTGCTGGATGAGGCCCCTTTAGTCCAGCATGCTGGTCTCACAGTGGCCAAGACAGATGCCTGTGCAAAGCCCATTTGCAATACAGTGGTACCTCAAGTTACAAACGCCTCAGGTTACAAACACTTCACGTTACAAACTCCGCTAATCTGGAAGAGTTACCTCAAGGTGAGAACTTTGCCCCAGGATGAGAATGGAAATCATGTGCCAGTGGCGCAGCAGCAGCAAGAGGCCCCATTAGCAAAAGCACACCTCTCGTTAAGAACAGTTTCAGGTTAAGAACGGACCTCCAGAACAAATTAAGTTCATAACTAGAGGTACCACTGTACATTAATGTCTTCACATGTTCCACACCATTTGGAGGCCCCCTGCCCCCAGCGCAGCCCTCAAGGCAAGCAGCCATGGATAGGCTTTTCCTCCATGGTTCTGTCTCCCTCCCTTTTAAATCAGTGGCAGCACCTTCCAGTCCATGCACTGGGGTGGGGGGGGGGAAGGCTCCCTTTGTTTGCCTTGATTTTCCCTATATATTCAGCTTCTTTGGATTACCTGCTATTTTTAGAGAAGGAGAGAAAGTTCTCCCCGTGAGGATTGCTTAAGAGATTTCTAAGCTGCCTTCCCCAAGTGGAATGTGGCATGAAAGCATTTTAAAACAAACTGCAAAATTACAATTAAAATAATAAGGAACCACTTCACACACCTCAGCCACTTTACACCTCCTTACAGATGAGATCCAGTTATGCAGATAGGCTTCCTCTTCTACTCCAGCAATGTACAAATGGACCTTGTCCTTCTTCCTCTAAAGGCATGGTCCAATCTTGATTTTAATATTTTCTATTTTGGAACATGGCACATTCCAATATTTTTCTTTCCTGTTCTAAACTTCTGCTTGCTACTTTGGGGGGGGGTATCTTTTCCATTTAATTTGTTAAATCTTTCAAGCAAGGAATCATGTTTTCATTCTCATCCAGACAGGCCCCCCAATGGTGCTATATAATTATGTCTATTTAAATGTTCCAGTTAGATGCAACATAGAATTATCCATCTAATATGATTTAATCTGGACTGCAGTATGTTTTTAAAGGCAACTAGATTAATATATGCACTCAGTAATATACTAGAATGCAGCAGAATTTTGCAAGGCACTGGGCCAAAGTCTTGCGTTCCTCATTTTGTAGCTCAAATAAGGCTTCGTTTAAAGATTTTGAAGCCAATCTAAGCTTTAGTTTTTGCTACTGGCTTGCTGAGGCATCGTGTACAGTTGACCGTGCAATGAACCTGTAACCACATATCCATGGATGCACATTGTCCTTGGAGCTAAAGGGCCTGTATTTGCAAAGGACTGTGCAGTCACCAATGAGCTTTGGCCAGCTCTGGCTGCCTGACAAGTATGCTAGACATGTTTGCAGATGCATCTGTTGCAATGGCTAAAAATGTTTATGTATACAACTAAAAAAGTAGGCAGGGAGGAATTATTTAGGGTGTGTGAAAGAGAGGGGGGAAGGGAAGGAGGGAGAGAATATTGAGAGTTTGTGAGATGTGGTGCCATGTGCCTGAGGATTATCTGGCATCATACAACATATGCATCCCATGAAATCCCATAAATATGGTGGGAAGCAAAGGGCAGCAGGCAGCAACAGTGAAGCAGAAGCAACACAAGAACGAGGCCGGGCAAGCCCCCCTCTTTTTTCTTCCACCCAGACCCTTTGGCTTGTAATCCTGTTTATGATTCGCAGCCGCTCTCTGGACCGTTGCCAGCAAGGTGGGAGCTGGAACAGAAGAGAAACAGAAGCAGCCAGGCTGGGGCTGAGGCAGCAGTTTACCTCCCTGGCATGTTTCTGGCTGCTCACGGGATCAGAGGGCAGAGTCTCTGTGATGCACATAGATATGTAATATTTATTTAACAGGATTTATATGCTACTTAATCATCAAAACCTCTAAGCAGTTTACATAAGATATACTTAAAAATTATCAGTCAACTCATATGTTGCAAACAAGCTGACCTAAAATATTTCAAAATATAGAAGTAAAAAATAAAATTATGAAATAAAATTACACATTAAAATACATGCCAAATTTGCATGTCTGGGTAGACTTGCCTAAACAAAACAAAAATTCTGCCAGGTGTTGGGGGGGGGGATTAAGTGAAGGCACCTGCTTAACATCAATTAGCAGAGAGTTTCACAGTGCAGGTGCTGCCACACTGAAGGATTACCATAAGTGGAGAATAAACATTATGTAGCATTTGCAAAGTGGTCATTTCTGCAGACACAAGCAACTGAGTGCATATAGTATAGTCTGCTCTCCTCTGAATTGTGGATGCACTTCACAGAGATGTACATCCAACTTCATTCTCTTATGCTTTTCAATACTTTTCAGGACACTTTGATAGAACTTTTCTTCCGAACTTTGGCCAAACTGGAAGATGTCCAGTTTAATGTACGGTCCTGATTTGGCCCAAATAACAGAAGTGTTTGAATTTAGCTGAGACATCTACATGGCTCTGTCAAAGCAGCCTGGAGATACATACAGAATGTACTGAAGTTAATGGGAATTGTTTAACAATAGCATTTATAACTGAAAGGTTTTCAGGGCAGTATGGTGAAAACTCAAAAACTGCAGTCCAGTTAACATCATTCAAAGAGTATATGTCATCGAACTGCATGATGTTCTCTCCCACTATATAGCTTTGATTTCTTTGGCACATGGGATATCCTGACTATAGTGCACATAACTTTGTAGGATCTAGCCTGTGGAAATATTGAAAACATCCCCCTTTAAGGATGTGCCAAGAACTTGTGCTCTGTACATCAGGCCTCCTTAACAGAATGCCATGCAAATACTACAACAAGTCCTAAAACATTAGTGGATTTGGATGTGTGCAGACATAAATCGAACAGTGCCAACCCATTGGACATGCTTTGAAGCACTTGCTAGATGAATGGTTACATTTGATGGGGCACAGCCAGGTGTGCAAAAGGTCCAAGAATTGCCAGTAAGTTAGATATTATGCATAAATGATAAAAGGTGGGTGCGTTATCCCTGGCAAAAAAGTTCTCTTCTTAAGAAATGTGCAGAATATTCAGGAAAGTTTTCCGTCACACCTGTGCCCTGCATGAATCACTTTGATTCCAGCAAAGCTTCTGCATAGTTTTTTTCCTTATGTTGTGGTAATTATAAATAGGAAACGATATGTTCTGTTTGAAGGTGGATTCCAATCAGATTTTAGCATTTCACCTTAGGCAATGTCAGCCATAGGATTTAAAGGGGACTTAAAATAATTCAGGAACAGATTTTGACTACTTTGGGAGAGTTCACCCAGCACCCTAATAGTCTCTGTCAAGATCAGGCTCATCGTCTGCCCCCAAGAGTGTAACTGGGGCAGCAGAGAAAGCCCAGTTACTTCATACAGGACAAAAGTCCATGGAAGCCTTTAACACTCCCGCATGTGCCATGATGAACTCTGGATTGCCCTACGGCATTTTAACTATAGTTCCCACACCTGATTCTTTCTGTGGAATTGGTCCCTAATTGTTATTTATGGGGTGCGCTTAACAAGTCCACTCAATCTAGAAATGACACATACTTCTGAACTTCTCCAGTCCTGACTTACAGTCAAAGTCAAGAACTCATTTTCAGCTTAGTAAAGACTGAAAGGTCAGCAATGCTGGATTTGCCAACTGACATCCTCCCACCCAGGATGAGACACTGGTAAAGTTTACACACAGAGAGAGAGGAAGAGAGCACGCAAGCCCCATGCCTTAGCTACTCATTCTCCTTTGCCTGTGTCTTGGGAAACTGGCTGAGGAACAGTGTGGCTAAGAGCTCTTTGCCTATGTCTTCGTTGGTGCTGAAGTGGTTAAATACAAGAGAGAATGGTTGCTTTTTCCATGGGGGCATGGAGAACAGGGGCAAAGGGGGGGGGCTGCCAGGGCAATGGACCCAGGCACTTTTTTAAGGGGGCACTGCGCATTTGGCTCCTCTTGCCATCCTGCCAGCCCTGCAGCAGCTTTGCAAGGCTGGAATCTGATCCGAATGACTGCGATCCCAGCCTCCCAAAGCGGTGCAGGGCTGGCAGGGCAGTGTGAGAAGGATGCAAGTCATGCACCCTTCAGTCCCAGTCTCACCCTCGCTTTGCCTCACCCGGCGTGGCAGACTCCGTTCACCCACCCACACACCCTGCCCCAGCCCCCTGGCATACATGGGCACTCATTCTGCTGGTGGAGAATGAAATAGCCCTTTGCTTGTGGCTTGGCTGTTACAGCAGAAAGCAGCTGAAGTGCCCCACTAAAAGGGGAATGCAGGGAGTTGGGCACGCAGGATCTGAGCCCCCCACCCCTGACGCCAGCCCAACTGCTTGTTGCCTATCCCTGTCTTCAGCATCTATCAGCAAAAGCTGACTTATAGGCAGAGCTCATCAAAATGAGAAGCAAACAGGAAAACTGGAATGTTAAAAATGCTAAGGCAAAATGAGTGGTGACAAATAAAATGCAAATGCACAGCATGCAGGAAGTGATTTACCACTTAAACTTTATTTTTTTTTAAATGGTAAGAAGGGAACCAGTGTCAAAAAAGAGAGAAAGGGAGCGGAGGAGAAACTGCAATGGGTGCCAGCATGCAAGGAATCAAAGCTGCGCAGAGACAAAGACAAACAGCTTGGCTATGAAGGTGGAGACAGTTCCGTGGCGGAAGAGTTGCATCTGAATCGTCAGAAGAAGATCTCTGGGCTCTGTGATCGGCTGCTGCATGGACACTACGTGGCTGTGGCTGCTGACTTTTTTGGTGGTGAAAAAGCCCTCCTCATTCCCGCTGATGATGGAGAGCTGAATTTTATCCCCCGGGACAGCACTGGTGGGGCCCATGCGGAAAATATCAATGGGAACTTGAATGTTGGTAGGAAAAGAGAGGTGATAAGAAGTTATTCTCAAGGGCAGGCTCTGGCATTCCATATTTTCGTGACAAGGCAAGCGGTCGCAACGACTGCAAGAAAAGTGAAAAGACAAGGGAGGAGGATTAGCAACCATTCCGTGAGGAGGAAAGGAAAGGAAAGCAGAGAAGCCAAGCGTATCTTGACTTGTAACCTACTGGCCCATGAAACGAAGGAGGAATCATAGCTCAGTGGCAGAGCTTTACGCAACAGAGCTGGCATAGCCTAATAAGCAGGGCAGAGCGAGCCAAATTCCATTGGCTCCAGGCCAACTATGAAAATCCCTCATTGGGCTATGCTGAACCCCTCACATCTCAATGTGTTCTGAAGCGGGGTGTTCCATTTTCCTTGACTGCAGCCGCCTTTCCTTCATTCCACAGGTAAATCGAGAGTATGTCTTATCAGGTATTTGGAGAAAAGCAAAAGAGCCTTCAATCCGGGAAACGCCCCAAGCATGGGCGTAGCCAGGATTTTTGTTAGGGGGGGCAGGCCTTTTGTTGGGGGGAGCAGACCTTTTGTTAGGGGGGCAGAACTTCAGTTAGCTATATTGATTCTTATTGATTTGGGGGGGCAGCTGCCCCTTCCTGCCCCCCCCCTTGGCTATGCCCATGCCCCCCAAGGATGAAGCACGGATCTCTCTCTATATAAATAAAATGGGTGCAGGTCTCCCCACATCTGCAGCCACACTCTCACTTTCAGGAAACAGATACAAATATTATATTACATAGTGAATTACCTGGAAGACTGTTTGATGTCTTTTCCTCACCACAGAGCAACTGCTGACTAGCCCTACGCACTTAATTCTACTTGCGGGAATCAACCTCGGTCTGGGCTGTACCATGTCAGACATACTTGAATCTCAGCTTCCCAATAAAAGAATAACAAATCAATCTGCGTATAAAGCTAGACACCAAAGCTTAGTTATAGGCTATCTATCATCCCCCCTCACATGCTAGATTTGTATGTGAAGGAATTTCTCTTTTTTTCTGCATACAGGAACATTCAGTCGTGCATTCTGAAGTTGTATGGCCACAAATCCTGTTTGCCACTCCAATGAGAATCAGGCCATAGAATGAAAGAGAGGGCTTTCTTCCAGGTCAAATGGTGGACTGCTTATGGAGGCCTAAGATTGGGCAATATTTTTGGGGAAATAAAACTGCCTTGACAGCATTGCGAGAACATGATACAATTTTTAAAAACACAACTATAAAATGTATAGCTTATGGGGCAGCTTCTGTCCACCTCTCCCCACCCCCCACCCACCGTATATAGTGATTAACTCCCAGAGAAATGGGTAGTAATCCTCATTGCAACTGTGAAATAGCTCAAATGATTCTGCTTTTAAACAAATCTCCTCTCTTCCTTTGCTCATGTAGCCAGACTTTGGTGATGGGACCATGCAATGCAGATGCTTCTGGGAATCCCCATACCATATTTCTGAATACTGCTGTCCTTTAGAATAATGCTGGAAAGCAAAAATAGTGGGAAATGTAGAATGAAATTCTGCTGATTCTGAAATATATTGTTGGAAGCAGATTTGCCTGTGGCGAATTAGAATTGTTTAGAAATCATCAATCTCCTTATCTTATTGTTTGGTACCCCATATATTCACCACACACTTCATTGTGGGTTTACTTAAATGTGCGCTAATGGTTCCATCCTGTAGCCACAAAGAGATCTGGCAAATACTGCTGGTTTCAAAGACCAAAGTTCAGGCCTAGGTCGTCCACCATAATGACTATAAGCAGCTAGCTCTGAAAGACCAATCTGGCCTCTGGCTTGCATGGGCAGAGGTGAAGTGTGCCGTGGGGACATGTGACCTCAATACTGGGGCCCAGCACACTGAAGCTCCTGAGGGGAGTCCAAACCCACAACGTTCTCCTAGCCTAGCATGCTGCTATTCCATGGGTTGTCTGTAGGTGTCACTGTAGATCTTTTCCAAGAGGGGGAAACAAATGCTGAGCTAAAAAGGCAGGATAGGGTTTCATGCATCACACTACAGTGGTACCTCGGGTTAAGTACTCAATTCGTTCCGGAGGTACGTTCTTAACCTGAATCTGTTCTTAACCTGAAGCACCACTTTAGCTAATGGGGCCTCCTGCTGCTGCCACGCCGCCAGAGCATGATTTCTGTTCTCATCCTGAAGTAAAGTTCTTAACCCGAGGTACTATTTCTGGGTTAGCAAAGTCTGTAACCTGAAGCGTATGTAACATGAAGCGTATGTAACCTGAGGTACCAGTTCCATAGCTGTCAACTTTTCCCTTTTTTTTGCGAGGAATCCTATTCAGAATAAGGGAATTTTCCTTTAAAAAAGGGAAACGTTGACAGCTATGAATAGTTCTAAAGAGGTCTTTGCAACCTCGTCAGCCTTGTGTTGTAGTGTTAATCACAGAAACCTGAAAAATAAATGTTAGTGCAAAAAAAAATACTCTTGGGTTTCATTTCTGATCATTTAGCTTACCATTTGGGGTTGGTTAAAAAAAAAATAACAACACTCCCTCCCCCCCCTCCCCCGGCAATCAATGATTATACTTGGCTTGATTCCAAGCCACAGAGCATGAATGTTCTTTTTTAAAATGTTAAATATTGGGTCATTTATAAAGAACAAAAATTAACCAAAAATGCAAAATTCCTTGTTCTTTAGAGAGAGCACAAATTTAGCACTGTTGAAGTTTATTGTTTGTGAGCTGAGTCAGTGTTTTAATGGCAGACCAGTGAGAGCCTGGTGTATTAAGTACCTTGAAGTCTTATGAGGAACAGAAAATAGTATAAAAGGTAAGGTAAAGATAAAAGACCCCTGGATGGTTAAGTCCAGTCAAAGGTGACTGGGGTTGCAGTGCTCATCTCACTTTCAGGCCGAGGGAGCCGGCGTTTGTCCACAGACAGCTTTCCAGGTTGTGTGGCCAGCATGACTAAACTGCTTCTGGTGCAACAAAACACCGTGACAGAAACCAGAGTGCACAGAAACGCCGTTTACCTTCCCGCCGGAGTGGTACCTATTTATCTACTTGCACTTTGACATGCTTTCAAACTGCTAGGTTGGCAGGAGCTGGGACAGAGCAATGGGAGCTCACCCACCCCGTAGCGGGGATTCAAACCGCTGACCTTCTGATCGGGAAGCCCAAGAGGCTCAGTGGTTTAGACCACTGTGCCAAAGTCATCTTTAGATAAACTTACCTCATTTGTCTCCCTACAACCATAGTAATCAGAAATGGCAGGCAAGTTCCACAAATTTTCCACACACCCCCCCCCAAACCCCCACATGCTTCTCCTGACATTTTAGGTGGTGCAGAAGGAAGCAAAAGTATTAGTGCTGCTGCCCCCTGCTCCAGTCACACGCACACATCAAGGGCTGCCCTCCTTTGGTCAGGCATTCCTACAGCATTTCGTAATTGGCCTCTCAGCATCCCTGACTGCTGCTGCTCTCAGTGTCTTTCTTATCTCAGACTGAATGCCTTCTTCCCCTCAACCATGGCATGACTTGGCCAATCAGACTGAGGTGTGTGAGTAGGTTACTGGAGGAGGGGCGCCAGCTCTTGGGGGCAGAGCCCTTTTGGGTCCCCCAAATATTTTGGAGGTGGGGGCCGGGGGGCCCCTATGTCCAAAATTGCAGAGGTGAAGCACAGTGCGGCTCCAGTGGCCAGCTCCTCCCCCCCTTCCGTGAAGGGGCAGGAGGGTCAGAGCAGCCTCCCCCCAGTGGGGGCTCCAGGAGGCAGAGGAGGAGGAGCTGCTGGCCACTGAAGCCACCCAGCCTCTCCATTCAGCTCCACCTCAGGCATTGTCCTCGCCAGCGGGCGTCTCTGCACTGAGGGCATCTGAAGCCAATACAGAGCCTAGGGAAAGCCTATGAAATTCAGGTGAGGGGGGATGAATACGGAGCCCCCCTGAAAGCCCTGCAGGCTTGCATTAGCCAGGGTGGAAGAATAGAACATGCATTTGCATTAAGGTTACCAGATTTTTTTCAATGAATCCGGGGACACTTTACTTCCTACTAAATCCATGGATTTTGTCAGGGGACGGATTTGTAAATCCAGGGACTGTCCCCAGGAAACAGGGATGTCTGGTAACCTTAGTTTGCATTGCTTTCACTATGCCAGCTCCAGGTTGGCTTAGGTGAAAGGCACATGGATCAGGCACGTGGATCAGGCCCCTCAGGGGATCCATGGGGACTTTGGATCCAGTGGTTCAGGGCTTTGTGCTGTTCAGTAGCTTTCTAGTTGTTTGCTTGACATTGGGCATTCCACCTCAACTTGTTGTCTCTTCCATGCAGCCAGGGGGCTGCACGCCTTCACTCAATGAACTGCACCACACAACTGGCAGAGCTCATTGAATAAACCTGAGTGCATTCTATACATATCCAGTCCCAGGGTTTTCCTAGCGGGCAAGAAATGAAGGGTTTGTGTATCACTCCCATGCCTTGCTTACTCTCAATACCCATCATTGTTAACCTTTTCTTAGCAAACAGCTTTTGAATTAAATGTTTAGAAGCAGGCAGCTACAATCAGACAAGTATATTATACTGGCAAAAGCTTACTTCGGTGGGTATAACAGATGGACTACATATGTCATCTTCATATCCATTGTTTCTCATGCCAGTCTATGACCCAGGATTGCAATTTTATCTCAATTTAAGAAGCATGTTGTTAAGCTACAGAATTCACTACCACGACAGAGTGTCATTCATCAATGGGAACATAAAGGGAGGCTGCTCATTGTGTGGCTTAGTTGGTCAGGTTTGGTACTAGCACTGTTGTATAAGTCGTAATTTAAGATCCATCAATACCTTTGCTACAGAAGCTAAAACACTTTCACATTGTCTAGGTAATATTGGAAAACCCAATTCTTTATTCTAATCATTTCTTAAAATCTTCATATCAAACTTATTTGTTAGTAACAAATTTCTGTTCCAGTGATCACTGTTTTTTAGTTTCAAAAAGTTTGTTCAGTTGTTCAAATATCTCTGGTGTCTCAGAAGCTGAGAAAGCCACCGGTCCAAACAAGGCTATTACAAGACATTGTAGCTGCAGATATTGCTGTTTGGCTGCATCTGATACATGTAATTTATTTCTTAAAGCAGTATACATATAGAATTCAGCCTCCTTGTGTATTTTTCTGAATTATATGCTTATTGTATTGTAACAATCAGACAATGAAAATGGATTCTACATGCCCTAACTATGGCCAATAATATGGTATATCATTTTGATGTGGACTGTGCCATGTGAGTGTTGTGCAAAATTAGCCAGGTATGAGCAGATAAACTGCCATGTAGAAGTGCCTGGAAGAATAGCGATATGATCCCCTTATCCAAAGGACTGAAAACAAGACAACACTCATATCATATGAACAGATTGCTTATAGATGCAGACTTTGTTTGGATGAATATTTGGAATGAGTCTATACAGAATATAGTAGATGATTAATAATCATATATATGTAAGGACAATAACATTACTTATGTATCTATATAATTATGTATGGAAGTGTAATTGTTTATATTCAGTGTATTACATTATATCTTTTTTCTTATTGTATTTTTATTTGCATTTGCATTTTTTCTCCTTTTTTCTTTTCTTTCTTTCCTCACTTTGATGATGATGATGGGGACTAGTACAGGCTGCCTAATGAAAGAAAGAAATGTACTTACGTATCTCCAGATTTGCGATAATTTTCTGGGCATTCCAGGGAAAGGCAGCGAAAACCACCCTGAATATTAAAGCAGGTCTCATTGTATGAGCAACTATGTGTTTCTGTAACACACTCATCAATATCTGTAAAAGCAGGAGAGGAGGACAGAGGATGCTTATTGTGGGGGTATAGATTTGGCAGTGATGAAGTTTGCTCTGTGCCTCAGCTGGACTACTTCACACAAGATTGGACAACCCTCCGCCTAGAAAGCTAGCCTATCGGAGAGATGGGGCATAAACCTCCATAGACTAGATGCATGAAAAGCTCTCTTTAGTTGCCGGTTTAAATATAGGTGAGTGTGGAGGGGGAAAGAAAAAGAAATACAAGCAGGGTGGTCAGCAGTCTGAGATTATTCCGCAGTGATCATCCACAACAGTAGGGTTGCCCTACGTCATACAGATTTCCCCAGACATATGTGGAATACTGCAGCCAGTAGCAGTGTCCAGGAGGAAATCGGGGAAATGTTGGGGGAAATCTGAACGTATGGCAGCCTATTGTCAACAGTGCCGCTTTTCCTTAAAAATAGCTCAAAAACAGCATTTTCCCCCCTCAACAACTTTTCTGTCTGGATATGGAAACCCTACACAACAGGGATAATACAAACATCTTAGATTTGTTGTGCTATTTAACATCTGTCACCCGCTCCCTCCAAAGAGGGACAGATCTCAAGCTGAGATCGTTATAACAACATTGTGCATTAGTCATACACAAAAAAACCCTGCCAGTTTTGAGATACCCTTAAAAAGAAGACATGAAGTTTCTGAATTCAGGAGGCCGGTGAAGAAGCATTTAGAGAACAAACTTTGGGAATGACTTGTCAAATGTGTTGTCAAATGCATTCGATCAGAAGTACTTTCTTTGTAACAGAACATGACAAAAGAATTCTGCTTTCTCTAGACCACAAGCGGGGCTCTTCTTTCTTATGAATGTCACACTTGCACATCATTGTGCTTTAAACATACCTTGACAGTTTCGTGCATTGGGGGCCACTTTGTAACCGGAGGAGGGGCAAGTACACTGAAAACTCCCCGGAACATTAATGCATCGATAGGCACAGATATGTCCTCCAGTGGGCAAGGCACATTCATCAATATCTGAAAAGCATATTCACCAATTAGCAAGTACAAGAGGGACTGTTTACTGCCTTGTTGCTCAACTTTTACGCCTCTACAGAATGGATGATATAATGCTTGAGTACACATTACATTTTACCTAGCTAAACGATGGGTAAATTGGATCTTAGACTTCCATGGAAACAATCCTGATCCCCGCTCCCCTCAAAATTCCAAGGTAATCAATTCAGTTTCTAGGAGAACACTTCTGGAAGAATAGCAAAAACTGGAATTCACTCCCATTACTGGATGGCTTTAAAAGAGAATCAGACAAATCCATGACTACTGGCCCTGGCAGATAGGTTCTCTCTCCCGTGTCAGAGGCAGTATGCATTCAATACCAGCTGCTAAGTATCCCAAATTCGGGAGAGGGATGATCTAGTCTCGTAGTCCTGCTGGCAGGCTTCCCATGGCATCTGGCTGGTGACTATGACAGCAGGATGTTGGACTAGATGGGCCTATGGCCTGATCCAGCATGACTCTTCCTATGTTCTTAAAAACCTTCAGGTGCCCACGTGAGGGAGTGAGGCCTCCACAGAAGACTCCCCTGCCTGAACCCTCAGGGAGCTGCTGCCAGTCACTCTGGGATAGATGGACCAATGGTCTTCATTAGAACAGTGCAGCTTCCATATGTTAATATGAGCCGTGTGCATAATGATTGCTACCCACCTTCACAGGTGATGCCATCTATGTCACTCAGCTGGTAGCCCCGACGACAGTAGCACTGATAAGAACCATATACATTAGCACACTCCTGGCTGCAGGGATTACTTTCACATTCATTCAAGTCTGAAACCAACAAAAACGCATTAATGCAAAGCAATATTTTTTACCTTATTTGTCAGCAACCGTATGAATTGTTGAGCAGCTGAATTAATTTAATTCCATTCCTTTCATATCCTGGCTTTCATCCAAGGAGTTCAAGACACCACAAAATGGCTCATCCATTTTTATCCTCACAACAAACCTGGGAGGTGGGTTAGTCAGATCCAGTGATTGGCCCAAGGTCATCCAGTGAGCTTCATGGCTAAGCGAGATTCATTGCTTGAATCCAGGTCTCTCCAGTCCTGGCCTGATAGGCTAACCATTCCTTCACACTCATACTATAGGGCTGCAATTCTATACACCACACCAGAATTTCCCAAGGTGGTCAGTATTAATCCCCTGAGGTCAATGAGGCTGTGCAGGGGGGTGAATAAAGAGTTAGGGGTCAAAAGGGAGGAAAGGGTGGGAAAAGTAGCTTACAAAATACAGTGTGATAAAATTAATTAGAAACTATGAGCCTCAGAAATAAAGGGCGTGGGCATGTACAGAGTGTACATCCTTTAACAGTGAGGAACTTCTGTATTTAATAAGGTTATTCCACAATCCAACAGTATTCCTTACATTTTGTATTTTATGATTCCTAGTAATGGTGACTGACTAATAATAAATGTTGATTATATATCAATATTTCTTGACTTAACTTTATCTACATTCCTAAGAATTTGGATTGGGGTTGCTGATAACCTCATGAAGAGACCAATAAACTCAGACATTTGGGAAACCCTGCTGAACACGTGCCCAGGAGTAAGCTCTACTGAACCCAGTGGAATGTGCTTTGGGGTAGGCAAGGATACGATTGCACTGTCAATGTTACCTTCACATGACCGCCCGTCAGTTGAAAGTTTGAAGCCCATCGTGCAGCTGCAGTAATAAGAGCCAGCAGTGTTTTCACATTTGTGAGCACATAGGTGACCGGGGTATCGTCGGCATTCATTAATATCTACGGAAATAAACATGTCATTCAGAAGATTTCAAGAAAAGCATATAAATCAGAGAGTTCACAAAAACATTTTAGTCAATTTCTGAATGATTCACACTTCACTATAACTTTGGCTTGAGCACATTATTCTATCTTAGACCCAATTCATATTGTAGCAAGTCAGTGTGGTAACTGCTGAAAAGTTGTATCCTAATATCAGAGCCAGGATCTTCACTGGCTCCCAGTATGTTTCCGAGCACATTTCAAAGCATTGGTGCTGACCTTTGAAGCCCTAAACGGCCTCAGCCCAGTATACCTGAAGGAGTGTCTCCACCCCCATTGAACACAGAGATCTAGCTCCAAGAGTCTTCTGCTGGTTCCCTCACTGCAAGAAGTGAAGTTACAAGGAACCAGGCAGAGGGCCTTCTCAGCAGTATGGCGTCCTCCCTGTGGAATGCCCTCCCATCAGATGTCAAGGACATAAAAAGCTACACAACTATTAGAAGACATCTGAAGGCAGCCCTGCATCAGGAGGTTTTTAATGTTTGATGTTTTACTATGTTTTATATGTGCTTTAAGCTGCCCAGAGTGGCTGAGGAAACCCAGCCAGATGGGTGGGGTATAAATAATAAAATGTATTGTCGTTGTTGATGGTGATGGCATTGACTCCATTGTTGTTCTATGTTATTTCTGTTATTTTTGTTTATGCTGTTGTTTACTTTGTAATGCTATTTCAACTGTTTTTAGAAACATGTAGTGGTGTGTTCTAATGTGATGTATGCCTTCCTGTGACTTTGTGGTGAAGTGTGGCATAGGAATACCCAAATAAAGCAAAATACTATTGATTTATCTTTTTTTTTTAAGGGTTAGATGGCTGAACTAAAGGAAGGGCATGAGCCAACGCATGTCCTGTCACTTACCAGCGCAGGTTCTACTGATTCCCTCAAAATAGTAGCCAGCTCGGCATTCACAGCGGTAGCTTCCAGGGGAATTGGCACAGGTGTGGCCCTCTCCACAAGGCTGATTCGGTGGCAAACACTCGTCCACATCTTGTGATACAGAAGGGTTAGAAAAACAATTTGAGGTGAAAGCACAACATGACAAAGTAAGAAAAAACCAAAGGGCTCTGGTTCAGAGAACCTACACACAGGTTTGCGCATGGAGCGCATGGGTTTCCCAACTCATCTCACAACTGTACATAGACCAGTCATGTCAAGAGTGTCCTTGGAGCACAGTGGGTGTTTATGTGGTCTAGGGCATTCTTGATGCTGCCATGCCACCTAGGGGAATCTTTGCTGACAAATGCTGCCTTGGCCAGTTCTCTATCCTTTTTAAAGTGATCTGCAAAAACACTTGGAGGTCTTTTGGTCTTTGGAATGTTAAGCGGCTGCTAGAAATAACTTTTAGATTTTGGGACTGTTCTTGACCTGTTGTGAGCTATCGTAACTTGGCATTTTATTGCTTTACTGTGTTGATTCCTTTGCAAATATTAATGTTGATTACACACCCAAGGAAACATTCTATAATGCAGCAGACTCCAGCAAAATTTCCATTTATGTTGAAGTGAGTACGCCCAAGAAGCTTTTGTTGAACAGTCAAGCAAACCTGTAAAAAAAATCAAAGCCTTTCTCTGCGTTTTGTCCAAGTCCTGGGCACTACAGGCAGACAAGGCCATGCAAACTGCAATGAAAAAGCTTATTCTTAAGATTCCAGATTTTCAAGACTCCAAAGATCTGTCTAATACCTGATCCATGGGTCCACTGAGTCCTGCTCAGAGAAACCTGAGGATCAAGGGGGACTATGCAATCCTTGGGCTGGAAACTCTCCAAGAAAATAGAACCAAAGCTTAGGCAGCGCTTCCAGCCTAATAATTGTAGGCAGGGCTGGGGATTGGTGCACGGCCACTAATAGCACTTGGGCTGAGAGAGACCGCACATGCCATGGAGCCCTGCTCTGTCTGGGTGGTCCTGTATTTCACAGCACTTTTGCTCCCATGGTTCCGAAGCTTCTTTGAGCTCTGCCCTGTGGGGCAATCACTCGGGTAAGCATTACACAGCTCCTTAGAGTTTTAAAAAACTGCCTTTGGGGTCCTAAATATTTATTTAGGAATGTTATATAGCACTCAAGATTTTTTAGCAAAAAAACCTCTTGGAAAATAGCAGAAGTGAAAATGACATTAAAAAGACTTGTTGTGGCTCAGCTCTATTCTAAAATATGGCAATTTTTAAAAGGAAACAAAACAGAAAGGAGGGTGTGAGCATCACTTCTTCATGTAATGGACATTTAGGTACTTTTTCATGCAACACCCACAGGTTGCAGTAGTGGCTTCTGGCTTAGGTGGCTGTTTGTGAACAGGTCCATCAATAGCAGAACTGAGCTTCTGTGTCCAGAGGCAATATACCAGGGAGCACCAACGGCAGGGTGGCTGTCACCATGCCTGACCTCTCCAGGGGCATCTCTCCAGGAGGAAGGAGGAAGGATTAAATGGACCCTTTGTACCAACCTACACATCTTGTGCCTTCTTCGTTTAGATGGTAGCCTCGCCCACAGTTTGGCACATTCCTCTGGCAAGCGTAAGACCCATCCGTGTTGATGCAAGTCTGTCCAGCAGGACAAGGTGCGTTCGCACTCAAGCATTCATTGATATCTACAACAGTACAAACATTAAATTAAAAGGGAAACTTTTAAGAGCAGAACACCAACCTTAAAATCTTAACTGAGCATGCTCCCTTGAAAAGACAAAGCATAGGCAGGGACAGCATAAACGGAGGAAATTTCCCAGTGGCAATAGTGGGGCAGCTGGAACAGCAGCTAGCCTCTCAGGAATGACACCCAGTTCAATGGTACTGGCTTTCAGGCGCAACATGCCTTACCAATACAGTTGCCCAGTGCATCTTGTATAAAGCCGCTCCTGCACTGTTGCTTGGGTCGGCAACGGAAGGATCCTGGAGTATTCTGACAGATAAAATCGGGGAGGCAGTTATGAGTATCAGTCTCACACTCGTCAATATCTGGTACATCACAAAAGAAAGAATTTGTTAGCGTAAGGTCTTGCAGAGTCATCTTGTCATGCTTCAGACACAAGCAACATTTAAGCAAATCAGACCAAATGTGGGTTTTTTAATTATTATTCTAAAGGTATAACTACACTGCAGGATTAAGGTAGAACTAGGTGTTATAGCAGCAAACATGTGGTGCCAAAGCCACATTAGTCACTATAACAGGAATCAAGCTGGCAAAGGGCTACACTCATAAGGACTAATGGTGGGAGGGTTTATCCTGCCTACGCTACTCTGAAAATGCTCCCCAAATTCATTTTCACCTCAGCTGGGTGGGCTTCTAATTTCAGAGCCCAGCATGAGAAAAGGTGTCCCGCTTTGTAGCATACACTACAGCAAACACTAGTGTACATGTGGCAAACAAGCTTCCTGCATTATGTGTGAACTGGACCTAACACAGCAAATTTCAAGAGAACAGGATACATTAGTAGCGGCTAAGAACTACAGCAACCATCTATCTCTCTTGTGAGAAGTCTGAAACATACCTTTGCAAAGGTTGTTCTCTGTCAGTTCATAACCAGTCCCACAGCTGGTCTCCCGCTGACAGCGGAAAGATCCTGCTGTATTGATACAAATTTGTCCAATGGCACAAGGGTTGGTAAGGCATTCATTCATATCTAGAAATAATCAAGGGGGAAATATGTGAAACGGCAACTTTGCCATACCATACGACCATCAGGAAGTCAAAGTCAGAGAATGCTCGCTGGTGTTCAGGAAGTAAGCAGTGTGTATGATTAGACTCTCAAAGTAACAAAAACTTATTTCTCATGTAAAATTCATAAAAGAAAGGGAGAAGGAAAGCAAAACTAAACTTGACGAAGAGAGTCATTCTTCTCCTTTTTGGTTAGATACACTTTATGTCCCTCCAGTTTCCCCAGCTCTGCTGACCTCCTGCCAATCTCATGGCAGTTTCTTCAGAGGAAAAGAATCAAATTCCACACACTGCTACTAATCCTCAGCAAAATACACCTCATGCCACAACATCCCATCCTGTGGATTCCCTACTGCCTGCATGCGCTGCGCAGCCCTGGCTGGTGGCGCTGGTGGCGGCGGTCGGAGCAAGAAAATGCGCAACATAATGATTTCTGCTTTCCCAGAGCTAAGAAAGCTAACCAAAATAACTGAGCCACAGTTTGTCTGAACTCAATCTTAACTAAAAGTTTATTCTTTTATTCCTCTTATCCTTTCATAAATGTGCAAGTTGCCTATTTCCTCCTATTCAGTTGAAAAATCTGCATCTCATTAGTCAACTGCAAAAGACCCAGTGCATATAATGGAACTCAGTTACACCCAGTATGTAATAATAGTTTAATTAGCTTTTAAACAATTATCTTATATATGTTTTTAGTTTTTGGTGTTTTATCCATGTTGATTCAATTTTTGTAAGATGCCTTGAGTCCCGTTCTAGGGAAAAGATGGGATGATGATGATGTAATATTCTTTCTGTCCCTAGTGCCAAAGATTTTTCTGATCCATTTCAATTCATGTTTGCTGCAGTCCTGACACCCTGCACCCCCAGTGCATATATTAGCCTCCTATTCAGCCTAATCCTATGCCAAGTTAGCTTTCAGGGATTTGGGTCTGCCTATCTTGGTCACATGTTACATTTGCCACGTGAGAGCAGGCAAGCCATGAGAAATTCTGAAAGCTCCTGCAGCAGCCAGAGAAAGCTACACAACACCGAAAGGAGCAGGGGAAATTAGCTTCTACACAGAGATATAAGGTGAGACAAATAAGGGATGAAGAAAAGTGGCCAGTAGCTGATTCTTCACTGTATGCGTTGTGTGTGTGCACGTCATTTCTATCCTGGGCAGTATTCTCCACTTCTTAGTGTAATAGGTGGAAATTTAGGAGACCTGGGTTCAAATCCTTACTCAGCTACGACTATTACTGAGCTACCTTGGACCAGTCACTGGTTCCCTATTTTCAAAAAACCAAGTTCCTTGAAGGAAGGTGGGCTGCAAGAAATGCAGTATGGAAAGAATCCGCCTTGAAGTAACAAGATGTCCCTGTGCAGCTCCAAACACTCTCTCTAAAGCCATGACTTCAAACCTAATGGCTTTAGGGAGAGAGAGGAAGCATAAGGCACTTGCACTGTCTGTTCTTCCCTGCAACATCTGAAGCCCCTCGTGGGCCATACTCTTACTGATCTAATAACCTGTAGCTGGAATGAACTACCCCAGGCAGTAGGAGAGTATTTTTCATGACACACACACACACACACACACACACACACTGCTGCATATAGAAAACTAAATGGCAGGAAGAAGTGTTGCAGCATCACTTTCCCAGCAAGTTTTCTATGTGCAAGAGTGTGCAAGATTGCTCTTTTATGAAGGAGCACTCAGTGTAGCAAGTGCACACCTGCATACTGAAGTGGTATCGCTGAGATATACAGGCTTTCTGCTTCACCAAGAACAAGGCTTTAGTGCTGCCCTAAGCACAGGGATATGATGTGTGCACAAACTCACTCTTATGTTCTGTTCATCTCTTGATTTACTCCGCAAGCTTACTTTGACTACTTGAACAGCAGACACACATAGCCAGAGTTATTTCTCTAAATAAAGGACAAAACTATAAAAGAAAAGCAAACGGCAACCTTCCTTTACCTTCGCAAGTGAAGCCATCAGGCTGAAGCTGGTAGCCCATAAAGCAAGAGCAGAGAACACTTGAGCCAGAGTCCCTGCATTGCTGGGTGCAAGGGCCGCCTCCTGCGAAGGACAACAGCAGAAGATAGCTAGTTCTTTTAAAGTTCATCATTAAGAAACCCAAAGACCAGCATCAAGCATTTGCCCTTTAACAGCATTGTATCTTCCTTAATTTCTTTTGGAGAAAACAAACAATTAACTACAAATTAGTGGTTCAAAACCAGAACAGAATACTCTTTTGTTTCCACTATTATGTGTATCCTAAATTTGCATTGTTCAGTCAAGGTAAGCCCAAAATGGAAAGAGGGATCTGTGAATGGGATGGTTGCCATCATTCATGAATTCATAGAATTGTAGAGCTGGGACACCAAGGGTCATCTAGTCCAACCCCCTGCAACGCAGTGCACATGAAATGGCAACGCTGACTATAGCTAGCAGTCTGCATGCATTGCCAACAAAATAGAGCTAAGCTGCTGTGGAGGACTTGTAATGTGCCTTCTACACAGCCCACGAAACCAAAAAATGGTAGACAATATTAATTTTACAGGGTGCCTGACTAAAGGCTTAAGAGTGACATTAGTATTAGGAGCAAACTGTGCAATATGGACAAATGCAGCAGAGCTGGGATGGCTCAGTCAAGAAAGCAAGACACTCCTAATCTCAGGGGCATGGGTTCGGGCCCCATGCATTGCAGGGCTTAGACTAGATGACCCTAGTGGTCCCTTCAGCTCTACGATTCTATTATTGTAGTGGTTTCTCAGTGAGCCAGGAGGCCCCTGAACAGATTCAGTCACAAACTCACAGACTGGTCTGACAAACAGCTTCTCTCTCTCAGCCCTGCCCCACAAATTAGTAAATTACCTCTGCAGCGGTCATTAAGGTAATGATCCTCATTATCAACGTCCACTGGTGATGCTGCGTCTTGAGGGAGAAAAAAGCCAAACATTAGGAGAGTGAGACAGAAAGGTCAAGCCTGCTAAAATAAAATGGCCCTTTGTCCTGTTATTTAGAATGGATCTTGATGTACGAAGTCTTGTTTATGACTCTGTTTTAAATCTGGGGTTTATATGACCATTTGTAACAGGTCAATTACCACACAGTGACTCCTGCCAGACATTTTCTCGTAGAGATGCTTTTTTAAGGGTACCTCCCAAGATAGTTGGATTTAGGCCAAATCTGCCTCAGAGTGAGAATGTTATCTGTAGTCCTATTCCATCCAGAGTTTTGTAAATGTGGTTGTTAGTTCCTCAACTGCTGTCTGGCCTAGATTTTTAGTTGCTGAGGCTAACTCATTACATGCTGTCTCAGGAAAGGCGTTGTCTAAAGGTCTTTGACTGAGAATTAAACAAGGACAAGGGGTCATCTAACAGGTCCTTGACTGAGAATTGCCATGAACCTCAGCCACACAGGTTGCTTCTAAATATTTGCAGATGCAACTGAAGTTAAAATGACTCCTAAAGCAGACCCAGTAAGTATTGTTGAACATCAACAGAGTTATTTGAGTTATAATGTTTAAAAAATAGATTTGTTTTGTTTTGCTCCTTTCTCACAAATGGACAGAACGGTTCTGAATTAAGTGTCTGTAGGCCAGGCAAGGAGAGTAACAAAACAGTAACAAAAACAACATTTTGTGAGGTCACTTTGACCACTAGCACTTCATGTTCTTTTTGTTTCTCTGGCATTCCATGAGATTTAAGGGCAGGAGATTGGGACGCCACATGGTAATGCAAGCCTCATAATGGTTAAGGATTACCTAGAACATGGAGTTGTTAAAGATTTAGATAAAAAGGGAGCTTTTTTTACTTCTTTCAGTATTGCTGTAGCACATTGAAACTCCAGCTATTGGCAGAGAGAGAAACAAAACACTGACCGATGGCTTGTGCAGTTGTGAACCACACCAATAGCAGCAACCTGATCAAGCAACTTTTGAAGGTGTTGTTTAGGAACACACCGATATTTCATAGAGCAACCACAGAAGTGGCAGTTCAGGGGTGATGCTGGAGCCCCCACACCGTCTTCTCTTTGGTGTGTGCATCAGCAGAAAGTGAGGCAATGATGAAGCCTCATAACTGGCCACTCCTTCAGGTGAGCTAAGTATATAACTCAGGTGTGTATAAACTAGGCCAGGATCTGCCCCTAAAATCCTTGCAATGCACAGAGGATATGTGGAAATGCCCAAGCAAGACAAGCTGATTTGGAAGGTGTTCCCTGAAGGTAGACAACTTCAAAACCCCAGCTCTGAGACATCAACCATTTCTGCACATGGTAAATTCCTAGCACAATCTCATTAAATCTCATTAGTTCTGAACTGAACTAAATCTGAAACAATTCCCCTCTACATATTTCAAAAATAAAGTTGTGCTGGGGGGGGGTGTAACTTACCTAGTTCTTTGTTAGGATCATCAACAATTAACGTGTCAGAGTTTTCTTGCCCCTCAACACAGCAAGCTCGGAAGACCAAACCACACTGGTATCCCATCAGGAGGCTCTGCTCACAGCTGTTCCCTTGCTTTTGGGCCACCTTCCCCATAAAGCAGCAATAACAACATTTCTGCCAAAATGCAATACAGACATTATCAATGAGCTTTATAGTATTGTATTAGCAGCCACATTCAGGTTCCTTTTTGCAGCGCAGTGGCCCCTCAGGTTGGATGCTACTCTAAACCACGTCCTCTCCGCTTTCCCTCAGTCCTCCTTCCCTCCCCTGGTGTTCATCACATCATGTATTTATTTTAAAAATATTTCTATACGGATAAAAGTTCTCATAATGTATTTTGGGGGGTTTCTGGGGAAATTGAAAGGAGCTGTTATGTAATGTAATATAATAAGAATAATTTTTATTACATTTCCCAACATATATTTCACAAACAACCAAAGGTCAACCTGTGGCATATTTCATACATTACCAAAGGCCTATATGTTGCTCTCAGTCCAGTGGTTCCCTCCAGAATATTTTTGCTCTCATACTCCATACATTATTTTTGCTTCTTTGATGCCCACATAATACATATACAAGAACAGATCTTAACTATGACTTAAAAAAAATAAATCTTCATATAAATACAATAGGGGAGAAATGGCAAATCCCATTTTGATGGACAGTAGAGATAAATAATATAAATGACTAGTATGCCTGTCGGCTGTATCCAGCTGTGCTATCCCCACCCCCAAAGATGGCTGTGGCTGGTGGACAAGTTGTAAGTTAGGCTCTGGCGAAGCACTGAAATAACAGCAGCCCTTTACCACTCCTGTAACCTCCTCAACATCCATGGATACTCAACTCATGCTGAGATGTCAATGCAACGAGATTTTCCCCACCTTCACCACCAGCTCCTGCGTCTCACTACAGGGGAAACTCTCGATGTGCTGAGGATACCAATTATTTTCATTTATTACATTTAAATCTTGCCTTTGTTCTGTGATGGGCACCAAAGTAGTCTCCCATCTGGCTCCTGACCAGATTCAGACCTGCTTAGTTTCACCCAGGTTGGTGCATTAATCTATTTCATGTCCTAGAACCAATTCTGGGAAGAGGAGACACAGGGAAGGTTATTTTGGGTAGCTGCCACACATCAGCCATAATATTTAGTTCCAGTATAAGAAAGAGCAGCATAAAGCTTTGTAATCTCAACAATGGATGATATTGCCAATTAGCAAACACCAGCAGCGTTGAGTAGCAAACATTGTGCTAATGGTACGTTAAGGAGTTGCCACAAGAGGGCTCTTGCTTGTTGACTTAAACAATGTTGTAGGCGGAAGTATATAGGAAAACTTAAGAATTACAATGTTTTAGAACACACCATTTATCTAATGTGGGGTACTGGCCGGGTGCCTTAGGGCACACCCAACCTAGATGCTACATACTATAGGGGAATAAATATAAATAAGAATATATTAAACATAATATAATATAATATAATATAATATAGGTATAATATAATAAAGGGCAAGCTGCCTCCTCCTACCAGTCTTCTTCTTTTTTTTTTTAAATAAATTTTTATTAATTTTCCAAACACAAAAAAAACAAAAAAACAAAACAATACACAATACACAGACATACAAACATATAAACATGTATAATTTCATAACCATTTTTTCATAGACCTTACTTTCCGGACTTCCCCATACCTCCCCTTTTCTGCATCCTTGTTTTATATTTCTTCAGCAACTCCTCAGTCAACTAATTATTCAATTCAATTTCTTTTAAGTTCTTCTAATATTGTTAATTACAGCTGCAATTCTCTGTTTCCCAACCCCTTGACATTTTAACATTCCTGGATTTTACAACAAGTTCTAAGATATACTTTGAATTTCTTCCAATCTTCTTCCACTGTCTCTTTCCCCTGGTCACGGATTCTGCCAGTCATCTCCGCCAGTCCCATGTAGTCAATCACCTTCGTCTGCCATTCTTCCAGTGTGGGTAGTTGTTGTGTCTTCCAATACTTTGCTAGAAGAATCCTTGCTGCTGTGGTCGCATACATAAAAAACATCCTGTCCTTCCTTCTCACCAATTGGCCGACGATGCCCAGGAGAAAAGCCTCAGGTTTTTTAGGGAAGGTCCATTTGAGAACCTTCTTAATTTCATTATAGATCATTTCCCAAAAAGCTTTTATCCTCAGGCAGGTCCACCAAAGGTGATAAAAAGTACCTTCAGTCTCATTACATTTCCAACATTTGTTATTGGGCAGATGATAAATTTTTGCAAGCTTGACTGGGGTCATGTACCACCTATACATCATTTTCATAATGTTTTCTCTTAAGGCATTACATGCCGTAAATTTAGTACCGGTGGTCCACAGCTGTTCCCAGTCAGCAAACATAATGTTATGACCAATATCTTGTGCCCATTTTATCATAGCTGATTTCACCGTTTCATCCTGTGTGTTCCATTTCAACAGCAGATTATACATTCTCGACAGATTCTTAGTATTGGGTTCTAACAGTTCTGTTTCTAATTTTGACCTCTCCATCTGGAAACCTATTTTCCTGTCCTGTTTAAATGTCTCATTTATCTGAAGGTAGTGCAACCAATCTCGCACTTTGGGCTTTAATTTCTCATAACTCTGTAGTTTAACTTTTTCCCCATCTTGTTCTAAAATTTCACAATATTTTGGCCATTTAGACTCCATATTAAGTTTTTTCACCTCTTTAGCTTCCATTGGTGACAACCACCTGGGAGTTTTACTTTCCAATAAATCTTTATACCGCATCCAAACATTATATAATGCTTTCCTAACAATATGGTTTTTGAAACCTTTATGCAGTTTTACCTTATCATACCATATATATGCATGCCAGCCAAATCTATTGTCAAACCCTTCTAGATCCAAAATGTCTGTATTCTCAAGAAGCAGCCAATGTTTCAACCAGCAGAAAGCCGCCGATTCATAGTAGAGTCTTAAGTCCGGCAGGGCAAACCCCCCTCTATCTTTTGCATCAGTTAAAATCTTAAATTTTATTCTGGGCTTTTTGCCCTGCCAGACAAATTTAGATATATCTTTCTGCCACTTCTTGAAACAGTCCATCTTGTCCAAAATCTGCAATGTCTGGAATAAAAACAACATTCTAGGCAATACATTCATCTTGATAACAGCAATTCGACCTAACAAAGAGAGTTTCAACCTTGACCATATTTCTAGATCTTTCTTTACCTCTGTCCAACATTTGTCATAATTGTCCTTAAATAAATTCACATTCTTAGATGTTAAATTTACCCCCAGGTACTTTACTTTTTTCGTTATCACTAAACCTGTTTCATTCTGAAACTTCTCTTTTTCACCAGTCTTCTTACTGAGGAGCTGATATGATTCCCAGAATGCCATGTTCCAGAAACACTGTGGAAATCTAGACTCCAGGAGGCTTGAATACAATGCTGTGCCTAAGAGGTTAAATTCTGAGCCTTAATTCAAGGCAAACGGTTGATATCAAATAATGGAAACTCTGAAATCTCACCTTAATGACTTTGTCTTCACAGGTAGTATTGCCTTCATTGGAATCACAGTCTTCATGCTTGCTGGCAATCGCTATTCCTGCTGTGCAACGCAGCTCTTCCAGTTGATTGAGGCAGCATTGTTCCTGAGCTATGCTACAAATAAGTAAAAAGAATGGGAGGGGAGGTGGGTGTGTCTGAGGCCAAGCACATAAAGGCTTGTATGGTAATATTTGTCTCAAGCCAAAATCTCAGCATCTTCAGACAGCCCACAAGCTGTAGCCAAGGCTTCTTTCTAATGGCTTATGGTTTGTCTGGAGGAGACAAACCACGAGTCCAAGTTCAGACAACGCACTAAGCCCAAACCATAGTTTAGCTCGCAGCAGCACAACAATAGCAAGAGCAGAGGAAGAACAAAGTGGTCATGATTTCCGCTTGAAGAGGTCGCTAAATTGTGGTTTGGCTTGGTGTTACGTGTGAATTGGGCCAGTGAAATCTATATTTAGTTAGGCTTTACTGAGAGTTTAAAAGCAAAGTTTGGAGAGGTAGGGAAACTGCCCTGAAGATGTTGATGATGGTGATTAGTGTCACACCTGCCCTGAGTTAGAAAAAACCATAGTTCTAAATTAGAATTTGACATCTGCTTTCAGCCAAGTATGGTTAGTATTCCACTTAGGGCAGCTTAGTGTGGGCAAGAGAAGTGGGGAATGGGGGTTCACAAGAGAGCAGGGCAGAAGGATACATGAACCTGAGTCGTGTCCTGATTTCTTAATCTTGGTTAAGAGCTCAGGAAACCACACATCTGCACCAAACCAGCTACACAACCTGCAGCGGCGTAGCGTGGGTTATCAGCACCCGGGGCAAGGCAAGTAATTTGCGCCCCCTAACCCGGGGCAAGGCAAATAATTTGCGCCCCCTAACCTGGGGCAAGGCAAGTACAGTAATTTACTCTCCCAAGCAGCAGCAGCAGCAGCGAGGCTTCTCTTTCCCCCGCGCTCTCCTGGAGCTGCCTCTTTTCTTTCCTTTTTTCCCTTTCTCCAAGGCTTTTCGCTTTCTCTCCTTAATTGATTCCTCCTCCACACCGCAGCGTTTCCTAGCTGCTTCCCCCCCCCCTTCCCCTCTCTCTCCTCCTCGCTCTGCTTGCCTTGCCCTGCACCGGCAGCAGCAGGCGCAGCCAGACCCCCGCCAGCCAGCCCGCCCGCCCGCCCGCCCACCTGGCTTCCTCTCCTTTTTTTGCCCGCGGCAGAAGGCTTCGCTCTCCCCCTTCCGCGACCTCCTCGCCAAGCCGAGCGAGCGCGGGCTCCCTAACCCGTGGATTTTAGTAGGGGCAGAGAGCTGCTAGTGCGAGCGCGCCCCCCGCCCATGTTGCGCCCGGTGCGGCCGGCCCCCCTGGCACCCCCCACGCTACGCCACTGACAACCTGGTTTGTCAATAAAGTTTGGTTTTAGTTTAATTAAGGTTAGCCGGTGTAACACCCTCCAAATGGTATTGGACTACAGCTTCCATCATCCATGACCATTGGCTATGCTAGCTATGGATGATGGGAATTGTAGTCCAACAACACCTGAGGAACTTCACATTGGCTCTTCCTGGTTTAGATACATACATAACACCAAGCAACATAATCTGTAGTTAAATGTTATGCATTATATCCAGCTAAGTCACAAGTAGAACAGACCTACTGAAACCAATGACTTGACAAACTAAGTGCATTGGTCTACTCAGAGTATAGCTTAATTGGGTACAATTCTTGGACAGGGCATACCTCTCTTTCCCAACCCTCTCAATACAAACAACATACTTTTTTAAAAAAGTAAGTCTTTGTCCAATGAATAAAGCCAACCAAGAGGTCTTTAAAGAAACAGAATTGTGGGCTTTTACTTCACCTCTTCATCAGATTTACAATTAGCAGAGAAAGCCTGCATTCCTGTTCATTAAATGAACTGTAGCTCCAGAACGCTTTCATGTCTTCTGCTATCCCCTCCAGAGGGTGAATGCTTAGAAACAGCATGATTTTCCTAACTGCATCAGGACTGCTCTTATTTCCCTTTCATTCATTTCCATAAAAACCATTCAAAGTGCAGGCTATAACTTAAGGGGGGAAATTCCTCTAGCACCAATCTAGTTTCAAGTGGTTGGGAGGGGAGTCCCTCACCTTCTCGTTTCCATCATTTTCCAGAGAACATTGTGGTTAAATAAGGAACTTGCTAAGTTGGTATTTAGCATTTCAACATTAAATACAAAAGGAGGGACCTGCTGCTCTTTTCAACAAACTCATTTATGGAAATCAATTTGAACAGGGTGTTTACAGAGTACGTGTAAGCAATATCAGCCTAATTCTGTGTAAGGCAGTAAACCTATTCTAGCTCAAGTTTCTCTCTGACGTGCCAATTTTTCATCCCCAGAGGGATTTTAATGGGGGTGGGGGGCGGGTTGCACAGAGGAACACGCATTCTTAGTGGACCTCAGCTTCAATTTGTACAAGTGGTACAGTCAAGTCACAAATATACCACCTCGGCTAGGGGGTGGTGAGGTGGGCCCCTGCCAGGGACACAGGCAATGGGGGGGGGGCAAAATTGGCTTAAAAATATGTCCATAAATATTGATTATTGCCTCATAAGAAATGGTTTTAAATAGAGGGTGAATTGAATGGGGGGGTTGGAGGAGAGGCGGAAAGAAGAGATAATTTGTCCATGGCTAGGGGGTGCAATCTGGACAGTTCTGCTAGGGGCGCAAGATCACTCAGCTACGGCTCTGGCAACAAACATGCCCATTATGTGACGTTAAAGGAGTAGCAGTTGTAATAACCTAGGCCCAGGCGAAACCCGTGTGCTGGTGGTAATCTTGTATGTGGAGTGGAGGAGTGAACTCCCTCCACATTACATCAAAATACATGAGTGACATGGAGCCTTGAACGCAGAGCCCAAAGGCACAGCCACTGGGTTTGCATGATTTTTAGGCTGAAAGATCCTGCAAATGAGGGTCCATGCAGCCCCAAGATCACACATTCTTAGTTAAAACAGTTATACACCATGTTGACTATGTACAAAGTGACCTAAAAAAGTAAAAAATCTTAAAAATATAAAACACAGTTCAAGTAATAATAATATTTAACGAAGTATGACTACCCACCAGGGGGACAAAATACTGCAGTGCCATCCATATGGTGCCAGGGCCATGTGACTTGAGGCACCAAGAGGAGCTTGGCTGCGTTCCTCAATTTGATTTCTCAACAGGATTTCCCCTTTTCCTGACCCCTGTGTATGTTTCATCTTTTTAAAATTTTATTGTTATTCAAGCAACTTCAAATCGAGTTAAGTTTTATCTGTCAACCACTTTGTGTAGGAGGCCATATTCAATGCCAATATAAATGTAAACATTCACCAAGTACTAGCAGACAGGATTGCAAAACACATTCTTTCCATTCTTAAAAAGAAATCAAGCCAGGACATCTACAATTACAAATCTGAAAAGCAAGACAACAAATATTTTCCCCAAAAAGGTTCTTTTCAGAGTGCTGTTTATAGATTGGGCAGGAGGCCCCTATTTTTCCACTAAAGACTACCATCATGGGAAGAAGTCCCAGGTCAGTGTCGAAATGGGACCCTACAGTAGCAGTGAAGAGAAAACTTAGGACACTGGGCTTTCAAGGCCAGTGCTTTATCCCAGAGGAGTAGTCTATCTGTAGCTATAACAACAAGCAAGCAAGCTGCTTTGAAGAATACCTGCATTCTTTGGAATCAGGATGTGATGGCAGAGAACTACAGTCTCTCTTTTGACTTGCCCATTCATATCCCTGTGAGCAGCAACTCTCCACTGAAATTTCTGCAGAAAGAAAAAACAATTGTGTTTTAGAAGCACTCAGGAAATGACATTGAGGAATCATCTGTCCACCCTCCCTGCAGAGGCGGATCTAGCTGCTCTGGCACCCAGTGTGGCACACATGCTGGGCACCCAGGGGCGGGGTGAGTGGCGAGT
Organism: Podarcis pityusensis; assembly: GCF_964106645.2. Classification (NCBI taxonomy): domain Eukaryota; kingdom Metazoa; phylum Chordata; class Lepidosauria; order Squamata; family Lacertidae; genus Podarcis; species Podarcis pityusensis. Next base: position 97,634,105 of record NC_138032.1, on the reverse strand, counting down.
GTCCCAGGGGGGCGGAGCTGCGATGTCACTCACCCCCCCAGGGATGATGCCTGGGGCGGGCCGCAGCCACCGCACCCCACTTCCTCCACCGGATGACATAATGAGGGTGCAATGGAGGCAGCAATGTATGCCACCTTTGCTGCCTTCACTGACACTACGAAGGTTTGATGAGGAGCCCTTGCCAGTGTTCGGCTGCATTCAGCCGGACCTTTCTCCCACTTGCATTTAAGTTGTCTCCCAGCTTGTTTCCTTGCCCTAAACTCTGGAGTATACCAGGGAGCCAAACCTGAACCTACTGCCAACCAGCTTTCTTGAGTGACCTAATGAATGAAGAATAATGTCTCAGTGATCCTCTTTTAAACTGCTTTCAACTGTATATCTGAGATATAATCATAAAAATGCTGTTACTGCTCTTAGATTGAAATAATCCAGTTGGAGTAAGGATGTGGAAAAAGCACAGTAAAATCTTATGAAATCAAGATGAATTAAAAACTATTTTTAAATGAAAAATGCAGAAGTGAAAAGACAGAACACATGTGGGAAATTAAGGAATTTAAAATTACAAAGAAAAAGAAATTAGCTATACAGCTGACAAATACATTAAAAGGAAAAAGAATACCAAAAAGAACTAAACTGAACAGACTGCAGTCCTGAACACTCTGACATTTAGGCAGCCTGACTGTGTGCGCATTGCAACCTTAGTTATTTGGACTTCAGATTATTTGTGGACAATGGCCAGGTCTAGCAAAATAAACACAGTTAATGAGCAACAGGATTACAGACATACTTAATATTTCATGCACAAAAGTTCACTACGCAGCAGGAACATTAGAACTAATAAACGAGTCACTCTAATTGTTATTTAAAAAAAAATATTGCAGTCTTACAACTGGTTCAAATCACTGTCTAGGCTGGCCAAAACTCCAGCTGAAAGAATTTCAATGACATTGGATTAGACACAGTGGTGTCCAAACATTTTTCAAAGAGGGCCAGATTTGATGAAGTGAAGGGCCATGAGGGCCAACCAAAGTTGTTGGCAGTTGTTTTTAGGATTTTACCAGATTAAACCGACTGGAGGGCCAGATTAGGCCCCCCAAATAGACTTTGGACATGCCTTCAAGTAACTCCAAAGTGTGCAATACGCAAGGCGTCAGTCAGTAGGCGTTACAACAGCCGTCTTCCTTCTTTCATACCATTCCAAAATTATGAATATTCTGGGGCAAATCAAGCTGCCCTTGGGCAAATCAAGCTGCCCTTGACAGTTTTTGTTGTGTGTAAAATGTTGAAACTGATCAGATGATCTGAATTTACAATCTTGGCTGAGAGAAAAGTCTAGCCTTAAGAAAAAAGCAGACACTAATACTGCAGAAGAATTAGCCCCTTATCATATACAGTGGTACCTCGGTTTACAAACTTAATCGGTTCCGGAAGTCCGTTCTTAAACCGAAACCGTTCTTAAACTGAGGCGCACTTTCCCTAATGAGGCCTCCCGCCGCTGGTGCCCTTCCACCGTTCAGCTCCCATTCTTAGACCGAGGTAAAGTTCACAAACCAGGACACTACTTCCAGTTTTGAGGAATTTATAAACTGAATCGTTTGTAAACAGGACTGTTCTTAAGCCGAGGCACCACTGTATACATATCCAACAAAGCCCCATATATTATAAATATATATCAAACAAACTGGGGCCTTTCTCATGCTACCGGGGTTCACATACTTGAGCCAGCCTGGGTAGCCAGATAAAATTTGTGGTTGCAATGACCCCCAATAGTGGATGATACAATCTTGCATCTAGTAGGGTTGCCATGTGTCCTCTTTTTCCAGGACACATCCTCTTTGTCATGGATATGTAAAATGAGAGTCATCATAGTGATCCATAGTTAAAAGAAGTTGGTAAATGTGTCTTCAAAATACAGCAACCCAAGTACTGCCATATTGAGTGCACCGAACAGAGAGCAAGCATGCACATAACACATCTATTTCATGCTGAATGTCAGGAGTAGGTTGGCAATAAATCACAAGTTAACTCTTTCTTCAAAGAAACTCAGGTCAACTCAGGAGGTCAACTCAGGAGGCCAGGCCTAGTGAGCACAGCAACTCATCCCGGTAGATTGTGCCCCTATGAGCCGTTGTGGGGACTGAAGGTCCCCACCTTCCCACAGTTCCTTAAGTCTTCTCCTCCCCCGGGTCCTTCCCAGGCAACCTGAGACTTTGCCGCCTTGTTTGTTTTTGCTTCACCCTCTTCATACCCCTTCTGTTTCTGAGAGACCAGGTGGGAGGAGATCAGGTCACAGCAGGAGGGGGAGAACCCCTGGCTTCTTCACCAGCCAGACTCATCTCTGCCTCTTGGCCCCTCTCCTCTTGAGCCTCTGATTGTGCCTCCGATTCTGGACTGCTCTCTGCCACAGACTCTTCCTGCTCACTAAACCCTGTTACATTTCACCTTCTGATACCTTCTCTTCCCAGTCTTCTCCCTCTCACCATTCATCATCCCACTACTACCAATCCCCAGACCTTGAGCCTTCATCTCGTGGGAATTCTCCCAGAGGTTCCTCAGCTGTCGCCTCCCATCACTCCTCAGCATCCAGCCAGTCCATGACAGTGAACTTCCAAAACATTCAGAACATAATCTGCTTAGTGGAGGGCAATTCGCCCCTAGTCTTGTGCTTCTCTGTTGACATTTCCTGACCACCTGAGAAGCACAATGTAAATGTTGCAAATGAGGAAGGTGATGCTCCATCAGATGAGCAAATCTACCACACACCCCACACACAACCATCTTCAGGTGAGAAAGTAATGCCTTTATTAGATCCATGAACTTGTTGGCCTATATGTGGTAGTTACTATGACATCCTCAATACTAGTCCCTTCAATTTAAAAATTGCAAATTAAACTGTCACACAGTGTGTTGAACTCTTCAACTTTCAAATTCTGAAAATTGAGGGATGCTAAAAAGTTGTAACATGGCTTGGGAATGCAAAAGATATTTTGGTTAAATTAATATAACTTTGTTTTGTAAGTAAAATATACATAAAATTGCACAGAAATCATTTAAAATGATTGCCAAGTACTTGTATATTATTATTATTATTATTATTATTATTAAGCATCACCTAACATTTTCAGAGGGATGCAGGTGGCGCTGTGGGTTAAACCACAGAGCCTAGGACTTGCCGATCAGAAGTTCGGCGGTTTGAATCCCTGTGACGGGGTGAGCTCCCGTTGTTCAGTTCCTGCTCCTGCCAACCTAGCAGTTTGAAAGCACGTCAAAGTGCAAGTAGATAAATAGGTACTGCTCCGGCGGGAAGGTAAACGGCGTTTCTGTGCACTGCTCTGGTTTGCCAAAAGCGGCTTAATCATGCTGGTCACATGACCCAGAAGCTGTACACCAGCTCCCTTGGCCAATAAAGCGAGATGAGCGCCGCAACCCCAGAGTCGGCCACGACTGGACCTAATGGTCAGGGGTCCATTTACCCTTTACCTTTTAACATTTCAGAAGGTAAAATTAATATTAGTTGGTTTTCCAAAAGCAGTTTATATGTTTCTTCATCAAATTCAGACTTACCAAGCTAAATATTGTCCAATCACAAAAATAATATTGGATTTGAATTCCTCACACTCAAAACATATTTTAAATACCCCCCTCACTGAATAAATTTGCAAAAAATAAATTTTACCCCCTAAAATGATATGCCCTAATGGACTATGCCATTTGACAGTACCAGCGGAGAAGAAAACCTGGGATTACATTAGCGCCATTTACTCATCCTGCCCCCACACTTCACCTCACCAGCACACAGAGATAGCAGTGCATGGAAGGGGAAGCAGGACAACACCCACTGGACCAGCCTCAACAGCTATGCACTCAGCACAATGCCTGAAATGAAAGCCTGCAGTCATACAAATGTACTGTACACCTATAACCCTCAGGGTTCCCGATTGCATGGAGAGTCTGCCCATCAGCTGCCCCTTCAAACTTCTGAGGGCACAGAAGTTAGGAGTGGGTGGGCACATCCCTGTTGAGACACCATGCCCTGATGGCGTAAACTGGGTATCTGTTTAACAGGGCATTGACGAGGAATCTCTGGTTTACACTAGGGTCACATCCAGTGCTATTTTTCAAGAAAAAGAGGTGCCAGAACTCACCCTGAATGCCCACCTGAGGGGCCAGGACCTGAGTTCCAGAGAGTTCTGGCTCGAAAAAAGCCCTGCTCACATCCACACTCGGAGCACGGATGGGTTGACCAGAAAGGCAAAGGCAAAAGCATCTCTTATGCTTAACTTATAAAGAATGTTACACCTTACAGATTTATCATTTATCGATATGCATATTTACTCGGAAGTAAGCGGCACCACATAAGTGAGCAAGAGCTGGCTTCCGAAATGAATTTGTCTCCTCCTTTCTCCTTTCGTGAAAATGTTTCTGAATGTCGAAATTTCCAAGTATTGGGTATCGTAAAATAACCTCAAGGAAAAATAACTTCAGTCTCGTCGAAATCAACTACGCTCAGAATAGGGCAGATTAGGGCGCTTTAGTTTAGTTGCAAGAAACTAGTAACCTGCACGCCAACTCGAGGGGCTTCAGTCCCCAGCCAGGCTCAAAGACACCCCCAAAACACACACACACTTTCCACGAGCGCAGACTCTTTTGCCCCGGGTCAAATCCTGGCTTTCCCAGCCCGTGGCGGGGGAGGGGGGAGGCAGCCGGTCTTCTCCTCCTCGTCCTCGCCCTACAATTCAAACATTTTGCAGCATTGCAGCTGTTTGCTTACCTTGCGCGCCGCACAAAGGCACCGAAGCCAGAAGAAGGAGCAGCCGGATCCTGCGCAGATTCTCCATCAGTGAGCGGCGCGGAAGCGGCAGGAAAGGAGCCGGGCAGGAGAGCGCAGCAGCCGCGGGCAGGGGCTTCACTCTGTCTGAGTTTGAGTTGACTTTCTTGCTCCTACCTCGGCTAAAGCCCCCCTCGCCACTCAGGGCCGGTCGAGAAGGAAGGAGCCTGCAAGGATTACCCGCTACAAAGTAACTGTGCGGGGAGTTAATTTGCCGCCTTCCTGCCTTCCTTTCAATTATCCCGCTTGCAGACGTTGAAGGTGAAACATAGCCTGGAGGCGGGGCCTTTTAAAAGTCCTCTGCTGGATCCAGGGGTGGTCCTTCTCCCGCCCCCCCCCCCCCGCCGGTTTTCTTCTTATTACAGAGTCTGTCTCTCTCTCTCTCAACCAACTTAGGAACCTTGGGAAACAACCTCGTGGCCAAGACTGACTGGTTCAGGTTTCCTCCTCCAAACAGAAAGGGAATTCTCGAAATACCTTCAGCGCAAGCAAAATCCCACATAAACAAAAAAAGTGGGATGCCGGAAAAAGTCAAGGCCGCTTCCTGGCCGCTCAGTGGAAAGTTTAAAAGTCTCCTACAGATTGTCCTGAATGTATGTGTATTAATGACTGAGAGAAAATCTGGAGCTGAAAAAAGGAGGCAAAGGAAGCAATGCAAAAATTCTCCAATTACAGCACACTCGCTTAAATGGTATCTCGTTTTTATCTTATCCAAACAAGATGCAGAGTGATCTTTGGTCCAAAGGAGGATCTGCCCGGAGCCCATCAGCCTCCCTCCGGCTGCGCTGTTTGTGTGGGGATTAGATTAACTGAGGGTCAAATGTTATTTCAATAAGAGCAGATGGTGCTGAGTCCTATTTGAAGAGAGGAGTTGCTTCCTAGGCTTGCAGGTTACCCCCACCCCATTCCTCTAAGAGCGCTCTGGGCTTCCCATTTACACAGAACTCTAGTAATCATCCCAGGTGACCAGCAGTCAATGACTTACAAAACTGGACTGTTCTACATCCACATTTAATCTTCAACCAGTGAGCCCCAAAATACTGTAGTTAATTTGTTTAATGGTTTGGTTGGAACTCTAAGATACTATTATTATCCTCATTACTTATATCTGGATGGTTTGTTAAGGCTCTATGAACTGCCATCTGATCAGACCAATGCCCATCTCGTCCAGCATTCTGTGTCCAGCTGTGGGCTGGAGGGGACCACCTGCCTCTGTTGGTCCATGGACAATGCAATTAATATGGGTGCTGTTAGCAACTGATAATTGCCTTCTGTTGTTTCCCCCCTATTATTATTTCATTATCACAGGAGTGGAATCTGGTAATTTTTTGTAAAATGACACCTTGCGCAAGGCCCCCCCAAATAGATCTTCACAAGTATGGATCTTCTCAATATTGCGCCGCCTCGGCTTGGTGCCTTCTAAATCTGGCACTGGCTTACCACATTGCACAGCATAGAGAGTTGCCTGGGACAGGAAATCAGTTCCAAAGGTTAAAGCAGGGGTCAGCAACCTTTTTCAGCCATGGGCCAGTCCACCATCCTTCAGACCATGTGGTGGGCCAGACTATATTTTTTTTTGGGGGGGGGGAATGAACAAATTCCTATGCCCCACAAATAACCCAGAGATGTGTTTTAAATAAAAGAGCACATTCTACTCATGTAATAACATGCTGATTCCCAGACCATCCGTGGGCCGGATTTAGAAGGCGATTGGGCCACATCTGGCCCACGGGCCTTAGGTTGCCTACCCCTGGGTTAAAGGGTTGTTTAGTGGAGGCAGAAAGGAAATACAGAGATACCCACTTGGTAGCAGTAGTGAGGACCAAGGAAGGAGGTACTAAGCTAGCTGTTTCACTTGTCTGCCCTCCTTCTCATGGTGTAGGCTGCAGCCCGCCTGCCCCCCGCCCCCGTTACCCTGGCCACTCTGCCTTTTTGGGCAGCTTGGATGATGCACACATGCATTGGCATATTTGCATACACATTTGCATATTTCCTCAATGCCAGGTTCCTGAGGCTCAAGGAGCAGAGCCTGAAAACTCAAGGGCAGTGCCAGACAAAACGAACGGAGCCAGTCATCTCTTGACGACTTACTGTCTTCAGAACAGGATTCTTGCCCTCCTTCTCACAAGTTTTCAAAATATATTTATTAGACCTTACTGGCATCTGTCTCAATTTCCTCTAAGAGAAAAGGCAAGTGAGACTGGAACAATATGACGAGAAAAGGGAAGGAGGCTAACTTTTACGATAGTCTGCAAATGAGACTTCTGAAAATAGTCCTCTGCGCATCCTGAAATTTAACCCCTCGCCCTGGAAGTCCTGGGAAGCAAGCCAAACCTCTGACATTTCCAGTCCAAGCAAACCCAAGTCTTGGGAGTTCGTTTGTCTGGTGCCACACTTCACAAATAAAAATAGTACAAAAGTGAGTATTTGGGGTTTTTTAACTAAGGAGCAAAACAAACATGATCCTTTCCATCTCAACCCAAATCTCCACAGAGCATCTGCCCTCCAGGCGGCTGCTGGCTTTATCTGAAGCCAAACTATTTGGAGGTAAAATTGAACTGTCACAGAGCAAAACTAAAACAAGCAAAACTGCAGTCAGGATGGTGACATAATGGAAATTCATTCCCTGTTGCCTTTACTCTGTTTGCTTCCAATATTAGCACCTTTGCTTCATGTGCAACTTAGAGTATGTGCTATATATTGCAATGTTTGCATGAAAGCTCTCTTCATAAAGAGCTTCTAATAACTTTTTGCATGTGTTGTGAGCTCCTGTTGCTCTGTCCCAGGTCCTGCCAACCTAGCAGTTTGAAAGCACAAAGTGCAAGTAGATAAACAGGTACCACTGCGGTGGGAAGGTAAATGGAGTTTCCTTGCGCTCTGGCTTCCTTCACAGTGTCCCGTCGCACCAGAAGCAGTTTAGTCCTGCTGGCCACATGACCCAGAAAGCTGTCTGCAGACAAACGCCGGCTCCCTTGGCCTGAAAGCGAGATGGGCACCGCACCCCATAGTCAAGCTTGACTGGAATTAACCACCCAGGGGTCCCTTACCTTTTACTTATATAGGCAGCCAGGAAATATTCTTATTAGGTCAATAAATTAGGTTGATATTGATTGATATTTTTATAATCAATTTTTATTAAAAGTTTTAGAATACAATAAAAGTAAAACAGGTGGGGGGGAAAGGAAGAGCATAAAAAGAAAAGAAAATGAGGAATAAGATGAAGAAGAGAGAGAGAAAGGAAGGAAGGAAGGAAGGAAGGAAAGGAGGAAATACAAAGCCCTCTCTCTTTACTCTTAGTCCACACAAAGGGAAGTACGTAAGCCAACCCAGCTCTCGCCTGGGGGCTTTTCCCTCTTCCCCCAGCCTCCCACCCTGGGGATCCTCTCTGCCTCTCACGGAGGGCCTTTCATCTTCCATCCGTCACAGAACATAAATGTAGAAAGAGCTAACGAAAAAGAACAGAGTTTGAAAACCATAGAGAAAAAAAGATATAAAGAAAATTTGATTTAAAAATTGATCAACAGAAAAGGAGCTGCTGATTAATTACTGAGAATTTATATTTTTAAAAATAAAAAATATAAATAATTTTTAGTTCAAAACAAAACGTCTTGAAAGATGCATTATCTCTCATCACACAACAGAGAATGCCTCTTCTAAGATGGTGCCTACTGTGATGTGTGCATGCATCATCCAAAATAAGTATGTATTTAAATCAGAACTAATGCTTAATTTGTATGCAAATTTATGCAGAATTGCAGGGCATTTCAAATAGGTGGAACTGCCAAATCCAAGGCCGTGCCAAGCTGGGTAGAAGGCTGGGAAGGGCAGTATCTCCTCATCCTCCTGTTTCTGGGTGCAAGGAAAACTGAGCGTTCATTCTGAGAGTGAGCCAGGGCAATGGAGTAGCTGCCCAAGCTCCCTCTATTTAAAGGACATATGATCCTTGAAATAAGAATATTGATGTCATTTTGTATACACCCACAACTTAATAATTTGCTTTGAAAAACAGCATTTTAAAAAATAGACTTGAGTTCAATCACCCTATAAATAGGCTTTTAAAATACTTCACATTGAGAAAAGATCTGCTTTTCAGCTGTTACACTATGAATTATTGACACCAGCTTAAAACCTAATATAGCAGTTGGATTTATTCTGTTAATACATTTCCCATAAGCTTTTTGGAGGAAAAAAGACTTAATAAATGCTGCTGTAAATATATGAAAAGCAGAACAGTCTATAATTGGGAACACGTGAGGAGAGAGGCTTAAAAAGAAGAAGTTTAATGTTCAAATATGTAATTTAGGATATGATAGCCTACCATTTAGGGAGGCCTGGCTAGAAGGCCCCGCAGGAGCACGTTCCATCTTGGGGGAAGTGCCTGGGCCCAGAGCCCTTACTGGGACCCCCATCCTTTCAGGGTCCCCCCCCCCCCAGCAAACAAATGATTGGGCCTTCTTTTTCATTCTTCCCCAGCACCAGTGATGCACTGCTATGTTGGGGGCATAGTGGGGCATTAAAAAGACTTGGTGTTCCTCTCAGGGGCAGAAGGCACAGATTAAAAAAAGAATTCTTAATGGAAGTTACAAGTCCTAGTTTGCGCAGCCTGCCTGTACTGAGCCAAGTGAAGCTAGTTTGGAAATTAGATTTCCTCTTTTGAAATTGCTAAATTATTTGCCAGAGCAGTTTTCTTGTAGCAAGGAGTTCTGCAGCTCAGCTTTCTCCAAGTTAAATACATATATTCACTCTGGAAGTCCTGTGACTCAGCTCTCCGTTTTAAGAGGAATTTGCTGTTCCAGAGCCTCAAAAGAATACAGCTTTTCATTTTATATCTTTCCCTTCCCCCACGTCCCTCAAGCTGTTTTTGCTCCTCTTCTGCAATTTCTCCTCTCTGTCTTCTTTCACACTTCCACCCTCAAACTTTATGTCATCCCTCCTTTTAAACCCATTCGCCCTGCAAAACAACAACTAGTTTCCCTCTCTTATCCTGTTCCTTTCTCTTCCCACTTTATTATTTTAAGAGATATGAACCATTCATCTCTCTTTCTAATTCCCTTCAGCGCTTCCTCTGCCGCTTCCCCCTCAGAGGAAGGATATTCCCCCCCAACACACATTTCTCTGGCTCTCCTGCAGGGCAGTTTCAGTCCAACCAAGAAGCAGCGCATGAACATGAGGATGCTGAGCAGGTTGTGGCGCTGAGGCACAAAGGGGACCGAGGTCTACTGGTGCTCTCTGGCCCTCCATTTCAGCCAGTCAAGTTGGCTGTGTTCGGGGAAATTGCATCACAACTTTGGCAGGAAGTCTCCTGAGAAATTGTGCTTGTGTTGGAGACCCACACATGCATCTTTCCTTTTCTTCTTCTTCTTCTTCTTTGCTTCCCCTTAAGTCCCTCGGCTCTTCTTCCTGAAACCTGGAATTTCTGGCCCACCCCTCACGCCTCCCTCTCCACACACGGCACTTTCCCTCAAGCTGGAAACCATTTCCTTTCCACTTAAGCGTCACATCAACAAGGAAATTCTTAATAATCACATTAAACATGTTGCATGTGAGCTGGTATCAGTCTGAAAGCTGGGGTACAAATGTAGTAAGACATCATTACACAAATTAGCACAGTCTCCCGGGCAGGCCTTTCAGCCTTGAACATGGCGGACGCAGCCCCCTTTCCCCTCAGACCAAGACACAGGGAACCAGTAATTATTCAAATCATTGTTTGGGGTTCCCTCTCCAGCACTGTCTGCAGAGATTAAAGAGGCAAGTACATGCAAGGGTTGCTACATTTTGAAACCATTTAAATTATGCCCTGTACATTTGCTTTTGAAAGGGGTGGGTGGAGAACCAGGCCTGCTGATCATGACTGTCATTTCCAGTCACTTCCACAGACAACATTTGGTTCTTATTATCAAAAGATAACCACATAAGCGGGGGGAGGGGGCGTGCAGGAACAAAAAAGACTGTCCAAAGTGCCATAAGAATTCCTCAGCCATGCACCATTCTGAAAGCATTTGTTACTGAGGCTTTCAGAAACATCTGTTATTTTTTATTTTGCATGTCCAAGTAAATTTTATGTCTTGTTTCCTTTGTATTATCAGGACTGACAAAACATTAATGTTTGATTTAGCTGAAAAGAATATATATAAAGAACACCCTGTGTATTTTAATACTTTGGATTGAGAAGTGAATTAAATACATACAAATGACATTAAGGATTACCTAACCAAGGAAAAATAACAAAGAATACCTATTTCTGTGCACTTTTTCTGTAGTCTCTCAGATTCACAGCATAATTCCAACCCTGGAAATAAGACTAGGCCATTCTGCATGTTAGCTTGCAAGCCATTTTGGAGTACTGTACATAAGTGAGTGAATAAATAAATACCAGTATATGTAAATTAATTTTTGCCTTTTAAATTAATGCATTTACAGTGGTGCCTCGGGTTAAGAACTTAATTCATTCTGGAGGTCCGTTCTTAACCTGAAACTTCTTAACCTGAAGCACCACTTTAGCTAATAGGGCCTCCTGCTGCTGCCGCGTGATTTCTGTTCTCATCCTGAAGCAAAGTTCTTAACCCGAGGTACTATTTCTGGGTTAGCGGAGTCTGTAACCTGAAGCGTATGTAACCTGAAGTGTCTGTAACCTGAGGTACCACTGTATAGGACTGGAGAGTATGGAAGCACTTTTACAGTCAATATCGCATTAATTCACACAACACAACTTTACCATAGATACATAAATATCAAATGGAAGGCTGCATTCTGTCAGAGGTACTTGCTTGTTACACATATACAATGATGGTTAGGTAATTTCAGACCCTGAACTTAATGGTCTTATGGTATTATACATTATCCAAGTTCAAAATGTGTGAATCCAGTGTTGCTGTGCTATGGGACCTTCCTGCTCCTTCTGTCTTGTCCTCCTGCTCCTTGGGCTCAGGCAGGAGAACCCCAATGGATTTATGTAGTCATGACTAATGCAAATATAGGATAGAGAGACATGAGGATGACCGGGGGACGGGCGACGGGCGACGGCTTAACACAGTAGGCTGTCTTTATTGCAATACATATACCCACCTATAAATGAAAGATTTCTAATCCCGCTCCCTTCAGCCTTAGGACTGCATTTCCTCTCTGCATTTGGGAATGGGAACTAAGGAAGTCAGACCCTTCTTAAACTCCATGGCCTGAACAAGGAAATATGCCCAAGAGTTTTAGGAGTATTCACATGTCCCCCAGGTGCACTTATAAGTGACCAGAAGTAGACGAAGGTAGAGTACCCAGCACAATGGATCCAGGAAGGAAAGTTGCTAAATGTGCAACCATCTCTGAAAAAGATCCAAATAATGCAATCTGCTGAGAGTTTCTTTATGTCTATTAAAAACAATAAGGAGTCTTGCAACACCTTAAAAACTATTTTATTACGGCGTAAGTGGACGAACTCCACTTCATCAGAGGCATGAATAATATACATTAGTTGGCAAGTCTGTTGTAAAAGAGCCAGATTTCAGGCAGCGTGGAAGTGTGGAAAACCATATGGTATCCTTCACAAAGGCTTTTGAAACACTGCTGCAAAAATGACTCCAGGCAAGGAGGGAGCATGTTGCAATTACAGCATCCTCACCATATGTTTTGTTAGTCAGGATATGGGTTGAAAAGCATGGCAACAAGAAGCTACGATAATATGCTGGGGAGATGCATGCTGCTTTGGAGCACTAGTTTTTAAGATTATTCAGGGAGAACTTAAAGTCCTCTTCCCTTTAAATAATATGCCAATATGATATAAATCCAGATACACACAATGGCATAACTATGGAGCTAAAGGTGGGATTATAGAAAAACAACCCTGACCTGCTTCAAGGAGGCTGGCTACTTCTTACTGAGGAAGGAAACTCAGACGTCTGGTGGGAGCCCACAAGACTGAACGCTTCTTTCTATAAACTATTCTCCCCATGCAGAGAACACAATATCAGGGGAAAGGCGCTTGTCTGCTGACAGACTACTTTTCTATGTGCAGGGATTTATTTATTTTTATTATGAAGGAACATTCAATCATGTGAGACCCTAGTTGGTGTCTGAAGTGGTACAGCTCAGTCACATGTTTACCACCTAAACAAGGACTTGGCACAAGAAGCTTAGTTATTGGGTGACATCCTTCCTCTCTGCAATGTGCACAGCCCTGGATGGAAAAGAAAAATAGGCATGGAGGCTTGCATCTGGTTAAGCCTCCACACAATCCTTCTTTTTATTTTCCAGGCAGAGCCTTATTAAGCATGTGTAATAAATCCCTGTGACTGTCATTCATTTTAACTGTTTTTAATACAGAATTTTAAATGACTGTCACCCGCCCTGGGGCCTTGGGATGAAAGGTGGATAAAAATTTAAATAAATAAATATTACCTCTTGCTGAAAGAGAAAGAACTAAGTTGTGTGGATGTAGAATTCTATATGTGCTGCATCCCTATCCCAGATGATCATCTTCATTTTTAAACAGTGTTTTACATCTCTTAATCCATCTCAATCCCTTTCTACTAGTGATGCCCATTCCCTTAATAAGCATTGGTTCTTGCATCTATGCTATGTCGGGGGTTTTTCCCCTCATTAAGTTCTAGGAAGCTTAAGCTGGGAACATCTACAATACACTACACCATACAATAGCATAGCATTATTTTCAACACAAGGCAGCACAAGGTACAGTTCTAGAAACATAAAAACGTACTGATGGCAAATACCTCCGAACGGAGCTGGTTGCAAAGATCTCCGAAGAAAACCTTGGACATTTTGAGAAGGGTAATGGCATACTCTGCACTGGTTCCTCAGTTCCAAATTTCTTAAACCTATCCCTGGTAGATCACTATCCCTGTTTTGTCTTTCAGGTAGGTTTTGACAAAATTGTTTTTTTTAAAAAAATGTTACTGTAAATCGCTACAGTTTTAATTCGTTTCTTTCCCCTGGTTCCCTAGAAGTTAAATCTCGGAAAGTAGGAGAGAGGTGCATATGTAAGCTGACAGGGCACTACATCAGAAAGCTGTCTGGAAATATTTGCCCCTGGTTAAGAAGAAGAAGAAGAAGAGTTTGGATTTGATATCCCGCCTTTCACTCCCTTTAAGGAGTCTCAAAGCGGCTAACATTCTCCTTTCCCTTCCTCCCCCACAACAAACACTCTGTCAGGTGAGTGAGGCTGAGAGACTTCAGAGAAGTGTGACTGGCCCAAGGTCACCCAGCAGCTGCATGTGGAGGAGCGGGGAAGCGAACCCGGTTCCCCAGATTACGAGTCCACCGCTCTTAACCACTACACCACACTGGCTCTCTGGTTATAATTTGTAGTCAATAGAATTTGACCAGTTGCTTCCTAAAAGTGCAGCCATGGAATTTTCAAGGTTATGTTACTATGAGAAGAACTCAGCTGGCCAGAACATTCTTAAAGGACTGAACCGAAATGCCTTAGAGGCCCTCGCAGTGCTGAGGCTGGAAGGATTCCTATCTACATCATCAAGAGAAATATTGGCTTGTCTGCTCTTCCTAGCTTCCAGCTACTATGAAGTGCATTGCAAACAGTGGTCTGAACTGACTGCTTTTAATGAAAGGGCAGGTGCTGTGCTGTTTTTATTGTAATTATTTGTATGTTTTAAACTTACAGTGGTATCTCAGGTTACATACGCTTCAGGTTACAGACTCCGCTAACCCAGAAATAGTGCTTCAGGTTAAGAACTTTGCTTCAGGATGAGAACAGAAATCGTGCTCCGGCAGCGCAGTGGCAGCAGAAGGCCCCATTAGCTAAAGTGGTGCTTCAGGTTAAGAACAGTTTCAGGTTAAGAACGGACCTCTGGAACGAATTAAGTACTTAACCCGATGTACCACTGTATTTTATATATGTATATACAGTAGTTTTAATTTTATCAATGTTTAATTGTTTTTTAATTGTTGTTTTTTCTATGTTTTTGCAACATTTTTTATTATCTATAAGCCACCTTGAGTCCAACCAGGGAAAAAGGTGTGGTAGAAATAAATATATTAACAACAAACAGCTGCAGCTTTGCTTATATCAGCATTAAAAGTACTGTTAGAAAGGGGGCAGTAATTCTCCAGTATACTGTATTTTTTGCTCCATAGGGTGCACCAGCCCATAGGACGCACCTAGTTTTTTTGGGGGGGAAATAAAGAAAAAAAATTATTTCCCCCCCAGCCCGAGCTTCCCCCACCCCAGCCCCCAGAACAGGCAGCTCTCTGCAAGCCTTGGAAGACCGGCGTGACTTCCCGCCGGGTTCCCATGCCTTGCGGATATCTGCCTGAAGCCCAAACTGGGTCACGGAACAGCGAGATGGCTGCGCTCCACCTCCCCGCTGTCCCCCAGCTTGTGGGGCTGGCGGCGGAGAGAAGCACGCTTCTCCCCGCCGCCAGCCTCCAAACCAGGTCGGGGAACTGAAGCCCCTGACTTCGAGATGCAGGCTGCTATCCGCAAGCCTAGGGAGCCCGACGGGAACTCCCGCGGGCTCCCAAGGCTTGCGGAGAGATTCCTGAAGCCTGGAGAGCGAGAGGGGTCGGTGCGCACCGACCCCTCTCGCTCTCCACGCTTCAGCGAAAGCCTGCATTCGCCCCATAGGATGCACACACATTTCCCCTTCATTTTTGGAGGGGAAAAAGTACATCCTATAGGGCAAAAAATACGGTATTTTTCTGCTGTTTTTCTCTTCACCCTCCAACTCTTCCTTACAATTTTAAATTCATATCTGAGATAAAGCGATGCTATTTATGTACATCAAAATTTTATGTTGAATGGGATGAGAATTGAGAATAGCACAGTTATTTCCATTGTGTATGTTGTGTGCACTTGAACTCTGTGAGCCCGAAGTACCCACCTATGATGGAGGCTTCCTGCTACATCTCTGCATGACTCACGGCTCCAACCTTTCTCTCCTCCACCTCAGTTAATCCCTGCTGGGAGCAGGTAATTCTGCCCCTTTTCTGCATTGGTTGCAGAAATGTAGTAGAACTACTTGCTCTCTCCTAGGAGCCTGCTCTGGGCTCCCCCCCCCCCCCAGGTATTAAGAGTATGCTTCGATTTTAATCCAGGGAAAAATTCTCTCTGTTATCAGAAGTTTGGAATGAGTAGAATAGTTGGACTGCAACACAGGTTTGGAAAATATGTGAAACTGTTGGAGTGGAAACATTTAGTTCAGCAAAACCACAGACACCTCTTTATATACATTAACAGTTAGTTTTAGCATCAACTGCAGAAATAAAAAATGGCTGAAATATATTCTGGTCCCAATCCAGCAAATTAGATCCATCCACTTAACTGATGTCATGCACTGCAATTATATCTTTTTCTCACTGAATTCTGAGGCCACTAATTGCTGCATGCAGCAAAGTTTAATTAGAATGGAGCCACTGCATTAGTTCCTTGGACTTCTCATACAAAAAAATAGCAGCATGGTTCTCCCATCAGTGGGGATAATAAGGATTTAATCTGATGGGATACCTGACAGCAGAGCATATTCAAATCATTAGAGTGGCTCCATTTCAGGGATAAATAGCACCTCCTAGACACAACATCATAATCCTGTTTTTCTAAGCCCCAATTCTTCTGAATCCAAGCAGTTTATGGAAACCAAACAGTATTTCATTAAACTTGCCAAGAATGAGAGCACCGTTTGGGATTGCAAACTATGTTACGTCAGTGCAAATGCATTAAATGATTTTACCATTTACTTTGAAAATGTGAATGCTATATGATGACTAGGTTTCACTGACTGGAAGCCGGGGGCAGACAATACAGTTGTCTGCTTCTAGGCAGGCCTTGAATAAAGTTTTAGTTTGCCTCTTTTTGTATTATATTGTCTCTATTAATTTGCTTTTAGCCTGCTGCTGCTTTGTATTCTTTATCTAATTTGTGTCATCTGTACTGAAATGGTAAGCCATTGTGAGTATTTTTGGTAAAGAAAAGAAGAAGTAGAAATTGGACTGCAGAAATAAATTAGCAAAAGCCTGATGGTAGCATGTGGATTTCTTTTCCTATATTCCACCTCCATTTCTGGTCACAGAGTTGACAGGTGTTATAGTGCTATGGAAACTCTGCGGGAGCAAGACTATGATGCTCATTTTTAGCTCCTCCGAGAGCACTTTGTCCTATAAGGTGATCCTAAAATGTTACAGAGAAATTAACTCCTGATTTGCTCTCCCACAGTGAGTTAGAATTAGGCAAAAGTGACCCTCTCTCAGCTCTGCTGGTGGTGAGGGAGGGGCTTCAGCACTCTGGGCTTCCCCAATGCCTCCATTGCCACTGGCAATGCTAGCCAATGATCCAATGATAAAGATAGATCACTCATGTGAGGTAATCAATCAATTACTTAATTGGCTGGATCCCTAGATCTAAAACATGGGGCTAAACATACTCTCTAGCAAGAGAGAGACCATATCAGTTAAAAATCACAGAATAATGGGAGTAATGGACTGTTAGACCTTTTAAATATTATGCTCTAGCCACTTACAGTGCTTCCCGTCTCTTCCCCTCTTGCGATGAACAGACTACACCATTTAGAAAATTAAAATGCCTTACTTACAAACTTAAAAGGTCAAATGTTATTCCACGTAGAAGCAAGAAGAACACAGGTAGATATTTGGGGATTCAAAAGATAGTGAAAAGGCTACATTACTAATTATTACATTTCTACCACATAAGGAGGTTATCCCCACCCCCAAAAAATGAACCCAGAATGTGAAGCAGCACAAATATGTGTCTGTATGTCACTATGCTTTCTGTGACTTCAACTCCTGTGTTAGAACTCATTGGATTAGGCTTTAAATTGTATTTATGGAGAGACAGTCATCCTATATGGTCAAACTCTCAATGTATGGAAAGTGCAACCAGTATTGCTTAACCTTTACTTACTTACCACCATTCCTTTTAGTGCCCTGGCAAGCAACTCACAGAAAGGGATCTTCTTTGGGTCAGATTTAACAATGATACAGTCCCATCCCCATGCTTCCCAAGATAACTGGGAATGTGATGGTGGTGGGAAAGGTAGGGAGACACAAGTGCTTAGCCTCCCTTGCTTCTCTGGAAATGATGTTTTGACTGCTTTTTTTTATAGAAAATGGGTGAGGGAAAGGCTACAGTTCCCCCCAACCCATCTTTTCCCTGAGTCTCCACTGCAAATCTCCCTGGCTTCTGTCCCATATTAGTATTACAAGGAAAACATGATGTTGGGAAACCTATTTCCCTCAAAACTTCCCTTTTGGCCCTATGTTCATGCATAATCAATCAATCAATCAATCAATCTATATTACGGTCCAGAGACCCAACAAATCATTACAAATCAATGCACAATTCATACAGCCTACCTCAAGGTTAATCAAGCATTTTGTTTAGAATATAGGGCTCATTTGTTCTTGCAACCACTGATAAAAACTTTGCCACTGCTAACGTTCTAGCATTTGTCCAGTAGGAACCTGACATAGTGAGCCTCTGATTTCCCCGGGAAAGGTACCAGCAAAGGTAGTATCAGTTCAGCCCTGGCCTGCTCATATTTTGCACAATGCAACAAAATATGATTTATGGAATCGATGTCTTGAGCACACGAGCAAAGTCTGTCCTGGTAGGGAACTCCTCTCAACCTACCATCCAACACTGCAGAGGGAAAGACGTTTAGTCTGGCTTTGGTGAAAAGCCTTCGGTAGTTAGGTACTGTCAGGTTTTTGATGTAAGATGTTAACTTAAAGACATACCCATATTGAACTCCTACTGCCAGCAGACTACAGACTGCGTGTGATCGAGATCACAAGTCATTGTGTACATTGTCCCATAATCTTTGCTTTAAAATCTTTTGGGCGCCTTCATAACTCAGGTAATACAGTTGGGGGGGGGTGACGGACCAATAGAGGTGGCTTTTTTAGCCATGGTTTTCTGTCATTTGCTGACAAATTCCTCATTGGTCAGGTGTTGGTACAAACCCTTCCCTAGATTAAACACTGAAATCCTGAGCCAATGTTTTAGGGCAGCCCACCACGCTTTAGTTGAAATTGGGCATTCCCCAGCTTCTAACAGAAGTACAGAGTTGGGGATGCAGTTAGGTACCTGCAGCAGAGATCGTAAAATTTTTGCCTGAAAGCCATCTAGCTTTGGCAGGTCCCCATTATGCCAGACATTTGCTGCATACAGGAGTTGGGAAATGGGCTTTGCGTTGAAAAACCCCCAAGGCTGCTGGAACATATTTGCCGCCCTTTGTGAAGAAGAATCTGAGTATGGCTAGCTTTGTAATCTCCGCCTTTTGGAGGGAGGTTTGCCAGTGGTGCTTCCAAGATCCTGTGTGATGGAGTGTGAGCCCTAGGTAACTGAAGTATTTTATGTTCATGCATAAAGCGAGGGTGGGGAATCTCTAGCCCCCAGGCCAAATGTGGCCCTCCAGGCCTTTTTGGCCCTCAGCACCCTTCCCAGGCCACACTACCTGCTCCGCAGGTCACATCCTTCACCAGACCAGACTCCAGGCTCTTCCCAAGTACCTCTTCCTGGCTGGAATGTGTTCCTGAACTCAGATAATAATGCCTCTTTCTTGCCTGGATGGCGGAGAAAGGTGTGTGGAAACTTCTGGCTTTTATGTTTCTGGAATGTGGCCTACGATGGAAAAGTAAGCCACATCTGTTGCGCCGCCTGCTTTTGGCTGTAACCCTGTTCTCTCAAAGTTGCCTATTAGGAAATGCGGCCAAGCTGAAAAAGGTCCCCCCCCCTCCCCAGCTGATTAAAACATGTTTAATCCTCTTTTGCATTTTCGTATCCCAGAAGAATGGGGTAATCAAATTAGACCTTGCTTTGTTACTAAAACAGAGCTGCTTGTAAGCATTCTTTTCCTGTCCGAGCGCAGATAAAGCTAGGAAAAAAGGGTAGTGAATCAGCCCAGAATTTTGTGATGTGCCATTTTTTAAAGGGTTACAAACTGACAATGTAAGACTGCTTATTTTCTTGTGTTTTTTTATATGGAAGGATTTTTGCGGTGCCTTTTGTGAAAAGGCTGGATTACTAATAAGGCACAGGAAATAGATTTCTCAAGCCTATTATTCACTTGCATTATTTCATGCTACACTGTGTAGTGCTGTCTAGATCACAATGTGCAGATTCCTACACTTAAGAGTGGTTGACTTTTTTTTTCTTTAACAGAGCTTTCAAGCCATGATGTTTCAAACCTCTGGATTTTGTGTGGTTACTTATTATATATATATATGTGTGTGTGTGTGTGTGTGTGTGTATATATGTATATATATATATATATGCCTCTGGGGTCTATGGGGTATTAAGGGAGGGGTAGTAGTCCTGGTGGTGGACACGTGCTGTTCCTTCTGGGGTACTTTGTCCACCTTTTGTCCCCACCCTGCACTCGGCTCTCACCTGTGGCTCCTAGAAGCTGTCAGCATGCGACAGCGGTCACAGCCCACAAATGGCTTTGGCTGGCCAACTAAACCAGGTGAGGGTAGCCGATGGGTCTCAAACCCTCGGTGAGTTAGGGACTTGCCCTGCATGTGAAGACACCTCCAGGGGATTGAGCAGATGGGACCAATAGTGGGTCCAAGAGTCAAGAAGGCAGTTTCTGCATGTGCTATAGAGGGAAGTGAGAGGCAGATGGCACTCATCCACCTGGGAAGGTAGCCCACCTAGAAGGAAAACTATCATCCTAAATCTCTGCTGCCTTGAGGAATATCTTCGGGAGTAGAAAAGGCTAAGGATTAAACTCTACACAAATCTGGAGTTGAGTCCTCAAGATGGTTGGATGGTGCCTTGTACGCCTCCTTCCAGCAACTCCTGCAGCCCAGCTGGTGCCAAACATCTTGCTCTGCTTTCCTTTGGACCACTTCAGTGAGGCCATGAGGTCTTGCAGCCCAGGACCTCCTTACACACTGCCCAGGCTTGCGCCCTAGGGAGGGCACTTCAGTGCTGCTAACACAACAGCTTGACTTCACCCCCAGAGGCACACCCCAAGACTGACAGATGCCAACAATGTGTGCCACTCCATTAGGAAAGCATGGATTTCAGCTTCTGACATTTTTCAGTGCTTCCAAAGTTGGGGTAGAGAACCTGTGGCTCTCCTGTTGTTGTTATTGTTGTTGTTGTTGTTGTATGTCCACTTCCCAGAAGTCCCAGCCAGCCCAATGGTCAGGGATGATGGGAGTTGTAGCCCAATGACAATCTGGAGAGGAGCAGGTTTCACACCCCTGTTCCAAACAACTGTATCTCCCTATCAATGCATGGAGGAGACATCAATGAATGAAAGAATAATGGACTCCTGTAAAAATTAACGGCAAGTAGTTCATCTTGCCTCCTTTTCAAAGTGTTAATACAAAAGGAGGATTCTGAACTGAGTCACTAATCTTATTTTCTCTTGGTAAATGAGGCTCCTAAGCATGAAAGGGATGTGAAATAGTGAGGCTTATACATCTGTCACTGATTCCAGCTTCATCTGTTTAGTTACAGAAGAAAAAGAGATGGTAGTATCTACCAGCTACTGGCTTCAGATCTGAAATAAAATCATAGGTGATTACGGAATTTTTCCAGTGAACAGCATAAGGTAAGTCACAATGCTGAGGCACTGATAAAAAAATTCAATTTTTTTAAAATGGCCAATTGGGCTCAGTACTATAACACATACCTCACATGCAAAATATGTCAGGTTTGATTCAAAACATCTCCAGTTCAAAGGATTATTTTGGGTAGCAGAGCTAGGAAAGACCTTGGGAGAACTGCAGCCAAATGGCACCACCCAGTATAAGGCAGATTCAGAAGTTCTATATTTCAGGTGATTCCACATTTTAATTTACCACTTGTAGTTCAGGAGAGTATTTTCTATTACTCCTGTGAAAATAT
This sequence comes from Podarcis pityusensis, assembly GCF_964106645.2. Taxonomy (NCBI): domain Eukaryota; kingdom Metazoa; phylum Chordata; class Lepidosauria; order Squamata; family Lacertidae; genus Podarcis; species Podarcis pityusensis. The sequence goes on along the minus strand of NC_138032.1, from coordinate 97,612,437 downwards.
GCTCAAATAGGTGTTCTAGCTTTTGAAAGAAGCCAAATATGCATACAATTGTGCCACAAATTATAGAGTAAGTGTATGTTTTAATTCTGGAACCAGTTTTTTTAATTGAAAGGAAACCTACTAACATACATGAAGAAATACCAACTATTTACTAAAAAGTAGAGCATGAAACTTTTAATCTCAGGGTTGTGGGTTCGAGCCCCACATTGGGCAAGATTCCTGCAGTGCAGGGGGTTGGACTAGATGACCCTCGTGGTCCCGTCCTGCTCTGCCATTCTGATTCTATGTATAACAGGAAAACTATCATTTGTTAGGGAAGGAGGAAAAGGATGAAAATGTTTTTGCTTTTGAATAAATGAATTTGGTAGGCTTAATACCATATGTTTAAATGAAAAACTTTTGTGATGTGAGGTTATTGTACATTTGCTCTGACTTCTGTTGTGAGTGAGAAGTTCAGAATTGCCACACTTGCCTGTGCTTGATTTTGTTGAGAAAATCACTTATGATATTTTGTAATCTGAATTTATTTACAAATATACAAGTTGAGTTTTGATAGAGGCACTCAGTTTAAAAACTCCCAACAGAAAGCTCTACTACCTCATATTTGATCCCCAGAGAGAGGCGGACACCCCCACAAAATTGCCACTAGCTTAGACTCCAAAACTCAACTTTCTATTTTTGTCCTCCTAACTCAAACTTCTCTTTGTTCCTTCTCCACAACAGATTAATAAATGCATTCTTTTTTTGTTTTTGTTTTGTAGAGTGAAGACACCAGTAACATTATCTAAGTATTCTACCCTACAAAGTGTATGATGATGCCGTCACGGGACATTGTCATTGTAAATTGCTTATATATTCTGTTGATAACATACCTGCTCCTTTTTGCTATCTTTGTTTGCCTGTTTGTTCTTATCTATGCATCCAACCTTCTCTTTGGCAGCAAGAACACTGACTGAAGATCCGCAAAATACAAATGCAAGCCAAAATTTAATAAGTCATATTTGCTGACTTCCTTCCCACAGCATTGAAATGTATCTCTGAATCTTGTGCAACATCATCATATAGCTTTGAGAGACTGTGACTTGGTGTATACATGGAGCAAACTGGGGTAATAAAGATGACAATACTATTGCTTACTAAAGGTAGGAAATGTCATTTTTGAATGTTTCCCCACATAAAAATCTCCCTGCAAACAAAACTTTTTACATCTCAAGAGACAAGTTCTAAGCAAGCCACCCCCTGCCATGTCAGTTTCCTGGTTTCAGGGAGATGTTTAGGTTCTTTGGTTGTTTTTTGTGTAGAGGAGTAGCACTCAAAACTGTGATTCCCACTCCACCTGCCGTCTGAAGTGGTGCAGGACACTCCAAGAAAAATGCCCCTCCGTTCCTCTGTATTTGTAGACCAGGCATGTCCACTTACTGCTCTGCTAGTGCAGATGAGGGAGACGCTCTTTACTAGCTACCCTGTCTCATTCCCCCAAATGGTATTCAAGCTGAGGGTAAGCTTATCAAGCAATTTTTGGATTTAGTAGAGGAACTCTTGATAGAAAAAAATAAGAAAATAACTCTCACATGCAAGTATGTCTTTTGGATGTGTGGCCATGGGTAAATTCTTCCCAAATGTATGGGACAGAGACATGTATAAAAGATGCAAGACTAGTGAAGACTGAATTGGGATTTCTGAGTAACTGCCAAAGTTCTCCCACTGATGGTTAAAATCACAATTCTCCGTGCTTCTCAGAATTCATTCATTTATTTTTAAATTCTACAAAATGACTCAAAAGTAAAAATGGTTCAAGAAGACACAAAAAGACCTTCAACCCAACTAAGCAAGGGGGCACAGTACTTCCCCAAGACATATATAAAATAGTATCTAAGTCAAACTCAGAGTAGATCCATTGATATCAGTGGATCTACTCTGAGCATGACAGAGTTCGATAAATTTCTAGAAAGCTTATGGATGTTTTCTCCTGGGAGAAAATTCCATGTGAAAGTCTGAAAAGAGACCATGAAGACAAATTTTGGACAAACTTTTCCTAGTTGAGATGAATATTCTGGATAACATCCAATGTCAAGTGAGCTGACTTCTTCTTCTTCTTCCTCCTTTTCTTCTTCTTCCTCTTCCTTTCCAACCCTGATGGACCCCTCTGTCCACATCTGCTTCAGAAGATCACCAAATCTCTAAAGCAGATTTTTGGGTTATTGGGGATGGGGGCAGTAGGGAGAGGGGAAATCTGTTGCACCAACTATGTGTGTCCTACTAGTGGAGTTCTTTGGTCATTCAATGAATCTTTTTGCACAGGCTTGGATGTCACAAATGAGATGGGAATGCCTTTGTTCAGGTTTTCCTCCATAACATATAATATTGCTTATCCACTCCTGCCAGTAGCAACCAATGATTTGGAATGGAGGTGGAGAAATGCACAGGGGATGGTGTTATTATATGGGGTAAGTGATACCATATGATACAGTGCAGAACACAACATAGAAATGCTGTTTTCCATACTATCCGTCTCCTGCAACATATATTTCTGTCAGTAGTTTCATTGTAAAAACAGTCTGTTATATAGAAACATTCTTATATGGATGTGTTTGTGCACTGAACAATTGTTAAGCAATTCATTTAATTTACTGTTTCCCAAAATTTTGCTCAATTTGTATTTGTTTTTATGAATTGGGCAGCATTAGATTATTCTACTGAAACTGACATTGGAATCATTTGATGAATGGTGGGGCTACAAAATTCTTCTATAAATTCTTCTAGAAGCATTATAGCAGTATCAACAACTTTTACTAAGAACTGCAAATGTTCTATTATATTGTCTATTACTTCACTGTACATTTTTTATTTCTGCATTAATATTTCCTTTTGGAATCCACCATCCTCTTGCTCAATATAAAGGCTTAGTTTCATAATATCCATATGTCAGGTAAAAAACATACTAATGTTGTTTTCTTTATTACAGTTTTGAAGTTGAAACAAGTACTTCTGCAAACCTTTTGGATATATCCAACTCGATAATATTGATCCAAACATCACCGGCTAGTGGTGTTAAATTGTGTGTAATACTGGCCAGAAGGAAAATTTGAATACACCTCTTCATCAATATATGCTTGCCTGGAAATAAATATGTTCAATTAATAAAAGTTCTCATAAAAATGTAAAGTTCATTCTTCATGTGTGCTGCTTACGCTTCAGATAACTGCTATGCAAAGTAAAGTAGTCACCAAAAGCATCAACAGTATCATAGAACGACAACAGGTAATTGTTGTTAAGTCTGACATTTTGTAAAAACTTAGCATGCTTATTTTTAAAGATTATGACAGAACACTGAATGTAGAAAATAGCAAGTTCTCTGTGGAATTTCAGTAGGATGAGCATTTTGGACCAAGTGCAACCAGTTTGATCAAAACAGAATAACTCTGCCAAACTCTTAGAGATGCCTTGCACAGAGTCAGATCATGGGTCCATCAACCTCAGTGGTGTCTAAAACGACTGGCAGTCCCTCTCCAGGAGACATACCCAACCCTACCTGAAGATGTTTGGGACTGAACCTAGGACCGTCTACAGGCAGATCTTTCCCCAGAAGGGGGTGTCTCCACATCAGGGTTTTAAACTGGAAAGACTAGAAACCTGAGCCTAAAGAACAACGAGCAGAAGACACTACTCTATTGATCAGCTAAAAACAAAAACCAGGCTCCTAGCCTTTATACCAGGCCTGACCAATGCCTGCTATTTTCTGGTGAGACTGAAGATGGTCATATGTATAGATGATAGCTTACCAGACTAGGCACATGAGGTACGTGGTATAGACACTTCTTACCTTGTCTTCTGTTCCTGGGAGAGCTGTGCATTAAGATTATCTAATGTTCTCCGAAGCTCTCGATTCTGACGCTGCTGATGCCGTTCAAAAAGCACTTCTGCCCTAGCTTCCTGAATGCGCTTTCTGTCCCACTCCGCATTTCTTTGACGTTCTTCTTCTTCCAACCTCTATGTCAAAAAGGAAATGCTTGTTATTTCTTCATAAAAGGTAAAGGTAAAGGGACCATTAGGTCCAGTCGTGGCCGACTCTGGGGTTGCGGCACTCATCTCGCTTTCTTGGCCGAGGGAGCGTACAGCTTCCGGGTCATGTGGCCAGCATGACTAAGCCGCTTCTGGCGAACCAGAGCAGCGCACGGAAACGCCGTTTACCTTCCCGCCGGAGTGGTACCTATTTATCTACTTGCACTTTGACGTGCTTTCAAACTGCTAGGTGGGCAGGAGCAGGGACTGAGCAACGGGAGCTCACCCCGTCGCAGGGATTCGAACCGCCGACCTTCTGATCGGCAAGTCCTAGGCTCTGTGGTTTAACCCACAGCGCCACCCGCGTCCCTATTTCTTCATAGCCAGCAACAATAGCTATTTCTTCATAGCCAGCCACAATTCAGAAACACCCCAATCCTAACTAGGTCAATCCTCATACAATCAAAATGGTGTGTGTATGTATGTAAGTGTGCATGTATGTACATGTGCAAATGGGGCTGTGCATGCCTTCTATGTTTAAACAGACTACATGCCGGTGGCAGGGTTGGGATAACTAAGACAGTGGCAGAGTGGATTTCAAGCCCACAGCTCAGAACTCTGATCAAACTGCTTCCTCAGCCCTCATTGTAGGCACCCACCTAATAATGTGCTGGTCCCACAGTCTTAATTATGCTGGATCTGATGCAGATCAGGGCCACTGCTGGTGAGTTTCCATGACTGAAATCTGCATATAGTTATGCTGAGAGTTGCAAGTTGCCTGCCTCTGGCATAAAGGCACAATTATACAGAGCCCAGAATGTGGAAATACATTTAGAGAAATCCATGCAACTGACATTACCAGCTTTACATAAAATATTTGCCAAGTAGCATATGTCTCCACATAAACATATGAACCCTAATATACTTAATTATGTAATTATCAAGGAGTAGACATACTGCATGTTTGGTGGGAATGTGCAATGAAATATGAGTTTTAGTTACAGTTAAAGACAAATGTTAAAAAGTCAACTCTATTAGTTCCTGTAATTATTATCTTAGGATATTTGGAAGAGGCAGGATCAGTACAGTAACAGGAAAGAGAACTGTTATTTATAAATAGCTGTACATATTTTAATTGCACAATATAGGGGGGAAAGACACAATTATGAAACACGAAATTAAGAGTTGGTCAAATTAAATGCATTAGCTTTCTGTCCATCTGGGCACAGTTTGGGCCTCCCCTGCTGGTGGTGTTCATCTTTGGTGACCGAGGCTAAGAAGAGAATGCACTCTAATACACCACACCTATGGAGGTACAGGAGATCTGCTTTCTGTGCCTTGCTAGATCAATGCAGCTGAGATGAGAGGTGTGGGCAGCCTTTTCCCTTCTCTTCCTTGTACCAACATGTACAATTTCAAGGTTCCCACCCACTGACATCAATCATCTTCTCAAGTTTCAGGGCTTACAGAGTTCTTGGTGCTTTGGGGAAACATGTCAGAGGAACAAGGGGATTCAACTCCAAGGCTGTCCGTGGCACACCCAGTCTTCACATGCAAAGACACACAGACACACACAGGTGTATCAGGGGCTCGCACAGGGATGTATGGACCACTCTGCTGACAAATTACACAGGCCTTTCAGCCAGACTCTGGCCAGCTACTGGACTGCAGCCTGAAGTGGGCTGAGCAGATGAAGCATAATTTCATTTTTAAGGTTGTTAAGAAAATAATGAAGTCATTGGTAGGGCCGCCTTAAGCATATCCAGCGCATGGTGCAAAGCTCCCTCCGGCGCCCCCCCCCCCCGTTTCCCAGAGTTTTTTAGGGAGGACGGCGCTGCCAGCGGGGCTGGAGTAGGCAGGCAGCGCCAGGGGGGCAGCTCCTCTGGCGGGAATGAGGCAGAGGCTGGACGTGGTGCCTCCCAACTCAGCTGGACACTTCGTGCTGCGGTGGTCACAGCAGACGGAGGCTCTGGGCGCGGCGCTGCTTTGGCGCAGCATGGCAGAGGCGGGCAAGCTGATGCTGGGAGGCGCCACATCCAGCCTCTGCCTCTTCCCTGGTGCCCTGCACCACTAGCCTCTATGGTGTTGGTTAATGTGGATAGATTATGTAATTGTTTTGCAGTTTTAATCATTACAGAGTAGCGTTAGTAGATTTTATGAAGGAATAGTAATGATGATCAAAGTTATGGAATTATATTTTTCTTGATATGTTACACTGTTTTTAAAAAATAAGTGTCCCTGTGCAATCCCAAAATAATTGTGTGGTCAGGGTGGCAATGATGTTAAGTGTGAATTACCGTAATTTTTGCACCATAACACTCACTTTTTTCCTTCTAGAAAGGGGAAATGTCTGTGCGTGTTATGGAGGGAAAGTCTACGGGTGGCGGGGGGGATCTGCTGCAGTCGTGAGCAGAGGATCCATGGTTCCCCTTCCTTCCCTCCTTCGTGGCTCGCTTTGAAACAGCAAAGCGGGAGAAGAGCCGCTGAGTGGGGAGGAGAGAGGGACAGAGAACCTGCTTCTTTAAAGGAGCAAAGTGGGAGGGGAGAGCAGCCGCTTACACGAGTGTAAGCGGCTCCTGTCCGGTTGCTTCCTTTAAAGCAAGCAGGCTCTCTGTCCCTCTCTCCTCCCCACTCAGCTAGCTAAATAGCAGCAAAGTTTTTCAGCTCGCTAAGCTGGGGATGAGCGGGGAGGAGGGAGAAAAGCAGAGCCTGCTTGCTTTAAAGGAGCAAAGCGGGAGAGGAGAGGAGCCTTCTCCCCTTAAACCCCTCTTCTTCATTATTTGCAGCATCCTTCTCCACCCACCCCATGCATGTTCCTTCTCCCCTTAAACCCCTCTTCTGCATTATTAGCAGCATCCTTCTCCACCCACCCCACACGTGCTCCTTGTCCCTTGAGTGCTTTTCCTTCCCTCCCCACTTAAAACGTGGTTACAAAGCACGGATCCACATGGATCCTCAGGGTTTTTGTACCGGGTCACCCCAAATTCACCATCAGATCACATAGCATGTCCATGGCTACATCTTGCACCAAAAAAATCATGCACCCACTGTTGCCTGGGGCTGCAGTGGTGCAAAAACGTGGTTACAAAGCATGGATCCACATGGATCCTCAGGATTTTTGCATTGGGCTACTCCAAACTCACTGTCAGATCACAAGTCTGTGGCCACAGCATGAACCACAAAAATCATACATCCACTGTTTCGTTTAGAATATTTTTTTTCTTGTTTTCCTCCTCTAAAAACTACATGCGTGTTATGGTTGGGTGCGTGTTATAGAGCAAAAAATACGGTAGTTCTTACAATGAATTCTGGAAAACTGGTGAAAAGCAACTAAGTATTTGTGTTTTTTAAACATTCTATTTCAAAAGAGAATTCATAAGTTTCTACTGTAGCACAGTGGTAATATGAAAGTGAATACCAGCTTCTCCAGAACTTGTTGCAGCTGAACGTCACGTATTTCTTTCAGCTGATCTTGGTTCATTCCTTTCCATCGGTTAGGAATCACTCGACCGTTACCAAAGGAACTGGCAGCTTGCTGTGGGTTTTCAGAGAGCAGGTCTCCTCTAAGCAGATTTGAAATCTCAGCTATGTTATCTTCGTCTTCTTGCTGCTTTTCAAGTCGTCTTCTTGATGCAATGTCAGCAGCCTTAAAAAAGACATTGTTGTAGGAAAAACTCAGAAAAACAGCAAACCCTATTAATTATTCCAAAAGATTTACCTTGTTAAACCATGTACAGTTCTTAATGAGTACAGCATGATATTGTTATGTTATCTAATACACTTTACTACAATCCCTTCTCTTCAGCTCACAGGAGAATCAAGATAAAAAGATAAATAAGGAAGACCTAAGAATGGAAGCATTAGCAACTGAATTGGACTAAATGAACTGAGGAAAAGGGAGCCAACATAGAACAGAGAAACACAAGAGGATGAGAATCAGAGGTAAGCATCCTGCTGCTGACTGTTTTTACTCAACTGAAAAAGTTAATCTTGCTGTTTTATTGATTTTAGTTATTGTATTTCTGAAGTGCACTGTCAACTGCTTTCTAAAGTTGTGAAAGTAAAGGTAAAGGGAACCCTGACAATTAGGTCCAGTCATGGCCGACTCTGGGGTTGCGGCGCTCATCTCGCTTTACTGGCCGAGGGAGCAGGCGTACAGCTTCCGGGTCATGTGGCCAGCATGACTAAGCCACTTCTGGCGAACCAGAGTAGCGCACGGAAACATCGTTTACTTTCCCGCCGGAGTGGTACCTATTTATCTACTTGCACTTTTATGTGCTTTCGAACTGCTAGGTTGGCAGGAGCAGGGACCGAGCAACGGGAGCTCACCCCGTTGCGGGGATTCGAACCGCCAACCTTCTGATCGGCAAGTCCTAGGCTCTGTGGTTTAACCCACAGTGCCACCCGCGTCCCTAAAGTTGTGAAAAGTGGTATGCAAATACTATAAAGAAATAAAACAACAGAAGAAAGAGGAACAAGATGGGAAAGCGGCAAATCAATAAGTCAAAATAAAGGAAGAGAAGTGACAAGGTAAAACTCTCAAAGATTAGAATGGGCCAAAACAGACAAGATTCACTAACTGACAAGAGTTAGTAGTAGTCTAACAAGTGGAAAAACAGAAAGAGAAGAATCAAAACTCACCCACAGCTTAAAAACAAGATAGGAAAGAACCAGATGAAATAAATAAATAAATAAAATGCAGAAGGGCCAACTAAAAGTTTAAGAGACTAAAGTTTAAAAAAATTAAAATCTGCTCATAATTCATTAAACCCCACTTTATTTTGGAGGGAACTTCCTAAGCTGAGCCAGAATAAACCAATGATTTAAACATCAAAAGGTCAAGCAAACCAAATGTCAGATATCACTGTTGTTGGTTCTTTCTCTTACTGGAATCATTCATCATAAAATACGAGCCAATTCTTAAGTCATGCAGGATTCACTTGGAATGGGAGTTTTCCCACAGGCCTGCAGAGGACTTGTTCCCCTATTCCTTAGAAGTCCTGAGTTTTATTCCAGGAACAAAAGGTTGACCACTTCCAAGGGTGGGGGGGAGGGGGAAAAGACAGTGATTTGTACATTTGAAGGAAGTCTTTTTGCAGAAACTGAATGGGGATTGTTTGGTTCTGAAAGGGCCCTGAAAACATTCCATAAGAATAGCCTGTTCCATCGAAAATGTTGGATGGCCATTTGTCTTGGGATGCTTTAGCTGAGATTCCTGCATTGCACGGGGTTGGACGATGACCTTTGGGTCCCTTTCCAACTATACAATTATATGATTCTATGAAACTGTTTTTATGTTTGTTTTATTGTTAAATTGCTTTGAGATGTTTTATGGGAACAGATTCATAAATAAAATAAAGTATGTCTCTAGAGGATGTCTAAGTATTCTGAAATGTTTTTTCAGTGTCTTCTTTGTTACACTATATTACACTGAACTTGGAAAATAATAGTTCATCTTCTTTTCCCTTTTAATACTGATTTACCAGAGCTTTATTAAATTCTGTAGTAGTGATGCAAATGGCTCGTCTTGTTTCTTCATCTATTCTTTGAAGGTTCACAGCCTTTTGATCAAGTTCCATTCTGTGTTGGTCATGGAGATCATCTAAATTAGTGAAACAGAATTGGACACGTGTACACATGTAAATCAGTATAACTGGGGGGGGGGGCGGACACCTATTGTCTCATTCTGTTGCTTCTGCCTCTTCCTTGGACTCAAGTTTCCACGTTCACCTTACACAACCCAATTCATTTGCCCTGCTCTCCTGACAAACCAGTAACTTCTCTAAGCCCTAGATCCAGCTTTCTCCCTCCAATTAATATGCATCACAAGCATATGATTCTGCAATCCAATGAATGTCTACTCTTAGGTAAATCCCACTCATTTCAATGGGACTTATTCCCAGTAAATAGGTACTGAACTGCTCCACTGCTCCAGACTGTGGATTAGGGCTGACAAAACTGAAATGTATTCCAGCCAAAAAAACCACAAAAAGGCAACAAAACTAGTATGTCAGGGAGAAGTGTTCTAAATAAAAATATGTAGGAATGCTTTTGTCTGGCATGCAGCTGAACAACTTGACGACTGTTTGGCCAGCTACCTGAGATATAACTTTCAAAACAAATTCAAAAATCTAGGTTAATTTATTACCAGCATATTTTTTATCTGCCAGTGCGTTCTCCCAATCTTTTTGTTGTTGCAAAAGCCATTCCCTTGTTTGCTCCTTCTGGAATTTCCACCTATTCTCACTGTTCAAATCTTCTCCCATAAACTTCTGCAAGCCAGATATGGTACATCGAGGGTCACTGTCTGCGAGACGAGCTGGAGTATCTTTCTTTAGGGCTTGTGGGTCAGACAAATCAAATTCACGCCGTGTTTCTGGCTGCTGATAAGTTTGGCGAAATTCATTGACAGCTTTGTTTAGAATCTGAGAGTCTCTTTTCTGTCGTTCATCTAAGATGCAGAGGATTTTGTCATTTTGTTTCATTTCAGCAGCTGGATTAAAAAAAGGAAAAAAGTCTCATTCACAACCCAGATGAAACATATACTCTTTTTAACTATTTATCAATAAAAGAATTACAAACTTGTTGACCAGCATCCAAAGACTTGTATGTGCACATTTCTGATGGTTCCATGTAGGGTTATGCCAGCTGTTAGGAGGGTGAGACAGCCTGCTCCAGAGAGTCAATTTCAGACTGCAAATGCTCTAACATTTTTACCACCATGCAGATAAGTGAGAGATGCCTTTTGGCACCAAATGTCTTTGAGCTGTCTCCAAACTTTTTCTTTATTAAATGTATATCTCACCCTCCTCCCAAAGGAGCCAGGGTGCCCGTTGTATGCATGCAGCGTGCCTTCCAGCTACCATTCTTCACACTTCTGTACCACAGGCTGCTGCTCTGAAGCACATGCCACCCCTGGTTGTGGGGGGGGGGGATCTTTTTCAGTGGCACTGCATGCAGAAGAAGAAGAAGAAGAAGAAGAAGAAGAAGAAGAAGAGGAGTTTGGATTTGATATCCCGCCTTTCACTCCCTTTAAGGAGTCTCAAAGCGGCTCACATTCTCCTTTCCCTTCCTCCCCCACAACAAACACTCTGTGAGGTGAGTGGGGCTGAGAGACTTCAGAGAAGTGTGACTGGCCCGAGGTCACCCAGCAGCTGCATGTGGTGGAGCGGGGAAGTGAACCCAGTTCACCAGATTACGAGACTACCGCTCTTAACCACTACACCACACTGGCTCTGCACTGCAGTAGGAAAAGAAGTCTCAGAATCCTCAGTATTTTTGAGTTCCCCATGTGGTCAACTGGATCACTCCTTATTTTAAAAAATGCTAAAGAACCATTCTTTTTATTGAACCAACTTGTTTTGGTGTAGAAATATGCAAATATTTGAGCTACAGAGAAAAGTGGGAGCATGAAAAGAGTAAGGATGCAATTCTAATCATGTCTACTCAGGTAAGTGAGTTATCAGGTAATCTGCCATCTTTCTACTCCAAAAGGCCTTGCTGCCTTGGCTGATTTTCAACCTGTGAGGTTCAAAATGCACACATGGATATGTAAATACCTGGTCCACAAGAGGGGTGGGGGTGGGGCCAGCTAGGACTGAGGTAACAGCAGGCAGGAGAAAGGCTAAGTTTCCCTTCTGAAGCTCCTCTTCTTTCCTTTTTCTAACGGTCACTAGAATTCTATTACACATATTTGTAGTATTTTGAGTTGGGGGAATCTTCTAATCCCTGGATCCAGCAAATGTTAAAATATAACACTTTATAGGCACTATAACAGAAGTATAGTGTCCAGATCATGGAAAGTCATAGTACAGCTCTATTCTGCCTTGGTCAGCCCCCACCTGGAAGATTGTGTCCTGTTCTGGGCAATACAATTTAAGAAGGATGTTGACAAGCTGGAACATGTGCAGAGGAGGGTGACCAAGTTGATCAAGGAACTGGAAACCAAGTCTTATGAAGAATAGTTGAATGTATGTTTAGCCTGGAAAAGAGGAGACTGAGGGGAAATATGATAGCCATCCTCAAATATCTCAAGGGCTTTCACACGGAAGAGGGAGCAACTTGTTTTCTCCTGCTCCAGAGTGTAGGACTCAATCCAATGGCTTCAAGTTACAAGAAAGGAGATTGCGACTAAACATCAGAAGGTTGGTTGAAGCAGAGGTTGGATGGCCATCTGTCACAGATACTTTCGTTGAGATTTCTGCATTGCAGGGGTTGGACTAGATGACCATAGGGTAACTTTCAACTTTACAATTCTATTATTCTATGATAAGCAATGATTCAAATTCCTGGTGAAGTGATAGTCTAGGCCATGGGCCATTAAATGAACAAACCAAGTGGATCTGTGCCAGATAACAAATGGGTGGGCCACCATCCCTCAACTGGCTGTTAGTTAGAAAGGCTAAAGGCCAGATGGAAGTGATCTGAGCTAGAATCTAGAAGTGGGAAGCAACAGGCTCGGAAACCAGAGAGTTAGAGTGATGTAGGCTCAGGTTGTATATATGTGTAAATAAACCATATATCGTAAAGGCACCTCAGCCCCTGCTGTACCTTAGTCCAAAGGAAACACCGCCCCTGTAATCTTGCACCACTTGGATATTGCGGTGGCCTGCAACAGTAAGCAGGCTCTAATTTGCATTGGTGCTACATTGGGTATATCTCTACTACAAATTTATAATGGATTTACGCCAGTGTAATTTTGATGCCTTCCCAAAGAATCATGGAATGGGAGTTTGGTGAGTATTCTCAATAAGAACTCACACAACCACAGTTCCCATAATTCCCTGGGGAAAGAAATAACAATTAGACTTGTTTAAGTTTGTGGTGAACGTATGTCTTTCTGTTGCAACTCCTACTGGCTGTAAAAACACACCTAGTTTCCAGCCAGTAGGAGTTGCAACAGAAAGACATATGTACCTCTTCCATGTACCTGGGGTTAAGTCCCACTTAATGGCACTTGCTTCCAAGTAGACATAGAACCATAGAATTGTAGAGTTGGAAGGGACACCAAGGGTCATCTAGTCCAACCCCCCTCCAATGCAGGAATCCTGCCCACAGCTAGCCCTGGGTGGAGGGGTATAGGATTGTGCTGTTAATCTTATATAACGTTGGCAATTCATGACTTCCATCTTCACAGCAGAAGAGTCATAGAAAATGTAAGGTGTTATTTAAGAAAAAAATAGTAAGAGAACAAATTTTGATAGTTGTTTGATAAATTAATGCTCTAAAACTATTAACAAATATACCAATGGTGTCATCATATGCCCTCTGAGTTGCTTCTTGGATCTTTCTGTCTTTGATTTGAGCATCCAAAGCTTCCGTGTCAACCTGTAGTTAAAAAAAAGCCCACCACAAAACTGGTTCAAATGTATAAATTATAAAGAAATTACTGTATTACCAAAACTATGCAGGGCTAACTTCAATACAGAAACTGCTATTCAAGATAAAGCATTTAGAAATGAACTAGTGATCAGATTATCCATGTAGCTGCTCCAAGACTAATCCTTTCCTAGTATAGGATGTCATTATAAGTTCTCTATACAGGAGTAAAAGGGGTATTAATATATTTTGCAAACTCAAGACACTATCTTGAAAATAAAGACTTGTGTTCATCTGATTATGTATCCAACGTATTTACTTTAAGCACGCATTCTGGAAAACAAGGAAAACATGTACATTTCCAGTGAGAACCAGTGTTACAGAATGCTGGAATGGGATAAGGGAGACCTGTGCTCACATCCCCTACTGAGTGACTTGGGTTCATACTGAGAGTACAACTGTGTTCACTGTGAGCACCCTACATAACAAACAAACAATATACAGTGGTACCTCGGGTTAAGTACTTAATTCGTTCCGGAGGTCTGTACTTAACCTGAAACTGTTCTTAACCTGAAACACCACTTTAGCTAATGGGGCCTCCTGCTGCCGCTGCGCTGCTGGAGCACGATTTCTGTTCTCATCCTGAAGCAAAGTTCTTAACCTGAGGTACTATTTCTGGGTTAGCGGAGTCTGTAACCTGAAGCGTATGTAACCTGAAGCGTATGTAACCTGAAGCTTATGTAACCCAAGGTACCACTGTATTAGTAAGAGATTTCTGTCCTTAAACACATTATTTACTTGCCTTTAGAAGCGTCTATCCAAGCATTGCCCTCAAATGTCTAAACATGACTCTACATAGATTTTTAAGAGCATGCCACTAACACTTGACATACTTGCTTTGGGAACTACAGTATTACTCTGTTATCAGAGTAATTACAGCTAGTGATAAAGCATGGCATTTTCTTTAATCATGAAGTTCACTGAGAGGACTTTTGTCTAATCACCATTGCTCAGGTAGTGACCAAGCTTTTGTAAATTCAATGTCTTCATTGCATTTGTAGATATGATAAATGAGCAGTAATTAACAAAAGATTACAAATGAAAATAAAGGTAAATATAAATAAAATTGGGAGAGATAAATAGCAGTCTTAGTAGTAGTTGGTGATGCGAGTTATGCAATATCAGAAAGAAAATATCCTAATAATTCAAGGAATGTCTATGTTTTTAAATTATTTTCCACAGTGTTTTCCAAATATTTCTGTGGATTATTCATAACATTTGCAAGAGGGAATTTGCAAGAAGAGTTACAAGTCATCTGAAAAAGTTTTATGCTGCTCATTGGGACATTGCGGTACCATTTATTTCATGATTGTATTGATCAGGCTACAAGAACCAACATTCGCAGTAAAATCAATTTTGACATTCCAATTTCAGAAATTTGCAGACAGGATACTTAAATCAACACTTTGGTCTAGATGTCCTAAAAGGAAGCATTGCCCCTTCCCAGGAGTCACTCTGCCCATTGCTAGAGGCACTCTACCTACAGGACCAGAATTATTATTATTATTGCTATTATTTATTCCCCCACATCCCTCTCCCGCACGCTTACCCCGGTGGTCCTGACCCTGGCGTCGAACACCCGGCTTTGCCTCTGCAGCTCCCGGTAGCGCCTCCGCTGGAGGGCAGCGTCCTCGGCCAGGTCTTGGCGGTAGTCCAGCTTCTGCGCCATGGGGGAAGAAGGAGGCGCGTCTAAAAACCTGCGAATGGCAAAGCAACAATTGCCACTTATATGTTTGCGCGCGTGAATGGTTGTGTGTGTGTGTAATATATATATATATTCCTTCTTCCCCCCTGACAGATATAATAGCAAAAGCTAAAAACATAGGGGGTGGGAAACACTCGTTAAAAAAGCATTAAACATTAATCAAATTAAAGCTATATGCATATAAATATATATGAGATGATCTGCTGGAGTTACATCCAAAGCAACTCTTCCCCCCCACTCCCACCTCGCCTTCTCTCCTCCTCCGGGGGATGCTAAGGAGGATGTCAACAACGCGCGGTTGCCAAGGGAAACAGGCCGCGCCCCCCAGCCAGGTTCTCTTCCGCTCCAAGGACGGCCTTGCCCCATAAGCCACGCCTCCCTCTTGGCTCCGCCCACCCCGTCTCACCATCGCGCTTCCTCTCGCGCCTCACTCTGTGAAGAACACGCCGCCCTCTTCCTTACTGGTACTTCCGGTGAATCCCCCTCGGACCAAAACACGTGGGGGGGGATTTCACCATAGACGCGCGCAGGCTAGAGCGACGCTGTGCTTCTCCCGATGTCTGAGTCGAGCGTGCTTCCGAGTTTCTTACGTGACTTTTTAAGGCTTTGCAGGGTCAGCTACACGTGTGTCTCGGAGGCAAGCGGCGCGCTGCTCCTCCTGCCCACGGGGGGGGGGCTCGCCTTCTCCCCCACGGAGAGGTCAGAGGCGGGACTCGCTTCGGCCAAAGGGAACATAAACATAATGAAATACTGTTCCAACGCATTAGATGAAGTGTTTGTTTTTTAAAACCTGCATCTCCGCACTTTATACCACAGTAGACAAAGCATTTTTAAAGTAAAATTAAAGGTTACTCTTCTAGTACAACCTAATTTTCAGTCAGGGATAGAATTCCAGGGTTCATTTAATATATTTAGTGCATGTATTATGGTGCATAACTGATTTATCTTTATAGCGTATATTGATTTACCGCTTGTAATAACGAGAAGATTGTAGCGCGTAACTGATTTATGTACTTTTGTTATTTGCGCCATTGAACTGCATGGAGCAATTCAATCAATAAACGCTAAACAATTTCGCAACTAAATCGAAGTTGCGGCGAAGTGATTCCCTCGTCCTGCCGCCTCCGGGCGTCTGGCCAGCCGCTCTCCGGAGTCCAGCACCGGCCGCACCTTCGCGGCTCTCGCCACGGCCCTCGGGCGGCGCAACTTCAGCGCCCGCGCTACTCGGAAGCGGAAACACCGCCCCCGGGCTCTCTGCGCGCGCAGCCCTCAAAAAAAGAGCTGTTAAACTCGGGGCGGGGCTTCCGTTCCGATTTCGGCGAAGCTCGTCGAACTGCCCCGCCCCTCTCTTGGGACTCTCGCGAGATTTTGTTCCCTTATGAAAAGCGGGCCGGTGTGAGAAGAGACGCTCTAGGAAGAGACGATAGAGAAGGATCTGTGAGGCGGCATCCGGGCGAGAAGGTGGTCTTCTTCTTCTCCCCGCTTCTCCCGTTCAAAATCCTCGGGGCTCCCTCAGCTCTGTGCTTGTTTGCTTTGTATGATTTTATCGTGGTTTTTCTTTTAAAAAATGAGACTTATTTTCTTTTTGAACTCCCCGTTTGAATATGTTTAGCGCCACCTGGATGTTAGATTATATTATTACACATATATTTTGAACATGAGGGTGTGGGCAAAGCAGGTTACCTTATCTC
The DNA here is from genome assembly GCF_964106645.2 of Podarcis pityusensis. Classification (NCBI taxonomy): domain Eukaryota; kingdom Metazoa; phylum Chordata; class Lepidosauria; order Squamata; family Lacertidae; genus Podarcis; species Podarcis pityusensis. Next base: position 97,595,661 of record NC_138032.1, on the reverse strand, counting down.
CACCTGTATTAAAAAAGCGCACACGCATCACTGTAAATATATACAGTATGTGTGTGTGTGTGTGTGCAGATCTGTATCTTTATCTACACACACACAGTCTTGAGATTCCTACATTGCAGTGGTTGGACTAAATGACCCTCGAGGTCCCGTCCAACTCTACAGTTTTACTTAATTTTACTTATATATAGTAATGTTATATGGCACCTATTTTATTAACTATGTTGGTAATGTAACTATCGGGTGCTGAGTACTGTATTGTCACTGACTTGTTAAAAATATTACTTAGGCTGCAGCCCCTGCTCACCTGGGTTCAAAGGATTTAACTTCTGGGTAGGCGTGGTTAGGATGGTGCTGCAAGAAACATGTTAAAGCGGGAATTACCCCGTATTTTTCGCTCTATAAGACGCACCAGACCACAAGACACACCTAGTTTTTAGAGGAGGAAAACAAGGAAAAAATATTCTGAATCTCAGAAGCCAGAACAGCAAGAGGGATCGCTGCGCAGTGAAAGCATTCGCTCCATAAGACGCCCACACATTTCCCCTTACTTTTTAGGAGGGAAAAAGTGAGTCTTATAGAGCAAAAAATACGGTAGACAAATTCATGGATGATACAATGGCAGCTACAGTGGAGTTTGTGGAGGGCTGTGTTGAGTGCCAGTTTAGTAGGGTCAGTTTGGTTGGAGAGGGCAGTTGCCTTCATTATTATTTATTACATTCGTGCCTTTAAGCTGTGCTTATATTAAGGGGAATATGGGAACATGGAGAATATATATCAATAGGAGTTTATATTATTATTATTATTATTATTATTATTACCGTATTTATTAAATTAATGCATAGCTACTGGCCTGCCTGTTCCAGCAATGTTTATATGTTACGACTATTATGTGTAATACAGTGGAAGGTCTCCATTTAATGGGATTAATGATTTATGGTATAATCCTAACTATGTCTCTTCAGAAATATATCCTGTTGAATTCAATGGCACGTACTCCCAAGTGAGCAGTGTTAGCCTGCAGCCCTGGTAGTTGTCCATATAATTTCTACTGAGCAACTTTCATATTCAAAGGGTTGCAGTGTTTGACTGTTATTTAAAGTGTTTATTAACTATTGAGGGGAAATTGTCTATATATTTTTCTTTCAAAAATAATTTTCTCCTCCCTGTAATCCATAGATGGGATACTTGCAGCTTTTGATGGTGGAAAATTTCAAATCATGGCAAGGGAAACAATGCATAGGACCGTTCAAGAAATTCACATGTGTCATTGGTCCCAATGGTTCAGGTAACATGTGAACAATTCAGACAGGCTTCTCTCCTGTTTATCCTGTGTATTATTTGTTGTCTGTGATGTACCAAGCAAGATTTATTGTATGCTACTTTGAATGTTAAAAGGTGGCTCACAAATGGTTTTAATGAAATACATTTTTAAAAATTGATTTGGTGGAATGTACCGGTAGTTCTACCTACCCAAATTGATCTATATTAATATAACCCATTGTAAACTAAGCTGAATAAATTAGCCCTCTAGGGAAAGTTTGCAGAAGGTTTCTCAGTTTGTGAGACAATGGCTGTTACTCAAATATCAAGCTTTGAAAAGCCTTTAGCCCCCACCAATAATGCCTTTGAGGATCTTTCCATTCTTGCCCCAATATAGAATTCTTCATATCCAGTATGATATACCTGCTAAGTCTGTAGGTGGCATATGCATGGCTGAGGTTGCAATGTTTAATCTTCTGAGTTCTTCCGAGGTATCCTCTGTGCTTTTCTCCCTTTTTTCACTGGAACTACACTGTGACCCTTACTTTCCTCCCCATATGCTATGCTTAAATTTTGTTTTAAGCATAAACGAGCTGTCTTATATACTTAAATTCATATTAAAAATAGAAAGTAAAATACAAGCTTATTCAACCTTAATTACTGAGGTAATACTTCATTTTATGTTGTAGAGGGAGAAAGTGGGGCTCAAAAAGAGGAGTTAACTTACAGCTGAGTAAGCTTATAGGTGGCTTTCATTTCAAAATGTTTTAGAAGAGATAGTTCCTGTCTCTTCTAAGATGGTACCTGCTATGGCAGGTTTGTATATGTTACAGAAAAAATAATACATGTTTTTTCCCTTATGAATTATTGTTAGAATTAATTTATCATTAATTTTTATAATAGTTCTGAAGGAAAAAAACCTCTTATATATTATATAAACCTCTTATATAATTACCCTATAAATGACCAAACCAAGACTTGGGGGCATGTGGTAATGATTTCAATGTTTTCTACAGTGAAGTCTTTGCTGATTGTGCTTACGGTTATCAGAAACTAGTAAAATCCTATGTTGTACTCCTAATCTTCAAGACTAAATTAGGGGAAAGAAAAGAGTATAATTTAATATTAAAATTAGGCATCTATCAGTGCCATATCAATGAAGCAGTTTTATGGGGTTTCACGGGTTTCCAACTTTTTTTGGTCAGTAGGCCCATTTGGAATTTTGAGAGCTCCGCGTCACAAAATGGCTGCTTTGGGGTATGCAGTGTGGCATAACATAAAATGGCTGCCACATCTAAAAGAGCAGAAAGAGTACAGCAAAATGGTACAAGCGTGCCCCTGCACCCCCTATCAGTGGGGCAAAGGTACCTCTAGCAGCCACAACTGTGCTTGCTCACAAAAAGGCCCTTTTTGCCGATCTCATCCATTCAGAACAGGAGGAAAGTGTCTCCAGCTCTGAAATTTAATGAAATGTGAGTGTGATTAAGAGAGCAAGCTCAGCACAGGAGAGGTTAGAGATGTTGAAGGAAAACAAATAGGAAAATGGTCAGGGGGGCTCCATTTTTTTCTGAAAAAATGGGGGACACGGCATTTTCCACTTTTTTAATGGACCTTCACATCTTTACAGTACATGAACTGGGCAGGAAGAGTGAGCAGACTCGTATGCATTGTGGGATTTGGAAGGGATGTTCCATGAGAACTTTTGTGGGTGGTTGAGGAGGCGCTGGCAGGGAGGCAGAGAGACCCAGCAGGTGTCATGTTGGTGATCTCTTGCTTGCACCAGTATGGTGCCCCACACTCTGGGGGAATTGCTGTGTGAGGCACTATTTCAGAAATTGCCTCCTTATTTGTGTATCTAGAGGTATAAAAATGTATTATAAAGAAGAAACCTGAGTTATATAGTCTCCTGTTACCCGTGCTAGTGGTTTTTAGTCATAAAAGTACAGTGCAAAACTGTTTCAAACTGTATCTATGGCTGATAGCAAATCTGATTAAAGTTCAATATGGCTTAGTAAAATGTGCGTAGACGTGTGTGCTAAATTGTGGAATTATACTAGCTCTGTTTATAATCTAACATAAAAATAATGTCTGTGAGTTCATTCTCACAACTAGGAGATAAAACATAGCTGTGGTGATACACGAGTCATGATTCTTTGCCTGGTATGAATCAAATATTAGTCAGAAGTTTTATCACACCACACAATATTTTAAGCTTTTTTTGTTGTTATGGTTCATTTAGTATTGTTAATGGTTTTGACATGCCCTCAAGGTTTCATATCATCATGTATACAGCAAGCCTTCATTGTTATTCTTGAACTTTGGCTAGGCAAATGAAATAGAAGTCATCAAATCTGCCTTTCAGCTCTTCAAAAAGTTGGGTTAGCCACTATGGAGTGTGTGATGAAAATTAACTTTCAAGCTTGGCTAACCTCATTAAATTATGCCCTTAAAAAAAGAGGATAGAAAGGAATCTGAGAATAACTTCATTTTCCCCTAAATTCGGGTAGATGATGCCCAACCCATAGAACCAAGAAACTCTGTTGGACATGTTTAGACATACATACTGTCTAAAGTTTAGTACAGACTGTCAAGGCCGTGCCAATGGATAAAAATATCTTAGTTTAAAGAGAAGTTTTTGAATTAAGAGTCTCTTACATCTGATCTGAAATGAAAATAAAGATACTTGTGATTATCTAAACTATATTTGAAAAGGGTAATATTTTGATCTTTTATACAACTGAAGGGAAATCAAATGTAATGGATGCACTTAGTTTTGTAATGGGTGAGAAGACATCTAATTTGAGAGTGAGGCACATCCAAGAACTGATACATGGAGCACATATCGGGAAGCCGGTTTCATCTACTGGAAGTGTAAAAATGGTGTACATGGAGGAAAATGGGGAAGAGAAAACATTTTCAAGGATTATTCGAGGTGAGTGGAGTTTTTCTAAATCATGGGTAGGCAAACTAAGGCCCAGGGGCCCAATCCGGCCCAATTGCCTTCTCAATCCAGACCGCGGATCGTCCGGGAATCAGCCTGTTTTTACATGAGTAGAATGTGTGCTTTTATTTAAAATGCATCTCTGTGTTATTTGTGGGGCACAGGAATTCGTTCATCCCCCCCCCCCAAAAAAAATATAGTCTGGTCCCCCACAAGGTCTGAGGGACAGAGGACCGGCCCCCTGCTGAAAAAGTTTGCTGACCCCTGTTCTAAATAGTGGGTATGAAGTTTATATGGAAAATATATATAGAAGCTTTTCATTATATATGTTTTTATTTTAAGAAGTAATTATAGAAAAAAACAAAATACATTAGCATAATCAGCAACATACATAGAAGCTTTTAAGCTAATTTGTATGGTTAAATATATAATTACTTTAAATTTTAAAATAGCTTGCTTTTTAACTGCTGTTGATTTTGCTTGTTCTTATTTTTAGGTTGCTTTTTGTCTTGTTTTTAGGGTGTACGTTTATCTTATTTTGTACTGTGTCTGTTGTGTGTAAACCACCTTATGTACTTCTGTAGAAAGGTGGATTATAAATTCATATTAATACTATACTTCTGTCTGGTGTGCCTAAATGTGAATATCTCAGTGATTAGCTGTTAACGACTTCTGGGGCCAAAGGAATTTGACAGTAGAAAGCAGACCTATCACAGTTACAGATAGGTAGCCGTGTTGGTCTGCCATAGTCAAAATAAAAAAAATCCTTCCAGTAGCACCTTTAAGACCAACTAAGTTAGTTCTTGGTATGAGCTTTCGTGTGCAAGCACACTTCTTCAGATACACTGAAACAGAAGTTGCCAGTTCCTTCTATATAGTGAGAAGGTGGGGAGGGGTATTACTCAGAAGGGTGGTGGGAATGGGAGATAGGCAGATAGCTGGGATGAGCGCAGACCTATTATTCAGACCTATCACAGTGATTAACACCTTGCAAATGTTGATGGCTCAACTGCCTAATTCTCATTTCAGCATAAGGCAGTCAGTGTTAAATCTTACCCCCTCCATTTCCCCCTATTGTGACACACAAGCGCCTCCCCCCTCCCAGCCTCCATCCCACCAAAGGGAGGACAAGCAGGCAAAAAGCTTTTTCTTTCTTTCTTTCCCTTTCGTTTATATGAGGGAAGCTATTTAGGGCCAACAAACATCTTACTTTTACACAGGGGGAAAGGGGGCTCTGTCCCAGCCTCAGATGGGCATTAAAGGCACCAGGAAGGGGAGAGAAATGACACAAGGACACACATAGAAGGGGAGAAAAGAGAAAGAGTCTTAAATAACAGGGCAACTTTTTTCCCTCTTACTCTGAAGAAAACAACCAGTTTCTTTTTTCATGGTGGGTAAGGAAGGGGCAAAAGGGAAAGGGGCTCTCAGCAAGAAGCCCCAAGCCAGCTCAGAGCAGCATCTCTAAATAGCACCTACCAGTCTGGCCCGCCAGCCCTACTTTAAGCAAGCGGAACCTCAGGTGTCTGCTAAGTTTCTGCTGCTGCTGGCTGGCTGGCTACTGCTTTCCCAGCTGCTTTCTAAGTGTCCTCTGCTCTTGTGATTAGTTGCCTCTGCAGCAGGTATTGGAGCTGAGCTGCTGCTCGCTGCAGAATGGGGGGGTGGGGTGGGGAGCCTGTCTTGAAGGCTGCTACACCTACTCTTGTGAGTCACTCGCTGCCCCTGCAGGAGGCAACGGAAGCGCTAAGAATCACTAGCTGGCCACATGGTTTCCCCAAAATTGGGATGTTTGCCAGGTGACATTTTATGAAACCATTATGATATGGACTTCAAAACCAGTTTTGGATTGATATATTGGTCCCCATCACTCGGTTAAGCCATTAATGTCAGTCTTGTCTGGTCATGCACTGCAAAGCAGCAGGTTATGAGCACCTTCTCCTTACATACTTTCACTTAGTGTAGTGTCTAGCAATGTCTCCCCACTTACCTCCACCTTCTGGATTCCCTTGCCTGTAAGCCACATTTGTTGTTTCACGTTTGAGACTTTCTTGGGAAGGCACCAGACAGTATCCATCTTGGAAGGAAATATTTGTATGTTTTCAATCACAGTAAAAGGTTTGGGAGAACCCAGTACAGTTAAAAGAAGACCCATGACACTAGGCATTCTTGTTGGTTTTTCTGGAATGCTAGTAGATGACCTGGGTCTCACAGGAATGGTGAGACAACAGCCTCCCATTGCTTAGGAAGACGCCTGGTTCCTCCTGAGATCCATAACAAGCAACTTGTTTGGCTTTGATGCTCCCTACTTATTTTCGAAGGCATGCTTCTAAGCTTTTTGCCATCTGTGTGTAACACGAGCATACATGTGAATGCATGCACTAGTGCAAAAGCAGATCTGGTAACAGTTCAGAACTAAAGACCACGTCAGAAAGTAATGAACTGTTTTCTTGGCTTGAGTAGTCATTATCTCTTTCAAAATGGATGGATTGTATAATCTGCTCTTTCTTCCAAAACTAGGCAGTGGATCTGAATTCCTTGTTAATGACAAGATTGTCAGCAGATCTGTTTATACAAAGGAACTTGAAGAAATTGGTATAATTGCTAGAGCAAGGAATTGCCTGGTTTTTCAGGTAAATATTTGTGGTGTAATCTAATGTATCAGGAAACTAGAGCATAACTTGACAGAGGTCTCTGCAGCTTCAGAGGCATGGAAGAATCTGGGGAGTAGAATGTGTGACATCCTGTGTCCTGCAGCCTCACACCCATTGATAGATTGAAGCAGGTACTGTATTAGCCTTGTATTTTAGCACCAGCTTAGCAGCCATGCAATGAATTGTGAGCAGAGGAAGGATAGAGTGCTCTGCCTTTGCCTGTGTCTGGCATAGAAACCAAGCAGGGCTACCAGAGGGCGAAAGCCGCCTCCTCCTTGTTCAGCATAGAAATGTGGCAAGCTGTTTTCAGCTCCCAGCAGGCTAGTGAACATTTTTTGCAGACTAGTTATTTAGACTTTCTTACAGAACAAGTTCAGAAGCTTTTGTTTCCTCTTAACAGTTTCTGCTTAACTACACTAGAATTGTGGTTAACATTAACTGTGGTTAGTTGCATCGCAAGCCATAGTTTGAACCTATAATAATAACACATAAAATGACAATGTGAAGAAGCTCAGTGTTGGAAAAGCAGAAACAAAAGCTTCTGAATTTACCCTGGTCATAGAAGAGGAGGAAATGGGGGGGGGGGGGGTGCACAAGACCAAAGCTAGTTGTGGTTTGTTTTTGCTTGTGCGTGTCATGCGAAACCATAGTTTAATGTAGGAGTGAGAAACTTCCAGCTTGCTGGCCTCACCAAGTCCACCAGGCTTCACAGATTGGACAGGCTGTTTCGGACAAACTAGCCACCTTTCCTGTGTCTGATGTTTAAAACTGCAGTTCCCAGGATTCTTTGTGTGGTCGGGGAAAGTGCTTTGAATGTACTTTACATGTACGGTGTGTATGTGGCCGAAGTTTGTTCCCAATTCTTTAAATCAGATGATGGTTTCATATGACATTCAAACATGGTCTTTGTTTTTAATCCCTTTCTCATTTTTGTTGCTGGTTACAAGGTTTTGCTTCAGTTTTAATGCTTTGTAATTCTGTAGTTTGATCCTACTTCGCTGTAGGGTGAAGTTGAAACAATTGCTATGAAGAAACCCAAGGAAAGAACTCTACTTTTTGAACAAATTAGTCATTCAGGAGAACTTGCTGCTGAATACGCAGAAAAGAAGAAGAATATGCAACAGTCAGAGGAAGAGGCACAGTTTAGTTATAACAAGAAGAAAAATGTTGCAGCTGAGCGCAAACGTGCCAAGTTGGAGAAGGAGGAGGTAATTCAAAGAATAGCACAAAACATTTGGCTCTTAAAGTTTGTGTGCGAAGTTTAGCAATATTGTTTTTGATTCTTAGGTGGTGTTTTTATTGTTTTCGGTAGAAATTCATGATTTAAATAAGTGTTTTCTAAATAATTTCCCATTATAGAGATTTAGCTCATAAGCATAAGAACCAGCATTATTGTGCAAAAATATGCTTCCTCTGAATTTACTTTAACTATTTGCGTGCAGAAATCTTATAAATCAGGTTTCACTTGACATTTTTCCTTGCTTCTCCTGATTCAGAGCTGAGAATCATGTTCTTCTTGTTCAACAGTAGAAATAATAATCAACTAAAATAGTCAATGGCTCTGCAATATCAGCAGTGGTGTAGTTTCTAAGGCAAAAGGAAAAGAAAATGAAAGAAAAATAAACTGCTCTTTCTGTTGTCCCAGTTTCTGCTCAGCCCTCTTCCTACCTGCTGCTTCCCTCCCCCTTCCCCCATGGATCCAGCTTCTCCTTTTTCAGTGCTTCCCTGGCAGCTGCTTTTCCTACTTCCCAGGCCCACCTTTTCTTTTTCAGCCAACATACTTATTCTGTCTCCACTTCTCCTTCTGTCCCTACCAACCAACCACCTGGTAATGGAATCTGTCCAATCAGAAGGGAAGTAAGTGCAAACAGTGAAAGCTAAGTAAAGAAGAGCTGGACCTTGAGCTTGCAGCAGGAGGAGTGTGCATGACAGGGTGTGGATTGGCCATACCCACAGCAGGCATACAGTTTCCAGAGGTTTGACCATAAGAAAACCTGGCCCTTGGACCAAAGAAGGTCAGCCATACCTGTTTTAAGGAGCAGAAGAGACATTCTGGCCCGCTTTTGTGCAGATTGAAACTGTGGCCCTTATGGCAGGCATGCCAATCTTTAACCTAGACCTGGCCTTAAAGTGTGTATCCCTGCTATGGATCTGGTCCTATTCCTCCAACACCTATAACCGGTTGTGACAAACTAAAGAATAATATAATTAAACAATTATCAAATAATATTGCTATGGAGAAGGCAAAACCTATGAATGGAGTATGTTTCCTTTCCAGCTCTGTTAACCAGTGGCTAACATTTTATCCGTATCAAGGTGGTGAGTGTCGTAAGACAAGAGAGGCTGGGAGAGAGAGTTGACAACAATGCCTAGGCCATGCCCCTGATAGATTGTCGAGGCAGAGATCAGGGTAGGAGACCTTCCTTCTCTGATTCACACAGAGACCCGGCCTGCAGGAAACCAGCACTCAGAGCTTGGGCTGCAGCATGGCCAGATGGTGGTACCCATCTGCCCTTCATCCACCCCTCCCCCCACAAAAACCACTGAAACCCTTGGTATAGTGATGTCTATTAAGAAATTTCTAATATTTACAAATACTGTTTTAAGGATTTAAATATACAGGCTGCATCTATAAATCACAAATTATTACTAATATATATTGTATGTATATTTAATATAACTGAAATAAATGCAAGTTTTTTGTTTGGCGCTTTGCTTGCAACTTTTAACTACCAATATCCATTGCTGTTGAATATCAGTTAGCTGCTAATGATTTGGTTGTTTACAGGCAGAGCATTACCAGATGATGTTTGACAAGTTAAGGGAATGTAGAGAGAAGCTGCAAATGTTCAAGCTGTATCACAATGAACAAAAAATTAACTTTCTGAACAGCAAATTGGCTGCAAAAAACAAGGAGATTGATTCTAACAAAATTGCTGTTTCTCATGCTGAGGATGCAGTGGGAGCCAAGAAAAAAGCTCTTGGAGCATTAAATAGAAAACAGCAGCAGATCGAAAAAGAAATAAAGTAAGTGCATAAATTAACATTGTTGTGAAATGTTTGTTTCTACCCATCTCTCAGAATGCTGTGCTACACCTAGTGGGTGTTGCTGGTATGTGAGGATTTTGTTTCCCCATTTTCACGAGGCAGTATAATGTTGTGAAATCTTTGAGTGGGAATGCTTCTATTTAATCTCTTTCAGCTCTCCAGAGCTAGCCTGCTGAATCTGGAGATTATGCAAAGCCTCAGTTTCTATTTACTGACCGATATTGCTAAGAAGCTAAAATCCCAGAGAAGTTCAATATATATTTTTTTAATTTGATTTCACCCCTTCCCTTGCCAATCCCAGCTTCTTAGCATAACAGAAGAGTGAACAAAGCCTTGAAACCCAACCTTATGCCATCACAAAACAGGACTGTCCAGGGCCACTTTTCTGACATTTCAGAATATGAATTCCCAGATTCCCCTTACTCCAGTTAAGGGCAAGGGTTCTTCTAAACCTATCAGCTCTCTACCTAGGGACCTGGGTAGAAGTGAGACATTTCTTCCTGAGACTCAAGAGCCTCCCTCAGGAGACACCTCATGACTTAGATAAGGAGAGAGGCCAGGGGAATGATTTGCCCAATGAGGAGGTTAAGGGAGCCAGATTATTTAACACCTTGGTTTATTGTCAAGGCCTTTTCCACCTTTTCCAATGTGGTTATGTGCTCTGCTTAACCAGTTCCAGCAAAGGCACCATCCCGGGCAGCTTCAGTCTCTGCATCTGCCAAAGTATCTCAGAAGGCAGCCTCTTTCCCTGCAGTATTAAAGGATGTAGCAGAACCAGAGTGAGCCTCCCCCTTGAGTACTTAGAAATCAGATGTGCCCCAATATATTAGATTAACCAGCCATGGGCTTTTTTATATGGGCATTGGGCAGAATTTCCAGGTAGATCTCTGGGTGATTTGAATAAAGTAACCCACTAAATGGATGTCTCCTGATGCCAACCTTGAAGTCATATTCAAAGTAAGTGGACCGATGTTTATTTGTCATGCTGTGGAAAAACGTTGATGACTTTAATGGAGCCTTTCAAAATTCTTTCTTGAATTCCTTTGAAAAGTACTTTGTTCAAAGATCAAAATATATCCCTTTTTAGGTCTCTGGAAATTTTGCTGAATCAAAAAAGACCTCAGTATATTAAAGCAAAAGAAAGAACCTCTTACCAAATAAAAAAAGTAGATACAGCTAAGAAAGATTTAAAAGATCATATGAAAGAACAGGCTAAGATGGAAGAAAACAAAAAAGAACTAGAGACAGAACTGATGGATATTGATAAAGCTTGGAAAGCATATGAAAAAAAGGTTGAAGAGGAAGCACTGCACCAAGGGAGAGAGGTTTTGCTAGAAGAAAGTCAGGTAAATCTCAAAACAAGCAGAAAAATGCTCAACCTTTAACTTTAGGTAGCTTTAGACATATACTTAACACATCAGGGGTTCGTTGTGTTCACCATTTCATTTTAAATTCTTTTTAATTCGTTTTTGGAGTGATTATTATTTCTTAGCCACATAAATCAGGAAGTTGTTGCAGTAGATATTCATTATCTTTTGTATGTAGAATATTAAATGATGTTGGGTTTTTTTGTTTCTAGTATCCCATATAGTCCTACATGTTATTTTAAAAAGTTAATTAAAAGCAGAAATAAAATAACTTTAAATACCTTAAATGGACAATGATTTGGAAAATTCAAGCTATAAAATTACTACATGGTGGATTTTTAAAAAAAAGAATAATATTTTACTGATTGCTATTGAGCACTTTATAAACTTGGTAAATAGCTTTTATGAAGCAACCTGGTAATGTATGTCCGATCTTGTGTCCAGATACGTAAATATAAGGAGCTGAAAGAACTAGTTAGGAAAAAAGTAGCTGTATTGACTCAGCAACTGAAAAAACTGCACTTGGAGCAAAAGGCAGATGAGGACAAGATGGCATTTGAGCAGCGGAAACAGAGAGAAGTTGAGGTACTTGTAAATAATAACAAACCAAAAATTATTTTGGGGCAAGAGTTGTATTCAACCTGTTGGCCCCCTTGGTTTTCATATTTCTATGTTAATACTGCACTTGCTGTGCAGTTCAAGAAACAGTGTATTTTCATGCATTCAGTTTCGCTAACAAACAGCACCAAGGCAGTTTTTCTCTGCCCTCCCTATTGCATCTAGTTAGTCCCGTAAAGAATAGTGATTGATGAAGATCCCAGCACATAATAGTCCTCCAATGATCTTTGCATGGCAGAGTTGAGGAAATTGAGGATGGAAACTTCAATTGTTCTGGAAACAAAATGGTGTAGTAGGAAGGCAACTGGATAGAGATGCAACCTTCAGGGGAAAAGGGAGCTGGAGACTGAACAACTGCAGGTGTTCCTTCATGAGACTGATTATCTAGATCTACTACAGTCTGTGTTCAGGCCCAGTTTCAGAACTGAATCAGCCTTGGTTGCCCTGATGGATGACCTTTATTGCGAGAGGGACATGGGAAGTGAGACCCTGTTACTTTTGCTTGATCTCTCAGTGGCTCTTGATACTGTCAACCTTGATATTCTCCTGGACTGACTTAGTGGGAGGGATATCAGAGGCAGTGTATGACAGTGGATCTGCTTGTATCTTGTCCAGTAGTGTGTTAATAATTTTTTTATAAGTAAGTGGGAGACCAGGGAGAGAAAAAAGAAGGCTTACAAGCTTCACAGGGGGAGAAACTTGCCTGTTGTGAAAGATGCTAATCTGAAGAGCCTTAGGGTACCAGGGACCCACCAGGCAGACTCTCAGGTAAATGAATGCTTTGGGGCTCTGAGAGCTTCCTCTAGCCAAACTCACAATGTTTCCTCTAATAGACTTTTCAAAGCGAGATCCTTCATTCTAAAGCCACTAGCATTTTAGAGGTAGAAGAGAGACAGTTTGTTACTGTTCGTGGCATTGATTCTCTCAAGCCCCGAAGACCTGAAGATGTGTTTCCAGTACACATGGGCAGTGTTACATAGATTGTCTTCTGAATCATTGGCTCTGTTTGGGGGAAGGGTTAATATGGTCATCTGTCATGGATGCTTTAGCTGAGATTCCTGCATTGCAGGGGGTTGGACTAGGTTATCCTCGGGGTCTCTTCCAACTCTAAAATTCCATGTTAAGGGTTGATTGGATGCCAAATTATGCCCAAAATGGTTTATTCAGCAGCATTGCATCCTGAAGTTCTTCCAGTTGGTGGGAGGGTTAAGTACAGAGTGCTTTGCTTTGCTCTGTCTCTGAAGTAAGTCATAGGAGCAATCCATCCCCTGGATAACTTCCATCCACTAGGGAGAGAATAAGGGTAAGCTTCACATTCCTTTTTGATAAAGTAGTATCTTTTGACATTCTGTTTTTGTTTAGGCAAGTATGAAGCAAGTTATGGAACAGATAGAAGATCATGAAAAGCGGGTAGAGAAGTTGACAGAGTATAGCAGCACATGTGTGTATGTATATATAAAATCTGATTAAATAATTCATCACTTTTTGCACAAACATGAGCTATTAGATTAGAATATTTTGATAGTTCTTTGTTTGGTTTTCCCCATAAACCTGCTGTCAAAATAGTATATTAAAGGGAGAGCATTGCATGCAAATCTACAGGTGTATGCTGTATAGTTTTGAGATGTAAACTGGCTTTCTGCATATACCCAGGTAAACTCACAGAGCTCTGGAGTGGGCTGAGTTTCATAAGTTGACTGGGGATATTATTTTTAATACATATAAAATTTATATCCTATGTTTTCTCCCAGATGAACCCAGGGTGACTGTCAGGACACTGTCAGAGGCTCCTGGCTGGTTGTCCTCTTTTAGTGGTTCTAGGAAGGCTCCCTCACAGAGGGAAGCATTCACCCCCCCCCATGAAGCCCATCGCCCAGCCCTTCCCGGCTCGCTTTTATGAGCCAGAATGGGCAAGGATCAAGGAGACAGGTGGTCGGTTTCACTCGTCCAAGCAGCCTGCCCACATCTACACTGTCTTCCATCTTCCTCCTCCCTGAAGGGTCAGGATGGGGAGGTAGTCTCCACCATTCCTACTCTGCCCAGTTCCTGACAGTGACAGACAATACAGTAGTAAGAACAATACTCTCTCCCAATAAATCCGTATGAGCAAGGTTGTTTTGGTGCTAACACCACTTGAGGTGAAAAGGATAATGAAAGAGCATCTCCACCCTCCTCGTTCAGCCCGGACACTGAGGTCCAGCTCTGAGGGCATTCTGGCAGTTCCCTGACTGCGAGAAGTGAGGTTACAGGGAACCAGGCAGAGGGCCTTCTCGGTAGTGGCACCTGCCCTGTGGAACGCCCTCCCATCAGATGTCAAGGAAATAAAGAACTATCTGACTTGTAGAAGACATCTGAAGGCAGCTCTGTTTAGGGAAGTTTTTAATGTCTGATGTTTTATCGTGTTTTTAATATTCTGTTGGGAGCCACCCAGAGTGGCTGGGGCAGGGTATAAATTAATAATAATTATTGTTATTATTACTGGTCTTACATATGTACATTTTTGTAATGGATAGAAAGTGCCCTACCCAGCCAGGAAGGTTACTGTGCAAGGTATGGGGGTGGGATGGGGAGATGCTTGTCTTAAGAATTTAGTTTAGTAAGTTTTACATTTGGGGGCTCTTTCTCTCACTTGAATGTATCTTTGGTTCATACTGTTTTTCACTGTGGACACTTTGGATGATCAGGAATTTTCTCCTATGGTAGCTTTTTCCAGAGAGTTGTACTTCTATTTGCAGATCCAGATCCTGTAACTGAGTGTCCCCACCTAAGATCATTTACCTAGGGGTCAGGTAAAAACACTGTTGCGTAAGAACAACCAAGAGCCTTAAAGTGCAATCCTGATTGTTCCTTGGGAGGCAGGGTTTCTATTTGGCACTAAATGCAGCCCTGCTAAGACTGGCTTTTCTCGGCAGCTCCCAAATGGAGCCCATCCCTGCTGAAAGTGATGGCAATCTGTTGATTGTCAGGTACTTCAAGCCCTGCTTGATTTGACTGGGATCCTCCCTTGAAGGATGACCTTCAGGATTCATGGCAGTATTGCTTAGTTGACATTAAACTAATTGGGCTGCGTTTTTTACCATTTTGCTTTGGTTTGAAGTGAATCTTTAGCAGAGAAAAAACAGGAAGAAGTAACACTCACAAATGAAATTGAAAGGTCAAAGACACGAATGACTGAGTTAAACGAAGAACTGAATAAAATTGTCAGTGACCTGCATAATGCAAAAATCGATGTCCATGAGGGGAAACGCCAGAAGACAAGGGCTGAAAACTTGGAGAGCCTCAAAAGACTATATCCTGCTCATGTGGTAACTAGATGGACTCATTGTTACATTTTAATGTGTTCAGTAGACTTCAGAATTTCGCCTTGAGAATAGCCGGTTGTCTTTATCATGTTTCCTACTTGATAAATGCTGAGAAGTGTTGAACATAAGTGCAACTGAGAACTAGCAAACCATTTTTGAGTATCAGTATTTTCCTAACTGGGTAAAGAAAGTAGCACTAAGGTGGCTACATAACTTTTATGCTCACTAAAAGTGAGAAACTAGTAGCTAGCTAGCTATTTCATAAAATATATACCCCACCTGATTAAAAATAAATAAATCTCAAATTGGTTTACCAAAAGAAACTATGAAACCACAAGAATGTTTCTCCAACTGGCATTGCGGGACAAGAGGAGCAGGAGGTTGGAAGCTCCCTGCTGAACCGCTCTGAGATGGGTGGACAACGCTAGGAGCCAATCCTAGTTTTTCCATTGTATCTGACTGTCCATACCGTTGGGAGGAGTATTGTGCTTTTCCTGCGTCTATGTTGCATCAGCACAGGTGAACATGATGTTGAGGCAGTGGAGAAGGTGCAGTTCACCTGAGCAATAGTTTAATTCTTGGCACTCATTCACTTTAATCTTTGCAGATTAAAAAATACGTTTTTATTTTTAACAAATGATCACTAAAACATTCCATACACCCCCTTTTAAATAAATAAATAAATAAATAAATAAATAGTGTTTTAATTATTAGAATATCACTGACGCACCCATTGCAGACACTGTCTTTTTAGCAATGTGTTCAATGGCTGCGCTCAAAATGAATTTTCTAGACAATAAAACAATCCTTTTTATTATTATCATTATGGCAGTGATGCCCTCCAGATGATGATGGACTACAGCTCCCATCATCCTTGACCATCGCTCTTGCTGGCTAATAGCTTGAGTCCCACAGCGTCTGGAAGCCTCACATTGGCTAGCCATATAGTATGATATTAGGACTCTCATTCAAGTGGTTTTCCACTGAGCTAAAGCTGGGAAAGTGTTTTAGCAGCAATCACAAGTTTATTTAAAAATGGTGTGATAAAACATTGCCATAGTAATACACCAACATACCCAGAGGTTTCTAAGATGCTCCACATAGTAGGTTCTCATATGTGCTCAAATAAGGTTCATTTAGGTAGAATGCAGTGAATGTCTTTTCATAATGGATTTACTGCTCTTAAAAACATTCCTGTATTTGCTTCTAGAATGAGGATTGTAAGGTTCGGTTTTTCTGATGCCTCTTGAAAATGGATGCTTCCATCAAGAAAAAAAAAAGCAATTTTAATTGAAAAAAATGGGAAATTAGCTAAAATGAAATGTGTGCTGTACAAACTCAAAAGATCAGTTTGCTTATTATTGCTGTTCTGTTTTTAGTTTGGAAGACTGCTTGACTTGTGTCACCCTATCCATAAAAAATATCAGCTTGCTGTCACCAAAGTTTTTGGCATGTATATGGTTGCGATTGTTGTGGCTTCAGAAAAAGTAGCTAGAGAATGTATTCGTTTCCTCAAGGAACAAAGAGCTGAGGCTGAAACTTTCCTTCCTTTAGATTACCTTAAGGTACACTTTTATTAAAAGTATATTATTAGTTTTTTATTCACAAAGCTGATTGGGGATTACTTTGACATCTAAGAAATTTTGTTAGTTTAAATTTGCTTTAAAAATATTTTGTAAGATGTGACTGTAGTCTTAGAAGATTTTGTACAACAATTAAAGTGTCTAGGTTTGTATACTTGGTCTCTCTGTGGCTCCTTTTGGGCCCAATTAATATTGCTTTATTAATTTATGAGTGTCTGAAAGCATGTTTCGTATGTTAGAAACAAAATCTGATAGGATACTTGTAATCTTTGTTACAGGCTCTTTCATTGTATTTAAGTAACCTTTTCTAAACATTTTTATTTAGGTAGAACCAATCAATGAACAGTTGAGAGAGATAAAAGGAACTAAAATGATGATTGATGTTATACAGACATCGTTTCCTGCACTGAAGAAAGTAATTCAGTTTGTTTGTGGGAACGGTTTAGTATGTGAAACAGTACAGGAAGCAAGACAAATAGCATTTGAAGGACCATACCGACTTAAAGTAAGCACAAAGAACCTCACTTTTGAAATAAGACTTCCTGTTGGCTTTTAACACGCAAGGTACATGTTCAGAAGAATCATGGAGCTCATCTTTCCAGAACTATATAACTGGAAATGCTAGCCAGTGCCAGAAACAGTTTATACAGCTAAAATAGGCTAGACTAAAACACTTCCCCCTGACATGATAACACTGGTGGTCCTCTGAACATTTGCTTTTGAAAATTTGTCAGTTTTATCTATTTTGATTATTTTGTCATAGCTACTGTTTTTATTGCTGTTTTAAATTAAAATAAAGTGTTATATAAAATATAATGCTAGGTTGGCAGGAGCTGGAACAGAGTTTATAATCTAATGACACATTAGCTACTGAAGTTAAACATTGTCCCACTGAATGGGTAAAATAGGAACCTTTGGAGCTTAAAAGTCACCATACACACCAGGCTCATAAGACAATTGACATCCAGTGCAGGTCTATTAAAATTGCTGTTATATGAGACCAGCCAGAGGTTCTGGTTAGGTTTAAGCTAGCCAGAGGTTATCACATATACTACCTTTCATCCAAGATACAGGATAGTCAGATACACACTGTATTATATAATTGTCTTAATCCTGAACTATTTCACTGGTTTTATGTCCCGTTTCTTTGTGTTTTGTTGGAAGGCAAAATTGATTTGAATATAGCTAGTTTGGAATATCCACCCCCCCCCCCCCCCAATATACTTGCCCTCACCTCAGTCCAGGAATTGTTAGTATATTTATGCCTAATTGCCCTCTAGTAATATTGATCAATTCAGAAAAAAGTGTTTAATTTTCAGACAGTGGCTCTGGATGGAACTTTATTTTTGAAATCTGGTGTAATCTCTGGCGGCTCAAGTGATTTGAAAAAGAAAGCTAGATACTGGGATGAAAAAGAGGTGAATGAACTTAAAGAGCAGAGAGAGAAGCTGATGAATGAACTAAAGGTAAAGCTATGGAAATTATGTCCAACAGTATCAGTGTTTGAAACTCCCATTGTTCTAGGTGCGTTTTGCCACAAACTACAGAATGGAAGGAAAGGAGGACCTTTTTCTGCCTCCCCACTTCCAGCCACTCTCTGAAGACTGGAGAAGAGACCCTCTTCAGAATATTAGGGAGGGCAGGGGAAGCATGGCTTTGTTTTTTGCAGATGAGATCATTTGAAATGAACATAATATTTTAGCTGTAGTTCATTCTTTTTCAGCTTTGTATTTTTGTTTTTAAAAAAGCGTGCCTAGACATTCCGTTGTTGGGCCCATAACCTAAATTTAAGGTGCCAGAGTATCCTAATATCATTACTGTAATACTGTAAAAGGAACAATTCAACTTTTGATGAATTGATTCAATTTTTCCCCTAATGAACACGTTTTTGAAATGCAATTTCCCATAATATTATGCATTTTTTTGTTATTTTCACTAATGCATGCATTTCAATGCATAGCTTCCCCAGATAAATACATTCTTGTACATATTACCCGGCTGGAGAACTGCACCGCAAATTTGTTACAGAAAGTGTGATTTAGGTAGGTTTCCCTCTAAATGCAAACTAAATCAGATTTCTCTCCGATACTTAGGACTTGGTGAAAATCAAGCGCAAAGAGGCTGACTTAAAGCAGTTGCAAGCTCAATGCCACGGAATTCAAACGCGACATAAATATTCGCAAAATGAACTAGAAGTTCTTAAAAAAAAACATATTGCTAATTTCTATAAGGTAATATTAAACTCTCAGGCGGCTGTTTTCCTTGTCTGGGCAAAATGACTTGCTTTTTGGTTTTAACTAGGGCATCTTAAATGGTAACATAATTGAGGTTTTTCCTTTACCCGTTGAAGAAATAGAAGTAATATTTTTTTTAAAACCCATAATTTAGGAGGGAATGTTTCTATTGGGAGACTTTCATTTTTATACTTTTATACTCCAAACATGAAGTCTGCGTTTAGATGAACAGGAAACTAAACGTTGGCCTTTTTGTGTTTGGGTGTTGGAGTGGGGGTGGCTTCTTCTGATCTCCGGACTGGCTTACTTTTGTATTGTGCCAAGGACTGCGTTGCCCTTGATCAATCATCCGGGGGCCACAGTTTAAAAGTGAGTGCAACCACATTTTTGTCAATTTTGTTTATAAAGGACAAATCTTGGGAGGGTGGAGAGGACATAAAAAACTTCTGTCATCACAGTAGCATAGTGAAGTTTACCTTTGGAAGGAGTCAATAAAACAATTTTTTAAAATTATTTTGTAAATTGAGAAATTTAGGTTGGATTTGTCTGGCCTCAAACATGTTGCTGTCACCAGCTACAGCAGGAACCAGTTACAGCAGTAACAAATTATTTCTAAGAATTAATATCATTAAAATCATTAAATGTTTAAAAGAAAAAATGGAAGGCCCCACAAAAAGCCTTTTTTGGCATCATGGTCTCATAGTGGGGAACCCATAGAGCAGTTTTAGGGGAGGCCTTACCAAAAATGGTTTTGGGTGCAAAATGCATCCAATGGACTGCAGGTTAGCTACCTATGTTCTGCTGGTTACATTTGCAGTACAATTGTGTGGTTCCAGAATAAAATATCCTTAGAACATAAATAATTAAAACAGTGAGACTAGTTCTCCATTGTTTTTAAAGACTGTTCATATTTATTTGTATTTAGGAAAAATCTATGCTGGAAAGTGTACTATTAAATAGCCAGTCAGAACATGTGATGTTGAATGAAGGAGTTTTACAGAGAGCTGTTAAAATGGATGAACTCCAAAAGAAAATTAATGAGGTATAAGTTTTTCATTCATGGCAGCATATGGAATCATAGAATGGCTGTCTTATGGCAATTGGTTGTAGACGTGTGTTCCTTGTGTGGCTGCGTCTGATCTAAGGGGAAGGCTCCAGACCTGCTTTTACACTTGTAATAAACTTAGTGCATATAGCCAAAGGCCTTTGCAGACTTCATGTTCACTCAGACCACGGATTAATAGTTTACAAAATAAAATGTATCCAGGCTATGTACATAACCCAGGGGGGAGGGGAGGGTTCCAAAGCTCAACATAACACTTTCATCTCCAAAAGCTATATAGCACATAAAGCTCAGTTAAAATAAATTTTAACTTTGTTAATAACAAAAACATAGAAAAGTGTTCAAATAATTTTCTGGCATCTGGAAAAAAGGGCACAATGATGGTCTAATGTCAAAGATCCATCTTTCAGAGGTTAAGATACAGCTTGCCAATTTATTTGGACAATTCTTTGACAACTTACAACCCTTTATGGGAACCCTGCACAGTTTAGTAAGACCCTTATCTTAGGTTTCATTTAAATTGAACCAGTATTGTAAGTAAGGCAGGTCAGCTTTTGCTGCCATAGATAGTGATCAAGGTTCAGCTCTCTAAGAAGAACTGATGGTGTCCCTGAAGAAGTCCTTGACTCGTTCTTGGAAATATGTTCTGCAGTATTTCTAGTGCTGCCTTTACTTCTCTCTGGCATTTGCCCCTGTATAATAATTATGTTAATTCTTTAACAGAAATGAAATCTTCAAAATGGGCACTAGCACTTCATTTCTATTATAAAATAAAATTTGAAGCAGTTTTAACCAAACACCAATTTCTGTAACAGTTCAGGCCAAACTAGATGTGATGCTGTTCATGCAATTAGCAAGTATGTAAGTGTGTGTGAATAAAACCAAGTAAATAGGAGCTATGCTGAAGGGTAGACAATTTAACCTTTTTCTTCCACCATTGTCCTGATCCAGATCTCTCCTCCCAACCCCCATATTTGCATTGGGAGAAGAGCTCCCACTTGCGCCAAAGGGAATTTTCTTCCCAGTGCAGATAAGAACCATGGGATGGGGACAATTATTTAGGTGGGGAGCATAGAGGGGCTAAAGAGTTGAAGATTCCCCCCCCCCAGCTGCCTTACAGTCCCAGTCCAAATCACACACATGCCATATGGCTACTATTTGTGTTTGTACAATTGCTACTTTCCTTAATAATGTAATGTGTAGCTTGGCCTGATCTCTATCAACCAAATTTCCCTAAAAAGGCGTGTCTACAGTAAAAAAAATAGTAGGGAAATTATTCTGGTCCTATCAAGCTTTTCAGTGTTCCTGTGTTCCAATTAACAGGTCAATACATCACAGTGAATAATATAATTCATTATTGAAGAAGAAAAGGTACAAGTGAGGTTTCTTTCCAGTGACTCTATGAAAGAGGTCATTAAGAAAATTCTTGTCTTGACAATGTTCCTATATGGCACATTGACACATTACACACAGACACAAGCATTTGTCTATACATATAGAAGTGTCATTGTCTATTTGCATAGCTTGACTATGCTTGACTATTGATTTGTTGAATGTAATATGTGAACATCCCTACAATAACAATTGATACTTCTTACATTTCTAAAACCTTCATATACTGTGTGAAAGAACTTCTTTTAATGAATTATATTTAATTGCCTTCTTGGTGGGGGGTTGTTGCAATAGGTGGAAGACAATGTTTTCAGTGACTTCTGTGCAGAGATTGGAGTAGACAATATTCGAGTATATGAAAAAGAACATTTGCAAGAGCAGGAAGAAATTGACAAGAAGAGGTAACTATGCAGACGTGAATAGTAGTGATGTTTCGTAACATTCTGTAATCAGAATTCCTCCGTATTCTGTATACATACATACATACTTAATGTCTCTGTCCTAAGATATTGTTCAGCTATCATCATATGATTATTTTATTGTTAAATTGAGGTCAGAACTATGTTTGCATAGAATTTCCTCGCCAGTATGCATTTGCTACTCCTTGGGGATGCAAGTACATTGAGGGAGAGGAATTGTCACTAGCTTTATTCTTTTCCAAAGCTGTTTTTCCTATCCTATCCCTACCAATAGGGATGGTTGTGTGTAATGTTTTTATATGTTACTTCCTTATTTACCCTGATTCCAATACCTTTTGCTTCCTTGGTTGTTTCCCTTGGATTGAAGATTAGATTGTAAGCTTTGGGGGATCTACACTGCAAAGCGCCATGCATTCTGATGCCACTTTATTATTATTATTATTATTATTATTATTATTATTTATTATTTATTATTTATTAAATAATAACTTGTTTTTTACCTTGCATTTAGAGAAGGGCAGGCAGTCTACAGCCTAAAGCCACATGGACGCCCACCCCTCTGCAACTGATCAGTTCAGCCTTTTAGCAAGTGTGATCTGTCCCTCCCCGGGCAGTCTGCTGGGTAGAGTGGAAGAGGGGGCAAGAGAAAAATAGGTGTGCCAGAAATAGAGAGAGAATGGGAGTGCCCCCCTCACTTCTGACTCTGTCCCTTCCCACTGTTGACTTTGGCGCTCCCACAGTCGACACAGATCCCTTGACATTACTTCTGAGGGATGTAATGGCCCCTGACAGGAAAACATTGCTGTCTCCATCTTAACATATTACTGTATTGTGTCTGTTCAGGTTTCAGTTTGAAAACCAGAAGACACGACTGAGTGCTCAGCTTGAGTATATTTGCAGCCTTGTAGACAAGGTGGTGAAGAAGAATAACATGTTAAAGGAGAATATTTGCAAAGATGAAGCTTATATTATTAGCCTGAAAAAGGTAACCAATGGTTTGTTACAATAATTTATATCCAGCTTTTCAAGTTTTCACTACAATCAAGCAGTGCATAAAATTTCTTAAAGTAATATAATAATCAGATTTGGTTACAGTCATTTACTTCACAAAGAAATTGGTTTAATTATTTTAGAAGACCTCCTTTTCTAGGCATTTTGCACTATGCGCACATTGCATGTCTATAATATATGAACTTATAAATGTAACTAAGATTAAGGAGTGAGATGGGAATTAGGAGGGGAAAATCCATGTAGATCAACCCAACACAGAGATATTAGAGTGTTCCATCTCTACCAATAGGTATCTGACTATCTTGTCTGGATAAGATTACCATGAGGCTATTATGCTTTATAAATCTTTTTCGTACATAGGATGAGGAAAACTTTTTACAAATGGTCGAGGAAGTTACAGTGGAACTGCAACAGCTGAAGGAAAGGTGGAATGTTAATAAGGCTGATGTTGCAGAAGCACAGAATCAAGTTGAGGAATCAAGGAAGGCATTGCTAACTCTAATAAGGTAAGGTTGTGTTTAGAATAGGTAAGTGATTTGTGGGGGGAGGAACTCCAGATAACTGAAACTTCTCTCACTAATTTGTGTGAACAGGAACATTTAAGTTGAGCATTGTATATTTGCTAAGATAGTACAATTCTGTACAACTGCTATGACCTAGATCTGAAGGTTTGTGATGGAGAGGTTCTTTGTGTACAACAGGGTGTCTCCAATACCATTTTTATTGCAGCCTGACAGGCCACTCATGAATTGGTGGTACAGAGCAGGTTAAGAGATCCAGAAGCCGATGTGCACATGTTCAGCTATGGTGCTCGTTGGATCACCACCGCAGGGTGCCTTTGGATGGTAAAAAAGTGGCAAGAGCAAATGTGTAAATGACTTGGATACAAAACCGTTTCTATCTTTGAAAGAGGGCATGCAAATCTTTCCCAGTTACTTGTGTCTGCTTACACATGTCACTGAAATCAAGCAATCAAGCAAGCAAGCAAGCGGAATTTGATGGGGAAGTAATTGATTTCTAGAATGGATTGAGATACTTTGTTTTTGGGTTAGAAACTTAAGCTTGAAGTGTGGTTCAAAAGTACTACCTCGTGTGTTTCTAAACCCAGGTATTAAGTCTAAATTAATAATATAATATACAAACTATTATTCTATAAATTTTAAACCTTCAGTAGCTGAAATATCAGTGTTATGTTTTCTGTGTTCTTGCTTTTTGGTGGCAGAGAGTTGGCAAAGTTGCAAAAGGAAGGTATTGCAATCGAGACCTCTCTGGAACAGAAAAAGTTAGAAAGGCATAATACCTTTCTTGATTGCAAACTCCAGGACTTAAAGATAGGACTTCTGTTGGGATCTTTGGATGACATTAGTGAAATAGAGGTAGGTTTTGTGGCATATTAAATAATTTAATACAGTTGTGGAGTTTGTACATAAATAAGGTCTGCCAGACCTTGATCTAACTAGAGTGGTGTTTTCCAAACTTGGGTCTCCAGCCTTTTTTTGACCACAGCTCCCATCATCCCTAGCTAGCAGGACCAGTGGTCAGAGATGATGGGAACTGTGGTCCGAAAACATCTGGAGGGCCGAATTTGGGAAACACTGAACTAGAGTTTTATCTGGTGGCAAGTACCAAATTTTTAGAAGAGCTAACACTGAGAGGGCACAGAGAGAACCAGAACTGCAAAGATGTCATCCCGATGGGTGTTTCCCCCCCGAATCCAATGCTATTTTATTCAGATGCTAGGATGTATATTTAACAATTGATGCTCCTGCCCTTCAAAAAGGGCAAATGTGTAGAAATATATGAATAGGAGGCTGGATAAAATTGAGGCACCACTGGTTTTCATGAAGAAGTAAACAGTACCTTAACCATAAGTAGAAGGATGGGAGAGGAGAGAGAAGCAAATGCTGCTGCTGCTGCTGCTGTTTTGGGTTTTTCAGTTTTAAGTATTATGTATCTCCATTAATTTTGCTGGCTGTTTGTTACAGCTGGGATCTGATACTGAAACTACAGAAATGACGGCTGATATCTATGAAAGAGAAGAGGCAATTCATGTAGACTATAGCAATCTTGCAAAAGAGCTAATGGTAAGAGAAGATCTCCATTTTAATACTGTGCATGAAAGCATGTTTTCATGAGCTTGGTTCCACAGTTTATTTTCCGTTTGCCTGGCTAATGTGGTTAAAAGGAACATCTGGCTACCATGATTCCTTAGATATTCTCTGCCGCATGCAATTTGCTCCGTAAGCAGGACTGCAATCAATCACCCCAGAGACTATCCATCCTGTGGTGTGCAGGACCACTGAACCGCTTCCTGCTGCTATTAACCACGGAGGGAATCTTTCATGGATGCCCATTGAAGCTTCCCTCCCACAGACAGAAGCAGCTTCAGGGAGAAGGGTGGTTTTCATCAGCATGTGGGGGACATTCTCCCACAGCTTGTGCAGTCTGCACTTCATAGCACAGCTACCTGTTGTGATAAGTGCTTCTGCATTTCATAAGTTTGTGGTGAGGAAAAAATGGGGAGAATTATGTATGCCACCTTGAGCTCCTTGGAGGAAAGGTGGGATATTAATAAGACAGAAAAGAAATTAGTTCTGCATTCATTCTGCATTACTGACACTGCACA
The DNA here is from genome assembly GCF_964106645.2 of Podarcis pityusensis. NCBI lineage: Eukaryota > Metazoa > Chordata > Lepidosauria > Squamata > Lacertidae > Podarcis > Podarcis pityusensis. The sequence goes on along the minus strand of NC_138032.1, from coordinate 97,570,149 downwards.
CTGTGTTGAGACTATTGTTGTTTGTAGGTATTCACAGTTATATCAGGTTTGTTGCCTGAACCAAATTCTCCTTGAATTCTTTAGTCCCTCAGATGGGTAGATACTGCCATCTGCCATCTCCTCATCCTTTGATCTATCAATGATAAATGGACATATGTTATTCCCGCCTTGTACCTATGTTAACCAATCAGCAACAAGATGCTTTGTGTTTGTATCAACCAATCAGCCACAAGCACACCTGTGGCAATGTTTGTAATATTCAATAAAAGAGAGTTCCCGGGGCTTGCCCCGGCAGACGCCTCTCATATGACACCTACCACTCGTCTGTCGTGATTTCAACCCAACATCTGGTGACCCCCGACGTGCCAGATCCCTTACGCAGCCAGCCCTCATACTTCACCCGACTGGAAAAGTCTCAGCGCGCTACTTCGTGAGTATGGGAGGGGAATTGACTAAATTCCAAAAGGAGCATGCTAAAGAATTGCTTTATTTAGTTAGACAGCGGGAGGTGGGTGTTAATATTTCCTTAAAAGAAATTGAACAATTGCTATGTGAGATTTCTTGCCAATATCCCTCCTATCCAGAGAAAGGTTCTTTGGAAGTAGAGACTTGGCAAAAGATCGGAAAGACCCTGTTTGCTGAACCTAGGGCTCCGATTCATTGTCTGCTCACTTGGCAGAAATGTGCAGACGCCGTTGCTAAATTACCCAAGGTGTCTCCCTCGGCTCCTGCACTTCTAGCCATCGCAGACAATCCCCCACCTTACCCAAAGCTTTTGCCTCCTTCTCCTTTGCAGCCCAGCCAATCCCTCCCTGCGTCTCAGCCTCCTCAGCCTGCATCCTCCCCCCCCATCCCTCCACCTCAGCCTGATTCCTCCCCCCCCATCCCTTCTTCGTCTGCCACAGCCCCTGTTTGCTCTATAGGAGCTGTGCGCGCTGCGCTTTCTTTGGCCAGGCAGAAAGGGCTCCTGTCCTTAGAGGAGGAGTCTGAGTGGCCAGGTGAAATGCCGTCTGCTTTCCCTATCACCTATTCAAACCCTGGAACTGCTCAACAGCAGGTTTTTTATGAATCGCTTCCTTATTCTGTAATGAGAGAATTAAGGAAAGCCATTGCTGATTCTGGTCTAAAATCCTCTTATGTGACAGGAATGCTAGAAGGCATAGCAACTGGTTACATTATGCTACCTCAGGACTGGAAAGACCTGATGCGCATGCTTTTGTCCCCTGCTCAGTATGTGGTGTTTGAGAGTGAATTTAAACATAGCGCATCAGCCCTGTCTGATCCTCAACATACTGCCAATGAACTTTATGGCGCTGGTCAGTTTGCTGATATAACTGCCCAAGCAACGCTGACACCTGTACATTTTAGTCGCACCGCGACCTGTGTACAACGCGCCTTTCGGAAAATCCCTGTCTCTGGGCAACCGCTGAGCTCCTTTGTAAAAATTTAGCAACAGCATTCGGAGCCATACCATCAGTTTATAGATAGATTGAAAGAATCTGTCACTAGGCAGATTGATAACACCACAGCTCAAAATGAATTGATGAAAAAATTGGCCTTTGAAAACGCAAACACCGATTGCAAGAAAGCTTTGCAGTCAATCATACATCGCCCTAAATATGACCTGGCCGATATGATTCAAGCTTGTGCGGATGTCGGTAGCCAGAGCCATGCGATGTCTTTGCTTGCCGGCGCAATCCAAGCAACCACTAGGCCTATGGGTAACTGCTTTAATTGTAAGCGCCCAGGCCATTTTGCCAAGCAAGACTTTCCCACAATGCCACAGTTATGTGCAGTAAGAGAACTGCAGAAAGAAAACTTCCCTTCAATCCACTGTCAGGAATTGCAGAGTTGGGGAAGTAGATCCTAGAGACCCCGGTCAGTTTCCTGCGTCCTGTCCAGATGGTTTTGCCTTTCATTGCTCATGACTAGCCTCACATCTTGGACTATTGGGTGATTTATCTTCCCCTTCCTTCCCTGCTTGCTTGCTTGTTGTTCATTATGGTGATTTTTGAGTGGTTTGGGTTATTGTTTTTTCCTAACAGTATTTTAATTTTTTCTTCACACGTCTCCTCACATCCGCTTGGCTTCTTGGCCCAGTGGTTTTGTTTGTTTCCTGGCCCCTCAGCTTCCCCACCTGAAATGAATCCCCGAGTTTAATTTTATTCAATGGTAGTTGTGGTATGTGACCAAATGTCTTCAGTCTCTTCCCCACACCTGCTCTCCTAAGCCACTGCAGTTCTTTTTCTTCTCTTAGTAGCTTTTGAACCCAGACCTTTCCTGAAAGCCTTTTTAAAACATGTTTTTTTTTTCTAGTGTGTTTTCCTTATTGTGTCAGTACCAGTACCTTAAAAATCATACTTCCTAAACTCTGCTGTTCCTGCTTGTGGGTGATAGATGGCAGTATCCATCTGATGGACTGTATATGCTCTAAGAAGGTCAATAGCACTATCTGAGTCCATAAGGCCAGGAGGAATAAGCATTGCACCTGCAGCCCCACAGGGACAATCAAAATGTTGCAACTGCAGCAAGTTCCTCTGGTGTGGACATTACCCTCCCCCCTCCTTGTCTTTTCTTTTAAGACTTTGAGGCAATTTTAATAACCCAATACCATTATTCATTGTTTTTATATTTCTTTATTTCATTTCACATCTAGGACTTGCGCTCCGACAAAGATATTGAAACTCACCTAACAAAACTTCAGCAGGAAATAGCATCTAGAGAAAATGTTCTATCAAAAACAGCAGCACCGAATATGAGAGCTCTTGAGAGATTACATGTTGTTACAGGCAGATTTCAAGAATCGGTTGATGGTAATATTGAACCTTTTTAATTAGTAAAATTTTAATTAATAAAAATAATAATAAAATTAACCTTTTTGATTAGTAAAATTAATAATAAAACGATTCTGTGATTCTGATAGTAGTAGTGAGAAAGGTGTTTCTGTAAACCCAGATTGCTTGGGTGCCCTTGTGGCTGTTTGAGAGCCAGTGTGGTGTAGTGGTTAAGAGCGGTAGTCTCGTAATCTGGGGAACCGGGTTCGAGTCTCCACTCCTCCACATGCAGCTGCTGGGTGACCTTGGGCCAGTCACACTTCTTTGAAGTCTCTCAGCCCCACTCACCTCACAGAGTGTTTGTTGTGGGGGAGGAAGGGAAAGGAGAATGTTAGCCGCTTTGAGACTCCTTAAAGGGAGTGAAAGGCGGGATATCAAATCCAAACTCCTCTTCTTCTTCTTCCCACAACGCACTTCCATCCTAATTTATTACGCTATTGCAAGTCTTTCAAAATGTCCTAGCAGTTGACAGGAAAGAGGCGAACACATGTCTTAGATTAAAAATCAGCCGCAACTTTTATTTATTGTTTGCCTTCAATAAGTAGTTGAGATAAAATATTTGAAAGGTGGGTAGGAGGCCTCCTCTCCCCTTCCTTCTCTCCCCTCCCCCCCCCCAGGAGAAGTGACTTGGCTGTTTGTCCTGCTGGACTATCTGTTGGGGCCTTTTTCCTCTGGTGAAGCCCTATACTTGAGCATATGGTTAGGTTATGAGCAGGCCCCTTCAGCACATGCTCCTGTTGGGATACTGCCAGGGAGACAAAGGCCATCATGCCCCATGCCGTCTCCGGACGATCCAGCGATCTCTCGTAGAAACGCAGTATCAGTTAATTAGTGACATGAGCCCCAGAAATAGCTTCCCACATTCCAGAGCTCTTTCACGCTCTATCAGCAGAGTTCGCACAGCGAAAGATGCACGCAGGAGAGCATTATTTACAATTTTATTCAGCGTTGGTCAGAACAAAGAAAACATGACTGCCTGCGTTGATGTCTCAGGCACAGAGAGAGAAACGAAAGCAATAGACAAACAGAAACATCCTGTGAACAGGAAATACGCAGACTCTGTGACTCACAAAGCCTGCTCCCTTTTAAGGTGGAACGGAAATATCCTAACAGCTCCCAACCCTGCTGGGCAGTCCCCAACCCATCCCCTATGGACCTTACTGTTCTGCCTGGCAAGTTGTCACCATTATTTGCATCAAGCAAGGACACCACTTTCTTTACATTAGTAAAGAAACAATTTGAATGCGCTATAAACATGCAACACCAGATGGCGCCAGAGAGCAGGAAATCTTTATATGCATTTTTCTAAAGGGTTTTTTATTTTATTTTGTTATAGCGATCTAATTTCTTACTTATTTATAGCATTTTTTTCTGTGTGTAGATCCACCACAAGATCCCTTAGGCAATATTCCAAGAAAGTAATCGTCGTTGGCCTCCCCCCACCCCCTTTCTTGAGATACCACTTTAGGGACCTGAAAACAGCTCTTGGTTACGACATTTAAAAACTTCCAAATAGTTTTAAAAAAACATTATAATCACAAAAGCACGGTGGCTCCTAAAAATATACACCTCAGGTGTCAGAAGTCCGAGTAATATAGGCCTTGCCTGAAATGTTTCTCAACCCTCACAAAATCCCTTTCCTTGTAAGATACTCTTCTTTGTCCCTCCCGTGATGACTCAAAGCTTCCATTCATCCCAAGAGTTACCTGTCAGGCCCGCAAGGCTTGACCAACATCCTGGCACTGCGCATCCTGGTTGCCCCAAAGGGCTTGCGGGGCTGGGAGGACAGTGCTGCCTTCTCAGGCCCCACACCTCTCTCTCTCACTGGAACTTGCAGGTGAAGGGGCCCTATGTCAGCATCTATGCAGCAATGGCAATTTTTGCAAGGATGTTCATTTTTATTTGTCCTTTTAGGGCAATAGATGTAGAGGTACTGAAGAAAGAGAACATCCTGGTAAATCCAGTGTTCTATCAAAAGAATAGACATTTGCAAGGATTTTTCTTTCTTTCCATGAAAGTGTGAAGCAATTTAATTTTCCACCATACACAGATAGATAAATGGGCCACATAAGCTACAGTAAAGTTTGAGTTTAAATAGCACTGCAAACATGTAATGTTCACTGAGAACACTGTTTAAATTGCAATAACCTGGCCTTGTACAGCACAAACTTGTATGTTGAGAAAAATGGCTTTCTGTTGCAAAAGAATATCTGTATAAATACTGTTTTCTTGTGTTTGTTTACTGAAGTTGGTAGGAAATTGTGGATAGAATCCAGCTGGTGACCTTTGCTCTCATGGAGGGACTTTTGATTCAGCGGAAAAGGGAGAAGGGTTGATTTTTGCTAATTCATTCTTCCACCTGCCGCTCTCCACACCACCTTCAACCCTCTGCTGGAGAGTGACAACTTTCTGAAATGAATTTGAGTATGGCGTAAATCACCTATCTATGTTCTTACATTAGCAGAGGCATCCACCAGAAAAAGCTCTTGCTTGAATGCAAGGACATTAATTGGATTCTACCCTATAAAATTAACTCCCAATATTTTAGTGATATGTTCTGTTAAAGCTAGTTCAATTATCCTTTTACAGTGTTTGAGACTTGTAGAACAGAAGCCAGATTATGTAGGCAAGAATTTGAGAAGGTGAAGAAAAAGAGATACGAGCTGTTCAGTCAGTGTTTTGAACATGTGTCAGTAGCTATAGATCAGATCTACAAGAGACTCTGCAGAAACAGTAGCGCTCAGGTTTGTAATTTTTTCAGATATTTCATTTAATACTCTTTAACATAGAATCATAGAGTTGGAAGAGACCACATGGGCCATCGAGTCCAACCCCCTGCCAAGCAGGAAACACCATCAGAGCACTCCTGACATATGGTTGTCAAGCCTCTGCTTAAAGACCTCCAAAGAAGGAGACTCCACCACACTCCTTGGCAGCTAATTCCACTGTCAAACAGCTCTTACTGTCAGGAAGTTCTTCCTAATGTTTAGGTGGAATCTGGAGCAGCAGAAAACAACCTTTCTCCCTCCTCTATGTGACATCCTTTTATATATTTGAACATGGCTATCCTATCAGCCCTTAACCTCCTCTTCTCCAGGCTAAACATGCCCAGCTCCCTTAGCCGTTCCTCATAAGGCATCGTTTCCAGGCCTTTGACCATTAACAACAACAACAGTGAGTGTACTGGTTGTAAATTAAGGCTAGATTACTGGTCCATCAGAAAACGAATCATTCAAGGAATTCTTCTTAGTTTTTAAAACAGAAATATGGGCAACCAGATTCAGGATTCAAAATAAAGTGATCCAAGGCAAACAGCAAAGGGTCCAATCCCTCTGCCTCCATGACTTGGAAATACAGAGTTAGCTGGGCATGGGGAAACGACAGAGCTGGTGAAAGATGACTTACCTGTGAAGCTGCATCAAGGCTCCACAGTAGAAGAGTTTATTTTGGGGGTGGGGAGTTTGTTCTGTGCAAAGTTGGCATGCAGTTATCATGAAGGTTAGGTTAACTTGCCATGCACAGAACTAGTGTGTTCTCAAGCTTTGTGCTCATGGACACAGAAAGGAGCTCTGGCTTGTTTCCAAAGCAGCTTGTGAATGATTTTCTGTTGTTCTTTTCCATCCAGTAGAAATACTGCTTTGGACTTTCACATCTAGATGCTCCCTGTTCTCCAAATTTACTTTGAAGAATGTTGTATTGTTTGCATCCGTAACTTGAATAGGATTGCATTTTTCCCCAAAATAATAATTTAAATTGCATTTCTGGAAACCAGTATTTTTTAAGCATTCACGAAATCTGGAATAGCCAGTATGGTGTCCTCCTGATGTTGCAGACAAGAACTCCTGTCGTCCCTGTTTGTCGTACCTGTTCGCTGTGGCTGATAGTTGTTCACAGCAACTGGAGGTCACCATGTTGACAAGCCCTGCATTAAATTTTTTACAGATAAAGCTAATGCCCATGTTTTGTTATTAACTGAACAAGGAAGCTGGTATCTTTCAGGCGTTTCTTAGTCCCGAAAATCCCGAGGAGCCTTACTTGGAAGGTATTGGCTATAACTGTGTAGCTCCTGGAAAAAGATTTATGCCAATGGACAACCTGTCAGGTGGTGAAAAATCTGTTGCAGCTTTGGCTCTTGTGTTTGCAATACACAGGTAAGAAATACATTGCACTTCAAAAAAGAATATGACACACGTATCACAGTTTACACAACTGTGGTATCGTTTTGGAGTCACTCCATTCTTCATATAATGTTGAGATTCTACCTCTGGGCATATATGGTGGACAAGATGAGAAAGGAGAGCAACATATATAAGCTTTCAGTTTGTTCTGGAAGTGTGGAAAGGCAAGAGAGGATTTGGTCTGTTGTTGGTCCTGTGCTTATGCTTCGAAGTTCTGGAAGTAAATGTGGAAAGCTGTTGATCACGTTTTTGTGGCCCTGTGTCACAAAAGGGGATGTTCTTTATTGCTTCTTCGTTGTTCTTCATTCAGTTCTGGCTCAAGCTCCAACCCAGAAAACCTGGTTCTCCAATTTATTTCGCTAGATCAACAAGATAGGCAACATGGGGAGCAATACACAAATACAGTAGATTTTCGTCTAGAATGTGCCACTTTCTCCCAAGGTCCACCTATTCCAAAGGAAGTCTGTCAGGGATGCAGCAAGTGAGGGGGCTTCTTCCAGGTGCAGAATTTGAGAGTGGTGCAGTATTAATACTCCTAAGGAACTGCAGCTTTTGCTACAAAGATAACCATCTAAGTTAGCCATTAAGCACTTCCATGCAAATCAGTATCCAAATAAATAAAAATTATACAAAGTAGCTCCTTCCTTGGGGCAAAATTACTCTATTTAGAATTCAACATGGGTTAGTGGTCAGATGAGCACAATTATTTAAGGGATATATAAAATATCAGTGAGAAAGTTTACATAAATCATTTACTGGTTCTTATGGTAGTTGCCTTTTTTTCTTGCTGATTGAAATAAATGATTTAAAGTGCCTTTATTGATAAGCCAAAATCAGGTAGTGGGAAATGTATTTAAATTATTGTGTTTGTCTTTTATATTGTTTCTTAGTTTGTTTCATTATGTAATCTTTTAATTTTTGTAATTTCTAATTATTCTGGTCTTGTAATTAAAATAAAAAGGTTTGAGAACAATGAAGTGCACTCCAGCTATGTTCACACAAAGTTCATTACTTCTGTTCTATTGCTCGCTAATTCTATAGCTGATAGTCAATAGATACCTCTTCTGTAATGTTCATATTCGTTTTAAGAACGTAATGCTGCCTTACCCCACAACAGGAGAATTATGTTGAATGAAGTTTGTCTCCTACTTATCTTCCAGGACTGCTACCATGCTAGTTGTTTAGAATGGAATTGCCATCCTTCTTACTCATTCTTCATAGTGAAAACAGACAGTATGATTGCCCACCCAGTGTTTTCTTTTTGTTTTTCAAATAAAATGCAATTGCACCATCAGTTTTTCCAGGGTAGACTGCAGTTCTCAGGGAGGATACTGTTCCTTTAATTAGAAGCTTCCTCTGCTTCTTGTTCGGTGTAGAGTGGCATTGGTAATTAATTGTTCCCTAATTAGGAGATTTCTGATAGGTTTCAGGATACCATTCAGGCAGTTATTTTCTGGCTTGACCTTATATTTTCTTTTTTCTAAAATCACAAAATACCGCTGTACTGGAAAGGGTCTAGTTAAAGTTCCAGGCTACCTCTGCTCAATTCCCTTTTAGGTCTTGGCTATGGGGGTGGGAATTGCTAGATAATACAGCACTGTATTAAGTGCCATAATAATATTAATTTATTAAAGTGCTACTTTTAATTCCATTCTAGCTTAATACAGAAAAGTAATACTGTCTTGTTTAGATGGCAATATGGTAAAGAGAAGTAGAAATATATTTCTATATTTCTGTACCACTGGCATATTATAAGGTGGGGGAGGCTGTATACTATATGGCACACTTGTTTTAAATTCTGTATTTGTGGGGGATTTTGGCTATATATTAAGAAAAAGTAAAAAGAAGTCTTGAAATTCAGAATATGCAGTCATTAAAGTAGAAAGCAGGTGGTGGCAGGTGCACACTCCATTGGTGAAATTGTTTCTGTTACTCTTATAGGTACAATTGGACTAATTTACATTCCATTAATAATTGTGCTTGCTTTGTTGTTTCAGCTTTAGGCCTGCCCCCTTTTTTGTTTTGGATGAAGTAGATGCAGCACTAGATAACACAAACATTGGCAAGGTAAGCTATCAGTCTCTCTTTCTTACCAATAGAAACATTCCCTCTCAGAAACGTGCTTTTTCTTTTTATATATGAAAACAATATTTTTAAGCAGGGGCAAAGAGTAAATAGCAAGCAAACCCTTTATTAAAGAGATTACACTGGATATACTGCATATATTAGACCTATTTGAAATGGAAGGAAGTTAATTGCCTCTCATGCTAATTCCCTGTTAAAGGCAGTTTTGATTGGTCACTTAATAATCTTTCCATGCTTACCCAATGCATCTTAAGATTTACTAGTACTTTCCAGCCACAAGAACTGTTAGTTCTTGAAAGCCACTGTTCATTGGGATCTCAGGACTCCAGAAATTGTCAGTGAGTAGACATGCATTTGCCTAGGGACCAAGGCAGGTGTGAAGAACCTCCAGTCCACAGACCTAACCCAGCCCACTAGGCCATTTTGACAAACCCTGCCCATGTAAAGGGAGGTAGAGGCAGGGCTTGGCGACGGGGCTTTGTAGCACTTCTTGGTCAGCTGGTTGTCAGGCACTTGGGATGTGCGGTGCAAGGAAAGGAACCTGCAACCTTCCACAATTTTTTGACAGTATTAATCAAATCTCTGCTGTAGCCCTATTAGCACGTGAGGGTTTTAATTAAGATCCCCAAATAGATAATAAAACTTATCTATTATAATGAGGACCCTCCCATGATTTCTTCTGCACTTATTTGTTAAGCAACTTCTTACAATTCCTCCAAGCCATAATGGTGTGGGTTTTTAAAAATAAAATACTGTCTTAGTGAGTAGAGATATATTGCATGAGGAATTTTTATTCCAAACAGATCCTCTAATGTATTTTATAGCATAGTCTTGTATTTGAGATGTCTTGACAACAGTATGCTTACCCATTCTATAAAGCAAGTTTCTTTTCTAATCATTGTATTTCTGCATGTATCTAACAACCTCCTTTTTTTCTTCTCAAAAAGATATCAAGCTTCATTAAAGAGCAGGCCCAAGAAAAGTTTCAGATTATTGTTATTTCTCTAAAGGAAGAGTTTTATTCTGAAGCAGATGCTTTAGTTGGAGTCTGGCCTGAGGTATATATATGCACACATGCACACAAAACACACTCTTGAGTGATAGTTTCCGCACCCTAAGTGTTTCATAGAGAAAACAGAAACAGAATATGGCTACACTTCTATAGAATCAAATCCCTGGTGATTTTAAAGGGTTGGGTGGCAGAAATGCAAAGAAACCAAACACCTACAGCTGCATCATTGTGGCCTGGTGTGCTATGGTAACTCTTGATCATTTCTCTCCTTAGCAAGAAGATACTATCCACAGTCAAGTACTGAGCCTGGATCTTACTCTGTATCGAGAGTCTGATGATGAAAATGAAAGGCAACCGAAAGGCAGAAAGAGCTCTGCGTTGAGATATGATATAAAGTGAATTTGTGGCTGTGGGCTTTTGTTTAACCACGATGTGACAAGTTTGAATGTTACTGATTAGAATTCAGTATAAAACTAAATTCACATATATTTAATGTGAGAATTGGTTGTTTAGCATTATATTAATATGCTTATTCTCTGTGGAAGTTTAAGTGCTAAAATTTGCACTAGCTGTGACCCTAGTTAGACATTAGATACAGTTTCCTGATGTCTCTATCAATAAGAAAAGCTGCTGGAGGGGCGGATGGGATTGAATGTGGAAATAGTATTAATTATTTCCCCACCATTCTATCCCGTTCCCACCCACCCCACTTTAACTTCGCCACTACCTCGAGAGGTTTCAGATACAAGAGCAAACACGTGAAAAGTCATGGGGGTGCAATCTGGAATGGAAGAATGAGTAGGTAAACACACCCTATTAGCCACTCCTCACCTCAAAGCTTGATTTTCCCTCCAGCAGTGTGTTCCTGTTTAAAACAGGGTCATGACACACAACTACATGTAACATCTGTACTGGCCTGAGTTATAGTTGAAGTTCCACACTTTTTTTGGTGTTTTTGAGCTGATTGTTATCCTTGGTCAAAGAAAGACTGGGGACCAGTGACATTAACTAATAAAAAGCATATATAGACAACTAGAACCACTGACACTGGTCAGTGAAGATTATTATGCAACAGTTTCTTACACAAAATATTTCTTAGTGTTTCCATTAAATTTGTTTTGCTTGCATTTATATTTGAAAGTTGCTAAATAAACTATTCAATGTTTAGTTTCTAATTAAACTACGTTGTAGTCACTGCTAAGCATAGTTGCTAATATAAGTGGTAAACAGCTTTTTTTCAGCTGGAACTCATCAGAACTCAGTTCCAGCCCCTCTCAGGTGGGCGCCATTGCCATTCAAAGAGAATAATTGTTCACGGTGAGTTCTGGCACCTCTTTTTCTAGAAAAATAGTGGTGGTAATTACATTTTACACTGCAATTCACTATTGGTATCTCTTGCCCCTGCCAGATTACATATATCAATTCTCAGAGATGCTTATGTTATACACCTGCTTTACATAAGCATGTAGGACAGAAAAAGTGTTCTTGAACTGTATCACTTTGAAATGTATGATTTTAAGAAAAATCACCCTGATACAGTAAACAAGCAGGGGGAAAAGAAGAATAGAAACACTTCATGAATGCTTAGGTTCAGTAATTCTACACTGGGTGCAGTTTCCAGATCAAGATGTTTGTGAACTACTGTGGTCAAGCTGTCTTACTCGGTTATCTGGGCCTTCAGAAACACCCCGCAGGCTGCATTACCTGCTATTTCAGTTGGAGCGCTTGCAACAAGAACCACTCGCCCACAGTGCCTCCATCATGCCAGGATTCAAGCTTCGCTTATTTCCCCTCATCTGTGCTAACACTACATCCCAATAGTTCAGATCCTACACAGCCTGTCCTGATTCAGATGTCTCCAGGATAGTGATACCACCTTGCCCCAAAACTCCTAATGACTGCTGCTAGTGGCTTCATATACTTATTAAATAGCTAACCTGGCTAACCACCAGGCAGTCAAAAATCAATCTCCCAGTGCTACTTTCTGGACTTTCAAGTAGTTCTGAACCACAGGTCCCCCAATTCCCATGGCATGGAGCCGGTCCAGGATGATACAGTGGTCAACTGTATCAAAAGCTGCAGCAATCAAGAAGCAAGTGCAAAGTCAGAACTGCAGGGTTAGAAGGGACCCCGAGGGTCATGTCCAGCTCTCTGTAAAGGTCATCATATCAGGACAACTCGGTCGTAGCCCTGAATCTGATTAGAACAGATCTCTTCCCCAAGAAGTGGGTAATTGTTGGTCAGTAGGTATTGTAATAAAACAATGCTTTACACCGTTCTAACAAAGCTCCTCTACTAGTCTCATAGCTTTTACCTTCTATTTATGTCCTTTATTTTATGACATTTTGCCAGGTTTTTAAAAAATATACAGAAAACAACAAATATTTGCTCCTGGGTTTCAAATCTTTTTATTAAAATGTACATAAATTAAAAGCCCTTACTGTTCCCCACTGCAACCAAGTTTTTTTAAAACTTAGAAAATGTGCAAAACCTGTTTATATTTGCAAGGGGTAGGAGTAAGCAAAATAAAAATTACCATTACTGCCGTTCCACAAATGTTTGCACAAGAGTTCACTCTGATGGGTAGGTTCTATAGCAGTTCTCATGCACTTTTCTCACAACTGCCCTTGTGAGAAGATGATTTCTAATACTCACCTTTGGATTCAGACAAACGGAAACAAAATTAGTCCAATTCAAAGAAGGTAAAATCCTGTTTCACAGATTTATGTCAGAAGCTATCCTTTTGCAGTATTTCTTTGCTGAGGTAGTTGCAAATTGGTTAATGGATACCCTTAAAATGTACATATCCTGAAGTCTGTAATAGAAAATCCATTCCTAAACAATTCTTACTAAACAATGCATATAAATTTAAAGGATCCTCCTGGCCGCTCTTGGAATCCTTATCCATGATATAATCAGGTGACACACACATCGTAGACCACTGTTGTTCAAGTTACATTCTTGTATTCAGAGAGGGGTACATCTTCAACACTACCTGTTTTTGAAAAAAAGTTTTCAAATTGAAAAAATACTATTTTCTTTTATCTAGACAAATTATAGAAGCAAGGGTATGCACAGGTGCCAGGAAATTCTGCCTCTAGTTCTAAAAGCAGCTGTTTTAAAACTCTGAAAACTTTGGCAGAAAGGAAACTGCCTTGTAGCATTTCAGGTAGATGCTTATGCTCTTCTAAGGAGCAGTTTATCATCTCTTCATGGATGACAAAAGGCCACACTTACGCTGAGATACATAATTTATTTATCCTTTTATATGCAGAGAAATCTGTTTCCATCAAGATAGTCAGTTCCAACTGCTGTTGATGATGTGAGCTAAGATCTCTCTAAACATCTCCAGATTAGGAAATGACTGCAGAGTTTGGAGATGCACGAGTTCTCCCAATTGGTTCTAGATTGCTGGCACGCCACTCCCCTGTTTATATGGCAAAAATAAGATTCCCCACTTCTACCACAGAAATAAACACAGCAAGCTGTTGATCCAGGCAGGATAGTGTTTATGAAATCTCTGCACAAGGATTTTTTCCCCCCTGTAACTATTTTGGCATTTCAAACCACACTTTTATTCTCAAAATGACCATTTTGGGGTCTTACAGTAATAAACAAATATTTATTTAACCCAGATTAGGACTTGGTGATAACTAAGATGCAGCGCAACTTTCCCCATGGTGTGGCATGACTCTAGGCACATGTTCTTGAAAATATCAGCTGCATGCCCCGTGACACACTATTTTTACACACCATGCATTTATTTAATTCTGTTTACTTTTACACTGCAGACTCATAAATATGTGCTATGCACTGTTTGTCCCCTTGAAAATAAAAATAAATGTCAAATAACGGGTTAGAATTACCATTATCTGCAAGCCTTGGTCTCTTAAGTTGGTCATTACTGCTTTCTCCTAGCCGTCTCTTGGCACAATCCACGCAAGATGTTCCTGTGAGAACAAACAGTATTACAAAATCGTACACATGTAGTGAACATAAGGATTTTCATGAAAAGACTGGCTCCAACAAAGCACGTATTGAACTCCATTAGAATTCACATCGTAATCCTGTGCCGTGTGCCAGGTGTAGGTAACCATTGTGGATGGAGGTCTGCGTTCACCATTGGATAACCCTTCGAGGGTCATACCAGCAGAGGTAGAATTTGCACCTGCGTCAGGGTCGTGCCCATTCGGCTGTGCATCTACTTTAACTTTTTTCCCCTTTGCTGCTGCTGCCCAAACTGGTGGGGTTGGGGACTTTTTCAGGTCCCTGAACCCGGGGTTAACCAGTTACAAAAGGTATGCCAGAGTGGAGATTTCCCTGCTGAAATGAATTCATCCACATCCTGGGCCCCAGAGGCCTGATATGGCCTCCTGAGACCCCAGATAAAGTAGGCAGGAAGCAGGAGTGGGCAGAGAAGGTTAACATCCAGATTGCCCCCTCCTAACTTGATCTGCACAGGTTAGCTGAGGTGCTGGCCTTACACACCACTGACAGGCATGCCCCAGAGGATTTTTCCCCTTGAATAGAAAAATGAGATGTTTGTTTCAAGTAGTTTGACCAGATAACAGTTTTATACCATTGTAACTGTTTGAAGTGGTACCTCAAAATCCAAAGGTAAATGTGTTAAAATTGTGGCTGTGCACAAAAGAAACACACAAACCACCCTTCAGTGGTATTACTATAGGTCTCTCCTGAGAGGCACAACTTTGAGGTAGCCTTCCAGTGCTCCTGCCTTAAGCACTACGATGCTGAAACAAAATCTCTGAGAAACACCTATACATTTACTGCTTGCAAAATTAAGGGCTTACGGCACAAAACAAATAAGCCATAAACCAAAATAAATAAACCATAATAAAAGTTTATAAAACAAACCCTATTATGCCAAGGCAAAGTAGATAATGTATTCAAGCACCCCCTGTCACTTTATCAGCTATATTTGTTCATAGGCTGAGGTGAGTTCTTGGCCATTTTCTTCCTTGCTTTCAAATGAAATGAAAGTGAGACCAAACAGGTACAAAATCATCCTCTTTTCTTTGGCCCCTAAGGACTGTTTTTCTAGCACAGCAATATTCCACATTTTAGTGTACCAAGTAGTAAGAATGGCTCAATTTCCCCAAATTGCAATGGTTGTTCTAGCTGCTATAAGAAGGTGCTATATCAACTCTTTATTATGCAAATGTTTTTTAAATTTGTCAATTATAAATAAAACCACTAACTGAGAAGTTGGGGGAATGTGACAGTTTAAGATCTTATCAATTTCTCTGAATACTATTGCCAGAGAGAGGGTTTATTATTATTATTTTACTGTTGTTGTAAAACAGGATATAATTACCCGAACATTCAAACTAGCACATAATTTTACATGGGTGCAAAATCATACTATCCCAGTTCTTCCCAAGACCCACCCCAACTGAATATTACAAGGCCTACATTCAAATTAAAAAATGTACTTAACCCAAAAGTGTTGTACTGTCCACCCGATCTGCATCTGGAGAAAGAATGAAAACTGTGTCATGAACGAGATAGAATTTAGCTACATTCACTTTTCAGAGTTGCTAATAAACAAGGTTGCATCAAAGGCTAAATGCACAGAGACATCTTATCTAGGACATTATTCACATGCGACTCTTTGCACACACAGTATTATATAATGTAATATTCCTATATTATATAAAGTGGTAAGTTTCTCCATGGAGGCAAACCGCAAATAATGATTTACATTTAATTTGTGCTTTTACAGGTCCAAGAGTCTACATCCTCAGTTCTGCAGTACTGTATCGTGATAATATTTCCATGATAGTCTAGATACTCTTGGGATAAGAGAAAACAGCTCTTCTTCCTAGAACTACTGGGCCAAAGATGGGATAGGGCGGCATGTGGGCCACCTTCTTGAAAATGGGATATTTGCCCATTGGCAATACTTATTAACATGTATATTTTGCTGTATCCCAGGCCTTCCAAAATAAAAGAGCAAAACATTGTAGTACATGTGAAAAGCATCTTGGGGTCCTGGTAGACCACAGGCTTAACATGAGTCAACAGTGTGACACACACAGCAGTAGCAGCCAAAAATAAGCTAATGCTATTCTAAGCTGCATCAACAGAAGTCTAGTGTCCAGATCAAGGGAAGTCATAGTCCTGCTCTATTCTCCCTTGGTCAGACCACACCTGGAGTTCCGTGTCCAGTTCTGGGCCCCACAATTTAAGAAGGATATTGGAAAGCTGGAATGTGTGCAGTGGAGAGCAACCAAGATGATCAAGGGTTTGGAAACCAAGCCTTATGAACAATGGTTGAGGGAACTGGGTATGTTTAGCCTGAATAAAAGGAATCATAGATCTATAAATCTATGATTTGGCTATCATTTCCATGATTGTCATAGGTAGTACAGAAACAAGGGATGGTGGTTGCAACAGACTATTTCACAAATGAATGTGGCATCAGAAGCATGAAGTTTCACACACATATTTAAAGCAATACCCTTTATTCCAGAAATATATGAAACTAAAAACCACTGGTATATGGAGAAGACAAAAAATGTTTTGACACAACATTGGACACACACACACACACAGTACCTGGACTCCTCTGTTTGCAGATCTGAGTGGAAAGATCTTGAACATACTCTGGGAAACTTTCAAAGCAATTTCCATAGGATACAACTTTTATTCCATGTAGGAGCATATCTGCCTGGAGTTTAAAAAACTGGTCTTCATTTTCTTTAAGCACCAGCATATAATGTTCTAGATCCACCTTGTTTTTGACAGTGTACAGAAAGAGGGCCTGAAATATCTGATCACGCAGGGTTTCTCCGCAACCCACAAACAAAAATGATTTTGTCCGGTACAGGTTCTGCAGAGCTTCCTGTAATGAACAAGTAGTTCCTAAGTCAACATTAAGTCACATATAAGATAAATGTTTAATTGTAAGGCAGCCTGGGCTCATAAATGGCCCCTTTCCTGATTGATAGTGGGCCAAAATTGCTTCCAGGTAAGGAAGTTTCCAAACACTTAAGACAATAGGTTTTCCTTCAGGTTGTCACTGCCACAAATGGCTAATAACTGTACATTTGGGCTAGTAAATTTTTTGCAAGTTACTATATTTGATGGGTTCATTACAAGGCTCTAGATAACATAACCATTTGCAATTTTATGCCCAAGGAATTCGGTAGTATAACCAGTTGTTACTTTTCAAAATATACACAATATATTAGAAATATTTTTGTTAAGATGTCATGATCAAGATGTTGCTGAGCCACTGTCTGCATCCACTTAATTAGCATTTCATTAGAATATTGTATAGTGGAAAGAATGGGTTCAAATCCTTCCTCAGAAAAAGAGTAGCCTCTAGCATGACCAAACTCACATAGCTCTTGTAAAAACTACATATATAACAAATATGGATGCCGAATGCAGCCCTGAGTCCCACCCTCTCACACTGTGCACATCTGCACTTCATCAAAGAGTGACGCATACACTGGAATAAGTATCAGAAAAAGTTATTTCAACAGTTCAAAATACAGTAGGCCTGCAACTTACATGGGAGTAATGCTCTGGGGATCATGCCTAAAGTCAAAATCACACACGGTCAAAACCCATCGGGTTCAACGGCGGATGGAATTACTAAAGTCATTTCCCCCCAAACCCTGCAACTTTTAAAATTTGTTGCTGCATGTGTGAAGCTGAATGTGCACAAGCTCAATGTGGGCAAATTGTGGGCTCACTGCACAAAATTCCTCCTCACACACAAAAATATGCATCATATTAAATGATACAACATGGGCAACAGGGATTAATGTAAGGAGATGGAGGCCACGGAAGGCAAGCTCCTGTCCCCAACAAGAGAAAGATGCTTCTGAAGCACTTCCTGATTTATAGGCGACGTAACATGAAAGAGAAGAATTTCCTGGTTTCAAGGTGCACATACCATCACCTCAGGGTCTTGAGTAACATCCTTATATCCTGAGGGATCCAACACCATTCCACAGGGATCAGCATACAGGCCGTGAATGTGAAGCACTCCATATTTGACGTGTCCTTTTGCCCACTGGAGAACCTGGAGAGAGCCAAACACTTTATTAATACTGCCAAGCATGAGGCAGAAAGGGGCCGTGCCTCAAAAGGGACGTGTGATTTATTCATTTTGGTGACAGTACTATCACTTCCCTCATTTACTTTAAAAAAAACAACCAAATCTGAAAAAGCAACCCACCAAAACTGCAGGCTAAGGCATTCACACATATTTCATTTGCTACTTGTTGAAGGCTTGCCATTCTTTAGAGAATTGTCTAGGCTGCAACATGGCATTTGAGAGCTAAGTTTCAAATTATTAAATGTAGAACAATATTCTGCAATAATGCAAATTCTACAATGGTATAATTTCAAACAAAATGGGGGAGGGGGGTAATTTGCAAATCAAAATATACGTGTTTATTTTCCTTTTCTATTTTTTAAATGGAAAAATACAGCAATGTTCTAGAAAACAATAGGGTGAAAATGTATCTATCAACCCAGCTACCTTCTACAGAAAAATGTCAGTACAAGTAATCCAGTTATAGCCATTCAGATGGGCAACAGAATATTGTCAACCATGCCACTTTCTTAACCAGCTGTTTCAGTTTACCTGGGGCTTTCAAAACACCCTGTGATTTCACAGCTGACCTTTTTTCTACTGCAAAACATGCTAGATCCCTTGCGCTGCTATTCGTTTAGTTGTTATGATGTTATAGCAAGCCTTGGGTCTCATACCTGACTGCTTTGGGGTAATATAACACCACTGGATCCCACATTCACAAGTCCATGGCTCCTACTGGCTTGCTTAAAGAGTACGGAAATGCACTAATATAATAAGCTTTCCTAATTTGCTGCTAAACGTTGAATTCTCTTCGAGCCTTGTTATTGCAAAGGGACATACTTCTTTAGCTACTTATAAAATAGTTTTTCTAAAAAAAACAAAACCTGACAGCGGTTAGGCTACACATAGCTGAAAACAGAACACTCCAGTACAGCTAGACTAAACATTTTTGTTTTTAGAGAAACACTGTATATCTAGTTAACATTTTAAAAATGAAGAATTTTCCACGCACTGTTAAAAAAATGCATTATTCAAAATAAAAGAACAATGACAAAGAACAACCGTGGGCTACTTCCTGCCCCCTGCAAATGCAAGCTCCACTGAAAGAAATTTCTCAGGCTGCTCTCATTCATTTCAATAAAAGTTGTGGGGATTGCAAAAGTGTTTGCAATTGCATTCTGTAAATACAGAGAGGAGGTGGGCAGCTGGTCTTATCTAGCATTGGAGTGAAACAGTGACAGGACCAAATATCTTGAAATTAGCTTAGTTCCAGGAAAAGCCATTTTGCCAATTCAACACATTTACTTGGGAGTGAGTAATTTACATGCTGAATTCAATAGGGCTTACAGTGGTACTTCAGGTTACATACGCTTCAGGTTACAGACTCTGCTAACCCAGAAATAGTGCTTCAGGTTAAGAACTTTGCTTCAGGATGAGAACAGAAATCGTGCTCCGGCGGCGCGGCAGCAGCAGGAGGCCCCATTAGCTAAAGTGGTGCTTCAGGTTAAGAACAGTTTCAGGTTAAGTACGGACCTCCGGAACAAATTAAGTACTTAACCTGAGGTACCACTGTACTTCTGATTCAACATGCATCTCTCTCCCACCCCTGGCACACACAAATACAGCATGGGACACTTTTTGTACCTTTGGATTTCTGCAGGGCATTCAATGTTTTTATTTTAAAAATCCAGAGCATTTCGGCTTGCTCAGACCACCGTCTTCTTGCTCTCAGATCGCCTTCCAGATCACCTCCCCTCGCTATCAGACCACCTCCCCTTGCTTAGCCCATCTTCCGTTTGCTCTCAGATCACCTCTGCCCACTCTCAGACCAGCTTCCCTTTGCCCTCTGTGCTCTTGATAGGCCTTCTCTCACCCTCCGACTCTTACGCCGCCCAGAGTGAGTGCAATGGCTGATTGACATGCTTCTACAGTGTATTTGATTTTTCCCAATTTTTCCAACATATTCAGTTATATAAGATCACATTTATGGTTGAGGTCATGTAAGTAAAGTGAGCTAAGTTGTGGGCTTACTGTATATTCAGCTGCTTTCAGTAGCAAAAGAGGCAGACAGTTATTATGTCAACAGTAATTCCTAGTTCGCCAATATTCAAAAACCAATTAGAGCAGGACTTTCAGGAGAAAAAAATTGCAGCTGCTCTGATTCTGTACCCCCAAATAAAGCCATTTTACCTCTGAAATACAGCTCAAACTGAAACAGTTGACTTTGAGGTGGATGAACCACCCTGAAATATATGGATGAAGGGCGGTATATGAATTCAATAAATAATCACCACCAAACACCTGATAAATTGCCCTTGTTAACTTGGTACAGCGGTAGTCTTAGCATACCTTGTCCTTATCTTTTAAGTCAAGAGATTCCATCGGTTTACTCTGCTGCTGACCAAAGATTTCAAGTAAGTTGTCATAGTTTGTGGTCAGCACCATAGTGCCTCTCTCCATTAGCCGAAGAATTGACTGCAGAACAACAGGATTCTGAATGTGTTGCTCCAAGTTATCAAAAACTTCCATTAGGCAGTCCTGAAAGAAGTTTGGCTTGGCATCTCCAGTGCGCTGCAGGAGGAAAGAGAAGGACAGAAGGAAGACATCTATGTAGAGGCCTTTGACAGCAAAATAAAAACCGTGAAAGCATCAACATTCACAGGGGATAAAGCTATCAACACCTAGTGGCCCTGATGGCTCTATTTTACCTTCACGGTCAGAGGTGCATAGCCTCTGAGTATCGGTTGCTGGAAATCACAAGTGGGGAGAGTGCTGTGTTCAGGTTCTGCCGGTGAGCTTGTCATGGACATCTGGTTGGCTGCTGTGAGAAGAGGATGCTGGATGAGACAATCCTTTAGTCTCATACAGCAGGCTCTTCTTATTTTCTAACAGGGCTCATTACATTACCACAAAGCCCGCACAATCTGCAGACTACCGGCCATGTCTTCTGGTCTGCCAAGGTCTCAATCACTCTGCTGAAGTTGAGGTTGTGAGTGCACAACTTGCTGTAGTTGAGGATGAAGGGATATCAGAAGGCTTCGCATTATGCTACTCTACAAAAAGTGTCCCGTCCCCCCGGGACAGTAAATAGTAACCACATGCCAGGATAACTTTTGCATCCTGGTGGAACTGTAACCACTCTCGTCCACAGACAAAACAAGAAGGAAATAGAGAGCTACGGCTCACCACATTAATATACCTAAGGTAAGTATATAACCTTGTCCTCCTGAACCATTTCAAATAGCCCCCTGGCTGACTTTTGATTCCCAAGATGGCGAACGGCACTTAGTCAGCGTGAGTGTGAGCTCCCTGATTTATCTTTTAACATTGTTTTAATGAGTATAGAAACCTTTTAACTTTTAACTTTAGTTTTTAGTTTTTAGTCTTAGTTTTAAATTAGTAAGTAGGAGGACGCCTTTTTCTATCGGGGAGACAACCATTAACCTTGAAACTGGGGCGGTTGCATGAAGAGAGAAATGACTAAGCAACTATACAGCCCTGCTTGTGGGAGAGGAACTGGGAAACGTACCAGAGATTCTAGAGATATAGACGACACAGAGGAACTGAGATGCCTGCCTCTTGCTAAACAAACAAAAATTAGTGAATCTGAAAGTACAAAGGATATTTTTAATATCCCGGTTTCAAACTCTTTCACACTGCTAGCAGAGATGAATGACGAGGAATCCAGTGTGAAAGAACCTTTTGATAACCTGCCTACTAAACCTTCAAGCAATAATAATACTGGCATCCACTCGAATGTTTGCACTAGAGCCCGTGAAAGCTGCATTGACGAGATACTATTTGAACACTCGACTACTTTAGACCTGGTTGCTAGAACAGTGGACTATATCTTTAAATACATAAAAGACATCCGAGGATCCTTGGAGAAGATTATCTCGCTTGTATCCCTAACAGGTAAAGACAGTTCCCCTGATGTACCACCTGAGATGAAGCCCTTACAAATGCCCAGAGCACCCGTTTTACCTCATACCTCCTGTATAATTCCTCAAGCTGCTGGCAATCAGAAAAGTGAGCAAGGTGAGCAAAATAAGAAGGAACAACACTCTGCACCTCCTCACAAACTGCTGCTGCAAGCTACCAAAATCTGCCTAACGGTTTGCCCCTTTAGAGGCAAGGTGATAAACTGGCATTATAAGAGTGATATAAGGAGACACCTAGCGGAGCTTCTGAGGGTAACCCCTAGCTCTATTGACCTGAAGCATATTGATCATATTAGCAGCAGACCTCAGAGGCAGAGAGTGCTGCTCTCCTTTAAAACCAAAAAGCTCCCTGCACTTATTATGTCCTCAAGAAGCCTTCTAATTAACTATGGAATCCTTGCTACAAGAGTCTTTACCAATACCAAGATCTGCCCCCTCTTACCAAACTGCTTGTTCAAAAAGAAAGCAGACAAGTCTGAGGGTCCGCCAATTGCCACGACCCCAACTCCCCTGGCCGCAGATCTAATCAGCTGGATTGACGCCCCCCTGCCTCCACTGACAAAGGCCATACATCTGGAGAATTCTACGGAGCGTGAGTTACTTCTATCCTTCTCCCAATTGCCAAAACTGGAGCGAACAGAGATAACGGACAGATTGGACGAGTTGCTACTCTGTCTCCGTAACTCAGAAGATCATGCTCATGTAAATAAGATGAATTCCTCACCAATTGTAGATCAGGCTACACAAGCCCAAGTGGTACCTGCTTTAACGACCTTTGATCTGCAACCTGGCTGTGCACAGCCTCGGGATGTCAAGTCCGGGCAGGATACAGTGGAAGATTCGACAACCCTCTGGTCAAATTCGGAAGCTGTGGCAAGACTGGATGCTCTTTTGGAGGCAAACCGAAAAGGATGCCTTCCACCTGCCTTACACTGCATGTTCCCTACAGCATCTGCAGATCCAAAAGGTCCACCCCCCTCAATCTTAGAGCATACTTTAAATGTAGAGTCTATGGACCTGTCGTTAAGTGATACTCCCGTGCACCAGAATCCATCCCTGCAGCTACCAATAATTAAGCCTCAATCCATGGCTGCTGCTGCGGTAAGTGGTGCTCGGAAATTGCCTGGTAAGCAAGCTACAATTACTTCCTTTTTCCAGCCTATTGTCCCCCCTCGCCGCATGCATTCCCAGGTGGATTCTGCCGTGCTGGTTCCGCAAGGCCCAGCATGACTCGAAGGGGTGACCAGGAGATTACTTACTTTCTTATCCTGGAATGTAGCTGGCATTAAACCTAAGCTGATGGATCCATCCTTTGTCGCCTACATAAAAGGCAGTCATATTCTTTTGCTGCAAGAGACCTGGGCTTGTGAGGGCTTCTCCCTATCAGGGTATAAGGGCTTCTACCTGAATGCACATCAGAATTTACTATCTCCTGGCAGACCACAAGGTGGGTTGGCTACCCTAGTTTCTTTGGCCTTAAACCTGCAGGTGGAACAAATCGACATCCAGTCGTCATCCATGCTGGGTGTTAAGCTACAAACAGCGGAGGAAGTGTTCGTGGTGATTAATGTTTATTTGCACCCAATCTATAAGAAAAACCTGGTGGACCAAAGATGGAGGGAAATTCAACAGACTCTTGAAACTCTCCTAGAGAAATATCCTGAAGCCACCTTCCTAGTTGCAGGAGATTTCAATGGCCGATTGTCTCACTCTGATAAATCATTATTTGCTAAATATAATAAATATCCCTCACTACCCATTTTAACCTCAGACCTTTTACCCAGGAATTTTAAAGACAGTGTTGCTACATATGCAGGTTTTAAATGTAGACAAACTTTGATGGCTCTTAATCTTCACCTTTTAAACGGAGCTCTCAGTTCTGATTACCCTGCCGAATTTACTTTCTGGTCAGGCTCCCGAGCCTCTACCATAGACTTTATTTGGACATCAGTAGACCTAATTCCCAAAATTTCCAACTTTAGGGTGGTAACGAGGCTGGAAAGTGACCATTTTCCATTAGAACTTTCTCTGACCCTGGATGGAGAATTGGCTACCTATTCCTGCGTGCCTATTACAAATAACCAGCTTCAGATGAGGCCCACTGCCTTAAAATGGACCGACAATATGGCCCAACGGATAAATGAACTCCTTTGGTCTGACCAACTGCAAGAGACAAGGGACTCCCTTATCCAGGCAGTTGAGCCACTGCCAATATATGACAATTTAGTAGAACTGCTAAAACCTTCGTTGGCTAAGACCCCGGTAATGAATAGTAACCATTTCTCTCATAAAAAGTGGTTTGACGAGGAATGTAGGCACTTCAAGAACAACCTATATAATGAATTCTTGGCATATAGGGCATCAAATGACTCCGCACCTAGCAGTCACCTTATGAACCTCAAGAGAAGGTATAAAGCACTATTAAAGGAAAAGAAGCGTGCGGCAGAAAGAAATGATTGGAAGAACCTTCTAAAAGCTGCAGAAAATAGAAATCCCTCTTCCTTTTGGCACCAAATTTCCAGATACCTGGGTAGACCGTTGTCAAGGATAGAACCCCAAATTTCAGCTGACACCTGGGAAAGCTTCTTCTCCGTTTTATATGCAGCTCACGCAGCTAGCGGAGGAAGGTTAGATTTGGCCCCCTTGCCAGAGTGGGATCCTGTTACCTGCTCTGAAGTGGAAACACTTATAGGCCAATTTGAGGCGGGCAAGGCACCCGGAGACGATCTTATTTCCATAGATGTTATTAAAGCCAATAAGGATTGGTGGTGTCCACCCCTAGCAGCTCTTTTTACTTATATAAACAAAACAGCACAATTTCCTCCAAGCTGGAACTCTGCACTGATTGTGTTAATTCACAAGAAAGGGCCGCGCACAGACCCGGCCAATTTTAGACCAATTAGCCTGCTAAATGTTATCGGGAAGATCTATTCAAGATTTCTACTTAACAAATTAACGACCTGGATGGAAAGCAACAATATCATCGCAGAGGAACAGGCGGGTTTCCGCCCCGGAAGATCAACAACAGACCAAATCTTAATCCTAAATCACTTGGCCACCAAGTACGCTGGCAATGGCCTAAAAGCCCTCCACGTCGCCTTTATAGACTTTAAGCAGGCCTTTGATCTAATTCCCAGGAACCAGCTATGGACAAAATTGGCAGCGACATCTATCGACCGCCGCCTTCTCTTGCTGATTATTAATTTGCATACAAATACCCTCTTGAGGATTAGGATAGATAGTAAGGGGCTAGTCTCCAATCCGGTTGCCACCACTAGGGGGGTAAGACAGGGCTGTTTGCTTGCCCCTGCTCTGTTTAACTTCTATATTAATTCGCTAGTGGTGCATATGGCAAATGCTGATTTCCATCCACCAAAACTGGCAGGACGAGCCTTGAATGTCCTACTGTATGCGGACGATGCCGCCCTATTAGCTACCTCCCCCATCGGATTAAGGAGGATGCTTCGAGCTCTTCATGAATATGAGACCCAACACGAGCTCCAATTAAATTATGCCAAGACCAAAATAATGGTCTTTGCTGCTCGACCGAAACCTAATTTATGGTCAATTAATGGTATTCCTTTAGAGCAGGTCAGTTGCTTCAAGTACCTGGGTCAGGTTGTAAGATCAAATAGGTCCTTCCTGGCGCACAGAGAATACATAGCCTCGAACGCATCCAAAGCAGCCCTGATGATTAGAACCCTGTACTCCAAGAAACAGGCACAAACTGTCAATGTTGCCTTACGTCTCTTTAAAATGAAAGTCCTCCCTCTTCTGCTGGTGGGCATTGCCTTGGGCTCACGTAGGGATTTTGAAAAATTGGAATCTATCCAAACCCAATTCCTCAGGGCCATACTCAGGATCCCCCCCTCTGTGGCAGGTGCGATCATGAGACTGGAAACCGGTTGTCAAGCCTTTAGGTATGTGGCCCTGAAAGCGAAGTTATGGCTATGGCTCAAGCTCTGTTTCAGACCGGTGGGTTTGGCCCCCTTGATTCTGAGGGATAACTTTAAATCTCCATGGGAAGGGGAGATAGTGGAGGAAGTGCAGAAGTGTGGGTTGTCCTCCCTTTATATAGAGTCCATGACGTATAGCCACGCAAAGGCGGTGATCGCGCAAAGATTAAGGGATATTGCCAGACAGGAGGACATAGCCCGTGTGAAACCTGGGCTGTTTCTGGGGGAGCAGTTGTATCGGGCTGCTCCAGCTCGCTACCTGGCGGATATCCACTACGTGGAATACCGCAGACTATTTACTGCGGCTAGGCTGAATGTTCTTGACTCGGCGGTCCTGAAGGGAAGATATGGAGGAGTCCCATATGACCAGAGATTATGCCACTGTGCATTGGGTGAGGTAGAATCCACAGAGCACATTTTATTGAGCTGTCCCTTCTACAACGATTTAAGACAGTATCTTATAACTCCATACTTACCCCAGCTCAGTTCCCGACAAAGAGGAAAGCAGACAGCATATCTGCTAAATAAGTCTTCTGGGAAAACAACCTTGTCAGTGGCTAAATTTCTTTTCCTGGCACTCAAGTGCCGGAAACGTATAATTGAATGCTTTGACATGGGTTATCTGTGAGAGGTCTAGTACTGTGGCCCTACCTTACTTATGTACCTTATGTAACTTATGATGTTATAGTTTATAATTATTGTGTAATGTTTTAATTCTGACTATCGGTCGAATAAAGAAATTGATTTGATTTGAATAGCCCCCTGCTTCGCAACATGCCTCCCCCAATTTGCCCTGTGCGAACAGGACGGTTGTTAGCCTAAAAATGCAAAAATGGAGAAACTGCCAAAGACCTTGAAGAAGGCATGGAAAAGACCCCCTTAAGCCCAAGCAGTGACTTAAAGAGGCAAGTGCCAGTGATTCAGTACTGAAGTCCAAATCTAAGAGTTCTTGGTTGCCTTGAACCTGAGCAGGAACCAAACCCCTAATCACAAAAACTGGTTCAAAAGCAATAGTTCAATAAACAGGTCAGGACAGGAGGGACCTTAGAAGGCCCCTCTCTTTCTCCACCTTCCAACAGAAAGGCAGGCAAAGCTGGCCTAAGTATACAAGGGCAGCTACCTTATATCCAGTGATATTTTTCTAGAAAAAGAGGTGCTGGAACTCCCCATGAACGCCTCCCTTGTTCTCTTACAAAGGCAATGGCGCTCACCTGAGAGTTGCCTGAACTAAGTTCTGGTGTTTCCTCAAACTTGGGTCTCCAGCTGTTGGACTACAACTCCCATCATCCCTAGCTAGCAGGACCAGTGGTCAGGGATGATGGGAGCTGTACTTCAACAACAGCTGGTGACCTAAGTTTGAGGAAACACTATTGTATGGTAATAATGTGCGTCCAATATTGTTTGTTGCAAAGCTACAGATATGTGCTTACCGGCGACATCTTTCTGATGAGGTCATGTGCAACCACAAGCAAGTCTCGCTCTTTGACCACTTTTTTGCGGAATTCAGCCACATCCCCCGGGTGCAGCACCTCCAGCTGATCTGCGGCTTCAATGACGGCTTCAATGCAGCTTCGCCAGGAGCACAAGGCTGGAATTCCTGGTGCCACAGCAGCACTCACTCCTGTTCCAATCACTAACAGGAGGTCTTGGGGCTGCTTCCGTACAAGGCTTTTTAAAAATTTCCTGGAGAGTAGAAGTCAAGCAGAAATTCTATTTATGGCGGCAGCTGACATGGCCATATTTTGTTAATCAATGGCATAACACATTAATTAATCAGCAGAAGTTCTCAATATGGTGTCCATGGTTCTCCCTCCCCCCCCATACAATCCCCACAACAACCTTGTGAGGTAGGCTAGGCTAAGAGATAGTGACTGGCCCAAGGTCACCCAGTGAGCTTCGTGGCTGAGTGGGGATTCGAACCCTGGTCTCCCAGGTCCCAGTCCAACTCTCTAACCATTACGTTACAAGAAAGGAGATTCCAACTAAAGACATGGAAAAACTTTCTGGTAGTAGGAGCTGTTCAACAGTGGAAGAGTCTCCCTTGGGAGGTTGTGGACTCTCCGTCCTTGGAGGCTTTTAAGCAGAGCTGGGGTGGCCATCTGTCATGGATGCCTTAGCAAAGATTCCTGCATTGCAGGGGTTGGACTGGATGACCCTTAGGGTCCCTTCCAACTCTATGATTCTATGATCACAGATGCCAGGCATCAACTGGGTTCCTCTAAAATACTTTTTATGGGAAGGATTTAGATTTGGTTCACATTTAAAGCCCCGTTTATCAAATCCACATTCTCTGAAACAGTACGATGATCAAACAAAGCCAACTTTCAAAGCACACACACCATGATTTGTGATATATTGCCAGGTCAAAAATTATGAAACTGCTATCATGATCTGGACTTCAAACTGGTTTTGGATGATATATCAATATATTTCCCAGCCCTAAAAATAACATGGAAATATGCATCACATTTGGGGGAAATGCTTGCAAAATGTATACATTAGTCAAAAGTGCACACAAAAATGTGTTTATCAGAAGAAATGTGCACAAAAAATCTGACCAATTTTCATGAGCATTTAAAAAAATGCAAACTGCTACAGAAATATGGACAACAGAATTTAAGATTGGTAAAATGAGAAACTGAGGGAACCAACTCTTAGAAATGTTTCCATCCCTACTTTTGGCATTTATAAAATGTAAAAGAGAGTTCTCCACACAGAATTGTTGTGGATGTAAAATGGAGAGGCTGTTCCCAACATTAAAAGTATCAGCAATAATCCTCATGTACCTAAAAGTTTTCTTTAAAAAGGGTTTAAAGAGTTGTTTTCACCTTGATTTTTGTTCACTTCTATTTGTAGCTCTTTCAGTTGAATCCATTTCCCCAGCTCCTGTGAAATAACAATGCAAGGATTCAATAGACTAATTACAGCTGACACATTAATCAACTTTATCAATATATTAACACATTTTGGACCAATAAAAATGTTGGCTCCAATTAATTGGGTCAACTTCCCGCCCGCTATACTTGCAGGAACCAAGCCAGCCTCTGTTAGGTCACAGCTCTCTCTCCAGTAGGTATCACAACACTCAGCCGGAATGATGGGGTGGACGTGAAAGGAACCCTGGCATATTTTACAGAGACCGCAGCAGCAAGAAAACTAGGTTCCACTTGCAACCCTTCATTGTTCAGTATCCTCAAACTGCCACAGCCTACTCTTGAGGAGCCATGGCAACCTAGTTTGTCTTCCAGAGAATCCCTTTCTGCTGTCGTTGCTTTTGGAACATCGGGGCACCCCTTGGTTCACAGGGTTCTTCCTAGACTTACCGGGGTCTGTCAGCGCACCAGGCATACTGAATGTGCACCCCAGGAGCATTCCCCACGCTCTCCTGCAGGCTGCACATTGCAAGGAACAGATCAGCAAAAGGGGAGGGAGAAAAACAAGCCAAGTTCACTTTCAGAGACATTTGCCTGCCCCTGCTGAACTTCTTACCAGCAGGTCCCTGGGAAGCTTCTGAGAGGGAACCCATGTAAGGTCACCCATGAAGCAAGGTGAGGCGACTGCCTTCGGTGGCAGGATCCCTCAGGGCAGCGGATCCGGCCTCCAAGGACTGCATCACCTGCTGTTGCCGCAGTGGCAGCAATGGCTGTGGCCCGCTCCTTGGAGGCTGAATCTACAGTCTCCTCAGAGCAGGGCCCCCTTGCCACCACCAATGCTGCCCCTATAGTGGTCTCCCTGCCACTCACCACCTGGCCACAGCTGTCAACCTTCCCTTTTTTTGCGGGAAATTCCCTTATTCCAGCGCCGTTTCCCGTTGCTTCCTGCTGCCAACCCGGATTGTTAGTTATTCCGTACGTAGACTGTCCCCAGGACAGGTGAGGCTGCTGATCCCTTATTTTCAAATCTGAAAGTTGACAGCTATGCACCTGGCCCAGGGCGGGGCCTGATGGGCTCTATAAAGGACTGCTGCTGCCGCCGCTGTTGCTGTGCAGGGGGGGCTCCGTTGTTTGTTTGTTTGCTTGCTTGCTTAAATTGCTGTTATTTTTTACCTATGTCATTTTAAACTGTGGTATTAATACTGTATTCTTAGTTTTAGATTTTATGTGGAAATTGTTTCCCATTTGGTTGTGTATTTTTTTGATGTGGTTTATTTACTGTTTATGACTTTTGTAATTATGTAAATCTTGTCATGCTGTAAGCCGCCTTGAGCATTGTTTTTCTAACTGTGGAAAGGCGGCATACAAATAAAAAATGATGATGATGATGAATAGGAGATGCTGCTGGTCTCCTCAACCCCCAGGAAAAAATGGCAGGGGCTGCCCTCTGGAGACTTTACAGTCCCCTTGTCCCTAATGTTGGTCTTTACACCCTCTCCGTCCAGGGGGGCACCATTTGGGGGTTTGCCTCAGGTGCCAGAATGTCCTGGGCTGGCCCTGACCCCACAGCCCCACAAAATGCAGTTTGGAAGCCCCTGTTTCTCTCAGAGAGAGCCTGATCCGGACCCACCAGTGATCCTCAGGGCCACATCCTGCTCCCTTGCCTCTCCTCCCCAAGGATGCCTGGCCTTCTGGTTGGAGTAAAAGCGGCCAGGAGATAATAATACAAGGGGGGAGGAAGGAAGGACGGGCTTCTTCCTTTGAGGGGAAAGGGCCAGATGAGCTATGGAAGGGAACTAACAAGTGAAAGAAAAGGTTAATGTTTAATCAAGGAAACAAATAGAAAATGGAGTAAGAGAGGAAAGATCATTTAAAGAGAATTAAGTGAAGATAAAAGGACCAGGAAGGAAGGATTAAAGAAGCTGGTGGGATGGGGTGGAGATAAGGTGAGTGGAGTGAGCAGAATTTACAGGGGGTGGGTAAAAAACTTCAGGTGTGGGGATAGGGGAATATTACAAAGAAAAGAACCCTTATCCACTTAGAGCACCCAGATCAACAAATTCTGCCTAAATTGGTGTGTGGGTGTGTGGCCACAGAACAAAAATGCCTGTTCTTAGTTTAAGGAAAGCTGAATTACAGAACTCCTTGCCACAAAGAAGGCGCTGTGCCAAAGAATTCAGAAATTTCCATATATGGATTACTAGAAAATGAAGTCAGAAATTGCCAGCTGGTTGTGCCAATGTCTGTCTCCTTCTGACACCATTTTGTGACTGGCTGTGCCTAGGCAGCACAGGGTGTTTGTGGGGTGGGTGTGTGGGTGTGGTGCCCCTCAGTAATTTCCGGCCATCTCAAGTGAACTCTGGGAGTAGAAAGTCTGAGAACCTCTGCACTACAATATAGAAACATATTGACCTGGAAAATGGAAACTAACCTAAAGGGCATGTAACTCTTTTGTGCAGAGGAATTTATAGCCACTCCCAACATCCACACTTCACTGTGTATCATGTGGGGTCACTATTTGTACTTAAGCAGTGCCCCTGTGCCTTTAATAGCTCCCTGCCAGATGAAAACCAGCCTCCAAAACTTTTCCCATCACTGGTCTGTATGATAGGAAAAGCTTCACTTGCTAAATTTGTGTTTTGTTACACTGGTGTTAAATTGAGACAAGGGCCTTCCAGGGGGAAAAGCTGACAACCATAATATGGAATATTTACCTGTGGCTAAACCACTTTGGGATTTATGGGGGGGGGGAGTTTACAATCAAGAGGTGTATAAATTTTATGAAATAAAGTAAACCAATTCCTCACTGATCTCTCAAGAAAAACTTCACTCCTCAATAAATGCTTAGACTTTGTTCCTAACTACACACACTTGAAGGGAATTAAATGAACAGAAGTTAATTTACTGACATTTATAATCCCTAATGAATGGTAATCACTTCTGAATAAACATTATTGAAAATAAAGGAGCAAATACATTTAGGATTGAGGTGCCAGTCATGATGTCCTGTTGTTGAGGCCTTCATTTTATGTTTTTTCTCATAACACACACTTCATAAATTGATCACAATGACCTAAGTACATGCCCATTATTACCTCATTGATTCTTACTGTTCCAATACCTAACAAGTGCAAACCAGTGTTTCATTCTATCCAAAACAACCCCAAAGAAAATCTCCACATTAAACTTTCATTTCAATTAAATTAGTTAACAGGTTTCTAACAATACTAGAAGCCAGACTGAACATTGTATTCACACACAACCCCCCCCCCAGACATTCCTTCATCCTGTTCCCTATCTGGCACAGAAACGGCTGTTTGGCTTGGCGAGTAAAAATAGCAGACATTAGAGGTGCTATTTTGACCAATGACCGCCTGTTATTTGACCTCAAGCAAGGCTCTCCGGTGTCTCATGGCTAAGCTCTGATGTCACAGCTACCAGGACAAAGATGTCAAGGCAAAGTAAAAAACATCTGGAATTGCACCTTAAGGAAGCAGAAACAAATAAGCAGCAGCTTGGATTGAAATGTGTGTCCTCCTTCGCCTCAAGGGATGAAGACACAATGAGGTGCAAAAGAGAAAGGGAGACAGCTGACACACTGCGCTCCCTAGAGAAGCTAAGGCAAAGAGGCCACCCAAAGAGAAGAAGAAGAACAGGCGGATGGCGTTCCTGGTGACACTGTCTTATCGGAGAAGACCTAAGGGGAAAGTGCCAGTAGCTAAACTCAGTGGGTGCAGTGAAAGTGGATTAAAGGATTCTGTCTCTTTAGCACAACAAGTCCACTTTATTGTTTTTTTAAAAAAAGGGAATCTGGACTTTTTGCAGTTTGGAAAGTGGCAGGGGACTGCATTGACAAGTGTGGGACGAACAAATGGCTAATGAGAAGCCACCTAACAGCTCAGCAATGGCCGGATGTAATCTAAAATCCACGTAAGCTTTGTGTAAGCAAATCAGAAGGAATGCTCAATGAAGAGGGGCCAAATAACAAGGAGAGTTTGAGGCTGAAAAGCAGGGTTCAAATTGAAGAAGAGAGAATTACAGCAAGAATAATAGAGTGGAGCCGGGGCAAAAAGGGAGAAAGAGAACCCCCAGCATCCCCCCCCCCCATACGCATAAAACAACAGACACAAGGTTCTCTTCCTTACGTATTTCAAGTACACACCAAAACCTTCTTCCCATCTCACTCAGAGTTATATAAGCAGAGTCCTTTCCTGTTCCGTATGGCTGAGCGCATCGTAGCAAGCAGAAACCCCGCAGGTTCTGTTGCAGGAGGAGAGGCTTCACCTGTTGAACGCCCGCCTGGCCATTCTTGTCGGGGGGGGCGGGGGAGACCAGTCCAGTTACAACTGTTACCGAGACAGAATGACCTGGCTTGTTCCCTGGGCTGAGCGAGAACAGGAGCCTTGGCGGCCGAGGGGGGCTTGGGGGGGGGGGCGCGGAGGAGCCCGGCTTCGAAGCGAGAGATGCTTCCCGGGGCACAGAAATCCGCCCCCGCGCCGGGCTGGTCGCCGAGGAAGAGGCTGCTTCCAAGGCAAGGCGTGCGCATTATGGGATGGAGAAATCCTCGCCATTTCCTCTCTTCCGCGCGCCCGGCTTGCCCAGGGAGGGCGCCGCCCCAAGGCCCCCAGCGCTCCGGGGCCCCCGCCCGCCACTGCTTCCCCGGCCCCCGACCCACCCACCGCCCCTGACCTGCCGCCGCCGCTTCCTCGCTCTCCCGTCCGGCGCAAGGCGACGCCGAGCCCCCGCTCCCGCCGCCGAAGAAGGAGCGAAGGGGCTGGGCTCCTCCTCCGGCTCCTCCGGCTCCTCCTCCTCCTCCTTCCTGCGATCCTTCCTTGGCTCCAGGCTGCAGAAACGGCGCCGCTTTGCCCCTGCGGTCCTCCAACTTTCCTCTGCGGTCCTCCCTTTCGGAAGGAAAACTTGCTCGCGCCACGCCGGTTTTTTTATTGGTAAGAACTGCAGTGGGAAACAAAAAGAAGCAACTCCGAGCAGTGCTTGATTTATAACATAGAACACACAGCTACCTTATAATATTGCAATAAAAAATTTAAGCTCTGATATAGATATAGATATAGATATAGATATAGATTAGATATAGATATAGATATAGATATAGATATAGATATAGATATAGATATAGATACATGGACCACATGTCTGGAGCAGCACAGGAAGACCGCCCTGAAACCATTTTGACTCCCAAACTGACCAAATGTTTTCTCTGCAAGGAGGGAGGGGGCGAGGGAACTTTCCCATTGTCTCAGGAATTGGGAAATCACCATCTCAAAGGAATGGACAGACTACCAGGAAAGGCAGCCAGATAAGGCATTATCAGATAACCTGGCAGACAGGAAAAACAACAACATTCAAATTTCTGTGATGGTAGGTATGAGGTTTGTAAGGGGGTGGTCTTGGGTTACACCCCTTCTGTGATGTATGTATGATGTACGGAGGGGTGGTCTTGAGCTCCAGGGAAGGCAATTTAAAATGTCTACATAAGGGCGGTCACACCTTGGTTCTGGGTCCTCCTCCTTTCCTGCGTGTGAGGGGAGCACCCTGTTGCGACAGATCAATAAAGATCAGGCTTACAAGCTGCTTTGCTTCTCAATATTCTCTGGTTGGCCTCTGTTGTCTTCTCCTACCGATGGAGAACGTACAAAAGACTCTCTAAGGGCTCTATAAGGGAATAAGGGCAGATTTTGTTTACAACAATCTATATGATCGTGGGACATCCAGAAAGCTATATAAGAACACAACTCCTTCCCAAAGGAAGTCTCTCCTCCGAGATATAAGGACTTGTTAGAAAATAAAACCCCAAGATGGTTGTCACCAATGGAAGCAAAGGCTCAGAAAAAACTCAATATGGAGGCCAAATGGCCGAAGTATTGGGAAATCTTGGAACAAGAGGGAGACAGATTAAAATTGCAGAGCTTTGAAAAATTAAAAAAACAGAGTATGAGATTGGCTCCATTACTATCAAATAATGGAGGCATATAATTTGGATAAAAAATTAGGCTTCCAGGTGGAAAAATCAAAATTGGAAACAGAATTGTTAGACTCTAAAGTTAAGAATTTGTCAAGAATGTATAACTTGCTGCTGAAATGGAATACTCAAGATGAAATGGTGAAATCTGCTATGATTAAATGGGCACACGATGTTGGACATAATATTATGATGGCCGACTGGGAACAGTTATAGACCACTGGTATGAAGTTTACGGCATGTAATGCCTTAAAAGAGAATTTAATGAAAATGATTTACAGGTGGT
The DNA here is from genome assembly GCF_964106645.2 of Podarcis pityusensis. Taxonomy (NCBI): domain Eukaryota; kingdom Metazoa; phylum Chordata; class Lepidosauria; order Squamata; family Lacertidae; genus Podarcis; species Podarcis pityusensis. The sequence goes on along the minus strand of NC_138032.1, from coordinate 97,534,930 downwards.
ACATAACACCAGTCAAGCTTGCAAAAATCTACCATTTGCCCGATAATAAATGTTGGAAATGTAATGAAACTGAAGGTACATTCTTTCACCTTTGGTGGACATGCCCAAAGATTAAGGCATTCTGGGAGATGATCTATAATGAAATGAAAAAGGTATTTAAATATACCTTCCTGAAGAAACCAGAGGCCTTTCTCCTGGGCATGGTAGGCCAACTGGTGCCAAAGAAGGATAGAATTTTTTTCATGTATGCCACAACAGCAGCAAGAATACTTATTGCAAAGCACTGGAAGACACAAGATTTACCCACCAGGGAAGAATGGCAGATGAAGCTGATGGACTACATGGAACTGGCGGAAATGACTGGCAGAATCCGAGACCAGGGAGAAGAGTCGGTGGAAGAAGATTGGAAAAAAAATTAAAGTATATTTACAGAAATATTGCAAAATTAATGAATGTTAGAAGGATGCTGGAATGAAGCTATATGGCTTTAGCAGAAAAGTTATAAAGAATTAAGTAAAAATAGATTGTTAATGGACCAAAGTGGAAAATTTAAGGTTAGAGTGTCTTAAGTTAAATTCTAGAACGAAAATTGAGAAAGATGGAAAGGACTTGCTGAAATAGCTAATTGAACTAGAATACAAAAAAGGGAGGTGTGAGGAGGTCGATGAAACAAGTATATGAAAGGTAAAGATATGGAAAGGTTGGATGTGTTTTTAAATATTTTTGTTCTTTTTTGTTGTTGTTTTATTGTATTGTTTTATAATCTTTTTTGATGTAAGGTATTGTTTTGTTTTGTTTAATTCTTTATTGTTCTCTTGCTTTTTCTGTAACTTGTAAACTCTTAATAAATATCTTTTAAAAAAAGAAAAAAGAAAAAGGAAGTCTCTCCTCTGAGAAATCCAGCGGCCTGAGACTCCTGGCTAGGAAACATGTGAGAGTCAGGGAGAGCCAGTCCAGCACGCCACCCTTTGAGAACGACTCTTCTCATATAGGAGAGTAAAAAACCTTGTAAACATGGGACAGTAGTTTATGACTTGAGGGTGGGGCTCAAGTAACCCAGAACTAATAAGTCCCTCTGAGTTCAATGGGGCCAACTCTCAGGTATAGTCCTAATTAATCCCCTGGAATTTGTAATTGCACAGTGGCACCTTGAGAGCCAGCTTTTCCTTGGGAGGTGGTTACTACTACTACTACTACTACTACCAATAATAATATTGTTGTTATTGTTGTTATTAAATTTGTAAACGTAAAAAAAAATAATTCGCAAATTTGTAATTCGTAAATTAAATCTTTATTAAAGCCTATGCAAAACGACCTGGCCAAGCTAGGGCCATTGAGAAACGATACAGGGCCATTGAGAGAACCTTCCTCCTTCCTTGCCCTGAGGGGTGAACAGAGACTGGAGATTTGGAAGGTTGCCAGGGTCACTGGGTGTGAGGTGACAGGAGGAGAGGCTTAGAATCATAGAATTGTGGCGTTGGAAGGGACCCAAGGGTCATCTAGTCCAACCCCCTGCAATGCAGAAATCTCAGTTAAAGCATCCTTGACAGATGGCCATCCAACCTCTGCTTAAAAACCTCCAAGGAAGGAGAGTTAACAACCTCCCAAGGGAGACAGTTCCACTGTCAAACAGCTCATACTGTCAGAAAGATTTTCTGTATGTTTAGTCAGAATCTCCTTTGGTTCCGTATGTTTCATTGGAAGTCATTGGTTCAAGTCCTACCCTCTAGAGCAGGATAAAACAAGCATGTTCCCCCTTCCACATGACAGCCCTTAAGATGTTTGAAGATGGTTATATCTCCTCTCGGTCTCCTCTTTTCCTGGCTAAACATACCCAGCTCCTTCTACCATTCCTCCTAAGGCTTGGTTTCCACAGCAAATGTTGCTGGGAAGAAGTGGGAAGAAAGACTGGGATCTGGACTCCCTCCATGAAGACTGAAGGTGTAAACAGGTGAATAAACCGTATTTCTTAAAGCTACAACATTGTCCTGAACACACCGTTAACATGTTTTGTAATGAGGAATGTTCAATAAAAGGACAACTGGAGGGGCCTTTACTTTGTTATATATTCTACTTACATTCATGCCAGACTGAAGCCCAGACCTACTGAGAAAGCCACTCCCCTTCCCCGGGGTGGTGGAGTTGTGGGTGGGCAGCCGGGAGCTCCCTGTGACCTGGCAGGGGGCAGAGGGATGCCACCCACGTCATTAGGGCTCCCAGCCACGTCACACCCCTTGGCCGACCAATCGGGATAGCTGGGGGCGTGGCCAATGCTGTTTAAACTGCAGTGCAGCTGGGGGGGGGCAACCTCTATTCGCCTTCTTGTCGGGTCTCCCAGCCCTCCCACCCTCTTTTTTATGTGTTGCTTGACTGTGGCCTTGCTATGACTAATGTCGGCCGCCTGGTTGTGGGGGCCAGGGAGGAATTTTTCCACTTGGCAAATTGGCACCAGCCATTCGGTTTTCGCCAGCCTTGTAGCAATCGTCACAACTTTGTAAGGCTAGGCATTGGGTAAGCCTTGTCATGGGGGGGGCGGTTGTTGCCTCTGGCCTGCCCCTCTACATTAAGGGTATCCCATTAAAGGGATCCAGGGGTGTGGAGCCTGTCCGAAGCCTCGGCTAGGGCCCTGCCACGGCCCCATCGGTGACCCTGGGGGTGCTCTTAATTGATGTATATCATAGGACTCCCCCTCTCGGTGGTTGACCCTTCAGAGACTTTCTGCAGACGGTCAGGAGTCAGGATATAGTCTGGCTTCACCCAAATGCCTGAGCCAAACCGCTCACATCTGTAACCAATAAAGTTGTAGCCTACTTTATCCCAATTAACCCAATCTATTTGTGTCTGTGTGTTTATTTCAGAGGGAACTGGGGGGCCTGGGGCCTCGCTACACAACCAAACAACAAAGAAAGGGAAAGAAGAAAACAAAGAGAAGGTGAGTCGGTAGGAAGAGAAAGAAAGAAAAGAGAGAAAGTGAAGGGGGAAATGGAAGTCTTGTGTTTCAGGAGTCTCTCTTCAATATATAAAAAAATTCCTTCCTGTAGCACCTTAAAGACCAACTAAGTTAGTTCTTGGTATAAGCTTTCGTGTGCATGCACACTTCTTCAGATACACTGAAACAGAAGTTACCAGATCCTTCTATATATTGAGAAGGTGGGGAGGGGTATTACTTAGAAGGGTGGTGGGAATCGGAGATTGGCAGATAGCTGAGATGAGCCTGTTGACGACTCTTAACGACTGTAATAGGTCTTACAGGAAAAGGCAAGGGGTGAGAAGGTGAGAAATGGCTTAGTCATGTATAATGAGATAAGAATCCGATGTCTCTGTTCAGACCAGGTCTCTCCATTGTTTTAAGTTTGGTAATGAGTTGTAATTCAGCAGCTTCTCTTTCCAGTCTATTTCTGAAATTCCTTTGTAGTAAAACAGCTACTTTGAGATCTTGTATAGAATGTCCTGGGAGATTGAAGTGTTCTCCTACTGGTTTCTCTGTTTTGTGATTCTTGATGTCAGATTTATGTCCGTTTATTCTTTGGCGTAAGGTTTGGCCTGTTTGTCCAATATAGAGAGCTGAAGGACACTGTTGGCATTTGATGGCATACACAATGTTAGACGATGAGCAATTAAATAGTCCCGAGATGGTATGTGTGATGTTGTTGGGGCCAGTAATGGTGTTGTCCGGGTGTATGTGGCAGCAAAGTTGGCATCTGGGTTTATTGCAGGCTCTGGTGCCAGTGTCCGTGTTAAGTCTGGTTGTAGTATTATTGTGGGTTAGGAGTTGTTTAAGATTGGGTGGCTGTCTGTAGGCAATGAAAGGTCTTCCTCCCAGAGCTTGAGAAAGAGAACTGTCATTGTCCAGGAGAGGTTGTAGATCTCTGATGATGCGTTGAACTGTTTTAACTTGGGAGCTGTATGTGATGACTAGTGGTGTTCTGTTATTTTCTTTTTTGGGTCTGTCTTGCAGCAAGTTCTCTCTGGGTATCAGTCTGGCTCTGTTGATCTGTTGTCTAACTTCATCTGCTGGGTATTTTAGTTCTGAGAAGGTTTGCTGTAGATCTCTTAGGTGAGAGTCTCTGTCTGTAGAATTGGAACAGATGCGGCTGTAACGTAGTGCCTGGCTATATACAATGGACTGTTTGGTATGTTTGGGATGGTAGCTAGAGGCATGTAGATATGTTTGTCGGTCAGTTGGTTTACGGTATAAGGTGGTGTCTATGCATCCATCCTGTATTTTTATAGTAGTGTCCAAAAAATGTATTTCTTGCATAGATTGATTCATTGTAAGGTTGATTGTGGGGTGAAAATCATTGAATTTCTGGTGAAAGGTGTCCAGGGTCTGTTGACCATGTGTCCAGATGATAAAAATATCGTCAATGTATCGCAGGTACAAGAGAGGTTTGAGTGGGTAGGAGTTTAGGAAACGTTGTTCTAAATCTGCCATGAAGATGTTGGCATACTGTGGGGCCATGCGGGTGCCCATTGCTGTGCCGCTGATCTGAAGGAACAGGTCATCACCGAATTTGAAGTTGTTGTGGGTAAGGACAAATTGGCAGAGTTTGGTGGCAAGGTCCGCTGTGGTTTTATCTGAAATGGTGTTCCTTATAGCTTGTAAACCATCGTTGTGTGGGATGTTGGTATACAGAGATTCCACGTCCATAGTAGCTAGTATAGTATTGTTGGGAAGATTATTTAAAGATTGTATTTTCCTCAGAAAATCTGTGGTGTCACGTACATAGCTGGGAGCACTGATGGCATATGGTTTCAGAACAGAGTCCATATAACCGGAGACACCCACTGTAATAGTGCCAATACCTGAAATGATGGGGCGTCCTGGATTTCCTGGTTTGTGTATTTTAGGTAGAAGATAGAAAGTTCCTGGTCGAGGTTCTGTTGGTGTGTTGGTGAGGATCTGTTCTTGGATGTGTGGGGGTAGCTCCTTAACAATCTTGTTCAGTTCTTTCTTGTATTCTTGTGTGGGTTCTGAGTCCAATTTTGTGTAAAAGGCGGTATTGGAAAGTTGTCTGTGAGCCTCCTGAATGTAGTCAGTTTTGTTCATGATGACGACAGCTCCCCCTTTGTCTGCTTCTTTAATTATAATGTTTGGGTTGTTTCTGAGATTATCTATGGCTCTCCTTTCAGCATGGTTTAGATTTTGTTGTAAGCGATGGTGTTTTCTGGTTACATCTGTTTGGATTCTGTGGCGGAAGCAGTCAATGTACAAGTCCAGTTTATATATCTTCAATATATAAACACTTTTCCTCACACAGTGAGCTCTGCTGTGACTTTACTTGAGGGGTTCTCAACTTTCTACAGGAGGACCCACTTGAGTTGAGACAGTTGAAAAGTACTGACACCCACCCCAGCCACAAAATAGTGGCACATTTCAGCATAATTGGCCAGCAGTTGAAGACATCCTTTTCTGATTTCTTTCCGCAGGGCCTGTAAGACAGAGTTGTTCCGCCTGGCCTTTGGCTTGGAGCCAATTTGATTCCCTCCCTCTCTTTCTTTTTTCTTTCCCTTCTCCTCCTGTGATGAGGCTGCATTTTAATATTTTAATGTTTCAATATTTTAATGTTGTATTTTAATTTTGTTTTTAAGTTGTATTCATTCAACTTATTTTTATTATTGCTTGTTAGCCGCCCTGAGCCCGGCCTTGGCTGGGGAGGGCAGGGTATAAATAAATATTATTATTATTATTATTATTATTATTATTATTGTTATTATTTTCTGTCTCTTCAGAATTACGTCCCCTTGAGTGCAATAGAACTTAATTTTTCTGGTAAATGGCAATAGCAGAGGTCAGCCTTTTTGAGTCCACGGCTCCCTTAGCCAACTATATTCTTTCACCCCTGTGGGGGTCAGGAGCCCAGTTAGGTCACCTTTCCTGTAAAGGAGCCCTGGGGTGTTTGGAGAAAGCAGTAGAATTGGCAGCTGTAACTGTACTTGCCTTCCCTGCTTTCCTCGCCTCCATCTATGATCCATAGCACAAAACAAAACAAAATGTATTTCCCAGTCGCTACTTATTTTTGCCACATTATTTGTCCATATTTTGGGCTTACTCTAGGTGGCGCTATCTGCCAGTTTCCCCCTTTGCTTATAATGGAATGGCACCACAATCATAAAGGGAAGCAGTTTTAAAAAAAACTTTAACCAAACAAAATGTTCACTGGTGCTGTTCCCATATTTCAAGTATAGTGGTACCTTGATTCTCAAACTTAATCCATTCTGGAAGTCCATTCAACTTCCAAAGCGTTCTAAAACCAAGGCACGCTTTCCCATAGAAAGTAATGCAAAATGGATTAATCCATTCCAGACTTTTAAAAAGTACAAGTAGTGTCAGGAGGAGATCAGATCTCCCTATTCTTTTTTTTTTTTTTTTTTTTAAACCCTCAATAGCAGTCAAGGGGAGAGGGGCAAATGAAGTGGGACAGTGCTTCTGGCGGAGAAGTTTAATCCTTTCCTAGTGCCATGTTCCCAATTAAAATCGCACCATCAGGTTGTTTGCCCTATAGGGGAAAACACACATGCACAAATAAATGATTCTATGAAATAGCAGCTTTGGGGGTGCTTTGTTTAAAAATGCAGCAGGTCCCCAATGTCACACTGAGTTTGGCTCTTAGCTATAGAATCTCCTCCTTATTCTAGCTGCCTGTCTGGCTGCAGTGAGCTGTAGTTGGTGATGAGATAATACTAAGGCGGATACCTTATGTCTTGAGAGGAACAATGGAAATATCATTGCCTGATTTTGCTCAACATGGTCCTCCTTTTGGGAGCGCAGCAGCATTTTGTATACAATGTGAGTAAACAATAAAGAAGTAAGGTACACCCTCCTGTATTGCTACTTCGCAATAAGTTGTTCACATGTTAAAGGGATTAGAAAAAGAGGGGTTCAAACATCTGGGAGCGGATCAGAAGGGTCTAAATGGGGCTGTCACACTAATCGCCCAAACTACACTTAGCCAGTAGGATGACTAAAACGGCAGTCTTGGAATAAGCCTGACTGAACTCCATGAGGCTTACTTCTGAATGGATATGCATAGATTTTGCAATATAAACCCTGCAGTTTTTTCTCACAGTGTTACAGGTTTAAGTTGTTGTTGTTGTTGTTGTTGTTGTTGTTGTTGTTGTTGTGGTTATTTATTATTTTAAACCAGCATGCATTGTAGCATACAATCAGAAACTAAAAGACAAAGAAGACACAAAGATTAACAATTTATCATTTCTTCAATCTGAACACAATGATTACAAAAGCCTTTTTGTGCGTGTCATTTTGTATTACATGACATTGGAGCATTTAGGACTGTACAACATTTGATCATTTTTATTTTATAGTAACAGAGCACAAAAGCCTGTCCAAAAGCGCACTTGTATAAATGTGAAAGACATGAAATAGCAAGCTGCATTATAGGACCAAAGTCCACCAGCCTTTGGGTTTTGCAGATGTATTCTTTTTTAGGCAGGCAGGAACAATGAAGAATAAAGCATTAAAATTTGCATATGCACCTTTGTAGAAGTTGGTCCAGTTAAAGGTGTCACTTTAAGCGTTTCCCCTCCTCTTAATTCTCTGGAACTTCCATTCCCCACGCTAAAGACATTGAAATTGTTATTATGATTCAGACTCATCTAAGCAGCATTTCATACATTATGCGGCAACAACAAAGGTTTGTCACCAATGAACATACAGGGAACCACAATCTCATTTTCAGATATATAGACTTTAAAAACATACTGTGGGAAGAGGCCACATAAACAGCATTATTTCTGCAGTCATTGTAGGTTAAATTCTACCAAAAAAACAACACCAACCCAAAACATTTTTAAGATACTCTCGTTCTTCAGAATGCTTGTTCTTTGACTGAAAACATGTTACTAAAGTACATTCTTTGATTCTCTGGAAAACTCCTGCAGTTGATTCATATCTGTTGTTGCCGCTGTTCCAGAAGAAAGGAAGCGCTGAGTTGCCTGGCGTTCTATTTCTTATTTGAAAGAGCTACTGCTACAATTAAGGCAACCACTAGGACAGCCCCACCAACTGAGACCAGAATGGTGATTACTATCATTCCTCCGGCTCGCTCAAACATCACATCAGCAGTTTCATAGTTTGTCACTGGAATGCAAAAGGAAAACGGGTTCAAGAATTAAACACAGGGGTCAGCAAACTTTTTCAGCAGGGGGCTGGTCCACTGTCCCTCAGATCTTGTGGGGGGCTGGACTATATTTTGGAGGGGGAAAACATGAATGAAGTCCTATGCCCCAAAAATAACCCAGAGATGCATTTTAAATAAAAGGACACATTCTACTCATGTAAAAACAAGCCGATTCCCGGACCATCCACGGGCCGGATTGAGAAGGTGATTGGGCCGAATCCGGCCCCCGGCCCTTAGTTTGCCTACCCATGAATTAAAGCAATCAAGACAGATTGGGTCAAAGTCCATTTATAAATTGGCAAAGTCCATTTTATATCCCTACTAAGGAAATACTTTATACTTATGTATAACAACTAAAAATATTGCACTGAGGTATTCAGGCAGGACTTGTATAACACGAGTATACACACAACATATTCCTATTGAATCAACAAGGTGGCAGAGTGCCAGTGTGGTCCCACGTGACTGAACACTCCTTCCTGCAGAAAGAACATTCCTTCCTCACAGAGAACTAGAGGTCAGGAGGAAGAGTACCAACTTCTCCATATCAGAAAAAACAAACCCCAGCAAAGTTGTTCCTGTGTTAGTTTTTTTTGGGGGGGGGGGGGGAAGCAAAGTGTATTGTGGCATAGTCTAACAATTTTTAGTCTGGCCTACATGTGCACCTGTGAAGTGGACTCTAGTGTATGAAATCTAATGTCATAATAAAAGTGGTTAGACTTTAAGGTTCCGCTTGTTCACAACTCACAAGTGTATCTATTCTTATTTTCACACAGTGGGTGGCATCCATACATCAATGGCCACTTAGGTTACGCAGCAGTGGAAAACCCAGATTCAAAATCTTTCACATACCAAGTAGGTGAATATTTTCCGCTACCATATCTGTCCTTAACTGCACAGATATTTTTTAACTGGGCAACGTATTACATTCTAGGATACATCTATTCATTTCTGAAACTCACCATTTTTGGTCTGTATTGCTGTTGACCAATCTGTATGAGCTCTTATTGTAGACTTGCCATCCAAGAAAAAGAAGTTCACCCTAGAAAATAAAGATTAAAAGGCCAGGGAAAATTCATATGCACTTTAAAATATCAAGTATGAAAATAGAACTGGAGACAATCTCACTGTAGTCTTTGCCCCATGTTTTAACATGTTAAATAGGAATGCTCGACCCACCATCCTGAATCCATAGTCTTAGCTTCTATTATTAAAATTTGGTCTTGCCCTGGGGGGAATGTTGCCTTTTTAGAATACTGGTACTATGTACTTTTGCTTTTATATTGGAAAATAAATGCAGGTGGTGTGCAAATAATGGCCATAATTAAAAGTGTGCAAACATAATAAAGTTATTGATAACAACCAAAATCGCTTACCTGGTTCAACCTGTCTCTTCTATTTTATACTGAAAACCTTACTTTTCTTATAAAACTCTCTCAAGATCCATTTTAAATGTTATATTTTGTTCTGTTTTGTTGGTATGTAACAAAACGTTTTGTAATTGATTCCATACATTTTGGATAATCAGAAAACCAATAAAAATTTAATACTGAAAGAAGACGAATATAGTAATTTTCTTTTTTTAAAAATGCCCCGAAAAGGATACTGGAGGAAACAGGTCAATGCCACTCCTCTGTCGTCTATTGCCAGAGGCAGTGGATTCAAGTTTTGGTCTGCTAAACCAACACTGACGCATTGCCAACCACATTCATACATAATAGGACAAACTTATCATTTGTATGGTACTAGTTAAACCCAAAAGATTTATCCTTAATAGGTAAGCAAAGGATGAGGAGTTTCTCCTACTCCACAAGCATTCTAATGGAACAAGAAAGCTTTTTACACCATTCCTGGAAGCCCTGGGAGAAGGCAGCCTAATTTTATTTAAGTGGTAAACCTGTGCTGGACTATGCCACTCCAGACTGTATTAAAATTCTTCTCCCTATAAAAAGATTTCTTCCATATATAAAAAACCAGGGGAGCCTAGCTTCTGCCCCATCATCATGCTAATTCTCCATGTGTGCCTATCCTGAGATCATTCCAAAGGCAAGGTTCCATGTGACAGGTTTTTCTCCTGCTGATTGTAAACTATTTTAAACACAAGCTTGATGTTTGCAGTGTCCTAGAATGCTACAACCTCAGTTCCTCCCCTGCCTAGATGCAGCCCAGCATACACCAGTAACCATCTGAAAGGTACAAATGTTTAGCCTCTAAAATTAGTGCATGGTCTGTAAATAAAATAGACATTATTTTTAAAAAGTCAGAGGTGCATATATTTCAATCAGTGTTCATAGTTACCTATAAAATGTGGATGGCTTGAGGGCTTGATTGCAGAAGGGACCTTTAGTTTGGCGGCAAAATTCTGATCCCACCTGGTAGCCTACGACTGTCATGAGCTCATATTGGCTGTTATCTAAATCCAGTACCACAATGTCCCTAGCTACTTCACAGGAGACACTCTTGAATTCCCCAGCAAAATAAAGAGTGGCTTGAGGTGTTTTGCGGAGATTTTCAATCTGTTCAGTATCTGTCACACCTTCAAAAGATGAAGAACAGCCCATAATATGATAACCACAAACATATTTCATCAGTACAGCACAAAGAGTCATTTCAACATGTAGAAACAGAAAATGCTACAGCTCTTCTGGGATGGCACCTGTTCAGATGGCAGGTGAGGGATTGCATCTTTGATACGTAAACAAGAATAAACATTCTATGCATGCATAAAAAGCTAGCCTAGCCTTCTTCTTGACACGCTGGATTTCTCTATTTGAGGGGCCTTTCCCTTTCCTTTTTCAAAAATGGATCACTGAAAAATGAAATCCCTTCTTCTTGGAAGCCTGCACTGGTAGAAATGAGAAAGAACACTAAATGCTATTTCCATACCCTCCAAATTTTTGTTCCCAAAATTGGGACATCAGGAGGGACGCGCCTTCTTCTGTTCCGGCACTCTGGCACTCGTTAGCAGGATCATACCAGAAGTGGTACAGCCCTGCTGACTTGTACCAGAGTGAGCATCTTTTGGTCCAGCACTCTGGACTCGCACCAGATGAAAAAACAGGACCTTCCGGGCAGTGGCAGAGCTTCATGCTCCGGTACCAGGGGGCGGAGAGCAGGCGGGGGCATGGCATGTGTCCTGGGGGCATGGCATACCACCTGCTGGGGCGTGGCACCTAGCGGGGGGTCAGCCGCAATGGCACCCCACCGGGATCGCGCTGCCGGGGGCAGTGTGCTCCCCCGCACTCCTCTTCCTCCGCCAGTGCTTCTGGGATCCAAACAGAAGCTGGGATTGGCTTCTGTGATCTTGTATGTCCCTCTTAAAATGGGACACTTGAGGGACAGGCACTAGCAATCATGAACTCCAAATTCTTGTCATCCAAAGTAGTGACAGGTAAAGACATTTCAAGGATTATATAAAGCCAAGAAAGTAGAGAGAAGACTAGACTCATCATTCTGCTAAATTCTTCAGCTTAATGGAGGGGGAATGATTGTGTGCACCTCTCTGTGTCCCTCTATATCTGTAAATCCAAGCAAACAGAACATGGCCCAAGAGCTTAAGGGGACTAAAACGTGACCCAGAACCTATTCATTTTCCTGAATATATGACCACCTTTCTTTGTAATACAGGCCAACCGTCAAACCCAGTTGTATTTATTGTACTCCCCACCCTCCCACTTTGTACTGTTATGCTGGTTACCGCTTTGGCTGCCTTTGGGTCAAAATACTGTACATAAATAAGCCACAGCATAGCATAACATCCTTGGGGAGCCCTTTCCAGTAGCAAAGAGCCCATCATTTCCCCAGTTTCCATTGCTCAAGTCTACGGCCTGGCTAAATGACAGAAAAACGTTCTCATTTACAGTTTTAATATTGTGAGATGGACAGATAAGGAAGCATAAAATATGTTGTATTTTTCTTTCCTCAAGCACTCTTATTGCATGTCCAGATAAGGAAAAGAGAAAAAGATTACAGCACTCAGTCGCTAATTCTCTACATTATGAAAGAGTCCCTGAAAAATTGTCCACGTATTCTGTTGGTCATTTCAAAGCAAGAGGGATTGGGACTGGAAAGTCCAGCCGAGACGTACATTAATGGAAAAGGAATGAAGTAAAACGTGGAACAGAAATGCTGTAGTTTTTATCTTCAGTTCTTGATCAGCAAGTTTTGCTTGTCTGTGAGGTGCCACAAGACTGATGTACGAAGGATAAGGAAAATATCTGCCCCCCCCCCTCAGGTCACATCTGCTGGTGACTCTTGTTATTTTAAACTTTCTCAGGCTGGACGGCAGTTTTAAAACCTGGTTTTGAAAATCGTATACTGAGCACTTGGGATATAAAGGGATATGAATGTTAATGTTTTTCCCTATGTTTCAGGCACTCGGCATTTAAATGCCCTTGAGGTGGGTTGCATGGGAGCTATGTGGAAAAAAGTTTTAAAAATTCACACAGCCGCAGGTTCATCACTTCTGGAAGACAGCTGCAACAGACCATCCCCTCAGCTGCTGACTTCTGCTCAAAGTAGAATGCTGAGGTTTGTCCTCTGGAGAAACATGTGAGACTTTTAATAGAAGGGAAACAATTATTAGACCAAGGGGGGCTACCCTTTGGCCTTCCAAATGTTGTTGAACTATAATGCCCATCATTCCTGCCTACTGGAGCTGATAGGAAGTGGAGGCCAACAAGATCTAGAGGGCCACAGGTTCTCCATATCTGGATTAGAGTAACAAAATCTCTCAGGCAGGATCCCGCTCATTCCTGCACGGCTGCATCAAATGTTACATGCACACACACACATAAATCCCATACCTGGCAAAGTGGACGAGTCAGGAAGCTGAGCTACAGCTATTCTCACTGTGGCTGGAGAAAAACTTTGCGGTGGTAACACACTTTGGGATATTGACAAGAAAGTAGGTGCTCATATAGGTTGTTAAAAGCATGCTGTTGTTAGGGAAAAAATCCAATGCTGAAAAACAAAATGAAAAGTAACATCATGGTCTTGTTCCATGGGATAGCTAATTTATCACAAACCCTGTCAATTGAATAAAGTGCACTTTTCAAAGTGCCTTTGCTTGAATCACAGCCCCAAACTTGCAGATAGCCATCACTAAGGGCAAAGACATAAACAGACATTTATTGCTAAGTTCAGAGTAGGCTCCTACTTTTAAACCAGTTCCATCCCCTCCCAGTCAGAAGGGGGCAAGAATTATTGTGAAACTTTCAGTGGTACTGCTTCTGAAAGTCCCAAGTTCACAGCACTGACATAGGCTGCTCCTATTCAGAAGCTGTTGTACAAAATGCTTGATGGCAGCTGCTGCAGAAGGCCATACCATGTGCCAAATTTTCTCCACACACACTCAACAATATTCAATAGCTGAATGTGTTGTGCTGTTTCAAATTGCAGGCCCAGTGAGATGCTGAAACGGGCTGGCTCAGGCATGCAGGTCCATCACTTCATGAGCACAGACCTGAATCGTGACAGCTGTGTCTGAATGAACCATCAGCCAGATTTCAAATGGAGGGCTTTTTGGTAGAACCAGCTCAGTTTAGGGTGGAGTTTCAAAGGACTGGAGGTCTTCAGTGTATATAGGTCAGAAGTAGGGAATGTTTTCCCGCCAGAGGCCACATTCTCTTCCAGAGAGGCTTCTGGAGGCCACATGCTAATGGTAGGCAGGGCCAGGGGCAAAAGTGACCCCTGAATGTGAATGTTGCCATACTCCGAGGAGACCTTCCAGGCAGGCAAAAACACTGAAGTAGAGTTTGAAGCAGAGTCATTGAGGGATGAGGCCTTCTCAGAGAGGGGGTGGCTGAGGAGGGACACAAGCCAGGGAGAGTCCCAAGGGCCAGAGAGACAGATCTGAGGTGCTGGAGTAAGGCAAGGAAACATCAAACTTTAGTCTGCACTGGCGGAGGGCCAGTCAAAAAGGCAGCAACCCTACTTTGGACACAGAGAAGAAGGAAGCAGAACTGCTTTTCACCCAATCAGTTTATCATAATAATCCATCTCTATTCAAATGTGTTTTTTAATCTCAGCAAACAACCTAAAAACAATAACCTGAAAAACTCATTAGCTGCCCATCAGCATGTTTGCCCTTTAGCCATCCAGACCCACCCACTGCTTCCTTTCTCAAGAGATCATTACAGCAGCAGCGAAACATGTTTTGCATACAGCATTGCAAGGATAATTGAAATATGATGTTGTTAACATTGTAGCTTCTCTGATGTAGTGGCAGGGAACATAAAGCTTCTTTGGTTTCTTCCCTAACAGCTTCATATGAAATGTATCTTACGTTGCTCTATTTATATCTCTGAAAATATATCACAAACAAAATGATTTCTCCATTATTGCTTTAACATACAGATGTCCTTTCTAGCTTTCTACTCATGTCATGAGGCTTTCTAGTCATTTGTCATCTCTCGGCGATAATCAGTTATAGCCTTGAAGGTTTCAGTTCTTTCTCAGACATATACAATGCAACTCCACTGAATTATTAGTTGTGATTCTTTGTTTTCTGAAGTGCTGCTTGGAACTGTACATAAAAGTAAATTTCCTTATGACAAGGATTGATTTATTGTAAGGTTGCCAAGAAAAAAACATTGAAGCAAAGTTATTATGCTTTTAACATCTGCGTGAGAAGCAGAAATTCAGCTCTTTGGGGGCATCCAGTTGTAATAATGGGGAAAGCTTAAGTATCTGAATTTTTACTTGTCACACAGCTTTTAAAGGTACAGGACTCTCCCAAGGGAAGAAAACAATAACAGTGGAAGAGAAAGTCTGAAAGTATCAGCAGAATCAGGTCATGATGACAAAAAAATTATGGATTAAATATTTTGCAAGCAAATCATATGTGTAGTGTAGAACATAAACTGTTATTTAATATGAACAGTTATTTGCCATAAAACATCACCAAAACATATGGAACTTCATCAATATAAATTTATGTACTGAGACGACAGTGGACTTTATGTTCCTGCCATCCAGACCAAGTTCTACACTTCAACGCTTTGGCAACCTATTCCTGCTCAAGCAAGAAGGTAATACTTACTGATTTTTTCCAGGTCTTCCACTGGAACAGCCCATCCAGATCCCAAACTGCCAAGCAAACACAAGAGCAAACTCAGCTTCATGTTGTACAGCCAGCACCCAAGACTTAACTAAGTGGCCAACTGAAAGGACAGTTGATCGAACGGCAAGTTTTCTGCTTTGGCCGGGCGGGGGGCAGGCGGTGTGGATGGGCAGCCCATTCTTTTGTAAGCATGAAATGGGCCAGAAAAACAAGGAAAACAAGATAATCAGGTGCTGCAGAAGCAAGACAGGGGAGCAAGGTGTGCTGGGCACTTATGCAAGAACACAGTCCTTAACGTATTGGGAACTGCATACTTACCTATAAAAGCACTTACAGGAATGTTAAAAAATTAAAAAATAAAATAAAATTATGAGAACTGGGCTGAAACAAGATAGTTTTCTTTTTATATTCCTAATGGAGTGCATTCTTTCAGAAGAATATCAGGAGCATACCCATGGTAATATTTAACAATTACATACAGTTTCAGAGATTAAAAAAAAACTTGTTAGTGTGTGAGAGGTTCCAAAGTCATCTGTCTGTGCCTGGAGTTAACATTATTAATGTGGGGTAGACTGTAGAAAATAAATAACATACACATTATGTGATCAAGGTAACTTGAGAGACCACCTTCCCCCTTCCATCCCTGGTAGCTCATGGCATTTAGCAGGAGAGCTTCTCCCTTTAATGCTAAGAAGCCTGCGCTACAGCAACTTAGAAGAGGGCTGTGGCTGCCCCTGTTTTTTGGGCATCATAATTTTGAGATACAACTGAAGACATTTTTGTTTCAACAACCTTTTCCAGCTGGATGGAAAACCCACCTACGTACTCATCTCTGCCTTCGGTGTTCATTTTCCATTGTTTTAAAACTGATCCTTCATTTTCTCTGTATTTCTTTGGAACCTGTTTTAGTTACCGTATTTTTCGCTCTATAACACGCACCCGACCATAACACGCACATAGTTTTTAGAGGAGGAAAATCCATAGGCATGCCACCCGTAGGCATTTCCTCCATAACACTCACAGACATTTCCCCTTACTTTCTAGGAGGAAAAAAGTGAGTGTTATGGTGCAAAAAATACGGTATTTTTTATTGTAAATCACTTTGAGACTTATGTAAAAAGCAATTAATAAACTAATAAAATTATTATCCTTTCCATTTTTAAAAAAGTTAACTTTCTACTGTAAATGTACTCTTCCATGCATAAACAGCATATGTAATCTTTGGGAATTGGATAGATCTGCAGGTATGTATTTTTTCTGTTGTATTTGGGCTTATCCTCACTTCCGCTTGTCCTGTGCCTAGAAAGCATGGGGCTGAGCAGTTTTCTCCTTGCCCCACTCCCAGGGGTGAAGTGTGGGGGAGCCAGGGGGGCCGTGACCCGGCCTACAATATGGGAGGCGCAAACAGCCCCCCCCCCGAGATCCCCATAGCGCCCTGCTGGGCTGTGGCAGTGAGGGTTGGGTGAGCGCAGAGGAGATTCTTCACCCTCCATGTCCCACCTTGCCCAGCACACAAGTGCCTGCCTGTCAGCGGTGAGGGCTGGATGAGTGCGGAGGCTGAAGAGCACCCTCTGCGCCCCACCCCTGACCTGGAAAACCACCTATTCTCAGGGGAAACCCACTGTTCAGCTCTAAATCGGAAGAAACTGCAACCCACAGAAAACCCAGCAAGCCATTTGCACCAACTGAGTGCTAAAGAGCCATTTTCCCCAGGGAAAGAGGAAGTGTGGCTAAGCCCTTGACTCAAGAATAGTGCTAATGGGGTCTTCCAAATAGTAGCAGCTCCTCCCAAGAACAAAGCATGGATCTCATAGAAGCACTACTCTTTGTTGCAGAGGGTTAGAACTTGTCCCTGTTTTGCCACAGCAGTAACTTGTCCACCTCTACTAGGCACCTAAGAATGCCATGTGTCCTAGTATGACCTAGTTATTTATACCCCTCTCGGCTTCACAGCCTCCTCCAACCTGGAAATTGTTTGGGGAGCCTGGGATTCCGAGTCGGAAGCCATCTGTTTTAAATGTGCTTGAAATGTATGATGTGCCTGCAGCCTGAGATTCTTTTGCTGTGGTTTCTGACAGCGGAAAGGTCAGTCTTGTCCAGTCCTATCCCTTCACCACTGTCCCTGCCTTTCATTCTGTTTTCAAAGTTGATGACCTCTGCAAACAGGTTCAGCTACATGCTTTGATGACCTATAATCTTTAACTACATCATATTTGAGTACAAGGTGGTTCTTGCCCATGTTCCAGAGTATTCTCATCTCAATGGCATGAGGAGCATGCAAACTGGCTAGAGAAAGCTAGTGGTAATCAAATCAAGAGAAACTTGATTTACCACAGGGGTGGGGTTCTGTTTTGGCTCAGTGGGCCAGATCCTTATCTGTTCCCACCTTGTGGGCCAACACTGACAGGTGGGGGGACAACCCACCTGCTAGTCAACTGACATGTTTATGACATTATAACACTCTCCCCCCATGTAAAATAAGGCCAGAGTCGTCTAGCAGGAGAAATCCAGGAGTTCAAGCCTAGCCCTTCCCTTGGCCTGCTGTGTTAGTTTTCAGTTTTCAGCATGCATTTGTAACACAGTCCTCAACCTGCCATCCGAATAGCAAGGTCCTTTCCACAGCCCCCTGGGCAGGACCCATGATAATATCAAAATGACCACGAGGGGGCAAAGCTCTGTGAATGGCAAACACAGCTGAGAGGAGAGGAGAGGAGAGACACATTGAAACATGCAGAGCTTTTGACTTCTTGAAGGCAAGTTGTGGGCAGGAAACACAATGCGTTCCTCTGGATTGTTTATTCTCAAAAAATCACACACATTTCTGTTCATTTAACTCGGAAGTGCAACATACCACAAAGAACCAAGTTACATTTCTTCTTTTAATGGACAACATAGGATTGAATACTTAAGAGCTATAGGCCTGCACACCTGAAAGGAGGAAATGTAAAGCTTCTGCTTCCCATTTTAAACTGTTCACAGTTGCCCATGACATCTGACGGCTGTGGGTTGCTTAAACTATGGTTAATGTGAACAAGCCCAAAGATTCCAGCATGTTTATTAAGCCACAGTTTCCTGCAATGGTGAACCATGTGAGTCTAAGTCTCACTTATAATGGGAAAGACAGTTTCTCAATACTGTACATCTGAACCAGGCTATTAGGCAAATATAAGCACAAATAGCTTCATCTGCAGTCTGAAACAAGGCACAAAGAAGAAAAGTGACTGGGGACTGGGCAAGTTACAACTAAGGAGCACCGTTAGACTCTGTTCAAGCAGCATTTTACCCATTCTTCAGCTTCCGGCTTCACAGCTTGTATACTCATGCTCCAGAACTTCAAAGTACCTTTCAGTTTTTACCACAACACTTTTGAATCATACAATCAGCCAACAACATTTTTTTTTTAAAAAAAAATAAAGCTTAAGCTTAAAGTATCTGGATTGAGATTTTTGGTTACATTATCACTTTACAAATCAAGTGATCAACCCTACACCAGCTGTTGCTAAACTACAACTCCCTCCATCCATTGTCTGGACTGCCTGGGACTGATGGGAGCTGAAATCCAAGTAGAGTTGGAGGCCACAAACTCCCCATCCCTCAGCCAAGTCAACAAAAAACTTTTTTGGGATGCCCTTCATTAGGTCTGATGTAGATTAGACTGACAACAGGACCAGCAAAAATCATAAACAGTAACCCTTGCTATGTGAAAACACCGCAGATTGTGTTATTAGAGGAGTATCGTGTCAGAACAAGGTCAACAATGGTTCCTCCAATGCCCTATTGTTCCAAGCGCAGGAAGATTTTCAGTAAAGTCATGATGTACGTTAAACAAATGAGCATTCTGGAATGTGGTTTCCCATGCAATTCTATGTATAAATGTTGCTCAATTTCACCCAAAGACAGAGCTTAAGCAGCCACAACAATTTTCAGATTTGTAACCAGTTTCCTCTGCCATTCCCCTCCCCACTCGGCCACGCTGACTCCAATTACTCAATATTCTCTTCTTTTAAATTTGAACTTAAATACAACATCAATTATGATACCTTTAGAAGTTTAAATTTGTACTCTACTACAATCAATTTTCACAAATCAAATGATTGCTTTATAAAAACCACACATGCTAAATGACCCAGGCTATATCACTTAAACCAGAGTAGCCAGTTTGGTGTCTTCCAGATATTTAGAACTACAACTCCCATAATCCTTGGCCACTGGCTATGTTGGGTGGGGCTGATGGGAGTTGTAGTCAGAAATAATGGAAAACATCAGATGGGCTACCCCCAACTTCAGTAACAGGACTTATAGCCCATTGCTCAAAGTTAAGAAGTCATTCAAGCAATTAATGTTGGAATATTATTTTGGACTACACACCCAGAAAAGGTCCCCTTTTAAACTTAAAAAAGCCATATATTTAAGTTCATCGCTGCTTGAGAATTGGAGATAAGTTCATGAATATTCCTGTTCTATGCATGAGACTAGTCACACGGGGTCACAGTTTTTTAAAGATGTGCAGTTTTGTAACCAGGCTTCGTATTCAAGTATCTGGGAGCATTGAAAGGACATCCACAGCTGGTTTGCCACCTTTTCTGACTTGAAGACTATATTTAGTGGGTGGAAGAAACTTCTAGTTCTGACTCAGAAGTTTCTAGCACTCTTGGAGAAGTCTGTTGGGTTGTTTGGGATTCGTATCTCATCTCAGTGGGAGTCTCTTCTGATGTCCTGGGAAAGAAAGAGAGAAGGAAGGAAGGAAGGAGGGTTCACATCATGCAACCGCTTGATCACTAGCTCACTTACATTTTAAACCAACTTCACTGAAAAGCATAATGTGAAGCAAGGTGAATTTAATGCATATGCAAGCCAGCCCTATTTACGCCAACTGATTAGGATAAGTTCATGATAGCTCAAGCGACACTTAAGCAACTGAAACAGAAAGCCACCTCAATCACCTTCCAGAGCTGCTCTCTTAGTGGTGAGAGCAGGCTACATCTAGGGCAGTATTTTTCTGCAGCAAAACCTTATAGGTTTCCTTCCCATGTGCATGAAGCTCTGAAGGGGTTCTATTGGGAGATGTTGATTAGATCTGAACCTTAATAATGGGTAGAGACAAAGCAGAGCACAAAAGAAACTCACGTTACAGTCAGAAGAGTCGCAGCAAGAAATCCAGCCACGAGGGTGAACATCAGTACACTCAGGATGGAAGTTATGACTATCATTCCACCACTTCTGCGACCTGGCCAGGTATCAATGGTAGAGGACCATTTTACTAGGAGAGGAAGTGGAGTGATGTCAGCCTTCTGCACAACCTATTTAGATGGGACAATGAAGTAGGGTTGCCATATTTCAAACAGTGAGAATTCGGACAGAAGTTGTTGATTTTCCCAGACATTTAGCCGATTTCTGCCTGGATGCTGCTTCTGACTGCAGTATTCCAGGTATGTCCACAAAATTCCAGATGTATGGCAACCCTACAATGAAAGAACACTTGGCAACTGGTAGCTTGTTTCTTTTAACAGGAGGATTTGGTATAACAACACTGGACAGCCAAACAAGAAATGCCACTCCCATGAAACATACTGTTGCATGTCACCCCAATTTCTGAGAAGTGCCAGATTCCAGGGGTTGCAGGTGCTCACCCAGGGTTCGTGTTTCCATTTGGAATGAGGGACAGAAGAGACTGTGGAATCTTTATGATGTATGGTTTATTTACACATATGTACAACCTGAACCTACGATTGAGGGGTTCACAGCATCACCACTCCAAAAGGGTCTTGTTTCTTCCTTAGCTACAGCCTTCAAACAGAAATCATGCCTTGCTCTCAGGTATTGTTCTGACTCTCTCTCTAGCTTACTACTTTACTTCTAGATCACATTACTGCCAAACTCTGCTCTCAACTCTGGCTTTTGTCCTTCTCACTTTCTGTGAGTTCCATTTGCCATCTCCCACAGAGCCCCTTCCTTTGCTCCCCTGAATGGCTCATCACCCATGCTATCACCTCAGCAGGAAGCTGGCCTGCCTATTCCAAGAGTTAGAAGCCTTGGTTAAATTTTAATACTTGCTGGATCCGGGGATTAGAGGGGTCTCAGCATACAGTTTACTCCCCCCCCCTCATAATAATACTTACGCTTTCTGGTTTTGATTGGTTGAGACCAGGGAGTTTGGTCTTTCATGACACCTGCTGTACTGTCTACAAGGACGTATTTAAACCTGGTAGCAAGAATGCGGAAAAGGCTTTACTATTCTGATAACAGAAGACAACATCTTAACGCACCAAAACCCTGGCCTCTTACCTGCAGAATCCTCAGGCTATGGCAAGTGACTACAGTTCAGGCATAAGCAATAACCTATTAAGGCACTTGACGAGCCGCTAGACTTATTATTAAGGCCTGGCTTGAGAATCTGGATCTCTGCTTGAAAGAGATCTCGAGATGGTTCCTCCCAGGCTTTCTTGCCTTCCCCACCCCCTGCCACCCCCCTTGCCCCAGCCACCTTCGCCCAGAAAACACATCTGAGTCCCTGCTGAGCAAAGGGAGCTTGCAGGGATAAAGCAGCAAGTGGAGAAGCCTGCATTGGCATCCTTCCTCCTGTCTTCTGCTTTAGATCAGTGCCCTTCCATGACGGCTTTGCAGCTGTTTGTGGCAGAGACCCAAATTCCGACACTTTGGTCTCTACTGAATATTTAATCTAGGATTAGTATACTAAGCATGTGGACAGTGGAAGAGGGAACTCTCTTGATCCTGCTTCCTGAATGCAACTCCATTTTTTTTTTTTTAAAGGCCTCTAAAAGCAGAGCGTTTCTGCTGGGTGCTGTAGCCCTCCCTACATTTTGCAAGGAGTATTCTGAATGAAGCCAACCTATTAAATCTGCTTTGGAGTCTTGGCGTATACTGTGCCCATGTTTTGCTGATCTACCTCAGGCTATGGCAAGTGACTCAGAGGGCTGCCAAGGGACTGCAGTGAGGCTCCAGAGTCCTTGGGAAGAGACTTGCTGCAGTCGCAGCTAAATACAGGTCAGCTGGCTTATTTTAAATTTGTACGCTGTTTTGAGTATTTAAAAGCAGCTTGTACAAACATAAAGCAGCAGCAGGAACAATACTGCTGACTTGGGAGCAAAATGGGTTTGCAGAGGAGAGGGGGCCTTTTCTGTGGTGGTGCCCCAGCTTTGGAATTCCCTCCCCAGGGAGGCACTGATGTTTCTCAGCCTTTTCAGCATTGGCCAAGACATTGGTTTTATGACCTCTGTTTTGTTTAATAGTCTTGTAGTTCATTAACTTATTTATACTGCTGCACTTAATAGATTATATTGAATTTTTACTGCCCTGGAATCTCTGTAGAATACTTTAAAACAACCAAATTAAAAGAAGCAAAAGCAAGACAATAAGAATAAAAGCCACCAAAAGCCTCAGCAAATGTGTTCTAACTGGCTTCCTGAAAAAGCTCATTTTCCAAGCTGGGCACTACACTGAGGAGTCTCAGCCTCCTCCTCCAACCTTCAACCACCCAATTTCACTTTGTGGGAATACCTGGGGAAGGATTTGGATGCTGATCTTAATTCCAGGAAGACTTATAATTATGCCACCGTTCAATTGGATAGAGGGTGTTCTGTCCCTTTCAGATTAGCCTGAGCACTTACGTTTTAAAAACTTTCTTGGGGAGAAATGCATACCTGTAGGCTGTGTCTTGGGAGAGAGGCGGATTACAAGCATCTAGAAAATTTGGGTCATACAAACATGTGGCATCATCACCAGCTCTGACCAGATACTGAGACAGGATGGCAGGTGCTTTGGTGGCGTCCGCAGCATCAGACAGCTTGGGAAGCGACGCACAGTTTGGAACATTAAACACCGCAGCTTTGTAAGGCCCACTTTGTCCTCCACTGGTTTGTTGGAAAGTAGCATTGAGAGGTTTACTACTATTGTCCATAACAAAGGAACCTGACGTACTTGCTGCAGCAGAAATGGACACATGCAAAAAGTTTACATGACAGTTTGTACATGGCACTCACCAGCACTATCCGCTTATTTATTTAAGTAACTGTTAGCAGTGCTTTTTCTTGTGTCTCTGCAGGAGAATGGCCAGTGGCCATTTGCCAAAATGACTGTCTCCCCATTCTCCGCTCCCCATTCCAAACTTTGCCATCCAAGTGGAAACTGCTATCTGTAATTGCTTCTGTATAGGAGCCTGTGACAGGGACAGGTTTACTCCAGTTCCAAACAATATAATATCTGCTTTTGGGGACCCCGCCCCCTTGAACAAGGACAGACACAATAAGCCCCCACTTACCAGAGTCCATCATGACATACAGGTATACTTCATAGGCTGCTCCCTTCAACATCGAGCCATCAAACACACAGAAGGGCTTCTCTAAAGCAACCGTTGTGAGGGTGGGATTGTTTGTGGCAAATTTGGGGTTTGCAATTTGTGGTCCCAGAGTCTGGCCTTCTAGAGTAAGAAGAAAAATTACTTGCTATTAACTTTGGAACAGTCAATCACTCAGCCTCCCAGGTTCAAACAAGAAGCTGTTGTACTCTTGGAACTTAGGGAGAGGGGTATATATACAGTCTCGTAATATTGGCATGTGTCTGTCTTGAACGTTTCTGTTCTGTTCTTTAGCCCAAGCATGAACCCCACTTCTACTTTAAAACCATATATTTTTAGGGTGGCAGTGCTGCTATGGCAACCCACATCAGAGCAGACGGTGACTCAGCAGTGGGTCCTGACCCACCAGTTGAAGACCCATGCCATAGGCACCGGTATTCACATAGCCTGATGCTATCAAGACTAAGGGAATGCCACCCGTGAGGATGCATTTTACCTAAGTGGCTGAGTTAGAAGCAAGGAGATTCTCCAGTCAGGTCTTACCTCTATAGGAACTCCTCCATTTCTACCTGCTGCCTAACAAGGAGGGGGCCTTGCTGGTGCCCCGTTTGTGGAATGCTCTCTCACGAGACGCACACCTGCACACTCACTGTGGTCTTTTGAGGAACCAGGTGAAGACCTTTATTTTTTCACAGGATGTTTAAATTACAATGGATGTGGTCATTTGCTTTCTTTCTTAGACTCTTTCTTAGACTCTTGCATCAAATAATTCACTAGCTGGTTTTATGCCATTTAAAAATTATGTTTTGCTGGTTTACTCTGCTTTGCTAGTTTTGTTTTTTCTTTATAATTGGATTTATTGTTTTTATTGTTTTAAACTGATCAGATTCAGGGATTTGTTTGGGACTTAAATGTGCTTGCAAACCAGTTTGTGAGCGGTATAGACTTTAGCAAACACTGCATGACTAGTCTATATATTTAAGAAAATATAGCACAGCCTTAAATTAGTCTGTCACTGTCCCATCTGCAGTATTTGGATGACAATACTAATCTGCTTTACAGGAGTTATGTAAGGATTACAAAACATATGTGAAGTGATTTTTATATTCACAAGCACTATCATCTGCGCTAAGCTTCTTTCTGCCCTTAACACAGAAAAGAGAGTGTGTCTCCTTTCCATTTCCACAAACAGCAAGCTAACTACATCCTAAGTTACAGAGGTCAGGGACATTACAACTGCAGCACATCGTGCCCATAGGTCATATGTTCCTGTTCCTTTAACAGTTATTACATTGATCTTTGGTCATCTTTAGCACTTCCAAATCCTTACAGCAGCTGCTATCAGTAAATACCCAATCCTATGCAAATTTACAGCCCCCCCCCCAGCAACCAATCCAGGAACCAGATAAGAAGATGGCTGCTATATGTTAGTAGTGTAGAACATCGACAAGGTCTTCTTATCCTAAAGATTTTGCCTATAAAAATCACAGGCACACAAGCCCTATCTGTTTTTATTGCAGAGGTGGGCAGGCTTTAGATTTGTAGGATCTACTTTGATTTTATTAGAATCCCAAGGTCCACCAACTAGGTGAGCATAACAAACAGATTGAGCCTACAGATTTGCAATTGGTCCCATGACCAAGCTAACAAGCCATTTCACACAAAAATCTGTGCCTCATTTTCCAGTCCCCTTCAAATATTTTCCCCCAGCAACCTATTTGGGAGGGAGAAAGCTCTTTAGTTGTTGAGAGTTAGGTCTCCAGGCGATTTTCAGGATATTGGCAAAAGTTTCTCCCTTAACAGAGAAAACAATACCCTCCTCTCCTTTGCACTCTTGATGTTGAACTGAAGAGCATCACCACTACCAGAAGTTGCTGCAACAGCTTATGCTGCTAATAATTGTTGTGGTGCTTAGTTGTACAAACATTCAAGGCCAGAATTGGTGTTACGTTGTTCAAAGCCACGGGCAAATATGATTAGTGATGTAAGACTTGAATTGTCAACAACACACAGCTATGAAAAATGACTCTTAACATCTGTGTGTTAATTAATAAACCATGTGGAAGGAAGAGTAATGAAATTTAAACAGATATTGGCTTACCCAAGTATATTGTATCTACTTTAGTAGCTTTTGAGTTTACGAAGACTATTATAAAATATTGTCATTGGATATGTAATAATTGCACTCAGTACAGCAGCGCATACAGTGTGGCAGAGAGATTAACACTGACAAAGTTGCTCTGTTATGGTCCCCCTTTAAGGCGCTTGATGCTCTGGGACCTTGCAGTGAGGAGCAATCAAGGCACTCGGGTTACTTTTTGAAACAAAGGGGAAATTGTCACTACCAGACATGCACACTTGAAAGCAAGTTCCATTGAACTTAATGGGCTTGCTTCCAATGCAATATATGTTTAAGATTACATTAGAGTGCCATGTCTGAAAATTTCCTAAAAATAAAGAAGGAAGAATCTTCTTCTTTGAATCCCAGAAAAAGGAAATTTCTCCCGCAGGGAAGAGTTTCCACGAAGAACCTTTCAGCCCAGTTGTGTAGCATAAACAGTATTAGGGAACAGGTTAAAGCAAGCACCACTCCTGATTCCAATGACTTACCTATGCACAGCTGCCACAAACAGCAAAAAATCAGCTGCAACCAGAAAGCCCACATAATCAGACAGTAGAGGAAGCCCCTGCTACCGGCAGCCCCAGCTCACAAATGCCAGCTCCACAGCTTGCACTAACTATATCAATGGTTCTACACCTTCCACTAATTGCTCTGTTCCACCAATCAGCGGCTCACATTCTGCTCCCTTTCAAGCTTGCTTGCAGGCAGCCTTTCTCATCCCTGCCCCAAACACACATTATCATCTGCATCTAATCTGTTGGGAGGGGGGGGGAGCTGTGCCTGCCTCACCCAGTAGAAGCAGACTGCAGTCCTTCTGTCACACTTTTAGCAAGGTCTCATTTTTAAAGTTTGCTGTGTTGCCTGTTGTTACTGGAACTCACTCATAGTTTTCCCAAGGAAGCAGCAGCTTATTCTGAAGTTAAATGTAAAACCTCTTGCACAGGATGTTTTGCAATAAGAAAGGAAAGTATGTATGTATTTAAAATATTACATGCCTGAATGGCACCTGTAATGACAATGGCACATTGTTAGAAACTTTATTAGAGTGGCCAAGAGACTGATCTTTGGATTAGCACTGGCCTTCCCCACGGCAACCATGACCACCAGCCATGTTGGCAGGGGCTGATGATGGCATTTGCAGTCCAAAACATCCTGGAGCTCACCAGATTGATTGAGGAAGGCTGAATTAGAAAGGCACAAGTTATCTTTGGTCAAATCTCTAGCCCTCATCCTCCCACCGTAATGTGAGGTTGAGAATCCTGACCTACCTTAGAGGCTTGTTGAAGGGATGGCCGCAATATGTTTAGCACTTCAAGCATTCTGAAGCACATTATAAACAGTAAATGTTTTTATGACCACCGCTGCTAGTACTGGAGAAATGCTTTCACAGATGCCTGGCAGGCATAAATTTAGTAGGTTAGGCTTGCTTCTCTCAGTCCAGTATCTCCGTGCTGGGAATTTCTTGTTCTGTTCCTAGTTGGTCATGGATTTTATTTGCTTGTTTGTTTTATTCCATTGATTACAATGTTGATAGTGCAGAAGTTGGATTTTTGAAATGTTTGCTGTACAGGGACTAGATGCTTGAATCAGTGGGAGCCTTGCCTGAAGTGCTGCCGTCATAGAAAAGTGCACTTCCTGGCTGCAAGAAGCACCTGCATACCAAAATCTAGATACACTGAGGGCTCAGCTACACTGGCAAAGAAAAAGTGCTTTATATGCGTTGTTTATGCGTTCTAACACTGTGACACCAGATGGCGCTGTAGAGTTCTGTTTTTGCCAACCCGATTTCTCATACAAAGTTTAAAAGGTGTTTAACTGAAACACTTCTTTGTTGTGTCTGGATCCAGCCTGAGCAAGAGTTGTGTCTCTCCCCCCCCCCCACCTTCCTTATTTACACTTGAGCAGCAAGATGTGAAATGAGAAAAGATTAAGTAGGCTATGGGAGCTGAAATATTTAATTTTATTTTGAGCACATCAGTTGAGATCAAATAAGAGACCCAAATACTTCCATGTAATTCAAGGCATGCGACCCAAGGCAAGGTTATTCCTTATTTTATAATTTACCATATACTGACAGCAAATATTCTTAGAAGAAAATAATGACTCCAGATTAGTGTTGCCAAGTAAGTAAGAGACATGGATTTGAAAGATTCTGATTCAAATTTCTCCTTTGCTATTCAGCTTAGCAGAAGTGGGTGGTTGCTCTATTGCAGCCCCTCTGCAATAATTGGGAAAATAACACTAGGACCTGCCACACAAGGTTGTTGTAAGCAAACAAATATTGCAGAGATTAGATAACCTTTTTGTTTTTAAATGTAGCAAATACAGGCCTGATTCTTAGATGGTATAACATGGCACATCTTACAAATTTGTACGAATAAAATTATTAATTTAGGAATCCCTTGTTGTCGCTAACCTGATATGACAAGAATCCTGATTGCGGGGAGACTGCTAAGCATGTTCAACCTAGGATGTTTAGTCCTTCACACTGAAAGTCCAGGGACATTTGGGGCAGCCTTTCCTGTGAGCTCCCTCCCCACTGAATATCTCATGTAATCTCACATATCTGTCAACTCACATATTGAGTTGTGAGCAGTTCAATGCTGAGTAATCAAGTGATGTGTGCGCAGATGTCAATGTCCCCTTAGGAAACGAGTGTTGCTGCTCTAGAATGTCACCCACGCTGAGCGCACTGCTTTTGTGAGGAGAAGATTGTGAAGTGGGCTCCGGCCCATTAAAAAGTATGTCACAATAAACTGACACACTTCTTCCTTCATACTGTGTTGCTCTATTAATTTGTGGCATCATTTTCTCCATTAACCTTGTGGGCATCAGCAAAGAAAGGCATATTGAGACATGGCACTAAGGGATAAACTGACTGGGAAACTACATAAATGAAAAACAAAGAGACATGTGGGCTTGACTTTATTACATACGCTATTGACCACCGGTGACTCATGGCAAATTATGGACAGATACTTTTATTTAACATCTCTTAGTAGAGATGTCACATCTCTTAGTAAAAAGGTAAAGGACCCCTGACAGTTAAGTCCAGTCATGAACGACTCTGGGGTTGCAGCGCTCATCTCGCTTTACTGGCCAAGGGAGCCGGCGTTTGTCCGCAGACAGTTTTTCCGGGTCATGTGGCCAGCATGACTAAGCCACTTCTGGCGAACCAGAGCAGAACGCGAAAACGCCATTTATCTTCCCGCCAGACCTATACAGTCATACTTATACCTTCGGGATAAGTATTTCCGGGTTGCGCGCTGCGGCGACCTGGACGTAACGGAGTGCATTACTTCTGGGTTTCGCCGCTCGCGCATGCGCAGACGGTCAAAATGATGTCATGCGCATGCGCAGAAGCGGCGAATCGCGACCTGCGCACCCATGTTGCGTTCGCTTCTGGATGCAAATGGGGCTCCAGAACGGATCCCGTTCGCATCCAGAGGTACCACTGTACCTATTTATCTACTTGCACTTTGATGTGCTTTTGAACTGCTAGGTTGGCAGGAGCTGGGACCGAACAATGGGAGCTCACCCCGTCACGGGGATTCGAACCGCCGACCTTCTGATCAGCAAGCCCTAGGCTCTGTGGTTTAAAACTATAGTTTTTCCTATAATTCTTGTATGAATTTGTTCTTCCATGGGTGTGTGGGTATGGCAGGAGAGTTTGTTGAAGGTTATTGTTCTGTATAATATCTGTAAAAGATAAATGAGCACTTTTGTTTTTTAAAAAAGAAAGGCAACTGTATGCCGAATAAATACCCCTGTTATTAGAATTTGTGGTTAGTGTTTAATCAGAAAAACAGTCCTGGGCATACATGCAACTGGAATGCCAATAATCATGTTCTGAACTATTTGGCAATCTCCATTAATAGTTTGAGAACAGGGCAGTTCAGATTCAGTTTTTGATACCAACCTGTCTTCTTGGTTGGCATCAGTTTACAGCAGTTTCTCAGAAATGTGTTGTACTCTGGAAAGCAAGGCTTTGCATCCTCTAGCGATAAACTTAGAAGATAAGCGGGGTGGGGTGGGGATCTGGTGACTTTCAAGTACATTATCTAGCACAAATCACATTTACTTTGCAGTCTGACACAATACAGCTGTCATTGTTCATGTCCCACAGGACTTGCTCCTTTGGCAGGTTCTCTGCCTTTATTGGATGCATATATCATACACTCTCATGAAAGGAACAGCTTCTCTTAATGTGAGAAAACACACAGTATTTATACAGACATTCCGGGAGGCCTTTACATTTTTCTTTCCTTTTTTAAAACTTGTCCTCCACAAGTCTAGTTCTTCCAGTTAAGCAAGAGGGTGGGGGAGAAAGACCCCTGCTTTTTTCTTACTTTGCATTCTGAAGATATTTTCTCACACTCACACAAACCACTGTTGAGATCAAGCTTCCCCACCGCTTATGTCCATGCCAAGATAATCTTCACCTAATGAGTTTCAGAATATCAGCCTGTGATTTTAAGCAAAAGAGTTTTCCTCTCAAAAAGCTGGATGTGTATCTTGAAATCTCCAAATGTGCCTGGATGATAGCAGGTGTGGCTTCTCCCAGCCATTCCTGTCCCCTACACAGCAATTTAGGGGAATGGCAAGAGTTGAGGAAGGAACTTGTTGCTGATGTGGGGTAAAATAACACACCTGGTTTCCAGATTGCAATTTGGTGACAGTACATGGACTGCTTTAAGATTCATTTCCCATTGCTGTTAGATTACTAACCCACGGGTGGCACTGTGGTCTAAACCACTGGGCCTCTTGGGCTTGCCGATCAGAAGGTTGGTGGTTCAAATAACTGTGATGGGGTGAGCTCCCATTGTTCGGTCCCAGCTCCTGCCAACTTAGCAGTTTGAAAGCACATCAAAGTGCAAGTAGATAAATAGGTACCGCTCCGGCGGGAAGGTAAATGGCATTTCCGTGTGCTCTGGCACACATCACAGTCTTCCGTGAACCAGTAGTCATGCTGGCCACATGACCTAGAAAGCTGTCTGTGGACAAACGCCGGCTCCCTTGGCCTGAAGCGAGATGAGCGCCACAACCCCATCGTCGCCTTTGACTGGACTTAACCATCCAGGGGTCATTTACCTTTTACTGTTTCATATACAGTCGTACCTCCATTTACGTAACCCTCTGGTTACGTAAACTTTGGGATGCGCTTGCCGCAAACCCGGAAGTATTTTACTGGGTTTTGCCGCGCTCGCATGTGCAGAAGTGGTCCTCAGGTTAAGGAAACCTCAGGATCTGACCGGACCTCCGGAACAGATCCTGTCCACAACCAGCGGTACCACTGTACTGTAGTACCAACAATCCCTGCCCCAAGACACTGATCCCAGCAACTCTTCCCAGTAGGTCTTGCCCTAATGTGGTAGTTGCGAGGAGTGACTGAAGGCCCCCGCCTTCCCACTGCTCCCTAAGACTCCTCCTCTGGTTCCTTCCCCAGCAGCCTAAGGATCCTTCATCGTATCTCTCTTTGGTCTGCCCTCTTCATTTCTTTGCATGTTCTAGGAGGGGAGCAGATTGCAGCAGGAGGCGAAGGCTCTCTGGCTTCCTCAGCAGCCTGCCTCATCTCTGCCTCTTGACCACCCTCTGCTTCTGTGTTTGAGTCTCTTCCTGCTCCCTAAACCTTGTTGCCCCTTCAGCTTCTGACACCTCCTCCTCCCAGTCTTCTCCCTCTTCTCCCTCTGAGCACTCATTGTCCCACCACCAATCCCCTGGCTCTGAGCCTTCTTCCCTGAGGGTTCCCTGGGGGTTCCCCAGCTGGTGCCTCCCCCCACTCCTCTGTATCCAGCCCGTTCAAGACAATGAAGTACTGGAGGCTTATGAAACGGTGGGATTTGACTAGGTAGCATGAGGAAGGTGTTCTGGAAAGCCGCCTGAGGCATAAGGGGCATTATGGTTAGGCAGTCAAGATGTACAAAGTTCACTAGAATAACTGGGGGGCTTTATGCATAGGCACTATTCCTTGGCCCCATTTTTATATTTGATCATCAAATTTAGCTTAATTGGTTTGTGCTATACATGCTATACACACACACACAAATTCACATCTTGATTTTGGATCTTTTTGGACACTTAGTAACTATGGTTGTAGAAAGACAAATGAAGTATCAAAGCATATGCAGATTTATACAAAACTGGTGATTTAGAGAACAGCCTGCCAAAATAAGGCAACTTTGTCAGAAGAAAGGTGTGGAGGAACCGAGGAGGCCAGTGACTATGGTCATTATAGGTGAATGACTGGCCGGTTGAAAGGTGACTTTCCATCCACTGGCTCAGCATCCGAGGTGTTCTGGGATGTTTATGCACATTTCAACTCCTCAGTAGTGAAAGAGTCTTCAGCACGTAAGTCCTGGGGACAGGAGAGGCTGGGCCAGTACAATGAAAGTGTTGTTCAGTTGTTAGGTGGCACATGTAAATAGTGTGTGTTTTTATGAGAGTGGCCTGTATAAGTATTGTGGGTATACATTAGAATTTTGTGTGATAGGTTTGCGAATGGGGAAACACACAACACATACCAGTCTGCAAATGTACATAGTTCTCCATACTATTATTATTCTCCATTAGATTATTTAATTTCTATGACACTTCATACATTGAAAAGATCTCTAAGCAGTGTACAGAAAACTGAAGCAGCAGACAACTTAAACAAAATATTACAAAAATACAGTTATATATAAAGCTTCCTTCTGACACCCCCTCTGGGTTCTCACCTGGGGGCCAAACAAATTCTCAGCTCTCCCTCTCGACTTATGCACAGTCCCAAGGTGGGTGGTCCTT
The DNA here is from genome assembly GCF_964106645.2 of Podarcis pityusensis. Lineage (NCBI taxonomy): Eukaryota > Metazoa > Chordata > Lepidosauria > Squamata > Lacertidae > Podarcis > Podarcis pityusensis. The sequence continues at coordinate 97,502,507 of NC_138032.1, read as the reverse complement.
CCTGCTCAACTCTGTGTCCCATTCAGCTGTACTCACCACACACAGTTCCAGGTGCATCATGGGGTTTGCTGAGGTTCTCAGGTGATCCAGAAGATGTGAAAATAGCCCCCCCTCCACTCAGAGCTCTTTCTTCACCCTCTGCCCTCTCCCCCTCCTCCAGCTGCAAGGTGATATGGACCAACCAATTAACTCCACAATGGACAATTTAGGGACAGTTTGCATAATAATCAGGACCAATGTTTCCATGGTCTGTACCACATCACATCACATGTGAGAGATTGCCCCTTTTACATTTCACATGCAAGCTTTCTCACTCAGTTCTAAAAACTGGATTTTCTAAATTAAACCTGATTTTTTTTGTGTTGGTTATTGTTCAATTTAATATTTTTGATGTGAGGTTTTTTTTCCCTGTTTTTCATCCTAATAAGCAGAGTAATAATTATTGATATATTGTATGCCTGGCTAAAGACTGCTGGAATTAGTTCTTTGGTTTAATTATATTTTACAAGCACTTTATGCAAGTATTTAATTGCATTCCTGCAAATATGCTGTAAATTATATTCAGCCTCTTAATGTGATGATGAGATTTGTTGATGCCATAATGAGCTTTATTAAATCCCATGGCATACATGTGCCACAGTTAGCTGTAGCCAGTTCCTCTATGAAAAATAGCTGTAAACTGAATTATATTGGTTTCCTGAGCCTGTTTATGGATCCTTCCCTGCCCTCCTCTCTCTGATGAATGGCCAGGTTGTTTGCTTAGTCACCTGCATTTATGAAGAGGCAGGAGCTCCCTTGCCCTGTTTATTATAGCATAGGTATGAAATGTCCTTTCTTATACACAAAACAACGAGTTCATATAGTGAGGTGCAGTCTTCTAATCCACAGTACCTCCTACTATTCTGTATCCCCATTTCTCTTGGGTTTTTATGTCCCAAAAGGAATGTAGTGGGGGAGGAGAAGGAAGAAAACCCATTCCAAGCTTAAAACAAGCGTGGGAGTGGCGGGGGGGGGGGGGAATAAAGAAAATGGCATTTGTGGGAAGTGATTATTTCATATCAAAGATGAGGGTATTATTTGATGTGTTTCCAATTGCTGCTTCCTTTGACATTAGAATTGTTCTTTTACCTCAAGAATGCATTTATATTCTTGCTTACAGTGTCAACAAGCATTTCTCCTGGCTTCGGAAATATTCAGGAGCAGCTGGTTTTAGGTAAGAGAAGTGCTCTTTGTTCTGATTTTGGCATTAGCAAGAGAGAAGTGCTACGTTGAATGAAAATTGCAAGTCAGTGGTGCCCTCTAGTGAAATCCATAGGAATCCATACGCAACTGATACAAGTCTTTGCACAGCAAAATTAGCATATGGAATTCATTGCCAAAAGATGTTATTATGGCTGTCTCTAATGTGAATCAAGCTTCCACTGAATTAATGATTATGAGAAAGAGCTTTGAATTTATCAGTGAAATTGATATTCATATGATACATTTCAGGAGTGAGGACTTGAAAAGTTTGTACAAATCTGGACTTAGTTTTGAGTCCTGCTCTAGTTAGTGCTCTTGAGCTTCTGGGTTGCCATATTCTGAGGAGCAAAAAAGAGGACACATTTGCCGACTTCTGCTTTTAACTACGGATCGCTATGACGACACCCATTTTACATACCCATGAAAAAGAGGACATATGGCAACCCTATGAGGTGTACAAGGCACCATCCAGCTGTTTTAGGGACTCCACTCCAGAGTTGTGTAGGGTACATTCTTTAGCCTTTTCTTCTCTCAAAGACATCCCCAAGGCAGTGGAGATTGAGGGTCAGTTTTCCTTCTCTTAGATGGGCTGCCTTCCAGGTGGATGCGCCCCACTTGCCCCTCACTTCCATCTACAGCATGGGAAGAAATCACGTTCTTGACCATTGGACCCAGTATTGATCTTGTCTGATTAATCCACCAAAGTCTGTCTTCACGAACACTCTAGAATCATTCCTTCATTATATTGGTGTCCCTACATTTCTTCCAAGAATCACAGCTCATGGCCAGGGTGTTACCGCATTATATTCTCACGATAGGACTGTGCTGGGGACTGATTGATGGCCACCCTATGAGGTTTCCCTTTGGACATGATAAGAAGGACAAATTATTGCATCTGCAGTAATATCCAAATCTGCTGACTGGTTGCTTACCAAAAATTCAGAAACCAAAATACAAATGCAAATGCTAACACAATTGTTGATTTGGGCAAACTTTGATAATTAGTTTAAAAGCCTTGAGAATCTAGGTTGTTGTTCACGTGAGTCTGAGGGGCAGATGTTTGAAACAATTACTTGCTCTGGCTTTTAGAAAAATTCAAATGGCTTATTGAATCTGCTTATAAGTACTAACCCAGCTTGCAAATTCTAGAAATGCCTATCTGGAACAGATTCTGACATTTTGAATTCCATTTCAATAAATGTTTCTGGTATGGTGGAAATATCAAAATCTGGCCCAGCCATGGCAAATTCCAAAAGCATCCCTAATGAAGATCAGCTTCTCACAATTTACACTGGTGTCATGTGGCAAGAAACCTCCAGATAACTGCAGAAGCCGTGGGTCCTGGAACATGCTAAGCCAAGTGCCCTTCCTACCTTCTCCTTGGCAACCCACTTCTTCGTTCATCTGTGGCACTGAATGGCTTTTTCTTGGACTTAGATGTCAGAGGAAAAGTCCCAGTGAGTAGCAATTTCTTTGCTGCTCTCTGCTGCTCCAACTCTAATAAGAAACCCATGTTGCCTGAGGGAGATGCATGAGATGGTATGCAACTGGATGGCATCAGTGCCAAGAGACTAGGATGGAACAGGTGACTCTTGGAACCCCCTGCTGCTTTTTTCTCATACCCTCCAATATTTCTCTGATGAAAATAGGGGCGTCCTGTTCAACAACTACAACACAACAACAACAACAACAATGACGACGATGATGATGATGATGATAATAATAATAATAATTTTATTATTTATACCCGTGCCCATCTGACTGGGTTGCCCCAGCCACTCTGCATGGCTTCCAATATATATAAAAACATAATAAAACATTTTTTAAAAAAACCTTCCCTATACAGGGCTGCCTTCAGATGTCTTCTAAAGGTTGTGTAGTTCTTAACTTCATGGCTTGGGGGGTCACATAACTCCATACCTTCCAACACTTATTTGATGAAAATAGGGATGCTGTACGGAAAAGCAGGACATTCTGGGATCAAATCAAAAACTGGAATGACTGCTGCAAATCTGGGACTCTCTGTGGAAAATAGGGACACTTGGAGGGTCTGCTTTCTCGTAGACTTCTATGAACTGAGTTGTTTTTTTTAAATATACAGTAGCTCCTTATACCTTTGAGGCTATTTTAAAAGAGTTATTGAAGCTCCTCTTTTAAGGGGTGTGTGTGACTACATGTGTGTCAGGCTTCGGGGAATCTGATCCCTCCCACAGTGGGCAGCCAATAATTAGATAAACAAGAAGAGTTCTTAAAGGTAAAGGTAAAGGTGCCCCTGCCCGTACGGGCCAGTCGTGTCCGACTCTAGGGTTGTGCGCCCATCTCGCTCAAGAGGCCGGGAGCCATGCTGTCCAGAGACACTTCTGGGTCACGGGGCCAGCGTGACGAAGCTGCTCTGGAGAGCCAGCACCAGCGCAGCACATGGAAACGCCGTTTACCTTCCCGCTATAAAGCGGTACCTATTTATCTACTTGCACTTTAAGGGTGCTTTCGAACTGCTAGGTGGGCAGGAGCTGGGACCGAACGACGGGAGCTCACCCCGCCATGGGGATTCAAACCGCCGACCATGCGATCGGCAAGCCCTAGGTGCTGAGGTTTTACCCACAGCGCCACCCGCTGTGGGTTCTTACCAAGTTCTTACCAAGTCTTTATTCACTATTCACAGAGAGAGGCTTTGAAAAGTGCCTCTCTTGCAGTAATGGCATTGCTCTGAGTAAAGCCCCCACCCCCTCCATCTCTCGTATTATACGCCATCCCTGTGTTGGCTGATCTGTGCTTTCTGCCTCTGAGCTTTCTGTTCTCCTACTTTCAATGCCCGCCGGGTTCTGGGAGAGGGGGATCTGGAATGCTTTCTAAAGACACTGAGTCTGTCAGCTGTCTCTCCCCTGGTGCTTCTTTTTCCTGCTGCTCCTCTCCCAATAGCTCCCAGCTTCTCCTCTCTGCAGCCTCCGAGCTGTGACCTTCCGCAAACCACTGTTGTAAATCTATACTGTCTCCCTCTTCTCTGGCAGGTTCAGGCTGCCATTCCTCCCCCTCCTCTGCCCAGTCCCTGACAATGTGTGATGCTGCTGTTTAAATCTCCTTAGCCACACGCCCACAAGGCTTCCCTTGTGGTACATACTGGGCCCGTATGATTGTGTTACAAGTGATCACTCACTTGCATGGCAGCAAATGAGAGATTTTGCAGAATTTACTTGCTTCACCAAAGCACTGGAAGATTCCACTTGAAGTTGAAATGGGTTTGTTTGGAATTCAGGATAAAGGTCACTATAGAAACTTGATTTATAATTCATGTTCTTTGGGCTTCACTCTCACTTTTGGAGTTTACCAAATTCATGCGTTTGCACCATGGTGTCTCCAGCAGTGCTTCTGGAGTGTAGGTTGTTTAAAAATCAAGGATTTGTTATGAGAATGCTAAATGAAAGGGTTTTCCAAAATAGCAAAATAATTCAGCCCTTTGTTTTGTTACATCTTCAGATATGGTCTTAGTGCATCCTATTCAACTAATCATGATACCATAGAAGTATAATTGTGTGATTCTGTCTCTCATGCCACAGCAACCGGTTAGTGCTGATACTCCAGAATAAGAAGTTCTTGTCTCACAGCAAGACTGAGCGAATTAAGGAGGGTTGGAAGAAAAGTGCCTGAAGCCACAGAGCATCAAAAACTTAGGGAAGTTTTTAATGTTTGATGTTTTATTGTGTTCTGTTGGGAGCTGCCCAGAGTGGCTGGGGAAGCCCGGCCAGATGGGTGGGGTATGTATGTATGTATGTATGTATGTATGAACAAACAAACAAACAATGCAGTGGTTTGCTTCTCCTTTAGATGTAAAAATTAACCTCTTCGTCCCTTGTAGATGCTCCCATCACATCTATGTGGGCACAGGACTCATATGTTCTAGGATTCTTTTGTAAGGGGACAGGTTAATTTGGCTTCTGGTTTGCTGGAGAATAGAGTGACTCCTGCAAATACCAAGGTTTGCCATCCCTCCTGTAGAGTTCACAAAACCATCTCAGTCGCCATTAAGTAATCATTCTGAAATTTCCCAGTACTTGCAGCAATGGCTCCACTGAGCTCCACACAGTCCCTTCCATCTTGGAGATCTCTTTTCTTTAGGAGCCAACTAATTCCTTGGCAACCTTATTCTATAAAGAGTTCAGAATTGAACGAGTGCCTCCATGAACAGATTTCACTGTACCTTAACTCCTAAAGGCTGGCAATTCAGAGAGCCATCCTTCTGTTCACTCTCTTGCAGCCCTCATTAATATTCAACAGCATTCTGTGCCACCCTATTGAATAATTCACTTCCTTGCTTCTAAGCCATCACAGTGTTAATTTCTCTACAATTACTTAAAACAGATATGACTGAATTTCAGCTATGGAAAAATGGTTCCTTGATAAGACTGGTGTCTGGAGGCATCTGTACCATATCTGCCATTTTTCTGAAACCAAGAAACCAAGCCTTATGAGGAATGGTTGAAGGAGCTGGCTTCATATGTTTAGCCTGCAAAAGAGGAGACTGAGACAAGATATGATAGCCATCTTCAAATATCTAAAGGGCTGTCACATGGAAGATGGAGCAAGCTACCGTAGTTTTCTCCTGCTCTGGAGGGTAGGACTCAAACCCATGGCTTCAATTTATAAGAAATGAGATTCTGGCTAAACATCAGGGGAAACTATCTGAAAGTAAGAGCTGTTCGACAGTGGAACAGTCTCCCTCGGGAGTAGGTGGACTCTCCTTCCTTGGAGGTTTTAAAACAGAGCTTGGATGGCCATATGTCAGGGATGCTTTAGATGAGGCTCCTGCATTGCAGAGGGTTGGACTGGATGACCTTTGGGGGTCTCTTCCAGCTCTACAATTCTACGATTTGTTGAAAGCCACTTTCCTACTCCGTCCCCATTTTGGAAGCCCAGAGGTAGAGATGGTTGTATGTGCTCCTTCACACAGGACATTTGTTACATGCACACCTGAGATGCTTTAAGGGTATTTCTAAAAATGTAACATGTGGATGTGGCCAATGGGTGTATCCTATATGTACCCTTCTCAGAACTGGCTGTGGTCACACAGAATGTGCTTCTACAGCAAACCCAGATTTGCATCGTGGCAGAAATAGACCTAAGGCAAAAGAACATCCTGGTAGGGTACAGGCTGCTCTGAGCCATCCATTCCCAAAACAAAATTACCTTCCCAGAATGCCTTTTGGTGACTAGGGACTCAAAGGAATTGTGAAGAACTGATAAATATGGTTGTGTGTTTACTCTTTCACGGAAATTATACAGAAGGGTTTGCACAGAAAAAGATTAAGAAGCCAAGATAATTGCTGAAAGGTCTTTAATGGGCAGGTGCCTCAGCCACATTCTTGGGTTAAGGTACAGTGGTACCTCGGGTTACAAATGCTTCAGGTTACAGACTCTGCTAACCCAGAAGTAGTATCTCAGGTTAAGAACTTTACTTCAGGATGAGAACAGAAATTGCATGGCGACAGCACAGAGGCAGCAGGAGGCCCCATTAGCTAAAGTGGTACTTCAGGTTAAGAACAGTTTCAGGTTAAGAACAGACCTCCAGAACGAACTGAGTTCTTAACCAGAGGTACCAATGTAAATGGCTTGGGAAGGATCTCTTCCATCCCCAAGTCAAGGATGAGGGACAATCCAGGGGCTTGTCCACCCTAGACTTTACTGTGAGTTGAAGCCACTTGTCCATTTGATGTTGCCCCCAGTCAATGGATTCTAATTTTCCCAGTCTTGGGTGAATCCAAAAAGAAACATCCAAACCCAATTCACTGTTGCCAGGCTACCAGGAGCACTGCTGTGGTTTGCATTCTCTTCCCTAATTAAATGCTGCTCCTCATCCATGCTGCCTGCCTCTTCTGGCTCTTTCAGTTAAGGTGGCACCAGAAAAATGTATGTGATCTGTGGAAGGCTTGGCGGAATTCAGAGTTTGCTTGTTGGTAATGTAGAAGGCAAAGGAGGACCTTCTGTCTCCTGAATGGTTGTATTTGGGAGAAACATTTTCTGGTGGGAACTGCAGGATTCCTAAGCTTGGGTTTTTCTATCTGTTGCTTACTCAACACCCCTTTCTCTAGAATTTTCCACCCAGTAAAGACCATAGAAGGATCCACAGAGAAGACTGAAGCTTCTCGATCCCTTGGTCTACTGAGCTCATTATTGTCTTTTCTGACCAGTCCCAGCTGTCTAAGGTCTCAGGCAGATGCCTTTCCTAACCCACAACCCAAGATCATTTGATCAAGGATGCCAGATGACTGATGCTACAACCTTATGCATGCAAAGCATTAACTCTGCTATGGGCCTGTTATGGAAAAATCTAGGTGCGAGGCTGCTCAGTCACCCAGCTCGTCGGGCAGAGCCTGCAGGTCCCTGAGGAATAAAGGAAGGAGTGCAGCCACCAACCGGAGCAAATAGCTGTAGACCAAAGTTTATTGCGCAACAGGTTCAAAGAGGAATTTTGAACGCCGAGGATGGGGTGACAAAGACTTTTAAAACTTTCCCACCGTATCCCAGAATACAGTTCGTACAGCATCATTGCTACATCATTGCTACATCATTGCTACATCCCTGACATGTCACAAAAGGGGAGGGGTAGACAGGGGTTACACTAGTTTAACCTTGGCAGACATGTCCAGACAAGTCCTTGGTACAAGATTAGCAAAAGCAGACATGGCAGGTATAAGATTAGCATAGGCAAACACCTCTGAAGTCCCACCACCCAAAGTACAATAGAACTTCCTTTGCCTGTCTGGAGCCTGAGGCAAGTCTGGTGATGGGATCAGGCTTTCCTTGGCCAACAATCAGCTCAGCAATTGTCACCTCTGGGAACTTCCTGGAGTCCTTTTTTCAAGGAGAAAATAGCTTTGGAGTGGAGGAAACTGGTAAAGGAGTTGATTTTATATTATTTTTAAAGCTAGTTAACTTCCCTGGGCTGTCAAGTTGAAAGGATATATTCAGGCAAAATATTAGTAACATTTAACTTTAAAGATTGCCCCCCCCCCCCCGTAATTTCCGTAACAGGCCCTACCTGCACTACAGAGCCACTGTGGTGCCTTGGCAAAGAAATGGGAGTTGTGAACCCGGAATTCCCTGCTTATGATCTTCTTACTCCTCTTCCATGAACTCAGTTCAGGGGCTTTGACAGACCACCTGGTGCTGCAGACCAATGCTGACATTCCCCAGAGCTGCTCCAAAAAGTGGACATGAAGTGCTTGGGCATTCTAAACTGCTATATACAATTATTAGACTCCAATATTCTGCACAGAGATATTAGCAGTTCCAGACAGGAAATTAATTTCTTCTTTTCATTTCCCACAATAAAGTAGCCAGATGCACTAGGTGTGCTTTGGCATACGTAAGTCTGACATTTGCTTCTAAACAATGGTGGGGATGAAGTAAAAGGCTGGGAAACATCTTCCCCATTGCTTGCTAGACAAGCTCACTGGGTGTAAGTTATATTCCATTATAATCAATGGGAATTTCCCCCTTGACTTTAATGGGAAACAGATTGTTTCATCCACATTTCTTATTTGCAATTACTTTCAGAGATTTTCCAGGGGAGAAAATAAATAATTGTATCAAACTGGGTTAGTGAAATTATAACATGGATGAAAAAGTCACGCTCCTTGATTCTTGGAAAGTTTCCAGCAAAGTTTCCAATTGTTAAGGAACTCCAAACATCGTAGAACGCCTATGCCAAAACAGGCCAGTTTAGGATATGAGATTTGAAATTACATGTATTTTTGTAAATAATTTCTTTAATTATATACCCGGCTTTCCAATCCCTACTTTTTGTTAGAATGACAAATTCTGCTTACAAATTATATGTTTTCATTTTAAATATAGTATACTCTTCTGCCCATACATGCCATGTGTCTTATTTAATCTGATTCACTGGCTCATTATTCTAAAATAATAGAAGAGTCTCCTTCCCATACAAGAAACCACAAGGATGATGGAGGACTGTTGTCCTCTGCCCTGAACAGTCTTCTCTCCACACCTGAGGCACATTCATCCTACAATCATCAGAACTGGTTTAACAGGCAGCCCCTTTCCCCAGGAACTCTGGGAATTGTAGTTCTGTAGGGAAAGGAATGCTACGAATCTACAACAGAATGTACCTTATGGCTACAAACCCCAGCTTCCTGTGCAGAAATGCTTAAGAGTTAAGGTGGTAAAAATACTGGCATAAGGTGTGTGATATAGATAGTGCCCTTCTGAGCCCTTCATCTGACACTGCACATTCTTCCTTCTTCCTTTTCCACAGGGGGGAATGTATTGGGACACCCGATCTCAGTGATCATGGGCAGCAGGAGGAGTTGCGCTAAGACCAGACCAAGTCATTACCGAGGAGGCAGGCTTAGTTGTTGTTTGAGGACTATCCCTGCCTCCAGGTTTGGTCCTGACAGGAAGGATACTGGAATCAGCAAGGGAAACCCACATGACCTGAAAGTGTTGCTGTGCAATGCCAGGTCAATGATGAATAAAACCACTGCCATCCATGACCTGATTGTGGATGGAGGACTTGACCTGGCATGTGTGACAGAGACTTGGTTGGATGAAACAGATGGGCCTTTCAGCTGATTCCCTGGTGGCCCGCTGGAATGCAGAGTTAACCAGGGCTATTGACTGTCTGGCTCCGAAGTGCCCTCTACGATTGCATGGATCCCAGACAGCCCCGTGGTTTTTCCTGGAGCTGAGGGTGTTGAAACAATCGTTGAGATGGCTAGAGCTCAACATCAAGACTACCAAGTGGCAGTGGCGACGGTGAAGAAGACCTTCTTCACTGCCTCTATTGCATCTGCAGAAAACAGCAGCAGGAGACTCTTTCGCAATCTATCGGAACCACCTTCGTCACCAGGGCCTGGTAGGGACCCCAAGATCTCCTGCAATGCTTTTGCAAAGTTTTTTGCAGATGAAGTCGCTCAGATTCGGAAGGAGGTAGACTCCACCGTGGGATCAGGACCGGGGCGGGAGAGTGCTAGAGTCCTACCTCCGAGGATGTGGACAGGCTGTTTGGACAAGTGAAACCGACCACCTGTCTCCTTGATCCTTGCCCACCCTGGCTGATAAAAGTGAGCTGGGAAGGGCTGGACGATGGGCTCTGCTGGGTGATGTATGCTTCCCTCTGCGAGGAAGCCGTCCCAGACCTGCTGAAAGAGGCGGTCATTAAACCGCTTCTTAAAAAAACATCTTTAGACCCAGCCAATATGGCCCAGTCTCAAATCTACCATTCTTGGCCAAGGTGATTGAGCGGGTGGTTGCTGAACAACTCCAAACACGCCTGGAGGATGTGGACCATTTGGATCCCCTCCAATTGGGATTCAGGCCTCACCATGGGACTGAAACTGCCTTGGTCGCGCTGGTCGATGATTTCCGGCAGGCTAGGGACAAAGGTGAGAGTTGTTTCCTAGTTTTGCTGGATCTCTCAGCTGCCTTTGACACCACTGACCATAACATCCTTCTGGACCATCTAGAGGGGCTGGGAACTGGGGGCACTGTTATACAGTGGTTCCGTTCCTTTCTCCTGGGCCATGTTCAGAAAGTGGTGTTGGGGGATGAGTGTTCAGAACCCTGGGCTTTCACTTGTGAGACCCTGCCTGCCGGCAGACTGTCTCACCAGAGTGGTGCATGAGAAAATTTGTGGGAGGAGAAGTCTATTGAAGGCCATGGGGGTTATGCTCTGCCTTCCACAGCCCGAGGCAGCAAATGCTTCCGAATGCCAGTTGCTGGAAACCACAGGAGGGGTGCCTTCTCTTGTGCTTGAGTCCTGCTTGCTGGGTTTCCCCACAAGCATCTGCTTGCCTATAAAAATAATGATGATCATGGGGGGGCCACCAGGGGGCGCATTGGAAGATGGCCGACAATAACATCTCTCCGACCCACACAAGGTAATTAAGAGGCTGATATGGGAGTATGCAGCCTCCCTTGCCCCCCAAGGGAATGGGGGGCACTGCCTTGCCTGCTGTGCCCATAATTCACCCCTGGATTCGAAAGAAGGGGGTGTGGGGCACTAGGCACGAAGCCCTCGGGTGGGGTCGGCTCTCCCGGACACTGTCTCTAATCGCGCACTGGTTTGCATCAGCTCGAAATATATAATTGGAAAAAGAAGCAAATGCGCATACTTCAAGTGAAGATCAGGAGTAAAGACTGCTGATTAATGGGATCTCTGTGATGTGGAGCGACGGGCTGGACAATAAATTAAGTGAAGACTCATCATTAAAAGATCGGTATGTCGGAGCGAAACGGAAAGGGGGGGGAGGAAAAAACTTTTCTTTTTTTGTCTTATGTGAGTACCCAATAATCCTCCCCCCCCCCAGAGAGAAAGAATCGTTGCAGATTACTAATCACAAGCAGGAGATTAAGAACTGTGTGGAAATGAATTACTGATCAAAGAGAGGACTGGTGGGAATCATTGGGAATGGAAAGAAAGTTTTGTGACGCAGTTACAAATGGAGATTCGTTAAGACAGGCCTGCCCACAGGAGGACGAGGGTGAGGAGGACCATGGTCATCGGGATGTGTTATATACATTCGTATGGTTATCGGAATGTGAATTTGACCTGGCAGAGCCCCCTGAGATATAGATTGGCAAGCCTGTGGAAATCAACGGACAGAGTGTGGGAATGTTCTTTGCGGAGGTGTGGAAATGGCGTCTGTCCTTTATGTGATATGGCTCTTGGAGAGTGTAAAATCCACACAGGATATGTTTGTTTTCAACCCGCTTGTGAAGATTATCAGAGATCACAAAGAAAGGAATATATGATAACAACAAGAAGATGAGGAAAATAACAAAGAGACTATCTGGACAGAACTGGACAGAACTGTGTAATTAAAGCAGCAGTAAGAGTGATGTTTGGATCCCTTTCGGAGCTCGGAGTATGGGTACCCCCAATAAATTTTTACAAATTTGGCTGTATAATTTGGAACTAATGTGATTTGGAATTAATGTGATTTGATTGGCCTGTTAATAAAAATTATTTTTTTAAAAAAAGAATAATGATGATCATGATAATAATTTTATTATCTATACCCCGCCCCCAATCTGGCTGGGTTTCCCCCGCAACTCTGGGTGGCTGCTGTGATGCTGGACCAGAAGGGCCAGGGGGCTGAGGCAGCTGGCTCTTCTTATCTCCTTATGCAGATGCACAGAGCACTAGGACTACTCTATACACGTCTGGCCTAGGACCTAGTGGCATTCATACAATACAAAGGCCTTTCCCGATGAAAACCTGTTCTTACGATGTGCAGGACCATGAGGGTGATCTAGAAACGAGAAGAGGGAGTGTGGAGGGGCCCCTTGGGTCGGGGTGTGGCGAGTGCAGAGGGAAGAGTCAAGGACCATCAGTAGAATATTCTGGGCATGATCCATGTTCTCACGTAGCTGCATTGTTTTATACTTCCCGGATAGCCCCTGGTCATCTTCTAAAGTGCGGTGTGCTATTTCACACATCCAGCAGGGACAGGAGGGCTTTCTTTCTTTCTCCCTCCCCTTCTCCTGTGTCGCGATGACTTCAGCCGCTCGGCTCCCCCCCGCCTTGCTGGGCGCGCCCATTGCTGCCAGCCCCGGCGGCGGCGGCGGCGGCGTCTCCTGCTGGCCGCGTGTTGCAGGAAGTGCCGGTCGGGCGCCGGGCGCCGCAGCCTCTCAGCTGATCGGGGCGGCGGAAGCGCCTCCCGCTTGGCCGGCGCCGGACTTTGCCCGGGGAAGCGCGCCGCGGAGCGCCGGACTTCCTTCTGGGAGCATCTCGCTGCTTTCTCTCTCCGCCGCTTGGGCCATGGAAGGGAAGCCGAGCGCGCCTCCGTCCTTCCCGCGGGGCCCCCGGCTCAGCCCCTGACAAAAGCAGCCCTTAGCCGGAGACTCGCGCGCCCGGCGCCTCGCCCTCTCTTCTTCTCCGCGGAAGGCAGGAAATATCTATCTATCTATATTAACGAAGATTCCTCCCCGAGCTCGAAAGAGAGGAGGAGGAGGGAGGAAGGAAGGGGGATGCCCTGCCGCCGCTCCCCCTTCCCCGCCAGACTGCGATGAGCGCATCTGGGGGGCGTCGGCATGGCATCCTTCAAGCCCTTCGGCCAGGCCGGGCCGAGAGAAGACGAGGAGGACGGAGGCGACTTGGACCGCTCTCTCCAGCAGATGCTTCGGGCGATAGTGGAGGAGAGGAACCGCGTCAACATCCGCCAGGAGATCAGCGGGCTGGGTGAGTGAGTGGCCGGGGGGGGGGGCTTCCCGGGGAGGAAGAGGAGGGCGGACACCCCCGCCAGGGCAGCTCTCTGCCCCGATGCGCTTCCGTAGCGGTGCGTGTTGCTGCTGCTGCTGCTGAAACAGAATAAACGCAGCGCGTAGCTTTGGCTGGCCTTTGCCACCTTTTCAGATTGGAAGAGACAGACCAACAGGGTCAAAGGCAACCCGGTAGCCCCAGAAACCTGGCAGCTGACCCTTCTTCGTGCCATGGAGATAAAGGGAGGAGGGGGAGTTCATATGTTGCGTTTCTCTGAGCGGGCGAGGCTGCTGTCAAAGGCACAGAACCAAGACATCGCTCTCTCTTTGTTGTTATAAAAGTGGCAGCCCAGTTTTTGGCTACTTTATAGATCCATAGCTTTTAGGGTGTGAACCAGATGCAAAAGAGGCCTACTTAATTTCTAAGAAGACATGCCAGTACCCAGGTCTGTTTGGAAACAGGCTCCTGTGATCTGCAAATCCTTCCGCCAGATTCCTGATAAGATTGAGCTCTTCGTCGATATTTAGTGGGGAAGGAAATGTACTCTGCACTTGCTCAAGGACGCATTGGTTCCTGTCCCTCCTTCATATGTTTCAAGGGTTAAAATATGCCAGAGGTGGGCCCAGGAGCATATAAACCCCACAAGAGAATACAAGACTCCTTGTACTCCCCTCCCAAAAAGATTTTTATTTACCTAAACAAGAAAAAGGTAATTTTAGGAGATAGTTTCATGACAAACTGCCCCTCCCCTCATGTTCACTTCAGGGATTCCTGCTTAGTTGATAAGCAGATGCTGAAAGCAGGGTGGGAATTTGTGTCTGCTGGTGATCTGTGAATGTAACAGTGGCAAGCATGTCTTATTCTGTTAGCTAACCCACATCACATGCTCTTATGTAGGCAATCTTGAGGTATGAGAAACAGCATGCTAAGCAGTTCTTAGAAACACTCTGCCTGTCAAAATATGGTTACTAGGCCCCAAAATCCACATGTTTGGGGTTTCTGTATATTGCTTCAATGTATAGTTGATGCCTGTTGCTCCCTTAACAATGCCGAAAACCGCAATGGAGCAGTACATGACTATCTTGAGGTTGCTTGTCTAGATTTGACAAAGTTTGTCTTCTCTTCCGGTTGTTAAATTGATCAGGAGACTGTTGTAAGTGGCCACTAGTCCAACTGCTTGTGGCAAAAGAGAACTGTCTCCCCACAGAGAGGCCTTTGCAAGCGGTAAGAGAGTCTGGGTTCTGTTTTCCCTTCATTCTGTGTTTGCATCATGAAAGGCTAGCAGAGATATGCCTGTCTGAGCTATTAAATGTTTTTGTTGGGCTATTTACTAGTCTGAGATAGATGGTGGGAGAAGACAGCTAGATAGCAGGAAAGGGATGGAGAGTGTGCATTTCTGGGGGCTCACTGGAAAGCACTGCAGCATCATAGTTTAATTGAAATCCACATGGCTCAGTTCTCCGTCTTTCCCCACCTCTTTTACTTACACACTTGCTCAGATAGCCAGCATAGAGCCTTTTCTTCATTGTCTCTCTTATCTCTGACTCATGGCTGTAATTTATGGTGCATGGATCCTATTGTCAGAACAGGAGCCACAGGAGCATTTTGTATGTGCGGACTCTGCCTAACAGCTGAGATCTCACATCACATGGAAACAATCCATAGCCATCTGTGAGGGAATTTGATAAAGCAGCATTGATTTTATTGCTCTGGGAGAAAACAAACTGGAAAACAAAACTGAAGCTTTATGCTGAGAGAATAAAGCTGGCTGTGTACTTCTGTATCTAGAAAGCCATGTAAACAAGAATATCTTTTTCTCTCCCCACATCCCGCTCCCCCCAAAATAAATTGGACCTTGACTGCTTCCTGTGTTGATCCAACACCTGCCGTGTGTTCTGAGGTCTATGTCTGGATAGGATCTGGCCTAATCTCTGTGTAAATAGGTTAAGAGCTTTAAAAGTAATCTGTTTTCTGTTGCTTCTAATATCCTTTGAAGATGTTGGTCAAAACTTCTAACAGGTTTGCCTTGCTTACACTCCTAGGAATACATTCCTGTAGAACAGCTGAGTTATTTTGTCCCCCCTCCCCCCCCAATCCTAAAATTTATTTGGGGGCACAGCAGGGTTTCCCTTTCCCAGTGAAAACAGTCAGTTCTATGGGGCTCTCAGGGTTCACAGAAGGTCAAGATGAGGTCCAACAGCCCCACGTGAAAGTCGACACCCTAGGGCACTTTCTAAAGTCCTCCATAGCGTTCAAGGGCTCTGGGGCACAGGCATGTGGGTTCCTCAGTAGAATAGTTGGTGTGGAAAGTGTTCCCTGAAGGTTGAAAGTGTGGAAAAGCAATTTGTGGTGGATGTTTCTGCAATGAACTTTTATTTGAATCAAGTGAGTGACTTTTCTGTAACATTGCCTTTTGGTTGTACTGCCATTGTAGCTGCTTTATTGCAACAAATTAGGCATTCAGAAATGGCCAGCCCCTAGCCAAGTTTAAGTGACTAGGAGTGGCTGCCGAGATCTCATAACACCGGTCCTGAAAGACCTACATTGGCTCCCAGTACATTTCCAAGCACAATTCAGTGTTGGTGCTGACCTTTAAAGCCCTAAAAGAGCCTTGGCCTAGTACACCTGAAGGAGCGTCTCCACCCCCATCGTTCTGCCCGGACACTGAGGTCCAGCTCCGAGGGTCTTCTGGCGGTTCCCTCCCTGCGAGAAGTGAGGCTAAAGGTAACCAGGCAGAAGGCCTTCTCGGTAGTGGCACCTGCCTTGTGGAATGCTCTCCCATCAGATGTCAAGGAAATAAACAACCACCCAACTTTTAGCAGACATCTGAAGGCAGCCCTGTTTAGAGAAGTTGTTAATGCTTGATTCTATTTTTCATAGAATCATAGAGTTGGAAGAGACCACAAGGGCCATCAAGTCCAACCCCCTGCCAAGCAGGAAACACCATCAGAGCACTCCTGACATATGGTTGTCAAGCCTCTGCTTAAAGACCTCCAAAGAAGGAGACTCCACCACACTCCTTGGCAGCAAATTCCACTGTCGAACAGCTCTTACTGTCAGGAAGTTCTTCCTAATGTTTAGGTGGAATCTGGAGCAGCAGAAAACAACCTTTCTCCCTCCTCTATGTGACATCCTTTTATATATTTGAACATGGCTATCATATCACCCCTTAACCTCCTCTTCTCCAGGCTAAACCTGCCCAGCTCCCTTAGCCGTTCCTGATAAGGCATCGTTTCCAGGCCTTTGACCATTTTGGTTGCCCTCCTCTGGACACGTTCCAGTTTGTCAGTGTCCTTCTTGAACTGTGGTGCCCAGAACTGGACACAGTACTCCAAGTGAGGTCTGACCAGAGCAGAATACAGTGGCACTATTACTTCCCTTGATCTAGATGCTATACTTCTATTGATGAGGCCCAGAATTGCATTGGCTTTAATATTCTGTTGGGAGCTGCCCAGAGTGGCTGGGGTATAAATAAATTGTTGTTGTTGTTGTTGTTGTTGTTAAAGTTGCATTCTGCCCTCTCTGTTTCTCTTTTGTGTGCTGCCACTACAGTGGTGCCTCGCAAGACGAAATTAATCCGTTCCGCGAGTCTCTTCGTCTAGCGGTTTTTTCGTCTTGCGAAGCAACCCTATTAGTGGCTTAGCAGATTAGTGCTATTAGCGGTTTAGCGGCTATTAAAGGCTTAGCGGCTTAGCGGCTAAAAGGCTATTAGCGGCTTAGCGGTTTAGAAAAAGGGGGGGAAAGCAAAAAAAAATCTCAAGACTCGCAAGACATTTTCGTCTTGCGAAGCAAGCCCATAGGGAAATTCGTCCTGTGAGGCGCATCGAAAAACGGAAAACCCTTTCGTCTAGCGGGTTTTCCGTCTTGCGAGGCATTCGTCTTGCGGGGCACCACTGTACCTTGTGTCTCATGTGCCACCGTAGTGCCAAGATGTCTTGGACTGACCAGCAGTTCTTACACAGCACCTGAATTCTCTCCCAGTGTTTGATAATGCAGCAGTTCTCTGGTTATTGTCGGACTGAGTCATATGTTGTTGTTGGATGTGTGTGAAATCACAAGCTTATTAGATGGTTTGAGGCTCTTTTGTTTAGCTTTTCTTCCCACCTCCATCTCCATCTGAATCAGAGCCTCCCTGCTCTGAGTGACTTCCTAGTGTCTGTCAGGGTCTAATAACCTTTGGGTCTGTGCAAATAAAGGCTAAAGATTCTCTATGCTTGTTGTTCATACTAGGTACTTCTTTAGAAAACATTAAGCTTGAGAAAATCTATACAGCCCAATCCATCTCTTTAGAAGCCTATTGTGAAATAACTGCCAAGGAAGGCAATGTGGGTAGCTTGGGATTCTGAATATAATACTGTTCTCTGTCAAAGTGACTTAGGTTATGTATTCATTTTTGCTCTTGCAGTTTTTCCAGTGCAAATATGTATGCATGTGACCAAATCTGTAAAATGTTTGCAGTCACAAGGTAAAATAATGAAGCTGTATCTATGTATAGGCCAGTCATCAGTTTTGACCAGTCCCTTTCACTTCAGGAATGTTGCCCGCTATTTATATTTTTGTTCCATGTACCATATATCTATTTTTCTGTATGTTCAGTCTTTTGTTTTTAATGTAGTATTGTAAATAAATCTAGCCAAGATTTCATTTCCTCTTTATGTTAACACATAAAGAGTCATGTTGTATCTCCATTTCCAGCTATTTCAGCAATAAACTTCATGCTCCTGCCTACTGGAGCTGTTTATTTTAATTACATCAGGAGATCTGACCCTCAGTCTGTGACATCACATATAAGTGGGGTCATTGTAACAGTGAAAAAGTCTGTTAAAATATCAGACGTCCATATAGCATCATCTCACATAAGCAGGGCAATTTGTGTTCTGCTTTTAAAACAGAAAGGGAGAAATCCTGCACAGAGATTAAGCATATTTGCATAGGGCTAATTACTTTGCCTAATTTGTGGCCAGACTGCATGTCAGAGTTCAAAAACAAACATACACACACGGTTACTTTTATTTTTTAGGAAAAGCAGCTGGCGGGCCCTGAAAGTGCCATTAGCAGGGGCCCAATCTAGATTGGGAATATGGTGCTGGTCCAGTGACTCCCCAGGCTCCGTTCCCTTCAGAATAAAAGTAGTGTGACCCTATTCTTTTTTTTCTGGTTATGAAAAGGGCAAAAAACCATGCACCTAAAAATGGGACTTGCTGTGCATCTTTGTAATTTCCATGGAAAATTATTGGATGACCCTTGACAATGTGGGGTGCAGTGAGGTACAATAATGGCTTCACTCTTCTATCCAGACACCAAAAAGCAGGGGCTCCTGAGGCAGAGGCAGCAGATACCTTGATCTGCTATCCCTAATAGAAAAACCACGCTGAGTGCCTGCCTTGTCCTCTTCCTTTAATCTGTTTTGCCTGCTGCAAGAGTGGTTGATGGTTTTGGCAAATGTGCCAGATTTAGACAACAGTGTGAGTCAGTGCCAGTCCAGTACCTATTGCAGTATACATGCCAAGCCCTGTGCTTTGGTACGTGTGTCAGAAAAGTCTTGCTGGATCAGACCAGGGATCAACTGGGTGACCCCCACGCTGGCCAGCTATGGCTCTTTGTCTCCAGTATGTTGTTGGGTTGCCCTCCCTCCATGCCTAAGTGTGGATCGTGCCAACTTTGGCTGACAGAATCTGGCAACATCTGGATGACCTCAGGTTCCCTGTCTCTAGTTTAGAGGGATATTTATTGCTGCCTCTGAACATGCAGCTTTTGTTTCACTATTATTATTATTATTAAATAGTGCACATGACAACACATTTATTCTATATAAGTTGCACCATTGTTGTGTTACATGGGTCCCAAGAAACATATGAAAAGCACATTTCAATTAATATATATAAGAATCTCAAAGAAGAGAATGAAGTTAAATTATGTAGTTTTTTTCTTTTCATTTGTTGGGGGGGCATGTGTTTTTGTAACTAATGTAACACACTAAACCATCATACATTTTAGTGTCCTAAGCTCATCTAATTTTGTTCCTAATGCAAAATTTATTATCATTTCTCCAAATGAGAAACCAAAACTATCAATACAATAAAGGGCAATTAACCTAGACTCTGTTTTCTTGAGAGATTTTTTAACTGCACTTAGGGGGGGGAATTAGACAAATTCTGAGTCATGCTTTGCTTATCATGCTTCTGGTTGTTTTATTCATGTGTAGAATACCATCTTGAGAAACTTTTGCCAGATACTGAACTTTGGAAATTTAGAATGATATAGAACATGGTAACTATATGTGAAAATGAAAAATGGGACAGTAAATTGACATGTTCATGGAATTCCCCTATTATCTTATAACAAATTACAAATGTGTTTTGGATAATGTTGGATTAAAATCCTAGTGATGGAAATAGAGCAACTGTACAGTAGAGTCTCTCTCTCTCTCTCTCTCTCTCTCTCTCTCTCTCTCTCTCTCTCTTCACCCACCCACCCACCTCAAGTTCTAGGGTGGGGAGGGCAGCCTTGTGCAGACCTTTGAACCCAGCACGTATAGCCATCCAGAAGGATGAGAAGGCGTCTCTGCTGACCTGGTGACTAACTTTGATGACTCCTGACTCAGGATGGCAAGGGTGGAAAAGAAGCAGCAGCAAAGCAGCATGCCACTGTGCATTAGAGCTTGAGGTGCCATTTCCATGCACTCACCCACCTGGAAATATTGCTTCTGAAGGCCCAGGGGAAAGGGCCTGGTCTTAGAGAGTTCTCTAGCATGCATCAGAACACAGTGACCTCTTAGGAAAGCACCCTTGTGCCTCTCCAAATGGCAATACAGGATGGGGTTTTACAAGAGACAGCGAAGAATAGGGACTGTCTTTGGAAAAGAGAGTGAGAATACGTTCTTTTCCCTTGGTGAGTGGCTGTCAAGCCCAAGTCAGCTTTAAGGCTAAAAAAGCTCAAGGAGGGAGAGCAGGAGAAGCCCAGAAGTTCTCCATCAGCAGTTGGCACCTGGGCAGCAGGCTGAGCAGGTGTGCAAGTCTCCCTAGGCACAGTCTTCACCACTATTTGCGGATGGAGTGCCCTTCTGTTTGAATTGTTGCAATCCTTTCTTTCTGTCTATCTATATATATAAGCATGTGCAAATGTGTGCCCTCTTTTTTCTTCTTGGCCAACTAGAATTGGCCACCCACCTATTTCTTTGTCATCTGTGTCACACCTAGCATAGTAATCTGTGATTATCTCCATTAGATACTTCTCCAGTAGAAATGGTAATACATAATTCATGCTTTGCATAATTCATTCCAGATTTGTAAAGGATTTATCCTTTTGCGTGAAACACTGTTACTTAACTTTAACTTCAAAAAGAAAGTTGTGGGCTGTTTTTTGTGTGTGAGTTTGTGTGGAACACTCTGGGTGGGCGGCTTGCTTTCACTCAGAACACAATTTCCTTGCTAGGGCTCAGCCCTAGAATAAGTTGAGGCGGTGTCTGTCAGTATGGACTGGTCATAGTAGCCAGAATTCATGCCAGTGGGCCAATGGGGAGGATTTCCAAGGGTGGTAGTTGGTAAACAGGCTTGAACCTTGCAATCTTCAGTTGCAGAAAAATGAGAATAACAGTTCTTTAAGGAATAACAATCTATCTGAGTAATAATGTTTTCGTGTCTGGAATTGACATATACTTCCCTGTTTGCTACAAAGCCACATCATCCTTCCATATGAGGTTGGGTCATTGTGAGTGGCAGCTTATTTTGGGCACACATACAACCTGAGTCCTGCCTACTTCAGATAATTGTTTTCCTTAGAAAGGCCTCCCTCCCTCAAGGAGGGTCAATTCCTTTCTTTCCTTCTCAACAAGTGGGCCCTTCAACAAAATGTTGCAGTTTCCCTCACATGTAGGGCTGTTTTGAGCCCTAGGCAAGGTTAACAACTTGCACCTGCAACCCCCCCCTCCGCATTGCTAAATTCAATTTTCAAAAACAGATGTATTGTAGAAAAAAATGAAAACTACAAAACTTGAAATTGCTAAATTTATTTTAAATTGCAAGAATATATAATACAACAACCTTTAATTATCTTTCTGAAATGCAAAAGAAGATCCAAATCTCACTTTCCATTCCTTTTCCTTTGTAAATTTCCCAACCAATTATTTCAAGTCAAGCCCTGATGCTTGGGCATGTTCAGTGGATATAGCTGCCAAACCAACAACTAGTTTCTTCTGCAACATTGTTGAGCGTATGTAAGTTTTTATAAGTTTGAGCTCTGAGAAATTGCATTCGCCACTTGCCACTGACAAGGGAAGAAGTGTGAGAATGATCCTTAGAGCAACAGAAACATTAGGCGCATTATCCAGGAGTTTTTATTGTAGTATGAAGAGAAGTTCTCCTTGTAGCTGCATAGACTTTGGAAGTCTTTGAACTATTGTTATAAGTTCACAGCACAGATCTTCAGCATCAAAATTTTTGCAGTAGTGGTTTTTCGAAATTCTCACAGGCATTAAGTACATCTTCAGTAGATTTTTTTTGTTGATACTGTATATATCATACAGGTAGCCAAGTAGGGAATTATAATGTTATAACTTTTTGAATCTCTCTTCAACATAACCACTAATCTACTCTATGGACTATCTATTTCAATTATACGTAAACAACAATTCTAATGTATGAATTACTCAAAACTGATAAAAGTAAAAGATTATCAGAAATTTATACGATATAACCAAAACTAATCTGTATAAAACACCCTGTCCCTCAGTGGAGAGTACTTCTCCTCTCTGAGTTTTGTACCCTCAGCAGCTGCCTAGTTGGCCCTGCTGAGCCTGTGGCTGAGGATGTAGGTAACACAAAAGTTAGCTCCAAAGGCAGGAATCCCTAATTCCAAGTGTTTTTCATCTGAAATATTTTAATAGTTCAGTAGTTCAGTTTGCAGCCAAGCCAATGGATTTGGCTGAGGGGAGGCGGGAGGAGGCAAACTAAGTCATCCTACTTCTGGTTGCATTTAACAGTGGATTATGAGCATAGCCCCCCCCCCCCCCCTGCCACTTGCAGTAGAGGTATAATGATCAGCTACATTGCAGGCTTGTTGTGCATTATTTTCTCAGACCGACCTGCAATCTGAGGATAAAAACAATGGATAGCTGTAGCCCATCTCTCAACCTGTGATGGGGTCCAGTATCTCTGGACAACACTGGAAGCTTGTTTTTTGGAGCCTGACCAGTGTATGAGCTACACAGCAGGGCTTTCATAAGACACTCTTTCCCAACCTGCAGTTTGGGGGATAGTGGACTGTATTAGCTGTGAAAATTTGCATTGGCACTTACATTTTTAAACTTCTCCTGCTAAAGAAGAACTGAATTAGAGTAGGAGCTCTTGTCTTTGCTGCTGCCTTTTGGGCTTTTGGAGGATGGATTTGCTGTTTCCCAATTGTACCTTTATTAAAATACAAGATTTCTTGAATCATTTTCTGTTCCAGCGGACATATAAAAATTGCTTTACACTGTGAATCAGGAAGTGACCTTTCCTGACATTGGTGCTTTCTTCATAATGTGTCTCTGCCCCCCTATTTCAGTTGGCACCCCCCATCTGAGCCACTGAACATTCTGTACTTCTAAGTTACTTATGGGGCAGTTCCACCCCCCCCAGGTTTTTTCTGCAGTTTGTGGTATTCTGCACACCTCCTGCTCACCCCTTTGTCTGCTGATGCCTCTCTCATGTATGAATGGTGTCCTTTGAGTTATGTAAGTGTGAGCCTGGTATGCTTTTGGTATATGGAATTGATGTGGGAACTCTTCAATGTAGTCTGTTCCTATGTCAAACTTGTAATGGCTGAATTCAGAAAACATGTGGGACAAATGGATGGTGATATTTAAATCTCTATTATTACTGTAATGAGGAATAAAAAAATAAAATGTTAAAGCTGGCAGCTCTTTCTATCAATGTGTAGCTACAGGTTTGTAAGCAAAAGCTACCTTGCACTTTCTTCAACATCCACGGTCAGACTTTGGTAACATGTGCATTTATGTAAATGTAATAGGCTTTAATTGATGAAAAAGCAGGTCACTAAAATTCTCTATTTGATTGTTGGACCTATTAATTTGTGTGTCAAATATATTTTTAATAACCGTTGAAAAACAACACTACTGTTGCATTTACTGAAACAGTGTTTGGATTTCTGAAACTGTACAAGGGGAGGGAGGGAGGGGTGATCTAGGTTAATTGGTGGCTGGCAGCCTGGAAAGAGGATTGTCTTGTCTGCTTTGTTTCTTAGTCTTGCAGCTTGCTGAAAAAGAAAAAGGAATGTGAGCAGGAAGTTAATAAAGGTTTCTGCTTGCTTGTCAATTCCCCTGGTGGCAGAACTGTGGCATAAAGGCATCCTATGCCTTGTTCCAGAGTTCTGACAGGAGGACATGATTTTAACTCACTCCCCTTGCTCAGCAGACTGGATGATGTCACCACAGGTCTTGGCTGCACATTGAGGGGTTGCCCTTGCCATGTGCATCCTGCTGTTGCTCAGAGCTCTAACTGGCTGTATCTTAGTATCGGTTCTTTCTCTGTTGTATTTTTCCTCGATAGCATCAGCCAGTAGTGTCAGGCTCTGCATTCTTGTCTTTGATTTAGAGCGTAGCTTAGAAATATGCACAATTAAGTCTCTCTCTCTCTCTCTCTCTCTCTCTCTCTCATATCCTCTGGCACCTATAGAAAAGGACCCTTCCGACCATAAGATTTGAGTGATATCCAATGTTAGTCATGCAGTATGACTTAGTTGGATATCACACCCCTTGCTTTCAGTATGATAAGCCTTTAGGACACTACCTTCTGATCCCCACCCCCTACATAATCTGCCACTTAGAGGAAGCAAACCTTGCATGCTGAGCT
Organism: Podarcis pityusensis; assembly: GCF_964106645.2. Lineage (NCBI taxonomy): Eukaryota > Metazoa > Chordata > Lepidosauria > Squamata > Lacertidae > Podarcis > Podarcis pityusensis. Next base: position 97,478,195 of record NC_138032.1, on the reverse strand, counting down.
TAACAACAACAACATACGTCTTTAAATTCCTTATGGATGAATATTCTGCTGCCATTCACTTGGAAGTGTAGCTCTTATTTTTCAGATTGGCGTGCGTGTGTTTAACTACTGTCAGTTGTATACAGGAAGTCACAGAGGGGTGAGCAATCTGTTCTTAGTATTTAACTCCAATTTTATTAGTAAGGAGAACTTGTGGTTTGCTTCTTCTGCTTGTGTTAATTCCCCTTAAGGAAAACAAGAGCTAAAATTTGGGGTGAACTATTCAGAAGGCCAACACATCTCAGTGAGACGTAACCCTATAGCTCTTCATATGTTGTTTTCGGAGTTTACAATTGTTTAAATAGCGAACATGCTTTTTTAAAAAAATATGAAACTACCTTACACAGCCAGACCTTTGATCTGCCCCATTGCCTGTGGTAGTCCAAAGTCTCAGTCAGAGCCTGCCCCCCCCTTCCATAATATCCTTTAACTAAGGATGCCAGGGGTTCTAAGCATGCGCTCTGCTTCTGTTTTGTTGTGCTGCTTTAATGAAGGCATTCATGACAGTGCCATTTTTTGTGTGGAGACTCAGATCTCTTCCTGGCAGTAGAATGTGTTTTTTCTTCTATTAATGCAAGATGCCAGAGGTCCAAAGAAAAGCCCACATATAACTTTGGCTGCAGTTCAGTACTTTTTTAAAAATGCAGTCAATTCTGTGGTAGAACTCCCTGGGCTGCATTTGGAGGAACTCCAGAATTTAAATAATCATTATTTAGATCTCACTTCTATTATTAGTGATGGAAAATTGCTGAGTGGGGCTTCCAGGGATACCTTGTTTCAGAATTAGTAAGCCTCCATTGGGCTGCTGCCAAACCCCAACAGGCAGCTCCGCTTTAGAGGAATTGATTTAAGGGGACTGCAGAGCATTTGCAAATCCAGTTGAAGGGCATGACAGCTTTGGGTGCTCAACAGCTCTGAAGATCAATAACAGAGCCAGCAACTGAAATGTGCAAGATCGGTCATAAACATGTTCTTCTAGATGCTTTGTAAGAATATGTTTCAACACAGCAGCAGTATTCAGATGGAATATGAAACCATGGGTTACTACTGCTAAGAACTACGCTAGCAGTCCCTGGGCTCCCCTGCTCCCCATTCACCAGTTCCCCTCCAGCAATAGCCGTGAAGATGGGATGGAAAGCACCTGCTTCCGTTATGATGTGCTGTGGTTTAGTGTGGCATCTGAACTCTGAATTGTGGTTAATCTAAACTATGGTTTGTAGAAATGAGCCACCTTCATTAGCTGCAGTTGGAAGTTGGCTTCCTTTCACTACCCATACTTAAGATTAACCACTTTTGTGGTGTCTTAAGGTTATGTGAAGCACAGATTCATAGAGCTGGTAAACAATGGTGTGAGTTTTCCAGAAAAAAATCATTGACCTAAATTGACCACCTTGATATATCCTATAAAAGTGCAGTTTATAAATATTTCCAGTGAATTTTTTTCTGGGGATACTCAAAGGATATGCAGGACTGGCACCTCCCCCCCCCCGAAGAAAAGCACTGAGTATTTCAATAAATAAACACATACAGCCCCATCTTTCGGTCCCAGCTCCTGCCCACCTAGCAGTTCGAAAGCACCCCTAAGTGCAAGTAGATAAATAGGTACCGCTTTATAGCGGGAAGGTAAACGGCGTTTCCGTGTGCTGCGCTGGTGCTGGCTCGCCAGCTGCAGCTTCGTCACACTGGCCACGTGACCCGGAAGTGTCTTCGGACGGCGCTGGCTCACGGCCTCTTGAGCGAGATGAGCGCGCAACCCTAGAGTCGGTCACGACTGGCCCGTACGGGCATGGGTACCTTTACCTTTACCTTTATTCCCAAGGCACTTGCCGTGTCAGGGCATGGCATGGCAGAGATAATAATGGTTTTCGTGATTTGACAGAGAAAAGTGATCTAGAGTGGCTGCAATTTTGTCAAGGTGATTGCTTCAGCTCTGTACGTATCCATAACGCTTTATGCTGCAATGCTTTGTCTACCAGCTGGCTTTTAGATGCTTTCATCTTCCTAAACCCTGTTTGCTGGTCTGCTTCTGAGCCACCATCGGAGATGGTTCCCTTTCCTCTTTCAATGCGCATGCAGTTTGTTAAAACAGGAAGTGAGTATTAAAAGACATTGCCAAGAAAAGTCTAAAATTAATTTTCCCAATTAGAAACTAGACATTTTCGTGATCAGAACAACAGAAACTCAACCATCTTGGTATGACATATCCTCTTTTTGTGCAAAAGTATCACTGACAGTGACCACTATGGCAAGGGGGGGGGGGTGTTCTGTGTCGCGCTTTCTGCTCCGCCACACTTTTGCCAGAGGGGACCATTGCCAATGGAATCCAAGCAGGAGCCCTAACACGTTCTCTGCATCTGACAAAAATTAACTTGGTATTTTGAAAACATGGTGTTTACAAAGCAAAACAACAGCCCCTTTTGCTCAGGAGTTCCCAGTCTAGATTTTAGATTGGGAAGGGCATAAGTCAAGGAAGGAGAGAAGTGGAGGTTGTACATACAGCTAATCCATTTTTTGTTGTTCTGGAATAAGATTCTGTGTGATCAAGAAGTATCTGGGCAATGAGTTACTATGACTTTATTCAATTGTATTAATTGTTTTGATGAGTTTGTTGCTGCTGTTTGCTTTGTATGCTTTTTAAAAATACTATTATGATTACTCTGAGCCACTCTGAGCTCGACATTTGTCACTCGAAAAGCAGAATGCAAACATTAAATTAACTCAACTTGCATAGGGTTAGTTTCAGTTGAAGATCAGTGTAAATCCTTTTGATTTTACTGTTGGCCTATTATGAGGTAGAAGGTGAAGCCTATTTCTGGTGTGTCTGTAACTGCTTGCTCTGCAAGGTCTGTGAATATGTTTTTAGATTACTCCTATCCTCTCTTGTTCATCTAACAATTAGGTAAAGGTAAAGGGACCCCTGACCATTAGGTCAAGTCGTGGCCAACTCTGGGGTTGCGGCGCTCATCTTGCTTTACTGGCTGAGGGAGCCGGCGTACAGCTTCTGGGTCATGTGGCCAGCATGACGAAGTCGCTTCTGGCAAACGGCGCACGGAAACGCCGTTACCTTCCTGCCGGAGCAGTACCTATTTATCTACTTGCACTTTGACGTGCTTTCGAACTGCTAGGTTGGCAGGAGCAGGGACCGGGCAACGGGAGCTCACCCCGTCGCGGGGATTCAAACTGCCGACCTTCTGATCAGCAAGTCCTGGGCTCTGTGGTTTAACCCACAGCGCCACCCGCATCCCAATGTCATCTAACTATTAGATTTTAGCAATTCGCTTTGACAGTTGAGCCTCTTGATAATCTAGTGAGATTTGTGTAAAGTGCTCATTTGAGAATGGAGCAGATGCCGGAAGGCATTGAAATAATGGGGATTTTCACACACACACACCAGCCCTGGGAGTCCTCATAAGGAAGCTGTGCCTGGAGGAAGAACTGTGAGGGAAGAGACTTCATCAGGCAAGGCCTCCTTCCACCTACCTTGCTCCACCCTCCAGTCTCTACTTCTCAATTTGTATTGTATTATTTTATGCAGTGTGGCTTGCCGTTGTTTTATTGATTGTAGTTTAGAAATTATTTAGAGTGGGTTTCTGTTTTAATTTTAATATGCTGATATTTAATATTATATATTAAAATAATATTAAATATTATTTTATACTATTCTAATGATTGTTGAATGTTATTTTATTTTATGTAGGTTGCTTATTTTAAAGTTATGTTTTATTATCACATTTTTGTATTGCATTAGATTGTTATAAGGTGTACATTTTTTGTTTCTTCAGCTTCTATTCTTGGGTATTGTAAGAAAGACGGTATACAAATTAAAAGTGATGATGATGATGAGCAGGCCGTGGCAATTAAAGAGAACTGGACACAGTTTGAAGAAGGTACAGAGTTCTGATCACTGCACCTCAAAACAGATAGTGTAGACCTATGACTATGTTTCTATGACACAGAGGGTTTTCTTCTTCAGAACACTGGAATTCATGGTCATCTGATTAACCAGCTTGGCAGGAAGTTCAGGACAGACAAAAGGAATAGCCTCAGTTTATGAACTTCTATGCCTCAAACAGCGGTTCTCAACCTGTGGGTCCCCAGATGTTGTTGGACTACAACTCCCATCATCCCTGAGCTCTGGCCTTGCTAGCTAGGGGTGATGGGAGTTGTAGTTCGACAACATCTGGAGAACCACAGGTTGAGAAAGACTGCTTAGAAGATGACTAGGTTTGATGGCTTTAAAGGGAAATTAGACAAATTCATTAGACAAAAGTCTGTCATTGACTATTAGCCGTGTTTGATGGTGGCTGTATGCAGCTTCCAGGTTTCAGAGATGATATGCCACTCCATTTCACTTGCCACGGGGAAGAGCAACAAGCCCTCGTTCTGCCCCTCCCAGAGGCATATGGTGGGTCACTGTGGAAAAGGGGGATCTTGAGCTAGAGGGAGCTTTGTTCCAGCCCAGCAGGGCTCTTTTTATATTTTAATATTCTTCTCACCATTTTTATTGTATGTATTTAAATGGCTATCATGCCCCATCTGGCAAACAGCTGTCTAAAACAAAAACATGTGAGATATAACTGGAGAAAAATAGTTTTGGAGGGTTGACGTGACCTCTGCTGGAAGTGTGTAGAATTTTAGATTACGGAAGAAGGGATTACTGCCACCTTTCCAACTTTCAGTTCTGGCCTAGTTTTCCCTTGTGTCTGGGTTGTATTGCCTCAGGCCAAGGTAGTGTAGAATGGGTTTTAAAGTCATTTTTGTAAAATAATTATGATCAAACTAGATATTGTCCTAACTGGAATGACAATCTTTCTCCCCACCCCAGTCAAGCAGTTTAGGATCCAAACTACAGCTTGTAGATCCAGTGGTTCCCCCCCGCCCTGCTTGATTTATTTATTTATTTATTTATTTATTTATTTATTTATTTAAAATGTTTACATCCAAACCCCTCATGACTATATTAAAAGCCAAAACCACAATATAAAACCTAAAGCAAAACAAACAAGACCTTATATTTTTATCATGGATATACAGTCCAAATGGCAGCAGGAACAGATTAAGTGCATAGACCTCCCTCCTCCTGCCCAAAGGTCTGGCTATTCAGATGATGATATTGGTGAAAAGCACTAGCTTCAGCTAGTGAGACAAATCAGAACTGGCCATGATAATTCCTGTGGATTCTCTATAGGTGTGCTAAGAGGGAGAAGCAGTTTCTGGTGAATGGAAATTATTTCCCCATCCTTGAACAAGGCACTCTCCTCTTCCTCGTCAGCCAAGGGACGGTTGGGAGTGGACCCCCTTGTGAAGAAGAAATCGGAGCCCACTATATGCCCCCAGCAGTTCCTGTGAAGGCCTGGCCTGCCCTGCCCTGCCACACACCTGATGTCATATATGATGTTGTGTATGAAGTCAGGTGTATGGCAGGTGGGTGTGACTTCCCCCAACAACCTCTTGGGCCAAGGTTTGATCAAGAACCAGAGGTGCCTTGCCCTTGCAGTCGCCTTTTAAAGATGCTTTGGAAATTGCTGCTGTTGCAAAATGTCTCTGAGTGGAGCTGGAGATCAAAGAATATTCAGTAGTTCATCCGATGCTACCTCAAACTGGTTGGCTGTCCTTTTCCAGGCTCAGTTTAAAGTGGTTTCAAAGTTATGCTAACCTTTTAAAATCCATGAATGATCCACAGCTAGGACAGCTTCTGAGTCCTCTTTCCACACATGAAGCTGACTGATTTCTAAGCTTAGTTTCAGAGGCCCTGCTCTTTGGCACCCTCAGAGAGACCACAGGCAGCTACAAAGCCTTTGGGCCGTGGCCCCAGCATTCTGCAATTCCTTCCCCGAGAAGATGTGTTGGACTCCTGCTCTTCTTGTTTTCAGCTGAGCTTTAAAAACTCGCCCAATTAAAGCAAGCTTTTAATCTTTAGCCATTTTGTGTTGGTCTGCTGCTGCATTTTATTGCTTTTTCCTTTGTAATTGCATGTACTAAATTTAGTGATTATTTTAACATTATTTGGGTCTTGTAAGATGCTGTGGATATAATTGTTTATAGAAAAGTGGGATACGAATTGTATAAATAAAATAGGCAAGGGCAATGATTTTCCTTTTTCATTCATCAGATGGTTTCTAAGCTGTTTTTAAAGCTCCCTGCAGTGCAGGATCTGCCTTAGGCGTCCCTTTAAACGATTCTCTTTGTATCTCAGCATTTTAATCTTATAACCAAAGATTTTGAGCAAACCTGTAATTAAGAGTACAAAGGCTTCTGGTTGAGAAAGAGATTCAGCATGCTGGATGCCCTTTAATTGGAAATATTCTTAATTGCTTTGAGATGGAAAGCAAGGAAATAAGAGGTGTACTGGTATACTAAGCTAAGCAAGATTTAGCTGAGCAACTTCTCTGGACCAGGAATCAAGGTTAAGCTCTCTCTTTCTGCTCACTAACCACAGGCTATTGCCAAGATCAGCTTATGGTTAGTGAGAAGAGAGAGCTTGACCCAGAGCCCTAGATATGGGGGAGGAGGGGCTAGCTAGGATTTTTGCCCCAGGTGAAGCCTCCAGAGGCGCATCATTGAGGGTCCCAGCCTGTGTGTGTGTACGCAAATGCACGTGGGTGTGCCAAACTGGGTCTGTCACCCATGGGAAATGGAGCCTAGTTTTGCCCCCGGCTTAACCACATTGGACAACATCACTGAACCAAACCTTGGCTTCTCTCAGTGCATTGCAGCAGTGAAAGCTACCAGGGAGGGGCACTGTGTCTGGGAGCTCACACAGTCTCATTAGGCCAAGTTTTGGCTTAGTCCGCCTTGCAAACCAGACCAGTACGGTATTTTAGATTACATTGGGAACAAAGAAATAGTTCAACTTTACTTTAGCTTGCTTATGGAGCAGATTCAATGGATTGTGGACATTTTAAGGCTGGCATTTTAAAGAATGTTGTACAGCATTTAATTGGTGGGTGAAATTAAACTGTTTCCAGGAAGTTGTAGAAAGTAAAAGAAAGATGCCTAGATGAGTGACTTCCTATCTTTCCCCTTTTTCTTTCACCACTTACCTTAGATGGGAGGTTGAAAGGAGAAAAGTTCTAAATGTATTTGGGGTGAGAGCAGCTCCTGAAACTTACTCCCCCCCCCCATGGGTGCCGACTTGAATAAAATATGGGGGGCAGGTAAACTCCACCCTGCATTATCAATCCCAAGATGGAGTCCATACACACCATCTGAATGGTAATGTCCCTCAACTTTGAGGGACCCAGCCCCCTCAAATATTTTATTGGGGAGCTAAAGAGACCTTGGTCCCTAAGAGTTGGCTCCTATTCATGCCCTCCCCTTAGATTATAAGGGGATTATAAATGAACCTTTATCTGCTGAAGAACCTCTGCATGTTGCAAAGGATTCTGGGCAGTGCTCTAGGTTGCAGGCAACTCATGCTGGGGCTTCATTGCTGCAGTGTATAAACAGAGCGTAAACATGGCCATCGCTCCTGTTCTGCACTGCAAAAGCAGATCGGTGGTAGCGGTTTACCTGTTGCTGCACCACTACTGACCTTCAGGTAAAGCAACCACGGCTAATACTGCGAAGGCTTTCTCAGAACCACAAGTTGAGACACAGTTCTATAGACTTGAAGTGGACACCAACTGCAATGGCCAAAAGCAAGTTTGAAGGTGTACAACGAGGCTGGGGCAGCCGATATTGTTGCGCAACAGCTCCCATCGTTGGTCACCATTGGTCATGGTGGTGGAAGCTGATGGGAGTTGCAGTCCTCCAACCACTAGAGGGCAACAGATGTCCCTCCTGCTGTAGAATTAGCACAGCAGACATGTCTTAGACCAGATTCCCCAAAGCTAAGATGCCTAAAGCTAGTGTGTTACCATGGTGTTTTGCATATGGTTGCCTCGTTTGCCTGATGAAAGAGTCTGCACCTCTATTTCAGGAGTGCCTGTGCTGCTTAAAATGCTGACTAGGTTTCTTGGCCCGTTCTTGAAATGTGAATTCTGTGCTGTGGATTTCTTGCACATCTCTCACTATGCCCTAAGGCTGCCCTGGATTTTCTTATTTTAAGCCTTGTCAGTTAGTATCTTTAGACACTAAGGGAGATGCTGGAGGGGAGTTGCCTCAGCATCTCTCTTCACAGAGGACAAAGGCAAAAGAGGGTTCTGGGAGCCAGGTGCCTGTGGTCTATACTGGAGGGTGGGTCAGACTTGGGCAGGAGCAGGCCTGGGTTCAAATATCTGCTCAGCTGAGAAGGAGTCTTGAGTGATGTTTGTTCTCTCTCTCCCCCCGCCAACCCAGTTGGGGAGAGGGTTCACCCTATATGCACAGCCCATAATTCCTTGGAGAAAGAGCAGGATACAGTTGTGATTACTTGTAACCTGATTCACCTGCCTATCATGTTAGAAATCTGAACCACTTGCAGTTCCCATCACTCCCTTTGAAAAAGGAGGTGGAGCTGGAAAACATGCACAAAGGGGAAAGGGGACTGAAGCACATTCTGTCTTGAAGAAAGAGTAGAACAACTAGGGCTTTTAGTTTAGGAAAAAAGGAGCATAGGAGGACAAGATAGAGGCATATAAAATGATGTGTGGTGTGGAGAAAGTAGATAGAAGTTTCTCTCCCTCTCTCAGAAAACCAGGGTGATCCAGTGAAATTGGCTGGCAAGAAATAAATTTCATTGCAGCTGCATGTTTGGTATATAAAGTGTATATATATTTTGTATATATATACAAATGTGTTATCTTTGACACTAAAGGGTTAACTCTCGGCCGTGTGCATTCCTTGTCTGGGGTGCACCCTTGGCACTCCGGGTATGGTCAGGGCCAGGCAGGTCCAACTGCAAGTAGCCTGAGATCTACCATCCAATATCAAAAACTGTCAGTGATCTACCACTCTCTCCCATTGTCATTCTTCAACTTCAAACTTATTATATTTGGCTGAGCTTATGATAAAAATAATAACAAATGATTGTCGCTTCCATAAAACCTGTAAAGTTGGACTTCCGGGGGCGGCGCGAACGGCAATGGCGGTCCTCTTCTGAACGGGAGAGGAGGCTCCGCAGGCAACGGGTCGTCCGCTACGGCGAAGCGGAGACCCACTTTGGAAAACCCCAGGCGGCAAGAGCCTGGGGTCTTGAGGCTCGGTGGGCGCCTAGAGCGACCCTCCAAGTGCAGAAGGAACCCCGTAAGGGGCTCCGGAGCACGGAGGGGGGTTGCGGCGCTGTGAGCTGTTTCACAGCCTGAGGAGCGAAGCCGCGCTGCTACTGTCGGTGAGCGCTGATCCCTTTTCCTGCTAAATTACGGATCCGGACGAAAAAGCAACTAACTTGTGAGTAAAAGACTGAATCACTTGAATTTGAGACCTTAAAAGGGAAACTTAAATTGGCTTGAACTTGGCTGAGAGCGGAGAGACGTGGAAGCAGGAAGTCCGTCTTCCGCAGCCATTGAACTTGAAAAAAAGCAATCAGCTGGAGGAGTGGAGGCTGAAAGAAAGAGACTCTAAGTTTTACAGATCTAAGCATCTATTTGAACTTGCATCTTAAAGTAAAGACTTTAAGTTAAAGATTTGGGATTTCTATTTGCACTTGACTTTCCTCCTCTTATTGGATTACAAATTAGAAGGTGAAACCCAGAGTCAGGAGCTGCCTGAGTACTAAGGGAGCTGTCAGTACTGCAGATTTGGATACTGTATATTGGAACTTGAAACAATCTGAGGGTATTGAGACCTTTTAAATTTGAAACATTCTTTTTGGAGATAAATAAGCACTGCCTGCAACAAAGTGACCATTTATAAACTCTGCTAAACATTTGTATTTGAAGGTTCTTGGACATTAAATTAGACTCTGAAAGACAGATTAAGCTCCCTCTAGAGGATTGGATTATAACAGTGATTTTACATACACTTTTTACTTTCGATTCCCTTGCTGTTTGCTTGCTCTGGACCTTTCCATTCCCATGGGAACAACTCAGTGTGACCTTGACTGACAGATAACGTTGGAATGAGTGGCACAAGAAAAAGAGGGAGAGCTAAACAAACAACTCTAACAACTCTAACCTCAGCCTCACAGACACGCAGATCATCTGTGCCTACTTTGCCCTCAGAAGTGGAGGGAGAGGGCGAAGCAGAGCAGTTACAACTGGAAGATATGGCCTCAGGAGCATCTGCTTCTGTACTAGACAAAATCTTTGAAAAATTGGAAGCTTTGGACAAGAAAGCAGATGCGCAATCAGCAAAGATTGATAAAAACACAGAATGTCTAAATAAATTAACCACACAAGTGGTACAGAATGCACAAGCAATTGGACAGCTAACGGAGGCCTCAGCAGAAAATCGGAAATTGACTGAGGACACCAGACAAAGATTTGAAAATTTAGAGCAAGAGGTAAGACCACTCACTAAACAAGTCGGGGAACACCAGATTTATCTCTCGATGATAGAACTGCGAAACCGTGAGAACAACTTAAGGATTAGATCACTACAAGAGGCAGAAGAAGGACATCTAACTGAGTTTTTGACCAAAGAATTCTCCAAGTTCTGGAACTTGGAAGAAAAGGACTTTAAAATTGTGTCAGCTTTCAGACTTGGAAGATTTATAAAGAAGGAGAGGCCCAGAGACTGTTTGATAACATTGAGATCAAAGGAGGAAAGGGATAAGATTTTGGGACTACACTTTGTAAAATCACTGGAGGTGTTGGATAGAAGAATTGAAATTTACAAAGATATCCCAAGACTACTGCTTGACCTTAGAACCGCCTATTCTGAACTTGTTAAACTACTAAGGAGCAACGCAATTCCATTCAGGTGGGAATTTCCTCAAGGATTATCTTTTACCTTTAGAGGGAGAAAGGTCAAAGTGAGAACACTGGAAGAGAGAGACAAATTCCTGTCTACATACGGAGAGGACCTTCAAAAAAGAATTGAACTACCTTCTGGGCCTGAGGCAACGCCAATACCAACATCAGCATCTGTGGAACCTGAAGACCCTGAGAAGATACCACCCCTTGAAAAATAACCAGATAGTTCAGGATGTCTCTGCAACTGTTGAGCTGGAATATTAATGGTTGTAACATTCCGGAAAAAAGGAAGAAAATATTTCATATATTAAAAAAAGAACAATTGGACATTATTTGTTTACAAGAAACACATGTGACGAGGCTCCACAGAAAAGTGTTAATAAATAAAAGATTGGGCCAGGAATTTGTATCTTCGGACAAAGTTAAGAAGAGAGGCGTAGTGATATATGCAAAAGAGAGCCTGTCACCTAAATTCCTATTTAAAGATGAACATGGAAGAATTTTGGCTATTGAGATACAATATCAAGGAGAGAAACTGCTGATATTAGGAATTTATGCACCTAATGAAGGGAAATCGGAATTTTACAAGAAGTTGCAGGAGACAATGCTGGACTATCTAGACTACAACAACATCATAATGATGGGAGATATGAATGGGGTCGTATCAACTAACATGGACAAGTCACAAAGTCAAAATGTTACAAAAGACGGCAGACTACCTAAAACCTTTTTTGAAATGATTGACAATATGGATTTGATTGACATTTGGAGGACAAAGAACCCACTAGGAAGAGAGGGAACATTCTTTTCTGAAGCCCAACTGACCTGGACAAGAATCGACCAAATATGGATTTCTAGAGGCCTGGCACCTAAGGTCAGAAAAGTGGAAATCTGCCCAAAGACCTGCTCCGACCACAATGCAGTAAAGATGGATATGACACTATTACCAACTGGATCCTTTAGATGGAAGATGAATGACAATTTGTTTAGAGATCAGGAAATTACCAAGAAGGCCCAAAAAGTTTTGAAGGACTATTTTGAGATAAACATGAATAATATGGTGGAAAAAAGAATAATCTGGGACGCAAGCAAAGCTGTAATGAGGGGATTCTTGATACAACAGAATGCAGCGAAGAAAAGAATACAAAATGAGAAAAAAGATAAGATCTTGGATAAAATAAAAGAATTAGAGAAGAAATTAAGAGTGAATCCGAAGTCACAGCCAACTCTGAGAGAAATTAAACTTTATCAAACACAATATTCTAAATTGATAAATCAGGAAATTGAATGGAAGGTTAAATTAATGAAACAAAAAACGTTCGAGTCGGCGAATAAATGTGGAAAACTGCTAGCTTGGCAGTTGAAGAGAAGACAAAGACTAAATACTGTTACAAACTTAGAGGTTGATGGAAAAAACATCCAGAATCCAGTGGACATTAGAAAGTGTTTCCAGAGATACTTCAAAAAATTATACACCCAAGGGCCGCAAGATGATGTTGAGATTAAACAATTTTTGGCAAAAAACGGACTATCTAAATTGTCACAAGAAAATAGGACAATCCTGAATTCTAAAATAACACGACAGGAGATCGAACAAGCTATCCAGAACATGCAACTTGGCAAATCTCCAGGACCAGATGGGCTGACCTCCAAGTACTATAAGACATTGAAAGACTATTTGATACAACCTTTGATGGAGGTCAGCAATGAAATTATGGAGGGGAGGAGGGCACCGGAGTCGTGGAAGGAAGCGTTTATCACATTAATACCAAAGTCGGAAGCTGAAAAGACACAACTTAAGAACTACCGTCCCATCTCTCTTTTAAATGTGGATTACAAAATATTTGCAGACATTTTGGCAAATAGATTTAAAAAAGTTTTAAATGAAGTAATTCATAAGGACCAGGCTGGCTTTCTCCCAGGAAGACATCTGTTTGCTAATACAAGGAACATTATTGACATTTTGGAACTTTTGCAAACAGATATAAATACAAAAGCAGTTTTAATTTTTATAGATGCGGAGAAGGCCTTTGACAATATCTCCTGGAAATTTATGATGGGAAATTTAAAAGAGATGGGAGTGGGACGGGGTTTTGAGAATGGGATTGAGGCGATATATTCAGAACAGAAAGCTAAACTGATAGTTAATAATGTGGTTACAGAAGAGTTTAAAATTGAAAAAGGGACACGACAAGGTTGCCCTATTTCCCCTTTGTTATTTATTTCGGTTCTGGAAGTGCTATTGAACATGATTAGAAGGGATCAGTTGGTGGAAGGAATTCAGGTCGGTCAGAAACAATATAAATTAAAAGCTTTTGCAGATGACCTGGTTTTGACCTTGCAGAAGCCAGAGCCCAGCACGAAAAGAGTATTACAACTGATTAATGACTTTGGTCGGGTGGCTGGATTTAAATTAAATAAACAGAAAACTAAGGTTTTGGGGAAAAACTTGACTAATACAGAGTCAGAACGGTTTCAGAATGAGACGGAACTTAATGTGGTTAAAAAAGTAAAATACCTAGGGGTAAACATAACAGCAAAAAATCTAAGTCTATTTAAGGACAATTATGAAAAATGTTGGACAGAAATTAAGAGAGACTTAGATAGTTGGTCAAAATTGAAACTTTCTTTGTTAGGCCGAATTGCTGCTATCAAGATGAATGTATTGCCAAGGATGTTGTTCTTATTTCAAACACTTCAGGTTTTGGACAAAACGGAGTGCTTTCAGAAGTGGCAGAGAGACATTTCTAAGTTTGTCTGGCAGGGCAAAAAGCCCAGAATTAAGTTTAAGATATTAACCGATGCAAAACAAAGAGGGGGCTTTGCCCTGCCAGACTTAAAGTTGTATTATGAAGCCGCAGCGTTTTGCTGGCTAAAAGACTGGCTACTTCTCGAAGACACTGATGTGTTAGATTTGGAAGGGTTTAACAATACCTTTGGATGGCATGCATATTTATGGTATGACAAGGTTAAAGCAAACAAGGCCTTTAAGAACCATATTGTCAGAAAATCATTGTTTAATGTCTGGACAAAATATAAAGACTTGCTGGAAAATAAAACACCAAGGTGGCTTTCACCTTTGGAAGCCAAGGCCCGAAAAAGACCCAATATGGAGGCTAAATGGCCAAAATATTGGGAAATACTAGAAAAGGATGGAGACAATTGGAAATTGCAGAGTCTGGAGAAAATGAAAGACAAAGTGCGAGATTGGTTACACTACGCTCAGATTAAAGAAGTTTTTAAAAATGATAAGAAACTAGGGTTCCAGGTGGAGAAATCGAAACTAGAAACAGAATTGTTAGAACCAAAGATTAAGGTACTTTCAAGGATGTATAACTTGCTGTTGAAATGGAATACACAAGACGAAACGGTTAAATCGGCTATGATAAGGTGGGCACAGGACATTGGGCATAATATCATGTTTGAGGACTGGGAGAGGTTGTGGAGTAATGGATTGAAATTTACTGCATGTAACGCCCTGAAAGAAAATGTAATGAAAATGATTTATAGATGGTATATGACCCCAGTCAAACTTGCTAAAATTTACCACCTGTCTGATAATAAGTGTTGGAAATGCAAAGAGTGTGAGGGAACGTTCTTCCACCTCTGGTGGACTTGCCCTAAAGTGAAGGCGTTCTGGGAAATGATTTATAATGAACTGAAAAAGGTATTTAAATATACCTTCACTAAGAAACCAGAGGCTTTCCTTTTGGGTATTGTCGGCCAAGGGGTGGCAAAGAAGGACCAGACATTTTTTATGTACGCAACAACAGCAGCAAGGATACTTCTTGCAAAACATTGGAAAACTCAAGATCTACCCACACTGGAAGAATGGCAGATACAACTGATAGACTACATGGAACTGGCTGAAATGACCGGCAAAATCCGTGACCTGGGAGAAGAGAGGATTGAGGAGGACTGGAAGAAATTTAAGAACTATTTACAAAAGTATTGTAACTTGAGTGAATGCTAAATAAGATGCTAGATCAAAATAACTGAGCACCACTAAATTTAGAAGTTTTTAAGAAAATAAGTAAGACTGTGAAATTTAGCTCCTTTTGAGAATTATATGATTATGAAATATAGAAGGGATATAAGAATTTAAATAAGATGATAAATTGCTGACAAAATGTTTCAACGATGAAAATGGGAGCGGGAGATGTGAGGAAGTCCAAAGAAAATGTGAAAATATGTTAAGATCAATGTTACATTGTTTATCATGTTTATTTTTATTGTAAAATTTAATAAATTGCTTTAAAAAAAAAACATAAAACCTGTAAAGTTCATCATAAATCAATATATTTTTTAAAAATAAATACTTTGTATACTTGTAATAACATAAGGAAATAGCATTGAGGACAGGGTCCCACACAATCAGAACATGATGCACGGATTGTTGTTCACAAAAGCTCATGCCATAAAAAATGTGTTAAGTCTTTAAAGTACCCCAGGACTCTTGCTGTTTTTCAAATGAGTCAGGGACGCATGTCAACCACAGTGGTTTCCTCCATAGTTCGAAACAGAAACTGGGTAAACTCAACTGCCGAGTTGACAGCCTTCGAGCACCACCTTAAGAACTGGATGAAACCTGTAGAAGCCCTTTCCCCTGGATCCAACCCACCCCTTCCTTTCGAGTTAACCTAAACCAGCCCTTTCTCTCTCTGAGGAGCCAGCGCACAGGGCTGCACACCCACACCTCGCCCTGCGTGGGCAGGATGGCAGCAGCCAGGAAGGATCCCCTCTCCCTTGTGTGTGTTTACTTGGGAGTAAGCCTCAGTGAGAGAGCTCCTCGGTTTACAGCGGGAAGGGGGGGGCAAGGCAGTCCTCTCCTCAAGGGCGTACACCTCGTCCGCTTGCTTCTTCTCCTTCAGAGATAAAGAGGGAGAGAGAGAAGCCCTGTGTGCTGGCTCCTCAGAGAAAGGGCTGCTTGGGGAGAGAGATCAATCGACAGAAATTGACGAGAAGCAATCACATGATCTACAAGTCGATCCCAATCGACCTGTTGGACAGTGCTGGTCTAGGCAGCGCAGGGCTGGGCTGGCCTGTGTAGCATGAACCATTAATGTTTTCTGCCCTCCGTGTGTGTTTCCATAGGGGCATTTAAAAACACAAGAACTAATGTTGTTGCTTCTAACCCATGGTAAGTTGCCCAGTTTTTACTTCCTGTAAATAAATGCTACAATTACAACAACGAGGTCATCGCTAACTTTGTGGAGCAAACACAGGGATATTGGTCTAAGGTTACCAGCTTTTTTTCAATGAATTCGGGGACGCCTTTCAACTTCAGTAGGAATGATAGGATTTTGTCAGGGGATTGATTTGTAAATCCGGGGACTGTCCCTGGGAAAGGAGGACGTCTGCCAACCTTATATTGGTCTGTGCCGCAGAGCAAGCAACCTACTTGTAGTAAGTACCTGTCGGTAGCATGAAGCTGTCCCCAGTCAAGATTCTGAGAGCGGTTATTGCTTGTTCCTAAATGTAGTTCTTTCCAAGAACATACATATAGTATGTGAGTTCACATGTCTGTGTATATAGACACAATAGCAGATCTAGGTGTGTGTGTGTGTGTGTATGATAAATGTATACATGGCTTTGGTTTTAATTCTTTGTTTGGCATTTTGCTGTTCTTATTCCTGCTGAGCATGTATCTGAGCAAGGCACTCAGAGAAGCATAGATGACTTCAGCCCATGTGTAGCGGTCAAAAATTTAGAGTTGGATTCCTCCTCTGCAGCAGTTGGATTCACAGTCTTTGACTCCATTGTCCCACTTTTCTGCCTGGCAGCATCTTCGTTGTATGAGTAACGAGTTTGGCGTGAGGTGTAGGAGTGTGTTTGCCAGTGACTCATACACTGCAGACGGGCAAAAAATGGGTTGGCATGTGAAGCAGTGAAGAAATAGAGCAGGTCAGTCCATTTAAAGGGCATTGGGATCTGGCAGCCGAGTGAAAACATGCGGTGTGGGAGCCTCTTCCGAACTGAAAGACAGTCACAGGCCTATTTGTGTTCTTAAGGGCTGCTGTTTAATGAGATAATGAGGCATTTCTTGAATTACTGTTCTCCTACGAATGCACGTGTGCATTTTAAACTCACATTTACAAATTTGTCTCAGATTTATTTAATGTGTTACTTTGAGCAGCATCTTTGGGCTGGGTAGAATATCCTGGTTTGATTTTCAGGCTAGAAAGGGTGCTCTCTCTGACCTGGGGGAGAGGGAGGGAGGAGGGTAAAGCAACTCTTCCCCATAACATTTAATTATGAGAATATTCAACTTTTTCCCAAAATGTTTGCTGCTGCTGTTTTCCTGGGGTTGCTTCATTGACACTCCCACTTCTTCTTGCTGGTTTTCTTTCTTTCTGGATCACTAACAGATACACTTGGCCAACTGGAGATCATGTAGCAAATGGTGTCTACATAGCCCATGATGATGTTACTGTGGCAAAGGAATTTGGAGAAAAAGAGACAACGTGGAATCACAGAGCCATAGAATTGTAGTGTCGGAAGGGACCCCGATGGTCATTTAGTCCAGCCCCCTGCACTGCAGGAATCTCAAGGTGACAGGTGGCCATCCAGCCTCTGATTGGAAACCTCCAGGGGAGAGTCCACAACCTTCTGAGGCAGCCTGTTCCCCTGTTAAACATTAGTGGGGCAATGCCACTTGTTTGTGATATTTCCTAAGATTGGTGAGTTCTTTCAGCTCAGCCTGTGTGTCAATAAGAGGATCAAGAATAAACTCGGTAGTAGTGGATTGCTTAATCTAATATTTTCATTATAATCTTTTATGCTTTTTTCCTGTAAATGCTAAAGGGTTTAGCAATTTGAGGTTTATAAGTTCATTCCAAACCCTTGAGCCTACAAACACTTTTGATGTGTGCAGGGAATCTGGGGCTGGGTGTGTCTTAATATGTTTAGCTGAATAAGGACAATACCAGAGTGCTGCATGCATATAGCTTCTGGTAAGCGAGGGTTTCACCTAGTGCTGTGCCAATGTTTTCTCGTTGGAGTTCTCAACCCCCCCCCCCAAAAAAAAACCCAACCCCGTTTGTTTGTGAGTAACTAACTGTTTGGGAGGAAAGGAAAGTCAGGTGGGAGGGAAACAGAATGGAATGGCTAAAACACTGAACAGGCTAGACCAGGGATAGGCAACCTAAGGCCCAGGGGCTGGATGCGGCCCAATCGCCTTCTCAATCCGACCCGCGGACGGTCCGGGAATCAGTGTGCTTTTACATGAGTAGAATGTGTCCTTTTATTTAAAATGCATCTCTGGGTTACTTGTGGGGCATAGGAATTCGTTCATCCCCCCCCCCCAATATAGTCCAGCCCACCACGTGGTCTGAGGGACAGTGGACTGGCCCATGGCTGGAAAAGTTTGCTGACCCCTGGGCTAGACCCTCTGGTCTCAGCGTCTCCAGGGGAAGGAGGAAGTTCTCAATGCAGGTAGCTAAAATGGAGAGAACAAGCTATTTTTACCTCACAAGAATATTTGCTATTGACACGCTCCACCCTCAAGGTGCTGTGTGGTTTGTGTGTCCCAATCACACCCTGCCAGGCTCCGTCTTCTAACTAGGTATCCTCCTCTAGCTTCCAAGCTCCTCCTCTTAAATCTTAGAACTGTTTTACAGTGCCCGACTCATTCCTTTTCAAGCACCATTGAAGTAAATGGGGAAGAAGCAAGTCTGAAGCCCTGTCCCTTTGAAAGGAAACCTCATGGAATGAACTTGTAGTGGGATACTTGCAAGTAAGCGTGCCTAGGGCTGGCATGCACCTTTCCCATATAAACAGTTGCTGGACTGATACAGCTCTTACCTGTGGCTTCTAGAAGCTATCAGCATGTGACTGGCCAGCTAAACCAGGTGAGCCTTGGTAGATTTCCCCTGCGTGCAAAGACAGGCTCCAGCGGATTTAGTGGACATGACCAGTAATGAGTCCAGTGGTCAAGAAGGCGGTTACTGAACATGCTGTAGAGCGCAGTGAGGGGCAGGTGAGGCTCATCTACCTGGGAAGGTAGCCCATCTAGGAGAAGGAAAACTTTGGTCCTAAACCTCCAATGCCTTGAGGGATATCTTTGTAAACCCTACACAAATTCAGAGTGTAGTACCTAAGATGGTTGGATGGTGTCTTGTACAGTTTCCTCCGGCAACTCTGCAGCCAAGCTGGTGCCTAGCATATTGCTCTGCTTTCCTTTGGACCACATGAGTGAAGCCAAGAGGGGGATATTGGTGGCTGGGCAGCCCAGGACCCCCAGACACATGGCCCAGGCTTGTGCACCATGGATGTTGCTAATGTAGCAGTTTGATCTCACCCGTAGAGGCACACTCCATTGTCTCATGAGGCAGACAGATGCCAACATCATGAAGGGCTTGGTACATAGTTCCCATGTGCATAGTCTTGCAGATTCTGTACAATGAATGTTCATAGCGTAGAGCAGGCAGGGAAGAGAATTCCACAATTTGTAAATGTTCAGGGGAATATGTGTGTTCAGATTGGTGTGAGAAAATGAATACCACAATTACACAAGAGTATCTCTGTTTTCAAGTGTGAAATTTTGGAGGATTTTATATGAGATGAGTGGCGTTTAACTGCCTTGCCTAACCTACATATCTGTTGGTCTGCTCTCTTACGCTACAGTTCACTTAACTGGTCTATTACATCCTTGAAGCTAATGTGAATGTACAAATAATTGCTTGCCATGGTTCATGGAGTATCACAGCAATGCCCTGAAGAGGTTAAACTGGGAGTTCAACAGAGATACTAAAGCCCAAGTAAAAATTGCTGCTGAGTTCTTCCGTGCCTGCATCTGCCCATTTTTAACACATCTCCTGCCTCCTTTATACTGGACAATCTGCATAAATAAAGCTTCTATGCTGAAGCATCTTTCTCTGAAACATTCTTTTAAGGGAGGAGAGTCCACCACCTTCCGAGGAAAACATAGAAACTGGCCACAGAAGCTCTATGGCTGTATTAAACTTGTTTTATATACACTGGCTCAGGATGCTTGACATGGGTAAGAAACTACTAATTAGGTATTAGTTAAGTAGAATAGTATTAATAAAGTACACACAGGCTGCAAACTTCAAAGCCTCTGCAACCACTGGCCACAACAACTCTGTCTTCAGTTGACGCAAGCCATTCATAATCCACTGGCTCAAACACCAAGATGTTCTAGAAGGTTTATGGGCCTTTCCAGCTGTTAGTATCCAAGACATAGGGCCCTGTGGATCTGCATGCTACAGGTGGAAAGGAGTTTGGCCAGCACAGATTGTACTGGGTCAGCTGTTTGGACATTGTGTTTGTATAAGATCGATACGTGAATAGCACAATGTGAGTGTAGAGAGAATAAATTAATGGAAATGAACGCAAAAGCTGTTGCACATAAGACACCACGACCAACACATTTGCAAACTCTTGTTCTGATCAGCTATTGAGACAACATAAGCAAAACATTCCAAATGTTTGAAATGTGTTACATAAGTATTGTGCTGTTAACGAAGCCGTATTCTAGAGAGCCAACACATTTCCTTCCCTTTGCATTTCTCTGGAGAACCTGTACTGGTCATCCTACAACATGCATGTAACATCCAGTCAATTCTGTAGGTAACGGTGAGTAGAATAAAGAGCAGTTTGTAGCAATGCCCAAAATAACTTCCCACACTGACTTCTGTTGCCGGTGCCAGGAAACCAAAGAGATTTTTCAAAAGGTTGTTTGGGGTTCGATGCTCATTACTTTACAAGTTATCAGAATTCTTTAACGTAACACTCTGTGGAGTGTTAATAACTTCGAAAGAGACTGGAAACATTTTAAATTGTATTGGAATAATGGAATATAATGTTGGTAATCTTGTTCCTTTATTGAAAATCAGTTTGGCAATTTCCATTGTGTACAAGCAGAAAAGTACTGTTTCCCCTCTTATCGTGCTTCTGTTTCTTGTTCATAGTGATTGATGTTTAGTGTAATATTTGTCTTAAAAACCAATCTACAGCTTCTTGAGACCCTGGCTGGGAAGGGGAGATTCTTTCATGGTATATGAGAGAGAGCTGAAGCAGTGTTGTAGTTTAAAGACAGTGTTACAAATCAAGAATGAGTGGAGTTCAAATCTCGCCTCTGCCCTGAACTCTCCAGGAAGCCTTTGGAGAGCCTCGGCTCAGCTAGAGAGGGAAGAATGTGTTGCCTTTGGTTTTTCCCAATTTCTCATTTTTACAGTGTTGAGTGCCCTTCACTCTCATTTCTGCATAAAGTGTATGCACATTTCTCCTAAAAGACACATTTTAAAAACACAATTGGCTAATACAGTACAGTATTTTTACAAGCCACTGTCTCTAGTATACAGTGGTACCTCTGGTTACATACTTAATTCGTTCTGGAAGTCTGTTCTTAACCTGAAACTGTTCTTAACCTGAAGCACCACTTTATCTAATGGGGCCTTCTGCTGCTGCCGCGCCATTGCTGCGCAATTTCTGTTCCCATCCTGAAGCAAAGTTCTTAACCCGAGGTACAATTTCTGGGTTAGCGGAGTCTGTAACCTGAAGCGTCTGTAACCCGAGGTACCACTGTAATGGGTTTTTGCACAGTAACTGCACTTATATACACATCTTTGTCCACACTTTTATTGGCATTACAAAATACAGAGAAGTGCAAATTCCAAAGGACAGCTATGCTTCGGTCACAGATGGGTTCAGGAAATGTAATTTGGGTGGGTTCACATTAAAACCTGAAGCAAAATTAATTTCTCCTCTAGATTTATCTCCAGTACATGCAGAGACACACAAATAATGTAGGGATAACCAATACTGAACTGTGGGGTTGTTGTAAAGATTACAACAAGATAATGCATGTGAAGAGGAAATAACTGGATAATAAACCTTTTAATTTTTATTTATTTATTTTGTTTATTAAATTTGTGTACCGCCCTATACCCGCAGGTCTCAGGGTGGTTACAACATAAAATCACAATATAAAAACACAAAATACATAATAAAAGCAAAAACAACTACAATCCAATACGACGCCCCCCCAAACCCCACATTTTAAAAGGACATTGGATGTTGCTTAGCCAAAGGCCTGGTGAAAGAAGAAGGCTTTTACCTGGCGCCTAAAGGCATATAATGAAGGCGCCAGGCAAACCTCCGTGGGGACAGCATTTCACAAACAGGGAACAACCTCACATTGTAAGAATTTGTACAAAGTAAGGATGGATGAGTCAGTGCTTGTAGCAAACTCCTTTATCCGTGTGGTGGCTGCATTTACTAGGATGCACTTTTCTTTTCTGATGTACTGTGACATTATGAACATTAGCCTTGTAGCACGTGGAAGTTAAATCCACATCCTTTTCATCATATTAAACGAGGCCGGAAATCTCCGTCACCCTGAACTGATAAATGCACCTGGATAAGAAGAACTGGCAGAAGCCATGCCCTCAGGCCTTCAGATCTCTAGGGAGAAGTATCCTACAGTACACAGACATGGATAACATTGCACAGTACCTCAGCCAAGCCACTCATTAGCACAGAATACAATAGCAGCAGTGTTTATCTAGAGGTGATTATATGGAAATAAATATCTGTTTCTATACACAGAAGACAGCTGTGAGTAGGTGGCTTGCTCCTTCATGTACCTTCTGTCTCTAAAACACTCCACAGAATTTGCCAAACTCTCAATCATAGAAAAGTTTATCTGACACTGGCTGAGACACAATACTAAGTCACAGTTCAGCATTATTAGAACTATCAGTGGTGAGTCTCAGGAGAGTTTTTCATCCGAAATCATGATTTGATCCTCATTTGTCTGAACCAGCCACAGTTGGAGTAAGCTACAATTTCTCTAAATGACGGTATATTTCAGTGTAGAAGACAGTGCTTTTTGCTAAAAAAAAAAAATTAGGCAAAAATTGTGTGTCGTCTTCTACACGGATGGTGAATGCAGATGGGGGAACGTGCGATTAATGGCAGCAGCAAGCAGGAGACTGGCAGCGGTGATTGGGCGGGTGATTGGTGGCTGCAGCAAGGCCTGCTGGCGATTGGTGGCTATGGCAAGTAGGTGAGTGGGCTGTTGTTGGTGGCGAGTGGGCAGACGATTGGCGGCTGTGGTGAGGTGTGCAATTGGCAGTGGCTGTGGCAAGCGATCGGCAGTGGCGGGCAGGCGGGTGAGCAAATGGCGGAAGTGACCTCCCCCACCCCCCAAAACGCTAAACAACTTGATTTCTTAATTTTGGGTTAAAAAACATAGGGGTCGTCTTATACATGGAGGCGTATTATACACGGGAAAATACTGCAGGCTGCGATGGGCAGCAGAGCCAGGTTCACTACAGGCTTAATTGGGGGCAGTTAGTGATGGGATCCACTACACGTGCCCATGTCTTTGACTCATCCTCCTCAGTTTGGGGCAGTTGGTGTGCTTCAGGGAATGGTGTGTCTGAATGTAGAAATAAATGTATGTGACGCAAATTCTGATGTCATGAAGAATCTGCAAAATCAGAAATCAGAACTGAGGTGATCCAGGGATGCAGTCTTGCTACCCAAAGTGCCATCACAAGAAAGTAAACTGTATTGAACTCTGTGTGGCTCACAGCCTTATTATCCTTTGCATCCTTTGTCAGAATCACTTGTGCTTCCAGTACAATACTATCTAGTAGCATTTAGAGGTTTTTTTTTGGGGGGGGAGGGGAGACCAGCAGAGCAATCAGTGTTGTGGGGCAATATATTTTCCCCTCATAATACTAGAACTTTGGGATCACCCAGTACAGTGGTACCTCGGGTTAAGTACTTACTTCATTCTGGAGGTCTGTTCTTAACCTGAAACTGTTCTTAACCTGGAGACCACTTTAGCTAATGGGGCCTCCTGCTGCTGCTGTGCCACCGAAGCACGATTTCTGTTCTCAACCTGAAGCAAAGTTCTTAACCCGAGGTACTATTTCTGGGTTAGCGGAGTCTGTAACCTGAAGCGTATGTAACCCGAGGTACCACTGTACTCAAAGTGATTAGTAATAGATGCAGAAAAAATACATTTTCATCGAATGTGTAGTTAGATTATTTACTGCTAAGACATATCACTAGTTCAGATGGCTTTCCAAGTGGGCAAGGAATATGCTCAGAAGATATGTCTTAAGGTTTGTTAGCTATGATTAACTGCATGTTCAGAGGAACAGAAAGCTGCCTTGCACTGAATGAGACCACTGATCCATGTGGCTCAGAAGTTGCTCTCTGGGGTTTCAGGCAAGAATTTCTTCCAGTCCTACCTGGAGATGCCAGGAATTGAACCTGGGACCTTCTGCATGCAAAGCAGATACTCCCCCATTGAGAATAGAGCCCGTAGAGTCAGCATATCTGAGTGTCAAATGCAAGGGACGCAAGGCAGGAGAGGTGGCTGTTTCCATGCCTTGTTTCTGATCTTCCCAGAAGCTTCTGGGTGGTGCTGTTGGAAACAGCTTGGAATGCATGAACCTTTGTATCTGCAGGGCAGCTCTTAAACTTCACTCTCTCTGCTTGGGAGAAGGATGTCGGGAGGAAAGGAAGGAAGCTGCCTTATACTGTAGTGTGTTATCCATCTAGGTAAGTGTTGTCTACCTGGACTAGCAACAGCTCTCCCAAGGACACAGATAAATGTATTTCATATTACAGTAACAGAGTCTCATGAGTTCAATATCATGCACAAAATGATTCTGCTGTTTGCAAGGGCTCAAGAAGAAGATGACCAGAAATGGGTTATATGTGCTACAAGATTGATCATGAGTAAGTAAAACAGAAGTACAAGTTGGCCCAAAGGCTGCTGCCTTGTAATTTGTTTTTGTTGTAAATTTGCTACGCTTAATGAAGGGTGCCTTTTCTAACCAGTGTGTGCTTTCTCTACTGTGGGAAGGATACACTGCTTGTGATATTAATAGTAATATTGCAGTATGATGGCAATGAGCCATCTCAGAACAAGCGAGCAGTTGGGTTTGGAATTAATGAAGGAGAAGGTAAAATAAAAGGCTTATAAATCAGTTGATGGAAAAGCTATGTGGCAAGCTTGCGGGTGAGGCAAGGCAGATGCACAGCAAAATGAAGGCGGTCTGAGCAAGTACAAACCGTCGCAACAGCAGAGTCCCCTAATCCTTTGCCCAGCAAACAAGCCAAATCTGGACACTTAAAGAAGTTGGGGACGTGTTGGCTGATGCATTCTGACCTGTCGCTGATGGTGTGGCTTTAGTTTCTGCTGTTGACTGTAATCGGTTTTATGCTACACAGACTGAATTCGTCCTTGATTTTTCTCAGGTACCATGTTGAGGATTTGCTGCAGACTTGAGTCCTGACATTAGCACCACAAACCTTTAAAAATATTACAGAAATGGAGAATAGATTGCAAAACATACTTATATTTAGGTTACCAGAAGAATTATAGAATTCTTGAGTTGAAAGGCACCTTGATGGTCATCTAGTCTAACCCCCTGCAGTACAGAAATCTCAGCACCTGAACACTTTTTTAAAAACCTGCAACCTACTGGATTTTTTCAACTAAGTTTTACACAGAAATTAATGAGCATGACTGAAGTTAGGTCCCTCAATTTCAGTAGGTCATCTGAGTAAAACTTAGATGAATACCACTTACTAAGTCTAGATCAGCTGAACAAAGCCATTTTATTCAGTCCTAATAAAAATGTATCAGGGAGAGATGCTTCAGAATAGATGCTTTATTTATACAGATTGTTTCTCCAGTTTAAAGGAGGAAGGAAATATGTTAAAAGTGGGCAGGTGCAGGCATGGAAAGAATCTGTAGCAATTATTACTTGGGCTTTAGCATCTCAGTTGAACTCTCAGTTTAACCACTTCAGGGCATTGCTGTGATTCTCCATGAACCATGGCAAGCAATTATTTTGTACATTCTCATTAGCTTTAGGGACATAATAGGCCAGTTCAGAGCATGTGTAGGTTGGCTGTATTCATCGCAGCAGAATTTTTTTATCAGCTCATCTGTCCATTTCAGGTGTCCTGCAATTTTAAATCCAGAAAATTGATTTCAAGCAGTCTCAGTAAAGATGTGAAGTTGATATAGAATCATAGAATTGTAGAGTTGGAGGGGACTGTGAGGGTCATCTAGTCCAACCCCTGCAATGCAAGTATCTCAACTGAAGCATCCATGGCAGATGGCCATCCAACCTCTGCTTAAAAACCTCAATGGAAAGAGAGTCCACAGCCTCCCAAGGGAATCCATTCCACTGTTGAGCAGCTCTTACCGTCAGAACATTCTTCCTCATGTTTAGTTGGAACCTCCTTTATTGTAGCTTGAATCTGTTGGTTCAAGCCCTTCCCTCCAGAGCAGGAGAAAACAAGCCTGCTCCCTCTTCCATGTGACAGCCCTTGAGATATTTGAAGAAGGCTCTCATATGTCACCCCAGTCTCCTCTTTTCCAGGCTAAACATGCCCAGCTCCCTCAAGTGTTCCTCGAGGGTCAGGTCAAGGTCACCCAGTGAACCTTGTGGCTGAGTGGAGATTTGAACCTGGATGTCCCTGGTCTGTGCTCAAGTGTCCCCCACCCCACCCCACAGATGCAACTATAGTGAGCTGCAGTGCCATGATCTCCTTATATAAGAAATTTGAAAAAGGTCAGGTTCTTATTCAGCCAGCTGAAGCACCATGAGATTGTTTTTTGAGGGAGGCAGGTTTTATTTTATGACAAGCTGCTGTGTGTTTATATTTTATAGTTGGCCTCTCTTGGCAGCTTCTCTTTATTGAGTTAGTACAGCATAGTGGCTATCAGTTAAGAAGTTCCCATTTCAGATCTCACCTCTTCTGCCTTAAATATGTGATGTCATCTGACTTGGCTCACCATCTGTGGGTCCTTGCTGCGGGATCACATTCATCCAGTGCTTTACCAACTGCACTGGCTCCCGGTGGAGTACAGGGTCAGGTTTAAGGTGCTGGTTTTGACCTTTAAAGCCCTATGCGGCCTAGAACCCTCGTACCGACGAGACCGCCTCTCCTGGTATGCCCCATGCAGGACCTTAAGGTCCACAAATGACAACATTTTGGAGGTCCCAGGTCGCAAGGTGGTTAGATTGGTCTCAACTAGGGCCAGGGCCTTTTCAGTACTGGCCCCGACTTGGTGGAACGCTCTTCACAAGAGACAAGGGCCCTGCAGGACTTGACATCTTTCCGCAGGGCCTACAAGACAGAGCTGTTCCGCCTGGCCTTTGGTTTGGACCTAGTCTGACCCTTATATTTCCCTCCCCTTATGGTCTTGATCTATCATCTACTTTTAAAATGAGGCTGCATTTTAAATTGCATTTTAACCTGTATTTTAAATTGGTTTTTTCCCCTTCTTTTCCCCCTATTATGTTTTTACTGTGATTTTATTGGTGTTAGCCACCCTGAGCCTGGCTCTGGCCAGGGAGGGCAGGGTATAAATAAAATTTATTAGTATTATTATTATTATTATTAGTAGTAGTAGTATTATTATTAGGGATAATGGTGACTTTACATTGCAGGGGTGTGGAAAAGATTCTTTAAAAGATGAAAGATGTACAGGAAGAACTTTGAGCACTCAGAAGCAGCGCTATATAAAATTGCATTATAAATGCTGAATCTTTTAAATTTTTGGATAATTAAAGATTGCTTAATTAAAGTGGTCTTCCCTGAAAGAAAAGACCCTGCATACAGAGAACTGGTATGTAGGTTTTCACATCCCCCACTAGGAAACAGCTTTCAGATATTCAGCCTGAAAGAAGAGCTTTGTCACTTGAGGTTTATGGCTGTGCCTTTGCCTAGGAGTAGAGGCAAAGTGACTCCTGCTCTTTCAAAATCGGTGAGTTGTTTATGCTCACGAGATTGTCCTCATTCACCCTACAAATGATCTTGTTTTTATTTCTGCTAGAAGTGCTTCAGTTGGCAGCAGGGACTGGGTGTACAGCTTCCCTTCCTCTCCCCCATGCCGTTTTGGGTCCCTGTAGGGTAATTAAGAGGGGACCTTTTCAAGATAGTAGCATATTTCATGCAGGCTAATGCAGGAGTGGTAATTAAATGATTTGCTTTTTATGTGGGGTCTTGCCAAGACTCTCTTGGCAGTGAGATGCAAGCCTCCGTCACCAGCTGACAAGTCTCAGCAATAACCTGTAGTAAATAGTGATAAAAGCTGCGCTTCACATGATCTGCACAAGGTGCCTTTCTAATGATGCTTAACTTTTCTGTTCTCCCCCTTATGATATCTGAGCAAACAGAAATACTGTACATTTTTTCAGGATGAAGTCTTCCTTCTGGTAGTGCTGGAGCTGAGTGATGGTCACTGTTGCAAAGACAATGGGACCTCAATAAGCCAACAGTCTGAAAACACCCTGTCCTGGGGGAAACACCTCCAGTCATCTCAGAGTGAGGAAGCAGCTATGCTTCTCCTTTCCACTTCCCCTCCTCTGAAACCAGCATGCTTATGGCAGCTGAAGCTGAGGGCGGGCAAAGCAAGGAAGATGCCTTGCTCAAGTTGTCTATAAGCTGAAAATGATTGCCTTGTATTAATGACAACGACTAATAATGGTTGATCATGAATCTAAATTATTGCTGGGGCAAGCAGGGACACCGCTGTAGAAATGGGTTCCTAAATGTCATTGCTCTTCCTTTTTGCCGCTGAGATTCCCTCCTCCAAAGGCCCAGCGCAAAGTCCAGTTCAATACTTTGTCCTCTTGGCCAGTTTTCTCTCCTTCTTTCACTCCCTGGGGTTGGGGAGGGCCAACTGGAGCTGCCGCTCACCTGGGGCCGGTTGGCAAGGGAGACATTTGTTTCAAACCTCCACTCTCAAAGGAAGTTGCGTTATATATGAGGTTTGCGTGGCTGCCACATAATAAAAGGTGGGACTTAACCGGGTAGGATCCTGCTAGGAAACAAATGGAAAAAATTGGCCAGCATTACAAGTTCAGCCATTTGGTGTTTTAAAAACCGCTGCAATGTGGGTTCGGTGGTTCTTAATTGTCATCTTGATTGTGATTGTAAGCTGTTGGTTTTTAATACAGTAATGCTGCAACTTATGCTGCGGTTGCATTCCAGGGATCGTGCCTAAAGCCCTAATTGTTTCTAGTCAAAACCCATTGGCTTCAGTGGTGGTTGGGATTGCCAAAGTCATTTTTCCTGGAAACCCACCTCCTTTCCACTTCTTTTTATTTTTTATTTACCACATATGTAAAGCTGACGGCACACAAGTTAAATGCATGTAAGTTGTGGGCCTACTGTCTTGTGTTTTAATGTTGTAACCTGCCCTGTGACCTTAGGGTGAAGGGCAGACAAGGAATAAATCAAACCAACCAACCAATATGGATCTCTTTTCTAAAAGGTTGTTTCAAAGATGACCGCATTGTATTCTGGACTTGGATGTTTTCCACTTACTTTATGGAGAAATGGGCCCCCCGGCAAGATGACATGCTCTTCTATGTCCGAAGGAAACTGTCATACGTTGGTGGAGACAATACAGATGGGAAGAAGGTAAGTTGGGTAATGGAATCTCACACCCAAGAGGCACAGTTTCCTTCAGGTTAAGTGCAATTTGTGTTTTGGCACTGCCTGCATTCTGAGCAATGCTGTGTGTCGAGAGATGCCGTAAAGCTTGGATAGACTCTTGGGATGTGCTGGCTTATAAAAATTAAAGATATTTTTACATGAAATATTTGGCCATCATGATCTTAGGCAATGAAATGGGAAAGAATACTACAATTATGTGCTCTGGGGTGCTTTGCCACGTTATAGCACTTAGAACCCGGAGGCCATTTGTATGACAGTCTGTGCTTGCGATCATGTGGTAGGTATTAGCTCATGTTATAAAATTCTAGAGGAAATGAAACATACCCACTTAACAACCACTCACCACATTTCCCTGAATATAAAGTTTGTGAAGCTGGCCACAAGTACCCTTAAATCGACCTGATTTGGAGCTATTTTGTGATGATTAAAAAATCCACTTGGAAGTCAGAAGACAAATGCATTTTGTTTCTAGATTGGACATTATGAAATGTAAAGATTGTAACCTGATGTTGTTGTTGTTTTTCAAAAGTGATTGTATGATATAGCTCATGGGTAGCAAACATTTCTCAGCCAGAGACTTGCGTTCCCTCACAGGCAATCTTCTGGGGGATGGATGGCAGTGATGGGCAGGGGCAGAAGTGGGTCAGGCTATGGGCAACAGATGCAACAGGGCACATTCAACTGTGAATAGTCCAATGTTTCTACTCTCTCTCTCTCTCTTCTCCCTCCAGGCAAACAAGAGCCATTCTTGCAGTTCAGGGATACATTCCAGCCAGGCAAAACCAGAGCAAGGCGAGAGGGGCCTGGTCTTGGGAGAGTCTCAAGGGCTAACTAGAGAGACTGGGAGGACCACAGTCCATCCCTGGGCTTCGTATTTCCCAGCCCTAGACTTAAGGGCTGCAATAGAGACTTCAGGGCTTTGCTCACGTTTATTCTCATAGAGAACACCGTTCCATTTGTGAGAGAGCAGCAAATCACACATATTCTGTATCAAAACACATTGACGCAACGTGAAGAACTGTCTCTGTGAGACAGGAATTGTTTCTGTGTATATTTATGTACTTGTGAATACTCATACCTTGGTTTTTGAACAGCTTAGTTCTTGAATGTTTTGGCTCCCGGATGCCGCAAACCTGGAAGTGACTGTTCTGGTTTGCGAACTGTTTTTGGAAGCCAAATGTCTGACGGGGCTTTTGCGGCTTCTGATCGGCTGCAGGAGCTTGCTAGCTGCAATTTGGTTTCCAAATGTTTTGGAAGTTGAACGGACTTCTGGAACGGATTACGTTCGACTTCCAAGGTACAACTATATTTGAAACTTCCTGGTACCTGAGAATTTGCTCAGAGTCAAGGCTATACCACAGTGGATTTCAGAATGTGTTCTGGAGAGCTCTTGGAGTTCCTCAGAAGCTTCTTGAGGTGGGCTGCATTCATGAGAAGCATTCATGAGAAGCTTTTTCCCTGACAAAGAGCTTGCCCAGTCCTGGCACCTTTCCCCTGCCATATGCAGCTACCAGAGAATGCTGGTTGGGTCAGGGCACATGCTCAGTTTATGTGGCACTAGACCCTGTGTGAGGGACGCGGGTGGCGCTGTGGGTTAAACCACAGAGCCTAGGACTTGCAGATCAGAAGGTCGGTGGTTCGAATCCCCGCAACGGTCCCTGCTCCTGCCAACCTAGCAGTTTGAAAGCATGTCAAAGTGCAAGTAGATAATAGGTACCGCTCCGGCGGGAAGGTAAACGGCGTTTCCGTGCGCTGCTCTGGTTTGCCAGAAGCGGCTTAGTCATGCTGGACACATGACCCGGAAGCTGTACGCCGGCTCCCTCGGCCAATAAAGCGAGATGAGAGCCGCAACCCCAGAGTCGGCCACAACTGGACCTAATGGTCAGGGGCCCCTTTACCTTTACCTAGACCCTGTGTGAGGTGCACAGGAATTCCTCAGCATGCACCTCTAAGCAACAGAAGGTAGAAAAAAATGTTTGAAGAACTATTGCACAGGGCTATACATTCCTCTCTTTCTAGGATATTTGTTATCCTAAATCTGGACTACTCTGTTTCTCTTAGAACTGCAGGAGAGGAAATAAAATGGCTCTTCTAGGCATCTGTCAGTATCTCCAACTCATCTGCCCAGGTGAAGAATTGAGTAGGTGGCAGCTGCTGTGGCAGCATCAATGTGCTGGGGGAAATAAGGCAAGCCAGGGAGTGGGAGAGATGGAGTGAAGAGCTATCGAGCGAAGCAGGAAATGGGGAAGGCTGGAGCAGAAGAGAAGCGGGAAAATATACATGAGTCATTCCCTCCTTTACTTAGGTATCACTAACCCCACTTCTAGTAGCGTATTCTTTCCTTCTGATAGGTTAAAAGCTTGATTTAGTGATAGATTACAGGTTGATGAAATGTCTCTTCCTTTTTATGAGTCTCGTTTAAGGCAAAGTGCAACCAGATGTTTATATGATAATGTATATTGATTTGACATAAAATGCGACCTGAAAGCTGGAAGCACTGTATAGAGTAAATCTTCTCACCAGTGCAGAGGTGGTTGTGTGAGGAGGAGGAGGATGCAAAATTTTCCATTTCCTGCAGAATGATTGCTTCCTGTCATGGCAGAAATGTGGATCTGTGCATGCTTGTGTTGGCTCATTGTGGCATAGGTAGCTGTGGCAATTTTGTTTTCAATGAGAGAGGAGAAAGTGGCAGCTTGATATGCCATCAATTTGTGGCCTAAGTTGGAGAAAATGAGAAATCACAGTGTTTGGAGGTGACAAGACAGTGGGGAGGAAGGAGAACCTCCTTTGGCTCTCTTTGCTTCTCCTACCATGGCTGATCTTGGGTCTTCAACACAGTGGAACAGTCGGTGCCCTGAACCCATGTGGTGAGAGCCCCTAGATATGTAGACGAGGGATGGCCACCTTCTGTGTTCTTGGAAGCCCCTCTTTTCCTGACTGTGGCCTGGTGTAAGGCTCTACAATAAGATGAGCAGAAAGAGCTCTGCGTGTGCTTACCGTGTGGACACTGCTGGGATGTTGCATTCGACCCCAAACAAAGATGTATTGTTAACATGGGAAGCATATTTCTTTCCCTTGGCAAGTGGCACCTTCTTCTGCCCATCTCTCTGCCCAGCTCCTCTTCCCCTTCTCATACTCCACGCTGCGCCTGCAAAAAACAAACTGTGCAAACATTCTTATTTTCACATAAGTTGTCCATAAAATAATGTTATTGATTTAGAATAATTTTATAAACTACTTAATCAGACACAACCCTGAGTTGTGTTTATGTAAAATATAATAAAATAATTATCAGTGCTATATGAATAAAACCACACTGCCTTTTTGTATGCATTTTGCTTTTGTTTTTTAATTATTTCTCTGAACTGGGAACTGTGTTTTTGTCAAACTTTGAGAAGTGCAAAAACCAAAGAAGATTAGTCTGGGATGTGCAAATCAAGTCACTTCACTTGAAATTGTGGACTGGACAAATCCTTGAGCATCCCCAATGGCTGCTGTGCCCTTATGGAGAAAGTGGTCATCCTCCATAGTCCCTTGATCCTTTCAATTACTTTTCCTTGCTGAAACATGGCCTTCCTCCCTTTGACACAGCCCACCAATGCTGCCTCCTCCTCCTCCCCTGCTCCTCACCCCCCACATCCCTATCCTGCTGCTTTTTTACCCTCTGCTGTCCTTTGCATCCCCATGTTGCTGTTCTCTGTCACCCTCCTGATGTCTGGCTAGTCACCTTCCTCGGCAACAGTGCCCATTCTCTGCAGTGAGGTGAAATTTCAACATTCATGTGGCTAGTCCCTCTAACCTAGCTGCCTCCCTGTCTCCTCTCCCTTTCCTCTTCCTTCAGTCTTTGCCTCTGAACTGATTCTCAGCACACACTGCCTTGGGCTCTCTCTGGATCTTGGCTTCACTAAGGGCTGCTTTGTGCCTGACCTCTCTGGTGTGGAAATCTTGTGTCTCCTTGAAAGTCACGCACTGTCTGTCCTCCTCATGTGGTCCTTCTATGGTCCACTCATCCAGCAGCCTTCTCGGAAGCATTATCCTGTCTTCTCCTGTTGTCCTCCTCCCAGTGTCAAATCTGGAAGCCCCTAGTCATGAACCGGCCCATGGGCGGTGGATACAGATTCAGTCGTTCTGACTCCAGGAACGAGGCAGTTGAGTAGCTCGGCAGCTGTATCCATGACTGAGCAGTCCTATTTAGGATCCACTCTGCTCACCCTGAATAGGGGCAAGGGCTAGAAAAGGCGCCCGAAACATAGTCTGCCTCCCTTTTCCCCTGACTGGATAACTGCGCCCAGTGGGGTCACCACTCAGCGATCACAAAAGACAATTGAAATTTGGAACATGGAATATACGGACTTTGTTGGATAACACAGACAAGGAGTGTTCCAAACACAGAACTGCCATCATCACAAGTGACATTTTAACATTAATATTGCAGCGCTTCAAGAAACTCGAATAGCAGAAGAGGGACAACTGAAGGAAGAAAAAGGAGGCTACAGATTCTTTTGGAAAGGTCTGCATGAACAAGAACATTGAATACATGAAGTAGGCTTTGCTATCAAAAATGATCTTGTGAAGCTCTTGTCAGAAGTCCCTACTGGCATTAATGAGCGACTTTCAAACCTTTGAATAAAACTCACCCAAAACCAACAGGCTACTATTCTAAGCGCTTATGCACCAACACTGGATGCCGATGAAGACATTAAAGACAATTTTTATTCTCAGCTGGATGCCACCCTGATTTTCATGCAAGAGTTGGGCGAGATTTCGATCTGTGTCCTGGGACGATTGGGAAAGAAGGAATTGGCAACAGCAACCAGAACAGAATCTTACTTTTGGCTATACGTGCAATTCTTCCTGAAATTGAAAAAAAGTTCTTTTTAAGTGCCAACTCAACTATTGCACATGCAATTGCTATAGGAGCCCAACTCCTCCCAGTCTGTTCAATAACCTCCATAGCCTCCTGTTGAGAAATGTCTGGTGCTGCATTCTGGAATTGCAAAAACAGCTTATTTATTGCAATTCTTTGGGTTTAATGTGGATAAGCTGTGAAATGAGTGGAACTTCTAGGCAGCCTTGAGCTATAACACCTCTCATATTAAATTTTAAAAGGGGGGAGGAGAGAGTTTGGGAGCAGGTTGAGTTAAAGTCCAAAGGGATTTCATAATGGTTACTTTGAATTAGAGTAGTGGTGGCACCACTGCTTCTTATCACTGTTCCTCTCAGTCTCAGAAAAGAATTGCAAAAGACTTGTGATAATCTGAGGTTCAAACCCAATTTTTGGAAGTTACAACCTTGAATGACCACTGCTTTGAATAATCTCCCTGCCCTTCTCCTTTGCTTATGTTTCTTGACTGTGAGCCTGTGGGCAGGGGCTACCTTTGCTTTTAATAAATTTGTAGCCACTCAAATATGAGTTTCCCCGTTACTTAAAGACACCTTTTGTTTTTTCCCCCTCAGCAGGTTGAAGTGGAAGTGTACCGCAGGGATTCTAAAAAGCTGCCTGGCCTGGGAGATCCAGATATCGACTGGGAGGAAAGTGTCTGCTTGAACCTTATCCTGCAAAAGGTAGCCTAACCTTTCTGTTTCTCCAGGCGTTGATTTATTAATATAGGAAGCCCCTTCCCTTTATGGAACACAGATATTTTGTCTGTGTGTGGTTGTGATGGGAAGGCGGTTTCATGGGCCCTGTGCCCTTTGCTTCATACGGATATAGGATTTTCATCTGTCCAAAATTGCCTGCGTTTTGGACAGCCGGGCTGCCTGGTCAAGGGCAAAGGCTGTAGAGCATTTCCTTTGCATGCAGAAGGCTCACTTCCTGGCATCTCCAGATAGGGGTGGGAATGTCTCCGGCCTGAGATACTGGAGAGCCGCTGCCAGTCAGTGTTGACAATATTGAGTTAAATGGTATAAGGCTGCATCCAAGGTGGTCATCCATATATGAGCTCTTCATGGAGTGCTGGGGCTTATGTGTCGCTTGTGAATTGATGGTGACCTGTGTTGCTTGTTGCGCCAAGCTGGAAGAAGGCATCTAAGGAATCAGTCAAAGGCCAATGGTGCCTGCCATTTCCAGATGCAGCTTTGTTTCCTAGCTGGCTGCAAGGCAAGACCAGTATTTTGGGGATTATTTTGAAGAAGCATCGTCCTTCTCCTTAGTGCAAATAGGATAATGTAATGGAAGCTGTCCAGCAGGCCCAAGAAGGGAAAAGAGAGAACTTCTTAAAGTGCCTTCTTGGGGTGATAATAGAAATATTGAATAGTAGGGTTGGAAAGAACAGTACCCTGAAGGTCATCTTGTCCAGGCCCCTGCAATACAGGAATGTTCCTTAAGTTTGGAAAGAAAATCAGCTCTGTCCCAGAATTTGCATTCAGAGGTGACAACTTGATTTTCCTCAGGGGAGGGGATGGGGAGCCCAACTTCAGTGCTTCTCAAATATTTAAGGGTAAAGGGAGAGGATCCAGAGGCTGACTGTGCCACTTACCTTCCATTATTCAGTAGCATGGCAGGTAGAGGCACAAGAACCAGTCTCTTGGATTTTGTGACATAATCATTCCTCTGCTGAGCCAGTTCATGTGTCTGGGCTCTGCTCTTCTCATATCCACAATCACTAACCCACATCCATCACATAAACCTCAGAGGTCCAGCTTTACTCCATTCTGTGTGTGCCCTTCTGTATGTAGCTTTTGCTAATGCCTTGTCTATTTTTTCTTAGCGTTGTAAGTGTCTAGTAACTGTCCAAACCACCAAAAAG
The DNA here is from genome assembly GCF_964106645.2 of Podarcis pityusensis. Lineage (NCBI taxonomy): Eukaryota > Metazoa > Chordata > Lepidosauria > Squamata > Lacertidae > Podarcis > Podarcis pityusensis. Next base: position 97,442,164 of record NC_138032.1, on the reverse strand, counting down.
AAAGTGTTCAGGTATTCTCTTAAATCAGGGGTGGTGAACTTCTGGCTTTTCCAGTGTTGGACTTCATCCCTCATCATTCTCAGCCTTTATGATTGATTCTCAGGTTTGGTAGGGGTCCAGCAACATCTGGGCAGTCACAGGTTCTCTACCCTGGTTCTAAATAATACATATGTTAGGAAGATGGAAACTACTTACTTGTGGGTTCATTCCATAGCAGTAATAAAGTGTATAAATGACTGCAATGGCATTGGCAGGTGTGATCACATGGGACTGTTCATCCTGGGATTGTCCAAACTGTGGGAAAGGTCCATGTGATCAGCCCTAGTCACTCTGGATATGTTCCTATGTAATGCTAAGCCATCATTGGTCTTAAAACAAGGTTTGTTCAGCAAACCATGAGTTGTCTCACTGATGAGCCATGACTTTTGCCCCCATAGTTTGTTTTGTTTTCCATTTGTTCTTCGGTTGTGTCTTTGTAGCTTGGTGTTTGGAGATAAGGTGGCCACACAAACCTAAGCACGACTGTTGAAGACTGGATTTTCCGAATCTTAACATTCTTGTTTAACCATGGTTAATTGGGCCACCTTGGTCGTCTCTTCCACCCTGGTTGTGTTCCTACATAATGCTAAGCCATTGTTGGTTTTAAACCTTGATTTAATATTTTTATTTCTGGAAGACCCTGACCTCAAACCACACAGATTCTGTTTTTAATGCATATCAATGCAAAATATATGTCTGTGTAATTTACTGTAATCATACATTGGCTGTGCACCAGTGGACAACCATTCTGAATTATATCAGCTATAGATGAGAACAATTGCTGGTGAGATTACTATGTTGGAATATACACAGTTCTAGGTTGAGCTGGCGCCTGTCATTTCTGATCTAGAAGACAATTGTCTCCTATTGTGTCAGCTTAGCAGCTCCTGCCTTAGCTGTTGCATAGTATGTTGGAGTACAGAGACAGATCTTTGTTTCCACTTAATTGACAGTCTAGACTTCTCTGCAGTTTTATTACTCATTGAAGATGCTAGACATCATGTACACCCTGGGAGTTTTCTTGCTCAAAATTTGGAATCTTGACTTTTTTTAAAAAAAAGAGAGAGAAATGATTCAGTTTTTAAAGCTGTTACATTGTTGATTTACATTTACCGTATTTTTCGCTCTATAAGACGCACCAGACCACAAGACGCACCTCGTTTTTGGAGGAGGAAAACAAGAAAAAAAATATTCTGAATCTCAGAAGCCAGAACAGCAAGAGGGATCACTGCACAGTGAAAGCAGCAATCCCTCTTGCTGTTCTGGCTTCTATGATAGCTGCGCAGCCTGCATTCGCTCCATAAGACGCACACACATTTCCCCTTACTTTTTGGAAGGGAAAAAGTGAGTCTTATAGAGCAAAAAAATACGGTAGTTTTAATCTGTGGTTTTAGCTGACTTGAGCACTCTTTAAGGAAAGACTGGATTCAGATTCCATAAAATAGATGTTGGGTCATTCTAGAATGTTTGTCATGTGCTGTGTTCCCTTTTTTTAGCCCAACAATATTTAATTGTTAGATCAGTCAACTAAAAAAGCAGGAACCCATCTCTGGTGGTCAATTTTCATTTGGGGGAGCTAAAAGTTAATGGTTCACCTCCTTGCTATTGAGGCTGTTTTGATTCTGGTGTACTGCTACAATAGACAATTAAAAAGAAGACATGAAAAACGACATAAGTAAAATAAGCTATCTTACCCTTCTGTATATTGAGAGTGTGACAGAATTCAAACGCATCATCAAAAAGCAGGTAACTTCTCAACTACAGTGGTACCTCAGGTTACATACACTTCAGGTTACAAACTCCGCTAACCCAGCAATAGTACCTCAGGTTAAGAACTTTGCTTCAGGATGAGAACTCCGGTGGCGTAGCAGCAGCAGGAGGCCCCATTAGCTAAAGTGGTGCTTCGAGTTAAGAACAGTTTCAGGTTAAGAACGGAGCTCCGGAACGAATTAAGTGCTTAACCCAAGGTGCCACTGTACAAAATTTTGAAGATGGTGTCTGCACTTAAAACAAATAAAATCCCTCTGGCCCCCCCCCCCCCCCCAGGTTTCAGATGTGCGGATGTAGCTTTCTGTTCCCCTTTCAGACTGGTTTTGCCCTTGGAGAAGTCCTCCTCTTTCTGTTGGCCTTTGTTCTCTGGCCTGCTATATTTATTGTCACAGAGTAGGGATATTAAAGTTGTGATGGCGAAACCTCTGCAGGTAGAAGTGTCTCTGGCTGCCACTGGCCAGAGGGGCCAACTCCCTGGGGCCTGAGCACCCACAAAATTCTCCATGAAGGGACTGAGCGCCCACAAATTTCAGTGCCACTGAATTGCACGCTGCATTGCACCCGCGACCTCGGGCACCCATGATTGGGGGCCAGGCTGGCACTCCTGCCCTTGGCTGACCTGCTCTGATCTTAGGAAGGGTCAAGGTAAGCAGAAAGGTCTGGCAAAGGAGGAGTAGAGGAAAGAGGAAACAGGTAGCTCAGAACAAGAGGAGACAGCATGATCCTCGTTTGATAAAAGTGCTGTTTTTGAACTAGGCTGTGTGTGTCCTGGGAGGAGGGTCTCTGCAGAGCAGTTAGACATTGACTGCGGAAGGAACTTGCCTTTAAAAAGCAGACCAGAGTATTTATGAATCAGAGAGGAAATGGAAACTGGAAGGTCACATTTTCTCCTCTAGTTGCTGACGCTGGGGAGCAAAGCTTATTGAAAAAGCTGTTAAGGGTGTCATTCTGCTTTGGTTGTGTACAACCATTAATGCTTCTTTTCCAATGCCTTGGTGTTGTTTCAGCTGGATTACATAGTGACTTGTGCGGTGTGTACTCGTTCAGATGGAGGGGATATCCACATTCATAAAAAGAAATCCCAGGTGAGAAGTGCAGCTCATCGTGAGAAACTTGAAGGGACAGCCTTGATCTCAGCCCCTTTCCCTTCATGTACATGCCAGTATCCATGCAGCAAGCTAATAACATCTTCCAAATGGTTTCTTCCAGCAAGTCTTTGCATCTCCAAGTAAGCACCCTATGGATAGCAAAGGGGAGGAATCGAAGATCAGCTATCCAAACATATTTTTTATGATTGACAACTTTGAAGAGGTAGGTCGCTCACAAGAACAGATGCCATTTCTTGTGCTCATCTTTAATTTCAAATAGTTGTGGTAGCTCCAGCCAACAGTGCTGTGTTTACTTAATGTAACTGCACTGCATGGGAACATCTGGACACATCTGAGTTTGTTTCCTCTACTTGTATTCCTTTTCCTTAGAAAGCTTGGAGCAGATTATGTGGGGCTCCTGACGGTCTCCCCTCTGAGCCTAGGCTGGCTCTTGGCTTCTCTGTTGGTACAGAGGACCTGTAAACATAGAGGAACCTTACCTACATGTGTTAATCACTTGCAGACAGACATATGCAAAATACTGTAAAGCAAGTTCAAAGCCCAAAGGAAAGACTTGGAAAAGCTCAATAACTGTTTAACCTGGTTAAATAAAATGCATGTCAAAATTTTGCAGTATCTTATCAAATAAACCACAGAGCCTAGGGCTTGCCGAGCAGAAGGTTGGCAGTTCGAATCCTTGCGACGAGGTGAGCTCCCGTTGTTCAGTCGCAGCTCCTGCCCACCTAGCAGTTCAAAAGCACGTCACAAGTGCAAGTAGATAAATAGGGAAGGTAAATGGCATTTCCGTGCACTGCTCTGGTTCGCCAGAAGTGGCTTAGTCCTACTGGCCACATGACCCGGAAACTGTATGAAGGCTCCCTCAGCCAATAAAGCGAGATGAGCACCGCAACCCCAAAGTCGTCCATGACTGGACTTAACAGTCAGGGTCCCTTTACCTTTATCAGATATTGCCAAAGGCTTAGAGATTGTCCTTTTCCTTAGACACTCTGAAGGTTGGCCCTGGGCAAAACTGGAGGTTGTTAATCCACCATATCCAGCCCCCCGACCTGCCCTTGCTGGCAGAGCAGAAGCACCTGTGTACTCTTCTGCCCTTCCTCCCCCCCCCTCCTCCTCTTCTTCTTCTTCTTCTTCTTCTTCTTCTTCTTCTTCTTCTTCGCTATTTCTCTCCCATTAGAAATGAAAGGGTCAGTTCTTAAATTTCCCCTGGACTTGAGGGTCTTTGGGGGGAATAAGAAGGGCCCCCCCCATATACCACCTATTGGCTCAGCTGATGACAAGGTGGTGATGGGAGACCTGGTCTCTCTCCCTCTCCCTGTACCTCCCAGGGGTCCAGAGAGAGGACTGAAGCCTCACCATGACTGTGTTGTGTTCCTCAGTGGACAGTAGACCTTATGTCAGCAGAATTGGGAGGGAAGCACTTTCTGATGATTGCCCCCACCCCATGCCCCTTTTAGGAAGAACAGAGGTGTGCTTCAGTGGGGAAGGGGAGATAAATGGAAATTGGTTCCCTCTCTGTTCAGTCACACAACCCTCAATTTCTCTCCTCCCCCCCCCATTATATTGTATTAAGTTATGCTTTGTGAGCATTTTGGGCAATTTCATGTTTAATGCTCTTCCCCCTACTGCCCTTCTTGCTCAAAAAAATAAAATAGGATACATTTTAACTGCTACAAGTTTTAGTGCTTCCAGGCCAATCATTTGGAATTTGCTTTTCTGAAACAAAGTCCTGCATCGTGTGCCTTGAAAAGGACGCTTGTATTTTGCAATCTATGTAAAATAGGCGGCAGCAAATGAAGTTATCTAGAGCTACTGTTTTTTCCTCCTTCTACTAAGTGCAAGTTTTTTGGATGTTCATTTAGGTGTTCAGCGATATGACTGTAGGAGAAGGTGAGATGGTCTGTGTGGAGCTGGTGGCCAGTGACAAAAGCAACACCTTCCAAGGAGTCATCTTCCAGGGATCGATCCGCTACGAAGCCCTCAAGAAGGTCTATGACAACAGGGTGAGAGCCCTGCAGAAATATGGAAAACTATAGGAAAATAAAATAATGGAGATTGATTTGGACTGATAATGAAATGTGTGACACATGATTAAAGCATTTAGGATCCACGATGGAGTGATGGGAAGCCGTTATAGAAATTGTGTATAAGGAAAGAAACTAAGCATGTGGGAATATGTATTTTTCTTTTTCTGAATGTGTGCTTTTTTTGAATTCAAAAAGCATTAAAAAAAAGACAATGGGGTGAGAGCCCTTTTGGTGATGGTCACCTGCCTAGCTAGGTTGATACCTCACAGGTGACTGCACTAGGTATTGCTGCATTTGCCTCATTTATGCCTAAAGTGACTATTGGGAAGTGGGGTGCCTGTTTTCTACAACAACATGGGGGATAAGTTTACCCTGGTCCCTTCCTCATTTTACCTTGTTGTGCTGCACTGCTACAACTCACTGGGAGAAAAGTGCTTATGTGGTCAGGGAGCAGGGAGGGTTCAGTCCCTGTTTACTCCTAAGCCTCTGACTCTTTGAAAGTAAAGCCAGAATTTCTTAAGGAGCCATAAACTGTTACTAGGAGAAGCAAAATCCACTTGAGTTCTCTTGGAAATGTGAAAGGTGTTTGGGTGTAGAAAACTCTCAGTCCAAATGCAGACTGTTGTACCAGCTTCATGCAAAAATGTTCTGTGCATTTCAAGAACTTTCTAGATTATCCTCTGTTTTTAGCCATGTGCCTAAATGGTTGTGTATAAACAAACCAGACTGCCTGGAGAATTCCCTAGGCTTCCACAGATAAGGACCTCACACTAGTTGTCACCCACCTAATACCTGAAGGTGGAAGCTCCTGGAGCAAGATCACCAAAGATGACCTTTAATAAACAAACAGCTTTGTATGAAAGAAGGAAGTCCTTTAGATACAGTGCTGCCACTTTTTCTTTTTCTTTTTTAAGAGTTTGGTAGCTAAAATCAGCACTTCAAATTATATTCAAGACGTAAGTGGAAGGCAGTTAAGATTTTCTAGTGCAGACAAAATATTATCAGATATGCAAGTCCTGGTCCGCAACCTGGTTGCTGCATTCTGAGCCAGCTGAAGTTTCCAGATGTTTTCAAGCGTTCGCCCACATTCAGTTACAGTTATTGAAACTGAACATGGCCAGAACATGGATAAGACTGAAAAGGGCATCTCTGCCCATAGAACGCTGCAGTAGGTATACTGGCCTAAACTAGTGGAAAGTGCTTCACAAATATAAAACAACAGTAAATGCAGACTTGAGAAACAGCAGACACAATAAAATGATCAAAATATAGATCAACATTTTTTTTAAGCAAATGTAGATAATAAAAATACTTGTCTAGGTAAACAGAACTCTCTTTAGCAGGTGTCAATAAGGGTATGATTGTTCTTGCCAAATATTAATAGGCAGGAAGTTCCAGAGAAGAGGAGCTGCCACACTAAAAGGTGAAGTTCTTAAAAGCACGGAATGGACATTAAGGGACAGTTTTAGAAATGCCAGTTCCACAGATCTAAATTATTATTAACCCCTGAGATAACAGAATGCCTCAACCTGGCACCTGAATGACAGCAAGGCAGGCATCAACCTTCCCTGGGCTGGGAATCCCATAACCAGTCTTACATTTTTACTGTTCGTTCTAGGTAAGCGTTGCAGCAAAAATGGCACAAAGGATGTCCTTTGGCTTTTACAAATACAATAATATGGAATTTGTGCGAATGAAAGGGCCACAAGGAAAAGGACACGCGGAAATGGCCGTGAGTCGCGTTTCAACTGGTGACACGTCTCCCTATGGGACAGAGGAAGATTCAAACCCAGGTTCACCCCTACATGAGAGAGTAAGTTAAGTTCTCCAATCTTGGACTCTGGAGAACTCCGTTTGTTGAGGAGCCAGAAGTGTATCTTTGCTGTTCAAATCTACCTCTGTTGGGCAGGATGTCTGCGTCAAATAAAAACCAAAACAGTAGAAAGAATTCATCTTGCAGCTTTGGAAACCAGTTTGACTCTAAAGTGAAACTGTCAGAAAACCTTTAAATATCTCCTTCTCTGTTAAAGTTAGAGGATCTAAGTAAAATTGCCTTTGAAGTCCAGGTATGTCTTCTATATTGCCTGTTGGCAATCACTGTATTAAAATACTGGATATTTTGCATTAAAAGGTCAGCTGTCCCTAAAAGGTCACTGTACATAAATGGTGGTTTGTTCATGTGTGTTTGTTCAGTAGCTAGAAGAATGCATTTTCAAAACAGTGTTCAGGAAGCAGTTTTTATATCCACCAGACTGCAATTCAGAGCAGATAACCATTGAATGAGGTTTAAAATAAAATACAATGTCAATCAAAACATAGAGCAGTCAAAATTATCTCATAACCTTCCTTCCCAATTTATTTCTGATTTTCTTCTTTCAGGTCACTTCATTCAGCACACCTCCAACTCCGGAACGCAACAACCGCCCTTCTTTCTTCTCCCCATCCCTCAAAAGGAAAGTGCCGCGGAATCGAATTGCTGAAATGAAGAAATCCCATTCTGCCAATGACAGCGAAGAGTTCTTTAGGGATGATGATAGTGGAGGTGAGAGAAGAGTGATCTTGAGGCATGGCTGGGCTTTTGCTGCTGGTGTACACTGATGTCACTAAATCAGGCTTGGATTCTCTCAGCCCAACTGTGTGACACACAAAAATCAGAAAAGATGAACTAAGGTCCCATTGAGAACTAGAGTTCATGCCTTTGCAAACTAAACTTAGATGTATTTTCTTATTATCATCACTTTGACCCATGGAACCTCCTAGTTGGATCCGATTGTGGTATTCACCACTGTGGAAAACACTACATTGTGGTGGGAGGTTTTCTTGTGAGATTAGCAGGACTGGACAATAAATCTGCCTGAGGTTGCAGATCGCATGCAGGATAATGAGGTGACATTCCCGTTTCATATTGAAGGCGGTGGAAATTGCATTTTTGAATGTTCCCTTACTTAAAAAGCTCTTTGCAAGTGGAAAACCAGCACAGTGGGGGAGGGCAAGACTAGAACCTTTTCTCCCAGGTGTTTCTAGTTTTCTACTTGCAGGGAGCTTTGTAAGTGAGGGAACCTTCAGAAATGGCTTCCCACCCCCGAAATGCAAAATGTGTTGGTACAACTTGCCATTGCAGAATTCTATCAACTCATTTTCTGGTGCGTTTGTGGGTCAGGTCTAAGGTGATGCAGAACAAGCTATTCTGTGTAGTGGGAAGGACTTTTGACTAACTGGCTTAGGAGCTTGAGGAAGATGGACTTGCTTAGAAAGACAATTGCCATACTTCATTCCTGATGATGGCATTGTAAATAAATCAGTGATAAAGGACATGCATTTAACTCAGAAAAGGTTCTACACTCTGCTCATGATGCCTCCAGCAACCGAATCACAGGGAACCAAGCAGGGAACTGCAAGAGTTTCCAAGTCAGAGAAGGTAGTATTGAGTTGAATAATGGGCTGATTTGTATATAAAACACACACAGCTCTTAGCTGTCACTGCTGAATGGAGCCTCTCCTGTTCAGAGGGCAGGATGCCTGTGATTGCTGGGTGCATGGCTGCGATATTCATCCCTTGCCTTGTGAGCTTCCCAAGGCAGTGTTGGCACATGGGGTTCTGCCCTTGAAGGGCCTTGTAGTCTGTTTGCTGGACAATGGTTTTGGGGGCAGTAATGTTTGCTTACTTCCTGCAGCCTTGTTGTATCTTGGCAGATCTGCACAATGCAACAAACCTACGCTCGCGGTCTTTGTCTGGAACAGGAAGATCTCTGGTGGGCTCATGGCTGAAGCTAAACAGAACAGATGAAAACTTCCTTCTCTATGCACATCTAACCTACGTCACATTGCCATTGCATCGGATCTTAACAGGTGAGAAAAGCCTCATCCGCATTTCAGAACAGGACACCCCTGACGCTCACCAGCAGCTTCTCCTGCACGTGCCTTGCTGAAATGAGTGGCAGGTATGGAGGAAGGTCTCCCATTCTGCATATGGGTGCTTGTGCAGGAGACATTCCCAGTGGAGTGTGCCCCTTCTGTCCAAGTGACAGTTATCTCAAAAGCGTGAATTAACTCTAAAAGGGAGCACAGCTGGGTAAGTTTTCAATAATGTACCAGTGTGAAGACACCCCAAGCAATTGGAGCTGCTGCTGATCTGTCTGGCAAGTGGTGAAGAGAATTCAGCCATTATCTATTAAGCAATGAAGTGAGCTGCTTCTTCTGTTCCTTCCGGCACCTCCAGGAGAGTTTGAGCAGCCCTGGGACCACATAGAAGAGCCTGTGCTACAGCTTGTCACAGCAGTATTAACCCACATTCATGGAATTAGGGACATTGGCACTGGATCTGTACTGAGCTAGTTGCACTTTGATTCTGTTGAAATCAATGTGAAAAATTAGTTATAATTCAAATTCCATTGCACTTCAGTGCAATTAATTTAGGGTTGCATCCAATGCTGCAATAGAGGTTCCTTTTCCTCTCCTCTCCTGCACACCCTCAAAACCTGCTTCGGTCTTTGGAGGATCCTCCAACCCTTCTGAGCAGAATCTGAAGGTGTACAGGGGAGAGAAGTCTCATTGTGCAAGCAGCACAGCAGGGCTGGATACGGCCCACAGCCAGCATCCAACTCACAATGTCTCTTGTTTTGATAGTTCAAAGCAATACCCCATTTCCAACCTCTGCCAATAGCCATTGTGCTTTGGATGGTTGTGTCTACAAGGTTTTAGCCGCAGCAGCAGCACCTTCATTTCAAGAAAGAAAGGTACATTTTCCCCATTAGACTCACCGCCCTTGATAGTCAGGGTGTCTTTGAATGTTTGTGTGTGCGTTTCAAATTTCAGCTTTTGTGACAGTGTGGAAGCACTTTAACCATTTAGGGGTATGTTTTGTCTACCCCCCAATTTCAGCCGAAAGGAAATAATGTTCCCCTTCTAGTTGTTGTTTTTTTAAACACTAAGCCAATGTTGAGTGCATGTGGTTTAAAATGTGAGGGTTCTAGCTTACCGTATTTTTTTGCTCCATAAGATGCACCTGACCATAAAACGCAACTAGTTTTTAGAGGAAAACAAGGGGGGCAAAAATTCTGAACGAAACAGTGGATGTATGATTTTTGTGGTTCATGCTGTGGCCACAGACATGTGATCTGATGGTGAATTTGGGGTGACCTACCGCAAAAATCCTGAGGATCCCCCCTCCCAGGCAGCCTCCTTTATCTCTAGCATCCCTTATTTCTCTTCCGATCCCACCGATTAGCTGTTTCCTTTCAACACTCCCTTCCCTCTTGTTTGCCTTAGTGTCTTTTCCTTAGCCAGAGCAGTTTTTTGCTCCTCCTTTTCTTCTAATTTCTCTCCTTATTGCTTTAGTCTTCCTGTTTCCCCGCTTTGCAAGTTTGCTGTCTTTACCTCCCCTCACCCAGGCAGCCTCCTTTATCTCTAGCGTCCCTTATCTCTCTCCCCGATCGGCAAACAATCAGCGGCTTTGTTTCAACACCCACTTCCCTCTTTCAAAAAAAAAAGAAAAAAAAAGCATGATCTGCTTTTTGCCCCTGGGCAATTCGGCTCCAGGGACCACACATTTGCTCCATAAGACGCACAGACATTTCCCCTTACTTTTTAGGAAGGAAAAAGTGTGTCATGGAGCGAAAAATACGGTATCTGGAAGCACCCCAATGATTTCAAGATCTCTGCGAATGAGGCCCAAGCATCTTTACTCATTGAGATATTATAGCCAAAGAACTGTGGCCCAGAATCCTCACCACGATCCTGTCATCTTTCTTGTTTGCTTAGATATTCTGGAGGTGCGGCAGAAACCGATTCTGATGACATAGCAGAGAGCTGGGCACTGCCTTGGAAGCCATGCAGCCAAGTGCCTAAAAACAACAACTACAGTGCTCTTCTGTCACAGCAGCACCACCTAGCGTCAGAAACTTAACATAACACTGAAAAAAGGGATGTTTTGGGAATTACCAGCCAGCCATTCAAAAAGTGCCTCTTCCTTCCTCCCTCTGCTATACATACTATATACCCTCTTTTAAAAAATGAAAAAAGACTACATCTCTTTATAGTTATGACTGGCAGAAATAACTTGACCAATAAAGAAGACAAAGGGGGAAATAAAGAACAAAAAGAACCCCCAACAACACAAAAGTTGGGGCTGTGTTTAAAACTATGCTTTATGAACCATTTGTTACAGTGTTTACTTCATAACTGAAAACCAACCAACCTGTACAGAATGTATTAACCTTTATATATTTCGAGAGAAATGTCCATAGGAATTCATACTGATGTACCAATGAACTTCAATGAACTTCTGAGAGATGGTTGAGAACATTCCTTTGTTGCATCATAAAACAACTTTGTGTATGTGTTTTAAAGTTGATAGGGTAGCAGAATAGTATAAGAGCAAAGGGAAGTTAGGGACTTAGATGGAACAGACCACATGGAACTTGAAGTCTTGGTCTTTACGCTTCCCATGAGTGATACAGTTTTAAGGCTCACGTAGCAAAAACTGATTCCGCAATGACATCTTCACCTACCAAAGATCAGCAAAAAGTACCGCCAAAAAGGCTTGAAAGAGTGAGCTCAACCCTTTGAAGAAATGTGCTAAATGTGATTTGGTTTCATTATGGCTATTACTTCTGGGAGCAAACCTGTCTCTAGTAGCATAGAATGTCTGCATATGAGAAGCAGGAAACACAAACCTAAAGACTCTAGTACCAAAAAACGCAGCAGACCTCAGCCAGTTACCACACCATTGGAAATTAAAACTAATTGAAGTGGGCTACTAGAAATCTTTTATACATCAAACTTTTCATTAGTACTATATAATGAAACTCGTTTTCCTGGATCTTGGTTCTGCTGATTCTGTGATTCGCTGTCCTTTGGTATACAGAAGCCTAATTATTTAAAATTCTCTAGAACACTACTGTGACATTTTGTAAAAAGAAGGAAAAAGGAAATCCTGGCAAGGGCAGAGAGTTGGTATTTGTGGGGCGCTGATTGCAGAACCAAGTATGTTGCAGTTGTAGCAGAGGATGCATAAGACACTTACCTGTTTGCTTATAGCAAAGGTTTCACTGCTCTACAAACATAGGTACTGTTCTGAGGTGAGTTCTTTAAAAAGGTTCTTAAACTTGAGTTTAAAAGATCTGCCCATGGAGAGCATCTGTTGGTTGGTGCTTGTCTTGTCCTAAATATCCTTTCTCCCCCACCCACCCCCATTTCTCAATCCCCAAATAAGTTTTGCATCTGAAGTGTTTGTGGAGCAACATGACCATGTCCATGTCTGCTAATTTCTTTCTTTTCTTTTTTAAAATGATGGACAGCCTGAATAACTCACATGGGGAAGGATGAGCAGGGTGACTGTTGCAGTGTGCCATTTCCTGCTCTGTGTGATCATCATCCCAGTTGTGATGCTGGGAATGAGACTGGATCTCCCCCTTAAGTGAAAAATCACCTGAAAGTGTTCTTTGGAATAACAGTATGGCTGCCTTCATCCTGAAATTCAGCTTGCTCAAACGCCTCCTTTAATTGTAAATCTCATTAACTGTCCTTTGTCACTGCCTTCTTACCTTTTAAAATAATGCATTATAGCCAAAACATGGATTAACAAGTCTGATTGGCAGCTATAAAGGGTGGGAAGAAAAAATGTGTGTGTGTTGAGCAGGGATGGGTGTGTTTCTCTATTTAAAAAATTTAGTTCCATTTCTATTCTAAAGCAAATGCAACAAATATAGAGTATTCCTCTGGCAGAGAGAAGTCAGGAATATAAACAAGCAAGTGCCACTCAGATTCGTGGGATTTTGCTCTCTGTACGGAGATTAATACCATGGAACACAAACCCTGGACTACTATTTTTCTTCCTTCCACGACTACTTTTTGTCGTGAACTTTACCTATGGCATTAAGTAGTTCAGCCTATCAAATGCAACTATTTCTTTATATCATGGATTGTTCCCCTTGCAGTTGTAATTGAACACTTGTTGTGGAATCCCTCTTCCTGCTGAAGCCTTTGCTTCCCTCACTCTCATTCCTGCACTGAGCCACTTCGCTTGCACCTTGCATGCTCACCTGGTCATGGACTGAGTTACTGCAGGTGAAACAGGGGCTGTTGGGATGTTCTAACATGTTAAGGGGAACAGGAATGACCAAAGCCTTTCCTGCACACACAAAAAGTCAATGTGTCGGGGGCAGAAGTTAGCCACCTTCTGAACTACTCTGTACGTGGCAGGGTTTTATTGGAGACATTAAGACACAAAGTTCTCTGCCTACTTACTTGGTATAGCCAAGAAACAAATTGTGTGTGGCTGCTGATTGTATATCTTAGCTCTTAAAACTGGTGCTTCCTTAAAACAGTAGTGCAAACAAGTGACAAAAATTGTTATAAAATAAACTTACCACCACTGTGGATTTTTTTAAAAAACACACACAAAAACCTGGAACGTCCACCATGCTGGAACAAAGTACACTTGCACGTTACAGCAAACAAGGTGCTGCTGCCAAAAATGGCCTCTGTCACTTTTCGTACTACTTTTCCTGCTGCGACTCAAGTTCTGAATTTCCTTGCCCCTCATCCTAGGTGAAATGACATGTTATGTGGAAGAGGTGAGAATATGAAATGGGAATACCTTAAAACCCCTGCCAAATCAAGAATGCAGTTAATGATCCACATTCATTTCCAAACTCACAGTGCAGTCCTGTATGCATGTTTCCTTTGAGGTGAGCCCCCCATGTTCAGCAGGGCTTAATCCTAGGTTAGTGTGCATCAGATTGTAGCCTTAAGATAATGTAATTCAGAGGCAGCCTGGTGACTTTAATGCAAGTCCCACTGAACACATCAAAAGGGGGGAGGGATTCTTTAGACTGAGCATTCTTGGAAAAAAATGCAACTGAAGTCTTAATTGTTCATTTATTTTTTATTATTCCTCATTAAACTGATCAGAGATGGATATAATCCGTATCTTTTTCAGGCTGCCATTGTACATGTAGTTCTTCAGCAAAATGGCTACCTACAGTTCTTACTATATACACCTTTGAAATTCAAATTGCCGAAAGATTAAAAGGGGAAGAAATCATCTCACTCCTAGAGGCATGTTTAAATTTTCCAAGTTTTGCAGATTAATGTCAGCTTTTGCTTAGAGCAGGGTTACTCCTCTACCAGCTGTTGTCATGCTATACCTCAGAAAGTAAAGGCTAGACCACATTGTGCTGGCGAGGCCTGTTTTAGTCCCCCTAAAGTGGCTTAAAGAGCTGGATACATAGAAACGTAAAGATGCTCCCATGCCCACATATTTCTACTGAAATGCCTGGGGCTTCTGGGGCTGATCCGGAGGCCTTTCTGTATGTCAGGTTCATGCAGCAGTGGGGATACGATACAACCACCTCTTGCAGGGGTTGTGTTTAGGTATAAATGTTGGACTGTGGTTGGGCTGTTGCCAGCCTATTCTGTGCCTTTTAAAATCCAGCTCTATATGTAAAATCTAAATTTCAAATAGCTCTGTGATTATATGTGAACATAATGTGCAGCTGTACATAGCTGGGTTTGAAGGACTTTAATGACACAAAGAATCCCCTCCACCCTAAATTTATGCTGCACTCTCTTGAGAAGTGTTTTGTGGGCTGAGCCACTTAATGCTCATGTTTGGAAAAGTGTTGAGGCAGCTTTGCCAAGTCATTGCTCTACCCCTGTTCCTTTATAGGCACTGGTCGTGGGCTGGAGGCTACACCTGTTTCCTTGTACTGGCTTACATCATCTTTAGAGCAGGGCCAGGCAGAACGTCCGTCAGGGTCTCCTCGTACTTCATTCACACTACATAAGGGTTTCGGATTCAAAAGGAAGTAAAAAAAAAATCTGTCATGACTGGTTGTATGCTAATCAATTATTTATTGCATTTATTTGTCACTTTATAGAACAATATCTCAAAGCAACTTTGCAGCTACATAAAATACCTAACAGCAAAACCACATCAGGCCAGTGACCCATTTAGATCAGCATCCTGTTCTCACAATGGCCAGTCCCATACTTGTGGGAAGCCTGCAGCCTGCACGCAAGACTGGAGCACAAGAGCATCTCTCCTGCTGTTTCCAGCAACTGGTCTTCAGAAGCATTTTGCCCTGGAGGCAGAATATCAGCTTTGTGGCTAATAGCCATTAACAGTCATCATCTCCACTAATTTTTCTAATCCCATCCAAAGGGGGGTTGGCGGAACCTTCCTGGATGCTTTTGACCAGATCTTTGCACAGCCCTGCCCAACATAGTTTTAAGAACCTCAGAACTGTAGGGACTCTGATAAAGATTTGTACTGTTACTTGCTGATTACCTGAGTGTTTTTACGTCAACAGATGCAGCTGGAAACTGACTGCTTCAGTTTGTCAGGCTACAGAAATGCCTTGAAGGGAACAGGTTCCCTGCCCCTGCTGTATATACTGGCACAAATCACATTTGTGCCAGAGGCAAGTCTGTCTAGTTAGACACAGCCTTAATTTTTATTTACTACCAAACATCAGCCAAACCACTTCGTAATTTACATCTCAATGTTTCAGCCCCCCCCCCCCCGCTGCCTTCAGACAGTGTGGTCTGCTTTTTCTAAGTGCTAGATCAATTTTTATGGTTAATGTTAAATACCTTAAATGAACTTTTCAGTTACCACAGGGCCTTATTCACCCAGGCGTGTTCAGTACTTTGTACGCTGGAACACTAAACGGTTTTTCTGTCTGTCCACCCGAACTGCAACTTTAGTATACCCTCCTATGAGTAAGAGGGCAGTCTCCTTAGAGCAACGATGTAAATTTAAGCACTCCAGATAAGCTCACTTGCTACCTTCAGCAGCTAGTGCATAGGCAGAAGAAACTCTTGCACTCAGATTTCTCAGTAAAAGAAATGAATTCAGGTCATAATGAGATGCCAGAAATGCGTATGAGCAAAATATCCAACAGTGTCTGTGGATTCTGTGGATTTGTTGATTATAAGGCACACTAGAGTCATTTCAACAGAGACCAGTGAGCGGTGAGAACTAGGCTGCAGAGTGTTAGGCGGTAGAAGATGGGTATTGCCCTCCGTTGACTCAGTTCCCCCAGCACTAGGGCTTCACTTTCTACCACTGAGGTGTTTGTGAAAGCCATTTAGGAAAAGTGGTACACTTTGGCCTAAGGTGGCTTCCTGGTGACTCTAACAATGCAGAACGAAACCTACTCTTACCTTTATAGCCCACTTGTGGGATCTGTTTCTTGGTCACATTGGGGTTGGAGCTTTTTAAATGTTAATTCTTTCCACTGTATTAGAATATCCTGTATTGGAATCAATGGCAGGTAATTTAATTCATATAGAATGGCCTCCTAGCATCAAAGAGGTACTTCACTGCACAGACACTGTGAATGCTCTTAATAATCCTTATGGTGATAACTGAGGAACAAGCATTCTTGATTGCTATCACATGGGAAGCACACAGTAGCCTTCCCAATGGTTATTTTTTGAAAGCAGCCTTTGGCCATAAACCTAGTTTTGTGCATCTCTCTGACCTTTGTCACATTGTGACTGCCTTGGGATCCCTGCTCCATGAGGCCAGCCTTCCCTCCCATCAGGGGTGATGGACAGGATTTATCTTAACTACAAACAGTGCATTCCTTTCCTTTCTTAAATATGAACAGATGACCTTCATTTATACACCTGAAGCAGGGCAAATGTTGATTCTAGCATCTAACAGAATGCTAAGAACTGTTCTTTTATGCAAAGATATATTCAAGCTGCTAGTCAACATGGAAATGCCTTTCAGTACCTTTCAGAACTTGAACATCATTTGCCAATTTCTTGCTTATTTTTTAAAACCTAAATTTCTATGGAGAAATTGACTCCCAGAACAGTTCACAATAATTCAAATCCCAAGCAAAATGCAATTCAAATAGCTACAATAAACATCAATATGAAAACCATGACAGCACAAAACCAATACCTCCTGCAGTCAGTTCCAGAAACCACAATTTAACATTCTAAATACCACTAGTCTAGGTAGAGAGATCTTAAGAACTGTCTTAGGATGTTAATCTGTTGCTGTTGGATCCTGCTTTTTCTTTCAGGCTGCAGCTCTATACACAAACACACTACAAAGCACCATGGTGCACTGAGGGACTTACTCCTGTATAGACATGCATTAGATTGCACCATCCAATTACATTTCTGGAATGAGTGTTGATTTTGGACACTGCCCCAGAAAGGGCCATGAGGCCCAGTGACTCAGTAGAGCAAAGGTGGGAACAATTGTGCCCCACGCCAAAGAGGTTGTTGGACTCATCAGCCCCAGCCAGCATTACCAGTGGTCAAAGATGATGGGAGCTTGAGACCCTGTTTGTGGCTTTTAAATGAGTCCACACAGAATCAGATGGGAGCCAAGCCTTGACCTGTTTTATCAATGGAATGCCATCTAGAATGGGTATTAGGAATGTTTGTCTCATCATATCACCATCAAAGTCATAGGAACCAGTTTCTCTCTAGTACTGCCCACACAATTATATGTAGATCAAACAATTATAGTGCTTTCCTGGGCCCAAAAGTGCACATTATCCCATTGAGATGAAATATGATGTAACTTTTTTGACCACAGTGGTTTAGAATCTGCCCAAGAAATTAGCTGCCCGTAGTCAGTGCTCATTCACCATTGAATTTATTACACTTAAGGCAACAGCAACTGAAAGTGTACAGTGGAATAAACTGCCTATACTCATACTCTTTAAATAGTATTTTGTACACTAATTGTAATTACAGTGAGAGGCCAAGATAAAGAGACTGAAATGACCACTGTGGTCCTCCTGCTTCAGATACTTTATGTATGATCAGATAAACATGTTGCATGGTTTCTGCCTCAGTCAGCTTTGTGCTATAATTTTTTTACAGCTATGTAGCTGAGCCCACTAAGCAAGGAAAATGCAACAGGAACACTTTTGTACGTGAGGAAAAAACAAATATTACATACGCCTATGATGAACAGTGACTGCCAATAAATTATTCTTAGAAACATTATGCTAAGTGTGTGTGTATGCTGATTTGTGAGAAATTATTCAGAAGTCCATGCCTACAATATGAGCCATGGATTCTATGTTGTTCTGTGATGGATTCTATCATGATGCTGACTGTGATCATAAAAACTGAACTGCGGACATTCAACATCTTGATCATGCTGGAATAGCAAGCAGTAAATTTTACTACTACATCCAAAGTAGCAAAAACCCTGGAGCCAAAAAATTGCACAACTAGCTCTGCATCTACAAGTTTTGGCCTTTGCATTTCTTGGGCAGCTGTATCAACCTGGCAAATCTATCAAAATTGGAAGGTTTTTTTTAAAAAAAAGCATGAGTATTTGGCATTGAAAAGAATCAAGTAACTAGTCACACCACGCCTTTTTGGTGTGCCAAGGTAGCGTTTAAGTCCCAACAAACGAGAGGAAAGCTAAAATGTCATATACAAGAAGGGTAAAAAACAATTCAACTTAATTCAGTACAGTGGTATCTCCAGTTACGAACTTAATTCATTCCGGAGGTCCGTTCTTAACCTGAGGCGCGCTTTCGCTAACGGGGCCTTCCGCTGCTGCTGTGCTGCCGGTGCACGACTTCCGCTTGCACCCCGGGGCAAAGTTTGCAACCTGAGGTACTACTTCCAGGTCAGCAGAGCTCATTACCCGAAGCATTCATAAGGATGGTACATAACCCAAGGTTCCACTGTATGTATATCTTGGGTAAGAAGCACCTATCAGATTGGTCCCAATTGGTTGTTTCTCAAACACAAACACTTCCCACAATTTAAGGCTATGCCCAACCTCAGGCCCTTTATTATTTTGAATACAACTCCTATCGCCCCTGACCATTAGGCATGCTGGTTGGGGCTGATGAGGCACTGGGTTGGCAAAGGCTGGCTTAGTTCTGGCTAGAGTATATTATCACTAGGACAGTATGCTTGTGGGTCTTCACCTCCTGCAACCTGAAATTCAAGTTGTCATATGTATGCATCGATATTAGACAAGTATATGGTCGAAACATCACTTTAGAATGCTATATTCTGAAATATATAAAATTAAGTTAAATGGCAGTGGGTTTTTCTAACTTGCACTTCTTTTGCTTCTACTAATGACAGAGTGAGTTGTGTCCCTGCCTGACCCCTGCAAATCACTAGATGACAAATAGATTATCTATACTCTTTTCAAACTTCTCCAGAGCCTCAGAAACCATTTTTTCTTTAAATTAAAGCAGAACTGTAGTGCATTGTGCGAGCTATGCAATACCACAATGCAAGAAATCACCAGTGCATGCTGTGGCTAGACATGGTAATTTAGCAATTCTCAGCACCATTAGTATAAGATTCTATTAAATAATTGAATCCATCTATTACTAAAAATCCTGCTTCATAGTCCAGCAATACTACCCCCCCCCCCGCAAAAGAAGTCAAGGAACTACATTTGCTTCAAAACGGTCTTGTAAGATGAAATACTTTGGTAAGTCTTCACTACCCTCCTCATTGTCAAGGCAATAACACTCCTGATCTTTCTGCAGCATCTTCTTTACCTGGCTGCACTGACCATCTTCGCCACCAAGCCCAGGAGGTAGAATGCAAACATGTACAGATCGGAGTTCACACATCCTATTTATTTATTCACATTTCCATGGATTTTTATACATTTCCTTAGAAAGAACTACAGCTAGCAAATGGACATGTGAAAAATGATAAAAGGAAAGTCCCAATTCTTGTTTAGCCTTTCAGATGGTGTCCTATGAGATGGGGAACAAACAAAAATGTTGACAGTCAAATGGAAAGAAAGGTTCATGTCGATTGTTCAGATAGCTGTTCATTAAGCTTTTATACATGGTTTCCATGCACTGTGAAATTTATCAAATGTTTACATTTGTGGTATACAGTTTAGCAACTTCTGCTAAAAATAACTTAAGGCATTAGACAGAACAGTTGTCAAATTACATTATGTTGCAAAGGGAGTTAAAGCAAGATGCAATACAGTACTTATTGCTCCTTATATGTAGCGACATATTTTCAGTTTACAAACTACTTGTAGCAGACTGAGAACAGAGCAAAAGTAGCCAAATATTCTCCACACCCCTTCTATACAGGATTTTGATGACAAACCTTTTGAAGAATTAAAAAAATAGAGAAACAGCACACTCCCCAAACAAGTTGAGGCTTGCCCTAGTTCTCCCTTGAGTGGCAGGCCTGCATCTGGACTGAGTGGCAGACGGGGCTCATGTAACAAAACACTCTTTCCTACAAAATAATTCCTTCCGCACAGAATTCTGAATGTCAGGGAGAAGGCTAGGCTACAACCATTCTACCCAACGTGAATCCAATCAAGAGAACCCCTGCCTGCAGTCTGAAGAGATGCAGGTCAGACACCAGGGACCAGCTCAGTGGCAGCCAGGCCTTCAATCCTGTCATTCCAAGAGAAAACTATGCCTGTGCAAAGCAGCAGCACCTAATAAATCAGTAGATGGACTTCTTTAGACTCTCTACTTCTGTCAAAATGTAAAAATGATTTTGCAAGTTTGGTTGGCAATCTTGCAAACAGGCAACAGGCGAACAACAGTCACTTAAAATCCTACAGCAATATAGTCAGACTACAAACACTGTGTCTACAAGGCGACAAGTGATCAGACTGCAAATTAAGACACTGCCTTATTGTTATGCAGCAAGTATCAATAGACTTGATTAAGATTTTTAAATATAATTAAAGCTACAATTTTGTGCAAAAGAAAAATGATCGTCCAGTTTTATACAGCCTTTTAAACTTACTCAGAGAGTAAAACCAACACACAAAAATGAGATCTTACCTTTCACAGCAGGAGCAAGCCAACATGATCAACATCAGAAACCTACAAAACGAAGTCTATGCACATTCTCCTTCTTTCTTAGCAAGCCAATTTTGATCCACTTAGTAATTCAGATTGTTATTCTTGTAATAATTTTTATTACTGAAAGCGATGGGCCAATCACAAAGTCAACACTTACATTTAGGATTTAAAGTCTGCTGGTTTATGCATTTGTTTTGTTTATCTATGACTGCCTTCTCCACCCTGGTGCCCTCCAGGTTTGGACTACAGCTCATATGAGCTCCATCCAAAACCTACTAGATGGGGCTGCAGCCTAAGAATCTGGCAGTGGACAGGTTGCGGAAGGCTGATGGAGCTTTCCCCAAGAGGGTGTGTGAAGGGCAGTGCCTGGTAAGCCTTCGCTACATCATGTCACAACCCACACAGGATGGCCAAAGTGCACCCACAGCAGGGATCTTCACATTTTTATGCAGCAGTTCAAAGAGGTGCAGGAAAGTCCAATGCATTTCTGGAATGCCTTCCTCAGCAGCAGTGTGAAATAATCCCATTTTATGCTTGCTCTAAGAAAGAAGTAACTGACCACTTTCCATAACACAACCACTTTCAAGCAACGCCTTTTGACCAGCTCTTGCAAACATTTAATGGACATTACGATTATTCTTTCATGCTGCTTTTCACTTTGAAAAGCAACATGCACACTCTGGATTTCTTACAGAAGCAGCATCACGTAAGACATAGCAAAAAAATTATGAGAACAAACTGCATGTCAATGAAATGCTATTTCTTATTCTACTCAGTAACTGAAAAATTGTTACATATACACAGTTGCACTTTAGGAATCAGACAAGTGCAAAATACATAGCATACCTGTAATATTAACAGTCTCTCAATGTTAAAATTATGTTAGAGGAGGGTGTGGGAACAGGCTATCTGCTTTCTAGAAAAAGAGCAGGCTGTTTGCCCAGACACAAGGGAGTAAACAAAGCTCACTGAGGATTTTTAAGACACTATTTCTCAAAGACAAGAGCACACAATATTACTGAAGCTCTTGGCCATTCAACCTGAGCCTCTAACAGTAAGACTGGACTCCATATGCATGTTCCCATTTATAATATTAACATGCAAGTTAGCATTTCTGATTGTTCACCATCTTGAATGCTAAAGAGAACAATCCAGTGTGAAGCTCATTAGCCCAAACCTCACTAACATAAATGGTAACTCCGATTTATTTTAATGGGGATTGGGTCAGATTACTCCTTGCTGGACTGTACCCCAAGATATTTCAGTGTGGGGTGCTGAACTCTTGAAATACTCTCACACTTACTTTTTAGGAAGTCCAACACTTAAAACTTGATGCAAAAAAGGCACCAATTCATAATCAATACGGGTCCTGCTTCCACAGCATCCCAGCTCCCTTCCAGTTTTACGGTACGACTAGAACTTTAAAGATTCAGATGTTTCGGAACCTATGATAACCAATATTTGTGGACTGGTTATGTGTGGCTTTACTAGCGACTGCTACATTAGTAGGACAACTATTTAAATAGCAGGGTATTCACGGTCTGACTGCTGATCCCGTTAAATGCACACTGGCGCACACCCAAAATAGTGTGGGCACAATTCACAGCTCTCTTGCACAAGCCCCTTGACATTAAAGGGGACTGCACAGAATTTTCAAGCCTGGAGATAAGGCTTTGGCAAGAGTACAATGGAAGAAAGTCCATCAAATACCTCAACACAAGATGCCCCAGGTTTGATAAAATCCAAGAGACAGGATTGGATTGAAAAAAATATAGCCATGCTACCTTTTCCCTCAGTTGTTTCTCTAGGGAATGAGAAAATAACAACCTGCAACTTTGGCCTTAAAAATCAGGGTACTGATTTTTAACAGCTGTTACTAAAACACAAAAACTATACTGTTCAGTTTAAAACATTTGTTCCTTCAACATAATCTGAACTGTGATTTCACATTTAGGAGAGGATTTCAATTCAAACTTGGATGCAAGATAAAGAAGTCTGTCAAATTTCTTTCCACCCACACAAAATTCTTCCTACACAATTTCCGGTGTAGTATTTTACACCATTTGAGTATAAATCAGTTTTATTCTGTATAATAAAAATGTTTATTTTTTGATATGCAAGTTTTCTTCAAATATGGTTCATGCATTAGATATTCAAATTAGAAGGGAGGAAGAATTGACTCTTGTGTCAAGTTAAAAGCTTTTATTGGCCATCTTAGTTTCTTTCCCTCACCAAAGCTCTTCAGAGTTCCTAAACAGTCCTTAGAATGTCAGAAGTGGTTTAAAAAGTTACTAGCAGAGTCAAGAGAGGGGAAATGAGCAGCAGCAGTTTGGCAAGTTTCATCTGTAATTTTCAACAGCCCAGATTTTTAGACCTCCTTCTTCTCCAGTAAAATTTTGTGCAACTCATCTGCATCCTGACTTGTTTTCACTCTTATCAATATAGGAACAGGGACGGTAGCATTCTTCTCATCAATGGGTGGATTTGGAACACAGACAATGAGCACGTTGTTCTTCCCTGTTCTGGAGCATGGCATCTTAGGAGGCACCAAAATGTTCAGCAATATGTTGCCTGCAACAGAGTGGAAGTTGGGAAAAGAGCAAAATAAATACAAAATATGAATGTCTAGGTGACCTGAGGTATGAGAAAATCAGGTGTTACTGATCCACCTAGCCAACCACAGGCTGTTCCACCTGGCAGTGGTTCTCTCAAGGTCTCAGCCACAGCTCCTTGCTACAAGAGATGTTTTTATCTGGAAAAAGCTTGTGCTCTGTTACTGACTTACACGCCTCCATTATTCCCTCAACTCATTTCCTCACCACATTAGCTACTATTCCTAAAAATGGGCAAGATCTCATTGTGTTAATACTTAGCAATTAAAAAAGAAAAACAAATTCCTGAGATCCAGTGGCCAAACACTACATGGTTTATAAGCCAAACTTGCAATAATGGCTGTCAGTGCTGGTTTGCATCAAGATTCCAAACACAAATAATTTGTGAAGTCATCCAACTATGTGCTAGCAACTGCACACATCCAACTTGGGACACAAATCACAGCCACTGCTAGATGTGCCTGTTGTTTACTTATGTGTAAAATTCTACACAGTTGTAGGCATGAGAGCAAAAAAGGACCATCATAAATATCTTAATTATTTGAAAGAAGCCAGAAGCCTTTGACTTAGCAGTGGCGTGGAAGTTTACTGAACTAATAATAATAATAACGTACCTAAGTTGGTATCTGCCCGTACTAATAGCTGAATCTTCTGATTTCCTGCATGTTTTAAGTGTAGCGTTCCTATACCTTTTTCTTTAAATTCATTATCTTTCTTGTAAAAAACTTTGCACCTGAAAAAAGGAAACAAAGACAAGATTCATTTTACAGAATGTGCATGAATGTGAAAGGTGAATAAAAGCCTCCAAATAGCTTGTATGTGGCAAACACCAGCATGCAAACAAATAACACATTTAAACTCAGGCTGGAACTAGCCAGACTAATAGTCATATAAATAGTCCTTCCAGAAAAGAAGTCTTTGCAACATGATAAAACTATTTGTTAGAATCTTCCAGAGTATACCAAAAATAATGGCCAAGATTTAAAGAACCATGAGCTCAAGGGGGCCTCAGATTTACTCTGAGAAACAGCAGCCCCCCAGCTGCACATAAAACTGCCTTTAAACTTTAGAGTGTTTTAAAATGAGCTCCTGACAAAAAGACTGCAGGTCTTTGGATGAGACAAACACTAAGCAGTTCTTTGAGTCACTCTGTGCCAAAACAGAGGCAACCTGTAACTTGTACTCCCTGGAATTATCAAAGTTTGAACACCAGTATATAAAGAGATACAAAATAGCTTCGGCAAAAGAAATTTCGTTTAGTTTGTAGTTGTAATGCACTATAAACTGCTAAAGACTTTTACTCACAGATACAAAATTAGGGGGAAAAGCATACTGAACTCTCTACAGTAAGAGCATAATCGTGGTAATAGTATCAAAGAACACAACTCACTTCTTTGAGTAGAAGGCATCATCTTCCTTTATTTCATTCACTACTGCCTTTGGTGGCTCCTCATCTTCTTCATCACCCCCTGTAGGAAGAATAATTTCAGGTAAGTGTTACGTATATACAAGAAAAGACACTGCAGTACATAAAAATCTTTTGATGTTTTAAAAATACATGGGGATATTAGATATCAGATACAGCTACCTGGTTCACACGGCATAAAGCCAAACTATGGCTTGACAAGGAGCAACTCACAAGTGCTTTACTTTTCCTCCGTTGCTCCACAAACAGCAGCTAAACCATGGCTTGGCGTTGCATCCAAACCTGGGCTCATGGCTGGCCTTGCCCCAGACAGCTGTGACCTGAAACCAAGGTCTGTTTGTGGCTTACCACTCACCATTGCTTGTTTGGGGAAAACAAACCATGAGCTCAAGGTTCGGCCATAACACTAAGCCAAACCATGACTGGTTGCATGTGAGCAAGATCACAGTATGTCTAAAAAGGTAGGGTCTTCAGTATAAAATATATTTCTAAAAAATCTTCAAACAATGTGCTAGAGAGAAAGAAGTTACAGATATTAGCAGGGGTCGGCAACCTAAGGCCCATCGGCCACAAGCGGCCCACAGGGGTCGTTTAACCGGCCCACGAGCTGCCCCTGAACCGAGCCACCTGCTCAGCGAGTCCCTGCGTGCTGCACTAAACCGGTGCAGGGACTTGCTTCCGCGGCGCCGGAAATCGCGTCTGTGCATGCACAGACGCCGGAAATTGTGGGCGCACGTGCTCACGCAATCTGGCCCACGGAGGGACCTCCGCTGGAGTGAACTGGCCCAGGGGAGGTAAACCTTCCTTGCCAACCCCTGGATATTAGAATATATTTTAAGCTGTGCTGATTAGCACTAACACTGGTGCATTTCCCTTCTACTTCAACACTTACATTTATAAGCCTTGAACATTAAAATATGGCTTATAAGCTTTCTACATTTCTTAAAGAACACTCTTGATTAAAATTATCTACTTGAACTGTAACTTTAAAAGCTTATTTTATTTTTTCCTAATTGTCATAAAGTAAATAACAAAAAGGTTTATATATATATATAGAGAGAGAGAGAGAGATTCTTTGTAATAAATAACACACCAACTATCTGACTTTTAGAAGACATCTGAAGGCAGCCCTGTTTATGGAAGTTTTTAATGTCTGATTTTTTTATTGTATTTTTAATATTTTGTTGGAAGCCGCAGTGTGGCTGGGGAAATCCAGCCAGATGGGCAGGGTATAAATAATTATTATTATCAATTATTATTATCAATTATTTATTTTTTTAATTAAAATTACCATCATCATCATGTGACAGGGCAGTGGAGGTGCTCTTACCCTTTTCCTATCCCCCAACCCCTGCTTAACCCAATCTATAGTTAAGGTTATTTAAATGGAAGGGGAACCAAAGCAGGGCTTTCAATAATTTCACCTACAAACATTTGTTATGGAAGTTTCAAAGTAGAGAAAAGCAGCGCAGATTGCTAGTAAAGCACCAAATTCTATTCAAAGTCACCCAATACTAAAAGGCATTCCTGCAGGGGTCCATAAGTTTTAGCTGGCCTGGGCAGCCAGCTATTATTTGTAATCCTCAGTGACACCCTTTCCTAGAGTCCTCTGGCATGAGAAACAGATTTCTAGGGGGGTCCAATTCTGCATATCAGCAGGAAGCTCACCAGATTTCAATGAAACATGGGACTGAATCCCATTTCTCAACTTCTAAAACAATAAATGTTTACCTTTATCTTCATTGCCACCACTTTCTGTCTGAATATCTAGTGCTTTGCTGGAAAATGAAGAAACAACCTTGCCTTGGCTTGTATCTTTTCCAAATAAACTTGCACTTCCAGGAGAGAATGAGAAACTAGGTAATGCACCAGAATTCAGACCAGAGTTGTCTACGCTCTTGCTAAAAGTAAAGGAGACAGTTGACATAGACCCTAGTTTTGGTTCCGTTTTCTTTTCCATTTCTGTTTTCTTTCCTGGTGCATTCTCAGATTTGTTGCTATTGAAGAAAAACGTTGAACTCTGCTGAAGATTTGGACTCCCAAATGCAGACCCAGGCTGAGTTCCAACTGTCTTGTTACTGTCACTTTCAGAACCGCTGTCACTACTCATTCCGCGTTGCTCTATCTCAGCTAAATATTTCTCATAGTCTCGGAAAATCGGCGACAGGTCACAGAGTGGATTGGCATTTACATGTTTTACTATCCAGTCACGCACCGAACAATTTAGAGCGGCTAACTGTTTATGATAAGCATCAGGGCTGCATGCTTTGTTCTCAGTGAATCCAGAGGACAAGGGCTGCTGGCTCTCACCATTTGCTTCCACACTTACAGGCTTTTTCTCAGTTACAGTATTATTCACTGAACCACTGGACACCACAGAACCTATTAGAAAGAAGAGCATTTTATGAACTTTCTTTACAATGTTGTATGCATACATAAACCTAACCTGAACCCATTTCTAGAATGCATTCCCCCCCAATCTATTTACTGAATTTGTTCTACTGATTTGTTCCCGGTAATGCCAATTTTTTAAATATATCTATATCTATCTATCTATCTGGATAGCTGTACCATCGTGAGACTGGGAACCAGAGCTCTGTTCCATCATGATATTGGGGTCAATATATTTGTTAATGTATCCACTATGACCCCAAGGTCTCATTGCCAACCAGCCAGAGTCAGTTCAAGCTCCAAGAGCAAATAGGTGAAATTAAAATATTTTGCCCAACTTAGAACTTTAATGGGTCATTTGATATAAATGTATCAATTTTATATGTGAAGGAAGTAGTTGTTCAAGAAGACGAAGAAATTATCATTCATTTATTGCAGCACTATGATAACAGAGCAAGCATGGAAAAAGTCAAGAGATACCAAAGGTGGAAGACTGTCTCATAAGGAACTTGGACACTGCACAAATGGTCTAAATGAGTAATGTATTCAGGGTAGGACAGACCAGCCCTCTTCATAACTTATTGAAATGAAAAAATGAATGACACTATAAATCCTTACGTGCTCCTAGGCAACATATAACAAGAAAAATATATGTGCTCCATACGATAATGTGCTATTACAATAATATATTATAATTTAACTTAATAATGGTAAAATATAATGAGTATATGTGTGTATAATAAAATATATACAATATATCCAGATACAGATACCTATGAACACTTAACTACTTTCTAACACAACCTAAATAGCCTTGGGGACAGAAACAAAAATATGTAGTAATTGGTATGTTCATATATGTGCAGATCTCTTGAGGGGGGAATGTGGGGGAAAATAGTGCAACTTTAAAGATGTGATAAATGAACAATAGGTAAATAATCAGCTTATGTAAGTGATTTATATACTGAACAGCCAGAATGTTTGGCTCATATTTAACCATGCATGGATATGTGATAATTTTTTTTGCCCAACAGCTTTTTGAAGCACACAATGCCAAGTGGATGATCACCTCCATCTATATGCTTGTTGATATGAGGGCTGGATGTGACACATACTTACACAAACCTTTCAGCTCCCTTAATATCATTAAAAGCATTTTTACAAGTATCGTCTGATGAGAAAATTTTACTGGTGAACTTACTAAATGTAGTAGTTGTTTCAGCAGCAGTCTTTAAATTGGTGAACGATGAGCTATTTGCAATGCTGCCGCCACCATTGGATAGCCCCCCTAAAGGCTTTGTTCCGGTGCCATTGCCAAAGCCAGAAAATCCTCCACCTCCAGACGGCAAAACGAAACCTTTAAAACCTTTAAAAGCTCCACCACTCTCAGCCTGAAAGAGATGTAAAACAGTTATCTCACTTTTCAGCTGTATCCCCACAAAGTCCCATCAGTATGATTATGTTAATGTCCACCCATACAAAATCTTTGCTTCCCTTATTCAAGGTAAATATTCTACAGGACATATTATATTTGGTCCCTGTCTGATTCTCACACACATATTCATCAAATGATGAAATGTATCATTCCAGACATCACTGGAAACTAAGTATGGAATGTTCTTATCACCAAACATT
This sequence comes from Podarcis pityusensis, assembly GCF_964106645.2. Taxonomy (NCBI): domain Eukaryota; kingdom Metazoa; phylum Chordata; class Lepidosauria; order Squamata; family Lacertidae; genus Podarcis; species Podarcis pityusensis. Next base: position 97,413,346 of record NC_138032.1, on the reverse strand, counting down.
AAGAATCTTTTCCATGAAGATAGTTCAGACATTTGACTTGCCTTTAACCCATGGGTACCAATGAAGTGTACATGTATGTGTCGACCAGCCAATACATGTTGAGCCATTGTGAAATTAGATTCACTATCACAAGACAAATAGTATCTTCTGATTAAAGAAAACCCAACCCATGTGGACAAAACCTGAGCGCTCAGAGTAATCACTTACTCCTGAGCCAGCTGAAGGGCTACCCCCACCCTTCAATATAGAGAGCAATCAACAGTAACACACACATTAACAAACAAAGGCTTGGCTTCGCATGCAAGGTGAGACCTTAATCATGAGTCCTGGTTCACATGACAAACTAAGCCAAACTTCGGCTTAGCTCAGTGTGGCAGTAAAAAGACCATGGAGGAACAACGTGGCTGCAGGCTTCTTTCTGTGAGCCTGTACATTTGTGAGATCCTGGTAAGTCACAGTTTGGCTTGCTGTGTCATGTGAATGCAATCAGTATGGAATTCACCAGCAATAAAATCGCTTTTAACAGACAAACTGAAAACTGCAAACATCTGCAACTCCAACTGCAAGGCTCCTAGAAAGAGTGGTGAAATAAATATGGGAAGTATTCTATCACTCTTGTCTTCCTCCAACTGTTTTCAACATTCTGCTCTCCTTTGGGGACATTTCACACAATATGAATTTCCTAGGTGCAGTTCACTTCAAACAGGAAATGTTATATTTCGTCAAAACAACCTTCAGCCATTTCAATACTTGGCTGAATTTGTGCATCATTATTTACAGTACTTTCCACATAAGAAGCAATTACCTGTGCATTTTTGGCAATACAAATGGTTGGCCCAAGAATCAGACATTTATTATAAAATTAGTGCATTTATGTACCTCAAACCCCACAATTCTACGCTTTGCCTTCTTAATTGCTCTGTTCTTTAAAACCTCTTCACTGGCCACTGAGAACGTTCCCACCTGCAAGGAATATTATATTCTTAGAACAAACAAGGTTCCACTTGCACACAGAAAATTGCTTCTTGATTCCCTTGTATTACAAAACTCTAATTTCAAAATACACATTCACTTTTAACACTATAAGGCTCAACATTTTATAATAAGCAAATAGACATTGTATATTCAGCTTTAATAATAGCATTTTACAAAAACTACTTGTGAATCTTTTGTCGATAAAGGGCTTATCACTTGACTGCTACAAAAATATTTAGACTCTGTAAGCCCTGCTTTATCAAGAAACATTCCCAAATTTGCGTCAATAGCAAGTCAAATAATTTCCACCTTTATAACATAAAAAATTATGTCAATATACTTAACAGGTTTCTGCTTGAATATAGCATTTAAAATATATTGTGTGCTTCAATGCCTTTTTTTCCTAATCAAATTTTTCATTGCAACTACTATGGGATATTAGGAAAACTTGTGAAATAAGTAAAACTAAGTAAAATCAACACATTAAATATGTCAGAACATGCCAAATTGGTTCCTAACTGATTTAGGGTATAACAGTAATAGTAATAGTAATAAATAATAATAATAATAATAATAATAATAATAATATATTATTTATACCCTGCCCATCTGGCTGGGTTTCCCCAGCCACTCTGGGCAGCTTCCAACCGAATATTAAAAGCAATACAGCATCAGACATTAAAAACTTCCCTAAACAGGGCCGCCTTCAGTTGTCTTTTAAAAGTAAAATAGTTGTTTATTGCCTTGACATCTGCTGGGAGAGAGTTCCACAGGGCAGGCACTACTACCGAGAAGGCCCTTTGCTCTCAGAAATCCGCTCTCAGTCCAAACCTTTTACATCTTTGTAGCTGGGTTGTTTTCAGTTTCTTATCTCATCGTCTCTGGCCTGTAGTTTGCTCCTATTAAATCCCAATTAACAGGATAACCAGGAACGGGATGGGGGGGTGGGTTTGTGGCAGCCAGAGTACTCCATGCACCCAGTGCCTTTGCCTGCCCTTGCATTCCATGGGGAAGCAAGTGCCAGACCGCCAGGCAAACTGCGGGTGAGAGCTTGGTCCCTCTTCCAACCAAAGAGGAAAACAGATAATGAAATTCCCCCATCATTATCTGATTATCTCCATCTGTCTCTCTCACACAGTGTTGGGAGAAACTCCATTCCTGGAGCACCGGAAACAAGGAGCCAAAATTGAATACATTCATGAAGTTATTAGGTTGCTGATACAACATATGACACAACTTATGTACAGTTAAGGTCAAAGGAAAAAATCTGAACTAATTTTAATGGCATCAGGTTTCACTTATGGCCTTTGAGATGATTGCAAGTTTTCTAATCCAATAAAACAGATTTATGGAAATGTAGGTAGTAGCTGCTAAGGAAGACTAGAAACAGCTTTGGTTATTGGCATTTTGAATTTCAGGAAGTGCATTCCATTTGCAAAGATGTGAAAAGGTTTATTGATGCTCTGAGATGGGCAATTACTGAAAAGCCTAGCACCACAAACACCCCAGGACCTCTAAGCTTTTTTCTGTTGCACTCATTTGACAAAGGACTAGAATAACAGCCTTGATTTTCACTACACAAAATGTAATCTTGACACTGCAACTCTTAGGCAAAACACATCCATTGCATATAACTGACAAAACCATCCAGGGCCTGCCCAATACATTTTGGCACCTGAGGCAAACCGTGAAATGGTACCCCTCCCCACCAGGGAAGAAGGAGTGAATGCAGATCTACATCAGGAACAAGAGAGACTGGGAACCAGGAGAGGAATCAAATCAACCTTACTTGAGAGCTGAAGTTGGAATCAAAGGATGTAAAGGGGGAGGTGATGACCCCAGAAGGCAGCTCCTGCCATTTCCTCCCTAGGGGTGAGAGGAGAAAAGCAGTGCCTCCTATCTGCTGAGATGTTGCTGTAGAGATAGCACTGCAGGGTGGGGGTGGGGGAGCTGCCAAGAAGGCAGCAGATCCAGCCTCCATGAGGTGTGCTGCAGCCATTGCAGCCTATGGATCACTTGCCTTGTGAATGAGCCAGCCCCTATACTAGCTACATGAATGTGATTGCAATTAATTGTTGCCCATAGATCTATGAAAGTTACAAGGGAGAATCCGCTTACCTGGTATAATCTGTTCTTTTTATTTTTAGCTTGCGATACAGTGCCAACATAGTAATAAAATGCAATCATTTAGTTTTCCATGATCTTCCTATTGATTCTAGCAACTATTTCAATTTTATTTCTAATGAAAGCATCTGACCTTCCTTACCTCTTCAGTTTCTTCTTCTTGATCCCAGTTCCTGTCAGTCAGCTCCTTTTCTGCTACTCTCTTAGCCATTGTACAGCACTACTGTATTAGAACAAATAAAACAAAAGAGTAATCAGCCATGCTTCACATCTAGTGGTTTTTAAATAGGTGGCAAGCAACTTGCATTACCAGACACTACATAATAATTCAGTGACTTGTGATGGATTTTTAAAAAAACTAAAATGCACTAAATGGTTCATTATGTAATGCCTTAGTGTTAAAATTAAATAAGTCACAAAAAGTGTAATCAGATTCTGACAAATGTAAACCATTTCATCCATAAAAGAATGTTGCTTTATGTATCTCAAGGTGTTCTCCAGTAGCCTGTCTGTTTCCTTATCTGTTGAACCTACACAGGCACCAACATTTCCCACAGAAATAGTTCATTAAGAGTTTCAATATAGAATTAAAACAAATTTACAGTTTCAGTCACTTGCTACTTTTGATGGTATATGAAAACATCACATTATTGAAATACTACTTCCTCCTTTACATAGTATTTTAGGTTTGGAAAAGGGATGTTTGTGGCACACTAGGAGACACGTAGTGGTCCAGCCATGAATGCATTAGATTTATACTCCCACTTGTCCGCTGGTTCAGTATATTTGAAGCAAATGCACAGCAAGTCATTGGGAGAAGGTAGCTACTGCATATGTACTCAATTTTATGCTTACATGGTACTTTTCACAAATTAGAATTTACTTCTTGGACTCTTGTTGGTTAGCCATCACGGATCTAGTTCAACACTTTCATCCCATATAGAATAATAATGTTTAGTATCATTCAGGAATATTTTCCATTATTTTTATGGTCTGAATTATTAACACCTACAACATATTTACTTTTATCTTCCCTGCTTATCAGATACTAAGGAAACCAAATTCCAGGCGCGATGAAGATTAACATTTCCCCACCAAAACAAAGGGCTGCATTCAACTAAACTGTTGCCAGCACAATGATACCTGCTAGCGCAATGGGGCTTTCCCACTCTCCTGCCACAGTGTACACTTCCCAAAGATGCTCTGGAGGATCAGGAAAATCCCCATAGCAGCATGCAGGGGGAAGAGAGAGGAGATCCATCAGGCAAGAAGAAATACTTCTGCTGACAATACTATCTCTTTGGCACTGTGTTAATTACAATCCCAAGTTTTGTGGCACCTTATCATGGCATAAACTTTGGTGGAATTAAACACCCACTTCTTCAACTACATAAAGGTCTTGAACAGCCAACTGTTTGAGATGCCTCAAACAATCATTCAAATTAGGCCTTTATGTAGCTCATGAAATGTGCTTTAAGTCAGCAAAAGCCTATAGCTGTCTACTTTTTTTGTGGGCCTTTTCCTGATTTCTCTAACAGCAGACTAACAATCAAGAATTAGTCAGCTGAAGCATTTAGTGTGTCAGTTGACTGAAAAAGATGCATGGGGCGAAAGAATAGGCAACATCCAATAATAGGCAGGTGGATGCAAGAGAATGTCCCCTTCACCTGCCCCCTCAAAGTCCCCTGTGATACCATCTGCTCCAGAGTGTCCCTTGATCCTCTGTAAAAGATTTTTGGGTAGACAAGGAAATCTAAACTGTGCAATAAGTCAGTTGCACAAGCAGCAAGTCATAGCTGCTTATCACCCAATGTTAACATTAGCACAAGACGAGCATGAGATGCAAAATGCAATATGCAAGTGTGTACAGTGACCATTCACAACAGTAATAACTGTTGGTAGCAATTATTCCTTGCTTTGGAAATTTAAATTTACTCAGGTACTGGGAAGTAACTTGAGTAAATTCTTGAGACTGATTAAGCCCCAAAGAAATAGATTGTGCTGATAAGACTGCAAAACGGCTACTACCTTAGCATAGCAAATCAACGAAGAATGCATTATCAAGTGGTGTTGTGAGCAGTCACTGTACCCACCTTGCACATATCTAAGTTCAGCGTAGAAATATCATAGGGTGCAACCTCTTAAACTTCAGGGCACATATGTATCACATCTCTGCTTTGAAGGCACAGCCAAACGAAGCAGGTTTTCTGCAGGGAGCTCTCTTACATACCTGGGCCAAGCAGGATCGCCCTACCTTTGCATCAGCTGATAAGTTTAATCCTGTTTTGCACAGCCACCTGTCAGGTGTTCCTGACAAGCAGCTGGTTGTTGGATGCTCTGGAAGCTGAGCAAAGGGGCTTTGCCTGTATGATGTCAGGTGTACAGCTGGAAAGTATGCCCAAAGTGGTCTGGGGGGCCAAATGGAGAAACTTGGGGGGGGGGCAAGATTGGTCTGCCTCAGGAGGATAGAGGCATATAACTTGGAATGATATGAGAAGTGAGCCTGTGCCTCCCACTTGTCAAAACATTCAAGCACCGTGAATTCATGTTTACTTATAGTACATAATCATTATAAGCTTCCCACTTGTACCACCACAAACCAGAAGTTCCTGATCTATCTCCTAATGCTTTCAAAATGCTGGAAGATGAAGCTATGTTTCAAAGAAGGCAAGCAGCAGCTCCTATATGTGGTTGATGATGTCATAATGCAGTGGCGGCAAAGAGGAGAGCATCCTCTAGCTTCTGGGATAGTAGCAAGGGTTGTTATTCATAGTCTGTTTTCCCAACAAAAGCCCTGTAAGACAGGTTGGTATAAACAGAAAACTGAGAAAAAGCCACTTGCCCAATGCAACACTGTATAATCATGTCTGAAAACAGACATGAGCTCACATCTCTTAGATGCAAACCAAACACTCTAGCTTTTCGACCATTGTGGTGCATATGAAGAGTGCCACAAGGCTTAATCTGACCCAGAACCTCTTTCCCAACATCAGGCCTCCAATCTGATCAGATAAAGAAATCAAGGCGATAGTATTTCTAAACATGCATAAACTATATATCCCACACTACTAAGTAACTACCCTCACCACATTTAGGATAAGGAATAATTCTGAAGCTTGAGAGTTGACTGGCCAGCTAGCTGGAGCCCATCTATGAGTCCCATTTTCTCTCTCTTAACTGGCCCCTGCTCCTGGTGTCTCTAACAGCTGCCTAACTTACAGACATTAAGCAGCTGAAGTGTTTACTGACAACTCTCTTTTCTTTTAGAAATCAAACTCTTGCCCTGCCTAGGACTGACAAAAAGCAGTCACTCTACCTACCGGTAATTTTAACCACTTCTTTAAAAAGGGCATTAAAAGTTCACATTCGTTCCAAATCTGGCCCCCGTGACCAACCACTCACACATACCTTTGAAACCCAGGCACCACACAAATCAAGCAGCTCTTATGCAGTATACACACACATCTTCACAGGAGGAATGTGCTGTAGGTGGTAAATAAAAACAAATATCAAGGCAGGGCTATGGCAAGCTGCAAGGATTCACTGTTGTCAAGACTTAAAAACAGGCTGTGCCCCTGTATTTTAAACAGGACCATAACACTCAGAAGAGTTCAGAAGGAAGAAATGTTTTACTTGCCACTCAACTCTATGCCAAAGGAAAAAAAGAAAAGCCTCACCACCTTGAACTTTCTCTGTGCTTTTGTGCTTAGGCTGCTGCTGATAGAACATAGGCAACACCAGAAAAACAGGAGGTGGCAATCCAAGCCCCAAAATCAGAGCCAGTGTGCCATAGGTGCCAGGCAAAAACATTCCTCTTCCCCCAGACTAATTCTTCTTCTCTCCTTTGGCTAATTAAACAAGCTATGGCCTTTAAAACCCTGTTGGGTCATTGTTTTGTTTGTTAATATGTTATGTATCTTTGTTTTTTTTATATGGTAAACAGCCCTGTGGTTCTCAGACAAAAGGTGGTATAGAAATGTAATAAATAATATGACTAGGATGAGGATCGTGGCCAGAGTCTTTGACTTGAGGCCTGGGAGAGGCCCGGGTTCAAACCCTCCATCGGTGGGGGAGGCGGTCCCTGCCTCCTCTCCAGGGGCCTCGGGGACTGTGCTCCCCCGGGACCCTCCCCTGGGCACCCTGAGGGGCCAGGCAGAAAACCCCGACCCTGCTCCCCGGGGCGTTCGGCCGGTCCCCGTCCCACGGCTCCTTAGATGTGCCTGAGGGCCATGGCTTTGCTTTTGCTCCCCCGCCTCTTCTTGCGTCCTCATTTCATGCCGCGAACCCTCCTGAGAGCTAAGGATGAAGACTCGGCACACAGATTCCACACACAGAAACAACAGGGTTGCTTTTCCGCGGGGAGCAAGTGCCACAAATGAATAACATGCCAGCTCCCCCTTCCGCCTCGGGTCCCCCTCACCTTTTCTCCCGCGACGCGGCTCCCGCAGCGGCGGAAACTGGAGAGGGAGCCGGCCGCGCGCCCTAGAGCGGCAGGCCGGTCTAGGAACCCGCGCGGCGCCTCCTCCGCCCCAGCAAAGCCGGAAGGAGCTGTCAGCCGCGCGCGCCTAACGGCTGCCTCGGGAGCGGACTTCCGCCCGCCCCGCCGCGCGCCCCGGGGGGGGGGGAAGGCCCGCTGCACTACCCCGGGCCGTTTCCCGGGGAAGCCGCCCCGCTCCCCCCGGCCCCTCTAGCAGCGCTCGCTGCGGGGCTGTTACCTGATGGCGCCGCGGGCGGAGAGGAAGAGAAAGGCGGGAGGCCGGGCGGGCGGGCGCGCGCGCAGCAGAAAGCGCGGCCGCCACCACCACTTCCGCTTCCGGCTCGCCCGCCGGCCCTTGCCCCGCCCACCTGCGAGGGGGCGGAGTGTTCCTCCGCAGCCGCGCGCCTCGGCTCTCCGCCGGGCCGAAGCACTGCTCCGCCAGACGCTGCCGCTCTTCTTTCTCCCTGAAGTTCCGCGCTTATTTCGAGGACTACTTCTCCTATTCACTCTGCTGTTGAAAAGGATTTCCATATATATTTCACTCACCAGGTTTCTCATGGTACATGAAAATATAAAGGACATATGGGCTGATGTTTTGATGATGATTCGTAGAATCTACAAAAATAGCTTTGCCCGTGAGCAGAACCGATTCAGCAATAAACTCTCATCTGAAAACATCCCCCAAAATCAATGAATTTGTTAAAACATTATTTTTAAAACTTTAGTTAAATGGACGGAGCAATCCTATAGTTACACTGTGAGAGATACGTAAGAAGAGTTACTGCTGTATCCAAGGCCTGCTTAAGCTGGGAGAAGGGAGAAATAATGGGGAAATACCAAAATTGGTGACCACCTCCCTGCATAACAAACGAAACTCACATTAAAGTCAGATATAAGCAGGTATCAGATAGCATTCTAACCAACTTCATGGATTTTCTGGTTGCAAGGTAATAGGAATGAAGTTATGCATCACCCAGTGATATTTAACTGATGGCTATATGATCTTCACTGAGGTATACAGGTGAAATTCGGAAAATTAGAATATCGTGGAAAAGTTCATTTATTTCAGTGTTGTTGTTTAGTCTTTTAGTCGTGTCCGACGCTTCGTGACCTCATGGACCAGAGCACGCCAGGCATCCCTGTCTTCCACTGCCTCCCGCAGTTTGGTCAAACTCATGCTGGTAGCTTCGAGAACACTGTCCCACCATCTCGTCCTCTGGCGTCCCCTTCTCCTTGTGCCCTCCATCTTTCCCAACATCCGGGTCTTTTCCAGGGAGTCTTCTCTTCTCATGAGGTGGCCAAAGTCTTGGAACCTCAGCTTCAGGATCTGTCCTTCCAGTGAGCACTCAGGGCTGATTTCCTTCAGAATGGATATGTTGGATCTTCTTGCAGTCCATAGGACTCTCAAGAGTCTCCTCCAGCACCAGAATTCAAAAGCATCAGTTCTTCGGCGATCAGCCTTCTTTATGGTCCAGCTCTCACTTCCATCCATCACTACTGGGAAAACCATAGCTTTTACTATACGGACCTTTGTTGGCAAGGTGATGTCTCTGCTTTTTAAGATGCTGTCTAGGTTTGTCATTGCTTTTCTCCCAAGAAGCAGGCATCTTTTAATTTCGTGGCTGCTGTCACCATCTGCAGTGATCATGGAGCCCAAGAAAGTGAAATCTCTCACTGCCTCCATGTCTTCCCCTTCTATTTGCCAGGAGGTGATGGGCCCAGGGGCTATGATCTTAGTTTTTTTGATGTTGAGCTTCAAACCATATTTTGCGCTCTCCTCTTTCACCCTCAATAAAAGGTTCTTTAAATCCTCCTCACTTTCTGCCATCAAGGTTGTGTCATCTGCATATCTGAGGTTGTTGATATTTCTTCCGGCAATTTGAATTCCGGCTAGGGATTCATCCAGCCCAGCCTTTCGCATGATGAATTCTGCATATAAGTTAAATAAGCAGGGAGACAATATACAGCCTTGTCGTACTCCTTTCCCAATTTTGAACCAATCAGTTGTTCCATATCCAGTTCTAACTGTAGCTTCTTGTCCCACATAGAGATTTCTCAGGAGACAGATGAGGTGATCAGGCACTCCCATTTCTTTAAGAACTTGCCATAGTTTGCTGTGGTCGACACAGTCAAAGGCTTTTGCATAGTCAATGAAGCAGAAGTAGATGTCTTTCTGGAACTCTCTTTCTTTCTTGAACAGATCTCTGGTTCTTCGCATTCTGTTGTTTTCCTCTATTTCTTTGCATTGCTCGTTTAAGAAGACCTTGTCTCTCCTTGCTATTTTTTGGAAATCTGCATTCAATTTCCTGTATCTTTCACTATCTCTCTCGCATTTTGCTTGCCTTCTCTCCCCCGCTATTTGTAAGGCCTCGTTGGACAGCCATTTTGCTTTGCTTTCTTGCATTTCCTTTTCATTGGGATGGTTTTTGTTGCTGCCTCCTGTATAATGTTGTGAGCCTCCATCCATAGTTCTTTTATTTCAGTAATTCAACTTAAAAGGTGAAACTAATATATGAGATAGACTCATGACATGCAAAGCAAGATATGTCAAGCCTTTATTTGTTATAATTGTGATGTCCATGGCGTACAGCTGATGAAAACCATGCAGGTGTTACGGAAGACCAGGATGCTTCAATAGCAGCCTTCAGCTCTTCTGCATTGCTCGGTCTCATGTCTCTCATCTTTCTGTTGGCAATGCCCCATAGATTCTCTATGGGGTTCAGGTCAGGCGAGTCTGCTGGCCAATCAAGCACAGTAATCCCATGGGCATTGAACTAGGTTTTGGTACTTTTGGCAGTGTGTACAGGTGCCAAAGTCCTGCTGGAAAATGAAGTCAGCATCCCCATAAAGCTCGTCTGCGGAAGGAAGCATGAAGTGCTCCAAAATCTCCTGGTAGACAGCTGCACTCTTCCATTACACCTCAGCAGTGCCACAGGCTGATAGCATCCATGCCACGCCGCATTGAGGCAGTAATTGATGCAAAAGGGGCCCAAACCAAGTACTGAGTACATATGCATGCTTCTACTTCTCAGAGGTCCAATATTGCTCTATTTGCAGTCCTTGTTTTGCTGATTTCATTTAATCTAATTTTCTGAGATTTTCTATTTGGGGTTTTCATCAGCAGTATGCCATGATCATCACAATTAAAACAAATAAAGGCTTGACATATCTCGCTTTGCATGTCATGAGTCTATCTCATATATTAGTTTCACCTTTTAAGTTGAATTACTGAAATAAATGAACTTTTCCACGATTTTCTAATTTTTCCGAGTTTCACCTGTAGTTGCACTGAGATGAAACATTCATGGTTACTATATGGCAAAAATCTTCTGCAAAGGTTGTCACAGGTAATGAATAGCTAAAGATTCAGTTTCTTGAAACCATAATGTTTGGTTCATAAATTTTAATTTTTTTTATACAGTTCAGACACTGTTTACGGTGCAACACCGACATACAGTGGAATAACATCATATAAACAGAAGCTGGTTACAATAAATATTAAAAAATTGCAGGAGTAGATAAAATTAAATCTCATGCTAACATACAAATAGTTAACGAGGCGATATGCGTCATATTGTGTTGACATGCAAAGTTATTTTTGAGTTGGGAAAACCACTGCAGTTTTGGAAATCAAATACTGTTGCTTTACATTTGACTATACCAAATAACATTTTGCCTTTGTTGTTATTTTTCCTTGAACCTCCCCCCACAATACTGGGAGCTTTAATATAGTCCATGCAAATATTTGCGAATCTGGATGCACTTTTGTGTGTGTGTGATTAAATGATATACTTCAGAGATTATTCATCCAACAGTACTGAATCCTACTGTGAGGTTTGGTCGGTACATAGCGTATGGCGACGCATGCCAAAGGCAAACCCATCTTCCAGAGTGTCTTCGCAGGCCAGGAGTTTTCATCATCCCTCAAAAGTGCTGGTTTAGTTTTATTTAGGAACCTGGAGTTGCATCCAGCACCACCTTCCATCTAAATAGAGAATGTAAAGATTATAGCTTTGTCTCTGCAGGGAATCAAAGGGACATAAAGAGGAATGGAAAAGGTAATCCAGAGCTGCCGCTAGAAGGCACATTCTATTTACATTGAAAAGGTTACTACTCACACTATTTTCATCAGCTATCACAACAGGACAGCAGAAAATCTTTGGTTTCAATTGGTGGTCTCTAACTCATGGCAGATTACTTCAGGTGCAGCTTTTCCTTGTTCTAAGTCAGAAAATAAGAAGCTCACTCCAAAAAGCCATGCTGAGATTTAATAAATGATACAAAGGAAACATTTTGAGGGGAGTAGAGGTTCAGTACAGATTTTATTTTTCTGAAAGTGCCTTTTTTAAAAAGCACTTTCCCAGTCTCCTGTTTGTATAGTCAAAATCATTTGCAAACAAACTTATGCTGATTGTCCAATCGTTAAGAGTAAAAGGGAACTCCACTCGCCCCAGTTTAAAAGGTGAAGAAAGTGCCAAACTGGTTTTGCAGATTTGAAGTCATCCTCACCACTTTTTGTTGTTGTTGTTGTTTAGTCGTGTCCGACTCTTCGTGACCCCCTGGACCAGAGCACGCCAGGCACTCCTGTCTTCCACTGCCTCCCACAGTTTGGTCAAACTCATGCTGGTAGCTTCGAAGACACTATCCAACCATCTCGTCCTCTGTTGTCCCTTTCTCCTTGTGCCCTCCATCTTTCCCAGCATCAGGGTCTTTTCCAGGGAGTCTTCTCTTCTCATGAGGTGGCCAAAGTATTGGAGCCTCAGCTTCATGATCTGTCCTTCCAGTGAGCGCTCAGGGCTGATTTCTTTAAGAATGGATACATTTGATCTTCTTGCAGTCCATGGGACTCTCAAGAGTCTCCTCCAGCACCATAATTCAAAAGCATCAATTCTTTGGCGATCAGCCTTCTTTATGGTCCAGCTCTCACTTCCATACATCACTACTGGGAAAACCATAGCTTTTACTATACGGACCTTTGTTGGCAAGGTGATGTCTCGACTTTTTAAGATGCTGTCTAGGTTTGTCATCGCTTTTCTCCCAAGAAGCAGGCGTCTCTTAATTTCATGGCTGCTGTCACCATCTGCAGTGATCATGGAGCCCAAGAAAGTAAAATCTCTTCCTGCCTCCATGTCTTCCCCTTCTATTTGCCAGGTGGTGATGGGCCCAGTGGCCATGATCTTCGTTTTTTTGATGTTGAGCTTCAGACCATATTTTGCGCTCTCCTCTTTCACCCTCAATAAAAGGTTCTTTAATTCCTCCTCACTTTCTGCCATCAAGGTTGTGTCATCTGCATATCTGAGGTTGTTGATATTTCTTCCGGCAATTTTAATTCCGGCTAGGGATTCATCCAGCCCAGCCTTTCACATGATGAATTCTGCATATAAGTTAAATAAGCAGGGAGACAATATACAGCCTTGTCGTACTCCTTTCCCAATTTTGAACCAATCAGTTGTTCCATATCCAGTTCTGACTGTAGCTTCTTGTCCCACATAGAGATTTCTCAGGAGATAGATGAGGTGATCAGGCACTCCCATTTCTTTAAGAACTTGCCATTGTTTGCTGTGGTCGACACAGTCAAAGGCTTTTGCATAGTCAATGAAGCAGAAGTAGATGTCTTTCTGGAACTCTCTAGCTTTCTCCATAATCCAGCGCATGTTTGCAATTTGGTCTCTGGTTCCTCTGCCTTTTCTAAATCCAGCTTGCACTTCTGGGAGTTCTCGGTCCACATACTGCTTGAGCCTTCCTTGTAGAATTTTAAGCATAACCTTGCTAGCATGTGAAATGAGTGCAATTGTGCGATAGTTGGAGCATTCTTTAGCACTGCCCTTCTTTGGGATTGAGATGTAGACTGATCTTCTCCAATCCTCTGGCCACTGCTGAGTTTTCCAAACTTGCTGGCATATTGAGTGTAGCACCTTAACAGCATCATCTTTTAAAATTTTAAATAGTTCAGCTGGGATACCATCACTTCCACTGGCCTTGTTATTTGCAGTGCTTTCTAAGGCCCATTTGACTTCACTATCCAGGATGTCTGGCTCAAGGTCAGCAACCACACTACCTGGGGTGTACGAGCCATCCATATCTTTCTGGTATAATTCCTCTGTGTATTCTTGCCACCTCTTCTTGATGTCTTCTGCTTCTGTTAGGTCCTTACCACTTTTGTCCTTTATTATGGTAATCTTTGAACGAAATGTTCCTTTCAGCTCTCCAATTTTCTTGAACAGATCTCTGGTTCTTCCCATTCTGTTGTTTTCCTCTATTTCTTTGCATTGCTCGTTTAAGAAGGCCTTCTTGTCTCTCCTTGCTATTTTTTGGAAATCTGCATTCAATTTCCTGTATCTTTCTCTATCTCCCTTGCATTTTGCTTGCCTTCTCTCCCCCACTATTTGTAAGGCCTCGTTGGACAGCCACTTTGCTTTCTTGCACTTCGTTTTCATTGGGATGGTTTTTGTTGCTGCCTCCTGTATAATGTTGCGAGCCTCCATCCATAGCTCTTCAGGCACTCTGTCCACCAAATCTAAATCCTTAAACCTGTTCCTCACTTCCACTGTGTATTCATAAGGGATTTGACTTAGAGTGTATCTTACTGGCCCAGTGGTTTTTCCTACTTTCTTCAGTTTAAGCTTGAATTTTGCTATAAGAAGCTGATGATCTGAGCCACAGTCAGCTCCAGGTCTTGTTTTTGCTGACTGTATAGAGCTTCTCCATCTTTGGCTGCAGAGAATATAATCAATCTGATTTCAATGCTGCCCATCTGGTGATGTCCATGTGTAGAGTCGTCTCTTGTGTTGTTGGAAAAGAGTCTTTGTGATGACCAGCTTGTTCTCTTGACAGAACTCTATTAGCCTTTGCCCTGCTTCGTTTTGATCTCCAAGACCAAACTTGCCAGTTGTTCCTTTTATCTCTTGATTCCCTACTTTAGCATTCCAGTCCCCTATAATGAGAAGAACATCCTTCTTTGGTGTCACTTCTATAAGGTGTTGTAAGTCTTCATAGAATTGGTCAATTTCAGTTTCTTCAGCACCAGTAGTTGGTGCATAAACTTGGATTACTGTGATGTTAAAAGGTCTGCCTTGGATTCATATCGAGATCATTCTATCATTTTTGAGATTGCATCCCAGTACAGCTTTCACCACTCTTTTGTTGACTATGAGGGCCACTCCATTTCTTTTGCGGGTTTCTTGCCCACAGTAGTAGATATGATGGTCATCCGAACTGAATTTGCCCATTCCTGTCCATTTTAGTTCACTGATGCCCAGGATGTCAATATTTATTCTTGCCATCTCATTTTTGACCACATCCAACTTACCCAGGTTCATGGTTCTTACATTCCAGGTTCCTATGCAATATTTTTCTTTACAGCATTGGACTTTCCTTTCGCTTCCAGGCATATCCGCAACTTAGCGTCCTTTCGGCTTTAGCCCAGCCGCGTCATCAGCTCTGGATCTACTTGTACTTGTCCTCCGCTCTTCCCCAGCAGCATGTTGGACGCCTTCCGACCTGAGGGGCTCATCTTCCAGCGTCATAACTTTTATATGCCTGTTGTCTTTGTCCATGGAGTTTTCTTGGCAGGGATACTGGAGTGGCTTGCCGGTTCCTGCTCCAGGTGGATCACGTTTGGTCCAAACTCTCCACTATGACCTGTTCATCTTGGGTGCTCTGCTCGGCATAGTTCATAGCTTCTCTGAGTTATTCAAGCCCCTTCGCCATGGCAAGGCAGTGATCCATGAAGGGGCCTCACCACTCTAGAACTGTGCAAACATCTACAAATCAGTTGGCTTTGCAGGTTATGCCGTTTTACTGTGTTAACGGAGAAATCCGAGGGCTCCCTTGGACAAAAAACAAGGACACCAGCCAGGAATACCAGAGCAAAACAGCAGCTAGTAGGCTTGGTCTTTATTGAAGACTGTCGCAACAGGACTCCCACCTGCCACCAGGTAAAACAAAATGGAAGCCCAGAACAAAAGAAGACCCCAACTTTTATTAGTTACTAATCCCCCAAACTACACCCCTAGAACTACATCACAACTACATCATTGACACATCACCAAAAAAGGGGGTTGAGGGAGGAGTTGTGGAGGCAACCTGAGTGTCTTGTCACCTGGCTGGTTCCTCCTTTCCCCCTCCCCATGAGTCACTTCCAGGAGACAAAGGGGAGTTTGCAGTTTCCTGCCCCCAGAGGGAAGATCTGATCATTGCCCTTTGTTCCAGTACATGTTGAATCCACTCCCATATGCAAGTCCTTTGTGACCTTGATGGTCTTCTGTCTGGGACCATCAAGGTTGTCATGCCAACTGGGTAGGGCTCCTGTGTATGTGCTGGGATGGTTAAGGGATTATGGCCGTCCTGTATCATACCATCCCCCTTTCCTTCCTTCATGGAGTAAAATAAAAGTGGACCGGTGTAAATCCGATGTATGGTTGATTTACTATGAATTTATAACAGAAACATCACATATGTTGTGTGTGTGTGACATGTTTGTACAAACCGAACGATTGGGGGGGGGGGTTTCCTGCAACAACTGTGATCAGCAAGAGTTTTCTTATGAGTTTCATTGAAAATGACTTTTGCACATTAGTCTGTCAAGCAGCCTGATCAGGCTGCATAATTGAATGGGGAAGTGACATTGCATAAAGCAGCTGAGCATTATGGACTGCACAAATCTGTATTCTGAATGAACAATGAACTTCAGAAGTCTCTGTAGTCTGAGTCACAACCAGATCCTTCTGGTGTTGCAGTTTTAGACTTGCTCCTGTGTGGACTCAGGCCTGGGCTTGACAGTGCAAACGCTACCTGCATCGTAGTCTCATTCCAGAAGACAGGCAGCCCATGTCTGCTCCAAAGCAAACCCAACTGACTTCAGTGTTCCTA
The DNA here is from genome assembly GCF_964106645.2 of Podarcis pityusensis. Lineage (NCBI taxonomy): Eukaryota > Metazoa > Chordata > Lepidosauria > Squamata > Lacertidae > Podarcis > Podarcis pityusensis. Next base: position 97,396,899 of record NC_138032.1, on the reverse strand, counting down.
ACTTCACAAAGGGCATATCGCAACAAAAGGGGAGATAGTGGCCAACACTATCCCCACACTTTCTTGACAGTGGTTTTGTACAGTTAGCAGCCAGGGGTTCTTTCTCTTTTTCATAGTGTTCTCTTCTGCTAAACATGCCCACAATAATCCTTGTGGCAGAATGGTAGCAGCATACCCTCCAAGTGTCCTGTTTTCCAGGGACAGCCCCCGAATTACAGAAGCCACCCTGGTTTCTGATTTGATTCCGGAATGTCCAGGTTTCCCCTTTTCCTCTCCAGGAGACTTTGGGGCGCAAAACTTGTGTTCTTCCTCTGATACGCATTTGAGAAACTCATTCCTTAGCAAGCCTGCTAGAAAATAACCTTTTTATCATGAAACAATGCTAAATTGTGCCATACCTGCATGCATTTTATACAGGTATAGAAAAATTCTGGCTCTGACAACAGCCTAATCCATGACCATGTTAAAATCTCCTATACAGAAGCAATATTCTTGCACCTCAGGATCCAGATGACATGGGGTCTTCATTGCTTGTGTCATTGCCTTGCTGGATAAAAATGACATTTTGTTCCGAGATTATAGTAATTCTGAAAATCAAACTCCATCTGTTCCTGAGTGAAGAAAAGCACTGGGAAACCCAAAAAAGAAACTGTTTCATAAATAACATCTGTTGCCACCTACAAAACAAGGATTACATTCATAATTTGTCTAAAATTAAAATAAATTTGTCTAAAATAAAAGCAGAAAACGGCCAGTTGCAGCTTTTAAAGCAAAAACAACTTTAGATACATACAGCTTTTCATTCAGAAGATCTGAATGATTTCAAAAGGGTAACAGGTAGAAACTAGGAGAATTAAAATTGCACCATCAGATTTCACTAGATGCTCATAGTCCATATAATTATTTTACATTTCCTTCCACAAGTCCACAAATTACCATAAAGGTAAAGGGACCCTGTGACCGACTCTGGGGTTGCGGTGCTAATCTCGCTTTATCGGCCGAGGGAGCCATCGTACAGCTTCCGGGTCATGTGGCCAGCAGGACTAAGCCGCTTCTGGCGAACCAGAGCAGCACACAGATACGCCGTTTACCTTCCCACCGGAGCGGTACCTATTTATCTACTTGCACTTTGACGTGCTTTCGAACTGCTAGGTGGGCAGGAGCAGGGACCGAACAACGGGAGCTCACCCCGTCATTGGGGTTCGAACTGCCAACCTTCTGATCGGCAAGTCCTAGGCTCTGTGGTTTAACCCACAGCGCCACCCGCGTCCCTCACAAAATACCATAGGATACTCCAAACTTTCAGAGACAACCCCTAGGGGCTGAGGTCTTTTTGCCTACAAAATATTTGAGGGGGCTGCCCCTCTAAAGGTGATGGACATTGCTATTCAAATGGTATGTGTTCGCCATGCCTTGTCAATTATGAGGGGCGGGACTTACATGGCCCCCCAATATTTTATTCAAGTTGGCACCCCTGCTTCAAACCAGTAGTAAAGAGTGTCATTCAAAAACCTACATACATTTGTGTAGCACATTCATGTTTTATGGGGGTTGGATAACCTAGGATATGTTTGTTCATGATGCTACTTTCAATTACAACTGGCTAGAAATTATTGGAGGAACCAGAACATCTTGTTATAGGGAAAGGGAGGAGCATAGACCCCCCCAAGTCCCCCAAAAACTGGCCATGGGAAGGTCAGGAGAACCTTCACAAAAGCACACAGTGGAGGAGAGTTTCCTGGCTCCCACTCAATGAAAAATTTGAACTCCGACTGCAGTGTCCACCCAAATCTTTAATGCTCCCATCAGTGTGATACATGGGCAAAATGCCATTCAAAGGCACAGCAGGTGCTACACATAGCCAAGCAAGCAAAGACATTGATCCAGGAATGACATAGCTACTTCCGGCCTGCCCAGGAGGTGGGGTTGCGGGCTTCACGCCCACCCCACGTGAGCGGGGGCTGGTTTCAGCCCCCGCGAGAGCAGGGGAATCCCGGCCGTGTCTGCCCTATTTAGGGCCGGCGCAGAGGGGGCTCACCCTCTTTTCGCCAGCTAGCCCCCACGTTTTCCCGCCCTCCCTCCCTTTAGGTAGGCTTTAGGTAGGTCTCTGACTTTGCTATGGACTTCGGTCTGTCGCCGCAAGGGGCATGGTAGGAATTTTTCCCAATTGGCAATTTACAGCCATTTGGTTTTTCGCCTACCTCGTAGCAACTCGTCACAACTCTTCGGGATTGGCGGTAGGCATTGGTAAGAAGGGGTTAAGAGGATGGGGGGGAGGAACGCCATCACCTCCCCCCAGTGAGCGAAGGGTGGTCCGTTAAAGGACTCCGGGGGGCGTGGCCCTGTCCGAAGCCTATGGAGGTGTGGGCCAAAGGCACGCCCCCGAGCGGTGACCCGGGGGAGCTCCTAGTCGACGTGCCTCGGCGGGAGACTCCCCCAATATAGTGTTAACCCTTCCCCGTGTCTCCAGCAAATGGGCTGGAGCCGGATAGTCGTTAGGACCAATGCCTAAGCCAATGCCTCTCATTCCTGAATTCAATAAAGTTGTGGCCTAATTCGCCCAATTAACCTTAAATTATGGTGTCTTGTGTCTTTATTTACCCTGGTGGGGGGCGGGAACTCGCCACGCAAATACCCCAGTTTAGGAGCTAACTCCTCTTAAGCCCCCCCCAAATATTTGAGGGGAGGGGGCTGGGACTCCCCGCAAAAAGGTGATGGGTATTGCCATTCAAATGGGGGGGTGTGCCATGTCATGTGATTGATTATGTAGGGTGGGGCTTACTGCCCCCCACCCCATATTTTATTCAAGTTGGCATCCCAGCAACCCTGTTGTTAGGGAGTTGGGCCGGTACTAATTTCTCACCCATGCGCAGTGATCCCATGTTGAAAACAAACACATTTGTATCCACTGTATTAATGCGCCAAGGGACTTTTTTACGTGCCTTACTGACCAACAGGTGGCGGAAGGAGCGAGCCAGATTCTAGTGAGTGAGACTGTCCGGGGCTACAGTACTGGTTTAACTCTTTCACTGGTCAGAGCTGGCTGGAGAAGCTAATGGGCAGAGGGATTAGGAGAGGGAGGCTGGGGGAAGAAGTGGAAACTCAAAGCAGCTTAGGTTAGATTTCTTTTCAAAACTATAGTTAATATATATTTTTTTTAAGTAAACAAAGGAATTGTACTGCATGGAAAAAATATTTACAATTTTAAAAAGATACAACGAATTTTCACTTTCATAGTTGACAATTTTAAATATTGCTTGTAGATAGATAGATAGATATCTTATTTCAGTAACTCCGGAAAAAGTGTTAGGAGAGGCAAAACATTTTAAATTAAAGGAAACTGAAAGAAAATAGAAGACTATCAAATAATTAATCCTAATAAAACAGGGAGAATACATTGTGGACAGATGGTAGACTTTGAGAAAGCCCCCAAAGCAAAATTTAAACTGAAGACTCATAAAAATACCAAGATGAAGATTTTAAAGAGAATGAAGATAAACAAAAACACCTGATGACTAGAAAAGCCAAGGGAAAATTAAGAGAAATGAAAGAATGTCAGGGGCAAAAGCAAGTTTCTTTACCTTTCAACCAACAAGTCTTTGGATGTAAAAAGGGTAGGAGGATATGAAGTTGGCTTCAAGCAGCATGAAGAATAAATATAGAAAATAGAAGGATTTTCATTTAAAAGGCAACTGGAGAAGCCATTTCGTAAAAAGAACAGGAAGGGGTTTCTGTTGCCAAAGTTAGAAAAACCAAGACTGGGGAGATTTTAACAGAGGTACGACTTGAAAGTGAGAAGGGTCCAGGGGGATCCAGGGGGAAAGAAAGCTGTGCATGTGATAAAGAGCAAAGCAGAGGCGCAGAAGACAACATAGTTCCATTTAATTTCATGTTAGCTCAGGATGCAGCCAATGTGGGATGCTTTTTGGGGACTACAGATAAGCTCCTTTCCCAATGGGCAGAACTTCAATGTATTTCTAATGTGGCTTCCAAGGAGTAGAACAGGCATCTCCAACCAGAAGTAGGGCATGATCAACAATCCAAGATAAAAACTGGCAGTTATCTCCCACCTGGAGGCAGCGGGGGGGGGGGGGCAGGGTGTTTGGGTTGGGGCTGGCTTCTTTCCTGGGGGGCTCTTTTCTTTCCTGGGGGGGCAGTGGTATTTGGGTGGGGGCTGGCTTCTTCGCTGGGGGCTTCTTTCCAGGGGTGAGAGGTGGGTGCAGGGTGTTTGGGTGGGTGCTTGTTTCTTTCCTGGGGGGGCAGGGTGGTTGGGTGGGTGCTGGCTTCTTTCCTGGGGGGCTCCTTTCCTGGGGGCTTGCTTCTTTCCTGGGGGGGCAGGGGTGGTTGGGTGGGTGCTGGCTTCTTTCCTGGGGGGGCAGGGTGTTTGGGTGGGTGCTGGATTCTTTCCTGGGGGGCTCCTTTCCTGGGGGCTTGCATCTTTCCTGGGGGGGCAGGGGTGGTTGGGTAGGGGCTGGCTTCTTTTACGGGGGGCTTCTTCCTGGGGGTGGCAGTGGTGGTTGGGTGGGGGCTCTCTTGTTTCCTGGGGGGTCTTCTTCCCTGGGGGGTTTGCTTCTTTCCTGGGGGGGCAGGGATGCTTGGGTGGGGGCTGGCTTCTTTCCTGGGGGGCTCTTTTCTTTCCTGGGGGGCAGGGGTGTTTGGGTAGGGGCTGGCTTGTTTCCTGGGGGGGGCAGGGTGGTTGGTTGGGGGCTGGCTTCTTTGCTGGGGGGCTCCTTCCCTGGGGGGGCAGGGGTGGGTGCAGGGTGGTTGGGTGGGGGCTCTCTTCTTTGCTGTCGGCTTCTTTCCTGGGGGGCTCTTTTCTTTCCTGAGGGGGCGGGGGTGTTTGGGTGGGGGCTGGATTCTTTCCTGGGGGGAGTGCAGGGTGGCTGGGTGGGGGGTGGCTTCTTTTATGGGGGGCTTGCTTCTTCCTGGGGGTGGCAGTGGTGGTTGGGTGGGGGCTCTCTTGTTTCCTGGGGGGCTTCTTCCCTGGGGGGGGTTTGCTTCTTTCCTGGGGGGCAGGGGTATTTGGGTGGGGGCTGGCTTCTTTCCTGGGGGGCTTGCTTCTTTCCTGGGGGGCTTTCCTGTGGGGGGCAGGGGTGGTTGGGTGGGGGCTGGCTTCTTTCCTGGGGGGCTTGCTTCTTTCCTGGGGGGGCTTTCCTGTGGGGGGCAGGGGTGGTTGGATGGGGGCTGGCTTCTTTCCTGGGGGGCTTTCCTGTGGGGGGCAGGGGTATTTGGGTGGGGGCTGGCTTCTTTCCTGGGAGGCTTGCTTCTTTCCTGGGGGGGGCTTTCCTGTGGGGGGCAGGGGTGGTTGGATGGGGGCTGGCTTCTTTCCTGGGGGGCTCCTTTCCTGAGGGGGCAGGGTGGTTGGGTGGGGCTGGCTTGTTCCCTGGGGGGCTTCTTCCCTGCGTTGGGCAGGGGTGGGTGCAGGTTGGTTGGGTGGGGGCTGGCTTCTTTCCTGGGGGGGCAGGAGTTGTTGGGTGGGGCTGGCTTCTTTCCTGGGGGGGGCAGGGGTGGGTGGAGGTTGGGGGCTGGGGGCTGGAGGGATCCCTGGGGGGGTTGGGGGTGCATGGTGGGCGGGTGGGGGCTGGCTGCTTCCTCTCAATTGTCAGAGGTGGCTATAGGCACTAATAACTAACCACTGGTCTCTAAATGCTCCATTGTAATTGTAGCAGCCTTTTGCTTGGCTAAAGAGAAAATCTCTCTGTGTTCTGCTTGCAACTCTTTGTACAAAGATTCTTTCAGGTCGCAGTGAGGGGGACCATTCAAATACCGTGAGCCCATTGGAGAAAAGGTAGGCTCTGAATGGAATAATACATTAAATATGCAAACTACGTATTCCAAAGAGCTTGTAATGAGCAATGTTGGTTATCCAATCACTTTTTCAGAAGAGCTGTGAACTCAAAAGCCAATGCAGTCTGTCTCGGTGCTTCCAGCAGGAGGGACTTCTCTTAGGTTCAAAATATTTTTTATTAACAGGCCAATCAAATCACATTAATTCCAAATCACATTAATTCCAAATTATACAGCCAAATTTTTAAATTTTTTGTTGGGGGTACCCATACTTCAAGCTCCGAAAGGGGTCCAAACATCACTCTTGCTGCTGCTTTGATTAAACAGTTCCATCCAGTTCTGTCCAGATAGTATTTTTGTTATTTTCTTCATCTTGTTGTTGTTATCATATATTCCTTTCTTTGTGATCTCTGATAATCTTCACAAGCGGGTGAAAGACAAACATCTCCTGTGTGGGTTTTACACTCTCCAAAAATCATATCACATAAAGGACAGACGCCATTTCCACACCTCCATTAAAAACATTCCCACAGTCTGTCCGTTGATTCACAGGCTTGCCAATCTATATCTCAGAGGGCCCTGCCAGGTCAAGATAACGTTCCGATAACCATACATTCACATTCCAGTGACCCTGGTCCTCCTCCCCCTCATCCTCCTATGGGCAAGCCTGTCTTCACGAAATTCCATTTATAACTGTGTCATAAAACTTTCCTTCCATTCCCCGGTGTTTCCACCAGTTCTCTCTTTAATCAGTAATTCATTCCCACACAGTTCTTGGTCTCCTGCTTGTGATTAATAATCGCAACGATTCTTCTTTCTGGAGGGGAGGGTTATTGGTACTCACATAAGGCAAAAAAAGTTTTTTCCTCCCCCCCCTTTCCGTTTCACTCCAACATACCAGTCTTTTAATGATGATTCTTCACTTGATTTATTTGTCCAACCCGTCGCTCCGCTCACAGAGATCCCATTAATCAGCAGTCTTTACTCCCGATCTTCACTTGATGTATGTGCATTAGCTTCTTTCCAATTATATATTTCCAATTATATATTTTGAGCCAATGCGAACCAGTGCGCTGATTAGAGAGAGTGTCAGGGAGAGCCGATCTCACTCAAGGGCTTCGTGCCAAGTGTCCACACCCCCTTCTTTCGAATCCGGGGGTGAATTATGGACACAGCTGGCAAGGCAGTCCCCCCCATCCCCTTGGGGGGGGGGCAAGGGAGGCTACATACTCCCATAGCAGCCTCTTAATTACCTTGTGTGGGTCGGAGAGATGTTATTGTCGGCCATCTTCCAAAGCGCCCCCTGGTGGCCCCCAGGAGGGACTTCTCTTGTCAGGACACCACTGCAGGGGAGGCCCTTTCCTGTGCCATCAGCACACAGTAAGGTACACCTTTTGGTGGGACAGCCAGCCTTGTTTTGTTCCAGCTCTTTTTTTACAGATCTCACAGACCTACCTGTGCCAGAAGCAGATCTGCTACATTGACAAGTAAGAGGCGGTGTCAGAACTCTTGATACATCAAGTGAACATCTGCAGTGTGGGATTGACTTCACTGCTTTAGGTAACGGGCTGTTTTTGCTCCTGTGTCTGGAGGGGAGGGCTGCTGAAGACCTTAGTCTCTTTCAGGTGCATCTCAGTGACTCCAGAAATAGAATTTTGCAAGCCTTCAGGAAACTTAATGGCAAGTGAGCTTCACACTCCACAATTCAGTAATCTTTTTCAGTACAATCCTTTTGGGCTGGCTTCTCCATTTCCCCTGCTTGATCTCTTCACAGTTCTGTCCAAGAGCCCACCACACTCAGGGGAAGCCAGCTCTTCCTGCAGAAGTCAGGTCAGTAAGAACAGTTGTGTTCCAAAAACATTTCTCTGGAATTGGCGGGAAAGGGCCGGGGACAAACTAATGAGTCCAGATTGCTTTTCACAGACCGGCAGAAGGAGCTTCCAGGCCCATGAATTCACACTTCAGAGGGACAAAGAAAAAGGTGAGCATAAAGGCAGCGTTTGAAGACTGGAACCAGTCTCTCTGTTGTGTCCTGCAAATTAATGGCAGTCAACATGGCACTCTGTGACTTAAACATATCTAGGTGAATATCCCTTGCTTGGGAAGGGATAAATCCTTGATTGTGTTCTGTATGCAACTTCATAACATTTAAGGGTTTTCCCCCCTGAGAGAACATTCTGTATTCAGAGTGTTCTCTCAGGTTTTGCTTTTCACCTTGTTGCATTGCCAAAAAAGAGAGCAAAAGGCACTGGTGTTTGGCACTCCTGGTTTCCAGGACGGGGTTCAAGTAACTGCGGTGCCCTTGCTTACTTTCAATGCAACCTCTCTCTCTCTCTCTCTCTCTTTATCTATCTCTCCCCCCGAAGAACTAAATCAAGCAACTTTCTCCCCTGATACATCGTCACTGGATTACGTGGATGTTTCCCATCCTAGCACCCCCAGCCATAGGGAACAAACCACTTACTACTACTTCTTCTTTTAAAAAAAGACTGTCTCTTAATTTTCCATTGTTTGTTTAGGAAGTAACCTAACTATACAAACAAATGATCCTATTTAGATTATGCAGAATGTGGAAAAGGCCGGGATGAAAGAAGAAATGGCATCACGCTCACTCATTAGCAGAAGGTCCTTGCCGTCCTCTAAGTCAGTCCCCGCGCACTGAGGTAAACCCGGCGGGGCGTTTTGGCTGGTGGGCTGGATTTATGAGCCTGGTGGGCCGGACTTGGCCTGCGGACCATAGTTTGGGGACCCCTGCATTATAAGAACCGTCCATCCAGATCTTCAGGAGGGCCAGGATTGCATTTTGCAACATTTTCCACATTAGTTTGTGGAAATTTCTTTCTTACTTCGGGGCGGTATGTTGATGAAGGGAATGGCACACCTTCCTCTGCAACAAGATTTTCAAATTCCACACTTATCTGGAACATGCACATTTTTGCTAGTTATCTGAGGAAACATTGTACAGTAAACTGGAAGAGGAAGTGTGAGTCATTGGTGCTCCCATGCTGACGAGGGAAGGCGGGATCTGGACCAGCAAGAGCATTGCCTGCGCAGGGGTGGAGGGAGGAAGGGGGAGAAGGCAGGATTGGCATCGCCCGTCCACCCTGCACCCATCCCTGGGTGGTAGATCACTGCCAGTTTTTATATTGGATCGTAGATCACACTCTACTTCTGGTTGGACATGCCTGACCTAGAGGTGTGAGAGGAAAATGACTGATAAGCAAAACAAAAAATCCTCTTGTTTTTCCTCAGAATAAGGAATAAAATATTTTTTTCAAAAAATAATAATACTTTTGCTACAGTTTAATTACACTGATACAACGCTCCCAGATCCACGATTCAAAATGACTCCAGCATGAGCCTAAACAAGGAGTGGTCCCAGGACCAAGCTAGGAACTTGATGAACATATTGCTGCTGCCACATCCTGGCACGGCCTTTGTACAACACAGGTCTGCAGTTGCTCTTTCCTCTCATTTGTCTTCTGAATCAAGTTAAAGAAGCTGATGTGTGTTAATTTCCTATTTTATATTGCTATGGTAATAGGATCTCTATACTTCCCTGGAGTTTCTTTGCTTGAGCTTTGAGCATGTGACCAAGACAACATTTTTGACTTCAAAATTGTATTAAGTGGATTGGGAGAAGAGATTGCAAGTATAATTTGGGTAGCATTCATTGATATTTTCCAGGGTTTGGTCTCTTTCAGCCCATCAATCTGAAAATAAATACTGCTGCCATTAGGTTACAAACTGCAAAAGTGGCCACACACAATGCTATTGCTGCCTTTGCGCATCAAGGCTATGTGAAGGACATAATGTAAGCATATGGATTTCATATCACACAAATTTCCAGGGGCGACTTCAGAAAATAGCTACTTGTGGAAAGCCTGCAATTTTTTTTTTAGTAAGTGAGTTATGTAAAGATTAGAAAAGGCCAGACCAGAATACTTTATAAGGTAAGAACATGGATGCATGCCACATGAAAATATTTAAATGTCTTCCAGATGTGAGCACCCACCCACCCTCTTTCTGACTTGCAATTTGATGGTTGTATTAATAAAATACCAAGCATATACACTTACATTTAGTTCAATATTTGTTTGTCTCTTCTTTTTGCCCAAGTTCTTCAAGTCAAAGATCCCCTACTGTGTAATAAATCCAGAGAAGAAAGTTGAATCAGCTACCAATGAGATAAAACATCAAAGTTTCAAATGCTTTGAACCTTTTCAATTATTTTTATGGGTTTATAATGTAAACGTGCAAACCTAGGGTATAGTTCAATGGCAATATGTTTTGTGTGAACCACCTCAGAAGTGAATAAGGTGAGAACAGGTACCTCCTTGTTCACTGACACGGTTGCTGCCCAAGAGTTCTTCTTGCCCTGCCTTCTCACAAACTCGGTGCATAAGCTAAGCACAGTGGGCTGGATCTGGACAGGAAGCTAGGAACATTTATGCTGCAGTCCTAACTGTGTCTACTTAGAAGCAAGTTCTATTGAAGTCAATGGAGGCTTCTTCCCATGTAGGTGGGTTTAGGCCAGTTCCTACTGAAATAAGTGGGACCTAAGTCATGGGATGCGGGTGGTGCTGTGGTCTAAACTACAGAGCCTAGGGCTTGCTGATCAGAAGGTCGACGGTTTGAATCCTCACGACGGGGTGAGCTCCTGTTGCTCGGTCCCAGCTCCTGCCTACCTAGCAGTTCCAAAGCACGTCAAACTGCAAGTAGATAAATAGGTACCACTCCGGTGGGAAGGTAAACGGCGTTTCCGTGCGCTGCTCTGGTTCACCACAACCCCAGAGTCGGCCACGACTGGACCTAATGGTCAGGGGTTCCTTTACCTTTAAAGGTAAAGGGACCCCTGACCATTAGGCCCAGTCACAGATGACTCTGGGGTTGCGGCGCTCATCTCTCTTTATTGGCCGAGGGAGCCGGCGTACAGCTTCCAGGTCATGTGGCCAGCAGGACTAAGCCGCTTCCAGTGAACCTTACCTTTACCTTCAAGTCAAGGCTGCAATCCTAACTCAGTTTACCGGGAGTGAGCCCCAATGAATTTAAAAACATTTACTTCTAGGTAGGCATGATTTGGATTGCACTGTTAGTCTGGATCCATCCTGTTCTCTACCCTCCCTCACAAATGCCACAACAGCACTGATCTATGCCTGCTTTGGCTGAGTAGCCAGCATTTCAGCAACAACCAGCTGAAGAACAATCATGGACCTCAGCCGGGTCTGGGTGATGATGTGGTGCAGTTAATGGGTTACAGGTTACTGTTGTTCTTAGTCTTAAGGATTAATATCTGCATAACAGTTGGGTTTCTTTTCCCTCTGTGGTCTGGGTCTCCTGGTTGAGACCCCTGTATTAAATACCTAAAATAGAAAACAAATAAAACATTTGATTCACCTAGCTAAAAACAAAGCTAGCAAATGAAACGTTTCCTTTTCCTTCTAGAAAAAAAAGCTACGCATTTGCTCTTTTGCTGCTTTGGAAAGAATTAGTAAATAACCAGGAAGTTATTGAAAGGGCTGTCACATGGAAGATGGAGCCGACTTGCTTCCTCCTGCTCTGGAGGGCAGGACCTGAACCAATGAATTCAAATTGCAAGAAAGGAGATTCTGGCAAGAAAGGAGATCAGGAAGGACTTTCTGATGGTACAGGCTGTTTGACGGTGGAATGGACTCCCTCGGAAGGTTCTGGACTCTCCTTCCTTGGAGGTTTTTAACCAAAGGTTGGATGACCATCAGTCATGGATGCTTCCATTGAGATTCCTGCATCACAGGAGGCTGGGCTAGTTGACCCTTGTCATCCCTTCCAACTTATTTTATTTATTTTTTTCAATGCTTATTACATACAAAAAGAAAACAATACCGAAAGGGGGTACAACTTAAGGGGGGATGGAAAAGGAAAGAAAATAAAATTTGCACAATCTGTTAATAAGATAAGAATTATGACAAAAAATTGTGATTGCAATTTCATGTTACAATAAAAATAAAAATCTCTTTATCTTTTACACCCGACCTCCCATTTATTCCTTAATTCTTTTTACATAAATTTACTGCCATGTCAAAATACTGTTTTTTATGTTAATATTTTCACATTTATAAATGTTTATATAAGCAATTATTAAAAACTGCTGGGATCACTCAAAAGCTGCTACAGATTTTAACATGGTATAATTTTGTTTAAGATATGATCTGAAGGCCTCCCATTTTGATACAAATTCAATTCTCGGTTAATTTTTTATTTTTTCAGATAGACTATCTAATTCAGCATATTCAATCAATTTTTGTATCCACTCTTGTCTAGAAGGAATTATGACGCTCTTCCACCTTGTAGCTATAAGAATTCTCACTGCCACTGTTGCATACAAAAAAAGATCTTAAAATTTTTTAGGAATATCTGAATCAGTAATGCCCAACAGATATGCCTCTGGTTTCCTAATAAATGAGCTTCTTAACATTTTTTCTAGTTCAAAGTGGATTTCCTCCCAAAATTTCTTTATTTTGCTACATTGCCACCACATATGGTACAGTGAGCCTGTTTGGTCTCCATATCTCCAACAATTACTTTTGGCTCCTTTGTACATTTGGGCTAATTTCCATGGAGTTAAATACGGTGTTGCGTTTTTAAACAAGTTTTCCTTTATGGCTTAGCACGTAGTAGATTTCCAATTATTCTTTCACAGGTTTTCCCATTGGGACATTGTTATAACAAACCCAACTCTAAAATTCTATGATCCCGTGATTCTATGAAAGTGCTCTATCATTGTTCAGACTCTGAATTCACTAGGTCACCCAAGGTCCCCTTCCCCCAGCCTAAACTCCCTTCTCATAAGAGATATTAGGTTTGAACTTTCCAATATCATTGCTACTAAGAACATGAGAGGCTCATGACAGTTCCATACAGTGTGTGTGTGTGTGTGTGTATGCACACACATTCTTTTCCTCCTTCTCCACAGTAATAAAAGACCATGAAAGTTACAAATCAAGCCTGGAAACATTTGCCTGCATGGTATTAATGGTGCCTCTGTGCCTGCATGGTCATTATTTCAGTGAGAAATAGTACTTACATTTAAAAAGACAGAAAAGCCACTCCAGGTAATTTAGCACTGAGTATCAGAACTAAAACTTAATTTCTCACTCTCCTCAGCTGCAACCCTAAGCACATTTGCTCAAGAGTAAGCCCCAGTGAACACAGACCTATTTTCAGGTAAATGTTCATAGGATTGTGCTGTGAAAACCTTTGCACATTCCTATTTGTGATAACTACTCCAACATTGTTCACTTGCCAATAATGTTCAGTTTGTATTTTCCTTAAATAGAGCTACTATATTTTCAGCTCCAATTGCATTCAGTATATAATAAGCACAGCTAAAGGTGTCAGGAAGTGCAGAGTACTATTTAGAACTGCACAAGAGATTTAAGGCAGAATATAATTGCCCAGGTTGGAACCTGGCCACAAGCTATATTTAATACATCCAGTCTTGCAAAAATACTGTGGGAACTTCAAGGATCACAAAAGGTCAGGACTTTGGTGTCTGCTCTTAGCTGAAGGACTGCAGCTTCATAATGAACATTACAAATAGTTCAGCCCCAGAAATAAATACTTGTTAATCAGTTAAGTTTTCCTATGCCAACATTCACTTACTGAAACATTAAATGCAGCAGGGAATCCAGGATACTGCTACAGGGTTTGTTTTTCTTTGGATGAGAGAGAGTACTTGAGAGCCATGATGTCTTTGTTTCAAATATTCAAGCAGAGCATAGTGAAATCAAGTTCTCAGCCAGCAGCAAAACTGCTAATCCTGCCTTAGGGCCAAACAAACATTCATTAGCTGCAGTTCTGGTTTTTTATTGAAAAATTGCAGACACACAAGGGGTAGATCCTTACCATGGATACAGCATGTGTATGTGAGGATTCTCTCTTTTCCCTTGCAAAAATAAAACCACCCACTCCTGAAGTTAGGAGCCTTAGGAGAGAAGTCCCCATCGACACCATTGCAGATCCCTCCCCCAAGTTGTTACTGTAGCTACATGAGTTCTAGTCAGGTCACACATGGCCAGTTGCCTCAGCACCATGGAGAGCTCACAGTGAGAAACCTGCTCTGAAAAGGGTTGGAACCTTTCCCACCTCTTACAGAGAGACATTCAACAAAGTTTTACTCAGAGTGAAACCTGATGTGATGGTCCCGGGGGGGAGGTTACCGTGAGGCGTGGTCAGAGTCTGGTCCTGGGTCGAGGGTCTGGAGACTGTCCACCAAGGGCGAAGCGGGGTCCAAAGCAAGAAGCCGGGCGTGGTCGGGAACTCTGGAAGAAGAGGTCTGGGTGCTGGCAGAAACAGGTTTCCAATGACGTTGCTCCCGCAACCTGGGACTGGGCTGACTGGCCTTTATCTCCTCTGGGGCCTAGGGCGGTCCCAGCCCACAGGTGACTCGCCTCTCCTGGCCTTAAGGCGAGTACTCCTCCTGAGAGAACCTAGTTCCCTCCGCCTCTCTGCCCTGAGCCTCTGCAGCTCAGGAGAGGCTGGAGGGTTACTGGACCCAGAGGCAGCCTTACCTTCTCCTGACAGAGCTGGGAGAGGAGCAACTGCGGGCAATGGGTCCTCAATCACCTCCGGAGCCAGAGTGGATTCATCTGGTGTCTGCTCCTGAGGATCCGGCACAGGTGCAGGCCCTTCAGATTCAAGGCCCTGCCCCGGCTCAGCCGGCCCTGGAGGTGGGGACTCCTGTGCAGGCTGGGATTCCTCCGGTTCAGCCTCTGAATCAGATTCCCAGGCCATCATACCTGACTAAGTTAGGTCCATAAGGTCCATATCTAGTTACATGATAGGTTCAGTTAACATTTCTCTAAGTATTTTCTTCTTAGTACAGTGAAAGCCCTACTTTCTAAAATGCCTTATTTTGATATAATTCACTAAATGTAATGCATCCTAAAAGAATAATTAAAGATGTTAGCCATACATTGAAACACACACTTATAGATTAGGGGACAGCATGTGTCTATGAATGCAGTCCATATAATCAAATGTCTATAAAGTTCATCATCTGATGTTCTTTTTACAGGAAATGTGTTTCCATAGGATGATTGTACAGGATGATTGTAGTCTAGAGTTAAAAGTGGTCTACTCGATAGCTCAGCTGGTTAGAGCATGGTGCTGATAACACTAGGGTTGTAGGTTCAGTACAGCTGCATATTCTGACATTCAGGGGTGGACTAGATGATCCTTAGAGACCCTTCCAACTCTACAATTCTATGGTTTTATGATTCTTACAGTTGTGGGTTTTACTGAAGGGTAATCTAAACTGAAGATAAGCCTCTTATTTAGCCAAACTGGTCTCTATATATTGTTGACTATACTTTTTTTAAAAAAAGTGTTGGGTTTTATTGTGAATATAGCCAATAATCTAACAATGACCCATTGGTAAGCTACATGAGTCAGTTGTCTCTATTGATACATTGCTTTTCCTGGATAGTATTCAAAGCATTTTACCCCTGTTTTGCAGTTGGCTTGATGCAGTAAGAAGGAAAAATAAGGTGACATTTGGAATGGCTAGTATGTCGTTCAGAGCTTTGTTCTCAAGATTGCCTCCAGACAACCTACATATCTACTGCTGGTGAGCCCTCTACAATAAACCTGAAGACACTGTAAGGGAGCTAAAAGTTCAACTTTGTTAGAAAACAAAGACTGCAGTAATAATCCTGATGCTATCAAAACAGTCTCTATCAGTGTTGGTGATGTTACACTGACACACTGCTGACTCAAACAGATGTGAAAGAATGGCCTTTATATTCCTAGTTCCTCAATCTCAAATATTAGGACAATCTCCACAATGTAATTTGGTTGACCATTTGAAGGGCTAACAAGTAATATGAACATGCTAGGATGGAACAGGTGGCCAGATGGGGTGCTGGGCCAAAGGTGCTCACCTGATCTCCTGACAGCTCAAGCTCTGCTGCTTGAGGGGCAGTCAGTGTGCTGCAAATGTACTAGCAGAAGCAACTCAGTACTCCTGCTGCTGCGTTTGCACTGCACCAGCCTCCTCACACTTCCTCCTTACCTTCTGTTAAGTAGGAGCAAAGTCGGCAGTCCCGAGGTCAGGTGAATGCTGCCTCCCCACCTCACCCCGCTGCCCACTCTTGACTTTGCTATACTCTACAGCAGCCTCCTTCAACCTGGGCTTCCTAGGTGTTGTTGGACTACCCTCAGGGATGATGGGAGTTGTAGTTCCAAGAATATCTGGATACTCAGGGTTGAAGAAGGCTTATCTGGAGGTGCACAGACAACAGCTATCTAGTAAAGTTTCTTCAAGATAAGTTGTAGATCCATGGATTGCAAAGGAAGAAAAATAAAATGCAGAAAACAAGATCACAAGGCAAAGAATACTTTGTTCTAATATGGCAATGCAGTCCATAGTATTTTGAATCAACTGTAAAGTCCTTATGCTGCAGACGTTACAATAAGCTTAGCAAGATTAGTAAGCCACTGTTTTTATGTGTATGTACTTGGAACTGTGTTGAAACTACAGGTTGACTTGTGCAAATTTATTCTAAATATGTTTTTTAAAAAAATGATATTTATTGAAATTTTACACACAGTAAAGAGTTACAGAATTAAAAAATAAAAAATAAAAATAAAAAAGATACAAAGATATAAAGACAAAATACCTGAAAAGTAAAAAACAATTAAAAACAAATCAATATTTTCATGTCTTATATTTCATTTACTTGTTTCCTGACCTCCTCACACCTCCCTTTTTTGTATTCCAGTTCACATGGTTAATTCAGCAAATCCCTTCCCTCTTTGTTTTTATCTTAATTCTATATCTTAACATATTATAGCTTCGTATTTTCATCTAGTTATCAATCCATTTTTACATATTCTTTTTAACCTTGTTGCTAAAGCCATTTCATTTCAATCCAACATCATTTTAACATTCATTAATTTTACAGTATTTCTGCAAATAGTCTTTAAATTTCTTCCAATCTTCTTCCACCAACTCTTCTCCCTGGTCTCGGATTCTGCCAGACATTTCCGCCAGTTCCTATTCTAAATATGTTTTGGGCTAAAATGGAAAAAGAAATGTGTTACCCTTCAGGACTAGGACATAAGAATGAATGAGAAGAGCAGTGCACTAACTAAAAAGAGTAGAAGTGCTTGCATAATAGAAACAGCAAGAAAACGCCATTGTAGCCCAGAAGGGGGCAGTGTAGAGCGATAATTTCCCCCCAAATAAAATCATTCTTGAAGACACTTTTGTAGTTTAAGGAACATAGGAATAGTGGGCCTCCACAGTGTGCTAGCGCATGTATGTGTAACTAAGTCTGATTTCTGTGTTAGTTTTTTTACAGTGAGGCTTGATACTGCATGCAGGCAAAATTACCCATCAGTTATCCTTGCTATTTAGCACTAAGGAAGCAGAGATATTCCCTTATAAAGATCATGCCGCCTCTCTGCACAAAGAACAAGCGTCCTTGAGAGGACCATAGTTGGGAATTGCTGACTATCGTGCAGACAAGGACATTTGCAGAATGAAAGCGCACGCCGATCCATTTGTAAATCTTCTTGAATATATGAAAGGATAATCAGACTGACGCAGACAGCTGAGCTATGGCACATCTCATTTGAATTCCCTCTTTCCCTAAGGCCTTGTCTACAAGAAATATGCATACATTGAGCTGCAAAAAAGCAGGAAACATGCTTGAGAACAATGCCTATCTCTACTGGAGTTCTGAATGCATTTAATTTTTTATCTACTGCTTGTTCTTCTAACACAAACTTTTTAAATAGCTTCATTCATGAAGCTCTGATATATCCCAGTTTCTCTGGGTATCGTTTTCTTCACTGTTGTTCAATGATGGTATTTTGCAACAGCTGCCCATATGCTTAATAAATGAATACCATAGAAAGAAGGGATCTTAGGCTTAGATGACCATGTCCACCCCTCTGGTGTGTGCAAAAAATGCAGAAGAGGGTTCAATTTGGTATTTCTGCTTAGGATGGGAAAGATTCAGGAGACTGAATTGTGGGAAGGGATTGCAACTCCCCATCCCCAGCCCCCAGCAACAGCAATTCCTAACAGTGTGTTGGGAAGAACAGTATTAAATGTTTCAGCATCCAGCCTCAGCTGCAGGAGCCAAGAGGAAGGAGAAAAAACTGGATCTGAGCTGCTAATGAGCTTATTGGCACATCTGAGGACCTGAGGACCTTTTCTTGCTTTCACCCTCCCAGTGGTGTTTGCCCCATCCCATAACCCGTAGCCATATCTCACACTGTATCTGAAGAAGTGTGCATGCACATAAAAGCTCATACCAATAACAAACTTAGTTGGTCTCTAAGGTGCTACTGGAAGGAATTCTTTTATTTTGTTTCGACCACGGCAGACCAACACGGCTACCTACCTGTAACTAGAACTGTACCTTTAAGATACATTCAAAGCACATTCATTCCGTCAAAGAATGGTTTACCCCTCACGGAGTTGCAATTCCAAACACCCCTTAACAAACTACCACGGCTTCTCCTCCACTCTCTGGGACACCCATAGTGTTGCCTGATTCCCAGTGGCAGAACTTGGGGTCTAGGATTTCGGTGGTGCACTGTGCAATGCCAAATTCGGCAGGCCCCGACCTCTCATGCTCCATTCTGAACAATAGTTGCGGTGGCCCCTGTTGCAGCAGCCCCGATGCCCCGTGACTGCCCAGTGCAACTGAATTCATCATGATCCCCTAAAGCAGCCTCTGTCAACCCATCTTTTGTGTGCTGTACTGGCACTTCCCTTGCCTTCGACTCCTTAAGCACAGACAAGACAGACAAGACCTGGGAGAGGAAAGGAAAGCTACAGTAGTTATGAAGCCTACATTCATAGGGGGTTTAATCTGTAATAAATAAACATTAAACAATGTAGATCTAAGAAGCATAGCATAGGTTGGGCAGCACCAGTTAGGCTTTACGCCTGGTCCAGCTTGTGATAGCCTGGTTGAATCCTAGTTTTCAGTAAGGTTGCCATTTTAACTTGTGTACAGTTTTAATCCTAAATTCACCTCAGCAAATGATGTTTGGTGGAGTGCTACACAAATGCTTTGGAAGTGCCCATTTTTGCATTTCAAGTTAACAAAACCCACATTGCAGCTGGCAATCACCTTACAGATGTATGCAAGAAAGCTGTCATGCTTTTAAAAAATAGAACTGGGCAAAACCGGTTAACATGACAAACCTTTAAGAAATTGCCTCTCTCTTTTTCATTTCTCAGTTATCTGAACCCACAATTTTCTTTGGCTGGAAAGAGGCATTCAGGGAAACTTTAAGCTATTGTGCTGATCTTTCTTTCTTTCTTTCTTTCTCTCTTTCTTTCTTTCAAGTCCTTATAATTCAAGTACAGAAAAATGTCAGAAAACATTTTGATTTTCTCCCACTTTTT
This sequence comes from Podarcis pityusensis, assembly GCF_964106645.2. NCBI lineage: Eukaryota > Metazoa > Chordata > Lepidosauria > Squamata > Lacertidae > Podarcis > Podarcis pityusensis. The sequence goes on along the minus strand of NC_138032.1, from coordinate 97,377,704 downwards.
ATTTTTGAAAATGCAGGATCATGCCGTCCTCGTTTCATATCTAGAAATGCTTGAAATAATATGCACTTCAGAGGGCAGCAGGCTGAGCAGCAGTTAAGCTATTATTGTTCACTAAGCTAAATAATAGGCTTTGATGAAAAGCCTCTTCTTTCCTGTATTGCCCTTTATTGCTGTGCCTACATCTGCCCTGCAGTGTTCCTCGAAGCAGTGAACACCGCTACTGCTCCCCCCTCCTGCCTCTTACTACTCCTTAATTAATGTTGCCTGTATAGAGAAAGAGTCATCCTTCTGCGCTGCAAAACTATGCAGCTCACTTCTTACTCCGTCTCATGCAGCTGTATGCTAGCCGGCACAGGAAAGGCTAGGAAAGAGTCCTTTGTGAGTAACATCTTGTCAAAAATGCATTTCTCCCCTAGAGTAGCATTTATGACCCTGCAGGAACTTCTAATTCAGCAAGCCACAGATCATCACCATTTCTGTGGCCAATGTACTGAGGCCATGAAAATGACAGCCTCTCTTGGGACTTCCGGAGGTGGCGCCATCGGCAATGGCGGATTCCCTTTAGTCTTGAGGGAATAGCTCCGCGAAAATCGGGTCTTGCCGCTACGGCGAAGCGGGGACCCCTTCGAAAATCACAGGCGGGTGAAGCCTGTGACCGTGGGACTCGGCGGGCACCCTTAGCGCCCCCCCCCAATCTGCGAGGGAACCCTGGAAAGAGTTCCGGAGCGAAGCGGGGAGTCTGGCGCGGTGCTGAGAGTCAACTGCTTCTTCCGTGAAGTGAAGCCGCGCAGCTGTTGCCGGAGAGCGCTGACCTTTTTCCTGTGACAATTCGGCTAATAAACAACTACCCGTGAGTAGGTTAAGTCTGAAGATCGGGAACTTAAGGGAAAAAAAGGATTAATTCGGCACTGAAGCGGGAAGGTGTAAACAGGAAGTCCGCCTTCCTTTTATGTAAATAGATCAAAGCAAAGACTGTCAAAGCAAAGAGCCTGAAAATTGTGTTGAAAAAGACTCAAATCTTACATCAACAAAAAGAGAACTCCCTCCCTGTGGTGCAGGAGAGGGGAGGGAGAAGGGGAAGTATCTTTTGCCCGCAAAAGAAGAGAGAAAGGGAACTAAGACCATCACTTAATGCCTGGGAACGGACTGTCAAGGGACATTGAAACTGCCGTATTGTGAAACGCGCTGTCAAAGGATAATGTAACTTTTTGACAGCTAGCTCTGTAAGAGGGATACTTTGATTCTGAAAAGTCCCTCTTGACTTGAAACTGTTGCTCTTTTTGGCTAAAGGGGGGATTTTTGAAAGTTGGAATAGCTATTTTATTGTTACAAATTGGAACTGCTATTGTGTCCCCCTAGAGGAACTTTGAAATCGCTACAACTGGCCAGGGAATTTTCCACTCTAAATTGGCCATACCAAAGGGGAATTTTCCACTACAAACAAGTAATCGCGGGACTGACCTTGATCCTTAGATAAAGTGTTATGGCAGACTTGACTCAGGAAAAAACAACAAGATCTGGTAAAATTAGACTGCAGCAGTGTAGACCGTCAGCACCCGGCCTCCCTGCCCCACCAGGGGAAGATTCAGCCCAGGTGGCGTCTAAAGGAATGGCAGCTGAAGGGGGTTTAGCTTCAGCTTTAGATAAAATTTTTGAATCTTTGGAAAAGTTGAGCAAACAAGTGGCTGAAGCGACAACTAAAATTGATCAAAATACTACAAGCATCAATAATTTGGGGCAGAAGGTGAACTCAAATACAGAATCTATTGAGAAACTGCTGCAGGAATCTACTTTGAATCAAAAAACAGCTGAAGAAGCTAAGGAAAAAGCACTGGCTGTGGAGGAAAAGATAGAGGAAAAGATACCACCGATTTGTAGGCAGCTGGAGGATCATAAGTCATTGCTGTCTATGATCGAATTAAAAGAAAAACAGATAAATCTAAGGATCAGGGCTGTACCTGAACTTGAGAAAGACAACTTGAGTGACTTTCTTATGCAGGAATTTACAGACTTTTGGGACCTAGACCCAAACAAGTTAGACTTCTAGATAGTAAGTGCTTTCAGACTTGGAAGAGGGGGGAGAAAGAACAGGGTGAGAGACTGTTTGATTACCCTCCGATCAAGAGAGGAGAGAGACAGAATATTGAGCCTGCACTTCCAGAAGACCTTGGAAATAAAGGAATCAAGAGTGGAGATATTTAAGGATATCCCTAAACATCTTTTGGATCTTAGGTCCAACTACGGAGACTTGGTGGCCCTCCTAAGAGCAAACAGAACCATTTTTAGGTGGGAATTCCCTCAAGGCCTATCTTTTACTTTTAAAGGGAAAAAGTTTAAAATAAGATCAGTGGATGATAAAGAAAAATTTCTGAAAGATCACGAAGAAGATTTGCAAAAAGAAACTGAAAAAGAGCCAAGAGCTTTAAAACCAGGAACACAGGACATAGTATCACTACCTTTGGGATTGGACAAGTTAGAGAAGGTGATACCACCAACAGAACAAGAACAATTACTTGGTGCAGTTGGAGGAAAAGTAAAATAAATACACCATGTCCCTGCAACTATTAAGTTGGAATATTCATGGACTTAATTCCCCGGAGAAAAGGAAAAAAGTCTTTCATTTATTGAAAAAGGAACAATTGGACTTGATTTGTTTGCAGGAAACACATGTGATAAGGCTCCATAGGAAAGTATTGATTAATAAAAGATTGGGTCAGGAGTTTATTTCATCGGACAAGGTTAAAAAGAGAGGAGTTGTAATTTACGCGAAAGAGAGCCTATCACCGAAATTTATCTTTAAAGATGACCAAGGAAGATATGTGGCAATTGAAATCCAAACACAAGGAGAAAAATTTCTGATAGTAGGAGTATATGCACCAAATGAGGGGAAATCTGAATTTTTTAAGAAGTTGCATGAGACATTGTTAGACTATATGGATTACAACATTATCATGATGGGAGATATGAATGGAGTGGTATCCACAAACATGGACAAGTCACAGAGACAGGTAGTTACCAAAGATGGCAGACTGCCAAAAACCTTTTTTGAGATAACTGACAATATGGATTTGATTGACATTTGGAGAATAAAGAATCCCTTGGCTAGGAAGGGAACCTTCTTCTCTGAAGCCAAAATGACATGGACAAGAATTGACCAAATCTGGATTACTAGAGGACTGGCACCTAAGACTCGAAAAGTGGAAATTTGCCCTAAAACCTGCTCCGACCATAATGCTGTGAAAATGGAGATGAAATTAACACCTACCGGCTCCTTTAGATGGAGGATGAATGACACCTTGTTTAGAGATCAAGAAGTTACCAAGAAGGCCCAAAAAACCTTGAGAGACTACTTTGAGATAAATATGAACACTACCATCGAAAAAAGAGTAATCTGGGATGCAAGCAAAGCAGTTATGAGAGGGTTTCTAATTCAACAGAATGCAATAAAGAAGAGAACTCAAAATGAGAAAAAAGATAAAATTTTGGAAAAAATAAAAAGAGGGGGAGAAGAAACTGAGAGCGAAACCAAATTCACAAGAGATTCTGAGAGAAATAAAGTTATACCAAGTTCAATATATGAAGATGATGAATCAGGAAATAGAATGGAAAATTAAACAGATGAAACAAGGGACATTTGAATCGGCTAATAAATGTGGAAAACTGTTAGCTTGGCAAATGAAAAAAAGACAAAAACTCAACACCATTACCAACTTGGAAGTGGAAGGAAAGAACATCCAGAATCCAGTGGAAATTAGAAAATGCTTCCAGAGGTACTTTAAACAGCTATATACACAAGGGCCACAGAAAGAGTGTGATTTAGACAAATTTTTAAAAACAAATGGACTTCAAAAAATCTCCCAGGAAAATAAGTTAATGTTGAACTACAAAATAACAGAACAGGAGGTGGAAGGTGCCATTCAGAACATGCAGTTGGGCAAATCTCCAGGGCCAGATGGCTTGACCTCAAAATATTATAGGTCCTTGAAGGATTGGATAATTCAACCATTAAAGGAGGTTTGTAACGAAAAAGCGCCAGAGTCGTGGAAGGAAGCTTATATTACACTAATACCGAAAAATGAGTCTGAAAAGACACAACTTAAGAACTACCGCCCCATATCCCTGCTTAATGTGGATTATAAAATTTTTGCAGATATTTTGGCTAAAAGGTTAAAAAAAGTATTAGTGGAGGAGATACACAAAGACCAAGCTGGCTTTCTCCCGGGTAGACACTTGTCTGACAATACAAGGAATATAATCAACATTTTGGAGATGCTACAAGTGAATATTAATACTAAAGCTGTTTTAATTTTCGTAGATGCGGAGAAAGCCTTTGATAATATTTCTTGGAGTTTCATGAAGAAAAATCTTCAGGGGATGGGGGTTGGTCAAGGGTTTGAAAATGGTATAAGTGCAATTTACTCAGAACAAAAGGCCAAACTAATAGTTAACAATGTGGTGACAGAGGAATTCAAGATAGAGAAAGGGACACGACAAGGCTGCCCAATTTCCCCATTGCTTTTTATTTCGGTCCTGGAGGTTCTGCTAAATATGACTAGAAGGGACCGTATGATTAAAGGTATACAGGTCGGAGCTAAACAGTACAAATTGAAAGCTTTTGCAGATGATTTAGTATTGACGTTACAGGAGCCAGAATCTAGTACTAAAAGAGTATTAGAATTGATTCAGGAATTTGGTCATGTGGCAGGATTTAAGTTGAACAAGTTAAAAACTAAGGTGCTGGAGAAAAATTTAACACCGATTGAGAAAGAGAGGTTTCAGAAGGAGACAGGTTTAACACTGGTTAAGAAAGTAAAATACTTGGGGGTTAATATGACCGCTAAGAATTTAAACCTATTTAAAGACAATTATGAGAAATGTTGGTCAGAAGTGAAAAAGGATCTAGAGATATGGTCAAACTTGAAGCTTTCCTTGTTAGGTTGAATTGCTGTTATAAAGATGAATGTATTGCCAAGAATGTTATTTCTGTTTCAATCATTGCAAATCTTAGACAAAATGGACTGTTTCAAGAAGTGGCAGAGAGACATTTCTAGATTTGTCTGGCAGGGCAAGAAGCCCAGAATAAAATTTAAAATATTAACTGATGCAAAGGATAGAGGTGGATTTGCCCTGCCAGACCTTAAACTTTATTATGAATCAGCAGCATTCTGCTGGTTGAAAGAATGGCTGCTTCTTGAGAACACAGACATTTTGGATTTAGAAGGTTTTAATAATGTTTTTGGGTGGCATGCATATTTGTGGTATGACAAGGTTAAAGCACATAAAGCATTTAAAAACCACATTGTCAGGAAAGCATTGTTAAATGTCTGGATAAGATATAAGGACTTACTTGAAAATAAAACCCCAAGGTGGTTGTCACCGATGGAAGCAAAGGCTCAGAAAAGGCTCAATATGGAGGCCAAATGGCCGAAATATTGGGAAATTTTGGAACAAGAAGGAGACAAATTGAAATTGCAGAGTTTTGAGAAATTAAAAGACAAAGTGCGAGACTGGCTTCATTATTATCAGATAATGGAGGCATATAATTTAGATAAGAAAATTGGCTTCCAGGTGGAAAAATCAAAATTGGAAACAGAACTGTTAGAACCCAAAACTAAGATTTTGTCAAAAATGTATAACTTGCTGTTGAAATGGAATACTCAGGATGAAACGGTGAAATCTGCTATGATTAAATGGGCACAAGATCTTGGACATAATATTATGTTCGCTGACTGGGAACAGTTGTGGACCACAGGTATGAAATTTACGGCGTGTAATGCCCTAAGAGAGAATATTATGAAAATGATATACAGGTGGTACATGACACCAGTCAAGCTTGCAAAAATCTACCATTTGCCCAATAATAAATGTTGGAAATGTAAAGAAAACGAAGGTACATTCTTTCACCTTTGGTGGACGTGCCCAAGGATTAAGGCTTTCTGGGAGATGATATATAATGAATTGAAAAAGGTATTTAAATATACCTTCTTGAAGAAACCAGAGGCCTTTCTCCTAGGCATAGTCGGCCAATTGGTGCCAAAGAAGGACAGAACTTTTTTTATGTATGCCACAACAGCAGCAAGAATTCTCATTGCAAAGTATTGGAAGACACAAGATCTACCCACCTTGGAAGAATGGCAGATGAAGGTGATGGACTATATGGAATTGGCGGAAATGACTGGCAGAATCCGAGACCAGGGAGAAGAGTCGATGGAAGAAGATTGGAAAAAGTTTAAAGATTATCTACAGAAATATTGCAAAATTAATGAATGTTAGAATGATGTTGGATAGAAACTAAGTGGTCTTTAGCTGAAATGTTATAAGGGAATATGAAAAAATGGTTTATTAATAGGTAAAAATCTAAAATTACAATATTTTATGATTAATGATTAGGATATATAAAGAGGGGAGGGATTTGCTGAACTAATAACTGAACTGGAATACAAAAAAGGGAGGTGTGAGGAGGTCCTGAAAATAAGCAAATGAAGGATAAGTAATGGAGGGAAGGAATTGTTTTTAACCATTTTTACTTTGTACTTTTTCTTTTTTCTTTTCTTTTTTTGTCTTGTAATATTCTAAAAATCCTAATAAATATCTTATAAAAAAAAGAAAAGAAAATGACAGCCTCTCTTGAACAGGGCTTACAGAAATGCACAATCCTGGAACGGTGCGATGCTGCGGCTGCCAAGACAGGTTTATTTTTGAGAAGCCTCTCTCTCTAGCAGAAAACCCCCAGTGCACACATGCAATAATCATATGTATCCCTTTGGATCCTGGTCACTGCCGTGTATGTCACCCAAGCAGATAATGGACTTGTTTTGTTCCCTGCAGATTTCCTTAGTTCTCATTCTCAAATATGAGGACCTATGTTGCCCATTGACAGAGGCAGATTTTGGTAATATGACACTCTGAGCAAGGACAACATTTGGTGCCTTCCCATAATATTTATAATTTTCACAATAACTTCTTTTTATGTACAGTGGTACCTCGGGTTACATACGCTTCAGGTTACATACGCTTCAGGTTACAGACTCCACTAACCCAGAAATAGTGCTTCAGGTTAAGAACTTTGCTTCAGGATGAGAACAGAAACCGTCCTTTGGTAGCGCAGTGGCAGCAGGAGGCCCCATTAGCTAAAGTGGTCCTTCATGTTAAAAACAGTTTCAGGTTAAGAACAGACCTCCGGAACGAATTACGTTCTTAACCTGAGGTACCACTGTATTATTATTTTGCGCCCCCTCCTTTTGTCGCCCTGTGCGGGGGAACCACCCACACGGCCTAAATCTGGGGCTGCCATTGAGACACTCTGGAGCAGGATTCACGTTTCTCAACCATTTTTTGCACTTTGATTCAGTTTGCCAATGAAAAAAACCCTAAAGCAGGTAGACAGCAAATAGAGAGAATGTAACATCTCATACAATCACTCTGACGAGAACATGCGCACATAAACATGATTTATGTATCCCATGACTATGACCTGGTTTTTTTTTCTTTACTTAGCATTATTTTGCAATACCATGTACTAATAAGCATGCCTCTTTGTTTAAAAGAGGAGTCCAATAGGACTATAAAACACACAGTTCTCATAAAAAAGACTGCTTGCAATTTTTCCTAGTGAAGTGCATAAGATGTTTTACAGCAGCTTGATTTTGTACTCTGAGCATTTGTGTGGAAGGATTTGCTATAATAATCTCTCTGAAAGAGTAATTCACATGGCAACTCCAGTAGCAGAAGGTAAAGTATATGAGCTAATCTCTTGAATACAAAATACACCCTTCTTCAAGACCCCAAATATTCATGTATGGAGGGGACTTTGGTTCTCATTACAGATGGATAAAGGAAATTAATGTCTGCTGGCAAAGAATAATAATGATGCTGACGGTCTTGCCAGTGCTGGGAACTTAAATGTAAACCAGACTCTCTAGCAGAGGAACAAGAGACTGACCTCAGCTTTTCAGGTGGGACCAGATCCATGTCTGAGGGAGCTCAAGGCAAGGGGTCCTCTGGTTGCCTCCTCCTCCTCCTCCTCCACTGGTGGCCCTGAGCAGCCTTTTCTGAGAACAGTGCTGGACAGCAGCAACGCTCTGGACAGCTTTCCAAACAACTCCAGGTGGCTGGATCCAATTTCCACTTCATTTCCCCTCCATGTCCCCAACACTGCATCATCACTGTGGGAATGTTAAATAGTGGCGAGACCCAGATGTCCTGCTTGGAATGCCTTTTAAAAAAAAAGAAAAGCAGGAATTCCAACTTCTTTCCAGATTTATTTTTTTATTTTTGAAAGACAGAAGGGAGGAGGCTTATTGATCTCCCCTGAAAGGACGTTCTAGAGCATTGTGGCTGCTCCCCAAGGGACCCTGTTCCTAGTGGAGACCCCATCTGACTGGGTAGAACATCGAGCCCCCCAAGGATTGCTGTTGGGACCTATGTTTTAAACTTTTTCACGAATGCTTTAGAATTAGGGGTGAGCAGTGAGATAGCCAAGTTTGCTGATGATGCCAATTTGTTCAGAGCAATTAAAACAAAAAGGGATTGTGAAGAGCTCCGAAAGGATCTCTGCAAACTAGGTGAATGAGCAGGAAATTGGCAAATGCAATTCACTCTAAGTGATCCACATTGGGACAAAAAAGCTTAATTTTACAAATATGTCCATGGGGTCTGAACTGGCTGTGACTGACCACAAGTGAGCCTTTGGGACTGTAGTGGTTGTCTTGAGAAAGATGTGAACTCATTGTGCAGCAGCTGTAAAAAAAGAAGAAGGGCAAATTCCATGCTAGGGATGATTATGAAATGAATTGGAAATAAAATTGCCGAAATAATGCAACTCTTTGGTGCAACCGCATGCAGGTTCTATAGACAGTTCTGTCCACTCACCCCAAAATTTCAGAAGAGAGTGACCAAAATGATCAGTGTGAAAGGTTACAATATTTGGAGCTTTTCACTTTAGAGAAATGGCGAGTAAGAGGGGACAGGATAGATGAGTTTAAAACTTGCTTCATGGCGTGAAGGAAGTGGATAGAGAAAAGCTTCCCTCCCTCTCTCACAGCACCAGAACTGAGGAGCCTCCAAGGGAGCTGAATGTTGGAAGATTCAAGACAGACAAAAGAAAGTCCTTATTCACACAGTACATAGTTAAACTGCGGCATTCTCTCTCTCTCTTTTTTTAAATGATATTTATTAAAAGTTTAAAGATTACAGAAGAAAGAAGAAAAAAGAAATAACAATAAAGTAGAAAAAAACAATAACAAAACATATAAAACATATAAAAACCATACAATAATACAGCAAAAAACACAGACAAAAAAGGAACTAAAAAACACATCCAATATTCCATGTCTTTACCTTTCCTTAACTTATTTCATCAACCTCCTCACACCTCCCTTTTTTTGTATTCTAGTTCAATTCACTATTTCAGCAAGTTCTTCCCATCTTTCTCAATTTTGATTCTATAGTTTTAACGATCTAACCTTAAATTTTTTCAATTTAACCCAATATCAATCAACTTTTACTTAATTCTTTGTTGCATTTCTACTAAAATCATGTTAATTCATTCCCGCATCCTTCTAACACTCATTAATTTTACAATGTTTCTGTAAGTATACTTTAAATTTTTTCCAATCTTCTTCCACCGACTCTTCTCCCTGGTCTCGAATTCTGCCAGTCATTTCCGCCAGTTCCATATAGTCCATCAACTTCATCTGCCATTCTTCCCTGGTAGGTAGATCTTGTGTCTTCCAGTATTTCGCAATGAGTATTCTTGCTGCTGTTGTAGCGTACATAAAGAAAGTTCTATCTTTCTTTGGCACCAATTGGCCGACCATGCCCAGGAGAAAGGCCTCTGGTTTCTTCAGGAAGGTATATTTATCTACCTTTTTCATTTCGTTATAGATCATCTCCCAGAATGCCTTAATCTTTGGGCATGTCCACCAAAGGTGAAAGAATGTACCTTCAGTTTCATTACATTTCCAACATTTATTATCGGGCAAATGATAGATTTTTGCAAGCTTGACTGGTGTTATGTACCACCTATAAATCATTTTCATTAAATTCTCTTTTAAACTGTGGCATTCTCTCCCACAAGAGACAGTGATGGTCACCAGCAAATTCATGGAGGGTAGGACTACCAAGGTCTATTAACTGGGGGGTGAGTGCTGCTGCCTCCAGGTCCTCCTTGTAGGCTCCTCAGAGGCATCTGGTTTGCCACTGTGAGAACAGGATGCCAAGATTAGACATTGACTTGACCCAGCAGGACCTTCTCCTCTTCACCAGCTGCAATGTCCAAATTGTCTCCAAGTGCAGCCCCACATAGAGGACATTACAGTAGACTAGCCCAGAAATTGCTAAATTACAGAATTACAGCAGTAGTGATAAGATCACTTGTTCTATTTTCTTTCCCTTGGAGAAATGTATTTGTGGTTAGACAAAAGCCTATATCTTCTAGAGTATAGAGCAGAATAATAGTACTTGACCATAGATTCAGGTCATGTATAAACTCAGCACAATATGCATGTGTAGGTTTATTTAGGGTCTGAGTTGAGACAAACAATTGCAATAAGGAGATACTGTATTTTTTGCTCTATAAGACGCACCAGACCACAAGACGCACCTAGTTTTTGGAGGAGGAAAACAAGAAAAAAAATATTCTGAATCTCAGAAGCCAGAACAGCAAGAGGCATCACTGCACAGTGAAAGCAGCGATCCCTCTTCCTGTTCTGGCTTCTGGGATAGCTGCGCAGCCTGCATTCGCTCCATAAGACGCACACACATTTCCCTTTACTTTTTAGGAGGGGAAAAGTGAGTCTTATAGAGCAAAAAATACGGTAAATAACAAAATAGTTCAATATGGCATTTTGACAAAGCTGAGTCTTTTCTGGTGTGTTCAAAACAGCTCCTTAGGTGGGTGATAGACAAGCAGGGGAACAGCACTAGATTATGTCTGACATTTAGTCTTTAAAACAAGTTGTTTGCCTACATCAAACTTCTGCTTCTATTTTTGGTGTAATTATTACTGAAAACCTAGCATATGAAATTAGAGATGTCAAACAAATACACTAATGTATTTAAATAACCCCCTGGTCCCTCTGTCTTCCTTAATTTGGTTCTTCAAGCCTAACATATCGGTAATAGGTGAAGTGAAGGAGCCTGATACTGTTGGCTAATAATGTAACCTGTTAAATATTCCCAGAACAATGTCACGAATTGGTTACCAACTGAATAAGGGTGACTTTATCATGGGAGATCACTTAGCAATTTTAAATTATTATTTTTTCAAACTATCATCTTTAGAAGCTGAGAAATCTGCAAATATAATGCTCATATCCCTGCATTTTCCAAGCTGCTGGGAAGCTGTTTCAACCCTGTCTTGTGCTACATAGTTTTGCTCCTTTTTATTTACCTGAGTGGCCACATAAAGAAAGTTTGTGGCATTCTGCTTATTGATGAACCTGTTGGGAGGGACCCTTACGGAGGTGAGGTCCTGAATCACTTGTGTCATAAATCACATCTCAAACTGGAAAAGGATAATAATGCTGAAGACTGGAATGGAATGGGTGACGACTGAGTCCTGAGCAGCAAAAATATTTATATGACGAGGTTTTCTTGTCACGGTGCATTGTGATTTCCTTAAAATATGTGAGCAAAGTGAGAGTGAGGCCTAGAATCGGGCAAAACACTTGACTTTGCATTTATTTATTTTTTCAAATTATTAGGCTACTTTCTTGGACAAGGCACATACAACAATCAAATTATATGAAATCTGCTGGTTAGAGTGATGGGCAAGGAGCAGGGAGTGCCAGGTTCAGGTGCCCCCTCACTTGGTGAGCTTGGACCAGCCCCTCTCTCTTGGCCTAACCTCCCTTTGCAGGATTGGTGGCGGCTTTGAGCCAGTTAAAAGAAAGATGGGAGATAAATGGAATAAATAAATCATGACTAAACTGTGCAGCATTGAGGCCTTATTGGTGGAGACTTCTAGGAGAGCACATGGAATGAACAAAGAGCATGATCCAGCCAAGGTTGTGCACTTGAAAGTGCCATTGGTTTCAATGGGTGAAGGTTAAGCACAATTGGTAAATGCTAACATGATAAATCAATTTGATTTAAATTTATTTAACACTAGCAGCCTCTAACCTGGCACTGCTTGGGAATTCTAACAAACAAACAAACAGACTCACTGCAGTTTTAAAATCAGTAGATAAATTCAGCACAGTTTTGAAAGGTTCAGTCTGCCATCTTGATTCAAAATGGCATCCAACAATATCCAAACATAGCCAAAAACCTCCTCCTTGATCTTAGGAGCTGTCATGCAAAATATGGTCGATATGTGTGTGTATGTATATATATAACCCTTTGGTTTACAAAGTATAAAACAGTAAAATCAAGAGAAAATCACAAAAGCTAAAAAGCTAAAACAGATTAAAATTACCTCAATTTCAAAGCATCTCGGTAGGCTTGTCTAAACAGGAATGTTTTTATCAGGCGCTGAAAAGAGTACAGTGAGGCGCCTGCTTGATTTCAATAGGCAGGGCGTTCCAAAGTGCAGGGGCTGCAACACTAAATGGTCCAGTTCTTACAAATGCAGAAAATGGGTATTATGTGGCACCTGCAGCAGTGCCAATTGCACTGATAGAAGTGGCCAAGTGGGCACACGCAGGGTAAGGCGATCTCATAGGTTAACTGGTGCCAAGTTGTGAAGGTGGTAATAAGCTTGCTGTTTCCTTCTTTTTAATTCCATATTTCTGCTGAGCAATTTTAAAATGGTCAATATAGCAATTCCAAAGTCTGCCACTAGATGGCCTCATAGAAGCCAAGCCCCCCCGCCCAACTGTAGAAGCAGCCAATGTTTATTCATCTAAATCTTTGCTTTCTACGCTGAGCTGTTACTGCCACCTGTTCATTTCAACTAATTAGGACAACCTCAAATAACCTGAAGTGCATAATGAGCTCGAATGGAATATATCATTCCCTTTTTATTACACAAAGCACACTCTGCATCTTTCTCCAGCGCAAGTGACATAGATGAGATTTTGGTCCAGCGTGTACTCTTGGTTTTTTTAGCTGAACAATGAGTTAGATTGAGAAGAGAAGAGATCTTGACATTGTGCTGCTCTTGACATAGCACTAATTAAAATCCAAAGAGCCAAATTTTTGGATATTTGTAAAATATTATTGGGAGGTGGGGTGTTCTTTGTACAGTATTATCCAACACAAAAAGAAGTATTATCCCTGAGGGAGTTCTGCTTTTTTTGAGGAACAAATAAAAAACATACCATTTAGCTGTGTCACTTTGATAAAACACCAGAAACTTTGGGTTGTCATATATAGCAGGCTTTGACATCGAATGTCATTCCCCACCCTCACAGAGCACTTCCTATCAGAAAAAGGGAGAAAAGTCGTTAATCCCAATTTTACACCACTAAATAAATTTTAGAAAGGGGCAGGATTGGACACAGATGCACAAAACATTATTATTATTATTATTATTATTAAAAAACAAGACTTCTTGTGCTCTGCTGCCCCTTTCTTCCTGCTCAGGATGGCCCTCTGCCTGCCTCTCAGAGCTAGGGCATCACACAGGGCTGGGCCTTGGGGACAGTGGCCTCTCCTCCTCCTCCTCCTCCTCCACTCTCCAGAAGCCGCCATGAGCTGCCCAAGGGAGGAGGCCGGCAGCGGTGGCCATGGAGAGGCCATGGGATGCTCCCTGGTAGCAGCAGCAGCTGCTGCCATCGCTTGGGACAAGTGCCGGTTCCTCCTCATCGAGGTCAGCAGTGGTGGCACAGACAGAGGAAATAGGGGAATTTCAGGATCAAATCAGAAGCCGGGATGGTTTTCATAATTCCAGGACTGTCCCTGGAAAACTAGGGCACCGCAAGCCCAGGGTGAAGTACCACAGGACTTCACAATGCCTCAGGAGACTAAGGGTGACTTGGGGTGGCCTGGCATAGGTCTCTCCCTCCTGGCCTGAGCTCTGCTTTTGGGTGGCTACTGCCTGGTCTGCTGCTGCCTTGTACTCAAAGGAAACCAAAGTGGGGCAGTGCCCCTTCTGGAACTTCTCACTGCTCTGGGATGTGGGGACCAAGCAGGCGTACCTTGAAATGAGCAACCAGGAGGTCAGACTCCTTCATAGGATGAGGTTTCCTCACCCAGGCTGGATCTAGACACATCAGAAAAGCATTTCAGGAAAACACGTTGCAAACTTGATTATGGGAAATCGTGTTGGTGAAAGACGGGACTCCGCAGTCCCCGTGTTATAGCGCATATAAAGCACTTTTTCTTTACTAATGTAAAGAAGATACAAGAGGCAAAGTGTGTGTTGCTACAAGTCTTCTTCAGGTCTCCAGAGTCTCCCAGCTACCACTCTTTTTCATTCGGTTCTTGATTGAGATGGGAGAGACCTTTACGGCTGTCTAGCTATTGTTACAAGCAAACTGATGAAGCTGCTATAATCAAATCCTACCTAAGGCAGAAGAAATACAAAATAGTTTGTAAAACTGTATTTTATTGGGTCAGCTAGTTGAATAAAAACAGGGACGTACTGGAACCTACTGCCATGTCCATTCGGCTTAGGTGTCTAAGTGCAAGAGTAAGGGGAAATAAAAGTTCCCACGACTCTCATGATAGTCGTTTCAGGGGAGGTTGCAAGGAGGAGGGGGCATTAAGTTAACTTACTTTAGAATAAACACCCTCAAATTTAAGAAATCATTTTTTAAAAACCATGTATAGCATATCAAACCTTGATCTGTGAAACATGACATGACAACCAGTGACAAGTTCTATCAACACTATGGGATATTTATGTATTTAGAAGTCTACTTAATTAAAGAATTCCTAAGTGGTATACATAGGACTTTTACAATTCTGTCTTATCAATATACAAACAAAAAAATTAACAAAATTTTAAAACACATACATGTAATTTTTTATATGTTCAGAGAGGTTTTGGTTGAAACAAAGACGTTTTGAGCAGGCATCTAAACTGAGGGTGGTTGCCAAATGTTAATGAAGACAGAAGTCCAGTCAACTCACTTATTGCTCACGACTTGTAACAAACAATTTAGAAATCCACAAAAATTGATTAATTGCAAAGATGTATATTTTGGTTTCTTTTTTTTTGTTGTTGTTCATTTATTTTTTCATCAACACTAGCAAATGTAGGATGATGTGGATGAATGTACGGGTGGCAATTTGTGCCCCCCTTTTGAATCCCAGGTAAAAAGTTCTCAAGCTGGAACTATGTCTGGCAGCCCACCTCTCCAAACAGAGGTTTCGCTCTCCGTCCTTTCACCCAAGCTACAATATTGCATTGCAGGCTTCCATGCTCACAGAAGCCGCAGGCAATGAAGGGGAATGAGGCACACAATTTTGCAGTGCAATGAGGTCACATGATCACGTTTCCCCTTCCTAATCATTATGCAAGAGGGAGGAGGGGGGAGGATGGGCCTGCTGTGTGCAATGTGCAGTTTGGGCTGAAATCAGCCAGAATCATATGGCAAGCTGAATTCAGTCTTTAGAATAACATTTACACCCTGGTGGAAAAGCAAAAGAGAGCTTCGCAAGCTGCGTGGAAAGTGCCAGTGGAAAGGAGCCAAGAAAAGCACCTGTTAATTGCCTCCTAGCAAGAGCAGGTTCCACACAAGCTGACTAAGAAGATGGCAGCCAGAGAGGTCACCCTGGAAAATACTCAACCTTAATGAGGAGATCATCATCCAGACATGAAATATATATTTACTTGTAAACATTGTCATGGCTGGGATCATCACACTCCTCTTGTACCTCAAATATGTTCACAGCCAATACATTGAAGTGTCAAAGCTTACTGGCAGGTATTTTTCTATTGTAGATAATCCCTTGTCTGCTGCTGTTTGTGTGACTGTATTTAGGAAGTACCAGTGCACTGACAGGCTTTTACCTGTTGAAACACAATGTATAGGAGACATGAGGATTTTATTGTTGATCAAAGATGTTAATTAAATTGTCTCAAAATCCATAACTGGAATTAGCTAGGGCTTGGGGGGTTTCAGATTAAGAACAAGACAAAGCTGGGGTAAAACAAAAACCCAAGAGAAGCAATATGCACTCTTGTGCTTTAGAGATTTGGGCCAGTAAAAAGAGCTGGGGGGAGCCAGCAACCCTAATTGTGTAGAGCAGGCATGGCCAAACTTGGCCCTCCAGCTGTTTTGGGACTACAACTCCCATCATCCCTAGCTAACAGGACCAGTGGTCAGGGATGATGGGAACTGTAGTCCCAAAACAGCTGGAGGGCCAAGTTTGGCCATGCCTGGTGTAGAGAAACACATGGATAAATTTTATCAAAGCTATCTCAATTAGCTGGAAATCAGGTCACCATTGAAGATCCCATTTCAATAGAAAAACTATAGGACAGAATTCCTAATGCAGGTGGTTTGGAAAGGAGTCCAGTTCATGGCATCTTGGTGAAGTCCAACTCTGCTGGACTGAAGTCATGGTGCTGTTTTAGGCCACTGAGCATGAGAACTTGTTCCAGGGGTTGAACTTCAGTATGATAATATTCTGAAGGCCAATCCCACAACTGATGGATAGATATTAGTACATAGAGTTTCAGAGACACAATGAGATGGAAGAGTCTTGGGCAGAAGGCAAGATCTATGACTGAGAAGCAATTATTCTTGAACTCTCTATACACTGAAGCACTGAGGTCACTGCCCTTCACACTAAAGCACATGTTTGTAATAGATATAATGGTTCTGCCAGCTAAGGCTGGACTTGCTTCTCAAGCGTGAAGCCATAAAAATGAAATAAGAATTTAAGCTGGAAAAGGACATCTAGATAGGGGCTGGGCTGGGGGAAAGAGAGTAAAATACCACATAATTAATTGTAGCTTAGAAAGTATAAGACACAAGAGAAAAATCCAAATATATGTATCAGTTTCTCTTATTATTTTTGGAGAGCACATGGTAGAGGTCTAATACATTTTTTTCTATTCTGTTGACCATTTTGTAAGTGGCCTCCGTGAGTCAATGTCATGGAAAAATTCAAGAGCAGCAACATGGAGTGTCACTGATACCAATGGGGGCACCATTGGCACTTCTGATTTGCTTTGCTGCTGTTAACAGAGCCTTGACACAGGAGACGTCTTTCAGCGAGAAGTGGGTGAGTGCTTCTTTGTCAAAGAGAATTGCTATGTGGTGTATTTGAAATCATCATGATTAAGGTCTGGACATTAAAAAAACAACAGCACACACATAGGAGAAAATATTCAGCCAGTTGTATTATTGCTGCATTTCTTAACACATTCCCATTTTTGTGGGGTGGGAACCATTCAGTGTAGTTTGGCCAACAGGAAACAACTGGGTGAGGAAGTGCATCAAAAGAGTAAATCAGTCAACCCAGTAGGATTGCAATGTAATGCAAACAGGAAAGTGTGTTAGCGTCTGCACTAAATGTGCAGTAGGCTCTTTCCATGTTAGACCTCCTTTGCTGGATTATGAGGATGAGAGCATGTAATTCAATGCATTTGGGCATAACTCACTTCAGGACAAAGATATTGCAGGCCCACTTACAGAGCAACCCTAAGCATGTCTACTCAGAAGTAAGTTCAACTGAATTAATGAAAAGTTTGTTTAGGCTTGCAGTTTTACTACTCTGATACATTCAAAGCATGTTGTCTCATATTCTTAATGAATTGCCACAATAAGTAGAGTATAATTATTTGTCTATGAAGAAGGTGCTGTGCCAAAATATACTGGGAATATCATACTTTCTAATAAATTTCTACCCATTTAGTAACATGGAACCTTGGCATCTCTTCTTTTTGTTGGTTCCTAATGCTTTGGTAGGGGACGCAGGTGGCGCTGTGGGTTAAACCACAAAGCCTAGGACTTGCTGATCAGAAGGTCGGCGGTTCGAATCCTCGCGACGGGGTGAGCTCCTGTTGCTTGGTCCCTACTCCTGCCAACCTAGCAGTTTGAAAGCACAAAGTACAAGTAGATAAATAGGTACCGCTCTGGCGGGAAGGTAAACGATGTTTCCGTGCACTGCTCTGGTTCGCCAGAAGTGGCTTAGTCATGCTGGTCACATGACCCGGAAGCTGTACGCCGGCTTCCTCGGCCAGTAAAGCGAGATGAGCGCCGCAACCCCAGAGTCGGTCACGACTGGACCTAATGGTCAGGGGTCCCTTTACCTTTACCTAATGCTTTGGTGCTGCCCCTTCCTTTTCCTGCACATGCTAATTCAACCTTCTTTCATCCACAGCTTCTCTTTGTTAACCCGTTTTTGCTCCTGATCACATAGAATTGCGCAGAAATGCTCCACAGACATGCATGCCTTGGAAGAGAAACTAGGCGTAGCCTTTCTCCAGATTTCATAGTGAAAGTTAAGAGGTGTAGGCATTTAAACAAAATGACTAATGAACAGATCTATTTTCCTGGTGTAGTACTGTATACCCTTTGATATTAGTCATTATTCTACCTGGCTTTAATTGCATATGTAGATTGATATGTTCAAGATTGATGAAGCACTTAATTCTCAACAAAGGAGGTAGTTAAGAAGACACATTTTCCACCAATGAGTTTGATAGATAATTTAATTAATGTCATACATAATGTGACCCCTGTTTCATGAGAGATGAGACAGAGAAGAAGGTCACAGGTAGAAAAAAAATGATAATCCCTGGAAGTTTAGAAAGCCTTTTGTTCAGACTCCTATGGCAAACAGAGGAGACCTGCTTCCCCAAACCATCAGAAACCAACAGAATTGATTACTGATAGACTAAGCCATCATCCCCAACAATTGACCATGCTGGCTGGAGGTGATAATCCATCTGGCTTTAGGCCTGGATTCAAAACTGATGGCTTGTCCACACTTCTGCTCGCCCTGCCACTTTCCCCAAGGGAAAACCCGCTGCTTAATGCTGAATTGGAGCAAACTTCAATCAGGTTTTCCAAGGATTGAGGTTTCCTCCAATTTGGCAGTAAGGAGCAGGTTTTCCCAGGGAAAGTGGCAGGACAAATGGAAAGTTGCTTTCTAGACAGAGCAAGCAAGGTATGGATGAGCTCTGAAAACATCTTGATCTTTCTGATTGATTACCTTTATTGTGACATGGAGAGGGGTGCAACTCTGTTGGTTCTGGGAATCCTCCTCAAGCAACTCTACAGCTTGGGAACTGGGGGCACCATAAAACTATGGCTCCACACTTATCTGCCAGATGAGTACCAGAGGATAGCACTGGGAGACTTCTGTTCAGGGCTGTTATCTAGGGATTTGAATCAGGAGAGGCTCTTCAGAGGCTGGAACAGGAGCAGAAGGCAATGATGGGCTGGATGGGGAATCCAGTTTCCCATAGGAAGGTGTTTCTGTTAACTGGGTAGTTGCCAATGCCTAGGAAAATGTTCTTCCTTTCACTGACAGCAGCTTTTAAAAGTTTATTTATTTAACTTATTTATGGTCAGCCCTTCACCTCATGGTCCCAGGAATGGAGACACATCATATATTATACATCATTTCAGAATAGTAAAATCACAGAAAGCACTATAAATTTTTGATCATTAATTAGATATCTGGAAAACAGAAATGTGGCCATTCTGGATGGGTTTTTGGATGCTGGGACGGGGGGGCGGGGAAGGACAATTATAGTGTGGAATGAAATGTGCATGATTTGAAAAGCATTGTCAGCAGGTACATATTGGTGATATCCAATGTTGTGCTATTAGATGTGGCAGGGCTTCCCCTTTCTCCCCCCACCCCTGCAGTCCCAACCCAAACCCTACTCCATGCTCCAGACAGTCTTCCAGTCCTTCAGAGCAGATATTGAGAGTGTGCAGCGGCTGCAGGTAGGAGAGGAAGAAAAGGAGGTCCATTGCACTAGTGAGCTGATGCCACTGGATGTCACCCACTATGTTTGTATTTAGAATAAATTCTATCCACTAACCAAAGAAGAGCTCGAGGCAGCTCTCAGCTTCCAACAAACAACCATCAACAATTAAACAATTAAAAGAATAAAAAAAAAATAAAAACAGGAACAGCATGGAAGAGGAATGAAAACATCACAGTCAGCTTAAAATACCAAGGTTAATAAAAAGCTCGCCTGAGCAAAATTGTATCCTGGCAACAGAAGCTAAAAAGAGACAGGAGCAGAAGAGTCTTCCATGAAAGAGAGTTCCACAACTGAGGTGGGGCTACAGAAAAGTCCTCTTCTACTAGCACACACTTTTGTTGATACCATAACTGCATTGCCTGAGGTTTCTGTGAACTTGGGATGTAGCACACTGCAACCTTTTTCTCTCAGTTGGTTAGAGCGTGGAGCTGATAATGCCAAGGTTGCAGGTTCGATCCCTGTCGAGGACAGCTGCATATTCCTGCATTGCAGGCGGCTGGACTAGATGATCTTCAGAGTCCTTTCCAACTCTATATCAGAGAGAGAAAGGGAGAGAAGAGGGAGAAAACTGATTTTCTATGCAAAATATCGAGCAGCTGTTCACCTGCAATTTAATTTATACTCTATACTTAGTCTGATGTTGCTCACTCCCTCTTGCACAATGCTTTTGGAAAAGCTAGTACTGAACACTCTGCAAGTGATATTCATTTACAATATTAGAGGGACTCATTTTTGCTGTCATTAACTTGGCTCTCAAACCATGAAATACATCACTGGGCAGGTGACCCTGCAGAGATGCCCACAGACCCCCAACACATGCAGAGTGCAGCGTCTTCAGTCAGAGGTGAGATCAGGCTGTACTGCTGATCTTTGCGATCCGGCAAATGTCACTGGCTTCCGGGGAGTGAGCGTTCAGTAATCTTTTAGTCCACTCTGCTTTTTGCTCATGGATATATGCTAGGATATATCGTCTAACAGCTATAGGTTAGGATGTATATTCATGGTTTTGGTGGCGACTGGTGCCTCCAAATTACAATAGTGAAGAGAGGCTCTCTCCACAGCCCCATAGTGAAGCATCTCCCAAACATATCAGCAGAGAGTTCAGCTCAGGCACAACATCTATACCTTCCCACCTCCCTTACAGATCCTCTCAGGTACTGAGTACAGCAGAGGGGTCTCTTGGGAGTTCCACTGCCCTCAAACTTTTTTGGGGGTGTGGGTGGGGATAGCAGCCAGGGATAAGCTGTGGTATTCCCTCCCCAAAGAAATGCACCTGGCTCCATTATGGTGTTTTCGTTGTATGCTGAAGATGCACCTCTTTAGCCTGACTAGCGATACACATTTTAGGACCCACTTTGTTCATTTGACTGTAATCTGTTTCAACTATTTTTAATATACTCAGATTGTTGTAATCCCCTCAGAGGCCTCAATGTTTATTTTATTTAGGAGCATTCATACCTTGCCTACCAACCTAAGTTCTCAAGGCAGCTTACAATATATTTTAAACACAATAAAATAGACAGTGACACAATAGCCACCTCATCAGGGCAAAGGTGTAGCTCAGTCTTCCTGCTCCCTTTGTTATCTGATGTTATCTGGCATTCTGCAGCTGAATCTCCTGGCTGTTGAAGCAGCAAGATGTTCAGCTCATGATGAAGAGCAGGTAAGAAACCTAAAACAACAACAACAACAACAACAACAACAACAACAACCACTGTTTACTGAGTTAGAATTATGGTCTGCAAAATCTACTTGATCTCCAGCAGTTGCTAAAAACAGATCAAATGCTTCTGAAGTAGTACCAGACCAAATCAAGAATGCTTTTTGTTTGGGATACCCAATGTAAACACAACAGGAAATGGAACTGAACATATGGGTCTGGACATGAATGACCAGAGATACCATACACACACAGTGGTACTATATATATATAGTACCAGAGATACTATATATATATATATATATATATATATATATATATATATACACACACACACACACATACAGTGGTACCTCAGGTTACATACGCTTCAGGTTACATACATTTCAGGTTACAGACTCCGCTAACCCAGAAACAGTGCTTCAGGTTAAGAACTTTGCTTCAGGATGAGAACAGAAATTGTGCTCCGGCGGCGCAGCAGCAGCAGGAGGCCCCATTAGCTAAAGTGGTGCTTCAGGTTAAGAACAGTTTCAGATTAAGTACGGACCTCCGGAATGAATTAAGTACTTAACCTGAGGTACCACTGTGAATTTTTCTGTATTAGGGAGAAATCTTAATAAAAAAGCTTTTTATAAAATGGAGTGCTTTTTGTTACAGAAATAAGTTTAACTGCAAAAAATGTTATGTTTGAATGCATTGTATTTAAAATGCTACACAGAGAGGTTTGTATTAGACAAGAGAGCAAATGCAGTAAAGGAAGGTTAGATGTTTCCATTTGAGGGTTTAGGCTAATTTAGGGTTGCCATACATCCAGAATTTCCCGGACACTGTAGGAACCAGTGTCCGGGTGGGGGGAAAATAAGCTCAATGTCAACAACTTTAGGCCAAAAACCCCACCAAAAAACAAAAACTCAACAACTTTGCCAAAAAAGTTGTGTCCAGATTTTCACTTATTGAAATATGGCAACCCTAGACTAACTGATGATTTATCACCAGAAACCAAAACTGCAATGTCTGTCGGCAGGAGGATGAAACCTGCAAACTCAGCATCTTAGTCAGTCACGGAAGCTCCACAGTGATGAACAAGCTCTCTCTGGGACCAGAGAGAGGAAAACTATAAAGAAGAAGAAAGAACTAAAAGAAGATGGGACCACATTGCTTGCTGTTAAAGAGCAATGTGTTATTTTGTATTTTGCGACATTTTAAGCCTGTTCTGCAGTCAAGCTTTGAAACACTTTCTTCTGGTGGAGAATTTATCATTTCTACTCTGCACAAGGTCCAGATCAGAGATTTCATTTGAAAAAACTCTTTCCTTTCGCTTAGTAGCAATTTCACCAAAATAAAAAAGGGAGGACCCATCGCCTTGCCATCCCTTTCTCAAAGCCCTTGGGGAAGGGGCAGCTCAGCTCCATCCATTCTACTCCCCCAGCTCTCTTTTTTCCAAAGTCCCCTCAGAGCTGGGTTCCATATAGCTAGCAAGCAAATACTGTGTGTTGGTGTATTTATGTATTTGCTTTTAAAAATATGTTCAAGAAGCCGTGGGGTGCATGAAAGAGAAACAGTTCTCACACACACTTGTATAAATATGTATGCTAAATATATGTACCAAACTGCAAAAAATAACCCACAAATAATAGCAAAATCCACAAACATTGCAGCTCCCCACATGGCACTGAATAATTTAGCAGAGTACTGATAGTTCCTAATAGCATACTGCACATTTTGATTATGTTAGGAAGGTGAGTCTTATGAGTTGGTGTTAGCCTTACTCAAAGAGCTTCAGATTCCCTGCAGTATTTTATTTATTTATTTATTTATTTATTTATTTATTTATTGTTTCTTAAAATCTAAACTGCACATGGGTTCCAGGGCAGTGTACATTAAAATGCAAATACCCATAAAATATTAAAAGAAAGCAAAGTTGTTTTAATACTACCTCGATCCACCTGCCCATAAGATCAGCAACAGCCGCCCTTCCCACCTTCCCCAGCAGTTAGACTGGGAGAGGATCTTCTTTACAGTGGTCTCTGGAATGCCTTCTCACGGGGAGAGTTAGCATGGCGTTCTAGGACTTACTTTCTGGTATGTGCCCAATCATTCTCACAGTTTCCATTCCATTCCATATTATAGTTATATCTTGGCTGGTGCTGAGCAGAGCCTCTCCTGTGGGAAGTCTTGACGTGCAGAGCTCATAGCTGCGGGGTGGGAACAGCCTTTCCTTAGCAATACAGTGGTACCTCAGGTTAAGTACTTAATTCATTCCGGAGGCCTGTTCTTAACCTGAAACTGTTCTTAACCTGAAGTACCACTTTAGCTAATGGGGCCTCCCCCTGCCGCTGTGCCACCGGAGCACGATTTCTGTACTCATCCTGAAGCAAAGTTCTTAACCGAGGTACTATTTCTCGGTTAGCGGAGTCTGTAACCTGAAGCGTATGTAACCCGAGGTACCACTGTATGTGAAGGGGGAAAACATGCATCCACACATGAAACGGCCTGATCCTGGTCTCTCTTGCTCAACCATGCTACAAAAAAACGTGCTCTGGAGTTCTGGGGCTCAGAGGAACTTGGCCAGTTGGTGTGTTTCTGTGTTCTCTTTCTATGAGTGGGTGCATATTACCATGCCTGCCTTCTTTCTTCCTGAAAGAAAAGACAAGGAACCAATTAAAATATTATAAAAAATACAGCTTTCTATTCAAATAATATATTGCCTACTTTTTATGCCCTTTATGCGTGTGCCAAACTGGGTACTGGACCCGAGTGAAAGAAAGCCAAGTTTTGCCCCTGCTTGGCATCCAGGAATTCTTTTTAAAAAACCCTTCTTTTCCCACCAGCAGCAACTTCCTCCATGTCATTTCTTTTTATAGTTTAAGAAAACTGGGCCCAACCCAAGGTGGGGGGGGGGGGGAAGCCTTTCACCATGTTATGGTTCTTTAATGGGAAAGATGGAGAAATGCTATTGGGTGACAGAGAAAAGGCGGAACTAAACATCTACTTTCCTGTGTCTTCACCCCAAAGGAAAGTGATGCCAACCTGGTGAAAACAGAATAAATGATGTAAAGAGGGAGCTGCAGCCCAAGATAGGAAAAGAGGCAGTAAGGGAACACCTAGCTATTTTAAATGAATTCAAATCTGCAGGGCCTGATGAGCTGCATCCAAGGGTACTAAAGGAGATTGCAGATGTAATTTCAGAGCCTTTGTCTATTATCTTTGAGAATTATTGGAGAACAGGTGAGGTGAGAACATGGCAAATGTCCCCATCTTCAAAAAAAAGGGGGGGGAAGAAGACCAGGGAACTACTGACCGGTGAGCTTGACATCGATACCAGGGAAGGTCCTAGAGCAGATAATTCAGCAGTCGGCCTGTGAGCATTTTGAAAAGGATGCTGTGATTACTAAGACCCAGCATGGGTTTCTCAAAAATAAGTCATGCTAGACCAATCTATTTTCTTTTTGTGATGGAATTACAAACTTGGTGGATCAGGGAAATGCTGTGGGCATAGTGTATCTTGATTTCAGTAAGGCTTTTGACAAAGTCCCCATGATATTCTTGCAAAGAAGCTGGTAAAATGTGGGTTGAACGAGGTAACCGTTAGGTGGATTTGTAGCTGGTTGACTGACCGAACCCAAAGAGTACTCATTAACAGTTCCTCATTATCCTGGAAAAAAGTGACAAGTGGGGTGCCGCAGGGTTCTGTCCTGGGCCTGTTGTTGTGCAACGTCTTTATAAATGACTTGGATGAAGGAATTGAGGGAATGCTCATCAAATTTGCAGATGACACCAAACTGGGATGGATAGCTAATGCCACAGGAAACAGAGTCAGAATTCAAAGTTACCTTAACAGCTTGGAGTACTGGGCACAAGCTAACAAAATGAATTTCAACAGGGACAAATGTAAGGTTCTGCACTTAGGCAGGAAGAACCAGATGCACAAAAATAGGATGGGGGACATCTGGCTTACTAGTAGTACATGTGAAAAGGATCTAGGGGTCTTGATGGACCATAAGCTGAACATGAGTCAACAGTGTGATGCGGGCTCAAACCAATGGCTTCAAGTTGCAAGAAAGGAGATTCCATCTAAACATTCAAAAAAACTTTCTGACAGTAAGAGCTGTTCAGCAGTGGAACAGACTCCCAGGAGAGATGGTGGACTCTCCTTCCTTGGAGGTTTTTAAGCAGAGGTTGGATGGCCATCTGTCATGGATGCTTCAGCTGAGATTCCTGAAGTGAAGTTGGTTGGACTAGATTACCCTTGGGTCCCTTCCAGCTCTAAGATTCTGTGATTTTATGACTACTGAATCTTTGTCATTCATGAGTAATCACTAGGTAGTTAAGCACTGGTGGGTAGCAGTGAGTGGCAGGTATTTGAATGTGCTGAAATGTTGGACCAACACACTTTTGTCTTGTTTTGTTTCCCAGACACAATGTGCCTTTACCAGGCGTGTTCAGAAGAGCCACAGGCAGGAAGAAGAGTGTGTGCTTTTCTTGCCTGCCTCCTTTCTGGACACTGCTCTGATTATCTGTTGACATTATACTTTAGAAAAAGTAGTGTGTGCATTTAAGAATGGAACATACAACTCTGTGCTAATGACCAAGGATTAGTGAAACTGAATGACAACCAAACAGATCTGCTAAAATTTATATGGTGTACAGAACTAAATTGGGAGGCTTGGCTCTCAGAAAAATGCCATGTATGTTGGCAACCAAGCATTAGGCAAGGATGACATGTTGATCTTGGTTGTAAAAAACTGAGGATCAAAGCTCTCTCTCAACTATAAAACTCACTGGGCAGTAATAGATATTATTATTATTATTATTATTATTATGATGATGATGATGATGCATTCCCTTAGCTCGGTGCCCTCACCACTCTATCTCTGGCACTGAGTTTGTGGCTGAGGTCAGATAGCATTTTGGAGAAGTTTGGTTTATTTGTTCCAAAAGTGCAAAAGAAGAAGAAGAAGCTTGTTTTAACTGTATTTGGTATGCAGTATTGCAAATCAGCCAAAAGAGTGAAAAACCCACTCATACACAAACTTTATTTGCTTCCATCTCCCAAAAATAGCATTCTAAGAAAGTGTTTCTGTAAGGAGTGAGATGTTTTCCCCCTCATATGTGATGTTTACATTAATACTTGCTGTTTTCCCCACCTGGACAGCAAATAAATGTATTTTGGGTTGTTGTTCCGGATCAGTCCAGAAAGCAGATGGTCAAGCTATTCTGAAACTACAGCACAAGTTAAAAGCCTACAAAATGCCATGTATCCATTTATTTCAAATTCGTTTATCCAGAATCACTACCTGAAGCCCCTTATGTATAAACTGCATACAGTACACGAATTCAGCTTGCCCAATTTAAATTATGAGGGCAAGATGAGGATTTTCCCGTAATGTCTCATGGGAAGTCAGATCTCACAAGAGCATCCCTAACACCCCCAGAGCCAGTGTGTCAAACAGACTTTGCTGGGCAGGCAAGGCCGAGAACTTAAAATCTCTTTCTGTGTGCCAGGTAACCCCAAGTGTACTTAGTGTGAAAAGAGTTTTTCAGTTCCTGGTCTTGTTCGGTGGAATCTAGACATATATAAAAAACACTATGGAAATGCTTTTTTAAAAAATGTTTTGAAAAATATATTTAATTTGCTATAAGCTCACCATCTAGTGTCATATTTGTATACAGTGGTACCTCGGGTTAAGAACTTAATTCGTTCCGGAGGTCTGTTCTTAACCTGAGACACCACTTTAGCTAATGGGGCCTCTTCCCGCTGCCGCGCCACCGCCGCACGATTTCTGTTCTCATGCTGAAGCAAAGTTCTTAACCCGAGGTACTATTTCTGGGTTAGCGGAGGCTGTAACCTGAAGCGTCTGTAACCTGAAGCATCTGTAACCCGAGGTACCACTGAAATGCACTTAAAACACACTTAAAACGTTATATTTGCAGCTGTGTAGCTGGGTCCTTTGTTAGGCAAGGCCTGCTTGCCATACCAGTTCTGGGATTGGAGCCTCTCTCTCTCCCGTCACTGGCTGCCTTACAGAAGGTAGGCTGGCTAGCTGTGGTGTGGCTCCAAGAGCAACCAAAATGTTGGCTATGTGCAATTTAGCTTGAAATGTTAGATTGAATATGTTAGCTTGAAACCAAATCCCTGGATAAGAGGTGAAACTGAGGCATCAGATCAAGGCCTGCATTTTAAAATGAGCTTAAAAAATATATTTGTAAATGTTTGTATGTTTTATGCCAGGCATAAAGCAGCTGGCTAAGTACTTTGGCAGATGTTTATCTTCTTGATCAAGGGCCCCCTTGATCTATAGCAGTACCTTAAAGTAGTAAAAGGAAATTACAGGCTGGGAGCAAAAGGTGATACTGACCATACAAATTACAGAATACAATCAAGCTGCAAAAACACTAATTAAGAGTTGGTAAATAGTGAGATTTATTGTTTAACAGAAAATAATACTAGGTGCCTCCCATTAGACTTGAGCCATATTTTCATAAGGTTAAAGGGCAAGAGCTAATAGGAACAGCAGCTGGCTTGAAAGGGGGGTGTAAATTTAAGGGGTTGCTTTTGGAAACTGTTTTTACTAAGTTCCTTTCCTTCTAAAAAGCTATATATGTTAATGTATAAAATATATTGGCTTAAATGTAATTATGCAAAGGATTTAGAAAGTAAGAAATGTTAGATTCTTATGTTAGATTCTTATTTCATTGATGGTGTGTGAGAAGGTGAACCCAAGATCTCTGTTTAAGATAAAAATTAAAACCATGAGCCATCTGTTTTAGCCATCTGTTTTGGAGTGAAGGGGTAATAGGGCAATAGGGCAAAGATGATCTGGTAATTAAGGTGCCTTGTCGAG
This sequence comes from Podarcis pityusensis, assembly GCF_964106645.2. Lineage (NCBI taxonomy): Eukaryota > Metazoa > Chordata > Lepidosauria > Squamata > Lacertidae > Podarcis > Podarcis pityusensis. The sequence goes on along the minus strand of NC_138032.1, from coordinate 97,349,356 downwards.
GCAAATGTAAGATATATGGCTACTTGTCTGCCATTTATGGATAGAAGGAAATATAGCTCTTTGTCTCCCATAAAAGGTAATAGGAAATGGGTGTGTCTTTTATGATTGGTTCTAGCAAACAGCCAATAGGAATTTCAACCAGGCTGATTGGACAGAGGCAGCCAAAGGAGGAGCAAAGGGGCTGGGCTGAGGAAATATAAGTGCTAGCCATCAGGGCTGGAGTGGGCAGTGGTAACCATATACCACTGTGTCTCTCATTTATTTGTCTGACAAATAAATTATTATTTTAATTTCTCTATTGCTGCGTTGAATATTTCATTCCAGCTAAGCATTAACCACAAGCAGGGTGCTACAAAACAACTATATTAATGTATGTGGGTCACATGGCTGCATCAGAGTCTAGAAGGAGAGGACCTACAAGCCAGAGCTTGTATACAATTATTTATTGAATAAGACTTCTATATTGCTTACTTTGAAAGAAATCTCAAATAAATTTAAAATAATTTTAAATAATTTTAAATTTAAGTGGGTCAGAAGGACACAATGCTACTGTTCGTGTTAAGCATTTCGCTTCTCTGCATCTCTAAGTGGTTGACCCAAATTAAATTAAGAAAGAATTCATTCAAAAATATGTGCTGTTCCCTCAGACTGGAAACAATCCTAACAGCATCACAGGTTTATTATTATTTTTAAGTGATGCCCAATTACGTAGGAATTGAACAGACTGATCCTAAACTGCTAAGGCAGGCTGTAAATTGAATGGGACCATGAAGCAAAAAGAACTCCCCATTGAATTTCTTGAAAAACAAGTTTGTAAACATTATGTGATTATATATTTGTTATAATGTTAGAGGATTATACCTGTGGGGTGGGTAGGCCCGTTGGTGGCTTCTAGAGCCAACTCTGATGAACTGGAAGCGTACGACTCACAATCGATTCAATAGCAACTGAACACCAAGTATGTCTCTCTCTCTGTTTCCAACTCACACTGACTCTGCCTGAGCTTGCTATTAAGGGCTGACCATTGCTCAGGGCAAGGACTGGCAGGATGGAGGAACCATGAGGCAAAGATGACACATTTAGTTCATTAACTGAGCCTTCCCTTCTGTCCCCTTTCTTTGCCAAGGCTGCAGATGGTGGCCCAAACACAGGGTCACCAAGTGGTCCTTCTCAATGCCAGATATCTGAATGTACCCCAGCTGCCGCTGACCATGTGCACAGAGCCCTATTCCCTCCCCCCCCGAGAATGCAATGGATGGGGTGCCATAGCCTTCTTATGCTGAGGGACCACCAGTTATTTTACAACAAAACAGCCCTGTGGAAGAACATATAGGGAAAGCTATTTCTGAAGTGGTGCAGAGTTATGGAGCAAATCATTGTGTACTAAATTAAAATTGCGAAATTTAGCACTGCCTACTAGGCATTTTAGAGGGACGTGGGTGGCACTGTGGGTTAAACCACAGAGCCTAGGACTTGCTGATCAGAAGGTCTGCGGTTCAAATCCCCACGACGGGGTGAGCTCCCGTTGCTCGGTCCCTGCTCCTGCCAACCTAGCAGTTCGAAAGCACGTCAAAGTGCAAGTAGATAAATGGGTACCGCTCCGGCGGGAAGGTAAACGGCGTTTCCGTGCGCTGCTCTGGTTCGCCAGAAGTGGCTTAGTCATGCTGGCCACATAACTCGGAAGCTGTACACCGGCTCCCTCGGCCAATAAAGCAAGATGAACCCCGCAACCCCAGAGTTGGCCACGACTGGACCTAATGGTCAGGGGTCCCTTTACCTTTACCTTTACTAGGCATTTAGACCACTGCTGAGGAAGAAGCTTCTGAACACCAGTTTGTTTCACATGTGCTTTCTTTCATTGCTTATTACCTCATTAAATTTTCACAGGAATGCTTAGGTGCATTCCTAAATATATATTACACTGGTCAACAACAAATTTGTTGTCTGCGTTTTTTCAGTTGATTTAGGACGAATCTGATGTGCTGAATCCAAAAATCACATAGGTTTTGCTCAATCAGGTCACGTTTTTGAGCTATGGCCACATGTCGTTTTTTTACGTTTTTGTTCACATGTACGCTTGTGTGGAGCATTTTAGAAGAAGTTGGTGGGGGTAAAATGCCATGTCGAATAATTGTTTTGATTGGAAATGATTATTTTAATAACAAGAAGTATTCAGGTCCGATAGTTCTGGGTGATTATGTCGAAAAGGGATCAGTTTGAAGTCATAAAACCTTGAAATCTTCCATAAATTGGTGCAGCAAAGCATAAAGTTATTTTGGTATTAAACTTGGTGGCCAGGATAAAGCTTGGGCACCACACATGGTGTGCAAGGCATGCACCGAGACTCTACGTGGGTGGACCAATGGCAAGAGGAGTCTGAACTTTGGAATTCCCATGGTTTGGAGGGAGCCGACAAACCATGTCACTGACTGCTACTTCTGCGCTGTTGATGTGACTGGGATCAACAGAAAGAACCGGGGCAGTATCCTGATCTTCAATCAGCACGTCGTCCTGTAGCTCATTGTGATGAAATTCCAGTGCCTGTCTTTGGAGAACTTCCTGACATTAGTGACAAAGATGCCTCCAGTGTTGAAGGACATGAAGAAGAAGAAGTGGTTCTTGAAGATGATGCTCCACATCCATTTTCCCAAAAGGAGTTGAATGATCTAGTTCGTGACCTCAGCTTGTCAAAGGACTCTGCTGAACTGTTGGCATCCAGATTGAAGGAAAAAAACCTCCTCTGTGACAGTGCTTGCATCAGCTTCTTCTGCAACAGGCATCAAGAGTACCTCCGTTTTTTCTCGGAAGAGAAGGACTTGGTGTACTGTGCAGATATTGCGCAGCTTCTGCTCAAGCTTGGAGTGCCACAGTATGAACCCAAAGATTGGAAACTGTTCATTGACAACAGCAAGTGATCACTGAAATGTGTTCTGCTACACAACGGCAACCAGTTTGCCTCTATACCCCTGGCTCACTCGACTACACTGAAGGAGAACTATGAAGCGGTGAAGTATGTGCTGGAGAAAATTGGTTATGATCAGCATAAGTGGTTTATTTGTGTTGACCTGAAGATGGTGAACTTTTTGTTGGGACAACAGTCTGGCTTCACCAAGTACCCATGTTTTCTGTGCATGTGGGATAGTAGGGACCATGCTCAGCATTACACGAAGAAGGACTGGCCTGTGCGGGAGGAATTGGTGCCTTGCAGAAAAAGGAACGTCATCAACGACCTGCTGGTGGACAGAGACAGAATACTCTTCCCACCGCTGCACATCAAGCTCGGCTTAATCAAGCAGTTCACCAAGGCTCTGGACAAGGATGGTGACTGCTTCACTTACTTGTGCCAGGCTTTTCCAGGATTGACCGTGGAGAATTTGAAAGCTGACATCTTTGACGGTCCTCAGATCCGTCAGCTCATCAGAGATCCAGAGTTCGGAAACTCAATGAACGAAGTGGAACTGGAAGCGTGGAAGGCATTTGTTCTGGTAGTGAAGAACTTTCTTGGCAACAATAAGGCCAGAAACTATGCAGAACTTGTCAACAACATGCTGACTGCTTTCAGAAACCTGGGCTGCAACACGAGCGTCAAGATGCACTACCTATTTTCACATATGGACCGGTTTCCTGAGAACCTGGGTTCAATGAGTGATGAGCAGGGGGAGAGATTCCATCAGGACATGAAAGAGCTGGAGACCAGGTATCAGGGTCGCTGGGACGCAGTCATGATGGCTGACTACTGTTGGACTCTGAAGAGAGACCTCCCTGCCGCTGAGCATTCCAGGAGTTCCAAGAAACGGAAATTCAAGCCCTGAAGTTTGAAAAATGGTGAAGCAACATGCAATTTACGTGTACTTACCTTTATCAATGCCCACCATTCAGTTTACAGTAATCGATGTTTCTATCAGGTAATCAATATATGTTGTTGGAAAAACATTTTTTTCTCTTAAAAACATATTTAGGATGATATGTGTTGACAAAAATCAGCTGATAATGCCACAAAAATGTAATCGAGTTTGTCACAAGATCTGATTTTTTTCAAATCAACATAGCACAAAAACCTGACCTGATGGAGAGAAATGGATGCCATTTCCTGATTCAGCAGTGCAAAAATACCCTAAAGCAGTTGTAGAAATCTAGGCAACATTCAAAAAGTAAAAAATTGTTGCCCAGTGTTATCAATCAACTGGTGAGGGCTCCAAGTATTAATCGTGCACTTAATGGTCAAGAAAGCGTATTCTGCACACACGTGAGGGGCAGATGGGGCTTGTCAACCTGGGAAGGGAGCCCATCTAGGAGAAGGAAAACTCTTACCCTAAACCTCCACCACCTTGCAGCTACTCATTCATGAGAAAGGCTTCTGGAGTAAACACTGAGCAAACACCCATTAACTGCTGCCTTGTGGGACGCTACAGTGCTATGATTCTGCCTTTGGGAGGAAAAAAAGGCTGAGGAATAACCCTACACAAATCCAGAGTGGAGTTCCTAAAATGGTTGCCTGGTGTCTTGTACACCTCCTTCCAGCAATGCTGCAGCCCAGCTGGGGCCAAACGTCTTGCTCTGCTTTCCTTTGGACCACATGAGTGAGGCCGAGAGGAGGGTCATGTCGTCCGGGCAGCCCAGGACCTCCATTCAGACTGCCCAGGCTTGTGCCTCGGGAAGGTCACTTTGGTGCCGCCAACACTGCACAAACAACGCAGGAGGCAGCAGTTATGAGTTACTGGTCTCTGCAACCACAGCAGGCGCTGTGATTCTCCAGCAGGTAAACTTCGCCCCTGGAGGCACACTCCATTGTCTCTCGAAATAGATAGATGCCAACAATGGTATCTCTGGCTTGGCTTGGCTCTTGACTTTCATGTGCTTTGGCTCATTTGTGTGTTAGTAACTTTGGAATCCTGAAACTCCTTGCTCCTTGTGCTCATAGAAAGGATTAGTTGGATGTGGTTTGTGGTAAACTGCTCAGGTTTGGCTCCAACAATGTGAAGAATTCCAGTTCTCTGTTTGAATTCCATGGGTTGTGTTTGGGTTAATCCCAAGAAGAGCTAGTTAGAAAGAGCTGTGTCATTTCTCTGGAAGAGTTTAAAAATTAAAAATGACACGTTGGAAACTTCACTGCAGCCTGTCAGCTGTGAGTGGAACAATGCCAACACGAAGTGTCAAAAAACCAGCACTGTCAAAATTTCTTATCTGTCTGTGTTGTTTAAAATGCAAAGTGTAAAAATGCAATGCAATGAAAAGCACATAATGATCTGATGTGCAAAATAACCTCCATGCACTTAACAGAGATGATGTCAAAATTTCCTAGCACTAAAAGTTTGGAATTAAGGTTTTTGGATCTTGGCAAGAACACAGCTCTGGCACTCCACAGCAAAGAGGAATATTTGTGCTGAGCTCATCATCGCCTGCCTTAATGCGGGTGCCTATTATTCCAGTGATGAAAGACAGAGAAATCAGGGCCAGGGCCAGGCAAAACATCAGGTGCACCTTCTCCCATGGGAATCTCCCTAGCTTCCTTAAGATCTTAACATGCAGTACTCCATACTCCTTCAGTTCACAGACAATCCCCACCTCAACGCACAGAGCAGCTCTTCTCTTTGGTGGCACCTTTCTCAAATGCTTTGAGGGCGTCAGAGGAGGATTGCTGCTATGACACAAGAACAGTAGCAAAAACTGCTTCAAGCAAGGACATGTGTGTGTGTGCGCATGTAGAAATAATACACCAAAGTCATAAAACATTTCCCACCCCACTTCTTCTTCCCGCTTTTGCACCAATGCCCTGCTGATGCCAACTTGCTCATGAGAAGGGCTGAGGCAGCTACACTGGGCAGCAGAATTCAAGAGGCAGTGAGCTACTGGTGAGATCTCACTGAAATCTTGTGAGATCTAGTGTGCTCCACAAGTTCTCACAAGATATCCCTGGAACCTCAGGTAGCTAAACAGGGCTGACCGCCCCTGACCCCATCCCCAAATTTCTCCTGAGAAAAAAGTTTTCCTGAGAATGTTCTGCACAATCCTATGGAGATGAGCCTTTTTTGGCAACCCAGCCAGGCACCAATATCATTATACAGTTTCTGCCAGACAGCTAGCAACCTTTTATTTACAAAGCTTTGCTAGTTCTATTTTTGTTGTTTCTGCTGCTTTTAATTATACATTTGCTGTTTGTTTTGTTAGATAGCTGCTGATTCCTTTTTTTAAAAAAAGGAATTTCCATGAAAGCTTTGTAAAAATATATTATTATATCACTGAGATCCAGCACCGAGGGCCTTCTAGCAGTTCCCTCACTGCGGGAAGCCAAGTTACAGGGAACCAGGCAGAGGGCCTTCTCGGTAGTGGCACCTGCCCTGTGGAATGCCCTCCCGTCAGATGTCAAAGAGATAAACAACTATCTGACATTTAGAAGACATCTGAAGGCAGCCCTCTTTAGGGAAGTTTATAATGACTGGTGTTTAATGTATTTTTAATCTTTGTTGGAAGCCACCCAGAGTGGCTGGGGAAACCCAGCCAGATGGGCAGGGTATGTATGTATGTATGTATGTATGTATAAATAAATATTTATTGCACATTGTTTCAATTGCTCAGGGCATGAGAGGCATCTAATGAAACTTGGTCAAATAAATGGATTAAACTTCATTGGATGGCCACCTGTCATTGATTCTTTAGCTGAGGTTCCTGCATTGCAGGGGGTTGGACTAGGTGACCCCCAGGATTCCCTCCAACTCTACAATTCTATGATTACCATGTTGTATGCCTATGCCCATTGCTCTACAGCTCAAAGGGGCTTGCCACACACTAGGCCTGGGACCATGGCACCCCCAGGCTCCTCCCATGCGGAGCCCCAGCCCTCCACCTTTCCGTGGCTCTCTAGACGTTCTCCTCCGCCTTTTCAACCTTTGGTATTTGCAAGGATGGCTGGAAAGAGAAGACCAGGCTTCCATCTGGCATGGTGACCTCTTTTCCAGTCGCCATTTGGGGCCTGAGGTCATTTTTCCTAGGAAAGTAAAGAAAGAGGGCAGAGTGGCTAAAAGAAAATAGACTCTGCTGCTCCCTAATAGGGTTTTTTTGGGGGTGTTTCTTCATTTTGTTTGGGGAAGTGTGTTTTGTCTGCATTGGAGAAGCAGGTGTGTGGGTGTGTTTGCTTGCTTGGTGTATGTATGTGTGCTGCCTGTTTTTCAGTGTTTTCTATGGGGTATTACCTGTTTGTTTTGCCTGTGTATGGTTGGTTTTGGGGGTGGGGGGTGGGTATTTTGCCCATTTGAGCATCCCCCTCCCTTTTCCTTCTATGAAACTGGTGTTTTTGTGTGTGTGCCCATGACAATTTCTTAGATTTCCAAATGTTCCTCTGGGCCCAAGAAGGTTGGGGGTCCCAGTTCTAGAGGGTTAATGCTGGGAGGATCCTATTTTAAGGTCAGACTTTGTGTTTTCTTCCAGTTCTCTAAATCTGCATCCTTTTGTTGAAATGAGGGGCGTTTATGTGGCAACTGCCTACACTTAATTCTTTAGTTCTATTTCCTTGTCAAGGAGCATTCTTCACTCTAGACAACAGAAAATAACTATGTCACTAACATGTTATTACAGACTTTATCTAATCTACTCAGCTATGAAGTATCACAACCTAAGTGACAGTGTGGGGGGAGGGGGGAGATGTCTGGAAACAGGTACAGTATTTGAAATAATTCCTCCTCTTAAAATACCTGTCAGGAAGCAGCTATTTGAAGTAATTCCTACTCTTAAAAAAGTAACACCAATTTTTTCTCTAAATGGTTAAGTGCGGGACTGTACTCAAAGTTCTAAGAAATCAGATCATCATGGATCTTAGTAAACTTTGTCTCAGAGCCAGATGGTGATACTCTCAATACAGCCTGATCATGTTCCATGTATAGATCAATAGAGATATCGTTGTGAGTTTGGGGAATTCATTGTTGAAGTAGCCAGGCCAACTTCTTGGTAATGACCCTAAGTATGGGTTGTCAATATAAGGAAGGAATCTGCTCTGTGCTGGAGAGTGAAAGTGTGCCCCATCTCACCTGGCTGCTCCTGAGAAGGACACTCGCCAGAGTGGCAGAAGCAGAGAGGGAGAACCACACTGGCTGTGCTGGTCCTGGGGGGGGGGGGTTACCATGCGGCGTGGTCCGTGTCTGGTCCGAGGCTGAAGCGGGGTTCAAGTCAGGGAGTCGGGCGTGGTCAGGAACTCTGGCAGAAGGCAGGACAGGGTGCCGGCAGGAACAGGTAACCAACGATGTTGCTCCTGCAACCTGGGACTGGGCAGGCTGGCCTTTATCTCCTCTGAGGCATAGGGCGGCCCCGGTCCACAGGTGACTCGCCTCTCCTGGCCTGGAGGTGAGCACTCCTCCTGCGAGAACTTAGTTCCCTCCGCCTCTCTGCCCTGAGCCTCTGCAGCTCAGGAGAGGCTGGAGGGTTACCGGACCCAGAGGCAACCTCACCTTCCCCTGACAGGGCTGGGAGAGGAGCACCAGCAGGCAATGGGTCCTTGATCACCTCTGGAGCCAGAGCAGATTCAGCTGGTGACTGCTCCTGAGGATCCAGCACAGGTGAGGGCCCTTCAGGTTCAAGCCCCTGCCCCAGCTCAGCCGGCCCTGGAGGTGGGGACTCCTGTGCAGGCTGGGATTCCTCAGGTTCAGCCTCTGAATCAGATTCCCAGGCCATCACACTGGCTTTCTGCTGGAATCCAAGGCTGTGGCTATGGGAGAAGCAAGACCTTCTGGGGTGTTAATGCTGTGAGCCCCTCCATCGTAGGCTCAGGTTAAATAGACCATATTTCCTAAAGATCTGAATCTCTGCTGCCCCTCATTCCAAGGAAAGCGAACCTTGGGCAAATGCCCAGAACCCCTGGAATCTGTCAGGGACTGGGCAGAGGAGGAATGGTGGAGACTGCCTCCCCAGCCAGACCCTTCCCGAGAAGACGAAGACAGTTTAGATTTACAAAAGGAGTTTGAGGGAGGTCACAGCTCAGAGGCAGATGAGGGGAAAAGTTGGGAAATAATGGGAGAGGAGAAGAAGAAGAAGAAGAAGAAGAAGAAGAAGAAGAAGAAGAAGAAGAGTTTGAATTTGATATCCCACTTTGTCACTACCCAAAGGAGTCTCAAAGTGGCTAACATTCTCCTTTCCCCTCCTCCCCCACAACAAACACTCTGTGAGGTGAGTGGGGCTGAGAGACTTCAGAGAAGTGCGACTATCCCAAGGTCACCCAGCAGCTGCATGTGGAGGAGCGAGGAAGCGAACCCGGTTCCCCTGATTACGAGTCTACCACTCTTAACCACTACACCACACTGGCTCTCCAGTGTGGAGAGGAGGAGGAGGAAGCACCAGGCGGTGACAGCTGATGGACACAGTGTCTTTAGAAAGCATTCCAGACCCCACCCCTCTCCCAGAACTGGGCAAGCCTTGAAAGTAGGAGAGCTCAAAGGCAGAGGGCATATGGCAGCACCTGTAGAGGTAGTGATGAGCATGACAAATGAGGAAGTGGGAGAGACGGGGGCTGGAGATTCACCTGGGACACCGCCATTATCCAAGAGGCTGGGTTCCAAAGCCTCGCTCTGTAAATACTGAATAACAAGCGGACAGTAAGAACATTCCTTGTCTTTGTACGTTTCTGGGCAACCAGCCATGGGAGTCAGCAGCGTGACAGAGACTGGGGTTGATGGCTTACTGCTTAGAAGCTTCAGGATACTTCCCTGCTAAATAAAGAGCAAAGGGAATGTATTTTTAAAATTGATCTCAATAAATTTGTAAAGAAAAAGAAACATTACAGCTGTCAAAACAATATACCCTTCAAAGAAACAAACTGACACAACATAAGATTAGCAGTCAATAGATATGAAAGAAAGAAAGAAAGAAAACAAAGTAGGTAATTATTTAAAACAAAAATAAAAACCAATAAAGCAAGAGCTCTGCAGATTATAACATGTCCAAAACATATCCATCAGGCAGGCAAGTTCTTATTCATTTCTCTAAGAATGGATGAATTCAAAATAAATTACAAAGTTTATACATAAATATTCAAACATGTTTTACTTTTTTAGGTACTTCACGTGAGAAGGAAAGGAGAGCCTACATCAACCAAGACTTATGGTATGCAGGTAGCGAGGATTGACCATGCTCTTCGATATTAATAGATATTATAAAGTCAGAGCATACCACAGTAAAGTTATCTTTCTTAGTGTGACCTTGAACAACCCTCAGCTTATTTGTTATTTTTTCTATTAATGCCTCATACTGTATCGCTCAATACCAATGCTCTTTATAACTGCTGGGCAGTCAAGATTCCCAAGATTTTCCAGCTCTGCCCCACCATTACAGTGGTTCAAAGGTGGAGCTACTTCCTGTGAATCTATACTCGGGAGGCATCAAGCAATTTCAGCCTTGAAGCCAGAACTGCAGGTATAAGGATTGTTCAAAACTCTTCCCTACACGTCAAAAAGCCATGCACTTCCTGAAGCCTTTGGCTTAATTCCTTCTTCTTCTCCATCAGCTGAAGTGAGTTCTAAGTGCAGGATGCCTTGTTCTTCCCCACCACCCTCAAATTTAGGAACTAAGCTTGTCAGGGAAGGGCAGAGACGGCATTACCATTAGGAGCACCAAAGCAATTGCCTCAGGCAGTGGGATCCCCCTGGGATCCAGAGGTGGCAGATCCCGCCACTGTGCCTGTCTGCCACTGAAGCGAAGGTGGCAGGGGGTTCGTTGCTGCTGCCACTTCTCCACACTTGTTTGGCAATGTGGTGGCGCAGGAGAGACCCACCCTGCCCAGCCACCACAGAAGCAAGGAGAGGTGGTGGCAGCAGGACCCCACTATTGACAGATGTTACAAGTAGCCTTCTCTCTCTGAGAGGGTTCTCTGCTTCAAAGTCCACAGCCAAGCCCCTAGTTCAGCTGCTTGCAAAGCACTGTAACTAATAGGTCTGGGAATTTTCCAACTCCTTCCTCAGACAATCTCTTCAAAAAGGCTTGACTCAAACCTGCAGTTCCAACAGATTGCTGGAATTGTTGGAGGCTCCTACATAATATGAACGTTTTTATACAATTCTGCCCAGTAACACCAAAAGGAGAGTCACAAGATTCCTGCAGGCGCATTGTGGGGAATGAGCCTTCTCTGCTGACTCATGGAGAATTAACCTATTAACTGCATTTCTTAACAAAGATGAGGTGACCGCCTCAGGCGGCAGCACTGGCACCAACGTCAGGGAGCCCCGGAGGCCCGGGCAAACACAAGTTTTTTACTGTGGGTGTCTAGCCTCCTCCCCCTGCCACTGTCCACCGCCTTTGCAGCTTCCTCCACACACCACCCGCCACAGCTGCTGCTGCCTCCTGCAGGAGCGCTGCCTGCCGTGGCAGTGACTGGACTGGGGCCAGAGGTAAGGTGGCAGGGGGCCATGGTGGGTGGTGCTCAGGGGGAGTGGCAGCAGGTGGTGGCACACAGAGGCGACCACAGCAGCTAAGGCAGAGGCCCTAGTTCAGTCACTGTCCTGGGGTGTGGCTGCTGTTGCATGCTGATACCTTCTAGGAGCCAAGGTGAGAACTCAGTGTAGGGTGGGGAACAAAGATGATCAAACTACCCCAGGAGGAGCATGACTTGAGCCAGTGTGGTGTAGTGGTTAAGAGCGGTAGTCTCGTAATCTGGGGAACCGGGTTCGCGTCTCCGCTTCTCCACATGCAGCTGTTGGGTGACCTTGGGCCAGTCACACTTCTTTGAAGTCTCTCAGCCCCACTCACCTCACAGAGTGTTTGTTGTGGGGGAGGAAGGGAAAGGAGAATGTTAGCCGCTTTGAGACTCCTTAAAAGGAGTGAAAGGCGGGATATCAAATCCAAACTCTTCTTCTTCTTCTTCTTCTTCTTCTTCTTCTTCTTCTTCTTCTTCTCCACAAGAAATACTACCCCTTCCTTAATACACCCTTCCAGTGGTAGGCAATAGCATTTTATATGGAGATACAGAAAACTGTCACAGCAGTGGTGGTGTGATCCAGAAACTGCATATTAAGGATGCAATCATATAAATACCCCTCAGGGAAGTGTCACTGAATTCAGTTGCCCTTATTTCACAACTGGGTGGGCAGTCCAGGTAGGGATTTGTAGGCATGTTGGTGGCTTGGTCTTAGAAGCAGGCACACAGAGATAGACAACCAAAGGGTCAAGGGGCCTACAAGCATAGGTGCCTGGTCCGGCATCAGGGTTTAACAGATAAGTGACATTCTCAATGAAAAGACACGCACAATGCAGTTCCAAACTATCCATATTTATACCCTGGGAAAGAGCTATTGCTCAACTGGCACTGCAACTTTATGCAGCAGAGGTACTGTTGCTTCCCAGGCATCTCTTTCTGCTTAAACAGATAAATGTTCCTTCTTCGAAGGAAAACAGCGTTCGTTACTCATCCAAGAGGCCCATGTTACAAAGAGTCATTTGGGCAGCTCAGGGAGTTTTTATGGGTTCATCATGACACAGTGTTAACTGGAAAGTGTCCTCTCTGAAAAACCCTCAGCGCTGTCTTTCTGTCAAGAGCAAAATGGGTTGCGCACAGCGTTATTTACAAGGTAATGCTACACAAATCTACTTAGAAGTAAGCCCTACTGAGACCAGTGAGACTTACTCCCAGGGAAGTGAGTATAAAATGGCAGCCTTAAACTTCCAGTAAAGCAGTGCATAAAAAGTAGTGTTGTATAACAAATATGTGAAGAGCCTACCTAAATTAGCCAAAGTCAGAAGAAAAACACCCAAAGTAACACAGAGAAATGAGTTAGCAGTCATAAGCACAGCAGTGTCATTTTTGAATCTGTGTGGTTCTCTTGATTTTTATTTTTTTAATGGAAAGAAATATTCTTCAGCTGAGCCAGGCTGCCTTCTCTGCTGGTGATAATTTTGTGTATGTGCATTTAATTCTCATGAAAGATTGCAGAGGGACAAGCCAGGTCTGTTTTATTTCAGAATGGGAACAACACCGGACATCTCCTTCAGGCTGTAAAGCCAAGAGATCGAACCCCAGGCGCTGGAAAGATGCCACTTTGCTTTGGCATTATTAATTGTTGTTGTTTGCCTCTAACAGCTGAACCATTTACTAATGCATCAAACCCATTTTAATAATATGATTTCACTCACCAGGAAAAGGTCTGTTCCACACTCCAGATATTATAGATCTAGGTGCTGCAGCCTCGTCTTCCCCAATGTGGTGCTTTCCAAATGTTGCTGGACTAGAACTCCATCCTCCGCCGAAACGCCAGCCCTGGTAGCTGGGTTGGTGCAAGTTAGAGTCCATCAACAAATAGGGAGACCCTGGTGCAGAAAGACTGTTGGAGTGGCTCAGAGAGCAGACTGAGACTTCACAGTCCACATGGGGTCCAGCAACATTGTAGGAGCATTAGCTGCCCACCTCCGCCACTCCGCTAAGTTAGATCATAGACCTCACAAAACCTCATGTTGCTCTGCTGCTCCTGAACTTTCCTGTTTAGCTTTCCTATATCTCTTGGTTTCTAAATTTTCCTATTTCTCATAAGTTTCTTAAGATCCATTTGCTTTGTAAGAAGCAAGGCTGTTCAAAATGTTAGCTGCAGAGCACGTTGGATTCTTTTGTTGTTGTTGTTGTTAAACCACAGCAAGTGAGGATTTAAAAAAAGTTAAAAGGTTCATTTAAGGGTTCATAATGCTATGCTTTAAAAACACATGCACACACAAAGTACAGAGTTCTTCAGAACTCCATGGGTAACATTTTGTACAGCCTCATGTTGTAAAGTTTATCGGAGGCCTGGAAGACCTCAAATAAGCAAGAGAAGGGAAAGGCTACCGTGAAGCAAGAATACACATCACTCAGCCATCTCTTAATTCTTTTAGGATAAGAGAGAACAAGCGATGCCCCCACTTTCTCCCTTATAAGAGACTATGAAGAACAGTGGATCCCCTTTGCTTCCCCCTACATAAAGCCCCTGGACCTATTTCTCTGCAATTTAGCAGACTTAATCCACTCTGGAAGGGCTTCTGGGCCTGTAAATTTTATCCACTTAGGCAAAACATGGGGGGAATTATAGTCCTTTTTAAATTACCCAAATTTGAAATGTGAACTACTTCTACTACTACTACTACTACTACTACTACTACTACTACTAATAATAATAATAATAAAGTATATTATCCATTCTGAAGGAAATCAGCCCTGACTGCTCACTGGAAGGGCAGATCCTGAAGCTGAGGCTCCAAGACTTTGGCCACCACATGAGAAGACAAGACTCCCTGGAAAAGACCCTGATGTTGGGAAAGATGGAGGGCACAAGGAGAAGGGGACGACAGAGGACGAGATGGTTGGACAGTGTTCTTGAAGCTACAAACATGAGTCTGACCAAACTGCAGGAGGCAGTGGAAGACAGGAGTGCCTGGCGTGCTCTGGTCCATGGGGTCACGAAGAGTCGGACACGACTAAACGACTAAACATATTTATTACTACTACTACTACTACTACTAATAATAATAATAATAAATATTTTTTTATTTGTACCCCACCCATCTGACTGGGTTGCCACAGCCACTCTGGGCAGCTTCCAGCATATATAAAAACATAGTAAAACATTATGCAATATAATGAATTGGGGAACATAAGAGTTTCATTTTATTTAGAGTGATTTCCATCAAAACAACAGCAACCCAGAGCCCATATTGAAGCATGTTTTGTGTTTTAAAATCTCAGCTGAGGTTTTCTCACTAAATTGCACTTGTCCCAAACCTGGATCTTGGCATCCAGGGAATTCTCCTTTTATAGTTATATATATTAACTTGCACCAAACTTTAGTATATATTATTTATTTGCACATGCATACAACCAGAGCCTATGACGGAGAGGCTCACAGCATTAACACCCCAGAAGGTCTTGCTTTTCCCATAGTCACAGACTTGGCTCTCACGTCTTGCTTCTGCCTGCTGCCAACCCAGTTCTCACACTCTGGCCTTTCTCACCAGCAGCCAGGTGAGGGAGGTAGCCCACACATTTGCCCTCTGGCACAAAGCTACTTCCTTTGTTGTACTAGCAACCATAGTTGGGTGGTACTTATGACCCTTGCCTGGCTAATTAAACACTGGAACCCTCCTTTAGATTTTCACCCTTCCTGAATCCAGGGCACAAGGAATTAGAAGGGACTAAGGTCAGCAAACTTGTTCAGTAGGGGGCCGGTCCACTGTCCCTCAGACCTTGTGGGGGGCCAGACTATATTTTGGGGAGGAAAAATATGTACGAATTCCTATGCTCCACAAATAATCCAGAGATGCATTTTAAATAAAAGCACACATTCTACTCATGTAAAAACATGCTGATTACCAGATTGTCCATGGGCCGGATTTAGAAGGCAGTTGGGCCGGATCTGGGCCCCGGGCCTTAGTTTGCCTACCCATGGACTAAGGCATCACGCAAACTAACCCCGCAAACTCACAACAGTATAATCAAAGGTTTATTCAAGAACTTGGTGTCCTGAACGTTTCAAGCAGAGCCATTTATCAGAGGCAGAATCTATGTAATCTCAAGGTCTCTCTCTCTCTCTCTCTCTCTCTCTCTCTCTCTCTCTCTCTCTCTTTTACATAGCGCCACAAAGAAGCTGCTGAGCGAGCAAACTCAGCATGCCTCCAGGCTGGCACTGTTTTGCAGGAGGAATTCAAGTGCCTACTTTAGCTGTGCACAATTAAAAGGCCTCTGTCATGAATGTAGGCAGGATTTTTGTTGCGTTGGGGGGGGGGGGCAGAACCAACATGATTGGTCAGTTAGTTAAGTATGTCTATTGTTTTACTTGATGGGAGGGAGCTGCCCCCTGCTCCCCCCCCTCCGGCTACGCCCATGGCCTCTGTCATCCTAGGGCAACAAAGCCACTTTAAAAAAGAATGGACTTTTTGCCGTTTAGAAAGTGATGCGGAAATGCATTGAGAAGTGTAGAATGGAGAAACGACTAACAGAAAGATGTATAAACAACCCACAAGCAATTTAGGGCTGCCAAATTTTGAAGAGCAAGAAAGAGGACACATTTGCCAACTTTTAACTATGGATCACTATGATGATTCTACCCATGAAAAAGAGGATGTGGCCTGGAAAAAGGGGGCATATGTCACCTTTCCATAGTTAAAACCACGTTCAAGGAAGCTTACAACATGAAAATCATGGAAAAAATCACATTGTTACAAGCATAACCAAAGTAGTCATAAACAATAAATAAAGCATCAAAATGTACACAATCAAATTGAGCAATTTCCACAAAAAGCCATAAAAAGATCTAAAATAAAGATCTAAAAGAATCAATAACAGCAACACCCCCCAAATCCCACTAAGCAATACCGCGGCTCAAGAGTCTGTTCAGCAACCTCTGCTTTTGCAGCTGGAGTCAGTCAGGCCAGCTGGGAAAAGGCCAGCAAGGCAGAGAACAGGTCTTCCAGGACTCACAGCCAATATGAATAAAAGCTTGTTTTCATATAACTGCCCCGTAAACAAATCAGAACAAGTGCTCAGTAAAGACTGGAGGAACCTTCATACAGATGCGGGCAAGAACTGCACATGTTTTTCCCCACCCCGTAAAACTTGTTGATGTCATTCCTTGTGTGGTACAGTTGTATGGGAAGAAATTCACCTCTATCTGGTTAGGTCCAGTCTCCATACGCCTCGCCTGCATCTGTGTGGGATGAAGCATCAGAGGGAAGCTTGTTGTTTCATGAAAGGGTCTGAACAGAGTTCTCTATAGCAGATCTTGAAGAGAAGATCTTATTGAACGAACAAGGTAACATTCAGCCACTGAGACAGCAGGAAGGACTCTGAGAGGGAAAGTTGCTATCCCACTTTTTAATTTGTTTACCCTGTGTCAAAATGAATAAAGTAGATGATCACACAGTACAGTGCTCAAGAACAATAAGGGATAAATAAGTCTGTGCTTGAAGTGCCTTTACTCCTGATGGCAGTCAATACTTTTGTCTGTGTGCTTCTAACTCCTTTCTGATGTGTTAATGATAGGCTAGCTATTTCAGTCCTGTACTTTGCACTTTTGTTCCCACTCACTCGATTTCATTTCCCTTCCATACTATGATTATTTGAGGGAGGTGGGGGGGACGACCCAGGGTGGGGGTAGAGGGAGCACTCCAATATCTGTCTCCATTTATTGTCTTGATAATGACTCACTGTCAAATTAGCACTGCAAAAACATTTGACATGACACAGTGGAACAATTCTGGAACAACTCTGATGTGCTGCTTCCACCCAGAAGATTACTTTTATGGCACAGTTCAACATCGAAGCCTCAGAGTTTCAGCTAAATGGGCTCTCTGGCATGACGCAGAGGCATTACAGGCGCTTTAAATGTGTCATCAGTACTAGTAATGTTAACATAAAATGCATAGGAAATTATGCCTGGGGACGCCACTAGCCTAAAGTGACAGTTCTGCACCATGGCTGAAGCTGTCTCCACAAGAATCCTTTAGGGACCCAGAAGAACTCAAGCACAGAATCGACCTCAGAGAGAAAGAGGGCCAGTTGGTTTAGCTGATACTACAACTGGAAGAATTCTGCAACTTTTACACATGCTCTATATTCAGTTATTTTTTTTCTCCATCAATAAATTCATCTCCCAAGGAGCTCTAGGTGGCCACACGGTTCTCACTTCCCCATTTTATCCTCACAATTCTGTGAGGAAGGCTAGGAGAGACAGTATTTGGCCCAAAGTAAACCACACAATAGGCGAGAGCAGTGTTAGAAACTGAGATACAAAGGTGAGGAGCTAAATGGCACCTTAAACCTAGGTTATGGGCGCAACAACGGAATGTCTAGGTGCACTTTTTAATAACAAGAAAACAAAGCTGAAAATGAATGAACTGCAACTAAAATATTAAGTTCATTTTTCACATGTTCTAGTACTTCCCCTTCCCACCCCCTTAATATTCTTTAGAGGGTCTCTTCTCCAGTCTTCAGAAAGTAGCTGGAAGTCTGACCCCAGTCAAACTTGCAAAAATTTACCACCTGTCTGATAATAAGTGTTGGAAATGTAAAGAGAGTGAAGGAACATTCTTCCACCTCTGGTGGACCTGCCCTAAAGTGAAGGCGTTCTGGGAAATGATTTATAATGAACTGAAAAAGGTATTTAAGTATACCTTCACAAAGAAACCAGAGGCCTTTCTTTTGGGTATTGTCGGCCAAGGGGTGGTAAAGAAGGACCGGACATTTTTCATGTATGCAACAACAGCAGCAAGGATACTACTTGCAAAGCACTGGAAAGCTCAAGATCTACCCACACTGGAAGAATGGCAGATGCAACTGATAGACTATATGGAACTGGCCGAGATGACCGGCAGAATTCGTGACCTGGGAGAAGAGAAGATGGAGGAGGATTGGAAGAAATTTAAGAATTATTTACAAAAACATTGCAATTTGAGTGAATGCTAAGCAGGATGCTAGATCATAAATAATTGAGCACCACTAACTTAGATGACTTAAGATAATAAGTGAGATTGAGAAAATATAACCCTTTCTGAGAATTATAAGATTATAAATATACAGATGGGATATAAGAATGTAAATAAGATAATAAACTGCTGGTAAAAAGTTATAACGATGAAAGTGGGAGCGGGAGATGTGAGGAAGTCCAAAAAAAAAATGTGAAAGTATGTTAAGATATTTGTTATATTGCTTGTTATATTTACTCTTATTGTAAACCCCAATAAATATTTTTTTTTTTTTTTTTAAAGAAAGTAGCTGGAAGTGGGGAAGCAGAAAAAGGTCCTCCTTTCCTTCCACTCTGCAGTTTTAATCTGAAATCTTAGGGGCAATACTGTGCCCAGAGCTATAAAATGCTTGTGCAAATGAAATTCCCTGTCGCAAAATGCGCCTAGAACAATGGGAGTTTTTAACACTGGGTGTGAGATTTCTGTTGCATGGCTGGTATAGGATTTTAAAGGATGAGCCACCAGTCGAAAAAGGCAGAGATCTTCAAGATCAGATAGATCCCTCTCCTTCCTTGATTTTCTCTTTCATTTAGTATGAGTCTGAGACACATTGATGCAAACACCCTCTATGTTTTTTGGGTAGCCAGGGACTCTTTACTCTTTAGATCTAGGGTGCATGTGTACTGTATTATTTGCTACCCATATCTGTGACATGGATGTCTGAAGTAGCACCCATATACTCTGCCTTCATGTAATAAACCAAGCTTTTCTTTATTTCCTTGTTTATGGGTGTTACAGAAATTACGGGGGGGGGGGCACATCTTTAAAGTTGTTAAATGTTACAAATATTATGCATAAATGTATCCTTTCGACTTGACAGCTCAGGGAAGTTACCTAGTTTTAACAATCATATAAAATCAACTCCTTTGCCAGTTTCCTCCATTTCAACACTATTTTGTCCTTGGAAAAATGACTATTTTCCCTGCCACCTCCCCAAGCGTGAGGACATGTATACACACCTCCTACCCCAGGAAGTTCCCAGAGGTGACAATTGCTGAGCTGATTGTTGGCCAAGGAAAGCCTAATCCCACCACCAGACTTGCCAAGGGGTCCAGACATGGAAAGGAAGTTCTATTGTACTTTGGGTGGTAGGACTTCAGAGGTGTTTGCCTATGCTCATCTTACACCTGAGTCTTGCCCTGACATGTCTGCTTATGCTAATGTTTTACCAAGGACTTGTCTGGACAGGTTTGCCAAGGTTAAACTAGTGTAACCCCTGTCTACCCCTGCCCTTTGGTGACATGTCAGTGATGTAGCAATGATGCTGTACAAACTGTGTTCTGGGATATGGTGGGGAAGTTTTAAAAGTCATTGTCACCCCATCCTCAGCGTTCAAAATTCCTCTTTGGACCTGTTGCGCAATAAACTTTGGTCTACAGCTATTTGCTCCGGTTGGTGGCTGGACTCCTTCCTTTATTCTGCAGGGACCCGCGGGCTCTGCCCGACAAGCTGGGTGACTGAGCAGCCTCACACCTAGATTTTCCGTAACAATGGGGCATAAGGTTAAGGGTAAGCATGTATCCATAGCAGATGCACTTACTGACTCCAGCAAAACATTTCAGTCTTCTCAGAGCTGTGTGTTGAATACAACACAGAATGTGGCCGGTGTCAATTGGATCAGATCTAGGGAAACTGAGGAATCAATCAAACTAGGGAAAGATGTGCTAAAATTAATCTACTGATGATATTTTACACATTATTGATATCTGCCAATTGCTGGAGAGGTTGCAAAGGTTGGGGTGGGGAGTTCTTTCCACATGTGGTGGGAGTGCCCAGTCTTCCAAGTGCTCTGGAAAAGAATTTAAAGAAGTCTCTGCTATAGTGCAACAACTTACTCTTATGGACCCTGGACTAGCTTTATTGTCGATATTTCCTGACACAATGCAATTGTGTCACAATGCAGAAGTTCTAGTCATATTCTTACTTGCAGCTGCAGATACAGAAGTTGCTCAGTGTTGGAGGCACCACATACATGTGGCACCTACAGGGTTAGTGGAGCAGGATCTAGAGACTAGCTGTGACAGAGAAAGGGACAGAGCGCAATAGACCAGCTAGAAGAGTCAACTCCTTCCAGTGAGTGTTTTGCTGGAGGCTTAACCAGATAGAAAGAGGTATTTGTCAGCTAATTTGTTTCATTTCCCATCACCTAATTACACGTTTCCCAAATGTTTGGAAGCCCTGAGAGTGCCTACTGCCTTCTGCCAAGTACACTTGGAAAAACATCATATAAACAAAGCAATCCTGTGAGCGGCAGGAGATTGGCTAGAAGTGGGAATAGCTGGTGTAGTGAGAAACTGTGGCCCACTTTAACCAAGGGGGAATATTTTATCAGAAGGCCAAGGTTGCTAGACATGCAGAGGAAATCATGGAGACTCCTGATGCAAAAGAGCAAATAGATCCTTTATCTACTGTTAAAGAAGAACTGGGGCAGTGAAGGATGGGATAAATTTGATTTAGCTGACAAATCTATCAGATTCACACGTTCTGAAACAATATGCAAAGTGAAACACAGCAATCCTTTGAAATTTGCATTTTGCTATGTAGTTCGCCATTCCAACAGTGTTTACCAAAATGTGTATATTAAAGTGAGCATAAAAGTGAAAATATTGGTGAAAATAGCAAACAGAAATGTATATCAGGGAAAACTGCTTGCAGAAATGTGTGCATTAGCCAGAACTGCAAACAAAACATGTTTGCTAGGGGAAATCTACATTAAACTGCTGATGAATTTTCATGAGGATTTAAAAAAAATCATCATCATCATCCCAAATTGCTGTAAAATGTAGAGAAGTGAATTTAAGACTGGCATCTGTCCACAATTCCTTCCACTGCACAACTATTTTATTATGTTATTCTTTTTAATAATGTATAAGCCGCTTAAAATAAAAACCTAAATGTTAGACAACAGCAAATAAAAAAATACATCTGATAAAATCAACCACAGAATTACAAGTATGATCAAAGTGTGGTCATTATCCTGCTCTCCTACTTTGCATTTGGAGACAGAAGGAAGCTAGACATGTAGGATTGGATGCCGATTGTTAATTGTAGTTAGTCAACAATGAGATTGGTGGGATTTAACTTAGTCATCATGACTAACTTTCCCCACTGATTTCAGTGAGATGTACTAGCAACTAATGTAGCCTGGATTCAAGCCATAGAGTAAAATACATAAATAAAAGCAGATCCTGTGTGCAGATCAGGGTTAAAGATGGGTCTCAGGCCTGAAAAAGTTGAAGACTACTCCTCTAGAAAATGGCGTTTCTAATCTAAACACAGACAAACCAATGAAACTACCAGAAGCAAGACATGTTCTTTCAGCTGAAACGCCTTCCTGTGGCCATAAGGTGGCAGTGGCCATAAAGAGAAATAAGCAAAGTGAGACATCTTTAGGACATCAAATCATTATAATTCCAGTGCAGAAACTGCAGGCAGCAGTAATCTCTTTCTGATTCATTCCAGCAGAAAGTTCTCACTGTTTCTCTCGCTATGTCTATGTACAAGCAGGATGCTGTGCATCTTTGTTTTGCCTCTTTCCAGGAGCTCATCAAAGTCCATTACGCAGGCTCTGCTGCAAGTTGCAAAGCTGAGCAAATCAGGTCTTCCCTGTGGATGTATAAATGAGCCAAATGACCTCCAAAATCACGCATCTTAAAATGAGGCTGAACAAAGTAGCAGATCTCTATGGTGATTAGTGTAGAAAAGGACTTCAGAAAGCAAAGGACCCGGCAATAGAAAAAAGCAGAAACCTTATTCCAAAAATAATTGCATCCAAAAGGCAGCAGCAAGGATAAGGCAGCTCTGAAATATATATAAATGGCGATTAAATGCCTACATTTGAGCTCAGCTCCTTGGTGAAAATAAGCACTTCAAGAGGGAACTGAAATGGGACAAAAGGTTCCTGTGCCTGGAATTAGATCTTTTAAATATGTCTCAAAAGTGCCCATGTTTGTGTTGAAGACATTCCAGGTGGACAGTGCTCTTTCCCCCTTTTTTTCTAAAATATTCCTGTTAGTTCATCAAGTACATAATATGCTTTTACAAAAGAGACTGATCATTTATTGCAAGATAAGAGGAATTTGTAAAACAGCTCAGGGGCAGTGGAACAGCCTCTCAATTTTAAAATGTTTCCCTTTTGGTCCTTAATAGCGATGTTTCATATTGAATTTGCACTTTACATTTAATGGGATGCATTACACTAGCTTCACAGCTGGAACTGCCCAACCCATGCATTTTGCCAACTCTCATAACTAGGAAAGAGCTAAAAGTAAAGAAGACCTTGAGAAACTTACGTGACTATAAGTTTGAACTAAAAGCTTGGTCCAGAATCTGGAGGCCACTGAACTAATTTCTGTGCAGGAAGGGCTCAGGCAGCTAGGTCTGGCTTATGAGTTGTGCTTGGTACATATTGCATAACTCTGCCTCTGATCACTCATCCAGGTGATCAGAGGCGGTCGCTGATAAAGGTGTGACATCAGTGGAATTAGGTTAAACTGCTGGAGACAAAAGAGCTCTGAACCCCCTTCCTGGTTTGGCAGATCAGAAGAGGATTTAACAGCTCCAGCAGAAAGAGATTCAGTTGCAGCTACACTGATGCACACAACAGAGAGCTAAAAGTGCCACTCCTTAAATATCCACTGAGCCTTAATGACTCACTTTTCCATACCCTCAAACATTCCATTTGGTTGAGAGAAAAACCCAATATGCAGAGACCTTTTTTGTATATCAACACTTTTGCATTCAGCAAAAATTGTCATTGCAGACTTTAAGTCAAAATAGACTTATTTTTATTTGCTCCTCACAGCTGAGAAAGGTTAGAATTGTTTATGACTTAAAGCTTATTTGCTTCCCCTTTCCCCTCTGCAACCTACACATCATGTACCTGGAAGGTACTTCAGAGCTATTTCTGTATTTCACTGGTAGCTGCTTTCAAGCTTTTCACTGCAAAGATATGCTCTCCTTTTTACAGAGACCTATACAGTATTTGGGGATTG
This sequence comes from Podarcis pityusensis, assembly GCF_964106645.2. Lineage (NCBI taxonomy): Eukaryota > Metazoa > Chordata > Lepidosauria > Squamata > Lacertidae > Podarcis > Podarcis pityusensis. The sequence goes on along the minus strand of NC_138032.1, from coordinate 97,325,909 downwards.
CCTTGGAGGTCAGACCAGTTACTATGTGAAACAAAGTTTATGAGAATGGCCTTTCCAGGCAGTGAAAACCCCTCACCTTCCTGGTAGTATTTTTTTCCAGCACTACCAATTAAGCACCAGGCTTTTAGAAATGGCTGCTTCATTGTTAACGTCGGCATTAATTGAGAGTCTGCCAGTAGCTGCAGCTTCTAAAATTTAGAACAAGCCAGGCTCGTTTTCTTTGTTTGCTAACAGGGTTTGGGGGCTTTGGGGGGGGGGGGGGTCAAGAAGCAACAAGGCCTTTTCAGTACTGGTCCCCAACTTACAGGTATCCTTTCCTTGTGGAGTTCATCAGACCTTAAAACTTCTAAGAAAATGGTAATTACCTGTTTCCTCTCCCATGATGAATGTTTTTTTTTTAAATTAGAAAGTGTCTGTGTTGCTGTTTTTAAGATGCTGTTTCTATCTAAAATCTGTGAGTTAGTTTTTAATTAGTGTTTTAGTGACATTAATAGTTCTGATATTTTGTATGCTTCTCCAAGGGCTCCATTGATCCATGGTGGCAGTTTGTATTCTTTTTGTATTTTTAGGTTGTGAACCGCCCAGGAGTCTGTGAATGAAGGGTTGTATCCAAGTTTAATAAGTAACAACAAGAAGAAGAAGAATGTGGAATTTTTAAAAAGAAAGAAAAGAGTGCCATATCTCATATCTTGCACATGGGGTGCATGATCAGTGGCGTCGCAAGGGGCGGGGGGGGGGCAGTTCACTCCGGGTGCCATGTCTGGGGGGGTGACAAGAAGGCACCCCATGGGGTGCTCGCCCCGCCACCCCCAGGTGCAGCGGCGCAAGCAGCCATCACATTGCCACAGCCGCATGTGGAAGATCCTCCGTTCATGGCTGCAGCCGCGAGCAGAGGATCCCGCCACCGTCTGTACAGCGCTCAGGCTGTGCTGGCAGCAAACCGCTATGTACAACACATGTGCGGTGTCGCACGCATGCACTGTACATAGTGACGCCTGATACGGAAGGGGGGGGGCATGTCTTCTTCTTCACCTTCTTTGCTACAATATATCCATTTATTTCCAATTGCCAATGTCAAAAGGGACTAAAATCTATAAAATTCATAGAAAATCAACTTGCCAATTTGCTCAATTTCTCTAGGACTCCATGACACCTCCCCTGCCCTCCATAATCCCTCAAGCAAGGTGTCAAGACCCTAATCCTGTCAAATCGCTCTGCCAAGCCCTTCCTCCGGGCGATGCCAGGTGACAGACTATGCATACATGGACCATTGTCTTCTCAGGATGTGCTTATCTGCGCATATCTCCAGCTCTGCATATTCCCCCCTCCCTCCTCCATATGTTAATCCGGTGTAACCCAACCTCTTCCTAATGTATTCGTGATGTAATCTGTGTAACCCAACCTCTTCTTAATGTATTCATGATGTAACTGGGATGTATTTTGCACTGTATTCTGGGACATGGAGGGAAATTTCAAAAGTTCATGTCACCCCTTTCTCGGGGTTCAATCTCGCCTTGAGCCTGTTGCGCAATAAACTCGGATCTCCTGGAACTTGCTCCTGTCTCCGGCTGAGCTCATTTTCTTCCGCAGGGACCCGCGGACTTAGTCCGACGAGCTGGGTGGCAGAGTAACCCCGCACCCAGATTTTACCGTAACACGCCGCACATGCACCCTACAAAGCGATGCCACGTATACGTCGTACGTAGCGGTGCAACGCGTGCGCAGCCAGCGGTTTCCCCCGCCCTGGGTGTCGGTTAGCCTTCGTTTGCCCCTGCGCATGATGTGATTCTTGCTGAATTAATCCATGCATTAATTTCCTAACATAGACAACAAGCCTTTGGGGGGTGAGGTTCTGATTATAGGCTTCTATGTCCCTGTGTGCCCCATAACCTAAAGAACTGTACCATTCACGTCGATAATGGCAACTATATGGTTGGAATAGGTCATGGGGTGTCTGTAGCATGCAATGACATTTGTCCAGGCCATTTCTATGCACAAAGATTCATGGCTCAGGGCATTGATTTACCATATTTATAGAAGGAAGATGTGGGGAGGGGAAATAGAGGGTCATAGCTTGATAGTCGGGTGCATACTGTATATATTAGCAGGTTCAAGACACTATCTTCAACTCCTGGCAGTTAAAAGGCTCACAGGTACCAGGGCTGATCTGAGAACATGGAGAGCTGCTGCTATCCAAAGTATAGAAGCATCATAGAATCATAGAATCATAGAGTTGGAAGAGACCACAAGGGCCATCGAGTCCAACCCCCTGCCAAGCAGGAAACACCATCAGAGCACTCCTGACATATGGTTGTCAAGCCTCTGCTTAAAGACCTCCAAAGAAGGAGACTCCACCACACTCCTTGGCAGCAAATTCCACTGTCAAACAGCTCTTACTGTCAGGAAGTTCTTCCTAATGTTTAGGTGGAATCTTCTTTCTTGTAGTTTGGATCCATTGCTCCGTGTCCGCTTCTCTGGAGCAGCAGAAAACAACCTTTCTCCCTCCTCTATGTGACATCCTTTTATATATTTGAACATGGCTATCATATCACCCCTTAACCTCCTCTTCTCCAGGCTAAACATGCCCAGCTCCCTTAGCCGTTCCTCATAAGGCATCGTTGCCAGGCCCTTGACCATTTTGGTTGCCCTCCTCTGGACACGTTCCAGTTTGTCAGTGTCCTTCTTGAACTGTGGTGCCCAGAACTGGACACAGTACTCCAGGTGAGGTCTGACCAGAGCAGAATACAGTGGCACTATTACTTCCCTTGATCTAGATGCTATACTCCTATTGATGCAGCCCAGAATTGCATTGGCTTTTTTAGCTGCCGCGTCACACTGTTGGCTCATGTCAAGTTTGTGGTCAACCAAGACTCCTAGATCCTTTTCACATGTACTGCTCTCAAGCCAGGTGTCACCCATCTTGTATTTGTGCCTCTCATTTTTTTTGCCCAAGTGCAATACTTTACATTTCTCCCTGTTAAAATTCATCTTGTTTGTTTTGGCCCAATTCTCTAATCTGTCAAGGTCGTTTTGAAGTGTGATCCTGTCCTCTGGGGTGTTAGCCACCCCTCCCAGTTTGGTGTCATCTGCAAATTTGATCAGGATGCCCTTGAGTTCATCATCCAAGTCGTTGATAAAGATGTTGAATAAGACCGGGCCCAAGACAGAACCCTGTGGCACCCCACTAGTCACTCTTCTCCAGGATGAAGAGGAACCATTGATGAGCACCCTTTGGGTTCGGTCAGTCAGCCAGTTACAAATCCACTGAGTGGTAGCATAGTCAAGACCGCATTTTACCAGCTTCTTTACAAGAATATCATGGGGCACCTTGATAGATAGGATAGGACTAGCTAAACTAATAACCTGGTGATCTAAAGCAGCATCTTCTATATTTCTAAAGCACTAGTTCACAGGGAATGCTGAATTGCTAAGACAGATCCCCTTCAGTACCATGATAACCACCTAGAGATGACAAGAAATTGAGAATTCGTCAACATAACTTCATCTGGTGCTCGACATGCAACAAAATGGAACTTATCTCTCAGTGTCATCATCAATGAAGTAAAATTATAGTACAAAGTGTTTGTTAGAAGAGAAAATGAGTTCATTTGGCATCTCCCTATAGCTTATCATCTTATACTCTCCAACTCAAAATAAATGCAGCAGAAAGAGGAAAGAACAGCTTTGTTTCCTGAAGCAGATATGAAGTGTTTGTATTGAATCAGTTACAGAATATCTCTTTTTCTTTTAATAGTGCATTAGCTGAGAACAGGCTTCCAACTGGATTGTATATAAGGGCAATTAAATTGTCAAGGCACAAATATTTTGATCTCATTGGCCAATGCAACATTCTCACAACTGCATCAAGAACACCAGTGCAATGGTGGGATGAAGAGATCTACAAGTCAGTTTAGATGGACAATTTCAGAACATTTTTCATTCCCCAAGTAATCCATGTTATCTACAGGGCCATGCAGAAGAGCTATGAATAACAGAGGACAGCATAAAAAGAGCACCTGGACCTAGACCCAAATTTGATGTCAGGAAAGGCAACTACAGTGGTACCTCGGGTTACATACGCTTCAGGTTACAGACTCCGCTAACCCAGAAATAGTGCTTCAGGTTAGTAACTTTGCATCAGGATGAGAACAGAAATCGTGCTCCGGTGGCGCGGCAGCAGCAGGAGGCCCCATTAGCTAAAGTGGTGCTTCAGGTTAAGAACAGTTTCAGGTTAAGAACGGACCTCTGGAACGAATTTTTTTTTTTTTTTTAAAGCAATTTATTAAGTTTTACAATAAAAATAAACATAATAAACAATGTAACATTGATCTTAACATCTTTTCACATTTTCTTTAGACTTCCTCACATCTCCCGCTCCCATTTTCATCGTTATAACGTTTTGTCAGCAATTTATCATCTTATTTAAAATTCTTATATCCCTTATATTTCATAATCTTATAATTCTCAAAAGGAGCTAAATTTCACAATCTTACTTATTTTCTTAAAAACTTCTAAATTTAGTGGTGCTCAGTTATTTTGATCTAGCGTCTTGTTTAGCATTCACTCAAATTACAGTACTTTTGTAAATAGTTCTTAAATTTCTTCCACCTCTGGAACGAATTAAGTACTTAACCCGAGGTACCACTGTATAAGAAACCAAGGGGGGAGAACTTTTCCCAGAACACTCCCACTACTGACTTGTTGCCCTTTCTCCTACAAAGGAATTTCAGATTTCAGAATTAGAGTTTATTTAATTCAGTTTATTTAAATCAGAGTTTATTTAATTCAACTGTCCCATCAGAGGTGTTAATCAATTCAGGAGGGCTACAAGGAAGGTGTATTCATCTTAGCATTGCTGAATTTTGAAGGGCTCTGAGCTTGGCTTGCATGCATTTAAACTTCAGTTGAATGGTCACAATCTGCTTTTTGCATTTCATGAAGCTCGACCCTGCTGTTTACTACTATTTTCTGTACACCCATATGAAGGAACCTGATGGGGTAGCCAACAGCATTGTGTTGAATTCCATGGGGTTTACTCCTAGGCAATTGGAGACAGGTCATGTTAAGCTGCAGTCCATTCTGGACAATTTTACTTTAGATTGTTTACCTGAAAGCGTTCACATGACATCCGGAGTGGGGTGGGAGCCTTGTTAATCCACACTATACTACTTTACTACCGTATTTTTTGCTCTATAAGACTCACTTTTCCCCTCCTAAAAAGTAAGGGGAAATGTGTGTGCATCTTATGGAGCGAATGCAGGCTGCGCAGCTATCACAGAAGCCAGAACAGCAAGAGGAATTGCTGCTTTCACTGCGCAGCGATCCCTCTTGCTGTTCTGGCTTCTGAGATTCAGAATTTTTTTCTTCTTGTTTTCTTCCTCCAAAAACTAGGTGCGTCTTGTGGTCTGGTGCGTCTTATAGAGCGAAAAATACGGTAATTTAAGAGGTACAAATAGTTCTTGGAACATTTCTTTTGCTTCCGGCACCATTGAATGAAGCTGGTTTCTTTGCTATGTAGAAACTGGTGTTATGTATTGAAAGAAGAAGTGAATGTGGAGCTTGAGCAAAGTAGTTCTACCCAGTTATATGGAGATCGGTTTTAGTTTCCCTTCTGAGGTTGAAGTGACAAGGCTGGATGATAGAATTAATCCAGAGGAAGGCCATCAGAGCAGATTAAAATGCTGCCAAGGATTCCTCACAGCATTGAAACTTCAGCTCCATTATCTGTAAAGTAGGAAAAAACAAGAGGGCAGGGAAAGGCATGGAGAGTAATAAAGCTCTGCTGGCAGCTTCACGGATTACAACCCCCCCCCCCCTTCTTCATGGAAGCTATTTCTGTGTAGAAAGTCAAGCTAACACTGCTGGGTGTTCACTATCTCATTTGACTTCCGTGTATTATTGGTAGTAGCCCTATAGCAGGGGTCAGCATCCTTTCTCAGCCGTGGGCTGGTCCACCGTCCCTCAGACCATGTGGGGGGCCAGACTATATATTTTTTTGGGGGGGAGGGGGAATGAATGAATTCCTATGCCCCACAAATATCCCAGAGATGCGTTTTAAATAAAAGGACACATTCTACTCATGTAAAAACACACTGATTCCCGGACCATCCGCGGGCTGGATTGAGAAGGCGATTGGGCCACATCTGGACCCAGGCCTTAGGTTGCCTACCCCTGCCCTATAGCAACAAACTGCCAGGATACTGGCCAAAACCAGGGACCACTTGGTCAAAGCCAGAGACCTAACTTGGAGAACTGCCTGAGATTGTGCGTGCTGAAGCCTCAGGGCTCATTTCAGACAAAGAAGGGAAGAGGGGCATAAAATACGCACTGACATCTCTGAATTGGCCAAGCCTGGTAGTGGTATTATTAGGAACCTGTGGACAGAGCAGTCAGTGTCTGCTAACGTTCAGGCTCCGACCAACTTCCCTCTGCATCCAGCTTCTCCATAGCCTCCAGGCCTAGATTTGGGCATGGCTGCCCGAGAAAGAGAGGGCAGGAATCTCAGCAATGACTAAGCAACTCCATTGTGAATGTTTTCAAGTAGTAAGACGGTTTACAGTTAGTAGCCTCTCTTCACCCCCACTTACGTAAGTACAAGAAGCAAGTTGCCAAATAACGTGTTTAATTCGGACTTGAAAAAGAAACCCAAAACTTATGAGGGCAGCCAAATGGGGGAAAAACCTGGTTATTGATAGCTAAGTTTCTAACTACTGTACTGTATAACTTCTGGGTTTAAATTGTTGTGGTGATGGTGGTGATTTAAACTTAATAGCTTCTTCCCACCCAAAGGGTCTCCAAGCAAATTACATTAAACAAATATACATAAATACATTATACCATAGAAAGGGGGCGGGAAAAACATATAGCACATTAATATTCCATACAGCATAGTTGGGGGGGTGACAAGACCCCCATAACAGTGATAGAAAACATGGGCAGTATGCTAACAATAAACAAAAGAATACTTCCATACACAAACCAGCAGATAAAAATTAAGCTCAATATCAATATCCCCCTCCTTACTGTTAGTATCTTCGGCTCACAGTCAGAGGTACCTGGCCTCCCCCGAGGCAATTGAGCGAGATACTGTGTTTACCGTCCGTCTGCGACCTCCGGCAGGCTAGGTAAACAAGCCCGGCGATTCTTCTCATTAGTCGTGAGATAGAACACACCCTCTGCTTCTCTGCTTCTCTCTCCCTCCCTGCATTCTCCCAGGGAGGAGAAATGAGACAGACAGGAGTCCTTTCTACATGTTTTATTCCTGTCACTCAACAGTACATAGAAATGTGACTGCACCCTTCAGTCTCCATTAGAAGAGTCACGGCTCCACCCCTGTACTTCCAGCACAGGTCGGATGACACACTGAGCTAACATCCGGTGCTCAGTACAGAGAATAGGCTCCACCTTTTCTCCAACAGTACATCTGCAAAACATAACATCCTGTTTTGCATTCCAGCCATCTGGAGCTGGCTTTTGCCTTGGTGCTTTTTCCCAACATCCTCCCCCAAAAGCATCAATTGGCAAAACATGATCCAGAGAAGAGAACAAACAGTTGTTATACATATAACAGTCCCCTGTTGTTTCAGTTCCACCCTTGGAACTCCCCACCACTGGTTCTACCAGTGTACCTCTCTGGTTGTCTGGCTTCCAAGGAATGAGTGCTTCTGCATTACCTTGGCTAGCTACTCTCTGTTGTGTCTTTGTCTCTGACTTAGACACTGCTTCAACCTGCTTTGAGTTGTTAACAATAGCAACACATGCAACAGCTAAGTTAGCAAACTCTTTTGAGTACCTCTTTGGTGGTACACCCTTTGTAACTCTCTCAGACCTGCGTATGAGGTGCTGATCCTCTGTGCTCACTGGTTCAACCTTTGGACTCTGTTGAGAACCAGTAGCAATCAGTGGTTCTTCCTTCACCTGTGAAGGTCTATCCATTGTGTGAGATTTCCTCTCAATGACTGTTACAACTGAACTCTCTGAGCTATCACTGTCATCATCATCAGTACCACTGTAATCTGTGACATCAGAAAAATCATCATCATCATCTGAATCGTTTCCTGTGGGAAATGTGTGTTCTACAACCCGCTCTTGCTCTGGAGCACTCTCTAGGAACTTTGTGAGAATCACCTGACCAGATTCAGACAAAATTACTCTGTAGAGACCTTTTTCATAACCCACAAAAATGCCTCTGGCATTCTTTACTCCACCTGGAGCTTCTGTTCTCACATGAGACCCGAAAACCTTAAAATAGGCAACAGAAGGTTTTCTATTGAACAGCTTCTCAAAAGGAGAACATCCCAACTCTGTTGAGACCTTTCTCAACCACACATGAAGATAGGACGCTAGCGATTCGGCCCAATATTCATGTGGCAAATGTGAACTCAGCAATTGCGCATTCATCCCCTTTTGCAATTCTTTGTTCACTCTAACACAGACCCCCCTGTTCCACGCTTCGGTCGAAACAGCAACTTTGTGGTCTATCCCTTCTCCATCCAGGAACTTCTGAAACTTCTGTAACAGAAAAATTTGCTTCTCATCTGTGAAAAGACAATCAATGTTAGCATCATGCATATTTTTAACCTTGTCACAAAACTCCTGAAACTTTTCTAAAGTTTCTTGCGGTTTCTCCATCATATAAACCCAAGAATAATTAGTGAAACAATCCACACACAAAAGGTAATATTTTGCACTGCCTCTAGATGGTTCTAGAGGACCAATCACATCAGCATACACCCGCTGAAATGCTCTGTCGACCTTCTTGGTCACCTTCCTGGTGCTCACACTGGTCACACCTGCAAGAGAGATTTCGTTAGAGTCAGAAGAATTACATTTCATGTAATCACTTTGATCAAAAGTCAACAAATACAGTCCATCTTTCTCTTTGGCAGTAAGAAACAGTTCTCCATCTTTGTAGATCTTGCAGCTTTTAGCATCATAGGTCAGTTTCAGTCCTTTCTTTGCAATCTGCGACACACTCAGCAGATTAAATTTCAGTTCTGGAACCAGGTAAACATCACTTATAGTCAAGTTCAGACTCTCAAGATACACAGTCCCAATTCCTGTTGCTTCCAACTCTTGACCGTTGGCCTGTTTCACAGCGAAGCTTTGCTTCTTCAACGTCGAAAACAGTTGTCTGTGCGGGCACATATGAACCGTCGCGCCCGTGTCAATTATGAACGAGTTCCCAACATCTGGCGTGGTTCCTTTCGCCATCATAGCCTTTGCAGGTTTCACCTGGCACTTGGTACGGCTTTTGCCTGACGCCTCAGGCTTCGTAGAGCTGCTCTTTGCTCCTCTTGACTGGCGCGGCTTCTTACAGTTTCGCTGTAGATGCCCAGTCTGTCCACAATTGTAGCATCGGACAGCACTCAATGCTACTCCATGCTCTCCAGTAGATTCATCAGTGGGGAGATTTGAACTCCGTTCCTCCCTCCCCCTGTCATCAACACCCATTGCACCTTGTTCAGGAACACCAACAGTTCCAACAACCACAGTTCCTGCACTCTCCCCTCTGGGGTCAAAGCTCTCCTCAGCTTTCGATGAGCTCTTAGGAACTTGGCCAGCATCATCTTGGCTCACCCCTTCTGGGGTAGTTATCCATCCAGACCATGATGAATAACTGTCTCTGGTTAAGGGAGGTGGGTAAGGCAAAGCTCCTTTCTTGGCATCCATCTTGAAGCCAAGCCTCTTCAGCTTTCCAGCCCACACTCTCAAACAAACTGTAAAATCCAACAGTTGTTTTTTTCATTCTCACGCAGGCAAACTGCAAGTTGTTTACGCTCTTTTGCACCTGGCAGCTAAACTCTGGCTGCTATGGAAAGTCCCTTCCAAGGGCACGTAAACTTGTAGCCAAAACACTCTCTGGTTTTGTTTCGCTTTCCCAGGCTCACACTCACAGTCCAGCCCCTTTGCCAGTAACTTTCCAACTTTCCGTTACTTAGCAACAATGCATTCCAATAGGACAGTTTATCAACCACAAGAATTTGTGGAATGCAGGCTTCAGCCTTTAAGCTGCAGGCCTCTTCCTCCCGGAGCTTTTGTTTCCGTTGAAACGCAGCTCCGTGAGCCAGTGAATTAATCAAACTGCGTTCACACTTTTAGCCCGAAATGCAGCATACCTTGAACTTTGTTGCTCTGGAAAACACCTCTTCTTTCCACCAGCTGTCTGTTGAGCCTCTGGCTTCTTTCAGACGCTTCTCTTCCTCCTTGGAGCAGAGGAGGACAATCCACCAGCCTCTCATGCAGATGTCCGATGAATCACAACCATCCGAAGGCTGCCATATGTTAGTATCTTCGGCTCACAGTCAGAGGTACCTGGCCTCCCCCGAGGCAATTGAGCGAGATACTGTGTTTACCGTCCGTCTGCGACCTCCGGCAGGCTAGGTAAACAAACCCGGCGATTCTTCTCATTAGTCGTGAGATAGAACACACCCTCTGCTTCTCTGCTTCTCTCTCCCTCCCTGCATTCTCCCAGGGAGGAGAAATGAGACAGACAGGAGTCCTTTCTACATGTTTTATTCCTGTCACTCAACAGTACATAGAAATGTGACTGCACCCTTCAGTCTCCATTAGAAGAGTCACTGCTCCACCCCTGTACTTCCAGCACAGGTCAGATGACACACTGAGCTAACATCCGGTGCTCAGTACAGAGAATAGGCTCCACCTTTTCTCCAACAGTACACCTGCAAAACATAACATCCTGTTTTGCATTCCAGCCATCTGGAGCTGGCTTTTGCCTTGGTGCTTTTTCCCAACACTTACCCCCCAAAACCATTCACATCAACCCAGCAATTAAAAATAATCTCCCTGTTGCACCCAAAAGTCCAGCATCAAGGCCATCTTTGTGGGGTGTGGAGTGGGCCTCAAGAATGAGGTGGAAATCTATGAGGTGGGGAATCTGAGGAAGAAGAGAACAATTGAGTTCACTAGGTAATGCTCAATGACCCCCCACCACCTAAGACCTCCATCCATTCTGCTTGGAAGTTCATCTTGAAGGGTGAATAAATGAGAATTAGCAGTCCACCCATGTAATCTTGAGACCATATCCAAAGAGATGAGCCATAAGATTTGTCAATGCCAGAATCAAACGGTATTCCACAAGCTTTGCTGTTTCCATGGTGTGCATCTCTTGCTTGTGTAATGCCTTGTTCAAACAAGCCTAGTTTCCTCCACAACTGACATTGCTGAATAGCTTGTGGTCAGAGAAGAGTCCTTCCATCTGACAGAGAACTGGATACTGCAGTAAACATCTCCCACAACCAGAAGGGCATCAAGTCCCAAGTGCATTGAGTTCCACTGGAGGGCAGACATGTGTTCTCATGTGCAATCCAAACAGCTGAGAGGAATGGAAAATGACAGCAATGTAGAAATAAACAAGACTGGCACTGTAATTGCATAGCATCTACCGCAAAATATCATAACTTGACATGTTATAACCCTCTCTTCATTTAATGAATTAGTTACATTTCCCTTTCCTCTAAGGAGCTTAAGGTAGCATGCACTGTCTCCCTCCTCCTCGTTTTATGACTAGCCCAAGGTCACCCTGGGAGCTTCATGGCTGAGTAGCGACTCGAACCCTGGTCTTCAAATGCCTAGTCCAACACTTGAACCTCTATATCACACTGGCTCTCCAAGTAGAAAACCACTGTGGCATCAGTAACACATTTCACAACATAAACTAGACTTCCTGCTAAACATAGGAGGCTCATATTGCTTTTACATCCACCAAGTGGCAATACGAAGTGGCCTTAGCCAAAAAAGTCCCAGCTCCAACATTCTTACAAGAGGGTTATACACTGCTTTAACTTCTGTAGCAAGGGTGTCAATGGACCTTAAATTACGACTTATACATCAGAAAATAACATCCAGAATTCATTGGACTCCACTATGTTTGTATAGAAAAGGATTGTCTAAGACAACATTTTGTTGGCGATGTAATTAGGATAATGCTTCTTTAAAACACATGCTTTTACAATGTCCTACACTTACTAAGTTTTGGGAGAAAGTAGTGGATTATATAAATATGACTGGGCAGGGGGGTAAAGCTAGTGTTTGGGGCATGGGCTGGAAAGACCTAGGACCAAAACCCTGCTTAGCCATGTAACCGTTTACTTATTGTGAAGATAAAATTGAATAACCCCGTATAACGCTCTAATGGATACAAAGCAGAACCATTTCCCCTCCATTCCAGATTTGCAAAGAGGTCCACAGATACATTAGCCATCTGTGGCTTACTGCCACAGTAGGGAGGCCCTTGAGGTTGGTCTGGAAGCTGAAGCTAGTAGCTCAACTGCTCACCAGGATATCACCGTCATGTTACACAGATCATGTCCTCCCTAAAAGAGGTCATGTGTTGCGGTGAGACCTGGAGACTGACTCCCTGTGTTGTGGGTGGGTTGATTGGTTAGCCACAACACCCGATTGGTAGGTCCCTCGATGTTGGGTTCAATCTGGCCAATGGGGCACAGTCTAAATGGATAGAGGGACCTATATATACCCATGCACGTGACCCAGAGCTTCCTCTTTTGGCTTGTGCATTTGGAACACCCACCCACCTCTCCCTACTTCTAGGGCATTGTGCGCTTGACCTTGCTATGCTGTCTTGTGTCATGCGTCATTGAGACAGGGGCACGGCAGGAATTTCCCCACTTGGCTGATTGGCTGTTGCCATTTGGGTTTCGCCTGCCACATAGCAAATCGTCACAACTTGTAAGGTTGCGGAAAGGCACTGGTTCAGGTGATAGGGATGGGAGAGTGGTCTTGCCATCAACGGTATTCCGTTAAAGGAATCCAGGGACTCAACTGGTTTGGTCAATCTCCAAGAGGGGGTTGTGCCCGTGCCTGAGTCCGGGGGAGTGGCATCTGGGTGGTGAACAGCAAAAAGCTGTTCCCAGCTTTTTGCCTACCTAGGTGTTCACCCCTGGCTGACCTATGCTGGTGCCCTGAGTCAGTGCTGCCTGCAAGGGTGAAGGGAGCTAGTCGAACCAGAGCCTATGTAACCACTCACCTTCTGTGATCAATAAAGTTGTGGCCTAAATTCTGCCAAAAACCAAAACGAAAATTTGAGTCATGTGTGAATTTATTTAGGGGGGAGGTCTCTGGGTCTGAACATGCAACCGCTGAACAAATTACACTGGCTGCAACATCCTGGTTCTAATGCATAAAGCCCTATGCAGCTGAAATATCACCTCACCAGTTACATATTCAATAGATTATTGCACTTTGGGGGGGGGGGGCGGTTCCTACTGCAGATACCATTTTATCAGGTCTCTTCTGCACAATATAGGAGCTGAAAAGAAACAGAGCCAAGCAGGTCTGTGCTGAGCTGAGCATTACATTCTGTGTTGCCGTGATCCTGAGATCCTCAGACAAAACACCATGGAAGAGTGAGAAAATTAACAGCAGCCAAAGGTAATATAGGCTTGCCTTTCCTTCAAAACAGGAAGAAAACACTGCATTGCCCATATTTCTTTAGGTATTTTACTTTGCAGGGTTCATTTAGGGTTAGCTGGAATGTAGTACGTCCTGAGTGACTGAAGAGATATTCTCCATAAGGCAAAGTCAGCCATCCAAATGTATTCTTCTTTTAAGTTGAACCACTCCTTTTCAGTTATTGCTTTAACAAGCAGATGGATTTTGCTTAATGTCTAAAAGGAGTTAAACCACAAAGACACTTAAAGCAATGAGATGTCAAGTCTTTAACTAATGGGATTATACAGTAAAGGACTCTTTAAAGATGCCTTGGCCTAAATGATCCAGTTTCTGTAAAGACCTTATTGTAGGTCAGCAGTTTAGACAGTGGACAATAGCCCTACTTAAAAATTGTGGCGCACAATAATTCAAAAAATTCAGCAAATCGAAAGAGCTTGATTTTATAAACTCTTCTAATATATATTCATAAGCTTTCCTAAGCCAGCTGTGTGTGATGTTCATTTGGAATGCTTGTAGTTATTTTTATAGATAGATGGATTTATATAGAGATGTCAATGCTTTTTAAAAAACCTTTTCTCTATTTTGTTTTTAATTAGTATATGAACAATTGGAAATACATTTTCCCCCTGCATGGTGACGGGGTTGCTGTTTTATAATCACATTTCATACTGTTGTGGTGACGAAATGTAGCCAAATAGACATCTCTGCTATTGATCAATATTTTAAACATATATTGCATAGCAGTGTTAACCTCTCTAAAAGGGAAAAAGTACACATGTGAAAAACACATTCTTCCCCCAGTCTGGAAAGCTTGTCAAAGTTTATGACTATGGAAAAGTGGTTGGAAGTGACTAATCTGCCTTTAATAGTCAAGGTGCTCTGCTTTGTGGTATCCTACCTGTTTTGTTTAACCTACACTGCTATATTCTGAGGGGAATGGTTTTACTGGTTTTTTTAAAAAATAATTGTAGCTGTTTTAATTGTTTTTATAACTGTATATTGTTGCAGCCTGCATGGTCTGGAACCTCTTATAAATATCTACATATACCTACATACCATATATAAATAAGATAATCCAGAAGAAGTTAGTTGTCCCATTTGAAGTCAATGGGGCTTAAGTTAGTCACAAGCAAGGACTCCGTCTCCATTTAAAATTAATTTGTACATGCAATTTGAGAGTCATAACCCAACTGAGCTTTGCTTATGCTGCACTGCCTCTCCTAGTCAGTACCCACTTAAGGCTGAGCCGCTTGTGCGTTGCTGGATGTTGTTGTTGTTTTAAAAAAAGTCCTGAATAATTATATGCAATATATACATATATGTATTTTTTTTAAAAAAAATAATATTTATTAGTAGTTTCAGAATTATAGGGGAAAAAAGAAACATTGAAAAACAACACTATAATACATAAAAAAGAAAGAAAAAACACAAAAACCAATACAACAATACAACAAAAAATAAAAAGAAAAAAGAAAACAACACAGATCCCAAATTACATATCTATAACTTCCATTTGCTTGTTTCATTGAGTTCCTCACACCTCCCTTTTTGTATTCTAGTTTAGTTAGTTATTTCAGCAAATTCTTTCCATCTTTCTCAATTTTTGTTAAAAAATTTATCCTAACAATTTAACCTAATAATTAGCTCAACAAATCCTTTCCATCTTTCCCCAAATTCTATTATTCAAATTACCTTAATTTATTTAACCTTATCTTACCCTAAAATACCTTAAAGCATGAATCTTAGTTATTGAATGTACATTACTCCTGATATCATTTCTGCTAAAGTCATATAGTTTCATTCCAACATTTTCCCTAATATTCATTAATTTTTAGCCAATTCTCTAAATAGAAAGTTTTCTTTATAAATTGTTTTCCAATCTTCATCCAACGTCCCTTCGTCCTGGTCTCGGATCGTGTCAGTCCTTACTGTCCATTCCATCTAGTCCATCAACCTGGAAGCCTTATGTCCGAGGCCCTTAAGTCTCTTCCATGTCCCTTCTGCAATTCTTCTTCTTCTTGTTTATACTTGCCCTTTTCCTTGTCTTTTGTTGGTCTCTTTCTTAGTTTCTTTCCTTTCTCATTGAGGAGTAGGCCTCTGGGGGATTTCAAGCCAAAATTATCTCCATCTCCCTTCATCAAGCCTGCCCATTCCCCACAGTCCCACTCCCCACAGTCCTCGATATAGTCCATAAAGTATTTAAAAGCATATTCCAAGGTCTCTCCAACATTAGGAACCTCCTCAACTCCAGACTCCCCCTGGCCCACTCCAACTTCAATCTTCAATGACAGCGGCTCATGCTCCTGTAGGGCCTCGGGACTCTCCATTTGTATTATTTGGGGTGCAACCGCATCCTCCTCCATTATCTTCTGCACTTGCCCAGTCAGTACAGATTCATGAGTTGGTCCCTGAATAATTTCTGTATCAATGTTTCCTGTTTGTCCACAGTTATTAACCACAACAGTCAAATCCATTTTCTCATTCATCAAGTCCATCTTCTCATGCATCTGTTCCAGCAAGGCACTTGCCTTGCATAAGGCAAGCACCCAGTCTTCCTCCCAGCTCATCTTTAATCAAGGTCAGAAAAGACTGTTCCCACGGTCTTAATCTCACAGCTGTTGAGCCCTCAAATATACTGCAGCAACAATTTGACAAGCTCCCTCTAGAGGAGGCAATTTCTATTTGTATCCATTTTTTTTAGGCAAGTCCAACAAAGGAAAATTACTTTCGTTTTTCAGATATTTTTCAGATATTTTGTTTCTTTAGGATGCAAAAGGCAACATTGGAATCAGCTTGTTTCTCTTCTTTAGCTATCTGTCAAAATATTCCATTCACAGTCAATGAACCTCTCCAACAATTTCTGTCTCTGACACCCCGTTTCCAGGTTAGAGACTGTGGAAACTTATCCTTCTTCACTCCCTCTCCTGCTAGGGTTGAACAAAGTCCCCCCCCCCCCGCCTTTTCACCTGCTTCCAAGGGGGTTTCAGTAATTCTGAATGAAGGAGATTTAGACTTTTTTGACAGCTTTCCAGGCTTTAGCTTACAAAGTTTTTGCTTTAGTCTATATACAAAAAGCGGAAGGCGGACTTCCTGTTTTGAACCTTCCCGCTTCGATACCAAATTAAGAAATTTCTTGATCCAATTTTCCGTTTCTACTCACGGGTACTTGTTTTAAATCCAATTGTCCACAGGAAAAAGTCAGCGCTCTCCGGCAATGGCTGTGCGGCTTCACTCCGTGAAAGTAGCAGTCAGTTCGCAGCACCGCGCTTCTCACCCCACTTCGCTCCGGAGCCCCTAAATGGGATTCCCCGTGAGTAGGGGGGCGCTCCTGGTGCCCTGCCGAACCCCACGTTCCCAGGCTTCCTCCGCCTGGGATTTCTAGCGGGTCCCCACCTTTGCCGCGGCGGGAAGACCCAGTTTCCACGGAGCCCGTTCCTCTGGACGGAGGAACTCCGCCATTCACCGATGGCGCTGACCCGGAAGTCCTCAATATATACATATATGTAGAGGAGTTGAGCTCTATGCAATATTTCTGCAGCATAACTTTATAAATAAAGTTATAAATACATGTGTGTTTTTATACAGTTGCAGTATGCATTGATGTACAGTGGTACCTCAGGTTACATACGCTTCAGGTTACAGACTCCGCTAACCCAGAAATAGTGCTTCAGGTTAAGAACTTTGCTTCAGGATGAGAACAGAAATCATGCTCCGGCGGCGCGGTGGCAGCAGGAGGCCCCATTAGCTAAAGTGGTGCTTCAGGTTAAGAACAGTTTTAGGTTAAGTACGGACCTCCGGAATGAATTAAATACTTAACCCGAGGTACCACTGTATCTGTTTACTTGCGCTTTCCTTTGGGTAACCTGAAGAATGTGAGTATAATATTATAATCAATAATGCATATTATATACAATAATTGTTCATATTTTTAGCAGAATGAGGGGGCAGGGGACCTTGCTTATTGTCTAGATTAAATAGTGATATGAGAAATAGATAAAAATTGTACTCGGCATCAAGATTTTCAGAATTTATTTTATGTATTATTTATTTCATAAAGTTTATACACCACTTGATTGTAAAAATCCTCAAAGTGATAAGACAGAGAAAGATAAATCTATTAAAATAACCTTGACTTTCTAAGCTTTCTGGGTAGACAAGAATGTTTTTAGCAGGTGCCAGAAAGATTACAGTGAAGATGCTTGCTTGATCTCAATAGCTCCAAAGTGAAGGCGCTGCCACACTAAATGGTCAAGTTCTTACAAATATGGAAAATGGGTATTATGTGGCACCTGCAGCAGTGTGGGGTGTATGGGGTGGTTGGAGAGGGGTAGTACCTTTGGTGAGGGACAATGTGGTGCTCCTTCTGGGGTAGTTTGTCCACCTTGGTCCCCACTCAGTTCTCAGCTGTGGCTCCTAGAACCTGTTAGCATTTGGCAGCCGCCACACCCAAGGAACGTCTTCGACTGGCAGGCTGAACCAGATGAGAATAGCTGATGGGTCCCAAACCCTCAGTGCGTTAAGGACTTCCCCTGCAGGCAAAGACAGGCTCTGGTGGATTGGGAGGGTGAGACTAATGGGTCTAACAGTCCAGAAGGCAATTTCTGCCTGTGCTGTAGAGGGAAATGAGAGGCAGGTGGGGCTTGTCCAAATGGGAATGTAGCCCATCTAGGAGAAGGAAAATTCTGGTTCAAACCTATGCTGCCTTCTTCAGGAGAAGAAAAGGCTAAGCAGTAAACCCTACACAAATCCAGGGTGGAGTCCCTGAGGTGGTGGGATGGCGCCTTGTATGCCTTCTTCTGGCAACTCCTGCAGCCCAGCTGGTGCCAAAGTATTGCTTTGCTATCTTTTGGAGCACATCAGTGAGGCCAAGAGGAGGATATTGGCGTCTGGCCAGCCCAGGACCTCCAGACACACTGCCCAGGCTTGCATCCCAGGGAGGTCCTTTCAGGGGAGCTAACTCAGCTGCGTGACTTCACCTCTGGAGGGGCATTCCAATGGCTCTCAGGACAGACAGGTGCCAACAACAGCAGTGCCAAAATTCCACCCTTAGTCACAAGTCTTGATTGTAGTGCACTGTGATCTGCAGTTTCAGGTGCATCATTCCAGGCATATCAGTACCTTTTCCTTTGCTGTTGTTGCTTATTTAAGCTTTTATTTAAGCTTTTCTTTTTTATAAGTAAAGCTGGAAGCATGAGAGAGAAGAAAGATATTCACAGTGGCTGAATCTGGGTTTTTTTAAAATAACAGGTGTAAGTATTAAAAAGTAACCCCCTCCCACTGAGGTTCTGAGCCTGATTTCCCCCTCCCCACAGTTGCCATTTAATAAATATGCAGACAAACTATGGTTTTAATGCAATGTCTAGTTCTGATCTGTCCGTACCTCTTTAAGGTCTGAGCTGCTCTCAGCTTCCATTTCTTCAGATGTGGGTTATACCAGCTTTCAAATTAGAGCTCATTAAGAGCATTGATTCGGTCACTGAAAAACTCTGTGATCCAGCAGATACCCAGCTCTTCTTTTTTCCCTGCAGAGATATCTGAATAGTGTTAATTTTGATCCAGCAATCCCTGCACATGGTTTAGTGGGAGTTTTGTTCGTGTGGAGACTGCATGATCAAGACTTAGCAAATATGTGCAAATATTTGAATAGACCAAAAAGAGAGAGGAAAAAACCCAACCCTAGGAAGAATTAAGATTTGCAGTTCTGTGAGATTGCTTTCTTTATGAATAATTTTCTTCAAATAGCTAGTGGAAAGCAACAGTATTATTCGATCAATGGAAAGAGTCAAATCTCCTATGATCAAAGTTTTCATTCTGGAAGTTTCTGTGTGATCTAACCTTGTGTTTGCCTTACTATAAAGGCAACAATGTTTTTTCAGGAAGTTGAAGGTGATATTCCACTACGGATTTTGTTCCGCTTGACAGGTTTGCCCAAACAACACTGAAATGAGTGTTCATTCTGCTTTCCGGTGTGCTTTTGTGTGTGTTGTGGGTGTGCTGAAAGTTCCCTCAGGTGCACAGCTGGACAGACTGGGCCCTTCCAGCTTCTGATAACGCAAATATTTTAGATGTTCAAACCATAACCATCTAACAAATGGTCAAACTCCACAATGGAAGTTGGGGTCATCTATCAGTATCAAAAGAGAAGATGATAAGAATCTCCACAGTAAATGGCAGACCAATTAGCAGAATGCAAACGGCTGCACTGTATATAAGAATGACCACTATTAGTCCAAAAATGTCCTCAAAATATTCTTAAATATAAGAGACTTATGAGACCAGTATCTCATTATTTGTTTTAAGATTTTACACTCTATTTGGGGTTTGCTTCATGTTTTATGTGTATCGTGACTTAGCACTTAGACTTATTTGACTTAGACTTATTTGTAGGTTGTTTAGTTTGTTGTATACTCTTATGGTTTTCTATTTTCACCAAATCCATGCCCTCCCAGAGTTCCGATTTTCTAGGGACAGTCAGTCCTGGAATTACGAAAACCATCCCAGCTTCTGATTTGATCCTGGAATGTTCCTGTTTCCCCTGCTGCTACCCAGCTTTGTGTGCCTGCATCCAATCTTGCCCTTTTTAAAATTTATTTATTCGTGCATGTTTTTCTTTTTGTAACCCTATCAAAGTATAAAATACTTTAAAAATTGTGTTAAGGGGTTTTCTCAAGTGGTGGGGGGCATGTGTACTGCATCTCATTGGTGTCGTGGGAGCAGTACTCACCCTTCTTCTGATAAGAAATGCTCTGTGGGTGAGGGGGGACAAAAATGAGGAGTCAAGGAGGCTCAGTTGTGGGGGAAGTGAGAAATGTCCCTATTTTCACCTGAGGAGTGTTGGAGGGTATGCAGATCTGTTACTGTGTATGTTACTATTATGGAAATTCAAATTTTGGTGCTTTATAGCTCTTGTTTTGGAAAAGTGATGTTTGTTGTCCTTGTTAAAAAATTAATAATAAATATTTTTGAAAAGAAAAGAGAGGAAACAAGATGCCAATGATGTAGGCTGTGGGTTGTATTAGGAGTAGACTCAGTGAAATTAATGGGCATGACTAATTTACGCTTGTTAATGCCAATGGGCCTACAAGTGAGCAGAATTTAGTTGCCTTTAACCCTGTGATGCCACTTCCCACCACAGTCCACATTTAGCTGGACCTCTGATGCTGCTCACCAACTGCCAAAGTTCGGAAAGAGGGAACAAACCATCCTGATTCTGAACATCCAGCTTTTATAATGGCAAAAAGTCGTTTGGTTCATCCACCTGAATTACGAAGGCACAACTATAAAGCAACAAAGCACTGGGTTCTGTGTATCATTTGCTAAGCGTATAGCTTAATAAGGCACGATCAATTATATCCTTTGGGAAGAGTGCAGGATAGAGCTTGGGCTGGGTTAGCTTATTTGAAGCTGGTCACCCAAGCTTCAGTTTAGTTGAATTACAACTTCATAAACAAAGAAGAGAGAGTCTCAAAAGAAATTGTGCCATCTAGCCAAGGACAGAGGTGTTAGAAGAGTTATTGAAACATAATAACATAACATTTCCCCCATAGTACCTACCCAGTGCTTGACATTGTAGTTAAAGAAGTTTTGGTCTTTGAAGCTAAGTTATAATGGAAAATCACTGTCCTTCCTCTGTTCTGAACACCATGTTAACAGTGTTCCTCCCTGTGCTGCTTTCTGAATAAATAGCCAGGGTGTGTGTGGTCTGCATTACTGAGTATACAGAGAAAAAAGTACAAACATGATACTGTCAGTAATTTCATTCTCCCATTGCTGATGCAACGTGATACATTTCTGTACTGTTATGTCTGGGAACGGAAGTGAACTTCTGTAACTTCCGCTCTTTGTTTTCTCTCTGCTCTCGAAAAAGAGAAGACATGTGTGAGGCACTCAGCACACAGTGGCCATGTTTGTTGTTTTAACCTGCTGTAAATAATAAAGAAATTCGGAATGCTACATATCTGAACCGTCTACTTCCTGCTGCAACTCGGCTGCAGCCCGGAGGGGTTTTTTCATACCTCCCTCTCACATGGGGGGCTGCCAATAGGTACTGGGTGCAAAATCTGGGTTCTGGAGGATTCCAGCTTGCATTGAAAACAACAGCATCATGTAGTCTTTATGGCTAGAAACTCCATAGCCCGGCTGCTCTCCAGGTGTTGCTGGAAAGCCCCTCCCTCAACCCCTGGCTAGGCTGCCTGGGGCTGAGAGGAACTGCCGTCCTCCGACATTGCACCACAGGTTCTCCATCCCAGGGTACTTCAGGACTTGATGACCACAAAGAAGGGTATTTTTAAGCAAGACGTGTGGGGAACCACAATAATAATAATAATTTATTATTTATACCCCGCCCATCTGGCTGGGTTTCCCCAGCCACTCTGGGTGGCTTCCAACCAAATATTAAAATACAATAGTCCGTCAAACATTAAAAGCTTCCCTCAACAGGAATGAAAGAGGTTTGATATTCCAATTTCTGATTATTCAAAACATGCATAAAAGTGGGCTGATGAGTTTATACCTTCCTTATGGGAAACCCATTTCACCCTTTGACAATGATTAGTTTGGTGTCCAGGTCAAAATATAAGCAACTCATTAATGTGAAGTACCATTATAGCCCTTAATATTTTAATCTTGATTACTAAAAACTCCAGGTTACCTCAATTCGTAATATTTTTCCTTTGCATGCATAATGCCAAACCAATACTACAAAAATACCTTCAAGCTTCTGATAACGCAAATGTTTTAGATGTTCAAACCATAACCACACCAAATAGCAAAGGTGTCTCTTTTGGCATGTTTTTGTCTTTTGCCCTTTTAACTCCGCCCCCACATTATAGTCATATCAGCCCTTTGAGAAGGGCTAGGTTGTGACCCACCTAAGGCCATTCAATGAGATTCAAGGCCAAGCGGGGTCTGAATCCATCTCCCCGTCTACCTCTGACAATCTATCTGCTATATATTTAGGTTGCTAATATGGAGTTATCCTGATGCTTTTCATACTTGTTCCCCTCCCCACTCCAGATATTTCAAATCAATATGTAATAAAGGATCTAATTAAATCCATTCATGACACATATTCTCAAAATCATACTTGAAAGGAAGACCTTCGTTACCTGAGTGATAAAAATCTTCCTATATGGCGCTTCTATTGTTCTCACAAATGGTCCTCCTCACTTTTGATTGACAGGTCAAGCCATAGCTCTTTTGATTATGAATGAGGCTAAAGTGTCTGGATATAAAATGGACATTTTACTGAAGGTCTCCCGGTGACCACTTCTGGACTTTATGCCACTACACATGGGAAATTAGGCTTAAAAGAAGCAAAGGTTTCAAGGAGCAAATATGGAGCCAGAATTAGACAGTTTTATAATTGATCCACAAGTACTTGCTGTACTTGAAATGCTGCTGCCTTGATAGGATTTGCTCCCTGGGCAGCGCAGTTTTAATTTACACAAAGATGAACCGGGGCACTCTGATTCAAACTAGTGGTATTTTACTTTCACACCAAAATTGTATTTCTTCAAACTGCATAAGCACAGTTAAATAGTGCCACAAAAATGGGGAAAGGTTTATTTTTTTGCAAAAAGTAGTATGCAGTACAAAAGCTGGTGGAGAACAGTGGCTAGGATGAGACCCCTAAAATATGGCAAATCATGTAGTCCCTCACCCCCACCTTGACCCCAGCAGATGGCCTTTAAGGAATAAGCCCACTATGGGGTATGTTAAACAGAGGTTGGATGGCCTCCTGCCATGGATTTTCACAGGCAGCCACCCCCAGTCTGAGACATTTTGCTGCCTGAAGCGCAGCACAAATAGCAGCGCTACCTCCAGTAGGGACAACAATTTTTAAAAAGCTTTGCTATACTATTCAGAAATCAATTTCTGCCTTCATCTGTTTATTTATAAAAAAATATTTATACCACTCATTCATTAAAAAAGAATCAGCAGTTTACAACACTTGTACATAAAAACCATACAAGAAAAACCATATTAAAAAGTTGTAAATTAATACAAGGTCCTTGAACCAGGCTCAGTAGATGGGCAGCAAGCACAGACAATTCTACAGGTGGCACATGTTGTTGAGCAGGTACCTCCATCTGCAATCAGCCCACCTGCATTTTGCATGAGCTGAACCCATCCCTCTGCTTCATGATGTGGCCCAAAGCAGCTCCCTTTCTCCACCATCATCTGTAAACCAGAATCAAAGCATCTCAGAATGCTAAAAAAACTTACATAGCAAGATAATTCGGCAACATTTACATGTCATAAAATTTAAATAGTCCCCCAAATATTAATAGGCTAATCAAAACATCTCATATTAATAAAGTTAAATAATGCAATTTTTGTTGTTGTTTAGTCGTTTAGTCGTGTCCGCCTCTTCGTGACCCCCTGGACCAGACCACGCCAGGCACTTCTGTCTTCCCCTGCCTCCCGCAGTTTAGTCAAACTCATGCTGGTAGCTTCGAGAACACTGTCCAACCATCTCGCCCTCTGTCATCCCCTTCTCCTTCTGCCCTCCATCTTTCCCAACATCAGGGTCTTTTCCAGGGAGTATTCTCTTCTCATGAGGTGGCCAAAGTATTGGAGTCTCAGCTTCAGGATCTGTCCTTCCAGTGAGCACTCAGGGCTGATTTCCTTCAGAATGGATAGGTTTGATCTTCCTGCAGTCTATGGGACTCTCAAGAGTCTCCTCCTGCACCATAATTCAATTATTCATAAAGGTAAAGGTAAAGGGACCCCTGACCATTAGGTCCAGTTGTGACTGACTCTGGGGTTGTGGCGCTCATCTCGCTTTACTGGCCGAGGGAGCCGGTGTACAGCTTCCAGGTCATGTGACCAGCATGACTAAGCTGCTTCTGGCGAACCAGAGCAGCGTACAGAAATGCTGTTTACCTTCCCGCTGGAGTGGTACCTATTTATCTACTTGAACTTTGAAGTGCTTCCGAACTGCTATTTTGGCAGGAGCAGGGACCGAGCAACGGGAGCTCACCCCGTCGCAGGGATTCAAACCGCTGACCTTCTGATTGGCAAGTCCTAGGCTCTGTGGTTTAACCCACAGCGCCACCCGCGTCCCTAGTAAGGCCTAATAATGTATTTATTTATTTTTAAAAATTTATACGCCGCTTGATTGTAAAAAACCTCAAAGCGGCTTATAACAACAAGAAACAAACAAATAAATAAATAATACAAAAGGTAAAGCATTAAAATCAATTTTTAAAAATTACAACCCCACTTTAAAACATACAAAAGTTAAAATGCTAGAACAGATTAAAATTACCTAAACTTTCTAAGCATCTCAGTAGGCTTGTCTAAACAGGAATGTTTTTAAGAAGACTCTGAAATGAGTACAGTGAAGGCACCTGCTTGAACTCAATAGGCAGGGAGTTCCAAAGGGGCTGCCACACTAAACAGTCGAGTTCTTCCAAATGCAGAGAACGGTTATTATGTGGCCCCTGAAGTAGAGCCTATTTCATTTGTCAAAGCAGCTGAGAAGAGAAATAGAATAACATAATCCAAATGGCAGCAAAAATATTATGTTTTCTCCAAAACAAAATGTGACCCCAAGCAACAGCTCCTAAAGAAGACCTGCACCCTGATGAACAAGGATAATCCCTGCAGCAGGAGGAGTCGGCCACTCAGGCTCCTGCCCTCCCTGGACAGGCGGACGTGAGCCAGACAGACAGCAGGGAGCAGATCCTACAGGGCTCCCGGGTGGATGCTGCTTCCTGCTGCCTGGGAGGACCAACCATGTAGGCCAGAGATGGGGAATCCTTGGTCCTTCACAAACTCAATTTCAACCATCATGGTCAGTGGTCAGAAATGAGGGGAATTTTAGCCCAGCATCTGGGAGGCCAGAGGCACAGTTTCATCTCTGAACACCGCTGTGCAAGGCAAGTTGGCATCATGTTTGTTTCGAAACCAGGAAACAACAATAGCAACACCTTTTTTTATTTTCAAGAGAATTTCATCTCTCTTTTGCCATCAAGGCTCTACAAGCGTGAAGAGAAATCCCAGGTCATGGCAAAATAATGCAGCCTTTAAACAAAGCTGTGTTCGTCACTGAGGGTTTGCTATGAAAGCCTTTTCTTCCTTTGATGTTTGTGGAAAGGGTGAGGGAATAGGTAAGACTTATAACAATGCAGGGAAAATGTTTAAAACCAAGGTTCAGTATAAAGACTAGGTAGTGAAAAGGCCTTTTTATCAGTGTGGTATGTGACTGTACTGGAAAATAAATGGGAAAGATAGAATAGTTACTTTTTAAAAACCCATTGGTGCTGGTTTTTGTCAAGCCGTGCTTCATTTGTATTTTTCACAAGCTGGGAATCCAGCGGCTGCTGAACATGAAGTTAATTTTTTGTATTTTAGCAGGTTTTATTGGATTAATATATAACAGGGCAGACTCTGATCTTATTTACACTGATGGAGTAATCCCATCGTAGCTCCGTCAAACTAATCAGATTTGTAGCCAATGAATGCCTGGAAATAGTTTGCTATCTCAGAGGGGGATAAAAGGGGGAATCTATTTTATTTTTCATTTCATCTTTTCAATTTATTATCTTGAGGGATCACATATCACTCTGATACAAGACTTTTTGATTATCTCTTCAAGTCAATAGAACACATTTCTGAGAGTAAGCAAAAAGGGAGGGAGCCTCGTGTTGGGCAGAGGGAGGGAGGGAAGAATCCTGCCCTGAGTAGAGAAGAGGGGCACCACCCCACCCCTGCCCTCTGCCTCTCAACCTCAGTCTCTTAGTCTGACAATTTTGTAGTTGCCCCAGAATCAGAGCACAGTGGTACCTCGGGTTAAGAACTTAATTTGTTCCGGAGGTCCATTCTTAACCTGAAACTGTTCTTAACCTGAAGCACCACTTTAGCTAATGGGGCCTCCCACTGCCGCTGCACGATTTCTGTTCTCATCCTGAAGCAAAGTTCTTAACCCGAGGTACTGTTTCTGGGTTAGCGGAGTCTGTAACCTGAAGCGTCTGTAACCCGAGGTACCACTGTAATAGTTTGGGTGCTAGTGCTAAATCATAATTATTTTCTAAATTGTAAATGAATAGGTGCAAATTGTGGTAGAGGGTTGAAAAATATGTTATCAACAATGACGAATTGTAGGATTTTTGTAGTCAAAACTAGAAAAAGAAAAAGAGAGAATGCCTTGTGTGTATACGTGGAGACTGAGAGCAAGAGGATAAATGTTGCAGGGCTTGTTGTCCCCTCCCCGTGTCCCAGCATCAGTGAAATGCAGCTGTGATGGAAGAACATCTATTTTTGCATGCAGGAAGTCCCTCGGTTCAATCCTTGGCATCTCCAGGTAGGGATGGGAAACCCTGGAGAGCTACTGTCAATCAGTGTAGACAATACTGAGATAGATGGGCCAATGGTCTCACTGGGTATAAGGCAGCTTACTACGTTCCTAGGACCTTACACCACCACAGTCTGTTTCAAGGTGTACATCAAATTTGACCTCTCAACTCGCATTTCAGTCTGCTTACTTGTCCTATGGACCTCAATGGGAGCCACTGAAAACCAAAGCTGTCCTCCAGTGCTTCCCTCTGCCATGGGTTGCATTTCTAACAGCTAATCACTGCTTTCAAAATACTGCTTTCAAGGTTGACTTCCAACATTTATACGGTGTGTTATGCATACTATGAGGTATGAATTTGACAGAAAATAAACTCAGAACTTTTCAAAATTTTAACCTGAAAGGCATCAAAAAATCGACTTTGGGAACTTGCTAAACCTTACCCTCTCAGTTACTGAAACATCTTACTATATCAATGTCCCAAATTGCCTGGTCAAACCTCAACCTTGTAGGCACTTTCCTTCATTCTTGCCATGATGAAGCCTGCTGTGCTAAGGATTTTGCCTCTCCCTTTGTGCACAGGTTTTGACTGGTCACTTACCAGCAGGATTCCACCCCCAGTCAAGGGTGGGCCTCTCATGGCAGAGGTGGGGGGAGAATCAGAACTCTTTTTCACCCTGGTTGCTAATCATAGAAGCTGATATAAATATCACATGACAATCAAGCATTGCTAATTAATATGTAATTTCCATTAGCTTTCTTTCAAAGGGTTCATTATGCTGAACAAAATAACTACCCATTCAAACAATTTCATTTTGTATGAAGAAGCGCAGAAGGGAAAGGATGACTTTAAATGAATTGTACAACAATGACGGTAATAATATTCGTCTGAGAGAACTATAGGAAGGTAACAAAAGGGCTTACAAACTGAGTGCATTACAAAGATGCTTTTATGCCTGAAAATGTGTCCTACAAAAAGGGATGAGAAGGCTTTGAGGTTTTCGTATAAATACCCAAAGATTGTTTCAAAGTTTGTCTCCTTGGAGGGGGCCAATATCTCCACTGGAACTCACCCAATCTCTCTTCTCTTCTGCCATTTAATGTTTTTAAAAACATGCTAGCCTTTCTGTCTTGAGAGGACAGTGGGAAACTGTCCCAGAAACCTTCACTCGGTGTACAGTACATGTGTGGGATATTCCTCTCCCACTATCTGGCAAATCCTGTATCTGTAATGACAACTTCATCTTGTTGCTGCACAAGATGAGGGACAGGACCATAGCTCAGAGGTAGGGGCGTGCAAGACTAATTTCTGAAACTCTGGAGAATCCCTGCCAGTCAGCATAAGCCATATGGAGCTGGATGGACCTGATTCAGTTTATGACGCCTTCCATGCTCCTTCTCTACTCCGCTTGAGATGTGGAGCTCTGCAGCATCTGAGCTGCGAAAGGCTGCTTCAAGTCCCTCCTTTGAAATTACTAAGGGGCAGGTAGGTCATTTTAAGTTTCAGTGGGTCTAGTAAGATTTTCAGCAATGTTTAAAGGCCCACTCTGGACTATGTTCAGGACAAAATGGCAAAAAAGCCATGTGTGTTAAGGCAATTTATTGAACCTCTTTGAGTGTGCGTGTGAAGTTGCGCGTAAGCCATTGTGCTAAAATTTTGCGGTTTTTGTTGTCGTTATGTATTTTGTGTTTTTATATTGTGATTTTATGTTGTAACTGTCCTGAGACCTGCGGTATAGGGTAGTATACGATTTTTAATAATAATAATAATAATGTATAAACCTGCAACGATCATTTAAATCTAACACTTTTAAATAAACTGCTGACTACAAGCAGCGCTCCCACATCACTTTAAACCATAGCTAAGCAGCATGCTTGCATATGGAACAAAAATCTTAACTGCTTGGCTCTTCTCCGGCTCTTGCTACTGCTACACTGCCAGGAGCTAATCCATGGTTTGCATTAGTGTTATGTTTGAACCAGGGTTTCCCCTAAACAAACTGCAAGTGGTAAGCCAAGAACAAACTTTGGTGTTAGCTCATGGTTTGCTTGGAGAGAAACAATCCAGAAGACTATGTTCAGACATTATTCTAAGCCAAACCATTACTTAGCTGCTAGCACCGTAGCAGCAGGAGGAGTGGGGGAAGTTTGAAATGGCCATGATCTTCACCCCTTGCACTGAATGTTGTGCATTCACCTTTAAACCATAGTTAAGCTTAATTGGTGACATGCAATTCAGGCCAATATGCAGATGTCTAGAACACACACAGAGTTAACAGCCTTTACAGAATTAGACAGTTCTCTTGGGAAAGGCTGTTGCATTGTGAATGGTAGCAAGTCTTAGCTAAATTCTACATAATACTAGTGGATAACCCAACATCTCTCATCTTAACCACTCAGCAATGGAATTCAAATGACACTCCTGACAAAATTCAGAAACTCTTTATTTCATTGGGACACCCACATTACAGGAAGTAATTTCTGTCTTCTTCTTGTTCTGGTTATCATCTTCCAAACTCTAAAGAACCGGAACTTGCCTACCTTAAGGGTACCTGCCACACATACATTTTTGCCAATCTGAGACTGTCTGATGTGGGTTTCAGCAAAGCCCCTCAATTTGCTTAAGTAAGTTCAAGTAGGCAACAGAAGCTTTCTCTGTGGTGGCCCCTACTCACTAGAAATCAGTGTCCAGGGATGTCCACCTCTGCATTGAAAGTATTTTATACCAGAAGGTGAAGCATTTTATATCGCAGAGTATCCTCTATCAGAAGGCCTTCCCCAAGTAGTGACTGGCTGCCATTTATTGGATTTATGTTGCAACTGTTTTAGTCTTTCTGGCATTGCATTTTACACTGTATTGATTCTATCATTTGTATTCATTGTAGTATTTGTGTGTGTGTGTTTCAATGAAATACGTACACATACACTCTTGGATATTGATTTTGAGTGCTATCCCTAAATAAAAGAAATGAATACATCATGAGAATGATATTTTTAAATCTCTACTGAGTATCTACAGAGACATCTACTACCTAGTCAGAAGAAAACATTCCACATTTCTGATTATTCCAATTCAAGATGAAACAGGCCACTGTGGGGGGCAATACTATAGACTGCAAACCATTGGTACAAGAAAACAATAACACTGAACGTCTCCTTGTGAATCAAAACAGTGTCATGCCTCATCTACTACACCGCTGGCACCTCTGTGGGTAAAAACAACCAAAATGTATCTGCCTGAGGGAAAGAATATGGAAAATTGATCAGCAAAAGAATGTCACCTGGATTCACTTTGTCTCAATTTGAGGACTCTCTCTTCAGAAGGAGCTTGAAAAATTCCATACAAAAAGGAGGTTTAAAAGCATAATTGTGTACAGCATGACAACCAAGGCTGGATCTGTTTCTGCTATTTTTCCAATGCAAAATGGATGATTCTGGTGATTTATTAAGTTTATTCCCCACCCTTCCTCCCAAAGGAGCCCAGCTGTGGATTTCAGACGCTGTTCTTGGTCCATCTAACTCAATATTGTTCACCCTGACTGACAGCATCTTTCTAGGGTTTGAGGCAGGTCTTTTCCAGACCAACCTAAGAGGGACTTAACCAGGGACCTTCTACATACAGTGGCTGAACCACTGAGCTATGATCTTACAACAAGATGAATGTCCTTGCCAGAGGCACCAGCTTGCGAGGGTGATGGAGGGGGCAATGTTGTGTGCATGGCATCAGGATGTCAGGAGGAGTCAGGGACAGAGCCAAACGCAGTGGTCACATGGCTTCAATGGCTGGTGGCTCCTCCTTCTCCTGGCACTGCCACTGGCGGGAGGCTGCTTCAATCCTCCTTCCCCTTCATGGGAGGAGGAGGAGGAGCTGGCCATTGGAGCCAGGCCAGGCCAGGCTTCATCTCCATGCTTTCTGGACATCGGGAGGCTCGGCCCCCACCCCCAAAATACTGGGGTCCCAAAACGGCTTGGCCCCCAGTTTATGTCTTTTGCACAAGAAAATGAAGTAACCCCCCCCCCCCCCCAGTCTATAGGGACCAACAACAGCTCTTCAGGGTATCAAACAGGATTATTGGGCAGGTCTGTGAAGACTGTATCATTTTAGAAGAGTGATTCCCAACCTTTACAAGTAGGAGGGCCACTTCTTAACCTCATTTTTTTTGTGGACCTCCACATGCAAATTGTAATTTTAGTCTCCATTAATGGAGAGAATACAACACACAAAAAGGCTCTTATGAACTCAGTAACATTTTAAATGAATTCACAAATGTGATAAAAGCAAAGTAAGCAAAAATTATTTAAGTACCAACCGATTCATGATTTAACCACTGAGCAGAAACCCAAGCAATTCATTCCAAAGTGTATTCAAATTTCATATTCATAAATATAAATTATTTTATTTCTCCAAAATACCCACTGATCAACACAATTAATCAACTAAAAAATGTATGAAAGGTAAATAAAAAATATATTTTTCATTATGATTCCATTCATTTATTTCTCCGGTATAACCAGTGATCAACTAAATGCAGATGTATTTACTTATTTCCAAGTGAATGCAATTGAAGTAATCCCCAAAGGAATTAAAATGAAAGCTTTAATTGCCACTAATGTAATATATTCCTACATATAGAATCAGGGCTATCAACTGTATACTTCAGTGAAATCCCTAATCCTTGTAAGTAACACAATTTATTTATTTAATAAAATTTATACATCACTTGATTGTGAAAAAACAACAACCCACCGCAAAGCAGTTTACAAACAGTTAATAAAATTGAGAAAAAATTACAACCATATTTTAAAACATACAAAAGTTAAAATGCTAAAACAAATTTAGATTACCTCATCTATGCATGTGGGTAGGCTTGTCTAAAGAAGAATAATCCTAGCAGATGCTGAAAAATGTACAGTGAAGGCATCTGCTTAATCTCAATAGGCAGAGAGTTCCAACGTGCAGGGACTGTCACACTAAACAATCAAGTTCTTACAAATGCATTCCACTTTCTGAGCAAGACCCTGTCAGAGTGTAGAAAAGGAAGCCAGTAGTTGGGGGATTCACCCTAAGAGCTTCCCATCTGATCCCTCAAAAAGTGCCAAATATTCCCCCTTCATTATCAGTCTCAGCCTTTTTCTCCTGCATAAGTGGAGAGCAACAAGACTTTGGTTGAGCCCTCCTTGTCTTACTTGTGGGATAACCAGCCTCATATAACCAACATTCTCATGTCTAATGAATGCATGAAGGGGTTAACACCATAGCATAAGCTGTCCTTCCAGGCTTAGCTCACCTTGGGAGGGACCAAGGTAATCAAGACTTTGTAGAGAACAGTCTACCTGAGAAGCTCAGTGAGTGAACTTGACTAATGTAAGGCTTTACCATAATGCATACATTTATTTAAATGTATGAAACTGAATCAATAAATTAGCAGCCAGACAATTCCAATAATTAAAGGGGCAGCGATATTTAAAGAATGGCAAAGGACAATTTCAAGGTATATCTGGCAGGGTAAGAAGCCAAGAATACAGTTTAAGTTATTAACAGATGCGAAAGAGAGAGGAGGCTTCGCCTTGCCAGACTTGAAATTGTATTATGAAGCATCGTGCCTCTGTTGGCTAAAAGAATGGATCAAATTAGAAAATATGGAATTGTTAGATTTGGAGGGATTTGATAACAGATTCGGATGGCATGCATATTTATGGTATGACAAGAAAAGAGTGCATAAAGTTTTTGAAAACCACATCAGTCGAAGATCTCTCATAGAAGTTTGGGATAGGTATAAAAACCTATTGGAACCAAAGATACCATATTGGTTGTCTCCGTTGGAGGTGATGAGTGTAAAGAAGATTAATATGAGGGGGAAGTGGATAACATATGGGAGTTTAACAATAAAAAGCGGGAAGCAAATGGAAATTAAAACCATATGAAGAAGTAAAAGAACATGTTAATGATTGGCTGCATTATTCCCAGGTTAATGAAATGTTTAAAAAAGAGGTTTCAGAAAGAGGTTTTTCTGATAAAGAATCAAAGTATCAACAGGAAATATTGAATACTGATGTAAAATTTTTATCTAAAATGTATAAATTGTTGCTGGAATGGTATACAAAGGATGAGGAGGTTAAGTCGGTTATGATTCACTGGGCCAAAGACTTTGGATATAATATACAATTAAAAGATTGGATAAGATTCTGGAATGAAGGAATGAAATTTACTGCATGCACTACAATAAAAGAGAATGTGATGAAAAGGATATATAGATGGTATGTAACACCAGTAAAATTAGCAAAAATGTATAAAGTAAGTAATAACTGTTGGAAGTGTAAAGAAAAAGAGGGAACATTCTATCATATGTGGTGGGAGTGTAAAAAAGTGAAGTGCTTCTGGGAAATGATATATAATGAGTTTTTAAAAAAGTTGAAATATACATTTGTAAAGAAATCAGAAGCATTTCTATTAGGAATAATAGGTAATGAAAACAATAAGAAAGAATGGAAGTTGTTTTTATATGCAGTAACAGCAGCAAGAATATTATTGGCCCAGAAATGGAAGCAAGAAGAATTACCTACGACCAAAGAGTGGAGAATGATACTAATGGAGTACGCAGAACTTGATAAACTAACAGGAAGGATCCGGAACCAGCGAGGTCAGAAATTCACCGAAGACTGGACTAAATTTACAGATTATATGAAAAGTATATGTAATAATCAGACAACGTTTGTAAGTTTTCAGGAAGTTTTGTGAAAAATGAATAGTAGAAATATTGTATGAAAAAATAAGGTAGATTAAGCTATTATTATAGTGCAATATTAATTAGGAAATGTGAAAGAAGTGATTAAGACGGAGAATTATCAGACGAGTTGATGGAAGTCCAAAAAGATGATGTTGGTGACAAATTCTATGTTGTTGTTTTTTTGGGGTATAATTTTATATTGGAAAATCAATAAAAAATATAGGGGGGAAAATTAGCAGACAGATGATTGGAATACCAGCAAATTCACATTGCACAATTAATCCGATTTGGCACTCTTTAGCTATATTTCACCCCCACCCCAAAACACTTTTTGTGATAAGTGATGGGAACGGCACTAAGAAGTATGGCATGACAAATGCTTAACACAACATGGGATAACCTCCCCACAAACAAATCAGAATGCATGTGGAACAGTTGACATTGTCTAACCTCCATGCAAACCATTTGGGATGAATGTGCAATAAACAGGCTGGCTGTCCATCTGTCTTGGATGCTTTGTTGAGGTTCCTGCATTTCAGGGGGCTGGACTAGATCAGGGGTAGGCAACCTAAGGCCCGGGGGCCGGATGCGGCCCAATCGCCTTCTCAATCCGGCCCACAGATGGTCTGGGAATCAGTGTGTTTTTACATGAGTAGAATGCGTGCTTTTATTTAAAATGCATCTCTGGGTTGTTTGTGGGGCGTAGGATCTCGTTCATCCCCCCCCTGGCCCACCACATGGTCTGAAGGATGGTGGACCAGCCACCGGCTGAAAAAGGTTGCTGACCCCTGGGACTAGATGATCCATTGGGTCCCTCTCAACTCCTATTCTATGATCTTATGACTGAAGTAACAGTGTCCGGATAAAGGGAAGGAATAGTACCACTCTATTCCATCTTGGTCAGACCCCACCTGGAGTACAGTGCCCAGTTCTGTGAGCCACAATTCAAGAAGGATCTTAAACACAGTTCTGTTATTTCTTGGCCTCTACACAAATGAGCAAGAGATAGGGGGGAAAGTTCCAGTCTGCAGTCGACCTCCTGCCTGAAGGAGTTTCTCCCTCCCTCGCAACCTGTGCTCTTCATTCATAACCAAGAACAACAGAACCCCCCCTCTATATTTTAACACCTCGCTTTCAAAATAGGAAGCCGCACAACCGGGATAGTCTATTGTTAGTTGCCGAGATGTTTGAGAAGAACAGCACAGCGGCGCAGAATCGACGGCAGAAGAGAGCCAGCCAATCACTGCCCTTGTAGAAAAGACGGGCGTCGGGGGGAGACGCGGATCGGGAGGGGAAATGAAGTCTAATCCCGAGGGGGGGCGGGGCAAACGGAGCTGGATTTACCATCCGGATTACATACAATCGAGCCCGGAGGGTCTTGGCGCGCCAGGCGCGCGCGAGTTCCTCCACACGCTTTTTTTTCACCTCAAGAAAGCTCCGCTTTTTAGAACAAAGCCTCCCCGCCTCGCTTTCTTTGCCGTGTCATTTGCCGACGCTGGGAAAGTAGCCCCATAGGAAAGGATCCCCCGCCTCCTTCCTCGACCCGTTTCCCCAGTGATCCCTAGGGATCCATTCGGCCACATCCGAGCGGGAACGCAAGGGAGGGGAGCCAGGGTCCAAACGCGACGCGGCCCGGAGAGCGCAGAGATCGGAAGGCGCCGACTGGAAGGGCGACGGAAGGACTTGAGAAAGGAAGCAAGCCCTGAAGAGCAGCGGCTGGAGCGCGAGAGTTTCAGCCCTGGGTCGCGGGGGCTGGAGGGAGAGAAGGCACTGGGGCGCGGGCGAAGGGAAAGGGGTTTGCAGGGGGGCAGGTCCTGAGCTGCCAGGCCAAAGGGATGTCTGTCCGAATCCGAAAGGACACGCGTCGACCTCTCCCTGTTCTCTGCGCGCGCGCGCCTTGGACGAGCCCCAGAAGAGCTTCAAGCGCTTGCATTTCTGTTCCGCCTCCCCGCCGCACTCGATCGCCTTGAGGTCTCCAAGCAAGGAGGGATCCAGAAAGGCGCAGCAGCAAACCGAAAGGGGGAGGGTCGCTCGCCTTGTTTTCTTATCCTCCCACTCGGCAAGGGCAGGTTCAGGAGAAGTTGAGCGCAAAGGCTGTTCACAACGATTTGCTTAGAAACAAGGCGTATCTCCTCCGGGCGGGGAACTTAACCAAAAGCAACTTGGAGTTACAAGATTAGCACCTCTTCTAGTAACCTTTTCCCGTGATTGTTTCAAAGGCGTCTAAAACCGCCCCCGCCACCCGCGCGCAATTTGCTAAACATTTGATGGAAAAAGAACAAGATTTACAGTGTTTGCAGCCCATAATCGCATGAAGTTCCATACATTGCTGGTTTGTGCGTCACGCTGGGAAAGAAGCGTTTCTAGAAAGCTTTTCCCTAAAAAACTACAGCATTAAAAAAACCCCACAAGTTTATCACCACCGCATTTTGTAAAAAAACACTTTTCTCCCTTTTATTCCCCCCCCCCCTTAAATCATTTTTGTAAGTTTCTTTGAGCACAAAAATAGGGTACATTTCCAATTCTCAGTGGCACTTTACGCAACACAACCTCACAGCGGCTCCTGCCTTTTGTTCAAGGCTGCTTACGCCTGAACTACATTTCCCAGCAAGCTGCGGGGCGGAAGAGAGGGCACGTAGAAAGAAGTATAGAAGCCTATGGCGATGAGCTACGAAGCGCTGCTTATGTGAGATGCAGCACTTTTCAAGTAGCCAGGTTCTTTACATAGCTTCTTATAAAAGAGAGAGCTGCAGGAAACTACGTAGAACTTTGTTGTTGCTGCTTTTCGTGGGAAGATGGAATAGTGCATCAAAACGGAGGAAGGGTTTGGTGTCCTCAAAGCAAGACTGAGTCGGCAATGTTGCTGTTCTATTTACAACATTTAAGCCTATTTATGCATTTAATTTCTCAAACAGATCATGCTTTGCAGCTTCCCTCATTTAGTTTTCCACCACCATGGCTAGAACTTGTCTTGTTCTTAACAGCTTTCAGAACTCATCACCACACTTTGCTGTTAAATGACCCCACCGCACCTCAACCATATTTCATCCTGGTGGAGGTTTGGACAAGAGGGAGACCAGGCTGTTCTCAAAGAAGCAGCCAGCCACCCTGACTATGACCCCATCCTTACCAGGGAGGCCGTTTAGGGAGTACAGGGTACATCCACCCCCCTCCTGAGTTTCAAACCACATGAGATTATACCTCAGCAGCAGCTACACTGCTGGTCAGACATTGGTTCTTCATAGTGTTGACAGGTCTCAGGATCTGAACGGGAGTTCAGGAGTTTGGTCTTCTAAAATGGAGCAAAATATTGGTGAGGTGCCAGAGAACTCCACCTGCATCCACCGTAAATCCCAGAAAGTCTACCTGTTGCACTCCTAGCAGACACTTTTCACGCTTCACCTTGAGGCCGGCTGTCTGGAAACAGTGCAGGACGGTGCGGAGTCAGTCCCCAAACTCCCCTGGCGTGGCCCTGGAAATCAACATATCATCGAAGAAGGGGGTGATGCTGGGAATTCCTTTGATGAGCGAGTCCATTAGATTTTGGAATATGCCTGGCACCACACTGACGCTGAATTGCAGCCGCTTGACACGGAACACGCCCCCGTGTGTGACAGTTGTCTGTGCCTTG
Organism: Podarcis pityusensis; assembly: GCF_964106645.2. Taxonomy (NCBI): domain Eukaryota; kingdom Metazoa; phylum Chordata; class Lepidosauria; order Squamata; family Lacertidae; genus Podarcis; species Podarcis pityusensis. The sequence goes on along the minus strand of NC_138032.1, from coordinate 97,288,819 downwards.
GTGGTGGCCTCGCCAACTGGCAACTGCTCTAGCTTGCCAAAAATATTAGACTCTCCCAGGGTGGCAAGGACATGGCTGACCACTGGCACCGGGTATGCATGGGCCGTAAGGGCCTTGTTTGTGGTACATTTGTGGTCCGCGCAGATGTGGACTGAGCCGTTGAGCTTGATGGCCATCACGATTGGGGTTTCCCAGGGGGCAATAGGAACTGGCTTGAGCACTTCTTGTTCCACGAGCCGGTCTAATTCCTCGTCTATGCGGCATTTCAGGGTGAACGGGACCCAGCCGGCCTTGATCCTGATGGGTCATACAGCAGGGTCTAGTTGTAGGCCGACGGGGGGAGCAGTATATCGTCCCAACGCTCCATCGTAAACCTCCAGAAATTCTTGGCATATGGCGTCCACTTCCACATGGGAGCTGGTGTGGTTCACCCCGGTGATGGCAACCCCAGTGGCCCAAACCACACCAATCCCAGTAAGCTTACGTAGGGGACCTTATGTTTTTGGAAGTCCCAGAGGGTGAATGGGGCCGGCCTGAGCTTGGAGCCACATTAGGGTGCAACTTCCTTAATGTCTGTGCCAAGATTATGGACAGGGTTGAGCCTGTATCAAGCTCTATGCGGCACGGGGCTGCCTCTATCTGTACCTCAATGTATTTTTTTTCTGCGTTGGAATGGTGCAACTGGTATACCTGACAGTCCGTGATCTCCGTCAAGTTGCCTTGGTGTGTTGGAGCATGGGGCCTGGGACTCTTGGGTCAGCCATCTGATGCGAGGCGTTGGGCAGGGCGGACATGGCACACCCGGGCGATGTGTCCCGCTTTTCTGCATTGTTGGCATTCTGCGTTGCGGAAACAGCAAATCCTCTGCTTGTGGGTCTTCCTGCAGCTTGCACAGTTCCCCTCTTCCGGCCGAGGCAGTTGTGGTGGGTGTGCGGCTTGTGTTTGTCACTGCACTTGGTGCACATCCTCCCCATCAGATTCTGAGTTGTCGGTGAGGTCCTCATGGTGGACCCTCGGTTGGGATGTTGAGTTTGGCCAGAACCCTTGCACCCTCTTGGTGGCTTCAGTTGCCAGGGCCTCCTCTAGGGCAACCTGGAACGCCAGGTCCTTCTTGGCGTAGAGGTGCCATTGCAGCTTCTCATCCCTCAGGCTGCCCACGAGGTGGTCACAGAGCATGTTCTCCAGCTCTGTTAAGTTACAGAGCTGGGTGGCCTGGCGGAGGGAGGTCACATGCCTGGTTATGGTTTCTCTGGGGGCCTGCCACTTTGCATAGAAGGCATTGCGACATGCTACCACCGAGGGCTGCGGCGAGAAGTGACCCTTCAGTCGTTCCATTATTGTTTTATAGGGAACAGTTGTGATATTTTCAGGTGCAAGGAGGGCCCGGGCAATCTCAAACGTTGCCCTCTTCTTGGCTGCATCGGTGACGTCCTTTGCCTCCAGGAGGAACTGGAAGCGGGTGACTTATCTTGCCCAGTCTCCTGAAGCTGGGCTGAACAGCATGAAGCTGCTGGTCTGTTGACATTCTGGGTCCTTGGGTCCCAGAGCTGTAGCCTGGATGCACGGTGCGATGCAGTGGTGTGTCTGGTGATGGGCTGCAGTGCGGTGCATGTCAGACAGCTCAGCGGGATCCCATCCTCGACGCCAGTGAAATATACTCAGAGTCGCGTAGTGATTTCATGCTCTTTATTGCATCTCGTCAAACAGTGAGTACGTAAATCCCCTCCCAAAAAACCTCTGGCTTTATATACATTATTTACACAATGGGTCCCGTCTGATTGGCTGATTCTGCTTCCCTCCTGGGGCCTGATTGGGCTGCTCCTGCAGGCCAATCAGGTTGTTGCATTCTAGGATCCTACCTGCCTATTGTTCTAGGATCCAAGCTTAGTACATAACACTTATGTTCTTACATTGCCAGGGACACTAGGCACAGCAGACCTCTGCCCCTGACCTTGAGGTACCATCTCTAGCCTCCGTCAAGGGCTGTTAAGTGTTGCATCTACCTTGCTAACTTCCCTGCATCTTATCTTTCAGGCACTCATCTGTGTCTTTGGTTTACACGGTGCTGCTTCAGATGTAAAGGAAAGGTATAGGCTTACTCTGTTCTGTTTTTAAAACCAACTGGTTGTATGATTAATTAAACTAGCACTGTTAAATCAACAAATAATTTCAAACTTGTGATGGGTCTAATAGTGAGCTGAAGTCCCCAAACATCTCCACAGCACTCAGTGTTTTGCAGTGCCTCTTTAAAAATGCTCCAAAAAACCCTATTTGTAGATAATGGTTAAAATTGGGAGAGAGCAATACAACCTATGAAAATATGAATTCATCACTTAATATCAATATGCTTTTCTTTTCTTTCTATAATGATTAAAATTAAGAATGGACTTCCCCTCCACCAAGGACCTTCCAGGGCTCACAGCAAAGATGGAATTATTCACATGAGTATTAAGAGAGACAAATCCACAAGCAAGATGCAACTTGCATCTAAGAGCTGGTTCACACAGTATTGTCGACCCATGTTTGATTATCTGCATGTGTAAACAAATCATTGCAGATGAATAACTGGAGGCAGAATTTTAATTGTACCAAATGCCAACTCAGGCCAAATTCATAATTATCAGAGTGGTGCAGTGTAGCTTTTCCATTAATATATGAAATGAGATCTCAGCGAAGAGTTAGCAGGATCCTATAGTAAGTTCCTGCTGACCCTGATTGGGAGAACAGTGTTATGGGAACATCCCACATGATCTGCCTGTTCCACATGTGTTCATCATTTCATGTGTTCCTGCAGTGGAGCGAGATGAGGCCATGGGGAAATAACACCCACACCCATTGAACAGAGCCAACCCAATACTTTTTGGCACCTGAGGCGAACCACAAAATGATGTTGTCCCTCCTGGCCAGGGAAGAAGAGTTGAGTGAAGCTCTACATCATTACACAACTAAGGCCTTCAACACTGTAAATCATAATGCCCTATGGACTCTCCTTCTGAAAATCAGCTGCCCAGATAAATTTGTGAATATCCTTTGGCTCCTTCATGATCACAATCACAGATAACAATGGCTCTCAGAGTGAACCATTCACAGTGGGATCAGGTGTTAAATAGGGGTGTGTTATCACCCCAACTCTATCTATTATTTTCATTGCCATGCGCATTGTCAAAGGGAAACTACCCACCTGGGTAGAAATCATACATCAAACAGATGGAAAGCTCTTCAACTTGAGTAGGCTGGAAGCAAAGAATAAGGTTATCATGACTTCTATCATAGACCTTCAGTATGCCGATGACAACATAGTGTGTGTGCACTCAGAGGATGACCTCCAAACCATCCTAAACATCTTCGCAGAAGCTTACAAAAATCTTGGCCTATTGCTCAACATCCAAAAACCCAAAACAACCCCTGTGCAGCGCCTCAAATCCAACTCAGTGGTGTAACATTGGAAAGTGTTGATCACTTCCCCTACCTGGGCAGTTATCTTTCCACAAGAGCCAACATTGATGCTGAAATCCAGCATCGCCTGAGCTCTGCGAGTGAGGCTTTCTCCCGATTGAAGCGCAGAGTGTTTGAGGACCAGGACATTCGCAGGGAAACCAAAATACTTGTTTACAAAGCTATTGTACTACCAACCTAACTGTATGCTTGTGAAAAATGGGCCAATTATAAACGTCATCTCCAACTCCTCGAAAGATTCCATCGGGGGGGGGGGGATCACTTGGGAAGACAGGTAAACTAATGCCAGTGTACTGGAAGAAGCAAAGATCACCAGTGTCAAAGCAATGATTCTTCAACATCAACTTCTTTGGTCTGGGCATGTTGTGCGGATGCCTGATGATCGTCTTGCAAAGCAACTACTCTTTTCTGAACTTTAAAATGGAAAGCGTAATTCTGGTGGTCAACAAAGAGGTTTAAAGACTCTCTCAAGGCAAATCTTTAAAAATGTAGCATAAACACCGACAATTGGGAAACACTGGCTTTTGAGCACTCCAATTGGAGAACAGCCTTTACCGAAGGTGTCATGGACTTTGAAGACACTTGAACTAAGGGTGAAAGGGAGAAGTGTGCTAAGAGGATGGCACGCTTGACAAACCCTCACCATGATCAAGCCCTATCCGGAAACCCATGTCCCCACTGTGGAAGGACGTGTGGATCCAGAATTGGCCTACACAGTCACTTACAGACACACTGTTAAGACGGTGCTCATGGAAGACAATCTTACTCAACTATGAGTGATCGCCAAAGAAGACATCATTACATAACTTTAGGCACCAGGCGAAACATTTCTCTTCAACCAGGCATTTGGCTGATTAAAATTCTATGGCTCCTTAAATGTGTTTGTGGGAGGGGGGGTTAACTGTTAGTTTTTGTTTTATTTTGTATTTTGTATTCTCATTTTGTATTTTCCTGTTGTGAACTGCCCTGGAATCATCAAATGAAGGGCAATATACAAATTTGATTAAATAACTATCTTAATAAATAAAATACAGTGGTACCTTGGGTTTCAGATGCTTCAGGTTACAGACGCTTCAGGTTACAGACACTTCAGGTTACAGACTCTGCTAACCCAGAAATAGTACCTTGGGTTAAGAACTTTACTTCGGGATGAGAAGAGAAATCGTGCTCCGGCGGCGCGGCAGCAGCAGGAGGCCCCATTAGCTAAAGTGGTACCTCAGGTTAAGAACAGTGTCAGGTTAAGAATGGACCTCCAGAACGAATTAAGTTCTTAACCCAACCCAAGGTACCACTGTAACAAAGATCTACATCAGGAACGGGGTGGGGGAAGTAAAGTTCTACATCTGGAAACAACTGCAGGAATCAAATCAACCTTACTCAAAGGTTGAAGTGGGAATCAAAGGCCATCCTGGGGGCGGGGAATCCACTATGATTCATGCCAGGGGGCTACAGAGCCTGAGACCCTAGAGCAGGGGTAGGCAGCCTAAGGCCTGGGGGCCGGATGCAGCCCAATTGCCTTCTCAATCCGGCCCACGGACGGTCCGTGAATCAGCGTGTTTTTACATGAGTAGAATGTGTGCTTCTATTTAAAATGCATCTCTGGGTTATTTGTGGGGCATAGGAATTCATTCATCCCCCACCCCATATAGTCTGGCCCACCACATGGTCTGAGGGACAGTGGACCGGCCCATGACTGAAAAAAGGTTGCTGAGTCCTGTTCTAGAGAGAAGCCCCTGCCACCTCCTCCCTAGGGGTGGGAGGAGACCACCAGCACCTCCTGTTTTCTGAGAAGCTGCTGTTCCGGCGGCAGATCTGGCCTTCAAGGAGTGGGTGGCAGTGGCGGCAGCAGCAGTAGCTGGCAATGCATTCTTTGGAGGATGGATCTGCTGCCCCTGTGGATCCTGCCTGAGGCAGCCACCTCACCTTGCCTCATGGGTGGGCCGGTCTTGCTTCAGAATACTCGTTGGTGGCAGTCATAAGCAGGAGGCTGCTATTGCTTTCCTGTCCTGCTTTGGGACTTCCCACAGGTATTGCATTGGTCATTGTGGGGAATATGTTTCTGACTTTGCTAGACTTTCGGTCTGATTCAGCAGGGCTTTTCTTATGATTTTTTTTTTTTAAGTGAAAATTAGCACAAACCATATTCTCCCCCCCCCCATAGGAAATATTTCCACTTCACTGGCATCAGTGTCTTTGACCTGAAAACTGAAAATATGTGAAAAGGGGAATAATGTGTTGCAGCCTTTGTTTCTGTTCTTGAGTCGGTAGTTTTGACCTGCTTTTTAATTATGCAGTTATTTGGTGACTAAATCCATACAAATACAAAAATAAAAAATTACAACACAAACAATTTAGTGTTACAAAAATCACATTAAAAATCTGCGTAATTAAAAACCATTTGAAGTTCAAGCTCCACAACCAATACAAATTGATTTAGTTTTCAGGAGTCATTACTAAGTTCTCTGCTACAGGAGTTCAATATACTTTCTACCCTAGGGCTCCATTCAGTGGAAACGCCATCAAGGCCTTTTTGTGTGTGCTGAAGCCGGCTGGAAACTGTGGAGCAGATTTCATCTTTTTCATCCCGTTCAGCAGAAATTTCCTTATCCCATGAAACCCCTCGTGACTGGTGGGGCCTTTCACACAGAGCCAAAAGGTGCCAAAGACTTCATTATATAATCATTTGGCACTTTCTCCTTTTGACAGGGACAAAAATATCTTCTGCCAACTTAATTTTTGTTTGTCTGATGCTAAATTACCTTTGAGGTTTTGCTAGATCTCAAATATATGGGATAATCTTGTGCAGGGCAGTGTTTTTAAGTGTGTCCTTGACATGAAGCAACTTAAGTCTTCTTAGTCAAAATTACTATAAATTTAGCGGCAATGGAGCAATGGACCTAGGAAGTTCCTGATCAAACATTGTCATTGCTATGGCAGTCCTTTATGCAGAACTTTTGCTTCCGCTTTGCAAATAATGTAAGTTCCTAACCCAGATTCCCCCACTCTCACCATCTCTAACCCTTCAATCTCATGTAATTAAAAATAAAATATTTTGGGTTGTTTTGGTTTTCCTTTTCAAGTGTTGCTGTTGCTGCAATCTACTCACTATGCACACTGAATGTTCAATGGGTCCACGTATGCTAGATATACAACCCATGTGTCAGAAACCTTGTTATTCTTTGGTAGGCTTTGCTGTTTGTACTTACTGAGGGTTCCCCCCCCCCATGGTATCTGCCCAACCTTAAGGAAGCATTGCAATATTGTCATGACATCTGGAAAGTTCTAGTTGTGTGCCATACACAGGTGCTGCTGACGGTAGCTAAATTGTGATCAGTTTCTTGTGGAACAAGGAGCTAACTTTTCCCCAGCCTCCGTTAATTCCTTGGGAGGTAAAAGCATTAATGATTTAACTTTATTCCCCCACTTGTTTTTCATCCTGGCTTTCAATTGGTTGGCACCAAAATTCTTGTCTCGGGGCATTACACAATGGGCAGTATCCAAAAAAGAAGTTCTGTTAGTAGTGCAAGGATTTTCACTTGTGCAATGGAACTCCGCCCCCTCGCCCCCTGCGTGCCCCACCCTATACCCTCCCAGGATCTTCTCCCAGAGCATGTGTGGAAATCCAGTACCAATTTAAGCAGCATGAGGGGAGCGTGTGAGAGGGGAAGTTCCATTGTACAGCCGTAAGGCCTTGCGCCAATGAAACTACCTTATTCCCCCCCCCAAAAAAAATTAAGCTTAAAATTGGGGATTGTCTTATACACGGAATGTTGCAATTAAATATATAAATAAATACATGCCGCCATCCAAATTCTCCCCCCCCCCAGCCTCCCCTCACTATTGGCCTCACGACAAACCCTGGTCTGGTACTCCCCCCCCAGCAGCCCCACTCCGGACATTGTCCCTTCCACCCGGTTCCCTCAGCCGCCCCCTGGCTACCCAGACTCCCCATTGAGAGTTAGTGTGGTGTAGTGGTTAAGAGTGGTGGACTCATAATCTGGTGAACCGGGTTCGCTTCCCCACTCCTCCACATGCAGCTGCTGGGTGACCTTGGGCCAGTCACACTTCTCTGAAGTCTCTCAGCCCCACTCACCTCACAGAGTGTTTGTTGTGGGGGAGGAAGGGAAAGGAGAATGTGAGCCGCTTTGAGACTCCTTCGGGTAGTGATAAAGCGGGATATCAAATCCAAACTCTTTGCTTCTTCATTCCCCAAGTGCACTTACTCAGGCAGCTCCGACAGTTGCAGCTCCTCGCAGCAGCGGAGGAATCCGCTCCGGCACCTGGGGCAGGGCGAGCCCCCCATAGGGACAGGGCACACCGCGGGGCCTCCGGAGTCTGCCTGCCTCCTCCCATTCGGCCGCCCTACAGCTGGGGGAGGGGAGGAGGCAGTGGGCGGACTGTTTGGGCCCAGGGGGCAGAGTGCAGTTGGCTCCCCTGGATGTTTGAGAGCGGAGCAGAAAAAGGCAATTTGAGTTCTGCAGCATATGAATTCCCTCTTAAAGGGTTCTTCAGCTATGATTCTTGCATTGTGGCACCAACCAGTTCCCGGTTGTCAGGGACACGCTCTCGTTCCAGCTCAGCTGCCCGGCTCTGCAACAGCGCTGCTTCAGTTCTTATACTGCACGTTATAATAATGCTGACTAGCTCCCCCAAATAAAAAAAAAATACCTACCATAATTACGATACTAAATATATAAATAAAGTTGTTCTGTTTAATGTTTAAATATATGGTACTAAATACACCGGTGTTTTGAATATTTAATAAAATATCAAAGTTGTTCTGTTTGGTGTTTAAAACATTAATTTCTTAATTTTGGGCTCAAAAAATAGAGGTCGTCTTATACATGTTGTTGTTGTTGTTGTTGTTTAGTCGTTTAGTCGTGTCCGACTCTTCGTGACCCCATGGACCAGAGCACGCCAGGCACTTCTGTCCTCCACTGCCTCTCTCAGTTTGGCCAAACTCATGCTGGTAGCTTCAAGAACACCATCCAACCATCTCATTCTCTGTCGTCCCCTTCTCCTTGTGCCCTCCATCTTTCCCAACATCAGGGTCTTTTCTAGGGAGTCTTCTCTTCTCATGAGGTGGCCAAAGTATTGGAGCCTCAGCTTCACGATCTGTCCTTCCAGTGAGCACTCAGGGCTGATTTCCTTAAGAATGGATACATTTGATCTTCTTGCAGTCCATGGGACTCTCAAGAGTCTCCTCCAGCACCATAATTCAAAAGCATCAATTCTTCGGCGATCATCCTTCTTTATGGTCCAGCTCTCACTTCCATACATCACTACTGGGAAAACCATGGCTTTTACTATACGGACCTTTGTTGGCAAGGTGATGTCTCTGCTTTTTAAGATGTTGTCTAGGTTTGCCATCGCCTTTCTCCCAAGGAGCAGGCGTCTTTTAATTTCGTGACTGCTGTCACCATCTGCAGTGATCATGGAGCCCAAGAAAGTAAAATCTCTCACTGCCTCCATTTCTTCCCCTTCTATTTGCCAGGAGGTGATGGGCCCAGTGGCCATGATCTTAGTTTTTTTGATATTGAGCTTCAGACCATATTTTGCGCTCTCCTCTTTCACCCTCATTAAAAGGTTCTTTAATTCCTCTTCACTTTCTGCCATCAAGGTTGTGTCATCTGCATATCTGAGGTTGTTGATATTTCTTCCGGCAATCTTAATTCCGGCTTGGGATTCATCCAGCCCAGCCTTTCGCATGATGAATTCTGCATATAAGTTAAATAAGCAGGGAGACAATATACAGCCTTGCCGTACTCCTTTCCCAATTTTAAACCAATCAGTTGTTCCATATCCAGTTCTAACTGTAGCTTCTTGTCCCACATAGAGATTTCTCAGGAGACAGATGAGGTGATCCGGCACTCCCATTTCTTTAAGAACTTGCCATAGTTTGCTGTGGTCGACACAGTCAAAGGCTTTTGCATAGTCAATGAAGCAGAAGTAGATGTCTTTCTGGAACTCTCTAGCTTTCTCCATAATCCAGCGCATGTTTGCAATTTGGTCTCTGGTTCCTCTGCCTTTTCTAAATCCAGCTTGCACTTCTGGGAGTTCTCGGTCCACATACTGCTTGAGCCTTCCTTGTAGAATTTTAAGCATAACCTTGCTAGCATGTGAAATGAGTGCGGTAGTTGGAGCATTCTTTGGCACTGCCTTTCTTTGGGATTGGGATGTAGACTGATCTTCTCCAATCCTCTGGCCACTGCTGAGTTTTCCAAACTTGCTGGCATATTGAGTGTAGCACCTTAACAGCATCATCTTTTAAAATTTTAAACAGTTCAGCTGGAATACCATCACTTCCACTGGCCTTGTTATTTGCAGTGCTTTCTAAGGCCCATTTGACTTCACTCTCCAGGATGTCTGGCTCAAGGTCAGCAACCACACTACCTGGGGTGTACGAGACATCCATATCTTTCTGGTATAATTCCTCTATGTATTCTTGCCACCTCTTCTTGATGTCTTCTGCTTCAGTTAGGTCTTTACCACTTTTGTCCTTTATTATGGTAATCTTTGTACGAAATGTTCCTTTCATATTTCCGATTTTCCTGAACAGATCTCTGGTTCTTCCCATTCTGTTGTTTTCCTCTATTTCTTTGCATTGCTCGTTTAAGAAGGCTTTCTTGTCTCTCCTTGCTATTCTTTGGAAATCTGCATTCAATTTCCTGTATCCTTCACTATCTCCCTCGCATTTTGCTTGCCTTCTCTCCCCCGCTATTTGTAAGGCCTCGTTGGACAGCCACTTTGCTTTCTTGCATTTCTTTTTCATTGGGATGGTTTTAGTTGCTGCCTCCTGTATAATGTTGCGAGCCTCCACCCATAGTTCTTCAGGCACTCTGTCCAGCAAATCTAAATCCTTAAACCTGTTCCTCACTTCCACTGTGTATTCATAAGGGATTTGGTGTAGATTGTATCTTACCTGTCCAGTGGTTTTTCCTACTTTCTTCAGTTTAAGCTTGAATTTTGCTATAAGAAGCTGATGATCTGAGCCACAGTCAGCTCCAGGTCTTGTTTTTGCTGACTGTATAGAGCTTCTCCATCTTTGGCTGCAGAGAATATAATCAATCTGATTTCAATGTTGCCCATCTGGTGATGTCCATGTGTAGAGTCGTCTCTTGTGTTGTGTCTTATACATGGGGGGCGTCTTATTCACGGAAAAATATGGTACTTTGTTGGATACCACCTGATAGTTAACAGTAGACTACAATTTAATACCTAATGTTTAAACAAAAGCGAAAGAGAATTTTCTGTTAGGTTCCAGTGAGTGTTGTAAATTTAAAAAGGTATTTTTTTATACAGTGCAAGAGATTTCCAAGCTATTTATGAACCAAAACCCACATACTTGAGGTTGCCTGCTACATCTTTGCGTGCCACTGTTCTACAGATGCACATGCATCACCAAAAAAGAGGATCCAGATTTGCATACAATTTGCACATACTCATTTATGCATATAGAAACAAATTTAGAAATACTTCTGCAGCTGAATTAGAATACACTGCACCTCACCATAGTGGGGAAGGCTGTGACACTGACTTGTTTCCTCTTGATCAGCTGGCAGGCTCAGAACAGCGACACACTTTAAGGTGGGATCCTGTGAAGGTGAGTAATGCTTTCTCTTGCACATTCTGGGGGATATCCAGTGTTAGTCATACTCACAGTGGATTCACTGAAATCACTGGACATCAGTAACTTGAGTCTGTTGATTTCAGTGGGTCTACTCCTGACTATGACTTAGTTGGATATCAACTAGTAAACATTCTCTAGTGGTAAGATCGAAGTGCTCTTCATTCAATTGTCATTAAGGGAAAAAATGTGCCTTATCGACCAGGGGCTTAGAAATTGAGGTGGCCTGTACACTTGCTGAACATTGCACACTGCAATTTTAGGGAGCCACTGTGCCTTCCCAGAGAAGGAGAAACTTGCAATCTGGTCAGGAACCTTTTTCATATAACATAATGCTGAAACAGCTTAAGAGTCATTTCTGCTTTGTTCCTAGGAGCTGGTTAAAGAGAGTTAGGTCAACAGGACCCAGGGTGATTTTCTGAACAAACTGCTTCTGGTGCAAGGAGTGATACTTCAGTTTACAGACTTATTATGAAATAGCCCCCTCCCTGTCTTGAGTCAATTCTCCACTGTACTTTAATGCGCTTCATCATTTGCACTCAGGGGTTATTCCATTCTGTGCTCAAACCCTTTGAATTCTGTGCCATGCAAATATATTCATAATTGAAGCAGACACTTTTTGAATAATGCTCAGCACTTCTTTATAAACAGCCAAAGTTAAGGGCATTGTACATCATATTTTCTTGGTGTCAAAGCAAATAATTGCATTGAGAGGTGAAGATCATTAAAGTTTCTGTCCTTGATCTAGACAATAAAGCTTTTGGTCAAGATCTAGACCAGGGGTCCCCAAACTAAGACCTGCGGGCCGGATAAGGCTCGACTGACTCGTTTATCTGGCCTGTGGTGACTCCAGCTGCCCGCTGCTGCCCGGCTGCCCACTTCCAGGTTGGAGGAGCACCGGAAATAGCTTGTGCAAATGCACAAGCATCATTTCCGGTGCACATCCAGGTCAGAGGAGGCCCATGCACATGTGCACATGCTATTTCCGGTGCTCCTCCAACCCGTAAGTGCGCCGGAAATAGCGTGTGCGCATGCGTATGGGCGATCGGTGCTGGAGACACTGGTCTCTGCTGGAGACACTAGACAATAAAGCTGATACGTCTGCATCCCAATCTAGCCCTTGTTGTATGTAGTTAGGTGTGACTAATTTTATGAGGATGGATAGGTGCGTACATGTGTAATTGCACATTCACTGGACGTACATACAGCATTTTATCCTAGAATAAAATTGAACTACTTTTTTCCAATATAGTCCACACACTATTGCTTATAGTTTACCGCTGAAAAATGCTTCTTGAGAAATTGGTTTCATTCTGAAAATAAACTCTCACTGCAGATTGATTCTGTGTTACTCTGCAGTGTGTCTGTTTGAAAACAGATGTAGGCAGTCTCAGCCATGCAGGGCGGGTGTACCCACACCTGCCCAATAACATATGATTCTGTTGTTGTGGGTGGCCATATACCAAGGTGGCAATCACCACTTCCTTCTTCATTCACCTGGGCCATGTGCAGGGAGGGAAAAGTGTGAGTGTCAGGTACGAGCTAGCAGTAAATCACACTGTGCAAGTTGAGTTAACTCTCTATTAGCAAAAACAATATCTGCACAGGAGTGACATGCCTGATGAGCACAGCAGCTTCTGGTAGGTCTTGCCCCCATGAAGCAGTTGCTGAGACTGAATTGCTGAATTGCTCAGCAGTTGCTGAGACTAAATCTTTCCCACAGCTGCCTAAGTCCCCTCTCCAAACAATCAGAGACTGCATCTACATGTTTCCAATCTCTCCTCTGCCCTTTTCCTGACTCTCCTGGCTCTGGAAGACCAGAGGGGAGGGGAGCTTGCCACAGCAGGAGGGGGAGACACTCATGCCGCTTTCCCAGATTGACCCCTCTCCTGCTTCAGCTTCTGCCTCTGATTATGCACTTCTCTCTACAAGCTCACTAAGACCTGTTACCTCTTTAGCTTCTGACATCTACTCTTCACAGTCTTCTCCCTCTGACCACTCATTGTTGACCCACCATTAATCCCAGAGGCTCTGAGCCTTCTTCCCTTGGTGGTTCCCCAGCTAGTTCCACCCACAATTCCTCTTTGTTCAATCAGTCCGAGACAGTGGGTAACTTAATCAAGGGGAATGTTTTGAAATGTGCATCAGGTAAACACACCTACCCTTGTGGACAATAAGCTTGAGAATCAATCTACAGTGGTACCTCAGGTTAAGTACTTAATTCGTTCCGGAGGTCCGTACTTAACCTGAAACTGTTCTTAACCTCTGAAGCACCACTTTAGCTAATGGGGCCTCCTGCTGCCACTGCGCCGCCAGAGCATGATTTCTGTTCTCATCCTGAAGCAAAGTTCTTAACCCGAAGCACTATTTCTGGGTTAGTGGAGTCTGTAACCTGAAGCGTATGTAACCACTGTATAATAAAAGCTGCATGTTGAGAATGAGCACAAATGATTCCAGCTTGAGAAAAAACTACACTTTGTGATGCAAACTGGTTAGTGTATGTACACTAACCTATTTAGTGTGGCTGGTTTATCCATGTACATGCACATTTAATTAACACCCACAGTTCCTAGGTTGAAAGAAGGGTACAAAAGATGTAGGTATGACTGATCTCTGGATAGGGGTGCCAAAGTGAAGAGTAGGTATAGCATAGGTTTTATAAATGTGGAAATGCTTTTTCTGCCTTAAAATAATGTTTCCCTTGCACCCTCAACGTTCTTACCAAGGAAGCCCAACCCCTATGCCACTGCCATTCCAAGTCTACACTCAGTTACAAACTGTCTAAAGAAAGTATAGCCAACTATTTTTGTCTGTATATATATTCAGGCTGCATGCAATGATAGGATCCAGCTCAAATCATGTGCAACTGGTCACATACAACAAGTGCAAATCTGGGTACACGTCAGAAGCTTTTTCCAAGTAGAAATCTCCCTTTCTGGACTGGAACACGTGTGCAGAATGTGGGGTTTTTGTAGAGTATGGAATTCATTGCCAATGGTAGATGGTGAGCAAGTGGTGCACAACAGAGCTGTATAGCTCAACGTAGTAAATGGATGCTAAAAGGAGAGGATATGCAGACCTGCACGGGTTAAAAGGGCCCCCTCCTCAAACACTTACAGCCTGCCTTTCTTCTGAAAGCCCCAAATTCAATCCTTGGCATCTCCAGGTAGGACTGGGAGACGACTCTGCCTGAAATCCCAGAGAACCACAGCCAGTCAGTACAGTGGTACCTCTGGATACAAACGGGATCTGTTCCGGAGCCCTGTTCACATCCTGAAGTAAACGTAACACGCGACTGCACATCTGCGCGTGTGCGCGTGTGCGGATCATGTTTCACCGCTTCCGTGCATGTGACGTCATTTTGAGCGTCTGCGCATGCGCGAGTGGCGAAACCTGGAAGTAATGCGCTCCATTACTTCTGGGTCACTGTGGAGTGCAACCTGAAAATACTTAACCTGAAGATACTTCAACCCGAGGTATGACTGCACTGAGTGAGACAGATCAAGCTGAAAGCAGCTTCCTGTGTTCCACTTGACCAAAGGCCTGGGTAAAAAGGTGCATCTTGACCTACCATCACAAAGCATTCAGGGATGGTGCAAGATGCACCTCTTACACCATGTCGCTCCACTTTCCATTTATTAAGTATATTTGCAGGGTATGCTTCAACATGTGATCTCAAGGCAGGTTACAGTTTAACAAAAGCAAAGTTAAAAGCAAGTTAAAAACAAGGCATCAAAAAGCTCAGTTGGAAAAAACAGACGGCAGAAATAGACTTGAAAGAAAAGTTGCTGAATTACAACTTACCACTAAACTGAAAACTATGGAGAGACTGGGTCTGAATAGAGATATTGGATTCTTGTTTCAATACATATGCTAAAGCTATTTTTGGTCATCTGCATACTATCTCTTGCTCTTTCCTGTAGGACTAATTGCAGTTGTTAACAGGTTTACCATACCCTTTGAGTCATTCACCCATTTCCTACTACCCTTCTGGGAAAAACCCCACCCCACCCTCCCACTATATATAAGGGTCTGGTGACTTCTGCTTCAGTGTATCTGCATGCACACGAAAGCTTATATACCAAGAACTGGTCTCTGAGGTGCTACTGGACATTTTTAAAAATTTTATTTCGACTGCGTCAGACCAACACAGCTACCTACCTGAATCTAGATGCATACATACTTGGATGTACAACTGAAATACACCTCCAATTTTATTTTTTATTTTTTAAAGTGTGTGAATTGCCAGAAGTTTGGGGGAACACAGCATTCTTTTTCCTTACATCCAGGGGTGTACCTGGGGTCGGCCAGCTTGACCCCCACCAAGGGCAGAGGTCCATGGGGATGCAAAAATCATGCCTCTCGACTTTGGCTTGGAGTGGCCTGCCTGTCCGCATGCTCGCCGGGCTGCTCCTCCACTGCTCTGGGCCCCTCAGTAGAGCATCCTTGCCAAGGATACAAGAGATGAGGTGGCACCAATACAGTTCCTTGCCAAAGACTCAAGGGAGCCTCGGTTCACCTCTGTATATCCCACCTTTCTTAAGTCATAGAACCTAAGAAAGTGTATGTGTGGTTCTCTGGTGGTCATCCATCCAGACACTGCCCACACCCAGACCTCGTGTGCCTTCAGTCCGTACCCTTGCACAGGTATGTGAGCCATATATGCAACATAAAAGAGAAGTATTTGTTTTCCAAAGGGACTGTGGCTTGTTAGAGCCTTAATCCAACATTTCAAGACTCAGTGTATGTGCATTTGTACACATATTGCATTCTCTTTCCCTCACCACTAATTAAGTTATAAATGACTGCATCATTACTTATTTTTCAGGAAGGGATGATGGAACTAGCTCATGGTCAATTCCAGCAGGAAAGAAATATACAGTTTGTTCTGTTTCTCTTGAAATCTGCACTATGCTTCTAACCGTTTCCTTGTCTTTCATTGAATGCAGCACGATGACACCACTGTGGAGACTTGCCAGTGCTGTTCCCTTCTCTCCTTTGCCTCTCTATGTCTTTCCAAAGTCTTTTTACCTGTGGGCACAGCGACTTAGCAGAAATTCCAAGGAACTTCCCAAAAGAAAATGTACTAAAAATGGAAAAATGGAAACTAACAAAAGAGCAAGCACCCAGCACCCTGATTTATAGTGTAAACAGTTGTCCTAATTCACGGAACAATGTTGTTCTGCATTTGAAGACAATCTTGCCCTTGGATGTGCCTTCATGGCTGCCTCTCATATCAAAGGGGCTTGTGAGTCCTCACCTGAGAGAAGATTTTGATAGCAGCTTAGAAGTTCATTCTAATCAGTATTCATGTGCATTTAGAAAGGAGTTTGCTGGAGGAGAAAAAGTTAGCAGCAAGATGAAAGGCTGGCAGGAATACTGGGATAGCTTAGCAGCACAATAGGAGCATATTACAGCACAGTGAAAGGTATCCTTTGATTTGACAATGGAAGCATGGCTGATGGATTGCTAACAATGGGTTTGATCCTGCCAGATAAAGCATGTTTCCTGTCAGTGTCAGAGTGCCCTCAAATTCCACTGAAGTTCTGAACTGTGACCAGGAATGTTTGAACCTTGACAGGTGGCCTGCATAACCCAGCAGTGGCTCTGGCATTTTGAATCCTCCAGTTGGATGTGGAGAACTTGCTGAAAATATACCTTGAGGATTCTTGACTTTAAAAAAAGTATACAGGACTTATATTTGAAGTCATTATTGAAGCAAACCAGGGTCAAAGACTGTTGGTGGTTCACCTATATCAGTGGTGGACTTTGGGCTTTAAAATTTCAGCAGCACTCTGTGCGATGCCAGAATTTGGTGCCCCCTGCCTCTCGCCTTCCGTTCTAAGTCAGTGCTTTCTCAGCAAGGCACCCAGTGCAGGTGAATTGGTTGCGTCCCTACTCTGTCACCTGCTATTAATGTATTTAAATATTTTTTTTATGGTTGAACGTTGTTTTTAGCAATATGTTCCTCAAATTCTTTCTTTATTTTTTGCATCCCTTAGTGTTAGTTTGCATTTCTTTTGCCAAACTTTGTGTTCCTTTCCATTCTGATTTAGACAAAACTTTCAGTTGCCTCTAATACTTTAGTTGACTCTGCTCACTAACCATGCAGATTAAATTTTATTCTGTATATTAGTAAAACTTCAAAATAGGTGTCTTTTTGAGATATTTAAGAAAATGTGAGATTTCCAAAAACAAAGTTATCACTCATTACTAGGAGGGCATTTTAATTATCTAAATTTCCTTGTTTCATTATGACTCACCAACCAAAACAGCTCCCACAAGGTGTCCTGTCCTTTTACCTGCCTATCTGGAAGTGCTGTATTCAGATATTAATGGTATTAATACTTAACATTTATAAAGCAGGTTCACAACACTTTGCGTTCATTTTCTCAATTCTGCAAGGTACACCAGTATTGGAGAGCCTGTGTGGTGTACTGGTTAGAGTGGGAGACCAGGGTTCAAATCCCCGCTCAGCCACAAAGCTCAACGGGTGGCTTGGAGCAGTCACTCATTCTCAGCCTGACCTCACAGGGTTGTTGTCGCAAGGATAAAATAGGGAGGAAGAGGGAGCATCTATGCCACCTGGAGCTCCTCGGAGGAAAGGCGAGAAATAAATAAATATTATTAAACTGGTAAAGCTCCACAAACCACTATAAAAAGTGGGATGCTTGCATAGGCAAGGTGAACAATTCTGGGTTGCTTTGGATGTTACTTTTTTCTATTTATCACTTAAAGAGGCTGCACATGAGTGCTCCATAACATCCAGAGAGTAAAACTTGTGGAATGAGAGGGAGGGAGAGAAAATCATCTGTTGAAAGTGCTCTGATGACCCCCCCCCCCTTAGCTCTGAGCTGACGTTTTGCTGCAAATGTCAACACGCTCCAGCTCTGAGCGCCAACACTGATAGTCTTGCTGCACTATTTGGAAAGCCACTCCTGCCTCTCTCTAGGTGTTCTCTTGAAGGCCCCACTTGAAGCAGGGTCCCTTCCCCCTGCTGCACAACCTGGCTGGCGCTGCCTCAGCCACATGGTCAAGGAAGGCAGGCACTTGGCCTCCCACAGAATGGCCATGTAAAGAATGAAGGGGAAACATAGGTACATGGAAGGGGCAGGATCAAGAGATGGGCTGGGTGGGGAGGGGACAAAAGGGTTGACGGGCACAGGGCTATATTCCACCACATTTGCTGATGGGAACTCCTCGTTCAGTGCTTCTCAAAGGGTGTGGCAGGAGAGGATGGCAAGTGTGGGAAGATTCAAGGACAGTCAATATTACATTTTGGGAATGATTCATGTTCTCACGTAGCTGCATCATTTTATACTTCCAGGATGCCCCGTGATGATATTATAAAGTAGTTGTGGTCTCTGTTACAAATCAAGCACTGCCATGAGTTGTTTCTTTTTGCTTTCCAATTAGCAATTAAAAAATTGGTGTGGTGTGAGCACTTTTTTCTTCTGATCCACTGCCCTGGTCCCCTGAAAAGTCTTCCACTGGAGGCTGTGCGAGAGGGGGCCCGCCCCCATCCCAGAACCTTGCTTCTCTCTCGGCGCCTGCCTGCGGGAGAGGCAGCAAGGAGCCCCGGGCTGTGCAAGAGGCAGGGCAGCCCAGCCCACCAGCTGCTTCCCGGGCATCCATCCCCTTCGCGGCCAGGGCTTCACAGCTCTCTTTGGGCTGGGACACAGGCTCTTCGGGACTCGAACTTCTCACGCGCTGCGCCGCCGCCGCCGCCGGAGCCTCGGCGCTTCTCTCCATCCCTCCGTTGTTCTCGCCGGGTCCGCTGCTGCTGCTGCCGCGCATGCTCCGAGCGGGGGCTCCTTCCCTCTCGCCTCCTCCTCCTCCTCCTCCCCCCCCCCCCGCCCTGCCTCGCTCCATCCGGGCAACTCCGAATTAGCATTGGCAGCCGTGGCACAACTTTTCCCGAGGCAAAGTGAAATCAAGGCGCGCACTCGGAGGAAATATAGTCCCTCCCGTTCGGAAGTCTCCTCGGCCCCCATTGGCGGGGCGGCGGCGCTGCGCGAGGCCATTAACCGGGTCCTGGGCGGAGCAGGGGGCGGCCGAGGGGCCCATGGGGATAGCGGGCCGGGGGGGCGGCCGGGGGGTAGCCTCCCCCCCAGTTGGGCGGAAAGTGAGTGATTTGTCCGCGTCCCTCAGCAAAGAGGCAAAGAACTTGCTTTGCAGCCTGACTAGTTGTTTCTTTCGATTGTTGTTATCGCTTTTTGAAGGGGGGGCGCGTGGAAGCCCCTCGCTTGTCGCCGCTTCGCCTCGCCCGGCTCGCCTGCCGTGGCTTCTCCTTGCGAAGCGGGGCGGGTGAGGGGAGAGGAAAAGCCACCAAACTTCCCGGGGATCCGAAAGTGGGCGAAAAGTGCCTCGCAAGTTGGAAGGATGGAGCTGCGCCGCTTGCCCGAGGCGTTAAAAGTGGAAATCCAGTGTCACCAGGTAATGAGAGAGACGGAGGCTGGCCGCCCGAAAGGGGATCCGAAAGCACCAGCCCCGCGTGCTTCCCGAGGGGCGGCGGGCTCTCCTTGTCGCAGGGTCTCTCGACCGGGGGGGGGGGGCGGGCGGCGGAAAGCGGGTCTGGGGGGCAGGAGAGTCGCGGGAGGGGAGAGAGGAGAGTCTCCGGGAGCCTCCCTCCGCTGCCCTTCACCGGGGGGACCACTTCACAAAAGTAGTTTTCCAGCTTGTTTGGCTGAGTTTTGGCATGTGTGTGTGTGTGTCTGTTGTCGCGATCCGGAGTTAACACTGCGGTTGGCACTTGTGTGTGTGTGTGTATGTGTGTTGGAGAGATTAGGACGAGACTTGAATATTTATGAGCTTTGCTTGAAACTGACTCGCTGTGTTTACTTGTCTCTTTGTTCCAGACCCCCACCCTCCCCCTTACACACACACACACATTTTAAAAAATCCATTACACGTGAAACTCTTTCTAGTTCCTTCTTTTAAGGGGCATTTTTTAAAAGAAACTAGTTGCACAGATGAAGCAAGATCCACAGGTAAATGCAGATCTGTTGTGTGTGTGTGTGTTGAGTGTGTGTTTTTAAAACCCATCCTCTTCAGTATTTTAGCTTTCTTGTGTTAAGTGCAGTTCTGCTGGGACAGCAGGACGAGAAAGTTTATCAGTAAGAGATCTCATTTTGAAGACCGGGCTGAGCTTTGTTACTTAAGGGGGTTATTCTGTTTCCACCCTCTCTCCTTATTGTGCATGCTTTCGGTTGGGCTTTTGCCCCCCGAACAATTCCTAAGCGCAAGTTTCCTCTGAATTGGCTTTAGTTTACACTTGGTCTCTAATCTGCATTTTATTGCCATTTTTACAGAACGGTGATCTTAAGAAACAAATCCATGAGAGGCAATCGAGAATAGCTGCTCTTAATGAAAAACAAGTAAGAATGAATCGATTCAGTTATGTGTCTGTGGATGGGGTTTCGTCTTTCCTTTCCTTTCTCTCTCTCTCTCTCTCTCTCTCTCTCTCTCTCTTTTACAAAGCACTTTCTAAACATTCTCAAAGAATCCGCGTTGGCTGGAAGAAAAAAAAAATACCTGCACCAGTGAATAAAACACTCATGTTTACTAAAGGGAGCCTAAAGTGAGAAAAGGTTTTAAAGATGAGGGATCCAGTTTTCTGTTGCCTTGCCAGGCACTGTGTTTATATTAATAACCATAATACACAAAAAGAGATATGCTGTAGTTAGACGTTTTAAAAACACACACACACACCGAGGCGTCCATTTTGAGTTGGTCGACATGTTTTAGGAATATGGGAAATTATTTGGTCTTCTGCTTAGTTTGTTTTCACTTCCTTGCAACGTGCAAAAGCAGAGAGTTGAGAATAAGGGGACTGATCCCACTTTGAAAGCCTTGAGTGCTAGTTTTGATTGGAAAGCTGCTTTTGCTTCCATAGATACAGATATGTATATATATGTGTGTGTGTGTATATATATATTCTCCCCTCCCCCCCCCCCCACTCCACACACTTGGCGTCTTCTTTCTTTGGCTTGATCTGACCTGCTGGCTTCGGAATCGAGTTCATGTATATACATTTACACAGACACACACACAGCCCTGCACCCCTCCTGCATAGCTTTGTCTACTTAGGCAAATCTGAGGGGGGTAAAGTGGGGGGAGGGAGAGAGAAGCGAGACACTATAGAAAGAGATGCCTTCGCCCACCTTCCTTCCAACAAACTTTCTTTTTTGTGCCTTTCTCTGTGAAGGGGTCTCTTATTTTGCCCCCTGGTGTGCATGGGGGCAATGAAGGATCCCCCCGTCCTCCCCTCCATTCCCACCCACCTCCCCTCGCCCCTTTTCCAAGCTGAAAGAAAGTTGTCCCGCATTGTGAGTTGGTGTTCAGATCAGCTGATGGCGCGGGGCTGGGGATTTGCTGCGTTTCAGCACCACGAACAGATGCCACGGCACGCTCAGCAGCTCCCCGCGCATCTCTGGAGCTTTAAAACGACACCCCCCCCCCAACCACACACACAATACAAGGAGCCCCCTTCCCTGCCCCCCCGCCCCCTTCGACTTTCGGTACTTCCAATGCACGAATCGCGCAGCGGCTTAGAAATCTAGTCGATGACCTGCCGGGTTGTCCTTTCCCCTCCCCCCGCCCCCCCATAAAAGCCAACTTTCGCCAGGCTCCCCTCCCCTCCCCCTTCCTCGCCTGCTCCTGCAGCTTTGCAAAAGCCCCTTTGGCGGAGAGAGCGAGAGAGCGCAACCTCCTTTCCCTTTCCCTTCGGCTGAATCGATCGCGATTCCTTCGGAATGCAGCAGTTCTTTCAGCACCAAAACTTGGAATAGCGCCTGGATCATATTCCGCCCCCCCCCCGCCCCGCCCGGCCTAAAAACAGTCTTTCCAGCCTCTCGATGAGTCTTCGCCATACGTACCCGGGGGGCGGGGAGAGGGGAGGGAGGAAGCCGGTGGTGGTGGACGGAGAGAGGAAAGGAATATTCCCCCCTCCCGCTCCATATAGACAGTTGTGGTGGAAGTTAAAAAGTAAGCGGTGCCTATTTTTCATCCTCGCCCGCTGAATGCGCGCCCGAGGCGACGTTGACTGCATATCTTATCTGCCTGTGCCTGGATGGGCGCGAGCATTTCCAGCGCCGCCACCCCCTCCCTGTCCCGATTGATCGCAGCCCAGAATTTGTCAGCTCGCTCAGTTTGGTAGTGGAAGCTTCCATTTTGTGAGGAAGGGGTGTTGGTTTCTTCATGACATGGAGAAAAGTCTGCAGAGTTTGAAGGCGGGGGGATGGGCCCCCATTCATGCTTAACATTACCATTTTGATTGCTTTGATGCCATTTTTTTTAGTGGGGGAGGGGACAGAATGCCCTACTCAGCAGAGCACAAAGATGTTTAATCACTGTATGGAATCAAATCAGATAGTTTCTTTTCTTTGGGGGTGGGGGAAGGAAGCAGCACAGAAGCAGCAGCTTAGAGCAGTTAGTCCTTTTTTCTTGTTGGGTAAAACACTGTGCTATATTGATTCTGCTACTACACCGAGTAGAGAATTTATTAAAGCAAGGGAACAGCCTCACACTGCCGAGAATACATTTGTTTATGTTTTCCTGTCTTTGAAAGGGAAATAGTCGGTGGTGGTTGGTTTTACTGCATTAAAGTGATTGTTCCTCTCTGCATTATAACAACTATTTCAAGGCTATTGAAATTTTTATGATGATAGTAATTGGTGAGCTGTTTATTATGTACCATGCTGGAATTTAGATAAGGCAAATAGACATACATGGAAAATTAGGGTTCGATGCAGCTGTTGGGTGCAGGATGACATTTATAATCTCATGCAACACTTTGTGAACTAAATCGTCAACAATGCCTGTGTGTTACACTAAAAGAACCCCGCCCCCCCTCCAAATTATGCAATGAGCTAACTAGTCCTTGGATTCAACTGCTACTTACATTGAAAAGTGCAGATGCCATCGACAGGCTTCCTCTGCCTGCTTTTTGCAACAAGAACTTATACAATGGTATAAGACCAGATGCTGATGCAGTGTCTTCTTTTGCTGCACACTGTCACCTCTGGAGGCCAGATAGGAAATCTCCCTTTGCACAGAGAGAAGAGTGATAGGAGTTTTAAAGCCTCAGCCTAAATACAGATCACAAAGTTGCTGGAGTCAGATTTTGATACAATTAATGTTATTTCTTCAAGGAAAAGGTCCAAAGCTCCCCTCCCATTTTTGCCTCGCATGGAAGAGGACTGCTGCATGTGAGCTTGGATTTCATGTTTTAAATCAGACTCCCTGTTCCAAAAAACACAGAGTTCACTGTGAAACATTTAAACAGACCTCTGGGAAGTAGAATTAGGAATGTTGGTTTTAACTGGTACAAGTTATTCATATTCCCGTCCATATCTTTCAGGTACCATTTTTGTTTTCACATTCTGCAAATGTGGAACTCATGAATGTGACTGGGTGAAAATGCTATGGAAATTCTGGCTGCAGTCCATAACTCCAGTGACTTTAACAGGGCTAATCTGGGATCAATGGGAATGAAGACTGCCCAACCCAGAGGCCCTATGTTTATGCATGTTTTGTGTTCATTTTTAATTGAAAGAGAAAATAGAATATGTGTAACCATACCAGCCACATATATTGGCCATGGCCATTGGGTTGGATTCAGGTTACCTTAGCTGCACGTAGATAAGAGCATAAGAAGAGCTGTGATGGATCAGACCAAAGGCTCATCTATTCCAGCATCCTGTTATTACAGTGGCCAACCAGATGCTTATGAGAAGCAGGACACCATCACAAAAACACTCAATAAACTTCCCATGTAGGAGGAACATACACCATTGCAATTCTTCCATAGTGTACAACTAGATGTCATTGCTGTTGTCATGCACCACCACTGCTGATAGACTCCTCTATGCCTAGTTGGACATAGTGTTACATTGAACTCAATTTGACTTCCCTGTGGGCAGACCCATTTGGCATTGCAGTGTTAGAGACCAACTCAAACTCTTGGTGGGCAGCAATGGGGCTTAACAGTGTGGCTTCCACATTCAGAGTCCCACCACTCCCACTAGTCAGGGTAGAAAGTAGAGAACAGAAAAATCCTATTTATTTGCTGTGCCATGCTGGATTGCTGCCCCTGGGTGTATAGTGAAGATAGGAGAAATCCTTCTCTGTTCTTTGTTCCATGCATCAGATTCTTATTGTGACCACCTGATTAATTTAATAGGCTTCATCCATTATTATAATTTTTTTAAATCAAGGTTTCCAAAAACAAATGCGAAGTGTTTTGAGGATATTACCAATTTTAAAAATGGATTTATATAGGATGCAACTTAGCTGGAGTAATTTAATTTAATTTCTCCTATAGACTTAAATACTTTCTGCAATATTTTCAAGGATGGATTGCAATCCCCCCCCCAATGCATCTTGAATCAATACTTCATTTTGCGTTTTGTCCCCAAAGTCAAAGCCAGAGCGTGGGTTCTGTTCATTGCAAACATTAGTATACCTGCATATTCTACCCCTCCCTCCAGAATGTTGATGAATTGTAATACTATTTGAGAATGGGTTTACTTCTTCTTTAACAAGATATGATGTGTGAAGACTCCATTAGTTGGTCCAATGCTTTTACACCTTGAATCCCCATCACCTACAGAACAGCTGTAACATTTTTATCTATACTGTCAAGGAACAAGCATGTATATGTAAATAAAAGGCCTTCACTGAAAAGCAGCATTGTCCTTTTAAATGCACATCTGAAGCACTCCGCTGCATGTTTGCCTGGGCTTACTAGGCATCCCTTAACTCCTCTTGCTGCTTTTTTTTTGAACTGCCTACTTAATAATTGCACAGTTAAACTCTAACCTGACATTAGTATTGACTCGTAAAGCAGATCTTGGAAATCAGCAGTGAGCATGTGGAAGACTTGCTGTGTATTCATTGCTGATGAACCCTCGATTCAGAGAAGCCTGTCCTGAAGCACAGCAATAAAAATATGTCTTCCTGAGAGGCATTATGTATATGCCATTCACTTGGGCGCTGCTTCATTTCTTTGCTGTAATTTACTACCTACATAGAAATCAACATTAGTCTCTGACAGACTCTTCCAAGATAGTGTTATTGCTGGTTTTGCCTTTTGAGGGTAGCATATCTGGAATTAAATTGTTGACTGTCATTTGGTGTTTATGATCTGACTGGAAGTAGGTTCTTGGGATGCATTAGACTTCTCGGAATTAAGGTGCTCTTCTTAAGCACTGGGAATGTGTAGGCAAATTATATCTTTGATGGAGCGTATTATATTATCTGTTCCAAGGGGTTGTTTTTGCTGGGCTTTTCAAATCAAAGGTAGCTAGGTGGTGTCTTGGAATGGCAGCACAGTTTACACATGTTTCAGCAGAAATTAATGACTTTTCTGGAGCTCAGTGATTCCTTTGGTTAGGCATGAAATAAAGTAGATAATATAAGTATCAATGAAAATAGAAGATGGAGCCATGATCCAGGGCTCTGTGTGTGCAGAGACTTCATGTGCTCTTCTATAAGGAGGAAAATCTTCTATGTATACTGTAGAGTGGAGCCACTCAGATCGTGACCAATACCTTACTTGCAAATAGAGGATGACCGAGAGAATGCATTTTATACATTTGCAGCTAAACATTTTCTTTGTTTTATATAGTTGTGGCAAGATTTGGCACCTCATTGGGAAAAATAGTTGCCAAAATGGAAATCAAATCATTAAACTTTTGAAATTCCGCTAAGGATAACAATTTCCCCTTCTATAAACCCCTGAAGCAGATGAACTTCAGGCCATCCACTGCAGTGAAAGATATTTTGACCAGTTTTTGTTCCATAGAAACCTTGATGGCAGAAGAAAGATTGCTTTAAAAAACACCACACAGCAAACTGGAATTGTAGTTCTTCACTTGGAAGTGCTAGAGGTTGAGAAAAGTGAATGTAACATTTGTTGTAACTGCTTTAAAGAGTTCGCTTTGATATCTTAGCCACTTAAAACACCTGCTGTCAGAACAGTACAATTGATTTCAATTAACTTTGAATTTCTTCAATAAGATGACTCTTATAATAACTCCAGTAATCCCATGATGCCTCATTAGAGGAACTGACTATGATGATTATCTCTGTGATTTAGTAATGTTTTCCTTGCAATGTCTTTGTCTGTTCAGAAAAAGGAATTCTAGCAACAATGCTGTTTAGAATTTGTTCTTGTTTAATGCTTAAAGATATTTGCTACCTGTTACATGTTGAGGACAGCTAATCTGCAGTGAGTCAAAATTGATTATTGAACAGCTGATGGTAGGATAGCATGAGCACTGAAAAAACTTGTTGTGTGTGCTGCATTTTGTAGGGACCTAATCTTAGATCATGCACCATTTAGCAATTATTCTTTCAGTATATTTTCAGGCCTACAGATAGCAAACCTTAATTTCCAGCTTAATTTTTTTGCAAAGGACTCTGGCTAAATCAGTCAGTTAATGTGGCATTCATGAGCAGTTTTAGTGTTTCTACATGTTGCTTTATTTTGAACAATTTTCTTTTGAATACAGCCCTACCAAACATTAGGTCCAGTTTGGTGATCAATAAGGCTGTGTTTAAGGGACAGTCCTTTGTTTCAGGAGGCTATAGAAACCCAGAATAGGTTTTTGACCTTGCAACTCTAGGTGAAGAATAGTCCTGTTTCAATGGATCTTCCATTGGTTTAATAATTTGATTCACATAGAGCTTAATCCAAGAAAGAAAAGGGAAGGTCATATTGGTAGTGTGGGCAAAGAAGAAATGGAGGAACAGGAAGTTCCAAGAAGTTGTATTTGATGATGTAGGTTTGTAAAAGAAAATTATATCCATGTATGAAGTAGCAAAAGGTGCCTGGTCATTTATTTCTTTGCAGCAGTACAACTGGGATCCTAAGAGCTCATGGACCCAAGAGTTTTGACTTGTATAAAAAGAGTTGAGCATGTGGTAAAATGTTTCCCACTGAAGTCATGAGGACTTAAAGCTTTATTTAGATAAGCTTTGGAGCAGGCAAGAATGTTTCATTGGCTCAATTATCGCTGTATCAGCCCTATGAGATAAGTCTCTCTTACTTCATAGAATAATAGAATTGTAGACTTGGAAGGGACCCCAAGAGTCATCTAGTCCAACCCCCGCAGCTAAAGCATCCATGACAGATGGTCAGCTAACCTCTGCTCAAAAACCCCAATTAAGCTGAAACATAGTGACGTAGCCAAAGCCTCAGCATGGAGCTGAGACCATTGTGACCAAGTCCAGCATTTTTTTTCTTAACGCAAGTCCAGTATCACTTCTGCTTTGTTGAATGGTTGCCCTCAGTTTTGTTCCATCTTCTATGATACTCTGTCTCTA
Source organism: Podarcis pityusensis (assembly GCF_964106645.2). Lineage (NCBI taxonomy): Eukaryota > Metazoa > Chordata > Lepidosauria > Squamata > Lacertidae > Podarcis > Podarcis pityusensis. The sequence goes on along the minus strand of NC_138032.1, from coordinate 97,261,407 downwards.
GAGTTTGGGAAATGGTATCAATGCTATTGTCAATCTGTGCTGGCAGGTCCTTTATGATTGCACTGGTAGCGGGTGGGTATTGACTGATTTTGTTATATCTAATAAATGATGTGGCACTATCTCACTGTAAGCGCCTTTTGGTCAGAGCTATCCCTCAGTTCAGAAATCTTAGTCCCACTGATTTCTGTGTGAGACTTAAGCAATTGTTTAAACAATTTCCCAGTGAGATTTAAATTCCTTAATCTTGGCTGGATTGCATACGCAATGTTTAACTGAGAAAAAGAGTAGCAAGTTGTATGGCTCCATGGTGTCAAATAAGGATATTTTGTCTATAGATGATAAACTGATACCGTAGCCCTGTACTTTGGAGGAAGATCCAAGAATTTACCTTCAAGAAATTATGCAGCCCATACTGCAAACTTAAGATATGTATCCAAAAGGAATCCAGTGGAAATGCAAATTGGGATGTATATTTTAATATATATATATATTAGGCAGTTATATTAACTTTAGTAAAAAAGTAACACTTAAAAATGTCTTTTTTGCTAAAAGTAGCACCATGATTAGAAATTACTTCTGTATAAAATTTTCTTCCTTAAGCTTCCTTCCTTCCTCTTTCTTTCTTTCTTTCTTTCTTTCTTTTTGAATCAGCTACTTATTGTCATGTAGTAGCAATTTTTAGAGTGTCATATGAAATTGCTGATGGGGCTTAGTTCTAGCTACAACCTCCGCTTGCCAATAGTAAGCACCTATTGAAATCTAATATATGCTGTGCTTTCAACACAGCACACACAACCCCTTATGGTTAATATAACAAAGGAAACCCTGTATGAAATAATACATTTTAACGCTGGAAGAGCTAAACCTGAAACTCAAGGTTAGGATGGAAGAAAAAAAGGGCTTTCCTTGACAGAAAGTAAAACAGAAGAAGATCTGACTGAGATTGCTCTAAGGATATGAAACTCTCTAGTGGAAGCTTTGTGCCTCTGCAGGAATCATCTGCTGTGTTGATTTGAGTGTTTGAGAAATTGCTCTCCCCCACCCCCACCTCAGCTGAAATTGGCTCCAGGGATTTTAAATATAGCAGTTGTGGCTACAGAATGTTTGATGTAAAATTTGGCTGATTGCTTACATCTAATCAACAGGAGTATGTAATTGGGCTTGAAAGAGAAACTTTGAATCCCTGCTCAAGGATTTTCTTCCTTACATTAACAGTGATTTATTCCCTCTGTGAGAGATGCAATATTTTTATTTGTAATCTGGAAAGGATTTGCTTTTCCATTCAATAGTGGACCAATAAAAATGGGTTACCAAAAGTTTTCCTTTTTAAAAGGAGGTGCATTGCATTTTGAGCCACAGAAGTCAAATGAGAACATTGATACCTTTCACATGCAGTGCAGCTTAAAGTGTATTTTCTGTAATTTCCACTTTCTGGAGCTCTTTGAACAAGTAGAGATTGCTTAAAGATTTATTGGTGAGTTGAAGATTTTCTCTATAAAAAAAGATGAGAAGGGATGACTGATTTAGAAATGCAAGTCAGGACTCCCTCCTTGTGTATAATTCTCCTGATCTCATTCAGGCAGAAAGGTAATATGCTCACATAAGTGAGTTTGAAAGGTATAATTAAAATATATATAATATTTACTAGTAACTGAAATACAAGAGAAACTGTTTTTAACATGGCAGGTGATTATAGATACCTCTTCAAGGGAAAATGACAGTTTTGTACAAATTCCTCTCCAATGAATGTTTCATTCTGTGGCCTGTATACATTATGCAAAATAGCCTATTTGTATTATTTCTCTTACTTTGTCATTTTTTCACAGACTTAAGGACTAGAAACCTTATTTTTAAAACCAAAAAAATTGAAGCTTTCAGGAAGCTGGATTCTGTACCTGTACCACACTCGGTGCCTTTTCTCTGTTCTAGCAGAATCACATCATGCACATAAATTTGTTTATAATTTCATATAGATTGAAGACGCCTAAAAGAAAACATAGCAATTAAATTGAAAAATGTATTTTTTAAAAAATGTAAATCCCTCTGGGAATGAAGTTTCATTCCTCTCCCTATCCTCTCCCTCAAATCAAACCTCTAAGGATCTTGGGTGATTTCCAGTGAAAGTCATATGCAGAGTAGACCCACAGAAATCAACAGACCTAACACTGTGTTGATCAACTCAGAGCCTCTTTGACAACAAAACCTTGGTTCAAATGGCCTATAGCATTAATGCTTAAACATCTAGGACATTTTGTGGGTTGGTGATAAGTATGCAGAACTCAGTCAAAGGGTGCAAGAGGGGAGGGGAGAATCTGTTAAGAAAAAGTATAAATAATCTTGACCCTCATGTCATTGTTTATGACTCAGTGGTTCCCAGTTGGTAGTCCGTGGATCCCAGGGGTTCCACATAATCTACCCAGCGGGTCCATGGCACCATTCACATATCAAGAACTACCATAGAGATATAAAAAAAATTCAAAAGTAGGGGTTCATGCTTTGAAAAACTGTGTGTGTGTGTGTGTGTGTGTTTGCAGTATTTAGCTAATTGGGAGCCACTGAATGCAATATAATACAGTCTTTGGCATGAACTCTAGCACAGAACATTGATGCTGTTGCCAAACTTATCCATAGTGTTCCAGTTTACTGTAGCTAAGATATATATTTTGAAAAGGTATGGGCACTGTGTATAAAAGTAAGGTATTGGGAAAAATCTAAAGTAGAAGAATAAGTAGGAAAGAGGTGACTGCAGAGATGTATTTCTCTTTTTTTATTATTATTTAAAAAAGCATTGAACCTCTAATGTTTCTATTACTCTGCCACCTGCCAAACATCTATAACTCATATTCATGCACAAACCACACATACACTTACACACAGACAGACAGAAAGAGAGATCATATGTGCACATGCCTTATTTACGTGGGTTTATTAACATTCTTTGCTGAGTAGGCTTGAATGAAGTGCAATCCTCATATAGATGATCTAATTATAATCATAAGGGACAGAACAAAATAAGCAGTCTTTAAAGGGAAAAGAGTCTGGCAGCTTTGTTTAAAGTGTCCTTTAATGAACTTCTTTAGTAGCTCGTATCTTAGCAACACATTTTATTACATACCAGTGCGGGAGAAGCAGTTTGCAGATGGAGTTGCACACAGTAATTTATTTTCTCCCTTTTCACCACCCCCACTTCTACTTTCTTCTCTGTGGTGACTCAACTGGAATATGCAGACTAGCTGCTTCCTAGCACTGATAGCTCACTCAAACCCCCTGATTGGTTCATTTGTATGTGCTCTGCCTTGTTAGTTGATGAAAACGGCATTTACTATCTTAGAAACTGTGCTTTGCTTGCTATGTTAGGAGGAGCAGAGGCAGGGCTGAGGATTCTGAATGGGGACCGGGTTTAAAATGAACAGGCTTCCTTGCATTCATCTTTCATCTGAACACCCTCCCCCCACCTTTCCTTCTTCCCGGCATCCGCTTATATTCACGGGGCACATCAGTTTCTGGGTTCCTTGATTATTTATTATCAACTCCTAGTGGGTTTATTTTAATCCCTTTCTTCTGCGCTAAAACTGATTTGAATACAACATCTGGGACATTTATAATCCCTTTCTCCTTTTACTGCAAGCACCCTATGATTTAAAATGTAAACGTATCTTCCAGTTGTAGATTCTGCTTTGCGTGTGGGTGTGCACATTTGTAAAACTGACACTTTTCAGCTCTTTTGAAACACAGTTGATTTGGAAGCATTTATGGTTCAGGAGCCTTACCTTCAGAGCGTCAAATCAAGCAGTCAACTCCATGATTTCACTGGCACTAATCAAGTAGCAAAACGTTACTCAGCATGATTAAGGTTGGCCAAACCTTGTCTTCAGAGAGCTTTTGTTCAAAAATGAAAAGAGGAGAAAGGCATTTGATTGAATCAGACTAATGTGGAACATGAACGCTGGGTCATATTTCCCCCTGTACTCAGTAATATTCGGAACTGACACAGGAGTAGCAATGATCAGACTGTCACCCTGGCAGAGGAGATGGGGGAGGGGAAATTACACCAAAGTGACCTCCCCTTTTGAAGGGCACATAGGCTAGTACACAAAACATTCGATTTAGCTTTCACTGTATACATGAGACACAGCAAACAAGGCAAGAGAGGTGCAAAAGTTATGAAGTGCATTTGTGCTCAATTTGAGCAATGGCAAATTGCTCAGTGTCTTCCCTTAGCATTTGATTATAGGCAAATAACTTTTGGTTTCCATGAAAACGCATGTGTGAGCTGGGAACCTTGATTTAGACATATAGCTTTATGTTGAAACAAAATTTTAGATATACATTTTGATCCTGGTTGTCTTTGCTTGATGGTTTATGCGATCTTTTTCTCTCTCCCAAACCTCTGTGCATGTGAGAGAACCCAGTTGGCTGATTTAGAATGGGGGAGGGAAACCACTCATTTCAACCACAAAATACAGGCGTTTCACTAAATGCAGTTCCGTTTCTTTCTCAGCCCCTGGGATTCTGCTTCAATAGTTGAACCTCAGTAGTGGGATGTCCTTTGAAGCTCAAAGCGATTAAGTTGCCATGTGATTAACTTATTCTTCTCTTTTACAATTCATTCCCTTGTTTTATTAACTTACAGTTGGATTGCCAAAATAATTTAAGCTGTAGAATGCATCAAGATCTTGCCCAAGTGCCAGAATTAGTAGCGACAACCTGAACGGTTGAAAAGCAAAGCCATCATGAAATTTACAGCCTGGCTAGCAAAAAGGCAGTTAGCTTAAAAAAGATGGGCCATCACACAGCCGTGTCTACAAATAAAGGTGGTGTAGACTGGTGTGTTGGATAGTAACCATTTAAACCATTAAAAAATATACTGCAGAGTAAGGCCTGAGTGCACTCCTTGTCAGAAACAGCTGGAACACCTTTTTATTTCATTTTTACCCCATACCTTCCTCCAGAGAGCTCAGATCAATGTACATAATCTCCACATCATTTAACCCAGGCTTCCTCAAACTCATCCCTCCAGATGTTTTGAGACTACAGTTCCTATCATCCCTGACCACTGGACCTGCTAGCTAGGGATCATGTGAGTTGTAGGCCAAAAACATCTGGAGAGTCAAGTTTGAGGAAGCCTGATTTAGCCTCACAACAACCCTGTAAAGCAGGTTAGACTAAAAGAGAGTGACCGGACACAAATTTACTAAAGTAAGCTTTGTGGCCAAGGAGGAATTTAAACTCAATTAAAGCAAAGCACACTGTGAACAAGGTTCACTAACTTTCTGGTTAGCACAATCTGTAGCTTTGTTTGCTATGAGGTATAAGAAGAAACTACAACAAATGCTTTTAAGTCACAGCTTTATTCATTTAAATCTTGAATACAGTATAGCCAAGATGAGGAACCTTGCTGTGATGTTGCCCTTCCAATGAAATCTGTCCTGTCCGTCCCCCTCCAGCCCCCAATTTATCAAAATCTTGCTGCAACTTTGAAAGAAGCAAATAGAAACTTGGGCAGCCTATTTCAGCAAAGGCTAAATTTACATTGTATTTCTGATCCTAAAGAATACATGGAAGGGACATTGTTTCCAGAAGCACAACTACCGGTACATATAGAGCTCTCTATGAATTAAATGGAGTTGAAGCTAATAAGCATCTACTTTGTTGGGATGGAGGATGGTTCTTAAAGGAGGTTCCAGTCCCGGATGAAGCAAAGACTCATTTATTAACAATGAGAGCAGGAACAATGGGAAGCTAAGTGCAGTCTGCATGAATAATATAACCAAGGCTGGTGAAAAGCGGACAATTTTAGTATGCCAAACTGAGTGTAGGAGTGCAGCATTTCACTTTTTTAGAGACACTCAGGATTCATCTCCCCACCATGCTTTCCCACGCGTATGGAGAGACATGCTTAATCACAATGGATCATCAATTGAAGGTGTGAGCAACAGCAGCGTAAGGCTGCAATGGAGCACGAAAAGTTCTGAGATGAAAATGCTATCCTGCGTGCTGGAGATTTTTCTTTTTTTAAAGAGGGAACATGAAATCTGAATAGTGGGCACGCACAAGTTCTCATTGCATCTTAATATGTAAAGGAATGCATGTGTAATATTAAGGCTTGTTCCTCTTTGCATCCCTGTAAACTGAATTATTATTATTATTATTATTATTATTATTATTATCCCACCCATCTGGCTGCGTTTCCCCAGCCACTCTGACTAGGCAGAAAATGAAGGAAGAAAGATTGTGATGCCTGAAACAGGTTCAATGATGGAGGAAAGTAAAAGGGGAAAATGAGCTACTCCTAGCCAAGCTTAGTTAGTGTAGCAGTAGCATAGTGGTGCAGATCAGGAGCATCCTAGTTCTCACTCCTTTTGCTCCAAAAATTCTGTACATGGTTTTCAATAAGGGAATCTCTTTCATCCTTAGGCCTCCTTTCCCAATATGAGCTAGTGCTCTTATACCTATCCTACAGGGTTGCTGTAAGGATTCCACCAAGCTTACATAGGTAAAGTACACAGATATAAGAATAATTATTAGTTTCTTGAACTATGTAGCTTAACAGAATTTGCCCGGCTTCGTAAGTGGGAAAGTAAGATAATGCATCCTACCTCTGGAAAGATGTTTCATGCAATCATAGATATGCAAAGCTGGAAACAGGCAGCTAAATACTGTGGTCATAGTTTCTTATTTTTTTTAAAAAAAATCATTTTCATGTAGTTTTCTTTCAATGTACAACAAGCCGTAAATTTTAAATCCTCTTTCCACAACTTCTCCCATAAATTAAAAGATATATTGTAACCCACATCTTTTGCCCAGTGTATCTACAGCTTTAACTTCTTCATCTTTAGTGTCCCAGTCTAACAGTAGCTTATAAATGTTCGATAATAATATCTCATTATTCTCCAATATTCCAATAATATCTCATTATTCTCCATTCTTTTCCATTTGAAGCTGCTCCTCTCTTGTTACATTGCTGCTTAAAACACACCTTTTCCATGAAGCCCTTTGCCAAAGGTAGATTCTTCCCCTCTTTATCCCTGCCCCTTCCCTCTCCTCCGTCCATGACCTTCTCTGAGTCACATTCTAGATTGCAATTCATTAGGCCAGGGACCAATCTTTTCTTGTCATTACAGTATTCCATACAGTACCAGACACATTAATGATGATAAAAACAATGGCTGATGAATGAAAAAAAAAATCATATGCAATTCAAACTGTGCAGACCATCAGATGTATTTTTCTTTCTTTGCATTTTACTGTTCCTCCAGAAGTCTCAGAGTGGCTTACATCTGACTCCAAGTGGTCTCCGAACTAGGCAGGAGTCAGGTGCTTACTTTTAGGAGCTCCAGTAACGAGAGCTCCAAGCTTGAGGTCTGGCCTTTATTAGCATTTTCAGATTGTTTTGCAAGTTACAAGATTTGTGGGTACCCTGTATGTACCTGTGGTGCACCCCTGTAGTGCTAGATATGAACTTTGATCCCTCATTACCTATGCATATTGTGCTCCATACAGCATGTATGTAAGTTTAAAAGGCAAATATTGCCTCATACATTATGGTATGTCTGCAGTAACGCCCCCTCACCCCAAATTGTACCATGTCACCCTGAGGAAGAGAATAGACTCTTCAGAAACTGAAAATGTGTTGACTGGTCCTGTTATTGCTGCATGCTCATTCTCAAGTTCATCCCCATAATCTAATGATGTCAAAATGTCATGGGGCTGGCCCTTAATGCAGAACACAGAGCGACATGACTGATGCAGGTCTGGCCAAACTAGAATGCCAAGCAGAGAAGATGACCCTGCTCATGGAGTCAAAGCTTTAAGACTTAATTTGAGCCAGAGTTCACTAAAGTCTAGGGTCTTCGTTGCAGTACCATTGCTCAGTCCTAGAAAACATGAAATAATAATAATAAAACTTAGAGTCACCTTACGTATGTGCAGAATACCTTTCCATCTGCATCAAGTACCTGCTTCTATGGAAAAATAAGATACCCCAGATAGGGTGTAACACAAATGCTCAATTAAATAAACTTTAGACCTCCTCACAGCCTTGGCTCTTGGGCAGTCTGTCAGACACCACATATCTAGGACAATGGCTTTCAGAGAATATGAATTCAAAGAAGGCACATTTCTCATTTTTTAAAAAAAGAGAAATACTTGTAGAGCTTCATAGTGCTTCGTCACACAATCCCAAAGCAGAGATTGATGGCCTTTGCTCTAGGATTCACCGTCTTTTCATTAGTTTTAATGTAGAGGTACTCCAGACAACTCCAGCTACACCAGAAATACAAATTATCTGGAGTAGAGTTTTAGAGCAATTCTAACAAGTAGCTTAGTTACAGTCAAAATGCACTTAGTTTTTCTTTTTTAAAATTATTAGCTGCACAAGGCAGAGCTAGGGTCTGAGCTCTTGAATGCACATCCATTTTTATGGTAATCTGGTGCAGATGGGAACAGATATCATGGTGGACACCCTGACAGCCCTCTGGCAACACCCAAGGGTGCCTACGGGCACTGTATTGACAATCCTGGCCTAATGAGATTTTCCAAAGCTTTAATACATATTTGATTACCGCCATCTTCCCCATATGAACTTTCTCTCCATGGGGGGGGGGGGGCTGGCTCACTGAGCAAGGGGGTACCAGGAGGTTTAAAACAAACAAAACAGTTTATGGGGCAAGAAGTTAAAAACTCATGTGGAGCTTGTTTTTTTTTAAAAAATCAATTTTAATCTTGTATAACAATGGCACCCGTATGAAAACAAGGATTTAGAAACAGAGTAAGAGCACATTACAATGCAAGCTTTGTAGGGAGAGTGGTGCTTAGAACAATATGCATAATTTTATTGTGGAAGTCTGGAAGTCCATAAGATTGAGTCCTTAACTTGATAAAATATTTAGTGCATAATAGTTGTTTTGTAAGCTTTTTAAAATGTTTGATTAAACATGCAAGAAAGCTTTTTGAATGACAAGTTCACTTTTTCAGCATTAAGCACCCAATCCTGCTCTACTCATCATAATAACTGCAGAATAAACAAACTCTTTACTTCTTACTTCAGGTGAACAAATGTGCTTCTTTATTCCTGGCTGGGTAGAGAACATAACTGACACTGAAAAGCAGAGGTCAGAAAGGACCAAGGGATGGAGTCTAGCCCATAATACAAAGTTCCAATACTTAACCTTTCAAGGGTGGTGTTACTGTTCCCCCCCAAAAGGATTGCTTAGATGATTATAGGATGAGTGTGATCATGAAAAATCCACCCTTAGTCAGGGAAAGTGAACATTAAATGGTCTGTCATGTCACAAATGTAAAAGACAAAATTGGGGGAGAAATGGGGAGGGGAGTTCACCTGTTTTGCCCACCCTGGCTACAGGGCTGCCTTATACTAAACATTTCTAATATATTGCTTAAAATATATCAGATAAAATATTATAATTAACTCCATCCTATATTAAATGTTTTTAAAACTATATATAGCTCAGTACTAGGCAAAATCCTGACTACATATATTTATAAGAACAGAGAAGATTTGTGGCAAAATTTTGTGGCACTGAAAGTGTGGGGGTAAGTTGTTAAGAATAGCAGATGTACTGGTCTATTGGCCCATGGCATTGTCAAATCAACACTAAATGCTGGCCAGTTTTTCTGCTGTTCTTCTGTGCTGCTATGGGTTTGGAGTATACACAGCCTTTGCCATGCCTAGACCTCAAGTGAACTCAGGAAAATGTCAGGAATAGGACCAGTGTCAGCAACCAGAAAGGCAAAACATTAGCATTTCTGGGCATCCTTCAAAACAGGCCAGATTTTATATTTTAGAAGCATGGCAGATGCCTTTTTAATTCCAAGCAATGGGGAGCACATATTGACTGCTCCAAGCAAAGTCTGAGGAAAATTAGTTACGCCTGTTGAGAAGCAACATGGAAGGAGAAAATTCATATTTTTACAATAAGAATTTTGCCCTCTTGCATTAATTGTCCCATGGTTCTGCAGTCACTGTTGATGTAAGTTATAGATTACTGGATCATTGCTGAATAGTGGAGTATTTTTGTTTGTTTGCTGGCTGGCTGGCTTATTTGATTTCAGTGAAATACAAATGCACCCCCCCTCATGCGCTAGTTTTGAAATAGCCAATTTGTCTAAAACAAGGGCCAACTTGGTGATGTATAATGAGCTGGAGGGCTGCAGCTAATTTGCTTGTTTTATGCTTGCATAGTTTTCATGGATATGCTTTGCACCAGGCTGTGGCAGAGGGACGTGTTGTGTTTCATCTGTGATGCCACATGGACCCTGGGTTTTTGTGTTGGTGCTTTTTGTGGTGGTGCATTGTAAAGGAACTGCTTGTCACAATGTTATCTGTTTTGGTAGTACATCTTAAACTGCATGCTGCAAGAGAACAATTTATATTATGTGAGGAGTTAATTCAATAATTAAAGGAGGACTATGGTTTTACTCCACAAAAGGCAAGGGAGACACATTTGGGATGACCAGATGCAAAGAAGACACGACAAACTGTCCCATTTGAAATACCATCTTCTACACAACTATTATCATTGTAGGGGCCCTGTCCTCTTTTTAAACCAGGCAGAACAGGACAGAGGTCTCAGTGGTTACTTACTCTGCTGCTATAGCCCCAACTCTATGCATATTTACTCAGAATTTTTCACTCAGTTGAATTTGGCTTACTCCCAGGGCCAGCTCAAGTCATTCTGCTGCCTGAGTCAAAGGACAAGATGGTACCTGTAGTATCTCTTGGGCTTGGAAAGGGTACTCACTGTGTGAAGAAACCTTGTAACAGGTCTGCCATGGTACCAGGAAGCAACAGGAGCCAGGAAAACTTCAGTAGCTATATCTATTGCTGTGCAGCAGATCAACAACTCAGCATAGCAGCTAGGTAAGCTTCAGCATAGCATAGCAGCTTCAGAGATAAGACTAAGGCCCTCTCAGCACCTCCTCAACTTCAGACACTTAAGCTGACCAATAAGTTGAACACTGATGAAGGGACAGTATCTTCCACTGCATTTGAGGGGACCAGGCCAGCTTAGGGGATGTAGGAAAGCCAATTTCTTAGGTATTTTGGCTGATGGCTCAACAGATAGGTTGACTGTGGCATCTGAGATTATTTACTTTATTTGGAGGTGAAGTGAAGTGTACTTACTGCGAAACAGAGTTGCTTTGGAGAAACAGAACTGTTGTGGGGAAAACAACCTTTAAACTGGTGCATATTATGTATAATAGAATATTTTTGAAATAAAAGAGCTTGTTGGAGGTTCTAGCAGGGGAGCGCAGCTATTGTATACCCTTGGCCGAAGAACGGTACACTCCTGCTACCTGGGATGGTCATCCTCTTCCACTAAACGCACGGCATTGGGAGGGACACACATGGAATGGTGCAGGAGGAAAGGGACATCCGCCTAGCCAGCCAGATCAGCCTGGCAATCGATGGGGTGGCAGATGTCGCAGCCAGATCACCCTCACCGTCCGTACAGGAAAGATGTCTCACCCTGGCGGAGAAGGTCCTTATGGTTTCTTAGCGATGTAAACACTTCAGTGACTCATAAAGTCACCCTTTTTGCTTTGGCAGCCAAAAAGATCAGAAAGAAGACCCTAGACAATATAGCAGTGAACTGTAAGGGAGATGCAGAGATCTAAATAGAGACCATTATTTGTGGTGCAACACCCCTTTTGCTTGTATTTATTTTTTTATTCAGATTTGTACTGCTACTAGCCTTTATCGGCATAAGTTAAAACAATAAAATCATAAAAAGTCATCCAAATACATTGATAATCCAAACACATACAATATATAAAAGACTAGATAGTCACCACTGAACAAATCAGGCAACTTTAGATTTAGCTTGACAGGGGACCTCCGGGGTGGCGCCATCGGTAATGGCGGATTCCCTCTGATCCGGAGGGACTGTCTCCACGGAAAACGGGTCTGTTCCGCTACGGCGAAGCGGGGACCCTTTAAAAAATCACAGGCGGATGAAGCCTGTGACCATGGGACTCGGCGGGCACCATTTGCGCCCCCCCCCAATTCGTAAAGGAACCCAATTACGGGCTCCGGAGCGAAAAGGGGCTAGTGGCGCGGTGCTGAGAGTCAACTGCTTCTTCCGTGGAGCGAAGCCGCACAGCCGTTGCCGGAGAGCGCTACCTTTTTCCTGGGACAATTTGGCTACAAAAACAACTACCCGTGAGCAGATCAAATTTGGACAATTGGACTTTAAACAACGATCTATGAGTAGAACGGAAAATTGGATTAAGAAATTCCTCTTAATTTGGCACTGAAGCGGGAAGGTCTAAACAGGAAGTCAGCCTTCCGTTTCTTGTAGATAGATTAAAGCAAAGACATGGCAAACTAGAGTTTAGAAAATTGTTTGTAAAGGATCAACTTTCCTCATCTAAAACTACTGAACCCCCTTCGGAAGCAGGAGAAGAGGGGGGATTTTTTCTGGATTGTTTAAACCTGCAGAAGAGAGTGTAAAGAAAAGTAATTTTCCACCGTCTTGAACCTGGGAGCAGGGTGTCAGGACAGACGTTTTTGGGAAGTTCATTGACTATAGACAAATGTTTTTGACAGACAGCTAAAAGAAGAGAAACATAGTGATTCCATTGTTCTCTTTCGCATTTTAAAGGAACAAATACTGACAAAATATCTGAAAAAGGAAACTTTGTTGTTAGATCTGCTGTTAAAAAAAAGAAAAGAAAAGAGATTGATACAAATAGAAGTTCTTCCCCTAGAGGGAGCTTGTGAAACTGTTATTAAACTTGAACTGGGGAGCTTCGCAGCTGCAAACAGATTAAGATCGTGGGAACAGACTTCTGACCTTGCATAACAATGTATTCAGAGGCTCTGGTGCGTGCTTTCTGCAAGACAAGTGCTTTATTGGAACAGTTACATGAGAAGACGGATTTGATGACAGTTGCGATCAGAAATTTTAGACAGGTAGTGGGTATCTATATAGAACCCACCCAGGAATCAACTCAGGAGTGTGCTCTGACAGATCAGATGAGGGAGGAGGTTGTTGTTGGACCTCGGGTGGCAGAGATGGAGGGAGCTGTGGCCCAGCAGGAACGTGAGTTGTTGGATTTGACAAATGAACTTGGAAAAAGCCAGATTTGGAGAGAGAGTTTTGTTGGGCTTGGAGATGGGGGGCTGGATAGACCCCCCTATGCAGGGATGTCTTGACTTTTCAAGTCTGGCAATGGGCCGTGAGGAGTTTGGGGTTGTGGGGGTCCTCAACTCTGGAGGGACCTTGAAACATGCTTTTAAATACCATATGGAGTTCAGTGTGGACTATGGAAAAGGGGCTGATCTGTCGAGAAGGGACAAAAATACTGTTAAGTTGGAGTTTCCACGAGTGAAAGGACCAGGAGACAAAGTAAAGTACAGGTATAAATATGAAGAAGATCTGCGGAAGGGACATGGAAGAGACTTAAGGGCCTCGGACATAAGATTACCAGGTTAATGAACTAGATGGATGGGACAGAAAGGACTGACAAAACCCGGGACCAGGAGGAAGAGACGTTGGATGAAGATTGGAAGAAAGTTTTAAAATTTTTTTATTTAGGATTGTTTTGTAAAATTAATGAGTATTAGAAAAATGTTGGAACGAAACTATTTGGCTTTAGTAGAAATGTTAAAAAGAACTATGCAAGAATATGTTATGGTTAGGAGAAATTGGTATAAACAAGATTTAAGTTTTAAGTTTTAGGGTCTTTTATAGTAAGATAAGGTTAAAATAGATTAAGGTAATTTAATGACAGAATATTATGAAAAATGGGAAGGATTTGCTGTGATAATAACTGGAATACAAAAAAGGGAGGTGTGAGGAGGTCGATGAAATAAGGCAATGAAAGTTAAGGATTTGGGAATATTGGATCTGTTTTTAAATGTTTGTGGTTTATTTTTGTTTTTTGGATTTTGATGTGTTATGTGGGGTTTTTTTTGTTTCTTTTTGATTTTTATCGATTTGTATTGTTTGACTGCTGTTTGTTTTTCCCTTGCTTTTTTTTCTTCTTTGTCTCTTTGTTTTTTTCTGTAATTTTAAAATGCTTAATAAATATCATTTAAAAAAAAAGAAGATTTAGCTTGACAGATCTTGGCTAAGTACCCTGAAACCATCTTGGTAGTTTTGGGAGTATCATCTCTCAACAAATATTGGATTACAGACTGTTTGTAAATCACTAGGGAGTCACTAGGAGATCTCTGTGAAGGGTGTCGAGAAGAGGGCAATCCAAAATTATGTGATGTATCTGGTGTTTTCTTATTAAAGGAACAGAATCTGTCCTGGAAGGGGTTTTCCCCGAAACCTTCCAAACAAAACATTTGAGGGGAATGCATTTAGACAAACTAGCATAAAAGCTCTGTGATTTGATGGAGTATCTACGGTAAATTATAAGAGTAATTAGGCATTACTCCATGGTGGGGCTGCAATCCTAAGTAAGCAGATGAACATACAAGAGGCTGGGAGGGGTACAGTTTTTGGATTTCATGATCTAGCAGCCTCTGTTTGATGAGAGAGAAGATTTGTGAGTCATCCAATAGAAGAAGGGAATCTACTGCAACCCCTGTTTATCTGAGTTTGAGGGTAATATCATAAAACCATGTAGAATTATGTGTATCTCTCAATTAAGAAGTTAGTAAACTTTCCGGGTCTGTATTAAAATGATTTTTTAGCCAGTATTTGAAAGTCATAATCCAGCTCCTAGATTCTAGGAGATGCTTCCCTAACTCTGCACACATAGCCAGATAGAAGACACGTTTTGGAGCTCCTAGAATTTGTCAGAAGAAGGATGCCTGTATGCCCTCAACTTTGTTGTTAAAGTTAGTTATCCATAAGGGAATCCCATAAAGGAGTTGCCAAACAGTTTTTGCGCTATAGGCCCTAACCCCTGCAGGCACATTCTGATTAACATTGAGAAATTAGAATTGTTTAATTCATGCTGCAGAGCATTTAACTAGGTTGATTATTCTGTTACAATGGGTCACCCATTTTAGATTGTAATAAAAGATGATCCCTAAGAATTTAAAGCTTTTAATTTGTTTGATTTCTTGATCACCAATGCACCATTTAGATGGATGCCAACTCTTTGAAAATACCAAGATCTTGGATTTTGAGTAATTAATTGCTAGTTGATTTCCTTGACAGTAATGAAAGAATTCTTTTAGATACCTTTGGAGCCCAACTCTGGTGCAAGAGAGGAGGACAGTGTCATCCGCATGTAAAAGTATGGCAACTGCCTTAGATCCTAACCTAGGAGGGTGGCCATTCACAATGAATAGATGTTGTTTCATATCATTCAAAAATAAATTAAGTAGTTGTGGGGAAGAATACAGCCTTGTTTGACTCCTTTAGTAGTTGTAAAGCTGAGTGATAAATGGCCGTCTGGGGAGATCTTCACCTGCCACACAGTGCAGCTTTTTTGTCAAGAAAAGTAGTTGGGGTTCTAGTTCAATAGCATTCAGTTTCTCCCATAACAGCCCTCTGGGTATCAAGTCAAAAGCACTTTTCAGATCAATAAAGGCCACATGTAACTTTCCCCTTTTGGATTCATATATTTATCTGCTAGAAAGGCAAGTGAAAGACAGTGATCAATAGTTGATTTCTGTTTTGTAAATCCAATCTATTCAGGGCCAATAATTCTATTCATTTTAATCCAATCCAATAGATAGCGCTCTAAATGTTTAGAATAGAGTTTACTTATAGTGGACAGGAGACTAGTAGGGCGCTAATTACATGGCTGCTCAGGATCGCCTTCTTTTCTAATAAATTGGGATAATTACAGAAGCTAACCATGATTTGGTAAAAGGTTAGCAAGTGATGATGCCCACCACTTTTCAGAATCTCAGCAGAAATCCCATCACAGCCAGGGGTCTTACCGGGTTTTAGTTCTGCAATAAGTTCCATAGTTTTGTTTGAGCTTACCGGGGGCCAGTTTGGTATATTAGAAGGGAAAGGCTCATCAGCATTTGGAAGAAAGCAGGGTAAGCTGTTGAATATTTTAAAATAGTCCACCCAGGTTTGGGAGGGAATAGTAGGTACAGTTAAAAGAGAGGTAGCCAGAGGTTATTTGCCAGATGGTTATGAATGTTCCTTTTTATTGCATTTATTAAGTGGGTCCATTTTTTCCGATGGTATATTATCTTTTTCTTAGCAATAAGTTCATTATATGAACTTCCTTCATATAAAATAGGTTTTTTATCACCCTTTTTGCGAAGGTCTCTGAACGATATTCTGAGCAATCTTTTCTCTGTATAACATTCCTGGTCAAGGGGAGGGATTAGAGAGGGTAACAGATGCATGCTTAGCTATTGTACCACAGTAGTCTATTGCTGTTATTACTACCTTAATAGAATGTGAGTTAGTAAGGGTTGTTCTCAAATGTAACATTTTGTCCAAGTCCAGGAATTTGGCGATCACCCCTTAGAACTGCAGGGACCATTATTCTAATCCTTTTCAGAATATTATAAGAGGCCTGATCTGAGTTACCAGGCTTCAAGGTCTTATTTGCTGGGTCGCATTTTATAGTCAGAAGTAAGTCTGTACGGACGCCAATAAAAAAGAAGTTAACATCAGAGTGTAGATTTAGAGAACAGATGCAGTAATCAACTACACTCTGACCCCTGGACGAGATGAAAGTAAACTTATCATCACCAGGAATGTTATTCAGTCCGTTTAAGATAACTACATTATGGGCAATTCAAAATTCCATAAGTTTTAACCCCACTCTGTTAGTTAAATCTATCCTTAGAGGAGCGGTGAATAGACAGTGGGGTAGGTATTATATATATTCCTTCAAAACCCAATTGGGATACAATATTTTGGTGGTTGGTCCCAATTTGCGCATTTAAATTGGCCATAATAATAAATTGGGTAGATGGAAATTTTTTGGATAGAGAGAACATAACATCTGACAACTTGTCCCAATTAGCAGTTAGAAACATCTCATCTTCTGAGGGAGGTAGACATTTACCAAAATTTTAAAAAGGAAAGGTAAAGGACCCCTGACAGTTAAGTCCAGTCGCGAACGATTCTGGGGTTGCGGCGCTCATCTAACTTAACTGGCTGAGGGAGCCAGCGTTTGCCCGCAGACAGTTTTTCCGGGTCATGTGGCCAGCATGACTAAGCCGCTTCTGGCAAAACCAGAACAGCGCACGGAAACGCCGTTTACCTTCCCGCCGGAGCGGTACCTATTTATCTACTTGCACTTTGACGTGCTTTCAAACTGCTAGGTTGGCAGGAGCTGGGAGTGAGCAATGGGAGCTCACCCCTTTGTGGGGATTTGAACCACCGACCTTCTGATCAGCAAGCCCCAGGCTCAGTAGTTTACACCACAGCGCCACCTGCACCACCAAAATTACCAGTTGGTTATTCATAGTTATTAGGTAAGCTTGGGCTAATGGAGGATAAGTGCCAAGAGGAGTTTTTTTGAATGGCAGACAAGATCTGATTAAGATCAATAGGCCAGCTTTGTGAATAATTGTCTATGAGCCTGTGAAGAATTGTCTATGAGCAGGTAAGTTATATGAAGAGAATCCGGCAATGGGGAAACTCAGCCAGATGGGTGGGGTATAAATAATAAATTATTATTATTATTACCTCAGTCGCTAATCAGGTTTCTTGAAGTAATATACAGTCGAAGCTTTTAAGATAGTCTATGAAGTCCAGGTCACTGGCTCCCCCCCAGTCCAGCAGTGTTTTAGGAGATGAGGCAAAGAATTCCAGTAGGGGCAACTGCTGATTGCCAATCAGGTTCTACAGTTTGATCCAAAGGTCTACGACTGTCCTGAGGGACATAGTTATTTATTTGAGGGGCGCTAGGGAGGGTTGGGGTAAGTTCCATATCCTCTGAATTCCGGTTTATCAGTGGGGTTTGCATTTTACAGTTCAGCTTCGGGGATTCTTGGTTTTCAAGGAATAAAAACTTGGCACCATTGCTTTCACTAGTTTGATTTCCCTCAATTATTGGGGGTGGTCAGTTAGGTGTATTATCTTTAGATCTGATAAAGATGTTGTTCTTTGAAAGGGCACTGCTGAGATGTTCCATTTAATATATGAGTCACAGATTGGTTGAATCATAGATGGCTTTAGAGGGTTTGGAGATTTTTCTTTACTCGTGGGTAGGCTTTCCTTTAACAGGTCGTGTTTTGCTATAATTCTCTGCTACTCCTGCTTAGAAAAGGTCTGTGAAGGTTCTTGGAGATTTTCTTCCAGGATCTTATTTTCCAATGGCATGTTTATACCCAGGCCTGGGTCATCTGGGAGCAGCAACCTTTGGGCAAATTTTATAGAACTCACCTGTTAGTAGTTTCTGGAGGGTCCTCCTCCTTTTTACTTTGTATGTTATTATTTGATAACAGATTTATCTGGGCTTGCACTGTACCATCGTCCATCATATCTCTGGGTTCGACTTTCCTGGGACTTGCTCTCCCCTTTCCCCTTTTTATCTCTTTTATCACTTGCGACTTAAATTCCTTTAATTTTAATTTTAAGCCCATTGCTTCTTCTTTGTTGCACAATTTAAGCCCTGTTAAACAGCTTCTCAAAAAATCTAGCCTTTCCAAGATTTCTATTTGGGCCATGGCTGGCAATGTCCAATACTGACACATTAAGGCTTTCTCTTCTGAAGTAAAAAAAAAAAAAAATCCACTTGATAGCGGAGTATCATGATCATGTATAGGTGGTATCTTCCATTCTGGTTTTGATGTCTTTTGTTTATAATAAAGGGGCAAGGATTCTTGGGTCCAGTTCAAATCTATAAGGTTTTCATCACTGTTTGGTTTCAGAGAATCTTTATCTTTGTAATGGACAGCCCACCAGGAGGAGAGGTCACTGGGGCCTGGTTTTTGAAAAGTCTTATAATTTCTAGCCTGTCTTTTATGAAAAACTCACTGATTTTATAAATAATGTTGGCTAGATCTGGATCCTTAAAGTTAAACCACTGCCTGTGCCCTAAAACTGTCATGCTATAGATATTCTATGAAGACAATATCGTTGGGCCTCATTGCTCCTGGTAAGGTCTTATTTAGAATAAGCAGGAGATGTGTTATACTTTCTGCCTGGGTGAGGAGGCTTTTCAGTTTGGAATAATTTGCGATAACTAGTTTTTGTGGACTCATCACCAAATTCCACCCTTTTTCCTAATGAAAGTCATGTTGGACTTCTGGGTAATCAGTTATTGGGTCAAGTTCAATTTTGTGGATAGTATCCTCTGTTCCCCTTGTTCCCAGGTGCTTTCCCTCCTGTAGTCAGAGCAGCAAGCTCAACTGAAGTATCTGTTTTATTTTCCTCTGTCTGATTTTCCGTCCCTAGCATTTGCTGTGGTTTAGCAAGATTTGCTGCTGTCGTCTTCCTTTTCCCTTTTTTCCCATGAGCTTTTGATGTAGGCTTATTTGTGTCCAGAGTGGAAACCGTTGGTATCAACTTGTAAGCTTCTGTAATAGATTTTTATGTGCACAATGAGTTTTCTTTTGCTTCTTAAAGTTTTTAATATTTTTACTTTTATTCAGCGCTTTAGATTTTTTTCTTATACAGTCTTTTGGTGACATCTTTAGCATTTGCCTTTGTAGTTTCATTGATTACCAACTGGGTTTGTTTAGATGTCCTTTCAATAACTTTTGACTCTAAAGCTCTCTCTTGAATTGTAAAAATTTCCACTAATGTTGTAAGCAGCCCAATGCTTACTGTAAGAAGGTTTTTGATGAGGGTTAATTCTGAGCAAACCATATGAAGCTGATCCTGGAGTTGAGTGTCCTCTGTTTGTGGCTAATACAATAAAGTTATTTGGACTGGATAGAAATAGAAGAAAGGTGGGGTGGAATTGTATGATCTTTTAAGTGCAAGGGATGCCAGTATAACCTATAAAAGTTTTATAATTCAAAGTACAAGTAGTCAGTGTTATTTGCACTTTTTTTTTTTTGCTGGAAGTGAAAAATGAAATAAGTGCCTTTTCTTAGGGAAACCTAAGAACATTTGGAATTCTCCATATTCTGACAAAAGCTGCAGAATCTCAGCCGCCTGTGCCCTAGACCATTTATATTTTCCTCCTCAAATGGAATTTCACTACTTATGATTATCTTCATATACATTCATGGAAAGTGCTGATTCTGGCAATTTGTTGTGTTCAAGATATTTCATTTCACACATCAAGTACTGATAACATTTCCCCCCAGGACCCAGGGATGTTTCCAAGGAGCTAGTCCATACTTTTGACAGTACAGTGGTACCTCGGGTTACAAATGCTTTGGGTTACAAACACTTCAGGTTACAGACTCCGCTAACCTGGAAGTAGTACCTCGGGTTAAGAACTTTACTTCAGGATGAGAACAGAAATCATGCGGTGGCGACATGGCGGTGGCGGGAGGCCCCATTAGCTAAAGTGGTTAATAACAGTTTCAGGTTAAGAACGGACCTCCAGAACAGATTAAGTTCTTAACCAGAGGTACCACTGTATTTGTTGGCTTGCAGTATAGTCTGAGGCGATTTCCTTGTTTTTGCCTTCTTTGTGCGCTTTTGTAATCGTAGTTTCTAAAAAAGCCGCAGGTTTTCCGCAGGTGGATTAGAGTGCTGCGTTCAGAAATAGCCAACAGTGCAGGCAGTGGGAGAACTGCAACAGTTTTGGTTCTGTCCCTTGTATTTCTTTTCTCGCTGCCAGGAAGCACCAGAAGATGGCATGGTTTATACAGAGGCATGCTCGATCGAGAGCAAGAGGCATTAAGAGTTTGTGGAGATGCTATTAATAACGCTGAGATGCTGTTTAAACACTTTGCTATAAAGAAGAGAGGAGACAAGCAATATTTTAAGCCTTATCTCTTCTTTACGCTGGCAAAACACAGCTGCACTGTCCTTTTTGCCTCCCCCCCCCCCGGATTTGGGTGTCATAGGAAGAGAAGGCAGTGAAAGAAACAGAGGTCTGATGTAATCAAGGTCCAACGTGAATGTAAAGGTCAGGCTGACAGAAAGGGTACTTGAGGGTAACTAGAGGAGATGGCACTTCCTCTCAAGAATTTTGACACAAGACCTGTGTATCACTTTAGAAATTTTGACACCTCTTTCTTAAAGATCCAGATCTCTCTTTCAGCCCCCTTTAAGAACAAAGAAAAGAGAGACCCTGTTAAACGCTTGGTGAAATGTTTTACTTCAAATGTTTCTTAGGTTAAGGGTCAAAATCCTGGCATCTTGAGCTTCATTTAGCTTTTTTTCATAATGTCCTCAAGGTTAAGGCAAGCATGCACTTTAAAGACCAGATTATACCCTGGTCCTTTTATGAAGCTCTAAGGGGGAAGTATCTATATTATAAAACACTAAGGGATTTTGTGATTGTGTTATCTTTTGCTGATAATCCACTGCAATGTTCCCTCTTTGTTTCCATGTCCTGGATCCAAGTAAATACTTTTGCAGGCTCTTTGGATGCCCCATGAGCTCTATCATATCTTGAGAGAGTTTCAGTCATGTTTCCCTCACCGACCATATGCAGTAAATGGTAGTTGTCATACATACATGAGTGTTTGGTTCACTCCCTAAGTTTATCAGGGGCTTTAAAGTTGCATGCATATCTTTAAATTGTACATTGCCTTGGGGGCCTTTTGGAGCCAAAAGATGACTAATAAAAATATGATGAATAAAATAATAATGAAATGTGCACCTCCTATTAAGGTATTTAAAAAATTCCACATGCAGAGGAGGAGCAGGGCTATGTGTGGCTCCATCCTGATTTTCCCAGGTTGGGGAAGAAGACCTGAAGTGAGACTGAACACCCTTAGAAGCCTGACCTTGACCTAGAACTCTGTGCAAAAGAGATGCCTAATTGCAAGGAGGCTCCTAAATTGCATTCGACCCAGTGTGCTCAGAATCTCCCTTAGGAGGTCATGGATGAAGCTGGTGGCGATGTGGACATTGGGAGCAGGGCTAGCATGTGCGTCCCTGATCCCTTTTCATGCACTGAACTTCATAGTACAGTGTTACCTCGGGCTACAGATGCTTCAGGTTACAGACTCTTCAGGTTACAGACTCTGCTACCCCAGAAATAGTAGCTCGGGTTATGAACTTTGCTTCAGGATGAGAACAGAAATCGTACTCTGGCAGCGCGGTGGCAGCAGGAGGCCCCATTAGCTAAATTGGTGCCTCAGGTTAAGAACAGACCTCCAGAACGTATTAAGTTCTTAACCCGAGGTACCACTGTATCTGAAGAGACTTTGCAACATTTTGCTGCGCAAAATACCAATGTGTCAGGAGTGCGTGCAGGAGCCAGACCCTGTGACTAGTAGGACTTTGCAGGACTGGGGCCTTCCTAAGTTTGTTCTGAAGAGGCAAGGTGCGGCCGCACAGGTGAGGCCGATTGGTAACTCGCAGCACCTGGTGGCAAGAGCCAGGAAGGGATATAAGGTCAGCATTTCCCTTCGGCTCTTTGCCACAGCAACACATTCCCTGCCTTGCTGCGTTTGGCTCCTTGACTCCTTGCTTCTTGATCCTCGGACCCCTGACTTCATGACTCCTTGCTTCTTGATCCTCGGACTCTTGACTTTGTGACTCCCAGCTCTCTGCCACTTGGACTCTTGGCTTCCTGACTCCTGGCTTCTGGATCCCCATTCCTGCTCCCACCCCGCCATCTTGTCCCCGGTCCCAACGTCGCCAGCCGGGACTTTGATTGCCCGCGAACCGGACTGTGACACAATGTGACACTGGTGACATTCCCAGATTACTGACTTAATACATAAAGTACACCTGCCATGCTCTTACCCAGTGGAACACATGCTTGTAACACCACTATTGGCTATGAAGACTCTTGGCACTATATCCTGGTAAAACTGTCCTTCATAAATAAGTATGTTTCATGCCAGTGCTGGTGATGCAAAAAGTATAAAGGTGCATGGTCTTCCTGCTCAAGGTAGGGTCATTATTATTCTACTACACCATAATCACAAAAGGCAAGGACACTGTTGGGCCCACTTCTGGTGTAGCCCCCAGGAAAAGAATGCCTGGATTCAATTTTTAGTCATCTCTGTTTACATAAAGACCCTGTACACCAGTGGAATCAGGTTTGTTCCCTCGTGGAGATTGAAGTGAAATTAAAATAATAAATTTGAAGTCCAATGTGCTACATTAATGTAGTGCTGCAGTATAAAGGAAAGCAGAACACAATTTGCCAAAGCAGGGTGAGCTTGACTGTGTTCAAATCTAGGGTATTTTATTAGCTTCTATATATTAAAAACACAGAAATATTTGAGTGCACTTCTGCTCTGAAAAAATGAAAGTATGTCTGTGAAAGCAATACCTTTTAACTTTGACTAATAAGCTGCTCTCGTCTTTACTTGAGAATCTTCAGGTTAAATTCTTGTCTTTGGAGATAATTTTAGATGAATGACCCTTTTGATAAGCTGGCTTTGGACTTTGGTGTTTCAAAATGGCAGGCCATCATTAGAGAAATGACAGCATTTCATTAGACTCCATTAAAATTAAAATGGTAGCAGCTTAAGAACATTGGAGCTACCATACTCAGTTATATAGCATTCATTGTTCATACATGTTAGCCTCTGCTTTCTAATGTAGATTAAGACTTGATGCTTGTGAGAAACATGGTGATTTTAGCCAGACACATTATTGCATGACATCATTCAGGCCCTGCATGCATGAAGTTGTCTCCCAGGACCATTTTATAGGGACATCTACCACCATGTTGTATTAATGTCTTTTGAATGTCGCAAGATAATGAATGCAACAGTTTGGTGGTATTTTTCTTTCACTGATGGAGTTCCGATGTGATGGCAAGCCATAATCTATGGCTCACATGCCCAAGCCAATTGCACTTGGTTTGCTCCTAGAAGAAACTAGCAACTACCCCTGGGTTAGCGCTATATATGATTGCGGTTTATTTTGATCCTAAAAAACCATGATTAATAGCCAAGGTTTCTTTTCCTGGCATATTGATTATGGCTTGTTGTAGTGAAACAACCCATGATCCCTGGTTTGGATGCAACAGTAAGCACTTTGTTTCCTCTGTGTGCTAGTGGGAGGGAAAAAGCACACACAGTCTTGTTTACACTTAACTCTGGTTTGCGGTGCCATGTGAATTGGACCAGTGATGATTATAAGTACACCTTTACAGTAGTAAAAGAAGTGTGCATTGTACTGAGCGAAAGGTTATTAAGGATTTGAATCCCACAAATGTACCATTGTGGCACTGCTGTCCTGTAATAATGGCACAGGAAAAGGCTGCTGAAAGGATTATCTTGGACCAGATACATGGTTCATATTTAGACCCCCCCCCTTTCCTTTGGCCGTATAAATTTCTGAGGGCACAACAAACATGTTGTAGTCTGATTTTGTTTGTTCCCATGCCTCCATAATTTATTTGAGGGAAGGTTCCTCTGTAGTCATAATGCATTGTGTCTCCCATCTCTTTCCCTTCCATCCCCAACCCCACAACAACTGGGCACTAGTCACTGATGACTGAGCATTAACTTCTACAAGAGAATTGAGCACTTAGCAGTTGCCCTACAGCAAACATAACACTGGCCATTTTTCTGCCTATGTTACATTGTGAGTAGATAAAACTTGTTCAATTGTTGGCATCCACCTGTCTTGGGAGACAATGGAGGAGTACACCTTCAATGGCTGGAGGGTCACAGTGCCTGTTGTGGCTATAGAGACCGATACAGGAGAGGCATGTTTTATTGCAGCTAGGGCAGGTGAAGGTGTCTGGTTTTGTTGCTACAGGTGCACCATGGCCTTTCTTCTCTCTGTGCTCCTCCCAGTAGTCTTCTGGTCACTGCTGTGGATATGCAGTGTAGCCTTTGTAACAGCTATAGATATAGAGTTCTTCAAAACCCAGGATGCCCATGATATGATGTGCTTTTCCTATGGCTTCACAGGGAATTACAGTCTTTTGAGAAACAAAAGTCCTATCAAGTTTCCCACCACCACCATGATGTATGCATGAAATAATATAGGAAGCTGTCTTCTACCAGATCAGAACCCTTGGTTTACCAAGCTCAGTATGCTATATGCTGATGCATAGAGGCTCCCCAAGGCATCAGGCAGAGCTTTCTCCCAGGTCTGCTATACAACATCCTTTTAATCGGAAATGCCACCGATTTCTCATAAAGTTGTCATGAGCCCCTTGATCCTGACCTGCTCAGGGCTAGGGTGGAAGTTGCTGAGGAGGAAGAGTAAGAGGAGGCGGCCAGTGGGAAACAGCCCAAGAGGGACCACCTTCCCTTGCTCTCACTGGCTCCCTGTCCTGCCCCATCCATAGAACAAAGAGTTCTCTGGCAAGAGGGGAGGTCATAGACCAGGTGGACAGGAAGCTGGACGGCTAGAGGAGGAGGAACCCAAGGGGCTGAGCCCTCCACCCCTTTGCTGAGAACTCAGTGCTGCCTCTGCCATTGACAACAGACCCAAGCCCCTCAGAGAGACACACACACCTCAAAGTGCACCAGTCTCATGGGGAGAAAGTCTTGCAAGTGAATGCACCATGTATGGCTGTCCCACCCATGAGGCAAAGTGAGGCGACTGCTTTGGGTGGCCAGATTCACAGGGGCAGCAGTTCCTGATATAGATGTTTATTCCTCCCCTATTCCTGATGTAGATCTTTGTTCACCCTTTATTTCCTGGCAGGGAGAGGGCACCATTTTTTGGTTCGCCTCAGGTGCCAAAATGTCTTGGGCTGGCCCTGGCACCATGTCTCACTTTTAAAAGCTGGTGGGACAGGTGGGACTGTTTGTCAAGACATCTTTGCAGCTTTCACCTGGTCTTGGACCCTTGTCACTGTTCTCAAACTCTCTAGCCTTGTCTCTGGAGATCTGTGCCCATAGCCTGACCTGTTGAATAAAGCTTCTTTTCTTACTAAAATATAAGAGCCTCTGTCTTGCCTTTGGGATGGGGCGAACAACAAAATCATGTGTTCTCTCACTGAAGTGTTACTCTACCAGAATAACAGATGTGGAACAAAGTCTTTTGACTTCTTGTTTTGGCTCAGAGGATAAAAAGCTGGTGATGCAACTAAAGATTCACCCCATAAACTCTCAACCCCACCTCCGTGGGTTCACTTAACATGCCCCCCCATGAGAACCGAATGAGTGAATGGATTTTGAAATGTTTTCTTCATCAAGGGAAATTTCTTAAATTTCTTACTGAAAAATACTCTTTGGGACTTCTCTTCCAGCTCACCTAAACAAAAGCATTGGGAACCAATTCACTTGCACAGCTGTCTTCTTTCTTTCTTTCTTTTTGGCTTTCTACAGCTGTTTTTGATCCCCTCTATTATGTTTTCTGATATACCTGCATTGTCTACAGTCTTGGCAGGGACAGCTGTTAGTGCATAAACATTTATGGATATTACTGAACCAGCAGTAAGTCTGTTGTCCCCATGTGCCCGTGCTAGGATGTATATTAGACCCTAAAGGTTTGCTAGGTCAAAATTAATTAAGTTCTAGTTAGCTTCTCCATAGCTAGGATCTGTATTCCTGATCCAGTAAGCTGCTCCTTCAGAACATTGACTCTTGTTATCTGACTACTAGAATCAAAGGTTTTAGAATGAATATTTTTGGCCTGTATTTGATGTCTGATTCTTGTTTCAAAGAGCAGAAACTAGCCAGTGTATAAATAAATAGTAATATAAAGTGGAAAACGAGGCATTCTTGTTATGAGCAGTTTTGGGAAACATTTTAAGAAAAAAACAACCTGTCATAATGTAGCAGTTGCAGAAAGATAAATATTGTATTTATAATTTTATAAAATGTGCAGAAGCTACTGCCTTTCTGTATATGGCAATATACAATATGATAATTTGTTTTGGAAATATATATGCTAGTGGTTTTCAACTGGTGTGCTGAGGTGCCCTGGGGTGCCTTGGATGAAGGCAGGCATGGGTTGATGGCTCCGTTGCTGCGTAATATGACTGTTGTTTCTGAAAAGGCCCCTGCTTGGTGCAAACTGCTGCCCAAACCACCCTCTGTCTTGCAAGGAGCTCTTGCGGCATGGAAAAATTATTTATTTATTGCTTCCCTATGACTGATTTTTTAAATTTATGATCCAGTGTATGGTAAGAGTGAGCCCTGTGCATCTTAGTCTGAGTAAATATAGGTATAGGGCCATGCTGGGAACTTTCCACAGGGGAGCAGCAGAAAGAATGTAGTTGGTCAAGGGAGCCGTGGACTCAAAATGGTTGAAAACCCTCAAATATGCACTTACAGATTCTGTCTCTGTGTTCTTATTTGCGAAGAGTGGCTGGGGCATTTCAGTTAGATGGGCAAGGTACAAATAATAAAATTATCAATAATATTATTCTCACTACCCACTGCACAGCAGAAATTTGCCAAGCAATAGACAAATCACAAAAGTAACTCACATGTCAAAGCTCAGCTGGTTATAACAGAACCTTTTCGGTGGTGGCACCCATCTTCTGATATTCCTTTCCTAGAGAATTAAGAGTAGCCTCTCCTGCATATCTTCAGCTTCAGTTAGCTCTTTGGTCCAGCACATTTGGTGATGTTTGACAAAGAGACTGCTGATTTGTATACTTCTTCCCCCCCCCCTGCTATTTTGAAGACTGTTTTTAAAAAATGGTTTTAAACTTTTTTGTACATTTTTTTGTTTAGAGCATGCACTGGGTTGGAAAGGCAAACAAAGGTGTTCTGAATAGAGCAAATAGATAAACGAAAGGCAAGGAAGGACTCCATAGTGCTACGGTTGTGTAGCATGAACACTGTGGTGTGTGAAACAATGCTATTTGCCTGTGAACTGCTGCAGCTGGAAATTCATGCCGCAGGAGTTCTTCTTTGCCGACATGCTTGCAGGATGCTCTGCGATGCTTCCCACTGGCCCCTTTAATGTTTTACATAAGGTATTTCCATTTGGTTGCATTCTTTCACACTTGATGTTCCTGCGACACTCGGTTGGAGTAAAAGGCATTTGCAATGTGTAATGGTAACCGAAAGTTCAGTCATAATGTGGATTAGTACATGAGGAGCATGATTAAATATTGAAGCCAAGAATGTAATCCCTTGTCTCTTTTCTACAAATAAAATGGTCATGTATGTATGGGGAAGAATAATCCATCAACACTTTAAATTACCATGTCCCATAGGCTTGGCACTGAGGCAGACAATTCTACACAATATTTCTAGGTGTTAGATTTTTCACTTGACAGGTATCCAGTGAGGAAATTCACATAAAATGTAACTTTGACTGTCTGACAGTTTTTCTGGATGGGGGAAGGTGGGTATTATTTGTGGATTGACCATTATGGAAAGACTTGTTGGCAAATTGTTCCTGGACTCTACCACTTTAGACTGGGAGAGAGAAATGGCAAGCTGTCTCTCCCTATGAAAAAAGAATTATCCATACATCCAGAACTAGCATACTGAATATAAGAGGGGAGGAGACCTCTCTCCCCCTACCTCCCCACGTGTGTGTGTGTGTGTGTGTGTGTGTGTGTTCCCCCCCAAGAAAAATGTTTAGGGGTACTCTCATTTTGACTCAAGAAAATCACCATTTTATGGTTCAAATCAGGAAAAATACAGTAAATGGACAAAAGTGCAAAGATTCACAAAATGGTTAGGGGTATGTGTACCCCTGCATCCCCCCAGAAAAAAGCACTGTGTACACACACACACACACACACACACACTTGATAAGGCCTGGCATACCCATGAGGCAGACCCCACCACCTCTGCTGCCAGTGGAGAAGTGGTGCCAGAATCAGCACAGATTTCCAGTAAGAACTTGTGAGATTTCACAAAACACATGAGCTCTCATGAGATTTCGGTAAGAGGATCTTGCAGGAAATTGGCACCCAAGCCGGCATTGCTTCTCCACCAGCAAAATGCCACCCCTATACTTGGAGATCAAATACCAAGCAGTTAATATGTTAAGACTATGATGAGGAGGTCTAAATATCTAAGGTTTTGAGATTTGGGTAGGGAAGGGACCTGTGTATTAATTGCCACAAAACCCTGTTAGTTGTTGTGCAGGAGATATTTTTAAATGTAGTCTTCATGCAGGCACATGTTTATCCATTTAAAAGGCTGGGGACAGAAAAAATGGGGGTGAAGCAGGGCGATTCAGAACTGAATTGTGTGAGTGAATCCTTAAGTGTGTTAATAGATTTGGGTATCCACCAGATCTGATATTTGAATCAACCTAATTCAAACCTATTGAGGTCTTGCCTGAAGCCCTACTGTAATGAATTCAGATTTTGATAATCTCAGTGCTAAGGATAAACGAAGGAATGTGCTCAATTGATTGAATCAATAAAACATGTATCTAGTACATGCTCAAAGCATTCTGTATACATTATCTCAGCCACTGTAGTCAGCTAGTACTATTTTGCCCATTGTGCAAATGGGTGACTGAGGCTGAAAGAATAGTCCTTTGACTAAGGGTACCTAGGAAGCTTATGGCTGAGGTCAAAGTTGACCTGGGGAGTTTATAGTTCCCCCTTCCTAGTCACTGCACTACACAAGCTCTCTCTTGTTTACAGTGGTACCTTGGGTTACATACGCTTCAGGTTACAGACGCTTCAGGTTACATATGCTTCAGGTTACAGGCTCCGCTAACCCAGAAATCGTACCTTGGGTTAAGAACTTTGCTTCAGGATGAGAACAGAAATGGCGTGGTGGCAGCGGGAAGCCCCATTAGCTAAAGTGGTACCTCAGGTTAAGAACAGTTTCTGGTTAAGAATGGACCTCCAGAATGAATTAAGTTCTTAACCTGAGGTACCACTGTATTTTTAGTGTTTTCATTCTTTTTGAAAAATATTGTTCACATATGCATTTTTAGCTATGATAAATCAAAGACGCATGATAGAATATGAACTGGCTATCGTTGCATTTTTAATATTTTGTTGGGAGCCACCCAGAGTGGCCAGGGCAAACTCAGACAGATGGGCGGCATATAAATAATACATTTATTATTATTTATTGTCATATGTTACACAAAAGGTAGCTATTAATTCAGGACATTTAGGCTGCCATCCTTTAAACCATCGGTAGGCAAACTAAGGCTCGGGGGCTGGATTTGGCCCAATTGCCTTCTCAATCTGGCCCGTGGATGGTCCGGGAATCAGTGTGTTTTTACATGAGTAGAATGTGTCCTTTTCTATTTAAAATGCATCTCTGGGTTATTTGTGTGGCACAGGAATTCATTCATTCCCGCCCCCCCCCCAAATATAGTCCAGCCCCCCACAAGGTCTGAGGGACAGTGGACCAGCCCCCTGCTGAAAAAGTTTGCTGACCCCTGCTTTAAACATTTACTTGAGAATAAGTTCCATTGAACTTAAAGGGGCTTAACGTTTGATCAGACATGGATAGGATTGCACTGTTAGTCTACTCCTTAAGTTTTATCATAATCAGATTGTCATGATCAGCATGAAACACCATGGGTGAATCTCAAAAGCAGTTTCTTCATTGCAAATCCTGTGTGTGTGGACTGTATCATTCCTAGAAAACAAACTACAAATTTGGAAACATCACATGGTACAGCTTCTTCTGAAGCTAAGGCTACAGGTAAGGCATTCATGTTTGCATGCTCCCAAGATCAAAACCTATTTGTCTGTGTAAGGTAGCACATCAGGGAGAAATGCTTCCACCACTGGAGTTGCCACCGCCCTAAGGGCAGGAAGGTCATTTTAGGTTTGGGTGGGTGTAACAAGAAGTCTGTGGAATACCTAGAAGCAGTGACTGAAGACAAGAGCCTTGCCCTAGTTTTTGTCTCTACGCACCTGTTTTTTAAATGAAAATGGGAACTCCATTCCACGGTCATTTATTTATTTATCAAAACTGATATTGATAAGCTGATTTTCAGTAAATTTGTCTAATCTTTTTAAAATAAACTGGCAGGCACCACTATATAAAATTCCATCACCTTATTAGGTTTTATGTGGAAAATTACTTCCCATTGTCTGTTTGAGCCAATTGGTTTGATTGGACTTTCCATGTTCTTCTCTTATAAGAGATGAAAAAAAAATTGTCTCTCTTTCCAGTCTCTTCACACCGCTCAGTATGTTGGGACTACAAAAAATATATATGTGCGGTTGTTTGCTTTGCTTGTCAAACTAAAACATTTGGGAACCCAGTGGGACCTGCAGTGGCATTTCCTACAAATTCTGCCACTGTGTGAAATAAACAGAGAAAGCCCACAACCCCCCCAGGCAGCAGTGGGGGGGCGGGGAAGCGAGACTAGAAGCGTGCTTCTTAAAGCCTTGCTGAAAAGTTTATTTGAAAGCAGTATGGCAAGGTGAGATGGTTTGATTTGATTAGCAAGTCTAAATGCATTAGCAGTAAGACAGATACTGTATTACAATTAGAGGTAATTAGTTGCACTGATTACTTCAGACCACAATATCGTTTGACAGATGCTGATCTGAGACATGGTATTAAAATAACAGGGTACTTTACCCTCGTAATGCATCTTAGTTTATTTCGTATTTGGCTAGACTTTCCTCCCACCCACCTTGCCATCATTCACTTACAATTTTTCAGTTACAGTAGCAGTGGGACCAGCTTTCGGGAAATAGAGTCCCTCATACCCTTTTTAAAACAGAGTAGCAGTCTCAGGAAGGGACAATTTTGAGCAAAGAAGCAGTGGTGTGTGTGTGTGTGTGTGTGTGTGTGTGTATGCTTGACCCTTTCCACACCTGCTATTTTTCTGCTGCAGTGCCTGTCCCCAAGTTACTCTCACAGGGATTTGAATCACATGAAAAACATCTGTGGGATGGGAAGTTGCAACAGAAAATGTCAAGTGGAGAAAGAATTAAGCATCCGCAGAGCAACCACCTCAGGTGGCAGAAGCACAAGAAGTGGTACTCTGCCCATCCCATTGCGCCTGCCACCACTGGAACCTGCCTCACCCCATTTCACTGGGGAGAGGGAGATATTACAGCACACAGAATTGCTGCTCTTCTTACCTGCCCAAAAGATCTCACTGGGTTTGCTGAGAGGGGGCATTCTGGCAGCGATGGAGTGGGGGACATTTTGCCTCAGGTGGCAAAATGGGACGGGCTGCCTGTGAGCAACCCACTCTCTACTGAGGGACTGTTGCATGCGTCTGTATGTAATGTATAGGTGGTTCCATAACAAATGTGGTTTAGCAGACGTCCTGCCACAATATGTGATTGTTCTAATGTGGACCCTGTAGAGATGGAAGACACAATCAGAATGAATGGAAGCTTTGCAAGAATGCACAGCTTCCACTCATTTTGCAACTCTTGCCCAGAAGAGGCTCCTGGAGGATTGTCAGCCAAATACTTTGGCTCTTCTAAACCATTCTGCCACTGATATACCTGGCGTCACCTGCTCTGATCCAAAGCACATAGAACTGGAAGTTACCTGGAGCCTTTCTGTTGGCAGATGAGGGGTGGGGATTAGATCCATGGAGTGAAAAGGGAATCTATTTCCCGCATCTGTACAGCACTTGACCTCCATAAAATGCTACAGGGCGTACCTTGAGTCATCTGGATTAGTAGCAGGAACATATCCAGGGGAGCAGAATTAACTGAAGTAAGATCTTACAGTAAGTTGTAGTGGGAAATAATTACCCATAGTGCAAAAATGAACAGCCCACTGAATAAAGCAGCTACTTCATTCCTAATAGTACAAATAGTCAGAATAAAAATTTAAGCCAATGCTATTTTAGGACATAAAAGCAGAAGAAAATGGAAAGGAAGTTTTAATATACACTTGATCCTATGTAAAAACTGTTCAAAGTGCAGATGTTCTAACTGTCATATCCTCCAACATTTCACAGGAGTGATATCCTCCAACATTTCACAACATTTCATAGCAGATATTTTTGTGTGTGCTTGTAATAACCCCAGTGGTGCCAACATTTTTGCATAGCATAAGAGAAAGGACGATTTTCTAGGAGCTGAATCCCACCATTCAGAAGAGGGTTGCTGTTCCAGTTTGCTGTCATTCTTTGTAGGTAGTGCTTAATTTAGACATAGTGTATTTTCAAAAAGCTTTTGACAAAGTACCTCACCAAAGACTCCTGTATATGCTAAGCAGTCAAGGAATAAGAGGAGAGGTCCTCTCATGGATCAGGAATTGGTTAGGTTGCCGGAAGCAAAAAGTAGGTATAAATGGACAGTTTTCTGAATAGAGAGAAATGGAAAGTGGAGTCCCCCAAGGAGTGGTATTGGGACCTGTGCTTTTTAACTTGTTCATAGAGATAGGAGTGAGCAGTGAGCCAGGTTTGTTGATGACACTCAGTTGTTGAGGGTTGTTAAAACAAAGTAGAGAATGTGAAGAGCTCCAAAAGGGCTTTTCCAGACTGAGTGAAAGGGAAGTAAATTGCAAGTGCAATTCAGTGTAAACAAGTGAAAGTGATGCATGTTGGAGCAAAAAATATTATTTTCATGTACACACTCATAGGGTCTGAACTGGAGGTGATGGACCAGGAGCGAGACCCTGGGGTCATGAGTAGATTACTCAATGAAGATGTCGTGGTGACTGTGAAAGAGGTGAATTCTATGCTAGGGATCATTAAGAAAATTAATGAAAATAAAACTTCCAATAACATAATGCTGTATGGTGCTTCCATACTTGGAGTACTGTGCTCAGTTCTGGTCACCTCAACACAAAAAGGATATTGTAGATATTGTATAGTTGGGAAAATGATAAAGGGGGGTGAGTGACTCCCCTATGAAGAAAGTTTTCAGCATTTAGGACTATACTAGTTAGTTTAAAGAAAAAACAAGCAGGAGGTGACATGATAGAAGACATGATATGCTTTATAAAATTATGCAAGGCATGGAGAAAGTGGATGGAGAAAAGGTTTTCTCTCTCTCTCATAACACCGAAACTCATGGACTTCCAATGGAGGAAGATTTGGAACAGATAAAAGAAAGTCCTTTTTCATGCAGCGAAGAGTCAAACTTTTGGAACGTCCTCTCGCAGGCGGCAGCTTCGTTGCTCATAACATCTTGTAAGTAATTCACCAGGGCTATGGATTCTCTCTGAAGAGAGAAAAAGAGAGAAACCGTGTAGGGTGGCGATCATTTTAAGAGAGATCCACTATTAGATATCCAGTGATTTGTCAGGCACATGTAGGTAGCTGGAGCTATGAAATGCCCATTCTTTCAAAAAGTCACTTCTCATATTGGAGATAACAATATTTAAT
The DNA here is from genome assembly GCF_964106645.2 of Podarcis pityusensis. Classification (NCBI taxonomy): domain Eukaryota; kingdom Metazoa; phylum Chordata; class Lepidosauria; order Squamata; family Lacertidae; genus Podarcis; species Podarcis pityusensis. Next base: position 97,227,295 of record NC_138032.1, on the reverse strand, counting down.
TTTTCCAACCTATGTTGCCTTCTGGCAATCATTAGGGTTGCTGTAGAGCAAATCTATTGACGACTTTGTATCTTCCTGATATATTAAACCCTGGGTACATTTCTCATGCCACACTCATAGTCTTCCATTTCTAAAGGGTGAATCCCTTTTGGTTTTAACTCTGAACTATAAACACATTAAGGGTTTGGGAAGAGAGAGAAAAATGTATTTGAAAATCATACTGTTCTTCAAGAATAAAACAATTTTGTCTATCTGTGTTCGGTTTGTGAAAAATAATCTTATTACCAGCCTTTCAGAATAAACTGAATTGATGTGCATTAATATAGACCTGTCTGGTGTCTGAACTGTCTAGAGATAGATATGCTGAATGCTTGAATTATACAAGTCAGACATGTTTGGAGGTTTCTTCAAAATGTACAGTGCATGACTTGACATACATATTTCACTTATTTGTACATAAATTATGCAGAGTTTCTTAAAAATTGTAATGAACAATGATGATGAAGTTGGAATTCTGAACATTCAGAAGTAGGTCCCATTTAGATCCAAACAAACAAATTTGGGATCACGGGTTGATTTCATTAAGGGCAGATGGTCTAGGGAGGCCATGAGCTTCCCGTTTTAATTTGATTTGCACCAAGAATAAAAAAAAGGATTTATTTTTTTACCCTTCGTTGTTGAGTGGAATTTGAATGAAACTTGCCCAACAGTTCATTGGCAGGGGGAGAGATTTCTCCAAAATTTTCAGTAGGGAGTTTCATTGTACCTTATTTAAATTTAGGAGATGGTTAAGGGTTTTCTGTCCCCCCCCCAAATTTGCTTATTTAATTTTTTTAAGCCTCCTGCACCACTTACAGTGCTTCAAAGCTCTCTCTGCACCTTCCTACCCACCACACTTTCTCAAATGATGTGAGAGTGATGCCATGTCACATTGCATTGTCTCACTTCCCAAGTCATTATAGGAAGTGCAGACCATGAGAAGCAGTGCAAAACTTTCTCCACCGCTTACTGCCAGCCTCACTTCCTAATGGGACCCAGTAAGGCAGGACTGTCCATTATGGGGCCTGTTAGATGTTGCTGGATTAAAGCTCTCACCATCCCTGACTGCTGGTCATGCTGGATTGATAAAAAATAAAATTAACATCCTAAGTTCAGGAGGCAGAAAAGAGCCTCCAGAAGTATGTAATTGTGCAGAGGGTGGTGCGTGCTGCAAGAGGTCCACGTGTGCAGTAGTGTTCCTGTTTTCATCTGTGAAGTGTTGCATAGCTGTCAACTTACAGATTTGAAAATAAGGGACCAGCAGCCTTGAAAATAAGGGACCAGCAGCCAAAATAAGGGACCTGCAACCTCACCTGTTCCAGGCACTCCAGTCTTCCTGTCCTCCTGCAGTCTGGTCAAACTCATGCTGGTAGCTTCGAGAACACTGTCCAACCAACTTTGCAACCAGAGGTTCAACTGAATAGAATCTGAATCACATGCACCAGAAGGCCTATGCAGCCTCAACTTAAGATGGCTCCCCGGCCTGGCTTTGCACTGCAAAGTTTGCAGCAGCACGTGCAACAAAATGGTGCCCAGCATTCAAAAACCCCATCAGCTTGCATTAACTAGCCACACACAAGGCATGCAAGCTCCACCCCCCAGTCGTTCTTAGACTTCTTATTGGGTGAGCAACGCAGCCAAGCAACACAGTTGGAGCCTCCCTACTCCCTGGCTGGCAGGGAGGGAGGGAGAGGAGCTGCTTCCTTTGAAATTTCAGGGACATCATTTAAGGGACATTTAAGGGACATCTATCAATAAGGGACAGCAGCGGGACATGGCGCTGGAATAAGGGACTGTCCCTTCAAATAAGGGACACTTGACAGCTATGAAGTGTTGGGTGGTTTACAGCAGAAGTGGGGAACCTGTAGCACTCCAGATGCTGTAAGACTCCAGTCGCATAGTCAATAGTCAGGGATGATGGAAGTTGTAGCCCAACCAAACCCCTGGTTCAGAGTTTTCTCTTTAGAACAACTTTCCCACCTACCAATCTCTCAGTATCCTTTCTGCCAGTCATTATTGTATCAAGGGACCTTCCGAGGGTGTTGACCAACTATTTATTGTGTGCGGCTGTTGTAGTTGTTTCGGCGTTTCATTTTACATTGCAACAGTCTTGGTTTTATTGCTTTTGTTTTTATTTTCCACCTCATGTGCTGGTGCTCATACAGTAACGAGCTATTTAGTAGATCTTGTGTATTCCAAGGTCCCCTGGAAAATGCAGTGCAACTCTGTGTTCAGAAGCAACACTTTGTGCCCTCTTGAGAGGTTGTTTGCTGGTGAAGGCTGAGCTCCCAATCAGGGATGGATGGCAGGTTTTCCCTCACTGCAACAGTGTCCCCAAAAGCAACACTGTTTTCTCTGATAGAATAAATAGCAGTCGCTCACTTAGAAGCAAAGGAGGGTGTTCAAAGAACATCATTGGGATAGGGGCTTTACATAGTTGCACCATCTGGTTGATCTCAGATAGCAACAGCTCTATCCCATCATCTGATTACCGTATTTTTCTCTCTATAACACTCACATTTTTTCTCCTAAAAAGTAAGGGGAAATTGTGCGTGTTATTGAGTGAATGTGTGGTCCCTGGAGCCAACTGGCAACCAGACTGGCAACGATCCACATGGATCCTCAGGATCTTTGCATTGGGTCACCCCAAATCCACCAACAGATCACATAGCATGTCCATGGCTACAGCCTGCACCAAAAAAATCGTGCACCCACTGTTGCCTGGGGCCACAATGGTGCAAAAACGTGGTTATAAAGCACAGATCCACATGGATTCTCAGGATTTTTGCACTGGGCTACCACAAACTCACTGTCAAATCACATAAAAAAATTCCTTCCTGTAGCACCTTAAAGACCAACTAAGTTAGTTCTTGGTATAAGCTTTCGTGTGCATGCACACTTCTTCAGATACACAGATACAAGTGTGCATGCACACGAAAGCTTATACCAAGAACTAACTTATTTGGTCTTTAAGGTGCTACAGGAAGGAATTTTTTTATTTTGACTATGGCAGACCAACACGGCTACCCATCTGTAACTGTCAAATCACATGTCTGTGGCCACAGCATGAAGCACAAAAATGATACATCCACTGTTTCATTCAGAATTTTTTCCCCTTGTTTTCCTCCTCCAAAAACTATGTGCGTGTTATGGTCAGGTGCGTGTTATAGAGCGAAAAATACGGTAGCTTCCTACCATTTTTTTAATGGTACCATTTCCTACCAGTTTATGCTTCTTTTTTGGTCACAAATGCCATAGGTGTTTACACACACACACACACACACACACACACACACAAACACCTCTAGCATCCATGCAAGCATGCAAGAGGCATTATTACAGTTCAGTGAAGCATAAAGCACGTGAGAAGAATATGGAGCAGAACCGACGCATGTTGTGACTTGGGAAGAGTATGTGGATTGGGGACAGTCCTGAGGGCCAGATAGAAAAGTTTGGAGGTCCACATTCAATCCACAGGCTTGGGGTTCCTACTGCTGCACTAGAACATGGTGTAATTTTGAGAGCTGGCATTGGTATACATTTATATTAATATATGTTCATTATCAAAATCTGTTTCCCTTATCACATGCAAATTATATTCTCATTCTTGTGATTAAGGAAAGTTGTATCTCGTAGAGTTAGCTCTCTCTGTTTTACTGGTCTCTGATGGAGTTTGACTGACATAAACCATTCTGTGCTGGAGCACCGTGAGTGCTGTTGCATCAGAAGGAAAAGTCATCCTCTGATAGAACCAGATGCAATATGAAACATGAATATGTCAGTTAATTGGGTTCATGCCTTGGAATAAGACAGAATACACCATCTAGCTTTACTGGGTATTCGTACAAGTAGAAGACTAGGTATATTAAATCTCTTGGAGCAAAAAGTGTGGTTTTGTGGTACCTGAGATGTAAGAGTGTTACTTGGGAATAATCCCCATTAAACTCAGTGGGTTTATATGTATGCCATTGGATTACTTAGAAAACTGCTTTATACAGAGTTAGAGCTCTGGTCTGTCTACCCCAGTATTGTCTACATACACCAGAAATGCAGGCTTTCTCAGCTTTACCTGGGGACTGATCTTGGGATGTTTTACATTCAAAGCATGCATTTCCTGCATGCCAAAGGTTTCATGGGAAAGGGGGAATTAATTTGAAGAAGAAAGTGGCTCCAGTGTTTACGGCAGGACCACAAAATTTATGGAAATTGCTTTGGCATCTGACATAGACCCATTGGTGCCTTTATTACAAGGCTACCATGTTTAGTGGAATCCCCAGTTACATTAACTGATTAAAACATTCTGATCAACTAAAAAGATGCCCCCAATTTATTGGTCAACAGGCTTTGAACAAAAAAATTGAACAAAAAACAATGTAAAGTGGCCGGCCCTGCCATTAGGCAGAGAGAGGTAGCTGCCTCAGGTAGCAGATGCTGAGGGGCTGGTAGTAATGGGAGGACAGGCCGCGTGTGCTGTGCAGCCTGCCATGAGTCCCCATAGCTGGTCTGCAATTTTCAGGTATGGTGAAGGACACTATCCCAGTCTACTCTGCTAAGTTTTTGTATTTGCAGTTGGGGGCAGGTAACTTGTCCTTCACCTCAGGCAGTGAAGTATCTTGTGCTTCAGGCAAGTGCTTATAAAAACTGTATTTTTACTTCAATTAGTATCTTAAAAATAGATGCTTCTAGTTGTATGAGAGAGAACAGGGAATGCCTCTTTGATGTTGCCTATAGCAACACATACATGCTTTATCTGGAAAGAAAATACATTCCCCACCCCCCCTTTAGAAACATTGTTTTCCTCATATGCCAATGTATGCAGATTCAGTTGCTTGCCTGATTGACTAAACCTTATACAACAGTATTTGTTGTTGTATATTATTTGGCTATGATTTCACTAATTACACAGCCTTATGTATTCTTCCTTTTCATGAACTATTTAAGAGAGGTGGAAATCTAAAGAGAATCCATCTCCTTTAAAAGTTACATGAGAATCATCTGTGAGCAGCTGGAATTTTAATAGTTTGGGACTACAGGGATGAAGTAACTTACCATGATCTTCCGAGTCTCCACTCAGTGCTATCTGACCTGGCTCTCTGCTCCCTCTTCCTCAGGGCTACCAGGATTGAAGTTTGTGCAATGCACACAAAGGTTCTGGGTAAAGACAAAAGGCTGTTCAGATGAACACCTAGAGAATCCCTATGTCAACCTGTTGGGAAAAAGCACCAAGGCAAAAGCCAGCTCCAGATGGCTGGAATGCAAAACAGGATGTTATGTTTTGCAGATGTACTGTTGGAGAAAAGGTGGAGCCTATTCTCTGTACTGAGCACCGGATGTTAGCTCAGTGTGTCATATGACCTGTACTGGAAGTACAGGGGAGGAGTGTGTGTCTCTTCTAATGGAGACTGAAGGGTGCAGTCACATTTCTATGTACTGTTGAGTGACAGGAATAAAACATGTAGAAAGGACTCCTGTCTGTCTCATTTCTCCTCCCTGGGAGAATGCAGGGAGGGAGAGACAAGCAGAGAAGCAGAGGGTGTGTTCTTCTCACGACTAATGAGAAGAATCGCCGGGTTTGTTTACCTAGCCTGCCGGGGTCGCAGACGGACGGTAAACACAGTATCTCGCTCAATTGCCTCGGGGGAGGCCAGGTACCTCTGCCTGTGAGCTGAAGATACTGACACAACCATCCCTAACCTGACATCCTCCAGATGTTTTGGAGTAAAGCTCCCATCAGCTCCAGCAGGGAGTCATAGCCCAACACATTTGTAGGGTCCAACTTGGGAGAGGCTGTCTTGCATGCTTACACGCATAGGCCCCTTTTACACGTATACCAAAACATAGCCTCTTGGCAGACATGGCCAATAGGTACAGGGGTGCCCAAGGGACAAGGCCAGTGGGCACAGTCTTGTTCCTGCCCTCAGCATGTGAGGGATTTATCTGAACAGAGCCAAACTGGCATTCTGTAGTGTGCTGGGAGTCATTTGAACACACATCCACTGTGAGGAATAATAATAATAATAATAATAATAATAATAATAATAATAATAGATATGCTGCCCATCTGACTTGGTTGCCCCAGCCACTCTGGGTGGCCTCCAGTAAATTAAAACACGAAACACAGTAAGATATCAAACATTAAAAACTTCCCTATATAGGCCTGCTTTCAGATAACTTCTAATAGTCAGATAGCTTTTTATCTCAACATCTGATAGGAGAGGGTTTCCACAGGGAGGGCACCACTGCCGAGAAGGCCCTCTGCCTGGTTTCCTGTAACCTCACTTCTCGCAGTAAGGAAACCACCAGAAGGCCCTCAGAGGTGGACCTCAGTGTCCAGGCTGAATGACGGGAGTTGATGCTCTTTTAGGTATGCTGGGCCGAGGCCATTTTGGGCTATAAAGGTCAGCCCCAACACTTTGAATTGTGCTCAGAAACGTACTGGGAGCCAATGTAGATCTTTTAGGACAGGTGTTCTATGGTCTCAGTGGCCACTCCTAGTCACCAGTCTGGCTGCCGCATTCTGGATTGGTTGTAGTTTCCAAGTCACCTTCATAGGTAGCCCCACATAGAGTGCATTGCAGTAGTCCAAGCGGGAGATAACCAGAGCATGCACCACTCTGGCAAGACAGTGTGCAGGCAGGAAGGACTCAGCTGGCATACCAGATGGAGCTGGTAGGCAGCTGCCCCCAAAACAGAATCAACCTGGGCCTCCATGGACAGTTATGAGTACAAAATGACTCCCAGGCTGCACACCTGGTTCTTTAGGGGCACACTTACTCCATCCAGCAGCAGGGAGTCCCCCACACCTGCCCGCCCCCTGTCCCCCAAAAACAGTACTTCTGTCTTGTCAGGATTCAACCTCAATCTGTTGACTGCAATCCACTCCCCAAACGCATCCAGTCACCCACACAGGATGTTCACCACCATCACTGGTTTTGTTTTGAATGAAAGGTAGAGCTATCATCCGCATATTGGTGAAAACCTAGCCCAAACCCCCTGGTGACCTCTTGCAGCAGTTAAGAAGCATGAGAGAGAGGACAGAGCCCTGAGGCACCCAACAAGTGAGTGCCCAGGGGTCCAAACAATCAACCCCCACTACTTTCTGGACACAACCCAGGGGGAAGGATCGGGACCACTGCATAACAATGCCCCCAACTCCCAGCTTCTCTAGATGGTTCAAAGGATACCATGGTTGATGGCATCAAAAACCACTGAGAGATCAAGCAGGACCAGGAAACAGCTTTCACCTCTGTCCCTAGCCCACCAAAGATCATTGACCAGTGTGACCAGGGTGGTTTCAATCCCATGATGGGGCCTGAATCCCGATTGGAAGGGATCCAAATGGTCCACATCCTCCAGGTGTGTCTGAAGTTGTTCCGCAACCACCTGCTCAGTCACCTTGCCCAGGAACGGAATATTTGAGAATGGACAATAATTGGCCATAGTGGCCGGGTCCAAATATGTTTTTTTAAGAATTGGGTTAATAACTGCCTCTTTAAGGGGTTCCAGGCAAACCTATCATACTTGGAATGTGTATGTATCTTAAGTCAATTTAGAAGCTGCTATCTGAATACTTCTGAGCATGGCCAAACATTTATCTTGCACGCTGAAGAAACATGCCAGTCTTTTTTTTCTTCTTGTCAGCATTATGCAAATCCCCAGCGTTGACATTAATGCCATTTTGGTTTTTATAGCATGGTGACAGCAACAGCCTGCAATATTAAATACAAATATATGTACGCAGTTACAGTAGTGATTACTGTAGATGCTCAGCTAGTCATAATATTTGTGCATGGAGTGATAAGGCACTCTGAATGATAATAGCACTAGTAGGCACTAGTTAAAGAGGCAGTAATCCTGTGTCATTGTTGAGTTCTGCACCTCTGGTTGTACTCCTGTTATTTGTTTGTCTTGTGTGTATAACATTTTGTAAGGTGAAGTAGGGTCTGGCTGGCTGTGGAAGGTAGAAACCAAGACAGTGTTGCAGATTAACTTTACTACCCTTATTGTGTAATCTTTAAATTTGGCACATTTTACAAAACCTTATTGACATTTTGTCATGAAAAAAGGAAAATATATTATCCACTTCAACATGTCAACTGAAAATAGCTGCACCTGTTCTACAAAAGGTGAAAGGCTGGACTTATTTGTTAGCAGTGGTGGAGTTGGAGCTGCTGAGGTCTCTACTGGACCCCCCCCCCCCAAGTCAGGTTGGAAGGAAGCACCTCGTGTAGGCAGGGGCAGTGGTTTGGTTACTCCCCATTCCAGCATCACCACATCATTGGAGCAATGGAAAGTAACCACATTTCTGCCCTTGGCCATTCAATCTCATTTCCAGCTTTTCTTTATTCAGTTGCAGCATATTAACACTAACACTGCACTGTAGAAGAAAGTAAGGGGCAGATGTGACTCATAAACCTGGAAAGGTAGGCCATCTAGGAGAAGGAAAACTCTGACCCTAAACCTCCACTGCCTTGTGGCTTTGCTCATCCGTGAGGAAGGCTTCTGGAGTAAACCCCAAGGAAAAAGCCATATCCACTGCCTTGTGGAACATCTTTGGGAGAAGTAAATCCTGCACAAATCCAGAGTGGAATCCCTAAGACTGGCATCTTGTAAACCTCCTTCTGGCAAGTCCTGTGGCCAAGCTGGTGCCAAATGTCTTCCTCTGCTTTCCTTTGGACCACATCAGCGAGACCAAGAAGGGGGGTCTTGTCATTGGGGCAGCCCAGGGCCTCCAGACACGCTGCCCAGGCAAATGCAGCAAAAACACTGTGGGAGGCAGCAGTTATGAGTTACCAGTCTCTGTAGCCACAGTGGGCGCTGCGATTTTCCAGTGATTTGAATTTGCCCCCAGAGGCACACTCCATTGTGTCTGAGGCAGATGGATGTCAACAAATTAGCACTACTCATTACCAATAGAATAAGTACATAGAATAAGAAACAAGCTAATGCGACATCAGAATAAAATCAACAACGAATAAAACAGTAGTGTTAAAGGTCTATAAAGGATTAAAACTGGTTTTTAAAAACTGGATATCTTGGAAAAATAGCAAGGTATTCAGGTGGTGCTGAGAATACCCCAATACAGGCACTGGGCAACCTCTCTAGGGAAGGCATTCTGGCACAGGGGCACTGTAATAGCAACCTGTCTTATCTCATTTGCCGACAGCACCCAGAGAAGAGCCTCTGCAGATGATCTTCGGGTTCAGGCATATGTGTGGAGACAATCTTTCATGTTACCTAGCTCTAAGTCACTTAGGGTTTTCAAGGTTGAGCTGAACTCCAATACAGATGCCAAATCAGTGGTGTACCATAAGTGTATTGGGCATCCTTGCTAAAAAGAAATAAATCATGTTGTCCTATTCTGGACTAATTTAACGTTTCTGGGCCATTTTTAAAGACAGCCCCGCATGTAACACATTACACCAATTTTAATTTTCAAAGGTAGCCCTGGCATCTAAAACATTGCAGTAATCTAAACGAAAGGTTGTGAGAGCATGAATAATTGTAGCAAGGCTATCTCTGTCTAGAGAGGGTCATAGCTAGTATTTTGGCCTAAGCTGACCAAAGGTGCCCCGAGCCAGCAAAGCTGACTGGGCCTCCAATGACAGCACTACACCCAAGAGCACACCCAAACGACGAGCCTGATATTTAAGAGGAATACAGCCCCCAATGAAACTATTCCTCTCCCACTAACAGTGTTTCCATCTTGTCTGGAGTGAGACATCCTGATCCTTATCCGGTCCTTTACCGCACCCAGGGACTGATTCAGAACACTCACTACTTCACCTGGCTTGAATGAAAAGCACAGTGCTGGACGTCACCCCCATTTTGATGGAACCTCAGTCTCCACCTTCAGAGTCTCCATCTCCCAGTGCTTTCATGGAATTGTCTGACTGCATGGGGAATAAATTAAGAGTTCCGTAGATCCCTGCAGCATAACTGGCAAAGGGTAGAGCAATAATCCACCACTGCCACATTCTGAAATTAGCCATTCAAACATTGCACCACGGAACCTTCAGGATGACAAAAGCAGTGTGACAGCCAACTGCACCACAGTCGACTCCATGGCCCTGCCATAAGACCAGGGCATCATGGTGGGTAGGCAAGCTTTGGTGCAAACAAGCTGCTTCTGTGCATCTAGATAGCTGGCAAACTCTAGTAAAAACTTTGGGAGATGTGAATTAATCCTGTACTTACTTTATGTAGCAGTAAGTCCCACTATTTTCAGTTATGCTTACTCTGAGGGATTGCAGCCTTAATCATGCACAACTCTCAACCACATGGAAATAACACACTTTTAAGTTGCCATATGTGTTCGGAATATTACAGTCAGCAGCAGTGTCTGGGCAGAAATTAGAAAAAAAAATGTTTTGGAAAATCTGGACGTATGGCAGCCCATGGAAGCAGTGCCGTTTCTGCCGTTTCCCCATCAAAATAGCACCAAAACGTGGTGTGTGTGTGTGTGTGTTTGGTCAATTTTGCCCTAAAATCTCACAAAAACTCTCAACAACTTTTTCCACTGTTTGAAATATTGCAACCCTAAAGTTGAGATAACACAGTCCTGTTTATTGTTTAGCACGTCTCTACAAATCTAATCCCCTAATACAGTCATACCTCTTGTTATGTTTACTTCAGGTTAAATCTTTTCAGGTTGCGTCCCGCGGCTACCCGGAAGACCAGAAAGGGTTACTTCCGGGTTTCGCCGCTCACGCAGATGCTCAGAATGACGTCATGTGTTCTGCTCATGTTGCGAATGGGGCTCTGGAACGGATCCCGTTCACAACCAGAGGTACCACTGTACTGTTGTTTTTCACAATTTCATATCTCAGAATGCTAACTCATACATTCCATTGAAATCCACATGAATTTCTATTTCTAAAGAGGGGAATTGGGGCAGAGGTCCTATCTAGAATGTTCCTAGTTATTATCTTGAATTTAAACTTTTACTTCTGTTGGGCAACAGAAAACATATATAAGAATTTGGAAAAATAACTTTCGGATTATGTTTATTTTATTTTAATCACACAATTAAATAGAATAGAGGAGGCTTTCAAACACCTCAGTTTTTATATCACATGCTTGTTTAGGTCACCTTAATGGTCCGTTCGGGAGATACAGTTTGATAAAATATGTTAAATACTTCATATCATCTGTGAGGGTTATGGGTTAGAATTCCACCTCTGGGTTCACTATGTGGCTGCAACATCAAGTGACGACTGCAAATGTGAAAAAGCCACCACAGAACTAATATCACAGAGAGGAGAACTTTTATAACACCCAACATCAGTTCACATCTGCTGCTGCTGGTCACCAGATGCTGAACAAAAAAATGATGAGGAAATAAGTGTTAATTTGAATGTCTGAATGAGCCTTTGAACCCATGGATTTAAACAAGATTTAAGTACCACCTACCTTCCTTCCCCAACCCCAATGGATTATGCCAGGTGCTTGCAAAGCTGTTAGATTTGGTTCCAAAGCCATAAAGCTGGTCTTTCTTCTTCTTTTGTGATCACTCGTAGCTGAGTAAGATTGTCTTCCATGAACACGGTCTTAACAGTGAGTCTATAAGTGACTATGGAGGCCAGTTCTGGATCCATACATCCTTCCACAGTAATAATAGGTACTTGACCCAGTGTACACACCAGACCCAATACACACCAGAGATTGTATCACATGGTGAGAAAATAAATATTGCAGTTATTAAATATGGGTAGAGGGAGAGGGTCTGAAATGTGGATTCCCGTTAACTTTGTTAATGGATTTTAGTTTGGATCCTTCATTTTTTAAAAAGCAGACATCATTTCTGTGAGTTAATATTTCAACATAACGTTTGTTTCCTGAATATTTGATAGCAGCTCTGCCACCAGACACCTCTTTTAGCAGGTGTCATGACAGCACCTCCTGAGAAGGGAACACTAAGAGCTGGGCTCATTGGTGATACAAGTGCAGAGTGTACTTTGTCCTTCGGTCCTTATTTGAATTCTAAAAGGACATCCGTGCCAACTGAAAAGCAAAGGCAGCAGCCCTGAACCCCTCCCTCCTCTTTTCAAGTGCAGCCAGCTCTGAAATATAATTCATATGATCACTTTAGGGTCATTGTACCAAGTCCCTAAAGACCAACTGCATCGTCATGTAGAATTGGTCAGAGAAATACGTGCGGTACATTTTCTCCTCCTGTAAAGGAACTGGGAACAACTATTTCCAGTGTGATGAATAAACATGATGGGACTGTCCTTCATAAAAGAACTCATGTGAACTCATTGATCATGTGAACTCATTGCTGCTGAGATTTTGAGTATTTTTTCCACATCTTTTTTGAAACACATGCATACTGGTCACCAGTAGCTGGTCATAACATTGTCAGTGATTTAATATTACCTCTTTTGTAGGATTCAGTAATTTGTTGCATGAAGGCTGCAGTTAGCAAATTGGGAATAGTTAATAGGCTTGAAAAGGTGGAGGGAATGCCTTTTGAAATAACTATCTATTTCTATCTTATTCTATCTTTTTGCTGCCTTTTTTCAGCAGTGCTACGTAACTCTTGTCAGTAAGACAGCTATTTATTTGGAGGTGTTGTGTGCTCAAGGGACAGGAGGTGGCACCAGACAGACCCCCCCCCCAAGTTCTTTAATCTTATGAAATGTGGTATGAAACGTATTCTTATGAAATATGAGGATTTTTACCCAAGGGTGAATTAAACCCTGGCTCTAAGTCATACTATCTGTTTTCTGATTGGATAAACAGTATATATATATGTAATATATGGAAGTGTCTGCCAAACAAAAAGTGAGTAAGAGTGAGAAAGAGCTATCTTAGCTATTCTCCACTTTCTGTTTTCTAATAGAAATCAACAGTTTCTTTGGAGTGATTTCTCCCCTGCAATAATGAACTTTTTCAAATATTTGTCATCTCTCTCCACACAACCCTCCCTGCAACTGCTGATGCTTTGCACAGTTCTTTCCTTCTGGCTCATGTTTCTTTGCCCTTTGAAGATTAGTCTTATAGGTGATCTCACCCAAAAGGAGCTATGCAGTGAATGGGATGATATGTCTGCATTATGTGGCCAGATCTGTCACTGTGGCAATTATGAGCAATACCAAATGCGGCCCATCTAGGTGAATAAGTTAATGTTTTTGCAAGGAGTGCCATAAAATCACCAACAACAGGAGGTATTTTTCACACTATCGAAAATGTTTGGAAGAAGAAGAAGAAGAGTTTGGATTTGATATCCCGCCTTTCACTCCCCTTCAGGAGTCTCAAAGCGGCTAACATTCTCCTTTCCCTTCCTCCCCCACAACAAACACTCTGTGAGGTGAGTGGGGCTGAGAGACTTCAGAGAAGTGTGACTGGCCCAAGGGCACCCAGCAGCTGCATGTGGAGGAGCGGGGAATCAAACCCGGTTCCCCAGATTACGAGACTACTGCTCTTAACCACTACACCACACTGGTGTAACCAGTAAGTAGTTTGGACTTATTTCCACCAAAAATGCAACCCCCAAAGTGCCTTTGTTTCCTTTCCTTTCCTTACCTTTCACCCTTTAGAGACACATCATGGAGCAAATACAGTACATCCCTTTTTGCTTGGCTGTGTATGAATTCTAGTGAGTAACTTTTGGTCAGGAGAGGAATGAATTACTCTGCCCACTGGTGCTCTATGTTAGGTTTGGAAGCAATGGCCAGAGCTTATTTCCCTGCTATTTGATTATGTCCTATTTACAATCAATTCTGAATAAGTGTCTCTTTAAAGCATATAATTTGGTGAGGATGCTGAGAATTCTGCTAGAGATCCCCACAGGCTTCAGAGAAGGGAGAACATAAAAGGGACACCAGTGAGGTCAGGGATAAATCTACTTCGTACACTATAGTGACTCCAGCCGTTAGGTCCAGCCTGTCTGTATTGTCCAGTTTTGGCTTCTGTTTCCTGGTCCTCCTTTTACCTTACCTCCTTCAATGTGACAGAACATAGCTTTTATCTACAGATGGGTTGTGTTTGTCTATATGCATTATTTTTTTAGCTTTTTGCATAAAGTACATATGGTTCTTAGTAGTAGCAGGCAGCTATTTTTGATTCCAGATATGATTAGTTGCTTCTCGTTCTCTGGTGATGCCATGTGATCCAACTTTTTAGTCCCATAATAAAACTTTTTGGCTACTTCATCTTACTGGATCACTGATTGTGATGTGAAAATTGCTCCATTTCCTGACACTTTGCAAGTTAAAACTATGAAAGATACAACAGATGCATCTTAAATGCTTGATTGGTACCAAAAAAGGCAAACATGTCTTTAGCTTATGCTTCTGTAATACAAAAGCTTACCTTGCACCTTGAGCTCATAGTGTTCTGCGTTATTCTGCCTTCACTTTGCACCATTGGCTCTGCAGCTAGGACGGGGGCAGATAAGCATGGCACATCCATGATGTCTGGGCATGGCTAAGTTCCTATACAATGCACTTTGCAAAGGGAGGAGCTAAATATGTTGCTGCAACATTGTGTATAACATATCATCCAGTTTCGCTAGCCAACAATGAGATTAATAATAGTTATTCATCAGTAGATATGCAGTGTAAAATAATAATAATTCTAGATGTCCCTACAATCAATATAAAGCAAGAGATATAATGATTTAGAACAAATGAAAACATCCATAATAGAAGGTACTAAGTACAAAACTACAGTGTGACATCTAGAAACATTCAGTGCAGCAAAACATATTGAACGTTTTTGAAAACTCTGTATTAATTTATCTAGTGTCTCAAATAATCACAATCAATCATGATGTATTTGAAAGGGCAACAGAGCTGATCATTTGTTCACCCCTTATATTAGCTTATCCATCCAGTTACACAGAAACAGGCTGCTGTTCCCAACCAGTGAACACACTTAGCAGTCTTCCTCTCACTTTGAAGCATGTCTTATGTTCCTTAGCATCCTTTGCATGTAGAAATCACTCTCCAAAGTAGATGTCGTAGTCAAATTTGCCTTCATTTAAGTAAAGTAATGTAAAAGAGTAAAAAAAAGTGAAGTAATGTTAAAAAGCCTAAATTGTATTAAGAATTTTTGTTCATAATATAGATGTACATCTCTGCAGAGATGCTCTTGGAGCGTGCAATGAATAAAGCTCTGTTCTTTGTTTTTAGATTATGCAAACATGTGTCACAGCCGGCAGAAACCATATCGGAAGGAGCATTTCCTCTTGAAAGCCCTTTCTACTTACTAAGAATTCATAAGTTCTTATATTAAAAAAGATTTTTTAAAAAAACAATCTCTGGTCCCTGATAAATCATAGGAACCATTTGAATAGACCAAAAATTGTGAGCACCATTTCTAATTTATTAATTCCTTACAGCTTGCAATCCTCATATTAAGTAATGCATCAATATAAAGTTGCTGTTGTCCTGTTAAATGGGTGTTTTCACCACCCCTCAATACCTTGAATGAATTCCTTCAAATGGGAGCTATCATTGACCTAAGTTTTAACCCAGCTTTGTTTCTGATTGAAAATGCACCACTCTACTTTGTCCCAGTTCCTGCCAGTTTAGCAGTTCAGTGCACACCAGTGTGAGTAGATAAATAGGTACTGCTGCAGCAGGAAGGTAAATGGTGTTTCCTTGCGGTCTGGCTTCCATCACATTGTCCCATTGCACCAGAAGCACTTTAGTCATGCTGGCCACATGACCCGGAAAGCTGTCTGCAGGCAAACGCCGGCTCCCTTGGCCTAAAAATGGAGGTGAGCGTTGCACCCCATAGTCAAATTCAACTAGACTTAACCATCAAGGGGTCCTTTCCCTTTTACTGTGCATGCCTTCTTCTCATTGGCTGCTAATCTTCTTTTCCAAACCTTGGGAATTAATGACAGCTGATTGCTGACTGAAGTAAGTTTATAGTTGAACAGAAGGGTAAATGAGGCTCAGTTTTTAGTGAGATGTTAAACCTCTGTTTGGGCTAGACCACTTCAGGCTGTGGGGGGGGGGGGGGCTCCTGTGCCTGAGTGCTCCTCACACAAAACACAAAAACGCAAAAGTGAACAAACAGAACCCCCCCCCATCACATTCAAAACAACCATGCCAGGAAGAAGGGTTCTACCATGATCTTCTATCTGACATTTAGGTTTTTAAATGGCAGATTTATTTAGTTTGAAAGAGGAAAAATCAGTTATGTGGGACTTCCGGGTTGGCGCCATCGCCGAATGGCGGACTCCCTCCGAGCTTCGGAGGGAGTCTGCTCGGCAGGGGCTGGGTCCTACCGCACCGGCGATGCGGGGACCCTTAAAAACCACGGCCACGAGGGCCGTGGACATGGAGACTCGGCTGGCACCGCCAGCGCCCTCCCGACTCGTGAAGGAGCCTTTTTAAAGGCTACGGATCGGGTGCCGGGGAGAAGCGTGGTGCTTTGAGTCCTCTGCTATCCCTGCCGAGCGCAGCCGCATGCCATCCGGTGGAGAGCGCTGACTTCTTCTATTGAAAATTCGGACTTTTTAACAACAACCCGTGAGTAATTTGGAAACTGGGTTTAAAAGGAGAAAAAAAAGAATTTCTTTTTGAATTGGACACGAGCGGGGGGGGATCCAAAAAGGAAGTCAGTCCCCCCCCCTATTGTAAACCTTCCAAGACAAGGACGGGGAAACCAAGGTCCAAAAAGATTTGTATTGCTGATAAAAACTAAGAATTCCACGATGGGGAACCATAAGAACTGTGCTGGAGGACGAATTGAGGGAGAAGAAACGTAACCCCCCCCCCTGGGAACCGGGGTGATTGAAGAGAGAGCCTGGTGAAAAGAGTCGGAGATTTTGACAGCTGTCAAAGTAGCTGTCAAAGTCGGAAAGCGGAGAGGATTTTACTATGAGAACTTTGCTGGCTAAATTTGTTACAATTTGCTACACCTTGTTAAAACTTGGACACAAAATGGCGAAAACATGGATAACAATCGGACTTTTGGACTAGAGAAAACAAAGTTACAACAATCCCCCTAGAGGAGTTTCGGGACATTACAAAGATGGTTGTAAGTGGAAAAATACCATTGGAATTTTACAGGACTGGTTATCTTCTGGGAAAGCTGCAAAACGGAAATAATATTTTGTCTACAGGGTGTTCAGCTAAAGGAGACAATAGAATTTTCTATTGAAGAAAGGAAGGGACTGAACGCAAGTTTTTGTTCCTGAATAACAATAATCCCTGCAGACTTACTAAGCTTCTGAATTAGAACGTTTCAGCAGCGGAACAAGAGGAAACTGGACTACAATTTGGAAAGAACAATGGGGGGAGCTTTATTAAAGATCTGAAGTTAAGTGTTTTAAAAATAATTATAAAAGGAAAAAAAAAAAAAAAAAAAGCCAGCAAGGAGTTGGGGGAAATAGGTGATTTATGGATTGTAAGAATTCCAGGCGGATAACATGGTTTGGTGGTCAGGGGGAAATTAAACCGGGGACAGGGGGGGAGAACTAAAATCCAAAGGCTTGTTAACTTCTTTTTTTTTGAACTGGCTTTGTTTCATCTATTATACCTTTCATTTCTTATTTCTGATATTACTATTGTGTGGGGTGTTTTTATTATTAAAAAAAAAGGGAAATTGTGGAATAAAAATGGGGTGGACCCTGGGAAAGAAATTTTTTGTTTTTTATTAAGGGTGTTGATGAGGAGTGTATAAATTTTAAATTCGAATAATGGTCTAAACAAATTAAGTTTTTAATCAGAACCGAGAGCTTGTGGAGCCAACAATATGAAAAAGGAATATGGTAGGGGTGGGGGAAGGGGGGAGTCCCAGAAAGTGGATGTTTGAAAATAAGGTTCTGAATGTATTTCAATTCTTACTTTCTGTATTTTTGAAAATCTTAATAAATATTATTTAAAAAAAAAAAAAAATCAGTTATGTGAGCCCCTCTTTGCAGGCAGCCCAACTCAGGCACAAGTTTAGCCCCTCACTGAGACAACTAAGCATTAGCCGGCAACCACTTAGGAAAGATGCTCCAATGGTCTGTTAGCTGCTGTACACAAAACCCCAAATCAATTGAACGGCCTGCAAAACCTTCTGAGCTACATGTATTCTTTCTCTTCATACTCATCACAAACAAGGACATTTTAGGAGGCTGGGGAAAAAGATGACTAGGATATCTGGGGTTATTTTCATTATTCAAGTGGCTTGGGATCTTTCGCTGAAGTTTGACCAAAGTTCACTTTCCTCATGACAGAGCTGTCCTTGGATCCAGTAAGCTGTCCCTGGTCAAATTCTGCATCCTAAGAGCTCCTTTTATCCCCTTGTTTCTGTTTTCCCCTAGTCTGAAGCATCACATGCCACAGAGGGGGTTTTCGTTGTATTTTGTGCAGAAGAACAAAGACCTCCTTTGACCTGGATTTGGCTGCGTCTGTGATGGCCCACTTCACTGACGCCAGCTGAGCATCGTGCATTTAATTGATGAAATAATAATGATGAACCATGCCTGAACTCGCTCTGACTACCACTTGAAGCAGAAGCTGTGGTAAATCACGCTGCGCCTGCTCCCTGGCGGGAACTGGCCTCCCCCTTCCTTGGGGCACTCAGGCGTTGCCGGAGCGATGGGTTCCTGGAAGATTTGTGCACAGGCCTGCCTGGGCTTTCATTTCAAAGCTCTCCAGCCCTGTTAGTGTATGTGAGAAAGGAGCCCCTTGCTCGCTTTTTAGGAAAGCCATTCCACTGCTTTAATGGAAGCCTGGTCTTCCAAACTACCCAGAGAAAAAGGCCCAAGTTCTACTGCTGTTACAGATGCAACAGCAAAGCTTGGTGGTTGTTCTTGAGTTTGGCCAGCAGTGCTACAGCTATTTACAGGGCTGCTGCAGCGGTCCTTCAGCTGTGCATAATCTTCTGACATTATTCTTTGATGTTATGTCATCTCTCATAATTCTAGAACTCAGGGCCATCCCATGAAGTTGAATGTTGGAAGATCCAGGGCAAAGAGAAATGTGAACTTAAACTGTGGAAGATGTTCCCACAAAAGGTGGTGGTGGCCACCAACGTGGATGGCTTTAAAAGGGGCTTAGACACATCCACAGAAGATGAGGCACTCAGTGGCTGCTAGCTGCGGTGTGTATGTTCTCGCCAACTGTGCTGAGTCAAAGCAAGTGGGCTTCCTGGGCTGTGCAAGCACAGCTAGAGCATCTCAAGTTAGCAGAGCTTTTCAGAAGCTGCTTGCCATATCTATGAAGGCCCTTTCACTGTGGATATTGCTGTAATTTTTCTATTTTATGATGTTTTAATCTTTGTCTCAAAGCAGCTTACAGAAAAATAATAAAAAATACATAATGGAAAGTGAAGTACTGTATAAAATTCTTAAATAAATAAATATGGACTTCCACCATTCTATAAATGCAACAGAGTGGGATAAGGAAACCTCCTGCAAATTATGTTTGTTTCACCTTGACTGGGTTAGTGCTGCCAATCCCTTCCACTCTTCTTGTAGAAGATAGGAGTACGTAAAAGCTTAGCTGACATCCAGCCACCTCCCCAGGAGGACAGAATTGAACCCCAATTCCTTTGTCCATCCTCAGCCAATATCTGCTCAGTTAAATGCATTTGCTTTGTAGACTGGAAATCCCGCCAAGTAGAAACCAGACAGGCACTATCCCTCCAAAGTTTCAGACATTAAATCAAAACATCCCCCCCTCCGGATGTCTTTGCACCATGAATGTTCTCATTTCCTGATGTTTTAAATTTTGTACATAATGTGTTCTATATTCTTCTTCTTTGCAAGCTACTTTCAGACACATGTGAAAAGCAGGGCATAATGTTTTAAAAAATAAATAAATAACCTGGCCTGTGCTATTGTCAGCCTACTGAGGCTTTGGGAAAAGATGACAATTTTAAGCTTAAGGAAACATTTCATTTCATTTTACTTTTAATTTGCATACCGGTTTTCTATATTACTATACACAAGGCAGTTTACAAGCTGAAGAAACAACAAGAAAGACAGAAAAGATCACACACCTAATAATCTGATCCAATAAAAAAGTCATAATAAAAATATAACTTTAAAATAAACAACATATCAAATAAATCAATAATCCGTTAGAATATAATGATAAACAGTAAAATTAAGTATCAGCAAATAATAATTAAACAGTTTACTCTTAACAACTACAGCAAATAATTACTTAACTATAATTAATAGAAATAACAGCAAGTCGCAATGCATGGCATCTCTTTGACCGATCAAGAGACTTTGCCAAGTTGAGATGCTGTAGCTGTGCCTGCAGCCTCCCAGGAAATTCTCCCACTTTGAGTCAGCACAGTTGGTGAGATGTGAAATGGGATGTAGATCAGGCTTCCCCACCCCCAAGGCAGCCGCACAACCTGCACAAGTTTGTCTTGCAGTTGTTTTGCTCAGGCAGCGAAGATGGACAGTTTTAGTTGCAGCTTGAAGGCTGCCTCCTTGTAAATCTGCTCAGGGCCATCTTGGTACATTGGCCATGATGCTTCACAGCCTGGGATCCATTCTTCCCACCATGCAATTATTCTCCTCCTGGTCTTGGATTTACAGTAAGGCAGCTTTTAAAGTCATTTGTCAAATAAAAACAAGCCCTTTGGATCAGAGCATTTCAAAGCTGCCAAGTGTTCCAATATTCAGCAGCTGCTTCATTTCCCCTTTCAGATCAGTGGGATATAAAAATTAAGGCCTTTTATATGCCATTTATTTCAATGGGAATGCTAAACATTCCCCCCACGAAATCAATGGGATTTTAAAATGTTTAATGCTGGCCAGATCTTGCCCATATATTTACAGTATACCTAGGCAATTTAGGATGTAACCCTCTGCACATTTGCTTTGCTGTACACCTCATTGAAGTGAGTGGAGTTTACTTTTGACTAAGCAGTTTTAGGATTGCCCTGTTGCACCACAATTCTAAACCCACTTACTTGGAAATAAGCTCCACTGAATTCAAGAGTAGGCGTGGTTAGGATTGTGCTGTTAATCAGTTTATTCAGCTCAAGGCACTTGGGTCAATATAGGCTAATATATGGCAAGCTTTATAATCTGCAGGGTCCTGTGTGCAGCCCTTATTTTTTTGGGTGTGTGTTTGTCATTATTCATCTTAGTAAATGTGACTATTTCAAAGTTGAGTGAATGGAGAGATGATAATAATAATGTTTCTGCAATAATCCAATAATCCCTCCTTCCAGAACACATTTTAAAGGGTGTTACATGTCAGTCAGCCAAAGGCCTGGTTAAAGGGCAACGTTTTCACCTGGTGCCTAAATGGCCAGGGCCAGCCCAAGACATGTTGCTGCCTGAGGCAAAGGACAAAATGCCCTCCTCTTTCCATGTACAAAAGCCAAACTGGACCTTGCAAACACCATCTGAAGCCCTCCATGTTATGTTATGTATTGTGTATTTATACTGTAAACTCCCCTATGATCTTCAGATACAAATTTAATAAATAACAACAATAATAAATAACAATCTTACTTCAACATCAGTAATGGAACAGTCTTCTGCTGCTCCCAAGGACACCTGACTAGCTTAGAGGGTATATGACTGGCTTGTGGTAGACATTGCTCCAATATCCAACAGAGAGGAATGACATGGGGGGCTTATGAGGAATGGCTACTGCCAGGATCTGCTGGGTCAGATGACCTACCTAATGGTGGGTCTGGCTCTGGGTAGGGAAAAGTACCTAGGAGTCACTGGAAAGACCTTATAGGATGTTGGAGTATTATCAAGCACTTTATTTGTATGTCGCCTTTCCAATGTTAAAACCGGGCTCAAGGCGGCTTACACATATTTAAAAATTGCATAGCTAAAAGCATAACAAAAGTCATATACAGTAAACAAAATATCGAAACACACACACACAGCAACAATGGCAAGAACCCCATTAAACACCCCAGCCCAAGAGTCTGTTCAGCAACCTCCGCTTGTGTAGCTGGAGTCAGTTACACTCCCAGGGCAGGTGGGAAAAGGCCTGCAAGGCAAGGAGCAGGTCTTCCTGGACAGGTCGCATGTAGCATACACGCAGAGACAGCTAGATGAGGAAACATAATATAATGCTTGCACCTCACTTTTAGGTGGGGTTATACCAGCAATTGTTGGGTGGAAAGTGTGGTGCAAGCTTGAAAATTGCTCTAGAAAACTTTAGAAAACACAATATTGTGTTTTTTAAACTGTCACTGTGCACTCATGTCTTTTGAAGGAGAAAGATTAGAGTACGAATTATACATCCAATAAGTAAACCATCTTCTGAAGAGCATGAGCCTCTGTATCAGGGTGCTGGATGGATGACCTAGATTTTTTAAAAGTTTACCAGATTGTCATACCCCTCGATTGCCACCCCTGAAACTTAACTTTCAAGTGCTGATGAAATGGTGGTTATATTAAGGGACAAGAAAGCAGCTAATGGGATCTTTAACCACAAGATACAATAATGCCATTTTAAATTGAGTTCTTTTGTGGCAGGCTGTCTGGATAATATTGCTAAAGCTGAGCTTCCGTTGTGAAGTAAGTGGTGCATGTGCTGTGAAAGGCAAGCTGCAGCGTGATAACAGGCTATCTCTGCCATGCAAAAAAAGAAAAGTGTGTGAGGGGGAGGGAGAACAATCTATTTCCATCAACTCAACAGTGTGTGTCATGGTAAATACGGGCCCATGATACTCGGCCAAAGAAACATACCATATTGATTGATGTTACTGAATCCAGTGTGTTCCTTGTGCATAAATGTGCTGATGTGTCATAGGCAGGAGACCCATGTTCAATTTTCAGCACCTAGTTGAGGATATTATGTGCTTGGAGATCTACTGCCAGTTAAAGTACTCTAGCTAGACGAAGTAAAGCAGACTAGAATTACCAACTATTGCTTTCCAAAATTCTATTACTTGAGTGAGGCTATGGCCAGAGGCAACCCCTCCCCCCAAACCCCCCCCCCCAATCTGGACCACCCCAAGGTAAATTCGCAAGCACAGTACTGAATCTGGCAAAAACAATGCCACTTAGTTTGGAAATTGGGTTCAGACTCAGAAGGCTGTACCCAATGTTAGGTTTCCTCAGAGTAGACCCATTGGAGTTAGTTGCTTCCATTCATTTCAGTGAATCCACACTAAAATAGACTAAACAATGGATGCAACCAAAAGTCCTACTGATGAAGGTGTGAACTCTGGCATGGACACACTGCAGAGTGAAAGGGGTTTCCTTCTAAACAATTGAGTGACCAAATAATTCCATATTTAGCTATTCAGGAATAAATTATTGGGAAAAAGAAAGTAAACATTTTAGAGAAAAGGAGAAGCTATACCATATTTAGAGCTGAACACAACACACTAAAAGTGTCTACATTTTCCTAAAAAGAGCAAAGCTTGGAAGAGCTGATATTATTAAGTCATTATTTTAGTATTACTGTTTCTTTCTAATAAGAGAGGAATAGTGTATTAACAGCAAAAAGAAAAATGTATATTGACAGGATCGCCCAGTCGCATGCCTAAGACATTCCACACTAACATAACTGCTCACATGGAGATTCCAGCACGTATATGCAAACATATGGTTAACTAAGCAGATTGTTACTCAGATTCATCCTTAAGCAGATTGCTAACTGGGTTACTTAACAGAAATACAAGTGTATTTACTGAAACCAGCTCTGCCTCACAGTTGGTTGCTGTGGTAATGCAATACTTTTATGGGGCTTGGATCTATACTGTTGTTTTGGAAGAGATGGAGAATTCTTTTTTCTCTGAATGGAATCAAATGTTTCTCCTCACTGTAAGGTGAGATGACTTTTGTGGTTGAAGGGATAAAAGTTTGGATTCAAGGTGACTAGAAACGGCTCAGTTCACAGTCCCCCCCCCCCATATTTATTTCCTGCCTGTCTTCTGACAGGGAAGCCAAGGTGGTGCTCATGTGCTACGCATCCAGATTCAGAACTGCTTCACACCAGCAGGTGGTGAACTCCTTTGCACCCTGGACATAGCAAAGAGGAAAGAGGGCCATGGTCCTAGGAGCCTGCCATCTGTAAAATAAATATAAAAATATTTTGTATGCATTTGACTGCCCTTCAGCTGTCTGTGGACAAATACCGGTCCCTCAGCCTGAAAAGCGAGATGAGCACCGCACTCCAAAGTCGCCTTTGACTGGACTGAACCATCCAGGGGTCCTTTACCTTTTTACCTTTTACCTCTACTTCTCCACCACATTCAAGGTTCTTGCATTAATTTATAAGCCCTGAAAAGGTTAGCGCCAGGTATCCTAGGGTCCACCTTAACCTTTATATCCCAGCTTGATCACGAAGATCATCTGTGGGAGTTTTGTTGCCCCACTCCACCAAGTGGATGAGGCTTATTTGACATCAACAGGAAATAGAGCCCAGTCTTATGGAATACCCTGCCCCTAAAGAGCCACCAGGTGTCTTCTGTTCCAGGTTCAAAATGCCATCAGGCTTATGCAGGCAGTTTAGAAAATATATTTCTGTAGTAGTTAGCTGACTGTCTCTGGTTTTTATTATGTACAGATGCACTGCTTTGATATATTTATGATATATGTATATAACTGTGTTTATTAATGAATACTAAAATATGTTTTGTGTGTGCAAAAGCAAGCCTTAGGCTCCCCCCACCCCAGTGTTTGGTATGTATACCTCTGGAGCATACATGAGTACATGTATATGCTGCTTGCACAGGTGAATAGTTTGGGGAGGAGTTTCTTGCAGGCACCTCAGTCCACATAAATGACCAGGCATGGGTCTATGAACCCTCCGCTGTAGATGGCTGGGTGCATAGCCTCTTAGGCTTTAAATGTGTGGCAACGGCTAAGTCACTGTCTCGCTCCCTTGGCCCTCCATCAGCAAAATGCTGATGATAGTGATTCACATTTGTAGCAGAGGAATAACTTTACATTCATTGTCAGCCTAACTGCACAAGCAACTACCCAGTCTCTTGGGGCACTGCAAGAGAGTCCAAGAAGGAAGTAGCATGCAGTCTTGAGAGGTGCACACCTTACCAAAGGCAGGGAGTGCAACTCTCAGATCACACAGTGCATCAGTGTGGGTCAACAACATGTCTGGAACCTTTTTTTGTTTGATCTCTACTGATGTATCTTGAAGGTTTACAATGACCACTCTTGGGCTAAGAGAGGCCATAGCTAATTAAACGATAGCATTTAAATGCCTGTATCTAGGTCATGTCTGTATTGCTACACATTCTTGGTTTTTATTAAAAACTCTAGTAGCAAGGCCAATGAACATTCTCAAAAAATATTTAAAAGAAAGAGAATTGTGGGGCTATTTTTTTAATAGAAAAAGTATGGAAATTGTGTTTAAAACATCTGTCTCCACTTGATGAACTCTTAGGTGGTCAAAAGGTCAAAAATGAAAGTCAAAGATACTCTTTCTGGTGGAACTCTCCCTCTTACAGTGTGTAATGGCTTTTTCTTTAACTAAGCCTGGGAGGTCAAAAGAGCAGACAGATATTAACCCTGAAAGCCTCGAGCTCTTCCCCTGTGACACTAGGGTCTCTCTAAATTAAAATGGTCTCATAGGTGTGTGCAACTTGCACATTTAAAAAAATGCAAGCTTGGAAAATTATTGCAGCAGGGCTCTTTAACATACTCTAACAGCTGCTTTTATTTTCATTTATCCCTTTTGTGGCTACAGGATTGTGTGCAAAATGAAATTCTGCTTAAATCACAATGAGGTCATTCAGTCCAGCACTAAGGGACATAAGGACAAACAAAGAAGCTTGTGTGGTTATCCTTAGTGAGGTGAGGAATAGCACATGAAAACTGGTGCTGTGAATGTCATTCCTCAACCCAGTCCAGCAGTGAGGCTTGTGCATGCATAGTCCAATCAGATAACCAGCGATGATGCCAAGGGCCTGTTTAGGAAAGTAAGAGACTGGGGTATCCCTCTCTGCCAAACAACTGATCAGAACACTCACCATTTATCTGACTACATTGCACAAGCACACATTTGGATTGGGGCCAATAGGAATGATCTAGCATAATGGTGGACAGGATTATAACCTTAACTTTGTGGCAAATACCTAAAGAGTGATATCTTTGTTAATGTTGCCCAGATATCCCACAAAATAGAGGAATGGTTTCTTTTCTCTCAGCCCGTAAAAAATGATAAATACTAATATTTATGCCATTAAACAATATAAAAACCAAAGCTAAATCGCCACCTGCAATGGGTAAATTAAATATTGACTAGTTCATTGACTGTTAGATTTAATTTGAAGCAATCATGCAGGAGCCATAATGGTGTGGAAGACGACTGACTATTTAATCTTGGCTGTCATCCCTGTTAAGTGTTGAATAATGAGAAAAAAATGTACTTGACAGACTAGGCGAGTTGACTTCATCTCCTGTTTCTGTGTCAGGAAGGTTAGGGAACTTCATAAGGCTGTTGGGAACAACTGTTGGAGCAGCACTCTCCGCTTTTCAGTATACAGATGAAGTTGGATAGTATGAACACTCTTTTTCTGACACCCTCCACTTGATTCAATTTCCAGGGTAATTGCTTGGACTGGTCTAGCTAGCCACAGGCCACATCTCCCCCTTCTGGCTGGACACACTTCCCATAAGATACACCAGTAAGTCTGAGATAGATAATACTTTATTCGGCTATAAGCCCACAAGGTAAAACAAATCAATAGATAAAAATCAATAGATAAAATCAATAGCATTTTACAATCTAAAATATCAACTAAAATATTTCAACGCATAATCTCTAAATGTACCGTGTTATGGCCTTGAAGATAAAGATGGTGCATAGAGTTTACTGAATTTTTAATAGTCATGCAGCATTCCATGAAGTCTTTTATATGACAGAACTGAGATCAGGAATCTAGCAACCTGTAAAGTTCTATAAGAGTCAATGTCCTGGAGTAGATAAGCTAGATGTAATTCAGGTGGTTTAGCAGCAGTTTCCAGAATGATTGAACTCAGGATCCTTGATCGGGGAACATTGTATAAGGGGCAATTAAACAAGATATGATAAAGGGATTCTATCGATTTGTTGTCACATGCGCACAAAACAGAGATTTTACCGTTAGAAAATCTATTGCTCAGCACATTTGAGGGGAACACATTAAATCTGGCTCTAACAAATGCGAATCTATGCGACGCAGCCGATAAAGTAGACAGATATCGAGGTATCTGGGACATAGATGTAATGCCCTGATATATCGGGGAACATGTACCTCCACCTGTGGTAAGATTTTGTTGTAAATCTACCTCCTCCAGTCTTTGTTTGATGACCTTTTTAGCTGTAATTAGATCTAAATTAAGTATATCGGAAGGAGAGATTCCATAAGACAACAGTTTGGAATGGATTTTTGTTGCCCATGGGCTGGTGAATTCATCTCTCCAAAGACACTGAATAAGATGGTAGTTTGGCAATTTATGCCAAAGGGACAGCCAATAATTAAAGGCATGTCTCCACATCAGAATCTCAAGGGAGGGGGTCTTAAGTTCTAAGCGAATGGCAGAGTTGCTTACACAGGAGGGTAGTTTCAAAAGGCGTCTTAGAAAAAGATTTTGCAATGTCACCAGAGGCAAGAGGTTTACAAAGGCGCCCCATAAAGGGACCGCATAGGCCATAGTTGCAACCACTTTTGCACTATAAACTTTTAAGGCGGATGGAACATGCATAGCCCCCTCAGTAAAGAAGAAACGTAGTAGAGCGTAGATAAGGGCTTTCACCTTGTTTTGTAAATATGTGATATGCGCTTTCCATCCCATATTATACTGGAAGTAAATTCCTAGATATTGAAATTTGTAAACTTGTTCAATTGGCTTCCCCTCAAGTTCCCATCTATACAGTTTACGACTCCTGGAAAAAATTAGGACTTTAGATTTGGAATGGTTAATAGTAAGTAAATTTGTTTGGCAATATGATGCAAAAATCTTAAGGGCCCTCCTCAAACCGATTCGAGAATAAGAGAGGATCACCGCATCGTCAGCGTACAATAATAAGGGGCAGCGATAGTCTGCAAGCCTGGGTGCATGAATGGAGGTTTGGGCCTCAGCTAGGGGCGTCCTCATGTCACTAATATAAAGGTTAAAAAGATAGGGGGCAAGGATACACCCTTGTCGTACCCCCTTGTTTATTGGAACTAAGTTTGTGAGATCGCCCTCAGGTGTTAACCTCACCCTAGCGGCCGTCCCTTCATGTAATTTAATCAATAGCCACAACAGCCTTTTTTCTATGCCCCACTTTGCCAGTTTTTCCCATAACAGCTCTCTAGAGATACTGTCAAAAGCCGCCTTCAGGTCTATAAAAGCGGCACATAGAAGACCATGAGTAGGGGAAGAATACTTCCGCGCCAAATGATATAGAATTATAGCATGGTCAATAGAAGCGCGATTTGGTCTAAACCCGACCTGTTCATGGCCTATCAGATTGGAATCTTCGGCCCATTGGGTTAGTCTGGTTAGCAAGAAGCGAGTGTAGATTTTTCCGATGATTGATAATAAACTGATATTACGATAGTTTCCTGGGTCCTCTGGTGGTCCTTTTTTATATATAGGAATTATGATGGACTCCTTCCATGATGCAGGTATCTGGCCCGTGGCATTGATTGCATCAAAGATTTTTGCAAGAATTTTAGCCCACCATATTGGGTGTTGTTTAATAGCTTCCGCCGGGATCAGATCGGACCCTGGGGCTTTATCAGTTTTCAGTTTAGCAATTAAATCTACTATTTCCTCCGGGTCAGTATCTGGCCATATGGGCAAGTGACTTGAGAGAGTATCAGATTGGATGTTAGAGATGTCTGTCTGGGAGAAATATTTTCTTAGAAATTGTTCCCATGTCGGGGCTGGGATAACCGTCAATGGGTATTTCCTCGATCTTTTGTTGATTAAATTCCAAAAACCGCGAGGGCTGCGAAGCTTAGAGGCAGCAATCAGCGCTTGCCAACGTCTTAGCTGCCACTCGTGCTTGAAGTAAGTCTGAGAGTAAATCAATCCGTACATTTATGACTAGCGAGAAGAACGGAATTCCTGGATAAGGCGGAGGCTCAGCTAGTCCAGCATTCAGTTTCTAACAGGGGCTGATGAGAGACTCCTTTTTGAAAGTTATCTAAGGCATTGTTGCAAAAAAGTCACTCATGGAATTTGTTTGATGAAGAAATTGGTTAAGCAGAAGTCTTCTTAATTATACTCTTAGCATGTTATTGGCCGCCTTTTAGTACTTTTGTGAATCAAAATAGACAAGATAAGCACCTACCTCCTCAGATGAATCACTCTGAAAAGATCAAGGTTGTTAAATTTGGAGTGATAGCCTTCCTTGTGTGTTTTCTTAATTGCACATAATAGAACTCTTCCACGCATGACTTTTTGATATTGCATTAACCCCTTTCCTATGGCATTTTTTTTTTGGGGGGGGGAGTGTTTCTATATGTTGTCATCTTCTCTCTCTCTCTCTCTCTACACACACACACACACACACACACTGTGTATGTGTAACCATTACATATATAGAGATCTAGGGTCTGTAAACTAAATTCTCTGTTGAATTCTGTAGAACAAAAAGCAGTCTGCAGCCTGGTGCACAGTTGACCAAGAGTCCTAACCTGCTCCCACCCCAGACATTCCACGGCTGCCCTCAAGCACACACCTTTACTTTTTCCTACATAAGTGAGTGGCTGCCACTTACTCCTATGGTTGAAAAAGTAGATTTGGTACTTAGGGAACATTGCTGTGTTGAAGGTGCTGCTGCCAAGAGACAAGGAATGTGCAGTGCACCTCTGGGCACAAAGGCATGTCAAGCCTCTGCCATACTGAAGCCTTCGCTCCACATACAAACTCTTCTTCTTATAACCAGAATGGCGGACAATTTTCTAGGCCAAAATATTCACTACACAAAACCAATGTGGTAAAGTCACCTTCTGGTGACAAATAAAAACAAATCTGAAAATTGGCTTTTTACAAAATAAGATATATTATTGTAGCATTGTCTAAATTTAGGAACCTTGATTGTGTTTGCTTTTTTAAAAAAAACCACATAGAGACTGGGCATTTCAAAGACTTGAATCGTTTCTTTCATGTAGAATTTTGTTTGGCAGGACTGAAATCTTTTTGTGCATTAAAAAACAACAACAAACCCTTTCACACCTTTACATAATTTAGTCCTCAAAACTCCAAACAAGCTGAAGCCGTTACTCGCATGGCAATCAAATTATTCTCTTTGAGAATGCTCTCCATTCTTGGCAAAATAAGTTTTCTGTTTTTTGTTGGCTTGAAACCAGTCACTTCTCAGTGGGATAATTGCCACCTTTGCTATGTGCAATATAAAATGTGTAGTGCAACGATTACATCTACACTTACAACACAGAAATGCCACGAAAGCAGTTCTGTTTTTCTTGAAGATCTTCAGGATTTTCAGACAACCCAGCATCATTGCTCAGCTAATGAATGTCTTGTTGGTTGGATTCCTCATACACCTGCACCATCACACTCCTCAGGCAGAAATGGAGGAGACACTCAAAATGGAGTAGCAACCCCACACTGAGTTCTTTCCCATCCCCCTCAAAATGTCCCCCCCCCCCCCGCACCACCAACCATTGATGAGAAGCAGGGAAATGAACCATTCGTGATGTTATGGGAAGATGTACAAAAGGCAGGAGAAAGTTCTGCCCTCCTAAAAATGGCCCCCAGGATTTCTTCTACATGACTGGAGGAGATCCATTATCAAATGCATGGCCCTGTATGCATCACTTACAGTTTACCTCTGGTGAGGCTAGAAGGAGGAGATTAGAAGCTCTTACTTGCATTGTCAGTAAATCACAGTATATTATTATTCTGAACCCTAAACTGTGATTATTCTTAGTTATGGTTTGGGGAAACAAGACAACTTCAGAAAGCAGTTACCCAGGTTCAAACATCCCATGATACTAAACTAGTTAAAAACGAAAGTCAAAACTTCGGATAAAGGGTGGTATATAAATAAAGACCATCGAATGGAATGATATCACAGCACGACATATCCAATCAGATTTTACTATCAGATGACATCACTGAGGGCACAGGAGAGCAATTGAAGACAACAACATGGTTAACTGAACATTTTAATTTTATTTTTTACAAGTGCTCAGAAATAGCTGAAAACTGAAGGCACCTCTTGGCATGTTGAAAATGTTTGTGAAAAACCGAGACCACTTTCTCAGCAGCTCTGCTTTTAACCCCCATAAAGTCAGAAGTAGTGCTGGAATAACATTGGGCAGCTGGTCTGGCCCATTTACTTTAAAGCTGCCAGACTAATTTAAGTGTCACTTTCAAATGTCTTCAGATAAATTCAGCCCAATGTGTAAAAAACAACAACTAAGTATTACTTTGCAAGTTGGTAAATGGTGGCTGCCTTTTTCAGCATAACACTTTTCTAGTAGCAAATATTATCTACATAGGGATGTGGGTGGCACTGTGGGTTAAACCACAGAGCCTAGGACTTGCCGATCGGAAGGTCGGCGGTTCGAATCCCCACGATTGGGTGAGCTCCCGTTGCTCAGTCCCTGCTCCTGCCAACCCAGCAGTTTGAAAGCACGTCAAAGTGCAAGTAAATAAATAGGTACTGCTCCGGCAGGAAGCTAAACGGCGTTTCCGTGCATTGCTCTGGTTCACCAGAAGTGGCTTAGTCATGCTGGCCACATGACCCGGAAGCTGTACGCAGGCTCCCTTGGCCAGTTAAGCGAGATGAGCGCCACAACCCCAGAGTCGGTCACTACTGGACCTAACGGTCAGGGGTCCCTTTACCTTTACCTTTATTATCTACATAAGTTGCATCTTGAGATGCTGAGAACCATGGGAATGTATTCCCTGGTTAGATCCTCTGAATTTATTTGAATAGAATTTGTGAAAGATGTGTGGGATGGGCAGGATGAGGAGAGGTAACCCTGCCCGTGCGGGCCAGTCGTGTCCGTCTCTAGGGTTGTGCGCCCATCTCACTTAAGAGGCCGGGAGCCAGCGCTGTCCGGAGACACTTCCGAGTCACGTGGCCAGCGTGACGAAGCTGCATCTGGCGAGCCAGAGCAGCACACAGAACGCCGTTTACCTTCCCGCTAGTAAGCGGTCCCTATTTATCTACTTGCACTTAAGGGTGCTTTCGAACTGCTAGGTGGGCAGGAGCTGGGACCGAACGACGGGAGCTCACCCCGCCGCGGGGATTCGAACCGCCGACCATGCGATCGGCAAGCCCTAGGCACTGAGGTTTTACCCACAGCGCTACCCGCGTGATCAGGATGAGGAGGGAATGTACTAATTAAATAAACTTTATATGCAAAGATAAGTGTTGATGATGGCAGTTATTACTTAAATAAAGTTCAAGTCCCTATTAAAGGAGTAAAACATGAGACAAAAACTGCTGCAGATTTAGTTCAGTGTAATGATTTTATATGTCTCAGGCATGATTGCACAGGGGAAGGAGCTGTGCTGTAAATCCAATGATTTTGGTGGTTACTGAATGAATGCAGACTTTCCAAGAAACCTCAACCGCTACTTAAAAGCAGTGCTAAACACACATATAAAGCTCCCAATTCCAGGTAATATAATCTGCACATTATGCTAATTTGTGCTAATATGACTATCAGATTTGCTAGGCTAGCATACTTAATATGTATAATTTCCAGCAGGTGGTTCACCTCGGCTGCTGCTCTGGAGACAGTGAGCAACATTTGATTTCTAAAAAAAAGAGGCACATCGGGAGTTAAACTTGCCTGGAAGCCCAGGCCCTAATGCCATACATCATTTGTTCAGATTGATGTGGTTGTTCAGTAGTGAAGGAATCATGGTTCAATGACAGAACCCATGTCTTATATTCTGGAGGTCCTGAGTTCATTCCCTGGTATCTCTAGTTAAGAAGAAGCTGTGCTGGGGAAATCTGACCTCATGTGCTCAACGTAATAATGCCTTCTTAATGGCATGCATTTGGGAATAGACTCCATCCTGCTAAGCCATTACTGAAGGGAAAGAAAACACTGTGCATGCTCAGATGTAGGCCTTTTTGCTCACTTGAGCCATGGATGTAGTTTAGCACTTAACATTTCTAAGTTTCAGAGCAAAATCTTGGAAATACGGTACTAATGTAGGTATTTAGCTTCTAGCTGGAAAAGCAGAGTTCTTCTCATTCCTGCTCTGCTCCTGCTTCTATTTCCCCAAAACGCAGAACAGCATACAATCTATTTATCTGGTGCAATCCAGATTTTTATGGTACCGATCCCTGGTTAAGTCACTGCTCCCACTTTGCCCTGTGAGAGATTTGGTGGTACTTTTTAACCTTATTGTCACCCTGCACATATATTTGCTAATGTTCAGGCTTCAGCCCCCTTCTTAAGGCCTCCAGGGGCTACAATTTCAGGGTGCATCGTGTCTCTTAATGCGTGTGCATGTGAAGGCGCGCACATAAGCCCTAAGGCACCATGGAGTACAGTCTGCCTTCTTGCCCGCTGCAGCTAGTGAGGTTCACTTCCAGCTGTTACGTAATATATATTATAGGACAATTGTATTTTTTTCTAATACATGTTGACCCCAAGGGACCAACACACACATTCTTAAATCACGGGGCCAGTGCCAGGCAGTGGCTGTTCATGCTTTCTTGTGTGTGTGTGTTCTTATCTTTGGGGGTTTTCAGAGAAGGGATACTGGGGGTGGGACTATTCTTTTCTTCATCTTGTTAAATAGTGCCCTGTCAGATCATAGGAAAGTAATATTTTTTTATTCAGAGGAGATTTGAAGCTTTAACAATAGAGAATGAAGAAACAAATTTGAGTGTGAACTGCCGTAAGGAATATCATGAAAGCTTTGATTCCAGCTTTGATACTAAGGCTTCATTTTACTCTGCGGTAGTACGGCCCTGCTTCGATGGGGCTGTTCTGAAGCA
This sequence comes from Podarcis pityusensis, assembly GCF_964106645.2. Lineage (NCBI taxonomy): Eukaryota > Metazoa > Chordata > Lepidosauria > Squamata > Lacertidae > Podarcis > Podarcis pityusensis. Next base: position 97,193,432 of record NC_138032.1, on the reverse strand, counting down.
AGTGGTACAGAATTATAAGCCAAAATGATTGTGCTAACAGAGCATCCTTTTAAAATGGATGTGTTGATCACAGCATAAACTACCCCAGCTGTATACAATGGGGAATTCTGATAGTTCTGTCAGCAATACCTGTTTTCCTGCGTAAACATATATCTTCTTTTTTTTATAAAAAAAGCTTGTTTTTACTACTTAGTACTTTGTCTAAATATAATATCCCTATTAGTGCAGGTGAAATATAACTCTGGGCCAGACACTCAGAGTCTCTTCCCATTTCTCAATATAAGCAGGTGCCTCTGACCACTGTATGCCTGCAGCTACCTAGGGCATGTAAGGATGTGGCGTCTTGGTAACTTTCGGGTATATAAAACCTAATTACTTTTGATCAGGGCATATACATAAAGAAACAGACTTCCTTAGCTGAGTGAGGAATCCCCCACATAAATGTCAGTTGCACATGTTACTCCTGGCCCCGTCTAGTAATTGAATGCTGCTTTGTTGTAGTCCTGGTCAGATGATGGGTGATTTGCATCTGTGTGTTGGGTGGGTGGGGGGATATAATGGGGGCAAAAGGGCTGGATTGAGTCCCTTTCACTGCACAGACTAACAATGCTACTGCCAATATGACTCAACTGGAGCTACCTAAGTAGATCCTTGCTGAATCAACCCAGCATCCCATTTCCCATATTGGCCAACCAGATGCCTATGTGAAACCCACAAGCAGCACATAAAGCAGAGAGGGGCTTTCCAGAAGTCTTCATCCAGCCTTCGGCACACTCTTCAGGCTGCATCCTCTCTCCGCATTATGCTCCTCACCTGCTCAACACCCTCCTCAGGTGCTTTTGCCTGGCTGGAATGTGTCCTTGAACTGTGACAATGTGTCACAGAGTGAGTGAGCCAGTCAGTCAGTCAGTCATCACACAGTTCAAAATTGGAGTGAACTATTAACACAGCCACCGCAGACTTGGTAGAGTGTCAGGCCTAATGAGCACAGCATCTCATTCCTAATAGGTCTTCATGAAACCAGTTGCCGAGACTGAAAGTCCCCACCTCTGGGAGACAGAGGGGGAGGGGAAATGGTCACAGCAGGGCAGGGAGACACCTGTGATTCTTCATCAACCTGACTCTTGGCTTCCCTCCTCCCACTTGCCAGCTTCAGCTTCTGATTCTTGACTTTTCTCTGTCACAGACTCTCCCTGCAGCCCAAGCCCTGCTTCCCCTTCAGTTTCCAACACCCCCACTTCCCAGTTTTCTCCCTCTGACCATCCATCACCATCCCACCCACCCCCCTCCCCAGGCTCTGAGCCTTCTTCTGTTGGTGGTTCCCCAGCTGGTTCCTCCTACCATCCATGACATCATGCCTGTTGTCTGGAGGATGCAGCGGGATGTGTGTGTAGGGGTCAGAACTTCTGACTTTTGCATGGCTGTTCCACTCCCGGACATAAAGGCAATGTTCCTTATTGCTCCCAGCACCAGGAATTTACTGCAGTACCAGTGGGATGGTGGGGCAGTGGTGCTTGCCTGACTTCTGTGCTGATCTCACCCTACCCACTCTACCTCCTGGTGAGCAGCAGTGGCATGGCCAGCCAGAGGTCAGGTGAGTACTGCCATTTCACAACACCATCCGCTCCTGATTTAGTGACATACTGCCTCTGAATCTGGACGTTGAACATAGCCATCACGACTTGTAGTCATTAATAGACTTACCCTGCATGAAATTTGTCTAATTCTCTTTTAAAGCCATCTAAGCTGCTTGGCATCACAATAACTTGTGGCAGGAAATGTGATAAATCAGGGTCAGGAACTGTGTGCATATGTTTGCATCAGGGCCAGTTTATGCAGCAGCCCTCAGTATAGAAGACCACAGCTTCAGTCCTATACACACTTACTTACCTGGGAGTAGGTCCTAGTGATGTAGCCTACTTTGGAGTAGACATGCAGTATTTACTCAGAAGTCTACTTGAGTGCAGTGCTCTGGTAAATTGCCATAAGATGGCAGCCCAAGGCTTTTGTTTAAAATACTATTGTTTAGTCCTACTCTTAATTAGTCTTACTCTCCAATCAATCAATCAATCAATCAATCAATTACATGCTACTGATATCAAAAATACCTGCAATTCTTGTGTAGTTTGTACTGATATTTGTACTATATCTATATATATAAAATAATCATATTGAAGATACATAATGAATATAATTCAAGTCCAGAACCATGTTAGACTGTGGCTGTGATCAAAGTTGCAGTCCTGTGTATACTTGGGTTTACTTCTGAGTAGACATGTCTAGGCTTGCACTATAAGTCTTTTTGTTTTAAAAAAGTTAATTTTAACTACTTCATACACCACTTAATTGTTTGTGAAATAATACTAAACTTATTGTAGCTCTCCACTGCGGAGCACACTTACTTGGCAATAAGTCCAGGGGTATTTATAACCCAGATGGGTGGGGTATAAATAATAATAATAATTATTATTATTATTATTATTATTATTATTATTATTATTCCATTATTTTCAAAGCTGAGAGAGTGTGGGGCAGCCTGTGTACACTAAAGCCTTTATTTATGCTCTGTAACCCCTGGATTGGGAGGAATGGAGGGTGGTTGCTTGGAGGGATGTATTTAGACTCTTTTTTTCACCCAATGAGTAATTTGTAGTGAAATTCTTTCCCAAGCAACAGCTCATTATTACAATCTGGTTAATGATGTGCTTATTTAGCCTCCAAGTAATGAATTGCTTTTCCCAATTAATTGATTAATTTGCACCTCTTGACTGTGGTTATAATGCAATAATTCAGCTGGTCTTTCCATTGACATAGGAGATGAACATGTTATTTTAAAAACTTCTAATACACTGACCTCTATTCTTTTAAACACACACACACACACATGCAAGCCACCCACCCTGCTCACATGATTGGCCTACTTGTGTGACCAGTGTAACGTAGCAGCCACAAACTCATGTGAGAGCTGTTCCTCTTCTGTGAACTGGAAAATTACAAGTTTAATTTTTTCAGCTCCGGAAGAACAGGAGTAATCTTGTGTTGAGGCAATCACTCCAATTTTACTTTGCTCCCACGAGAAGGCCACTCACATGAGCCTCGGGGTCTGGTGTAAGCTGACCGCTGTTACAGCACTGGAACTGACTCTGGAAATCTCTTCCGCTTCCTACATAAAATTAAAATCCTGGCTTGATTAAATAAATCAGTGTGAAATTCAAAAGTTTCTTCTGGGAGCTCCTTTGAGGGAACCCAGTGGATGTTTTCATGGGTATTGGTTGCATGAGAAACAAGGATATGACATTTGGGCTGTTAACACTTTGATTTCACTGGTAGATGGTATGGCATGTACACTTTGAGGAGTTTTACTGTTCAAAACCACAGAGCCTAGGACTTGCCGATCGGAAGGTCGGCTGTTCGAATCCCCGCGACAGGGTGAGCTCCCATTGCTCGGTCCCAACTCCTGCCAACCTAGCAGTTCTAGGTGTAGTGTGGAGCCAGTGTGGTGTAGTGGTTAAGAGCGGCAGTCTCGTAATCTGGGGAACCGGGTTCGCGTCCCCGCTCCTCCACATGCAGCTGCTGGGTGACCTTGGGCCAGTCACACTTCTCTGAAGTCTCTCAGCCCCACTCACCTCACAGAGTGTTTGTTGTGGGGGAGGAAGGAAAAGGAGAATGTGAGCCGCTTTGAGACTCCTTAAAGGGAGTGAAAGGTGGGATATCAAATCCAAACTCTTCTTCTTCTTCTTCTAAAGCACGTCAAAGTGCAAGTAGATAAATAGGTACCTTTCCATGCACTACTCTGGTTTCGCCAGAAGCGGCTTAGTCATGCTGGCCACATGACCCAGACAAATGTTGGCTCCCTCGGCCAGTAAAGCGAGATGAGCGCCGCAACCCTAGAGTCACTTGCGACTGGACTTAACTGTCAGGGGTCCTTTACCTTTACCTTTTTACACAAAAGACACCACCGATAAGCAAATACTGACTGCTATTAAAGAACACATGACTTTAAATTGGTTAGATGATTCCCCAAAGAAAGACTTCTACTTTGGCTCTATGAGCTTTGTAGGAAACCTTCATAGCTGTTAATTATATTAAATGAAACACTATGGTTGGATTATATTACAATATATTATGGGACAACTAATTGGCTAGTATATTAGATTGAGACAATGTGAAAAAGAATTTTTATAAAGCATTGAAAATTGAAATCATCATGCCGTTAAAAATTAAATGTAATTCACTTACTAAATAAAAAGAAGGGCAAGGTCAGTATTAGCTATCAAATGATGTTAATGTAGAACTCCCTGTTTCATAGCAGTATAGTGGTTTTTCAGGATCAAGCTAGATGTAAAGAGAGTATCTACAAATGTTCATCCACGTATTTACCCAATTCACATGTAAAGTGGGGAGTAGGAAAAACTAACTTTAACCTGTCTCCTTCCCCAGCTTACCTTCCTGTGTGCCATCAATTTCTGAACTTCTCCAGCCTGGCTCCTAGACTAGATACAAACCAGAATGAGAGAAAAGAAATTGAAGTAATGGTGTGTGGAGAGCAGGAATGAGAGAATATGTCAATTTCAGATTCTCTTAGTTTCTCATTTTTCCAATCTTTAGTTCAGTTCCAACTATGCGTTCTTCTCAGAGGCTTGGAATGTTCTTTTTTAAAAGGATCAAGTTCAGCATGTCCAAAAAGGAACTAAATACAGCTTCTCTTCTTCTCTTTGCAAAATAAGCTAGCTTGGTTCATGTTCAGTTCAAGTTCATCTGTTGAGATCATCAAGTTGATCCTTGTCATTCCCCCTCCCTGCAAAAACCTGCACGCAGTATTCCAGGTGTGGTCTGATCAAGGCAGAATACAGCAGTACTATTACTTCCCTTGACTTTTACTTACTATCCTTCTGTTGATGCAGCCAAGAGTCTCTTATTGTTATTTCATCTAAATGAAAATTCCTTCTTTCTCCTGCTTGTACACTGAATCTATGGATATCTATGGATACTGGAGAGAGAGACAGAAGAAAGAGACTTGGCCTCTCTTGAGTAGAAATGGGTTGACCTGGAAAAGATCCAAGCTTTTAAAAAATGTGGACTGATTCCTTGCCCAATCCAAGGCCAAGAAAGATGATCACATGGGCTTTAGTGGATTTCCAAAAGACTAAAAGAAAATAAGAATTGCTTTGCTGGTTACGGCCAAGCTATCTATTTCAGCGACTGTTCAGATGCCTCTCCAACCTCACATCAGGGCAGAGCGCAGCCACCTGGCCCCGCCTCCAGCAGCTAGTACAGTGGTACCTCGGTTTAAGAACAGCCCTGTTTATGAACAATTCAGTTTATGAACTCCACAAAACCGGAAGTAGTGTCCCGGTTTGCGAACTTTACCTCGGTCTAAGAACGGAAGCTGAACAGAGGAAGGGCACTGGCGGCAGGAGGCCTCATTAGGGAAAGCACGCCCCGGTTTAAGAACGGTTTCGGTTTAAGAACAGACTTCCAGAATGGATTAAGTTCGTAAACCGAGGTACCACTATACTCAGAAGCAGACTACACAAATAACAGTATGAGGTCAGTCAAATCAAGTACTTCCTGTACTACTGTAATCCCAATTAGCTTCCTTCTTGCATCACTGTCTCCACATGATTCCTCATCTTATTTAGACTGTGAGGTTCCATAGGGATGCGATGTTGCCCCCTTTACTGCATCCTAGTTGAGTTGAAGGAAGGACAGTGGGGGTGGGGGGAGGGGGAGGGAGAAGACAGGCAGGAAGGAAGACAAGAGACGCATTGGTTGCAAATGAGCAGGACTCTCTTTCCTTTCTTCTTCTGAGTGACATGGTTACCAAATCAGTGTCACAGGTGTTTCCCTTTTAAAAGTGTGCTGGCGTGATGTGCTGTTTTCATAACAAATGATGCCTTGGGGCAAAAGAAATGCAAATAAAGTAAATCTTTGATATTGCTAGTCGCTAGTGGTAGATGATTTTGCAGGGCTTCCTTTACACTGATATTATATGATAGTGTAACACCATAAAACACTGTAAGATTTTTAGCAGCCTAAAATAGTGTAAGGATCTGCCACACTCTGTTAGCTGATTTCTAAATGAAAGCCTGGCATGGGGTGCTCCAAAGTGTCTTGGTTAGAATCAGAAACAGTAACTCTGCCCCCTGTGTGAATGGACCAGAGGGTGCCTGGGTGTCCTCTTACAAGAAGCCTCTGCACCCTTCTCCTCTTTTGCTGGGTGTACTGGGTTTTTGCAGACGGATGCATCTAAACCAGGGGCAACTGAACCCTTTTTAGCCTGAGGGTGGCATCCTCTTTCAGAGACGACATGGCAGTAGTGTAGGGTTGCCACCTGTCATGTATAATACAGGATTGTCCCATAATGTAAAGTAAAATGCTGTGTCCTTATTGATACAGTTTTGTCCTGTATTTCAGAACTTCTCGTCCTCTCTCTCTCTGTGTCTTTCTCTGCTAAGTTAGGGATCCTCTCCAAATGCATGTGTTTGAAAGGATGTGTGAAAGGTCATGTATTTAAACTCTGGATAGCCAAGCACAGACAGATTTACAAATTTGTGTGTGTGTGATAAATTCCAGAGGGTCATCCTGTTAGACTGCAATAGATTGGAATGGATTGTTTTGAAGTCACTTCAGCACCAGATGAAAAAATAAATTTCCACCAACCTGTATTTTGGCAGATTTTACTGTGGCAGCCGTAGAGCAGTGGGGAGGGCCAGAAGCAGAAGTGGGCAAAGTAATGCCTGGGCATTTCCCCTCCGTACTATAAGCTAGTTTCTGCATACACTCAAACACATTGCTCTGTCCTCCACTCAGGTGAGCAAGGGTCCTGGATCAAAGTCTGACTGCGAGATATGTGTAAGGCTTGTTTCTAGATTTTCTGTTTCTAGCAGACACCCCTGTACCAAAGGGTGGCAGGATCTGGCCTTTCTTCGTTGCTAGTGTGAATGTCCAAACTTGATTCTGTGCTATATACTTCTGCTGAAGGCATGCTTTTTCCTGACAGTCCATTTCTCCAACAGAACAAAGATGGCTGCCACAATAGACTGCCAGAGGAATGCTTTCCTTTCTGCACCTCCCAAGTCCTTTATCCTCCCTCTGTTTTCCCTTTCAACTCTCTCCTAAAGGATAATAAGTGGAGGAAAAGCCAGTGAAAGGAACAGCTGGCAGGTTATACAAATGGCTTCAAGGAGGGGCCACCAAGGGAGCTGTATGCACCCTCACAAAATGGAAGCTTGCAAAGAGATTTTACCAAACACATTCTGGCAGATGGACTTCCTGCTCCCAATTACCACAGGCAGAAGCAGCTCTAAAAGCAACAAATCCACAAGTGTTTGCCATTCAGGAATTACACCCCAGCTGTAATTGACCCCAAATGTCTTTTTCGGGAACAGTCTTCTTGGTAGCCCATGTAGACAGACTGCTGGCATTTCATGTATGTTGCATAGAGCTAGCTAAATGGCATTTCCATTGAATAATGCTGAATGTTCATTTCCTCCAAGGAAAGGAGCTTAAACATATTCTTTGAAAAATGCATCCAGAGCATTGGTTCCTATTAGGATTTTTCTGCAGTGACTGAAGCTGCACTAAATTTTGAGAATTAATCTAGGTTCCCTTGCCACCATACATTTTAAAGACTCAAGAATACTGATGGAAGCTACTCTCAGGTCTAGTAAACAGCATGGGAAGGGTCTGAAAAAATCACCCCGAATCTGTTCCAGAGGTCATTCATCTTCTGTGCTAAAGGATCACCGATGCCAAAGAGGTTGCAAAATTAGCTATGCTACAATCTTTCTAAAAGTGGCACAGTGTGGAAGATGAGATTTCCTGGGCCTCTGTGACATAAGATAATGTCCACAGGGTACCCGCTATCTCTTCATTGGAATTATTGTTACAATTTCATGAACATGATAGAGAAGAAAGGAGTTTCATAATTCTGACTGTTTTCTAAGATCCCAAATCTCAAAAGAAATTTATAGTCCCTTTAGTTCATGGGGGCTATTTTCAGTTTCAGTTTTTAGTTCATGGGGGCTATTTTCAGTGAAAATGTGGATTGGAACCAAATGCGCTGAGAGCTGGCACGGGACCCTTTTGCATCTTTTAATGCAAACCAGTGTTTTGTTTTCATTTCTTCTCTCTGAAGAGAAAGCCCTTGGTTTTAAGACCCAATTTAACCTAAAACATCTTTAGCATCAGAGTTTAATAGAACCCATAAATCACAGATTTACTGTAATAATATTCTATGCTAGTTAGTAAAATTGTCAGAGCACAAAGAACTGCGGTGGCAAGATTTCCATAGAACATGCCTCGTAAGTAACAAAGGTTGCGCAGTAAAAAAATTTTTTTTATCAAGTTTCACAAATAATTTTTAAAGCAGCTGGCATGCTGGAAGTTCTGTCTATTGCAACATGAGTTATTACCAGTTTGAAGGACGTTCTGTATCAAGTTATAAAAGTGAGCAGGCTCCTCTGGATCTCACGTCATTAAAATGAAACATTTCCCCAATTAAGAACCTGGAGGAATCATGGTTAAAGATAGCTGTGAAAAACAGATGCAGCGTGTGGGCAAACAGGGGAGGAGGAAGTAATCTGAGATAGATCTTAATTTCAAATTCATCCTGTGAGAAGGACCAAATAAGGTTTGCTGTATTTATACAGACAACAGGGGGTGGTGTTATTGTTTGGCTCTTGTTTTATTCTGTATTTTGTGTTTTTATCTTGTATTTTTATGCTGTGAGCTGCTCTGAGATCTATAATAATAATAGCAATAGTAGTAACCCACACCAGGAATTCAGAAAAATAGGACTTTGGGATGCACAGAGTGGGGGTGGGGGAAGCAAACATGCTAACTATCACAATTTCCCTCTTGGAAGCATAAGGCTTGGAGCTGCTTAGTGAACTCCATTAGGTGCCAGGCTTTTAAATGCCTTAAAATAAAGTCAGTTTCTGGCCCAAGTAGACTGTAATCCTTTCCTCTTAGCATGCACTTGCCCTTGGATTTACTACGGTATATTTTTTTATTAGAAATTTAAATTTAAGTAGCTCGGATGAAAATGTTTGGGGGAGTGGATCTTTATTTTAAAGACCAAGAAAGTGGTTAAATTAGAGTGCTTTTGCTAGTCATACCCTGCCATTACATAATTCAGAAATAAAGACACTGGGGGTGGGGAAGCCCTTGATAAAACTCCTGGCTTAAGAAGGTTGTAGAGCAGGAACCCAGCCAAATGAGAACGACTGCTGTAATGCAATTATCTAAATGTTTCTGTATGGAGAGTAGGTTGCCCCGCTCCATATGCTGGGCTTTTCCACAGTTCCCCCACAGCTCAGCTCTTTCATATATATATATCTCAGAGATTATGGGTGGCTTTTGGTAGCTGGCAGTAGCCTATTCCATTCTTGGGGAGTATTTTTATATACAGTCGTACCTTGGAAGACAAATGGAATCCATTCCGGAAGTCCGTTCAACTTCCAAAATGTTTGGAAACCAAGGTGCGGCTTAAAAGTCTCCTGTGGCCAATCAGAAGCTGCGGAAGTTGCGTCAGACGTTCGGGTTCCAAAGAACGTTCACAAACTGGAACACTCCTGGGTTTGCGGCGTTTGGGAGTCAAAACATTTGACTCGCAAGGCGTTTGGGATCCAAGGTACGACTGTATAGAGGTTTTGAAATCCCTCAACTGTGCTTTCCATTGTTATTTAACTCTGGTGTAAAAGCATCCACCTTAACATTTTTTTCTTTCTAAATTGTGCTGAATGGTAGCAAAGTTGCCCTTGTGTCTGCGAGTCTGGAATATACACTAGGAATCTCTGGGGCCTACTCAGACACAGAAAAGAAACGGTGCCTCACAACATTAGCCCCTGAGACTGAAAGGCTGTACAAAGCTCTGGATTAGCTAGGCATGGTATAAATATTAGGAACCTGTCCTTCTTTCCTGGCTTGTTCTACAGAAAAGATAAGTTCCTCTTCAGTTAAGAGGCAACCTTCTAGTTCCATCAACTTGGGGAATCTGGGCTGGACCACAACCTCCAGATCTAGATTTGGGCATGGCCATTCCAGCCTGTTTCTGATCCCCTTTCCGTCTCTTGCTAGGAGGCACTAGGATTCCCTAAACTATTGCTACAAAAATAAATATATTACTTAGCCATTTTCATTGCTGTCATTCTCAGACCTCAACAATGAAATGGACCAGGCAGTAACCAAAAGTTTTGGCTACTTAGGACCTTGTTTTGGGGTGGGGTACGTGCAGTAGCTTTGCAGAGAATTCTCTCAAGATAGCCTTTTTGCTGCAGGAATACTGCATTCTCCCCAGATTTGTGGGCCATTCTACATACTGTGTGACAGCAAACTTGGATTGTACCATTGACAGGGAGCTGCCGCCAACCTTCGCTCTCTGATGAGTATAACTGTATGATGCATGTGTTGTCAAACCTACATCTGTCCCAGTCACAAAATAAACCACACATTTGGGCCAGATTAAACGTGATAGCAGCAGGCCCATCTGCTGAAGCTGGGGTTGCCAACCTGGCACCTGCAAGCTCACCTGCACCTTTAAGGACCTCACCTCGTCTGTTGCCTGCAAAGCTTCTGAACCTTCCTTATCCACTCTAGTTGTTATCCTATATTAAAATCATAAAGTCCCATGCCTTGTATGAGTGTTTTTGTGATGCTGGTGTGCACTGGAGCTGTGGTTTTATACCTTGCAGTCCACCAGTGTAAGTTTTAATTTGACCATTTTGCAAGAAGGGAACTTGTGGGACATCCTGCAAATTCATGAGGGTCCAGTTTCATTTTGCTGGACCTAACTTTTCCCCAGATCCTATAAAAAAGTAAAGATTGTGCGCACACATGACTGCATACTTTCTCTTTTTCTATCAGTGGAGGGGGGGGAGAGAGTAAACAACAGCAAGGTGAGCGAAGGAGAAGGAAAAGGTTTAACAGAGCAGTCACTGTGCAACCTGTTATACCTTGAGATCCTCTGGTGCTGTGGGAGATGGAGGCTCCTTTGTCAGTAAATCTTGTAGGACTCCAGGAGTGCCACTCAACAGAGAACATATGGAGCTGCATGGGACCACTGGTCCTTCTAACCCTGGGATGGGAAATTTGTGGTCCTCTAGGTGCTAATTCTCATCAGCCCTGGCCAGTGGTCAGGGATGATGGGAATTGCAGTCCAGACACAGGCTCCCCATCTCTGACCTAACACAGCACTGTTTACTATGACTGGCTGTGGCTCTCTGGTGTCTCAAAACAGCTGTCAGCCTCAGCACCTGCTACCTGAGCTTCTTTACCTGGAGATGCAGGTAAAGCAACTGCTCTCCCCCTCAGCTATAGTCATTCCTTCCCCCATAGAGACTTGCACTTGCATTATACTGTATATACCTGTATGGCTTTACTGTGTATATCAGACCCTGATCTACAGCAGTATTGGAAACATATGACCAAGTCGAATGGAGAACGGGTGTACATAGCAACCCTCAAGTTCAGCAATAGTTTAGATGGCTGTAGTGGATCTATCTGCTGAGTTATCCATAGAGAGGAGGGGCGCGCGGAGGGAGAGGGAGGTGTGTGTGTGTCTGTGTCTGTGTCTGTGTGTGTGTGTGTGTACTGCAGCACAGTTTATCAAAGTCATACCTTCTGTTGTCCTGAAGGGGTAAGAAAAAATGAAGATACTGAGGTTCCCTCTGTTGCACAACCAAAAGTTATAGAGAGTTCTGACTTCTATTATAATTAGTCGTGCGACATACTGCAACTGGAGGGAGACATACTGTGATTTAAAGCTTCATGTCCCTAACACCTGAACATATTATGAAGTAATATACTGTACCTGTAAACCAGGTCCAAACTTGTGTGCCACGAGTCACAATCAAGGAGCCTCCTAAATTCATCCCTGTGGGTTTCCTCCAAACTACAATGCTTTTGCCCCTTTGGCAGAAGCTCTGTCATCTTGACTAGTTTTTAAATGGTTTAAATTTTGTAGAGTAAATATGCCCAAAGCAGTGAAAGGGGTGTTAATTCAACAGTGTCTCTGAAGCTTGTGAGTTTAAGTTAGATTTCATTAGACCTACTATTGCCGGACAAAAAGATCTTACACAAGCACCAGGAGACATACCTCTAATGTTGAGATAAGCTATTGACTCTTCATGGAGGAATGGACAAGAGAAGGAAATACTATGAGTTTATCTCTGGAACATTTAGGGAAGAAGTAGCTGTAGTAGCAGCGGCAGACTTTATTGTGCAAAGCCTGCTGCTTTACTGCCACACTTACAGCCTCCAGTCGTGTCCCTGTGGGTTTCAGCGTGCTGAAGCCTTCACAGGAGGTAGAACAAAGGATGACATAAATGAGGGGACACATTGGACAGTGACTATGCCATTTAATTTATAAATTGCTGGATCAGACAGCGCAGAGCATACAATTTGGCAAGCTGAAATCTAATGTCCATATAATATAATGTGCAATCAAAGTGTCCTCGAAACGGTAGTTCCTTCGTGAGAGTGGTTTTGCCTTCTAGTAGTAAGCATGCTTGCAGTTGTAGCTTTATTACTACAATCCAAAACATACTTAACTAGAAGTAAATCTCCTTGAAATCAACGGAACACACTTCTGAATGAACACGGCTAAGGTCAGGCTGATAATCGTATCTCTGTTTTCTTTCTTGGTGCTACGTTTTGTGAGGGAGGACCAGAGGGCACACATAATTATTTTTGCTTTCCTGTATTTGTTAAGACTATCACAACATTTACAGAAAAGATGAGGGATTGAAAGCAGTGACCTTACTTTTTGAATGGGAATTTACTGGAGAGTAATTGTCAAGGGGGGAGCATATTCTTTGTTATTTTGTACATGTCTCTAGATGAATAACATTTTTTAATTTGACAATTTGTGCCAAATATCTTTATATGAAGAACAGGATTGAAAATTAACCCCTGGGTCACTTTTCATTGCAGAAATAGACCTACAGTATAGTCTTCCAGGAAGGATGTTGCACAGTCTTAAATAATGTCTCCAAATTTCAGCCACTTAGCATTTACAGTTTTTGTTCTCTTAACTACTACTACTATTAATAACAATAACAATAATAATTCCACCCCCTCAATGGAATTCAATGAACTGTGTGCAATGTTAACATATTCTGGTGGTGGAAAATGTCACATTAAACTTTTTAAGCAATAACTGACCCAGGGAAACAGGTAAGCACCCTGCTTCTGACACACACAGATTTATTTTGGGACGCTACCACTTGAGACAAATTTGAATTCAGCCTAGGGCAGAAATATATCCCCTAAAACTGTCTATGCCAGCTCTTTGTGTTTTTTTTAAGTGAAAACGAATGCAGGGAAGCAGTTTAACATGCTCTTCTCCTGACACGATACATGTGGCTTTGTTTGGGACATTCTACTATCCTAAGTTAAAGATTTCATCTTCTTCTGTGGAAAGGAGAAAATAGCTTATAGCAGTTTTTTTAGATTTCCCAATAAGAACGAAACAGAGCTTTAGATTTAACAAATTGGCTCTGACCTGGAATAATGGATTGGATTGGAAAAATAGAGCGGATCTGAAAGAGAGCTTCCCATTAATACAGATACAAGGTGAATCTTGTGGTTGCCGCACGTCCCTAATACAAATATGCTCCCAGAGACTGGATTCTTTGCTTCATTTATGCTTACATTACCTCTCATTTGTACTCCCATTACTAGCGTGACAGAACTGAAAATTCTTGTCACCTTCTTCTGCTTTCTCATCATGCTAGTTTATTAATACATGAGGGCTGAGGAAAAAGGCAGCACAGACCACAGAGAATCTTGGTAATGTGATGGCTTGGATGCAGACACAGCAGGCGTAGCTTCAGAAGATTAGAAATGAAAATGCTTGCAATTAGAAATTCTGAAGCCACTGTTCTCCAGGAACTCACGATAGAGTTTAAGTACACAGATTAAGCTAGAAGGTGAGAAAATAATTAAGTTGAGCCAAGTGTTTCACCATAACACTGTCTCTGGTATCAGACCATAAGATCAATCCTCATTTTGAATTCTAGAGGGACAGCCAGTGAGTCACAAAGTCCTCAGCACCACAGCAGGGAGTCCTGCATTCACTATCCAGTACTTCCAAAAGTTCAAAGTACTTTACATACGTTTTATCATCTTGTAATTGTTAGAAGGATCCTGTAAGATAGCCCATTGATATTATCCCCAAGTTGCTGGTTGGGGGCGAGTGAAAGACAGTAGCTAGCCAAAGCTGCAATCCTAACTCTGCCTACCTGAGGGTTTGCACCATTGCTTTCAATATGATGTACTTCTGAGTAGACATGGTTAGGCTTGCTAGCAAGTGTACCAGCTGAGTCAGTGGAGTAGGCTGGTGTGTCTCATGTCTCCACCTGATGCAGCCAGGTGGAATGGTTGTAGGTGGATGAATGGGGCCCAATGGCAATTGGTTCTGGCTGAACAGATGAATCAGGGCTTGCTGTCTCACCTCTTCCTCTGATGTAGCCAGGTGGAATGTTTATCCATTCAGACAGGGCTGGCCCAATACATTTTGGCATCTAAGGTGAGCCACAAAATGCCCCTCTCCCCAGGAACATGGGGGGAACAAGGGTGGGAGGAGACCAGCAGTATCTCCTGTTCACCAAGAGGCTGTTGTAGAGGCAGAGGGGGGTGGGCTGCCAAGGAGGCAACAGAACCAGCCTCCATAGAGTGTGCCACAGCCATTGCTGCCACTGCATTCCTTGGAGGACGGATCTGCTTCCCAAGGCGGTCACCTCACCTTGCCTCAGGGTGGGCTGGCCCTGCCTGCATTCAGATATTCTGAGACTTAATAATTCCTTGAAGATATTCAGATATTCCAGGCCTGACTCCCAGGTTAACACAAAATAATGGACAGGGTGCACATTATTCTTGCGCTGAGAATACAGCCAAAAGAGGATTCCTGGTGCTGTAGAATTACAGAATAGTCGAGTTGGAAGGGCCGCTGAGTGTCATCTAGTCCAATCGCCTGCAATACAGGAAACTCAGCTTCTTGAAACCAAGCGAGTTGATACCCCCATCCATACTTTAAATAAATGAACATATTTTTGATGTGGAAGTAGGAAAGAACTATAGCAGAGTCTTCAGCTTTTAGCTAAACAAGGAATGCAGTGTGGGCTGGCTTGCTGAAGTTAGGCTGAGGTGATGGTGCCTGCTTCTGCTATGTGGTCAAATGTAGTTGAAAGAGGCAATTCTTCCTTCTATACACTGCATCCATCTAAACCAGCGGATCAGGGTTGCCTTGGAAACAGAAAATACCTCTTGGGCTTGGGTTTCATGGCTAATCCAGAAGACCTCAAGCTTTCCCCAAGTGAGTTGACACAGATGTTATCAACATGTCACAGTGGGGGTTACCAACTGACCAGCAAAATTAGTTGACCTGTTCATGTGCTTTTAATAGATTGATGAAAAGCTAGCAGTAAGGCCTGCATCAAAAGATAATAGTAATTTTTAAAGGATAGCACTTCGATATAACCTTCAGTAATATTTTTGGGCTAAAATATTTTTCCAGTTGCTAGAAAAGCAACCTTTACATTTCAACAATCAACACAAAGGAAAAGTGAAAATCTTTAGTCTTAATAACAGGGGTTTCAAGGGATCATTTCTTTTTCTCTTCTAAAAACTCTGAAATACACTGTAATAGAGAACTTGTAATTGTAATATTTGTGGTAGTGGTGGCTAATATTTGGGTGCCCAGCACAAAGGAGCTAGAGAGAAAGGTCTTTGGCTGCCGTTGCCTGTACTACTCAGATCCTAGGGGTGAGTGGGGGTGAGGTCCAGGGCAAAAAGAAGACACCCTAGGCAAAGAGAAACACAAGAACAATTGGAACATGGTGCAGTCTAGAAGACTGAGGGGAAGGAGGTCTGAGACTGGAAGGAATAGTGGGAGGGAAAGTGAGGCATTTATGGTCAGGAGCTCTTGTGAAAAAAATCAGGTGAAATTTACCTGTTAATGTGGGGAAGAAACCCAATCAAAATCTTATCCACAGATCTCTGGTATAATGTAAAAATTTAGACATAGAAGAATATGTCAGACTGCTTTTAATAGTGATTTAAATGTGCAGATGTGCATAACTCATTAAAATTCATGTTCATGATAAAACATTTGTGTACTTTTTATTTGCATAAGCAACTCTTCTGTATATTAGCTTGCGCTAGTTTTCTTTCAAAGACCATAATTGGCATCATTAGAAATATTGATTTTAGGTTTCAAATGAAACAAGTTAACTGTAAAGAGTGCCTAGAGGCAAAAAGAATAATCAATCCACAATGGGTTTTCTCAGCATGGATATATCTATGGAGCCACTCTAGAGGGAACATGATACAAACATATGCAATTATGGATGGCACTGGGTGGACATCTTTTTCCTAGATTCCTTCTTCTAGATCTCTGGGTGACGGACCCAGTCACATTGCACAGCGATAGATTCAATTTTTTAAAAAAGTGAGGCTGTCCACTGGCTTGGATGACTTTAACAATGCAATCCTGTACCCTTTGAGTTCAATGAAGCTTTCTCCCCAGTAAGCTTGCGTTGCTTTAATTAAACAAAGCTCAGTCAAAGGTCTATAGACATGTGTTAGCATTCATTATTGCTAATATTATTTATTACTGTTAACCGTGATAACCAAATGAAACTTCATGTTAAGAGTGTCTGTAAATTGCAGTTGCTGGGGACTAACAACTTGTTTCATCCATGGGCTTTTAGAGTTCCTGACTGGGCGTTACTTGAGGCTGGATTCTGGATGAGATGGCCCCTTGTTCTGATGCTCCTCTTAAGCTTGTATGATCATAGTAACACTCTTTACCTTCGTGTCATACTGCACACAACTTCTGGCAGAGTGTGGTGATAACCACTGAGATAGATAGATATAGGCCTGGATTCAACTCGCCTGGTGTACTGGCAGAAGCCGGTTCATGTGCTCCTCCTGGCACAACGGAGCTTTCTGCCCACTCCATACACCCCCATGCCTCCCGCAAATCTACTCTGGAGGATCCGGCAAACACCTTAAAACACAGGCAGAAATGCTTGTGCTAACAGAACGACTAGAAGAGGGTGACACTAAATTCCTCCCATTTTGGATTTGAAGAACCTGTGGGTGTAATTGAACAACAGGGCACCATGACCCCTTTTAGTTGGAAACAGAAGTAAAATGGATGGTGCTTTGTATCTGAAATGAGACACAGAAATTTAACAGTTATTTCCTATTATTAGCGTATATGTTGCGCAGGAACTTGTAGCAGTACTGGAGCTCTGCATGAGCATAACTTTTCATTTTGTCAGCAATTTCGAAAAGGAAAGGAACTATAGATCTCTACAACAGAATAAATGGCCTTGAGGTTTTTTCAGGTTGGTTTCTGTTTTTTTTAAAAAAAAGCTGCTCAACACGAGGTCATTTAATTAGCACATTGATTACTAAATTCTTCTTTTAGTAATCTAAAAGCTGCACAGCAATATGCTTCTTTCACATAATGCCTTTGAAAAGTTCAGTTGATGGCAGTTCTCTGTAATACTTACAAAGAGAGGGAGAGGGGGAAGACTCAATGTTACTACACTTCTCCCTGGAGAGAATGCCCAATCAGTTCATTCCAGCGCTTGGGAAGGAAACACACGCGCGCGCGCACACACACACACACACACACACGGATTCTTTCAGTGTTGCTAAAAGAAACATTTTATCTGTATTTAGCAGCACCCCAGGGTTGTGTTTAACTTAAAAAACCCAAGCTGCGTATGTGTGTGTGCGTGCATGTGTATTTTCTCTCTTCAACATGTTACACGCTTCTAGTAAAAAAGAAAAAAAGAGAAATGTGCTGTTCCATTTTTAAATCGTAGAAGAGAACAGAACATTTAGTGCCACTTAACTCTGAGTGTCTGTGTGCAACAGCATGAGTGCCATGCTGGAGCGGCTGCTAGGGTCTGAAATAACCACAAAGATTGAATTAAACCTGAACAAAAGTTGAGTGAGAGCTATTGCCAAGGTTTGTACAATGCATTCTGTTGGCAGAGTTAGTGCATACAATGAACATTGGGGTGGCCAAATTCTACATGCAAAGGAAGCCACTCTATAGACTGTGATTCAGGACCTGGAAACATATCTGACTCATGGGTCAGATTCCATCACAAAGTGGGCATCATCCAGCACAAAGGACTTCAACTGTTGGGGTGCATAAATAGAATCATAGCATGGTTGAACTTGAAGAGACCATCTAGTCCAACCTCCTGCAATGCAGGAATCTCAACTAAGGCATCCATGACAGATGTCCACCCAACCTCTGCTTTAAAACCTCAGGCTTAGCATATGAGATGCAAAATTAAAAGAAAATGCGGGTGGGAAGCAGATATAGCATTTACATGGTGTGGAGTATCACTTCTTTCTAACAACTGGAAATCTTTTACCCAAGTGAGGTCAGACTTTTTAACCAGAATCTACGTAATTAAAATTGAGGGTTTGCCAGAGGCAAGATAAGCTTTCATCAGATTTCTGTCACATTCCAGAGGGTTGGTACTTCCCTATGGGAATGTTGGTTTGACTTTGGGTGCTCCCCCCCTCCCTTTTTAAACGGAATGATCTTTTTTCACAGAGACCCATAGGCGCTGACTCCTAGGGGCTGAGACAGTTTTGGGCGCCCCAAAAAATATTTTTTGAGGGGGCTGGGCCCCCTCCATTTTCAGAGGATATTTGGCTCTGCCCCGGCTCCTCACAAAATTGCATGTGCAACTTCAGGGTGTTGCGTGACGTCTCATCAGCCCCTCCCAATTCCTCTGGAGAAGCTGGCACCTCTGATAGACACAATGTGATGGACAGGTTTTTGAAACGCTTAACCGTGAAAAGAATAAGAAAAATTGTAAATGTTATAAGTCACAAACTTTTGTGGCATATCTAAAAATCAGGACTACTACACCCTGGTGCATACATTTGATGTTTGAGCAAAATCCGTGCACAGTGTTTTTCCATGTGAGGAAACATTTGTACTGAAAGGGTCTTCACATCAGATAAAATGCTTTACAAAAATGCCTGTGTGAGATTGTCTCTGTGTGAAGGCTTAAAATCCCTTAAAAACAAATGCATCTGAATTAAAAAGTCAACTTTCAAAACAAGCTAAGACAGGACAGTTGGCCAGCATAGGTGCTCAGAGAAATCTTGTTTGGTCCTTGGAAGCTCCAACAAATTTTAATTGAGCTGAGGTTAATAGAAACTTGTGCAAAAAGCAAAATTATTTCAAATTGTGGGAAACAGAGAGGCTCTACATTTGAATAGTACATCTGTTTTTGGATTTAGTAGGTAACAATGCCTGAGCGCAAATGCAAAACTCTTAACTACCCGATGGCACCAGCTTTATTATGGAGCACTTTTGAAGAAGTCAGTTTCTGCAACAGTGTTCACTTCTAGGCCCTGAGCCCATTGTTTAAAGGAGAGAGCAGTCACAGAATGTAGAAACTGCCTCTCACTGAACTGGAGCAAAGAGCAAGAAACAAATAGGAGAGATTTTATGAAAAATACCCCCCCACACACACACACACCTTACTTGTATATATATGCATTGTGATGTTTTGTTTTGTGTTAATAGCTTGTGTTTTTATATTGTAGACAGCCCTGGGATCTTCAGAGGAAGGGCAATACAGTGGTACCTTGGTTCCCGAATGGCTTGGCTCCTGAACAAATCGGCTGCCGAAAGTCACAAACCCGGAAGTAAGTGTTCCGGTTTGTGAACTTTTTTTGGAAGCCGAAAGTCCGTTTCAGCTGTCGGCATTGTTTCCAGGGCCAATCAGCCAATCGGAAGCGATGCCTTGGTTTGCAAACATTTTGGAAGTTGAATGGATTTGCAGAACGGATTGAGTTCAGGAACCAAGGTACCACTGTATAGAAATTTAACAACAACAACAACAACATTGCACTGTGCCAGTTGTGAATGCTGATCAGAAACTTCTGGAAACTATTCTAAAATGTGTCATTCTTTTAGATGTATCTGCTTATTAGTCAGGGTTACATGAATGAGCATTATGTACCCTTCTGATATTTGCATTTTCATATTTTAAACATTTCTCCCAAAACCATTTGTATTCTCATAATTTAATCTCTTTGCACTAAACCATCTTCGTTCTTGCAAGCGAAAGGAATGTGCATGAGCATAACTTAATTGTTGCTTAAACTCTAACACTACCAGCTCTATGGTTCAGTACAGACAGTGAGTGAAACATTCATACTTGAAAATATACAGGGCATTTAGTCAAATTGATTATGTTGATAGGATGGCAGTACAAATGGAATAAGCTAATGGCTCAAACAAACAGATGGATTTCCTGTGGAAATCTGGTTGAGGCTCTGAAAACTTAATTTTCTGTGGAATTCCTCCTGCAGGTTTCAAACATAACTACCTACATATAAAACTTTATTTATTTATTTATTTATTTATTTATTTATTTATTTATTTGGAATTAGCAGATTTTGGTATAATGAGCATAGAAATCAAACTACTTAATTCACATATGTGCTTTCACAAGAAGGACATAAATGTGGCCTTTCGAACTTGAGGATTAGCTAAGTCTAAAATACTTTAGGCCCATTGACATGCTTTGCTACCATTATTCATCATAACTAAGAGATATTAATAACACCCCTTGGCTAATCTTCAGATTATGGAACACAGAATAGTCCTGATTCTTCAGCAGCTAATGGCAAAAGTTGGAATTGACTTAGGTAAAGATGCTGCCCTTAGAACAAACATGAGGTCAGTGGAAGACTTTAATTGCCTCTAGCAACGGAGTTCGGCAGAAGTCCATCATTTCCATTTTTCCTGGAAATGAGTTTAATTTGTCTAAGTAGCAGAGGGAATATTGGCTTTAACAATCAGGTTGGCATTGTACCAGAGTAAATAGTATGCAGGGAGTGCACCAGAGAATTTGGGGGGAAAGGATCACAAATGGAAATTGTGGCTGTGGTGCATGGAAGCTTCTGTCTTACTTAATGTTGTGCTCATTTATCATCATTTGACTCACAACACAACTGTGCAGAAAGGGCTACCTGCTTTAGATTTGCTGACTCCTTGAATGGGAGACTCCGGGGGGATTCCGTCTAAAGCACAGCAACAAGGGAGTAGGGAACTTACTTAAGCTCTGTTGCTTTCAGTGGTGCATAAAGCTAACTTTGCTTAGACTGGAGCCCAGATCTTCACAAAAGATAAGTCTGATCCTCTTGGTATTTGACCAGGATGTTATCAGCCCTCCACCTCATGTCCTCAAAAGGTATACTTCTGATATTGTTTCTCTTATTTTGCCCCCTTGTTTTTGCGTGCTGAGGTCCCCCAAAACACCCTTATCCCAAATAACTCACACTTCACACATAATTTTTGTTTAAGGTTTTTGGCATAATTTTTTGGCCACAACTTTATTATCATACAAAATTGTGAGTGGTTGCTTAGGCATTGGTTAAGACTAGCTGTCCCCCCGCCATGGGGACAGCACTGACTTCCGGATTCCAGCGAAAGCCAGTGTGGAGGAACAAGATCAGGGGATAACTGGAGCTGCGACACAGACCCTCAGCTTCTCCCCACATGCTCCTAGGGGCTTACACGGCCCAAACCCGATTCCAGGGGTTTGGACGAAAGGATGGTAAGCCCCTGAATTCCTTTAACGGAATTCCCGTGCAGCAGCATCACCTGAGGGGCAGGCACAGCCAATCCATACCCCTCCACCAACCAATTTAAACCAATGCCTAACCGCCAACCTTACAAGTTGTGACGATTTGCTACGCGGTAGGCAAAAACCAGATGGCACACACTAATCAGCCAAATGGCAAAATTCCTACCAGGCCCTCGCACCAATGCAAACGACCCCATGACAGGCATAGCAAGGTCAAGCGGAAGCCCAACAAGGGAGGGCGGGCGGGTGATCCGATGCCCACAGCGAAAGAGAAAGCAACTCTCTGTGGGCCTTCCTTAAATATCCTCTGATCTCCACCCCCAAAGTGGCAACATACAAATTGCCCCAGCAACACCATCACCAATCCTTGCCAGGCCCTTTCCTTCAATTTTGCCTGGCAACTACAGGGTGCTTTGCCTAGCCCCAGCCGCAACACGTGCTCTCCTTTAATGAGAACACGCTTTGCGTGCTGAGGTCCCCCAAAACACCCTTATCCCAAATAACTCACACTTCACACATAATTTTTGTTTAAGGTTTTTGGCATAATTTTTTGGCCACAACTTTATTATCATACAAAATTGTGAGTGGTTGCTTAGGCATTGGTTAAGACTAGCTGTCCCCCCGCCATGGGGACAGCACTGACTTCCGGATTCCAGCGAAAGCCAGTGTGGAGGAACAAGATCAGGGGATAACTGGAGCTGCGACACAGACCCTCAGCTTCTCCCCACATGCTCCTAGGGGCTTACACGGCCCAAACCCGATTCCAGGGGTTTGGACGAAAGGATGGTAAGCCCCTGAATTCCTTTAACGGAATTCCCGTGCAGCAGCATCACCTGAGGGGCAGGCACAGCCAATCCATACCCCTCCACCAACCAATTTAAACCAATGCCTAACCGCCACCTGAGCCCTTACGCTCACCGCCAACCACTCACAAACCTAAACACACTCTCAACTTAGCCACCACTGACCTCAACCATACATCATTCCCAACAGAGGTAAGATGAACCCCATCAAACCTGTAGCAATCAGTGGCTTTAACATTAATATCTGGGTGGGGAATCACAAGCCCACCCAGATCAGACACCAGCTTGCTCGCAGCTGAATTAATACGCTTTCGCACCCTTTCGGTGGCCGCAGGGCAGGGACTACCCCTCCAGATGCAACGCTGAAGCAACTGTGACCAAATTAGCTTAGTAGCGGGCACCAAGGCCGCCAGGTCCCTCAAATCCTGCAAAATAACAGCACGTAAAACATAACAGGAAAAAGAAACCATATCATTTTCCCCAAGCTGCACCACAATCGCCGTAGGGGGGCCCTCCAGAAGAACACGCCTCTGCATTAGCGGTAAGAACTCCTTCCACCGCATCCCCCTTCTGGAGATCCAGGACACTCGCACGTGCTGCGGAAGGCCGAGGCCAACTCCCAGTTCAGATTGCCGAGCTCTGCAAGCGGCCCAATGCACAATACTGTGCCCCACTATCCAAACCCGGACAGTGGGTAGACCTAGGGTAAAACAAAAGATGTGAGTACACGAGATCAACACCATTTCCGCACATAACCCTTATATGCGTCCGACTTCCAGCGACCCAGGTCTTTAATCCTCCTTGCCGACAAGCCCCAATGGGCGGCTGTTGTTGCAGCCCCAATCCTGAAGGAATGCGGAGCAAACTCAGAGGCTGCATGGCCACAAGCAGCAACGACCCTGCGCAAAACACCAGTGAATTGATGGCGTGCCAATGGACGCCCATCTTCATGAATGAACAGGGCCCCTCCCCCAGGAGGCCGCAACGCCATATATTTCTGGAGATCCTTGACTGGGCAAGGGCCCCCTAGCCCAGTTGCTGGGAGCCGAATAACTGCCCCTCTACCCAGTTGATCAGTTTTGGAACTCCTGACAAGGATCTGCAATTCTGACTGAGACAAGCTCACGTCCTGCAGCAACAAACCTCTCGAACCTCCATCCTGCTTAGGTTCACACACCACCTCCCCAACCCTCAGGGCTCCAAAAAAGGCTAACGAATAGGCTGCGGAAAATAACCGCGCCTCAAACCTGGACCAACAGATGCCCTTTAGTTTACTTCGCATCCTGGTCAACAATCCAAACGTTATAGGCCTCCTTGTAGCTGGTCTGGAGGGGCAAAGCCTCCCCCACCCCTCCAAAGCCTTGCGCACCACGAACTTCCCACATGGATCATTATTAAAATAAACTTTGCTAAAGAAGGAAATTGCAGCCGCATGCAATCTCAGCGTCCTGGCTGCCCTCCGCATCTGAAATAGATGCGCCAAATATTGGAGCACCTGTGCAGTAGAATGAGGTGTGCATGTTCCCCCTACCACGGATTGCCCAGTGAAATGCAAAAAATCGGTCCAAGCCTTCTTATAGGACCTCAATGTGGAGGGGGCAATAGATGCAGCTACTCCCTGTAAAACTAAGTGCTGCCAAGGTTCCAGAGATGATCCGGGAAAAATTCCGGACGGTCTCGAGCCACTGGCGCCAGGGACCTGAACCGCTGCATCTGAAAACGGGACAGAGCATCAGCAATCTCGTTAGACACTCCAGGAACAAAACGAGCAGAAAATACAATGTTAAAACGTAAGCAATGCAAAACAAAGACCCTCAGCAGGGCTGATACCCTAGGTGATCGTGAAGACTGCTTGGCTAGCACGTTCACCACCGCCAGGTTATCTGTCCAAAAACATACACGACGGTCCCTGAAATGCTCGACCCATAAATGGACTGCCACTACAATGGGAAAAAACTCAAGAAAAGTTAAGTCCCGAGTTATAGCTTCCCCACGCCAAGCTGAAGGCCAACGCTCGGCACACCACCTGCCATCCCAATACAAACCAAAACCCAACGACCCCGCAGCATCAGAGTGCACCTGAAAATCGGTATAAAGGTTCAAGGTGTCCTGCCAAAGAGACACCCCATTGAATTCCTCCAGGAATTCCAACCAAATACGAAGGTCAGCACGCACCTGAGCTGACAGGCGCACCCTATGCCTCGGGGACCTCAAACCTGACATAAGCCTGGCCAAGCGGGAACAGAAAGGTCGCCCTGGGGCGATCACCCTGCAAGCAAAGTTTAGGTGGCCCAGCAAGGACTGCAGCTGCCGCAGAGTAACTTTTTTCATGGGAATGAGTTCAGCGATGACGCCCTTCAGCGTGAGTATCTTATCCGCCGGCAAACTGGAAGTTTGCGCCACCGTATCCAACGAAATACCCAGGTAAGTCAGCTGCGTAGAAGGACCTTCAGTTTTCTCCGCAGCTAACGGCACGCCCAGTTCCTCGGTTAAGGCAGCAAAGGCCTGCAGCAACACCACGCAATTCCCCGTATCGCTAGCTGAGGCCAATAAAAAACCATCCAAATAATGAGTGACTCCGCCCAAACCAGTTCTTTTGCGCAGAGCCCAGTCCAGAAATGAACTAAAACACTCGAAGGCCGCACAGGCTACCGAGCAGCCCATGGGCATGGCCTTATCAAAGTAAAATTCCCCGTCGAACTGAAATCCCAGCAACCAGAAGTCATCAGGATGAATTGGAAGCAGCCGAAATGCAGACTCAATGTCACATTTGGCTAGCAGGGCACCCTGTCCAAATTTTCTTATCATTTTGATCGCTTGATCAAGCAAGGCATACTTCACCGAACAAAGCTCCGGGGGAATAACATCATTTACTGATGTGCCCCTAGGGTGTGAAAGGTTGTGTATCAGGCGAAATTCCCCCGGAGCTTTTTTAGGAACCATACCTAAGGGTGAAATATGCAGATTAGGAAAGGGTGGAACGGCAAAAGGGCCTGCCATACGGCGTAGAGCCAGTTCTTTCCCAATTTTCTTACGCGCCACGTCAGGCATATCCTTCACAGACTTCTGGTTTGAAGGGTTTCTAGCTACAGGATTTGCCGCCACTGGGATTCGAAAACCCAGGGAAAAACCGTCACGCAAATAAGATGCTAAGAGGGTATAACTGTAACAATGACAACAACGGCTGTAGCCTAACCGGGGTATGAGCTAAGGAGGAAAGTACACTATTTTCCTGCACCGGCGGCTGCAGCCTGGGGCGCGGCTTTCGGGGGCTGCTGTGAGCCCCACCCCTTCCGAAAGGGCCGTCGAACCCCTGCACAGGCAGAAGCTGGATGGTTCCCTGAACACTTCTCACAACTATGAGAATATCTGCAGAATTGGCGCTGACAGGTTCCTTTGTTAAAATCCCAACAAAAGAACTTGCGACCCGTCTTAGCTGGCACAATCCTAGTTTTTTGCGATTCAGGGATCTTATTGTCAATACGTGGAGCCACAT
Source organism: Podarcis pityusensis (assembly GCF_964106645.2). Taxonomy (NCBI): domain Eukaryota; kingdom Metazoa; phylum Chordata; class Lepidosauria; order Squamata; family Lacertidae; genus Podarcis; species Podarcis pityusensis. The sequence continues at coordinate 97,167,483 of NC_138032.1, read as the reverse complement.
AAGTGGTCCATACATCTAAATCCTTTCGGTCCCAGCGGGCAGTGGGGATCTTGGCAGCCCTGCGTCTGAAATTCTCATCATAAGAAATCGCAGCAGACGCTCCAGCCATCGTAAATGCTGAGCGAACTATGGACAAATAAACCCATAAATGCATGGACCTCCGTGGGTAGGCCGCTGCCACCACTCCAGCGAACACCTGGAAACTATCCAGCCATCGCTCGAAGGTCCTTTCAACCTTTGGCAAAACCACCCTCTTTTTCGTGGCTGCCAAACCTCTATCCTGGGAGTCCTGACACTCCTGAGGGGGTGCCAAGCTAAATATATCAATGTAACGGCCATCCAGAATCCTAGATCGCAGCTTTGTAGTCAAGTGGGCACCTGGTATAATATCCCTAGCTGAGTTGGTGGAAACTTTCACATCAGGCATGAGGACCCCTTCCAGACAGTCCTGCACCGCCCCATACTTTGCCCTGTGAGAGTTTGCCCTCCGCTCCCAAGCCCATTTTGGAAGTCCCGATGTCTCCCCAAAGCCCCAGTATAGCGAAAGCGAAGCTTCCTCATCACTACTGGAGGTTTGAGACGAAGTACCTGCGGAAGAGGATGAGGTGTCTCTCCGTCTCCTCTTAGCACGCTTCTTGGAACTCTTTTTCCGGCGACGGAGCCCACCAGAAGAGGACTTTGGAGGGAGAGGAAGGCTGTCCTCCACCGAAGACTCAGATGCGTCGCCTTGCAGCACAACGCCTGGAACTGACTGAGAAGAGACTACAGGTGAATGACCAGGAACAGACCTCACCACTGATGAGGACTGTACAACTGAACCCCGTGCCGCCCGAATCCGGGCGGATGACCTCCGCCTGGTCGGACCCCTGGGGCCGCCCCGTACCCTTGGCGCTGCAGCCTGGGAGACAGGTGAGACCGACGACTGGGACAATTGATTAGTACGCGAAAGACCCCCAGCTAACAAATCCTCCCCCTCATCTTCAGCCGAAGATGACACCGAAGGAGGTGCGTCAACAGGCGGAGCTGGACTAGCAGAAGAAGTCGTCGGAGTCGAGCAGCGTTGAATCAAACCATCCATTTCAGCCTCAACACGTGCTAACACCACTGGGTCACTGGCCAAGCCAGTGACCATGGACTGAAGGCGTCTCAAAGATCGCTGTGGCACTGGAGAACGCAAAGCTTGGGACGGGCCTTTTATGGGCCGCTTCGCTGAGGAAGCGAGATCAAGCCTCCGTGACACCTTCTTCTTTGGAGCCATACCTGCTACTAGTAAAAAAGACAAATAATAGAATTAATGCAAGGCTACACCAGTGCTCTTTGTTATAATGAATAGTCAATCAGCCTGAAAAACAATCAATCCCGATAGGTGCAACTATATGGCTCACCAGCAGGTGGCGCAGCCAGTAATCAAGGCCAATGGTATAGCTGCGTTTCAATAAACGGCCACTAGAGGCCAGCACGCAATGAGGAGGCAGTAGAAAATGGCGCTCCCGCCAAAATTCCCCAAAATGGAGGCCTCCCAACTGACTTCAGGCAGAAGGCCTCCCCCAATGCCCAAAGCAGGCCGCAAGCAGGCCTCCAACCACCAAAGCCGCTGTGCGCGCTAAGCGCCACCGGCTAAAGCTGGAACGTCCGAGGAGGGCCCCCCTGCAGCCTAAAACGGCCCAACTCCGCAGGCCGCAGGCGCCGAAGCGCGGCAAAAGCCGCTACCGCTCGGAGCCGGGTGGGGGGGGGTGCCCAAATAGGCCCCGAGCCCAAGGCACGTCCCACGGCCTCCCCCAGCTCCCCCAGGCACTCCCCGCTATACCCGGGCCAAGAGGGGAAAGGCTTGACTAAGCCTCCCCAAGCCCGGCCCGAACAGGGCCGAATAAGCAAGCGCCGAGCGCCGCGTGCGAATCGGCGGCTCCAACGGCGCCTGCGCGCCAGCCGGCCCGCCCCGGCTAGTAAGAGCGCGCCGAAGCGCGCGAAAAGGGGGCCGCCGCCGTGAGAGGCCAGGGGAGGACTACGGTAAGCACCCGCTTTTTTCTCTAGTAACCCTACGAAGTGGGGGGGGGGGAATGGTAAAGCTCCGAGGGCCCGAAGGTCAACCAGCCCCGTCCCCGGCGCCTCGGCTACGAACCGGGCCGAAAGGCCTAGGGTCCGCCCCCCCCTCCCGGCCACCCCCAGCAGCCCCACGGGACCAAAAGCCCACGAGGAAAGTTGGGGGGGGAAGGCTAGTAAAATGGAAACAAGAGTCAGAACAAAAACAAATAAAAATTGAAAACTAAAGACAAAGAACCTGGAAAATAAATTAAAGAAGGGGGGGGTAGACTTTGGGGAGATAAACACAAAAGGCCAAGATCAAATAAATAAATAAAATAAAATAGGAGAAAATGAGGAATGAGATATAGATTTATACAACCGGTCTTTAGCTGTGTTCGATCCGATGCCCACAGCGAAAGAGAAAGCAACTCTCTGTGGGCCTTCCTTAAATATCCTCTGATCTCCACCCCCAAAGTGGCAACATACAAATTGCCCCAGCAACACCATCACCAATCCTTGCCAGGCCCTTTCCTTCAATTTTGCCTGGCAACTACAGGGTGCTTTGCCTAGCCCCAGCCGCAACACGTGCTCTCCTTTAATGAGAACACGCTTTGCAAGAATAAGGTACCACTATCAATGGTGTATATGTTATTCACATTATTGCTTTGTTTTCATATTCTTTCAACTACATCCACTTTTATGTCGTTATGTTTTTGATACTCTGTTTCATTGGGGGGGGGGCTGTAGAAGTAATACAACCCACTTCCTGTTTATTTTTAAATATCCATCCTGTGGTTCCATGTTTAATATGGCTCCAGTTTTAATACGCTCAGTTTTCAATAGGGTGTTGAGGACAGAGGTGCCAACTTGCAAGGGAGTTTGGGGGGGTGGGGTAGCCGACAGTGCGCATGACGCCAGGAGTGTGATGTCAGGGTGTTGGGAGGAGCAGAATGCGGCAACAGTGCGGCTTCGATGCCCAACGGCTCCTCCTCCTCCTGCCGCCATCACTGGCTGGCGGCTGCCATGCCGCTCTTGGCTCTGCTCTTGGCCTCCTCTACCCCCTGATTTTCTCAGACATTGGGGGGCCCCAAAGCACTCAGCCCCCAGGAGTTGGCATCCCTGGTTGAGGAACAGATTTTTTTTAATGCGTGTTAGAAATTAAAGCTGGGAGTGGAAGGTCAAACAAAAGGGTTCTCTTTCTCCTTCCATCAACAACAAACTGTTCTATTGCTAGGATGTCTACAATAGCGCTGGCTTGAGTTCAAAATGCACTTCACTCTGTGAGGGAGGCAACAGTTCCAGGAGGAATAAAAAAAGAGGAAATGCATACATTCTCCCACCTCAAACAGTGACATATCAAGTTGGCTGTGCATTAGCAGAGTATTATATTTGTCCATCACAACCTGACTATAAATTCTCCTTGACTTAAGCTGCTTTCATTGTAGCAGAAAGGGAAAGCTGGAGATCAAAGGGTCAGTAGCTTGCACAGAACAATAAGTGAGTGATTTCTGCATGGAACAGGAAACCAGGAAGTCTCTTATGTTTCTGTATCTGTTGCTAACTGCTCCAGTGACCTTGAGCAAGTAATTTATACTCAAATAACTCATCTACATCTTCAGTTGGGTCTTAATTGAGCACACAGAAGATTCAAGAGACACCTGTTTTAGGTTTGCAGTTTCTGGTATATTCTGGCATAAAACCATATTCTGGTTTTACTGGTAACACAGATAGCCCAAGAACTGCTTTTGCTACTAACTGCCCGTGAATGCAGCAGGCGGTGCCAATGATCTGCCATATTCTGTTAGCTCCTGCTGTTGACCCACCAGTTTTCATAGAATCATAGAATCATAGAGTTGGAAGAGACCACAAGGGCCATCGAGTCCAACCCCCTGCCAAGCAGGAAACACCATCAGAGCACTCCTGACATATGGTTGTCAAGCCTCTGCTTAAAGACCTCCAAAGAAGGAGACTCCACCACACTCCTTGGCAGCAAATTCCACTGTCAAACAGCTCTTACTGTCAGGAAGTTCTTCCTAATGTTTAGGTGGAATCTTCTTTCTTGTAGTTTGGATCCATTGCTCCGTGTCCGCTTCTCTGGAGCAGCAGAAAACAACCTTTCTCCCTCCTCTATGTGACATCCTTTGATATATTTGAACATGGCTATCATATCACCCCTTAACCTCCTCTTCTCCAGGCTAAACATGCCCAGCTCCCTTAGCCGTTCCTCATAAGGCATCGTTTCCAGGCCTTTGACCATTTTGGTTGCCCTCCTCTGGACACGTTCCAGTTTGTCAGTGTCCTTCTTGAACTGTGGTGCCCAGAACTGGACCCAGTACTCCAGGTGAGGTCTGACCAGAGCAGAATACAGTGGCACTATTACTTCCCTTGATCTAGATGCTATACTCCTATTGATGCAGCCCAGAATTGCATTGGCTTTTTTAGCTGCCGCGTCACACTGTTGGCTCTTGTCAAGTTTGTGGTCAACCAAGACTCCTAGATCCTTTTCACATGTACTGCTCTCAAGCCAGGTGTCCCCCATCTTGTATTTGTGCCTCTCATTTTTTTTGCCCAAGTGCAATTCTCCCTGTTAAAATTCATCTTGTTTGTTTTGGCCCAGTTCTCTAATCTGTCAAGGTCGTTTTGAAGTGTGATCCTGTCCTCTGGGGTGTTAGCCACCCCTCCCAATTTGGTGTCATCTGCAAATTTGATCAGGATGCCCTTGAGTCCATCATCCAAGTCGTTGATAAAGATGTTGAATAAGACCGGGCCCAAGACAGAACCCTGTGGCACCCCACTAGTCACTCTTCTCCAGGATGAAGAGGAACCATTGATGAGCACCCTTTGGGTTCGGTCAGTCAGCCAGTTACAAATCCACTGAGTGGTAGCATAGTCAAGACCGCATTTTACCAGCTTCTTTACAAGAATATCATGGGGCACCTTGTCAAATGCCTTGCTGAAATCAAGGTAGGCTACATCCACTGTGTTCCCTTCATCTACCAGGCTTGTAATTCTGTCAAAAAACGAGATCAGGTTAGTCTGACATGACTTATTTTTCAGAAATCCATGCTTGCTATTGGTGATTTTTATGCTGACCTACAAGGTTCTGAGCTCCTCCCTGCCTGACTTGTCAGGTTCCATCCAGGCTCCACCTGCAATCCTCTGTGTTCTAACCTAGTACCACTTTCTCCCACCATAGTTTCTCTGCCATAGTTTAGGGCAGGGGCAAAGTATATTTCTAAGTGGGTGAGAAAAAAACAGCAACATATGTTAATGACAGTTCAGAAATGTGGGGAACAAGTGGGGGCAAAGTCCTTGTTTGTGGGGGGTGCATGCACCCACCCCCTGGTACCACCTGGGCATGGTTCTGTCCCATGGCTCATCATGGATAACTGCAGTTTCTTCTAGCCCTTGATCAGTACTAGCCCTTGACTGGAAGAAAGAATTAAAAAATCAAAAATGCAAACTGCTATTGCGTGCCCTAGAAACTTTATAATATTTGGAACAGTGTGCTAAACCATGTGCAGAATATAGAAGTGGCACAGGCGCCCTTCAGATTTACCTGCATTCATGTGGGAGTGGCTTTTCTGTGAGCAAATCTCATGTGACAGGAGAAGTCCATATGATGCAAGCATGTGGGCAGCCCTGAGAGGCTGATTGTTTGCACCCTGATAGTAAAGATCCATGCAGTCTGCCCTGCGTACATGATTACTTCTTTTGGACGCAGACACAGTCTGAAGGACATATCCCAACTGCTGCAAACAAACTGCTGTAAAATGCCATATCATAACTTATAGCTGGTCACTCATCATAGCATAATTTCTAAAATTAATATACCACCATTATACAGTTAAGCAAGATGAAATCAGTAAAAGCACTGAAGGGAAAGGGTACATTTTTCATTTGAAGCTTTCACTGGAATGTGTCTGGCAGATCTCCCTTGAGAGGGATTTCCACACAGGTATTGCCACTGAAAAAGCCCTGCTGTGGCAGTGAGTAGAGTCTCTTCAGATTATACAGACTCACCTGATCCACAGAATTATGGGCTGTATTCAACCAATCTGTTCAGCTCATGGAAGCCAGAGCAAGGTCACCCTCTAAGCGCCATGGGGCTTTTCCTCTCTCTCCATGTGACCTCCATGCCTCCCCTAAATTTGCTCTGGAGGGTCAGGAGGACCCAATAAACAGTGCAAGTTGAAGGAGGGGGGAGAACATTCCATTGGGCAAGCAGAAATCCTTGCGCTCATGGACAATCTGCTTAGCACCACGTTGAATTCCACCCCATGTTCCAATCGGATGCTAATGTGAAGATTGTAACATGATTATCTTTTAGATTTCATGCTTCTCCAAATTTTGCATGGCAGTTCTTAGCAAAAAAAAAGTACCAAGAATACATACTTTAAAAAAATACCAAATAGTATTTAAAATGTTTGTTCGGGGATAAAATATGCTTAGGAATGCATACATTGAGTTTTAAACAGATGTTTAAATATGAATCTTCATGTGGATTTCTTAAAAAAACACAATAAAATCAAAGATTAATTTGGAAATAGGACAGAATGGACTTATGAATGAACACATGGACCAGAAATAGACCTGATCTATCCATCCCTAATTACAGCAATGGCTTTCAAAGCACTAAGTATAGACTAGGGATGGAAGAAAAAAATGATTCAGTTTGCATTTAAAAGTGAGTTTACTTACTTAAATCACGCTTTTTGAAATGATATGCTATCTGAAACGCATTTGCCTATGAAAATATCATTTCTCTGAATTTTGCAATGTAGTTCTCCAGTCAAGTAATGTGTACAAAAATGCAGAGTAAAGTCTGCATATAAGTGAAAATTAGTGAAAATATTAGTGAAATTAGTGAAAATAACATGCAAAAGCGCGACAAATATCAAGGAAAATCGCTTGACAAAAGTGTGCATGTTGTTAGAAAATTCATACTACAGTGCTGATGACTTTTCATGAGGACTTTTAAAAAACACAAACTGATGTGGATATCTGGAGAAGTGAACCTAAGATGGAAAATGATAAACTGAGAGAAACCAAAATATACATATTAATGCATCCATTGTGTGGACTGGTGGTAGCAGTGGACTTTAATTAATTTCAGCAGGAGCAGAAACGGCCTGTTCTGTTCTTCTCTGCCTTCCTTGTGAATTGGTCAGAATGCATCTTTATTGGGTACAGAGGCGCAGGCTGTTTGTTTCAATCTACAACTGTGGGTTATATTGTATTTGCATCAGAGTCTCTGCGAAATCTCCTTATTAGGATTCGTTTTCTGCTAATCAAAGTGTCTCCTTTCCCTTCACTTGCTCTTAGGTTTTATTCCTTATATCAAAAGGCACAAAGACAAACTTTGGGATGAGAGGCAGAGAGTTTGCAAAGCCAGTTTGTCAAAGAGCAAATACCTCCTTTTGAATGCTTGATTTAATGCCGCAGGCATGCTTCCCTTCTGACTCAGCTCTTTGTTATGACTAACTGTTCAGTGGATATAGATTTTGTGTAACTGTGGATAGGTTTTTTATGTATACACCATTAGTTAATGTAATGAGTTAATTTTACACCAGGCATAAAATAAAAAAAAGCTCAAGAGCATGAGTGCAAATGTGCCGTTGGTACATTATAAATACACCCACTTCAGTCATTGTGTGTTTGCTGATCACCAGGGAACAGAATTAGAGTCAAATTGCATTTTATTTTTTCAGCTAAAGATAGAAAAAGTAGTAGAAGTTAACTAATTAGTTCCCATTCCCATTTACAATGGCATCTTTAAATTGATGTATGTCTTTTTTTTCTTTTTGAATTTTTATTAAATAAACTGATGTATGTCTCAACCCTGCAATAAGCAAGGAAGCGGCAACTGAGCTCAGAGGGTGAAGTTTCCTTAGAACATCCTATTTTGAAGATCCAAAATGCATGTGCTTGAGTTCATCGCTCAACAAAGCGCCAAACAAAGTAAGAGACTGAAAGCACTTTAGAAAAGCACTGGACTAAGCATTAATAAATATTGGCTACTGATGCTGATATTGTCCTTTAGAGCCGCTGTTTATTTTTTGTTCTGTTCTATTAAATTTGTATACTCCTCTTCATCCGTAGATCTCAGGTCAGTTTGCAGCATAAAAATACATAATAAGAACAAGAACAAAACAAAGCAATACTCTTATAGCATTCTTTTCTTGCTTTTTGTTTTGTTACTGAGCATTTACGAGGGGGGGGGGAATCTCTAATGTGTCATTTTATCACACACCCACCCTGGTATTTATATGACCCCTACCATTGTCCCATCCCAGGGCTTTCTAAGACAAATAAAAAAGCAGACTCCCCAAGAAAACGTTTATTTCCCACCTCTGCCCATTCAGATGCACATAAAAATTCCAGAGAGTTCCAGGATTATTTCATCTGCCTGCAATATTGCTCTTCATTACTGTCTTTGGGAGGAGAGCCGCTTGGTGTCCTTGCACACTGCTTAGCCTTTGGGCTGATGCTCCCATTGTTGTCCTGAAGTGGACCATTCTTTTCTTCCTCTGTCTTCTACATTCCACACTTATTTACTGCTCATCCCTTTCTTTTCTTTTTTCTTTTCTGTGTGGCCTCCATTGCAATGGGTTACTAAAGCTTCAGTTCCACATGGCACTCCATTAGTCACCTCTTTTGTTCATTATAATGTCTCCCCACCCCAGACTGATAATTTTTCTCTCTTTTTTTTCTTTTAAAAAATTCTGCCCTTGGTTTTGCTCGGTATTCTCTTATTCCCATGTCTTCTGTTGTCATTTTATAAAAATGAGAATGTTTACTTGAGACAGACAGACATAATACATACATCAACTTTACAAATTTGGTATTAGGCTAGTGGAAATCTTTGCCTTAAGTTTAAGCTAGACATGACCTTAAACTTGTGTGGGGAGATGTTTTTCGTCCTTTCCTTCTGATGGAAATTGCCCTCTCACACCTCAAGCTGCTATTTGGTACAGGAGGGAAGATGCCATTTGCACTTACGGAAGCTCTTCACCCATGTAAAGTAGCAGTTGGGGCAGGGGCAATTTCCATGACATCCCTCCGCCTCCGCCACCATGCTCAATCCTGTTTGGGCCAGAGTGCCTGCTTCTTACTGCTACAACAGATGCACCCAATGCCAAGCAATGAATGTCAAGGCCATGCATCTTTTGGCCTTTATACAGAATTCTGCAAGGTGGACATCTTGCTAGCCCTGCTGCTGAGGATTCTTTTTAATTAGCAGGTCTCAAGTAATGAACCTGAGGCCTTCTGCATTCACTGGGCTATGGCTGTTTCCCACATATCTAAAAGAGCAGACCATGAGGCCTCCTTGAAAAAGAAAGATATTCCAATTATTTCTGTTCAGGAATTGGGATGTCCCATACATACATACATACATACATACATACATACATACATGTCTCCTGCCTCTCTTTCCCCATGGAAACCAACGTGCCTAAATGTGGTTCCCTAGGCTGTGCTGGTTGTAACTTGCTAATAATTGACTGTCCAAAGACCATTTAACATGTAAGTCACTAAATGATAATGCATAATGTATTTACAGAAACCAGGAATGAAGTGTCAGAACTGAATCTGAAAGGAAATTGAGGATCTCTGTCGATAAAGGAATAAACAGTCCATTTCAGGCTCAATTGGTTGAAACGTCTTGTCTATCTCAATGAAGTGGACCTAGATGGCTTGTTGACGCCACAGGTCTTATGTTGAACAGTCATGGCAGCACACCTCTCCCTGCCCCATGGACCAAAAACCAGGGGCCAATGTGTAAAAGTAAAAATGGTACATACAGTGGACTTCTTAATGTGCAGAGTATGTAGTTTAGATGTACACTGGTTGTATGTGTGTAGGCCTCATGCAAATCAATTGTGTATGGATTTAAGGTGCATGGAAAGGATAGAGACACACATCTTTATCAGGATTCTTTTCTTCCCCTCCCCCTTCCTCTATTTTCTCAGCTCTAGCTCCATATCCACACTTTATTATTATGTCATTATCCACATTTATTTCACTACTTTTAACAGTCATGTTAAAGGGGCTGGGAATTTTAGCTCCGAGAGGTTAGCACCCTTAACAAACTACACTTCCTGGGATTCTCCATGACTATTAAAGCAGCATGATAATGCTTTAAATATATGCTATGGATGTTACCATAGACATTGTTAAAAACTCAGCTCGTGATATTCTCAGACGCCAGAGATTCCACTTGAGTTGCATCTTTATTCCAGGGCAAGAGGGAACCATGGCTCCATGACAGAGCAGATGCATTGCATGCAGAAGTCTCCATGTTAAGTCCCCAAGATCGTCAGGTAGTCGGATGGCAGGGTTAGGAAGGAGGCCTACCTAAGGCCATGGAAGGCAGCTCCCCATCAGAGAATATAGTCCTAGGATGGATAGACTGATGATCTGAGTCAGGAAGCTCCATAGATATGTCTCACACTATAAAGCATAATCCAAATCCCCTTACTTCCATAAAATGGCAGAAACTGCCCTTAATTTTAAAGTTAGGGCATCTCAGAATATCCAGTTTGTTTCTTCTTGTTCTTCTTCTGTTTGTATTATGTCCAGAGGCCTCTTTTCTCCACTCCCCCCCCCCCGCCCCAAGGAAATGGATATCCACACAGTGTAAAATGCGCAAGGGCAGCCATCTGCCTCTCAAAGGGCATGTGCATTTTTATCTAACTTGTGCCAGCTGGCAAGAGTCCCTAAAGGCACAGATTTAGATGTCCTGATACAAATTTAGAAGCTTTAGACACCCAGGCTCCACTGCCTTTTCTTTTCTGTAAGAACCATGTTAAAGTTGAATGATGGTATTGTGAAGTCCCTTGGAAAAACAATATGACTTTTCACATTCAAGAATGGCCCACACTGGAAATGGCAATGGTTGCTTTCTAACACTCTGTTTATGCAGCGCACTATAGGAAGGTCTCTGCATACCTGATGCATGAAAATTACCAGACGTTTCTTCTTTCTTTTGAGAGTAGGACCGAGAATAAAATTCTCACCACTTTGCAAACATTTTTGAGGCTGTTGAACAACATTTTGTCTTTTTGACGAAGTTTTGGTGCTCCTTGTGAAAATGTTAGTTTATTCATTTAAACTGCCATCCCGTGCCCTCAACTGCCCTCATTTGCTCTGAGTGGCATTTTTGTATTGCCAGATTGTAACTTTAGATAGTGATGTTGTCAAATCAAACACGGCATCACCACTCATGTGAGTAGCTCATGGGCGTCCTGGATGGAGCCCCGCAGATGGGAGGAGGAAATGGCAGTGAGGAAGCAACACGCAGAGAAAACAGTGGCACTGAGCAGAACCACAAAAAGATTAAAAAGATGAATACTGATACGGTTGGAACAGTTGTTAGGATAAATTTCTAACCCAAGAAAAGTGGCAGTTTCTGCTCAAATAGAAACTTTAGAAGATTTGGTACAGTCTTGTTTCAAAAGTAACTAAGCATTTCTTAGGGAAATCCTTCAGCCAGCTAAGGCAACCCTTTCCCTTGAGGAAAAGGCAGTCTTTTAACTTCTTTCTTCTTTCTAGACTCTCCAAAGAGCTGAAGGTTGTCTCCCTTGGGAGGCTAACATCCATTCAGCACTACATTTGTCCATTTCAGAAAGATTCTGTCTTGGTTGAAAAGAGAGTTTGCTTGGTTTATTGTGCTGTCAGATCTTGGCACTCTCTATCCATGTAGATATGCATTTGCAAATTCAATTTTAGGGGGAGAGAGGGAGCAAGGAAGGATGATCAAGTCTTGGGGGTGGGGGAAAGAATCAGCAGATAGCATATTTGAAATTAGATTTTCAAAATTACTGTTTATTTTTAAAAAGGTCTCAGGGTCTTAAGGGGGATGTTGATCAGTAGGGAGAGCACTTGAAATTAGATTTCATAAATTACAGTATTTTTTTTAATGCATGTAGCAAGGCATCTATCCCTCCTTGTATCACTCAATAAAAGAGGGTAGCACACTCGGAAGCAGAAAATATATAAGCCCCCAAGTTCACGTTTGGGCTGGAAACATATTAAAATGTAAACTTTAATGGAATTCATGCAGGGGTGAAGAATGATTCAAAGAGGCGATGAGCATGTGCTTTCAGAAAAACAAAGAGAGGAGGAATATTAAGAAACAAGGGCTTCTGCGCCGTTATGAAGGACTACTGTGATTTATCGAAACTTGATGAGATGCACCTCTCAAAAAATGCAAATGTCTGGTCTGGAGCTGTGTAATGAATGGGCCCATGCACAATAAAACATTTGACTTGTTTGGTAGACTCTTACTGAGGCTCCATATGCTCTGCTTCATGCTCCTTGCCCTTTTATCATGCTGCCTTTTTTGTGTCTCTAAAACTTAAATTAGAAGACTGTTGATGATTTAAAATCCATGTAGAGTTTTCAAGCCTGTGGTTAAGTCAAGCAAATGAATGTGGAAATTTTGTGAGTGTGCAGGGACACGGCAAACCACAGAAAGCAATGAAGTTTGGGAACAGCAAACACATGTAAATTTCAGGAGCTGCTAATCACATGTAAGACTACAGCTTTAGGTTGCGTGAGGCTCCGTGTTGCCCAGTGGGGAACAATTTAAATACCACACAGTCTGTCAAGGGAGAGCGACTACACGCTCTTGCAGTTTTTATTAAAACAGGCCAAGCTAAAACTCAGTTCCCCTGCCTCCTCCCACCCCACCACCCTTTTCCCATTTGTTAAAGTTGTGCTTTAAAAGAAGGAGATAT